>NC_064881.1:46712586-49270529 GCF_929443795.1 Astur gentilis | reverse complement strand
CATTGGTGTGAAACAAATAACTGTGTGTGGTCTCAGTATTGAGCTGGCATGAATTTCCAGCACTACAGGCAGTCCTAGCCAGTGTACTAGCTGGGCACTGAGTGGCTGGACCTTGTTTTCTCTTCTACAGTCCTGAGCTCGCTCATATTTTCTCCCAGTTCATAAACTTACCCGCCTATAAAGTCATCATTACCTTTCCATCAAGGTATGTGAGGCTTGACTTTAGTGATGCATGTAAAGTCCCTTGAGGCACAGAAATGACTGATACTGTGATAGTGCAATGTGACCTTTTTTTTTTATTTTTTTATTTTTTATTAAACTCTCTCATAGTTCTTTAACTGCTAGTTAATTTTTTTCCCAATAACTATTGGGTTGGGAATTTCTTCTCTTCAGCTAATAAGCACCTGATAAGTGCTGTTCACCTTAGTGGGTTTGTCTGTTCTCTCCCTACCAGGGTCCCCGTGGTGTACCTGGTATCCCTGGACCACAGGGGCCTCCTGGCCAGGATGTAAGTAAAATAAAAGTGTAAGTGCTCAAGAAATTCGCCAATGCTCAAATCTATTTTCTATAAAAACTGTGCTCATACTTAACTACCGTCATTGAGTGTTACTAGGATGGTCCAGTGGAGATGATTCGCAGTAAATGGCGCTCTTACATGCTAGGATGTCAGAGTGGAAAATAATTAGGCTAAGGAGGGTTATCTAAAGGAAAACAGTGGACTTTACCACTGAACCATTTTGAAATGACACTGAAGAAGGAACTTGGCAGCATACACTGGGGAATGATCACACATTGGAAAAGGACAATTGTTAAGCTGTCTAAGAACTTCTTAGAAGCCACTCAGATAAGTAGCCTGTAACATTTCTATGAAAACAGGACCACAGCTGTTAAAAAGCTCTTTGTGAGTTCGTTTTGCTGCTGCTGTGCATGAGAGATGACATTTTAACCTCTTGGTGCGTTGTCCTCACTCCTGCTGTCTCAGTGGGTGAGTCATAGAATTGTAGAATCATAGAATCATTTAGGTTGGAAAAGACCTTCAAGATCATCAAGTCCAACCATCAACCATGCCCACTAAACCGTGTCCTGAAGTACCCTGTCTACTCGCTTTTTGAATACCTCCAGGGATGGTGACTCAACCACTTCCCTGGGCAGCCTGTTCCAATGTCTGTCATGGAGCTGAAGGACAGAGAGAAAAGTGGCAGATTCCCAGCTGGAAAGCTGACCCCTCTCGCTGCATGGCTTTGTTGCAGTGTTGAATCAGAAAGGGGAGAGGTGCTTTTCTCTGCTGGTCAGCCCGGTCTGTGATGTGGAAAACAGTCCTGGAGGAAAACCAGCTTGGGGGTTCTGAAGATTTTGAAAGGCTTGATCTTTGGATTTGTGCCTGTTAAGGAAACACTGTGGGGAGGGGGTAGTGGCCTTCTGTAACTTTCCTCCTCAGTGCTGCTTTATGGTGCTGTCACATCTGAAATGGGTACCATCTTTTGTGAAGTCCATGGCAAGCAATTTTCATCCCTAGTATAGTTTCACTGATGTACATCAGCTGGCCTAAAGGATGTACTTTCCTATGAGATGGATCTCCTTTCTTCCTGAAGCGCTTGGGGAAGAAGATCTTGTTTTATTCCCACATACTTTGTCACGAGACAGATGATTATGGCCAGGGTATTCCTCCAAAGCCCATGATAGTAAAAATGATCCTTTGCCTCCATCACCTTGTGTCCCTGAGCAGCCACAGATCTGGGATTGATTGTGTTCTGCTAACTGCCCCTAGAGCTCCTCACCTTATCTCAGATGTTTGAGATTTTTAACCTAGAGGTTTTAAACAGGAGATACAATAGATGGGTTTATTACAGCTGTATTATGTGAGGAGAGTGTCGGAGCCAGCTTTTCTGAGTCTTTTTGCTCTACTCAGATCAGCATTGACTGGTCAGTTCTTGGAGAGTCAATACTACAGCCTTTACATCTTTCCCCCACAGAAAATTACCCAAACAGAATCATTCCTTATGTTTCTTATAAAACACATCCTCTATTACACTAACTGTTTTAGTTGCGCTGCATATGTCTTTTAGGAGCTCACTGTATTCTGGTTGATCACCTATTAAGCAATTCTACCTCTATTCAAGAGGTGTAAATGTAACTACAGAGCACACTAACATTTCTTAGTATAACAGCAGGGATTTTGACAAGATCATGCATTTGCAGTTTCTTGATCTCCACTTTCATTTATGACTGGTACAAAGGATTTTTTGTTCTGCTTTTGCACTCTTCTATATCAATGTAGTATTCCTGTATTCTTTGAAGCATGCCCATTTTTGTACTCTGTTGTGTTTAAACAGCATGTCATCAGTTAGGAAAGCTCCAATTTGAATTGCTAATATGAATTTGCCATGTAATTCCCAAGCCATTCAGTGGCAATAGCCTAAATGACTTGCCTTAATGTCTTGTCTTTTGCTGTGGCCTTTGCAAATATATTCCATGTTTTTTCTGAGACTGAATAATTCTTTTAAATCACATTTACATACATTAGGTAGTTCTCTGCATTATTTTTTCCAGTTGCAGACTCATCAGGTGCTGTTGGCAGTGTGTCTGCTATAAGTTGTATTCCCTGATATTGCCAAATCAGATTTACAGTTATATTTGGGGAGGTGGAAGAGTCAATACTTTCTCTGCAATAGCTTTGTCCAGAATTATCTCCCATAGGTGAATATATTGGTTTTTTTCACATGACTACAATCTAGCTTCTTTCTAGTGCCCTAAAAGCATGTGCCATATTTTTTTGCAATAGCACTGCCCAAGGTCACCTTTTGAAACATCTGTTGGCAGCTTGGTCAAACATCAAGAGTTCTCAGGACAGTGTCTTGTTTTATTAAAATTTAGGTTTTGAAAATCCTTGTCCAGGTTTACAGTACAGTCATGCTGGTTTGGCTTTGTTCTGTTACTCTTAGCAAAAGGCTTGGTGTTTATTTGGATGAACCCTCTAGTGTTCACTGTCTGTAAATCCCAACAGATTCTCTTCTGAGACAAAACTGAGACGTGTACATTATTTTCTTGTCTTTAAATTAGTATTTTTTTTCCCACTTAACTAAAGCTCCAACTCCTAAAGCCTGAAAAGTGCTTTCTGTAAGCTTTTTGTGTTCTGTGTTTTTCCCTATAGTAGGACTAATTGGGTCCATAACAGGACTACCACATAACATGCCTACTCTCATGCCCACAATTACTTTAAATATTATTTGCACTTGCTTTTGGAAAAAAAAAAAAAAATCCAAGTCACATTTTAAGCTGGCAGTATTCCTGTATCAAGTATTAAAAAAGCATAGCCTTAAGTATGTTATTCAGAGAAACTGGCCAAATCTAGCTCATATTCTGAAAGTTGCAAAAAATAATTCTGCATGTTAAGTGATGTTGGGTGCATGGCCGCCTCCTCCAGCCGCTCCTGACCAGGTCCCTCCTGCCCAGCCTCTGGTGCCCAGGACCCAGGGTCTCTGCCCAGATGGAGGGGTGTGCCTGCTGCTTTCCCGTTTGCAGGTTCAACCAGTAATGAAGCTGCACATGAATCCCAGAGATGCAGACATGGACATACAGACACAGAGGACACTGACGTCTCTGATCACACAGACTGCCACAGGCAAGGCGTCGCCTTCAACAGCACCTACATACAGGACTCACATACAGCATTAACATAAACAGCCAAGTCCCCTTCATCTCTTCAGCTGGCAAAGACAGAAGGTCACTAGTGGTGGCACGCACAGAGCACTCTCTAGGGTCACAAGTACCCACATATTTGCAGATCCTTCAAGCATTGGCACAGTCCCTCTGTCCTGGCACCCCTGCCCAGATCCCAGACCCCCTTACCCGCCCCACGGATCCCTACTTTCCTGCTGGTCCAAGCTGATGCTCGCTGCAAACATGCAACGCTCATGCACTTGTCCCTTGCACACTCCACACTCATGGTTCCTAATAGGCATCCCAGCATGGACCCCTTGCCCACCTGATACCCCAGCCTATACCCAAGTCCCCCTACTTGCTCGCTGATCCAGCTTGAAGTTTGCTGATGAATACACCCACACACACCAGCACTGGGGAAGATAGAGACACTTATCCCATCCCAGCCGGCACCAGGCACATGGGCTGTGACCTGTGGTCCCATGCCAGCCACTGTTGTGGAGCCCTCACTCCCCTCGCTCATGCTGTTGACCCCAATAGGTGGTTTTGGGAACACACGCCATTCCCGCCCCAGTGGCAGGAGGTTAAAGACCGCTGCGCTCGCTCCAGTAACTGACAACAGAGGCTAGGGGAGCCTACACCCCTGGTCTGACTCCAGTAGCTGGCACCATTTTCACTCACGTGCACTTGCAGGTCTCACCAGTAGCTGGCAGTCCTTGCAGCACACATGCATATTATGCAGGGAGATAGTTAAGAAAAGGTTTAGTAAGAAGATAAAAGATGTTAAGACAAACCATGGTGATCAGGTGCAGGGCTCAGTCAGACAAGTGCACTGAGCAGCCCTATTTTATGCATGACTGACCCCTTTTATACCCTTTTCTGTCTACCCTGCTGTTTGTTCCTCTTTGCTCTCCCTTCCCTTGCACATCCCCTTGTACATCTCCACAGCTCTATCAATTCTGGCACCCTCCCCCTGGTTTACAATCTTATCACTTGCAAAGTCCAGGTTGGTCTTCCTGGAAGTGCAGCCTATGTTTTCTTGATAGCTCATCAGTATAAGCGGCAAGGTTTGTTTCTTGTTAGGTCTGTGTCTTGGTATATTTTGTTTCTGATGTCCTCCTTTTCCCTTAGTTTCCAAATTGAGAAGGTCGTGGATCAGATAACCTTGCTGGAATAATCCTTCTCACACTTCCACATGCCTTCATCAATTAGCGTGACTGTCCAGGTTTGGTTACCATCACTGCCTTATTTGAGGGTCAGGTACGTTCTTCTTTATGGCTTCCTCCTTATTTTCTCTTGTTGCATTGAAAAAGGTCCTTGACAAGATACCCCTAAAGGAGCAGATGCTCTCTGACAAAATACCCTTACGCTACACATTTTTTGGGAAGCACCCACTTTCCTCTGTCTGCCTGCTGGGAGATAAAATGTTTCTGTTCAACGTACCTGCTTAGTTCCCTTAGATTAGAAAAAAATCTGAATGAGACATTCTCTTGTCCTACTATTAGCGCTGAGGGCACCTATTTAATAGGCTCCTTCTGTATTTTGGTTATGATAATTTTAATTAACATAAACATTGAATTAATCACTTTTTAATTATGTTAATTATTTATGATAACTAAGTTCTAGTATTACTGGGAACTTAATCTTCCCCTCCATTTATTTTCATAATTACAAAAACTTTGTGTATGCATACATTACTGCCATCAGATCTGAAAAGCAGAGTTTTCTGTTCTGGGGTTGGTTTTCCCATACAGTTAAAAGGACAGTTCCAAGGAGTCTTTGTGTTTGTTTTAGGGTGCATACACCCCAAACCACAGTACACTTAATAAACCTCCTATTGGCTTTTTATTCCTAGGACTTACATATTTAAACTATGGCTTTTCAAGTTTAATTTTCAGTCTTGTAATAAGACTATACCACCGTAAGCCTGTGTGACTGGTTTCCTTACACACTTTCTCTTTTATTTTCACGTACATCACTTACCTGAGCATCGTTTTTCAGTGTGTTATCTGCACAGCTTCCATCGGTTCCCAGTTAGAGACCATTCCTGTGTGTCAGATTTTGCAGACCAATAGAGTAGTCTGGATCCTGTGCATCATACCCCCTCATTGCCTGACATCTTTCTGCTGCACTGGTATGCTGTACCACTCATGGGATATTCTACTTTGTGCCAACCATTGTTGGCGGCAAACTTCTGAAAGCGTTCAAAATTTATGATCTTTCCAACACTGGTTGTTATTTGGGTCTGTGCACATTCCCACATTGCATTATCAGCATTTCTTTTCAGTGCCATGCAGATTTTTTGGCAGACTCTTTTAAGTTCTTTTTTTTTTAATTTTCCGGCTTTCTCTTTTCCAGTTTTGTCCCGTTAGTGAGCTTGTCAGATGCAGTTATACTCTCCGTGCCTTCCTTCTAGCATTTCCATTCTGCTCTGAGCTATGTTTACAGCTTGTCCCTTGTAACTCCAGGTTTCTATAGTCCAGCAATCTTTCCTCTACTTTGGACTCTGCTTCCAGTTGCCTGTTCTCTGATAACATGCTGAAGTGCCATCATCCTCCATCCGGTTTGTTCATTTCAGCTCAGACTAGCATTCTTCAAAGGACACTCTCTTTTTGCAGTCTTGTACCTTTCAAACATTTGACTTTTCCTGGGGATGCAGTGGTTTTCAGATTTGTCAGCCACGGCATATAGCTTAATTTCTTACCCTAGCTTATTTGCACCCTTTTAAAGACATCACCAGCTCCACATTGTACAGCGTTCAAGAAAATAAGTCCATCCCTTTTTGTCTCAAGGCAATCTGATACTGTGTGGATATCACAGCCATGCATAAATCTTTCCCAGGATTTCAGTTTTAGTCACTCCCTTCTTGTATGTCTTTCCTCATAACTAAGAAGTCTTTTCCTATATTCTTTAAATAAATCTTCTTTAAATGCTCAAATTCCACTGTTAGTACCATGTCATGTTTCAGATCCCTAAGCAAAGGGCTGCCAGCGAGCCCTATGGTAGAAATAGTTTATTTATAGCTACATTAATAGTCAGCACGAAAGACATTTCTGAATTGTCTTTTCTGTGTTGCTTTCTGATCCAGGATGATTCTCATGGCTCAAGTTTTTGCTTTGCATCGCACTCCTTAAAGCAAATGCTGTGTGAACCTTCCTGAATAAAATAGGTCTGGGAATATAAAATCTGTGTAATTGTTATTTAGGCAACCCTCTTCTCACCTGCAGAAGTGGTTGAGAACCACAGTGGAGAGGATGCCAAAAGCATGACCTGACAATTAGCATCTGTGAAAGAGAAGGGAATTTGGGAACATCCCACAATTTTCTACATTCACATTGCTGCTCTGTGGAAGAAGCAAAACTATAAATGGTTATAATGTTTCCTTATATTTACTCAGTTCCCCAGAAGGACATTTGTGAGGAATTATGAACTAAGAGTCTCCTTCACACCTTATCTTCTCTTGGTTCTCACTTGCAGAAGGTTTAGTTCCTCGGGAAACAAGCTTTCAGCCGTGGACTTCAGTACTACTTCAGTTCCACTTTAGCTCCACTTCAGTTCATGTTTATTATTCATCTCTTAGAAAGTCAAGGTAACTGAAGGGTTGTTGTTCACTCAGAAGTGTTTAATGTGGACATAGAAAAGAACAATCAATATATTTCCCCATTTTTCTCTCTCCTCTAGCAAGAGGTATGGTATTTAAGTTATAAGTGAGATACAAGGATGAAATTCAAGTTTGCTTTATAGCTGTAATTATGGTGTAGCAGGGTATCACGACTTTGCCTGTGTGCACACACAGTGCACTTAAGTCATTAATCCGCAGGTAGCCAAGTAAATCCTCATCTGGTTGTCTGCATAAATAATACAATGAACTCATTGGAGACAACAGACTAACCTGAGACAAGGTGATTGACAGAACACCTGGTCCCCTTCATGGCGAAGCATTTGACCAAGTTTTAAAGGAGCTTTCCAGGTGGAAATTTTGGATAGTCTCAGAGAGTTCCCTAGGTAGCTGCTGCTGAGCCTAGACCAATTGAAAGCCACTACTTGTATCTTCAGTGTGTTAACATCCTGGGTGGGGAACCTGGCACCATCCCAGACACCTCTCCAGGTGAGTCCTGCTGCAGAATCAACAAAACTGAACACAGATAAGATGCTTTTAAATGGTCAGTAGAAACTGTTCCAGCAGATGCAAAAATGGTCACGTAGGACAGCCTTTTGTATGTGGTTAAGATAGTTAGAAGATATTTTGTATATTCTTTAAGGTACTCAATATGGATAGAACATGCATATGCTTGAGCGATGATACGGGGTGATGGGCCAGCTGGATACAGGAATTCAGCAAAGAATGGTTTGGGGAAATATCACCCAGTCCCAACACTACTGCAAGGATCTTTGCAATGCAGATTTCTGTCACCATCTGGACAGTGACCAACAGTCCTGTTCCAAAGATTTGGTTTCCCATGTGAGCATTACTTTATGCAAAGATTCAAGAAAAATCTTTAGTTTTGGTTTTTTTGTTGTTGTTTTTTTGTGGTTTTTTTTAACAAACTAATGACTTGCTAATGACAGGCAAGAGATGCCCATTGGCTGGGGGGGGATCCCTTTTCCAAACCATGGCTGCCTGGACCTTAAATTCTAAGGATCCTGGTCATTTCTACGCCTTCATCCAATGAAAATTGATAACGATACACCCCCACAAACAAACAAAAAGTCTTATTGCTATTTCAGGTGCAAGGGACCTGTTTGCAAGGTTTCTGCAAAACAAGGTCTTGATTTTGCATGTTACAAGTGTCTTCAGGGATTTAAAGATTCATCCTTCACACTATTGCAGTTCATAGTGTTTCCTGTGACCAGAAGAAAAGCTAAAGCAATTTCAGTCTTCGTGTGACTCGAATGATTTTAACAAGGTCACACGGTAGATTAAGTGAGATTTAGGAGGGGTTCAGAGGACGTTAAAAGTTGCAGATATTTGAAGGAGTTTACTTTTTGTCACATGCAAGGAGCAGGGGTGCTCAGTGCCAGAAAATATGTGCTAGTCCAGAGCAGTCAGCAGAGTGTGGGAGCAACCAGGGGGTTATTGTATGATAATTTCACAATTTTTTATTTCTTTTGATCTGTAGGGTCTACCTGGAAATCCAGGGGAAAGAGGACCTCCTGGAAAACCAGTATGTAACTTCACTTCTATATTACATCTTTCTTTTAACTCGGTTTCGACCTGTACACCTCACCTCAGAAGTGCATTTCAGTGCATTTCTGCTGCTACTCTTCCCAGCAGAGTAACTTGAAAAACACTAAGAACCACTAAGGGATTATGATAAAAATATCTGTGATGGCTTGGGAGCAGTATGAAAATAACCGGATATCCCGCATGTAAATAAAAGCCAAAATTTTAAAGGCACTTTCTTAGCACCACTATGCAGTACCCTCAGCAAGAACTCATCTTATGTGTGATGAAGGGCATTGATAACATTGGGCAGCAATTATGTGTTTGGCCCAGTGAGTCCTAGGCAGGGCAAGGGAAAGCAATGAGAGTCCATAAGAATGTTCAGGAAAACTTCTTATACCCTGATGCCTTTTAAAATTGCCTGAGATAATGATTTTCTCATTCCACAGGGTTCTTCACCCCTGCTCTCTCCAGAGGACATAAATCTCTTAGTAAAGGTAAATCAGCCTTTGATGATGGTGGGAGTTTATCTGTATGTTTGATTCAGACCTGACTAACGCTCTGTGATGGGAAAGTGTCTGAGCTACAAGTGCAAAAGGTGCCTTTAAACACTCTGTCAAAGCTTGAAACTTGCAGGTCTCCTACTTGCACTGGTATTGGGACACAAGAGCACATGCTGGAGATCAAAATCCAATGCCTTTTGACCGTCCCCAGCAGTGAAACGGCCTACAAAGATCTTTATAACATGGTGTATGTTACAAAAGCTCTGAGACTTTTTCAGCTCTTTCTGAGACATGCATTCCCAAGGAGAAATAAACATTGTCAAGTTGTATTACCTAAACCAAAAAATGGAAACCATTTTACTAAAATGCCTGATTTTTCACATATACCTTCAACAGTGACTGGAGTAGTTTTGAACTGTGGATACAAAGTCAGTTTGCATAGTGCATCTAAAAGGATGCAAGTAGTTAACCCCAGATGCACCCATGTTTCAAAAGTGATGATCATCCGTCTGTCTGCTTTTACTCTCCATGTAGAGTTGTCTGTGAAATAAGCCAGTATTTGACGGTGTTGACTGCAAAATCTTTACAGATTTACATGGGCTGAGTTGGGAGATTTTTAAGCAGTCTTGGGACATGGCAAGAAATCCTTTCTCATTGATTAAAATAAACTAAAAAATTACCTTTTTTTACGAACCCTATTAACAAAAGGACCCTTTTAAGATTGCTACTGTGAAATGCCTTCATTGAAGAGCTGTCTTTCTTATGGAGCCAAGTATTTTTCTGGAGATTTCACTGTATGTTTTTGTTTGGGTTTTCTGATCAGGACGATAGCAAAAGACTGATTCTTGGGTACAGGATGTCATTTTGATGTTCCTTTGTTTCCTTCCTTTGATTATATTATGATTAAACACACTCGTATGCCTTGTGTACTCTTTCTGCTTGGTATTTTTTCACTCCACACTTGGTACAGACCTATACAAAGCAGCACCTTGAAATCCCAGATGAAATTAGGGCTCTGTCGTTCTGGGTGTTTCTCTAAGTAGATAAATACACATGTAGGGACTGAGACTTGGAAAGACAGTTTACCCCCAAATTTTGCAACAGATCATTGACAGAGTTGGGTGTTGGAGCAAGGTCTCTGAACTCTCAGCCTGATGATCTGTCTGTTGTGCTATGCTGTCTCTTATAGCAGGATTCACTCCCCTTTTGCTGAGGGGAGTCTGCCTTTGAAATGGAAATGTCATACCCACAGTATTTCATTTCCTGAGGATAGCAGAAATGTAAAGACTACTGAGACGATGCTTCAGAGAGTTTTGGAAGGAGGGAGGTAGTAGTTCTCCATGACAGAATTTGTCTAGGACACTGTGTCATTCACTACGCCTTCGTGAACTCCATCAGATGAGTTCTCCTTGGCCAAGCTAGCTGCTGAATAGTTTTCCTTGCAAAACACCCTTTCTGACATTGTGCTGCCCCTGGGTTTTCCCTAGCAATCTGCCCTCTGAGCAGTAACCCAGCTCTTTCAGACTGGTGTAGACACAGTTTTCTAGTAGTCTTGTAGCTTCAAAACAAGGTTGTTCTTGGTAGTGTTGCTTTGTGGCTCTCTGACCTCCTATTAGGAAGAGCTTTTCTTTGGTTTCTTGATCCTTTATGATCAGTTAGGACCTCTCCAGCTAGAACTGATAGGAGACTCCCCATGGGAGCAAGTGTGAGCTCAGCTGCTGACCCTCGCCCTGCTCCACACTGCACTCATTTCAGTTCTGTAAGGTAAAGTAACCCAGATCCTACCCGGTGTGGTCAAACTGCAAAGGCCTACGTATTATACTAGCACCACGCTGCTGCATTCATAATGGGTGTCTGTAGGGTCTATTAAGTGCCTTCAGTCTATTGCTAATTTATTTCTCTATGTTCTCTCCTAGGATGTGTGCAGTGAATGCCCTCCCGGCCCACCAGGACTGCCAGGCATCCCGGGTTTCAAAGGTGATAAAGGTCTCCGAGGACCACCAGGTAGAGATGGCCAGGATGGAAAAATGGTAAGAGCTGGGGAAGTGACCATGCCTTGCATGTAGTGTAACCTTGTTTTTCTTATAATATTTTTAGATAGTTGATTTTCTTTTTTTTTCATCAACAACCTACTGAATCTTTTTTAGATGTCTGTGGAGTCAATGGACTAAACTAGTGTTTACCTCTGCCTCTTCTGCATTGCAGGGGAATGCTGGTCCCAGAGGTCCTACAGGCCCACCCGGGCTGGATGGGCCAAAGGTTGGTTGGTTTTCGTCAGTTGTCTAATGAAACCTTACTTGTGACTAGTTAGTACACTGGCTGAAGCAGGTTCTTGGTGGCATCCACCTCTGTGTAAAGAGGTAGGACTGGCCTGTTGGGTGGGCCCCGTGCTGGCAATTCACTGGAGTGCCTTGAAACTCCTTGTTTCAGCTATACGCTTCTGCCTAATGATCTAGGCACATAGGCCAACATAAAACTTCCAGTGTCTGAAGGATTCCAATAATGTCACATTTCAGGCGTTTCCATGAAGAGGTCTGTCATCATTCTGCTCACAATGCCAGTGCCTGGTCACAATCAAAACCTTTACAACTGCCTAATGTGAAATAAATCAAAACAAATCAATAGAGGGAGAGATACCGTAATTTCATGATGGACCACAGTTTCCTCCAGACTTCCTTGCATTACTGACATAGTGTCTAAAACAGCTTCTGCTATTTTAACATCTTTGTATTTGCACTTATTAGAGTGTAGGACAAGCTAATAGAGATTCATTCATTAATTTTATATCTTGCAATTAAAAGTGTGGTGGGAAAAGCAGTAGAGTCTCAAAAGTAAATATAGGGTTGATCAAAATGAAAGTATGCTCCAGGATAAAATTTGCAAAACAATTAGTAACCCATAAAGACAATAACTGGCAGAAATGCCAGGTGGTCTGAGATATACCATGTCTGCTGCTTTCTTATATGCTATGAGAAAGCAGAGATTTGGGCAGCAAGATTGAATGTTTAGGTGAAGTTACAGGACAATTTTTAAACTGTACTTGTACAAGAAATAAAATCAAGTCTTTGATAAATAGTGTAACTTGTATTCAGTAAAAAAGGCAGATTCACAGAGTTTGCAAATGTTAAAAGAAAATATTGCAAGACCCCTAAGAAAGTGCAAACACAAAGACAGTCTTTGTGACTCCTTTCTAAAAACATTAGGAGCATCCTCGCAGTGAAAGACCCAAAGAGCTCTGCACTTTTGAATATGTAGTATGTTGTCCTTACTGACACCATCCAAACTATTATTAGGTCCCATTCTGAAATAGAGCAGTAGAACTGCAGATCTTTGCTCATGAGCAGCTTCATGCCTTCTGGCAATATGAATTAGGCCTCTTTTAATCAATAAATAGCAGCCCTCCCTCCCCCACTTGCCTCCTAGCTCTCATGTAGTAAACCAGAGTATTACTTCCACGGCCAGCAATTCATTAGTGTTCTGTGCATTGTGCATCATTTGTTCACCATCATCTTAGTATTTTTCACTGTGTGAGACTCATCTTGCCTTACTTCAAGCATTGATAACATCTACATTTGAGTTAGCTGCCTCTGTTCTGTTGTCACAAGGACAGAAAGAGAGAGAGAAAGAGGGGAACACTTTCAGGCTCTGAATTTTCTGACTGCATTTTAGAAATGCCATTTTTATTGCTGCTGTCCCTGAATGGAGAGGAGATTACTCGGTCATACTGTGGACACATTTGTTGGGCCAGATGATTCCTTACCAAGATCTGATTTAGTGAAGTTCCTAACAACCTGTCTACTTTCTAAGGATGTGTAAGTCCTCTTCGTGTCCACGAGACTACAACATTAAAAAAGGACTATGCTGGTTCTGCTCAAAGGCCATTCTTCGCATATATTCCTGGCTCCAACATTGGTAGTGAAAGTCTGGGGAAGAATTTAAGAGGAGGGCAAGCAGGACTCAGTCCTAATTTATGAGTTTTATACTCAAATGTCCAAGTGCTTTATGTAGTAGGTCAAAAAGCTGATACAATACTGAATATAAGTGATGTTCAGTGGCTTTTTTTTTTTTTTTTTACATTATCAGGGTGCTAAAGGAGACCGTGGTATGACTGGGGATGCAGGAGAAAAAGGTGAACAGGTAAAAACAGAGTGTGTTTTCCAACAGTGCCATCACTGTGATTGTTCCTTCATCAATAACTCCTGTGATGTCTGTAGAGGAATACCCTTCTCAGAGGCAGAGGAGGAAGATGGGAGCTCTTCATCACTGATAAACTTCAAATAGGCTATGCTGAAGAGTGGAACTGTAGCAGTCCTCCACAGGCTTCCATCCTCATCTCCAACAAAAACCTTCCTGTATGATCTGTTCCCTCACCTCTAGATTGGACGCATTCAATTCTCTACATTACCTAACTGTTAGTCATTTCCCCAGATAGTGCCTAGATGAGATCTGGGAGGTCAGGTGTCTTTGGGTTGAAAAAGCCAGTGTTTCTCTTTGTCCTATAAGGGGAATGTAAGGATGACCTCTTTTAGGAGGGACTGAGATGCCACAGGGAAGAGAATGGTCTAAATTAGAGCAAACTTTCATAGTTAATTTTGCCAAGGGCTGAGTCAATAGTTTAAGGTGCAAATCAGCACCTCTTCAATGAGATTTGTAGGATGTTTTAAACAGGTTTGGTTTCCTACCTGATCTCCTGCCTTGTACAATTCCACAATATCTGTTCTCATCTTCCATTAGCATAGACTGAAGTACACATTTGAAAAAGTACACCTTAAATTTAACTATGTTTATTTCTGAAGTGCATACTTTGAAAAACAACGTTTTGCTTTAAAAAGCCATGGTTCTTTATTTCCTTATAACTAGCTCTCTGTGTATTGTCTCATTTTGATGTTACCTCACAATGTTTAATCACCAGTTAAATTTATACAACTAGAGATGTGAATAATGCATAAGAAAGTTTCTTTTTTCATTCTGCAGGGCCACCCTGGAATGCCCGGCTTCTCAGGGGCTCCTGGAAACCCTGGTCCACCTGTAAGTTCCTCTGTTGCAAAGATGGTCTTCTATTTTCTTTAATAATAAAGGTTGTTGCAAGCTCCATGTGGAAGAAAGGACTGTTCCCATCTGTCTGTGCATTGCATTTGCATTTTCCAGTGGGTTCCTAATGGTCCCCTGAGTGTCATAGAGTTCCCCACTCATGATAATTGCTATTTAATACATTGGCCACTTTTCACTGATTGCTTCAACTCACTCTGTAAATTGATGCTAAGCTTCAGTTGCTCTCTTTATACAAGACAGTGATGATGAAAACTCTTCCACAGAGACTACTTCGTAGTATGTGTATAGGTGTTTTTTAATATGTGGAACAAGTTGTCTGTCTAGAACCAGCAGATGTAAGAGTATTTTAGTTCTCAATTTTACACAGTGGTATGAGACTGGATTTTCTCCAATTTTCATAACCTGTGGGTTACTTTTGAATTAAAAGGCCTCTTACATGTGTCCTTCTCCATCACAGTCCTTCTCATTCTTAGCTCTACTCTCTCTGCAAATACGGTTATGCTTCTTTTTATTTAAAAAGGGGGGACAGTGCAGAAGCAGGGCCAAAATAACTTGGCTGTCCTGCTGGTGATATCATCACTTACACCCTCCAAGAGTGGGGACTTTTCCTGAGTGAAGGACTTTTCTTTCCAAACCGCCTTTCTTTGCCCACAGTCATCACTACCCATATTGCTGCTTACAGTGCAGTTTGGCTCTGCCATGCTGAGGCTGTACAGCCTTCTCCTGTTCTGGGGATCAGCACAGTCTCTTCCAAGTTGAATTTACATTGCACTGACTAAATGACAGGATGTACCAGAAAAGACAATTAGATTAAAATTCTGTTTTCAGGTGGTAGCAGTGCCTAAAGGATGCTGAATGCTTTGCACTGGGACAACACATGGACCTGCTTTGTGGGTCATTTGAGCCTCCATGAGCTTTATTTTAGGAGACGCTAATAACACAGACACATTTACTGTGTCTGTATGAACCTCATACTACCACAGCCATAGGGTTATTCCAGTAGGGTTAAAACTCTTAAAATTGTCCTGTGAGACCCTCTGAATAGATTTACAGACAAAGGAAATGTGCAAAGTAAAGGTGAGCCTGTCAAAGCAGAGCAAAATGTGATGTTCCCCTAGATATTTTTTTTTCTTTAACTTTTGCTGACTTTTTCCTCTGTCTGCATTGACTTGTGGCTCCAGGAGTTTGCCTGCCACGGAGTGGCAGTGCTTCAACTGCTTCAAACTGCTCCCATAATTTCTGTTCTTCAGAGTTATTTTTGTCAGAAGGTTGGCTTTTTCATATTTGTCCCCTATTTTCAGAAGGAAGGGCCAGGACCATACTCAAATATCTGACTATTTCTGGCTTTGGAGGCTGATTGAATGCAGAGGTTGGCACTGCTTTTCTGTGATGAATGAAGAAATAATGGAATGAATGCTGAACTGAGTGACTGAAGAAAACTTCAGTGCTGCCAGCTTTGCTTAGGGAGTGTGTTGACAAATGTACAAAATGCATTAATCACTCAAGTTGTTTCTGCTTTATTTTGTTCAGGGGCCAGATGGGGCACCAGGACCAATAGGACCAGCAGGAAGCCCAGGAGACATAGTAAGCTCTAAGCTGTGTGTTTCACCACCAGCTTCACCTATACTTAGCTCTGTGAAGTAAAGCTGAGCTGGAACTCATGTAATGTCCTTTGAAAGCTCCCCAAAATATTCAGCCTGAATCAACTCTACACCTGCAAATGGGACCCCCACAAATAGCCACAGATTACTGTCTTCTTGCAGTCGTGTTTAGTCACCAAATGAAACTCCAAATTAGCCAGAGCATAGTCCAGTCCATGGGACCTCTAAGGAGGGGTTGTACCTCTTGTCTGTCTGTCCTGGCTACTAACATCTCTTAGCCTCTAGAACAGGATGACTAAATCTGTTAGGATGCTTCATGACCCAGGCTAACACCTGAACTGTGCATGGGGATTGTCAAAATGAAACCAGCAACCTGTTGAAGGACGTTACAGCACAGACTGCTCAGATGCCAGGACCTGAGACCATTCCCTGGCACAACTGAAAATACTAGTACACATGTAACCTTCAAGAAGTCTATAAAGAATTTTGCTACTGCTGTTTCATTTGAAGGGTGTTCAGATGCTACTTTATGGTAATGCATCAGAAAACCCTGGGAGAGACAGGTAATCTGATTGATGCTAACTTCAGGTTGGAAAGGAAAAAATGAACCTTCCCTGAGTAATGCATGCTGTTGAGCTGGAACAGCTTAAGACTGTGTAATTCTGTGATTAATTTCTAGAGCAGGGTTTCCTAATGAGCAAGGTGCCTTTTGCAGATCCATTTCAACCTGAACTTCATCATAAGTGAACAGTGATGGTCCTTCTGATGGCCGTTATGAAATCAGTGAGCACTCTCAGCAGAGAGGCCAGAGACTACACGGACAGACTGGCTGAAATTCCCTTTCAAATGGATGATGAAGGCTGAGACACTGTGAAAGACCTGGGATGCTATTGTCCAGTCCTGTAGAGTAAGGGAATTTCTTGGGACTGTCAGCACGGCACTTCTCATAACTACTCATTTGATAGGTATAAAATGTAGATCTTCTGCTTCCTGGCTAGACACCTCATGCAGGAAGTTAAGGACTAAATGTTAAATATAATTAAACTTCAGGTAAAAAATGCCAGTTATTTCAGTGGTTTCTCCATCTGTAACAACTTATAACTAATACTGGATGTTTTATGTGAAAAGAAAGCCCTCCAGTTTAAACTAGAAGGAATTCAAGGAAACCTTGTACACTGAGTGACATGGGCTACAAGACCAGCTTCTCACAGTTGTCCCTTGTCAGACTCTACATTTCATAAATCTTCACCTGATAGGAGCATCTGAGCAGCTTGTCTGACCCACAGTGTTTCTGCTTTCTTTCCAGGGTAAAGATGGCCCTCCAGGTCCACAGGGCCCACCAGGGTTGCCTGGACTTCCAGTGAGTGCAGTTCAGCTCCTTCTAATTCAATACATTAAACTGTTAATAAACACATAGGTGTGTAAAACAAAGACGTGACATTTTTGAGGTGTTTTGAAAGCTGTGCATGGTCTGTAATGGTATCTGTCATGTCAATGCTATGTCCTTGGTCCAGGACAGTGTGAATGTTGTATTTGATCCCTTTAAAGCTAAGTTTTAGTTACCAATGTGAATCAGGTATGTTCCTTATCTGCCTCCTCATTGGAAGAAATACTCTTACACAGAGCACAAAAATCAACTAATAGGTCCACTGCAAGGGCACAAAAATTCATAGACTGGAATACTGTCTTTACCTGAATCCACAGTCAAAATAATTCCTTTGCACTGACTCACGTTCAAGTGCATCCTGGGCATAGACTCTTCTCTTCTGGAAAATGTATTAGTACAACATTTGGGGGGTTTTTACTGCCATAGGGATAGGGCCAGAGCTATTTCTAGTGTAAAGGAGCCTAGCTGAATGAAGATAATGGCATTATAATAGTTTATAACAGCTGGTTTTAGAATCCTGTTTTAAGATTGTTGGAGTGCTTGCCTTGCTGAAAAGGAGGGAAGGGAACCCCTTAGACTTGCCATATTGGAAAGGGAAACAATTTATGCCATTACAGTGGTGTGGCAAGGAGAGGTTTATTTTTTGGAGGGTTAGGCAATCTTAAGTATCCCATGATGAAGCAGAGTTGTCACTGTGAAAATCACACTGACAAAACCCCCACCAATCTTCCCTATCGACTCCTTCCTTATACCCTGTTTTGCATTTCATTTACAGGGCATTGCTGGGAATGATGGCAAAGATGGCAAGCCAGGATCTCTTGGGGAACCGGTAATGCAATTTAAAACTGTTTCGCTCAGGCAATCAGAGCCTGCATCCAGTTATTGTTTTTGGAGCTGCCTATCTATGGACTCCTTAGGCGGGGGGACAGGAAGCCTGTTTGCACATCTTTTTTTAACACCAGAAGGACTATATTGTCTTCAGCAATTTATAGGAGTCACGCATTAGCAATCTTGAAAAAAACCTGGGTTCTTCTACTTTTACAGCTACCATAAATACACTAAAACTTAGTGATTCCACTTTTACAGCTACCGTAAATATTGCAGAGGAAGAAGGTTGTCTTGTAACATTAAGCCTAGTGATCCATTTTTTAGATAGAAGATTATGGGGCATAAAAAGTTTAGAGGAGGTGTCTTTAAAGAAGCCTTTTCTGGATTGCTCTATGACAGTTCTGTTGTCCAGGATTAGATGTTTTATATTTGATTTTCTCTATGTAGTCTATACTTGTGTTTGCTGAGGGAAAAAAACTAAGCCATGAAGCTGTCAGCCAAAAGGAAGTGTTAATAAATTGGGCAGTGAATGTTATTCCTTGCAACTGTTTTTGTTACATGAAGAATGTGCTTCCAGTATCTGGCATTGCCAGCCTCTTTCTGTGACATGTCAAATGGGACTTAGTGGTTCTGCAAAAAGCCAAGTTCCCAGCCATTAGGACAACCGGTATGTGGAGCAGTGCTTGTCAGAGCAACTGCAGACAGTTGTGTGCTTGCATCAAAACACCTGGTTTCTATGTGCAGGTGCTGATTTTTTATGTGCTGACTAGGTATTGGTGTAGTTCTGTGCATTACCCCTCTGACATTAAAACACTGTAAAGGTGCACCAGTCCAAAGGTGTGAGCTGCCTTTGAATCTCAAAGGCTGTGTTCATGACAGCACAGGTAGGGGTATGTATGGGAATGCCTGTCACTACTGCCCTCCTCGCATGCTCAGACTCCAGTGTTGCTGGAGAAATCCTGGGCAATCACAGTTCTCAGTGCTAAGGGAGAAGAGTGGGAAGTTTTCAACAGCAGAAACATGGACCTGAGCCTCCCACTAACATGAACATGATTATTTCCCATAGGGAAAACCTGGAGAACCAGGGCTCCCAGGCCAGGAGGGTGCCAGAGGCTTACCAGTAAGTACTGCTCTGAAGGGTTCAATCCAGTCACTCTTCTGTATTATAGCTGGGAAGCTTTTTGTTGGGCAGATGAGGTCCTTTACTGATGCAAACATATAATGAAAGAGCTGGCCTGGATGAGAATAGTCATGGCAATGTGCCTAAATAAATAAATAATCAACAAAAATCAAACACAGGCATTTACAAATCCTTCGCACTTGGAGAAGAGTAGGTCCCTTACCTAGAGGTTAAAGCACATAACCTCATGACACCACTTCTACCAGAAGGCATAGTCACAGCTGTAGCACTTGCGTGCTGTTACATGTCCTCTGAAAGGATGGGGACAATGAAATTTAGGGTTAAATAATCTATTGGCTGGTCACACCAGGGATACACACACTACAGTCTTGGTCTTGCAGCCTAAGGAGCTATGGAAAGCTCTTCGCTGTGATGTGGCCCTTCCAAATCACTCCCTGGGACATGGCAGCTCCATGCTGACCAGTCCCCCATAATCCTAGGCAAAATTGGGAAGATTGTTAAGTAAATGTTCAAGCTGGAGTTGTCTTAGTGTTTCATGCATCAGGGTAATGGATAATTATTGATTTCATTCTCTTTTGTAGGGTTTCAAAGGACAGAGAGGAGATACAGGTCCCCCAGGTCCCCGGGTAAGTAATGTGAACCTCATGCATGATCCTTTAGAGAACTATTGTGTGAACTGGAGTTGACCTTTTGAGACAATAGGTAAAAATGATGGCGGGTCTGCGTTTAACATGGCTGTTTTCAACTACAATTCCATGGGCCACACCCATGGCAGAAAATCACAGCAGCTGTCTTCATTCCTTCTGCTGAAGTTGCAATTCCAGGTAAGGTGAGGCAGCTGGTAGAGCTCAGTCCTCTGATGCTCCCTTTGAGATAGCCCTTTGAGAGGAAGTTTCAAGGATGCCTCCGTATCACATCCCTCTGGTACAAATGTTGACATACAAGGTGAGGAACCCTACTGCACTTACTGGACAAGAATCAGCTCTCCTCCAAAAATGCCTAAGAAGTGCAAAATAAGTTCAGGAACAAAACTTACAGAAATGAGAATAGAAATGTCTCTAGCCCTTTGACTCAGTTGCCTGTGGATCATAAACCCCAAAACTCAAGTCCTGCATGAAAAAGGTGGTCTCTCTGTTCTGAGCGATACAGTACAAACAGCTCCTTGGTGTAGAAAATGGAATACAAAACTGAGTGTCCTTCTGCCTAATTCTGGCTTTTTACAGGGAAATAAAATACTGTGCTTGCAGGAGCTTAGCAGAAAAATCCAGTGCTGGAGTTCCTCATCTCTTCCTCATTATGGTGGTTTCTGCATCATGAATAGGTTGGTGGTTTTCAGTGACTGCACTAGCAAATATTCTGCTGGAAAGCAGTGCACTGCCTTGTGCATCACTTACAGAAGATGCTTCTAAGTTATTTTTATAAGCTGCGTGTCACATATGATGAACGAGGCTCTTGGCTTTAAAAAAAGTTTTCACTGAGCTCAGTCCAATACTGCAGAAACCCCATACCACTTATAGTGGTGTTACTGGTCTGTCTTTGACCTTGAGCTGATATCTCTTTCCTTTTTGCTGAATTGCAGGGGGAGCCAGGTGCGACAGGTCCTGCTGGTCGTGAGGGGCCACCAGGGAAGGATGTAAGTGTACCGTTCTGAGCAGAAACTAATCTCCTTCTCCCTGACAAATGAAGATTTTAATTCACAGCGACCCTCACCCAAAATGGCTGCAGAAACTGTGATGAAGGATGAATTCCTGCAGCAGTGGGCAGGGAATGATTTGTGCAAAGATCATTAGGGTAACAAAGAATTTGAGGGCCTGTGTCACTGCTTGGCTGCTGACGCTTAAATGTCAACTAGATCTTTGGAAAATCAGAGAAAGATGCACTGTTTGAATCCCAGGCGGTGCTGCATAGCCATGGACCGGCTTTCTGCCACCCGTCTCCGAGCAATGCTTCATTCTGCAGGTCCCACTGGGCCAGGCTCTGTCATGCTTCCTCTGCAAAAGCTGTACCTTACTGAGTGCGTAGCTCCACTGAAATCTATGAAATACCTATGGAATAAGACGATGCTGCTCAGAGGAAGGAGAGATGGTACAAACAGATCCTCTGACATGATTAGTGTCAAATGCAGTCACATAACAAAGTCCTGGAAGAGTGCAGCTGACGGTGGGATCCTGCAGCAGCTGCTGAACAATGTACCAAGTGGCTGATGTGCCATTGTCATGGGACGTGGGGAAGTGGTTTCTCATTTGCACACCCTTGTATCACTGGAAAACTGTTGTGCTGTAAATAGTACCCTACAAAGTAAAATGGAAGATAGACCTAGGGGAACCCCTCAGAGAAGATAGAAGCAGGTCTTAAGCCTCCCTCAAGAAAGAACAAAATAATCAATTCTTGAGAAATACTGAAGAATCTCTGTCCCTGAGAAATCCATTGCTAAGATAACCTGATAAAAATGATTTCTGCCTGTAATCAGGCTGCCTTTAGTGATAGATGTTTAAAATTCAAAAGGCTGGTCTTCCTCATACATAACTGAAAGGGGGTAGTGACACTTTAATGCTGTTTCCCTCTAATACGTGAACAGTGTAATTTAGTAGGGACATTTTAAAATGCCTGTTTGCTTGCCTTCATGTCAGATCTTTCCCTCTCACCAGAATACTTTTCTTCATTTCAGGGTGATACTGGTCCCATAGGACCACAGGGCCCTCGAGGACTCAGAGGGCAGCCGGTGAGTTTTCTCTCCTGACAAGCCATTTCTGGAAATACATTGTATATAGTGGGAATCTCCTGCAGTCCAGAACTCTGGTTTGGAAGAAGAGTCTTAAGAAAGATTCAGGTGATGTTTGATTAAAACACTTTGCCTACTTTGAGAAAGAAAAATCAGAATGATATTGCTAAGAACTGATGAAGACTTATAATAGTGCAATGGAGTGATAGTTGCTGACTCGGTGGGAAGAAGAGTTTAATGGATTCTGCCAGGACTGCAGTGTCCGAAGTGCTCATATTCCAGTCCTGCCTCTGGCACCTTACTTGCTTCTCACATGGCCTCAGTTTTCAAAGGTGGACACTAATTGTGGGTGCCCAGTTTGAGATAAGTAGGGTCCAGTTTTGATACTATTCATTTTTGTCATGCTTTCTGTAATTTTTTCTGGAAAAAAAAAAAAAAAGGCATAATTTTAGGAAAAGGTTTGTTTAATTGAACACCTGTAGAGTTTTATTATAACTTCAGTGGAGAAATGGCAATTTAGTTGACATTTCAAAAAGTGT
Source organism: Astur gentilis (assembly GCF_929443795.1). Classification (NCBI taxonomy): domain Eukaryota; kingdom Metazoa; phylum Chordata; class Aves; order Accipitriformes; family Accipitridae; genus Astur; species Astur gentilis. The sequence continues at coordinate 49,247,932 of NC_064881.1, read as the reverse complement.
CATTTGGGATGGCTGAGAAATAACTTTTATTAATATCATGGGTTTTTCAATTCTCTTAAAAATCAACCCTTTCCAAATTTGAATGCAGATCTCTGTTGCTGAACCTAGGCATATCTTTAATATGTTGCAATGAGTGATTTCTTCTCCTTCTCAGATGACCTGCTAGTAAAACAGGTTCTACAAAATATTCCATAATCAGGGCAAAATGCTGATTCAGCCAGCAATGCCAGGAACTGGAGCAGCAGGTCCCTCTGAGCTGGGAGGGTAAGGGTTTAGACTGCAGGAACATATGGAGAGCTCCTGTGTTTACCTTATAATTTATCTCATTATTCCTGTCCTGCTGGCATCACTCGCTAACATGTCGTGTCCCTGCACAACACTAGCAATGAATAAAAAGATTTGAGGAGACAGAAATTATCATAACTCCAGGCCATATTCTTTTTTGGAGAAGAGATACTTGGGGTTTTGTATGTTGGAGGGCAAAGTATCAGTTTCTCTTGTTCTTCCTCTGCTTTATTTCTTCTCTAATAAGGAGTGTGTGGCATGATTTTGAATACTTTCAGTAAAAGGGCTGGTCTTTATGGTCAACTCCAATAAAGGGAAAAACATCTCTGCATGGTGAATTGAGAGGAGAGAGGAACAGGGTATAGAATTTAATCTCACCGAACCTTAGTCAGTGTAGATGGTCAGCTCAGCTACTTTGATAAGGAAAGGTGAGAAACAGGTCGTTTTGAAGGATGATTTGGCTCATTCTGAGTTGTCTGGTGTCAGGCAAGTATCAAATACCTCAAGGCTTTAGAACATGTGTTTCTCTCCATTCTCCAAAAAGGGGAAGCCTGAGATGATTAAAAAATAGATGCCTGGCCTCTGGACCCTGATTCCAATGGTAGCCCTGAGAAGAGGATGATAGGCAGTGATTTGCAGGACCTCCCTCAGGCACAGCAGAGAGGAAGTTTTCTAACACAGGAAGGTGGGGGAGGATCCGGAGGTATCTGTCAGCTGGTACAGAGCACTTTAACGTTGATCAGTGCATTGCCAAGGGGTGCTTCAAGCATGGAATAAAGGGGCTTGTCTGAACACGGTAACTTGGAGCCAAGTAGGTGGCTCCATCCATCCAGGAGGATGCTGAGTATGATAGGAATAAGGCTGACAAAAAGGAGGAGGACTGCTGATTTGGTCCTCTTCAGACTAGGGGTTTGGGTCCACGTCTCTCAATTTTTGTTCTGAGATGGGGTCAGCCATGTGATCAGGGATGCAGAAGTTATGGGGTCAGTTGGAAAGAAGAGATCCTTACCAGTCTGCCAAGAGAGGAGGTTGGACAATGCTAAAGAAACGCCTGCTGGTGTAGCAGTAGGTAGATATTTTTAATTGTAGCCTACGTTACTTCACTAACCTTTTTCCTTCTGACGTAGGGCAAGAATGGATTGCCTGGATCTGCAGGAGAACCTGGCCCAGCAGGTAACCCAGTAAGTACCACAAAGGGAAACTCATGCAGCAAGCAGTTATGTCAAGGAGAGGTGACTGATGAAGTATATATGGAGTGAATTATGTGTAGCAGCCTACCGTCCCTGAAGGTGCCATGTCTTTAGATTGGTGATCTGAAAATCACTGGCTGACCATGACATCGGAGGGGGTTTGGTTATGTTCCAGGAATTGAGCTGCTAGCTGGGTCATCATTTTTCCCAGCAAAAGTTAAGTAAGTGTTCACAGACAAAGGAAATGATCGATTACCTGGTATGGAAAAAAGATTGGCATGCCTCATCTTCACCAGTAGATTTGATTATTCCAAGCAGAGACTGTACAGCCAGCAGAGAGTTGTCACAGGGAAGGAGAGGGCCTCAGGGCATTGGCAGACTGCCATTGAGGAATAGCAGCAGCAGAAAAATCCTCCCCAGGCACTTGGGGAAAGAGCAGACAGTGGGCTGTAAACCAAGATCACAAAGCAGAATAAAACCCCCCTGGGACCATCCTGTGTGGAAGAACAGCATGGTAATGAAGAGCTGTAAGGAGGACAGTGAGGAGCTGTTGTGGTTTTTTTCTCTGTTCTGCTGCTGAAAATTGTTCAGGATTCAGCAAATCCATGCAAATGTATTTTTGTGTCCAGTAGCATCTATTACAATGCAGGGCTCTTCCCTCTCTTTGTCCACCTAGACGTTACAGCTTTCTGGGCTGTTAGATTCAGATAGAAACAAAGGCATAGCAGGAGAAATCTGAAAAATTGCAGCAGGACTTCACTCCTTTGTGGCCCTTTCAGTGCCATAAAGCAACCTCGGCCTCACCACAGGCTTGTGCCCTGAGCATGTATTGCTTTGCTGCAGGGATGTCTCCTCCTAAGTGGTCACAGAGAAGCAAGTAACACCTTTCTGCATGGGGAGGTTATAACTCACAAATACAGGTGGGGCAGGGGTGGTGCAGTCTCACAGCCTTTCTGCAGCCAAGAATAGGTGCTACAGCTTTCTTCTCCTTGACAAAACTTCTTCTTACCTTCCTGGCACTATTGCCATTGCTTCTTACCCCGTGAATCCCCACTGTTGCCTTTTCAACTTTAATTTCTTCTCATCACACCCACCCCTGTTCCCAATTCCTGTTACTGCTTTTTGGCCTTCTGGTCTTCTTTAACAGGCCACTGTGGCTTTGGGATGCCCTGTGAGTGCCAAATGGGGGTTATTTTTTAATCATCATCATGTTATCACATTACCTAGACAGTCAGCTAGTGACCTGGGGACTCACCAGGCACCTTCCTGCACAAACACAGAACTACAGCAGTCTCTGCTTCAGAGGATTTAGAGTCCAAAAATAACATAAGAGATTGAAAAGGGATAAAATCAGATGGATGAGAAAATGGAAACAATGAGACAGTGTTGGTCAGCAGAACAGACAGTCATCTCATCAGTATCCTCTGTCATTAAAATGAATCCTCTCACTTTCATAAAGGTTATTATGGGAAGTATTTCCTTGTGCTGTACTCGAATCCATTTATTTCCAGCCTTGTCTGGAAATGCACTAATTTCCTTCACAATGTGGTGTGACAAGCCAATATATTATATTTCTATTTTGAAAAAAAGGAGAAGCAAGACAGGTTATCATGGCAATAAGGGTGGTTTTTTCCACCTTCACCATTGCCAACTTGTAATCACAAGGTAAAACCTGCCAGGAGCCTTCTCCTTTTGCATCTGCTGTTTGACAGTGCCCATCCCAATTCACAGTGCTCATGCTAAGACTGCACACAGCAATACAGCCCAACCCCCGAAATCTCCAGGGCTGATTGCATACTGAAAGCCACGTGCTTTGTGCCTGTCAGGTCTGTTGGTGCTTGCTTTACACAAGATGGACTTAAAATGAAGACAAGTTTTAGTCTAAGAAGAAAAAGGGATATGTTCTGAATCAGAAGGTAGGCGAAAAAGTTGTGAAAGAAAAGGTTAAAATAAGAGAAAAAAAAAATCAGAAGTGTATGTGAAATGGCTCTGTATCATGAACTGTCATTTAAGCTGCCCTGATCTGTAAGAAAAATGATAGTTTGGCAGAATATCACAAGAGATAAGTAAAAGGTAGACATTTTTTAAATTGAACCTGGAAGTAAAGGCAAAAGACCAACTCAGTAGCTGTCTGTTGGTTGTATTCTCAGATTTGAGCAGTATGACCACCTGCACTGTTTCCCTGTCGGCGCCCATCACAGCATTTCCACTCTGCAACACCACCTTAAAAACCATGCAGTGCCAGAATAGCCACTGAACATACCTCCTGTCACTTCCATCATTGTCACTTCCTTTTCGTCTTTTCACAGGGACCCCACATAGCTTATTAATAATGCAAGTGTGGTGTTTGCAATCTGCTTTTCTAAATGGCTTTGTTCTTCCTTTCCTTGTCAGTTTTGGGAGTCCTGCTGCTACAGTGAAATTTCCCAGTTCCAATGTATCTGTAAATGCATGCTCTGGAAAAGAGATGTTGGAGAAAGGGCGCTAGTGTCTGTCTCATTTCTGTCCTAAGGGTCCTAAAGGAAACAAAGGAGAAAATGGCAGCCCGGGACTCCCTGGCTTCGTAGGACCCAGAGGACCACCTGTAAGTATGTCTGAGGGTGGATTAGACCCACTAATTACCTGCTTTTAAATGTTGGGCTGATGAAGATAGAACATGGTCATCTTTAATTAGGTAAAAAACCATAACCAGGAGATCTGACAGATCCAGAAGCCATACACTTTTACTTCCAAAGGAAACTGGACTGCAAAAATATCATTTTTCATATAGACAAACATACATAATCTCATTTACTGAGCTGGTACCTGTCAGTCAGCCCTGATAATGTGTGCATTAATTGGACTGGTTCAATAGTCTTCTTAATATGGGTATGGGGTATTTAAGTTCTCAGGCTATATCTCTGTGTGAACCCCAGAAGGGCTAAATTTTAAGTGCTGATAATAATATAGGTATTTCTCATATTTGCTGTTCAAGGAAAATTCCTTTGTTACCAGCAACAGATGTACATTGCAATTAAAGCATTCATATATCTCCCAAAGTGATCTAAAATAATATCTATAAATGTGAAAATGTCATGGCCTTGAAATCCAATATCTTTAGCCATTCCAAGATAAGTAAAATACGTTACATTCCACTAAAAGGATGGAAAAAGTAAATGTTAGTTAAATATTTTTGTTTCTAGCTCTGTTGTGACTTAAAATGAGGTTTGAAAGGTTTTCATGTGAATCTAGCAGAGCTGAATCTTCCACAGGATGATTCTTTTTTCCCTTTTTTTTTTTTTTTTTTTTTTTTTTTTTTTTTTTTAATTGGAATGGGAGTTTCATGATGAAAAGAGGAGAAGAAAATATTTCTCTGGAAAATTAATTTAAAGCTGCAAACGTGGTGGCCATTTAAAACTAAAGTGGCCCTAAGGAATAGTCGAGTGAGTCTGATGCTGCCTAATTCAGAGCTGATGGGATTACACGTCTGTGATTAGTTATGTTACTCATGCGTACATGCGTAGATGCTAGCACTGTCAAAGATGTTATATGTGTTTCCAGGTTGTGGGAAAAATACCACCTGCACGCACACATTATAGATATGATCATGTGTGTGGATTGTAAATAGACTATAAAGATGAATCCTTCCATTCATGATATGGGAAAGCGGGCAGAATTTTAGCAATAACTAGTTTAATGTCTGTTTTGCTTTATCAGTGAGCTTCAGGACTGCAGTGACCTTTTTTTCATTGAAATGCTAAAATGCAAAATTGTATTGCCTAATTATGACATTATAAATGCACAGTATAGAAAAAAAAATAATCCTAATAAGGTGCTTGTTCAAATTGAGGTTATTTATTATAGTTCTGAAATACAGGCAAGCTTTCAGGCTCAAACTTGCTTTATCACTGGCTCTGCATCCATTATCTCAGCTGGTGTAGTACAAGATGGTACCTCTACTTAAAAAAGGTACTTCCCTTACATCTTTAGACTGCTATGGGTATAACGTTGACACTATTTAAACTAAACAAGCCTAAGTAAAGTGTACGAAGCTTTGTGAAATGTCTGTAAGAAAAAGGAATAAAATGTATTGAAAGCAGGAACACACTTTCAATGAAACATCTGTCTTGCTCTCAGCTGGTTTGTTAGAAATGACTTCATGTTATTTACATTTACACGGTATGCAGCTTTGTTAAACAATGCTTTCTATATAGTCGGATGCGTCTTTCCAGGAATGACCTACAGCAGTAGGATAAGGATAAATTGTCCAAACCTGCTGTTGTGTAGCAGAAAACTTGGGCTCTAAACAGAAGACAAGACTCGTGGTTATTAGGTAGGGTCTTCCTTCCAACTCATTGCAGTGTGGTGCTAAATTCATTCTCTGTATCTCTCAGGGAGAACCAGGAGAGAAAGGTCCTCCCGGAAAAGAGGTGAGTTAAATTCCCAGTTGTTTCAAAGTAGGGCTGATGTCTTGGTGAAAAAAAACATTAAGGATGCTACCTGAGTTGCAACAAATTCATTTTTTTCTTGACTTGTTGATATTTGAGAGCAAACAGCTCTCGGAAATCTGTGGGACTGACGAGGAAACAAATTTTCCCCAGGTCACAAGTATCATTGCAGAGGCATGCGCTTTATTATTTACTGTTATAATGGATAGTTCTTTAATGCTCAGCCTTATTTTGTTGCAGGGTGCACCAGGGAAACCAGGTGAAATTGGCTCCAAAGGAGAGAGGGTAGGTTGGAGAATATTATTAGTTATTTCATTACGCTGAAATAAAGAGGGTTGTTTTGAGTTAGGGGCTGGGGGAAGGGTCATTCAAGAATGAAGCGTGGCCTGTAGAGATCTGCCGTGCTTCCCACCCTCCCAGACCTCTCTTTAATCATTCTCTGTCAGTAATAATTTGTGGATCATTTGTAATGCACCAGATGTTGTATTCAGTAACTGCCAGCTCAGCTGTTTGTGTTTCGCTGTGCTTGGAAATCAGAAGTTTGCCTCTTATTTTGTGGTGGTAATGTCAGGTTTTTTCACTTAGGGAGAGCCTGGCATCAAAGGCGAAAAAGGCCCTCAAGGAGAAAAGGGCCCTCCAGGTGATCCTGGGATACCTGGTCATAAAGGCCATCCAGGACTGATGGGTCCCCATGGACCCCCAGGAGACACTGGGCAAGTTGGACCTCCTGGTCCTCCAGGACAGCCAGGATTTCCAGGACCAAGGGTAAGATTGCCAGAGAAGGGCTTTGTACAGTAATTTTACTGCCACGGTGTGTGATCAGAACAGTACCTAAGATTACACTAAGGCTGATAGAAACCAGAGCAAGTGTGTGTTTTAATGGGGAGGCAGCGTTTTTACCTCTTGATACATAAAAAGGCGACCTATAGCATATCTCAGGGAAGTGTTGTGGAAGTGTTGGATTGAATTTCAGGAGACCTGAGCAATCCAGACGTATAGCCAGGGTGGCCAGTCCCTGATACCTTATACCCCTAAAAGCCTAAATCTGGTCATATGACTGTGGCCATGGGTCTGGAGTCTGAAAAAGCTTCTTTCTATAAGGGTGTTAATGTGTAGCATTTCATAGAGTTCTTATTGCCTTCCTCTGCTGCTGGTTGTTATGAGAGACAAAATGCTGAGCCATGGAAAGGTCACTGCTCTATTCCTGGAAATCCTGGAGTCAGCTCATCAGAATTCATGAAATCCTATTTTTGTTTAATATTCTGGGTTTTTTTTCCTAACGGGAAACAATCTCGCTACTGAGAGTGCCTGAGGGTAATGTATGTAGAAGAATGAGAAAAACTACCAACACTAGTGAAGCCACTATGCCCATCCTGAGGATGAATTTGAGATTACCTCGGAGGGAAATAAACAGTGAAATAATCTCGGATGTAAAAGCTGGGTAAATTTTAGACAAAACATTTCTTTATGTGTCACAACAACACAGAGACTGATGAAATCCAGTGATGATTATGGAGACTTAATGAAACTAACAGGGTTAAAACTTGAAAAGATAATTTGTAAGCCTTCAAAGTATGTTCCACAATCATGGTTGCTTACTGGGATATTCACTAAGAGCCGTCACAAATGGTTAGTACTTAATGACAAAATTGTTTCTTTTGTCACCAACTAACACATCTTTTTCTCATGCGAAATTTGTGTTGGGAAGAAGGCAGCAAATAGACCAACTCTGTACTTATCAGTAATGCCATTGGTTAAAATTGAAATATCTCTTAGCTATTTAATAAAATCTACATTTCTTAATGAAGAATAACTTCTGATTCTGAAGAAGTCATGAGGTTTTCATAAACATAGAGGGCAGAGACTGCATCCTTGTATGTTGAAAGGGTAGGTGTGAGGGAAAAGCCACACTTTCATGCAAATAGTTCATACACAAAAGAATGCAGTCTTCAGGTTGACCAGAAGTATTTTCAAAACTGGCAGAAATTCAAAGAATAATGTTAGCCAAGTGAAACATCTCACTTTATGATTTACAAAGGACAGCATTTCATCTTGGTTCAAAATGGTTTATTTTTGAAATATAGCTACATTTTTTCTTTTGAGTTTATATGAAGACACGAGTCTGGTTCCCCTAAAACCACTTTTTTCATTTTCATGGAAAGCCACAGCCTAAAAAATTCTCCTTCTACCTACCAAAACTGCTTTCATCATTTTTTCAGTTGCATCATCCGGAGTTGTTCACATAGCTTTGAGTTTTGACAGCTATTACAGTTGTTCAACAGCAAGGTCACACAAAAGAGCTGAGAGAGGAGATTCCCCTGGAGGCTGGGTAGGGGACCAAGGCCAGGCAGCCACATCCCCTGTCTCCATTAAACAGCGTGAAATCAGGCAGAACCTTGTACATGTTTGGAAGAATGGGTATCACATCTGTAAACTGGCTTCTGCTCCCTGAGATAAGGTTTGTTGGCAGGCAATGCATCCAGTATGAGTATTTATAGCAAGCCTAGATACCCACCTTAACTACCCTGGGGGCACGCATGCTTCTTTCTGCAAGGAAATGTGCAATGCTGAAAAACGAGGTAGGCTTTCCACTATGATCTAGTAGGGCGGAGAATGTCTCCTGATTTGATTTCTACTACTTCTCCTATGAGTTGTGTAGGAGGGAGATTTTCTCAGTGTCCCAACTGCGCCCTCTGACCAGGATCCCTGCTTACACTGTTAAGCCCATGGCTTGCCAGCAGGTTGGGAATTGTGGATGTTTTGAGTCCCTTTACATTCTTCTTTCAGGCAGTCCCTGCAGCCCTGTGTATGCTGTAAGTGACGAAATGCAACCCACTAAACCCATTGTGGAGGGTTTAATTTGCAGGTCCCCTGGCTGTGATTATTATGTCTTGTTATTGCTGTGATTATTACTCTCTAGGGGGAGCCCCCATCTCTAGAGACTTTGAGAAGGCTCATCCAAGAGGAGTTAGCCAAGCAGCTAGACGGTATGTAATCATCTTGGGGAAGCTGGAAGATATATCTGAGAATATGAAAGGTACTTTCCATAGATGTGGTGGGACCTGAACCTCTCCTGCTTATGGAAGGCAATGTTGCAATAAGCCTTCCTGGAAGGACGAATGTGTAAAATGAAATGCACTTAGCAAGCTGTACTGTTCCCTAAGCTTGATGTTCCCAGCAATAGCACAAGGGCTTTCTCCCTTCTTCAACCCAAGGCCATTCGTTGCCTGTGGTAAGGACCTTATGGCTTTTTGCTACCAGAACAGCTTTGCTGCAGACTCATTCCTGCAGATGCCTGAGCTGACATGAGAAGATACAAATTGCAACAGATTACTTTGGGGCTCTAGAAGAGAAAGTAATCAGAGCAGGACGTAAACTTGCTTTTAAGGTCCCAGCTGGAGAAGAAATGTTCCTGATTTCTGGCTGTGGCATTTGATAGTCATCAGTATAAGAGGGAGCGGGGTGTCTGTGGGCTGCTGGTTCTCTTGAAGCACGTGAACTGCAGACCAATACTGACCCCATTTACAGTGAAATGCCGAGCTGTAGTGCTTCTTCTCACACAGCTCTTGGAGTAGCTGACACATAGCTGCAGGTATTTTCTTCCATGCTAAAGATCATGGTTCAATGGGGTGATTTATTTGAAGGATTTTTTTTTACACACTCTCAAACTTCAAATTCCATGCCAATCTAAAAGCATTCAAGATTTTGGATCAATGACAAGAAGATAGAAAACCCTTCTCCTTCTATTCTGTAGGATGTTTTTGTGATGCTGAGTATGTCTTAAGAGCTCTCTAGGCTGTTCAGGGTCTTAATATGGAAGTGGCAAGCAATGTGCCTGCTTGGAAATTGGAGAATGTGCTGACGCAGGGAGCTGCCTTAGTTAGTTTCTGACTTCACAGCCAGAGATGAGTACATTAGCTTTAACTTCACATGTGTAACAGCCCAGAACAAGAAAAGTAAGCTTTCTTCCTACAGAGCAGCCATGTAGCTTCTTGCTCTGTGTAGCAGAAGCAGTGGAAGTAGGCTCTGCTTTTCAGAGCAGCAATGATTCCAGTTTGACAGAAATCCACCAGCTGCACAGCTAAAGGAAAGGACATTTCAGATCCTTGGTGGACAACGAACAGAGGATGAGAGAAGTGTTTAGGATTAAGTATGAAATTTAGAAGTTTAAAGCTACTGAGAAATGAGGTTTAAATAATTTAAGAGAGGGTCAGGAAGGTACCATTATGGTTTATGGGGAAGGATTGTGTGGGGACAACAAATGGGTGGCCCTGAAAAATTGATCTGTGACAATACTTGGACCTTAACTGGGCCACTGGTTCTGGGTCTCCATCTCGTGGAGCACTGACCTTCTAGTCTAACAAATCCATTTCCCTCTCTTCACAGTGAAGTTAGCCTATCTCCTGGCTCAGATACAGCCGGCACATGTAAAAGCGTCCCATGGCAGACCAGGACCTCCTGGTCCCCCTGGGAAGGAAGGACTCCCAGGAAGAACTGGCCCTCCAGGAGAGCCTGGCCGGCCCGGACAGACTGGCTCTGAAGGCCCACCTGGACCAATTGGTCCCAAAGGTGAGTGGAACTTGGTGTGTTTAGGCAGTCCAGTAAAGGGATGTGTCCACCACACTTTGGTGTCCACCTCTGCTGTTAGCATCTAAGTGGTCCTCAAAATGCATACGTTAAAAGCAGTCTCAGTCTGTTGAACCAGAGGTTGTAAATGTGACCAGCAATTGCTGGAGTGTTCCATCTCTGGCCAGAATCGGATGAGGGCAAGTCTTTATTCCCACTTAACGTCCCATCTCAGAGGACTGGCCAGAATTAGGAACTGTTTTTAGCAAATATATTGGCTTCAGTGTGAATTCTTTAGTTCTATAGATAATGTTCATCGGTTCATTATTTTTCTTTCCCTCTATACAGGAGAAAGAGGAGCAAAGGGTGAGAAAGGAGACACTGGTATTGGCCAACGAGGGGAAGTAGGTCCTCCAGGAATTCCAGGTGTGTTTATTCAGAACACCCCACAAAACACATCACTCAGAACTGCTGCAAGGACACAGGTCTCTGCCATATTAGATAGACGATCAGGATACATAAATATGGCATATACAATTTCTGTAGAAAGTGGCCCAAAGGGAAGAAATACACCACTAGCATTATATCTGGCCACCTTTGTTTCTTCAGCCTGGTTGACAGGTATAATGATCCATCTCAGTAACAGCTAGGTTAACTGACCTTTGCGACAAATCCAAAGTGAAGCTTCAATTACTAGATACACCGTGAAGTGTCCTATCTGCATTTGCCAGAATCTTGTTGAGACCAAGCTGAACGCAGAGGTCCAGGCAGCTTCAGATGTTATAAAGGTCATACCCAACACCTATGCCTCAGGCATACAGCTCATGCTTTACCTTTGCTGACAAAGAAGCAGCAAATACATTTTGTTTCTAATTTGAAATTAGGAGCCATTGAACAAATTTTGCCTTCACGCTGCTTTGTTCAGGGGAGGAAACTAATGGGAAGCCTTCATAACTCCATGGTCTGCATTTGGCATATTGGCCCTGCATTGCCTTAAAATAACAATGGACCCACCATGCTTTGTACCAATGGGTTATCTCCCAAAGATGTCTCTTGCCTTAAGCTTTCGCATCCTCACCTCCTCTCTATGAGGACTACATGTCATTATCTGGGTCATGCAGCTGCACAACTTCAATGTGGTGATTGAGGAAGAGCAGCCCAAGAATGCCATAGGGGGTGAAAATCTTTCTTTCAGAGAAGACACACTTGTCACATCCTTGTAGATGCATACAAGCCAGACCCAAGTCTGTGGAAGCTGATGCCTGCATCCCAGTTTGGCAGCAAAACTATCTCCTGTGATGTTATACTGCTGAGCACTGCACCCTGGGGGTGTCACTCACCAAGGACATTCTGTTTTTATTTTAGGCCTCCCAGGGGAGCCTGGCTATGCCAAAGATGGGATGCCAGGACCACCCGGCCCTCAGGGAGAAGCTGGTGTGCCTGGTCTCACGGGTCCACAGGGACCTCCAGGAGCCAATGGACAGTGTGACCCTACTCAGTGTGCTTACTATGCAAGCCTGGCTGCCAGACCTGCCAACGTGAAAGGGCCCTAGCATGCAGGGAGTATCCCCAGACTTGTTTTTAAAACTTGAATTCATCACACCTGCCAAGAGCTCTCAGATGTCTTCAGTTGTGTTTCTTTCATGGGAGGCCTTCTAAAGCCAACAAATGCTGCCGGTCGGTCAGATTATTTTTATGAATTATAATAATTATTATTATTATTATTATCTTTGATGTGATATGTGAACTTGGTTTTGTTTTCTCTAACATCAGGGCATATTACAACATTAAAAATAAGTGGTTTTTTCCTCTTTTGAAGAGCATACAGTATCGATGCATTGTGTAGCTGTTTATGCAAAACCATTCCAGTGCCAAAATTTTTGTCTGTTATCTGGTTAATGCTTTCCAAAGCTTTACCCGTCACCCTTGAACTGAAATAAAATCCTGCACTGTGCAGTCCCGGGCATTACCGGTGAGACACAGGCTAATCGCAGGATTATTGGTGCTATCTGCCATCCACATGGAGGGGAGGAAGGCAAAGCCATGCCAAAGCTGGGGAACAGGTCTCCAGTACATTCAGCTCACAATGGACAGACAGTTATGAACAGCCAATGTGTGTTTTCCAGAAATACCCTAATAAATTTAATGTTCTTTTGCCCATAACTGAATCTGTATCCTATAGGAGCTACTTTTTATGGGACCATGGGGGATCTCACAGTAAGGCCTGAAGAGTCCACAGGGATGACCTAAACCTTCTCACTGCTCCCTGTGCAAGAACTTCAGTACTCGGAGGGTTTGGTCCTACCAGATGGAGCTTAACTTCCTTCTGTCAGGGAGATGCCTCTGCAAAAAGCTGCAATGCTGTCCTCCATTGGCTCAGGGATGCCAAATCCCTTTTTCGTTGATAGCGCACACACAGCTCCCTACCACTGCTTCACCCAAAAATCAGCCAGAACAGCAGACAAGATCACCTGGCATTAAAAATCTCAGGAAGCCAAATGTGACCCAACTTCACCGTTTTGGATGATTCACTATGATTGTAAGTTGACAGCGTCGTGTTTTAGAGTGCAGGTGAGAAGTTGCGGGCTGGTCTAGGAGAAGGTTGGTCTCTGCTGAAAGGGTCAGAACAAAGAGGTCTTCAGAAACCCCGAGGAAATTTTGTTTGAGGGTGAAAGCAAACAGTCAGACACTGTCCCTTTTCCCCTATCGACTAATTGCCAAAATGAACTTGAGAATGCAAAGAGAAAGTAAAGAGGGGATGGAGTCTGAAAAGACCTTCACAGTAGGCCATTTGTGAGTTTAACTCTCTGACCAAGACAATACCACCCACAGAGGTGTGGATCTGAGAGGCGATCAGGCCTCGGACATACGTGGCAGCCAGCAAAGCAGCTGTGTTTTCAAAACTCTTCTGCACAAAGCAGTTTGTATTGAGAGATGGGAGTAATGAACCTGACACAGGCACTAAGTGTTGAATGTGTCTGGAAATCTCATCAGGTCTTTTGTAGATGGAAAATAGGCACCCAGCCCTGCTGGCACCTTCACTGTATGGCATGGTGCTTCCAAGCTGGCTAAGCCAAGCATAAGCCACAGCTGTCCATAACCACCCCGGAATCAGACCCCACTGCTAAAGCCCAGAGATAACCATTTGCCAGCCTTGGAGTCTTTTTCTCACCCAGTAGCAGATAAAATTTGCCTCTTCTTTACTGAAAAACGAAATTAAATAACATGTTCAAATGCCAGGGTTAAACAAAGTCTTTACTGTGTAGCTCTCAGTGGTGCTATTTTTGCTTTTTCTTATGCAAATAAACTCTTTGATTTGATTTTACTGTGTTTCTTGCTATGGAAAAACCAATCAAAGTGAAAATATCGTGAAGGGAAAAGCTTACACTTTTAAGTAACTCTCAATGGTATATCTGTTACTGTACTGCATCTTAGGTCAGCTTGCTATATTTCAGTATTAAGCAAGCATGTTGATCACATTGTATTTAACAGCACCATTTTTCCTAGTCCAGACTGAGTTGAGATTTCATCCCTCCAGTGGTGAAGCGGAACAGGTTTTCTACACAAGAGGGAGATACCTCCCAACGTGGCACGAGGTATCATTTTGAATAAATGCGATTGCAATGAGTAGGTTTTATGGGGGTCAAACATGTTAACTGGGCCATGTTAATATGACATTTAATTCCTGTCATGACGCTGACTTCTCAGCCTCTGTAGATTGTCTCTTATCATGTGTGTCTGCATGTGCCACGCATGGCGTAGACTTTAATACACTGCAGTGCACTGTGCAAAAGGTAGATACATAATGATGTTCTGTTAAACAAATTTCAGGGTCTTTCAAGCCTGTGAGATCATAGAATAGTTTGGGTTGGAAGGGACATTTAGAGCTCATATATTCCAACCCCCAATGGGTGAGATGGTGCCATAGTATCTACTTGAAGGAGATCTAGGGCTTTTTTTGCATAACCCTTTCATTTGAATGTCTGTTGGAGCCATTGCCAAAAGTCTGTGTTAGGAACATGAGAGACACACCTGTATCTTTAATTGCAATTAAAAGAACTGCATGGGTTAGGCACACGCTATGGCTCTGCAGCTTCTCCACCTGGAAAAGGGGATGCAGCCTAATTCCCTTTGCTCCAGCATATTCCCTAGCATATGGTTGTCTGTTCAGTCTGTTCCTGGAGACACCCCAGACTGTCTCTGTGCCCTGAATTCAGTGGGTGCCACTTCCCTGCTTTTTCTTAAATCTCATTTTCTCTCCAGCCAGTTAAATGGCATTTACCAAGCATCATCTGCTGGTAGTGAGAGGAGTACGAGACACATGCTGCAGACCCAGATCAAGACCTGTGCTTATAGCCACTCAGTTTCTGTGGGTATAGTCATCAAAGGGAGGTTTCTATAGCTGCCACCTCTTACAGAAGCAAGCCCTATGTAAATGTGCTTAAAAAGTCACCTGCAGTAAAAAGTAAGAGAGGAGGGTGTATTTGCAGGATTTCTGCCCTGCAAGCTCATACACCAGAAGCTGCAACAGTTTTTGCCTCTCAGTCTGTTCATGGGTATTTGCCATCTTTGGAAACGTGGCCTGAGATTACTTTCCAAATTAGATCTGCCATCTGGGCAGACAGTAAACCTACAGGTACAGCCCTGGGCATGGTCAGAAGCTGCCCTCCAGAAAATGCAGATGCCTCTGTGCCCAAGCAGGTGACTGAATGTGCTAGAAGTTGACAAGCAGACGTGTGTTGTCTGTCCAGCATCTTGCAAGGTGACCATGCAGGCAGGAGGTGGCAGGTAGGACAGGGACAGTGCTGATGGCCTCTCCTCTAACTGCTCTTGGATAAGGGAGAGCTGTGGCTTTTGCATCTCAAGTGTTCCTGTCTCTGCAACAAAGTGGTTGGTACATCACCCTAAAGTCTGTTCAGTGAGTCTGAGGTTTAAACCCAGGAGTACGCTGATATTTTTGTTGGATTTTTTTTTTTTTTTTTTTGCCTGGTCCTGTTGTAAGAGAGGATATATTGTTAAAATTGCAATACAAAGCCACACAATGTATTATTTGCATATTAAAAAGGTGCTAATGACACAGGGGGTTTATGGCATCACTGCGGGGGGGGTGTTTTGTTTTTAAGTCAAGTGTATAAATTATTGCAATTATAGCAAACAGACCATTATTCCATTAAAATTTTTGCCTGTCAAATAAATAAATTAAAAACCAAAACACAGGATCATTTGGGGAAAATATTTTTTTGTGTTAAATTATTTAACAATTTATACTTGTTTTCTAAACAGTTTTGAATTAGCTGCTTCTTGGAAGCTGTAGCAGGAATCAATTATTTTCCTTTTTTGCCACTTGTGAGTGGCTCTTCTCAGTACAGCCTTGTGATGCTGTTTTTCTGAGCTGTCCTTTTCCCACCTTTTGTTGTTAATATGGGATAATTAAACTGTGTAAGGCTGAACTCTGTTCTACATATTTATTTGGAAATGTGTAATCAAAGCAAGACTACTCTGTTCAGAACGAAAAGAAATTTGTAGGTTTTTCCAGAGAGACAAAAATGCTCTAGCAGCTATGCCCAAGCTCTGTGCTCTGACCACAAAACTGGCTGGGAGATGAGCACAGCTTTTACATTCTGGGCAATTTAAAAAAACCCAAAACTAAATTATATCTAAAAAAAACAAAAAAGAAAATAGAGTTTACTCATGGCTTAGTCTTTTAATGTGGTGTGGTGGATTGACCCCGGGTGGATGCCAGGTGCCCACAAAAGCTGCTCTTATCACTGCCCTCCTCAGCTGGACAGGGGAGAGAAAATATAATGAAAGGCTCATGGGTTGAGATAAGGACAGGGAGAGATCACTCAACCAAGTACCATCATGGGCAAGACAGACTCGACTTGGGGAAAATTAACTTAATTTATTGCCAGTCAAACAGAGTAGAGTAATAAGAAATAAAACCAAATCTTAAAACACCTTCCCCCCACCCTTCCCTTCTTCCCGGGCACAACTTCACTCCTGAATTCTCTCCCTCCTCCCCACCAGCAGTGAAAGGGGATGGGGAATGGGGGTTGGGGTCAGTTCATCACACGTTGTTTCTGCTGCTCTTTCCTCCCCAGGAGGAGGACTCCTCACTGTTCCCCTGCTCCAGCATGGGGTCCCACCCACAGGAGACAGTCCTCCACGAACTTCTCCAACATGAGCCCTTTCCACGAGCTACAGTTCTCCACAAACTGCTCCAGTGTGGGTCCCCTGCAAGGTCACAAGTCTTGCCAGCAAACCTGCTCCAGCGTGGGCTCCTCTTTCCACGGGGCCACAGGTCCTGCCAGGAGCCTGCTCCAGCACGGGGTTCCCACGGGGTCACAGCCTCCTTCGGGCACCCACCTGCTCTGGCGTGGGGTCCTCCCCGGGCTGCAGGTGGAGATCTGCTCCCCCGTGGACCTCCCTGGGCTGCAGGGGGACAGCCTGCCTCACCAGGGTCATCACCACGGGCTGCAGGGGAATCTCTGCTCCGGCGCCTGGAGCATCTCCTCCCCTCCTTCTGCACTGACCTGGGGGGCTGCAGGGCTGATTCTCTCACCTATTCTCACTCCTCTCTCCTGGCTTCAGTTTCTGTGCCCCAGCAATTTAATTCCCTTCTTAAATCTGTTCTCCCAGAGGCACTGCCACTGTTGCTGATGGGCTCGGCCTTGGCCAGGAGCGGGTCCGGCTTGGAGCCAGCTGGCATTGGCTCTGCTGGAGATGGGGGAAGCTTCTAGCAGCTTCTCAGAGAATCCACCCCTGTAAGGACTTGTGGACGTGTGGAATGGACTCACGTTGGAGCAGTTCATGAAGAACTGCAGCCCATGGGAAGGACCCAGGTTGGAAAAGTTCATGGAGGACTGTCTCCCATGGGAGGGACCCCACAGTGGAGCAGGGGAAGAGTGTGAGGAGGAAGGAGCAGCAGAAACGATGTGTGATGAACTGATTGCAACCCCCATTCCCCATCCCCCTGCACCGCTGGTGGGAAGGAGGTAGAGAACCTTGGAGTGAAGCTGTGCCCGGTAAGAAGGGAGGGGTGGGGGGAAGGTGTTTTAAGATTTTGGTTTATTTCTCATTACCCTACTGGGGTTTGATTGGCAATACATTAATTTTCCCCAAGTTGAGTCTGCCTTGCCCATGGCTATAATTGGCGAGTGATGTCTCCCTGTCCTTATCTTGACCTACAAGCCTTTTGTTACATTTCCTCTCCACTGTCCAGTTGAGGAAAGGGGAGTTATAGAATGGCTTTGGTGGGCACCTGGCATCCAGCCAGGGTCAACCCACCACACACGTCCAGTGATGTAAGATGCTTCTGTCTGCGTACCTGAATCCCATGCTCAGTCTCTCACAGTGGGATTCAGAGTCAAGCCATGACACCTGCACTTTTGTGGCTCCAGTGTGAGCTGTGGAGCCTGGAGAGCGATTCAGCTCATCCTAAAGTAGTCGGCTGAAGCACTCTGGACATTAACTAGGTCTTCATAGAAAAAAACGTCTTCTGGTAGCTGCCTTTTGTCTTCCACCATTACTGACTCACGTTCCCACTGAGTTGGTGTGGGGATATATGTGTTAGAGAAGATGAGTGGGTGCTATGTGACTAGAAGCCCTGCAGCTCAGAGGGAGACGGACAAGGTTATGGCATGAACCTCTACTGTCCTTGTGCCAGGGAATAACAGAAAAATTTTCTTAAAATGGCTGCACTAACTCAACAGTAACAACATAGACTGAAAAAAAAAATCCACTACCACCTCTTTCAGCCTCTGTAAGCTGGAGTCCAGTGCTGCTGAGGGTTAAGGTTGCTGCTCCATGGCATGGGAAGGAAGAGCAGCACAGGGATAGAGCCAGTCTGGGGGCGAAGGAAGGCTCCTGCCCCAATCTACAGCCCTGTACAGGGGCGAGCATCCAGCAGAGACCACGAGGAGTCCTCCTTGCTGCTGTCTCTGCAGAGCCGGTGCTGCTGGGGGAAGAGTCTCTGCATCAGCCACCCAGTTGCCTCCTGTGTCCCAGTTTTGGCACCTGACGTCCCTAGGGTAATAAGGGTCTGTTGGAGTCTGGACTTTTCTTTCAATACCTTTGTAAATGGTGAAGTTGAATTAAGAAAAGAAAACCTGCTTAGCTTCATTGATTTGGTTTAAACCTGGAAATCACAAACATAGATTTTTGTCTTCTGACTTGTTAAATGGGAACAACTGATTAGAAAAGCGTGAAGGCGTGATGAACAGGAGTCTGGTTTTCAGAGTTGCTTTACAAAGCCGATTTTTGCTGTAAGGGCTAACTTCTGAATAGCTAGTGTAGCTTGACTCAAGAATATTGATGATGGCAATATTCTTGTTGGAGTTTGTCTGAACTGAGAATGAGAATATCCTGCTGGGTCTGTAGGGGGATCATGTGTTGAAAATATGGGCTCGCTCTTGTTATTTTACATGTTGGATCATGAACCTTATGTAGAAAGCACAAGGGAACAATTTGACAGAGGGACATTAATCATACTCTGACATTCCCGATGAGCCAGCGATCAGTGTCAGGAAGAAGGATGTCCTGCAAGATGGAGCAGAAAAGAACCTGCCACCTTGGGAGAAGAAAACCCATGGTCAAACTCAAGGTGTGAACAAGTGCAACAGGAGAACACTGCCCAACATCACAAAAACCTCTCTCTGACCACAGCCTTGGCTCTGCATGATGTGCTGTCTGTAAGACTCGGGTTTTAATTTGAAGAGAGAAGCATAGTTAAGCAGAAGGCAGCACACACAGCAATTCAGTTTGTTTCATAGGACAGACATATTTGACAATGTGTTCTTAAAAACACATCTTTCCCCTTAATAATATGAGCGATGGTTTTTGTCCAAGTCTGAAATAACTGTCATTGCAAGAACTTCTTCAGCACTTTCTTCACGGGAGTTCAGTTTAACTTTGAGTCTTATTTTTGTGGTTAATTGTGAGGTCTGTAATTTCTAGTAAGCAACTTTCCCCTACAAGTGAAAAATCTCACTTTTCCTTGGCTGCTGTATTCATCTCTGATGTACATATATTTCCAAGTTATTGTACCCATACTTACTTCTGAACAACTATTAGACTTTCTCAAGTTCCGCTGAATCTTTTTCATGTAAAATGTCCGCCCTTTCTTCATGAAGCTAGCACAGCCTTCAGACCCCATTGACATTAATGATGACCCTAAAGAATGGGAATAACCAATTTCAGTGTCGCCAGGATCTGTTCATGCCATTGCATACTCAGCTGTGATAGTCCCAGCTCAATAGCTTGTGCATTCCCTATTGGGAAACCCAGCAGGCTTGTCTCCAGCCACCAGCATCCCAGGAGCTTATAATGCCAAAGCAGCCTCACAACACTGCTGGATACCAGGCAAGTGATACAGTTTTCTCTTATGGATGCTGAAAATAAATCTGGAGGAAATTCAGGGCTTGATTTCAGTAGGGTTCCGGTATTTGCACTCTGAATCCAAGTTAAGAGTAACAGCTGGTATGTAACAGCCTTGGAATTCTGTATTTCAGAGTGAAACCCAGTTAAAAAACAGCAGAACCTATAGTGTAAGTTCAGAGGGTTGAACAACGATCCCGAAATCTTCTTCTCAGCATTGTCTTGATAGAGAGCTCCCAGCACTCGCTACCCATCTGAGTGACTATGCGCTCCCCTGGTGCTGGGACACAGGCTCCAGCAAACTCAGGACCATCCTGGGCTGAGGAGATCAGAACTGAGCAAGGTGGGAAAGCAAAGTTAGCATGCTCCCCCTTCGCAAGACCTGACCTGGTAGACTTGCTTAGACTATACCTCTGACATGTTGTCTTCTATCTTCAATAGCCTGTGGGATGCTGTGGAGACCTCTCTCCATGAAAAGCATTTAAAATGGTTGTCCTAAGCACTTTTTAGGTGAAAGTCTTAAGGATTAGAGGATGAAGTAAAAGAGGTAGGCGTTCTCAGCCTGAGGCTTTAAACCCACAATTTTCTCCTTCCAAGAAAATGCCCTGCTCTCTATATTGCATGCTGTGATGAGTGGTTTGGGATAAACCTGGCATTTTACGTGTCTCCTATAAAAAACTATGCCAGTGAGGAATAAAAATTTGCTTTTAAATATGCCAGAGCAAGTGCAGCACAAAAAAGACCGTATCTCTGTGGTACAGGGGTTCGTACACTCAGCAGGAGAGACAAGGACTTCCAGATTTCAAAACTGATTCTTTATTGTGTTTGCTGAATGTTAGAGGCAGGACAGGATGCGTTCCTGGTTCCGAGCTCCCAAGCCAGCAGCTATGAGTCTGTCATCTGGTCCCATTTAGTATGGTGTCCTTTATATGCTTCCATTGCAATCCCTTGGGACTGACCAATGTGAATTCCTCTGACAACGGCACCCTTGGTGCTCCCAGAAGGAGAAAGCTACACACAAAGATTTGAACCGATCTGCTGAAAAGCAGAGGCACAGCACTGCTGTTTCACTTTCTGAACACTGACGGATACTTGCCACCAGCTCGCTGGCTGCAACGGTGAGAGGCAACGTCATAGCCCGGGAGCTGGGTTTTGTGTACGCTGTACGCTGCAGACTCGGAAGGGAAACACCTGATCAAGTGAGAATGCCAAGCGTTTACTCAGTGGGATGTGTCTGAGCAACCCAAACACTCTGCGTGTGTGTTGGTAACGTGCCTGGCAGAGAGGAAAGCTGACGGAGGGCCTTGACCCACCAAAAACCTCAGAGGTTGCCCGTGGAGCGTGCAACAAATCATCAGTGATCGTCTCTGCTCAACCAGCCGCGGTTCTGGTGGGACAATGGACACAGCCACCTCTTTCAGATGTGCCTCTACAGGCGCCAATCCACTCTGGAGGTACCTTACAGAGCATGATCCCAAGTATGAAGGGAAGAAGAAACTCAAGATCTCAGGCAGAGAGCTGGTGTCGGTTCCTGCGCAGGTCTTTGGCTTGGACCAGCTGCAGGTCCTTGAGATGAGCCCAGAACGAGAGAGCTGCCTGAGGTACCAGATGGAGCTTCTCCCCCAAGAGATCAGCCGCCTGAGGAACCTCACCTGCCTCTATGTGGACTCCAACAACTTGAAGAAAATCCCCGCCGAAATTGGCACTTTGAGTCACTTGGAGAGGCTCACTCTGAGCAACAACAGCTTGAGCTCGCTGCCCCCAGAAATGGGGGCACTTCAAAGGCTGCACAGCCTCCACCTGGCCAACAACAGCCTCACCGAGCTGCCTGCAGCCCTCTGCCAGCTGAGGAGCCTCACCTTTCTGGATGTGAGTGACAACAAAATAGGCACAATCCCCTCCAGCATTCGGCATCTGGAGAAACTGGAAACGCTGCTATTACTCTTCAATTCGCTGGAGAGTCTGCCTGAGGAGGTCTGTCTTTTAAGGAAACTGCGCACGCTTTGGTTGGGAAACAACCATCTACGGTCCCTTCCAGCAACCTTTGGGGAACTGGTGAACCTGGACTGGGGATACAACTACTGTTCATGCAATTTTGAGGGGAATCCACTGGAGCGTCCTCCCCCTGAAGTCTGCAGCAGAGGCCCTGAAGAGATCAGAGACTATTTCTTGTCATTTCATAAGACTCAGAGAAACTAGACAACTGCTGTCAGTCCTCTTGAAGTGACTGAGATGGATTTATTCTGTGCAAATAAAACTGCACAAGCAAAATGTGTTTCAGATGGAAAAGTCTGGTGAAATCACTCTGTGGAGCTCAAAAACTTCCTCGCTGCTGTAAGGTGATTTCTCTGGCAGCCTTTTTTTTTTGACACTGGCATTGAACAGTGGTGTATACCTTTCAAAAATTCATTCAGGGACAGGTATAATCTTTTTGTTATTTATAGTTGCATAGACATATCTCAGGAGATGTTGCAGCCAAATATCCAGTCTGGGAGGATAGATTCAGGTAAACAACTGGTGGTATGTAAATAGCAATAATTCTTACTATTTGTTTGCACACTGCATCAGTGCTTGAGTCCGGACTTGAAGTAAGTGCAGGCTGAGATTTCTGGAAGCGTTTAAGGCCATACTGACTTGTGGATTTGGCTTTGCTTCAGGTAGTCCAGAATCTCATTACTTTCCATGGTATTTTACATCCAACACACAGGTTGAGTCAGCTCAGGCTTCCGTCTGACTCTGGATAAGAACCAACCTGTGTCCAGGTCCCACAAGGTATCATGCAAGTGATGTCTCCATTGCTTTGGCGGGACATAGCGTATTTCTTACCCTGCTTCTCCTGAAGAGCAGTTTCAGTGCAGGGCTGTCAGATGCTCTGAAGGCAGCATGGACCTAGAGTTGATGTGCCAGTCTGTCCAGAGCAGACCTCAGTGATACTGCTCTGTGGAGCTTGGTGATGCACAGGGTAGCCCAGATTTAGAGCATGCAGCACTAGCAAAAAAAGTTTCCACTTCTACTGAGGCTGGGAAAGTGTTCAGAGACATTAAAACATGACTATGTAACCTTTCTGCAAGGGAATGTCTCTGAGAATCCCTGTCTGTGATCATAAAAGGCTTCATCAGCATGACATTATGGAAATTTGGTGAGACTCCTTTATGTTTCATTTTGCTCTCTCTTCCCCTTAGCCTTCAGTCAGCATTTTCCTCCCACCTCTCCTTAGCTTTGTTCTTTGTGGGTGTTTTCTCTGTGGCTACTCCCTCTGACATTATCTTTGTGCTTCATTATTTTCTCACCAAAAGCCTCTCATGCCCTTATAAATGCCTTTCTTTGCCCTCTGTCTCCTTTGTTTCCTATTTCTCCTTTGGCCAACATACAGAAAGCTGCAGCTTTGTGTCTTTCCTGGAAAGAAGGGCTGAGTCAGGCTGCTGGGAGCTGGACATGTTCTTCCAGAGTCCACAAAGGGAGAGAGAAAGGGCTTGAGACATTGATACATGGACCATTAAGTTTCTTGTTCAGTCATTTTCTTCTCCTCGTAGCAAAGATCAGCTCAAGGAGAATAAGAGATCAGAATCAATGCTGTAATTTTATTGGGTGACAAAAGCACAACTCCAGATATTCTTAGCAGGAACTGATTTTTACACTGCTCTGTCCCTGAGCCTGTCCCTGATCTCTGTGAAGCCTTCAAACCAGCTGTCGCTTTTTGGTGGTACAGTAACCAGATACAGCATAGTAGTATATCACACAGCGATAAATCAATGCATGGCAGTAATGGACATGCAATAACATCACACCAGTTCGTTCAGTTTTCCTGCAGCTGATTATTTCTAAGATGTGTGACACAAGAAAGAGAGGAGTAAAGGGACCGTGGTGCCTCACTCACTTGGTTCTTTCTGGGCCATCATGGAGAATCGGAGGTGGAGGAGCAGGACAATGAACTGCAAGTCCTTTGCACGTGGTTGTTTTTCAGAGATTTGCAGCACGATAAGTGAAGTAGCTCCTGAAGCTGGTGCTAGGTCAGACAGAGAGTGTATCAAGGTGGCAACATTAAAGGTGTTGAAGGACTGGGGATTTGGTCCTATTTCTTCCATTGATCCATTCTCTGGACTCAAACAGGTCTGCTGTCTTAGTTCCCCATTCCTCCCACTCCATTCAGTATGTGCAGTCATCCTGCCTTTCTAAAGCTTGTCTAGTATAGGACGTAAGTATAAAGGCAGTACTAGCACAATTAAAGACAAGGTTATTCCCCTGTTTTGGGACATGTGCAGGAATGAAATTCTAGTAACTGTAGTCTTTTTTAAAGGCTCGTGTCTAACACACCAAGTCCTTCCAGGGCATCATCTCGGACAAGTGGTAAGAGGGACAATTTCTCATGGCCCATGTCAAACTCTTCAGATTCTATCTTGCTGGTTTTCTTCTACATTGCACATGGTTTGGGCTTGAGCATTCATTTCCAATTTTGACTGCCTTTTCCTTCTGCTTCTTGGCCAGTGATTCCCAAAAGACAAGCTGACTTTAGCTTGTTTGGGGAGTTTATAGCATCTCATAGCTTTCACTTTTGGTTTTGGCCAATCAGGTTTCACAGACTTAGTTGAACTAGTCCTCTCTCAAAAAACCACAGACATAATTTCTGAAGCCTGATTGTATCTGTTAATAATATACCTGTCATTCCTGGGAGTGAATGGAGCTAAAAAGGGAGTTAAAGGCTGCAAGAAAATGTAATCTTTAATAAATAGTGCCAATACCTTTGCTATAATTCTCCAGTCCGTTGGGATCAAGAGAAATTCTGAGAAATTAATGCAAGTGAGGGCACCTTGACCATACCATCAAGCTACTTGAGCACACTGAATATGTTTTTCAGCTAGAAGAAATTCTGTCCTGTCACTATGCTGTCTGCCACCTCTTCCTCTCCCTTTGTCCTGGTTGCTTCCAAAATCCCACTTCACAAAGTGGAAACCTCAGTAGTGCATACGTGCTGCGGTATTCTGGCATCTGTGTTAGTGGCGTAGTTACGCAGAGCAATAACTAGATCTTGGTGTTGTCATTAAAATGGCATTAAAATCTAATCTCAAACTGCTTATCCTGTATTTGTTGTACTGTCTGTATTGTTGCTAAGCACCCTTCTTTGCCTGTGCTCATTAAAACTTGAAGTGTTAATATCAGGGAATGGCAAACTGCTAGGATATAGGCCCCTGGCGAAAAGACCTAGATATAATCCATACTCAGGGGCTGAGGGGTAGGAGGGAGAGGGGGGAATTGTTAAAGCTGACATTCAGCATTGGTGGGACTTGTGCATGCATTTCCCTTCACCACATACTGTACTGCAAACTGGCATAGGGGAAGAGCATTGTCCCCTGGAATTCCATAGGAATTTCATTTGAAAACTTTGAACTCTTGCAACAGAACAATAATCAAATGCAAAAGCAGTGAGTGAAAAAAGCTCCAAATAGAAATTCAGGAGAATAATATATATAAGGGCAGAGGACTCTTTAATTTAACATACAAATGCATAATACTTCACAGGCTGGAAGCTCAAGCCAGACAAGTTCTGACTACAGATAAGCTGCATATTTTTAATGCTGGAGAGTTCACCTGAGGATATGGCAGATTATCCACCACCTAAAGTCTGTAAAACCCATAGTCTAGCTCACCCGAAGGTATCACTGGAACACTCTACCTTGTTTTATGCAAAGTGAAAGTTATAAAGGACCCTTCTGTCTTTAAAGTTTATGGCTACAATCTATGGCTACCATAAACCTAGAAGATTAGTTCCCAACATTTACTGACTTCTCCCTCAGTTTGCCTCTGCATGAATTTCAGCTTTTTAGTCTTCAATGGCTATGAGCAATCCTTAAAGAATTGAAGGTCACCAAGCCAGGAGTGCTGATCAGAGGGCTGTTGTGTGCAGCGGTGGTGTCTCTTGAGTTAGCAAAACAAAAATGAAGTGGCAGGTGCTGTTCTCCTCATACCTTTTGCAGTTGGCAGCAGATTTCCAGGCTCACAAACAGAAGACTGGTCCTGAATTCACTTTGAGTGGAGTTTAGCACCAACCACTTTTCCCAGTCTTTGAAAAGTCTTGTGGTTGATCAATCAAATATATTGCATAGTAGCAGAAATCAAAGGAAACGCAACTTTGCAGACCCCCCAGAAAAAAAAAGTGTGACAAATAGTGTCCTACATATGATACAAAAGATGTGATATTTGAAAGGAGAGTGCTAGCTAGTGAAAATGCAGTTGTTGGGGATGTATCCCTACAGGTTTTCTCTGGGTTCCCTACACCAGGAGGGTATACATCCAAAAGGCCATCATCACTGAGAGAGGCCACTGTTCCTCCTAGCTGGATGGACCCCAATGCCACCTGCCTCTCTGTCTTCATCTGTGCTCTGTAGCCTGTCATGGTTTAAGCCCAGCCAGCAGCAAAGTACCACGAGGCCGCTCGCTCAGTCCTACCCACCCCCAGTGGGATGGGGAGGAGAAAATATAAAGAAACACTCGTGGGTCGAGACAAGGACAGGGAGGGGTCACTCACCAGTTGTGGTCACAGGCAAAAACCAGACTCAACTTGTGCAAAAATCAAAATCAATTTAATTTACTACAAATCAAATCAAAACAAAGATAATGGGAAGTAAAACCCAAATCTTAAAACACCTTCCCCCACCCCTCCCTCCTTCCCGACTCAACTCCTGAGTTCTCTCCCTCCTCCCCCCCGGTGGCACAGGGGGACAGGGAATGGGGGTTGGGGTCGGTTCCTTACACCTTGTCTCTGCCGCTCCTTCCTCCTCAGGGGGAGGAGGACTCACACTCTTCTCCTGCTCCAGCATGGGGTCCCTCCCACGGGAGACAGTCCTTCATGAACTTCTCCAGCATGAGCCCTTTCCACGGGCTGCAGTTCCTCACAAACTTCCCTGGCATGGGTCCTTTCCACAGGCCGATCTTCAGTCCCAGCCTGCTCCAGCGCGGCCTTCCCCATGGAGCGGCAGCCATTTTGTGGGGCATCCATCCCCCTGCTCCGGCGTGGGCTGGGGGGGGACAGCCTGCCGTCTGGTCTCCCCATGGGCTGCGGGGGCATCCCCTCCTCCCCGCCTTCCTCACTGACCTCGGGATCTGCAGAGGGGTTCCTCTCACATCCCACTCCCCTCACTCACTGCAGGTTCCCCTCTTAAATCTTCTCTTCCACAGGTGTTACCACTGTCACTGACGGGCTCGGCCTTGGCCAGTGGTAGGTCTGACTCGGAGCCAGGGAAGCTTCTAGCAGCTTCTCACAGGAGCCACCCCTGCAGCCCCTCCGGTGCTACCAAAACCCTGGCCACACAACCCCAAAACAAGCCTCATCTCAGAACCTGATAGTCCGACTTCAGAAATGACATTTTTCTGGTGATGCAACGCTAAATCAGTGCAAGAGGCTCAGGTCTGACATGAATCCGTGGGATCGATAGGTTTAATTATCATTGATTGCATATGATCAGTCACTGTCAGAGGCACCAGATTCAACAGAACGTTTCCCTACACTTGAGCAATGGTACCATAGGAGAAACAAAGCAATCTATCATGAGCAAGTGCCATATCGTTCAGCACATCAAACTGCAATGAAAGCCTAAGTAGCATATCTAATGAAGATCACTCTAAGCCATACAAAGAAAGGTTTTTAACTCCCCAGAGTGTTCTGCCTATGAACCATGAGACAGGTGGTAAATGGTGCTTAAATAAATACTACATCCAAGCCATGGATTTCTTATGTTTGTTAAAGAACTCAGCAGTCGTCAAGAAGCTTTTTATTTTTCAGCCATCCTAGGGAAACTATAAAATGTGTTGCCATTCTCACTGCCATGCAAACAAACTTTCCTTGAATAGTTCAGGCAGCAAGAAAATAACAAGAGAGGGAGAGACTGATGCCATGAGCAAAGCCCAGATGGAATAGCCCACACGTGAGTCTTTGTACTGAAACTCGCTGGGTTTTGCCAGACTTAAGTGTCTGACAGAGCCAGCCTGGAGCTCACTGCTGCTGAGACGCCCAAAGTGATCCCACATCCAGTCATCTGGTGCATGAACCTTATGAGGACTTGCATTTAGTAGGATGCAGTGACTCTCACATCAAAGGTATTGGTTCAGCTGGGGTCAGGCCATTAGCACAAAGTTATGTCTAAGGAGAAATCTTTCCAGTACTTTGCAAATCTCACCGTTGAAAAGTTCAAACGGAAACTTCTTCCTGTAACGCCAGCTCTTTTTTTTTTTTTTTTTTTTGTTCCATTCCCTGGAGACTTAGTGTCACGTCTCTCATAGTACTCTTCTCCACTGGACTATTGCTACACCTCTTTACTGAGCAGTCACATTCAAAACTGAATACAGTATGGCATCTGAAGTCTTTCTAGAGCCAAAGAAGGACAACTGCACATCTTGAAAGTTATAACCCTGTTTGTTCACCCTTGTATGGGGGTGCTTTCTCTTTTTTCACAAGTAATTCAGCTTGTCATCTGCTGTGATACCACACTTTGCTACAGAGCTGCTGTTGGCAAATTTTGGTATTGGTGTATTTGTATAAGCTGAAGTTTGTAACCTTGCACTTGTCTCTGCTGAATTTCAGCTTTCCCTCTCCCACCCCAGACAGGTTATACAATTCTTCAAAATCATTCTGAATTCAAAACCTGTCCTCCTGTGCTTACAATGCCTCCAAGCTTTATGCCATCTGAAAATTTAATAACCATACTCTCTTTTCTATCTTCTAATTCATTAATGAAAACATATGCCAGGATTGGATCCAGAACAGACCTGGCTGAACTCCACTTTCTATATCCTTCCACTCTGACAAAGCACCACTGATAACCTTTCTGATACATTATCAAACCAGCTTTGCACCCAATCGATCATTGTCTCTTCTAGACCACGCTGCTGTGGCTTGCTTATGAGAATGTCGCATGCAACCATTTTGAAAACCTTAGTAATGGTAAGATTTGTGACAGCTACTTTTCCTTTATTCCTAAAGCCTGTTACATTGCTAAAAGTGGAGATTAGATCAGTTCAACACAATTTATTCTTGACAAATCCACATGGGCTACTTGTCCTTGCTGCTACATGAAGCAGCTGCTGCTGTGACTTGTTATCTTCCAGGTGCTTATGAAATGTGTATTTGTTCCAGAATTTTTGCAAGGCTTGAAGGCAGGTGAGGATCATTTCCCATCCCTCTCCCCCAACAAACCAAAACAAACCAACCAAACAAACAAAACAAAAAAAAAGAGAGAAAAAATGCCTTTTAGCTTTGACTGTATATTCCTTATAGCTACCATGACTTTTTGGCCTTGCACAGGCCCGGTGCTGTGTAAAATAGCTATCTTTAATGCAACAGCCACTTGCTGCTTCAGCCTCAGGAGAAAGATTCAGGGCTGGTCAGGGACCAGGACTCCAGTAGAGCCCATTAGAGCACAAGCACATCTAAGCTGGAAGGATTTAGTAGGGTCTGTACCACGCATGTCCAGTCGTGACGTGCTCTGAGTGGCCCCATGGTGGTAGTGGAGGGCTACAGCTCCTCTTGAAGATTGGGAAATGCAGCTCAGAAACCTGTGGGAAAACACTGACTTCCATTTCCCTACTTGGTTGCTGTGCAGAGGACTTCAGCCTGGTCTCCGTTCAGGGAAAAGGCAGTCACTGGGAGGGGGAAATGACACAAGTCTCAAGGTACCTGACCCATTTTGGTCCTGTCTTGCCAGCAGAGAGCTCTTCTTGGCTTTTCTTTCTGCGTCCTGTTTTCAAATAGATGTCCTTAATCCTATTTCTTAGACTCAGAATGGGCCTGAGTAGCATGCAGTTTCTAAGAAGGCAGCAGAAAACTGACAGTTTTGATCTTGCAATAACTGACTTCGGTAGCTCACAGTGTGCATCTGTGTGGGTTCCCTGGGCAGCTATGTCAACTAGAGGATATCTGCACCCTTCGACTTGTAAAAAGGGTGTTTCAGATCAGCCCAGACATCTTTTGATCTAGATGAAAGGAAGATTCTTTTTTGTTCTCAACACTACCGCTGGCTGTTAGGGGGTTGGCCCTTTGCATTAGGTCTGTACGTTCACAGAAAGAATAGGAAAAAATGTTAGCTCACATAGGCTAAATATCTGCCAGACTGATTGCTTCTGCATAGTTTTCACACATAAAATACTGTTGCACTTCAGCTATTTCTAAACACCCACACAGCAATAACAGCATGGTTCTGTGTCTGGTTACTGTTTGCAAAGTTTCCTTTTCAGATGTAAAGCAGGCTTTATCCAGACTGAATAACTGTGATTTGTTCGTAGAGCACTAATAAACCTAAATTGTCCCTTATTCCTAATTTTTTTTTCAACTGTGAGGTTCAAGCACTTTGGTCATGCTGTTCATTCCTTCTTGTAGTGTTTGGTGGTGTCAGGGTTTGCACAACTGGAAAGAGTGGCACGACCTATGGTACATGGGACCGAGAGGCAGAGCTGCTCTGTAGACGCCCTTTGAGCTAATGTCTATCAAAAGGCTACCTGCCTTTCCAAGAAGTTAGACTTGATGACCCTGCTTGTTCCTTCCAGTTCTGTGCTCTTGGTTTTCCCTTTGCTTACTAGATGGTGTTGCTTGTTGGGAATGTGCTAAGCTGATGCTCTGTATATCTAGATGGTTCCTGTTTGAAATGTTAAGGTTATTTTTCTCTAGCTTTTTTTACTGTTGTTTGTACTGTACAGGCTGACACCAGTTCTGCACAGTTCTGACACATTCTGCACAGTCATATAGACTAGGATTTTTTTGTTGTTGTTTCCTAGAAAACTTTTGATGATCTGACTGAATGAAATTAGAAAAGAAAATGAAAGAAGTTATATGATTCCATGGGTATGTGTGCATGTAGATTCTGCGTCCTCCTTTAGCAGAGCCATTAGGCAGATGCCCTGTACGGATCCCAGTTCCTCACCCTGTTTTAATATTCAAAGCACTTTACAGACTCTTCTGAGTGTCATGCCAGACCTTCAGATGTTTCTTCAGAAAGAAAGGATAATAAGGGACTGACATGATACAGGAAAACTAGCATTTGCTTTATTTGAACTAGGTAGGTTGTCACTGGAAACGGCTTGCATTTCAGACTGGTAGAAAAAGCCTAAGCCAAAATGATCTTTCTCCTCTCTAGAGAACAACACATAGGATATTTTACAGTTATTTTTCAAAATGAAATGTGCTTTTTAGTGGCACAAGTCCTCCCCTGCCCCCTTCCCCAAAAATTAATAAGAACAGTGTTTTATTTCAGATGTATCAAAAGTTTGCCTTTAACTTCTTTTACTGCAGACAATAGTAACAAATCTACATCTTGTTTTCTTTTTCTTTCTGTGAATACTGCATGTATCATATGTTGGCAAAAAATAGACATTGCTGTTGGAGAAAAAAACCAGAAGCTTTTTTAATCTAATCCCCTGGATAAAAAGAGGGTGGCTACAGTCATAAAAGTAAATTGATGTTTTCAGCGCTGGAGCTGTTGAGCTGCAGGATCATTCACGAGTCTGCAAAGACTGATTCCCTCTTACCTCCAGGATGGATTGCAGTCATTAGTCTCTGGCACTGACTGTAGACAGCTCCTTACGCAAACGGTCTCAAACCAATTCCCACTGAAGACCCCTCCATGTGACAGGAGTGCTGTGCATTGCCAGCCTTGTTGGTGCTTGCTGGAGAAGAAAAGAGGACCAAAGGCACCCTGGAGCAAAGCTCTTCTCTAGAGGGATTCCCTGCAGGCCCAGCGTGCTAAAGCTGACGAGTGTTTCCTTGAATAGAATGCTTTAAGGTACAAACTGCTGCCTGGGTAGGGTTGCTTATATATTTTCTGAAAACACTTGTCTGCAGTCTTCTGCAGGCGTCTCCTAACAAACGGGTCCTGGCTTGACCCCACAGCTGGGGAACTGTTACAGCGATAGGCTGCAGTGAATTCTCAAATTCAGTATCTACCACAGAGAAATCAACCGTCTCAGCTATGGGTCCCGGCCCTTCACTTGAATCTGCAGCCAGAGATTGAAACAAGTCTTGAAACATTGAGAACAAACAAGGTTTTGGAGGTGATATGTTGGTATTAATTGCACGCTGTGGCGCTCACTGGCTTTTTCTGTATATCCTAGTCTATGCCTGTCATCCTCTGGTCAGTGAATATGGCTGAACTAGTTGGTCTGCCCTGGCTAAAGGGTTTAACCTGCTGGAAATGGTGCCTGGAAGCACCATTCTTGTAGCACTAGTCTGTTGTAGGCACCCTGAGCATGAAGGTTGGTGCTTACAGATGGATTTGCCTACACGTTTTCCTGAAAGTGAGACTCCCCCATCCCCAAAATTCCCAACAGAGCTTAGAGCCTCAAAAGCTGGGATGTATTACAACAGGAACTAGGGCACTAATAATTTTAAACCCAAGAAAGCTCAGAGTGGGAGAGAACAAATGAAAATTGGTTTATAAATGCAGCTCTGTACTGGCAATGCAGTCCTTTATTTGAGATTTGTTGTCTCTCCAGTAATCTTTCAGTAGCTTCTGGGATTGTAACATACTGCACATGGTACCCTCTGGAGTAGTTTCTTTTCATCCCTTATTAGTCCTGGCTGCCTGTTTCTGGAAGAAGAGCCACGCTGGTTCAGATCAAGGGTTATCTTGGACCATCTGTGCAGTATTTGCTTTCTAATTAGGGCCGTAAAAAGTAGCCTAAGGAAAAATAAGAACAAGGAAAAAACATTTAATACTACCCTCTAATGCTTTGCCAGTTTCTGAGTATTTATGGTTCAGGAGAGACCTTAAACTGATGTAGCTTGTCTGCTTAACAGATAATCCCAAGATCTCTCTTCCAAGTACCAGTCCAGTCTGCTCTGAGACCACACAAACTTCTTGCATCCACACCATCTTTGGCAAGGAGTTTCCTAGGTCCTTAGCCCATTTCATAAAGAATCGCCTTCTTTTGAGGTCTCCACTGGCCTCACTTCATGGTACTCTGAACAGTCAGTCCCCATCCACCCTCTTTTTGCTGCTTGTAAGATATGGACACTTTTTACCTCCTGTCCATGCTGCAGCCTCCCTCCTGGCCATGTGTTTTCCCTACCCATTCCACATGTCATCTTGAAAGCTTTTCTCTTCTAGACATGTTTAGTTATTCTAAGGAAGGCACAAGCTTCTTCCTTCTTGATGCTTTTACCTGGCTACGTTGTTGCATCACTGGCAAAAGGAAAACAGATGGCCTTCCTTCTTACTGCTCAACCACAGCCTTTGAGAGAAAAACACATGAACAATGCATGAAACAGATATGACTGGTCTCACTGAGTTTTTAATTGTGGTTTAAGGAATCCCTCCTTTTTTTTCCAACCCCCTCCCCTCCAGCAGTTTTTCTTTGCTCAAAAAATGACACTTCTTTTTCAATTAAAATAGAACAAGGACCTTTTTTTGAGCAAATATATTAATTAAAACTAAACATGTTTGGGGATGAATTACAAGGTCTCTGTGGGATTAAGAACATTCCAGTAATACTAAAAAGAAAAGATGCAGAGTCATCTAGTATGAAAGTGCAAGCTAGATCTATACTAAAGACTGCTTTAGTTCCGCTCACTTCTGTACAACTGCAGCAATTTACTGCACTTGACCTTTAGCATGAGATTTAGAAAGGATATGTTTGATATTCTACTCTATTTACAGGAAACCTATGAGGCACATAAGTAATACTGTCTTCTTTTCCAGATTATTCCCTGAATAATTTCTCTGATACACAGTCAGAATTCAGAGACCTTGATTTCTTGCTCAACGATCTCTTAGCAAGAGGGAGCCTGCCATTGAACGCACTACATCTTGACATCACAAGCCATACACTCCTGTTTTCAAATTCTTCCTTGAAGTCCTTCAAGAATTATACTGAGAGTCAGCACAAATCTATTTTTTTTAGGGAAAAATCTGTGAAGCCTGTTAAAATAGGTGGAAATCGGCCTATCCTGGAGGTTAGCATTCTGGCTTTGTTTCCTCCAGCACTTTGTACAACTTGGGAATCAGTTCTAAATTTCACATGAAATTACCTCTACATGAGTCCCATCATAAACACACCATATAATCTGCAGCAAAGAAATGGATCTTTTCTGCAGTGTTCACTGCTGAGTGGTGCTGGCTATATATGAAGTCATCACAGAGTATTTTCTACTAGTTATTCTGGAACCCAGAAGTCTTTCAATAATGGATGAGAAGAACAGTGATTTAATTCTTGCCATGTTCATTTTACTCTAGAATTTCAATATACCTATCCAGATATGTGCATGCAGCCTTCCAGCATTATTTCTGCCTTTTTTAAACACAGCATGGGAATTCTGAGAGCTTTAAGCCCTGAGATTTTGTCGTGGTTTAACCCCAGCCAGCAACTAAGCCCCACGCAGCTGCTCACTCACTTCCCCCCCCACCCCGCAGTGGGATGGGGCACAGAATTGGGAAAAGAAGTAAAACTCATGGGTTAAGAACAGTTTAATAGAACAGAAAAGAAGAATCCAATAATGATAATGATAACACTAATAAAATGACAATGATAATAATAAAAGGATTGGAATATACAAGTGATGCACAATGCAGTTGCTCACCACTTGCCGATCGATGCCCCGTTAGTCCCCGAGTGGCCATCCCCCCGCCCCCACTCCCCCCAGTTTATATACTGGGCATGACATCCCATGGTATGGAATACCCCTTTGGCCAGTTTGGGTCAGCTGCCCTGGCTGTGTCCCCTCCCAACTTCTTGTGCCCCTCCAGCCTTCTTGCTGGCTGGGCATGAGAAGCTGAAAAAATCCTTGACTTTAGACTAATCGTTACTCAGCAGCAACTGAAAACATCAGTGTGTTATCAACATTCTTCTCATACCTAACTCAAAAATATAGCACTGTACCAGCTACTAGGAAGACAATTAACTCTATCCCAGCTGAAACCAGGACAGATTTGTAGGACCATCACTATATTAGAGTACTATAAAATATCTACGCAGTATCTATTCATAAACCATCAGATGAAACTCCCATACTGGAAACTGCACTAAGAGAGTGCTGCAAAGCTGCACATACAATATTTTAAGCAATGTTTCAGAACTAGGGTATGATGATGAGCACTGGGGGAAAAGGACCGGTTTTCAGGAAGGAGCCTCTCACGGGTAGCATCCAGGTTTGTAAGAAGCTGAGTTGCATTCATGCAGTATGTAATTCCACAAGCCAGTCTATGATACTGGCCACTTTGTATGACCAATACTGATCTTTTGTACAGAATAAAATCTCTCATTATTAATGAAGGACACAGGCTTTCTCTTTAATCCTCCCACTTACTTGCCGTTGAGTGATGTTTACCGAGTAAATCACAAGTGCCTTTTTTTTTTTTTTTTTTTTTTTTTATGATTACTTTGAGTCTTGTCTTTCATTCCTTACCTACTTTCCTACTAAGTTAGTCCAGGAGGTAAAGTGAAACCAATACTAACCTAGGCAGCAGAGTTTCCGACTGGATTTTGTAGCATGTATCAAAGCATGCTAAATTTCTACATGAATAGCTTTTCCAAAATGGTGTCCAAAATGAAAATGAGATTTCACAAGACCAGGCGTCCTTGTGCCTTTGTATTGCTGTTTTTTTTTTCCTCTTGATGCAAGTGAATTTTACGCAGCGTTCATTACGTAGTATATTGTCGATGCATATAGATAACAGTGCTAGAGATAGCAGCAGGGATCAGGAGCTACGGTATTTTTGTGTGGAGAAATTCTATAAATGAAAAAAGTGCCATGAAAATGCAAGGCATGAATACATTATGGCCTCCTCGGCTTTCAGAGCTGTCTAAGGGCTCAGTCAATGTAATTACTTCAGTCACATACTTTCTCCATGCCACATGTCATGGTTTAACCCCAGCCGGCAACTCAGCCCCATGCAGCCGCTCACTCACTGCCCCCCCGGTGGGACGGGGGGAGAGAATCAGAAGGGTAAAAGTAAGAAAACTTGTGGGCTGAGATACAGACAGATTAATAGGTAAAGCAAAAGCCGCGCACACAAGAAAAACAAAACAAGGAATTCATTCCCCACTCCCCATGGGCAGGCAGGTGTTCAGCCACCTCCAGGAAAGCAGGGCTCCATCACATGTAATGGTTACTTGGGAGGACAAACGCCATCACTCCAAATGTCCCCCTTCCTTCTCCCCCAGCTTTATATGCTGAGCATGATGTCATATGGGATATGGGATATCCCTTGGGTCAGTTGGGGTCGGCTGTCCCACCTCTATTCCCTCCCAACTTCTTGCACACCCCCAGCCTCCTCGCTGGTGGGGTGGGGTGGGAAGCAGAAAACGCCCTTGACTCTGTGTAAGCACTGCTCAGAGTAATGATAACATCCCTGAATTATCAACACTGTTTTCAGCACAAACCCAAAACATAGCCCCATACTAGCTACTGTGAAGAAAATTAACTCTATCCCAGCCAAAACCAGCACACCATGTTAACAGAACAGAAGGAAGACGTAAAGTATAGTAACTGATAAACTCCTTTGGTCCAGACTTTGATCAACAAATAGCCTAACAGAGTAGGTTTTGCTGCCTTTGTGGTGAAGTTATTAAGAACTAAACTAGAATTATCACAACAATAAGTATTGTGGGCCATTATGTATCTGCTTCAATAGCTGAAGAGAAAAGCACACCCTTGCCTCCAGAAATTAAAATCCGCTTAGTAGAAGACTATGGTCAATAAGCATTCACTTTCACACTTGTCCACCTGGGCTAATGCTAAGGGATTTGAGAAAACAGTAAGTCACGAAAAGACATCGAATTGTACAGGTGGGATTGTTGTTAAGTCTCTGCTTACTGGACCAAGGCTTGAAAAGTCATCAGGTAAAGTGGTAAAGAGCAAGTCCAGCACAGCAGGTGTCAGAGGATGCTAGAAGAGTGACATGCTAAATTATATACAGAGGAAGACAAGGCTGATATTACATAGGCTGCTTGATTTAGCTGCTGCTCACTCGCCTATCAAAGTTATCTCAGGCTAGACTAGATTCTGTATGCTGGCCCACAGTAGCATCTCACTGTATATAGATTTTTCTGGCTGCTAACTATTTTTATCAAAATCTCTAGAACAAGCAAAAAAAAGAGCAAAATCAATAGGGTAGTGTGCAAGTTACTGAAGAACTTTAAATCCTTAGGGTTAGCAGCAGTAGTTTCTATCCATGTTTATATAATGCCTGTGGAAGTTGTCCGAGAGCACCACAAAGTGTTTTCAGAAAAGATTGCTTTCATCTGGTTGACAGTCTTCTATTTATAGTTGGCAAATATTTCCGCGGTGCAGGTTTATGAGCACTCTGTAAGCTTTGGTGTCGTGACTCAAGCTTAAGCCAGTTATAGCCATGCAGCAGGTGTACGTGAGGCTTTTTTTCTGGGAGGAGCACTAGAGGATGCAGCAGTTACATTCATCTCAAGAACAGACCTGCCAGCCACAAGGTCCGATAATGAAGAAAAAAATTGTGTAGTGCCTTTAAAATGTCAAGCTTAATAATTTGGTTTGTCAATGAAAAAAAATATATAAAGGTAAGATACCCAAAAGCTGCAAGTCCCTTTGCTTCAATATATTTAATGATAATGATGAGGAAACAGATTCCAAGCAGAAAGTCAAGAGTCTGCATCTCAGACTGTGGGTATTTACTGACTATAATCACTGCCGGAGATGCAGCTATCTTTGTGGTCTGTCCTGTGGGTACCTTAGAGTACCAAAATATTGTTGAACAGATCTGGAGAACAATGGCATTACAACATTGTGTTCTTCCTTGGGTGCAAAGCAGTGCTATGCTTGTGTGCATTCAAACATTTAGGGGATAAAACCCACAAAAACTGAGCTCTAAAACTTAGGAAGTGTGGAAGAGATCTTTTTCAAAGCTGGGACAAGAACAAGAATGTGAGCTTTCAATGTCTCTCACTCAGAATTGCAGGGGTTTGCATGCTGTCCTTAATAGCGCAGAGAATATCAGCTCTTCTTTTCCCGAAGAGGTTAAGCTGCCCCAGCATCTTCTGTAATTTAGATCAGTCCATCATTTACTGCACGTGAACTGTCAGGTTAGATCTTGGACATATTCCCTGCAGACTTATCCTTTGTACCCCAGGCAAGCTCACACCAGGAGTGTTCGGTACATACAGGAGGGAGTTTGAACAATCGACCACAGAGAGTGTCACTGACATCCCGTGGGAGTCTGTATCTGTCTGAGATGGATTACAGGATCCTTTCAGAGCGGATATGGGAAAATAAGGAGAATCATGGCAGTATTTGAAATTTATATCTTGCACATGCCTTGCACTCTATCTAATATGCCTACTTCACTGGGAAACATGGGGCTATTTATTCATGTTGAAATAAAAAGAAAATATAGAGACATATTAATAATTGGAGGAAACTTTCTTGGGGGCAGATACTTAAAGGTTGTGGGAGTTTGCCAAGGGGAAGGCAAAGGGTACAACAACCTGTAGTGTATCTGGATACTGGGGTTTATTTAAGAACCAAGGAGACAGGAGTTTTTACCCAACTTGATTATCTCAGACTCACTCACGCACTTTTGCCACACAGTGTTTGCATGCATTCATCAGGATTCATCTTCCCTTCCCTGCAAGGAGGTTGCTGCTGGCCTGGGACACTTAGGAAGCAAGTTGTGTTGGTCTGCGCTGTGCTGCTACTCACAGTTACAACTCTCGGGTGTTACTGGTGAGGTCCCTGGGCGTCCCCATGGACTTGTCTCCATGTATCTGCCCCATCTCCAGGACCTCCCCCCATGTTCAGGATCTTTTCTCCAGCCAGGATCTTCGTCATCTTCTTTCCAGTCCCCCTACTTCTTCTCAAAATCACTTCTTCCTCTTAAGTATATGTCTCCTCTTCTTTCCAGACTGAGATCCCACAGGTTTTCTAGACTGAATGGTCTAGGTACAGAAGCACAGTAAGTGATCAGCCTCCTATCTGGTGGTCCTTTTTCATGTCTCTTTATTGATAGGAGGATTCAGGATGCGTCATTTCTGTTTAGACCAGAAGTTAGCAAAATTTACAGCCAGCCTTTACCAGTTGCAGCTAGCAAATAGCAGGCTTCTGCTTGAGAGTTCAGAAATTCAATTCAGACATTTCCCACAAAGACTCATGCACTCAATTATGTGCCATCTCTCGGCTTTCACAATTTAAGTTTGTTTTTTTTCTTGCTTGTATGGATGTATGGATCACTAGGTGAGAAGTATTGCCATTCAGGATATTTAAACAGTCTTAAATTGTTGTCTCCAGAAGGCATCACTGGAGTCAGGTGATACCAGTTTTTGAAATGTCTTTCTGTGGGTTAATAATGAAGTGCCTCCACTTCTATCCTTTCATCTCAAAAACTGCCTAAATTTGATACTTTCATAAGCTCACCAGAGACCATTCAAAAGTAAACAGCCCTTATGCTTCTTACTTCCACCGTCTTCTCCCTTTTTCTCATTTTAGTTGTTGGAGAGAGAAATTAATAACAGCTACTGTTTTGCGCAGCACAACTGCTTTTTCAGTTACAGAGCTGAGGTCTCTGACCGTAACGCACTCGATGCTGGGACGTTTAGCCTAGAGGAGGTCTTGCTGCACACACACTTGGAGGGTAGAGAACTGGGGCAAAAGCAGAAATCTTTGCTGACTTTGACTTTGACTCTAAGCTTCTGTAGGCAGGGCAGCATAGCATCTCTTTTGTTTGTTATTTCCATCTATGGGAGTCTTGATTAATTAAAAGTGGTTTTCAATGTATCGTGTAAAAACTTCAGGATTTATTTTAACTGTCAGATTGTTGTGAAGATTGAGGGTGAGACATTTCTGGCACAGAGTGGTTGGTCTCCCTGCCTTGTCCTCGCTCTTCATTAGCAATGGAGGCCAAACTGTGTAGTGTGAAAGTAAACATTTCAAAGTTCATAGATCAGCAGCTGGTGAGTCACTCCAGCGCCAAGGGGAATGTCAATAAGAAGAGATGCACTATGAGAGGTGATTAGTTTCTGTACAGAGATTCAGTGATTCATTACAGGTCTTGCTGCATTTTAATTGAAAAGGTTAGAAAACTATGTTTTGACCTAGCGGTTAATAAGGAAAATAACACCTTTTTGTTGAGTGGAAGGTCTTAGCTGAAACATTTACTAAGATCTGCTTGTAGCCATTAGTTGTACACGTCTTTCATGTCTTTTATTTGTAGCTGTTCACTGGTATTAAGAAGATGAGTCTTGTGCCAGGATTGCATTGGAAAGCTGTGTGGAAATGCAAAACAGAACAGTGGTCTCTGACCTAAAAAGATACTATCAGTGTAGGGCATGAAAAAAAATCTAGGTGTGTACAGGTGACGGGGAAGTACAAGGGGGAAAGAAGACAATGCAGATCACATGGAAATCTCTGAAAGAGGCAAGGATTTGAGCAGCAGTCATTTAGGTCACACAATGGTAACCTGAGAGGAGGCCAGAGGAAATGGGTGGAAATACACTGGCAGAACTGAGAGAAGACATTTGTTTAGGCAAGATAAACAATTTTGTGCTTTTACCAAGAAGAGATTAAGAACAGAGAATAGGACTCTCTCTTCTCAAGAAGTCAGTGAAAAGAGAAGAGAAGAAAGATCTGTGTGGTGTTGGTTGAAGAAAAGGTTTTATTATCATAAGCTGAGCTAGTAGAGCCAGATAGGGTTAAGATTATGCAAGACTTGCCCTCATTTCTGTTACTTGTAACTTTGCCAAACTTTAATTATCCTGGATGAAATTTTTCTTGCTGGGTGTGTGCCTAAGACTGCAGGGTGTGTATGTGTCTCTGTGTGTTGTACTATTTCAGTCATTCTGAAGACTGAGAACTGAAGAAAGAAAGTTTTTTTCCATGTGAAAGAAAAGACACTTGCCTTTTTTTTTTTTTTTTTCTCAAGAGGCTCTAACACACAGAGTAGCTGAAAGTCCAGTCGTTGATAATCTTAATGTTAGAGATGTGTCTTTTGCCGCTGGTTCACAGCTATCCAAGTTCGTAAATCTTCTGGAAAATATGGTAGAAGCAAAAAGCTCTCAAGACATGGGTGCTCTTGCACATGCTCCAGCACTTCACAGCATCCCCATCTGGAGTGGTAACACCTGCACCTTCCATAGATTGGGCAGGACCTTCTCTTCATTGACGAGATTATGACAAGACCTAAGGTCTTTCCGAGTGTCAACATGCAGATTAGTTATGTGAATGTTCATACAATTAAGTGTTAACATGCACAATAGGCTCCAAAGAAACCTACAGGAGAGTAGAGCTATCCAACAGTGAGGAGAGATGAACTGTTCTCTAGGCTCTATTGACTGATTGACCAGATCTTTGTAGACTTAATAGGAGCTTTGACAACTACATGTAGACATCTATATGTAGATACTTGAATTTGGAGTTGAATCCCATCCCTCCTACCTCTGGAAAACTGGAGATAAAGGGTGTTGACAGCAGAGGGTGTTGACAGAGAATGAGTGTTGACAGCAGAAAACCTATCATTTGTGTTCATGGTTGCTTCTTGTGCAGGCACCATGATGGGGGAGAAGAGATTCTGGCTAAAGCTGATGGTGGGGAGTTGCAAGCCAACAAACCTGAGAGCAAAGTCCAAGGAGCCCAGATACAATGAGCCATGAGACTGGACTGGGTAGAACAACCTGGGGAAAGAGGGTTGGAAAGGAAAGTCAGCTGGAGTGGACAGGGGACAAAGCAGATTAAAATAGAATCAGTAGGAGAGGATTTTGCTCGATTGCAAGAAACTATTTCCTGGATAGGCAGATGTGAGCAGCTTTCTACCACAAAAAAACCAAAATGAGGCTCAAAGTGTCCCCTTGTATAACATACAGCAGAATCAAATTCCTAGGCTTGAGAATATCTATGTCATAACCTCATTTCTTCAGAAAATGAGGGACAGATGGGGAGAAAATAACTTTTAGAATTGTTGTGGTTTTCATTAGAAACAAAAAACCACCATCAACAACAACAAAAAACATTAAACAATCTTTACAAAACCTCTTGCACAGTCTCCATAGCCACCCAACACATGGTGCTCCCAGCTGGCAATGAACTTGCGCAGGGGTTATTTTACTGAATCTGTCCTTGCTCACATCTATGGCCAAAGTTTGGGCCAGAGGCTGGGAAAAGACACAGCACTGAGCAACTCATCCCCCTTTCTCTCCATCATGTTTACACCCAAAGTAAATCTTTGGTCCATCTACATTTCTTTCTAAAACTTTCAAAAAGAAACCAATTGATTTGATTAGATAGTAATCAGATTACTAACTAATTGTTCCAGCACAGCAAGGTATAAGCAAATATTTTGCTGAATTACAGAAAATCTCATCTAGCATTTCTGGAAGCCCTGTAGTGCTTACCCAAACTTTA
Source organism: Astur gentilis (assembly GCF_929443795.1). Taxonomy (NCBI): domain Eukaryota; kingdom Metazoa; phylum Chordata; class Aves; order Accipitriformes; family Accipitridae; genus Astur; species Astur gentilis. The sequence continues at coordinate 49,205,753 of NC_064881.1, read as the reverse complement.
ACTTTGGATAGTTTTGCAGGATCCTAACATTTCAGTGTTACAGACTGTCTGTGTTTCATCCTAAATGTAAGAAAGTCACTGAGTAGTTCTTCAGCTTGTGATTTTAGACTTGTGTTGTCACAAAGATGGATTTTATAATTAATATTTCATAATGCCCAAAAGCCCTGGTCATGGATCAAGAACCCTCTTGCATTAGCAGCTGTACAAACAGACACAATGAGCTTTCCAACCTTGTGGATAGCAGCCCTTCCCCTCTAATAGAATGTAGTTTTGTTGAAGTCAGGTCAAATTCTGTTGTCAGCTACCCTGGTGTATATCTAAACCCACTTTGTTGTTATTTCAATGTAAACTGAAAGAAGAGTACAGAGCAAGTGTCTTTTTCCTTCAAACTAAATGCCCTTCACCAGTGTAGAATTGCCTTCTACAGCAGAAACATATTACTGAGCTCTGCCACTTAATTCATCAGGCGCTGACGGTTCATACAGTAAATGCCAGCAGTGCCAACTGGCAGTCTGTTGCTTGGGTGGATTAAACCAATTTTTAATGTTCTCTCTCTTTCTGCTTTGTGCTCTCCCCTGACTTCCCAGGTCTTTCTGATTTCATATGTGATTTTATACAAATGTGGTAGAGTTATGTTGTGTCTGTGTAAAAGAGAGGCATGCAGATGCTCAGCATGGTGCAGGCCTCCTGCATACGGCTGTTAGTGTTGTGCAGACTGACCAGACAGAGGTCCTGCTGCGCTGGAGACATTTGGAGGATGCCCTGTGTGTGGCTTTCTGCTTCCCTTCCTATTTCTAAACTTGATCGTGATATTAGGTTGTTTGCCTGATTCTGAAAGCTGAACCACCCAGTGCTTTAGAGAGGTGTCTATGCATGAGGAGGACACCCCGGTATGTAAGACAGCAGCCCTCAAGGAGACACGCAGGCGCAGGAGGTAATCCTGAAATCTCTTTTGGATGCTCCTGCCTCTCTGGATGTTCCCAGGGTCAAGTCCACAGTGGTACTGCTGAATGGATGTGTGGAGGTTTAGAAAGGTTGATTTCTGTGAAGGCTTTAGGTCTTCTTCCCACCTGTGGTCTATAAATGGGGTGTTTCCTGGCAAGAGATTGGGGAGGGCGATGCAGTCTGTCACGGTATGTGCACAGCACTAGACAGCCTCACCCTCTCCTCCTTCTCTCCCCTATAGATCTACAGTGGGCAGAAAAATCTTCCCTGTAACGCTAATCTGGGTATTGCACTCCATCCATGTTTGAGCACAGATCTGAGGTAGCCCCATGATACAGGGACTCCTCACATGGCAGAATGGTTTAGGCTCCATCAACATGAGGCTGCTCTAACCCATTCTTGGCTGATGAACCAACTTCTCTACAACAAGCATGCTTGCGGCTGTGCTGGACGCACTAACGTTTCACACGTTTGTGAACGTGTTTCTTAAAAAAAACCAGATCAACCTTCTGGGAACTTGCAAGTCCTCAATAAATCCTACCATTTGTGTTGGATAAACTCAGACCCAAATGGGACAGGCTTTACTTCCCCCCCCCCCCCGCCCCCCCTATGCCTTGGCAGTATATTTATTCCATTACTACTGTTAATATAACATTTCTGTTTCTCTTGACATACCATGCTGTGCTCAGAGGCCTCCAGAGGAATCTCAGACGGCTATGCCACAGATTGTGCCAAAAAAGAAGGGTATCTTCCCTTTATGAGGCCTCACCTTGTCTTTCTGCTTGGATATTACTAGTAATTTATCTCTTTTCTTTTCTTTTCTTTTCTTTTCTTTTCTTTTCTTTTCTATCTCCTCTCCTCTCCTCTCCTCTCCTCTCCTCTCTTGTCCTCTCCTCTCCTTTTCCTTGATGTGTAGTCACTGCCTGCCCTACCTTTCAGAGAACAATGTAAAAAAATCAGGCAGTAAATCAATAAAAAAAATAGTTTTCACCTTTGTTTTTGATCTTATAATACTCCTGTTTTTCCACCTATTACATTCTTTACCCACTGTGCAATAACTGCGCTCCATTATAGAGTGTAGTTGATGTTGTTTTTTGTTTTTGAGTTACACAGAATGTCACATCCAACCAGACCTACTAAGTTTAATGAACAGGGTTGGGTTTTTTTCTCTTTAATACAGTCAGATTCTTGGCTTTCCTAAATAGTTTGGCAAAAGAGGAATTCTAATGAATATAAACTTGTTTTAAGGCTATGATCAGATGTCCCTGGGATAATTTCCCTGTGTCCTAAGACGAAAATGCAGAAAATCATGTGGAGGCAGAATTATTTGATGTATGATCTTTTATGTAATTTTTGTAGCTGGTTTAAATACTAATATCCGAACAAAGCCAAAGCTGGCAGAAGTGTTCTGAAGCCTGAAAAAATATCTGCCTTGTATGTCAACTTCCATTCAATGGTACTGGGACCCTATTTCTTTTACAAATAAAAGAACAATAAGGACAACAGGACTGTGCTTTGCTTTTACTGGATGGACGAACGTTTTTAGCACTGGTTTGTGCACAACCAGTTTATACAAAAAGGTTCTAGTATTCCATTGCATCTTAATTTCGTATCTTCAAGGCATCTGTTCTGTAAGCATTCAGTTACACAGCCTGTAGCTGAACTGAAGTGTATTAATGCATTTACCAGACCTGACGTCTTAAGACCTTCAGCAAATAGATCCAGTCATGCGTGTAGGTGCATTTAGCTGAGAAGACCAAGGGGGTTACTCCTCAGCTCTCCAACATGATGGTCTTCTAGAGCTTCCTGGTTATGTCTGAATGGAGTGTTGATGAATCTCTGTAATTTAACATGACCCATACCAGGTCTTCCAGAAATAATAAGCACAAACATTTTCCTGAAAAACCAGAACATGTATGAATATTCCACCTACACATGTGTTAGGTATCTTTGCCATGCAAATGGCAAAATGAGGGCTCATACCAGAAACAGATCTCACAGCAGCATGAGAACTAACATCTGACACTTCTGAAAACTTATTATTATTTTTTTCACAGCCAAATGATTTTATCAAATAATATCCAGTGGTTAGATCAAGGATTGGAGGCTTGTTTTACAACTGGTCCTAAATACCATCAGCCCTACAGCACGACCTCAAGGATATGTCTTCATTCTGGCTCCTCCTTTTCCTAGATAAAAGTAGTGTATCATATACTGCACTGGTGCAATAAGCCCTGCCGTGACTTCATGTCTTTCATATACATGGCAGAAAAATGGGTGAGGAACTGCCTGATTCAGGTTTTGTCATCAACCTTTAAGAATTAGGAGGATGTCCTACCTAGAACTGAAATGTGCTTCACATGCAGTATCTTGTAGCCATGTTAATGTGAGTAAAAATGGAACAACAAAGATTGTATGGCAGAGGACCAGAGGACTCAGGATTTGTGCCGGCCACTTCAACTTTACAGTTTCTACTTGTCTGCTCTGCATCTTAACTCAAATGACAACCTCTGTGGAAAAGGGGACAGAACAAGCAATGTTCTAGCTGAGCCCACTAAATTAAGCTGTCATCCATTTAAGTGTATTCTCCAATATATAATCTTAGAATCATAGAATGGTTTGGGTTGGAAAGGACCTTGAAGATCATCTAGATCCAACCCCCCTGCCATGGGCAGGGACACCTTCCACTAGACCAGGTTGCTCAAAGCCCCATCCAACCTGGCCTTGAACACTGCCAGGGATAGGGCAGGCACAGCTTCTCTGGGCAACCTGTTCCAGTGCCTCACCACCCTCACAGTGAAGAACTTCTGCCTTACATCTAATCCAAATCTACCCTCTGTCAGTTTGAAGCCATTACCCCTTGTCCTATCAGTACACGCCCTTGTAAAAAGTCCCCCTCTGGCTTTCTTGTAGGCCCTCTTTAGGTATTGGAAGGCTGCTATAATGTCTTCCTGGAGCCTTCTCTTCTCCAAGCTGAACAACCCCAACTCTCTCAGCCTGTCTTCAAAGGAGAGCTGCTCCAACCCTCTGATCATCCCTGTGGCCCTCCTCTGGGCTGGCTCCAACAGGTCCATGTCCTTCTTATATTGGGGGCCCCGGAGCTGAATGCAGTACTCCAGGTGGGGCCTCACGAGAACATAGTAGAGGGGGAGAATCACCTCCTTTGACCTTACGCTTCTTTTGATGCAGCCCAGGATATGGTTGGCCGCAAATGTACATTTCTGGCCTGCAAACGCACATTGCTGGGTCATGCTGAGCTTCTCATCAACCAACACCCCCAAGTCCTTCTCCACAGGGACGCTCTCAATCCATTCTCCACCCAGCCTGTATTTGTGCTTGGGATTGCCCTGACCCATGTGCAGGACCTTGCCCTTGGCTTTGTTAGACTTCATGAGGTTTGCATGGGCCCACCGCTCAAGCCTGTCAAGGTCCCTCTGGATGGCATCCCTTCCCTCCAGTGTGTTGACAGCACTACACAGCTTTGTGTCGTCAGCAAACTTGCTGAGGGTGCACTCAATCCCTCTGTCCACATCGCCAACAAAGATGTTAAACAGCACTGGTCCCAGTACCGACCCCTGAGGAATGCTACGCATCACTGGTCTCCACTTGGAAATCGAGACGTTGACCACAACCCTTTGAGTGCGACCATTCAGCCAATTCCTTATCCACCAAGTGGTCCATCTGTCAAATCCATGTCTCTCCAATTTAGAGAGAAGGATGTCATGTGGGACAGTGTCAAATGCTTTGCACAAGTCTGTGAACATAGGAACTGTGACAGCTGAGGGTTCCAATTTATGGTCTTTATAGATGGCAATATGTTAGGCTTCTATAAGACTGTGACTTGGGATTTCAAGCCTGATTTGAAGACCACTGTTTGAAGCACCTTGGTCTGCCACATCCTCTTCTCTCAGAGGGAGATGATAATATAATCCTGTGTCTGGGTTGCGTGTAGGCTGCAGAAGAAAGAAAAGTGCATGAAGGAAACTGAGGGGGTGTTAAAGCTATGATACGAAGCTAGCTGGTGACCTTCTCGCCAGTAGCTTAATGACTTTGACAGCAATTTGCAGCTGTTTGTCAAAATTTAAAGGTGAGACCTCAGCAGAGAACATCTGAAGGATTTCCTCCAGGTACAGTAATTAGGGCATAATTAGAACAATTTACATGGGAAGCATGTACTGTTCCTTCCCTGGGAACATGGAGATCTCTCCTCCCCGTGCTACAGCTCAGCTGCATCCATCAATACAGGGGTTGGGCATCACATTGTTATTTCTTTTCTATTACTGACTAATTATTTAGGAGGGACTTAGGCCTCTGCTGCAGAGAGTATCATGTTTTGGGAGAATAGAAACATAAGAAATCTGGGAACAGGAGATTGGCATCTTTCAGCCACTCCTATTGCCAGGTGCTAAGCCTTTCTCTTTGATCTGTCTTAACAGGCAAGAGGCAGCAAGTTTTCTGACTGTGCCAGCTTTAGGTCTTGTTAAACCATTTGAGCTCACTGTTTCCTCTAAATATAAGTAAATACGAGTTTCCAAGGGAAATCCCAATCAACAGTGTTAGCAGCTAAAACTGGAGGACCTCTGCCATCTCACTAAGTATAGCCTCCTAAAAATACTTCATTTTGCCCCTCTGAAAGTGGTTTTTCACCCTGCTTTCCTTCTCATGTGCGTTATCATGTCCGAAGATGACTCCTTGTATGCTCTATGTATTGCTTTGGTCTTGATAATGGAGGACATGGGCTTATTACTAGTCCGAAACCTTCATCTTCAAGCTGAACCATACTACCAGATGTGGAAGACCAGAGAAATCCTTGGTATTGGCTAAGATGGTGAGAATCACCCTGAATTTTCATTCACATTATAAGCACTCACTTCCTTGAGGGTATTTTTGATCTTACACAATTCTGTTGATGACATTTGCTAAAATTCCCTTTGAATACTCAGCAATAAGAAGAGCTCACTCAACACCAAAAGTAGCTTAGGAATTTCATTGGATGGCTTATGGAGGATTAAATGGCTTTCAGTGGAAAATCATCTTTCCTATCGAAGTTTTTCCTCATCTCAAATACAAGGCAAAAGCTTTCTGGAATATATTTCAGGGCAGCCTGAAATAGATTGTTCTTACCCTTATCTAATTTTCACTGAAAAATAGTTACAGGTTTTCATTTTCCCTTCACCTCACCTTCCCTTCATTTAAACTGGGTGAACTAAGTATCTTTATGCTTCTTTTCCATTTCATCCCTTGCAGGCCTTTTACCACCTGTGCTATGGTGCTTTGTTTCAAGCTATTTTAAAACTTTACAACTTCAATTTCTATGAGACTGAGCAAAATACTGGCATGACAGACATCATTAGTAAGATTAGATCAAAACTATTCTTTCATAAGGGGATCTTGTAGACAGAAATATTCAGCTCACTACATTCTTCAAAATAGGTACCACTTGTACATCATAAGAGGAAGTTATATAAGATAGCTTTCTTTCTCTAATATGTTGCTTTTTCAAATACATAGCCCTGCCAGGCACACTAAAAAATGAAGCTGCACAGAACAGTATTGATTAGCATATCATTAGTTTCACGAGTAGAGCCTGGGATTATGGGTATGCTGTGGGTAAACCTGGAGATGCTAATGACAGCTGTGAGCAGAATTCAGATGAAGATAGACCATGCTCAAGCATCAGCTCTCAGCAGAAGTGGAACACTTCAGGTGTATATCTGGCTATAAATGGGAACCTGTACTGAATAGGGCAGAGTGGCAACCGGATTAAAACCTCTGTATCCATCTGGAGTAGTTCCACTGAATTTCATGTACATAGAATCATAGAATCATTTTGCTTGGAAAGGACCCTTAAGATCATCGAGTCCAACCATTAACCTAACACTGCCACATCCACCACTAAACCATGGCCCTAAGCGCCACATCTACACGTCTTTTAAGTACCTCCAGGGATGGTGGCTCTACCACTTCCCTGGGCAGCCTGTTCCAGTGCTTGACAACCTTTTTGGTGAAGAAATTGTTCCTAATATCCAGTCTAAACCTCCCCTGCCACAACTTGAGGTCATTTCCTCATCCTATCACTTGTTACTTTGGGGAAGAGACCAGCACCCACCTCACTACAACCTCCTTTCAGGTAGTTGCAGAGAGCGATAAGGTCTCCCCTCAGACTCCTTTTCTCCAGATGAAACAACCCCAGTTCCCTCAGCCGCTCCTCATGAGACTTGTGCTCCAGGCCCCTCACCAACCTGGTTGCCCTTCTCTGGACACACTCCAGCACCTCAATGTCTTTCCTGTAGTGAGGGGCCCAAAACTGAACACAGGACTCGAGGTGCGGCCTCACCAGTGCCAAGTACAGGGGGACAACCACCTCCCTGCTCCTGATGGGCACGCTATTTCTGATACAGGCCAGGATGCCATTGGCCTTCTTGGCCACCTGGGCACACTGTTGGCTTGTATTCAGCCGGCTGTTGACCAACACCCCCAGGTCCTTTTTTCCACCAGGCAGCTTTCCAACCACTCTTCCCTAAGCCTGTAGCGTTGCATGGGGTTGTTGTGACCCAAGTGCAGGACCCGGCACTTGGCCTTGTTGAATCTCATACAGTTGGCCTCGGCCCATCGATCCAGCCTGTCCAGATCCCTCTGCAGAGCCTTCCTATCCTCAAGCAGATCAACACTCCCGCCCAACTTGGTGTTGACTGCAAACTTACTGAGGGTGCACTTGATGCCTTTGGCCAGATATAAAGCTATTAAACAGAACTGGCCCCAAAACGGAGCCCTGGGGAATACCACTGGTGAGCGGCTGCCAACTGGATGTAACTCCATTCACCACAACTCTTTGGCCCCAGCCAGCCAGCCAGCTGTTTACCCAGTGAAGCGTACACCCATCCAAGCCATAAGCAGCCAGTTTCTCCAGGAGAATGCTGTGGGAAATGGTGTCAAAGGCTTTACTAAAGTCCAGGTAGACAACATCCACAGCCTCTACCTCATCCACTAAGCAGATCACCTTGTCAGAGAAGGAGATCAGGTGAGTCAAGCAGGACCTGCCTTTCATAAACCCATGCTGACCGGGCCTGATCACTCAGTTGTCATCTCAAAGCTGAAGTCAGAATAGCTGAGGTAGGAGTCACATCCATAATACAGCCACTTGGATCCAGATGTCTTACTGAAATATGAACATGGTGTTGCCACTAAGGCTGCTACAGACTTTAAAAGGCACAAAGTAATAGTACCAAATAAAAACACAATTGATCACACATTCTCCATGTGCCACCTATATGTGCTGTCCTGGTGTCCCCAGGAAGTTCCCCTACAATTAGTTTGTGATGTTTCACTATTGGACGGAGGCCACTTGCTCCAGGGCTGACCAAACTTAGCCATTAGAAGATGAGATCTGATGAGATGACAGCCTGTGTAGTGTCAGTTATTTCCTTTTATGGACTTTTTGCTTCTATGTCTTTTGCTGCTTTTGTGAATCAGTGTTTTCGGTTTGTGTGGTGGGGTTTTGGTAGCAGGGGAGGGGCTGCAGGGCTGGCTCCTGTGAGAAGCTGCTAGAATCTTCCCTGGCTCCAAGACAGACCCACCACTGGCCCAGGCCGAGCCCATCAGTGACAGTGGTAACACCTGTGGAAGAGAAGATTTAAGAGGGGAATCTGCAGTGAGTGAGGGGAGTGGGATGTGAGAGGAACCCCTCTGCGGATCCTGAGGTCAGTGAGGAAGGAGGGGATGCCCCCGCAGCCTGTGGTGAGACCAGATGGCAGGCTGTCCCCCCCCAGCCCACGGAGGGGAGCGGGGGAACAGATGCCCCCAAGATGGCCGTTACTCCATGGGAAGGCCTGTGCTGGAGCAGCTTGTGTCTGAAGATTGGCCTGCAGAAAGGACCCACACCAGGGAAGTTCGTGAAGGACTGTCTCCCATGGGAGGAACCCCACGCTGGAGCAGGGGATGAGTGAGGAGTCCTCCCCCTGAGGAGGAAGGAACGGCAGAGACAAGGTGTGAGGAACCAACCCCAACCCCCATTCCCCGTCCCACTGCGCTGCCGGGGGGAGGAGAGCAACAGAACTGGGAGTGGAGTTGAGCCCAGGATGGAGGGGGGGGTGGGAGGAAGGTGTTCTAAAGTTTGGGTTTACTTTCCTTTATCCTTGTTTTGATTTGATTGGTAGTAAATTAAGTTCATTTTGGTTTTTCCCCAAGTTGAGCCTGTCTTTTGCCCATGACCCTAAGTAGTGAGTGATCCCTCCCTGTCCTTGTCTCAACCCATGAGCTTTTCTTTATATTTTCTCATCATCATCCCACCATGTTCAGGGTGGGGAGGAGTCAGTGAGCAGCCTCATGGTGATTTGTTGCCAGCTGGACTTAAACCATGATAAGCAGTATCACAGATAAGGTCACTTTAGTCTACCACAGGTGGATGAATTAGTTGATACAGCATGTATTCAAAACTGCCATGTATGTCATGCTCAGATTCAGGTCCCTTATGTGTAGCCACCTAAAATTTAGGAATCTAGTCTAAGTTACTTTCTAGACTCTGACAGTAGTTAGTGGAGAGAAATAAGTAGCTCCAGGGGATAAAACATCCCATGATAAGACAGAAATCTAAGATAGGTTGGAAGACTGATTTTTCTGGGGCACATTTTTCTTCTGGCTGAGTTTTACCCTACCCACCATGAGTTTGGATTTTAGAGCCAACTTTCTGGATTAGCTATTTGGATAATACTATCCACAATTTACGTTAGTGTGGTGGGGCCTAGCCTACCTGAAATTATGAGCTGAGATTGTCTTTTGGTTGAAGGAGCTATTTCCCAATCCTGCCATCTTCTCTCTGTTCACCATCCCCTGTGCTTGGCTCTTGTAGGGCAAGCTTTCTCACCCTTCTCCTAATCAGAATGGCTGCACTGCCTTCACTTCTTCCACTTTGAATTTTTCTGTAACATGGGAGACCAGAATGCTGGAGTATGTAGGACTCGGTGGAGGACACTACCTAGCCCGGTGAATAAGGTGGTAGCAAAGAAAGGGAATGGACCTGAGAAAATGGGCATCCATTTATTCTCCCCCTGGCCCCAACCCTTTTGTCAAAAGCTGCACACAGACGAGGAGGTTAATATAGTAGAAGAAGCAGAAAAGGGAAAATAACAATCCAAGGAAGTAATGATTTTTTGCTTTGGCTAGTGTTGTGGTTTAACCCCAGCTGGCAACTATGCACTGCGCAGCTGCTTGCTCACTCACTCCCCCTGAGCAGGATGGGGGAGAGAATCAGAAGGGTAAAAGTGAGAAAACTCATGGGTTGAGCTAAAGACAGTTTAATAAGTAAAGCAAAAGCTGCACATGCAAGCAAAGCAAAATAAGGAATTAATTCACGACTGTGTTTTTTCTTCACATCACTTGTTTATATCTGCCACCTTTTTCCATGAAAAGTATCAGCCTACAAACAAAAATTGCTAGACCTAGAAAGAAACACCAGCTGTAAATCTGAGTCTTGTGGGGCCATAGCACATTACTTCCTCTGGAAGTATTTCTTTCCCTTTTAGGTGTAATCATGCAGGAAGTTTAACATTAAAAACAACAAAGGAAATTCTTACTGATTTATTCAACATTGTAAAGGCATAACAAAAAAGCAAGAAGTTATCCCTGAAGTGCATTTTAAAGGACGTGCACTGCATAGCAAATGGATTTTAAAGTAAAAGTGTGGAAAAATGAATTCTTTCAGTTTGCTCATGATACCTGAAACAGAAATGCATAAATGAAGAAAAAGTGGAAGGAAAAAGGTTATTCAGGCATTCCAGTGTAAAAGCTTACTGCTGTGGAGAAAAGGAAACCATCAGAAATGGTTATATCCACAAAAATAGAGTTTTCTTATGCATTCATGAATTTACAGAAGTTTACATGCTTAAATCTCATTGCCAACTGTAAAAATTAATGACTTGCTTAAAAGTCCAGATTCCTACTGCTAGATTTCAGATACTTAACTGAAACCACTGCTTGTGCCTGTTTGGAAAATGTTTCTTCTATAGAGAGATCCTTCTTCAGAGTAATTTATCCCATCCTAAGGTCTGAGTCCCTGTCTGGAAGACTGGCTCTACTCACTGGGTACACAGGCTCCTTAGAGAGAGGATGGATAAATTTTTTTCTACTTGATAGATTACATCTGATCCTCAGTGTTACTCTGGATATTGGCTTTTCAGAGTTCACATAGTAATCCCAGATATAGGGACGTCTGCTGAGAACTGAAAATATGCATCTGATAATGAAGGCGAGGTTTGTTCATTTCAAGCCTTGGTATACAGGCAGCCCAAATAACATGCACACATATTGTCAGATTCTTAAAATCATGTGTTTCCTAATGCAAATGGAACCACTGGAGCAACTCATAAAGAAAAAAAAAGTAATTTTGGTAATGAGATTGGCTATCTTTCAAATAAAGCATTTTGCTTTATCTGTTGGGCTTGATGGATGGTAATAGCAGGTGAGTTAGACAAGTAATGATTATGAACCCTTGTGTTATTACAACTCTGCAGATATCTGTACAGGTCAAGAACCAGTGGCACGTAGGGTGATTTTTGAATGGGACATTGCAGAGGAATGCAAGGGCACCTGGGCGTAGCACCAGTGAGGAGCAGCAGAGTCCCAGTGCGTTCCCAGTAGGCACTTTGTAGGGCTGGGCCCCTACTCTGGCAGTATCTTGACCTCATGTCAGAGCAAGAGGTGGATGTCATCACTTAAAGGAAAGCTGGGAGCAATACCTGTGTTTCATTTAATCCCTTATTGTTAAGGCTGGTGGAAGGACAGAAGAAATTGATTTTGTTTTGAGGTACTAATGAGTCAGCTGAATGGGATGGGGGATAAATTATAAAACTGCTTAAAGGAGCTTGTTTCTGATGTGTAGAGGAAGATGAAATGATCAAAGGGAGCTCACTGACACTGAAGTGCCCAGCTTAGCTGCAGTCGGGTGAATGAGCAAAAGGAAAGCTGCAGTAGCCAAAGAGCAGAAAGGAGATGAACAGAAGAGAGGGTTTTATCTGTGTGCACAGCCAAAGTAGGGGAAATACTGTTCTAGAGGGTTTAGTTAAGGAAAGGACTTATAATACGTAGAAGGGAGAGATATCTATCCTGACTAAAATTAAAAGGCAACAAACCTAAGTAACAACCAGCTGAGTGCAGTTCTGCGGCAGAGGTAGGATGGAAAGAATGATCTGATCAACATAAGATCATGAGTCTGGCTGAGATAATTCTGAAAAAAATGAATGATAATCAGCCTTGTGGGATAAAACCTTGATAAAGCATGCTTCCTAACAACATCTCCAGCTTTTCTTGTGCACAGCTGAGAAGTTGCTTTCATTCCCACTTTCACAGGACAGTCACATGTAATAATTAACTATCCAGTAAACACCACATCAAATGGGAGTAGCACAAACTGCTCTTAATAAGAGCAATTAGCAATGACAGAACAATAATTTCACTCTCCTCGCATATGTCAACTGGTACAGAGACGTATTTCAGTTAACAGCATATGGCTGCTTGAAATAAATCATATAGGTGGAGGGGCCAGCTCTGGAAAAGCAGTGATTAATAGAGACAAGGGGGCAGAAGGACTTGGGTAAGTAAGCCTTTGCAAGTGCTTACTTTGGTGTGGCTGCCCAGTAAATGTCTGCTCAACTGCCTTACTCTGGAACTACCAAGATTGCAGACACTGAGTTTCCAAAGGTAAATTCCTCAGACGCTCACCACTTTGCTCTTGAAAGTGTTTAGGACTGCCTCAGTTTTGGAAATCCTAATCTACTTATATATCTATCCATATAAAGTCTCTTGTGGTGATCAACTACCTGTATCTGTCTGGTAGAAAGGCTTGGAGCATCCCTTACAGATCTGGCCTAGAGCAGGACACAGATATTATGACACCCTTTCATTCAAGGCTTGAGTTGTTAGAGAACTCATGCAGGTTTGGGAGATTTAACTCCTGCCTAGAGGAAACATAGAACCACAACTCCAAATCTAAGGCAAAGACCTTAAACACTTGGTTTCAGGATGTTCACCAAACTACTAGGGAGTAGCTCTCCTCCTCTAGTTTATTGAAGAGGTTTCACTTTAATTTAAATAGTGATACATTCTTTAGGCTAGGAGAGAGAGAGCAAGTATGTTTTGCTTAATGGTAAATGTCCCCCTGGGATGAAAAAGGGAAAACTTTTTCAATTTTTGCTTCAGTGAGCACCTAAGGGAGGAAATATAAGTTAATGAACATTTGGGGCAGGCAGGGGGAAGTTCTGTGTAGTCACTGGGTTCACATAATCTTTTTTAGACTCTCAATCCCCAAACAGTGCCACTTCAACATGAGGTGCTCACTAGTTCTAAAACTGCTCTTGGTATTTCACAGAACAAAACCCTTTGGGCAGACTGAGAGGAGGAGATGTGGATTAAGATCAGCACAAGCAGGGCAAGGGAACTGATCTTGAGAGTCTACCATGTGATTGTGAATAGTTTATTCATTGAATTTTTGGATGAAAACCATAGCTGTGTTTCGTAAGGAGCCTGGGTACAGAAAATACAGTTACGGAGTGCTTATGTTTCCTTCATGCTTTCCCCTTGCAAATCTCTTTGGTAATACTGGAAGAGCAATTGCGATCTTACGAGTCCTCCCTGGGTTAGATATGATCTAGACCCTCATCTACTCTGACCTCTCAAAGCAAAACCATGTACAAAGATACACTGTATGCGGCAAGTTAAGTGCCTGGAGTGACTACTGTCATTTCTGGTGCATCACGGATGAAACAGGAGATGAAGAAGGATTTTGCAGCTCCTAATTTTGAGGGCTCTCATCCTGAAATCCTGTTGACTCACAGTAGATTATAGGCAAGCACTGTGCATACTGATGGGAATTAAATCTATCTTATGTCCAACAAAATACAGGAATAAGTAGTTGGAAGGAAACATCTGGGCCATTCAGTGCAACCCAGCACTCTGTGAACACCAGGAAAGATCAAATCAATGTTGCCTTTAGATGAGTCTACAGAAGGTTTCTTGCATAATGTAGTTGCTCTGACACATGTGTGGGTAAATACATATGGTTGTATCTGCAAAACAAAGGTACTAGTGCCTGAAGACTTTGTGTACAAAAGTAAGTGATCAGGGATTTTTTTGTTATCTTGAGCTCCTACAGTAGGAGGTAATTAGTTATTGGAAAATACAACTGGATGAGCCTAATGACAACTTCTAGTTAATTACGGGTCTGGTTAGGCATACCTTAGCCATCAAAAAGATGCTTACGGATCAGCATCTCTGATCTACAGCCACTGAGTTCTCTAGCCCAGATGCACAAAACGGACAATAGATGTGAAGGGTCTGTGCTTGTCTGAGGGTCTTAGACCACAACTGCAGGACACTTGAAGGCACGCTGGCCTACTTTAGATTTGAAGCATTTCTTTCTTCTGAAAAGAAAGTCAAAAGACATCTGAACTCCACGCTGCAAAGCAGAAGCCAAGATGGAACCTATCTAACTTAAGGCAGATGAATCAACTGCAGGGGACACTTCTAAAACAAAACAAGGAAAAAGGTAAACGAAAGGAAGCCATGTGTGGTCTGAAAGTCATTCTGGAGTTGGGGTCAAGTCTCCCATTTCTGCTGTAGTGTAACATGTTGCACTCTCCTACGCTGCAATGTGAGTGACATATATGCTTTTAGCTTGCTCTTACTTGCTTCTGCTGTAGGCTCAAACCCACTAGATATGCAGGAAAATTGACTGAAACCTGACTAAGCTAACCAACCAGACCTACCAATGGAACATGCAACTCTAAAATCAAGTTTGGTCTTTATAAAGTTTAATAGCAGCTGGAAAAGGAATCCACTTCAAGTTTAAGAACTGAAGTTAGCTGTGTTCGAGTTCATGTGTTTCACTTGGGGTTCTAATTTTAGCAATAATTAGCTGCATGTATTTTTTCCTCCTAACAGGAAATGAGTTGTTAGCTCTACCTTTGGGCATACAATTGATTTCTCATCATACTGGAGTTCCTATCAACCTGTGCTAATTGGCACTCTAAACAGTCAAATTAAAGAGGGAGAAGGCTTATTCTGTCATCCTGGAAGCAGTTTCTCCAGAATAAGACCGGACCGTGCTGGCAGAGCGGCATGATCAAGGTAGGCTTTACAATGCCTGTGCTGTAACTGTTTTGAAGAGATACAAGGTGGGTCCCCAGGGATTCAGTATATTACATTTTGCTCTGCCCTAAATTCACTTCAATCTGTTTCAAGGGATTATTGATCTGAGTGTTAAAGTCATTGGCCTTAGCATTTAACTGAGGATATGAAGAAATACATTCAAGTTAGCATCACCAGGTCAAAGACACATGTGAGACGGAAACCATTTCTGGAGTTCCCATGAATTGATCCAATAAAAGATAATATCTTTGCTTTAAGTCCTTGGTTCCCACACGTCACACTTTATTTCTATATACAGCCATGTCTCCATGGTAAGCCACTCTGAAACTCTTTTTTTTACCAAGTCAGTAGAAAGCTAACGGAAAACCAAGAAAATGAAAAGTTTTAAAGATAAGCTAGAAATTATCACAGAGGACAACAGGAGATAACTGGATATAATTTATCTTCTCCTCTGGGCTGATAAATAGTCATATACAATTGCTCATGGAGATATGTTTTGAAGTAATGAGTAGCAATGTGTCCTTCAGCACCTGCAGTTCTCCAATGCTCTGGGTACAAGGACAGTATGGTTTAGGGCTGAGAAATTCCAATTAGCCCGACAGAAGCAGAATCCCGACCCCATTCATTTGAAACCATAGGGTAGGATTGAAATGTCAGAATTAGTGATTGGAAGATGTGAATAATCGGCTCTGCGAGCTGGGACTCATCCAGAGCCCTTAATATTTGGAGATTCTCTTAAGCCCTACAGCATGAGATTTAACATCTTTTCTTAATATTTTGATAGGGTAAATTATTTTAATTAAAAATTTTAATCATCAATAAAAATAACTGTGAGTACTCCTGATATCTGTGTAGATGTTCTACCCCACTTAGAATTCTGCTATTTTTTGGCCTCATCCCCATCCTATAGCAATTAATTACAGTTTAATCACATGGCGAGTTAGAAATGACATTCCTTTGATCTGCCTTCATTCCTCACCTCTTAATTTCTTTGAACATCTATCCGGACTCATGAGAAAGAAAAAAATTTTCTCCAGAGCATTCATTATCTTATATTCTTTTACCACATCCCGTCCTAGCCATCTGTTTTCTAAAATACATAATTGCAGCCTTTCTGAGGTTAGAATTGAAAAGTAGTCTACAATGTCCTTTGAAAAACAGATCACTCGCACTTGGAAACTTTTTCCCATGAACAGCAACTCCTGATACGCTGCATTCAGCAGTGAGCTAATACGCATATTTGAATGCTACTTTATTATCTTCATGTTTCTCGCTCACGTGGGTCATCTAATTGAAAGGGATATAGACATGCTGACTTACAGCAACACTGAGGCTGAGATTCTCTTGTTGCCCAATTCATCCTACCTAATCTGTTCACTACAATTTGTTATACCTCAGACTTCTCAAAGTGCAGAAATGTGAGTGTCCTGGTTATTTGTTGGAGGGGGGGACACCTTCTCTGACACCACATACCATAGCACCATAGCAGTGCCCCACCAAAACCAACCAACCAAAAAAAATAATTTAACCAGATCAAATGATTTAACTGTTCCTCTCCTTCCTGACTCTCCTCCTATATAACTGGCAGGCCTTTAACTAAAGCCCATGACCCAGGAATTATTTTTAAAGCAAGTGTAAGATCCATTACCTCATTCAAGCTCTTCTGTTATGCTGAGGAAGGTTTGAAACTATGTAGGTGTGTTCCCAATAAAAAGATGCTGCTCTTTGCTGGAGTGGTGAGCTGTCACCAGCTAATTTGGGGTTGTTGGATAGTGGAATTCCCATAGTCCTGCAGCTATGGGATACAGAGCATTAGTGGTGTGCTTTCCTTTGAAAGCAGACGTTGTGGGTCTGGACTGTGCCTGCTGAAGGATCAAAAACGTGAGATGAAGACATGCATGGTTGTTTTCCCTAAAACAGGGAGAGCTCTTCCATGTTTTTTCTGGGTCTCATGTAAAATAAAGAGCCATGGTTCAGCCCTCGTTTGTCTAGATATGAATGATGGGATGTGCAGATATGCTAAGGTAATTGGGAGTCTAAGACCTTGCTTAATGAAATTAAGGTAGAGAAAACTGCCTATAAACATACTTGAGAGAAAAGAAAGGTAACACCACAGAGGGAACAGAGGTATGTAAGTTAAATAATAACAGACTTCAGTAAATAAATGTTGAACATTAGACAGTTGGGTTTTTTTTAACCAGTGAAAGTCCACATAGGTAAACCCCTCTGAAATGACCCAGAAGAGGATAGTGAGGAAGAAATTAAATCCTGCAGAGAGATAAAAATTAATGGGTTCATCTTAGATGTCTGTCTTTCTGCATGTGAAACAAATAAACCAAACCCAATCTGTCCTTCTGCATGTGAAACAAATAAACCAAACCCAATCTGCTTCTATGTGACTTAAACTTGAAAAGCTAGGACAGGGATAATGGGGAGGGGATAGGAACTTGTTTCAAGAGTAAAAATAGAAAGAAGAGCTAAAGGTTAAAAAAAAAAAAAAAAAATGTTTGAAATGTGATTCTTTGGAAATATAACCTGCCCTCACAGCAGGGAGCAGAAAGGAAAAGCTCAGCACCTGAGATTGAAAAATGCAGGAGAAACAACAAATGGCAAGTCCTTACATGTGGCAGTTACTTGGTTATATGCATAGAGGGCAAGAGGATGCATCAGGAAAAGTCACATTGCACAGGAACAGAGCAGCTGATACCATCTATGTTTGCACATCACCTCATTAACACCAGCAGGTTCTTGCCAGGTGCTGTCTTGTTTCAGGGCTGGAGAGAAGGGCTGGACACAGCCCTATCACCATGGTGCTATTTTTATCCATAAGCAGAAGATTTCTGAGTTGGAAAGGTCTTCAGCTAGTAAAAAGTAGCACATTTGATTTTAGGAAAGACTCACAGCAGCTCTCTGTATTCAGGTGCAACAAGCAAACCTTATGCTTGTTTTATTCCTCAGTACAGCTGCATGGTACAAGTGAAAATGCACAAAATATTGTAAAAGACACAAAAAGCCTACTGTGTTGGGGTTTTTTGTTTGTTTTGGTTTTTTCCCCAGAGGAAATAATCACTTACAACTCCAACTTCAGTTGTTAGACTTTCAGTTTCTCAAATGTCAGGCCTGAAATACAAACTGAAAACAAAATAGTGCTGTTGCAGACAAAAGAAAGAGGGAAAGGAAAAAAATCACTTGAATGCCATTTTTTCCAGGTCTAAATCAGACTGACAGTCATCATGGTCAGCTTTGTTATAGCAGAATCTCATTATTGCAAAATGTAGTTATCTGCATCACTCAAGTAAAATTTTATTCAGCTACTATCTCATCGTTCTGCTTTTGCAAACACTAGTGTATTAAATACATATGTCTCTAAAGGGATTGTTGCTCCTAATGCCAACACGCTTGCTTTCAGCCGAAGCAAATTGAAACCAAGCTTCAATATTATACATATAAACTATATGCATTGACATGAGCCACCACTTGCAGCAAGACAAGCTCACCTAATGCTGTTAGTGATGCAGTGGGTGTAGATGAATATGTATGCACATGTTTGGGATCTTAGTCCTTCCCACCATTTAACATAATCTGGATTGTGGTGGAGCTTCTCCTATAAACACTCTGCCTTCTAAGGCATGTACCTTTATTTTTAAAAGACACCACCCAGAAGAGCAAGCTTGCTGAAACTGGTAAGTTATTTGAACTAAGAAAGAATGAAGATAGAGAAAAGCAGGTTTAGAAAGAAAGAAAAAGTTATTTTGCATTAAAATAAGATAAAAGGGTAAAGTAAGGTGTGGAAATAGATGTTGCAGATCAATATTGTTCTCTGTGCAAGGAGACATTTCAAATCTCCTAGCTGTCTGTCAGTCTTGACATTAGTTCATTATTGTGCAGAATTTTGGTTATTTTTTTCCCTGTAATTGAAATGCATTGAAGACTCCTGTTTGAATGAGGTGTCAAGATCAGCTGTCAAAAACCAACTGTAAAGGAGGTGAAATACCATATAACCTGTAACTTCATTAATGGTATTGTCTTCCCCATGATGATGGCATTCTGTTCTCTCCATCATATTGTTTTAGTCATCTGGTTGAGGCAAAGGTAACATTTTAAGATATTTACTGATAAAATAAGGGAAATGCATGTTGCATGATAATTCCAAAAAATTATTTCTTCTGTGCTGCACGTGGAAATTGGGATGCTAGTCTGTGAGCTTTCCTTCAGGATCTTGGTATATTAGTACCCATAATGAAGCGTGATGCAATAAAAACCTTGTTGAAACAAATTATTCAAATAAAATGAAAAGAGTAATCTGTTTGTTTATTTGCTGATCCCCAGCTTGACTTTCCAGCTCAGTGGCTTGTGTAAAGTTCTCCTGTAAGTTATGGGCTTGCACACAGTTGTATTAGGCTAATCATAGAAATGAAATTAGACTTTTTAATTTGAGACTATTCTGACTTTTTTTTTTCTTCCTGGGTAAAATATCTATGTCCGCTGCTTCTAGAGCAGCAGAAACTATTCCAGAGAGTAGCTCAGAAAGGAGGATTGCTGTAGTGGTAGATTGTTGTAGTGATACAGATCTTAAGACATGATGCAGTCTTCTCCATTTGGGATTGACTGGTTTGGGTCAATTAATAGGTTCAGTTGCTCAGGTGAGTTAGGGATGAGAAAATTCAGAAATGTGGTTTTCTTTAAAAAAAAAAAAAGGCAAAAAATAAAAAATTAGAGCAAGCTGGAAATACAAGATCTAAGATAAAATTACTGTTCAGCTCCAACCCTTTGGGAAAGGATGGTAGCAGTGAAGGAGAAGTCTATCTGGAAAGCTCTAAGTGATTAGGGGACATTGTACCTGTAAGTGGTTCCTGCAGGGTGCAACTACAATGTATGATCCTACTGCAGAAAGTTTTGTGGAACAGCATTGCAGACCAGCTAAAATGGAATGAAATTAGCTGTTCACTAACTCTTTGCTGAACACCACCAAAGTGGGCTGAAGAAGGTGAAGTCCTCCAAGCAATGTACTTGTCAACATGCTGAGGAGAACTACTGAAGACCTAAGGGAGGGCTAAACGTATAGGCACGGGTGTCTGTGGGAGTGTGGGTTGTTCGTTTTGGTGGTTGGGGTTTTTTTGTGCCTTATTTGAATTTCCTGGGGTGATGCTGGGGGAACCATGTGGCTCATTGTCCTGGAAGACAGGCAGAATCATTTTCAGAAGGAACAGAAGTTGAGGACCACCACTTTGATTGTTGTACACGCTGGTTGTCTCAGCAATGCCACAAAGTAACAGGATACAGGCGGAGGGATGGGTGGCATCCTTAACAAACCATTAAAATACTGTGGTTTTATTGTGGAGGGATGTTCCACAATAGTCAGACAACCAACCCTGCTCCCAGGGAAAGCAGCTGCCTACCTTCCCCTGGAGCAGAATGACTAAACTTTACATCCTGTTTGCCTCACTTGAAGTCTTGGCCTCTGCAGAGTTTTTGCACGCAATTTATCTGGCTCGACTGGAGTTTAGTGGTTCGCTCGCTCTGGGTGACCTCCTTTCTGTCATGAACATGGGTAACTTTTTCCACAGACCCTTCAGTGTGCATCGCTGCGGTTTCCTGGACTTGGCAAGATATTGCACACACCCTTCTAATCAAAGGCAATGCCAGGTAGAACTTGCTGGAGTGTTAGCAATGGTTTAAACACAATGAAATGTAGTGTGTGAAAGGAGAGACTTCAAAGGACACTTAAACTGATGAATATTTTGAATGTTTACTGATGTTACACTCCGCTGAAATTGCCAGAGATGAAGGTGTGTGGTAAGAGCTAGCAAGGGAAGGTAGAAGGTTGTGGGTGTTCTCCTGGCTGTTTGTGTGTTTCTCCTTTGGGATGTTTGTTAGTGAGGTGGGCTGGGGTGCTCCAGCAGTTCTGATCTTACTTTGCTCCTTTTAACTCTCCTCTGGAGATCAGACCTTCCCTGGTAGGTATTCTTTAGCTCTGCTGTCTCTTCTGCTGGTATTTATTTACAGATTCATTAAGTACTATTTTCCATAGTTAGTTTAATTAGGGACTCCTCAGCTCTGATAAAAGATTGTAATAAAGCTTATATAATCCCTGCCTGGCTTATTTGTTTGCAGGCTAATTCTCTAGCCATGTTAACGTAATAAGACATCTTTTAATATTCTGCTCCACCTGTGATCCTAGTGGAAAGCTTTGCTGGGAAACTTGGCCAGACTGTATGCAAGGGGGCTGCTTCAAGGCCTTGATTTTTGCACTTCTTTCAGAACTTCTGCAACTTCACAGTAACACTGAAATCAGTGGAATGGACCCCCAAATTAGAAAGGTCTAGGCTCTTCCTAAAGATGGGTTCTAAACTAAGCACTCAATTACGTTTTTTATGATACTATTTTTACTCTGGATATGTACTGGATAAGATTTGTGGGATGAAATTCTGGCATCTTAAGACTATTTATTAACTCTTATTTATTCTGCTCCACTCTCTTGAGACCCCACCTGGAGGAAGGTGTTCAGCTCTGGGGCCCCCCCAATATAAGAAGGACATGGACCTGTTGGAGCCAGCCCAGAGGAGGGCCACAGGGGTGATCAAAGGGCTGAAGCACCTCTCCTATGAAGACAGGCTGAGGGAGTTGGAGTTGTTCAGCCTGGAGAAAAGAAGGCTCTGGGGAGACCTTCTAGCAACCTTCCAGTACCTAAAGGGGGCCTACAAGAAAGCCGGAGGGGGACTTTTTACAAGGGCATGTGGTGATAGGACAAGGGGTAATGGCTTTAAAAAGACAGAGGATAGATTTGGATTAGATGTAAGGCAGAAGTTCTTCACTTTGAGGGCAGTGAGGCACTGGAACAGGTTGCCCAGGGAGGCTGTGGCTGCCCCCTCCCTGGAAGTCTTCAAGGCCAGGTTGGATGGGGCTTGGAGCAACCTGGTCTAGTGGAAGGTGTCCCTGCCCATGGCAGGGGGGTTGGACTAGATGATCTTTAAGGTCTTTTCCAACCCAAACCATTCTGTGATTCTATGCCTCTGATAGTGCCAGATGCCAGTTGTTCTCAGGCCCCTAACTTGGGTGTTAAATGCTCTGGTGTCTGAGTTATTCACACAGAGCGGAGAGATGTGATACAAGCCCTGTAGCAGCCCTGGTCTCTTCTGGAGTAGGAGCTGGAGGGTAGCAGGGGAGCCTGAGGCATCAGATACCTCCATTTAGGCAGCTGAATCCCACTACAGGTGAGAACCTGTCTGATGCAAAAGCATGTCCTCTTTTGCCATAGAAGAATCTTCTATTAAAGAATATTCTATCTAAATTTGAAAGCTTGTATTTTAGATGGCATACACTGTGGAGAACAGATGTTTTGATGTTTGGCATTTCTGGCCACTGTTACATTGACTAACAACCAACACAGTTCTTCTGCAAACACAAAAATCTATTAAGCCACAAGTTTTTAGCACTTTCACCAAAGAAAAAATGTGTCAGTTTTCCATGTCATTCAACATTTCTATGCATGTCTTTTTAATTGAAAATAACAAGCAGTGATATATTAGGAAGACTATGTAAAATTCCTTTTTAATCTGAAGTTTCAGAAAAGAAAAAAAACAAACCCATGGAAAAGAATCTGAATAAGGTGGGGCAAGCATCTGAAACCCTGTGGGGTTTTTTTGTTGAAAAGCTTTCCCCAGGCACTGTACTTTTAGATGCTTGTTGCATAAGCATCTTGTAACACAAGGCTGGACTGTGTTGTCATGGAGACTTTCAGGGTACCTCATCATTTTGCTAGAAAAGACAAATTTCAGAGTGGCTGTCATTGTATTAATTTAGTCACAGGACCAGAATTCCCATTGGTGCTGTCCCTTCAGTCCTCATTCTTGTTTACACTAAATCTTTTTTATGCTGTTGCAGAGCGTAAGGGTGGTTGCATGTTCTTTTATGAAGCTGTCTTCATGTGAATTCACAGGGCACAGTGCAATAAATTAATGTGAAGAGGGATTTATGGCCAGGCTGAGAAAAGTGTGCAGAAAGGCTTCAGTTTCATGAAGGAAGAAATCTGTGCTGCTATCACCAGAAACCCAGTTTACTGTTTGCTCTGTCATGTGGCACTGACCGCCTGGAGAAAAAACATCTAGTTGCTGTCTAAGATAAAACCTGAATAGTACCATTATTTCTCTCTGTGATGATTCCAGATGCAGTACCATGTACCAAAAGATCCCCAGCTGACATTGGAAATGCTGAATTTGAATGCATTTAGTTGCAAACTGGTTTGTGTGTGCTAGGCTTTCTCTGCTCACACAGACTTGCAATACAGATAAATTTGCTTAGCACAGTGCCTAGTGCTAGGAAAGCTTCAGACCTTCAGGGCCAGTAGTCTTAAATGTACACAGGTGCCTAACTCTCCTTCAAATGGGATTTGCCCTGCAGTTATGCAGCAAAATGGATATTACTCCTGGTGTCTGCAGGCTTGGCCT
This sequence comes from Astur gentilis, assembly GCF_929443795.1. Lineage (NCBI taxonomy): Eukaryota > Metazoa > Chordata > Aves > Accipitriformes > Accipitridae > Astur > Astur gentilis. Next base: position 49,182,222 of record NC_064881.1, on the reverse strand, counting down.
CAGGCAGCTGCCCACCTAAAAAGGTTTAAGAGAAAATCAACATATAACTGCCACAAGCAGCTTCCAAACATGATTTTTGCTTTGACTTGTCTCTCAACCTCCCAACCACCCTCAGCTCAAGTTTGCCCTGACATCCACCCCAGCCTTCCTCTATGGGAATTCATGAATCCTCCTTCACTTCATCCTCTGCTTTCCCTGCCCCAGCCTCGTGTGCCCTCAGACTTTTATGATATTTTTGCTCCTTTCTCCCTGCTCTGCCTGTCAGTCTCCCTTCTGCATGAAACCAAGGAGGTTACCTTATGCTGCTGGTATCAGGCAGTTCTGAAGAATTTGCAGGGATGCAAATCTCTATCCAAGCCCTTCCCCAGGAGGTATGTGTAGGTGGAGTTGACAAATGACATGAAGCCCTCACAAGGCTTTTTCAGACTGACGATGTAGATAGAAAATGGACCTGTGGTAGTCTGGGTTGCTGTGTCCTCTCTGCTGTCTCTCAGGTTTATTTCACCTTTGCAGGATATAAAGATTATGGAAGCCTATTTTAGGCTGATGTCCTGAAAGGACTGTTTGTCCCTATGACTACCTTATTTTATTTTTTTTCTTTTTTCCTGTCCTCAGCTGGAAGCAAATCAAAATGTCTCTGGGTGGTTGTAAATTGTCAATGTGCATTCTCATTATATCTTTCCAAGTCAATTGATCTCAGGACTCTGAGATAAAACACCTGCACCCCCCCCGTTTCAGGGAGCAAGGGGGTTACACTTTGGGTTTTAGCTACTTGGTAAAAAATATCTTTGCTTTCCCCTTCTGAATTATGTTTTCTTCCATGTTAAAAGATTGGGGTGGGGGGTGGAAAACCAGTAAAACCCCAATTGACTGTAGGGAGAGAAAAGGCTCTTCCCTTCTTCCCCCCCCCCCCCTTCTAGATTTCTCTTTCAAACTTCTCCCCAAATGCTTCAGTCCTCCTTTTGATCACTCCAGCACCCAAGACACACCATCTCCCACCCCATGGGTCATCCAGGGCTCTGAACAGATAGAGTCAGGCATCTTCCACCGGCAGAGTGGCAGAGCAGGATGGGCCCTTCTTGCTCCGGGGAAAATTACGTGGTGGGGCTCAGCGCCATTGCAGGACCACCCGGTGTCTGGTACTTCCATGTAGAAAGCCAAAACTCATGTTGAGATAAGTGATGAGACACCTGAGTGATGAGACATAACAGCTCTGCAACATCTGCTAGTTGTGCTCAGGGCACAGTGGCGCAGATGTAAAGGGGAGGTTAGGTACTGGGTTTGTTGGTAGCGATTGCTGCCGTTGCAGTAACACCCAAAGCTTCACTAGCCAGAACTGCTGTTGGAAACAAGGGCAAATTTGCCTGCTAAAGGGATGATATATTTTATGAATTGTCTTGTGATTCCTCTTCCATTTTATCAGGGTGCTGGTTCTATTGGAAATGCTGAGGGAAACAACATCCTTAACACATGAATCTAGGAAGACTCTGCCCTTCTTGAATCTTTTTGATCTGAAAAAGTGAATTGAGAATCTCCCAAGAATTGACAAGTTGCTTTTAAGTCTTCTGGGACCTGCTTCTGATATTCCCACACATAATTTCCCACAAGTCTGACATGTCCCCAGATTCCTAGAGATGCTTACATCCACAGGAAGGAGAGTCAGGTCTAAACTGTCACACAGATTGCTTTTGCAGAGCATCTTGGCACCTCTTCTGGTCCCGGCTTAAGTCAGTGGGCACCTTTCAATTTACATTTCCTGGGAATAGTTTCCAGAGAATGTTGTATTCTGCCGATCAGCCCCATCCTATTCATCTTTACATCAGTGTTCAGCTTCAAGAAATGCAATGAGGTAGGAAGGGAACTACCTGGTGTCTGTCCTCACCTGCAAGTGTGTTGCAGTCTGCAGAACTGAGAGCTCCTACAGAGTATGGGTTCCTGCATTGCTTCTCAAGAATAACCAAAGACAAAGATCCTATGAGTTCTCTCAGCAGTAGGATGCGATATCTTTCTAAAAGTGGGCATTTACTCTTTATGCCTTTCTTTTATTTTATTTTACTTTGTGGTATATACAGGGATTTCCAGCAGAAAGTGTTTCAGTTGCTGCTTTGCTAATCAATGACATGTTTGTTATGGCTGTGTTTTTCCCCCAAAAAACAATTGAAAGAATTAGAATCGGGTATGCAGTAACAGAAGAGGACTGGTTATGGTTGTGGTCTCCGTACAAGATTCTAGGCAGGTTATTTAAGGCCTTTTGACATGATACTGTTGAAAAGGGTATCCTGATTTTAAATGCTTTTTATTTCAAATGTGTTGTAGGCGCTTAGTCTCACTAAAAAGCCTCTAGGTCTCAGGAAAGCTAGGCTAGGCTAAGTGTTTGGTGGTTATTTTAAGCAATCTTTTGCATTTAACAAGCCACCATAAATCTTACTTAGAAATGTCAGTATATACATTTGTAAAATATGGACATGATAAAGCAGACTGGAGCTTTTAAGAAATGACAGAAAAGCTACTTCTTGTGGCTCTTTACCTGGCTCTTGTCGGTCTTCTCCAAATGCAGCACATTAGCCAAATTACTTGCAGTGCATCCTACTAATGCAAAGTGTGCTTGTGGAATAGGTAGGGATATTTCATAGCCCCTAAAGACATTCCTCTACAAGCAGAAATAAAAACCCGTAAGATGTATAAAATCCTGCAGTAATCTCTTTCTTTAAGAGATTTTCAAATCTATTGTATGTAGTGATTGACTAGCATGTCCCAATTGCATTTGCATACAGAGAGCTTGGAAGAGATCGATTCAATGATTTAGTTAATTGCCCACCCTGCTTGGCTCAGATGAATGCATATATATACCAGTTATATTTAACTGGGAGGTGCTCCTTCCCTCTCTGTCCTTTGGACTTCTTGTTCCCTGTGCTGTTACTCAATCAAGGCTTATGGGAGAAAAGGGATAAATAAAAGAAATGAGTAAGATGCTTAAGCAGTCTGTAGCCGTGCAGCAGTGTGGAAGGTAGACAAGGTGCCCTGCACATCTGACCTCTCCTTCAGATACTGCTGCATGCCTTGTTAGATAGGAAAGCTGAGATGGAGGAATTAAGACCATGGCAATTAAAGTGTTGCCTCACACTCAGAGTTCTTTGTGTATCTAAATACAGTATTTAGGTAACATTTAGCTCATCAGTACCTGTGAAAAAATGTTATTTAATTTAATGTATGCCCTACTTCAGAGCATGTCTACAAGGCAGGGAAGTTCTGTTGCCACATTTTTAAAGATTGTGTGCCTCAGTATGTGACAGAGAAGTGACATGGCTCGTATGACTGAAGGAGTCTGGGCTCCCTGGGCTGAATCTCCCTGGGCTGGGATTCGAACAGAAAACTTTGCCACCTACCAAACTGCCAGCTCTGACTTCACATCACTGGAATATGGCAAACAAAGCTAAAGATATCAGCCAAAGACATTTAGAAACCCACTGTGAGCAGACACAAGTCCTGTGGCACTCTTAAGCCACCTCTGCAAGCCAGTGAGTTACCAGAAATCTTCTGGAGCAGAAGAAAAAGGATAGATTCAGGTAGGATTTTAAGAGTTAGCTTTAGGCATAAATGATGATGATGAATGGGACTTGTGGATAAATCCCCAGATGAGTTTTGGTTTCATTAGTCAGTGGGCTGAGACCTCAGTACAGAGCATACGTGCGATCTCAGCGTCAACTTCCTTGCTTTGAATTCCTCCTTGTTGTCCGAGGATGCACATATCTCTGTGATTTAGTGAGACAGGTGCTGTGGCCATAGATTACGGCAGCCCAGGGGAAGCCTGAGAATTGCATGTAATAAGCCAGCTTGCAGCTACACAGCCAGCTCTGCCAGCTCACGTGGGTGAGGGTTCGACCTTGCTGTTCCGTTTTGGGATGCCATTCTGGATGCCAGAACAGAACACACTGCACTTGAGCGCTGTGGTTGTCCGTAGCCTCTTCAGAGATGGAGAGTGATCTTGCATCCTTCTGTCCATCAGTGAATGAAGCCAAAGGCTAGACACTCTGACTTCTGTCACCTGAAATCCTGGGAAGATTGCCATAACACGCTCTGTTTCATCTTCCTTTCTAGCCGTCAGCTTTACTGCTGCCTGACATAGCACTGTCCACCCAAGGCCCTCCAAAGTCATAGAGTCCTCAGGTAGTCAGGCTGGAGAAAGGGGAATGAAATTTCCTTATTGTGGTCCCACTTCTGCCCCTAACCTAATAATCAGGTTTTGTGTGTCTGTGTGTGTAAGTCATTTTAAATATCTGATACTATTATGAAACACCTACCTGCCAACCTCGGTGGGACATCGTAAGGCTTAATTAAATGTTTGCAAAGTATTCTGCCATGCTGAGACACAAGGTGCTACAGAAGGCAAAATATTATTACAGATAAAAGGTCTATCACAAGCTGGGAAAGTAGGTGTCTACTTTAAAAAAAAAAATAGTGTCTATTATGGTCACTTTCTGTTGCAGTCTGCAAGCACAGTGTAACTTATGAACTCTAAGAGCTTCTCCCCCAAAGCAGGTCCTTGGTTGACACATGAAGCTGTCTCACTCAAAGCAAGTAAATTGTGAGTGTAGGACAGATACAGAGCCAGAAGGTAGGATTAATTCTGTTTGATTTTTTTTTGTGTGGTTTTTTTGTTTGTTTGTTTTGAATGCTTACCTTGTTGTCGTCAAGAACTGAGCTATCCACTTAACCTCTCTCTTTAGTCAGGGGAGATAAATAAGTTCTTTTACCACAGTCCCTCAGGCCAGTTTTGGCTCTTTCTTCGGCGTGATATGAGTTTTGCCCTAGATTGTCACTAGAAAGGTTTAGGCTTTTAATTGTATGTCTACACTGTATATATCTAAATAGTCTGTGTCTTGAAATGTGGACCAAGTCAGCCAACATGCTGTAGAAGGATTTTGTGAATAAACATAGAGCTCCCTTGTTATAAAGAAATCCTGTGTATAATCGTGATGAGTCTAACATTCTGCAATGCGTCTGAAGTGCTACAGTATGCCAAAATATCTCCAACAAATGTGAAATCTGGCTTATGCTGAGACCATGAAGCTAACCTTTTCTCAGCCACTGAGTCTCAAAATGTCTTTCACAGAACTTTTCCCCAGAACATGAGGTGGGCATCAGTATGCTGTTCAGACAGTGGGGGTTTTTTTCCTGCAGATGGAGATCTTCAGTTGTTGTTTATCACATCAGCAAACTGTTCAGCTTGCTAAGGGTGAGACCCATGGATTCTGTGTCTTCATTCACTTTCTGTGCTGTTACTTGTTTTGCATTTGATATCCTTCTCTGGGTAAAGCAACTAGCACTTATGTGTCACTAAGTGGTAGCCATAAAGGAAATCAGCTACGCTTGTCTCTGCTGTCACTAGAGGGGAGAAATCCTAAAGGCAAAAGAAGATGGTGTGAATCATCTGTAAGAAGAAAATAAAATTCCCATCTCCTTCTGCACAGTCTCCAGGCATCATTTGTACTCCAGCACAATCACAGCCGGTGGGAAAACTCTAGATATTATTACCACTCCTGTTTTTATTAGCACCAATCTGGAATTAGAGCCATATATAGTGCTATTTGTCACAGTGCTATCTGAGAACAGATTACAAACATCACGATGGAAAACTAGGGCAGATAAACTGAGGATCATTTGAGGCATATCTCATGTTCTCTTGCTGGGACAGTAAAACTTGTTTTGATCTTCCATAACTCTAAGGTATAGAAGCCAACAGGTTCACGTTACTCTGAAGGAATTAACGGAAACATTAGTGCATAAAATATTTTCCTGGGAAAATATTCCCTCTTTCCTTTCCAGGGGAAACTATATGTTGTACATTTTGGGGAAGTTATTGCAGAGCTAATGGGTAGCAGTGGAGAAGGTGGAAGTGGTGCTGGAAGACCGGAGCGGTTGGAGGAGTGGTGGGAAGACATAATGGCTAAATGTCTGTTAGAGGAAATTGGACTTGGACCAGTTGGTAAAGGCAGAAAAGCATTAAGATCTGATATATAAGCTGTGTTCAGTGATGTTGCAGCTTCTGTTTGTCCAGCATAACCTACTTGAAGCAGATTTGATTTTAATGGGGAAGCTTCCTGATGTTGACTGGAAATTTAGCTTATTAAATTAGTTCTGATTGTGTTTAACTAGAACTTAAAAACAATCTGCTATCATTGGCTCTATCAGTGCTGAACACTTTTATAGGACAGTAAAGTTACAAGAGCAATTAATATATGCACTAATACAGAAGGTATAACTATTTTCAGTGCAGTCAAAGTATCTTAAATAGCACTTAACAGCATTGGTCTTTGCTGTTACTCAAAGAAAAAGATTATGATTCATTTGAATAGGTGTTAAAAGCATTTGTGCTTTTGGAAGCATTTGGAGCCATGGTGATTTGTTCTTCTACCCTGGCCTTAATTTTCCTCTTTCTTCACTAATTCCTGTGGTGTAATCCAGTCTACCCAATCATTAAGGCAAGAAATCTTGCAGGTAAAATGTAGGCTGGGATGGTTTAAATAGCTCTGCTTGCTCCTTCTTCCTTTCTCATCCTGTTCTACCCCTACTGTTGCCTTCATCTCTCCAGGAAGGAGGTGGGACTGGGACTGATCATGAAATGGTAGTTGTGCCATGTGTTCTCACGCAGCCTCCCACCTCTGCTTTGCCAGTTATCCCCTCCACAGTTAGAGTCAGCCCAAATGGATTTGAAGTTACTAATAGCTTAGTTAATCAGGTGAATTGGTGGTACTTGTAGGTCAATGCTTTCTGTTCCTCTTCCCTGTTTCCATAAATTTTCTGTATCACCTACATGTTTTGGAGGTGAGAAGAGACCGAAGCGTGAGGAGAGTTGCTGTTCTGGCGAGAGGACTTAGAAACAGATCAGGAGATGAACCTGCTGAGGGAGAGGTGATGGGAGGAACTGGGATGGATGGACCTCAGACTGATGGGAATAATGGAGTATCAGGAAGGTTTGCTCTAAAAAAACCTGGGAACCACTTGATTAAGAGTTTATTTTTCCCATCTGGGGTGGAGAAATATTTCAGTGATGTGCACCATGTGTGGTTATAAAACACAGATTAATCTTTCTGTGAGAGATGCATAAGTAGACTTCTTTTTCTTCTGGTCCAAGTGTTTGTAGAAAGCAATCTTTTTTTGTGGCAGATGAAGTAAACCAAATTTTAAAGCTCTTTGACTCCTTCACTTTATTTTTTTCTAAATCTCTTTCTTATTTGTCTTTGTGTTCAAGTTGGCCTGCTTATACACTAACTGAAGAATGATTTGTAAAGAGATGAATCCTATAAAAATGCTTTCCATGGTGTCTTGTGCATCCTGAATTTGGGACTGAATTCAAACTTAAACCATTTTAAGAACAACTTGAGTGTTGTTCTTGAGAGTTCATTGAATCTTGAGAGTTCATTAGTAACAGAGATCAGCTAGTGAAAGATGAACATAGACATATTGAAAAAGCATAAAAATCAGTGAAAGCAGAGATGTCTATGTTTGTTGCGTTTTGTTTTGGTTTTTTTTTTTTTTAGAAGCAGCTACAATCAAATGCTCTCATTTCAGACTTGTCAATCCGAACTGTTAAAAATTCACAGAGCTAAAGTATACTGGGTTCTTCTTCTATCTTGTCTCTCATTTTTTAGGGATTACATTTGAAAAATTTTTCTCTAACAATAAGGATTAAATATGCTACATGAAAACTGAATTTTCACTTCAGACCTCTGTTTCTGCAGTAGAGTAATTTAGGAAAAACAGCAAATGTTGTCAGGCCCAAAAAGAAAATGTCAGCTGCGTAACAGCAGTACTGCAAAGTTCCTTTGGATTTCAAGAGAACAATTGCTAAATAAAGCTAAACTATATGTTTCATCAATGCTAACTGTTAGTGATGTGAAAAGATGTGCAAGAAAAAAAAAGGCAAGGAGACAGTATCATAAAAAGATGACTTTATTGTGAAGCTTAAGGCTGACTTGCATATTGTGTAAAAGTGCATCAGATGTCCAGCAATTTAAGTTCTAAGCTGTCTGCCTTCTGTACCTTGGCAATTTTATTCTGAGGGATATGGACAGAACAGCTAAGCTCAATTATTACTCACCAGTGGACTCTGGATCTGCATTAATCACAGTACTGACAGTCAAATAAACACAGGATGTGCCGTGTACCAGAGATATTCTGTAAGCAGAGAGTAGAGGAATAGCTCTCAAAGTGAGTACATGCATATACAGCCAAGTGACCTGGAGACCAGCTGGTTGGAAACTCACAACTACTTCATAATACTGATGAACACAAGTGCTGACCCTGTGGTGAGTGGAAGGAAGCTCAACTTGCATTTAAATAGCAACAATTACTATAGATTATCATGGTAGAAAAGCAAGTCAAAAGCTTAAGCCTTGGTTCTACATATGGCTATGCAAACAAGTTACCACAAGTTAGACAGTCTTCTACATGAAATTTTTTCATTGTGATAAAGGCACCAGTACAGACGTTAATAAAAATAAAAATTAATAAAAGAACCCAAACCAATTTAAACAATAATGCTTTTTTAATAGCTTCAGCTTCATACTAGCTTGACATGGCTATCTAATCTGTTCCAGACATCCTTTTATATTAAATGTCTCAGTAATGGAAGATGGTGTCCACATTCCCATTACTGCTATGAAGATCTAATGCATAGTTGATATGATGTACAGTAAAAGAAAACCAATTATTAACCAATATGTTAATGAAAAAGGTTAGCTAGAAAGATGGAGATTGTACTTGGCCATTTATTTTGTGTGATTAAATTCCAATGGATCATGTGGTGCATTCTTCAGAGTTTCTCTAGAGAAAAATGAATGGGGGAAAAAACCCAACAGAATGGCTTGGGAGACTTAATAGCATATTGTCAGTCATTCACAACTCAAATCCAGTCTCATTTATGAGCGAGGAAAAGGTTTTATTGTCTTATGTCTGTGAGGAGAAAGGGTGTGGTTCACGGTTCAGTTCCAGAACATATCAGAAAGAGCTCCCAAAACTTGATCCCCTTGTTTTTGTTAAACAGTTTGTTGGAAGTCATTAGTACAATCACAACATTCCCCTTAATATGATTATGCAGGCATCAAAGACTAAGGAAAATGATGACTAAATGGCTTTTTAAGAGCTTATCTGTCTCAGGAAGTTGCCTGGAATGACATGCAGTTTCTTCAGAACAGTGTTTTTGTGTTAGTTAACATAAGTCTGTTTGGGACTAAACTTGGAGAAGCCTCAAAAGGTCACTTGGAGCAGGATGAGCATCACAAGAGGAGGTTGGGAGTGATGTATTGGCTGTCCAGGCTGGAGTTCACCTTGCAACAGCTTTGCTGTACAGCCCAAGAGCTGCCCGGGACAAAAGGAGGTTGTCCGGGAGAAATTTGCTTTTGCCATAGTAGCCACAAGGAGGACACAGTTTTCCATGACTATTCATTGCATTGTATCTGAATGTAGTAAGAACCTTATTTTTTCTATCTGCATCAGAACTAAAAATGGCTTTTCTGCATTTGTGGGGCCTATTGGATATCTTTCAGCTGTAGGATGTATCCTTCATGAAATGACAGTGGATTTAACCTCATTCTCAGACTAATAGCTTGCATATGATATACTCTATCATGCTGAAAAAGCATCTTTGCAGGGGGAAATCTTGCAAAAGAATTCATATCTCCAAGTTGTTCTTGCACAATTCTTCTGTTGTGTTGTTCTGGCAGGGGTTCCTTTTCTGCTGTATCACAAAGATTTTGAGAAAGTTAGCGCTGGCTGCATCATGTTCAGTGCCTTGCCACAGGCAATGATCCTGTGATAGCCTGAAATTCAGAAATGTATCATGCACCAGTCTAATATATCCCAATATCATGGGAGCTCCCAGTCTGTGTGTGGGATAAAAAGCATCTCCAACATAGGATTGTATCATCATATGTTTGCATTGCAAGAATTCATGCTAATAATCTACATGTGTCTTAGCACAAGGCTACATGCAAAGCAGAAACAGTTCTTGACAACTTTAATTTTAAAAAAAGAAAGAAGAAAAAGAAAATCCCTGCTTTTCACAAAATTACAGAACATATTAGTCACCTTGACTTAGAGCCTATTCATCTTTTCCATTGTAATTGTAAAATGAGTTCCCTCCTTGAACCAAAGCACAAATCCTTCTTGCAGGTGAAAAAGCATAAGCTTTAACAATATGAGAAAATTCATTTCTTATTGCCATCTGCCTCTGGGATGTGAAAAGGAAGGGGATTGATGCTGTATGGGCTCTGCTTTTGTGATTTAGTTAATCCTGCTGTGATAAAGTCCCACATCTGAAGTAGTGACTGTCAGCAGTTCCTCTGCAATAATGCACATGAAAAAGAGTGTGAACAAAAGAAATACAAAGCCAAAAGAAAAAAGAAAATGCAGGAATTTCAGTTGTAATACTGCATGCCAGCCTCATGATCAAATTAGGCTTGCCAAGCTGGTGAAGAGGGCTTTAAACAAAAGTTGCCAGGGGAGGGGAACCTCAATCCATCCCACTCCTACCAGTTTGATGCCAGTGCCAGCAATAGATGCCCAGAGCCTGGAGAGGGATCACCGGTCAGCAGGAGAGCACCTAAAGAGCAGCACAGAGGAATTCCAGCCACTCCGGCCAGTAAGTCAACCTTTGCGGGGGCCCAACTCCAACACCTCTATGTAAATGCACGTAGCATGGGGAATAAATAAGAGGAGTTAGAGGCATGTGCTTGCAGGACTATGATTTTATTGGCATCACAGAGATGTGGTGGGATGGCTCCTATGACTGGACTGTTGGAATGGAAGGGTACAGGCTCTTTAGGAAGGACAGGCAGGTGTCCAGCAGGTCATGGGAGGTGATTCTCCCCCTCTACTCTGCTCTCTTGAGACCCCACCTGGACAACTGCATTTAGCTCTGGGGCCACCAACACAAGAAGGACATGGACCTGTTGGAGCCAGCCCAGAGGAGGGCCACAAAGAAGATCAGGGGGCTGGAGCACCTCTCCTATGAAGACAGGCTGAGAGAGTTGGGGTTGTTCAGCCTGGAGAAAAGAAGGCTCTGGGGAGACCTTGTAGCAGCCTTCCAGTACCTAAAGAGGGCCTACAAGAAAGCCAGAGGGGGACTTTTTACAAGGGCGTGTACTGATAGGACAAGGGGTAATGGCTTCAAACTGACAGAGGGTAGATTTAGACTAGATGTAAGGCAGAAGTTCTTCACTGTGAGGGTGGTGAGGCACTGGAACAGATTGCCCAGAGAAGTTGTGGCTGCCCCATCCCTGGCAGTGTTCAAGGCCAGGTTGGATGGGGCTTGGAGCAACCTGGTCTAGTGGAAGGTGTCCCTGCCCATGGCAGGGGGGTTGGATCTAGATGATCTTCAAGGTCCTTTCCAACCCAAACCATTCTATGATTTTACGATTCTATGAAATTAAATATTCTCTGTTTTCATGTTCACTGCAGATTTTCTACCTTCTGGAGACTTTCATAGGAAAGATGATCCAATGTTGTGTGAAAAAGCCTATGCACTCAGAAAAACGGGAGTTAGTGGCTTCTGTCATGACCTCTGGCTTGTCACTTGGGCCTTCTTGCTGAGGACCCTGTCTTAATTACCTTTAACCACAGAATTAACTTTGAACAGCAGTTTTGTGTCACAGGCTTTTTTATTCAGCAAATAGCAAGCCCAGGAATCCATGGTTAACCAGGATACAGTGAGATGGAACTGGCCAACAGCTGCCAAGTGAGAGATGTAGTGCAGGTCCCTGTTATGTGCATTTAAACCTGTTCCTGTACATTATATCATATATTTTCCTATTGGCCGCTTTTGTTTGTCACACATTTATTTGAACTATTTAATCTGTGCGCTAAGCATTTACTTAAATTCCAGATATCATTTATGCTATGGGTTTAATTTATATTTCATTATATACAAGTGTTTTGGGGTAGACCTTGTGCAATTCATGTGATCCTGCTGTTGATGAGCCACTCCAGACTGATAGCTCAGCACCATGCTATAGAATCAGAATGGTTTGGGTTAGAAAGGACCATTAAATGTCATTTAGTCCACTCCCCCTGCAATAAGCAGGGACATCTTCAACTAGATCAGGTTCCTCAGACTCCGTCCAACCTGACTTTGAATGTTTCAAGGGATGGGGCATCTACCACCTCTCTGGGCAGTCTGTTCCAGTGTTTCACTACTCATCATAAAAAATGTCTTCCTCGTCTCTAGTCTGAATATCAGATGTGTTGCTTATCCTAGTAATTCTCCTCCTGTATCCTCCTTTCTGTGGCCCAGTAGTGTTGGCTGAGCCCCTTGTTCTTCAGGTTTTTTCCTGTATGCATCACCCTTCATTCAAGCATTTGAAAGCACATACTGAATACTCAGTGACATACTGCATAAACCTTACTGTGGTGGGTTAATGTTGACTGGCCATCAAGTACACACAAAGACTTTCACTCCTCCTCAGCAGGACAGAGGAAGAAAATAAGATGAAAAACTCATGGGTCAAGATAAGGAAAGGGAGATCACTCAACAATTATCATCATGGGCAAAACAGACAAATTGGGAAAGCTTATTGTGATTTATTGCCAATTAATAATAAAATAGGACAGCAAAAAATAAAACTAAAACCACTTTCCTACCCCACCCCTCTTCTTCCAAGGCTCAACTTCACTCCTGACTCTTCTACCTCCTTCCCTTTGAGCTGTGTAGGGGAATGGGGGCTTCTTGGCAGTTCATCATGCTTCATCTCTGCTGCTCCTTCTTCCTCATGCTGTTCCTCTGCTTTAGTATGGGGTCCCTCCCATGGAAACGGTCCTTCAAACACTTCTCCAGTGAAGGTCCTTTCCACAGGCTGCAGTTCTTCAAGAACTGCTCCAGCATGGGTCACCCACGGGCCAGAGCTCCTCAGTGGGCTCCTCTCCACGTGCTGCCGTTCCTGCCAGGAACCTGCTCCAGTGTAGGGTCTCCATGGGCTGCAGCTTCCTTCAGGGCGTTTCTACCTGCTCTGGCATGGGGTCCTCCCTGGGCTGCAGGTGGAGATCTGCTCCCCCATGGACCTCCCTGGGCTGCAGGGGGACAGCCTGCCTCACCAGGGTCTTCATCACCACGGGCTGCAGGGGAATCTCTGCTCTGGCGCCTGGAGCATCTCCTCCCCTCCTTCTGCACTGACGTGGGGGGCTGCAGGGCTGTTTCTCTCACATTTTCTCACTCCTCTCTCACAGCTGTTTTGCAGTGCTTTTTACTCTTAAATACATTATCCCAGAGGTGCTACTAACTTCTCTGATGGGCTCAGATTTGGCCAGTGTTGGGTCCATCTTGGAACTGTCTCTGTCTGACATGGGGGCAACTTCTGGTCTCTTCTTACAGAAGCCACCCCTGCCCTCCCCGCTGCTAGCAAAACCTTGTTGCATAAACCCAGTATCTTTATATTAGTGATCCAATAGCTAGGTATAATTTTTCATATGAACTCTTGAGTAGATTATTTTATTTTATTTTCTCCACACACAGAACCTATTTGGATGTCAGGGAACACTTTCTGGTGTAGGTAGAAATTTCAAAGTAAAAAATGCTATTAACATGGAAATTTTTTTCTCCCTTATAATGAACATTTATTCTAGAATGGATTCTTTTTTAAAAGATGATTTTATCATAACCCCATATAGCTTATCCTGAAAGTTCTTAGGAAAGCAAAAAAAAAATGAAAGGACCACAGAAATATCTTTTCCTCTTCCATGAAATCTGAACTGATTTTTGAGACTGTTATCCTTTGTTTCAGCTGGTACCCAGACTCTCTACAGCATGGTGGGAGAGTTACCACAGGCATCAAGGATTGTTCTGACTATTGTGAGAGATGCTGGGCACTGAGATTTGAAAAAATCAGAAGCCTCGTCCTTCTCTAGGAAAGCGGATGGTGTTTCGGTGAAAGACAAGGCAAGATCTTGTGACAACAAAGCTGAACTCTTATACCATTGCTTGAAGATGCTGATCTTTATTCATCCTGAAAACTGCCACGCAAACTGAGAGTAAAGGATTGTGAACATTTATCTTATAAAGCTCTTTGTATGAAACACCAGTCTCAGTTGGCCCAGATGCAATCTTAGATAGGGTCCGTATCATATCTCTTAGAAAATATTTGACCTATTTCAAGGACTGTTTAAAGAACTCAAAGGTAGCAACACACTAAGGAAGAAGGGTTTTTCCTGCTGGACTAAGTGAAAGGGTCTAACGTCACGGAGTAGCTCAGAATAGAAGATTGCATTGTTCCCTCTGGTCTTATCTTGGAAACCACAAATGTCTGCAGTGGGAGATCTGTGACCTTTGCTAAGCTTTGTAATCCTCTCTTAGCTTTAGCCTGAGAGTAGCTACAGTGCCATATTTGTTAATATTGCACTTAGTTCCCCTCAAAAAACTGAGTCTGTGTCAACTGAAATTATATTTTTAGCAGAACAGATTGCAGGATTCCTTTATTTACTGATGTAAAGGTTAAAAATGCAGCCTTTGTTAATCCAAGTACACTAAACTTTAAAAGTATACGTGAATGTTCGGATGACAGTTGACTTTGGACTGTCTATCAGGTTGGTGTGCCAAGCACTGAAAACACGTGCTTGCCAGCAGGTCCAGGTTGGGAGATGATACTTGCAGCAGGAGACACTTCTGCCCAAATTGGAAAACATCTGAGCTTTCTGAGAGTGCCGTGCCTCCTGCGGGGAAGAACGGGAGCTGGGACGTATCCCAAAGTGCTGCTTAGCCCCATGGGTTTGGGTCTTGCAGCAGAAAAACTTTGGTGTCTTATGCTCTGTAGTGGTCATTTTGACTGTGGGATCATGTCTACAGTGTCTCCAACTGGAGCTCAGAAAGACCTGAGCACTCTGTGCCTTAAAAAGGAGGCTTCCAAGACGGCTGGCCCTTAAAAATGATATAGTGTGTTTTCTGAATAAAATGAAATATGAAATGAAATAAAAATGAAGCAGCAATATATATTGTTAAATTGACACTAGAATTGACTGAGGGTAGAATTCATGGCTGTACGCTGTGATTTAAACACATCTCTGTTTTGTGCTCCCTCTGCTCAAGAGACTGTTTCTACCTTAACCAGAAAGGAAATATTGAACAGTATTATTTGTTTCTTTTGCTGGAAGTACCTTTCTTAATTTAATTTTAACCAGTTGGTGCCAGATATTGTCCCTCTGTAAGGGCTGTGTGAGGCAATAAATATCTGCCATGCAGAAAGCCAACTCAGCCAAGGCTGTTGGTTTATTTCAAACAACTGCTTTGATTTTTTTTTTTTCCTCTGGATTTACTCTGTAGTAGGAGATGACACTGTTGTCTTGTGCCATTAACGTTCTTCTTGTCCAGTGACACAGCCTGTTAATTAAGGAAAAGAGATAAATTAAGAGCCAGGTGGCAATCTATAAATATTGATTTTAAAAGATTATTTTTCTTTGTATCGGGCTTTAGCATTTTTATTACAGTACAAAAATAAAAAGAAATATGGGTGGTGTTTTTTATAATTTTTGATAGCCAAGTTTCAATACTTCTAATGTTACAGTAGTGTTTGAACCATTGAACATCTCAGTGCCTTTTATTTAGTTATGTCATTCTTGGATTTATTGCTCACTTTGAGATTTCTAGGTGTTGCTATATATTTCTTTCACAGTGATTGGCTTTCTGTAACTGCCTGATTTGTGGGGTTTTTCTTTTTCCTCAGACTTTTGAGAGATGCAGAAACAAATGATTAGATTTGACTCCAATAGAAAATACGAAATTATTCTGCAAGATGCTTGAGGCTATCTAGTTGTGTCAGAACTGAGGGATATAATTTACTGCTAAGTGATCCTTTGGGCCAAGGGAACATCTGCCCCTTTTAAACTATACCTGAGCAGTAGTATGAGAGTTGTGATGGGAGGACGAAATACAGCGGCAGTGATCCAGAAATCATTGCTGCCTTGACCCGTTCCTCCTTTTGGTTTGCTTCAGAGCCAGAATTTCAGTTAGCCTACCTCTCGGTCAGAGCATAGAAAAGGGTGACTGCAAGTGGGAGAAGGCACAGAGAGGAGAAGGCTTCTTGGCCTCCTACAAAGACTTGGTTGCATGGACAATTTTCTGCATGGACTGTAACTCTCCTTTTCCAGCATACTTGATTCAGACAACTCTAACGTGCAGACAGCAACTCTCCAAGCAGAATGTAGGCAACTGAAAGAGTACACAGCAATGCTTTGTTGGCCAATATACACAGTAGAGATCTAAGTTTAATGAGCTAGCAGCTTAAACATTAATATGCTCACCACAGTGTTTCCGTAGGCAAGGCACTCATCAATCAGACGGGGAAGGGCTCATCTCCATTGCTCCCTGGAACAGTCTGATCCCTGATGCTGCTGAGCTGCCATCTTCTGATTGCCTGTTTTTTTAATCAGGGTCTCATAACTTTTCCATGTCAATTTTTTTTCCCTCTTGAATTCTGGAACTGCTCTTTAATACATCTCTGCTATAAGTTTTCTGTCTTTGTTTTCACTTTTGTGGTCTTGTACAGTTTTAACTCTTGGGTGTTCTCACCGTGAGGATGGACATGTTCACAACCATGTCCCAACAACAGTTTTATTAGGGAAAGAGAATCAGGGTTATGCATCTCTTCTGCACCAAGCTGGGTCTTGGTTCACAAACAGCTGAGTCCTTCAGCCAAGGGCAATCAGAGCCGTAAGGAAGTAAGGAAAAACTGGATACTCATAATGGGTAAGCCTCTACTGCATATATCTGCAAGCTGTCACATGTTTTATATTGAAGTATTTAAGAATAGGTTATGGACAGATTTATAGCCTGCTACTACTGGAGGTGGAGAAGACAATATCTCATCAGTGAAGTCTAATTTATTTAGCCTTTTGTGTATGTAGACTGCTTTATGGCCCATTCTTATCACCATCAATTTGCTGATTTGCTAGCAGACTGATTTAGGGATGTATCTGTAATATTCCATGATCCATTTTATCTTCTTCTGTTCATTTCAATACTCTTTGAAATCGGACCTTACAGGGTTCAGGCTTAGTTTCCAGCTCAAAAGGTAATGTTCAACTTGCTCCTTTCTTTCATACTGTCTGTCTTCTTGACTGAAAGCTAAAATGCTCTTTGCGTTACACTTAATACTGTGGATCTGACAGCGGTGAGCGTAAATTGTTGCTGCTTTGTTGACTTGGATTTATGCTCAGAGCTACTGTATTGATTGTCTAAGATGACATCTGATTTTTTTTCTGAAATTATACTGTACAAAACCCAAACAGAACTTGTCTCCATCTGATGGCTGATCTCTGAATCCGTGCCTCCCTTCTCTTCCTTTCAGTGTTTTCAGTTTAACGTGCATTAGATAGGAAGGGGCTTACACTGCAATGTGTTAAGCAACCATGTAGATACTCCGTCTGGTAAAACCGTGGTTCAGTTACACCTAAATCTTTCTTCTTCATTTTATTTATTTTTTCTTCATAATCTTAACTTTCCTTTAACTTCACTTCTCATCCCTGGACCCTAATGTGAACAGCAACTTACTACCTGATTCTTCACTGTTCCTATAGCTATTTTAGTCTAGAAAACTAAGCCCAGTGTGCTGTGAGTTAGAGGGGGAACAGGATTGCTACAGTGCTGTAACAGTGGGACCCTTGGCTTCTAGAGAGCAGCTTGTATCAACTCCAAAGCAGCCAATGGTAGGCCAAGGAACACCATTTGCACAGTGGGAAACAGGTGTTTCGTTACCTGTAATTCTATTTCTGCATGTCAGAGTTGAACACAAATTTTGCGGCTTTGCACCAGTCTTGTAAGGGGGTGAGAGGCTTAGCTCTACCAGATTGGGCTAAAATTCAAATCTTTTTCATTGCTGACCTGAGTCAACAAGGTCTTAACAAGAGTGGATGACCAAGAACTGTGGAATAGGAAATAGAGTTCCTACATAGCAGAGTAGAGAGCTGATGAGTTAATATACACCCAGGTTGCGTTATTTTTCCAAGGGAGTCAGGAGGAAGCACTTTCTCACTGAAACTCTTGCTGACTTTCCTATTTCTGCCCTTGTCTGACCCTGTACACATCTGAGGACACGTCAGGAGCTCCCTGAAGGGAAGCAAGAGTCTCTCTACAGCTAGAGACCTTCTGTGAAACTAATCAAGGTGAGATAATTCAACCTTTGGGTAATACAGGGGCTGCCTCGCAGGTTTTGCTAGGGTGTACGGTGGTGGCAGGATTAATACCTTTAGATGTGTCAAGATAATTTGACCTTCTATTACTGAAACCCCTACATACTTCTGGAGACAGAATGAAGGCATAAGCCAGGTCTTGGTGATGCTGCCCTAAGACTGATTAACAGAATTTATGATCTCTGTGTTGGACATTGGGAAAATAAGAATCTTTTGTTTCTGGTGGACTAGACACAAGATGCTTGAAGACTGGACAAATGCAGATCAAACTAGACTTTTCTAACATGAAAGATACATTTGGAAAGGGGTGAAAAAGGCTATTACTATGTTAAGTACCCTACAAAACCATCCACAGATGGGATATTTTGATGAAGCAGCTGTCCCATCCAAATGTAGCCGAAGCAGTTGGTTGGTTCCCACTGAGACCAGAGAGACACTTGGCAAGATTCTAACAAAATGTTAATGTATTGTGAATGTATCTGCCAGCCAGCCATGTGAACTGTCACTGTTCTTTTCTACACACTGCAGCATGGCAAGGGCAGGGCCACGGGCACTGAATTTCAAGGCATTTGTCAGAGCTGTCCTCTTGGTACCATCTCAAAACAGATTGCATGCCAGCAGCCAAGTTTTGTTCAAAGGGAACATCCAACTGCATTACCGTCAGCATCTTTGCAGCATTATGGGCTAGATGTGCTTGTCCCCGAGTGATTCCTAAGCCTTCATCTGAGGAGCAGGCTTACTCATTGGAGAGCAGGGACACCTGATGATTTTATTTATTTATCTATTTATTTATTGCTACGTTTTAAGCAACCTTTAAATTGGCATAATGTACAGCACTGATTCGGAGGAGAGAAGAAACACAGTGTCAGACAGACTTCACTGGGTTGTGCTGTATAGCTATTAAAAGACTGGATCACAGCAGGAACTTGGGCACCGTGAACGGATGCATCTAGGAGGGATGGAGTGATGGAGGGGACTGTGCATCCCTAAAATAGGCACAGCATTTGATGCAGCTCTTCATGACACCCAAATTAGAATGGTTGTGGGTGTGTGCCTGACAGGTTGTCCCTGCTGAAGATGTTACTGCACCACTGTCATCCACAAAGACTGAAAATAGGTAGAAAACCTGGAGAAGATCTGCATTTTTAAGAAATGACTAGAACGTCTTAAACACTAGGAGAACACCACCCTGGTCAGATGGTGTCATGTGCTGCAGGCATGCAGATTTGCTGGCACTTTTGAAGAGTGATTCCTCTGTTGCAGTTTCGCAGAGGTTCATGTAGATGTGTCTCCAGTTGAAGTCCATTGTATGCTCTAATCCATGCTGTATCCTCCAGTGTCCTACAAGGTATTTTAACATTTAGTTTTTCTACAAACAGTTCCTACAGTTCCCAGAAATGAAACTAACCTTGATGCATTGACCCGTGTTCTTTTTAGCTGAACTCTCTAAAGCAGCATTGCTGCATGGGACCATAGCTTTTTTTAAGTACACATTGAGTATGATTGTAATAATGATGCTGACTACTGCTTAGGAGGGTAAAGAGGGCATGTTTTCTTGCTATTATTGTGGATATTGCTTCAAAAGTAGGATGTCTAAGGTAAAGTAAATGTGAACAAAAGACCAGAGGCTTTGGGATGGTTGAGCAGTTGCTTTTTGATAGAATAATTGCTTACCTTTTCTGAAAATGAGACTTAGACATATGTAATTGAAGTATCCCATACGTTATTTTATATGCCTTTGTTGGAAGTAGGAAACTGAAATGACTGCAATACCAAGACTCACATAGCTTTAGTAGTTACTAATGACAATATAACTAAGCTCTTCTTTAATTAACGTTTGAATATAAATAAGCAACAGCAGAATGTAAACTTAATGGTGAATTTATCGTAGAAGAACCTTTCCCTTACACAAAGAACTAGAGCTAGGAAGAATGAAAATTATGTGAGTCTTCTGAGATTATGTGAGTGTATTAGTCTGCATATTGCCTACTACTTCTCTGTTTCTGAAACAACTGCACCAGAAGGTGGTTTACCTTTCTGTCACTTAATACATTGAGCAACATTAAATACTTTGATGTAATTAATAATGAAAGTAATTTTATCTTAATCACTCCATATCTTCACAAACAATCCTTGCAGTGTCATATAAATTGCCAGTAAAAAATGAAATTAAAACAAACAATAACAATTAAAACAAAACAAACAAATAACATGAAAAGTTAGGGTGTGCAGCTTATGAGATATAAGTAGCAATATAGGAAAAATATAAGCCTGTGTTTTCATTTTAAAAAGAGCCTATAAAATGCTTCTATGTAAGTTTGTTTTTAATGCAGATGAGACACCTCTTCAAATGTCAAAATACTGGGAGTTTCAGGCTGTTTATTTAAAAAACATAAGCATGTAATTATTTTAAAATAAAACATGGCCCCCCATTGACAAAAAGCCATCAAGTCTTCTGTGTGTTTGGATTTGCTTTTCAATCAAATCAGATTCAGATTATAATATAACAATGTTTATCAAATGTGTGTTTCTGTGAAATTTCTTATGTTTTTAATGAAGAAGATAGATAGATACATGCTGCCAGAAAGTTCCTGTGAGAAAGCAAAGAGTGGGTTATGATGGGAATGATTCAGGAAAGAGCAGTGAAGAAAGAAAGGCAGGCTCAGGTCTGTGGGAGCAGAAGGTTATGGAAGGAGAAGATAAAAACTTGATGCAGGAAAAAGGAAGACAATAAAAGTTGTTAAAGAGTTTGGCTGACAAATATTAAGCTTTGGGCAGGAGAGACGTTTCCTTCCTAAATGATTATTCCAAATACAACAAGAAGAGAATGAAGACCTCAGAAAGAAGCAAAGGCTGCAGCAGCTTCAGTGATGGAGAAAAGTTGGCCGAATGCTTGAGGTGGATGGTCCATGTTGCTAGATGATGCAAAAGAAGAAATCAAAGAATTTAGATATGCCTGTTAGATACTTAGAAAGCAACAGAGAGGATGTTCCAGTGTGGCTGTGGAAGAAAAAGGATAATCAGTTAACAGATATTTTTAAGGGAGGGAAAGGCCATTAAGTTACCAAGGTTAATTTTATGCATAGGGCTGCCCTTGATCCCAATCAACAGCTGCAGTTTCCAGTTCCTGTCTGAGCTGCAGTAGACATCTTAGATGGAGATGTCAACTGATGAT
This sequence comes from Astur gentilis, assembly GCF_929443795.1. NCBI lineage: Eukaryota > Metazoa > Chordata > Aves > Accipitriformes > Accipitridae > Astur > Astur gentilis. The sequence continues at coordinate 49,160,876 of NC_064881.1, read as the reverse complement.
GAAAGAAGGATGGAGAAAAGCTGAGAGGCCTGATATTTTTATTTTTTTATATGATCTTGTTGGAAAATCCTACTCAAAATAGTATTGGAGTTCTCCGATGTTGTCACACAAGCTGTAAATGAATCTGCCAGATGTGAGGGGCAAGTGAACCTCTTGTTAGAGTTGTCTGCTTGATGGCCTGCATGGAGATGTGAATGCAAAATTAGGCAGAGGCCAGTTAAGCTTTGGAAATTGCCAGGTTTGGGAGACAGAAACAAATGCTGGGTGAGTGTGGTGAGTGTTTGTCATCAAAGGAAAGCCCCCATGTGTCAAAGGGGTGAACTAAGGACAGGTGCTGGGGACACATGATCAGTGGCAATGTGTTCAAGAAGATACAGGAATTATAACACGAGACAACTGAAGGAGGGCTCAGTGCAACAGCAAAAGGAAAAGGGGTTACTTTGTCACAACAGACGAATAAGACCACATCCAGCAGCAAATGGACCCACTGTAAAGACATCGAGGTGGTTTTCAACAGGAACAGAAGAAACTAGACTGCAAGGGTGCAGCTGTATTTCTAAATAAAACAGGCCAGGCGTTGGTCTCCAGCCCTGAGGTCAATGGCAAGGCGTTGCTTGTACCCACACAACTTCACTCCCTCTCCTCCCATTACCTCAGCCCACGTTGCCTTCAGGGAATGGTTTCTGGCAAGTGCTCTTCCTAAACCTGCCTGAAAGGCTGCTAACTGACTTTCTAATTACACTGGAGCGTGCATGCCCTAGCAATTAAAAGCCATGATTGATTGCAGTTAACTTTGAGTCCATGTCAGGGCCTTGTTTTTATGTACTAATGCATCTCTCACCCAATGAAACAGGGTGGAGAGGGACTTATGGGTTCGAAGATGGGGGGTGAAAGGTATGTTCTTGCTGTAGTTGGGAGACAGGCATGAATATGACAGGCACTGAATAAGGAGGAGAGAATTAGGCTGAAAATGAGCCAGTCAGAAACCGGGGAGTGATGGGGTCAAGAGGGCAAGCCAAAGAGAGAGAGATCAAGAGCAGGGGAGACAGCTCTGAGTCAGCAGCACTGGAACAAAATCAAGTGAATTTCTCTCTAATGGCTGGGGGTCCTTTTATATCATTTCTCTGCAGTGCTGGCAGCAGCAATATTTGCTGTAGCAGATGTGGATTTAATTAATATGCAGCTTATTTCTTTCTCTGGGTCACTCTGCAACCTCAAATGGAGGGTGAGAGTGTGTACGGTGAATTGCTTGCAAATTCAAGTGGGGTAAGAGGTGACAGTAGGGTCACTCCTGGAGGTCATGGTGTGAAGGAAGCAGAGATTGCTGTCTCTCACCCTCATCTCTCAGCTCAAGTTGAGGTCAAGGGTATTAGTGAGACATAGTTGTTTTTTCTGAAATTGGAGCCCTGGACACTGTAGCCAGTACAGTCTTTAGGGAACTCTTACAGCAGCTCATTAAGTTCCAGACTATCGCATTTGGCATGGCTGTGTAGGTCACTACAAAATTTGTTTTCTACTCAGCTGCACTTCCCTGAACCCACTGAAGTCCACTTTCTCAGGAGGTGTTTCCCTAGAGAGTGCTCTGTGATAGCAAAGAGTTCTTACAGGAAAGGATTGAAGGGATGGTGTCAGCAGCAAAGGTCTACTTATATTCTGCACATCTCCCCCTTCCCTCTTGCAGACATTTTCACAAAGCTGCCACAATTGGCTTCTATAAATTTGATATAAAAAAAAAAAACAAACCAACAACAAACCAAAAAACAAACCTGAAAAGTAAAGAAATACTGAGATTTGTGGAAGTGACAGGTAGATTTTTAGAAAGATGTGAAGATTCTTATTTTGATGGATAGATGTATGTTTGTTGAATGGGATTGCAAAGGAATTTAACGGAAAAATTCACTCCATAGCAAGAGTTGCAGTGTACAGTGAGACTGGAAAAAACATTTCTATTTGAATGCCATTCACACATGGTCAATGTCTGATATCCATGGCAAGGAAGCTCTGTGGGCAATTCCACATCAGAAAGGCTGAAGCAGAGCTAGCTGGGCTGAGCCTTTCAAATGTGTTTTTGGCTGATGCAAGATTGGTGGAGGGTAGTTTCAGCTGGCACGTGTCACTGAATGGAAAATGATAGCAGCACTACAGAATGGCTAAATAGGTGTCTGAGAATAAATTTGTTCGATAACACCAATAGTTGGAAATGTTGGTAAAGAGCGGGCAATTCAGGATGAAGGCTTAAGACACAGTCTCAGCAAAGATTGCTCTGATTCCTCTGCTTGTTACTGTCTGCACTCCTAACATCATTTTGCAGCTCACATCCCCTGTTGAACCTACCTCTGCTTTCTAACCCTTCCGTGATGACACCAGACTTTGTCCAGGACCTGCCTGCTAGCCCAGATCTATAGGATCATAATCTGACATGGTTGAAAGGAAGCTTTGCAAAGTCCATCTCCGTGCTCCAATGTGAGGCTCCAAAGAGTGACTGATTACCCTGTATGGCCAGTAATTTCATAAGGCACTCTCTGTTGTAGGTTGTAGGCATAATAATTAGTTGGACTGAATTTGGCTTGTCTGATTTATAGCAGCAGAGGACAATAAAGTCTTTTGGCTCCAGCTATGGGGTCATTAGTTTTTTAATCACCAAGGCAATACAGGGTTGTCTCTGATGATAACAGATTTCTTGTTCCCTCTTTCTATTTAGAAATATCTCATTTGCTAAGTGGCTGCCCTACTCTTCTTGAAGCGCAGCCAGGTAACAAACAACAGAAAGAGATTATATTAAAACATTCATGTTAAAAGAAAGTACTCAGAGCTAAAACCACTGCCAAGGGCTTGTTCAAACTCAGCTTTAGTGGTTTGATTTCTAATAGCGGATTTGTTTGTTCCCCATCCAAAAACCAAACATGAAGCAACATAAATGAGACCCAAAATTTCTAGTGTCAGAACAGAGAATGGCAGTCCTACTTCACAGCTAGGAATGAACTGTGTTCATTTGTGAAGAGTGATCTTTATAATGAGGTCATTCATTTGTATTATGGTTCTGCTAAGGAAACTCTTCTCAAGGGTTGAAAAATATTTTATATGAAGAGAGAGACATGAATTAGTATTACTGTTGTAGTCTGAGGGCCTAAGGATTTATGTAAAGCAAGGTCTGTAAGGAGAGGCAGTGTCTTTTAATAATAGACTTACCAAGACAGACAACCTTCCAGGCACAGAAATCCTTTTTAAAAGTGACTAAACATATACTTGTGCTAAAGTGCTTCCTGCCTAGCTCTGAGGATATGAGTGGGTAGATTGAGTTGAATGAGACAGTGGACTCATCTTAACATAAAGTTATTAAAGGCTAAACTAGGACTGTTAGGGATGTCTCCAGAGCATCACCTGCCCCCTGGGAAAGGGGTCCATGCTTTCCTATCAATTGTAGTGACATCCACAGCTCTTGTCTCATTTTGTATTTAACTTTCAGCTCCTGGTGTGCTGAGGATGGCGGAGAACTGTGGTGTCCTTCTGCTTTCCTGCCTTTGCTCTTCACATCCCCAGTACTCCCACTTTATCTCATGGCTGCCTAGTTGTTAGCCTCTTGTGAATGATCTGGCAGTAAAAGCTCCACCAGTGAAGTGTTGAGAGGAAAATGAGGGATGCAGGGAATATGGAGCTGTGCTACTTTTGGGCAACTCAGCTGCCTCTCCCATACGAGCATTGTGTTAAGGCTCTGCTAGTAACACTGCAGGAGCTCACAGTCTCCCGTCACCTCTACTCACCTTCAGAATGGACTTGTCTGTTTAGGACCAGGATGTCTGGCCAGGATTTTGTAGCATCTTACCCTTCCCATGATCACTCTATATTCCATGACAAAGAAACCCTCCTTCCCATCACCTTAAGTCTCTTCTGTATCAGAGTCTGTTCTGTCTCCTGAAAGTCATTTACCTTTTACTGAGTCCTGTTTTTCATTCAGAGCAGTGAGTCCTTTCTGCAAGGTCTAAGTATGAGAGGCCTGCTGTTAACAACCATGAATGAAGACTTAGGTTTTCTTTTCGAGTTTTGTCTTGGCCGATTTGACACCTATTTTATTTCTGGAATATTTGTTCAAATAATGAACTTTGTTTTTCTGTCCCATTTTTAGCCTACCACTGTCTATGTTCTTGCAGTTTACTTGCGTTTTTCCAGCTGCTCTGACTTTCCTGCTATGGTTTTCTTCTGCTTCCAGACACGACAGAGTTAGTTCCTAGGACTGACACAGCCATTTAATGATCTCCCTGGACCCTCAATTCCTCTTAATCCTTTGTTTTACAAAGTAAGTTTTACCATCTCATTGTTCCATCCAAGCACTTGTTGAAGCCCAAGGTTTAATTCAAGTATTAGGTTGATGTTAATTTACATTTACATTGTTCTTCCTGCTCAGTAGGAGGTAGCCAAAATCAAACCCATATCAAATGACTTTCATGGCTCTTTCTCTCTAAACTGGCTTTTCATCAACCTGCTCCAACTTCATGGCTCTGGTGAAGTGCTCCATGTCCCTCTCCCTCTACACATGTTTGCATGAGGGGCTTGTTTAAATTTTCCAGTTTCTTTTCCAGGAAAAGCCACCCTGGTAGAAAGTGTTGCAGTCCTACCTACTTTTAGACGGAGTTAAGGCAATATCTCCTTATCGCTAGCCATCATCCCATCTTTCATGGATTACTGCTGTTACACACACTCTTGAGCTGTGATCTACAGTCCTCATTGTCTTCAGTGATAGAATAGAATAGTTCCAGTTGGAAGGGACCTACAAAGATCAGCTAGTCCAACTGCCTGACCACTTCAGGGCATGGATTAGTCTAACTCTATTCAGCAGGGAAGAAGTGATTTGCATCAGTTTTGCATTCTACCCATCACACTCTTTGCTGCTCTGAGTCTGTTACTCAGAGGTGGTCCTTCCTGTGCAAATGGATCCACCTATGTCAAGTACCCTTATGTACAACAGTCTTGGCTGGGGGTCTCTGTTAACAGATGTTAGGATGTCTGAGACCTTGGAAGTAATAAATAAATAAAATAAAAAAAAAAGGAAGAAAAGTTTCTGACCTTTTCACAGGCTTGTAGTGGAAAATCAAGGGTTACTGCCTATTTCGTGCAAGTTACAAACCCAAGACTTTCCTGCACGGTTTTCTACAATGAACTCTTTTTGATGTGAATCTAACACTGATCCCATTTGTTGTGGGCTAACCCTGGTAGGCAGCTAAACATGACACAGCTCCTCACTCACTTCCACCCCCTGCAGTGGGATGAGGGAAGAGGAAAGAAAGAGTAAAAGCAAGAAAACTTGGGAGTTGAGATAAAAAATAAAAATAATTTCTGCTACTTTTAGGGAAAGACATCTCATAATTGATCTGTTTTCTGCATTCAGTGATGAATACACCCAAGTTAATTGTTTCAATACTTACATACCTTATTCTGATACAGAAAACATAGTGTATGTCTAGCCTGACTTTCTTTAATTTATAATCCTAACTATCCAGATCCTGGCTTTAATTCTGCTCTTGTAAGAGAGCTTTGCTTGATTGTTTGTGTAATGAAGAGAAATGTTAAGAGCAGCTGGTGGAAGATACTAGGACTTGTGTTTTCGTGGGCACAGGAAGTTTTATTTTGGAGCTATTACAAAGACTGTTTCACAGGGGGCAACTTTGGCTTGCCAGAGTGTGTGCTCTGGCATTAACCCAGCAATGCACTGTACAATCTGCTTACCTTTGACAACGCAAAGATGCTTTACCACCTCACTGGCAAAAGTACTGTAAGTCCCAGAGGATCAGATCACTGAAGTCTGCCACAGAGCAAAAAGGGCAGAGTCCCTTTATTCCAAAAGGGGTTCTCACGCTGTCAGTTGGCTCAAGAGAAAGTTCAGAGAAGATTATAGATACACCTTCAGTGTTCAACCCTGTTTTGTGAATGGTTCATTCAGAACCAATTTTTTTCAGGTGCCAGATGGCATTCAACGGCCCTGGTTTTAAATTCCATGTGTTGAAGTATCAAGCATTCACTACACCCTCATAGCCAAACTGTGGCCAAAGGTCTTACTAGCCCTGGGGTTTGAAGTGGATATCCAAGGGGGAGTAAAAAAGAGGTGAGTATCCTTGTATTATTTTCCCCTGAGGTATCTCTTCCAGCCTTCTACTATTTTCACCTTCAGACACTTCCTGAGTCACAACTTGTGGTTATGCTTTTGGAAGCTCTCCGTGGATTTCTCTTCACTGAACTTGTCTCATCTTGCTTTGACACCATACATGCTCAAAATTATTCATCCCGTCTCTGTGGTGCATAATGCCCCTGTCCAGTCCACTTCCTCCCCCCTCCATCCCCCCAAACAAAACAAAACAGCAACGCCCCCTAAAACCCAACCCAGCAAACCAAAAACCCAAACCCACAATTCTTTGCCCAGACAAAGCAAAGAAACATGTTTCCTAACCAAAGTCTAGAAAAGCCTGGATTGTTGCAACCCAGGAGGGTTGTTTCATGGAAAAAGAAATATTTAGAGCTGTAGATGTTTTAAATCAACATCTTACCACCTTTTTTCCTTGTATACTTAAGGGGTAGGAAGTGATATATTACAAAATGTAAAGTGTCTATTGATGCTCTGCTTTTTTTTCCCCCACTTGTTTCTTGGAACCAAAGGCCAGACGGTGGCCAGGCCATTGGGGACAAAGAAGGCAGTAGTTCATTTGGCTCTCTTCATTGGCATCTTTTGAAAATAGCAAGGAGTAAGAAAAACTAAATCCTTTTCCATTTCCGAGAGAGCACAGAAGAGGCTCCAGTACCACTCAGATGCATGCTAAGAGAGCAAGGTTTGATGAAGCTTTGACCTTTCCTTCCCATTTAGTGTCCTACATGGCTAAAGAGACCAAGGAAGATAGGATACAAATTCTTTATAAGGAACTGTGGCAGTAGCAGATTACTTTTTCTGGGATAAGAGAAGGAATTATACCTTTCTCTCAAGTTTTACTAATTTGACAGTTCCTGAGGAAAGTTGTACGTCTGTGCTAACCTCCTACATACATTTAGCTGGGAATGTACTGACTATTCTGATAGTATAGAGCATTTAAAAAAAAAAAAAAAACAACACAAAAAAAACCCCAAACCAACAAAACAATTATTATGAATGAGAAGGAGGTATTGCTAAAATTTTATCAGCTCCATGGCTTTTTTTGACTGAGGAAGGTGATTCCAGTGGGAGAGATTCTTATCTTGGTGAGACCTCAAGAAAAAGATCAAATAATCAAAAGAAACAAAATAAGCATCTCCAAAATTCTTGTCCTTTTTATTTCAAAGACTTTAGAATACTATGGCAGTTGTCAGGGTTTTTTTAATAATTTCACTCAGATTTAAATAACTGCTTCACTTTTACTCTGTTGAGAGCTATGCCATTGCCTCTTGCTAGCTTTCTAAGGTCAAGTCTCTGGCACTTTGGATCCTGTGGTACTGTTTCAAACCAAAATCAGCCATGTAAGCTGGCTTCACTCCATCTTGCATGTAGATTTTTTGCACCTCTTCCAGCCTTACTACCTCTTTAATAGTGTCTCTTAGCTTTTGTTTCTCTGGGGGTTTTTTTTGCACTTTAAGTATTGATGAAACTTCCCGAGTGAGTTTTTGTTCTTTAGGGTGACTGTGAAAGGTAGTATGCTCAAGAGCCCAGCAAAGGCAAAATGAAACCTTAGCATACCATTTTGCCGATGTTCCTTAATTTATCTGATGTATTCAGAATCCACTGGAGACCTGCAAAGAAATGCACTTGTTCGAGGAATGATAAACACATCTGGAAACAGCAGTAGAGCTCATATAATCTTAGAGGGAAATAGGCATTTCCTTTCCTACTCCTGAGCTTCCTTCTCTTTTCCTCTCAGTTACATCTAGAGCAAGAAAGTATATGGATAGTTAAGTGGTTAAGATTGGTGATACTTCCTATTTACAGAAAGCTACTGAACCATATGTTGTTCTCTTCTGACCTCGGAGGTGCCTACTATATTGAATGAACGAATACATCAACTGTGTCTATCCACCTAGGTGTCCAATCAAATAATAAATTTGAATTACTCTCTTTCCTACCTACTTTACTTCACTGAGGACAGAATTGATAGCGATGACATAACTGTTTGTAGAGAAGAAGTATTTGGTGGAGGTGTTGGTTGATTCTTTACAGTTTTTGAACTAGTGGTATATGAACTGTAGCTCTATATTCAGCACAGTTTCAAGAACAGGCTCTGAAACAATTTGTCAGCCTTGATACCGAGCCAAAGATACTGAAGATGAATTCAATGGGAGCTGATGAGACCAGCACATATCTAAAGGTTAGGTTACAGCTATGGGTCTGGTTTTCTTGGAGATCAGGTTCTTGAAAATTTTTAAGAGTAATGCACTTTCAGTAAGCCCAATAGTTTGAAATTTGCCTTAGCTCTATGAAAGCACAATGAAGATTCTCTGTGCAAAAAAGCTGTAGTCTTTCTCTTTCAAAATAATGAATATGGCTTCTCACCTTCTTTGGCAAAGAGCAAAAGCAGGCTTCTATTTCTAGCATCTGTACTTACTAAAGAGTAGTGTGAAGCTGTAATTCCTTAACTAGAGCTTTCTGTATTTTTATTTTCTTCGGTTTTCTAGAAGATAGCAAATACTCTTTTACTTTGCCAAGCCTATCCTGCAGGGCTTAGATCAGGAACTAATTTGCCTATCAGTCACTCAGCCAGCTCTATATTTGTATTTTCAATGGAGACTTGATTACATAGACTCAATGTGGGGTAGATGGTGTCTGGCTTGCAGTGATATACTTGGAAGAATTCTGTATATAAAAGTATATTCAGTGGGTGAAGAAGTGAAAACGCATAATTTAATTCCAAGCTTGTTTAATTCAATGTTTGAGTAAAATGGTAGGAAGTGTTGACTGTAGATCAACACAAGCTTTGCTATCCTGGAAAATGCCATGGGGGGAACATCCATTTCATTTGTGCTACTCTGTTCCCTTGGGCATAGAAGGACTATATTACAACAGTAACCGTGTTTTCATATCAAAAAGACACTGCTTATTTTTGTTCTCCTGTGATCAACGCTCAAAATGAGTTTAGAGGACAAAGTGTGGCATTAGGGTTCTGCATCCAGAGTGTATCGCCTCACCAGAAACAACAGACCTGGTTAGCTTTTCCCAGTGAGACAGAAAGCTGACCTCCTGACAAATGCCTACAAAAGTTTAGACTGAACCAGTGTGCCTGAAAATGGGGAGTTTGGTCATGCTTGGTACAAAAATAAGATAGTGTTATATACCACCTGACATCCCTTTGCTTTGAAGATCATTCATGATATTTGTGGATTCAGTTGGTCTCTTTAGTTCCCCTCTTTTGTTTTCCAAATGGCTAAAAGGGAGTTCTCTAGAGAGCCAACCTCACTTACTCCACATGACTCCTATTCACCCAGAAATTCAGATGTTTTGATATGTCGTGCAAAACAGAAATTTTCCTTGGAGAGAAAGACTTCACTGGTAATTGGCAAAACATGAAGTTTATCTATAGCCCATGTAAGACACACCTGTAAGAGTAAAGACTGTCATGAGGACAAAGTAGATTTGATCTTGTGTTTTCTGTGGCTTAGGAAGGAAGAGAGGTGGGAAGATGTGCAGGCTCTGATTTATGAACACTAAGGCTGAAAAGGCTCGTCATAGTTATTTAACCCAAGCCCCCACAAAGGGCAGATAGAAGAATTTTTGCACCATGTTTGTATTAGAGCATATCTTTCTTTAACATATCAAGTCTTACTTATAGGATCTGAGTGTCAGTAAGTCCTATACTTTTTCTTATAAACCATGCAGTATTTGTGAAGTACATCATGGCAAAGGAAGTATTTGAAGGAGAATAAGGTAGCCCACTGCATGTTTCTGGAAGGTTGCCTGAGGGCAGGAACACCAGGGAAAGATCAGAAAGCATCATTTGAAAACTAGTGAGCTGTGATTCTTACTAGTCCTGAATGAGGGATTAAGTGAGGAAAGTACAAAAGGTGAGGTGAAAGGTTAGTATTCAAACTGCTTTTGGCAATGGAAGACAGGTAAAGGGTTACTGAAACAGAAAATAACCCCATGGCAGGCTAGGAAAACGGCCTTTGAAACATCATGCCAAGTAGACAATGAGCACAGCAAGACTGCATTCATCAAGGCCAGGGAAAAGGCTGTTGCTAGTCAGAGAATGAGATAAGGAGAGCCAGGGGATGAGTTTTAGGTATGTGCAGAGATAGCAAAGCCTTTGTGGAATGAAACTGCCAACACACAGCCTAAATGTAAGGACCTAGATATTTTCATTTAAGTTTAAGATCTCGCTAGATTAAACGTTGTATTGCAGGCATAGTAATGAATAAATCCTTAGTGATAAAGAGAGTGAGTGACTGGAGGTCAGCTTTTTAGGGGGATCTTAGCCATAATTCAGCAGAAGCTCTAGAGCTGTCCATGCTGTGTGTTGTCACTGCTATTTATTTAATACAGAGTAGTGCATACAGAAAACCTCTTTCTTAATTTATTTCATTATTATCATTTTTGTTCCCCAAAAATATCTTTGAAAGGGAAGCTGAAAATAAAAGTTTTCATTAAGTGCTGTCAAACGTGATGTTTGTAAATAAAAACAGTAAAGAATAAACAAAACTCCAAATCCCTATATAATCAAACACAGCCTTTTACAATAGCTGGTTTTCAACAGCTAGTAGATTTGTGGGGAGCATGCAATAGGAAAAGAAAAATGTTAGCTTTCACAAAAAATTGCCTAGAAGTTATGGAGAACACAAGGTGCAGGGTGAGGATCTTCTAGACAACAGAAGTGTTCCATATCTCAGGAAAATAAAGATGCCTTGATACCTCTATTTCTTTCAGAGCAATTGGAACCAGACTTAATGTTATAGAAAAAATACTAAAATTTAGAGTGATGGTGGAGGGGCTGTAAAGAATTCCATGTAAAGATCTCATCTACAGACAGAAAGCCACGATGATCTTCCCAAATAACATTCCTCCGCTAGATGAAATATCTATGTGAAATACCCATAATGATTCTTTGAATATATTTTCAGGCAAGACATTCTTCCTGTATTAAATGCCCTAAGACTGAGCCAAGGGTTGAGACTGCAACAGGGCGCATTTTGCAATTTAGCTATGGCCTGATCTGTACTGAACAGTTTCCTCTGCAGTTGGTAATGTTCAATGCTCTGTCATTACCCTGAAAGAGCAGCTTTTGTCTCTCAGATGATCAGGACAATTACGCTTTTGTAACGGGAGTATGTTTACCATCATTCTGTTTTTCTTATCTCTGAATGAAGTTGTGTTGTATTGACGGTGGTATTGGGAAAACCTCTACTGACTAGTGAAGAATGCAGAAAGAATTTATGGGACAAAGGCAGTCAGTCGTCTATGTAGAGTAAGTTAGTTCAGCAAAGGTACGTCAAGGCAAAGATAGTAGTTGTGTATCTGCAGGAAGCACATGTAATGCTTGGTATTTGAAAAATCAGTCCTCTGGGTTGCAAACATTTACAGGCTTCCATTTGTATGTGGCTTAATGCTTATGAACCAGCATGTGAACTTTTCATTTGATAACTGAAGCAGGCAGAGTTTAACATTTACATCCCCTTCTCTTCCTCCTTTCCCTTTGCTATTCCACAAAGATTTTCTACCGGAAGACTAACAAGTCTCCCTCTTACCAAACTGTGTATGCATTGATATTGGAGTATTTGGGAGACTAGGGGTACCAAAGACACTCTACTGCAGATGGCCTTTTCCTACATAGCTCTCACTGACGTTTTGGTAGGCTTAGTTTTGTGCTCTCAGTACAAGGCCCCAGAATATGCAAGTGCTTCTTACTGTAAGAAAGATCAAAATCCTGGCTCTTGTTCACATTGAAGTCTTCATAGAATTTCAGAGTCTTTCTGGAAAGACTGTGGGAAGCAAATTAGTGATGAACATTTTTGCAGCCAGAATGGGAAAAAAAACCAGCACGGGGAAAACATCATTGCACTGTTGTAAGAAGATAAAATTCTCAGTTTTGTTATTGTGAAAACTACAAATCTTAATGGGAATTCAAAAATTCAGATTATATCGATATGCTCTATCGAATCTATTTAGAAGTTTTGAAACATCTACTTAAAATCTCTTAAAATTTTTGTCTTTGTTTGTTCCCTGGCCTCCTTCTCTGCCACATACCTCTGAAAACCCAGTGCTGTAGGTTTGTATTGTCTCAAACATTTGTACTTGTGTGCATTTTCTCTCTAGAAAAGATTAGTAAAACATGCATCAGGATTGAATATACTTACTGAGGTAGAGGTGCAAATGAATAACCCAAGTAACCTAAGAAATTAATAAATAACAATAATTGAGCCCTGTCCCAAAAGAGGGAAAGGGATCCTGATCATTACTGATGGTAGAACTGAGAGCATGAAGAATGGTGCTTGTCATTTCAGACTCTACTGTGATACAAGCAGAGAAGCAACCACATAAGATGCTGGAGAAAAGAGACAAAGCTAGACTTCTCTCTTGTTTATCTTTCCATGGCTGGAAGGTGGCTTGAGCTTGTTTCTTGCTTACTTCAGAATATCCTGACCCCTCTTCTCCATCTTCTCCTAAATGCTTTGATTTTACCTGCCTGTATATGGAAGATTATTTATTGCTTTAATTTCCGTGGTATGTGGCTGCTGTGGTTTGCTTCAAACAATATCCTGTGGCTTTGGCTAGCTTCCAGTTTGGATACCTCCTTGTGTTCATTGTGGGATCTTTATTTTCATTTTGCTGATGAAATATGTTGTCTCGAACGTTCCTTAGGGAGTTTTCCATGCTCTCCCCCTCATCTCACTTTTTATTGATGTTTTGTATTCCCAATGAGATTTGATACCCAAGGACTTTTAGTTGTCTGTTAATTTATTGTCTCTCAGCCCTAAGCATCCTAATAGCGCCACACACCATTTTAGCAGCTTTCAGAGATCTTGGCTTTAAATTTGAATTCTGTGAATTTGCATAAGTGTTTGATTATGTTCTTATCTAACAAGGGGGTGAGAAAATATTTTACCTTTTAGCATGACCATACTGATGATCAATTTTGTTCTTCTGCAGTGCCTGAAGGCTTAGGATAGTGGTGGTATTGTGTAGCTTTCCAAGGACAGTCTGGCTTGCAGGCCATCTTTGCAATTTGATTGGGCTGATGAAAAAAAACAAAAAGAGCCAGGATAAGAGATTAAATTTCCATTTTCTTTCATATGAAAATTATTTTCTCTTGGTTCTTTTTGGTGATGAGAATTGTATGTTTCTGTGCAGTTACATAGCAGGATTTCCATAATTGCAATTTAGCTCTGCTGGCTTACATAAAAACCCATCCAACTCTCTCCTGCTTCTTAATATTGCCTTCTAATGGGCTTACATCCCTGTTGGAGGGTTTATCTTCTATGTGGATAAATTCTGCTGAGCATGGGGTAAGACTTATTGCTAGTGCCCTGCTACAGAAATTTTTGGCAAGTCCCAAAGGTCCAGTTCATCTAAGAGTCTTCCATCAGATTGCAGTTGAAATGAGCAAAGGAACAAAAAACTTAACAAAAAAAGAAATTAGGATTTCTTTATTTTGTTGTTGATGGAGGTCTTTCGCCTTCTCTGAAGCAGATCATGCTTGGGTTCACTACTTCTGTCGCTAAGCTAATTGCTGTGGAGTGTTTGGTATCTCTGAAAGATTTCTGGGGCAGACTTAACCACTTGAAGTGTCCTTCCCAAATAATTTAAAGATTAGTTTTGAGATATAGAGGAAACTCCATATTCCAATATCAATACCACCTAGCAGGAGAGACCACCAAATGTTACTACAGCATTGCAATATAGATGCTCTGAATACTCTAAATATATTACATTTGGGGGTTTAACTTTGTGTAGTTCCTCACTGTTTCCTTTCACTTCCACAAATGAACCCCTTCACATCTCTAAAAGGATCCCTATTACACTCAGTCTAGCTATTGTTCTTTCAGGAATTTCATACTTTTTTGCAAAAGCCCAAACCAACAAAACAAAACAAAAATTTAGAATTATTCAGAAAGGAAATAAAAATAGAAATCAAGACTAATTCTGTGCTCTGCCGCTGCCAGTCAGCCTTTGCTTCCCACCTTTCTCTCTTTCCATGAGTGTCTCTAATGATTGTTCCTCTTGCAGGCTCCACCAAATTTGCTAAGCCCAGTTAACTCCCCAAGTTTGAAATGGCTTGTTCTTTCCTCAGAAGCAAGGTCACCAAGCAGCTAGCAAAAATGAAGGTCATCACTTTCTACACTCTTTAAGAGACACTCATTAATGGCCAGATATTGGACAACCACCCCCCCACATACTCTGGCGGAAACTTCTGGGAGAGGTGTAACTGCCCCGTGTACCTGAGAAATATAGTCCTCTCTCAGTTTCAAACACTGCTGTCAAATTAAACTGCACAGTGCTGTCTAAAGGCACTGTCCGAAATATGATCCTAAGAGAAAGACGTTAAGAAAGTGTGTGTGTGTGTGTGGACTCACTTCCATTGGTTTCTATTACTCATGTTCAGCAGTACACTGATGAGTGGCAAATTCATTTATTCTTTTGCATAGCTCAGGCTTTCATACAGCAGCAGAAAGATACGTCAGAAGCCAGATAATGTGATTATGAAAGCATAAAGAGTATCAGAGAGGGTGTGTGAAGACAGAAGTAGAATTCAGTGTGGTAACTTTTTTTTTTTTAAGAAGGCTGAATTTTAAACAAACAGTTCCCTTTTATGTCCACTGTAACTGGAATCACAGTTGCTGTTGAGAATATTGGAAAGAAACTTTTATATGTGTTAAAAGTGTAAACAATCTATTTTATTTTCTTGAAAGACATCTCAAACAATCATTTGGTCTAAAGTAGGATGGTCATCATTATTTGGAGAGAAAAATGTGACTACCTTTACAGTTTTAAGTGCTTCAAAATAGATTTCATTGAACCAAAAACCCCAACTACTTCTGATTTTGCCATATGTAATTTTAAGAAGCAAAGCAGAAAACACACTGTGATATATAAGGGCTGTGTTGGAGGCTACTGAGAAAAAAGTGTATCTTTACTTGAGATACTCTGTGCGGAACTGATGCCTTATCTCAAAAAGGATATTTCAGACCTCAAACGAATGCAAAGAAGGATGATGACGCTAATAGAGTGTTGGGGGAGGTCTCCTCTGAAGCAAAGCTATGAAGTTTAATACTATAAAAGAAAAAAAAATATTTAATATTCTAGAGGAAGTAGATCAAGAGCTTCTGTGTTTTCCTTATATCTGAACATTTAGACCAAAGCACAGACAATGAAACTCAATAGTGAGAAATTCAAATTCAACCAATAAAAATGTTCTTTTCCACACAATTTGTGATTAAGATGTGCAAACTCCTGAGAACAGCAGCGAAAGCGAATTAGAAAGGGATTAGATGTTTGTACATGGATAACAAGAGACTCGGGGATGTTGGTGGTAAATGTTTTGGAGCGGATTCTAAACGTTGTGCTTTGTGGCACCAGAAGACTGATAAAGATCAGGTGAGATGGATCATGTTTCCCCCATGTGAGTTTTAAATGTGTCACCCCTTGAAGCCTCTAATTCCAGGGAGATACAACACACTGTAATAAGTAGATGACTTCTCTTATCCAGGATGGTAATGTGGGATACCAGGTAAAAGTGCCTCAGGCTTTCAGCTAAGAGTTTGAACGTGATTCAGCAAACCATGGGAATCAAGTATGTACTTGAAATGAAACACTCGTCTAAATGGGGTGTTGTATAGGAATATGTTTACTGTCAAGAAAATGTTCCTCACCATAAAATGTTACAGGAAGAAGCTGCGCAAATGAATGAAGTCAGCATGAATTTGAAGTTTTCCACTGAAAGTTTTAAAGTTTTTTTCTATCTAGTGCGTAGTCAGCCTTAATACTTTTAGAGAATATTGCAGGCAGGCCTCAAGTTTCTTCTGCTTAGCAAAATGTTTTCACTGCTGCAATGGCCTCTCCATCACAACTGGCTGGCTGTATGCTTGGGGGTTTTTTTTGTTGCAATGGTGCACAAATTCAGGAGCTGCATTGTAAATAGATCTGTGCAACATAAGCATATTTCTGTAACAAAAAAAAAAAAATTAAGTGACCTGCGTATACCTGTTGCTTTTCCAGTTGGAATGAAAAACTTCAGATCCTGGGGGTTTTTTTGTGTCTAATTCACGATCATTAATCCTGCTGACCCACCTCTATTTCTACGTGCGTTGTCTTTATGAAAAGATCAATAATCAATGAGAAAACTCAGGTTTCTAATTAACCTGGCAGGCACCTTGGATTTTTGTACTATGTGGATTCTGTGGGACAGTAAAGAAGTTTAAACTCTGCACTTGGTTGATATGTGTATTTTGAGATACATAGGGTTTCCTTTCCTGTTCATACAGCATTTCATACAACACAGTTACAGGCTGAACAGTGTACGAGTACACCTTTATCTTTTCTCTAGGAAAGTATAAAGAGGAGGCAAGACATAAGAGGTGTTGTGTTTTTGAAAGCTTATTTCTGGATGGACAATACATTTCTCTGATACTTTACTGTTTAATTTTAACTTCAAGTAAATATTGTAGACAAAAAAAAATTCCTTGATGTGTTTTTGCTCAAGAGCAAGGTGTATGCTCCCTTTTTAATGGATTCATAAAGGGAATAGTAGCAATGCTGTTTCAGCCTTTTCCAGCATCTAAATCTTCTAAACATTTCAATAAAAATCATAGCTATGGTGAATAGTAATTAGGTTTATGAAAGAAAGAACAGTTACTTCAGGTAAAAGAATGAGGGCCCCTATTTCTCACATTGCCCAGGCAAACATCCGTTGTTGTTCACTGTTAACATAACTGCAGGTCACAACTGTTTGATACAAAGCAAGCAGTGCAATTCCGGTTTGAGAAATTTAAGGCCAGAATATATCCTTGTACTTTTTAATACAGTTGTTCAGTTTTACCCAGTTAGCCTGTGCTTAGTCCTAAAGCTAGCTGAAATTTCAACTGCAGTTACACTGGGACATGAGATTTACCATCTCTTAGAAAGATGACTCTCTGCCCTATCTCCAGATATTAGTCAACCTTTTCCAGTTTAGATAACCAGGGTGTTCAGAAGAACTAGCTGAATTTGTCCAACTAGACCACACCACGTGCTCTGTGCACCTAGTTAAGCATTTAAGAACTGATGAAAAATATTTAAAGGAACAAACTTTATAAGAAGCTTCCAAACTTCTTATTGACAGACCCTGATATGAGTCTGATATTCAATCACCGACCTTTTTTAGCAGTTCACTTCAGTTAAATTTCCCTGGTTTATAGTGCTCCATAAGCTGCCCAGTTTCTTTGACTGTTTTGAGTAGCTCACAAATTTTTAAAGTGCACTGTGTTCTTGAACACCTTCTCCTGCTGTGTCTGCTTGCTTAGGGGGGCAGAGGAGGTGAACATAGTCAAATAAATTTTTTGTACCAAAATAATTGGATCAATTCTCTTTAGTCTGCCATATCAGAATCCTTTCAACTTGGCGAAGTTCTGCATTTCAACGGATAATAGTCCATAAAAAGACCCTTTTTTTCCAATTGAAAAGGTTAAATAAATAATGAAAGGAATGAGAAATACTGCACTACATTCTGACATTATGCAATCAGCATGGCTGATGTGATTTATCAGTCTTTTATAACTCCTTTTGCTGCCAAAGGAACTGTTCCATGAAAAATATTCTGTACAGTGGTAGAGACAATTTTTTAGGTATGTCTTATTTTTATGACTCACATCAATGTGGATTCACTAAATTTGTAGAATCCCCTCACCAGTTACAGAAAACTTCCCTTTGCTTCCTTCCATCTTTATTTTCCACCAGAATTCCCCACATGGGGACTGTGCCCTCCTGCTTCCCTCTGAACCACTAAGCCAGCAGCCCAGAGTTGTATGACCGCAAGGAACACAACTGTTTTCGTTGCTATACGCTTAATATTTAATATGTAACATTCAGCTCTGTGTTCTAAGTTAAATCGTTCAATAGACTTTGTATTATTCAATAGGAGAAACTTAGAATGTTAAACAAGCAGGAATTTAAGATTCATTTATATGAATGGGCCTGATTACACAGCATTTCCTTGCTTTATTGTAGGTTCATTATTACTTTTAATTCTTTCATTATTTGATTAAGTTGAAAGCGAAGCAGTTTGCCGTCCAGGACACTTCTAGCATTGACCTCCTTTCTTCTAAATAAGTACAAATATGCAGCTAGTACCTAGCCCGAGTTTGTAATGCATGCAAAATTAATAGATGGGCAAAATTTGCATGAGCGTTACAAAACCAGGACAAATGAATGTGCTGGGAATTTTTTTTTTTCCCCTCCGTGTAGTTTCTTACAGAGGTTTAGATGT
Organism: Astur gentilis; assembly: GCF_929443795.1. Classification (NCBI taxonomy): domain Eukaryota; kingdom Metazoa; phylum Chordata; class Aves; order Accipitriformes; family Accipitridae; genus Astur; species Astur gentilis. The sequence continues at coordinate 49,142,481 of NC_064881.1, read as the reverse complement.
ATTTTTGCAGACTATTCTTTTATTAAAGAGGGTGGAGGATTCATACTTGCTGGCACATGTGAATTAGTTATGCATTCCCAGCTCCTATTGTTATTTGTCTCACAATAACAACGGGACTCTCCACTGGACTGATTTGCTGTGCAAGCATGTACTAAGACTAAGGTATCTTCAGTGAACCACAGAGCTCACAACTGAGTCTAGAGAAAGGACAAAGAAGAGCAACAGGGATTTTTCTATGTTTTATTTATTGACCAGGGATTTAAGTATGAAAAAATTGGGGCCAGTTCTACCAAGGTATTTGGTTGTCTCACTTCCATTTAAATGAATGAATTCAGTGCCAAATTGCTGGTTAAAAAACTGGCTGACAGTGACATCTAAAAAAATTATACCAGGTCTTGGCTAGAGGCATAAATTGCCCTCAAGTTTGCTTATACCCATTCCAAAATAAGTGACTTTTTTAGCACAACCAGTGGAATAATTTGGTGCTTGATAAATAATACTAACCTCCCCACCCTCCATGTGAAACCTAGAGCTGCTATGATATGATTCGTCAAGAATTAGGAGACATGGCTGTTAGCACTTATCCTATATTTCTGCAGCAACAGAAATTCAATCTAACAAATCCCCTCTGAGATCTGAAGGAGAAGACGATGTCTAGTGGTATCAAGAGAAGCAATTTTTTTCTCTCTTCAATCCATGACAAACCTTATCAATCTTGCCTGGGCAAAACCACCATTCGTGGATCATTAGAAATCATCTTGTAATTTTCCAACCTAAGTCTATTTCTGAACGTTATATATCCAACTGATCTTGTGCCTGTATCATACTTAAAGTTAGCTAACTCTTCCACTATCTTGACATTCCTCCTTTACAAGCATGAATCACCATATTCTCCCTCAACCTTTGTATTCCTGTGCCAAGTCGAGCTTATTGTGTATCCTTGCTCCTCAGTGATCTTAGCTGTCCTTTTTTATTCCTCTTCCCATTTACATTCTTTTCTCTTGAAAGCAGGTGCTTGCTCGTGGGTCTGAGCTCTCATACGCACAGAAAGGAAGCTCCTTGGAGATGAACGAAGATGAGGTGCAGTCTGTTGGATATGTGGCAGTCAGGGCCATAGTAGATGGAAATAATTGAACAAAGGAAATAAATAAACTTTGAAGACACAAATTCCAATCCAGGGGACAAAATTTTATCCTTATTAGCATATGGTTTAGTATCCCTTCACATTTAGGTCATTTGATGGCATTCTGCTTTTCCACACAGACGTCTCATAACATCCCTGCTGAATTCACAGCAATTAAGTACATCACACCATCAGGTGTCCGTGCCCAGGCGCCGGCAGTGTGGCTGCAGGGCGGCCTGTGTGAGGGGAGGCCGGGGCTGCCCCGTGCCGGACACAGCCGGTTCCAGCCGGTCCCAGCCGGCTCCAACGGCCCCACCGCAGGACACAGCCGAGGGACATGAGTCGGGATGGAAGGGGTGACCTTGAGACTGGGGAAAAGTTGGTGGGAAGAACGGTGGGTTTTTAATGTTTGTCTTTGTTTCTCTCTATCAGAATGTATTTTAATTGGCGATAAATTACGTTAATTTTCCTTGGTTTGAATCTGTTTTGCCCATCATAGTAATAGGTAAGTGATCTCCCTTACCTATATCTCGACCCACGAGCTTTTTCATCCTGTTTTATCTCCCTGACCTGTTGCTCCTCAACAACAGAAGCTGCTTGGGAGTGAGTAAGCAGCTGGGTGGGAGTTTGTCCCTTAGCCAAGGCTAACCCACCACGGAGAAATGCAGGAATGGCCACATTTTCTGGTTCTTATAAGGCTTCTCAGTGATTTTTAGAGGATCTCCATGGCCCTTGTGTTTCACCAAGGGGGAAATAGCACTTGTTATGGGATCAGTTTATGTGCCCATTTCACCCTGCCTGAGGGTTTATCACACTCATGTTGCATCTCTTCTCCATTTTCACGTGGCTGAGGAAGTGTCTTGCTCTCCTTGCTGGGCCAGAAAAGACTGGAAGCATGAAGGTGGTGGTCTGCATTTTTGCGTGCTTGTGAGAGCCCACTGTGAGCCAGAGGTCATATAACATGGATACATGTGTCCGTACCCAAGTTAGTAAGTCCTTCTGAGAGCCCTTGAGATATATTAGTTCAGGCTTTGAGCCACACTAATACAGCTGCATGTCTCTGCCTAAACACTCAGCTGGCAGAGACTGGCTATTTTTGTTTCCTCAGCCTGCATAAATCCACAAGATATATTCTGAGTGACCCTGCACTGAGGTTTGCCAGGAAAAATCATGGCTTGAAGAATAGCAGATTTTTTAATTTATTTCAGCATTTAGAAGAAAGCAGCTTCGCAAAACATCTAGGCATGATCTGCATAGCTCTAAATGTTATGTGTGTGAGATACTGCAGAGTCTGTATTTGCATTTATGCTGAGAGAGCAATGCTGCAAAAGGAGGTGTGTTTGTAAATAGTACTGAGACATCCCTCTGAATTACAGCAGCCTGCTAGGTTCCTGGTGGTGAGAAGAGACACGCTAAGGATGTGCAAAAGAGTTAAGCATAATTGCTTCACCTCAGGTGTGATTCAGAGCTTTCTGTGAGGCTGTGACTGACTTTTAAAAAAAGTATTCACTCAAGCTGTCCTGAGATACGAGGTGAATTGTCTCAAATGTTTATGGGCTGGCTGCCTTTGGCAGCACGAGGGAAATAAATCCTCTAATGTGCATAAATGTGCATGTCACTTCTGCTGTGCATGTGACTGTCTCTCTACCAGAGACCACCAGTGACAGAAATCCCATCTTTATCACCCAAATGCAGGAAACTCAGTGTATGAGGTTGCAGGAGGGGGGGAGGTCATAACTACACATCAGCGTTTACAGGGGTAGCAGAAACTAAGAATCAGGCTGGAGTGAGGAAGCATGTGGTGAAATGAGTGCCAAGCAAGTGAATCTCATTTTTGACGTGCAAACATTTAGCCCTGGGTGTTGGTCACTGCCTCTCAGATATGCTTGCAGTACCAGCACGTGCACAAAGGTGTGAAGGAACTTACTGGTTTGATCTGCGCTAGAGCTCACTCTGTGTATAGTCTTATTGCCATAAGTTATTTCCCATCAGCTGCAGGAAGCATGTAAGCAACAGTCCTTCAACCTGGAAGTCTGAATGAGATTTTTCTTCCCATGAAGTTTCCTGCTTTGGTTCACAAGGAATATTTAAGAGAAAATAAAATGTTATGCAATTGTGATCACTGGCATAGTTATTTAAAGTTAAAATAATCCCAATTGCTCATGGAATGCAAAAATAAAGAGTAAAATTACTGGAAGAAAATTTTTAATTCAGTGGCTGTATGATGAGCCATAAACTTGATGGTTTGTTTCTAATCTGCCCTCTAGTGTTCAGGACGCCTTATCCTCTGGTGGGTGCTCATGTCCAAGGACTTGTTTGAGCATGGGAAATGAACAAGGGGAGTGCAGAAAAAAAGGAAATGGAATAATGATTGAAATAGCGGAAAAAACTTTCTAATGTCCTTCACAGTATGAATTCAAAGGATTCAGTTTATTTCATTGATTTGTCATATTAGAGAAACAGGAGAAAAAAATACATTGTAAAACTGATCAACAAGTCCAATCTCATCTCAGATTTCTTAGTCTTTTAGAAGATGAAGCTGATAAAGTCTTTGTATTCCTGTGGATTTATGGAAAGATTGATATATTGTTCAGAGATTATTTTCCTTGTGATTGAAATAGATTTATTGAACTTTCCTAGAAATATCTTTAGGGTAATTTAAAATGTAAATTTATGGTAATTTCGAACTTGAGAAATGTAAATATGAGAATATTTTAGAAAACAACTTTGTTTTGAAACTGAGCTTATCCTTTAGAACCAGCATTGTATTAGTCATCTTCTCCAAATATTTTTAAAATTTCAAATTCAATAGGAAAAGAGGTTTTGCATAAAAAAGTATTAACTCATTCTAGAAATATGGATTGAAACTGTATTTATGCTAAATCTGTGCTAAAATGATTTGTAATTAGCTTAGATCCATAAGACCCAAATTTATATTTGTGCCTGTGTGTACAAAAGCACACACACACACGTATAGTATCTTGTCAATACGTGATTATGGACCAAATCATATTGTGTGTGTATACTAATATATGTAATGTCTGTGGGCATTTGTATATAGTCATACATATATATCTATATTTACAGAGTGTATCTGTGGATATATGTATGAATGTATTTATATACATATATTTATGTGTATATATGTAGGTGTGATCCTAGATCATTGAAACATAAGGAACTAGAAAACTGGGACTTCTGAATTGTTTATGTAGATTCTGGAGGATCTGGAACAGGGTGCTCAGCCTCATACTTCAGACCACCAGCTGAGTTTCCCGCTATGGTATTAAATGTTATTTAAGACATTTGACTCTTAGCCCCAGCTGGAAGCAGAGATGTGCAGCAATCCTCATGCTGTCCCAGGGGAGACCCTTAGGAGGCTACAGTGCCTGATCTTGGCTGTAGGCTGGCCCACCTTCACTGAATGGACAGAGAAATCACTAGCTTTGGTAAACGCTGGTTCTGGTCTCCAGGCAGATCTGAAAATTGGGAGCCCTCTCAGACCTCCAGCAGGGACTCAGTCTTCTGGCTCCCTAAGAAGCAGCAGCTCAAAATGACTGGTAACTCGATTTTGATATTTTTCCTAGCTACTGCTGAGGATAGGCTGGAGGTAAGCTCAGATGGGTGTCCTTTGAATGGCTTTCTGGAGACCCACAGCTCTGCAGAAGAGAGACCTCTCCTGCCTAAGCAGACTAAATTACCCCACTGGGATTTTCCTTCCCCAGGGCTGCAGTGAAGAGCCTGCAGCACAACTAGCCAAAGCGCACAGTCTGTTGCTCAGTGCTAGGATTGACAAAGTCTCCCATTTCAATCTCTTTATGTCCTGTGCAGAATCACTTCCAGCTGCTTGTTGGGTGACACATCATTATTCTGCACCCACCCTGACCCTGTTTTTCCTTATGTCACAGCTGTAGCTCAGCAGAGGATTTATTGAAGTTCACCCAGAAGTGAGTAATGATCCTGTTTGGTGACAGAACAGAGCAGAACAAAAACGGTCCCGCTTTCCTCTGTTTCAAACAAAACCACAGGTGTGAGATATCTGGCCACATTAACTTTTTTGCTGCTTTTTGCTGGAAGGGAAAGGTATAGCTAGGTTCTGAGGACTGGGATTCTGGAGGAGCCTGTGGAGTTCACAGCAAGATAGCCAGGTTTGGAATGAGCCCTCTCAAGGTTTTTGCAACCTTATGGCCAGTGACCCGCAACATGCAATATGTTGTGGTTTCTGTTAGGAGGTATGGGGTTGTGCTGTGGCCAATCAAGCGTAAGGACATTGTTTTCCTTGTTAAAATCAAAACACTGTGCTGGTTTGGGCGGTTTATGTAGATTGCAGAGGGGCTGTTACCATCCCTTGTCCCATACAGCAGGGCAAACAAGGGCATGGTCTGTGATGGGAACTGGACAAAACAATAGGGAAGGGTTCATCACTTCTCCACAGGCGGGCTGTGAGAAGAGCCTCTACTGGTTTTCACCTTGATCTTTTCCTCCTTTCTCTTTCATACCTGGGTGTTGGCAGGGAACTGGGTCATGCAGGCTTTCAAGGCAGAAGGAAATTTTTACTTTTCCCGTTGTATTGAAGAGATTGAGTCTTTCTCTTGCCCCATTTAATTTCAGAGCTGGGTAATGAAGCCGATGGTATTGCTGTGTTTGTGAGTAGAGAAGAAAGGAAAATAAAAAGAATGTGATGTAATGCTCTGATAAATTCAGTGATTATCTTTAGCATTTTTTAGTTTTCCTTTTTATTGGTTTGACACGTACCTGCTGTGCCAATCTGTTAGCCAGAATGTCGTCACTGAGAAGTACGCATGCATATAATCTCAGTTTTTCCTTTTACAGACTGAGTGCAAGGCAGGCTACTAAGGGAGGATTTGGAAAACTGGGAAAGTGACTTCTGTAGTGAGCCAAGTCATAGATATCATAGCATATTTCAGGAGGTCTTTAGCTCAGCTCCCAGCTCAAAGCAGAGTCAGTTGTGGGGTCCGTTATGATCGCTTAGGGCTTTATCTAGTCCCGTCTTGAAAACTTCCAAGGATGGACACCACACAACCTCTCTGGAAATGTGTTCCACTGCTTGACTGTCCTGATGGAGAAAAGGTTTGAATCCCTCTTATTTGAGCTTATGCCTATTGTATCTTGTCTCCCTGCCATGCACTGCCATGAAGAACCTTCTTCTATCTTCTTGATGACCTCTCCCCATAGGTAGCCTGTCCCCTCAACAGTCCCTCCAAAGCAGTCTTTTCTCCAGGCTGAACAAGCCCTGGTCCCTCACCCTCTCCTTACTGGGCAAGTGCTTCAGCTGTTACTTTCTCAGTGGCCCTCTGCGAAACTTGCTCCAATTTATCTGTTTTTCTTCCTGTACTGGGGGGACCAAAACTGGATGCGGTATTTAGGTGTGGCCTGAAGAGTGCTGAGGAGGGGATGGATAATCCCTTCCCTTCGTCTACAGGTTGTGGCCCTGTTGTTACAGCCCAGGAGGCTGCGGGTCTTTGCTGCCAAGGCTCACATTGGGCTCACTGTCTGCCAGGACCCCCTGAGCTTCTTCTGCAGCGCATCAGCCACAGCCCTTGTTGTTCCCAGTGCTTCTTCTTTCCCAATCCCTTACACTGAATCAATGGTTCCAAGGATCCAGCAGTGTTTTTGAGAGACGTGTTTTGCAGTTCTCATTGGTTGCTGGATCTATATATAACAATATTCTTGATGTTTTATGCCATGATGTTGCTGTGGGCAGAGTAGTGCCAGGTGTCTCACGCTCCCACCTACACCATCTGCTATGGTGTACGCGCATAGAGTTTCCTACTTGCACTTATGTGGCAGGGAAGATCATAAAATATACTCTGGTGATGGAGCTGTGCCCAGGGCTTTGGCTCTGATTAAGGCTCTGTTGCTGTTAGTGCACATGAGATTTTTTCCTGCTGGGGTGGAATGAGGCAGGGGGAACAAAAACAAGTTTTTACCCCCCTCAGATCTGGGAAGCAAAGAAGGAAAAGCTAAGGGCCTTTCCTTCTGTCACATGTATGCCCAGGCTTTGCAGTCGTTCCCTGGACTCTGACCATGCTAAATTATGTAAGGTGCACTTCAGCTGTTCCTCAAGAATAACAGGGGCAACTTACAGGGAAAATCCTCAACAATTTTCTTTTTTCTTCTTTTGGAGCGGGATAATTTCTTGTCTTAATCAGTATTTTTGGTAATAGCATGAAGAAGGGTATTCTGCTTTGATTGAATGCTGAATGTGGGTTTTGCTGCGGGGTTCAGTTTACTGGGAAACTAAATCCCTGCCTGTCCATGTCAAGTCTCCAGCTGAGAAGTTAGGAAACACAAATGCTCAAGTCCTTCTACCTCTGGTCATTCAAATATCTTTAAGTGTCAATATCCAGGCTGTATGGTCTCAGTGTTAAAGATAGGCCTACATGGCTGGGACATGCAACGAGAGGGTGCTACATTGTCATCATCCCAGATTAGCTCTAACTCCACATCTACTCCGTCTTTGTCTTCCCCATTGAGATAAACCATTTGGTGGCATGTGTTATCACTGACTCTCGTCATATGCTCAGTAGAAGAAAACTGACAAATAAAGAGGAGGAAATGTGTTTGACTTGTGTAGCTGTGGACTTCAAGATAAATCCTATGGTATGGCAAATCCCTGGAGTCCTCCAGCTGCTCTCTGCACCTCTGGTTTACCTCTTGCTTTAGACTTGTAGTAGTTCTCATTTTCTCTTCAATAAAAAGATATAAGAAGAACAGCAGATGTCTACACAGATATTTAGACGTGGTTCTGTGAGTTTTTATGCAAGATATTATCTTTCACCTTTCTTTGAACTACCACAGACCAAAAAGCATCATATAGCTTGCATAGCCCTTTTATGAAAACCCTTAATATTAACTTATCTTAAATTTACAACTTGTTTCAAAACCACTGTTTGGCCTTGCATGCAAAGAGAGGAGGGCTTTTTTGGCATTGCCTCTACAAAGCGGGTCAGTTTAGTTTCTTCTGATTAATTTTTCCAGCCACTCAGAAGACAGGTGAGAACTAGCCCTTTAACACTATGTAGCCATGGTACGATTTTAGAGGTTTAGTAAGACTTGAGACTCAGACACCATGCTCTGAATGGCAAGCAATCTTCTGCTTCCAATCCTCAAATTATATATGCAAGCTCAAAAATTGTAAGGCACTTCAAGAAGTCCAGGTACACAAAACTCCCAGCTTTCTATCTGAACTGTATTTGTTCTCTCCACCCAAAACATCCCAGAATTTTCTTTGATTTTCCAGTTCATTCCTTTCCTGAAAATAACAAAGAAAATGAAAGCAGGCATCAAAGGAAAAAATCCCCTGAAATGAGCCAGAGGCTGCTCAACAAAATGATCAGAGAAGGTTCCTGGAATCTTGTCCCCAGCATCTGATTGTCCCTTAGGCTATGTGGTGCGCTTGCTATAATGCACAGCAATTACACAGTAGCTGTATTGCTATGGCTGCGGCAGGGTAACCATAGCATGGACACTAGTCTGAGTTCATTCAGGGACAGGAAAAGTAGAAATGAAATTTACTTTAACACCAGAAATCCTTTGTTATTTATTTTTTTTTTAAGTGAGAGACCTCATGAAATTTTAGCCATTTACAGAATGAAAGAAGGAAGTCATAGTCTCTCAACCATTAATGCTTGTGAATGGGTTACTTTGATCTGTGCTTCTAGCCTTCTCTGCAGACTTGCCAGAACAGAGGAACTCAGCTTTATGGCCTTTTGGTTATAGGTTCATTGCTCCTCTCTACCATCCCCTAGATTACTTTATTGTAGCTGTTACAAACTTGCTAACTTGGCTTGCCTTGCTTGAGGGAGGATCCGAAGCTTCATGCCTTCTAGTAACTCAAGAGAGGAGAATGAACACAAGGTAGTGAGAGGGGGAATCAATGGGTACGTATCTTTACTTGTAGTAGATTCACTTCAGCAATGTTGTAGGAGATCCACTTGAGCAATTTTACATTGCTTTTACACTGCATCCAATAGCTGTGCAACTCTTTCCAAAGCAGTCTGCAATGTAGACATGCCTCAAAAGTTGCTACTCTGAGCTCCTTCCACCTCATGATGCCATGAATGACCCATTTGCTGAAAGCCATTTTGAATATGAGGTAAGGAGGTGTCCACTAGCAACTTCTGTTATTAACAGGGGTGGCTGGGACACTGATAAATATCCTATTCTGTTTTTGTTCCAATGGAATCTGTAGAGCTGTGGTAGAAAGGCGGGACTCAACAGTCTGGTTAACGACATCTTAAATTGCTTTGCCTAGACTTGTCAGAACTGTTTGGAGTTTGACTTTTCCCTGATCTTACTTTTTCATACCATTGCACTTCCACCTTCAGCCGAGTAACACAATAATGTCTCGAGCGGTTTCCATCCTACCACTGGTTAAAAGGGCTTTGGAGTGCCGTTGACCGAGACAGCAATATCGTAGATGGAAGTTATAGGTCAGCACTGAAAGCAACTTAAACTAGGTGTTCAGATCTCAAATACTAACTTCCACCACTGTTGAAAGTGGTAGTTTGCCACTTGGTTTTTGTACGACAGATTGCCACCCAGTGGCTGAATAGCGTGTTGCATGCAAGGATATCCGAGTAAGCTGTTTGCTACCCTACCCATTTTCTACCTGTAAGACATTTTCTCAAGCACATTTAGCTTATCTGTACCGTTGTTTACCTACAGAAAAATGAGGATGATGTTTCTCCTCTACTTGCAAGGCTGAAATGTGAAGCTTATTGGAAATAATGTTAGACAAGTGTTTGGTTCTGATTTTTATTTTATTTTTTTTTAATCTTTACACGCAAACTCCACTTAATAGCAAGGTACTACTAGTACTGCCTGCCAACTGGTATTTTGCATTATAAAAGACATATATAAAAAAGAAGCTGAAAACCACTAGGGAAGAGCCTTAAACAAACAAGCCCATCTGGCTGTTTAGTGAATGAATATGTATTTTAGGGAGGAGTGATACTAATGACTGTTGTTAAGGTTGTCCAGCATTTCTTATACTAATACTCTAGCTTTTATTGCTTATCATTTTGCTGTATCTTAATTGCTTGGGCTGAAACACTTTATGCAGGGGCATCTGCCTTGCACTGAATTAATTTTGGAAAACTGCAGCCAAAATAGTTTAGCTGTTTCCATAAAAGAATCTAGGAGAAATAATCAGTTTTGTCCAGATTAGAAATGGATCATATGCTTTTCTCTGGAAGACTTGCACTCATGTGCTTGGGAACAGATACTCCAAAGAGAAAAGAGAAGAAGAAATGGTCTTTCTGTCCCATCCATCCCTCCTAACTTCTGTCTTAAACCAGCCCAGAAACCTTTGAATAAACTCAGTTTTTTCTGGTGTTCAGCAGCAGCGAGACATAAACAGCTAAGTTCCTCTGGTATGTTGACTGCACTGGATGTTTTCCAGTCTGTGTCAAACAAGAATTTCTCTGGAACTTATCTTCCTTTTTCTGGGATGATATAGATTAGACCAGATCTAAGGTGGGACATAAGGTAGGAGGTGGGACACCCAAGGTGGGAAGAAGGCTGCCTGCACTGTGCCCAAGGGAAATGGTGGAGGAACTTGCCCTTATGATTTACCACACAACATTGGCAGAGGGAGGTCTAGGACGTAACAAGACCTAGGAAGAGACCAAGTGATTTGGGTTTAGGATATCGTAGGCTGACTGGAATGATTGTGTGTCAGGTGTGACTATATGTGTATGGCAATATGTGTGTGTGGAGGAAAAATGAGGTTATGTGTAAAACTAAGGGAGAGGTTAGCAGTGGGTGAACTAAGGGAGCAGAGATCAGGAATTTGCAGAATGCATGCTGGGAGCAGTGGGGTATAGGACTCGTTCATGATTTCACAGAATTGTTGATGTGGGAAGGTATCTCTTGAGATCACATTTTCCATAGCCCTGCTCAAAGCAGGATCAGCTACAGCAGGTTGCCCAGGACAATGTTCAATCCAGTTTTGAATATATCCAGTGATGGAGACTCTACAAGATGTCTGGGCAACCTGTTCCAATGTTCAGAGAGTTCAGCGTTAACCTTCAGAAAGTCTCAACTGCTTGTGTGGATGCCCCTGAGAAAGTCCATGCCTTGTTTTCCATACACAAAATAAATGGTGATGACAGCCCTTTTTCCATAGGGGTGTTTAGAAAAAAAATGATTGATTGTGATTCTGTGAGGTACTGCAGTAGTGAGGGAAGTGAGGGTTATTCACAAAATCCTCCTCCCCTGCCATGGGCATAAAGCTGAGGATGGAGGATGATAATCTTGCATGCTTGGGTTCATTTTTTTCTTCAGCCATTGGCAAGATAAGAAACATACCTCTAAACCAAATAACTGCGTTTTGCAGAGAACCCTAGAAAGATGTGCTTAAGCAGATGTCCAATATTGGTCCCTCTTTAAAGATATCCAAAATGTGTTTATCCCTCATTCCTATAGTTCACTCTCAGCAGATGAGTTATTTTCCAGAACTTTGGTCTATGGTACACAAAGACACTTTGGAAATTGTTTTTGATCTCCTAATGCTGCTATAGTTCCTTCAAGTCCTATCAGATGTTTGTATCATGTTAAGCATTTGAAATATGCTTAGTTTATTTATTCTGGGTTTTCTATCTAGGATGCAATCTTCCAGAATCATGAATAAGAAGACCGTATCCTGAGATTTCCAACTCCCTTCCAGGTAAGGGAAGCACTGGTGCGTAAATGTAGCTTTTTCATACTTAAAGCAAGGCTTTTTACCTGGCTGGTTGTCTGTAACAAGTAAGATGCTGAACTACAAATTGAATGGCAGAATGAAACAAAATATTAAATGGATAGCAGCTGAATGAGGAGTCTGTGGCTTGAGGATGGGATAAGTGTAAGGACTTCTAAGGAGAAGTATAAGCTTATGCCCTTGAAGCTTTTCTTGGATACAACTATTAAAGCAAGCCAAGTCTTTATGATATTATACTAAGTGGTTTTTGTGTGAAATACAAATAATAAATTATACTTTATACTGTGAGGGATTATTCTTTTTCTAGTGCTGTAGTCTTTACCTTTAATTTCCCTGTATGATACATGAAAATGCTGCATGATTTTAAATGCTGCATTATTTTAAAAACACCTTTATACTGTGGTACTTCCCAAGAATCTGTTATATTTTTTAGAATCATAAAATGGTTTGTGTTTGAAGGTATCTTTACAGATCATCTAGTTCAATGCCCCTGCCATGGGCAGGGATATCTTTCCCTAGATCAAGTTGCCCAAAGCCCCGTCCAACCTGACCGAACACTTCCAATGATGGGGCATGAATGATAGAGCTCTGACTGTCACCAGCTACATCAAAATAAATACAGATATATTTTAGTTAACCATTCTGGACATATTTTATCAAATAGCTGCATGAAAGGCATCTTCTGATCCCCTGTCCTGTTTTTCTCCTTCTTCCTTTGCTTAACTGCTCCTTTGTTGCATAGCGTGAAACTGGATTATGTGAGACTGTGTCACTTTTTGCATCAGAGGGTGTTTCAAATCCTGTTATAGCAATATGGTGCAATGCTTCCTAAAAGGGTCTTGCCATGTGAACGCTCCTAGAGTGTATAGAGGATCCGGAAGAAACCAAAGCCCTAAGACTGAAAGTGCTTTCTGTTCTTGTGGGCCAGGTGCTTTCCCTTTGGACTTTACCTTTTCCTGAAATTATAAAGAGTAGAAAGAAACAGTCCCTGGAAACTGCATCGCAACCAAGAGGTAAATTCAGCATCTCAGTTAGTTAATCAAAAGAGAAGCTTAACTTTCTCTGTCCATTAACTACAGAGCTGTTGAGTCTCCTACTGCTAGCCTGAAGCTTGCATTTGGCCCTACCTTCTGCTCCCCAGCTGTGGTGTTGACGTTACACATCCACATTGCACTGTCAGAGGGTTTTTGTGCTGCAGGCTGTGTCTCAGAGCTTGAAGAAAGCTGTTGCAGCCAGGATGTGGTCTCTGTCTGCGACCACTCATTGGGTGCTCCAGGTGGAAGCTTAGTGTTGTGGTCTTTCCCTGCAACATGAGACAGCTTGCCAGAGACACACTTGCTTCCTTGTCCTGTTCGTGTGTTTAACTCACATGCTTGTGCCTGATTGTGTAAGGTTTTATGTGCTGAGATTCAGATACCTGGGGAATTTTGCAGTTCTGAGCTTATTTCAATTAATTTAATACTTTTTTTTTTTTTTTTTTTTTTATCCTGCTTTTAGCAGAGTTGGTAGACTGACTCAAGTAGTGTAGAGTAGCAGACTGAAAAGGAGTCTACAGCCTGTAGAACTTATTCCCAGCCCAACGTGGGCCCTGCAGGTTGGACTGCTCCACTGAACATCTATTAGGTATCCTGCTACCTAATGGGAATATCTGCTCCAAGTTATTATTAAATAACCCAAAGGCTTGACGCAAAGAATCTAGAATATGGCATTTGCTGCCTATGCTGGGCTCTGGGACACCAAGTATGCCCAAGGATCTCTGTGGTGTTGAGATTTCAGCCGGTCTGGGAATATTCAGCAGCTAGGCACACAGGTATCTTCACTGATGAAACCTCAGGCTCCTGTGGGGTTAAGGTGGCGGGTAAGAAGGCATTTCCAAAAGGTATGTTTTGGTTTTAACGTTTGTTGACAGGCATCAGAGCTCAGATATCTAATTTGGTGGGATAGCTCTTCCAAAGAAGAGTTAGGGGTAGGATTTGCCTTTACCTCAAGTGTTGTAGATAAGTACAGGTAAGTTAGTCAGCCTTGGTGTCTTCCTAACAACAGGAGAGAGAAAAGGAGAGACAAGGGAAAATTTAACTGATTTGTTTCAGAAGTCTGTGTTAGGCTAAGTTGATTTACCCTTCTTCAGTATTTAAAGCAAGAAAATAATCTAGACATGACCAAGGTGCATAAACATAGGTGTCTAGTACCATCTGAGATGTCCTAACAGATCTGTAATTCCTAAGCAGGGCTGGAAGATGTGACATAGGCTCTACCCTTAAAAATGAAAACTATGACTAAAAATTCAGCCTTTCCTCTAGGCTCTGCCAAATATGATCATATCTACTTATGAAATCAGCATGCTTTACATATTGTAACATGACTTATTTCCCTAGTGAACTGGTGAAAGTCATTGATCCCACCATGCAGGACCTCCTTGCGTGACTGAGGTCAAATGAAATTTGTTCACCTTTTCTTTTGTTTGGTTGGGTTTTTTTGTTTTGTTAGAGCTTTATATCCACTTTGTACTCCCTTGGCACAGCTGAAGATGTGCACACTGCAGGGTCCAGACGCTGAGGTATAAGAGCCATTGGTTTTAGTTGGTTCTGCATGTCCTTAGGGGTGGAATTTTCCTCAATGTTGCAGATTAGCACCAACAAGAGAATTAAGGTGGGCAGATCCTCAGTGGTGTAATACAGCTATGCTGAGCCAAAGCACCTGAAGCCAAAAGGACCAACTATCTTCTGCTATTCTGATGTGTTTTATTGAAATCAGAGATGCAGCTCTCAAAAAAAAAGCCCTAATAAGCAAACTTGGAAAATATAAGCTTGCAAGCTGATTACACATACCTCAGCAGATACATTTTGCAGTATGCTCCCTGATTTAGCAGAAATAAAATCTGTTTGTGGTTTCAGTGATCTATTCAGAATAACCATGGGTTTTGCTGTCCACTAGTTAGTTATGGAGTGGGTGATTTGGATTTGCTTACAATCATTACTGCGATAACATTGTCTCCCCCTGCACCCAAAATTACAGTAGGGAATATATAGTCCACACATGCACCAAATATTATTTTTTTAGCTCTTGAGAAAGGGTTCAGACTACTGTCTAATTTTACATGCATGACATTTTTAAAGACTAAAATAAATAACATGTTTCTTATTTCTTTTTTGAGCAGTAGAAGGGCCCTTTGAATCAACTATTCCATATAGTCTCTGAGCGGACATCAGAATTGTTGCCTAATAGGATATTAATTAAAAAGTCTATAGGGGGAATGGTTTATATGATGACTAGTTTTATATGATGCATGGAGGCTGGGAAATGGGAAGCTATTCCAAGGAAGTCTGACAGTGTATGCTGGCTGGCACAATTTGCTTCTCAGTTGGGTGGTTCCAGGTTCTCCTATGGTAATAACATATACAGAAAATGCCTTTATATGAACCACATTATGACTCTGCAAATGAACATGGTGTGGAGACACTGTCTTCTAGAACACCTTGAGAAGAGGTGCCGCCAGCACACCTCTTACAGCTATTTCTCCAGGTCTGATACTTTAATAGGAAACACCACCTAGTGCCTCTTCTTGGTGCCTCAAGCTCATAGTTTCATATCATCTGCAGCATCCAGGCTGCAAGCAGAGCTCTGGCAGTAGGAAGCAAATCCCTTTAGAAAGTTTTAACTAGTGATTTTTCTTTTTCGGTAGGTTTTAAACAGGGTTTCACAATGTCCTGCAAACAGTACCAGCTCTTGAAAGAACTGTCATGGCTTATGAGCGTTACGCAGCTCTGCACTGACGTTTTTGGATGGAAGTGACATTTGATTGTTGTGACCTTGCCGTGTCTTGTGATGTTCCAGTGCAAAATGAGAGCCTCATGACATATGTATTTGATAGATAAATGGCAACTGAATGCCTTGATTTCACGTGTCTCTCTCAGTTAGGATTCCGCATTTTGATCATGTGGCAGTCCATCCACCTGAGGTCTCTTTCCTTTCTTATTTTCAGATCCCTAGAGAAAGGGAAATTTCAGCTTGCTTGCTTCATGCAATTAAGCATGAAAGTATTAGTGTCCTGGGCTGTGTAAGAGGGTTGCTTTCTGAAAGGTTTTTTCCCCACTGTTTTGTGGTAAGAGGTAGTTCTCTCTCTCACAAGGAACTCGCTTATAAGGGGTTTTCTCTGTGCAAAACCCCCCTTTACACAAGAAGACAGTAAAATCCCACTTTCAAGCCCTATTTTAAAGAAAGAGGACTGACCTTCAGTTTAAAAGAGAAAAAGTTTAAAATTGCATCAAAACAGGAACTTTGAAAATGATTCCCCTCCTCAGCCTTGCTGTTTTGTTCACTTCCTTATGAAAACGCAAGGCATCCCTAAAAAATGAGACTCTGGCCTCCTGGAGGCTGGCGTTTGACCTTTGCAGGGCGGCGAGCCCTTTACCCACCAGCGTAGCCCGCAAACATTTCGGATGCGTCGCTCCATCTGTTTTCCCGGAGCCCCGACGCCGCGCCAAGGAAGTGACCTCCATCCTCCCCTCCGTCCCTGTCCCTCTGGAAAGACTCCGGCGTCAAATCCCCATGCCCGTCCACCGAAGACCATTTGGCCGTGACGGGTGTCGAGGAGATTTGGGTGCTGGGGCAGCTGTTGCGCTGAGCGGTGCCGCTACCCGCCGCTGAGTTGGGTAACCATAGCAACAGCATCACCGCCAGCATCCTCCTCCTCCTCCTCCTCACTCGGGCTCTCCTCCTCCTCCTCAGCATCGTCAGGAGCAGCAGCAGCAGCAGCAGCAGCCCTGGCAGGAGCCAGAGCCCGGCAGCTGAAGCTGCAGCCAGCTGCCTGCCCGTCCCCTACCTGCACCGTCACCCAGGCACAGCAGCGACCCCGGCCCCGCTGCTTCCCACGGGGGGAAAAAATCAGAGAGAGGGAGCTGAGGGAGGTGCACTGCAGAGGGATCCCAGACAACCCAGGTAAGAGCTGCGGGGCTGCTCGCAAACTCCCCGCGATCGATGTGGTGTGTGCCTGGCGTGTGTTTGCGTGCGAGTGTTTGTTGCTAGTTTTCTGGCTCGCTCCTTCCATCGGCGGTGTGATGACAATTCAAGGCAAGCTTGTTTTCCGGCTCATGTTTCTCGTCTCTGCCATACTGTCCCTCTCCCTCTCCTCCACCCAGATACATAGGGAATAATAATATTCCGAAAGGTTGGTAGAAAACGGGGTGATCGGGGAACCCAACGTGATCGGTGTTGAACAGCTGTGCTTCCAAAATAAAAGTGGACAGCAGCAGTAGAGCAAAGGTTGACATGGTAATTAATAACCCTTAAAAAAAAAAAAATAATCATGCGACAGTGCACTTCTGTCTCAGCCCACTCCACAAATAAATCTCTCTCATCATATTCAGCAGAGAGCTGTAAACCAGAGAGGTGTATGAATAGCCAAGACTAGAAACCTCACTGTGGTCCACAACTGGCACATTTACCTTAAGTGCTTTAAAGCCAGACTAAATCATTGCAATAGAAATACAATCATGCCTGTGAATATATGTATATGTGTATTTGTAAAAATACTGCTCTTACACCTTTACACCTTCTAAGAAAAAAAAAAAAAAAAAATTCTTCTTAAAGCTGTGGGTGTGATGGCCGGGCAGTAAGAGATGCTCACTTGATCTGTGTGTGAGAAAGCATGTACTGGGTACATTTAAAAAGGTAGGAAGAACAGCTCTAATCCAAAGGCATATGGGGACAGTCCTTGTCATTTTAAAAACAGAAGAGATCCAAAGCTGTGGACTGTCCTTGTGCAGGCAAATATCTGTGGATGAGTGTATACTTGTCTGAGGAGCACAAAGGGGGAGAAAATAAGAAGTAAGTTTAAGCCAAGCGGTAAGTGTTTGCTGTGTAATGACTGCAGAGAGCTCTTTCCACTTCCACGTAACTATTTTTATTTATTTATTTATTTATTTATTTTGTCAGCAGTAAGGGAAAAGAGAGCTGCTGCTGCTGTCTCTATCTCCTTCTCTAAACCCCTTTTCTCCCTGTCTGGTGTCCTGATCTTCCCCTGTCTTCCCCAAATCATCCCTGTCTGTGTGGCTGGAAATGCCGCTGGCTTTAATTATGATAAACATTTTAAAAGAAGGCTTTTGAGCCTGTCCCATAATATGATACAGCTATAATTCTGCTTCTTATTTATACTGTGGGGACAGTCTGGATATGACCTGATACCAAGTAGTATAGTAAAGGCAAAAGGCACCTGTCTTTCATGTTAAACCTGATTTGAAAATCACAGGGCTTTTTGGTCCCAGTCCTGTGTTTTTCTACTTGTCTGCAGATCCCTGTAAAATCAGCAGGAACTGGAAGATAATTTGACATTATAGGTATAGAACAGAAAGCAGAATTGGGCCCACCTTTTCTTTCTGATTATAAGCATCCTCCTTCTGCAAGCTACAGGAAAACAAGGAATTTGGGTAAGGCAGGACCTCATGCCCAGTTCTTATGCTGAAATGTTGTAAAAAATTACCTGGGAATTATGTCCCATGCCAAGGGAATTTAGGATGAGGAATAGAAAAAGAAAACACAGACAAGTATTTGGAATCAGTGCTTTGATTTGCAAAATAATTTCTTTAGGAACCTGACCTTATCATCACAACAGGTCTTCTCTACAAGGAGCTGTTTGATCCACGTTAATAACAGTGCTCATGGACACCAAGTTTAACTGAAGGGGATGATTTTGGATACTTATGTTAATTAAACTGAGACACTGTAGGGCTACAGTCCTCAGGACACTAGACTAGCCTGGCCACATTACACAGTGTATTTTTGTGTAAGATTTGATGTCTACTTCAAAACTAGAGAATATTTAAATCTTGCAACTTTTCCTTTGCAATAATAGAGACGGAAAAAAAGTGCCTCTAAAAATGCCTGTAAAAAGAGCACAAACCTGATCGTCCTTCTGACACTGAGATATCAGTAGCAGAATCAAAATCCTGTTTATACGTGTTGCAGATATGTAAATCCATAGTCAAGGGGCACCTCAGTAAGGCATGGAGCAGCGATCCTCTCAGCAGCGCCAGCAAATGACTGAAGGTCAAAGGGCTTCGGGGTTTACACATTAACACTTTGCAAATATTCTTATGTAGTCTTACATTGCTGCTAGCTGTGGGCGGATGGGTATGGGGAAGTCAGAACTCAGACATGGACTTTTGATTCCTGCGGGGCTGCAAAACTTCTCTTAGAAATTACTCTGGGAAAGACAGGGAAGGTTGATGTTTTCATGAGCTCTCTGTGGAGGGCTGTTTATGGTAAGTCAGGGCACCGAGTCTGATAACAGTGTGAACAGCAAGGATGTTCCCCACCTCAGATAACCAATTTTTAATGCTCAGTGACACCCAACCTTGCACCTCTTTCCCCCGTTTAAACTGCAAAGCTTAGGAGAGATTTTTTTTTCATTTTGCCTTCTGGCTTGTTCTATTATATTTTATTTGTTTAGTAGTGGAAGAGAACACCGCCTTTCTTTTGCTTTGTGCATGGCTGTTAAGAGCTGGTCTCTTGATGCCCACTTAGTGTTGTTCTGTAGTACTGCTCTAAGGAAAAAAACCCATTTTTCTATCTAATGATATTACTAAGCATCTTTTAAAATCCCGATTCTTATTTTCATTAGTCACCCACTGTGTCTCTTGGAGCTCAGAACAAAGGAAGACTTATACAATAGTTGCTCTTCAAAAGTCAGCATTTGCCAACAGGTTGAGACAGGGATTTCTGAAATGCTGCAGCCGGGGCTTTTTTTTTTTTTTTTTTTTTTTTTTAAATAAGGAAGCTGCCGTTTTCCAGATCCTACTTTGTAGTAACCTGAGGCAAGAGATGATTTGATGATGAATGTTGTACCTTGCATTTAGTTTAACAATGTTATTAATTTTATTCTGAGGCTTTGTGTAAACTGCCATTTATTACTCCATTCAATAATCACACTCTGTGATTTTCCCCGTTGTAATGTTGTAATTTTTTCCCTTTACACTGTATGGTGATTGGCTAGATTTGCTGCTTAATGAGACAGACACATAACCATGGAAAATAAAAGTTTTCCTGGTGAGTAAGGAGAGGGTGAGATCCTGCCTTGAAACCAGCAGGAGTTGTGGCCCATTCCTACCTGATGAGGAAATAACCTTTTAATGCCAATATTCATCTTCTTGAGGGATCAGTCTGGTGTTGGCAGGTTCTCCTCAAGTCTAAATCATACCCATGCCCACTTAAGATGGACTTTTGTGTCCACCTAGCAGATACCCTCACTAGCACTTGGAAAGTTTATAATTCCTTTCTAGTCCATTGGCTCAGGTAGTAGAAGCTCTTGGTCTCTCTGCTCAGCATCCCCTGGGGTCCAGCAGCTTCCTTGCTCCTGGATTAAAACCTTCCCCCGAGTTGGTGAGACAGACTGTGAGTCTGTGCTTCCCGGCAGTACAGCATTGAGAAAAGTGTGTCTAAGAGCATGAGCAGTGCAGGTGTCTCACTTCGTGTGTATTTCTTCTGATCTTCCCTGTATCTGGTTCCCTTCCTTGCATGCTGGCAATGGCTGACATGCTGCAAAAAATCCAGGGCCTGCGATGCAGCCTGACCTCCGCTAACACTGTTCCAGGAGGTAATGGACTGAAACTACCCAGAGCAGTTGTGGCTGCTGGGCTCATTGGAGTCCTTCTTCAGAAGGTCAACACCATGACATGCCTGATCTCAACTTGTTGGGCGAGTGAGTCAGAAGTTGGCTTCTTCCAAATCTTCCAAATCCAAGAAGATATGATTTTATTCTCTCTCTAATCCTATAATTAGTGCCTGCAATCTTAAGGGCTCTGTTATTCAGCAGTTTTACTTCTTCCCAGTTTCACTGCAGCAGACGGAGCATCCAAACAAAGTGTAAAAGGGAGAATTTATTTCTTTCCTACACTGAGATGCTTCTGACATCCATTTGTTGTCCCAGATCAAAAGAGAATCCCTTGGAGGGGGTGTGGGTGCTCTCCCTGGTCCTCCTACAGATCTGCCAGGAATCTCTTGGCATTTCTGCTTCTCTCTCAGGTTCAGACATGCCTTGGTGTGTTTTCTTTGTGTCTGGAGCCCTCACACCTCAGATGTGGCTATGTTTCAGTACTGAAGTAAGCCTTTTTTATGGCTAGGTCAGGTAAAGAGAGATTCTGGTTTTGCTGACATCCACAGAGATATCTAAGCTCGTCTTCAGCAGACACAGAGGGATCCACAAAGTTTAGTTCTCTTACTGCACGTGAGGCACTGTAGGTAGATGCAATATCCTGATACGTTCTTGATACCTGTTGTGTTTTCTCATTCTTAGGATTATAGGTGTAAGACAGCTTAAGCAGTAGTTTGACCTTCTGCTGGTATATATACTTACCAAATCCTTGCTTTTGTACTTTCTCATCTGTGTCTAGCAGGTATATTTATCTACATTTGTTCTTATTGTTCTTGGCTATGTGATGTTGTCATGGATAGGTCAGACCTTATGCATCCTATTGGACTTTGAAGGTGGAATTGCAGATATTACTCATTATATGACAGACTTGTATTGAAAATGCATAGCAGTGGTGCTACAACAAGTGGGAGTCTGTCTCTCTTGCATGGAAATTTCAAATTCTGACCTCCTGGTAACAGTGTGGCTTTTAAGGATTCACAGCATGCAGCACAATGACAAGAGGGACTTTCTTAATGTAATTGGGCTTGATAGGGACTACTTGTGCTATTAGGACCCCAATGCCACCATCTGGCAGCCTGGAGAGCAGCAGGCTCTTTCTTTGTCCAGCTAGTTGGGCAAACAAATCTCTCCTGTTGTGTTACTACCCAGATCTGCATGACTGGGAAGGAATCTGGCTCTCCCAGCATCTTCTACCATGTAATTTTGGTTCCTAACATGCTGCTAACATCGCATTTATTTCTGAGGCTAGAAAGCAGTGTTCCATTACTGGTTCTTGGCCCAAAAACTCATGCGTTTTACATGGAGGATGTGGCTTGAGTGAAACGTTGTTTGTATCTCTGTCAATTTGTCAGCCCGTACTGGCAAAACCACTGTGGCAGTAGGAAAAGCAATCCAGTTTTCTGAGAATGATTTTATAAAGAACAGAGCAAAAGGACCAGTATTTTCCTCCACTGAGTCCTCTACAAGTGGGGTGTTTCAGTATGAAAATGTCCATCCCTATTATATTATCTCATTTCCACCCATAGCCTCTTGTTTTTCTCAGTGGCTGTGACTTGACCTTATTGTGGGGAGATGATGCTTGTAGATGGTGTAACCTCATGGTCTAGCCATATAGGCCATTGACTTGTGAGTGTCAATTTTGAGGATGTCTGCATGAAACAACTGCTGAAATGATTTGGTTTGCATAAGAAAGTCTCCCACTTGTTTTAGAGGTGGTGGGGAAGCATGGGGCAACACACGATTATGGAAGATCATGCCCTTTGTATACCACTTTTCTGGATTTGTGTGATCTAACAAAATTTGGGTTCTTACTGGTATTTTGGCTTCTGCAGAGGACTGAGACTCTGAGCTACAGGTTTTGCGCCTATGATGCAGGCTTGCTAGCTGCCAATACCTGTAGCAAATGTTCACCCTCTGTGTGATTGAGTACCTGAGTTCAGCAGGTAGTGGCTTACATCTGCACAGCTCTTCTGTACTATTAGGACCCAACTATCCCACGTCTTAAGACATGAGGATCTCTGTGGGACAAGGCAGATGGAGTTCATTAGAGCTGAGCAGCATCTGCTGCTGCAAGTGACTCTTCTTACAGGCGCTTACAGAGTACACTACGGTGCATAAATCTATTCTACACCATGCAGCAGCACAGCCCTATTTATTTTCTTTGCCTGACTGTCTTAGTTTAAAGTCTCAGCTGAAAACTTCTCTTTTCTGTCCATGTCTCCTCATTGTTTTCTCTCTGTTTTCCTCTCCCTTTGCAGCTGTGTCTAAGCTGAGCTGTGTGAGGGTACGGTTTGCCAGGGTGGATGTTAGAGAAAATAAAGTTGCATTGTGTTATGTTCTAGAGTGCTTTGCTCTACAGCCACCCAGCCCTTTCACCACTGGAGGCTATAGGATGCTTGCTCCTGACCTCAGAAACAGCAGGATTCAGCCCCATGCACAAAAGTCTTTTCAGAAGGAAAGATAATGCACAAGGCTGTGAAGATATTGTTTTTGAGAAAGGCGTGGAAGCCTGAAGCCTGTTGGTGGAAAAGCTTTTGTTGGCTGCCATAGATGGATCAAAGTCATGCTACTGTTTTAGCCTGGGATGTCACAACCACCTGAACGTTCCTTGTCTTTGTGTGGGGAACCGAGCAGCAAAGTCAGGGACATTGAGAGGCAGAAGAGTGACAAGGTAGAGAGATATTATTTCAGCGAGGCTGCTGTTTTTTGCAAGAAGTCAACAACTGCAGGTTGGCCCAAAAATGGAGAGGAATAATAATTCCAGAAGGTTATGTGAAAAGCCCTTAGATATGTTCTGTCTTTTATGGTGGGAAAGGAAGGAATAAGTTTTGGATTGCATCAATTCTTTTGTCTACAGAAGGAAGAAAGATTGTTGGGGAAAAAAACCCATCAAAAAAACTAGTGAGGAATGATCGGCAGACTCTTGCTGATTTTTGGTAGCACTGTAAATTAGGCCTTGTTTTCTTTAGGTGACTTGCGTTGGTAGTGGGTGACATTAGTGCTTTATTAAACTTGCCGTGCTGAGAAGCTCATCGGTTTAGTGTAGCTAATAATAATACCCTAATCGAGAAACAGAAGGTGGGATAACTCAGCATCAGAAATTGGAATGCAGAAATAGTCGCTGCTAGTTGAACTAAAAATACACAATAGCATAACCCGCTTGCCTACAGCAGCACATGCTGAACACACATTGGGCTCTGGTGGTGGGGGAAATGGCTTTCCTTTGTTTTCAGCAGCTGCTAGATCAGCAGTGCTCTGTGGTGACCTGCGTTTGTGACTGCCAAACTCTACCTCAGATGTGCAAGGCTCCTTGTAGAAAGTTAATTAGTACCCTTGGCAAGTTAATAATTCTCCAGAGCCATAAACAGGCTATATAGGGTGAAAGAGGCTATGTAGGATGTCTTGGGAAGCCAGTTTGTCCTAGGGTGGGACTATGTGATCTTGGTAGCACCCGACAAGGTGGGAGTGACCTGCAGCAGGGACAAGGATGTAACCACGGCTGCTCTGTTCCTCTGCTCCGTGCTCCTGCTTGGGGATAAACAGCAGATGTCAAGATCCCTGCTGAATTATCAGCCTTGGAGTTATCACTGTGTGAGGGATGTTTGTGCTCAAAGACATTTATCCATTTTTCTCTACAGCCTCCCAGGGCATGCCCAACCTCTCAACTTAGGCTTTACAAGGGTGAAATTTGATTTAGCCTGTATATTTTTTTTTCTGCTATGAACTTTGAAGTCTCCATGACAATAAGCTAAGAGTGGCCTAGATGTGGTGGTGATGGGGGGCCTTCAAATAGGTTAGTTAGATTAAATTAGGACACATCTAATGGCAGAATCAGCAGCGCAACATGGAGTATCTGCTGCATTGTCAGATGGTAGATCAAAGATGAGGAACACACTGTAGATGAAGAAAGGTTCTCAAGGAAAAGAGGGAGTTAACTGACTGTGTTGGGCACAAGTGATGAGACATGATCTCTGGATAAAGGACATAAACACAACATATTGCTAAAAGAGTGAAGACAAGAAGCAAGGGATGAATGCTCTAATTTGAAATTTCTGCATTACGTGTAATAAAACCCTGGCTATGGTGGGAATCCTTCACTGGTTTAAATACAGAGACAACTGTGGCTGGGATACAGGTGCCTGCATCAGCACTCCTGCCTTGCTTCCCCTCCCAAAGTCAGGTGTCTGCTTGCCATACAAGCACAGGTGCTTCCCTCAGGGTAGAAAATGACAGTATATTTTATGAAGAAATGTAGCTAACAACTGTTTTTAAAAGATTTAACCTAGAGGTAAGCCCTTTCCTCAATGCACCTGAACTTTTCTTCTGCCCTTTTTCCTTCTGTGCTATATTACAACCAGTAAATCTGAGGACATCAGTCTCCCTTGTGTTGCACCTGAGACTCTTTGGAGTCATGGGGATCAGCTGCGGACAGGCCAGGCAAAGCACAGAGGTTATTTCTCTTGCAATAGGTGCCTCTTGTGTGGACTTCTCTGGGCTGAGGTTACTCTAGATAAAGGGAGCACCAGGAATGACAAGCGTGCTTTCCTCTCCTTCTTAGCCAGCTTTAGCTTCTTTCTGGGACTGCTCTTTGATGAAGTGAACAGCAAAAAGCCATTTTTGTTCATAGGATAGGTTCATATGATAATTCAGGTTGGAAGGGAACTCTGTTCCAATAACTTGCTCAAATCAGGGTCATCTGTGGGGTTACATCAGCTTTCTCAGAGTTTTATCCAGACCAGCTTTTTACTCATCTATAATGAAAAGCGGGTGGCCTGTAAAAGCTTTTGAATTGTCAGGACTAGGGTCAGCAGGAGCTTCAGAGGGAGATTGTTTTAAGAGAGAGAGAGAAGATCTGACAGCACATGCAAAGAACATTTCCATAAGGACTTCTGACCGTGGAGATACCCAGAGGAAGCTGGCAGAGACTCTGAGAGGAGAGCGGCATGCAGAGCATGACAGAGGTGACGATGAACTTATCAAAAGCATCTTTGGGCTGTCAAGGGCAGGTTTATTCCTAGGCATAAATGGCTTCCTCTGGGGACTTGGGGAATACGGGTTGCCAGGGGGAAAGTGCTGACGTTTATAGTGAAATGGGTCTGGCTTGCCCTGTTTCTGTATGTGGCAGATGACTGTTCCAGGAGATAATGCCTCAGGTCAGTGATTTAATTACGTCTAGTTTGGAGACCTTTTACCATACCTAAGATAACTCGAGGCTCAAAGGATGACTTTTGGAAGAATCATCTGTTCAGCAGCAATAATCAACAATTACTAAGAAAAGATCACCTTACTTAGTTATTTCTCTCTTATGCCATCTTCCTACCAAAAGCTCAGTTTATAAATGCTTTGCTTTCAGGACCAGTACCACTGATAATCAGAACCCCCTCATTGTAAGAACATTTAAAAAAGAGTTTGAGGACCAATTATATAAGTGTTTCCTCTTTTGTAAAACAGCTTGGGACTTGTAAACATACTGGGTCCACATCTCTCTAAATAATTCATCATGATTAATTATTTAGTTGTGTAAGCTGTGTTTTACATAAGGAAATGCTTTTCTTAATGTGAAGGAAATGCAGATATTTCAGATAATTTTGAAAGAAGTAGCTGCCATTTCACTGTTTTTCTTCTGTCTACATTGCAACTGATTTTTGTCATTAGTGTGTTCTTCAGGACTGGCTAATACCAGGTCCACAGCATGTCAAGGTGACTTCCTCAGCAGCAAAAATCACAAAACCTTTCACCAGAATAAGGCTTATCAGAAGTCAAGGAGTCCACTTCCTATTGTAGATGTGCAAAGGGCAGATTTTAGAATCATCGTTTATTTTCCACATGAAATCGGGGATGATGACTTTAATCCACGGGAGAGGAGTAAACGTGAATGATGTTACTGATGGAGGCTTTTGTTAAATGATTTAATTTTTGAGCCTCATTTGTGAGATTAACTTGAATTTTGTTCTCTTTTTTTAATATTTAGATAATTCTCTTGCATCTTCTTTTCTCTCCCCTTCCTTTTCCTCCCTCAACAACAGATGATTTTGAAGACAGCATGAATGAAACAAAATGTTGGCATGGTCTAGCTGGATTTCCTGACAAGATAAACATTAAGTTAAATGTGAGACATATGCCTTAGTGTGTGACTGTAATTTTATAGGTTCTTTTATATGTTATGGTTGGCAACAGAATCCCTGTAGCCTATTCTGGCTAGAAAGAAGAGTATTTCTTAGTCTTAAGACAGACACACAATCTAAAATCGGTATATACCACTAGCTGTACGGTGTGAGGGGTGGAGTGAATCTTGATTAGGAGTAGTTTCCAGTCAAATACATTTTATAAATAGAGATGGTTATTCAGCCATGGTGCATTTGTGATAGGGATAATGGTCTTGTTGTCAGCAGTCCTCTTTTCTGCCTTTATGCCACCTTTGGTGTTAAACTGTCTGGAGGCAATGCAGCTCCATTTACTCCTGCTCTCGAGTATAGATTTGCATTGGGTGAAGATATTTCCTCTAATGGTTGCATGGGTACAAAATTGGAGGGATATTGGCTCCAGCTCATCCTGTGAGACATTAGTTTGTGCAGCCAGACCACTGGAGAGAGGATGAATACCATGCCCCTCCCTGCCCACCCTTGATTTTGGGGACGAGTCACACAATCTGGGAGCTCTTTGAACTACAATGAAGTCTGCTCATCCCCCTTCACCTTTTTGTGCAAGGACCTCCATGCAGAAATGTTGTTGCTAGTTCATGTACGGGAAGATCAGGCCCATAAGTATCTGCATTTTATATGAAATCCTGGTCATGGGTGGAATTTAATTTGCTTTACTTTAGTTATCTGCAGTGGAGTCAACTTCATCCAAAGTAGCCACCAGCTTTCTTTTTGCAGACAGGGCAGAGAAACAGATATTTCTAAGGCACTACACAGACAACTTTTTTAAAACGCCTATTTTAGGATAGAAAGATCATGCTCTTAGGATAGAAAGATCATGCTCAAACTTTGTCTCCACTGTCTAAACAGGAACCTGGACAAATAGTGGAGGAACAGCCATTTACGCTGTAAGTGTCTGTCATTTTACCAAGTGTATACAATCTTATTTACTGTCAAAGTATGGAACAGAGCATGGACATCCTGAGCCTTATCCCTCCACTCTAGGCACCACTGTCACTTGTTTGTAAGTATGCCACACTTACCTGGGATGTGTGGCATAGTGATATATTTTGCATGAAGGATCATATGCAGGCCCCCTGCCTTTGTTATTCAGGTTTCCAGTCTGTTCTGATATTTGGCACGGCAAGACCACCTTTCCTCTGATCTGCCATCGTGTTCCTCTGTATGATGTCCCACTTCGGACTCCTGGCTGGTTGCTGCACTACCGCAGCGAAGGAATGGCGAAACAGCCCCTAGCATTGCTTCACATTACTTATACTGAAGGATTTTAGTCGTAAGATATAGTCAGGGAATAAATGGCATATTTGGCGAAAATGTAGTATGTTTGGAAACTGCATTTGAGCTTTGAGGATGCAAAACCCACGAGCCGGCTTGGATAACTGAGGCACTATAACTGCCTTAGCCTGGTGCCCAGCTGCACCAGGGACATCACTGGGACCCACAGCTGTTTGGTAGGGTGCTTTAGCCCAAGCAGAACAGCATCCTTTCCTTGCCCGTGAGAGAGCTTTTTCAGAGATAGCTTAAGCACACCTCTGCAGTGGTTCAGATGTGCAGTACCCTTTGTTTGGAGAATTAATTTAGTGCTTTGTGTGGGTGCATTTATGGGAAGACACAGCTTCTCTTAAAGAAATACGCATGCTTCTGGTATTTGCAGATGTTACGGCTGCACATTAAAAGGAAAAAAAAAAAAGACATTTTGGTAGAGGAAATTTCCATTATTCACCAGCAGTTCTTTGCAGACAACACTTTTAGTTGTGAATATCTTATTTGTACCTTAATAGCTTTTTCTGTGTGGGGAGAGAAGAGGGTTAGAAGCTGATTCCCAAAGGGATGAAGTATGTCTGGTAGTGAGCTAATCAACAACCTTGTGAAAAGAATTGCACCTTAAGGCCTTGTTCCTACAACTGCTATCAGAGTGACAATAAGACATGCTGAGGCTTGGGCCTCATTGCCTTCTTCAGGACTCCCACCTGGACTTTGCCTTTTGTTAGTCTAGAGCCTAAACTTCTAATGTGGTTGTAGATTTTTCCTGGCTCATCCACAGCAAGTCTTTCTGACTGGTTAAAGTCAAGGAGAGCAGCAGTATGATGCCAGACAAATACCTACAGCCTGAGGTGTGTAGAATTGAGGAGAAATTGAAAAATCCAGACAGTAAACTAAGCCCCAGAGCCATGCCTGTCTTCCCCCACCCCATGCACAGACTGGTCAACCTGGATTAGTCAATGTGCCTCTGGCTCCAGGTCCCACGGTGCCCAGTGCCACACTTTGCGTGCCACCACCTCTCGTGGCAACTGCTCTCCGGCTGGGGGATGTGCCGTGCTGGTCCAACCTGCAGTGCCCTCACCGACTGTGGCTGGCGGTGCAGGACGGACGCCGAGATACTTTGCTGCTGCAGATGCTGCCACCAGTGGCTCTAGCTGCTGGCGAAAGTTGTGGCCCTTCTCCAGCCTAAGAATAGACAGTCCTGCTGCGTGACTGCGCCGATGCTGTTAGGGGATTTGATGGGACAAAGAGCACTTATCATCCAGTTCTTCCCCTCTGTAGACCATGCTGCATTTTGGAAACTTATTCCAGAAATTGTCATTCCTGTGTCCTCTTGGACACTGCTGACAATATGTTGAGAAGACGACTTAAATGCTTGTTTTCTTCTCTCTCCACTGTTGTGCAATGTAGTACGTGACCTTGCACAACTGCTGTTCACTTGACTGCTCTGGTAGGATCTGCAGGTCAAGAGGGTGGGCTGTCACCAGGAACCTCAACTATTCATTTAAAAATGTTGTCTCTTCCAGTCTGGAGCAATGGAACTGCTGAGAAAGAATACAAACTCCTGCCTTTTAAGAACAATATTTACCTTGTTTTGTTTATGAATCTTTGTCAAGTCTCAGCAAATCTACTGTAAGCCCCAAATCAGTGTCGAATACATAGGATTTTTTCCATATCATTGATTTAATGATCGACTGTGTAATAAAAGTGGTAGAAAATGCAGAATTATTACACTTAGGTGAGACTTGTGGAAACTTAACAGAGCTGTAGGAAGGAAGATGAAATTATCTTTTGATGGATACAAAGTAATATACAATGGAAAGAAGTAACTTGAATGATTCATAGCCCTTGCTGAGTTCTAAATAAATTCTCACCACTTGAGGGGAGATCCTTCGGAAAACCTGTCTACATGTATGGTTATCTCGGGAAATAAAATCCTTTGTGAGTAAATAGAGTATTTGGTGCATAAGAACTGGGTTGAAGATTATTTCTGAATATAAGAATTAATCGTGGGGGGGCGGGTATGTGTTGTGTTTTTTTGGTTTTGTTTTTTTCCCTGCAGTGAAGTATTTGTCAATTAAAAAATGTTTTCACTTAAATTAATATCAACCTGTGGGAAGAATTGATCTTCTAAAATTTGTTTGGGGAAATAGCTGGAAATTAAGTGTTCTGTAATCCTATTGGAAAGTTCAGGGTTTGTTTTGTTTTGAAATGCCTTTTTTTTTTTAATTTCAAATTACAATTGTTTTAGGGAAAAAAAAAAAAAAGCTATATAGATTTTTAAAACCCCAAAACCTCAAAATGAAATGTACTGATTCACTGAAACACAGTGTTTCAGATCCATCAAAATATTTTTATTTCTGTCAAAAAAAATGCTATTTCATGGGAAATGGAGAGTTTTCATTTTGAGTCTGAACACAAATTCCCACCCACTCACAGTCAGGAAATTGCTTGCTATAGGTCCCATGGGTGTGCTCTCCAAAACATTACAGTGTCTTAGCAGAAGCATGGCATGGCATCTCCTAAAATGGTGCGTTGTAATCTGGTCGTTGACTCCTGTGGAGTCCACATCATAAGTAGAAGGTTTCAGAAGCCGGTGACCAGAATTATTAGTGATATGAATACTTTTCTGTGCTTTGGATTTGAGTAGAATGAGTATGTTATTTCAGCTGTGAATGTAGAAAATCCCTTAGCTGAAGGGCCAGGTACTGATGTTCTCAGCTCCTATGAAGTTAATGGAAAAACTTCTCCTTGGATGGGGAAGGGATTTCACTCCTGGTTTTAAGATCAGCAAGGTAGTTTGTGACATTTACTCAGGCTTGCAGCCTTTTACCAAAAATGTTGATCACCACCCTCTGAGTGTGGCCTGTTAGCCAATTTCCGACCCATCTCACAGACTGCACACCCAGTCTGTATCTTGCAGTTTGTCTCATAGATACAGTTTATCTAATTTTTCATTTCAGGATGTTTTATTTTACTTTTCATTGAAACTTCTGACATTGGTCTTGCTATTGTCTATCTGTGTGCCGTGTTTGTCTCCAGTATTCTGAAGTCAAAAGGTGAACTCCAACATCTTTTTCTTGGATCATTGACTGCTATCCATATGTGGAGAAGTTTGTAGGTTGAGTTGGTTTTTTTTTTCAGGGCTAAAATTGTTAGGTCATAGTGCACATAACACTAGACTTTAGTACATAGAATGCTATCTGTATTTTGCTTTGCTTTTTAAATGTCACAGTGCCTTCCTTGCCAAAAGCATTCAAGAAAGCCTTGTTTTGGTGCTGCATACTGTGTTATGCAAGATTTTTTAAAAAAAAAAAAACAAAACAAAACCAAAAAACCTGTTAATTTTTTTTCAAATTTTATTCTGTAAAGGTGAAAATTCCATTTGTTCAATGTATAAAAAAGAGAATACTGAGCTCTCTACCGAAAATGGAGGGGAGGAAATATAAAGGTACTGCAGAATGCTGGGGCTTAGTATATACACAGAGAAATAAGACACTTGTGACAGCAGAACACAAAACTGAAAACATTTTTTTCCTCTTCCAAGTGCATGGTGAAGTTGCCCTATAATAAATTGATTATTAGCAATCTCTTCTTCAGGGCTCAAAGGAGACCCATCTACTTTACCACAGTAGATTAAAACATTCAGTGTCTTTCTCAAGAAAAATCCCCATTGTGCCATAGTAGGATTTAATATTTGCCATTATCATGTAGCTGTGATTGTAAAAGGCAGTTGTTAAAACCCACAGTGTTCATGATGGTGCGTATAAAACAGGAAGGCTAAAGGTAGCAAAGCTCCAGTAGGCGTTTTTCCCTTTTTTTTTTTTTTTTTTTTCCTAGCTTAGAAACACCCTTCACAGCTTGTGCCCTCTCCTTTCCCTCTTTGCCAGAATCTTCTATGACCTCCCCTAAGAGACATGTAAGATGGGGGCAGAGTTATGTTAAATAGCTCTCAATATAAAGGACCTCTCATAATGCTTGGACCCATTTTTATCTCCATGTCCCCATACCACAGATTGCTGCAGAAACAAGGGAAATCGTCTCATAACCACTTCCCTGCAATTGTGTTGTGCCATTACTGGTTCATGCTATTCATCCCAGGCATAATTCCTTGAGTGGAAAAGGTCCTGACTTCAGTGGTGCTTCAGCACGTAATAGGGTTGGCCTGTCCATCTCCTGTTTCATGGACACGTGCCGGCCGTTGCCTCCTGCTGACTTGCCCTCAGCTCTTCTCTCCTCATGTCTGTTGTCCCTGCATGGGAACCTGCCACATTTCGGTTTCATCTCAATGTTAAGCCCAGCAAACCCCCATGCTGACTGCTGGGGCACGGCTCCCAGGTATTTGCTTTCCCTTTTGTCTTTCTCCCCATTAGCCAAGACAGAAAGCTGTGCTGACCTGTCCCTGGTTTTGGAAGGTATCTTCTCCCTTTCCCTCAAATCTCTTTCATCGCCCCTTTTGTCCAGTTTGGGAAGGATGATCTTGAGGTGGGCCTATCTTTGTGCTTCTTTGTCTCATAAGAGACGCTCAACTGCTTCCCTCAACTGGCTTGGTGTCTCTGACTCTGGAAGCAGAACGTAAGTTCTGCATCATGGAACTGTGTTTAGCTCTGAGTATTGAACAGGTCCCTGAAAGCAACTGAAGAGATGTAGAAATAAATATCATATTTTTACTGATATTTGTAGCCCCTTCATCTTAGGTGGGCTTGAGATTGCTGTATTTTCTGGTAAAAGAAGCTGGATCATCCATGTTCTTTCTTTCATTCACTGGCTTCCCTGTCCATACCTTCATTCCCTTTCCTTCCAACCTATAACCAATCTCTGTTTCTCCAAAATCTGAGCATCTCTCCATAGGAAGAGGACTTTCTTTCTCATCTCTTTCTTCTCCTAGAAAGCTCTAACCATCCAGACGCCCTGTACTGGGGAGGTGACCAGTTTTCCCACATAGGACCATGTTCTTATCTCCTCTGCCATCTGTCTCCTGGAAGGACCCCATCCTCTTTTAACCCAGGGAAAGGAGAGAAAGAAAATGGCAATCTTTAAAATTATTCCCCTCTAAATGGTTGCGGCTAATTATGAAGGCTACAGCTACTGTGAGATCAGCTAATAAACTCCTTGAACGGGTCTCTGAAGTCTGTATTAGAAGTGGATGAGTCATAGTTGCACCAGCTGATTGCAAATAAGTGGGTGGGAGGGGAATAGGCCTTGTACTTTGTACTGGTAAGGTATGAATAAAGAGCTATCAGCAGGCCTGGGAAATGAGCAGGGGTGAGTTTGGACTGACAGCTCTGCAGCAGGGAGATGGAGTCAACCAAGTGCTTGTCAAAGAAGTAAAGCCTGAGCTTTTAAGTTAAGTCACACCTTGAAAGCAACCCGTCCGAACGATGGAAGTGGGAGATCAGCAGAGGATCGGTCAGGCTGTGAGGCTATGTGTTTTAGAGCATGAAATGTAGGATTTAGGCTCTGCTCCTTGGTCTGACTACTTGCATGTAGCTCCTTGAACACCAACATTTGCAATAGGAATGCACTGTCATTTGAGTCAAATCAGAAAAGACATTCAAGTTTCAGTGTTTAAGACCAACACGATGAAACTATCTGTATCCGTGGCCTGTTACAGATGGAGACTCCAGATGCAAAAGTGAGTTCTGAACCTGTGTCTGAGCCTAAGATTTAGTCAACTTAACATCAGAAGGCCCTCACTTACGCCCAAGATCTTGCAGAGGCTAGGGTGTGTTGTGTTTGATTTGCAGCAAAACTCTACAGCTTTTTTTGAGCGAGGACAACCTAGAATGAAGGAAACTGGGAAAATGATTTTGTACACATCACTGCAGCAAAACACCCTGCCCTTCCATGTATTGCTGCTCAGCCTAACTGCTGTTTGGCTGTTACAGCACTAGATCAGAAGAGGTTTGCCAGCCCTGTGAAGCTAAGCCTTGGTCGGTAGCTGCTTTCTGAGACGCAGGGGGAAGTACCATCTGTGTGGACATCTTCTGCAAACACTGCCCCACTGATGGGTGAAAGTTCCTGTGGGTCATAAAAGCATGCATCAGTTTGCCGTGTTCCACTAAAAATGGCTGTTTGTGTGATTTGCATTTTTGAAAGATAAAGCAGCCAGAAGGATTTACAGGATTAGTGTTCACAGATGGCAATATTCAAGAGTGGTGGGAAGGGTCGGGCATAGGGTTCAGAAGATACAGGCCTTATTCTTTGTCATCAAATGTACTCTTAAGGAAGTTAGTTCTGCTTATCTTGGCAAACTCACCTAGCCTAGACCAGCTACAGTGTTTTCTGCTTTTTCTGAGGAGATAATGCAGGAGATAACCTTTTTGGGCACATCTTGTTTGGGTTTTTGAGATGTCATCTGGCCTTCTGAGGTGTGCATATTGGCTTGCTGCTTTCAGCATGTCATAGGATAGACAAAGCAGGATACAGTCCTGCAGGTGGATAGACAGAGGTGGATGGAGAATCATCAGTTAGGTTTAGCATGGGGCCAACAATACATTTCACATGGGGAAAATAAGAAACTATGGACAACTCATGCCTGGAGGATGAAGACAGTATGAATATATGGTCTCCTTTCAGCATGAAAAAACAATCCACGCTGGCCAATCTAGTTAAAAAAACAACATTCCACGGCAGGTTGAAGGAATTCAGCCAGGCATATCATCAATAACCGATTATTTGCAGCTAAAATTAGACCTGGAATTGGCATTTTGTATCTTAATTAAAACAAAGCTATCTTTATCAATAAGCTATGACAACTTTGAGCAGACGTTTCTTAGTGAATGTTAATTCCTCAGTCTCTTTTGATTAGTAGATGGGATTACATTAAAATCGATCCTCCTCCCGAGGTCCATTTGTGTGCTCTCTCTCAGTATTGAATTACGTAGCTGGCCTCGTGCCAGGCACAGGTCCCCCATCGGGACAATGAAATCACAGCTGCAGTGATGCTCATTTGTGTTTTACGGTATGCCATTTATTTGTTACAAAAGGCTCGGGAGACTTAACGCCTTGGTGAGATATTATCTTAGGCTTCAGATCTCTGCCAAACCTTATTACACTCTTTTCAGTTTGGTTTGCACATAACTGGGTTTTGAAGATAGGAGGGGAAAGGGTAAGGAAGAAAAACAATGTCATATTTAAAATCTAGCTCTAGTGAGATTTCCCTAGGTGTACAGGCTGATCCAAGGGAATTGTTGAGTTTCAGACTGGGACAAAATGTCACTGCAGGAGCTTAGAGAAACAGGCATTGGTTTGGAAGCATGTGGATCTTGTACAAAGATGGGTTCTTCCGGCTCATAATCGAGCTTTGAACGGCAGAGCCCTGAAAGAAGCTGTTCCAAAATTGTGCTGACCTGTTGTACTTGTTCTCTGAGGGTCCCTGTGAAGCTGGTGGAATTCAATGACATGGTCCTTACTGAATTCAGGAGCAGAGAACTTCTCCAGTGTCTGTTTTCTGTTTCAATGTTGTGTCTTAGAAATTGAGAGTAATTAAAGCTATGAACAATCCTTCCTAGGGAAATGGAAAAAACTCCACAAAAAGTAAGAGAGAAGAGCTGTTGACAGTCTGGAAAGTGTAAGAGCTGGACAGCTTTCCATTTAACTCCCTCCCACCTTTTCCATCTGTAGCTCTTGTCATCAGTCAGCAAGCCAGCCAGGAGATGGTGATAGCTAAACGGTGTGCATTCCCCTAAGGTTTGAGATTATATCTTTCCTTTCCTCTCTGATATCCTTTAATAGTCAGCTTTTATAAAGTGTGCTGTGTTCCTTGGCTTGTGCAGTTGTGATCTGGAAGCTATCTTCCAACACCTGACTGGTTCACTTGGAGTTACATGAGCATCTCGTGAGAGTGTGAACTGATGTCTCAACTGAGCTGCTAAGCATAATTTTGAACCTGCCAAGGCTCAAATGTGAAGTGGAAACATATATATAATTTAAGCAGGAAATATAAAACATTATGGGATTCCTTACACTGTTGTAAACAATATTCTGTTTCACTTTGCTTATGTGATTTGGCATTTCTAACAGAATTAATGCTCTGTGGTAGCACTAAGAAGGACGCTGCCTGAGTCGAATGGAAGTAATGTGGGATGCGAGTGACTGATGTTCCTTGAAATGAGGAATATAAGAGACTTCAGATAGCAGACTAATTATGTAGCTTGTTTATTTTTCAATGAAGGTCTTATTACTACAATTGGTGTCAAATGGAGAAGCAGAATCAGTTATTCACTGTCTTGGATCTGTTTACTCTCAGATCTGCAGGTTTGTCTTCAAATACCTAGAGATGTGGTGGTAAGAGTTTCAGAGGAAGAAAGATGGACTCAATACCTTATTATATTTTATAGCAGTGAATCTCTGGTGAAGAGCTACCTTGAATCCATGTTCAATTTTATTTATTTATTTATTGTGGTAGCAATACCCAAGGTTTGGGGTAGGTAGTTTATCATGTTTGATTGTGCTTCAGCCAATATTTCACCTGCACCTCCCTCAAGTTTTCCAAATATATTAACTGCTACACAGCATTGTATGTTTCTCAAAATTATAGGAAAATTTGGGAGGTAAGGCGTAGGTGCTAAATGTTTATTTTTTTACTGTGATCTTTCCACTCAGGAAAAAGCAGCCTTAATTAGACTGGTTAAGACACAGAAATGCTAACAACCTTTACCAAGTGAAGTTGATGATGATAATTCTGTCTTGGAACGACAACACGAACATGAACATATGTAGCTTTAAAACAGTCTACTGTCTTTGTAGTGCACTAAGGCAAGAAACTTCCAGTGCAAAACTGAAAAAGAATCATAGGATACCTTCAGTAGTATGAGGCTTATTAAAAAAAAAATCCCAAAACCTACTGGTTTGTTTCTGTACTTCAGATGTCTTTCTAAAGCTGCGGAGAACCTGCGTAATCCAGTTTCTTCTGTTTTTGTTTGGGCATCTGCAACATAAAAAATGGTTTCTTCATGCTGCTGTTTTCCTGTTGAATCAGGGCCTTTGCACTCTGTGTCTCCAAAGACGCTGTGGCGTAGGTTTGAGTTGTGTTTTCTTGAGATGTTCCCTCATCTGACTCTGTTCAGGGTAGTCCATTTTATAACAAAAGCTGACCAAAAAATGAGGAATGGTGAATTTACCTCTGTATTTCAGAGTGTTTCTTCAGTATCCTGTGGCAGAATCTCTTTATGCAAAGGATTGTTTTGTTTCATTTAATTTTCCTAGACGTTAGTGGCTTTCTCCCAACACAAAGAAAGCTTGTGCTAAGCAAACCAGATCTATTTTTTGCCTACCTACCTGCATGCAAGCTGGAAGTTGCTTCTTTCTGCAGCAAGCTCCTTACTGCTGTAATGAGCCTTGGAGAGCCTTGGGTTTCTGTGTACCCAAGTTCCGTGGCTGCGCTCCACATGCTTGTATTGCCAGAAGTGACTGTTTACCCATAATGCTTCAAATGCTGTTTTTCAGCTCATTGATTTATTTTGGGGATTGGGGAGAGGCTGCAGATCTCTTTTGACTGCCACAAAATCAAATAAACTAGTAGATCTGTGCATATTTTTGAAAGCAAACTGAGCTGTTGCTTAGATTTGTTTAATTTTACTAGAAATGTGAGGAAAAGCATTTTGGGAGCAATCAATCCAGTGGTGCCAACTCAGCATTTGACAGACAACATGAAGAAATATCACAAAACAAAGAAGAGTGATTTGGAGCATATTGTGGGTAGAAAGGTCTAATCCCCCGAAGATTCACTTGCATGAGTTTAGGCAAGGGTTTGCACTATTAACCTGCAGTCTCTCTACCCTGGGTGTTGTGCCTCCAAAATCAGGCTAGTCTGCAAATGGACTTGAGCTGCTATCCATCTAGGTTGACCTCAGTATCAAGTTTTGTCTGGAAAAGCAGATTTTATTTTCTTAGGTGTTGCAAACAAGTTCACTGTACAAATGCTCCATACACAACCAGTGAGACCAGTTTTTGCACATTGTACTGGAAGAAGACTTATAAGGCAAATCATATTACCTTTAATTTGGTATTTTTTCATTAGTGGAAGGATGATTTTACTTGATTTCTTGTCTAGAGAGACAACATTTTGTTTGAGCTCTCTTGTTTGATGTAAAGAATAGATGAATTTCTTTGGGATTTCTCAACCCAGTAGACCATAGTACATAATTCCCTTATAACTTTTTTACAGTGTCTGGGCTACAGTAATGCTGCTCTTGCTCCATCAGTGATGCAAATCATTAAAGACTCCGTGGTGAGCCAGGCTGATCCCTGCCCAAGTCACTCCTTCCTGCAAGTCACCATCCTCTGTTGACCAATGCAGAACGAGGTGGCAGCACTTCGTGGCCAATTAATTGTCAAAGTGACTTTAATGAAATTGGTGAATACGAGACAAAGTGAAGAGTTCAGAGCCTGCTTTGAAGCAAAAATGAAGTCTGATTTGCAATGAGTATATTCATTACCACCTATGAGCATGATGAAAATTTAGAGTTTCTGCTAGTTCCAGGTATTTTAAGCTATTGAAACTGATCTCCAGGCATGGAAGCAGAGAAGCTTTTTTTTTCATACCTGCCTTCCCCCTGCAGTAATGCTAAAGCACATGAGAAGGACACAGCCAATGATTCTAGTCAATCACTGTGTGTAGATAAAGTGGCTTCTTGAGAAATAAATCTGCATACCTAGAATGACCTGCTGGTGCCTAAACTAGAATAATGAAACATGAAAGTTAGCTTCTCAAGATAGCGACACTCTAAAGTCAGGGCAAAGTTTTTATTGGCTTAAATAAGACCAATGTTTCACCTGCTAGTTTTTCAGAATTAAGCCTTCGCAAGCTTACTGCTATGCAATCAATAGCTACTGCAAGAACAGTATCCACAGATGGACGGTGAATAGCTGTGTAGTAATTTCAGATATGAAATTTTGTTTTTCAGTTTATGTGCATCTAGCAATTTCTTAATTATAGTATCCAGCAGTTACAGCTATTTACCTCTTCAAAGCACCGCACAGTTATTAACAAATAAATTGCTGCATTCAGCTCTGAGGGCCCCAACACAAGAAGGACATGGACCTGTTGGAGCCAGCCCAGAGGAGGGCCACAGAGAAGATCAGGGGGCTGGAACACCTCTCCTATGAAGACAGGCTGAGACAGTTGGGGTTGTTCAGCTTGGAGAAGGCTCCAGGAAGACCTTCTAGCAGCCTTCCAGTACCTAAAGGGGGCCTAAAAGTAAGCCAGAGATGGACTTTTTACAAGGGCATGTAGTGATAGGACAAGGGGTAATGGCTTTAAACTGACAGAGGGTAGATTTGGATTAGATGTGAGGCAGAAGTTCTTCACTGTGAGGGTGGTGAGGCACTGGAACAGGTTTCTCAGAGAAGCTGTGGATGCCCCATCCCTGGCAGTGTTCAAGGCCAGGTTGGATGGGGCTTTGAGCAACCTGGTCTAGTGGAAGGTGTCCCTGCCCGTGGCAAAGGGGATTGGAAGTAGATGATCTTCAAGGTCCCTTTTAACCCAAACCATTCTATGATTCATTGCCCTGTGAAATATCCTGATAGCTATATGATTATCGGGTCCTCCAGTAAGTGAGAATAAACATACTGGTTGTAAGACTAAGCCACATATGGTAGAAAATTCAAAGAAATTTTTGTTACGTGGCAACACTGAGACCACCCATTATGAATGCTTGTACTGTCAAATTTATCCAAGGCTGCGGTATAAATCCTGTATTGTGACAGATGACTTGGGAATAACAGGAAGAGCCAAGGGAAGTTTGTCCAGTCATGGGAGCAAAGAAACTTCTTCTGTTCGTATGGGAATCCACTGTGGTGGGAGTGTGGCTTAACAGGCCGAGAACTACCATCTTTGTAAGCTCCTCCTGAGAAATGGGAATGGAAATGCTATGGATGAAAGGACTAATGTCTGAAGTATTGCAATTAGAAGCACTATAAGTGAACAGAAACGGAACTGTCTTTTTAGGAAGGGGGAGCTTCCATTTTATTGATATTCCTTCTTTGCCTTCCACAAATTTAAGTATTTCCTTCTAAGAAAATATGATCTAACGTGAAGATTAATTAGACTGTTAACCACGTTTATCTCCTTTACACAAGAGATCATTCCCTGATGAGGGAGAGAAAGGGATGTTTGATAACGAGTAATGAAAATATGGCAATTTAGGGAATTAACATAGTGTAGTGGCTGACGCAAATGTTTTTCTATTTATAAGACTAAGTATGTTCGGCTGTCAGAGCCTTGAGAGTTAAATGCTAGGAATGATGGACCCCTAGTGTCAAGGCTCTAAAACAGGCAAGGGGAAGAGTTGCTTGCTGAGGGCAAAAATGAGTTCTAAATGACATGGGAATTGTTCAGTGCCTAATAAAGCTCCAATTGCTGTACACGCCTTACAAAGTCTACAGGTTTTAAAATGCAGATGTCCCTATTTAAATGTATTTATCATATTAAGGCATCTTTAAGGCTTCCTTTGATAACTTTGCTTAGACTTTTTTGGGACTGAGGTATGGGTTTAGCCTTTGTGAGTGATAATGGGAGTATATTTAGACTGTTGGCATGAAAAGGCAGCTTCTCTGTCTAATAGCTTTCTTATGCTTCCTTCCTGTGTTGTCTAATGGGCCCATGCCAGTTTGGGTTAAGAAAATGGGGAGATAAGAAATCACCGGTTGCCTTGTGAAGGATGCAACCATATGTCTCTTGAAAGATAGATTTCTTCTGTGTCCGTTTGACCTCTGAGGCACTAGGAGAAAGCAATACGTTCCTGTTTGAAAATTGCCATCCCTTGGTTTTGGACCATCGTCAATGTGTTGTGTGAAACACAGCTTTGAATTACAAAGGTTCCTAAGGCAAGCAGGTTTGGATGGTGCCCTGTGAACTTGAAGCTGGTCACACAATTACATTCTTCCTGGTGATACAGTTGTGCAGCGTGATACTTTTAGACTTTAGTTTCATTTAAGTTTCCTCCATAGCTTATTTATGCTCATCTCAGGATCACATTTCAACACTTTTAGAGCCTCAAAGAAATTGAAGGTCCAAAGATTGCAAAGGAATAAGGCACGAGCCCTCTTCCTTGACAGAAAAGTACCTGGAAGTTATGGAGGGTGGAGACTAGCAATTACCTGCTCAGTTTTCATCGCTTTTGAGATTATGGGTTCTCTGTGTGAGGCTGTGGGTCCTCCTGCAGAAGACTCTTTCTCTCCTTAACCCTTCTTCTTTTGTTCATTGCTCTCATTTCTTGATTAATTTATTCCCCTTCGTTGGAATGTTCATGTTGTTATTTTTAAAACCAGGTTATGCATCTCTTTCCAATAGCTTGTCTCTGTTCTGCAGCTTTTAGTTGGAGTTTTTTGCAAGAGAGACTGAGTCAATGATTTGGCCACTAGATGCTCTTGCCAGATTTGTTCCCTGTCATTACAGTAAGACTGACAGCATCTGTCTGGGTTTTGGTTTGTTTGGGTTTTTTGGTGTTTTTTTTGTTTGTTTGTTTGTTTTTCATTTAAAGGAATTAATCTTCCTAGCTGACGAAATCCACTAGCAAAAAGGATGGTTAACCTGTGAACAATGTTTATCCATATGAAATTATCTCATTCTGAAGATATAGTTAAGATTCTGTTTTCTGGAGTTAGGAATAAAGTCCTCAGATTTTAGTTTATTCTAGCACTTTAAAATTTAGCATTTAGAACCTTCTTTTAAAAGATTAGTGCAAAGTTGTTGACTAAATGGTTCAGTACATCCTCTTTATATAACCCTTTTGCTGGGCTGGATTCCAGATTTTCTTGATTTCATATGGTTTATATCTCCTCAAGAGAGATTAATTCTATGTTAATTACCATATTAGGGTCAGCTAAGTTAACAAATATGATTTGTGATTTATATAACTTTAAAAGCACTTTATCTGCTAACTTGTTTTGGTGTGATGTTTGAATACATTCAGGAAGGATGTTAATAATAATAATAAGCCAAATATTTTCACATATGAATATAAAGATCCAGGCTTTAGTAAGTGGCTTTGTATTCTGTTGGACTTTGTGCGAGGGGGACTACCAATATCAATGGAAAGGAAGTAATAAGTCTTTACTGAGGCTCAGTGACTACTACTGGAATACTTTATTCTGATTTCAAATGGATTACTAGAAAAATGAAGGGTTTTGTAAAGAGTTTAAAAAATATTGAACTTCTTGGAAATAATGAGAGACTGAGAAACAGTCTACTCAGCTGACCGGCTGAAATTCTGATTTTCCTATTTGAGTGCACTGGAAACTCTGCAGGCTCCCCCAGTTCTATTGACTGCAATGGGGAGAGTACCTGGGTGCACATGTAGACACCTAAATTCACATGTCCGAATATGGAGTTGAATCCCATATGAAAAGGTTCTTTAAATATTCTCCATCATTACATGGTAGTATGTACTTCATAGTCAGCCCCTTCTCTTTGTGTCAATGGTGTTATTGAGTGTATCTTCCATGTTCACTTTCAATACCTTTTTGTGGGTATTCCGTGTAATCTTAATACTGTGGTATGACCAATAGTCATATCATGACTACTTTGTCCCACATCACCCTGTGTCCCATTGCATTTCTGGTTTTCAGCAGTGTTGGCAACCTCTAGTACCTATGGTTTGCATTGTTTGATCCAAAGTCCAGTAACATTCCTGTGACTCTCTGTCTACCAAAGCTTCCTTGATCTGTGGCGCTTCACTCTGATGTTATAAAGACAGAAAGTTCCTGAAGTTCTCAGATGTACCCCACTGGAGACCCATAGATTTCCTGGGACAGGGACTCTGTTTTCATATAGAACCAACTCTGTTACAAGTAAAGCTCACTACAGATTCAGCACTGCACGTGCATGTTCAGGGTTGCTTGTTTTGTTTGGGGTTTTTTTGAGAGGGTGATGCATTTTTGTAGCTGAAAGCATTTAATAGGAATGCAGATTGTCGCCCTTCTTTGAAACTACTGCTGTTCAAACTCATTGTGTATTGTTACCAGAGACACTGATCCTGGGGGAACCTGGCTTCTTCATAAGGCACTCTGTTCCCTATCTTTCAAAAAATCTAGTTCTGCTCTTCATCCCTTCCTACCAGAGTTGGTCAGGTTGTATGGATATAAACCAGCACAGAATTAATCCATTCTGTGCTCATAATTCTTAATTAAAATTTACCACATTTAACCTTTGAAATGATCTTCCACTCTTCCATTTAGATTTTTTTTTTTCCTTTTTTTTTTTTTTGTAAAATTCCCTGCTGTTTGGCTGTGCTGTCAGCCAGAAGCTATTGAAAAGCTACAATACTAGCAGACAATAGCATGAACATCCCAGTGGAGATCTGTCTCTGAAGAAATAAACTGACCAGGTCCTAGTTCCTCCCATAAACAGTCATGCTATGTGCAATGTTTTGTATATATTTCACCAAGGTTTAAAAAAGGAAGCTTGATTGAAGCATTAAAGATTTTGAAATACTCCCATTGTCTGCCTGTAATCAGTGCTATGCAAAA
Source organism: Astur gentilis (assembly GCF_929443795.1). Taxonomy (NCBI): domain Eukaryota; kingdom Metazoa; phylum Chordata; class Aves; order Accipitriformes; family Accipitridae; genus Astur; species Astur gentilis. The sequence goes on along the minus strand of NC_064881.1, from coordinate 49,099,087 downwards.
GAGTTTCAAAAGTATTCGAGGAGAGATTTCAGGCCTAGAAAAACTAATCATGAGACTGCAGTAGGGATAAATGCAGGTTGGTAGCCATTGTCCAAGCCCTTCAGCCAGTTTTCCACTTTGCCAATTCCAAAGCTGTCTTGTTAAATATGAGCTAAAGAAAACACTTGTGGCATGAAGTAGGAATGATTGGTGGGCATTTGTGGAAGGTGGTTCAATACCAGCAGCAAGCTGCTGGAGCACAAATTGCCTGGTGTGCTGGAGGAAGATGATGATGTTTGGAATAGCATGAGAAAAACACTATCATTTGAAGTACTTTCCTGGGATGTGTAGCTCTCATGCCTGAACATTTCACTGTAGCCATTGAGCCAAGTGAGTGCTATTTATTCTGTGGATTTGGGGTTTTTGTTTGTTTTGTTTTTGTTTTGTTTTGATTTTTTTTGTTTTGTTTTTTTTTTTTTCATCCATAAAGGGAGTAGAAACATAAAAGAAATGACTCATCCAAAGTCAGTTATAAACTGTGTCACAACACAAACAAATTCAGATTTCTTGTATCACAAGGTTGCACAGTGTTCATTGAATCATTCTTCCACCCTGAGGTGAGAGCAGGGTGCCAGGCTGTTCTGTAATGAACAAATACCTATGCAAGAGGGGGACTGTGAAATGAAGTTTTGGAAAGGATACAGGGACCACAGCAAGTACAGATTTGAAGAGCTGATCATGTTTGCTGTGGATCCAGCCAAGAAACAAATGGTGGAGAGATCCAGGAGCTAACTAGATCAGGTAATTTCATGAAAACGGTTAGTGAATAGAACATTCACTAATGTTTAGTGAATAAAAATTATGCTTATAATGACTCTCTGTCTCTTGACCAGGTACAATGGCTGAAGTGACTATGAGGGAAACAGAGGCAAAACTCATAGACAGAGGAAAATTCTTTTAGAGTTCATAGGACTTTTAAGCCTTTATGTAGTTTCCTTTTGTTGGAAATTTGGCTATTTAATTCCTCCCAAGTTCTTATCAACATCCGAGAGTGCCAGCAGTTACCCCGACTATGTATGAAAATCCACTGTATACTGGCAGGCAATGCACAGATGATAATTTCATTTCTTCTCAGCTGAGTTATGAAAATGTGATATTTCTGTACATAAACCTTAGAAAGTCCAAATTATACAGAACAGTGAAACATATCTTCAGAGACATCAGGCAACCAGCCCCATGCATCTATATTTTATCTTCTGTTCAAGAATAGCTGAAACATTTTAGTCTTCAATAGCATCAGACAACTACACGACACCTTGGAGATCATCTAATGATGATGAAAAACGTAGTTTGTTAGACAGCTCTTCTGATCTGTTTGAACTCCATGAAATAAAAGCTCTTATGTGTGTAAGAGACGAATTTTTCAGTGGAAAACCACAAAGTGACCTTCCAGAAGCAGCAAAGGGCTGACATAAGTCTTACTGTTCTGTCTGTAGAAAGTATTTTCTTTTAATGTTCTTTAATTCAGATAGTGACATGAATGCCTATTAACAGCAACTAAATGGAAAAATTAAAAAAAAAAGCCCAAAGCCAGAAAACTCCTCTGTGATTCTGGAAGAGTTATCACAATTGTGTGATCGCTGCTGGTTTTGAGCAATTCTTGTAAGAGAAAGGCAGTGAATCCAGTTCTGACTAGGCTTGCTGCAGAAGCCTAGGCTTTAGTAGAGATGTATTTTGATTTCTTACTGGTTTTGCTTCTGTAACTTGTTTCAACATTGTTCATATTTGTCAGGATCATTAAACTTGAGGGTGCCCTTTTTGATTTTGGATTTAAGCCAGCAGTTTAAAAGGGTGCTCCCTCAGCAGCAAGTACTAAATCTCAGTGAAGTGAAAGATGAGACAACAGCACAGTGACTGGCTGCAATTTGAAGCGTTTTCAGCACAAATGACAAAAAACACTCTTAAAACTGCACAGTCTGCTTTTCAGTGTTGACGTGCACTTGGCATGTTTGTACAAGTCTTCATTCACGTTCTCTTTATGCTTCGAATAAGCACTTGGGGTATTTTCAGACACTTTGTGTCAAAGGATGTGCTCAGATATGGAACAAAACCCTACTATTATCAGGCCTGATGCGGGGATTGCTAGATATGTTCACAAACAAGAGGAAAGTGGTCTTCTAGACATAAAGATTTTCCCATTAGATATCATCATCCAAGCAACAAGCATGGAACTGATATAAAGAATTGTCCTGCAGTCACATTTATATAACTCGACATGTGTGTATAATTTTGTGCATGTGTCCTTGTGTATGCATGCGTGTGTCGGTAGGCATATGTCTTCTTTCAGTTTTTAATAAACATATTTTGAATTGGCATCAGCCCTGCCATTGGGATTTCTAGTTTTTCAGTGTCTGTGGTCTGTTGATTAAGGAAATCCTTCAGTGGTAATATATCTTCATATCTTGCAATCTTTAGATACCCAGCGATTCCCTCTCCCTCCTGAGGAAAAAGAAAATACTGTTTCTTATTAAAACATTTAGCCACCTTTTTGTAGTGACAAAATATTCTGGGCTGTTGACTAGCAAAGAGGAATGAAGACAGACTTCAAAGTACAGCAGTGTAGATACCTCCCATGTACACTTGCTGCAGTAAAGTGTAGTAATCCGCTCACTCCACTCAGCTGGAATTTTATATGTTTCAAAGTATAAGAACTTAATATATTTTAGTGTGAAAATCCCTGGAAAGGAGGGATGGGATCTGCTTCATTGCTTTTGGCTGTTGACTGGGTATAGCAAGATTAAGAATTTAATCATGAATTTACCTAAAACTGAATTACATTGGGTACTTCAGATTCAAGACTGCTCCCTGGTATTTCAGCTCTCGTCTTTGATGGTTAAATGTCTAGACATATATCACTGTATTTGTATGCCAGGTTGACACAGTACCTAGTGTCTGGGCTAAACCTGATCTTTCTTTACTGAAGTCCTGATTGAAGCATCAATATTGGATTATTGGGTTTGAGGTTGCTAGATCAGATTCAGTCTATGGCTGAATATTGATTTCTCACATCCAAAATAATGCACTGGAAAGGAAGAATTTACCTTAATTCTTTTTTTTTTTTTTTTTTTTGTCTTTTCTGACTCATCAAACCAAGAAGCAGCATTTCCTCAAGGTGGAGGGAGGGTTTTAGCATGGGGAAAGAGGGAAACAACAACTGTTTTCTCATTCTGTAAAGAATCCCATTCACCCAGGTTGTGCCATATGCATGCTGGCCAACAAAATACAGCTCCTAAGGTCAATTTTCATGTGTACCAGCATTGAAGGAAGATGATATCTTTCATATCTTGTTCCTGCAGCTCAGGCTGGGCCAATATTCACATTTCCTGTAGTTTACTGTCTTGGTTTGCTGGTCTTGGGATTTTGAAGTGGACAATTAGCAGTGTTTCTGTAATTTAAAAAGGGGAAGAAAAATCAATTTCTTAAAGTTTGATCACATTATGTTTTTTTTTTAATATTTTTTTAGTATTTTGGGTTTCTATTCAGTGTAGTGGTTGCTTATTTCAATCTTTCATGCAGCAACAGGAAAAAATGAACTAGGACTTAAAAACTGGAATGCTTTTATTGCAAACCCTCCAAAATTAACAACATTCTTTTCCCAGGAGTGGTGTTGACCACGGAAATACTTTCTTCTCTTTCCTTTTTTAAAGTTTTTTGTTTGTTTGTTTCCCATTAAACCAAATGTCTGGTTATTAAATCTTCAGATGGCAATTAAACAATAAAGAAACAACAATAACAGCAGACCCAGCACAGAACAAAGAAACAAAAAGGTGCTCCTGTTTGTAGTAATTTTCTTATAAGATTTTTTTGGAGACTTTGTCCATTCCCATCTTCATATCCTACTCAGCCTTGCATTGCTCCCACTTGAGCTCAGTGGTAATATTATTTGAATAGGTGGCTGCAGATTATAGAGCTAAATTCACAGATGGGGGAATCATCCACATGTCAGATGACACCTTGTGCATGTTCAGTTTTTCCTTTATCTTCCTCCGCTTTTAATAAAAGAAAGAAATTTCTCTTTGACCTTTTTATCTTCTCAAAAATTTCCCTATTTTTAAATAAATGCTGCCTAACTAGGGTGAAATGTAAGTACTTTATTAAGCAGAAAGTTTTTATATCATAGATCATGACTGTATTAAGAGAAGCTTTCACATGAGTGAGCCACATGATGTTTGCTTTGTGCAGGAAAAGGCAAATTCAACCCTTTGCTCTGCAGTCTACAGCTCTTAGCACTTTAATGTCCAGTGGTTAGTGTTGCTAGGAAAGCACCAGTATACTTAAAAATTCTGGGGGAAAGTTATTGCCTGCTGACCACACCACAGATGCTTTCAACTCAGGTAAATGAATAAATGCTTTACTGTACAAATCTGAAGTTGCAGAGTGTTCTCCTTAAAGCAGTATCAAAATGCATTGCTGAACAACCTTGGCAGCTGATGAAATTTTGAAAATTTGTCATGTTCAGGTACACACTAGTTGGAATGGAAATTTATGCACCGTACTGTTCCTCTGCACACATAGTAGTCTTGTGTATGTTAGAGTTTATGGGATCAGACATTTGTTAGGCAGGTAGCTACATGCCTGTTATAATGAACATGAGTGGTTGTGTTCTGTTTTGAAAATCACATTTTATTTCCTAACTGAGACTAATGGCAATATATTGACTGCACAAAAACAGCTCATTGGTGGATGTGTTTAGAAGAAATGTCAGTTCAGCCGACTAAATGACTTTGAATTACTAATGGGAGATTTTTACAATAAAAGAAAATAGCTTCTATTGTTCCCTCGATTTAGATTATGAAGCTACAAAAATCCATTGAAATGTTAATCTCTACCATGACTGCTGCTGGCTAACAGTTGTGTTGATGTCCTCTTAGCAACAGTGAATAGCTCCTAAAACGGATATTTTGGTATTTCAACCTCTTCCTGGCACCAAAATTATACAGAGGGATAGGAACGAGTTCTGAATTGGTGGGTTGTTTCAAAAAAAGTATGTACCACAATATAATTTGTTTAATAGCTATTTGAAAAAGCAGATGTGCAGATAGTGTATTGAGCTAAATGAGGTGTTGAAGGGGTTAGGCATTTGCTTGCTTGGCACATGCATACTTCAGTAATAGTAGACTTTCAGGCAGGCTGTATACAGTTCGTTTTCAGTAATTATTAGTTACTTAGATTATTGGTGACTTGCTAATGTTAAAGTACCAGTGTGCTTCATTTTAATGTATTTTGTAGTGTGGACATAGAGGCTGATTTCCAGACTAGCTGGGCTTCCACAAATTGCAGTTACTGTAAGCTGCAGGTGTTCAGAAGCTCTTGAAAGGAGAGGTGAGCAAAGAGACTTCAGAAAAACTCTGGTTTGCCTGCAGTGCTGTTGCAGCTGCAGCCCCTGCACCTCCCCTCACATTTAGAGTTAAGTAACATCAAAGCTCAAGTACCATCCATGAGATTTTAGGAATTTTAAATTCTCTATTTGGGTGGTTTGATCACTAGAGAAGACTACCGGAAGCAGAAATTAATCTCCCATTTCCCAGGAGAGAGGTTTGCCGGTGTTGTAGAGGGTTTTCAGTTTTAGAATGGGTCTTTCTTGATTTATTTAAATTGTCATATTTTGTATAAAAAAAAAAAAACAACATTAATGACAGTGCAGTTGGAGCCAATGTCTCTTGCACCCTCTCAAAATTCTTTAGCCCCCACTTGAAGGCAAATTTTGTCTGACTAATCAAGTTTTTAATTATTTGTATGCTTTGGAACACAGCCACTGGGCAAAAGCCGGGATGAATCATCTTAGAATTTCCCCCTGATTACAGGACTGTGAGGACGGTGAGTACTGGGCTCCCTGTTCTGATTTGGGAAGATGGAGGATATAAAGGTGAGCACTCTGCCTCTTGGCAGTGACCTAGCCACTGGGATGAGAAATGACACTGATCTAACTTTCTTCTCTCCTCTTTTTTATGAAATAAAGCTCTTGCCTTTAATAAAACTGCCCTGGAGAAGAGAAAAAAAAAGTTTCACCTAGTGTTTTTAAAATATTGATATATGTTTTATATTTATTCCTATATGCATTTAAAGTGGGGAAGGATAGGGTGACAAGAGGAACAACATTTTCATTTAGGTTGATGTTTATATTACCCAGCCAGTAAACTTACATCCTCTTCCAGTCTTCCCATTCATCCTTCTTTACGATCTTTCTGCTTGTTCACCTCTTTCACAACACAAATATTAGGGAGACCCCAGGAAAAAAGTGTTCATCTTTCTGTTGCAAAGGCCAGTCTATGGATGGTAGCAGTGGAGAAAACAGTAAATTTACAATTAACACATTTTCTCTTTGTTTTGATTTCAGAGCTAACGCTCTCCTACAGATTTAAAACCAAGTTCTGCTGAGTAAGGAGATGGCAGCTACTAGTCAGTATTTTCAGGTTTCACCTCTCAATATTCTTTAAATTAGACTCAAAATGTAAATTCAGAAAGTGATTTAATACTATGGAAAAACTTTGCAGAAAAGGCTGACCCTGACTATTAATTGCTCCACATATTGCTGCGGTGTATGAGCACAGGTATGCATTTAAGTTTGCAACCCTGACAGTCTTTTTCTCTAGTCTGCCTCACACCAATGTCATCAGGTGTTTCGGTCTCACTTCTTCCACTCCTACTTTTGCACTTAACTTTGTAACGTGGTGGACATGGGCAATATGAGGCAAGGAATGAGAAGGGTACCTCGACTTGGGCATCCTCCAATCCATCACCTTTATATCTTGACCCCTGGACCTCCCAGACCAAAGACTCCAGTGCTTGTTGTACCACCAGCCCACACTGCTCATCTCCATCCTGGGCTCCCCTCGTCTCTTCCCTCTGCTCTCCACATGTACACTGCTTCATTTACCGTTCTGCACCCAGGCCTGCAGGATTGAGAAGCATGGAGTGGTTCGGGTGGGTCGGTAAAAGCTGTGAGTCTCCCAGTCGTGAGCAACTCTGTGTAGGTGTTTGTCAGGGGCCTACTATGAAAGCTCAGAGAGCTGCAGAGCTTCCACCTACTTCCCTCTTGAGATAGTACCTACAGCCCATCTTGTTTGTCTGATTGTTCTCATGCTATAATCTCAACATTGCAGAGTCCTGGGGTATACGAAAAGGACAACAAGGAGGTGGACCTGACAGCCTTTGTATAACACTTGAGGAATTTTTTTCTTACAGTTATGACTGATGAGTTATGCATTGAATTTTTGCTCTGAAATATTCTTGCCCCTGAAGAAAAAGCCACAATAGCTCTGTTGATGACTTTCTCTACAGTTGATGAGTTTCTCTACAGTTGATGACATTTCTCTACATATGCCAGCAAATATGGCACTTCCCCTTCCCCCTTTTATCCTTCCTGTTGTAACAACACAGATGTGTAGTCTTAAATGCCCTGATTTAGCTATGTCTCTCGGGAGGGGATCATCCTTATACTGTAGATTTATAGTCAGTTTAAATAGGCATCATGATTAGATTAAACCGTCTGCCATCCATAGCATGGCTGCAAAGGACTGCAAAGCTTGGTCATATAATTAACGACTAATTTGGGTTGGAAGGGACCTCTGGAGATGATGTGGTCCAACCCCTGCCCAAAGCAGGGGTGCCTCTGAAGGTATAGCAGGTTGCAGAGGGCCACATCCTGTTGAGTTTTAAATATCTCCAGGGGTGGATTTTCCACCACCTCTCTGGGCAAGTTCCCAGTGTACAAGCACGCACAGAGTGAAAAAATTTCTCTTCCCTCTGATCATAATTTCCTTTGCTTCAACTTATGCCCGTTAACATCTAAGCTAAATATTTTGGCCGATGTAATCAACTCTGTCTCGTATATAAGGTGATCCTTGGATATTTATGCAGATTTTTCTGTAGACAGAGAATATCGTTGTAGAGAAGTTCCTTATTGCAGAAAAAGAGGACAGAACTTGGATGTCAAAGGTTTCACCTGCCTTTTGTGTAAATCCCGGGTGCTCTGAGCGACACCTTTGTTAAGCTAATATTCTACTGGACCCATAGCTTCCAGCAGCAGGTGCAGGTCCTTGGCTTTGCACATATCAATCAGGATAACTCAGGTTAGCACCATTCAACTTCAACTGTTGAATGCTCAATCCTACCAGACCCACTTAATTTTTCATCTGTGAACCAAGAAAGCCCAAAATATTAGCTTGAGGATGTTGATGTTAAAATAGCATATGAACAGAAATACTTAGATAAGCAGAGAAGGAAATAAGTGAGGTATGACTCTGCAGAGCTGAATAAGAAGGTGAGAAGTCGTTCCTGTGAACAGTCAAGACGGAAGTACTTTGATAGATAAAAGTGACTGGTTTTGAGGTGTCGCTACAAATCTGGTTTGCAGGTTTGGCCCTTCATATGTGTAACTGAGCATAGCTCTATTGACTTCCCTACATCTCCACTGCTTCAGGATAGATGAGCATTTTGTCCTTTGTTTATTTTCATTTTTATTTAGTGCCCATGGCACAGTGATATCACAGTTACTGTGCACAGAATAAAATGTTGTGTTTGCATGGCAAGGTTTTGGGTAGTGGGGGGCTAGAGGGGTGGCTTCTGTGAGAAGCTTCTAGAAGCTTCCCCCATCTCCAACAGAGCCAATGCCAGCCGGCTCCAGGACAGACCTGCTGCTGGCCAAGGCCGAGCCCATCAGCAATGGTGGTAGCGCCTCTGGGATAACAGATTTAAGAAGGGGAAAAAACTACTGTGCAACAGCAGCCAGAAGAGAGGAGTGAGAATATGTGAGAGAATGAACTCTGCAGACCCGCAGGTCAGTGCAGAAGGAGGGGAGGAGATGCTCCAGGCGCCGGAGCAGAGATTCCCCTGCAGCCCGTGGGGAAGCCCCTGGTGAGGCAGGCTGTCCCCCTGCAGCCCAGGGAGGTCCACGGGGCAGCAGATCTCCACCTGCAGCCCAGGGAGGACCCCACACCAGAGCAGGTGGGTGGCCGAAGGAGGCTGTGACCCCGTGGGAAGCCTGCGCTGGAGCAGGGTCCTGGCAGGACCTGTGGCCCTGTGGAGAGAGAAGCCCACACTGGAGCAGGTTTTCTGGCAGGACCTGTGGCCCTGTGGAGAGAGGAGCCCACCCTGGAGCAGGTTTTCTGGCAGGACTTGTGACCCCGTGGGGGACCCACGCTGGAGCAGTCTGTGCCTGAGGGACTGCAGCCTGTGGAAGGGACCCACGCTGGAGCAGTTCGTGAAGAACCGCAGCCCGTGGAAAGGACTCGCATTGAAGAAGTTTGTGAAGGACTGTCTCCTGTGGGAGGGACCCCACGGTGGAGCAGGGGACAAGTGAGGAGTCCTCCTCCTGAGGAGGAAGGAGCAGCAGAGACAACGTGTGATGAACTGACCCCAACCCCCTGTGCCGCTGGGGGAGAAGGTAGAGAAAATCAGGAGTAAAGTTAAGCCTGGGAAGAAGGGAGGGGTGGGGGGAAGGTTTTTTAAGATTTAGTTTTTATTTTCTCATTATTCTACTCTGATTTGGTTGCTAATAAATTAGATTAATTTTCCTCCAGTCAATTCTGTTTTGTCTGTGACAGTAATTGGTTGAGTGATATCCCCCTGTCCTTATCCCAACCCACAAGCTTTCCATCTTATTTTCTCCCCCTCCCCAACCAGCTGAGGAGGGGGTGTGATAGAGCAGCTTTGGTGGGCATCTGGCATCCAGACAAGGTCAACCCACCACAAACATGCTGAACAAATACCACAGATCAAGATGGAGGATAAAAATGAGATGAAGTATTTTCCTATTGGGAAATGCTGCTTTTATCAAAAAAAAGGTAGCAATTTTACAGGAAGGTGTTGATTGTGATGAAATTTTTCTTTGAGGGGGAAGAATAAACAACAAAACTGAAACATACTGAAACACATCAGCAATGCCAAAATCACCTGTTTCAAAAAAAAAAAAAAAAAGAAAAGAAGGTATTAGTGGCTTCCTTTCACTCTAAAGCAACAACAACAACTACTCTGTGCATCTCAAAAAAGAAGAAGAAAGAAACCTCTCCCAAGTTTGTTCCACTGAAAGTCTCATAGGAAACCAAAATTCAACATTGGTTCTGATTCAAAATGCAACCTTTATCTCAGAGGAATGACTCAATATTGCTTTGTTTGGATCTATCCTATGAACAAAGTGATCAGGGGGACTGCTCAGGGTCCTCATTCAGCCATGTACTTGGATCTGTTGCTTTCTCAGCTTGCATCTGTAAATATACAGAAAAGTTCGGGCCTGCAGGAGGGATTGACCAAATGGGTCTCCTTCCTGGAGATTTACTCCACGGTTTGTAATTTCACTGAAGGTCCTCCAAAATAATTTATCATTTATATACATAGAATCATAGACTGATTTAAGATGACTTCTATAAGTCACCTAGACAAAACCTGTGCTTAAAGTAGAGCCACCTTCAAAGTTAAGTCAGGTTGCTCAGTGCCTTGTCCAGGTGAACTTTGGGTATCTCCACGGATGGAGATCCCACAGCCTCTCTGGGCACCTGTTCAAATGTTTGATCGAAGTATATACATATAAGTATATAAACATTTCTGTTATTTGTCAACTTGTTTTTGAACTTCAGAATTAAAGAATTCTGTGTTTTTCATAATTTTCCTTTAAAAACTTGAAAACTAATTTTTTTTTTTTTTTTCTTGTCTTGCCTTTGTGTAACAGGAGATGAACATTCCTGTATCCAGTTGCATCTGAGATCTGGAATTTCAAGAAAAGAGCCAAATATTTGGAAAAAATAATCACATTTTCACCATTTCCTCTTTTATGCCTTTGTCCTCTCCCTTCTCTTAATCCAGGGTGTGGAATTTTTCACTGAAGGAATTAAGTCTTTTGCAGTAAATGTCTCCAGGTTAAGTGTGTAAATAAAATAAATAGAAAAAAACACATCACAAATTTTTCAGGTTGGAGAGTTATTACAAAATAAGACATGTTAATATTTCCCTTTAAGTTTTGGAGTTTGGCTGAATGATAAAACAAGCAGAACTTTGCTAAAAACAGTGGAGCACTTCCTATTGATAAGAAGGGTCTTGGCATCTCTTGGCATCTCATCGCAGGTTCTTAACAACTTTGGTAAATATTTAAAACGTACTGTTTAAAAATTAATACAGCAGCCATCCCTGGTGAAATGAAATAATTGAGCCTCTAGGCACCACCGTCATAATACAGCTAATTAGAATAATATCAGAGAAATGCAGACCAAAGAATAAACTTCTAATACTGGCTCCATAGGACATTATAATCCATTGGTCTATTTGGGGTCCTTTGATCTTTCCTCAGCTGCTAGAGGTACCCAAGCACCAAAGGAGACACTGAAAACCGCAAGACTGATGTTTTACATTACGGTCATCTTCCGTGTATTTTTTCCCCCTTTCATGAGTCTTATCTGCTTTCTGTTATAAATTTCAAGTTCGTTTTTATTGCCTTCGGAATTTGTTCCATTTCACTTCCTTACACAAAAACTAAAACCTCTCCAGATGTGGAGGATGCTACAGCTCTGGGTGCTGCCCGGATGGGTGCCAAGGGTGTCGCTTAGTGTCACTGGGAGATGACTTGGGACAGGTTTGTCTTATAATCACCACCTGCACGCAGAGACATTCTGCGAGGAGGGGAGGTGGTGCCTTGCCATGCAGATGGCACGTACGCCTGGTGGTCACAAATACCTGGCTCTTGGAGTGGGTTGCAATGAGTGAGGTACCCAACCTCACTGAAGTTGGATCTGTCCTCTGATGGCAATATTTTCCCCATGGTTCTCAAGCGAGCATCAGGATATCTTTCCATCTCTTCTCCAAAATGCCCTCAACATTGTAGTATGTATTTTGTATTGCTGGCTGGGGACACGTTTGCCTTGGTGACCCACAGGGAGGAGGAGAACCCTGTCCCACTCAACCACGGCAGTGTTCCCCATAGCCCTGTGCCTCCAAGCAATTAATTCATCGCAGCAGGGAGATCTCAAACCGGTGGCAGTGTCAGCCTGCATTAACCAAAGGGAGGATGCGTAGCAAGGCGCTGCAAGAGTTCTGTTTATCCTTTTGGCTGTAAAAATCCCACTGCTGTGGAGGCTTACGATCCACTCCAATCCTGGATTTTCCCCCTCCTAATTCTTAGCCCTGCTGCCTAAGCTCACCTTGCTTAAGCAAGAACTGGCTTGAAGTAAATAAAGCAATAAATACTTCAACAGGCCAAGTGACTTGACCCATGATGATTTCTTCTGGCTGCCCTGTGGTATTTTGTGGAGATGTGGGTCTCTGCTCTTCCTGTAGCTGGGAAAGAGTGAGGAAAATCTCCATCAGCAGAAAGGACCCCAAGCTTGCTGAAGCAGGATTTCTGCTTAAATTAAACAGCTTTTCTTACGCAAGATGGGTGCAGTTCTCTGGAAAGCTGTTGTCTCTCCCACCACCTGAATTTCCAGTCTCATCTCCTGGCTTTTTTCTACTGTGGCAACATTCCCCCTATACAGTCTGTTAAATATAGGCTGGGTAGTTGAAAGATAACTGAACGTTTGTTATAGCAAATGAGGCAATAACTGTCTGAGGTTATGACGGGCAGAAAAGTCAAGTTATTTATCAAATTGCCATAGGAAATAGCTTTGCCAAGCGTTACGTAATAAACTTTCAACTATCATTTTTATCCTCCTACTGCAGAATGCTTCTCAGATCAGATTTGCTTTTGTTGGTTAAAATAGGGTGAGAGGTGAGTTGTTTTGCTCTGTGAGCAGAGAGGAGATACATGTCCCTGTGTGTGCTTATGTACTCTCAGCTGTGCCTCTACAGTTCTCTGTTGCTCTCTTTTTTCCCCTCCTTTTTTTTGATGTTGTTCTTTTTCTTTTTCTGCCTGGGGACTTCCCCCAACCCTGGATTAACTCACCTACATGCTGATATTGAGGATCTTAGGATAATCCAGTAAATGGCTCTTAGAAAGGTACTTACCTTTAGATCAAAAAGATGATTGTACTTTGTTATTGTTGTTGTTATCTTTGTAGTATCATCTTTTGCCTGATATGAACTTCCCAGCTGTATATTGGCTTCTCTGTCATCTTCCTTGTATAAGAAAGAAGGATTTTCCCTTCTGCTGACACCTGGTTTGACATGCTAACCAACAAAACACAAGCTGTGTTTAACGTTCAACCTGTCCTTGATTTCGCTGAAAGTCAAGTCAAGCCCAGATGAACTTTTCTGTAGAAGCAGAATTTCTGTGTCAGCTGATGAGGAAAAATACCCAAGGAAGAAAATCCTCAGTAGTTAAATGAAACTAAAGCTCTAAAGTAGTTGCTTAGAGCACAAAGAGATATTGGAAAGCGGTGAAAAAATCTTGCAAGCAGCTCACTACTGAGCAAACAAGAAGGCAAATCAGAGGTAGGAAATAGTAGGAAATCAGTAACAAACAAGCTCAGAAATTCGTTATGCCATTTTATGGTATGCCATCAACATTGAGTACGCACTTTAAATAGTTTATATTTCTGTCTGTTTAAATGGTTTATATTTCCGTCTTTGTTTCTGAAAATGTAGAGGGTGAAGCACAAGGCATCACAAACACAGAAAAGTTTCTGTAGTGAAAGAGGCAAATAGACTGGTGTATTCAGCTTGGGGAGGAACTGTCTGGGAGCCAGAGCATTACTGCAGAGGGCTGGAGGGATCTGTAAGGAGGATGGCTCCTTGCTTTTTCGGACTCTCTTGGTCTCTAAAAATATGTTGCAGGCCTAGAGGGACCTTTAGTTTGATCATTTATGAATGTGCTTATGGCATTCTTTGTTCAGCACTTTTCTCCTGATCTGCTCTTAGCAAACATTTCACTGCCTACACGTAGTTATAGAATAAGGATGATAATGTAAGTTTACTTCCCAGGGGAATATGGAGATGAAGCACTGCTGAAGTTCTCATATGATGGGTTTTGTAGAACCACTAAGTTTTGCCACTGATATATTTTCCTACTCTTAGGAACAGGAATGAAATACAGTGTTTTATACCAGAGTCCTTATGCATAAATGTTCATAAGTTTGCTCAGAAGAGGCCACACATTGTCAGTCGCTACTGACATACCCCAGAATACTTCTAGCCAGGCCCAAAAATTTTCTGAAGGGTGGAAACAAATTTTTCTCCTCTTCAGAGTTTATACTCTCCTCATTTTATTTTTATACAGTGCTGTTGTAATTTTTAAGATCTGCTATATCTGGAATCAGCTCCAGCACCTGGCTGCTTAGCCAGCAGTTCACAAGCTAGCCTTGTAAAAGCAGTCTCTTCGAAAACCTGCTTGTTAAAAAGCAAGCTTCCTCACAAGCTTTCTAGGGTACTGAATTCCCACTGAAATCCAATACGGCCTTTTATAACTCCGAAATAGCTAGTGATTTCAGAGGGAGTCTGTGATGTGCTGGTTCTGTAGAATTACAACCTTAACAGCTGTAACATCACTAAAAGGCTTATTCTGGAGAAAGACCGTGTCGTAAATGAGGTGTTCAAAGACTGAAAGTTCCAGCTGCAGCTTGCTAACTGTGCCTGCTGCCAAAAATGATACTCCCCAGGAAAGTAAGTCCTACTCTCTCCACATTTATGGTTCTTCTTTTAAAATACTCAAATTTTAGAAAGCTTGAAAATAAAGGGTACCAGTAAGGATTTTTGTTGGTTTCTGAAGTGATGGAGTTTCAGATTATGAGCTACCTGACAGATGAATTACTATAGTTAGATTTCTGAAGGTTAAGGGCATTGTCATACTTATGCCTCATCTGTCCCTTTATGGGAAATTTTTGCCACACTAGCCAAGGAGAGTAAGGGCGGGAGGTATGTGAGGTTCATTTCAGAGTTCAACTTATTAGATGAAATATTGATGAAAGTGATATCTTACTAAGGAATTGTGTTGGAAACTCAATAGCACATGTATCTTCTTCAGCCTGTGCTCTACCAGACAAACTTCTGGTGGAAGGTTGAGAGTGACAGATAAGGACTACTTAGAACATCAATACTAAAATTCTCAAAGCCAAAGCCAGGAATTTAAATGTAGGAGTTGCCAGGCAGGGCATAAGGTGGGGACATTTGGTAGTAAATGAGTGTTGACAATGTTTAAGCCATCTATCTCCTCTGATCCTTAGGGTGCTTCCTTCAGTCCGCAAACCCTTTCCCTTTACAGCCTTTGCAACCAGCATTTTGGGTTTGGGGTAAAAGCACTCCTAGACACTGTATTTGCAGTGCAGTTTGCTCTTTACCCTATGCTTTAAGCATGTCCAGAAGATGCTTTCTGAACTGGGCCACCCAAGGGACCTCATCAAAAAAGGTGCATGTTTTGAAGCTGCCCTGTCCCATTCATCTGGGAAATGGGAACAAAGCTGCTCATCTTTGAAACAAATTATATCAGTTGGGCCTTATACAGAAGTGTAGGTACCAAGAGAGCTCTGCCAGTAAAAACTCAGATAAGACACTGCATGGGGTGGAAGAAGAGCAGTGAGAAGACTGGTTCCTGACCTTAATTTTGGCACAGTAGGTCTATAAACACCTGAGCCATTTTGTGCTTCTGGATTTTAAATATTTGAGAAATTTGGGCATTTTGTTATGCCTAAAAACCTCATAAAAACCAAACTGGAGTTTATTTTTTGTGCAGAAGATTGTATGGGCACAGTAATCTGGATGGAAGAGAAGTTGAACCATGTTGATTTTTCTTCAGGGTTGCTTCAGATTTAAAGCAGTGTTTTGCCAAGTTCCAAGAGTTAGTTACACATTGTTACTCTGCCTCTATAGGGCTGATCAAAATGGGTCTCCTCTCTCAGCATGGTGCTCTCAGCACACGTTAACATCGTATCAGAGAAATACAAACCAAAAGGAAGAAAATGCAAGATTTACAAGTTCTTATCCAAAACAGATTCCTGACCTTTTTTTCATCTATATGTCTAATGATGGGTCCATAAAATACTTTAAAAAACAGGTAAATTTTAGAATTGTTTTATCTTTTTTTTAATGCTGTTATATGGGTTTGACTAAGAAAAGTATCTTGTTTGTTTCAGAGCACAATTTCAAATTTGCGTTGAGCTGAAAGGATCAATAATAAATTCCAGCTCAAACTGTGAATCTTCTGATGCTTTTCTAAATGAAATCCAGTGTTGTGTCAGGGATATTTTTATCCCTCTGACACAGAAATCATGTTTTTCAGAAGCCTTGCCTGCAGAAATATTGGCTTAATATACAAAAACAGAAAAGGACAAGATATTTTAAACATATAGTGGGAAATATCCTCCCATGATATAAGTAGGCAACCCCCCCCCCCTTGATCTCAGTCAAACTAGTGATATTCGCTAGCTGAGCACCTGACTATGATGAGAAATATTCCAGATATCATGTTGTTCAGAGTCCCTGCTGTTTGATAATTAATGTTCTTTATACAGTATCAGCCCACAAACCCATTCATCTTGACAGATTCGTGAGAACACTTTCTGTAATTTTCAGAGTCGTTTGTATCTCCTGATCTTAGTAGTGACATGTAGTCATATGAAAAAAATTTGAAAATAGCCATTTTACTGCTTTGGATGGGAGTGGGACCTTTTCTGGAGGAAGTTTTATTGATGGCCAAATTTGGAATGTTTCATAAATGAGATGCAGAATTTAAGTAATTTTTTATTTCTACAGACACAGACATTTTTTTCAAGCTTAGCATGTGCATGAAATAAGATTATGTGCAATGAGTAGATTTCAGTATAATTGCATTTTATGGCTTAGTATATCCTTACTTTGACCAAGCTTCTTCCACCATCCTGAAAAACAAAAAAAGCAATTTCCACACAAGTTATTGCAAGTTGTTCTATCTAAAGGAGAGACATCTGCAAAGAGGGGTAAATGTCAAAGTCTACACTGTGCTAGAATGGTGTACAATGTTAAATGTGTTATTTAGCCTGCAAAGATTTTACTTCTACAGTACTGAAGCTGCTTTTGAATTTAACAGATATAGTATCAAACTTCACTTGATGTTTTAGATGCTCAACATCAAATTTGTGTGAGAATCTAGAACACTAAAATAATAGTCTTCTGTGCTTTCTTGTGCACATAGTGTTGCTATAGATAAAGTCTTAACAGTGACCTCAGATGCAACTTTGCAGTAAGAAGACAGATACAGTGGTTTCTATTTTCTCATTTTTCTGCTATCCCCAAATAGGTGTTTAACACTCGTAGACAGAGTACAAAGCTATTCTGTTGACGCCAGCATGACCAGAATTTTACCCAACATCATTACTCTTATTGCAATCAGTATATTCCAGGAATCACTGAGCTATTACTCAGTGTGTGATGTTGTCTTTGCTGCCAAGATTTTATCTCGAAAGACACACAGATGGCATATTTCTGCATATAAACACAAAGTAAAAAGTGCTGGAACAGCCTAAAACATGTTCATCCTGCGAGAGTTAGGTCCTGCAAACAGGACTCCGACTCAGCCAACACTGACTCTCCTTTGCAGGATCAGGATGAGATTCTAGACCACATGAAATGTATATCCTGGCCCACATTTGATTTTATTTCCTAGTAGCCTGTGTGTTGCTCAGCTGCTGTAAAGCATGAAACGCACACTCAGGAAATGCTCTGCCATCTTCTGTCTCTGCTATCAGGACATTATGGAAACACGACTGCATTTCCCTTATGACAGAAGTTGTAAATAGCTTGGGTCGTTTGTCTTCATCTGCTTCACAGTGATATTTATTCAAATGCAGAAGAACAGAACATTTCACAACTTGCTATTTATGGCCTGATGAAATCATGTGCCTGCCATACTCGTATGTTCTGTCTGTTTTCCTAATTTTCAGGGCTGTGTGAGAATTACATTTCATGCATGTCTGGCTGCTAATTGGAGGATGAAATCAGAAATCCAAGATAATGTTTATCCAATACAACAAGTTCAAGATTGTGATTAAACTATGAAGACTTGTTGAGACTTCGCCTCTTGATATCACACTTTTTTTCAGATTTTAAGCTTTTTTTTTAAGAGAGGGATCTTGTGAGACACTGAAAAGTGATGTCGATGATGATAACGCGAGTTGGAGAAAATAAGCCTCTATATTTTCTTGCCCAGAATGACAGGCCATCACTCCTGGGGAAGAAGTGGTTTGCTGCTTTGTTACTTTGTTCTAACAATAATTCACATTTCTTTAACCCAGAGGAGCACGAAAGTGCTCTCCAGCATACATATATTTCATTTCTTTCTATGAGCTGAAGAAAGCAGCTATTTTATAGCATCAAAACGGGAAATTGGTTTGAAACAGATAATATGGCAGTGGAAAATTTATTAGCCAGAAAATGTAATTCCTTATTTTGGGAGTTAGGTGAAGGGCTATGGAACTTCTACCTGTGAGTGGACAGGACTTAGTTTCATAGTATAACTCCTGTTACATCTAGGATCTTTTTTGCTGTTATTCAATCTTACCTTTTCTTTCCATGGAATTATTAGAAATTAGGAAAATATAAAGAAGTTAAAAAAAATTCCATTTAAAATTACTGAGTGTGATTAGTCTGATGTTCATACACTAAGTCCCTACATTGAAGTTTTGGATACATTTTTAAATCTTGTGATTTATTTTTCTGTTGTGATATACATTCTGTAGGTCAAAGTTGCATTTAGATGCCTAGCAATAGTTTTTTTGTCTGATAAGTATATAACTGAAAATTCTGTTTTCTTTAAGGGGATTGTTTTGAGTTGTGTTTTGGAGAGCAGTGAAATCTAGCAATTGAAAATTTAGAGTTTCAAATGCGTCTTATGTGTCTAAAGGTATATGTGGATGTCTAGTGGTAATTTCTAAGAAGCAGGTATCTAGTTCTCGATTAATACCCACTTTTCCAGAGGTGGGATTTCTCATCTGTCTTTAAGAAGTCTACATCAGAGATAAGCACTGAGATTCCCCTACTAATCTGTGGAGAGAAAGGGTGTGACTCATTTCAGTGTAAAATGGATGTAGAAAAATGGGCCAGAGTAATCTCTTTCTAAAGGTGTTTATTTTTTTTCTCTTTGCTAGACAAGCAGCCCATATGTAGAGATAGACAAAGTATTTACCTACAAGAGGTGAGATGAATTTCAGTTTGAGAGTGGAATGCATTCCCACATTAAGACACCTTCATTTAGTTGTTAATGCACACAGTGTATGTAGAGATCCAAGTGTCTAAGCTTCCATTACAGCCAAAAGAGATGCAGTCACTACAGGCTGAATTAGTTCAGCTGGGTGACTGGTTCAGGTTAAGTTCAATCACTTTCTAGGCTTTATTTGTTTGTAGACTTTAGAGGAAAGACTCAGTTGCCTAACCATAAGTGTGTGATGCTATTTGAGAGGCTTTAGGATGCCTCATCTGGTATTTAGCTACTGCTTCAAAAGGCAACGGGACTCCCCCACATCGTGGGTAAACCGCCAGTTGCAAATAGATGTCTTATTTTATACCTTACGGGGTATAAAATGGCACTAGATGTCTATGTTTAGGCATTGGAATTTCTCCCTAGGTGTCTAATTGCTACTGAAAATAGAGTTTTAATAATTTCATATATAGTGTTATGGGTCAAAATAGTAGCGGTTTGACATTATGGCTACGCATTTGAGTCTGTGAGATGTCTGAAATTACCCTTTTCCTGAAGTATCTGACATAGAGACAAACATTCACAGGGGTCAAAATGAGAGGCAAAAAAGCCATTGCTTCTAAGGTGGCAACAAAAAGACCTTGGAGGCTCTCTGTTTATTGCGTCTTGTAGATTTTCAGATTAAATCTGAAACGTTTGCTTACACAACAAGCTAGTGTCTAAAATTCAGCGTGTGATGCAAACGTGAAGCTAGTTTCAGCCTGCAGGCCCATCATCACTTCTATTGTAAGTTCTGGAAATAAAATTACACTTCTGACAAAAAACATACAGAATTTTTAAATCGGCTAAACCCTTTACAACAGAGGTAAAATGAGGTCATAAAAAATCCAAGAAATTTGCTCGGGTTTGTTCACGTTTTGTTAAGCTGCACGTAGTGCTGAGAGCACTGTAAGTTCTCCTGATGTTCTACATATTGATTGTATTTCTAATACAAAAATCAAAAACAATGAGGGTTAAGCATTTGATTGTAGGACACCAGGAATGATTAATCTGTTACCAAGAATTAGGCTATGAAAACCCCTCAGGAACAGAGCAGACATTTGTGCTAAATATACCTGCTCTGAACAGGGATGTTCACGTGACAGGGACTTTTATTTAGATGTTGATGTACCTAATTTCCTTATAGCTTTATGGTTAACTACATTCTTTTGACTTCAATTGCATGCGCACCTCTCTTTCTTATTTAGAGACTGAGGAAAAGTCCTCTGCTTGTTTTAATATAAATGCTTGATCTGTGCCTGATAATCATGTCACATCGTGCTTTAGAAGCTGTTAGTGCTTCTCCTAAGCTGAGTCTTCATTCTTAAGAGATCTTGAATGTTCCCTGTAAGGTGTGTAAATGCAAGGAGCTCAAAAATTTAGCAGGGTCAGGATTTGGAGGCTTGGCCTCTATAGAGAGTTCAGTTACTTAGCAAATGCTGTCAAATTTTGAGATGACACTTTATTTCAAAGTAGTAAGCAGCAAATTATCTGATGAGTTCCAATGTTCCAGGGGAAATCTGAATAGTATTGTCTTTCAGGTTGGCATAAAAGTAAAAACCTGGGTTGTGTCTCATCCTTGTTTACTAAAGATTCCTGCTTTGAATAAGAAGTGTTTAATCCAAAATGCTGTCCCAGTTTCTGCTTGGGTGATGAAATTTCCTCTGCTTGTAGATAACCTCTCTGCTTCTGATTAGGTGTTTTATTCTTAATGAATTCCTGGCCTGGAGTACCTGAAGTTGGTTTGGTTTTTAGCTCAGCAGCTTGGTGTGTGATTGTGCAATTGCAATGTTGTAGAAAATATTTGTGGTGATATATATTTTCATCAAGATATTCTTGTTCCTGGAATTGCATTGTATTAGTGAAATGCGAGCCAAATAATCAAAATTACACCTTTGCTGGCTGCAAATAGGTCACAGGGAGTACGCAGTGTTGGGGGCATCACTTCATTTTGCTGACATTATCCCACACAATATAAAAAAGTTTAGCAGGAAACATTTCATTTTTTTCAGGTGGAGTTATACCTTTCCATCTGCTTTTTTAAATGAAACTTCATGAAAATATCCAGCTGGACTAATGGATACCAAGTAGCATCTTCATACAGTGTATTTTTATTGGATGCATATCTAATGTTCTAAAGACATGAGAAAGAGTGGTAGTAAACTTTCTGTCCCTACTGAAATGACAAAGCAGGACTTCAGGGTGGAAAAGCCATGTAGCTGGGAGAATTCCTCCACAATTTCCAAATTTGCAATATTTTGTCCTGGGAAGAGTTCCCTTGTGATGGTTTCCTAGAAACTTTTCCCATGTTATGTCTATTTGAATATAAATATTTGTATAGGAAGTGTTGGAGTTTCTACAAAGTTACAGTATTTAGTGTGTTCACAGTCTGGTTCTGGCTGCCAATTGAAATTGTGTGTCCGCATTACCTAAAAGAACAAAAAAGTAAATAGAGCTCTGAGATAACTAGCTGTAAGCCATAGCAAACTAGTAAAAGCAGTCATCACTGCTATATTGTAAATAGTCCAGTACCCAAAACACACTTACTACTGCTATATGGCAGTGATCAAGAACAACAATGAAACATTCCTTAGTTTTTCTAAGTATTTCTGCAGTATGGCATACAGTGTCCCTGTGGACACAGAGCTTTGACAAAGGAGGTTAAAAAAACCCCAAACAACAAAAAAAACCAGGCAAAAAATTACCCCTCCTTTATTTTGCTTGTCAGGAACTATAGTCTGACAATGAATTAGGAAGGACGGTTGAGTGCATCTAAGAGGGAGAACTTCATCACAGTGTTTTGAAGACGTGATGTCCGTACAGCCTTGTCCTCACAAAGTCTCCAGATTTCTATACCTGATGGGGTTTCTCACACGAATGACCGTATGAAATTTCTTCTATCAATCAACTACGTTCTTTCCCCAACTTTCTTCTGTGACCTGCTAGAGATGGGATACTGAGTGAAGAGGAGCCAAGTATGGTTTTGCAATGTATGTTTCTGTATTGCCTTCATTCTCCAATAACTGTTACTGGAATTGCTGCCCATAATTTGTATATTTTTCAATAGTGTTGCTGTTGCAATGAAAAGATTATAAAGTGTTTGTTGTCATTCCTCTCTGCCTCAGCTTTTCGAGTGATCATGAGGATAAAACTCTGCTGCTTCCAGCTTCCAGCTTTGCTATTGGCACCTTCTGACAGGATTGTCCTCTGCATAGTCTTGTCTGTGAAAGAGGAGTTAGGAGAGAGGTTAGACACTTACCTAGACCAAGAAAATCCTGAAGAAGCCTTCAACACTTTGCTTATAAGGCACTTAGTTATTGACAGAAGGACATAATGGGCCTTTCTATTAGTTGTAAAGATGATCAGTTCCCACAAAAGGCCCCAATGGATCCAAAATTAAATTCCTTCCATCACTTCATTATTAATCCCACTGAAGACCCTGAAGGAAGACACTGCTCATAAGGTTTCAGGACTTGGTTTGTGCTTACAATGGCAGAATAACAGCTCTGGTCTCTGGGATGAGCCAGCCATGAGCGTAGCGCAACTCCTTTAGAAACCAGCGTGGCCTCAGAAGCCCCATTTGAAAGGGGAAAGTTTCTCTGTTGCCAGCGCTTCAGCAGGTGATTCTCTCCTGGGTGTAGAGCTATTATGAGCACAGTTCTGTCTGGTTGTAGCAAGAAGCATCTCCTGCTGCCATCTGCTTAGACCTTACAAACTGAGGGCTATGTCTAAAGAGTGGTCTCTATAACTTCAGGCTACGGGTACCCTGCTTGCCTTAAACCAGCCTGTTTGGGCTCTAGTGCCAGTGTAAATTGTGGCAGTAAGTAGTTCATTACAGGCTGCAAAAAGACTGCAGAAAGAGGGTGTTTTCCTGCTGTGCATACTGTGCTGCTACCACCAGACTGTTATCTGCATCAGAAATGTGCTGTTTATTGCTGGTTTATGTACATCTGCAGCATGCCACGGACATCGAGTCTGCTCACACTTAATCATTGCTCGGAAAGCAGAATTTCAAGGGGCATGGAGGTGGTGCGGTAGGATGGTGGTACTGGTGCCTCAGAAGCTGCCTTTCTAGAAAGATCCCTGTCTGTGTTGCCCAGTTTTGCTTGGCTGGAAGTATTTGGGCACAAGCAGAGAGGATTTCATAGCCTCGAGCTGGTTATCTTTATCTTGTTAGCATTTCTCTTTCCTCTTCAGGCACTGTTTGCTTTGCAACTCAAGTAAATGCATTAAGGACAACAACCCATTTAAGTGCATTAAGGAAACAACTCAAGTAAGTGTGTTAAGGACACCACCAAAGCCAACACTTAGATGCTATGGAGAATCAGTAATTTGTGCCATGTAATGGGTTACCAGTCCCCCAGCTCTCTGGAGGGAAATCCAGCTCCCTGTCCAAGTGAACCTCAAGAGCTCAACATCCATCCGGCAAGCCCTTACTCATTTGTGAAGGCTCGTTATCTCTATGAGATGACCGAGCAGCATGCTCACAGCGTGACAGGTTTGTCAGGCAAAGTTTGAGGGACAGCTGTTCTGAGGCCGGAATAAGAGCCAAAGCCTCCAGGAAAAATTACAGCCCTTCTGTGAGGCAAACCTTTCAGCTGTGCAAAGCAATCTTTCTGGTGAAGTTTACGAAGATGCTGGCCTGAAATTGTGAAAGAACTGTTTTTCCTGTTGCTTTGATAGACTCTGCTAGCCTCGTTTTATTCAGCAGCTGTACCTCAGGCCCTGTTCTGTTGGCTTCATGTCTAGCAGTGGCTCACTTGGCCCTTTTTTTTTTGTCACAGATCAAGCAATGCCATGACAAATAAATCAGCCTTTACCTCTGTTTGTAAACCACTTAGTTTAGCTCTTGCTCTACAGCAAAACCTGGTGCAGTTATTTATATCAACATGGCCCCAAGCACTTAAAACAAGTCAACATTCTGATTATGGCTCTGCATATTTTATTGCCTATATTTTAATCATGCTGCTCTAAACCAGCACCTGTTCCTCCATTACTGCATTCTGGTTTAATAGTTACTTTCTGTCCAAAGAGCCGTCATGATGGAAAATGGTCTACAGATTCTTTACTTTCTGTACTAGTCAATGCCCCTTGAAATAAACATTTGTTTCAAAGTTTGTGTGCAATTTGTTAAATATTTTACTGCTGAGGATGGTTTTAAAAAATGGTTTTTTTAATTGTTTATTTTTTTGGAAGGTTGAGCCTGAAAGTAAAACACCATGCTATATTAATTTCAGTATTGCAGATATTCCCTCTTCCAGTTGTACCAAGACCCTAGTTCTGCTGATGCTGCTCTGACCATCTCTCTCTGTCAAGTTGTCTCGCCAACATCCTTATCTTCTTCCCTCACTGTCCCAGCCTGTATTTTTGGTGATAATAATCGAACCCACAACTGCTTGCCAAGCTTTCAATGCTCTGAGCTCTCATCTTGCCCAGTGTGTGAGAGTATGATACTGCTTGCTGTGCTGTTCTCTTTTGGCCCAGCGCTGCAAACACACAATTCAACACCTCCTTACCAGCATCAATAGCTTCACTGATTCCACATGAAACCTTAACGCAGCTGCTGATTATGTTTACTTTGTTAGCAATTTCAGAGAATTTTATTAAATAAAAAGGGCTGTGTTAAGAGCTTTTAGCTTGCTCAAAACTTGGATCAAGCAATCAAGATATCAGAGAACCTGACTTGCTAAATATGCATGTATTTTCTTGAATCAGCAGAGTCCTCTCTTTTTTCCTGGGATCCCTTATCTGCCTTATGACACATCTTCTTAAAGCTGGAAAAGGGAAGAAACTCTTCTAAAAAGTCCAGATTCATTCCCAGAACTTGTCTGTCCTGAACACTGCAAGAGACAGACGTGGTTTTGTAGATCAGTGTCTGATCATAACATGATGCACGTGCATTAAGTAAGGAGAGAACGCAGACTCCACGGCCAACCTTAACTTTGTCATTTCCTGTCTTCTAAGTGCTGAACACCTTTCAGTCCAGTAATACTCTGACTGTTGATTCCAGCTAGATGTCTACATCTGTATCATGAAAGGCAAAATATTTTAGGTCCAACAAAAAAAAGGCAAAATGTTGTATCATTGAGTATTTGCTTGTTATTTTTCCTTTATCCTTTTTAAACACATATAAGGCAATAGTATCTATAGAGACACACACATGCTGCTTCTCCCACCCCTTTCATGTGTGATTCTGAAGACACACTCAAAATCCTGTTTAAATGTGCAATTTTGCTATGAATGACATTCATCTAACTGGATGTGAACTTAGCTTGTATGTCTACACCTGAGCAAGTTGCCTTCGATCCCTTGGTAGTCAGCACAAAAGTAGGTGTCAATGGTCACAGGAGATCTTTATTACAGTGTGACTCTAAACACCTCATACATATGAAGGCATTTCTAGTTAGTGAGATGAATTTCACGGGCCAGTGTCTGTGCTTCAAATCTTTCACAAACAAGGAAAATCAGTGTGATTAATATAAACTATGTGCTTGCTTACAGTGTCCTCAGAACATCTGAAGGAGACTATAACTTGTCCAAGTGAAACTCTGTAGTGAATTTGATCAGGCAAAGTGCAATCTAAGCATTTAAAATCTGAGAAGGACAGCTGAGTTTACAGCACAGTTAGACAGTACCATGAAATTTTTCGTGACCAGAAATGGAAATGCAGTCAGAACAATGCCAAAAACCATATAAACCACTAGCCTTTCCCTGTCTTAGCTGTCAGTAAGTTCATTAGCTGTCACTAGTTAGTAGCATCATGGTGATGTTCAAGTCCCTCTGTTATCTGCTTGGATTCTTTGGTGATGTCTCTACTGATGTGACAGTTTGTGTTCAAAAGCAGATAGCTCCTTTACTTTTGCATCAGGCAGCCACATGGCTCTTGCAAGAGGATGCATCTCATCCATCTTCTTACATGTCCTCTCCAACCCTACAGCACTTGATGCAGGAAGTTTTCCAAGGAGGATCTTGTCAACCTGCTGTCACATCCAGATGTGGCCTATTCAGAAGACAGAGAGAATTGATCTTTAGGTGTTGCTAAAGATTTGAATGAGGTCAAACATCCTGATGTACTCCCAAGGACTTAGTATAGACCTATGTCCATGGAGTTTGGAGATCAGTCAGGTATGAACTTGAGTAGAATTTAAAAAAAAAAAAAATATTGTGGGGCACAGGAAAATAATATATAGTCCGTGTCCTGAAGGGCTCTAATTTCCTGTATGAAACCAACAAAAAAGCCCAGACTGAGAAGAATATAGCTCCTTTTATTGGTGAGGGGAGCAAAGTCACATGTGAGAACAATGGATAATTCTGTCTGAGTGTCCTAAATAGGCTTTAAATAACTTGCTGCTTTTTGATGCCATTTGTGTTTCTAAGACTGACAGTGGGAATATCCGAAAAAAAGATTCAGGTGAACCATGGGAATAAGACACACAAACTGGTGGACTGAAGATGATGGTGTTCTCAGGAGTCTGGAGTTTTAGCTAACAGTTGTGCATAAAATTTTAAAACTTTTTTTTCTTTTCAAGGTCATAAAGAAGAAATAAAAGTTGGGGAAGGAAGAGGTAGGGAAAGTGTGAAGAAGAAAGGATTATGTAGCAGTGGGAAGCTACTCCAAGTGAAAGTCTGTATTATCTCCTTTTTCCTTCTGTTTTGCTCTCCCTCCTCTTCTGTCTGAATTTTCCCTGCTGTTACATTTTGTGCACAATACCAACAACAGGTTATTATTAACTGGTGTAAGCAGATAGTGATTTGTGCTGAGCTGAACTCAGAACTGGTGTCCTGACAGGCACGTGCTAACAGAGGACAAATTGAGGTTGCTCTCTATTCTTTTTTTTTTTTTTTTGAGTGATCTGACCTAAATTTGCACAGCTGTGCTCACATTTAATCCTGCCTAATAGCTCAAAGGCTTTATATCTCATAAGAGCAGCCTACTGGCACCTGACATTTATTCTGGCCCTCGTTCAGTTCTGCCCTACAAATCCTCTGACACAACCTGGTATATTTGGTTTTTTTTCCCTAGTAGATTTATTCCTCCATCTAAACACCCTTGAAATGACCAGTCTATGAAGGGCATAATCTAGACCATTGCTTCTCAGCCTTCTTGCATTTGGTGACCTCTGCAAATTCTCCAGTGTGGATTGGTCTCACAAACAGAATGTGAGAGGAATTGAAGTTGTTGATTTGTTTTCCTAAGTGAATTTCTTTGGATCCAATAAGTACACTGTTTTCACCCATGACTATGTGTACCATATATTTGAAGCTATTATCTAGAGTGAAGGTTCTCAACTGTGAGGTGTAAGTGGTTTTACTCATAATGCTAATTTTGTTGCTGGAGGTTGAATAGGTATCTACCCCTAGTGAACTAGGTATCACTGGTACTTTGTGAATTCCAGCTGTGCTGGCAAAAGCCAAAGCACAGTGGAGTTTGTAAGTGTAAAAAAAAAAAATAAAAAAAATTAAAAAAAAATTACATAAAATAAACCAAGTCCTTTCTTATTTGCTCCACTCTGAATACTCTTTGAGTTATGAGTAATTTTTCAAAGGATCATTTATTATTTGTCTTCTATTTCTCTAACTCATAACATTTTGGGGGTAGCAATCAAGGAACCTTGGGAAAAAGTGATTCATGGTGTTGTATTCTTTATGAACATATATCTAATGCATTTGACAATTTTGTGGATATTGATTTTCCTGGGAATATTAAACAGCAAACCTTTTTTTTTTTTTAATATTGGAGGATTATTATCAGGGCTTGCATCCAAATTGCGTTAGCTCATTAGACTATAATAAACAAATTAGTCTTTAACCTTTTGAACTAGGCTAAATGCTTATGAAGTGGAAAAACCCCATGTTTAATAGATATGATTGAATAAGACTAAGTGTCTTGCTTTTTTTTTTTTTTTTTTTACCTGTATCACAAGTCTTTACTTTGGCTTGCATATTGAAGAAAAAATTCAAAGGATTACAACAGACTGGAAATGTAAAAACCTTAGGAAAAATAGCTGCAAGGGATTATTGCTATCTTGTGCTGTGATACTATCTCATTCTGTGAACTATACTGGGTAATGTCAGGTGGTTGTAAAGATTGGAGATCTTACAAAGTAATCCCTGATACTTCCATGGCTAGACAGAGCATTAGAAGGTTTCTCATGGCTAAGAATAGCATGATTTCTGAAGAAGACCTGAGACGGAAGTCTTAAATGGTAATACATATTAAAACAGAAAAATCACAAACAAGAAGTGACCTGAAAGCTGTGGATTTTGTAAGTGCATTTAGGAAATAAACTAACAAGTCTTCTGGCTGACTTCTAAATCATAGAATCATTTAGGTTAGAAAAGACCTTTAAGATCATCAAGTCCAACCATAATTGTGTATGTGCATCTTCTATGCAAATTTTATTGCATATATTTCTTGCTTTCAACTTCATTACATACTGTTGAGTGAGGCCAAATATTGAGTGAGATGATATCTGTTTTTCTCCTGAGTATAGACATTTTGATTTATCAATCTGTTGAAATTCTTGTACTTGAATATGAGAAACTGGATACTAGGCAGAGCTTTTTATTACTGTTAAAGCTGTGGCAAAAGGTGAGTCTTGAGGGATCACATACTTCCTTGGTTTTCCATGACTCAGGATAAATGTTCTAGCTTGTTGACTGTGTTATTATAAGATGAAAGCTCTAATTAAACAAGTCAAAGGGACATAAACCCATGCTTGAATCGTTTTGCTGAAGTAAACCCATAATCTTTGGTGGTTTCCTCAGGGTTGACACATGTCTCAGGAAAAAGGAAGTTTCTTAATAATTTAAGTAAGAAGTTTCTTAATAATTCAAGTAAGAAGTTTCTTAATGATTCACGTAAATAGTTTATATTCCACTAATTCTTTAGCCTCAGCAGCGCTGGGAAAACAAACAAAACTGGTTTAGGAAAGGAAGAGATATTCTGAACAAAATTCAATGCCACCTCTACCCTAGAATAGTCTAAAAATATATTACTCATGGGAGATTCAGGCTCTAGGCCCTGTTATGTCAACAATTTATACTGAGAAAGGCTAAAATATAAAATATTGTAACAACTTATTTAATAGTTTTGCTAAAGAAGCCTTGTCATTTCTGTGTATCTTTAATATTGTATTTAGATTGACTCCTTTTAAAAGTGTAAAGGAGATTTCTTGCCATCACCCAAAATCTTAGAAGAGAATTACTGGCTTGATTAGTTTTAACAAAATGAGGTGTTAACTTTTGAAATCATTGTTTTGTTGAAGACCTCACCTCTCCCATTTTATTGATGTGCTGGCAGAAAAAAACGGCAGGTTCTTTAAATTGGAGAATGGTTAATGACAATGTTGTAGTGAAAGGACTTACTGACATCAGTGACTGCTTTGACTCAGGCAATTAATGTATGCTCAGAAAAGGCTATTGAGATGCAATCACTGCCATAGGAACTGGAATCCAATTCAGCTGCATGAATGTGAACATTGGAACAATTTAATTAATAAAGAAAAAGAAATTAAAAAAAAAAGAGACTTGGTATAATCAGTGCAGTTCTCTTAATTATTTAGTCTCAGAGCATTTTTTGTGCGCGTGTGTTTATCATCCTCCTTCTACTGCGTTCCTCTGTTCCTTACTTAGAATTTTACAGTGGGTGAAGGCATTTGTGGAGAGAAGAATAAGGTTATCTCACTGTGACTTTATTCTAGACACTTAATCAAGAAATTCTTAATAAATAAAGAAATAAACAAATAAAAATACCCAGCTTGCAACAAACTCCAGCTTCTGAAGAAATTAACAAGAAAATAAAAGATGCTTTAAAGCAGTGAGGACAGTGGTGCTATACTGGAGATAGTACGTGCTGTGTTTCCTGAGAGGCAGCGTTATTCTCCTACATGAGTGTTTCTAGGTTTATGGGTCATTGCCCTTTATCACACGGTTTTGTCCTTTTATCCTTGGTGTTTTGTGGTTTAGGTTTTTTTTCCTGGCATCTGTGATGGAGATGGACAAGAATGGTGAAAGCACTATAAAAAGTCTTGGTTTGTTTTTCACTCAGATATAATTGCACAAATGATAGAAAGTTCATGGACTGTCTGAGTATGCAGTGTCTTCTCCTTATTTCCACCTTGCTCTGTCCCATCTCACTTTCCTCTACTCCCTTTGGTTGGGTTGATGCTGATTGCTGTCTCAGCAGGGAATTGTCAGACATATTTTTAGCTTCAGGGTGTTTAACAGTTGTGTGTGTGGTACCTAACCAACTAATCACCTGCTGTCAGAGGGCTCGGTCAGTTGACTGTATCTCTAAAATGTCATTAGCACAAAAACTGTGAGCTGAAAAGATTGCAGAGCAATGGAAGATAAAGACGAATAAAGTTATCGCGGTTTGACCAGTCTTATATGTTGAACAGTCTCCAAACCAGAAGGTATCTCCACTGACAATGGAGACGTGGGGAGTAAAATCAAGCCTTTCTTTAAAAATGCAAGTGAGACAGTCTCCAATCTTTAAACATATGTATTTTCATAGATCTTTATTTGTATGAAGGATTCTGATTTTCAGTTAGTGTCTCTTTGCTACAAGTAGAATGACAAATGAAAGTGACTGTCTCTTGCGAGGACACCAACTCTGGTTGGAAGGACAAACTGTCGAAGTGGTGACCTGACTCATAACAGCGGTGCATGCAGGAGAGCTCGGAACAACCAGAGGCAATGGTAGCACCTTATGAAGCAATCCAGTGCTTTGGAGTGATGAGAATGATCATGGGGACTGCTTTTACAGAAGCGTATGACCAAAACAACTCCCATGTTGCTTTAGTAGCTTTACATTGACGTTTACTAGTGCTGTCTTCAGTTGTCTTCTGGAAAATACCAAGAGTTTGACTTAAACCCAGACATTTAAAAAAAAACAATGTGCTAAAGCTCTCCCAAGAATCACCTCTATATTTTTCTTTAAACTGCTTATTAGATAAATTGATGATACTTCAGTGCTGGCAATATTCCCTACTGTGTTTACAATGCTGAGGTAATGGCATCCTTCACTTCAGTATTATTTTTACCGACTACACCTCTATTTGTAAACTAAGGTTGTCCCACATAGTGATCAGTGAATAAGGGGTGGTCAGAGGTCCTTTACAAGCCCTGGTTGCTTTAAGCAGGCACCTGGTACAGCAGAGAAAAATGAGTGCATCATTTTAAGCACCTGTGTTTTCTTGATCCAGGGGTGCCCACAGCTGTTTTGTCAAATTTCATAGCTTCTTTCATTAAAGCATGATGCCCATGTGTTATGGGTTTGTGTGGTGGGGATTTTGGTAGCAGGCGAGGGGGCCACAGGGATGGCTCCTGTGAGAAGCTGCTAGAAGCCTCCCTGGCTCCAAGTTGGACCCACCTCTGGCCATGGCCGAGCCCGTCAGTGACGGTGGTAACACCTGTGGGAGAACAGATTTAAGAGGGGAACCTGCAGTAAGTGAGGGGAGTGGGATGTGAGAGGAACCCCTCTGCAGATCCTGAGGTCAGTGAGGAAGGCGGGGAGGAGGGGATGCCCCCGCAGCCCGTGGTGAGACCAGACGGCAGGCTGTCCCCCCCCAGCCCACGGAGGGAAGCAGGGGAGCAGATGCCCACCTGCAGCCCGGGGAGAGAGGAGCCCACGCTGGAGCAGGGGGATGGATGCCCCACAAGATGGCCGCCGCTCCCTGGGGAAGCCCGTGCTGGAGCAGGCTGGCACTGAAGGACTGCAGCCCGTGGGAAGGACTCATGTTGGAGAAGTTCATGGAGGACTGTCTCCTGTGGGAGGGACCCTATGCTCGAGCAGGGGCTGAGTGCGGAGTCCTCCTCCCCCTGAGGAGGAAGGAGCGGCAGAGACAAGGTGTGAGGAACTGACCCCAACCCCCATTCCCTGTCCCCCTGCGCTGCTGTCGGGGAGGAGGTGGAGAGAACCGGGAGTGGAGCTGAGCTGGGAAGAAAGCAGGGGTAGGGGAAAGGTGTTCTAAGGTTTGGTTTTACTTCTTATTATCCTTGTTTTGATTTGATTGGTAGTAAATTAAATTGATTTTGTTTCTTCCCCAAGTTGAGCCTCTCTTTTGCCTGTGACCACAAGTGGTGAGTGATCCCTCCCTGTCCTTGTCTTGACCCACAAGATTTTCTTTATATTTTCTCCTCATCCCACCATGGCTAGAGGAGTGGTGATGGGGGGACGGCAGTGGGGAGTGAGTGAGGGGCTGCGTGGTGCTTTGTTACCAGCTGGGCTTAAAGTACAACACCATGTCTCTGAGCAGGTTTTCTTTGAACCTTACTAATTGCCATGATGATGAAGTGCACCAGAGGCCACTCTTAGAACTTGCCAGGTGTTCCCTGAAGTACCAGGCCCTGCTGCTGGGGGCTCAGTCCCTATAGCCATCTGATGTACATTTATGTGCTCCGATCCTCTGGTGTGCCAGTAGGGTGGATGGAAGTCCAACCTGGTATAGTAGCTATTTACTCTTTCATTCTGGTGATCAGTGAGGGAAATACAGTTGCAGGAACAGGTATAAAGCATGCAAAATAAAATGTAAATACAGTGAAGACCTGTGCGTGTATTTCCAAGTATTTAATTTTCCATTTACCCTAGCTAACATTAGCTTCATGTAATTCTTTCTGTCTTTGACAATATCAGTGCTGGTCTGGACTGGCTGGCCATCCATTCACACCTCTCCTCTTTAAACTGGTGTCTTCAAAAGCATGGAGTTTCCTTTGATCCTGAGGTTTTTGTCTGGGGAAATATGCCTCAGCACAACATGCAGATTTTTCCAGAGGCAGTTCTTCCAATTAGCACTCTCCTCAAGGCTAAATACCTTGTCAGAGTATTGCTTTGTGGTATTGTGTGGTTTTCTCTTGGCTTCCCACACAGAGTCTGCTTTGCTTTGATACTGTACACGCAGACAAGACTATCAAACATATAACCAGGTGGATATGTGATATACATGCCTTATAAACAGTATACAACTCCTTAGGCTGTGTAGAAAGGGAAAAGGAGACAGGATTAGTCTCATTCCTGTTGAAATGGTGGGGAAAGAAAAAAAGAATAGTTCTTTGTCAAGTAATAGTGTTTGAGTTTACCTCCACTGCTCCTAAGTCATGGCCTGACATGACCTAATGTAGAGTTCCTTACCTTGGAAGTATATCAGCTGGGTAGCTTAGCAATTGTCCTTCTTTTCTTTCTCACAGTTGTATGCAATATATGTAATATATGTCTGCATCTTGTGTCCTGCTCTTGTCATTCCAAAGTCAACATCTGCAATGTAAGTTTTTGAGAAGGGTGAATGAAAAAACAACAACCTTTTAACTCTGGAAAGAGTTCTTTTTGAAAAATGGTAGTGCTTGAGAGGATAGCCAGAAAGAAAATATAGTTTAAAATAATGAGTGTAATAAGACAGTTGGAAAATTACTAATAAGGAGTGAGCACTGAGACTTATCAGAAAGCTACGGCCTAATACTTATCTGAGCACTTCACGTATCAAAATTCTCTTAATTCCTGCTTCACTGGAGGAAATGGTCAAATCTTTGAGTGCCATGCAAATTGCTGGTTAGCACATATGGAGAAATTCTTCACTTTGCAGTCTGAGCTAGATGCCCCCTTAAAGACCCATGCGTCTCAGACGGGGGAACTGATAGCCTTGATATGGGTCTTCCTCATAGATTGTACTTGGCTGCTGTCAAATAGCTACCAAAATGATGCTTATGAATGTGTTAAATCTGATCTCTAGCTTCTCAATGAATCTATAGACAGTTTCCAGACAGCTTGCAGATTGCCAGAAATAGACTTGCAAGGAGAAAAGGGTAAATAGAAAACTCAGAATCGGTCCTAAAGCTGTAAAAGGCCTTGGCTTGCCTCTGCTACAATTAGGGAAATGTTAAGCGTTTACACTGGTGTATTAAATAGGGCTGGTTTGGAAACTTACGTTCGCAAAGCTTCCTTGAGTAAGGTATGACCTCCCGAGGTCCCTTCCAACCTGAATTATTCTATGATTCACTGAATGTGTGATATATTATCTGTAAATGGCTGTAATGCTTCCAAATCTTTATCTGGCTGTTGTGGTCTATTAGGTGCTTTGATTGTCAGCATTTCCCTTAGAAGAATCTCTTCCATGATTAATCTTTAAATTATTCATATTCCCTCAGAAGCTTCCCTTCCAGCTTTAGTTAAGTCATAGGAGGGGTCAAAAGCAAGACAATTCTGAATTCTGCTCTCATCTGTCTAGGGTTTTTGTCTCTTTGGCCTGTGCTTTTACAGAAATGAGCTGTGCTGACCCTGGATATCTGCCATTTGGTAAAATGGGAAGAAGAAAATCAATTTCCCATACAAGAGTAGCAAGAGAGTTAATTAAAATTTGCTTTGAGATTCTTGCACATAATATGTTATTTACTTTTTGCTACTTATACTTTCCATAATATTATCATTCTGTCCTCAGGTTTAATTAGACTTTTTACCTCTCTTAATTAATGCTTTGATCTGGCTTTTAGCGAGTCTTCCTGAAGATGGAGCCCAATGATGTTACTGGAAAGATTCCAGCTGATTTCAGTCAATTTCAACTTTGCATGAACCCCAAGATGCTGAATAAAATGTAGTAATCCATTCATGGATTTGTTAAGTAAAATACTTCAAATGTTTATAATGCCTGTGTATATGTGTTGTTTAGGTGATGACCTGAAAAAATCATGTCTGAGGTCCAGGGAACGGTCGAGTTTTCTGTGGAGCTACACAAATTCCATAATGTGGACCTCTTCCAGAGAGGGTGAGTTGATGTTTCCATTAATTTGCAGCTGGTAACAAAGGAATAGTTTACAGAAAAGAGTTAAACTGCAAAACAGGTTCTTTTCTGCCAAATGCAGTTATATTTCATGCAATCTCCAGGGCAGGGAAGGATGTCATTGGGCTTTCATTGCTGTCAAGGAAGATCAATGTACATTACTTTCACTATCAAGTCAGACTGACTGACTTGTTTTTGTAATACAATGTTGTAATGCTCCAAATTATTTTAAGCATCTGTTCAGATATAAGTACAATAGCTGCTTTAAATGCTTCTGGACTGGTTTTTAGCCTCTGTGCTAAATGATCGCTGCATTGAAGTATAATGAAAACATGTTCATTTTGGGATCATAAGTCTAATGACTGTATTCTTTTAATGAAATTTAGCTGTATCCCACCATTTCAGAATGGAAAATGAATATTCATGTTTGTCTAAAGCTCTAGTTCCAGTGGCCTTATCGTTTTTTCATGTCCCTGTAAGTTAAAAAAAACCCATGTACAACTTCTAGTTTACTTGAGCTTTTGCCCCTATTCTTTTGCACCACTTCTCCTGATAGTTTTTATAACAAACTGGTGGCTGGGATTGGAGAAGCCTAACAAAGTGTGAGTTGTTACTGCTTGCATGTTGGACCCCGCAGGTGTTTTTCAGTGTGGAAAAGATAAAATAAAGAAACACTTTCTAAGGAGACAAGAAGACCCAGATAGGTCTAAAGAATGTACTTCATGGACAACAGTGGGTCTAGCAGAATATTATTTTCTTTCTTCTATCAAGACTGATGTATACAGCACACTAGATATTCTCTTTCAAGCCTTAGCTTGGCACAGGGGTGGTTCACAGCTGATTTGCCCATCTCAAGCACTAGTTTCTGCAAGAAAACCATGGAATTGTTGCAGGTATTGGGATAGATTAGGTAGAGCTGTTTCCAGCTGTATACAGGCTTTTTGTTATTTGTTTTTACTGTGATGAACTACATGGAAAAGATGCTGTGAATGAGAATGAAGGAAATATGGCTCTATTTTGTTTTAACAGCTGGCATCTGTCATTCTGTTCATGTCTCCAAGCGAATATCCACCAACTTCATGTTAGAAAGCATTCTGACTATACCAAGTACTTGTGTTATATCGCAAAGAAAAATCCTCTGTGCTTGACGTGTTTGGTTTATCTGAGTTGTAAAAAAAGTCTCCTGTGTATTCTGGTCCTTATGACCTTAGAAGACAGTCCTACCTATAAGATTTTTTTTTCTTGGCTTCTGGTGATCAGTGACTTTGATTTTCCTCACATTTGAAAATCCACACCCATCTGTGGGTTCAGTGACTTTTTTGGACTTAGACAGTAAGATGCTCAGAGGTTAGCCAGGAATCTTCCTACTTCTCATGTTACTGTGTGACAAGCTGCCTGTTTTTGTCATATTTGTTTGCTTTTGCATTCAATAATTTCCGTAAAATGCTTTCTTTGGCTTTGACAGTCAGATCAAATCCCTGGTGTGGGGGTAAACCTAGCACTAACACAGATAATATATTCTGCTGTCACACTAATGAGTTCCTAATTACCCTTGCTTTTTTCCCCCACTGGTGCTTACCTTGCTTTACTGATTAATATTCCAAACACATGGTACTATAGGTTATGCTGCATGAATTTGTTTACAGTAATTTTTCTTTCTATGTATCCTGCATAGTATTACATTTGCTTTCCTTCCATAGTTTTAACCTTTGCATTTCCAACAAAATCCTGTATTGTGTTTCTCATTTGCCAATCAGTATCCTCTGGCTGGCTTTATCTAGTCAGCCACTCCTATCACTTTAGCGTGACAGTGTGAAGGAAAAGAGTGGGTGAGCTTGCCAAATTTCATTTTAACTTGGTCACACTTTTTATTTTTTTCCCCTACTGCCATTGTTGATATTCACTATAGACACCTAGGATATCTTGGATTGACATACAGTCTCTCAGGTGAGAGGGTGGTAGAAGTAATAATGATGGGAATTTCCTATTTAACTAGTGTTTTTCTTCTTTGAGTGCCTTGTAAATTGAGTCAATATCATTCTGTCTTGCTGAAGGCTAGAATGGTGATTTATGAAACGTTGTACATCAGGATAGCAGCAGAGCTGAAATGAATCCTAACTTCTGTGGGAACCCAACATGCTGTGTTTTTTAACAGCAAGAACAACAATGAAGAGTATTAGTAATAATTTGTCACCTACTTTTCCTCTTAATACTTTGGTACAAAACCAAAATAAAAAACCATAGTCAAAAACCTGATTATGTATCTCCACAGATACATAACAGTCCTGCTACTGTATGCCTAACTGACATAAGGTTGACATTCCTGGGTTGGAACCATGTAACTGTGCATAAATAAGGATGGTATTTTCCAAAACACTTAGTCTTGGCTAACTGTCCTACACACGGTACCTTTAGGGAGAGTGTGGCTGGGCCAACAGTGAGCCCTTTGGAGAAGAACATTCCATGCATAAAGGAATTAATCAACAAGATTTAGCAAGAGAATCCAGGGAGACTCAGCCCTTCTGGAGTCATTAGGTGATGGTTAATAATCAAACTTGATTAAGGACATGATCTGCTGGCCATGAGCCACAGAGTCAAAGTGCCTTAAAATATTAGGCCTTCAGTAATGGTCCTGTTCTATTTTTGATTGCACTGGAAGCTATATTGAATTCTGTATGTACACGCAGCCAGTTGCCACCTCTCCCTCCCCACAAGAAATGGAAGCTCCTTAATCTATCTGAATTACACCTTCTGATATTTGAATTGCGTTTCTTAACCTGTATGAATGGTTAATATTGAAAAGAGTCTCTGATACAAAAGTAATGAGGGTTTTTGGTTGGGTTGTTTTTGCAAATATTTGTTATGGTTATATGTTTCTAGCATATATAACAGAACAGTCGTCAGTAAATTATGTGTTGCAGGTAGTTTATTTTGTTCAGTTGGTGTTAAATTTATCTTCTTCTGAAGCACAAACATAACAGCGTCAGTATTTATAGACATCAAAGGTTAAAGGCTGTAGGTGCTGCTATAGGGGAAGAAAGAACCTTTTCTTTGGTCAAACCAAAGGATTTGCAATGCTGTTTGATGCCAGAGTTCTAAAGGTTAGGTAATAAGTAATGAAATTTATGGGTGAAAAAAAAAAAATTTTAATTTTTCCGTCCTTAATTCTTTCCATCATGTGCTCCTTAATAACTGGTGACAGATATTTTCTCTAGTGAAATTAGCTAACTCATTCTGATTTTTCCTTAATAGAGTAGGAAATAAAATTATCCCTGACTGCCAGAGATCAATTAATTGATTTGTCTGGTTCTGTCAGAAGCAATCCTTCTGCACCTTTTTTTTTCTTAAAGCTTTTCAAAATCTATTTGACAGAAAAAACCCCAACACCACACCTACTGTGTTCACAGGGTAAGTAACTTTTTGAATCTGTGAGGGAATAGAAGGCAAAAAGAAGGTGAAATAGGGACTTAATAATGCTAGGATTCTGGTGATGATGTATTATAAAACCAGGATCAAGGTAAGTCATTAGTTACCAGTCACAGGACTGAACAAACTCCTTATCAGTCTTTTTGCTCCTCAAATTCCATGCTGCAATTTGTAAGTGTCTAACACTTACACTGGTGGTTTATGTGTGTAAGGGGTAGTGATGATTAAAAATAAGTACGAAAATGAAGTGCAGCTTCTTCTAAAATGAGTGCAACGTTACCCTGGAGAAAGATCACAAAAGATCAGTGGTCTCAGAATTTACAAAACCCTACAGGTAGTAGACCAAGTATCAGTAGTATTCAGAGCTGCTGAAAACAGGTTCTTCTGCCTTAACAGACTAAGCCTTTATGTGGCAAAACATCCCTGTTGCCTACCAGATGGACAACAGTATTTCAGTGTACTTAGTCATGAAATCATCCCTTCAGAGAGAAAATGCAGCAGCATCTTTCCTCAGCAAACTGAGGTTCAGCAGTCAACCATGACACTCTTGTCAGGATGCATACCTGGAAAATATACATCATGTTCAGAGATTCAAACCTTATTTCCCAGAGTCTGAGGTACAGTGTCAGGCTGTGCAAAAAAACCCCAACCCCATCATTTGAAAGTCTGAGACAGATGCAAAACTTGTTACTTTGTTCATAACAACATACATTTCTTCAGACTTCCCATGTGTAATGAAATACAAATCACTTTTAGACTGTAAATCTGTGTCATTTTGAAAATAGTCACCTAGTTCATTTATGATGCATGGTTCTTTTCAATATGAACGACACCACCACCACCACCCCCCCCCAAAAAAAAAAAAAAAAAAAGAGAAAGCAAACCAAAAAAGAGGGCTAATAGGCATGCTGAAGTGGTGCATTTCTAGAGTAATGCGTGCTGTCCCTTGGAACAGATGTATTGACAGAACTGACTTTTTTCTTGGTATGAAGACATAATATTTCTGTGACTCTTGAACAGACCTTCACTTTAAGGCAGCATCAGATTCCGCCCCCCCCCCCCTCCCCCCCAAAAAAAAAATTAAAAAAATTAAAGAAAATGCTCAGGAGTAAGAAGGCAGTGATTGTCTATGTGGTCATGCAGTGACAGTTGAGAACCTGCTGCACTGAACTGACAGGATTGAAAGCAGTGTAGCGCAAACTCATACTCGTGAAAGTAGCTGGTGTTCAGTAAACTAAACATCAATGTCCCAAAGTGTAGCAACTGCCCAGGAGAATCATGTATGATGAGTTATTTTCATGACAGCTGGTGAAGACAATTCTCTTGTTTGGTTGGTTAGTGTAGCCATCTTTAATTTTCAGGCACCCTCTGTCTACCGGAGAGAGGTGGGATCTTCAGTACCAGTGGTAGGGCTTAAAGATTAAAACTAAATAGAGTGGAGCCTAACACATGAGACACTTCCGCAGGTGAAGAACAGCATTTCAACAAATTCCATTGACTGATGATCAAAAAAGCGGAAAGTAGGATACTCTTGTATCTGGAAATTCTTTCCCCTTCATATAAGCAATATTCTGAGTTATTTTACCCTAAATACATTAGGTAACTGTTCTGTGTCACTTACAGAGAACTGAGCTAAAGGCCAACTCTAACTCATGTGATAGGTTGGCTAACCAAAGCAATATCACAGAATTAGTACAATCTAGATTCAGAAATAAGGGGCCTGGATAGATAGTACTTGGAAACCTGAGACAATGTCTTGCATGCTAGATATGGCAGAGAACCTTAGCGTGTCCCATCTGAAATGCAGCCAGTGTACAGTGATGAAAACTGTGCCTTGCCTGCTGGAATTCCTTCTTCTGTGACCTACTGTGGCCAGTTCCCTTTGTGTCTTTTCTGCCACTTCTGTGTAATAATTGATGACTGTACAATTAACCGGAGGTTGTAAGATCAAGTGACATTATGCAGAGAATATGCATATCCATCTGTTGCATATAAGTGTGTCACACTACAATGGTTCAGTAAGAAGGAGAGAAAGGAGAGGTGAACCTAAGCAAGACACAAGTTAGCAATTAGACGGCACATTCTTGTAGAGTATGGCTCACTATCCTTTGAAACATATACATATATAAATATATTTATATACCCATAACTGGTCTGTCTATCCCACAGCTTGGGACTGTCCCTAGGCTGCTTGCTGATAATAACCATAACAGATAGGACTGATATGCCTACTATCTCTATTTTCATAGGATATACTCTCTTGCTCTGTTGTCCTAATGTCATTTTTTCTGAGCTGCAGAAATGTCACCATGAGGGAGTGGCTACAAAACGCTGCACGCTGTCTCCTCAGCCCCACAGCCTACTGTGAGCACATTGGACACCAGATCATAGAGGTAGCTGATGTAGAAATCAGAGGATAACTTAATTTCTGTCTTCAGAGTACTTTGTAGCCTGTGGCCAGATTCTAAACAAGGGGTCTTAAGCTCAGGGTTAAACATGGTGATCAGCAATTAAATTTTTTTTTTTTTTTGAAGTAGAACTTTGTGTCAGAAGTGGAAAATGCACCTTCATGGAGGATCATTCCTTCTCTGGGACCTGACTGGAGCAGTGCAGTGAAACCTACAGGACAGGGGATCATCTCCAAGGGTCAGGCGTCTTAGAACTGACCTGGCCTTTCTGACAAGGGCACACACTAATGTGTTTGCATGTGTAAAGAGTATAAAGTTAAAATAAAAACCACTCTACTGCTCAAGTGTCTACCCAAGGGGAGAGAATAGAGGTTATATGAAAGTTCCATGAAAGGCATCAGTCTCTGTGGAAGCACTACTGAGGGTTGCTCAGATATTAGTGATAAGTATCATATAAAAATCTCATACAGAATGGGATTAAAAAAGAAAAAGCTTGTCAGCTGGTGTGTTTATGGAAATATTTGTAACTAAAGAAGGCTATAAGATTTTGAATGTTTACACAAAACGCATACCATAGCAGAATGGGCACTTTGAAATGATCTTGTCAGCAATGGGTTGTTATAGCAGAATAAAATAATACAAACATCTACATCTTAGACAATACAGGGTTTTCACTGTTCTTCCAGCCTCAGTTTTCAAGACTGCTAAGCACTCAGGAAATCAATTCAAACAATGTGCCATTTTATGTTAATCAGGCTTCTATAGACTTCTTCCAATCTCCTGACATTAATGGAAGCCTCACCATTGGCTTGTTGGATTGTGTCTTCTCTGATTTAGAGGCTGGCAAGCAATGCACCTCTGTAACTCATGCCTCTAAAAAGCTTCTTTGTGATACTTAATATTAATCAATGACATTTCTAGTGAGATTTCTATGCCAGAGTTTGTAGCTAAGCCTTTGGCAATGTCTATGCTTTTGATGCAGGTCCTACCCCCTTTTTTAAAAAGCCGTGTTTCCTGGAGTCAGGCATTAGACAAGAAACTCTTGTACTATTTAAAATTAACATTTTAATGCTCATGATTGCTATGAAAACCATGGAAGGTTGTATCCCAAAGCTTCAAAAATAATTTCATATTTATTAGTTTTAAAATACATATTTAAAATATTAACTCCAGGTTACATTCATTTGTTAAACAGTCCCTTGTTGCTAATCAGTGCAAAGAGTAGAAAGGAACTGTGCTCCTTGCAAGCCTTTTATTTAAAAAAAAAAAAAAAAAAAAGAAGAAAACCCCATACTTGGCAAACTGTTGTGTTTGGCTGACCAAAAAATAAACCTTTGTCCCTCAACAGCTGGATACTAACTCCTTTAAGGAAAGCAAATATCACCCCAATCCAAGCGACATTTACATTGCTACTTTGATGACTTTCTGAGAGAATTATGTCAGAAAGTAGCTTAAATTTCACCTACCATGATTTACATCTACATGGAGCTACACTTCAAATGTTGACTGCAGTTCCTAATTCATAGAGTTACAGATGGACCTGTGTCTACTGCTAGGAATCTCTCACCTCTGAGCATGTGTGTATGTGTAGGGGAACAGAGTCTAAGCCCTTAGGGTTGTGAAAAGATGTGTATGTGCTGCAACATTTGTTACTGAAGAACAAGTGAAGTGA
Organism: Astur gentilis; assembly: GCF_929443795.1. Taxonomy (NCBI): domain Eukaryota; kingdom Metazoa; phylum Chordata; class Aves; order Accipitriformes; family Accipitridae; genus Astur; species Astur gentilis. The sequence goes on along the minus strand of NC_064881.1, from coordinate 49,056,703 downwards.
CACATTTTTTAAAGCATTGAACTTAACTAGAACAAGCCAGAAACATGACACTAGCATAGACTGTGTCGGTGCAATTATTCTAAACAAGAGAGGGTGCCAGAAATTACTGAATGAGCATCTATGGTAATAAAATAACTACGAGGTGCTTCAAAAACCCACTGTGTTCATTGTGTGCAATCTTTTGTGAATGGGAAGTTATTCCCCAAGTTTTCATGTGAGGGTGATTGTGGGGCTTTGCAGTTCTTCTGCCTCTTTTCCTCTCTAAAGAACTTTGCAAACAGCAATTAATTGAGGCGGATGAAGTTATCTGTGTTCAGAACGTGTTATCATGTTGTTACATACTGTGCACATCCCTAGAGGAAGCATGGCATAATCACCAGCAGCAAATCTTGTCTTTAAATATAGGACAAGATATTGAGAGAACAGCTAGACCTCATCCCTTCCTACAGTTCCTGTTGCAAAAGGGGGGAAAAAATGTATCCTATGAGGGTAGTCAATCTCTAGAATTTGCTGTCCAGAGATTCTGGGATATCTCCATCCTTGGAAGTTTTCAAGACCCGACTGGATATGGCCCTGAGAAATTTGGTCCAAATTCAATAATTGGTTCTGCTTTGAACAGGCATTGGGCTGGAGACTGCCCAAGTTCCCTTCCAGCCTGAATGACTCCCTGACTCTAGGATGAGTGTGACCATAGCCTTCCTTGGCATCAAAACAACCCTGTGCAGCTTCCATCTGCATCACTTGGTTTCAGCCCATGCAGTAGACACTGTGTTTCAGTGATTTATTGTAAGCATCATGGTCTCCAGTAATTTGTCTAGCTGTTTAGCTTACAGCACAAAATAGATTTATTTGATTAACATTAAAAAGTTATTTTTGCTGAGAAATGCAGCTTACAAATAAAATTAAGTTCTGCTTCTCATCTATATGCAATGCTCCACACCTTAAGTCTTGATGTTATTGTGTCCAGTTCCTCAACAAATGTGTCACATCCTGAAGGACCCCAATTTTCAATGCTGCACTTAATGCTACCTGATTCTAAGAATTTATGGGCTTTGTGTCATCAATTCTTCATGATATCATTAAGCACAAATACTCAGAGGGTAAAACAGATCTGAGTGCATCAATGAAGATCACAGCTGTCTCTAGGAGACCCAGGAATGAAAAGCAACCACTTACTATATAAAGTCCATTGGTTCAATTAGAAATTCACCTCAAAGACATGGTTTTAGCCCATTAATTGAAAACCTTTGCTTTGCTGAACTTAAAACTTAATTAACTTTCTTAAGGGTGATCAAAGCCACTCTGTGATACTCCAGAGGATAATACTTTAAATTTAAGATCTCTGCTTGTAAAAATATTTCTATTTTATGAATTGGATTCATAAAAATGGGCAAAGCACTGCTCAATTGCACATCAAGAACTTTGAACAAAATCTTAAGATGGTCAATTTTTAATGTTGTAGATGATAGAATGAGCTGTCTTCCAGGTTAATGACTGACGAGCATTAAAAGCTGGCTAAATCCCAGAAGTTTCATTTTAGTTTCTTCTTCTCTTTTTAACTATATTTTTTTTACCCAAGATTTTAATCTAACATCACACCTTGCATTTTATTTCCTAAGAGAGTGGATCCCATCTGTTTGCGTGACATTCCTTTTGGCTAGCACTGTCTGTATGATATATTTTAATGTTTGTCTTCCAGCGGCAAGCAGAATGCCTTCTCTGTCTGTGTCTTTACTTCTTGACTTCTGAATTTTCCTGATGTGTCCAAAGCTTTCCACCTGGGTAGCCAGAGTATCTATGCCAAACTGTGCTTTGCATAAGTATCAACGCCTTTTATCTTTGGATCAGAAATCACTTTACAACCTTTACTGAGCCTTCAAAATGTCTTCCTTAAGTCTTAGTTGTTTATAGTCTACAGATGGGAAAAAACTGAGACAACTCTAACAAGACTAGGATTAGAAAGAAAGCTAGGAAGTGAATGTATTGATTCACTAGATTATAGCTAAACTTTTTTTCCCTGATACTTACGACTAATGAGTGGCCAATTTGCTGAATGTTGTACAATGTGTGCTTTTAAAAAAGTTGTTTTAATGACTTGATATCATTGTAGTGTTCATGACCAAGAAAAATCAGCTGCCATCCCATGTGTGAAAGGTGACTGAAGTAAAGTGAGCACACTCTTTCTCGACATATGACTCAGCCAGTTCTTGTTGTGCTACATGGGCACCAAATGGGAGCAGAACAAGTGGTGAATCTGGCCCATATGGGTTGAGAAGTGATGAGATGACATTTGGAGTTCTCATAAGCTCTCAAATTAATATAACATTTGTGGGCTCTCCAACATGTGTTTGTTTTAAATATCCATGTTGTCCAGAATTTTCCCTCTGATATTGCACATGCCTGTTTTCAACTCTGTATTGATGATTGCTGGGAATTATATGTGAAAAATTTCACACTGCCATGCAAATTAGGGTTGAAGAGAAAAAACACACCAGTAATTTCTCTCACTGTTATGTCCCTAATTTAATGCCCCATGCCCATCATTTTCAGAGAGGAAGCACTGCCTAGTGGCTAGGAGATGTGGTTCAGCCCTATTGCTCTGCCCTATATTTGAAGAAATCCTGTCTCTTGTCAGTACTGTCCACACACTTCAGCACAGCTTTGTAAGGTGCATTTTAATGTAACTGTTCCAAACTCAAACGATCCATGACTGTTATTATTTGTTGGAGTAAGTAATGAGTTTGGGAAATTTCCTGAGGTGGGCTTGAACAGCCTTTTAGCTCATCAGCTATTATCTACAAACATTGTAGTGGTAATAATATCTCAGAATATTGTTCTTAACAGGGTACAATCACAATTTCTCAGATGCTGTGATAGTAGAAAACATCATTGTGCATGCAAAAATTTTGTTCTAGAGTCTCTCTGACTTTTGGTTTCCAGATACTTTTGTATTCAGCTTAAAACATCCCAAAGTCTCATTTTCAGAATGGAAAACTGTACGTGATCTCTGGATAGATCCTTTTAAGATGGCTTATGTTGGGAACCCAAAATCATTACTCTTTTTTGACACTTCATCCTTCAGAGTTGCCTTGAGATAATAACTGTTTGTGTAACTGGATAGTTTAATTCTATGGGTGCAATCAAACTATATGGTGTGTATACTGCAGACAAGGTGCACTTGAGATGCAATGGAAAAAACAGTTGGCCTCCGTCCTTGCGTTAATGGAGTTCAGTATATTGTGTGTCTGGATGGGAAGATCTTTTTTAGCACTTTAATTACTTACCGTGCTTGCTGCAGCAAAAGTACATTAACAAACGCAGATCAATTTCTCCCATCAGTCCATGTCCACTTTGTTACTTCAGAACATTCACTCATTTGTGGGGGTAACATCTGCCAAGAAAAGGTTTCACAAATAAAATGCAGCTGAAAAATTAACTGTTCTTTAGTAATCTCTTGTTTCTGTTTGGCTATGCGTGATAAATCTTTATAATGATGTCCTGCAACAAATGTGAAGTCAGTTTATAATGTGAATGTTTAGAGTGATGTCTGCAACCAGCCAACACCAAAAATGCTGAGGAAGCCATGGATTTTTAATTTATTTTGTGTTTGTTTTTTTTTTTTTGCTGACCGGTTTAATGTATTCTCCTTAGTTTAGTTATGGCCAGGACTCACATGTCCTCCTCGCAAGATAAACTTTGCGAAGCAGAGGAAAGAAATAAATTGATGTAATAGACCTACTAGAGCTTAGGGACAGTGACTGGGCGTGCAGATTCTCAGATAAGAGCAGCCCTGGTTTGTTCAACCACTGCATGATGAAAGAAGGTTAAATCCCTTAACAGAAGACATACTGGACTAAAGTTCTTACTTTTGGCAATGGGCACAATACTTTAATGTTCAGATTTTAGTAAATAGATAATTTCATCTAAGACAGTAGGTCAAATTACCAGTTTGGGATGAGTAAACCTATTTAGGGCTTGCCCTAACTGTGTTCAGATAAAGAAAATACACCTCTGCTCCCCTACCTTATGGAGTTATTGAAAGGCTAAATACATTGGCAGTTTTTGGAGAATAAAACAGTAGGAAATATTTCAGAGAATGAAGTGGATAGGAGGTCTGTAAGCATTGAAAGCTAAGAAATTTTTTTTATCTAACCTGAGCTTCTGACAGACAATTTTTTTTTCCTTACTTAAAGCTGTCACACTCATTTCTACACAGGGTTTCTCTGAAAATCCTTGGTCTCTGATACACAGTACAGCTCAAAATTGAATTAAAATTGCATTGTAAGTCACAACAGGCAACCAGCTTTCCCATTAGTTTGTGACTTGGTGTTTGCAAAAGGGTATGGATATGTGTGATCTTCTAGCAGATCTCACCAATGGTACTGTGCCTTCTGATAACAAGAAAAAGCTGTCTTTCATTGATGTGGTAGCACTTTGGATCCAATATTTTGCTTTAAGAACTTTTTTCCAAGTAGAAAAGAGCTATTGAAAAAAGTTGAACGTTGGTGTTGTCTTCCTTCACTTGCCCTGTCTGTGATGATGTCGCATCCCAGTAAGATGGAAAACAAACAAGAGTACTAGTAGTCTGTGATTCGAAATATATTGTATACTATTTCAGATAACATGCAAATGATGTAAGTTTCTGGAAATCACTGCTCCATGGTTTAATTGAGTTCTTGTAGCAGTGCTGTCTCTTTTAACTTCCATGACTTTTCACAAATTCTATAGTCAATAAGATAATCTGTCCTTATGGCACTGATTTGAATAATATCCAGCCTCTTTTGGCTCTGGGAATACTTGAATTCTCATCTTAAAGTTGTATTGTACTATTCTTGTAATTACCATTTGAGCTTTTTTTTCTGAGGGGGTGGGGAAAAGAACTTTTTTCTGAAGTGTTTTCTACCTCCACTGTGTTCTGTGATGTAGAACTCAGTGTTTCCCCGTGAGGACCCACTGGGACAGTGCCCAATTGTACTGTGTTACATGTTCTAACTGATGAGAATGGCACCTATCTAAACCCATATAAGTCTATTTGTTGAGTTGGTGAGATCTCTCAAAGGATGTAGCATTCATGCCTTTTGGACATCTGTCTTTGTTCCCTGTATTTCACAAGAGAATATTGTATTTCAGTGTTAAAATAGTTTCCTCTTGCAAGGTTTGTTGTCGACAGCCCTATATGCATCATCATATCAAAAGTTTTATGTCCTACATGCTAACTCTGCTTTCCTGTGTTAACGTTGTCATAATTTTTGATGAACAATGAGAGAAATTCTGTTATCTCACTCAAACTTTTGTAGCACCTAGATTACTTCCATGGTCTTTCAGCTGATGGCTGAAATTTTACCTTTCTATTATATCTTCTTGCCAGTAAGAAGTCATTAACATTTTTCCCCCGTTGTCAGCTTCTAATGCTTCTCTCCTTGAAAGCAATGCTGGGTTATTCTTGACCTATTGCACTGCTTCTCGACTTTGCAGAACTTAGTTGATGGTCAAGCCTTTTTGTTACCTGCCGATAGACACTGTTCTTTTAGGATGGTCCAATCCAAAGATTAGCCTGGTATCGGATGGCATCCTATATTTTACAACATTCTCTCCTAGCTCTGTACCGGCAAGGTACACAATATGCTGAAAGTCCTGGCAAAGATTAATGATGGTAGGGAAACAGTTAAAGGGAGCCAGTGAGGCTTCAATTCTCTAAGGTAGGTGGCCAATTGATTGGGTTGGAGAGAGAAAGAATAAACAGATTAGGATTACTTCATCAATGTCTATCCATACTCTTAAGATTAGGCTGCTGCCAGAATTATTATCTGGTTGAAATTAACATTTATTCCACTAGAATGAAACACCAAGTTTACAGATTCAGGCACCGTCTGAGATTCTTTTTAGACTTGCCTATGATAGGGGTTTGAGGAGTCCTGGCTCCCTTTGCAGGAACTCATATGTTTGATAAAAGATTTCACATATCTGTCATTAGTATCTTAAATGCTGGCATGAAGATCCAGGTCCAGAGCAGCTTGATTCTGATGGTGTTATCAGACCGAATGTTTAGGTGCTTCACTTTCCAGAGTGGAATTTACAAATCTGATACATAGTGAATGGACAGAACAAGATAGGTGAGTCACCGTATTCTGAAACAGGTTAAAGGGTTAGAGAAATAAGAATGTGTAGCTCCATCACAGTGAATTCATTTATGTCAGAGGAGTCCTCAGTTTTTATTCTTGCTTCTGCTACTGCCTAATATACAATGCTGATTTGAGATCCAATTGATATTTTTATTCGATGAAAACAGGAACAGCCTCAGCAGGAATGAAAACAATACCATATGGATAAGCACAGAAAAGAGAAAAGATGCAGATGATCTCAGACATGGAAGGGAACTGGACCTTGCTATGGTTTGACTTAGGTTACAGAAAAACTGCAGAAAAGTATAGCAGCACTCTCTCCTCTTGGAAGGAGTCTGCACAGACCTTGACTGAGCAGATGTGATACTGAACTTCAGCAAAGTGTTCAACAATGTTTCCCACAGCCTCCGCCTAGACAAACTGGCAAGATAGAGACTGGACGGGTGGTCTGCAAGGTGGGTAGGAAATTGGATAACAGGCAGCACTCAGAGGGTGGTGATTGATGTTTTTTACTCAGTCTGGCATCCTGTCACAGGTGGGGTCCCCCAGGGATTCATACTGGGCCCCACACTTATTCAACTTCTCCATAAATTATCAGATTGACAGCACCCTCACCAAGTTTGCTAATTACACCAAGCTGGGAGGGGAAGTGGACACATCAGAAGGGAGAGCCATCTTACAGAGAGACCTGGACAGGCTGGAACAGCGGGCAAGCAACAACTGTATGATGTTTAACAAAGACAAGTGCAACGTTCTGCACTTGGGATGACCTAACCAAAGAGCCCAGTACAGGCTAGGACCTGTGTGGCTGGGGAACAGTCTTGCTGAAAGGCACCTGGGGGTGCTGGTGGACAACCAGCTAAACGGGAGTCAGCAGTGTGCCACTGCAGCAGCAAAGGCAAAGTGGATCTTGGGATGCATCCATGCGACATTACTAGCAGAGATAGAGATGTGACCCACCCACCCTGCTCAGCACTTGTCAGGCCACAGCTGGAGTACTGTGTCCAGTTCTGGTCCCCACAATTCAAGAAAGACATGGTCAGACTGGAGAGGGTCCAAAGGAGGGCCATGAAGGTGATCAAAGCAGGGCTGGAGAACCTGACCTATGAGGAACAACTGAAGGAGTTAGGTCTTCTCTCCCTGGAGAAGAGCAGGCTCAGGGGAGACCTCATCACAGTACTTAAAGGGCTGCTACAAAGAGGACAGAGGCTCTCTCTTCACAAGGAGCCACATGGAGAAAACAACAGGCAATGGGTACAATTTACACCAGAAAAGGTTTCTTCCCTGTATAAGAAAGAAAATTTTTACAGTGAGAACAATCTTTCACTGGAACAACTTCCACAGGGACATGGTAGAGTCCCCATTGCTGGAGGGTTTCAAGATGTGATTGGACAGGCTGCTAGATAATTTCATCCATGAAAGGCTGAGCTGGGTGATCTTTTGATGTCCCTTCCATCCTAGGCTATTCTATGATTCTTTGACTCTATGAAAAGTATTTGATTTGTGGATCCTGATGGAAGAGAAGTGTGGGTTTCACTTCTAGCTATTTCAGAAATAAGTCCTCCTCATACCAAGAGCAGATTAGCAACCAACTTGGAGACTTTACTGGTGTAAGGCTAAGTGGCTACAAACTCTTGGCACTTCCAGGGTTTGGTGGCAGCTTAGGTGGACACATCAGTTGTCTCTACTGCTCTGTTATTCAGAACTGCTCTCTGGTTCTATTTTGTGTTCTGTGAAAAATTTCTCCTGGCAGAAAATCTCTGAAACACAAGTTTTTGTAATTTCTTACATGATTAATATTAATATTTTTAGGATTAGCTCAAAAATTAGGTCAGAGCTTTAGCAGAGGGTACAGATTCATGATGCAGTTAGGAATGAAAACTCTTTTCACCTCCCTGTACAGATTTTCTGTAAAGGACGGAGGACTCATATTGACAAAAACATTGTGAAGAGAGGTTGCGATGCAGTTATTAGTGCTGAATCCATTCTGCAGAAATTGGGATTTCCATCCCTAGAGCCATCAGATCTATGTCAGCACCAAGTGTACTTTTAGAAGAGGGTATTCATCCTTCTTGGAAGAGAGGGAAAAGTCCCTTCAGTGCTGCTGAGAGTTCAGTGAGAAAAATAGGTAAATTTGGGTAAGATCCCACATTTAGCAATTAGTTTTATTTTTGTGGAGTGAGTGGGTAGAAATAGAGATGACCCATTTCCTGAGAAAGAGTAGGAAAGAAAACCTGATGCAGAAAGTAAAAATGAGGAAAATAAGGAGAAAGGGAGGAGGAGAAGGATGATTTCCTTTGTGTGCACTGATCTGGTCACACCCGCAACCCCTGTCCCCAGCCCCTGCGCCACGCCTCGCGGGGGACATGAATCAGGAGGGAAGGGGCGAAGGTGGGAATGGGGAAAGTGGATGGGAAGGGAGACATCCTTCTTTATTGCTCCTCCTTTCCCTCAGGGTCAAGCCAAAGGCCTAGGAAAAGGGCAGGGAGCAGGTATTGTTTTAATGATTGTCTTTTTTTCTTACTACTGAGATGTATTTTAATTGACAATAAATTAAATGAGTTTTCCCCAAATTGAATCTGTTTTGCCCATGACGGTAACTGGTAAGTGATCTTTCTGTCCTAATCTCAACCTATGAGCTTTTTCATCCTATTTTATCCCCCTGTCCTGTTGACAAGGAGGAGTGAGTGAACAGCTGGGTGGGAGTTTGGCCCTTAACCAAGGTTAACCCACCACAGATGCACAACGTTTGCAATTACAAAAATATTTTTCTTTACATACGAGGGCAGAATATTTCATTTTGCTACCAAAGAGTTTTTTACTACGCCATGAAGTATCACATACAAACAGGGACATTTTGATCTCTAAACGCATTGTTACAGGAGCTGGAAGTAAACTGACTCAGAAAAGAATACAAGGTGGATTATAATAAAGCTCTTCTTAATTATTTTAAACATACTATTAAATTAAAAAATAGAAAATCATTCTTATTCTGTTGCATTCTGAAGTGCTCAAAAACCCATACAACTCAAATGTAAACTTTGAACCTAAATTGCAAGTTTATTGCAAAACATTTCACTTGTGTGATGTTTCCTGAGAACCTGCACACATTTACAAACACCAATACAGACATTTTCTCACTTAAATGCTATTTCAAGAAGCCTTTCTGGCTTAGTTTTACCACAGGCTCCCGGCAGTGTATGGAAGAGCCCCAGAAAAGAAGAGTGAGAGAGTGTGGCACAGGAGCTACCAGTAGCTGGTAGGTGGTTGTTCACAGCAGCCATCACCATTCCCACCACCAGCATTTCCTTCTCACCTTTTTGGCAGTAGGAGAAACACCTCTAACAGCCCAGGGAACCTTACCCTCACTTTGGAAGTCATTGGAGGTGGCAAGAGGAAGGCTTTCCTCAGGCCTCAAAGCTCAGTCTTACACAAACATTGAACAAGGTGACAGGTCTGTCTGGCAGCTTCCTCCACGATACCCACTGCTGCTCTGCCAGGGCACGACAGCAAGTTAGTCAAAAACAACTGCAGCACTCCAATCCAGACTCCACAGCCATTTATCACATCAAGTTTCTACAATTCTCACCCCAGTTTTATTCTCAAGATCTTTACCTTTTGATGAAGGTAGATCTAAAATTAATAGTGTAATAGGAAGGCAATCCATACCCTCCTTGCAGTAGAGTAAGTAGCCCTTGTCTCTAGCTAGAAGGCATAGTGGGTCTAATGAAAGCAAACTTCTCACCTACAAGGAGATGGTAGCATGCAGACACAAGGAAGCATGACAAAGGGAGTTGTTCATTCAATAAGAGGAAATAATTAAATTCTAAATGTATGGCAGCCCTCCTTTTTATTTTTTACTCTGACAGAAAATCCTGTTTTAACAACAAATGCTGTGCAGTTCTGCAGACCTGAGAGGTACTTGGTATGATTCATTCTCACCCAAGCAAACGGTATGCAGGGGTTCTCAGCATCTTCTTAAAGTGCTCAGCATGTCCCAGAATCAAACATAGATATGTCTACAGTCCAGGATTTAGGGCTGGAAGCTCTCAAGAGCTGAGTGCTCTGGGTACAACGTAGAAAAGATATAAACAACTTTTGGCAAACGAGCACTACTGTTAACAGGAGAGCTCCCACATTTCAGTGCATTACTGAATCAGAGCCTACACTTGGCACTTGATGCTTTTGAGGCAACGCTTTCATTCGAATCCAGGTAAGTCACAGCCTTGATCATTTTTATACTAGCTTCATGTAGACTTCATCAGAACATCTCTTCTCTGCAGAAACTTGCAGTCCTACAGGCCATAAAAGCTCCAGCCCTTGCATCCCTGCAGCTCTCTGACAATTATACCAACCACCACTCTTTACATCTCCTTTTATGCTCACCTCAGGGGCTCTTGCCGTTTTACACTCATCAAGATAGCAATGCTGCCTTTCAATTGGTCCCATATCCATACTCTTAAAGCAATTTGCCCTTTAATTCCCTTTCAGAGAGCATAGTCAAGTAGGGGTGAGGACGGTGGGCAGTAGAATGGTGAACAGCAGAGTAAAATGAAAGTAACGTGCTTTATTGTTGGAAAAGAGAGACGGAAAGGGCAAAAAAATTAGGACCCCAATAAGGATATGAGTACTTATATCCTTGTCTCAAAGGCAATAAGAAACCTTGAAACCATAGCTTAATTTAGTCTCACAGTCAAGTAGTAACCTTTTTCACTTTGCTCTTACATTATATGAACAGCTAGAGATCAAGAAATTTTGTGCTCTTCTAACTGAAGCACCTGGAGAACCTTGCACTGTGATAATCTGAGAGAGATACGTAACCCTTAACTGACCCAGGTGAAACAAGAAGCACTCTGTAGCAATCATTTTATAGATATAAAATGAGCTGAGTATTCCTGAAGGTCATTGTTTTTCTTTCTTGTTTTAAGCTTTTATATTATATCTTTTTTACTAGAATAAGACAAATATGGTGTCTCATGAGACTTCTAAAGTGTTTCTGTAATGCTTGTATACTGAAATGGATAAACAGGTTTGATGATCTGGTTATTTACACTAATTTTTTTTAAGATTTGTATCTCAGTCCTGGAAACAGGAGACAAAAAAAATAAAACTGTTAGCCAGGAAATGGCTTCTTGGAGGCCACTGCTTTGAAAATTGTACAGATTTTTTCATATCTCAGAATTTCCCAGAATATAGAAAGCCAAAGTTACCTTGAAACAGAGATGCAAACTGAATGGGGACATAATAGGTATGCGTACCCCAGCACACCGAGGAGAGATTTTCAATTCATTCACAGCCTGGTAGTTGTCCAATCCCAAATGAACACAAAACCTGAGTATCTTCTAGCCATTGACTCTGAACTAGCTTCCAAAAGAAGGAAGTTTGGGGACATAAGGAAAGTGAAGATGCAGCGTGATCTGACACAGTAAATCATGATCCTGGGACAAGTTGTGACACTTAGTCCATCCAGCAGATCCCTAAACTCTGCTGTCACTGAATTGGTCAGCTCAAATATTTGGAAGTCTCATACAAGTTGCACACTTCCTATGATGGAAGAAAGTAATGCAGATAGGTCAAGTTGCATGGTCTCAGCAAAAGACTTGATTTGTCCCATGGCTATGGCTGTATCTCTCGCAACTTCAGTACAGTCTCCTCGTCCATGATCCCAGCCAACCATTGCTCTGGTACTGATCTACCATCACAGGACTCAGTTTCAGTCATTGCTAGCTGGCTGGCAGAACAAGGGAAGGAGAGGATACGTGTTACCATACTGCAATTTGACAGTGCCTCCCACCAAGGCCGGACATTTACAGGAGCCCAAAAGGAATCCACACCCACTGCTGCCTCTTTTCCCCATAGCAATTTAGTGTTACTGTCCCTTCTTCACATCACTGACCCAACCCATCAGGTCTCCGCTCTGCTCAGGTGCATCAGCAGATACAAGGTTGAAGCATCTGGCAATAGCACACAATGCACTTCCCAAGGGGAATGTAAAGCTGCATAAAACTGAGCCCAGCGATGGCAGATCAGTACCAGAGCAAAGAGGAATTCAAAACAGCCACGCATCATAAATTCTGAGAATTCAGCATTTCTATCTGGGTCCAGCTGAATTCCTAAGGTACTTGTCAGAAAACAGAAATTTATCTCAGAAGTTCAAAGACAGTGTTTCAGTGGATTCTGCTGAAATTAAGCTTTATTTGTTCTTGTTGGGTATTTTTAAGGAGAGTATATTTTTTGCATTCAATTCACAGAATCATAGTATACCTCAAGTTGGAAGGAACCCATAAGGACCATTGAGTCCAACTCCCTGTTCCTTGCAGAACTACCTAAAACTAATCCATATGACTAAGAGCGTTGTCCAGACACACCTTGAACTCTGACAGCCATTTCCTAAGATGTCTCAGGTGGGTTTGAGAGAGGAATTTCATCCTGTTCTCTTCTGGAGTCTGAATCCTAGAACTCATTACAACTCTATTTTCTCCTGTTAAAGAGAATGGGGTTGCAATGGTTCAGCTCTTCTCAAAATGAGGTTCTTAATTTAGAGAGACAGCCTTATTTATGAGGGTACCTCCTATGAGATGAAAATACAGATTAAGACATGACTGTGTCATACATGTAACAAATAATGAAATAAAAAAAAAGCAACATTTCCTATTCTAAAAGACTAAAGATCTCAGTACAGAATCAGAAACAAACACTAGCTATGAAATGTGGACACTTTTCAGTGTTTCATCATTAAGGCATGGAGAAAAGCTGTACAGTTTTTGTACAGAGCGTTAGTTTTTTGATGGTTCACATATCGTGTACAACTCCCTAAGACAATAAAAAGAAAGTGATATGTCACCAAAAATGTAAAAGAAATAATGCAACCCCTTGGCTCTAGTTATGAATACTTTCTAGGACCAGAAATGGAATTTTTAGCAAAGGACAAATTAGAGCTTCAGTGTCTGGCAGGAAAGGACCACTCGAGCTTGCCCTTTCAAATGAAAAAAATAGGATGTAGAGCATGAAGACCAACTGCATAGTAATCAGGACCTGGCTAAGTAATAATTGGAGCCTGTATATCTAAACAAGCAAATTCCAGTCCTTGAAAAACAGCTTGAAAACCAGTGGCAATTCATGCATAAGTAAGCTATAGAAAGGAAAATTAATGGAATGCAAGAAATTAAGGAGCTTGAAGAACAGTTAAAACTTAAAGTAACATCACAGACTTCTGGAATGCTTAGAGAATACAAGGTAGAATTTTTGCAAGCAGAAATAAAGCAGAAGATGGATGAATACAATAAGTTTTTATTAGGAAAGGAGCAAAACTATCAAGAATTTACAGCTTGTGACAAAGAAATAGAGAAACTGGTGGCACCCATACAAGAACTGAGAACAGAGGTACAGAGGTACTGAAGTCTTGAAGACTGTAAGCTAGTTGGAAAAACAACTACAAAAAATTAAGAAAGTGGAAACAATTTTAAAAAAATGAAGAAAGATTACAACAGCGCCAGTACAATAACCTGATTCAGATGTCTGCTCTACAGTTTAAATTGGATGATACAAGGCATGGCATACCTACAGAAGGCAGTCCTGATCAAGTGCTAAAGGAACAGTTAGAGGCAGAACAGGAAGCACTTGTGACAAAAGAAAGAGATTGCAGCCTTATTAGACCAAATAGAACAATATAAAGATAATTTGATCAGTAAAAATTAGGAGATATCACAGCTGAACTTGCAGTTAGAGATGCAGGAAAACCATAGGACTTCCAGCATCACTCAGCTTCAGTCAGAGAATGCACACATGAAGGTGGACCTGGGTGTTGTGGGTTGACCTGGGCCAGCTGCTAGATCCCAACCAACCTCTCTCTCACTCCCCTGCCTCAGCAGGACAGGGGGAGAAAATAAGACAAAGAACTCTTGTGTTAAGATTAAGATGGGGAGATCATTTACCAGTTATTACCAGAGGCAAAATAGACTTGATTTAGAGAAAATTAATTTACTGATATTTAAAAATGGAGTAGGATGCTAGGAAACAAAACCTAAACCACTTTCCCCCCACCAACTCCTTTTTTCAAGGCAGAGCCAGCCATACTCTTTCACTCCTGACTCCTTTCCCTGCCTTTTTCCCATTCTCAACCTTATTCCTTTGTTCCCAGCTCCTCTACCTCCTTGCCCCTGCCAAGTGGCACAGGGGCTGGGGCCGGGGGTTGCGGTGGGTCCCCCCCAGCCCCTCTCGGCCTCTCCTCCCTCCTCACACGTCTCCCTGCTCCAGCGCGGGCCCTTCCCCGGGCTGCAGTCCTTCAGGGACAACCTGCTCCCGCCCGGGCTCTCCACGGCCGCAGCTCCTGCAGGAAATATCCCCCTGCTGCGGCCCCTGTGGGGCCCTCCCCGGGCTGCAGGGTGGGTCTCTGCTCCAGCGGGGTCTCTCCAGGGCTGCAGGGGATCCCTGCTGCCGGCCTGCACCGCCTCCCGCCCTCCTCCTCCTCCTCCTCCTCCTCTGCCTGTGCCGCCTTCGGCCCTTTCTGGAACCTGTTTTCCCCCATCTTGGCTGAGGGGCTCGGCTGTGTCCTGCGGTGGGGCCGTTGGAGCCGGCTGGGACCGGCTGGAACCGGCTGTGTCCGGCACGGGGCAGCCCCGGCCTCCCCTCACACAGGCCGCCCTGCAGCCACACTGCCGGCGCCTGGGCAGGGGCACACAATACATCATAAAAGCTTATAAATTAACTGTATCAGTGATTAATATGTGTTTTATAAGCATTGTTCTGTACTGATAAGTGTTTTCCCAGTCAGCACCATCTATAGCCGCTATGAGCACTGTGCTGTTACAATTTGGTGGGTGCTCAGGAAGGGAAAATTTGCGGACAGACTGCTTGGGTGCAAATGTTGTGAACCATTGACACTGGCTGTTCTTTAGCAGAAAGGGATCAGACAGTGTGTCTGAAACATCTGTGGTTTTATTGTAGGGCTTCCTCATGCACATGGGTATTGCACACTGTACTTGCTTACACAGTAATGTGATCATTTTTCTGATATGCTCCATAGGCTAATTTATCTGTCTGTCTTCAATCTGAGGTGTAAAATTATCACGTTTTCCCATGTTCTCCTCTTTGAATAGCCAAAGAACGCACCAAAATAGTTATATACAAAACAGCCAGTAAAGGGTCAGGGGATGGATACATACAGTGCACTGCTGTTTGACTCATGCACTTTATAGACCTGTGAAATATTATTGACTCTGTTAGATATGTAACCTAAGGCAATATCACCACAAACAAGGAAAATCCTCTGTTGTTTGATGCAAAGTCACAGAATTTTTTATGGCTATGCCTCTGATTTTTTTTCACTGAAGTGAAAGGAGAAATAGTGGTCTGGTTGCCTCTTTTACCCAGGCTTTCTCCCTACACCTTCAAGACAGGTATTGCTTTTCACTTTTCACTTTTTCAGCATGAAGCTAACTGGATGGGAGGGGTTTTTTTGGTTTTTTTTTTTTTTTTCGTGTTTTTTTTTTTTTTAAGTTTCAGCCCGCAGTGCCTGTATAGGAAATGATAGTGTGTTTGACTGAATATTGATTACTGTGTTTTTCTGGGAATCAGCCTGGATGATGATAGATGTTTCCTCTGTCCTGCATAAACTTCTGGAATATGTAGCAGGCAGCTCTCAGACGGTAACATACTTGGGAATCCTCTTCTGGGGATCATCAGTGCAGGACAGAAAGGTCTGTTAATGTTTCCAGAGAGGGAATGTCATTTTTTTTTCCAGCTGAAAACCCTTTCTTATGGCCAATGAAGTTACGTCTTGCACAGAGATTTGAGGTCTCTTCTCATGCTGTTTTCATGAAGAAATCTGTCTTTTTCCTTGCCTGTAAAGCTTTTCCTCACTGACTTCCAGAACAGCATGCTGTCTCAGTTCACTGGCAGCAGTAGTTCAACAGAGAAGTTTTGCTGACAGGGGCTGCCGGAGGGCAACTCCAACAGTGGTCTGTGGAGCAACAGAAACTCCAGGCTGACTGATCAGGCTCAGCATACAGCTAGTTTGTTTGCAGTGTGTATGAGCTTAAGGGTTGTTTATTAAAATATAGCCTAACTTGAGATGAAAGCCTTGGAGCTGTTCAGGTATAATTCAAAGCAGGTGGAAGCTATGCAGTTTTGAACTTGTCTGGCTCCTACAACAGTGTTACTGAGCCAATCTTTTTGATTTTCATGATGCAGAAATGATCGGGGAGGAGAAGTCTGGTCTGTCTTGGTGGGAGTGATCTGGTTTGGTAGCATGATGGATCACTATTATCCAACAAATTGCTTCTCTCAAACTACTTATCCCTTCTTAACTTGAGCTTTACAATGCCATTACCAGTCAATGTCAGGGGAAGACAAGTAGGCAGCAACTTGTAGGACTAGATGAGAGCTGAGATGCTCTGGCACTGATCTGAGAGGAGGAAGCAAGGGAAGGATGGAGTCCAAAGTGTCAGTAACAGGGCTGGTACCAGCCTCCTCCCTTGACTTGTCTCTGTTGGTTTTGATGTAAATCTTTTGGGGTTAGGTACTGCCCTGTGGTATGGTTAGATCACTAGAGAAGGCACAATGAATTATCTGAAGCTAAAACATTTTATTCTCCTAAAATTAATTATTTCTCCTGTGCATTTGAGTGCAATGTAATAATTAACAAAGACAGCAAAAAAACCCCAACCCTCTGCACCCCGCCTGATCATTAAGTGAGCACTTAACATCTGAGAGTGGTTTAGGTGCTCCTGAGAGGAGGTCTGACCACCACAGTGCCAAAAGACTGAAAGGTGTCAGTAGCTTTGCCTCTTGAAGGGGGAGGCAAGGGGAGGCAGTGCCACCCAACACATCTGTTTCTGGAGTCAGGCTCCTGAGGGAGGCTTTAACATCAGCATGCTAGGTGAGTCAGTACAGGTCATCAGGGATTAATATGTGTCCGGGCACAGGAAAACAAAGTGAGTATTCAAATTATCTATTTAATTGTAAAGATGAGCAATTCACAACTGGCCAGTGAAGGTGGTGATGGCAAATTTATTGCTACTAGGGTGCCCCATGCAGTCTGTCTCACAAGAGAGGAGGGACTTGGAGTGGTACGCACTGTCTGCGTAAGTAACATTGGTCCTGCAAAGAAGGATCCATGTCCTATAAATCATCTGGAAATTTACTGAGCTTCCCCTAAAAGCAAATTGGCTTTTTCATTCCTGTTTCTGTTACAAGGTTGTTTCACAGTCTTAATCCTTTGCCAGCTACAACTTCATATGTCTAAATTGCATTTATTCATGGACAGTTTATATGTGGTTGTTCTTGTGCCAATGTTGTACTTTCTTGTACCTCACTCTTCTTCTTCCTTCCTGATGTTTTTCCTCCCAATGTATTTATAGATGGAGAGGGGATCTGATTGCTCTGTGTTTTGATGAGTTAAGTGTGCCAAGTTCCTTTAGTTCTTTTCTTAAAATCAGCTTGCTATTTCCTGATCTTCCCTTACACAGCGTCTCTTCCACATTAGCTGGAGATTTTCTGTGGTCTCCCTACTTTACTGAAGTCTAAATCTTTTCTGTACTGCTTTTGTCTTGAAAAAAAAAAATCAACCCACAACCAGATGTTTACTCAAAGAGAGGTACTACCTAGCCTAACTCTAATGAGCCAGACCTAACCTAACTGTAGAAAACCGGGAATTGTACTGCAATTTCTCATTTATTGCCTAATTATTCTTTCCTTCAACATCTACTGTAAAGCCTTTTGTATTTCTGGGGCCACTCTCAGGGACCCGTAGTGATGTCCAATTCAGCCCTGTGAGACACTGGAAGAGTTAATGTCTCAAAAACTGTGGTGGGGCAAGTTCTGCTTAAAGACGAACTCTTCATAACAAGGAACCACAGATGAAAAGAAGCGGATCAGCACCCATCAGCAACAGGAGGGGGACAGCATGAGGGAGGGTGCACAGCTCCCTGGTCTGATAATGCTGAGCGGGGCAGCTCACCATGCGTGGCCAAAAATCACATCTGCAGGGAAAGGGAAGTTACTCCCCAAATGACCCCCCAGGCCCAAAGGCTCACAAACTGATTGTGACACCTAATTAGCCTAATGAGTTTGATCACCCACCCGAAGGAGGGGCAAGGATGATAACAGGACACGAACTGAAGCCCCAGGTGCACCCCCCCTCTGGAACTGGACCCCTCGGCTGACTGGACCCACGCTGGACCCAGGACTGGTGATATCTTTCTCTTTTTCTCTTTCTGTCTTGTTGCTTTTCCATAATTCCTAAACCTCATCCCTTTAAGACACAAAACCATTGACCAAGTCTGGGACTAAGAGTGGATCCAGCTGCCCGTGGGCCCTTCTCTGAGAAGGAGTCTAGAAAGCAAGGGGGTCTGCTCTGAACCTCTTGACCCAACGGGAGGGATCTCCTCTTTCCCTGAATTGATGTATATGCTTACCATGGGTTACACCATTTACTGAGGTAGTCTCATGCCAATTCCTGTTGTGAGAGACCCCGTCACCTGCTGTTACACCTTCCAAGTTCAGTTTGCTCCTGTCATGAGTAAAATCTTTAACTGATCGTTTAGTGTCGTTTCACCTTAATTTAGCCCAAGGGAATTCTGAATTAAACACGACTCCCTGGTCTGTCCAGCCCGGGTCATGACAAGTCCCTTTGCAAAATTACTGTTTAGCTTCTGCTCATCACTAGCCCTTCTGTACCATTATGGATTCCTTGCATTTGTTGTAAACCTGTATTACCAAGTGTCCAGTTCACGTGACACTTCAGCCAAGGTTCTCCAGCTTCATCTTCATTAAGCATGCTGACTTCTTTGTTTTGGCACCTTGGCTGTGATCTATTTCAAAGCTTTGCACTCCCTCCCTTTAGTCTTCCTATCTGTGCTCTTCATTAAAAAAAAAAAAAAAAAAAAAAAAAAAAAAAGCAGGAGGACAAAATAGCTTGTTGTTGTTTTTGGAGGCAGTATGATTTATCATTACTGTCAGCCCCATTTCACTATCAGGCAGTCCTTTCCTGCACATATGTGGTGGAGGACCTCCTGTAACTATTTTGGTGGCTTTTGCAGTGTTTACCTCAGCCTGATTTTCCAGGTTTAGGTATAGATTTTGACCTCCAGGTCCTGTTCCTATTCTTTGTAGTTTTTCTGTTCATGGCTCTTATCATTTTAGAGAGGTTCACTCAGCTGGGTAGAAATAAAGCCCTTGTCTGTAGGATTTTTTCCCAAGCCTTAAGTGGAAGCAGCAGCTACTTGCACAAAGAGAGAGAAGCTATGTCTGTGCAATTGCCTCCACCCAGATAGCAACCAACCCTCAAGGCTCTGCTGCTGCAGTGTCCACACAGCGAATGTTCCACTCAGCTGAGAACAGGTCATGTAGACTCTAGGAGAGCTCAGGCCACTAAACTGATCCCTCTTTTGCTTGGGTGGACTGGAAGAGGCTGGTAGGTTGGCCAGCCTATGAGGCCACTTCCTGATGCGACTATTAGAGCCAGCTGGAGATGGTTTTCTTCATTCTGAAGAAAACCAGAAACACCGTATGGTCAGCTGTACCTGTTGCTTCTCAGCATGATTTATGCCGTTTCTAGTTCAGACGGTAGCTCACTGTAACAGAATGAGTGGTCTTAGTATGTCAAAACCATTTTTCATCTACCGCCCTGTTAGCAGAGACTGAGCACAGTATTCAGTCATACAACAGTGTGGATTTTTGTAGAGGTACTGACAAAAAGAGTGTTTTACTTGTTATTTGTGCTCACATTAACATGGTTCTGTTTTACATATTGGTCTCATTATTACTTGTACTGGCATAACCAAGAGCTGTGTAGGACAGTGGGGTGGGGAGGTGGAGATATTTATCTGTGTTTGCTGCTGGAGAAAATGTATCAGACTGCATCTTGCAGTGGCCTGTATTTTGATCAGGAAAACCCTCCTCACAATGCACAAACTATTATGAAGTAGCATCCATCTTCACAGTGTGGGAGCAGGAACCTTCATTTTTATGTTTTTGCTTAGGCAGAAAGTCCCTGTTTGGCACTTCCTCCCTGCCTGCAAAGACTCAGAGGAAACTCTGAGAAGGAATAGATAGTATTTGCCTGTCTTATGATTTAAATATAGATATGTGGCTTAAAAACAGAAAAAAAAAACCCAGGTAATGGGTTTTATTCAGTTTCCTTTATGGAGGTTGTTTATTTTAACTGGACAACAAGAGGTCTGGTGAAACTCAAATGAGATGTCTTTAGCTTTTTCTGGCCACCCGAGGTGAAGCTGTTCTTTGCTCATATTCTGCTTGTGATATTTATAACCTCCTTTGGAGCTGTTGTTAACACTTTGCCTGAAACTTTCATTGAAAAATGACTTGTTCTCAAAGATTTTCAGGAAAACTATTCCATTTTAAAAGGAAAAAACTGATAAATTGGGAACATTTCTATTTCTATTTAATTTTTAATTTAATCTTTGGGTTTGAGCCTTTAACACTTTCACTGCCCTGTGTGTTAATTTTCATGAATGTCAGTGGGGTGTTGGGGGACTTCGATCTCAGGTCCTCTGTCACGTCCCAATTTCTCAGGATGACGACTCAGGTTCACCGACTCTCAGGTCAGGATTAAGGTGAAATGACACCAGGGATCCTTTAACACACAAACCTCAACTTTTATTCGCTCACAACAAGAATTTGCATGAAACTACATCAGTAAACCGTATAACATGTGCTAACCATATGTCACCAAACATATACGACAAGCCTTGCTTATTTGGGGATTGCTTCAGGGAAGAAAATAAGGAGAGGTCTCCCATTGTGTCACAAGGTCCAGAGTGGACCCCCTTGATTTCTAGACTTCTTCTCAGACAGGAGCCTGGGGGCAGCTAGATCCACTCCTAGTCCCAGACTTGGTCAACAGTTTTATGTCTTAAAGGGATGAGGTGTAGGGATTACGAAGAGAGAGAGAGAGAGAAGAGGAAGATTTCACCAGTCCTGGGTCTAGCATTGGTCCTGCCAGTCTAGAGGTTCAGTTCTGGAGGGTGTGTACATGTGGGGCTTCAATTCATGTCCTTTTATAATGTCCTTGCATTTCCTTCAGGTGGGCACTCAAACTCATTAGGCTAATTAGGTGTCACCTGCATTTTGTTCTTTCAGAACCTTTGGGAAATGGGTCATTTCCCAAGTGGGCTTGGGGGTCATTTAAGGAGTAACTTCTCCCTCCCTGCAGGTATGACTGTTGTTCGATCTTTGGCCATCTATGGTGAGCTGCCCTGCTCAGCGTATCAGAACAGGAATTGTGCATCCTCCAGCAGGTCCTCTGTATCCTGCTGTCCTGCGGTTCATTGTTATGCAGAACTTGCCCCGCCACAATGTTTGAGACATTAACTCTTTCAGTCTCTCACAGTCCTCTACATTGCTTTCCTTCTCTGGCATTGACCAATGAATCTAACTGACCACTGAAATGCATAAATATGCACAATTGCACAGATCTGGAAACACCAGGATCTTCAGAAACCTCTTGTGTCTTCTGGGCATGGGACCATTCCCTAAAGTCTTTCTTTAGGAAGAATGTATCTAGTTCCATGATGGTTTATAACGGAATTGCTTTATGCCATTGCATTACCAAGGCCAGACCTTTTAGCATCACGTGCCAATCAATCTGCAATAAATCTTTTCTTAGTAACTGATTAGTATCATACTTTTTATTAAGAATGAGAACATGTTTGCTCACCTATAAAATGAGTGGCATTTTTGGCTGCATTCCTTAATATTGCAGATCTTGCTAGTCTCCAGCTTTGCTTTACATCTGGACATTTAATCTTAGAGTTTAACCTTAATCTGAGAGTTCCTTAGGTTTCTATGACTTTTCTATGCAGGGTTTTTTTTCAGCAGTTGGACTTGGTGGGTATGTGGGAAGATGTCTAGTTATGACTTCTAGAGTATCTCTGACATTCAGATTAATTTGCCAAAATTAAGGGGATGAACAGGGAAAGGCTAAAATATGATGAAGACCTAGCTCTTTTATGTTGTTATACCTTGCCGATTTTGCAAAGGAAATAATGAAGGGTAAAAATAAGCTTGTTATGAAGTCACCAGTACTGACATATCTTCACATGTTTTTGATATCCAAGGCTATATAGTAGTCAGCAGTTCTAGTCCTGATGATGAGTGAAGCCAAGGTCTGCCCAGCATCCTCTCTTAGAAGCTGAATGTCCCTAAGTCTACTGAGAATTTTGACTACATGGCCGCTGAAACTGGCACCTCAGGCACCTACGTATAGTCTCCTCAGCTTCAGGTGACTTAATCTGGAGCACCAGCCAAGGCAATGGAAAACAGTTTTCTAATGAAAGTATTTAGGGCTGCTTGAGATGCTTCTGAACATGAGACACATGATGAGGGAAGGCAGATGTCACCATAGCGTGGCAGTAGGTAGCCAGTTGGATATTTTCTGAAGGAACTGCAGCCTGTGGAAGGGTCCACAGTGGACCAGCAAATGTGTGAGCAGGATGGAGCAGCAGAGAGAGGCTTCTATGGTCTGACCGTAACTCCCATCCCCATTGCCCTGAGCTGTTTGGGAGGAGAGGAGTCAGAAAGTGAAGCTGAGCCTGGGGTGGGGTGAGGTGTTGTTTTAATATTTGGTTTTATTTCTTACCACCCAATTGTGAATAAATTAAATTAATTTTCCCTCAGTTCAATCTGTTTTGTCTGTAACAGTAACTGGTTAGTGATGTCCCTGTCTTTATCTTATCTTATTTTTCATCCTACTTTCTCCTGCTGTCCTGTTGATGAGGGGGAGTGAGAGAGCATCTGGGTGGGAATTTGGCCCGTAGCCAAAGATAACCCACCACAATCTTAAGCAGCACAAATCTAAAAGAGGTAGCCAAATAGTTATATGATGCTATTCTTAGAAATAACTCTAGTGGAATGGACACATAGCAAAACATTAATATCTGCATACTGAGGAGTATCCCATTACTCTACTGTGGCAATCCTCCTTTAATACCACATTGCTGTTATTTGCAAAAGATTAGACTCTATAAGTAGTCCAAATAGGGTATTTTTGTCACTTAAAAAATTGTATTGCATGTAATTTTAATGAAAATACAAAGTGACTTAAGGCATAATTCTTGCACTTGCTATGGAAGAAATCGGGAGCAATAGCGTTAATTAAAAACCCCTACCATAGCACAAGGACAGCATAAGGGAGAGAAAGATCAGGCAATTTAGATTTGGTTGCTGTTATTTTTAACTAGATACTGTGTGGAATCTGAGCTGCTTTTATTTTCTTTTCTGAAAACTCAGATGTAAGTGGAGAATTTTCATGCCCAATTTCTTGCCTAAAACAGATACCTAAAATTCTCAAAGGTTGTGCTGGAACCATATCCAAGTTGGCAAGGATCTGCGAGTTGGAACAGGGAGGGTAATGTGAGCTTTCAGCTGTGAAGGACCATGACACAATTGCCTCTGAAGTGTTTGGTGTTTTTTTTTTTTTTTCTCACAGTCAAGCTTAGACAGATCTGGTTTATCTAGCATTACACCCCTAGCAAAGATTTTATTGGTAAGTGTGACCTGTATTTGCTGTTGTTTATACAGCAGTTCACAGAAAACTAGGTGTTTTAACTGCTCATTTCCAGATATGGTTATATTCTTCTGAGGAAATAATTCTGCTAAGTGTCATAATGTCTTTAGGGACTGGGTAGACCTTTACAGTTATAATTTAACCCTTATTTCTATATTTAGGGTCTTAGACAAAAATCAGGCTGAAAATATCTGCAAGCACTTGTGAGATGTGAGGAATTTGTAAACAAATAGACCAAACAAAGGGTACGAGGGAAAACACAGAGAAAGGGGGTGTTACAGCAGGTCAGTGGGAGATCTGCAAACAGGTGGAGGTATCCTGAGCTACAACATAGTGGATTAGGTACGGTACCGTACACTGATTTATATTCCTCATTCATGAAAGTGGTGATGAGGGAAGACTGGGATGAGGGGTTTTTTTTCTCTGTTTAGACTGAGCTCATATTTGCAAACTTTCTAAAGTAACCTGCACCGTGTGTAACTTAAGCCAGTGAAATTGCTGATGTTTTTTTTTTTCTGTCTTCCTTCATCTAACATAGTGATCACCTACGGGATAGCAAATAACTAGAATACAGCTGGTTTAGATATGATTGACGCTAACATTTTCATGATACGGTAGCCTCAACATGGAGCAGCAGAATGATAATCACTATGTATAAATTTAATTTTCCTAGATGTGAGATTAGCACATTTGTTGTCTTCCCATAAAAGTTTCCTATTTCTGTTTTGTATTAAATTTTTGTCACTCCTTGTCTGATCTCACTGCCTTTTAGCATAGATATTTCTCTATGTCTCTTTTTCCTAAAAGAAGCCAAAAGCTCTTCACAATCTTTCCTCATTTGTCACACGTCAAGACATTGTGTTCACTCTGCCTGCTGTAAAATAGGAGGGGCCTGATTAAAATCAGTATAAACCCACTTTAGTTAAAACTAAAAAGCAGAAGAAAAGACAGTGCTTCTGAGCATGCCTGTTCTCTTGAGCACTTCTATTTGAGTGTGGATGCCCAGGATGTGTTCTTACAGAATTTTAGGCTGGATCAAGGGGTGACCTATCTAACATTATGTCATTTTTAATTCTTTCTCCCCAGTTATTACCAGATAAGAGTGGGACTGAAGATCCCATCCAGGATTCCCCACAGGCTGTTCGCTACGATTGCAGGACAGACAGGTAAGCATGTCCCAGAGGGATGTGACATGACTGGAGGTGAGGCAGCATGGAGGTTGAGAATGTGTGCGGGAAATGCGTGAGCCTGGATTTGAATCCAAACCTGAATTTCCCTAATGATCTATGGCTGTTCAGCTCTCTGTTGTGGTATGGGTTTGGGCTGAGTTGAATTTGAGTTTTGGTGCTTGTGTCTGTCAGAAAAGGAGAGGAAATTCTCACCATCTTATCTGCAAGCAGTCTTTCTTATATGTGGCTTTCCTTGCTGACAATGGAAAGAGTTGGTGTACTAGAGGCGATTTCTGGATTAGAATTGTTTCAGTGTGTAGTGGGTTGACCCTGGCTGGACACCAGGTGCCCATCAAGCTGCTTTATCACTCCCCCTCTTCAGCTGGACAGGGGAAAGAAAATATAATGAAAGGCTCGTGGGTCAAGATAAGGACAGGGAGATCACTCAGCAACTGCCTTCACGGGCAAAACACACTCAGCTTGGGGAAATTATTTTAGTTTATTACCAATCAAATCAGAGTAGGATAATAAAAAATAAAACCAAATCTTAAAACACCTTTCCCCCACCTATCCCTTCTTCACTGACCCAACTTCACTCCTGACTTCTCTACCTCCTCTCCCCGAGCACGGCAGTGGGATGGGGAATGGGGGTTGCAGTTAGTTCATCACATGTTGTGTCTCCTGCTCCATCCTCTTCAGGGGCAGGACTCCTCACTCTCTTCCCCTGCTGCAGCATGAAGTCCCTGCCACGGGAGACAGTCCTCCATGAACTTCTCCAATGTGAATCATTCCCACCGGCTACAGTTCTTCAAGAGCTGCTCCAGAGTGCGTCCTTTCCATGGGGCTGCAGTCCTTCAGTCCCAGCCTGCTCCAGCGTGGGTCACCCACAGGGTCACAGGTCCTGCCAGAAAACCTGCTCCAGCGTGGGCTTCTCTCTCCACGGGGCCACAGGTCCTGCAAGGAGCCTGCTCCAGCGTGGGCTTCCCACGGGGTCACAGCCTCCTCCAGGCATCCCCCTGCTCTGGCGTGGCGTCCTCCATGTGCTGCAGGTGGAGATCTGCTCCCCCGTGGCCCTCCGTGGGCTGCAGGGGGACAGCCTGCCTCACCAGGGGCTTCCCCAGGGGCTGCAGGGGAATCTCTGCTCCGGCGCCTGGAGCATCTCCTCCCCTCCTTCTGCACTGACCTGACCTGGGGGTCTGTAGGGCTGTTTCTCTCACATGTTCTCACTTTTCTCTCCAGCTGCTGTTCCACAGCAGTTTTTTCTTCCCCGTTCTTAAATCTGTTCTCCCAGAGATGCTACCACTGTGGCTGATGGTCTTGGCCTTGGCCAGCGGCCTGTCCATCTTGGAGCTGGCTGGCATTGGCTCTGTCAGATTTAGGGGAACCTTCTAGCACATTCTAGCCACCCCTGTAGCCCCCCCGCTACCAAAACCTTGTCATGCAAACCCAATACACAAAAGCTGTTGTGTTAACAATAGCTTTTAGAGAATAACTTATAGAGTCCTTTTGACATAATGTCATGCAGAGAGGAATAAAAAAATGTGACTGCAGGATTATTGAGTTTCTGAGCTTCGATATCGCATTCTGGCTTTTTTACTTTTTATATTTGAAAATATTCCAGTTATTCTTTTGTGGATTAAAAGGTTTCTTTTCCCTAAGTAAAACAGTATTTTTCAGTTTGGAAGTCTGGTTCAATTAAGTATGATACATTAAAATTCAAAATTATTATACAAATTATATTTGTATAAAATGAAAATATTTATACAAAAATATGAAGAAATCACCTGAAAAACAATTCTGAAACTCAAAGTCTGACTAAAGGAATTTATTTGGGAAATAAATAAATAAAGGTTTGGAAAACCTCTTAGTATGAAAAATCTCCAAGGAAGAAATAAAATTATTTTTCATCATGTTCCAGTGTAATTTGCCCTTGGCATATCCAGAATCCCCTGGACTTCCTTTGCTCTCTGAAAATGCCCTCAATTTACAGTAGTTTCTGGCATAATTAATCTTGAACTAATGAAATACTCTTAGTATGAAGATCGCTAGAATTTTGCTTTCTAAGGGCAAAACCCCCTCAACAACAAACAACAAAAACCCCAAACTACTCCTATTCTGCATTGAACCAGCAATGGCTATATTATTTAAGGAAGAAACTGAACTATTTTCTATATTTACTTTTTATTCAGATTGGTATTTTCTTCTGCATGATACATCCTCAGTGTCCCATCTTCTTTCACCTGTACTAGAAACAATTCGTGTAAAAGCATGGCCAGGAGAGAGACGAGGCAGGCAGTGCGGTTACAGGATTAGCAGCTGGCTTCCATAGTGCTAATGCAATCCAGACTGGAGTCTAATAGCTTTATAGGGCTAACATCAAGACAGGGGGTATTTAAGCTGTTAAGGCTTTAAACAGTTTTTCATTGGCTATCTTTGCAAGTACTTCCTAATTGATTTCCTAGGTCTGCAAGAGAGCATCGTTTAATGGGACTGAACTTAAAGGCAAACAGGCCATAATGTTCTTTTTGTTCTCATGCCTCTGATGTCTCTCAATGTGAGGATAGCTGGGATTGGGCTAATTAAATTGCTGTGCATGTTTCAATAAGACACTCCTATTAAAATAGTATTACAACAAAACAAGGTTGTTATAAAATAGTGAATAAAATCCTACCTCACCAAGAATGAATGCAAAATAGGTGGGATGATACATGAGTTTGATTTAAAGGAAATATTTTTAATCTTTTCCTTATCAGGTTCATAGGATCTATGAGAACTGAGAATATATTTTGAAAACAATTATGTAAATTTAAAAGTAAAATCTGTGACTATATGCAGTAATAAAGTATATAAAATATGTAAATATATAAGATAAATTAGAGGTAGTATTTATCTTCCAGTGCATGTGGCCTTTTAGTTTTATTAAATTTCGCAGGATTTACAATCAAACCATGGGAACTCACAGCATTGATTGTTTGCTTCCCACTAGATGTTTTCAGCAACAGAAGCCAAAAAATAAGTAGTTTTCAAGAATTCAGCAGAGGGGAAGCTTAAGCCTCTATTGGACATTCCTTTGGTGGTTGCCAGCCAAATCTGAAAAGCAAGGACTCCATCAATGGCACAGGGCTGACAGGTTGTACAGGAAGCCTTGATGACCTACTACACGGTCCACATGCTGGCCGCATCCCGTCTACATTGTGGGAAGAGAATGGGCTATATGCCCCAGTTGAAGCAAAGAGGAGCTGTGCTGGAGCCCAGTAGCTCCTGTGGTTTGGTCACTTAGGTCATCAAGGCTGCACATTAGCTTGTATTGAGTCAGGCTGTATGAACATAAATATGCCATGTAGCATATATACATATGCACATATATATATTCGTAAAAATACATACATTTCATTCATACTCCCAAGCATTTTTAGCAAGGTCGGTTTCCTTAGAGACAAGAGTAGACTGGTGGCTGGTGACTTTTTCAGCAATGAAAAGGAGAGAGGAAACAAGGCTTATTGTGCACTGTCTTTAGTTGCTCTCATGCAGGTTTTCAACCCCTGTGAAATTTAGCTTCCTGTCTCTGAACAGATATCATGACTGATGCAGCCTGCTTCTGGCTTATAAAGAACAAATTACTCTCTCTGCTTTTTCTTGTGCAGCTCATAACAGCACATACTTCATTGGCCTCAGCATCAGTTCTGCAGGGCTGAGCAAATGCAGACGTATCTTAAAGCTAAACTCTAAGAATGCCTTTCTGAGTGGATTTATGGGGCTTTTGCTTCTGGTGCTCTTCAGCAGCATGGCTTGTTAAAGTTGCCATATGATGGTGTCCACCTGTACCACACAGTGGGCTGAATCTGCATGACTCAAGAACTAACAGCTAAAGGAATGGGGAAAGTGAATATGCCATCTCACAGTAGCACATTTGTATAATTAGCTCCTTGGCTGAGTTGTTTTATGATCCACTAATTGTATTCTATAATTTTTTAGGCTACCGTATAAATTCTGGGACAAGGATACATAGAAGTTAGGAGTGCGCATTCAGTGATTTCCAGGCTATATACATACAAGATGAAAAACTGCAGGAGCTTACCTAAAAAACATATCTTTAAAACATTTCTATTTTAAAGTTTACCCATAAGCACACAAAATCATTGGTCAAAACACTGGGAGAAATAACACTGGTCAGAAACAGGATTAGATGTTTTATCTTGATTTCCTGTTCTACCTGAAAGCGTGGAGGCCAGAAAAACAGTATAGGTAAGGATTATTTAGGAAGATGGTATGCATGGGGTAAATCTTAGCAGCGTTATTGCCTATGAAGAATATGTGGGTGAATTACATTGTTGAAGATACCAGTTAAGCCAAATCTCAGGAAAAGTATAAATTTTAATTTCATCTGCACCGTTTTGCAGTAGTCTACACATCACCTGGGTGCATTATTGTTTTGAGAGAGAATTATTCTTTATCAGTGAAAGTTGTAGTCAGGTTTTTAATAAGTTCTGTTCTTATACCCACTATGCCTCATTGTCATACACTGCAACCATGGATAGCTGCTTGCCTACCAGCTTGCCTAGCCGTTTACTTTACTGGCCAAGGAAATATTTTTGGTGGGTGAACATTAAGAAAAAGATTATTTTGTATAGCATATAACTAAAAAAATTACTTAGGACTTTGATTTGTGTCCAGATTTCCTTTGTGCCATCCAGAAGTACTACGTTGCCAATTTTCAACACTTTTCAAATAGACAGTTATTTTTGAAAACTTGGCCTGAAAATCTAATTGCAAGTAATATAAAGTATTTAAGAAAAAATATTACCTGCTAGGCTAATATTTATTAGATGGTAGCAGTGTTCCACCTAATTTTATTCAGTTAAATTAGATTATTGTCTAAGCATGCAGAAAGCCAAAGACAGCCAAGGAATGTGGTTCTTTCTTCATCTATTTCATATAAGGCAGGGGAGATAAGATGCAATATTTGTTCCAGACACGTTGAGAAAAAGTAGCTGTCACTGCCATTACACATTAACTCTTTGGTGATGTAGAGATGTTTCATGTATACACAGTTTGATGCCTTCTGATAAAATGGAATAACTGACATTAGGTGACAGGAAAAAAATAGCATGATTTAAGTTGTGATATGCAAAAAGGAAAGTAGGAGAGAGTATCAGAAAATGAAGAACATCACTGTAACCTTTGTCTGCATTGTGCGATACAAGTTCATGATCACCCACACTGAATGCCCTTTCCTATAATTTAAATGTTGATCTGTGACTACCTTGCACCTAAGACCTAATTTGAAGGGTTATTTATGTTTCTGATATGCTTCTTAATGAACTGTTTGTGCCCATTTATAATAAACAGTTAGTGATTCTAATCTCTTTATTAGTATTTGGATATCTCAAAGAAGTTCCTGGTGAGGGAATTCTACTTTGATTATTAAAAAAACCCCTTTTCTTGTAAATGGCTTCTTAATGCAGTCAAAACAAGTATTTGCAGTTAGTTGCTCATTAGAGCAAGAAGAAGCAACACCATGACTTGTGGAACAGTATGAAATTGCAGTCATTAGTTTCAGTAACTTTTCGAAAGGTAATTTCTACCTCCGTTAACTGAAGATAAGCTTACTGCTTTTGAAGCATGAGAAAAGGGGGGAGAGATTCATGCTTTTACAAATACATGGTTTTGTTTTCAAAGTTTATTAAATTAATCTGAAAATAAATATGTATTTTATATATAAAATAAAGCATACCTGACAAATACAAATTATATCTAGAGGGGACCTTACTGTGAGAGAAGTTATTTTGGGGATGAGTTGTCTTAAAGAACCTCATTAGCTGAAGGATCATAAGAGATGATCAGACATTTTAGGAATTGTTAATCCACAATCTCAACAGACCTAATTCCATGATATTGCAAGAGAAAAGAAGAAAGAAATAGAAAAAAAGATGAAAAGGAGTAAACCAAAGAGATCTCTGACTGATGCACTACTTCTGTGTGCATGTCTCAATCCTTTTCCAGTCAAGGCCTTTCATAAATGGCTCAAAGGACAGAAGGTGAAAAGATGTATTTGTGGCTGGGAGATTTTCCATTGCAGACCCTGAACTATGCAGGACAGCCTCCCTTCCCCCCGCCAGAAGCTGGGGTAGATCATGTAGATGGCAGTGGCTTAGGCCACAGTCTTGGAGACGCTGACGAGCATCCCAACCCAAAATTGAGACCTGGTCAGTGGAAAAAGTCAGAACTAGGAAGGGTCTGTAAGCACCAACACATGCCACAAGTCTCTTCCCCAGGCAGTGAGTCTGAGACACAAAACTTCATCATCAGTAGCCACCTGAAGGTCTGGCAGAAACAATCCAGTTGTTCAGATTGAGAGAGCCAACACAGTATTTCTGCTGCTTGAGACCAAGAATGAACTTCAGCTCTGTGGTTAAATAGGCCATACAGCTTTTTCAGACCTACCACTGGTGTGAATTGGACCTTCACAGTGCTCGCTTCCCTTCCAAGTTTACTTACATGTCTCTGATTTCCCCACACAGCGATCCTTGCTACCTTCAGTCTAATATAAGGTTCAATCTTGCAAGTTTTTTAAAATCCACCACGGCTCTAAACATTGAATGGTCATTTACACTAACTCAGTAGGTAAATTGCATCCATAAAGATGTTTCCTGCTGCTCTGCACTGATGAAAAACTTATGTGGTGCCCTATTCTGATGTCCCATACTTTACTCAGGGTATTTTCTCATCTGAATTAATATTTGGAATAAATACATGGAGTGTCAGCTACGCAGGTGACACAACAAAAGAATATTTGCTCACCTAAGTTTCTGAAGCACAGAATTATTTTCAGATGTGAATTCTCTAACTGAACAAGGCTCTTGGGGAACTGGCAATGAATTTTGAAACAGAAATAAACATTACGAAAAGCATATATTCTATTTGCTTTAACAAACCATTAAGTATTTAAGAAAGCAAAGACAAAACTTTCTGCTCATCCTAAGTGGGTCAGCTATTCTATCATCTCACATTTCAGCATGTCTGAGAAATGAACCTCAGTTTATAGAGCAATACAGCGATAAGAAACTGCATTTATGTTAGGATCTTTCATACAAGGAAATTGATAGGACATCTTGCTTTTTATCATCACTGAATCTATGTATGGGCAGAAAGGTAGTTTTATGTAATTCTTTCCATGAGACTAATTCAAAATGTCAAAAGGCAAGGTTAAGATAAAGGATTAATCTCAGAAATGTGCAGCTTTAATCAAAAGTCATGCTGAGAGAGAAAACATTCTGAACTTTTTGATCAAGCAATTTAAAAATAATGGTGTCTCCTTTAGATATTATTTATCCTAAATATAACATCTGCATTTATTCCAAATATAAATATGCTAAACATAATATTTCAAAACTAAAACCGGTCTCTTCAAACATTTAAATAGGAAAATGATGATGCACTGAAAGAGTTTGTGTCTGGAAAGTGTTGTCTTTGCACTTTTAAAGTAGGCTTATTTTAGCTCAATTGTAAAATGGAGGGTGTGCACGAGTATTACTCTGCTAAAGAATGTGTATTTTCAAGCTTCAGCACTTGAGTTTTCAAGCCTTCTAAAAAGCAGATATGCAGGTCAGTACATGCAGATAAATGTGGCAGGTTCAACTGTTTTTTTACCTTTAGAGCCGAAATTTTCGGAAGTCACTCGTTATTTGTATTGCTTCAGTCTTTTTTTTTTTTCTTCAGCCTGAAACACTGAAGTTTCAGTAGAAAGGTACTTCTGAAACTGGGATGTCAAAATGGGCTAACTAAATAACCTACAACAGCTTAAAATCTGTACTATGATCTAGTATTTCCGGTTCACTGAGTGCTAAAAAGGTGAATTTACATTAAAAAATGGATAGCTTACGACAAATATGAAAGTCTTGACAATTGACTGCTGCAAACCAGCATGTAACAATTTTATATAGATCACAGGAGAAAAAAACCACAAAATGTACCCAGAATTCTATACAGGAGACAACCCTGTTTTACCAGCAAAGCTCTTCAAGTCTGTCATCAGAGCCAAACCCAGAATGGGTTTGCCTTAGCAGTTCATGGCAGCTATAAATTCCCATGAGCTCCCAGTACCTGAAAGGATGGTAGAGCAGAGTTGGTGCCAAGATTGTATAACAGGTACATTGTCTTTCTACAGATGTGAGTGGTAAAACTGAAAGTTTGTCCCTTTTCTCTTGAATTCAGTGTGAGTTTGGGGCAGTACCATGTGTAACAGACAGCTGTAATAACCTCGTAGTAATAACCTTATATTCCTTTTAGGTAAGATATATCAGAGAGAATACAACATACCGAATAGAGGTTTATAAACATACTAGAAAATTCTGCTGAAGATGCTACTGTGCTGGATTTGTATTAGCTATGAAATAGGCAGACATCACAACTGAGTGTTTTCATAGAATCATAGCATCATAGAATCATTTAGGTTGGAAAAGACCTTTAAGATCATTGAGTGCAACCATTAACCTAACACTGCCAAGTCCACCACTAAACCATGGCCCTCAGCACCACATCTACACGTCTTTTAAATACCTCCAGAGGTGGTCAGTCGACCACTTCCCTGGGAAGCCTGTTCCAGTGCTTAAAAACCCTTCTGGTGAAGAAATTTTTCCTAATATCCAATCTAAACATTGCCTGGCAGAACTTGAGGCTATTTCCTCTCATCCTATCACTTGTTACTTGGGAAAAGAGACTGACCCCCACCTCACTACACCCTCCTTTCAGGTAGTTGCAGAGAGTAATAAGGTCTCCCCTCAGCCTCCTTTTCTTCAGGTTAAACAGTCCCAGTTCCCTCAGCCGCTCCTCATCAGACTTGTGCTCCAGGCCCCTCACAAACTTGGTTGCCCTTCCCTGGACACACTCCAGCACCTCAATGTCTTTCCTGTAGTGAGGGGCCCAAAACTGAACACAGGACTCGAGGTGCGGCCTCACCAGTGCTGAGTACAGGGGGACAATCACCTCCCTGCTCCTGCGGGCCACACTATTTCTGATACAGGCCAGGATTCCATTGGCCTTCTTGGCCACCTGGGCACACTGCTGGCTCATATTCAGCCGGCTGTCGACCAGCACCCCCAGGTCCTTTTCTGCCGGGCAGCTTTCCAGCCACTCTTCCCCAAGCCTGTAGCGCTGCATGGGCTTGTTGTGACCCAAGTGCAGGACCCGGCACTTGGCCTTGTTGAATCTCGTACAATTGGCCTCAGCCCATCG
This sequence comes from Astur gentilis, assembly GCF_929443795.1. Lineage (NCBI taxonomy): Eukaryota > Metazoa > Chordata > Aves > Accipitriformes > Accipitridae > Astur > Astur gentilis. The sequence goes on along the minus strand of NC_064881.1, from coordinate 49,022,651 downwards.
ATCCAGCCTGTCCAGCCCCCTCTACAGAGCCTTCCTACTCTTGAGCAGATCAACACTCCTGACCAGCTTGGTGTCATCTGCTGTTTTCTGCTCTTGTCTTTCTGTTTTTCTATAAACTGCTTTCTACAGTTTTTATATATTTCAACTTGTAAAAGAAAAGGTGTAAACACCTTTGCTGAAGGCTATGAATCACCAGCTAATGGAGGATCTTCTATGCATCTAAAATGCAGAAAGGGATGAGGGATTATATGAAAGAACATGCAGCATGTCTGTAGCCATGTGTTAGAGGGGTTCCCCAGTAAGGAGCTCATTTAGCCTGATTACAGTCTTCGTCATCACAGCCTCTTCATAAGTTTTACCTTCAGATTTAGCAGGAAATTCTGGGTTGAAAATTTTGCTACCAACCCAGGTGATAAATATGAAGCCTCATCAGTCACCTGAGCTGAGAGACTTTGGGGTCAAAATTAGTAGGAACTAAATGACTACAATTTCAGGAAGGTGCAACTGTATTTTTGTATGAAGACCACAAGTATTTCTAAGCTTTTCTTTAAAAATACTTATGGATGGTGGATTATGTCCCAGTGTTCTGCTTGGCAAATCATTACAGACATGCCACAGGGATTGATGGCTTCTTGAGAGTATAGGTTGTTAGGATGTCCTAGTGACTATGGGATGTAGAAGATCATAAGAAAATACGATTTAAATAAACTGAGTTCTATAGATGACAGTTGCTATGTAAGAAGTAGATATTCATTGGTTAAAACATATGTATATACAGTTACAGTTAATAGTTCTTCCTTGGAGAGAGTATCTTACATGATTTATATATAAGCTCTCTAACAAACCTTATTTCATTAAGTTTTCTGTATGAGAAGGAAATAGTTGTCTTGTAATGATGTGTTAGGTTGTATTCTAAGGGCAGGCAATAAATCATCTGTAACCTGAGTTATGGCTGTGAGATGGAAGAAGCCCTGGGAACCTGTGACTAAGGGTAAAAATCATCTTATCTAACTGATGGTATCTATGCTGTGAGTGTCTCCACCCACCTAAGCTAATCAACCAGTCTCCCTTTAAATTCAGAGGAGAGAAACAGGTAATTTGAGGGAGTAATTTAACATATCTATTTTAAGATGAGTTGAATCACACCTATTTCTGTCCATTTACTATAAAAGAAGTTGCAGAAACTTCTGCAGAGACATTTCTATTGTGTTTGTAAAAGACCTGGCACAAAAAGTCTGTGATTGCAGTTTGTGCCTTCATGTATGTATGCATACAAATTAGGCAAGTAATAATAAAAAGTAGGTAAGGTGACACAATGTACAAAGAGAGCAAATGGTACCCTTGTCCTGCCTAGCAAAGAATCAGAGACGATAGTTTGATTCAGGATTTTTCATAATGCTTCCAAATGGTTTTTCAGGGTAAAATATAAGAGAAAGGAGAAGACACCAGTGTGAGAACAACTTTCTTATTCTTTTCTTTGGACCTCATTCTGCCACTAACAGGAAAAAAAGCTAAATTATCTAAAACATGGATTCACGTTTTCCTTCTGGAATAGCACAGTGATTTATTCATTGAAAATGAAATTGTGGAAGTTGCATTTGTTTATTTATATTTTGTAAGACTAAAACTATTATTATATTTTCACCATAAATTTAATAAATGGACTAAGAAGATACTAGGAAATAGAAGCCAGGCTTGAATATCGATGAATCAGGAACTGAATTTGAGGTTCAGCAAAGCATTCTGTTCTATTAACTGTTGTCTAGGACATTACTCTGTGGTCGGTAGCATTGAAGCTTAACTTTATGTATTAGATATGACCATAAATTAGAAAAATGAGAGAAATTTCTGTGCATTCAAGTGTACATGTGAGCCTTTCAGAAGTATTTGCTTAATTTACTATTCCAGCCAAGAAATGTTGGTTGGTTTAATTTCCCGTCAGTAATGCTGACAGGGACTGCTCTGAAAAATCTTCTGGCCTACAGATTAGAACAGGGAACATAGGCAGCAGGACAAACTGTGTGTCCTTGTCTCTGTCTTATCTGTAAAATGATGGTACCGCTTTAAAGATGCAAAAATATATATAACTTAGTAACTTTCCAAATGTGTAAGATAAACAACAGGAAACCAAATAACTAGAGACATCTACCCTGTAGCAGGTGATTAAAAATCTTCCATCAGCAGAAAAGCTATGTCCAGGTAGGATAATGATGTCACAATGAGAGGGAAAAGTTCTGAAGGATTTGTTCATGGATTCTTTTATATCCAGAAAGGACTATTTTTATAGTTAGTCTGACACTCTCTGAACCTAAGCCATGAAATTTCAACCAGAGTTTTATGCACAAAACACAGCTCTGGTGTTTGAACTGGGGTATATCTTTGAAGAAGGATGTTCAATACTAATTTTTAAGAGAGGGGTGTTTCTGGAGTGTTGTTTTGGGGTTTGGTTTGTTGGGTTTTTTTTTTTCATTTCCACTGGAGAGAAAGGATTGGCCTGCTTTCTATGAATAACTTTTTATAATAGAAACAAGTGGAACACCCATTGCCTTTCTAGCAACTATAATCAGAAAGATATGATGTCTCCTTCTTTTGTGGTTTTAGTTAGTCTTCATCTTTTTTGTGTTCTCTGTATTGTTGAAAGAAGCCAAAAAAACCCCCCAAAAAAGTCAGATACAATCTGTTGGATTGGGCTTTGAGCAACCTAATCTAGTGAAAAATGTCCTTGTCCATGCTAGGGGGGGTGGAACTAGGTGAACTTTAAACATCTCTTCCAACCCCAACCATTCTATGATTCTGTGATTCTAGGTATGAATGCGATGCAATGATGTGGTGGGTTGATTCTGGCTGGACACCAGGTGCCCACCAAAGCTTCTCTATCACTCCCCTCCTCAGCTGGACAGGGGACAGAAGATATAACAAAAAGCTCATGGGTCGAGATAAGGATAGGGAGAGATGACTCACCAATTACTATCATGGACAAAACAGACTTGACTTGGGAAAAGAATTAATTTAATTTAATTTAATACCAATCACATCAGAGTAGGATAATGAGAAATAAAACCAAATCTTAAAACACAGTCTCCCCACCCCTTCCTTCTTCCTGGGATTAACTTTACTCCCTATTTTCTTTACCTCCCACCTGCCAACGGCACAGGGGGATGGGGAATGAGGGTTGCTGTCAGTTCATCACTCATTGTCTCTGCTGCTCCTTAATCCTTAGGGGCAGGGCTCCTCACTCTTCCTTTGCTCCAGCATGTGGTCCCATCCCATGGGAGACAGTCCTCCATGAACTTCTCTGTCACGGAGGCTCACAAAATCAAACAGGTGTTAAACTCAATCAAATTTATTCTTCAATCAGAATCATTTAGAACACTGACAACATTAGTAAAACAAAGGTTCAATGATGTAAGGGGAAAAATTACAAAACCAACTTTTAAGAATTCTTAAGCTTTAGAAATGATGACCCAAAATGTATGTATCACTCACCTAAAAGATGCGGGTTCTCACCCTGCAGGAGTTACCTTGGGTGGCATCCCGACCCAAGGGGAAAGCCCCTGACTGCAGACCCACTGCTCTGAGGAGAACCGACCCAATTTGCCCTCTGGCAGGGCTCCATTTACAGCCTAGTTGAAACTGATCTGTGGTCAAATAAAGTCATGTTAGTTCTCATTGGCTGAGGGCCAACACTTCCTTCTTCCTGACCGAGGTGTGTACCTGGCGGTTTTAGCTCAACCCCACCATGCAGGGTTGACCTCAACCTTGACTTCTAGGGTTTTTTTCTCTTTTCCATGGCAGAGAGATTTTGCTCTCTATCAGGGCAGTTGTACCTGCTGCATTCTTCAACGTGGGTCCCCCACACGGGCTGCAGTCCTTCAGGCACAGACTGCTCCAGTGTGGGTCCCCCGCAGGGTCACAAGTCCTGCCAGAAAACTTGCTCCAGCGTGGGCTTCTCTTTCCATGGGGCCACAAGTCCTGCCATGAGCCTGCTCCAGCGTGGGCTTCCCACCAGGTCACAGCCTCCTTCGGGCACCCACCTGCTCTGCCATGGGGTCCTCCCCGGGCTGCAGGTGGAGATCTGCTCCCCCGTGGCCCTCCCTGGGCTGCAGGGGGACAGCCTGCCTCACCAGGGGCTTCCCCACGGGCTGCAGGGGAATCTCTGCTCCGGCGCCTGGACCATCTCCTCCCCTCCTTCTGCACTGACCTGGGGGGCTGCAGGGTTTTTTTCTCTCACATATTCTCACTCCTCTCTTCTGGCTGCTGTTGCACAGCAGTTTCCCCCCCTTCTCATATCTGTTCTCCCAGAGGCACTACCACTGTGGCTGACGGGCTTGGCCTTGGCCAGCAGCAGATCTGTCTTGGAGCTGGCTGGCATTGGGTCTGTTGGAGATAGGGGAAGCTTCTGGCACCTTCTAACAGAACCCACTCCTGTGGTCCCCCCACTACCAAAGCCTTTCCATGCAAACCCAATACAACACAACAAGCATGAACAAAGAGTATGGGTTTGAATGCGGTAATTTTAATTTTCTTTTTACAGTTGCCTTATATACCCATTCAGTGTGAGAAGAAATGGGTAAATAAATTGTACTTACATTTCATTTTGATGTTTAAGTTGCACAGACGGGGTGTGCGTGATGGTATAAAACTGCCTAGAGTCAAATCGCTTTCTCACTGATGATGTGTGTACTGCCCTTAAAGAAACACCTCATTGTGTAGGTGCTCTCATATCTTTCAATATCCCATCTGTAGCGGGACTTTTGAGACATGCTGTAGGCAGCCCGTCCAGCAGTGCCTAGCAACCTACTACAGCAATGCTGATGATACACTGATCAGTCCTGGCAGTGGACCATATATCCCAGTGGAAAAACACCAGTTCTGCTTTAAACTTTGCTTGCCAGCACCTGTTTGCATGGAAAGTGAATCTGGTTTAACGGCAGCCTTGAACCATTTGCTGCCTACAAGGCCTGATCTTGCTTGCTCTCTGACAAAAAACACTTGATAGGGAGTCATTAGGAAGTCAAAGGAACTACAGCAAACTAGTGGAAAGTAGAGGTCTAAGGAGAATGAGACCTCAGGTTTGTATAACATACTGAAGTATAGAACAAATCAAACCTTCTTCTTCCTTCTTTGGACTTGCATTCCCTGCTGGTGTGACAGCAGAGAGCCTGCAGTTAATGCTGGAACTCAGCACCTCATTTCCTACAGATTTCTGTGTGCAAAAGTAATGTTGTGTATATATTTATACATTTACTTAAATACCCTTTTTGTCTTGGATTTCATGCAAAACTTTTACTCCTTTGCAGAAGATTAAAGCAATGGTGTCCTGAACAGGGAACAACTTGCATTGTCTTTGCACCTGCACGAATGATTAGGAAGCACTTAAACCAGGATAACAAACCAGTCGGCTCAAAGAGGTGCAAGTAATGTGGGAAAACTCCACGCTTTGTTTTTCTCCTTTTCTATATCTAGGTTCATGCAAATTTGGGTCCTCTTTCATGTTCCATGAACAAGTAACTTCCTCCACACTACATGGAGCCTCTCTGAATATGGCCTGATCTGTCAGAAGAAGACACTTTCTCTGGTAGCTGCTGTAAAATTCTGTGTAGTAAAATGCTGGTTTGTGACTTGAAGCTTGAAAACAATCCTGTTGGCTTAAATAGATGCTTCTCATTTATTAGATAAGCACTTGCTTAAAGGTTTGATAGATTGCGGATGAATGTTAGGAAAGCTCCTTATTTTACCTTGATTTTAAATTATATAGCTGGTGGCATAAAAATATATGGTGCAATAGCATGCATTTTATAGAAACCAAGAAAGTTCAAAATGGCAGACTTGGCTTTTACAGACAGGTGGTAAAATCTCCCCTTCTACTGTAGATACCATCTAACTTAGTCTTCCCCTTGCATGCATGTGGAGGAAGTCATAATGCATATTAAAAATTTGTTACCACAACACCCTCCACTGGTAAGACCATAAACTCCCTGAAATTGCACTGTGTCTATTTAAATGTGCCTCTGAGGACTGCATGTAAAGTGGGTAGATCAGTAGAGTAGTCAACTCACTACATCTTTGTCAAAGTAGAAAGTGATAAAGTTGGTCTCCAGCCACTATGGGCCATAATTTTTTGCTCTAGTACTGCAGACTATAACTTTGAGAGATCTGTTTCACAAGAGTATTTTATAAATGCTGTGAATGATATTTAAGGAGCAAAAGAAAATGTTTTATGAAAAAAGCATATAACTGATGGATGGTACTCTGCCTTCTGTTTTTTCTTCTTAAAGAAATTATATTGCACATTACCTAATAGGGATCAGATGTAGTATCAAAACCTGATATTTAAACAACAACAACAAAAAAAACCAACCCGACCCAAAAATAAATTAGAAAAAAAAAATCTAGGAAATAAACACAGTATCCCTTAAGAGTAAGAATAAATCTTTCTCATTATGTTGGAAGAAACAGTCACAAAAATATGTTACTCATATTTAATTCAGAGAAACATATTTCAGCATTTGTTGCTTTTACAAAAGAAACTCAATTGAAAGTATAGTGTGGAGAAAATCCTTGTGTTACTGACATTTCACCTGGTAAACAAATAAAGAACACAAAAATGAAACTATGTCCAATAAGCAATGTATATGTCCAATACCCCGTGTCCAATGTACTCACTCAAGCCAGTGAATACCAGAAGCAAAACCTCAGACAGTGCTTAACAAAAACAAAAACCCCTGTATGTTTCTAGCACTGAACAATTTTGAAGTTATAAATGTGCCTGTGTGGCATGAGAGAGCTGGAGGATTTGAGGACCCAGGAGGATTTACTAGTCCTTAATTCCTATGATTGCTGGGCTCTTTTTCCCAGCTCTGATCTTGAGCTATCAGCCTTCCTCTGTTTTAGTTTCCCCATACGGGTAATGGGGTTAATTGTATCTGTATCATAAGGGTATTGTGAAACTTAATTACTTAATATAAAGAGCTTTGATATTGTTGGATATGTGACAGTGTAGGAGACCAGGGAATTATTTATGGTCTTGAAACTTTTTATGGTCAGTTCACACTTTAGAGAACAATACAGTGGATCCAAAGAGGGAAATGTTTGACCTACTATTTCTACCACGCACTGTGTAATGAGTTGCAATAAGAACAGTAATCTGGGAGTCTGTTAATGTAATTAAAACCGCTGGGAGGGTTTTGAATATGGCTTATGTCCTAAATGGAAGCATGCTGCAGTATCATCATAGCTGATGTACAACATCCAAAATCAGCAGGCTCATGAAAATAGTTCTCCTCCACCTCTACACATTAACCTGCCAGAAATAACTAATATGCATTTGGAAAATCTGCAGCAGTGGACCAGCTTCTGCTTTTCACAATCTGAATACGGCCAGTGGCTCTGCGGTGACATCAGTCCTGTGGTCCTTCACGGCGAGAAACAAGGGGTTAGTTTGGTGGAAGGTGTTGGCCCTAAGCACTCCAGTCTAGGTGGAATAGTGGTGGAGTGGAGGGGTGTCTAAGACCTTCTTCTTTTATTATGTGCAAGGGAAAATATAAAACTACTTCTTTTATATACTCATCAAAACTATTGTCAATTCACCACAACTCCAATATGGGAGACTCCTCTCAGAGTGTCTGGTGCCTTGTTGTGCCTGATGGACACCTCTGGATCCATGTCCAGGAGGTAAATCAACTGAGCTGAGCACAGAGCTCAATGCAGAGCTTTCTTGGAGGTCGGGCTGCCACCCCATTGCAGGAGACTGCACTACTTCACTTGCCCCATGACCCTCTGTGCCCATCAGAGCTTGGAGCCAGAGGGACACTGGATGCACAATTTGTTATGAATATAAAACGGAGACCAGCTGAGATGAGTGTGCAGTTAAGGGCTATCCAGAGGGAAGGAGATTTAAGCCTCAAATAGCAAAACCCACACCCCCCACCAGCTTAGCTACATCCCTTCCACACCGTGCCTGGGTAGCATAATGTATGCAACCAGATACTGCCTCGGTGGAAATTTTCTCTGTAACACCTTCTTCACTTTAGGGCTGCTCTTAGCAGATGACATTTCCCTGTTTGCTGGGTGATGTTCTTTCACTTTCTGGGAGACTTAAGCTTAATGCCTGTCATGTATATGGAGGAAGGTGCATATTTATGTCTTCAGAAGCAACAGAGCAAACAAATTAAAAATGTGGGGGAAAAGAACTATTTCATTTTAAACAGCTCATATATATTGATTAATGATTTTTGGTATTTGCTCATTAACAGCTACTAGGTCTTGCCACTTCTGTGTAGCACTTTCCATCTGCACCTCTCAGCATGCCTTATTACTGTGAGCTAACTCAGCTTTAAGGCCAAGTTCTTGTGAGGTAAAGAAGAGCTTATGTCTATACTGTAAAGCACAAAAACATATTGAAGGTCTTTAGCCTAGCTTTGACCTGGTACATTCTGTGACTTAACACAACACCTTCTCTAAACCAACTTACCTCCTGAGAGCATTGTACTTGTGCTGAATGTTTCTTCACCAGCACATTGTATATTATTCATCCTGCCTCTTGATGTGGTAGGAGTTTGCTGGCTCTTATCTTAGGCGTAGTTGCACCGTGCTCTGTTGTGCAGTTGTTGGTATCATGCCAAATTTTTTCCCACAGTTTTGACCACAAAAAAACACCCAAAGTGCTGCTCAGATGTAGGCCAAAAATTTTGTGTTTTGTCCACAAGCTGTTGCAGTAGCAGGAAAAAGTATAACTGGAGGACAAGTTTTATCCATGGAAATAATGGAAAGTACTGAGTGTGGTTCTTTACTGGAACTCTCCCTGAACCTCCTCTCTTTCCAAGTAGGAGGTTTTCCAATAGCAACAGTGCTTTGGTGAAGGTGAGGGCCTCGTGCAAGTCCAGTCTACTGTTGTGCTGAGAGTATTTCCAGTCATGGTGACTAATATTGTCTCATATTTTCCTGGATTTGTCTGTTTATGCCTATCCATCTTTTATCTCTCATCTTACACTTCACCTAGAAACTGTTTACAAAAGTGAATATCGCTATGATTTGGATTTGAGTTTTGCATACATCTATAGTTTCTACCATACCCCTGATAGGATTGAATCGTCTCTTGCATATCTGTCTGCTGGTAGTGGCATTGGTCTTCAACTCACAATCTCAGGAGGAGGAAAAGGAATGTCTCACATGATCTTAGCAATAATTACATACTTGAGTAGTCTTACAGTCAGATTGAGTAGCCTAAAATTATAGTGCAAGTTTCCTTCATAAGTAACACTGGAAGGACTTCACTCCACATATCTGAAGGATGAATTTTAGGTTACAGTGATTTTCTCCTATGAAGTCTTGGTTTCTCTCCACTGATCATAAAAAAAACAAAAAAACAACAAAACCCCCAACTTATTTAAGTTGCCTGCCTTTTCTGTGACTAAAATGAGACATGACAAATCCTGTGCTAAAAATTTTATTCAAGGCTAGTGGGTGCAACTGAGTGGTAGTACTGGTATGATTTGGATCTGGGGAACCTCATCAATAGACGGTGTTCTAAGAAGTATGTGGAAGTTAGGATCTGAGTTTTCACCATATGACCTACTCAGAAATAGCAAGGTTTAATTCACTCCCTTTTAAGTAGTGGGAAGTAGTGTAATAACTCAATTCAACCACTAATAAAGTAGGTAGCATATTTGTGGGAGATGACAAATCTCTTGCACATATAACACAATAAGGATCTCTGTGTTACTAGACATAATAATATTTGATTGAAAATACACTTACTGGAGCTCAGAGTCTCAAGATTTAGATTAGAAGAGACTACAAAGGACCTCTGACAGGATCCAAGGAATTACCATGTGCTTTTGTTCTAGTGTTGCACACAGGAAGCAAAACCAGAGTTTTAGACTTCTATAATAAATTTTGCTTGTTTGTGGATTATAATAGGAAGGCTGGGGTTTTGTTGTTGTTGAATTGGGCTTTAGATTTTAATGAAACCAGATTAAACTACAAATGGTTGTGTCTTTTGATTTCCAGTAATATAAGTTTCTACAATATCAGGAGAGGGGAAGACAAGAGGGAGTCTAGACTGTTGCTGAACTGTGAGATCTGGCTTCAATTTCTTACTCTCCAAAAGGCTTTCTCTCCAGTGTTAGGCAAGAGACAGATTCAGATCTTCAAAGTCCCTTGAAGGTCTAATTTGCATTGGCTTATATTGAATACTCCTGAGGAGACAGGCCCAAGTCATGCTCTGCCTCAGGTTCCCACCTGTAAAGGGGGCATGAACAATATCTACAATCAGCATTGTGAGGGATAAAGAAGGAGGTGAAGAACTCACACTGTAAGGATGTGCTGGAGGCTATAAAAATGTTCATGTGATGGATTGCCTCTAAGCCGTTCAAAGAATTTGAAGGCTTTCATGTCATATCAAATAGATTTAATCTAGAATGTTGATCACTGCTTACATTGCACAGCACCTGATTTTGACCGCAGTTAACTGCAACAGGAAATTGAGAGACTACACACAATGAAGTAAACTCTTTGAATAGTATCATCTGGAGGTGGGTTTTCATCCATTTATTGTTGTCCTTTTGGGATAAAAAGGAAAGCCCATTTAAAAATGTCTTTTTTTAAAAAAAATATTTTTATTTTTTAGTTTAAGTAGTCAGCTCTTTCCCCGGACTGAAATGAAAGTTATTTAATGTTTTTCATCTTTTTAATTGTGAGCCAAGAGGAGCCAATGGAAGTTATCAGGAACTTCACCTTCATTTACATAATTGCTATGTGGAATGGGAAATTGGCTTATGCAAGGAAAGAATCTGAGGCTCATTAGTGACAAGCATCTTCAGAAGCGAGAGTGCTCCCTGACATAGTGTTCAGTTGCAGGATGTGGGTGGTCTTAGGGGATACAGTTCACGTTAGCCAGCCAATTAGTGAAAACACAAGTGAATTGAACTGAATTTAGTGCTTGCCTGTGTCAGTGAGGTTGCTTGCCTGGTGATTGCAAACAAAAGCCTGATGGCTATACTCATACAGCAAAACAAGATAGTGAATACAAACTTGGGGATGTATGGGAAGAGGTTCTTCTATTTCATACAGTGTGACCACGATAGACTGAATACGTGCTTTGTAGTCTGAGGTGTGATGTAGAATATAATAATGGATAAAAAGGATAAACCCCCCTCCTTGTTTTTTAAGCCTTTAGGTCTTTCAGCAGCCTGGGGAAAAGGGGGATGCAGACACCTGAGGTAACCAGTCTATTCCTGCACATAAGTTTGACTGCATTCACTTATACATCTTGATTCAAATGGCTGATCCACCACTAGGGAAAGGGTAAACAGTATGCCAGTGGTGTTTTTGTATAAACAAGAAATTATGAAATTCCATCCTATTTCCCTAAAAGAATTCAAGAAGGAGCAATACTTCCATGGGGATTAGTCATAGGGCTCACATACTTTATAGTCCACTGAAAAGCTTATGCTCTTCTGACCCAAACCTCACATTGAAGGCACCTGATTTTAATGTCACTCCTATCTCTGCAAATATAGTTCAACATAGGCCAGAGTAACCTCAGCGGTATCCTTGATATAAAAGATCCTAAGGTGGAATTAAACAAGTGGAAAGCTAAAGGATGAGTAACAGATGTGACTGGATGAGTTGATCATAGTGTCTCCTTTTTTTCACCAGATGATCAGAGACTCCTTGTTGTTACAAGTTTTGTGACAATCTGGGTACAAGGTAGACTTTAGTATACAACCACTGCTGAAAGGGAACAGCATGAAGGGAAAAGCCATGCTCAGCTTGGAAGAGTTAGTTCAACCTTACAAAACATCTTAGTAGATTGTAACAGAAAAGAAACAAAAACACTCCGGTAGGGATTACCCTTTAAAACCTGCAGGCTTGAGTTGAAAACCATCTCTTTTTCATATATTTTGAGAGAGTTCCCAGAAATAACCCAACTGTAAATGATTCGACAATGTTCTTAAGCAGGAAAATCACAGCTGGACTGAAGAAAGAGCTGCTGTTCCAACATGACCTCTCTTCAGAGGTGCTGATCCAGCTTTAGATGAAATTGTGCTTGAAAATGGTGCACTTACATTTCTTTTCCTGAGAGAGTACTTTCTCAAAAAAAAATCAAAGTTCATATTAAAAGTATGAAGGAAAACTAGTTGAATTTGAGTAATTTGAGTAATTTTAGCCAGAGAAAAGTAGAAGTTAGTAAAATGGTAACAAGATACTAAAGAAACATTTACCAGATTTTGATGTTATTGTGCTTTAAATTATTCATTTTGTTGTAGAAATTAAGATTCAGTCAGCTGCTCAGCCCTAATTCTGGCTGATTTAGACACAGTTTCTGCAGGATTCAATCCTGCAAAGAACGTTCTTGCCTTTATCCTCTGCAGAACTTCATCTGTAACTAAGAAAAGCAGAGAAAGAATGTTTTTCTTTTAAAAGGAAAACAAAGCCTAATTGTTTTATTTTGGTGCTAGTTTACCGAACTGACCACTTTTCCAAAAGTCCTGAGCTTCTAACAACCATCTTGGGCTCCAGAAAGGTCTGCATGTTTCAGAGAACCAGGATACTTTGCTTTTGCCCAGATTTGGTTACAGAAGAGTACAGGGTGAGGGTATTGGATGAGGAGGTGTGTATTAATGATCCAGCTTTAAGAATATGGAGCCAGGATTTTAATCCAGTCACATGTAATTTACTTAGTGCCACAGACCAAGTGTATGATAAAGCTGGAACAGGAGTTTGTAGTTTCAAGTTCAGTGCTGAGGTCATTGGAACAGGATTAGCATTTGTGCCATGTTTTTTTGTCCTTCTCAACTCTGTATTTTTTGTAATAAATAAGGGAGGAGCACAAACTCTTCACAAATCACTGGTTAATACCTACCTGACTGTGCATGTCTTCTATTTCAAACTTATTTTGTTAAGAGGTTTCACAATAACTCCCATTGTTGCCTTCCAAAGATAAGGTTATTCCAGCTCTGACCATCATTGCAAGGTTGGGTCACAAATTGATAGGCAATGCGATGGAAGTTCTTGAAGAGCTATCTGCAAAAAGTTACACCTACTGTTTTTGATTGACATGTTAAGCCTCTGCTGTTGTTTACTTACTCAAGGCTAGCTGTCCAGATAGAAGCATGATTTGAAATATATAAAATATAAAGTAGACATGTGGTAGACAGTGCAAGGACAAAATACCTGGCTTCAGTGCACAGAAGAAAACATGAGCAGTAATATAGGAAGAGCAATGTGACAGAAAACTACCGAATATCAGTTGTAGTTTTTAAAATGTCTATCCAGAAAGTCTGTAACAGCTAAATATTAACTACTGCATCGAAATGGTTGTCATGCTGTATGGATAAACTCTGCAGTTCTGCTACGTCTCTAGCTGCTAAGGTCCTTCAACTCATGACTTCTTGTCTGCACCTCTCCTATAAACAACATAAACTCTAAGTCTGACCTCTGAATTTGACATTTCAGACAGAAAGAGAACAAAGGAGTTTCCAGAATGCTGAAATACCACAAGCTTGAACATCACCAAAGGAATTTTTTTTCAAGAAGATAAGCCTCTGAAACCCACTGATGCCAAATACTGTTGAATTTTGTAGCAGTGGACAAAGATGCTAAGAATATCCAGATATCTCAATAGGAATTTAAAGTGAATTGATGGGATGCATATAGATCCCTCAAGAAGTTTGTCTGCTTGTGGAACACTAAGGAAGCAACTAGATGTCCAGTACATTATTCCACATCTTTACCTGGAAACCAGGGAAGTTTGAACAGCTCATGCAGTAAGGTGTTTGTTATACAATAGTGATGATTTAGTCCTGAGAAAACCTATAATCTTCTTTCCTTCATTTCCTCTTTTTTTCTTTTCACCTTTTTTATTCTCCTTATAATTTATGAAGGTTTTCTACCATTCCTCCCAAAGTTCTTGCCAAGCCTATTTTGGATGCTTTCCAATTCCCCCACAGTTTTTCATTCTTTTTGCCTGCGTGAAAAGTTCCCATCAAGTCTTTAAATTCCCTCTATTAATTTTAAATAAGAACAAGCTAACTCTTAGTCTTTACCCCATGATTCATATCCACAGACTCTTATATGATTTCCCATAGCTCTCATTTTCAAGGACAGCCATCCTTACAAGGACGTGGGCATGTGGAAAAGCCTTATGCAAAATGCATTGTAATTTTTTTCTCCTTCTTAGTATCTGTAGGACAATCTTAATCTCAATCACCATTCCCTGGGTAATGATAAACAACATCCTCTTGGTTTCCAGCATTTGTAAAGGCACTAAAACCAGAAAGGAGTTTGTTTCTACTACTTTTGAGTCTTCTTACCCTACTTTATAGGTACTTTTCTGACTAATCTAGTGCAGTATTTGCTAGTTGAGACCTCCAATATTTGTTTCTCTCTTAGACTTTCCTACCACTGAAATCCAGAGGAACAATGCACCTATGTGTTCCTTCTCTTAATTCAAATGTAGCAGCAGAAATGATGGGTTGTTTCCAACATCATGTCACTTGAATATAAACTATTAATTTTCTTGTTCTTTGGGAAAGAGTTTAAAAGCTAGGAAAGGAGCTGAAAGCAGCTGCAACACAGACCTAATCTGTTGTCTTCTGCAAACTTTGTAAGAACTTACACCTCTAGGAAATGACCCCATGACTTCAATACAAATCTTGCAAATCACATGTCCTGAATATTGTCAGCTCACATCAGGGAGGTGTATTTGTTGCCATGGGCTGCACTTGGGATTGTTACTTCCAAAATTATTAGGAATGTTGATGGATAAGTTTAGAGGATGAAGAAAAAGAGCCAAGATTTTATTAAATCTTTAGACAAACTTGTGAATAAGATTGTCACCAGGCAAAAAATATCTGGAGAAATATCTGCACAATTTATCTACAGTGGAAGCCACTAAAGACTTGCATCCCTAGTTCAGCAGTATTTCTCAGCCAGGTTAGATGTAACAGCTGAGGGCAGTGTGGTAAATATTGTAATAAAACTCAGAGCTCAAAATGGCAGCCGCAGACTGGTTAAATGAGAGACAAAGTGAAAGAGAAGTTAATATGTGGGAAACTGAGGGACAGAGATGCCTCATGATTTGCCTAATGTCTCTTAAGAAGATAGTGATAGCACAGGAATCCAGATCTCTTGAATGCCGACTAAATAGCGTTCCTGTAGCCACATACTCCTCCAACATGCTGTCTAATTCAACGGCAGTGCGTATGACTGTTTGGTAGTAAATACCGGATTTTCTTCATACTAGATGTGAGTTCATTCCCAGCTTTGTCATTGATTCTCAGGACTACCTTGAGCAATCTACCATAACATTGTGCAAGTTTACTTTCTATAGTGTGGTGGCCATAAGAGTTTATTGGCACCTTTATTTGTCTTGTAGAGGTAAAGGCATTTAAAATTCTGAGTATAGGGGAGTTTATATGAGATTTTTTGGATAGCCGGGATTTGGCCCAGTTAAGTTTCAAAGTCTTAGATGAGCTTTGTTGAGGAAGGTAGGTAGGATTAGATTCAGGACCCTTTGTCTTATATTGCTTAGTCCACTTAAGAGCTTAGTGCAGGACCATGATATATATGCAAAGTTTATGCCAAATAAAAAGACAGACTGTTCAGAAAGTGATAACAGATCCTTTTCTTGAATGACCCTTAACTCAGACTGAAGATGATGAATAGCCTTACCAGAAAACAGCCCAGAGAAAGAGAATGGCTAATGATACTCTTGGCACATCACAGACAGAGAGAACATTAACGCAGTTTAATGAAATCCCAGAGAGAAAGCCAAATGGCTTTTGCCGGACACGCATTGACGAAGTATGATTGGTCTCTTGTTGATATATGTGCATGTGTGATCCAGATGAAACTACAGGATTTCAATTGAGATAATGTACATAATTAAAAAGCAAAAAAAAAATTTACCGATGCAGTGGTAAAGGTTGATGGAATCTAATTGGAGAAGAAAATGAATAAGAAAAAATAATTGTATTGCATTTTTGTGCTGAGCTGTATAGACAGTTGAGCAATTAATTCACTAAATGGACAAGAGCTGGCTGACCTAGGAAAGGAGCAATCTCATGTCTCAGCTGGATGGGAAATTTTAAAATACCTCCTCAAAGGAATGTTTAAAAGATATAAAACATACAGAAGAATATTTTGGATTTCAATTAAGCTTATGGCTTATATGGAAACAGTTCCTATTACAGATTAGCAATATAGTTTGCTTATTTGGAAGCTACTTTATAATGATATTGTTTTTATTTTAAGCAGGAACTGTTTTTCAGCAAATGGAACTGCGATCTATTATTGTGTGCATGTGTGTTAATAATTAGGTGAAATTTTTATTCCTTTAGCCTCCCTAATAAGTGGACAAAATTGTCTTTGTACAATTTTGCTTGAGTATCTAAGTGTCACCTGCCTGCTTCAAGGGTTGTGTTGAAAATATGAGGCCTTGACATAACTTACCTGTGGTCTGATTCTGCCAATCTCCATCACATTGACTGCCTTTCTGGAGGCTGGTTTGTATTTTTTCACCTTGGGAAACCAGTGCTGTACATCTGTATCTGTGAAATATCTCCAGAACAAAGATTGTGTAGTAATTTGTGGAAAGAATTGGGGTCAGAAGAGGAACATCTGATTTATAGCTGATATATCTTGCCCTGGGAACTCAGCAAGTTTTTCCATCCATTTTATGGGCAGGAAAGGAGGAATATGTGTTTCTACCCTTTCTCCTACTGTATGCAAATACCATATCTAGTGGTCGGAATCACAGACCACCTGGGCACTAGGATCAGGTCTCTCCTGAATGAGCAAGGGATCTGGTCAGATCCACTTCGATGTGGAGGAAGAAGATAATGTGGAGGACTCACCTTGCAAATGTGGATGTGACAACCCCACCTTGGACATCACACTAGAAGTTGAACCTGCAGCCTGTAGAACGGAAGATCCTCAGCTGCAGCTGAGAATCAGGTCTCTTGTATCTAACCTAACTCTGATGATTGATCATAGAAAGGATATGAAAGACGTCCTGACTGGTATTTTACACAAAGAGGAAAAAAACTGTAGGACCTTGAAGCCTTTTTTGTGTTTACTTTTGTGATCCAGAGTGGGGTTCAGAAACCTGTATTTAAATACCTAGATAACTTGCCTGGCTTTTCAGAAACACTAACCAGCAATGGTGGCTTCATCCACTGGGAGTCTGAAATCCTTCACTCAGAATCCTCAGGTTTTTTATTTTACAGTGGGATCTTAGGGACTACCTCTTACGTCTGACAAATTAGATTTATTGTCAGATTTTTTGTTAGACTGTCACAAAATGTTTTACTTATTTAGTTCACAGTAATTTACGCTCTGAGTAAAGTGCAACTGGCCATAATGCTGAAGATAAAAGTTTGGTAAATGTACGACCTCCATCCATCACCTTCTTGAACACAGCAGGCATTGCAATAGTACATTAGGAGAGCATTTAGTTCCCAATCCATACCATTGATCAGAGGACTTGAAAGAGTTACAGGCCCATCTGGGAAATCTTTAATTTCCAGTTTGACTTGAAGTCTGTGATTTCAGCTCAGGACTTTCCTGATTCAGTTGCTGTTGTGTTGATGAGATGATGTCAGGTATGCCATGCAGCACTGAGGGAATAATAGGTCCTAATCTTATATCCATGCTTGAAGTGTCTGTAAAGTACATATATTCACATTTTTGTATGTATTTTAACTCCTACATATCTGGATCTTCAAACATTTGTGGTGATCCAGCTGTCAAAACATGTGAGCAGTGGTGAGAAAAGTGGAAGGAAATCTTACCATTGGTAGCCAGAGGAAAAGACTAGCTGAAATGAAATGCTGGAAGTGTTCTTTCTTCTATATGCACCACTCATTTACAAAGAAGTTGCGGAAGTTGTAATGGGCAACAACTACCTGACGGCTGGAATGAATTATCTTAAAACATACTATTTTCCATGTGCCTTCTTTTTTTTTTTAAAAAAAAAAAAAACCCAACAAAAACAAACCTGATTTCTGCCAGAACAGTTCTAAACTTCCTGGAAGGTCAGTATGACAGTCTGAAATTGCCAGTCTTGTGATGCTGAAAGAGCTGTTTAGTGTTTGGGGTTTTTAAAAGGCACTTCAACTCTTCATTTGCCATATTTAGGACTGAATTATTTTTATCATTCAGTCCTTTCACATTACACAGCAATGCAGAGTGACATTGACACTTGAGGCAGTTATAAAGCATTTCCCTGAATGGTGTAAATTGACGTTTATACAAATGGACATTTATACAAATGTCCATTGGACATGAAAGTGAAATCTTGGGGGTTTTTTTATCTCATTAGGAGTTTTATTGTTCTCTAAATGGGCTGGAATCTCTCTTCCAAATTTAATTTTAGTATTGAATCCTTCTTTGCTCCAGTTCTTCAGTGCTAAAAGCCAGATAACTTTGTGACAAGGTTGTTTCTTTTCTCTTTCACTCAGTACAACAGCACAGGGGCAGTGAAGGAAAACTGAAAACACGAAGAGCTCTGCTACAGTACATGTCAGTGGATATTTATTAGACACAGTCACTTTCTTTCCCAAAGTCACTCTTCCTAATGTACTTGGTGGGAACTGTACTTTGGCTCTTATTATTTTTCCAGCTTGTTATGAATTTCTCCCATATGTTAATACAGACATGTGTGCATCAACTGTAACTACTGTGTATCCAAGTCCAGAAAACCAGAGAAAGGCAACAATCTCAGTGTCTGGTTTGGGGCAGAATTGTTATAAAGAAAAATGAAATTTACAGCTGAAGTTTGCAACAGTTACCACTACTTGATTAGTTGTGGTGGAGACCTATAATTAAGTCTTATTTAAGAAGGCATATGGCTCCAACAGATGGTAAAGGAAAAAAAGCAAGTTAGATAAACAGGGCTATTTGCACAAGCTTTCTGGTCTCCTTTGGTTATATTTTGCATTATGGTGCTTAGGTTCTAGCAAGATGGCACACTGTTCATTCGAGGAATGCCCACATGTCTTAATTATTTAAAAAAAAAAAAAAGCAAAATTAGCGTGACCTGCAAGTGTTTAAGAATTTTGTCAACAGTAGAAGAAATTAGAAGACAAAGAAACTTAGAAATTAGAAAATCCATACCTATTTTGTAGGGACTCTGAACAAGAACCAACCCTTCTTGTGATGCTAGTGGGAATTTCAAATGCTGAAGACCAAGAGACAGGACAGCCCGAAATGTGTGTCTGGATGGGTGAGGTAGGTAGTCCTCCACTAGACAGATTTGGGTTATTTTTATGACAGTACCAACCAGGACAATGTGTGCTGTAGAGATCACTCATATTACAAGTAGATGGGCTACAGCTAGTCCAGACTGAGATTTTGAAGGCAATGCTATCTATACCCATTTATTATCGCCCTCCCTGTTCACCTATGTTAATAGACTATGTGATTGCTTCCAATTTGCATCAGGGCGAGGACATCTAGCTCAGTTTAAAATGCTTTCTGCTGTGATTTACCAACAGTTGACTTTCCACTGAAGCAGATTAGGAAAGATCACATGAACCGCTGACACAACATGTCTGTGTGGGTAGTAACATAAGGTTTGTGGGTAGGAAGGTTTCAAAACGCTCACATCTCTTTCTCAAGTGAGTGTGTTGCAATGCCCTTCATCCGTCTGTGCACGAGTGACCTGGGAGAATGAATCTGTCTGCATTTAAAGGTATCATAAGTCTCTGAGATTTTCTTGTGTGGGAACCCAAGTATAGAGACTACGATGTGCTTCTTGTGGCTCTGAATTAATCTGAAATACAAATGTTTAAGTGTGCATTGTTATTCATAAAGAAATATTTACAGTAAAGCTCTGTTTACAACTGCATCATCTTGATTTTCCCACATTATTGAAGAGCATCTCTTTCATTAAAGCAAAACTTAGCAGAACCCTGCTTTTCCATTTATCTGAACAGCAGCATAATAATACTGCTTTTCTCAGACAGCAAGATTCAAGAAGTTGCCAGCAATTGAGTAATTATCTTGTTTCCAGTGCTATAGTCATAAAAGCATTAAAGAGGCTAGATGTGAAGTTAGATCTGTTTTCCATATGGATTTTTTCCTGACTGTATAATGACTCCCCGTTCATTTTAGACCTTTCATACAATGCTCAATAAACCATGGAGAAAGAGTCCTGGAGAAAGCAGGATGTAAACCTGAAGTCATATTTCTAAAAGGCTGTATTCCCTGGAGTTGTAATTTTATATTTAGAATTTAAAAATATGGCTTTCTTTGTTCGCTGCCTCTCGTGGGGGATAGGAAGCGATGTAATCTCTCCAGCAGCAGACTGTCAGGACTGAGTCGTCACATTTCCTCCTTCCTTATTTTGAAAGAGTAGTAATTAGTTTTACTTCTCTGGGCTACTGAATAGAGGACAGAGTCAGGGTAAACTCTATCTCTGCTCTTTCTTTGTCAAACCCCAAAGCTGAAATATACTAAAAGCAGAGGTAATGGAGGGATATAAGTATGATGTTATCCCCTGTAATTCTCAGCAAAGCTGTAGTGAAGTCCTACGAGTTTAACAGAAAAGTTGTATAGGAGAAAATTTGCTGTGAAGGAGGTTTTAACATGTTTCCTCTGGAGAACACAGTTTTTCACGTTTCATTTCAGTCTCATGGTTCCTGTTATTTACAGAAATCTAACATTATTTAAAGCTATTCTTAGCAAGGTGATAAATTTTAAAATAAACCACGGACCCAATTCCAATGCTTTCTTCGTGCTTCCAGTACCTGTTGGAAACAAAGTTAAAAAGTAATGCAAAATGATGTCATGATGATCACACTCGCTGTGCATGGTCTCTGTAGTACTACAGCCGAGAACCTCTTCCTTTCTAACTGTTGTTTTTTCTTCAGAAACTCCCTAAAACCTACTGCCTTTCACTCATGGCTTTGAAGGTACTCTCCTATCATAGGAACATTACCTCATGTACAAATTCTGAGTTATGGAATGTACAGTTAGGCATTTATAGATTTTAAAGCCCTGAAAAAATAAATATGAGCAAACTCCAGCATTTCTCAAAGGTCAGGTTATACTAATATTTTCGGGCAAATCTTAGGGTCTTAGATCGGGATGCTTACCATCCTTGAAAAGGTTTGTGGTTAACATTTATTCCAGTTTTCTTTGTCAGTTACAGACATCAGGAGGAAGAATAATCACATGGAAAATCATATAAGCATAATATGGAAAGCATCTAGTTGTCAAGATTGGAGCATGCTAATCACTTGCATGCCAAACAGATTGCAGAGGGCATAAAAACTGGCCAATCCTATTACTTTGCAGACAGCAAGGGTTCATATGACTTGGGTGGCTCTGGGAAAATCATTCATCATCAAGTCTTAGCCACAACCAAGACAATGCTATTTCAAAGTCTCTCCTTGACAGAAATCAGAGGTTGAGATATGCGCGTGTCATTGTCAGCTGATTCTGCCAAGGTGAGTTCATTGTTTGTTTGCTCCATGGAAAAGTTATTGACATAGAACAACTATGAAACATCTCAAACTATTTTTATAGAGGTTAAAAAAATAAGTAAGTAAAGGATGGTTTAAATAAAGGAGATTTAAAGGGAAGAGGGGACATAATTTAGGCATGGTGAAAGCAGAGGAAGGATGCTATAAGAACTCAGAGTTGAAAAAATTAAGAAAGTGGGATATCTGGAGAGGACAGTTGGGATAATTGGCCAGTGGAGTTTGGGAGAAGGAGTGCTAATCTATCTGGTGTGTGTATTAGGATCATAGAAAAGTCAGGGGAACAGTTCTGACCTGCACAATATTATCAACATCTTTGATTATTTTCATCTAGAAATGTCTTCCTCTCATCACATGAACAGAAGTGGTGTGAGGATGCTGCCGGGGGAAATAACACAAATGAGAACATTTGAAAACCAGGAAAATTTAGGTCCCTGTCACAGCTTTGAACCAGCTGAGGGATGCTGCCAGCCTGGCCAGGCAATACTTTCAGTTAATGTACCAGTGAGTCCTTCAAGTAAAAGGGCAAGCTATTCTGGCATATCACACACCTTCAAAACACAAATAGAGTACCACATTAGTCAACTAAAGTTGATTTCATTATCAACTTTATCAAATTAGACCCACTACAAGCAGCAAAGCTATGGTTAAGTGAGTTTGACCAGATGTCACATGTCTCTGTAGGGGACTGTGGTTTCTGGTGGTGTCCTTCAGATTCCAGTGCTTTTTCTTGAAAAGGTTAACCCAGGTTTTCTTATCCATTGCTTACTTCTTCTTACTTTCCTATCCCAACTCTCATTATATGGTCTGAGGCATTATGCAAAGCTATTCTATTCTCTTCTGTTACATTCTGTTACACTCTATCCTATCCTATCCCATCTAATTTTTCTATTCTTTTTTATTCCATTCTTCAGGGACTTTTGCACATCTGCCACAGACAGCCCCCCCCCCCCCCCCCCCCCCCCCCGCCCCGTGCCATCCTACTGGCAGTGGTTGTCAGAACAATATAGTTTCTTTTCTCACTAAATTAGGCTGAAGATAAGAAACAAATTTGTTTACAGATCACCTAACCATCAGTTCATTCCTTATAAGATTACCTGGACAGATTTTTTCAGGGGCCTCCAGCATCTCAATAGCAAAGCTTCTCCTGATTCTTTAAAGGGATGAAAAATTCCTGTATGATATGCTGCAATAACATTTAAAAATATCCATCTATAGAAAGTTCCAGATGGGAAGATTAGGTAGGATAGAGTGTATCTGGGAGAGTTTTGTAAATTGGGTATGGAGACAGTGGGAAAGCAGGACATGATATACTGACTGGTCTGTACAGGTAGCCTATGCTATGTGTATGATAGTGTGCACAACTGCAAAGAGCCTTTTTTCCCTTCCTTTTTTTAAAATGCCATTACTCAATAGTCTGTAAAAGGATTGCTAGGGGTGGTGGTGTGGTAACAGTGTATTTGCTGTGGAAAGAACAGAAAGAGAGAGATGCGTCAACAGACTTTTCTCATTCTCTTAAGTGAATGGTTGTTGAGCACAACTGTCCTGTTCATGTTCACGATGGTTCTTACAGCCCTGAGAGCTCTTTTACTTTCCAGATAATTTGAAGACCTATTAAACTCAAGGAAGATAAGCAGTGAATGGAATAGTTACTTAGGAAAAGGAAACAAGAAAATAGGATTCCTTCTAGCTTAAGGAACACTGCAAGTGTCACAAATAAATCTCCTAACAAGGAAATTTACTGAGCAAAAGCTCATTACCACAAAATTAGCCTTTCCTTGTTGAGTTCACCAAAGGTCAAGCCTTTGAAACTATGGAATAAAGAGCTACATGCAGGTCAATACAGCCTTAGCTCCAGCTCACCAGGGAGTGAGAGCTCCCAGCAGTTTCCACACACTATGTCTGTCTTCCTTGGGCTGCATGTGGCTTCTGAGCAGTGCAGTCACAGCTCAGAGCTATTTGCATAACTGAGGTTATGCTAGAAAGAGATTTGCAAAAGCCATAGTTTCAAGCTTCTCTCTCACACCATCTTGTTTTGTGCCAAAGGACAGGGGTGCTTGTGTGAATGCGGGGTGCATCTGCTATGTCTCGTGCCAGCAACCGTCTCTAAACAATGTCAGCTGTGGCAAATGCCAACCTTATTGCCACAGACTGTTAGCAGACAAGTCTGTGGGTTTAGAGAGACATGAGTGTCAGAAGGTATCCCAGGAACAAGGGGAAGTTTGTAAAAGTTACCAGGATGATGATGTTTTTACGGAGCAGACTAAGAAAGAGTATGTTTGGTGCAGGTACCAATTCTTGTTAGTGAAAGAAGCTCGAGTACAGTCGTACAGCCTGGTCCCTGTCTGTACCTTAAAGCACAGAATACATCAGTGAGTGCTGCTGCCTGAAGGGCAATATCTATGGAGATGTTGTCGTTCCCCTTTGCTTTGAGAGCAGCATGCCTGCATTGCTGTCAGCATTACCAAGACATCTTCATGCTGCCAAGTGTTCCTCTGAGATAACTCCTGCCACAGCCTTATGTCATACTTTAAGAGGAAAAGAAGCAGGCTTTGGCCATTAAAATAGGCAGGGATGGGTTGTGTTTAGGAGATGATTAGACACTCATCTGCTATAGTTCTTTGTCAGATCTCTGCAAAGGTGAATCTCTGCTTGAAACTGAGCAGTTTTTGTCCCTGTAGTATCATATTCACTCACAAGGATTTGAGACAACCCTAAGCATTGTAGCATGTCTTTGACTTCGACCTTTCCAACAAGAGCAATGACTTTTTATGTCACCTTGCAAATCCAGCTCCTAAAGCAATTACACAGTAGGAGTGGTCTGTGCAGGACTGTGTTTGAAAAGAAAATGACATTAAACTTTCCATTCTAGAAGAGTACCAGTATATCAATATCCAAATCAAATAACATAAAGCTTCCTTTGTCTGCCAACTAGGAATAAGAATGCATTATACCTCTAATATGATTTTTGCAGTGTCTCTAATATGATGAGGTTTAAATTAAAATAAATATGACTGCATGCTTTTGAAGAGCTAATCAGGCTGAAACATTCTAGCCTAACTGGTGTAGCACAAGAAATAAATGTGTATTTATCTAGGCTGCCTGGACTTATGCGTAGCTATTGTGCAGGACATGTGATGGGAAGACAATAGCAGGGTGAAACACAGGCTGTTCCTGCGTGTGCTTGGTAAAAGTCAGTAATAGGAAAATGGTTTGAATGTAGTCTGCATGACAGCACTATGGTCCTGCTAATTAATTAGCTCAAGTCTTATTTGTCATATTGGTATTTAATCAATTCTTCCCCTTGCACCCTTTTTTTTTTTTTTTTTTTTTTTTTTGAGAAGCTACCTTTTTGTCTGCACTATTCCAGTTCCAGCAGACTGGCACCACAAAACCTAATCATTATAATGACAAAACTCCATTCACATGTCTATAGGGGCCTTTAGTACTTCTTTTTTTTTTTTTTTTTTTTTTTTTTTTGTATTGTGTTTGTGTGGCAAGGTTTGGTAGCAGGGGGCCTACAGGGGTGGCTTCTCTGAGAAGCTGCTCGAAGCTTCCCCCATCTCCGACAGAGCCAATGCCAGCTGGCTCCAAGATGGACCCGCTGCTGGCCAAGTCCCAGCCCATCAGCAATGGTGGTAGTGTGACTGGGAGAACAAATTTGAGAAGGGGGAAAAAAAGTTGCTGGGGCACAGAAACTGCAGTGGGAGAGAGGAGTGAGAAAATGCGAGATAAACAGCCCTGCAGCCCCCCAGGTCAGTGCAGAAGGAGGGGAGGAGATGCTCCATGCGCCGGAGCAGAGATTCCCCTGCAGCCCTTGGGGAAGACCCTGGTGAGGCAGGCTGTCCCCCTGCAGCCCAGGGAGGGCCACGGGGGAGCAGATCTCCACCTGCAGCCCAGAGAGGACCCTACGCCAGAGCAGGGGGTGCCTGAAGGAGGCTGTGACCCCGTGGGAACCCCAAGCTGGAGCCGGGTCCTCGCAAGACCTGTGGCCCTGTGGAGGACCTACACTGGAGCAGTGTGCTTCTGAAGGACTGCACCCTGTGGAAAGGACCAACACTGGAGCAGTTTATGAAGAACTGCAGGTCATAGGAAGGACCCAGGTTGGAGAAGTTTGTGAAGGACTGTCTCCTGTGGGAGGGACCCCATGCTGGAGCAGAGGAAGGGTGAAGAGTCCTCCTCCTGAAGAGGAAAGAGCAGCAGAGACAACATGTGATGAACTAACTGTACCCCCATTCCCCATCCCCCTGCACCACTAGTGGGGAGGTGGTAGAGAATTTAGGAGTGAAGCTGTGCCCGGGAAGAAAGGAGGGGTGGGGGGAAGGTGTTATAAAATTTGGCTTTATTTCTCATTACCCTACTCTGGTTCGATTGGCAATAAATTAAGTTGTTTTTCCCCAAGCTGAGTCTGTTTTGCCCGTGATGGTAATTGGTTGAGTGATCTCTCCCTGTCCTTACCTCGACCCATGAGATATTTTCTCTCCCCTGTCCACTTGAGGAGGGGGAGTGATAAAGCATCTTTGGTGGGCACCTGGTTTCCAGCTGGAGTTAACCCACCATATTTTTTTAAAAAGTCTTTTATCTTCTTTTTTTTTTATTTCCCCCCTAACCAACCTTTACCTCAGGAAATCTTTAGTCCCCTGTTAGTCTTCACTCACTGACTTATGATTGCAAATTATGTATGATTCTTGCACTAAAACGCAAAGCAGTAGCTTTAGCAGAGCAGAATAGACTGGTCCTGATTTGAAACTCTTGACAAACCAGCAGTCCCTAAGACTTTCTGACCTGGACTTTTATCCTGCCACAGCTCATGGACTCAAAACAATTCTGCAAAGGCCCAAATTCCCAGAAGTACCTTCTGAAAAACTATTCTTTGTAAAAAGCATGTGCCTGCTGGCTTCCTGATGATGATCACAGATCTGTCGCTCTTTGAAGGACTGATACTAGTACACCTTTTTTAAGCACACCTTGTCAGGAGAGTTCCAAAATGCCATCTGCTAATGGACTATATTTCAAAAGTTCAGATTCCTACAGCACTGAGTGCTGGAAAGCGACAAAATTAGCTCTGAGTACATATTGCAGGAAGTTGTTGCTCAGGGGCTATGGAAGCAGAATTAACAGGGGATTGTGATTAACAGCCAAGACACAACTTGAAAGTACCTAACTCTGGTTCTCAGTTGTTCATTAAATAGTCACACGGTCATCACAGGCTCCTCTGGAAGGAATTCACTGTAGTAAATGTTGCTGCATCCATTGTGGGTTTGTACAGAAAAGCAAGTCACACTGTTTTATTGTTAATGAAAGAATTACTCAATAAGCAGTGGACTTCAAGCAAAAATTTGCCTCAGTCTAAACCATGAACTTTTTTTTTTTTGTCAGATGAATGATGATTTAAATTCCATAGGCTCCATAGTAACCAAAATAAAATACACTGGAGACATCTAGAAGTTAGGAAGGACAAATCTCACCTGAGTTTACGTGAAGTTCATTTGTGGTGATGTGATATATCAGCACACATATGAAGCTATTGAATGCATTCAATGTGGAGAAAGGTAGGGGTTTGGTTCTTGAGTTCCTCAGATTAATCCCAGTTGTATGGTCCAAATTCACAGCTCTCACATGGGTCAAGGGCCTGAAGGATTCCACAGGACTTTTAGCATCTTGAAAAAATGGCTGCTTTTTTTTTTTTTATTTTTCTGTATTTTTACTTAAGATGCCTCTGTACTTCCAGGCTCTACATTTGAGATCTGCTATTGGCTATTGTCCCCCCCTCCCAGATAGTAACTTCTGAGAGCACCAGAGATGACAAGAAAACTCCCTCTTCTGAAAGATGCCCATTGCAGATAAAACATGAAATTTCATAGGAGAACACCCACAGTCCTCATGGTGCTGAGTAGCAAACCTCTCCAGGAGACATTTGATACCTTAGCTTTCATTAGAAATAAAATTAATAGGGTAAGTGCTGTCGCAGGGTCAGCTATTCTCATTATGAAATCCAGCCTGCCTACAGTTTAACATTTATTTTCTATAAATACCATGTTTGGGAACCTGCAACCCACAATAACAATCCGATCCATTACCATTAATTATTGAGAATGAAAGTGGTTAATTAAAAGTACTAATACAACTGGCCTAGATAATCCTGAAGTGAAAACGTAGGAGAAAAAAATAACCTCCCTGCAGAAATCACACCAGGAGTCTGTCTGTGTTTTGTGCAGGTGATTCCAGCCTTTGCTCAGCCTGTGTTCATGAAAACAACGTTTACAGCAGAATATTTCAGATTTTGTACAGAAATGAAGAGATCATTCTTAATGAATCAATGAACTTCAGAGTGCACCTGCTTCTGGATGGCGAAAGGGTGAGTTGTCTTGGGATGCACATAAAAACCAGGAGGGCTGGGATTGCTCTTACTTAACTTTAGATGTCCATTGCAGAAATATCTCCTTTGGGGAAGTTGTCATGGGGTCCCTGTGCTGTCACTGGTCTCATCAATGTAGCTGGTGGAGGTAAAGTCATGATTTTTCTGACCAAATACCAGCATCTGCATTAGAAGGAGATTGACTGTCCTGAACCTATCATTATCTGTACTGACAAGGGTGCCTGGGGTGATTTATTTATTTGTAAATGGTGACACTATAAACATCTGCATTAAGTCAGATAGACCCTCTACACTGTCTCTGTTAAGATGAGTAGTCTACACCCTGGCGTTCCAGTGTTGACATATACTGGTAAATCAGTATATCAGAAACTCAAGTGTATTGACCTTAATTTGACATTTGTGCGCTAGATCGCTCATTCTACATATGTGTAGATTAATGTCACCTGAGAAAAGTGGGAATCTTTGGCATCTTTCTAGGACCAGCTTCTACTCCTACCATCTGTTACTTCTACCTTCTCCTCCTTCTCTCTCCTTGTGACTGGTTTTTGCTACAGCAATGACAATACTGTGACCAAGCTACTCAGTCCCTTTCCACCACTCAGAGGTCTCCTCACCTTTCTCCTTAGTGCTTCTGACTGCAGGAGTGTATGGCAGAGTTGCTGGAGCTTACCCTTCCTGTAGTCCACATACAACTCCTTTGCCTTCCGTTACGCCTCATCTAGAATAGGTCCATATTGGGATCCTTCTCCTCATTTGTCATGAACTCCTTCAAACAACACGAGCACCTACACAAGGGAAGTACATGATCTGAACCACCCATCTTGTAAGACGCCTTTGGCTTCCTTTTACTGATGTGAAACTAATGTCTTCCAGTGATAACTCCCATGCTTAGGAGCTACAAGAGAGGAGCAATCTTAGAGTATGGAGAGCACTGTTTTATTGGACTCTTAAACAGAAAGGGGAGAAACTGTCACAGTAGAATGGCACTAAGACCTGGGCCAATGTGTCATCGCTGTGCTTTGCCGGCACAAGGGCTGGTACAAAATATATGTCATTAGTACTTGCTTTCAGTGGTAATGAGAGACACATGGCATCAGCTGTTTTTGCAAAATCAACATGCCATCAAAAATAGGTCCTCCAGGTTATGCAGCCAGTGTGAATTAAATGCTGTGTGTTGAACTCACAGAGGTGCTCACCTGTCCTTCCTTGTATAACTTTGTATTTGAACATAAAGAGATTGAAAATTTGTTTTGTCCTATTTCAACACACATATCCATGGGTTATATAGAGCTCTAAATTAAAACAGCTGGAGAACCTAAGTTAAGCTTATTTCACATACTTCCCTTTCCCTCTCACTTTCTTCTTGGTGTTTTATTTTGTTGTTGTTTTGGTTTGTTTGTTTGCTGGTTTTTTTTTAACATAGTGTCATCAATTTATTCCTCCCTCAAACTGTTGTTTTGTGTTATATGAAAAATTACTAAATGCAAGTTTATCAATATTCGTTAGAAAAATGTTCCAACATGCTTAATTGAATATTAATTTTATCCTTCCTCACTGGAACATCTCTGACTGAAAGTCCCTCCCCTCAAATTACAGCAGTTTCTGCTGTGTTGAGCAGGGATGATTTCTGATGATTTTTGCTTTAATATTCAGGAAAGTTGTGCACCTCACAAAATGAAAAATAAATAAATAAAAAAAAAAAATCCCACAAGATTCCTCACAGCTAAAACTCATTCTGACTCTTGATGTGCTGTGTGCATCACACTTGTCTTTTCATAGGAGGTCCCTTGGGAAAAAGGCAGCTGCTCAATTCTATACTTACAGAATGGTTTTGCACAGAGAAAACTCCATTATCTCTGTATGATGAAGTTGCTTTGGGTTTTCACAGGTGTAGAATAAGAGGATAAACAGGTCTGTTGGTCCCAGATGAGCTGCTGAAGACACTTTAAAGAATCAAATGCAAAAAATAAACATCTGCAAAACTTTTTGCGTGTTCAGCAGATTAACAGAATTGACTTCTGCTTAATGCTTCCAGGCCTCTTTTTTCTGCTTTGATATCTTGTCCTCCAAAATTTTACAAATTTGATCTCAATATGGGAGAGACCAAAGTGTGCCATTCCACTGGGCACCGTGCTCAGAAGAAACCTACTGTATCCACAACTACTCTTCAAAGACAGTTTTGCATCTCTGCCACATAATCTCATATGTTGGATGCAATCCTTGCAATGTGGCATTGGCAAAACACCTAGAAATTTGTAAAGTGTTTTAAATATTATCTCTGTTCAAAACTTCTTAACTTATTTAACACACAACAGATGTGAGTCCTTTTTGTGCCAATTGTGTGCTATGGTGAGTTTTGTTGGTTGAGGGTGAAGTATCTGGTCGTTGCTTTTTCTGTAAATGGAAGTTATGATAAAGAGACAAGCAAGTTAGACTGGGTAATGGAAGTATTGAGTTCATATGCTCCATGTGGTTTCTGCTGTCAGAACTGGAATTATCAAATATTATAAAAAGGGAGGAGTGTGCTTTCTCCTCATGGTGCTAGGGTAGTTTTGTTGAGACAAGTTGCTGAGATATGCTCAGCAAAAAAACCCCAAACAATAAAAAACGAAACTTGTACAAAAAAACCCAAACAATAAAACCTAATGTCCATTTGATACTGGTTTGGCTTGGTTTGGTTTGGCTTTTCCCCCCTCCTCTTGCATAAGCCTAGATAAGTTTAAGTATAGATATACATCTTTTTTTTGTCTGGCATTAAATGGAAGAAGCCTCAATTATCCACCTAGAAGTGGCACTGAGCATACCTTTCACCATATAAATGGTGCTTTAAAACTCTCTGGTTTATTAGATGCCTTTTTCTATATTATCCCAGAATGCATCATTCTTTGAATTCATAGGAAACAATATTGCAGGCTGAAGCAGCCTTCGGTGTTACAAAGAAGTCTAATTTATTTTCATAAGCTTTAGCTTTCATTCTTATTAAAGCAAGAGCTCTGCCTCTTTCATCAAGCAATAAAACAGGTAACTTGTCCGTCTCCTTGCTTCCTGGCTCCATTCAGGGACAATTTTGCAGCAGGGAGAGGATAGAGCGAAGCAAACTGGGATATCACAGTATATTAGATTTTGTACTTTCCAGAGAAATTTAAGTGAGATGGGACATCCAGATCATTCAGTCTGACATTTTGGCTAAATGGTTACATATTATGGAAGTACGTAACAAGAATGCTGGAAAGTTCAGCTCTAAGTATATTCGCACCTTTTCAAAGCTAAGCTAAAGATGTAAATGTAAACCTGAAAAATTAGAATTCAAAACTGAAACAATGCACTTGATTCCAGGCTGGTTCAACAGAAATTGGAGTGCTTTGTATATGCTTTTTATTGTATAAAAAACTTCTGCTTTTCATATACAAATACTTTCTATTGCACAGATTCCAAACAGTGTTTAATAAAATGAATTTCCGTAACAGTACAGTCCTTTGACAAGAGAGGCAGAGGTTAGAAAACAGTCAGACTCTGAACAGCACCTTCTGGAAAATTGTGTGTGCTCACAGAAGAATAGGGGGTCTTTTTGCACAAGCTATGAGGCCCAAGGTGGGAGCACTAGGGGGAATGTAGGCGAACCCCAGCAACAGAGAACAGGATACTGAATGTGCAGACTTTCCACAAGACACAAGATGATGTTGCAAAAAAATGCAAAGTAATATTAAGCTGATGCAAACAATGAAAAATTAATCAAATGAGAAATGACAAAATTAATTTCAGTCTTGTTTGATTTTAGAGGGAAAAAAAGAAAGAATGAATTGCATGTACTATTTCAAAGAAAGCTTTCAAAATTTCTGTTCAGAACTGTCTGTCTTTATTTTTGACTGGAGACAAGATCAGCATGTGAAATGCAATAATATTGCCCAGAGGTCAGATGTTCTGAATTTCCCTTACTTTTATTTGGGTGTATGGAATATTACAGAACAGAATGACATTCCTTGTTTAGTATGAATGTATTTCCACAAACACAGATCTTTATTTTCTCTTTCACAAGTTGTGATTTTAATCATTAACAGAGCTGAGAGGTCAAAGAATTTTGTAAAAGAAAATGCAAGACCCTTTACAGAATACCTAGGAGGAAACCGCTTGGTTTAGCCAGTCAAACACTAGTTATATTCCAGAGAAATTTTTCAGGCTGATTTCTTAAGTAGTTTGGTGTGAAAATTTAAAACTTTTCTTCATGAGAAAATAAGGTAATTAAAAAAAAATAATGTGATAGTGTATCAAACTTTTGGAAAATTATACAGTCTGTATATGATAACTGTGAAAAACGTCATAATAGTCCCAGTATTGCTAAAATAAGCAACCCATATTTCATTTAAAGACACTATTATTTCATACAGGAGACTGAGGAATGATAGAAATTTTAATGCCTCTTCTGTATAAGCTATGGAAGAGCCATTTTGCTTTTTCCCATGTAAAGGATCTTATGCACCTGTGGTTCTAGTAAGTGAAAAAAAGTAAAACACAGGAAAGTCCAGCAGCTATCAAAGCTGTATAGTAACTTGTGTCTTGTAATTACCACACATAATTCTGGTGTGTCTCAACCTGTGCATAAGCCTTTTAATAATATTTTCTCATGAAGAGTCCAGCGATTTTGGAACAACTGACCAATTTTCACTCATCTTAATATTTACACTTCCAATAAACAAAGGAAAATATGTAATTGCTGTAGTGAGAACTGTGATTTGATTTTATGTGGGTTTTTGCACTATTCAAAGCAGTCTGATTTCAATACATTATTGGGATTAAAAATATCCTATACTTGCACCTTAATGCATGACCCCATGCAGTGATGAATATCTCGAAGTCTCTCAGACATCTGCTCATTGCCTCAAGGTGTTTTGAGCTAGTGTCACTAGCTATTGAACTTGTTTTAAACACAGACTCAGATTTCAGTGACAGTTGCTCAGCAGTATTAGGCACAGACCCAAAATTTCATCCCCTCTGTTGGAGGATGAGGTGTGTTTTGTCTGAAGCACTATACTTGAGTTGCATTCCTACTTTAAATTCAGTCTGTAGCTTCAATAATGATTATTTCCTTTGCAACTGCCAGCAACTGTGATTTTTAGTGACAACAATTCGTTAAAAAGGAAAAAGTCTTTTTATTTTTCTGAAAGACATACTTCCAGGTGTTTTGAGACAAACACAAAAGGGAAAGCACATTTTTAGTGAACAGAAGCTGGAATTTTCTCCTCACATCTCTGTGCCTGTGGTCATGCTAGAAGAAATACCATATTACTTCAGAAGGGTTTAAATTTTACATCTTTGATAATTTTGTCAAAGTACAATCAATCCTTGATTCTCAATTTTCTTGCTTCAACAGAAAAAGGTACACTGTAGAGGGAGCTTCATCTTTGGAAAAACCTAGCTAAATGTTTTGGGTTTGTGTGGTGGGGATTTTTGTAGCAAGGGAGGGGGCTATAGGGGTGGCTCCTGTGAGAAGCTGCTAGAAGCTTCCCAGGCTCCAAATTGTATCCACCTGTGGCTCAGGCCTAGCCCGTCAGTGATGGTGGTAACACCTGTGGGAGAACAGATTTAAGAGGGGAACCTGCAGTGAGTGAGGGGAGTGGGATGTGAGAGGAACCCCTCTGCGGATCCTGAGGTCAGTGAGGAAGGAGGGGATGCCCCTGCAGCCTGTGGGGAGACCAGATGGCAGGCTGTCCCCCCCCCCAGCCCACGGAGGGGAGTGGGGGAACAGCTAGATGCCCACCTGCAGCCCAGGGAGAGAGGAGCCCACGCTGGAGCAGGGGGATGGATGCCCCACAAGATGGCCACCGCTCCCTGGGGAAGCCTGTGCTGGAGCAGGCTGGGACTGAAGGACTGCAGCCTATGGAAAGGACCCATGCCAGGGAAGTTTGTGAGGAACTGTGGCCTGTGGGAAGGACTCATGTTGGAGAAGTTCATGGAGGACTGTCTCCTGTGGGAGGGATTCCACGGTGGAGCAGGGGATGAGTGAGGAGTCCTCCCCCTGAGGAGGAAGGAGCGGCAGAGACAAGGTGTGAGGAACTGACCCCAACCCCCATTCCCTGTCCCCCTGTGCTGCCGGGGGGAGGAGGTGGAGAAAGCTGGGAAGGAAGAAGTGGTTGGAGGAAGGTGTTTTAAGATTTGGGGTTTACTTCTCATTATCCTTGTTTTGATTTATAGTAAATTAAGTTCATTTTGTTTCTTCCCCAAGTTGAGCCTGTCTTTTGCCTGTGACCATAACTGGTGAGTGATTCCTCCCAGTCCTTGTCTTGACCCACGAGCTTTTCCTTATATTTTCTCCTCATCCCTCTGGAGCCATGGGGGAGGAGTGAGTGAGCAGCCTCGTCGTGCCCTTTTAAAGGCTAGGCTTAAAACATGACACTAAACATGTTTTATGTTGTATATTTTATAGATCCTACCTGTCAGAGCTTGCTAGATGCCTCTGATATTGCCTTCAGTGCATTTTTGGCATAATCTGTTCTTAAGAACGTGCTAATGAGCTCAAGAAAGTAGAATTCATGTTGCCTAATTTGAGCCATCTGAAATTGAAGTGTATCTAGACCAAGATATTTCTCTAGGCTCTATTGTCAATGGAAAGATGCAGCACAAATAGAAATCAATTATCGTTTTCTGATATGTACCTCAGGATGGCTCAGCTCACTGTATACATCTGCTTGTTGCTTTCCACTGACAAAAGACGGAACCTAGATGTCTTACCTCACCATTTTGTGGCAAAAATTGGGTAAAAATAAGTTTTATTTCTAATACCCTATCCCCAGTGAACAACTCTACTTTTCTACCTGCATTCCTTTGCATCTTCTGTTGTACTCTGGTATACAATAAAGGATGCTTACACTCACAGAAAAAGACTTATTTTGGTAATAAAATGAATAATTTTTTGTTCATATTTCCATTTAAGTTGATATAAATAAAATTTTTTTTCTACATTGCTGGGGAAGAAAAGACATTTCAAAGGAGTAAAGGAGAAAGTGCTGGGCAATTTAATCCTTTTTCCATTCTAATTTATTTATTTCCATTGGTAACAGTTACTTCAACTGTGCCAAGGTGGGATGTTGTCCAACATAGTCCTTTCCTTAGGTGAAGCTAAAAACCTGACAGCTCCCTTCACATACTGTTTCATAAAACCCAATTAAAGTTTTTTATTGACAATAAAAGAAGGGTAATCTTGCTGGTGGGACCTATTGGATGAAGGTACTAGTGAGTCGGCTTATGATCACACATGATATGTTCAGTGGTTTTGGCAAGTTGAATCCTACCGTGTATAAACATGTTCAGCACCCTGCAACAAAGCGAACAGTTAAACTTCTGTTAATTGAAGCTTTAAAAACAGCAGAAGCCTTTGAAATTTGTAAAGAATATGGTCTAGATAAGAATCCTTGATAAACTTCCTCCATGAATCTGTCAAGGATAAGGAGGAGTGACTAGGAGGCAGGAAAGCCTCAGTTTGCTGAGAAACAAGCTAAAAGGCTAATGATGAGAGAAGAGAAATTGTCAGAATTATTTGAGCCATTTCTGATTGTTTTAAACAGTAAACTTTGAATCTTGCATTAGTTACAGGTAGGTAACCAAAGGATTCATTGCTATTTCTCAACCAAGAAAATCTAGTCCTTGTTCTCATTCAGCTGACAAGATAACCCAAATGAATACTTGTTCAGTGAGGGACCGTGGCTTTAGAAATACTCTGCCGACTCTCAGTGTGCAAAGAGCAAACCTCTGACAAATGCAGTGCTCTACACACTCTGGTTACTCTTGTCTGAAGTGATTTTTTTTTTTGACATGACAGGACACCCATGAGCAGATAACACCTCTGACTGCTCTGGTTCCCTCTGACTCCTTCAGTAGTTACCTTGACTTGCTGTCACATTTGCTCCTTTCTGCCACTGTGGTGGGGTGCTGCTGTCGCTGCCTATTTTTGCCTTTGCTCTTATCAGACAAACCCATCTACTTTTGCCTTCAGTGTTGTAGGTGCCAACTTACAAAGGTAACCTTACCTTTCTCTCTTTGTAGGTGGAAGATGCATTGAGTGAGGCAGATTTTCAGCTTAAGTTGGACCTGCACTTTACTGATAGCGAACAACAGTAAGTGCCGTTTTCAACCTCAATTAGTAACGCAGGGGTTTGTTCAATTGGAAAATTACTTTGATGAAGTGAGAGTCCTTTAGAAAAATGGATAGCTTTGATAAGTCTTTCCTTTGCCTCAGTGTTGAAGTCTTTCTGTTTCTTCTCTCTGTATTTGAAGAGTGTATCTCATACTCCTCTTTAAAGCAACTTTTTTTCTTCTTTACGTGTGAATTTTTCAAAGGTGTTAAGTGTTGCTCTATGTCTGCTGCTATTAAAGTCAAAGGGAATATCATCACTCACTTCCACGTAAGCAGGGGCTGTGGTTCAGGAATTCATTTATCTCAGCAGAGAACAAAGTATTTTCTGGCTCAAGATGGGTACATGAACATGCTAAGCGCTTTTCTTGTATTAAGAACTAAAGCTGTCTCTATATTTTAGGAGGAAAGACTCTTCCCATTGAATTTGATTTCTTCCAACTGCATTGGATTCCATAGTCTTAGGTGAAGTGGAAGTTGCATCCCTTCCTGAGACATAGCAGAAAGTGTGATCCAGACATTATCCAGCCTCACTGAAGCACAGAAAAGGCTTCCAATGACTTCAGCAGCATTTTATGGGGGTGCAGAGAAATCATTTGAGCTGTGTTTCATGCTAAGATTGTCCTCATGTGATTTTATTCATATCCATAGGGCACATAAACAAATTTCAAGAACAAGTTTCCTTTACCTTCAAGATACAAAAAGTGAATACTTGTTCTCTCAGGCAAGTGGGACTGGACCATCACTCATTATCTGTGATGCTGATGGGTCTAGAAAAGAGAAAAAACAACCATTAAGTGATAGCCAAAAATAAAAAGGACTGAAACATTCAAGTTATGAAATTGTGCTCTAACACATACATTTAATTTCTGTTATCATCTGAATTATTGATCCAATTTACCATTAAAAAAAAAAAGCAGTGATTTTTTAGAAAAGGATATACTGCAAATCTCATTGAAACACTTCTTGACACTAACCATGCATCATACTCGACCATCTCATCATAGGTTTTCTCAGCTCTGGGAAGCAACTGGATTCAGAAGCGTCTTTAATTCTGTAAAACAGTTCTTTAGAAGTGAGTTTCACTTGCATTGGGAGGATGTGGTTAGGCATGCTCCAGGTTTACATCTTAGCCTCCTGCCCCATAGGTCATTCAGATGTCATGTGGTTGACTGCACACTAGGAAAGTTATCCTGGAATAGTTATAATCAAACCTTAAATTAAAGTCTTCATTTTTATTTAATGAAAAATGGAGAAGCCGGTCCAACTTGTATTGTTTCTCTGCAGTTACTTCACCTACTCTTTTTTTGGCCTCTTGCAAAAAGTTTTTCATACGATCAGCTATCTGGAAATGTACCCTGAATATTTTCATCTCTTTCTGACACAGGACTGCTTCTAACTCATAGATTGCCTGAGTTGATTGTTCCTACACTGAAAATCACAAGTAGTGAGCTGTCCTGGCCATGAACACTCAAATAAGCTGAGCAGTTTGCTAAATGCATTTCCTTCTGCCCCTTAGTTCTTAATATCCCCAGAACAATTGCATAGGTGGACATCAAGGAAAATCACCAGGGGAAATCAGATTTACATCGCAGCTGTTCTTTTATACAGTATATTTATATCTACATCTGTTATTTATTTTTGGACTTATATATGTATGTATATGTATATTTATATTTATGCTAGGCACAAGTACAACACAAGACATCAGTAATGTAAACCCCTATGAAGCTGGGAAGTGATAAAAATTCACCTCAAGCCGTTTCCCAGTCTGCTGCCTGTAGCATGTCACAGGCTGTGACAACTCAAGCTCTCACCAACCTTTGTAAACCTCTTTCTCTTCCAGGCTGAGAGATGTTCCAGTGATCCCCATGATCAGCAGCCGTACACTGTGTCTTCACTTCCACCCCCGGAGAGGTCTGCACCACCATGTTCCTGTCATGTTTGACTATTTCCACCTGTCAGTGATATCTGTCACGGTGCATGCGTCGCTGGTAGCATTACACCAGCCTCTGATCAGGTAAAGGCCACAGAAATGTCTGTCGAAAGGCAGAGGAGATTCCTTTTCTGAATTCATTGCTTATTATATAGGAGAAGCAGAGAGAATAATTTAATTTGAAGATTTTGGTCCTGGGTTAGGATTCTGGAGATTGGGGTTTAGAGCCAGCCTCTGACACAGGCTCTTTCCCTTGATAAGACACTAGGGATATGATCAGAAACTAGCAAAATCTTTGGGAAGAGGTTCAGAAATTTTGATTAGTCTCGATCTCTCTATTCCCCATCTGTAACATGAAGAAAGTGAAAATTCTCTTCTTGGCTGTTTTTCCTCTTTAGTCTAAAAGCAACTAAGAGCATTTATATTTTTTTCCCCTGCTGTTTTCTAAAGCATTTAGGACAGTTGGACTCTAATCTCATCTGTGGCCTCTGTGCATTAGCATAATTCATAATATGGCTGGAAGGAGGTATGCATGAGTCAGTACTGGATAAGGCTCCGTTGAATTTTTTCTTTGCAGCATCATCTGATTTAACCATGCAGCAGTATAATACTAGCTGCCATGGGGTCTAGGTGTGATTTATGTTATCTGATTTGTAATGACAAGAAAATAATTCAGAACTCCTTCAAATAAAACAGGGCTGGAGGTCAATATCCTCTAATATTTAGAGCAGGCGAGGGGAAGCAAAGGTCTTTCTGGCAATTTACTTTGTGTCCAATCTTGTCATTGCATGAGATAGAGTGCTGAGAGGGAGGGAACTCCTTTGGTCCTGAAGCAAAATGCAGTGTTGTCGTGGTTTAACCGGCAGGCAGCTAAAGACCACAG
The DNA here is from genome assembly GCF_929443795.1 of Astur gentilis. NCBI lineage: Eukaryota > Metazoa > Chordata > Aves > Accipitriformes > Accipitridae > Astur > Astur gentilis. The sequence continues at coordinate 48,983,837 of NC_064881.1, read as the reverse complement.
TGTTTTATCAACACCACAGTGTTATCAATATTATTCTCATCCTAAATCCAAATCACAACACTATACCAGATATTGGGAAGAAAATGAACTCTATCCCACCAGGACAAGTGTTCAGCGAAGTTCAGCTTCCCTTACTCCAGCAAGGTCTTGCTGCTTACCAAATGACCAGGAGACTCTTGAGTTTGTCAAATATTGTGCAAAGAGCAAATTGTACTGTGTCAGAAAGAAAAGATGAACCTGCAGACTCTTTTTTTCTCAGGTTTTGTGTTTTGTCTTAATACATCATTGCTTCAGTTCACCATTTATATAAAGGCATTGCTTGTACACAACGCCATACAATGAATTAGGATTCTAAGAGGCTGAGTTGTGACACTGATGCGAGTCATATTAGTAGATCAGATTGACATATCTGTCTTTTCTTCTGCTGCTGAGTTACAGGTAACTGCCATATCTCTCTCCTGTTATGTGTTGACTTTTTAAATAGTGAATTAGATTGTAACAGACTACTTCTAACCAGATAATTTTGCTCAGATAATTTGCCCATTGTTCTACTCTATAAAAGGATGAAAGAAAAGTAGTTATCAGGCTTAATGACTGTTTTCAGTGCTTTGTTATCCTCTAATGAATGGAGCTGCAGAGACTTGTTACTGTTATTAGGCATAAATCTCGTGATGAGCAACTGTTCCATAGTCAGATTAGTACAGCTTTTAAAATATTATTTTGTGGATATTTATGAAGTATACGATATTTTTACTTAATGCAGTGGAATGAAGATTTTTGACAACACAATATAGAGTCTCATTTGTAAGCTAGTAAAATAATTTTAAAGTGATACTGAAGATTTATCTTCTTCTTGATAAATATTCAAAACCCAAAGAGTTTTTATATCATGCGTTCTCTAAATATAAATCAGGGTGAAGACACCAGTGCAAAAGAAATGCCAGTTCCAAGTGTTCTGAAACAAAACCAGCCAACTAAAACTTACTTGTTTTTGTCACAGCTCAGAGCTTTTCTGCTTGCCACTTATCATTGGGGTTTACTTGGAACATAGAAAAAAAAGTTTAATTGCAAAATCAGATCTTTATTTTTGTAACACAATAGAACTAATGAATGACTGGAAAGTCTTTTTTGTCACAGTATAGAAAAAATAAACACCAGAGAGTTACATTGTCTGGGAAAAAATATCTATGAAGTATTTCACTGTGTTTTGATTTGCTATCTTGAGCTGTCCCATCATAGTATGTACTTTACATGTATATACACATTGTTTCTACACATATGTATACACTTGAATGTAAACCGACAACAGTGCTAGACCTACCCTGAAAATAAAGATCACGCATTATGTAAAATTGAAATTCACTGCTGTCCTGAAGTTGTCCTGGAAAACAACTTTGCCTGAAGCACAACTATCTGCTCACATAAGCCCTGTGGACTCAGCTTTTCATGTTTTGTTATCTCTGTTGGCAAATCAGATACTCTTCCCCAAAGTTCTTCCCTGTTGTCTGTATTGAAACAGTGAAAACAGTAGGGAAACCAGCAAGACCGATTCAGGCCTTTCCCTGCAGGGTAATGTACACCCACAAATAGCTGCTGTTGGGCAAACCTTGCCAGGGTGCCTCCGTTACATCCTGGTTTTTGACAAGTGAACATTTTGATATCGATGTTTGTCCTGGTTAATAATTCTTATATAATAAATATTACATTAGGTTTGATACTTTGAAGGCCTCACCTCTTACCAAACTGAGAATGAGTGAAAATCATGTTTCTGGGACCCTTTGCAGGATTCTGGATGGAAATTTTGTGATTCAGCTTTTCTAGAGAGTATAACCCTCAGCTTTTTAATGGGGTCCCAATTCATGCCAACTGCTAATGGCTTTATGCATTTACTAAGGAGGTGAGAGGCTGGGTGGTAAGGTGATGAGGAAGACTTGCAGTCAACTTGCCTCCAACTCTGTTATCTCTACAGCAATCACATTTGGGATGACCAGGAGCATGGTGGGATGCTTTGGGGCTTGGATCACCTCTTCTCTTGGCTCCTTGAACAGGTGCATCCCTCTGAAATGTTGCTGCAGAGCGGACTCTGAACAGCAGCGAAGGGGTTGGGTGGGTTTGACTTGTCCTTACAGAGCACTGAGCCAGAGTTTTAGCTAAAAATTCTAACTTTTTGACCTTTAGGCTTGTTTGACTTCTCTAACCATCCCCCCCAGAAGTGGCTGGGGAAGCTGGACAGCTTGGGGCCAAGTCCAAAACTTTGGTTTTCCATGCAGTAGTGCAATAATAGGAGAGAACAAGGAAGTAGGGTGCAGTGGTTGTGATAGCTATTGTCTCGACCCAAAACACTGCTCCCCTCACCTGTGTCTTTCCCTACATCCAAACCCTTCCACCAGGCACAGCAGGACATTGTCACACCACTGCTTGCAAAACACAGAGCTCAAGCTGTGCTGCTGCAGACCCCAAGCCCCTTGCTCTCCCACAGCGACAGCTGCTGTGCAGGGTGGTGGTGTCTGCACTGAACGCTTTTGGCAGCTGCAGATCACAGAGCAGTATTTTCAGACTTTGGGGATGTGGGAGAAATAGACGGGAATATAGAGCAGGCGTTGGCTGGCACGTCTCCTAACATCACAGAAATGACAGTTCTCTTCGGAAAGTAAAGGGCGACCTCATTTTACCCAGGATGACAGAAGATGATCTTAGCAAGTCTGTCAAAAGATAAACAGAAAAAGTAAATGACGTTCAGGCTTGAGAGTACTCCTCTGCTGAGTGCACCGACCTCTACAAACTGCTTAAATACATTTTTTATTCTCTTACCTAAGCTCCAGAGGTTAAATGTGAGTAGGCTGTTGCAGGAGGAAGGTGAGGAGGAGGTAGAGCTTTTGGACTCTCATTTTCTGTTTTGTATGGATCAGTTTGGTTTCTGGCCTGAGGCATTGACTTCTCCCTTAGCTCCTTGTCACTGGCTTTGCAACTGGTCCAGTCTATAAGTAGAACCAGCCATTATTAGTCCAGCATCAGCTGTTAGAAAAGGCACTTTGCTCCAGCATAGTTCAGACTTCAAGAAATACTTCTGCTTTTCCCAAAGGAATACATCTATGTCTATGGTGTGCAGGTCTGCTTAGTCTCAGGCATGCTGCAATCTCAGTGCCTTTTTTATATTGGACTCATTTAGAAAGCAAACAACAAGAAACATGGTTATCCGCTTCATTAATTCCATAGACCTCTGCACCACTCCTTCCCAAGAGGAGTTAGCATATGCTACTGTTTATAAGTAAAAATAAAGCTTGTAAATAATCTCTGAAACAAGTACCCCAATACATAGTTTGACACACATGCCCATAGTTTCCTGCACCAAAACCAATGCCCTTTATGTTGTATTTCCTGTTAAGCAGCATGGACAACAGGATCTGGTTGGCTTGACTTCTACTGAAAATTTATCAGTCACTTCAGATGATTTATACTTTCTTCCACTGAAAGCTTTCTGGAAATGTAAGAGCTGTGTTTCAGCACTAGACTGCTACGATCTGTACAGAATGGTCTACCCAAAGCTATGCTTTATCTAAGGACTGTGCAGAATCCAGCTCACTCGATGAAGCATTTGCAGTCTTACTTTGGCTCTTGGGCTTCAGCTGAAAACATTTTCAATCTATCTGAAAAAAAAACCCCAAACCAACCAACCAAACAAAACACCAAGGGAAAAAAAAATCAAGACTTGAAATTGCTGCAGATAAGCGAGATCCTTCATCAGGCACCTGGCAAACTTGTTTTCTCTTGTCTACACAAGAAAGGGGTTTTATTTCCTTAGCTTTCTGTATTTTCGTCAACTTTCTATTCTCTTCCCCACTTTCACACATATGTCTATATGAAAAACAAAGTAGCCTTTCAGGATTTTACTTGTTAACATTGAATTCTTCATTGCCCACGTCCAAATCACTGTATGAGAAACGAGAAATCTTAGTGGCAACTGAGATGGGGAAATAATATAATACAAATTTTGTAAGTGGAGAAACTAAGACACAGATACTGAATTTTTCAGTACCTGGGGCTTATTCTGCTCTGGGAAGAGGGAACAGAATCAAAGGGACACGGGGTATTTAAAGGTTTCAGGCACGACCTAGTTCTGCTCTGCTCCACTGCACTGATGAACCAGGACAACCCTGGCAATCCTTGAGCAATTTTCTCTTGCCTAAATTCTTTTATTCCCAGGCATTCTTCTGTTCCTCAAAAGCATGACTGATATATCTATATGTGATACACACATTGTACTACCCTGTGCACCTTGAATCTGGGTGCAGACCATGCAGGTCAATTTTTCTACAATTGTAAGCGTAGCTGGCACCTACTAATGGGCAGCTTATATCTGAAACTGCCACAGATGTAATTCTGGGTAGTAAAGTTCATGACTTATTTTCCCTCTCCACCCTATTTGCAAATAAATTAATCTGTAGAAAGAAAATGGAATATTTATGCAGTAAAGAGCTATTGCTTCCATAATATGTTTATTAAAAGAATACTGGTTTATATTTTTTTTCCTCTTGGAACTCTTGCATAATATCTGGATGATTTTTCCTTTGAATTTTCTTTTTTTTATTACTGTTTGTTAAGTATCTGCAAAGATAAACCTCCATTTTGACATGCCATTCTCTTGAGCTACCAGCTGAGAAGTCACGTAAGAAAAACCTGACTATTTCTGAGTCCAAAAAAACCCCACAACCAAAGCCAAAAAACAAACAAACAAAAAATCCCACCCATAAATAAATAAATATCACCACATGACTTTACCTACTTCAGGTTTTATAGCAACTAAGGTTAAGTTCAGGACAAATGAACCAACATTTTTCAGCAATCAAAATCACTAGACATTTCAAAACAGATTCCTCCTCTGACTCTTGGATCTAGGGAGAGATATCTGTTTCCATTACAAATTTTATTTTAATAAATCTTATCAGTTTTACCCAAGATGCTCAGAGCATTTTACAGTCACTGATTATAACATTAGTGAAACTCTTTGTGTAAGAGAGAAACATGTCTAGAGGAGCACAGTCTGTAAAAATCCATATATTATTCTCAAAAATAAACAGCATATCATTCATGTACCCTGTGGCCACATGCCAGTAGTAATTTGCCAAAAGCCATATTAAAATTTTGAGTTAAACACTGAGGGAAATCAATGTTGTGCATTACATCTTTCCTGATCTGTGGGAGTTAGAAGGAAGTTCCTGGTGAAATGAAAACAGTGGAGTCAGTGGAGAATGTGACAGTTTGATTCTGAGATGTATTATTTCTATGGGACTTACTTATATTTTTCATTTTTTAAATCAGTAATATTTTATGCATAAGGGACTGAGGAAAAAAGAAGTGATTTCTCCATAGGATCCAGCCTCAATGGGATGCAAGTTCATTTCCTAAACTGCCACTCCTGGTTCAGTCACAAGATTATAATTTCTTGTCATTAGAAATGAAGTGATGATGTGTTTTGGTTGGTTGGTTGGTTTTTCACAGTTTAACCATTTAATATGGTGCAAGATAGGTCTTCTCCGAGCAAGTTTCAGGTCCTAATCTGTTAATTTTTTTGCCCCATTCTGCTGAAAACTACAATTTGTGAAGAAATTAAGTTTTGCTTACTAAAAACCCCCAAAGGTCTTCATTTTGGAAAAAAGTGAATAAAAAATTAAAAAAAGGTTATTTCATTTCGGGGCAATTTAATCTCAAAGGGAATATTACGTTTTATTAAACTGGCCTAAAGCATTTATTCTGAATTACTTCAATAACACATTTAAATTAACATTTATCAAGGCCAATGCATTTCTTATGCTAGGGAACTGTCATCTTGTTTATACGTTAGACAATTGTCCAAAGAAGATAAAAAACAGGGAATGATTGTTTAACAATTTGCGCCATACAAGAACTAAGAGGTGCCACATTCAATTCTCCAACAGCCGGGTCAAAACAACCAGAAAGTGCAGCACATATTACAATGTGCAATTCATTCCAATACATGTTACAGAGGCCAAAAGTATAAATCAGAAAGGCACGGACAGATTCATAGAGGATAACCATGACTGCTGGAAATAATTGCCTGAATATAACTTCTGAGTCAGAAAGTTCTTAATTTTTTATTGATGTTATCTTGCAGGCTATACCACAGGAAACAACTGGACTTTTCAAGGCAGCTTACTATATTATGTGTCCATAGATGGCTGCTGTAAGAATTGTGAGACTCCTCTGAAGGATAAAGACATCTCATGGATAAGGTCATCAAAAGAATAGTTCAAAAAAAAAAAAAAAGGCAAAAAAAATTTGTTTCTTCAACTGAAAATATTCATAATTCTGCACACATGTTCATTCTCTCGGACACATTACCTCTTTTAACTTTTTTATCCTGACTCCAAAGAAAAGCTAAGGTTAACATACAGGATGGTGATCTAAATGTTGATATTAAATCAATGCTATTAAGTAGATAGTCGAAATGGACATGTAAATAACCAAGGTTCAAGATTCATACGAATAAGCATGGTTGCAGGAATAATTGGTAAAAATGAATACAGAAAAAGAATTGACGTAGCTAATTACCCCGTTATTCCTAATAAAAATTGTCTGCAAGTATTACATACTTCAGAAAGCGTTAAAGAACCTCAACAATTTGTAAGCCTTCCAGTTAAACTTTGCCTCAACAGACAGATGACATTTTGGCAGGTTTCCCAAAAAAAGGTTTTTGTTTTACAGTGCTATGTGAAATCAATTTCCATAAAACCAAAAGATTAAAATCCCTTCTCTGCTGTAAAAGCAAAAGATAAATAAATAAAAAAACATTAAAAAGTGCTTTTCTCGGCCTTAAAACCTTTGAAAGCTTTGCTAATATTCAAATGAGGAGTTTTTTGTGTACAGGCAATGTTTGTTTAAGCTTCTCTCTCTGATACCCAAGCAATCATCTTTTATTTCTGTTTCTTGAGCCTTTCCAGCAGACCAGGGCAGAAAACATCATCCAATAACAACTGAAATTATTCAGAGCAGTGTTTCTCCCTTGCCTGTTTGAAATTACTTTCACTTCTTCATTTATTTTTATCTTAGATATTGCATGTAGGAAATACATGGAAAGACTTCATGCTGCTTAGCCAGCTGGAAATTTCTTGGATCACATAAATTAATACATACATAAGCAAGGCCAGACATGTGCTAAGGTCTTCTACAGCACCCTGCCCCTTACCGGATGTCCTTTTTGTCTGTATATGAATGCTAAGTGATATATAGCAAACAGCAGTTTTGATTAGGGGTGAGGCAGGGATTTGTGATTAACCCTCTGAAACTGGTCCAGTTCCTAATTTTGCTTGAGATTCTTTTTCTGATGTTGCACACATCAGTGAGTTTCCCTGCACATCAGAACCTCACCTGTTATTCGGGTGTTAACAAGTATTGCTGCACCTCTCATTTGTCTTGGATCCTTAGCATAAGCATCCTTTCTTTTGTTGTATGTTTTTGTACAGCAGCCAGGACTCTTACCTGTCCTTAAAAATGAATCAGGTGTAGATACCCATGAATTAAGGCTGATCTGAGCTGATGTGGCCATGTGCATCTACATAGAGGAATAACCTCAGATTGGAAAGTTTTGGCAAAATGAATGACACTGCCCTGTGGCTTTTAGTTCTGGCACATCATGATTTTAAAATGTTTTCTGTGCTCCCCATCTTGGAAGTTTTTGTTCTTTCAAGGAGACCAGGTCTCCTGGGTATGACGTAATTTGGGATGGCTGGACAGGTATCAGGTGCCTCTGGATGGTGATCCCAGTCTGGAAGCTGCAGCACAAATTCAGTGGCATTACCTCTGCATTGAGCACAAACAGCAAATGTGTTTTTCTTTTCTCTGCAGTTCATTATTTCAATTCCACCTTTGCCTACATGCTTTTTAGGAACACTTATGGTTACTTGCATCACCATTTAGACTCAGTAATTTGGCTCATTATATTCACCACAAGTAGTCTGATTTCTCTCTTGAAATCTTGATGTAGTTTATGTACAACACATGTTACCACAGGGACTAACAGTGGGGTTTATCTCACCTAACTTCAGTTGTTTATGAGACAGTCATCCTAGCCTCTCTTTATAGTCCACAATAAGAAATAAGCACTTTGAGGGTAAAATTCGTCTGACCTATTTGATATCACTACTTGAGAAAGAGATGACTCATACCCTGGAAATGCCAATTCCTCTCCAGCAAATATAAAGGCAGCCTACATCATTAGCTGGGATGCAGACATTTGCTCAGATTAATCCAGAGTTAAGAGCCTTAGCTATGCATCAGGACTCTGGTGGGCTCAATGCTGAGTAAACTCCAAACAAGATGTTTCACTGTTAATGGGTTCATGCTATAAGACAGGAGACATACAGATACAGTCAGAAGAGAACACTGTGACCACACTTGTCAGCACAGAGAGGTAATGACCTCAGCACTAAAACAAATTAAATTCTGCCTGGTTTTTGAGGAAGAATTTGGATAACAGAGAATTCGTGTTGCACATGGGTATGGGAGAACACATCCCAAATAACTGGACTGCAGCCAGCAAAATGAAATGCAATTTTTGGACTGAAGTCTTCTCATTTTAGTACTGGAAGGTTATGTAATGGGACAGTGAGAAGTGGGAACTAAACTTCCAGCCTGTAGTAAAAGATTGGGATGAGCTATAAAGGATATGGATAGAGAAGAGAGATCATGCATAGTTCAAAGAGGAAGGCTGATATGGTTAAAGCCAGAGAGAAAGATGTTGCATCAATCAAGATGCTAGGTGATGAGAAGTTGGATAAGAGTATTATCTATGTGGGTAGATGGAAAGGTTGTATTGTTGAGATGTTATGCTGGAAAAACATCTGTAAGACAGCAGAGAAAGGACTCGGTGAAGGATAACACTCAAGCCACTGGACTGAATGCCAGGAAAGCAAACTCCATCCACATCATTTGAGCTAGTGCATACTGGACAATGTTCATTTTGAAAGGGACTTCCAGTGTTAGCTTGAAATAAACAAAAGCAAAAACCACCAAAACCAAAACTGCAAACATTTTCTAAGAAAGGAAATAGCACTGGGACAACAATGACTTTTCTCTAACAATGCTGCTCTGACTATTTTTCTTCTCTATTTTTCTTCTTTTAGTTTTGCTCGTCCAGGGAAAGGTTCATGGCTTGGTAAAGGCAACCTGGAGGCGGGACCAGACCAGTCCAGTATGTCATTAGAAAATCTGGTGTTTGGAGCTGGCTACTGCAAACCCACTTCTTCAGAGGTAAGGAGGATGAACAATGAAGTCTTACTTCCATTTGGTCACACAGAATGTCTGCATTATCTGCGAAGAACGTGCCCTGGTTTATATTGTTAGTAGAGGGATTTTGTTGGAAGAAGAACCCTTCAAACATTTCTGCATGAACCACCTGGCACTTGGATACACTGTTCCTGGGTGTTCAGTCCCCACCTATATGAACCATTTCAGAAAAGTTCAAGATGCATGGATATACCCCTGAAAGCCAGTGATACTTTTAAGGCAGGATTCACCTGACCAGGTGTCTCCTGTAAGGTGAAATTAATTATTCAGTAAAAGATCCTTGCTTTCAGGTCTCATGTTCAACAGCCAGAGGACTTGAGTCATTATTACGGATGTTGTGAAGGAAGGGTTGGTGTCTGGAATATTGAGTATTGTGTGTGTTGGTGACGGGGTCTTATGCACATTGCCTTGCTCAAGGCAGATCCCACAGTTAGTGTATGCTTTCAATCTTATTACTTACTGCAGGTGACGAGGAGAGCTTGTTGTGCAATTTTTAGTACAAAGTTGTTTGTTTGGAAAATACTGATTAATTGTTTTAATTTGTTTGTTTGTTTACGTGCTAGCTTTGAGGTGGTTTTTTTTTTGTCAGAAATGTTTCCTCAGATCTAGAAACTCAACCCAGAATATTGGAATCATTAACTTGTTAGGAAACTCTGATTTAAGGGTTCTGATTAACATGCAGCCCTCAGCTTCCCTCAACCTTTCCTGTCAAAGCTGTTCTGTTCTGTATAAATATTAAAAATATGCTAGTCTACAGCTGCTAGTGCAGAAGAACTACAAGGGAATTAACTCAGGCTGAGAGAATGTTTGGCCTGAGGCTGCTATCCGAACCATTGGGTCATTGTACGCTTTTGGCAAACAAACTGACCTCAACCTCTGCCTCTCTGGTAGACAGTCACATCATATAAATTTAAGTAACTGATTCAAGTGTTTGTCTTTGTAGACTAATCTCTGTGCATCTCTGTACATCACACGAGAGAGGCTTCTTTGGAAAGTGGTTCCTACTTTTCATTATCCTCTGGATAAATCTCTATTGTAAGAAGATAAATGGAAAGGTTAACTCTCCACTCTCATTTTCCCTTTTACTTTCCTTGGAAAAATCTTAGTCTGCTGTGATTAGGAAACCTTATTTCCTTCCCAAATGTTTTCCTTAGCTGCAAACTCTATTTTCTACCTATTTCTGTTGACTAATCTTTGATTACAGGATTTTTTTTTTTTTCTTCTTTTCTTTTTTTTTTTTTTTAAATGACAGCATAATTGTGGTGGGTTGACCTTGGCTGGATGCCAGGTGCCCACCAAGCTGCTCTACCACTCCCCTCCTCAGCTAGGCAGGGGGGAGAAAATAAGATGGAAAAACTCATGGGTCAAGATAAAGGCAGTTTAATAAAGCAAAACTTTTATTCTCTACTTCCCTTCAGCAAGTGATTTCCAGCCGCTTCCCAGGAAGTGGGGCTACAGTACACATAGCAGTTGCTCCGGAAGACAAACATAGTAGCGAATGCTCTCCCTCCTCCTTCTTTCTCTTAGGTTTATTGCTGAGCAGACATCATACAGTATGGAATATCCCTTTGGTCAGTTTGGGTCAGCTGTCCTGGCTATGTCCCCTCCCAAGATCTTGCCTACTGGTGATGGGAAGTGTTGGAGAGCCAGCCTTGATGCTGTGCCAGCACTGCTCAGCAGTAGCCAAAACACTGGTGTGTTATCAAAACTTTTCTAGCTACCAATACAGAGCACAGCACTATGACGGCTGTTATGGGGAAAATTAACTCCAACTCAGCCAGACCCAACACAATAATTATTATCCTAGCAGGTGACCTGTTAAGTACCAAAATGAAAGCACTCTGTCATGAACTGGCTTTAGCACTCTGCTACCCTGCAAGTCATCAGAACACCATACACCAAGCAATCATAAATATAATGCTGTACATTCCACTTCCACATGGTCAGATGTGCATTTGCTTACCTTCAGAGACCTCTGTAAGTCATGAGATCTGTTCTTGATCTGAGCATTTTAATTTAATAGACTGTGATTGCCTTTTTGCATATGCTATCCATGATGTATGATAATGAGCAAAGACTATTTCTCTTGGTTTCATGTAAAAAGTAAAAATTCAGAGCTAGAAAAGAAACTGCTGTGGGGATAAACCTAACTCCAAGTGAGGGCCTTGTGACTGACTGCTGGTTTACGTGTGAGTTCATATCAAGCCATAAGGGATTGAAGGAAGAGAAGTAATATTTTTTACAGTGCTGCAATGCTTTGCACTGGTCAAGTTTACTTCCCTTTACAAATTTGTAGATTCCATTCCAGGTTGTTTGAATGTGTTTATTAAACATAGTCCAACTATAGTCCAACTTCAGGTTTGGGGAATTTTGCAATCGCTTTCGGTGGGCATGAGAATAGATTCTATCCTTTTCATTATGTGAAAACTGCAGACCTCTCTACTCACTTTATATATATTTTTGGTTGGACCTTGCCCACTGCATGTCTGAATTAGTAACTGTTGAATACCTTAACTCAAGATATACCACGCTTTTTTTGTTTGTAAGCTACTCTGATTTGATGCAACTGGCTAAATCTAGGCTCGAACAATTAATATATCTTGTCTTCCAAGGCAGACAAAGCTTCACTGGGCATCAGGACATGGGAAAATGAATTTTAAATAGGTGTTGGTTAGTTCCTTTTTATGTTGTAAAATGCAGTGAAACAGTTAATATAGGTCTATCCTGTTTTTTTCTTTTGTTTTGTTTTCATCTCTGCAAAGCTGAGTTTGGATCCTTCTAATTTCATGTACATTTCTGTGTTTTCTTTGATCTGAGAAGTCTCCATGCTTAAGCTCTTAAGATGCATCTCCAAGGCAAGTGTCTTCTGTCTGATGTCTTTTCTAGGGAACAGAATCCAATTATTCAGTTCTCTGTAATACTGCTAACATTTGAGACTTTCCTTATTTGAGATTTGCCTATTGTGAATAAACCAAAAAGAGCTTTTTTTCCCCCACTGTTGCAGCCAGATTGTTTTTCCAGAATACTTCCATTTCAGCAGAAGCTTGTAATGGGTAGGAACTCTAAATCATTCCTATTGCATCCTCTTCCTCAAGTCCAGGAGATGCATGACTTAAAACCACAGTGAATTAGTGGTTCACTGGGTCTGAGGTACTTACTAACTCTGCAATTTATTCAGTTTCATAGGTTTGGCACAAATTCTACAAAGTCATGAAGCAGACTGGCTTACAGAAGTAAACTTTGCCCTCACTAGTGTCACCACAGTCAGTAGATGTACTAGTAGCATGGTGTATTATGTGACAAGGTTTTGGTAACAGAGGGAGATGGGAGCAAGGGTCACTTCTGTGAGAAGACACCAGAAGCTGCCCCTGTGTTAAACAGAGCCAGCTCCAGATGGCTCCAAGATGGACCTACTGCTGGCCAAAGCTGAGCTCATCAGTGGTGTTGGTAGCATCTATGTGATAACGTAGTTAAGAATGAAGAAAAAATGCTGTGCAGCAGCTGTGAAAAAGAAGATAAGAGTGAGAAAATGTGAGAGAAACAACCCTGCAGACCCGCAGGTCAGTGCAGAAGGAGGGGAGGAGATGCTCCAGGCACTGGAGCAGAGATTCCCCTGCAGCCCATGGGGAAGACCATGGTGAGGCAGGCTGTCCCCCTGCAGCCCATGAAGAACCCCATGACAGAGCAGGTAGCTGTGCCCTTAAAGAAGGTGGTTTTAGATTTGTTCTTATTTCTCATTCTACTCTGTTTAATTGGTAATGAAATAAATTGATTTCCTCAAGTAGAATCTGTTTTGGCTGTGATGATAATTGGTAAGTGATATCCCTGTTCTTACCTTGACCCATGAGTTTTTGTTGTATTTGTGTCCCTCTGTCCTGTTGAGAAAGGGGAGTTGTCATGGTTTAATCCCAGCCAGCAACTAAGCACCACGCAGCTGCTCACTCACTCCCCCCCATCCATTGGGATGGGGAAGAAAATCTGGAAAAAAAAGTAAAACTCCTGGGTTGAGATAAGAACGGTTTAATAGAACAGAAAAGAAGAAACTAATAATGATAATGATAACACTAATAAAATGACAACAGTAGTAATAAAAGGATTGGAATGTACAAATGATGTGCAGGGCAATAGCTCACCACCCGCCGACCGACACCCCGCCAGTCCCCGAGCAGTGATTCCCTGCCCCCACTTCCCATTTCCTATACTAGATGGGACGTCCCATGGTATGGAATACACCATTGGCCAGTTTGGGTCAGGTGCCCTGGTTGTGTCCTGTGCCAACTTTTTGTGCCCTGGCTGGGCATGAGAAGCTGGAAAATCCTTGACTTTAGTCTAAACACTACTGAGCACCAACTGAAAACATCAGTGTGTTATCAACATTCTTCGCATGCTGAACTCAAAACACAGCACTGTACCAGCTACTGGGAAGACAGTTAACTCTATCCCAGCTGAAACCAGGACAGGAGTGATAGAGCAGCTTGGTGGGCACATGGCAGCCAGCCAAGGTCGACCTACCACACATGGTTCAGACAAGATTTGAACACATAGCTTCAGTAGAGTAGTGGCTGGATTTACAGTAGTACTAAGCCTTCAGAAAAGCCAGAATTGTGCTGAAATCTGGTGTTAATACTACTAAGTCATGTTTTCCAGACATCTCTTGAATACAAAGTAGAGGACTCATATCTTGACATAACTCTAGGTCATACATCCCATTTTACCTCTTTCTTCCTCATAAAACATAGGTGCATTAGAAAGCTAATTTTCTTTTTAGGCCCATAGATTGACTGTGGAAGTTCTCATCTAGTTTATGTAGTTGATTTGCTTTTTCCTTGCTGACAATGCAAGTGACTACCTTCATTTCTAAAGAAAGTCCATTATCAGTCATCAGCTCCTCTTGCCAATTCCTGAGCTGATCTTTTGTGTTCGGGCTGTGGAGGTGCTACTGCTTAATGATGGATCCTGAATGCTCCTCATTCTGCACTTCTGACTTCTCAGTGTGGAGACTAATTAAATGCCAGTGGCTTTGAACTGTACATGTGCATTTTCCCTAGCTCTCCCCAAGTGGCTTCTGAACACCGCTGACAGTTTCCTCATGTCCTGGCTTAGCAGAGTAGTTCTAATAATTAATCCTATTTAAGTTTTTGTTGTTGTTGTTGTTGTTTTGTTTGTTTGGTTTTTTTTTAAGTTTTCCTCTCTCCTCCCAGTCATCTACTCAGCAAACAGGGATCTTCCCTTTCTCCATTCCTCCTTCCCTCCCTCTCTAATATTTTCTTTCTATCTATACTAAACTTTGCCTTTCAAGCACAATTAAGACAACAAAGATATTTCTTAATGAAATATTTTTTTGTTGTCAGAATAATATGAAGGAAGAGGCTTTTGTGGTTAAAAAACTAGTAGAGAACAATCTACAGAATAAGAAAACGTGCTAGTACTTTCCCAAGCCCTCTTCAGCCCTGTCCTGGGTTCAGCTGGGATAGAGTTAATTTTTACAGGAACCTGGGAGGTGGGGGCATAGCCGGGGCAGCTGACCTGAACTAGCCAAGGAGCTATTCCATACCATGGGACATCCTGCCCAGTATATAAATGGGGAGCGGGCCGGGGGGTGGTCTCTGTTTTTTTCGGTGGGGGAAGTGGCGGAGCGTCGGGTCCCGGGTGGTGAGCAGTTGCACTGTGCATCACTCTTTTTGTATACCTTTTTTCATTAGTGCCGTTGTTGTTGTTGTAATCTCTTTTGTGTTTGTCCCAGTAAACTGCCTTTATCTCAACCCTCGAGGTTCCAGTTTCTTTTCCTTTTCTCTCCTCCGTCTCCTCCCCATCCCACCGGAGGGGGGCGGAGGAGTGAGCGAGCGGCTGCGTGGTCCTTTGTTACCGGCCGGGCTGAAACCACGACAGTCCTTTTTGGCGCCCAACGTGGGGCAGAAGGGTTGAGATAACGACAGATCTGGCCAGAGCGTGTTGAAACAAATTTGCCAAACGCATTTCTTAGATATATAGATGTTAGTCACAATGTTGTTTCATTTGTTTACATGGTGGCGTTTTGTAAGCTCTTATATGCTCTATGTATTGCCTGTAGTTGCGTATCTCATCTCTGGGAGAGTGATTGGGATTATCATTTTGCTGTACTGGGCAATGTCGACTTATGAAATGATTACATCACTGGTCATGAGGTTAAGCTGGTATCTGTATGAGGCAGTGATATCATTTCCATACTTTGGGCGCCTTCTGTCGGATTTTATTGGTAATTACACCCAATCCATGGGGAAATTAGGGGGGGATACCTCCCCCCGTCCGTTCACCTCCCTCTTCTCCTTCCGACTAATTACAACAGCTTTTGAGAATTTTGAATATCCTTGGGATGCGCAAGCCAGTGTGCTGTTAGTGCTATGCCTCCTGAATATGTTTCAGGTCTTGTTTAGGGCTACAAAAACGCTCTTTAAGAGTACCACTCAGAGATCTCCCCCAAAGCTGGAGACTCATGGGTGGCACGGCATGTGGGAGCATATGGGCAAGTATCTAGAGAACTTCTCACCGCCAGTGACTTGGAAGTTCACTCCCGAACAACTACAGAACCCTTATGAAGTGACAGAATATTTGAAAGAAAAATGCTGTGGCTATTCCAAAGACATACAACTCGCTGCACTGTGCTGGGCTCTGGCCAATATCTACCAAACACTGCTTGATATTATGCAGCACCCTCGGGGGGAAAAGGGGGAAAAGATGGAAAACAGGACAACATGTACCGTGGCTACCCAAACCCTGACAACAGACACCGTGGCTGCCCCTACCCCGACAACAAGCACCGTGGCTGCCCCTACCACGACAACAGGTACCATGACTACCCCTACCCCGGTGACAGACACTGCAGCTGAACCAGAGAACCAGCCTGTGCCAGTATCAGTCGCCCCTGTACAGAAAAAGAAACACACAAAGAAATCAGTTCGCTTAGCGAGAGATGAAGATGAACCAGGGTCATCGCGAGAACAGGAGGTAGAGGCAGAACCTGAAATAATTACCCGATCTCTATCCATGAGTGAGTTGCGTGACATGCGAAAAGATTTTAGCCGCCACCCAGGTGAGCACATTGTTACCTGGCTGCTCCGATGCTGGGATAGCGGGGCTAGTAGTGTGGAATTAGAGGGTAAGGAAGCCAAGCAGCTGGGATCTCTGTCTAGGGAAGGGGGCATCGACAAGGCGATTGGGAGAAAAACACAAGTCCTCAGCCTCTGGAGGCGACTTTTGTTAGGTGTAAAGGAAAGATACCCCTTCAGGGATGAAGTTACATGTCACCAAGGCAAGTGGACCACCATGGAGAGAGGTATTCAGTACCTGAGAGAATTAGCCGTGCTGGAGGTGATTTACAATGATCCAGAAAATGCGCAGTCACCCACAGATCCAGATGAAGTCCAATGCACACAACCCATGTGGCGGAAGTTTCTACGAAGTGCACCACCAACCTATGCCAACTCATTGGCAGTAATGTCCTGGAGAGAAGGCTATGGACAAACGGTGGATGAATTGGCTGTCCAACTCCGGCAATACGAAGGGAGTCTCTCTTCCTCCCTACGGGCCTGTGTCTCAGCTGTGGAGGAGTTGTCCCGAGAGTTCCAGCAATTCAAAGTGGATCTGTCCTCCTCCTCACCTGTACAGGCCCGCATCGCAGTTATTGGGAGTAAGCGTTCCTCTGCCCAAGAGAGAGGAGAGAGAAAGTACACTCGACGGGCTAACCTGTGGTTTTACCTGCGTGACCATGGAGAGGACATGAGGAAGTGGGATGGAAAACCCACTTCAGTCTTGGATGCACGGGTACAGGAGTTGCGAGAAAAAGCAACCAGAAAAGAGAATTCTTGGAAAACTGCTGCTCCAGTTTCCCGTGAGCAGTCCCCCAGACGCAGTAGATGGGCTGATCTCATTTCTGATCCCCTTGAAGGGACTTCCGATTTACGTGTGCAGAAAGTGAGTAACGGATGTTCTAACCAGGATTAGAGGGGCCCTGCCTCCAGCCAGGTGGAGGAGAGGGACAACCGAGTCTACTGGACAGTGTGGATTCGATGGCCTGGCACATCAGACCCACAGGAATATAAGGCTCTAGTGGACACTGGTGCACAATGTACCCTAATGCCATCTAGTTATAAAGGGGCAGAACCCATCTGTATCTCTGGTGTGACAGGGGGATCCCAAGAGCTAACCGTATTGGAAGCTGAAATGAGTCTAACCGGGAATGAGTGGCATAAACACCCCATTGCGACTGGCCCAGAGGCCCCGTGCATCCTTGGTATAGATTATCTCAGGAGGGGGTATTTCAAGGACCCAAAAGGGTACCGTTGGGCCTTTGGTATAGCTGCATTGGAGACGGAGGAGATTGAACAGCTGTCTACCCTGCCGGGTCTCTCCCAAGACCCTTCGGTTGTGGGGTTGCTGAAGGTTGAAGAACAACAGGTGCCAATTGCTACCACGACGGTGCACCGGCGACAATATCGCACCAACCGAGACTCCCTGATCCCAATCCATAAGCTGATTTGCCAACTGGAGAGCCAAGGAGTGATCAGCAAGACTCACTCACCCTTTAATAGTCCCATATGGCCCGTGCAGAAATCCAATGGGGAATGGCGACTAACAGTAGATTATCGTGGGCTGAATGAAGTCACGCCACCGCTAAGCGCTGCTGTGCCAGATATGTTAGAGCTTCAATATGAACTGGAATCAAAGGCAGCTAAGTGGTATGCCACAATTGACATTGCTAATGCATTTTTCTCCATTCCCTTGGCAGCGGAGTGCAGGCCTCAGTTTGCTTTCACTTGGAGGGGCGTCCAGTACACCTGGAATCGACTGCCCCAGGGGTGGAAACACAGCCCCACCATTTGTCATGGACTGATCCAGGCTGCACTAGAAAAAGGTGAAGCTCCAGAGCACCTGCAATATATTGATGACATCATTGTATGGGGCAACACAGCAGAAGAAGTTTTTGAGAAAGGGAAGAAAATAATCCAAATCCTTTTGAAGGCTGGTTTTGCCATAAAAGAAAGTAAGGTCAAGGGACCTGCGCAGGAGATCCAGTTCTTAGGAGTAAAATGGCAAGATGGGCGTCGTCAGATCCCTGTGGACGTCATCAACAAAATAGCAGCTATGTCCTCACCGACTAATAAAAAGGAAACACAGGCTTTCTTAGGTGTTGTGGGTTTTTGGAGAATGCATATTCCAAATTACAGTCAAATTGTAAGCCCTCTCTACCAAGTTACTCGGAAGAAGAACGATTTTAAATGGGGGCCTGAGCAACGACAAGCCTTTGAACAGATTAAGCAGGAGATTGTTCACGCAGTAGCTCTTGGGCCAGTCCGGACAGGACAAGATATTAAAAATATGCTCTACACTGCAGCTGGGGAGAATGGCCCTACCTGGAGCCTTTGGCAGAAAGCACCTGGGGAGACCCGTGGCCGACCTCTGGGGTTTTGGAGTCGGGGATATCGAGGATCCGAGGCTCGCTATACTCCAACTGAAAAAGAGATCTTGGCAGCATATGAAGGAGTTCGAGCCGCCTCAGAAGTGGTTGGTACTGAAACACAGCTCTTCTTAGCACCTCGACTGCCAGTGCTGGGCTGGATGTTCAAAGGGAAAGTTTCCTCTACGCATCACGCGACTGACGCCACGTGGAGTAAGTGGATCGCACTGATCACACAGCGAGCTCGCATAGGAAACCCCGGTCGCCCAGGAATGTTAGAAGTGATTACGGACTGGCCAGAAGGCAAAGATTTTGGAATGTCGCCAGAGAAAGAGGTGACACGGGCCGAAGAAGCCCCGCTGTATAATAAACTGCCAGAAAATGAGAGGCAATATGCCCTGTTCACTGATGGGTCCTGTCGCATTGTGGGAAAACATCGAAGGTGGAAGGCTGCTGTATGGAGTCCTACACGACTAGTCGCAGAAACTGCTGAAGGAGAAGGTGAATCGAGTCAGTTTGCAGAGGTGAAAGCCATCCAGCTAGCGTTAGACATTGCTGAAAGAGAAAAGTGGCCAGTGCTCTATCTCTATACTGACTCGTGGATGGTGGCTAATGCCCTATGGGGGTGGCTACAGCAATGGAAGAAGGGCAACTGGCAGCGCAGAGGTAAACCCATCTGGGCTGCCGCACTGTGGCAAGATATCGCTGTTCGGATAGAGAAGCTAGTGGTAAAAGTACGTCACGTAGATGCTCATGTACCCAAGAGTCGAGCCACTGAAGAACATCAAAACAACCACCAGGCAGATCAGGCCGCCAAGATTGAAGTGTCTCAGGTGGACCTGGACTGGCAACGTAGAGGTGAGCTATTTATGGCTCAGTGGGCCCACGATACCTCAGGCCATCAGGGAAGAGATGCAACATATAGATGGGCTCGAGATCGAGGGGTGGACTTGACCATGGACACTATCTCACAGGTCATCCATGAATGTGAAACATGTGCTGCAATTAAGCAAGCCAAGCGGCAAAAACCCCTGTCGCATGGAGGACGATGGCTGAAATATAAACAGTGGGAGGCCTGGCAGATTGACTATATCACACTCCCACGAACACGCCAAGGCAAGTGCCATGTGCTTACAATGGTGGAAGCAACCACTGGGTGGCTGGAAACATACCCTGTGTCCCATGCCACTGCCCAGAACACTATCCTGGGCCTTGAAGAGAAAATTTTATGGCAACACGGCACCCCAGAAAGAATCGAGTCGGACAACGGGACTCACTTCCGAAACAACCTCGTAGACACCTGGGCCAAAGAACATGGCATTGAGTGGGTGTATCACATCCCTTATCACGCACCAGCCTCCGGAAAAATTGAACGGTACAATGGACTGCTGAAAACTACATTGAGAGCGATGGGGGGTGGAACTTTCAAGCATTGGGATACACATTTAACAAAAGCCACCTGGTTAGTTAATACTAGAGGATCCGCCAATCGGGCTGGCCCCGCCCAACCAAGAGATCCACATACTGTAGAAGGGGATAAAGTCCCTGTAGTGCGCATGAGGAGTATGTTAGGAAAGACAGTCTGGGTTAGTCCTCCCTCAAGCAGAAGCAAACCCATTCAAGGGGTTGTTTTTGCTCAAGGACCTGGGTACACCTGGTGGGTGATGCAGAAGGATGGGGAGGTTCGATGTGTACCTCAGGGAGATTTGATTTTGGGAGAGAATAGCCAGTGAATTGGGCTGTATGATATTTAACTGCTAAATAACCTGCCAATGCATGTCATTGTATCTATAGTGTCTATATGCCATATCAAGGGTATTATTGTGAGAATTATCCAAATGACTACAGGATGGACTTTTGAAACTGAGCCAAGTACAACAGCGATAGAACTTGAACTGGCACCCACCAATTTCCTCAAGATCAACATCTTCGACCTGCAGACCAGGGGCATGAGTTGCACCAAATGTACTAGCCACAAGTTCCAGAGGCAGCGTACAACAACCCAACATCTCACACCATCTCTCTCTTATCCTGAAGAACTGTTACAACAGATAGAGCCCCAAAATTGATGGACACATTAGAGGGATAGCCCATAGGCTAAAGGAACACCGTGTGTGTGTGTGCGAGGTCAGGGGGTGGAGTCCATATACTTATATATAAGACAAGGAAAGTTGTAGTGGTTGATTGGAAAAAAAAATAAAAAAAAGTAAGATCTGGGCATGATGTAGATGGTATAGAATAAGGGGTGGATAATGTCCTGGGTTCAGCTGGGATAGAGTTAATTTTTACAGGAACCTGGGAGGTGGGGGCATAGCCGGGGCAGCTGACCTGAACTAGCCAAGGAGCTATTCCATACCATGGGACATCCTGCCCAGTATATAAATGGGGAGCGGGCCGGGGGGTGGTCTCTGTTTTTTTCGGTGGGGGAAGTGGCGGAGCGTCGGGTCCCGGGTGGTGAGCAGTTGCACTGTGCATCACTCTTTTTGTATACCTTTTTTCATTAGTGCCGTTGTTGTTGTTGTAATCTCTTTTGTGTTTGTCCCAGTAAACTGCCTTTATCTCAACCCTCGAGGTTCCAGTTTCTTTTCCTTTTCTCTCCTCCGTCTCCTCCCCATCCCACCGGAGGGGGGCGGAGGAGTGAGCGAGCGGCTGCGTGGTCCTTTGTTACCGGCCGGGCTGAAACCACGACAAGCCCATAACGTATACTCACAGGGAATACATATCACCGTAGATTAACAGTATGTTCAAAATAGGATCATATCTACTACAGGCTTGGGAGACCTAGAGGGATGAAATAGACTCATGAGCTGTGTGTGACTGGCTTCCCTCAGGGACACCTGAATTCCCCTTTGGGTCTGCTAAATTGCTTTTCCCTGTGAGGAAGTTCAAGGGGTTGTTTCAGATGTTACAAGGTCTGTATCTGAACCTCACACTAACTCATGCTTTCAGGTGATCTCAGCAGCCATGAGAGTCGGACACCAAAAAATACAGATCCTACATCTACAATAAAATAGAAACAAAATGTTCCTTGTGGAATTGAAAATTGAATGGTCACTTACACTTCAGGAGTTTTATGCCGTACCCTGTACCATATACCTCTTCCGTACCCACTGTTGTCAGGCTGTTTTAATGTCTTTGAAATATTGTGCATTACATGCCTGCTGTGTTATAATCAAGTTGCATCAGTGACATACTGGGGGTTATTAATAAACCATACACACAATAATCTTGTTTTCACCTGGATAGCAGTTGGACTGCAGATAAATTGACTTCTAAGTAATCAGATTTATTAATCATATAACTTCTCATTAATAAGGCATTGGTGTTTGATAAGAAGTGTTCTTCTTCCATCTAGCATTGACGTAGCTATCCCAAAAGACATAAAGTTTATGCCTGGCATAACACAAGAACTAGGAGTGTCATTCAAATAAAATTGCTCTGATGATAAGAGTTCTTTTCCACAGACAGTTTGCTAATATTTTCTTCTTTTCAGCAACATATGAAAACCTAGGCTGTTTCAGCCTAACACCAAAGCATTCTTCAAACCCACATTTTTATATCACATGGGAGTCATATGTGTTTTATTCTTCCTTTCTTCTGTATAGTTATAGCTCTTTGGCCACAATACTTCACTTTTTCAGGTCTTGAAAAAGGAAGGTTCTGCATCAGAGAATAGCCCATGTAGGATCCATTATGGGGATTGTAGTATGCCCTGAAATCCCAGTTTAGCTGGGAGAAGAGGAATACATAGCTGCAAACTTCATTCCTCTTCAGATATAGGAACCTTATTGTAGAGATTCCTGTTATCCTTTCTCGTATTTATTGGCACCGCAGCCATCTTTCTAACTTAATTCCATTGTTCCTTTTTTTTTTCCTAGGGCTCCTGCTGTGTCCTGACCCCAAACCAAAATTGTTTGAGAAAGAAGGGGGGCAGGGGGGAGGGAGAGAGAGGGAGAGAGGGGGAAAGGAATAAATTGTGTCAGCTTTGCAAAAGCATTAAAACTTTGCAAAAGGCTAAAACTCTGCTGCTTCATTTCAAAGGAAGGGGAATGTGTATTTTTCTCTTTTTTTCTCTTTGAAACTATCAGACGTTCTCTATTTCCTGCTAGAAAAAAAGGCACCTGATGTTTAGAAGGCTGTGAAGTCACCAAGCCTTTTTATAATTTCTTTTTTTTCTTTTTCTTTTTCTTAACTATGTACCAAGGGACATGTTTTACAAACAATGCCTGATTATTTACAAACCTGAGGCATAGTTAAGATTCTGATTTTGCCTATTTAGAACTTGACTATGTAAGATAGCTGGTAAATATTATTCAACATTTAAAAAAAGATCAAATTTTTAAAAACTCCATTATTCAAAATAGCTTTTACTTATAATTACTCCGTATAAGTAATCAAGACTGCAGAAGTGTAGTTTACATCAGAATTTCATCTGGAATTGTTAATTTTACAAGGAAAAGGGGTTTTTTTGGTCTTAGACTTCTCTGCTTTGGTGTGAGTGTGGTATGAAGAGAACATTTCATGTGTTAGCATGTGTGATTTTAAAGGAGCAGGATTCCTTCAGTGTCTTGCTTATGCAAATGGTGATTAGTTGTGATTGGGACTTCAGCACAAGTCCAATGCATAATTATTCTGAAATACTAAGAGAGCTGATATACTGTTCTTTATAAGGTATAATGACAAGTACCTTTAATCAGTGTGTTCAGGGCACCGTTTGTGATAATTACTGATGAAGTCTTTAATCTCCAGTTGCCTGAAGATAAATGGCTGATCTTTAGAAATAACTAAATGATTTCCTAGCTGTAGCACAAAACATGGTAACTAATGTGACAGTAACTGGTTTCTTTAATCATTGGCATATTTATTTTCTGTGGCTCTTACTTTTTGATCTGGCATATGCAGGGTACAGCAAGGCAATGATCTGCATTATGATAGAGTTCAAAACTGAGATTAATTTGGGATTAGGCCTAAAATATGATGTTGAAAAGCTTTGCAATCTTTTCACTGTGGGTGTTCGATGAAAATATCATGAAATCATCTGGAGATTCTTGTGAAGCTCCAGACAGGATGGTGACATAGCCTCCTTCTAGAGCAAATCCTCAGGAATTGCTCATATTGGACTGATAATCGGTTCCTTTTGAAAATCAGTAGAATTTGCATAGGAAGTTCCACTTTTCATATCTATTTTTTTTTTTGCTATTTTTCTGCAATGCTTATGTATTGGAAAGAATCAGATTCCTGCATTCTCTTTACAAATCTCCCTGTTTCTCTGCATACCTCTGTGAAAAACTCAATCACACCTAGACTTGTATTACTGAAAAGTAGGATTTTTATGGCTAATTTAGACCAGTTGTGCATGGCAAAAGGCAGAGTGAGCATGGAGAATTTATTTCTCCTTCACAGCTACTATTAGAGTTACATAGTGAAGAACTTACTTGGCTCCCATCACCATAATTTCTCACTTTGGGCCTGAAGTCCACTGATATGGTTTGTACAGTCATTCACTTGACCGGCTTTCTTTCAGTTAAAGTTTTCCCTTTCTACAGATTTCTGCATTGATTTTTGAGGAAGTTTGTAGGAAGGGGCTTGGGACAGATGTTTCTTTCTTTCTTCCCTGAAATGGAGTGCACGAGCATAAGGAACAGCCTTTCTACTCTTCACTTTAGGAAGTGGACTTGGCTGCTCTCTACCTTTTGATAGAGTGCTCTATGATTCAGTTTTTCTTTCTGCTCAGTATTTTTTTCCCAGTTGTACTTTGTTGAAAAATTATCTTTATATGCCCTAAAGAACACTACAATAATTCCCACTGACTGATGATGAAAGACTTCTTGAAAGGCGACCTAATCAACTCTCATAGCTTCCAAGCTGATGGCCTTTCAAACAGGAGCACAGATGCCAACAACAGCACAGTCAAGATCCATCATCTGGAAGCTAACCCTTTGCTATTGGCAGGTGTCCCAGACAGCAGCTCAGGGACTGGGGAATCAGAAAAGAGATTCCCTCTTTTCAAACCATTTTGTCTTGTTTTGTGGAAAAAAATCTTCAAGTGACAGCAAGAGCCTGTACCTCTGTTCAGAGTCATCATGCCAGTCATAATGACCCAAGAATTAGTTTCACAGTTAATATGAATTGTAAGTTTTGGTGCAGTCCTTGAGGAGGAACACTTAGAAGTGCAGTGCCTGCAACATCAGCTTGTGCACAAATGATCGCCCCTCTTCCAATGATCTCACGAGTTCTCTGAGGAACACATTCCAGCAGTCTGACAAACAGAAAAAGATGGGCTAAGAGAATAGAGATGGGTCAATGTGTTATGAGTCTCAGAAGTATTGCCAGACAGAGGTGAATAACATTGGACAAAAGTTTAGCCAATATAGATAAAGCATTTTTTTAAACTTCATGGCAAGATGAGAATAATTTTAGAAGCTCTTCAGTACAAGAATAACTTCTCCCAAAGTTGATTTGACTTAATCACATGTTCAGAGTCCATACTGGAATGTTTTGATGAGTGGCAAAAACAAAAAAAAATTGGGGGGGCAGAATTGGGTAATACTTCAAGGAAGCTCTTGGCATGACTAAGAAAGGTGTGTGGGTATTCAGGCAGTTAGACATGAGTATTTGGGTGAGAATGTGGGTTTATAGATTTATTTAGGGTAAGCTAGATACAGCCAGATGCATATGAGCTTACGCTACTTCATTGACTGGCACACACCTTGAAAATCAAGCTTCCAGTCAGTCTGGTTTTACAATAGTATTTACCTCTGCTGTTCCCAGTTTCATAGTGTGGTATTTGAGTAGGGTCTGGTGCATTGATTCTGTCTGTGCACTCTGTCACTATATTATCCCAGGACAGTTGGATGTGTCATGAAGTGTGAAGGAGCTGCAGTATCATTCATCTGTAGCCTCTGGTTTCTAGTAAGTCAGATAAGGCCAACAGCCTATTCCCATCCTTTTCCTCCTTGTCATGCTCATAGAATCATAGAATATTTTGGGTTGGAAGGCACCTTTAAAGATCAGCTAGTCCAAGCCCCCTGCAATGAGCAGGGACATCTTCAACTAGATCAGGCTGCTCAGAGCCCCGTCCAACCTGACCTTGAATGTTTCCAGGAATGGGGCATCTACCACCGTTCTAGGCAACCTGTTCCAGTGTTTCACCACCCTCATTGTAAAAACTTTCTTCCTTATATCTAGTCTAAATCTACCCTCTTTCAGTGTAAAGCCATTACCCCTCCCCTTGTTCTCTCACTACAAGCCCTATTAAAAGATCTGTCCTTGGTTCTAAATACGCTATTTTTCAGGTTACCTGAATTTTTGTCCATTATTGTATGGTGAAAAATAAGCAACAGAAGATCTCTTGCAAGATCCTTATGTTTCATAGAACCTTATGTTTCTTATAAGCCCCCTTTAAGTACTGAAAGGCTGCAGTAACGTCTCCCAAGATGTTCCAGAGAAAACCATAAAGTCAGTTGAAGGCACTATATGTCTGCCCTTTGATGACCCAAACCAAAAGTAATTGTCATCTCACAGGCTTTTATTAGGTCTTGAAGCAATCTGCAACATCTCTGTTGGAATTAGGTCTACCTGGCATTAGTGGACAAAATTGGCTGATGAGAAACAAGGGAAAAAGCCTGAACAGGACAGAGGAGTACCTCCAAAGCAGTGTTAAGTCATGTTCCTGGTGGTGGTAAAGCACTGTTTCTGCTCTATGTATTGTGTTTCTTTTGTAAACAAATACAGTTTGACTCTCCAGAGCTGTCAGTCAAACCTTCTTTCTCCTCTACTGAACTTACTAGAAGTATTTTATTTAAAAAGATAAAATGATGGCCTGCAGAATAAATGGTAAGCTACTCATGGCTCATGAAATTTGACTGTCTTTGAGTGTAAATTACTTGAGGGCTGGTATATGTACTGTGCATAATACAGGCCGTATCGACTGGGCTAGGAAAATGAACCTGTGAAAATGTAATACTTATGCAGATTTATACAGCTCCAGCTTTTCAAAAGTTCCCCATTTTGTTACAGTAAATTATAGCAAATTAATATAATTGCCTTAAAGTAACATACCCAGGAAAGTTTCTGATTAGCCATTACTTCTGTTTCAGTGTTAAAATAGCAATTGTAGATTTCTGAAGTGATAAAAAGGTCTGTATGTTGTTTTATAATTGGCTTTGCAATTTGATGTATGTTTGCATGCACGTCAAAGGGCTATAAATGATTCATTGCCTGGGAGTGTCATAATTGAAGACTTCAGGAATGCAGCATAATGACAGCATTAGACATTGAGCTGTTTCCTGGCAGCAAAAGGCACAGAAACCACATTCCCCAACATCAGAAAAAAAGACCAGCTTTATAGCACCTAGGCCAAAGCTGAGCAGTTCTTATGCAGACTGATTGTTTGCAAGAAGGAAGGTGCCTGTAAGCAGAGCTGTAATGATTATTTTGGGGTGTGATTGGTTGAAATAAAGTAATACTCCAGAAAAAAACAGGTTGTGAAATACCGCTAAGAGAAAAGACCAATGGATTTCATTTGGTCACTTTGAAAACTTGAATTATCTGAGTGATGGAACTCTCTGAGCCACAGAATTATCTTCAGCAAAATAACCGGGAAAGGAATGGAAGTTGATTTGTCTTGGTTTTACAACAAATCTGGGAGTAGGATGCTGCAAGAGATCTTCTGTTGATTATTTTTCACAATACAATAATGGACAAAAATTCAGGTAACCTGAAAAATAGCATATTTAGAACCAATAAAAAGATTCTTTTTTTCTCCTTTTTCATAGACCATAAGATAACTGGTATAACACATTGCCAGAAGGTGCTTCTGTGAACTTTGTAGGATTTGCCACAATTCTGCAAAATGACAGCACTGACAATTCCTACAGTTCTTGTTCAGAAAGGATGGGAACTGTGAGGGCTGTGGCATAAACCAATATTTGGGCAATTTGAGGAAGACTTTGCCTGAAAGCATGCAATTTCTGAAGTTGTCAGGGCTTAAGTTTGGATTTTCTTTTCTTTGTTTACCTCTGTCTCCTCAGTGAGTATTTGATACTTAACTATGATTGGTTGCAAAACACAAGACTCGTTGGACTTCTGATCCAGTTTGACAAAGCCTATATAAATCAGCATATTTGCTCACATCTTTAGGAAAAATGAGTAGTCAATCATAAAGCAAGTAAAAAGAGGGGGATATGTGAGAACAAATAATAATAAAAAAATAATACTGCTATCAATAGAGACATTATTTCTTCCCACCTGCAAATGACTCATAGGAACCTACTTGGTAACACTGTGGCTGTGTAACAGACTGAAAGAAACAATAAAATAAAAAAATCTCCCTTAGTAACGAAATGTCAAACTGCTTAAAAAAATGAACCCATAAAGGCTGAAGTAATTTGTCACTGCCAAAAGACAACTAAATATTTCCTCTTTAGCCACTGTTTGACAGTGTTACTAATGTTTAAATTTACCAAGCTGAGGAAAAGATCAGAAATAGTGTTATTGTTGTTGTAAATTTTATCTCCATTTGTGAAGATAGAACTAATTAACCGGCATGCAGTAGATACTCTGATTATAGACACCTCTACACTGAATTCTGGGCAAAGCTCTCAAATACATAGATTTGGGTGGGCATGGCTGGTGCCATGTCCCTTCTCTCCTGTTGACTGTGATCAAGAATTAAAATGACCCACTAGGAAGCTATTTTCATATAATACCTATTGTAAAAGTAATTTCAGAAGCCAAGCCCGTGGGAATGGAATGACAGGATTCAAAGTGATCTTGGCCACCTGCAGAAGAAGTCTGAAAAGCAAACAGTGTAATTCATAAACATCCAGTTCGTAGGCAGGAATGACAACATATCACAAATTCCAAGAGGCTCATGTCCCTGCACACTTTCTATTAAAATAATTCACAAACCTTCTCAGTTTCTTGATGTCACCATGCTATTTTGCAAGACAGTAGGTATGTGTTCCCCACAGCTAATACCAGTGGGTCTTGATTAGAGCAAAGGCCTAGGCCGTTAGATTAATAGGGAATATAGACAAATGCTGTAATGCGCAGACATCCAGTTTCATCTTTCTTTTTTCTTGGTCCACTCTCTTTGAATTCTATGTTCCCCAAGAAAAGGAAATATATCTTATTTTATATTGCATGATGCTTGAATAATGGTCCTCAGATTTTGCTTGTGGCAGCATTAAACTCGTAAATGTCTTTTCTGCAAAATATGAATTGGAAATGAGGAAATTAATCACCTCATTTAAGTGGGGCTTGCTTTTTGATAGCCTTTTTAGTATCCTTTCTGCACTTTTGTACTGCCTGGTTCTTTATATATTCCTTTCTTTGGACAGGAGGATCCCTTTCTTTGCCTTTGAATCTTTCCTTCTCTATAAATGTCAAACACACTCATCTCAATATCTGAGAAGCAAATTCTATTTCTACTTGTAAGTCTTAGAACAGTCATGAAAGAAGAGATACAGAAACAGAATACTATTTGAAGTAACCAGCAATCCATCTCCACACTTTCCTTATTGCACATCTTCTAAAGTGAGACTCCAGCTTTATGTCTTCATCTAATTTGCCCTTCTCCTTCCCCATAGACCAGGATCCATGTCCACTTTGTCACCAAATTCCCCACTTGCTAGCTGTGGGCTCTTTTTGCTTCTGCTCAGCTTATAGGTAATGTTGATACATAGTCAATAGGCTGCACCAATGAACTCACCTTTCAATTCAAATACATTTTTCTAACTCAGGTTACTGATGTGTATAACTTGGGTTTGATTTGTGTATCACCAGCATCATAAGTACCAGAACTTCCTCACTGGTATCTTCTACTCAACCTCCAGATTTGGAACATAGTCTTCAAAATAAACAATTTTTTCAGGCTGCAGTAACACTAGAAATCCATCCCTTATCTTATGACAAGTTGCTGCTCCAGTGTTTGAAGTAATTAACTCTTTCTCCATATATGGACATATTTGTAGCTGAGTATAATTTTATTTTAAGAGAACAGCAGGATGCAAAGTGGTTGTGCTTTTTTGGCAGCTTCGTGTGCTGCTGTTGCAAGGTCTTCACACAACTCAAACACAGTTTTTTGGGAAATTTCACTAGGCTTAAGCTAAGTTTTCATTGTCATGTTCTGCTGCATAAACAGAGTGAGATTGGTTGTAATTGGTAGATTTCTTTAATGAGACTGCTGAGTTGACCCTGTGCTTAGTGGCAAGGTGTCAGTCAGGACGCTTCCTCTGATTCCAGTGATAATACTCCACCTTAAAAATACGACTTATCAAATGTTTGATCACTGTGATATTGAATTTTGAGGCAATTTCTGTGAACATTTTGGAAGGGCAAAAAAGGAACCAAATTTCAGAAAGCCCAAATGGAGTAGCAGTGGGACAATTACAGTGCAACTTGGGTTATTTCTCAAAAGGGAATGATGTGCAGAGGACGGAGTGTCAGCCTACTTCTCTTGTCTGTTGTAGCTCATTGGTATGCTATTTTGCTAATGGGCAGGAGAGCCCAAATTCTGTGGTCAGAGATAGGAATGGGTGATGCGATCGCTGAGTTCAGTCTACCACCTTTGTGGGAAACTGTAAAATAGGTATTCTTTATAGTAGGTTGGAATATAATTTCCATATGAACATCCTCTCTGCATCCTACTATTTGCTGTTCCTGAGCTTAAAAAATTGTTATGGCATCCTGTGCTATGTTACATGATTCAGCACATGGCAATTTATCCAGCTTCACAATGTACAGATAAGTTTAAGGTATGTTTTAATTTGCATCTGTAGCGCATTAAGAGGGTGTGTGAGGTCTGTCATGGTGCTTAAGTGACAAGTCTTGAAATGTAAAGCCACAATAATCAGATAACTTGCAATCAGTATTAGAAATGTCTTTAAAAAAAAGAAAAAAGAAAAAAAGAGGGATGATTCATTTCACTCTGAACAAGGAAATACTTTCTTTCTAAGTTGACCTAACATGTTCTTTTTTTCCCCGTTTGGGCATCGAACTGTAAAATCAATTATTCCTGTAGCTCTAGTCATACGTGAACAGATCAAAGCCTGAAGTCACTTTCTCTCCAGCAGTGACTGGCAGTATTTAATAGGAGCCTGGCATTTCTAAATAGGAAGCTGTGGTCCTCGCTGTTGCTTTTATTAAATAAAGAGCATTTCGGAGTGACCATTTGCTCTGGGTCTCTGCATCAGAAAGCAACACTGAGCCAAGCAGTTCGGTGCATGCAGCATGATAGAAGTTCACTGTGATTAACAGTATATTGTGACAAACACTATGAGAGAAATGGCATCTGCAACGGATCTGGTTTTAACTAATTTGCTTGTCAGGTCCAAACCAGTCCACATGCTATGGCAAAGTATCTTCAGTTGGGTCTTGCGTCATCCATGGCCATACCCTCCTGCAGGGGACACTGTGGGGACAACACAAGATAGGACTTCACTCCCTGCACACCTCTTCACTTCCATCCCAGGTCCCCCCCCAGTTCCTGCTTTTCCTCTAAGTTAGAGGATTTCCAAGCTCACACTAGACCCAGACAAATACATGCTCTGGAACTGGTTGTCAGCTCCTTGGAGCCAGCAGTTACTACTGGGTGAAGAATCCAAATCATTATGTCTGAAACATTCGTACTGTTTGAGGGAAGAAAATATCTATTCAAATTCAGGATGCCCTGCAGTTCTCACCCTCTGCCTGCACCTGGAAAGACTTGCTCGTATGATCTTTCTGAGCATTAGTTTTCTCATATGTAAAACACAGAAAATGGTACTGACTTATTTATGATGAACTTCAGATTTTATAAATGATAACCGCTATATAAAAACAGAGCCTGTTAATCTTTGTGTGTTTTTATTGCCATTGATATTTCAGTATTTCCAGGCTAACATAAACATAACCCCCCAAGTAAATCCTGATTCTTGCTCCAAAAGCTGGAGAATTAAAAAAGTAAATTAAATTAGAAGCTCTGTTAACTCTAAGCCCTAAAATGTCACGGTTCACTAGGAAAGGACAGTTCAAAACTGTATGAATTACTTTCATTAATTTTT
The DNA here is from genome assembly GCF_929443795.1 of Astur gentilis. Lineage (NCBI taxonomy): Eukaryota > Metazoa > Chordata > Aves > Accipitriformes > Accipitridae > Astur > Astur gentilis. The sequence continues at coordinate 48,952,055 of NC_064881.1, read as the reverse complement.
TTTAGTAAGTGATGGGGTGGAACTGCTTTGCCCATCTCTGAATTGTCTGCATCCGAGCTTCTAGTTCAATTTTCCTTCATGCACAGTCTGTGGATATCAAGGAGCATTTCTAAGGAATAATGCATTATAACAGCAACATTTGAGGTAGAGGGGATGAACTGTGCTCCAAAAATGCCTGTTTCTCTCTATGTGTTATGAAGGGAATCCAGGGTGATAAGCTGAGTTGGACATGTTTACAGTCCAAATATAAAAGTTTTGCTAGATACTAAACTCACCAGTCCTACTTGAGCAAACTGGGTCATGTGTATAGAGCTTTCATCACTGCCTATATAATTATTTGCAAACTTTTTAAAACAAAACTACTAGAATGCTATAAAATCCTGGGAAGCACACATTTATTTATTTATTTGTTTATTCATGTATTTAGTATCAGATAGTACATAGCATTGATGCAAAGAGAAAAATTCTTCTGCCAGCTGCTAACCTGCATGATTACATAGTATAAAGCCATCTACACCCCAGCCAGAGCAGCAGCTGAACATATCCTTCCCTGTTGCTATGTATAAATGTTGAATCAAACCATTTTTGGTATTTTCTGTTATCCTGAATGCCAATACTAAAGGCACAATTGCATTATGCCACTGAACAAGATCTCCTTCTGTATGTGTGAGCATGTACATGCAGGTGGGACATACAAAAAAAATGTTAACAAGTGTCCTTTTAAAACCTGACTGGTTTTATGCATGTTGCCTGCAGCGATGTGTAATAACAAGGCAGTTCTTCAGCTCAGGGGTCCTTGTTTGATCACAGCAACAGGAGTGGGTTTACTTTCCTTATCTGTAAGTAAGCAGCATGGACTCTCTTTAATCAGAAAGGACAATTTGCTAAGGCCCTTTTTGATGTCTCCACTGTATCATTTTGTTTAGGAGGTCAGAATTTACACCATATGTGTATGTGTGTATTTATAAATATTAAATGTAAAATTGCATAGACCATCTTTTTATATATATATGTATACGTCTGTCTATCTGTCTATGCATCTAAGCTTGTCCCTTTTTTGCATAAACAATTATTTTCAAACAGTGTAAAAATCAACCGTTTTTTCCATTAAAATAATTATTCAGTATTGCTGTATCATCTCTTAGCCAAAGGATACTTCAGTGTGCTTTGTGAATGTTCCCTACACAGACTCTTAACAATAAGAAGATGAAGATATGGACTAATATGTGTCATTTTCATACATATATCCAGAGGGAAAGGAAAGCATATGAGTTTTCTTGTGCCAGATCATTCAGTGCTCATCCTGGAAGAAGTATGCCTCCTGTCAGACACCTGCTCTAACTTTCATGAGATGTCTTCCCCAGTGCTTAATTTACTGCTAAAGAAATGTTTTTATGGCTTTAATTTTCTCTGTGGTGATGTATAACCCTAGAGATCAGGTGGAGGAAATGAATTTTTTTCCTTTATTCATCATTATCAGAATTGTTTAAAGACTTCTGTAGAATACCCTATGTGTGCTTTTACATGAAGACCCATCATGACTGTAGACACTTGTGAAGATATATAGAATGTAACTTGACCTCCAGACACTAGGTTCAGTTTTCAAAACGATGTGGGAAATGGACTTCAGACAAGCTGAGGAGATTTCAGAATTTGGCTTCATTTCTAATGAATAGAAATTAAAATTTTTGAAATGTCCCCTAAAAGAAAAATGTGGAAAAAACCCACAACAAACCAAAACACCTGTGCATGGAAGAAAGCTTTTTGTTTTGTTTCGGAATTTAAACTGTACAATATACTGCTATCTGAACATCATCTTGATAAAAAAGAAAATGCAAAAAAAAAAAGCTAGAAGTTTTATGTGAAATGAAAAATCAGAGTGTTTTGTTCTAAGAGTGTCAATGCAAGACATTTGGAACTTTGCCAGTGTTTTACCAGATTTTTCTCCTAAAAGAACTTTAAGGGAAATCAATGTGACCTGTGAAGCATTTTCATTTTACTAGAATGGTATTTTTAGATGGAAATTTTCATATCAAATGTTTTTTTGACCACTTCTTTCTCAGCCACTTGTAATTAAGAAGCCTACAGCTTGTGTTTTGAACAGTAACTTGTAGTATTGAAACCCTGAGAAACAACCATTAGAGCTGACCAGGATAATTCTCTTCTACTTGTTCAGAGGATGGCTCTTTTTCAAGTCTGATGGTTTCTGCTTTTTAAGGGTCTCAAGTCAAATACTTTCTTCCCGCTAATTTTGTACAAAGTGTAAAATATCACTAAATCTGACTCCAATCTCCATTATTTTCTCTACTGCATTATCATTCCACTGGTTTTGACAAAGTAACTCTAACTTTAAGTGTTAATATAAATGTCAAATTGTATCTTGTATTTATGAAATACCGACCTACATTTTCTTACATAACAGATTTAGTGAGAGGCAAAGCATAATTTTTTCTTATATTGTCAATGTCTTTCTAACCATTGTCCTTTATTGACACTTTTGGTTAGTGTTATTAGTATCATATCAATCAAAGGTAAATATAATACATTGATTTTATTTTTCTTTTATTTTAGAGCTTTGGGTAATGAAACATCATATCATAGAGCAGACTAGTAAATCAATACAAGCAAGGCAATTTATTAAGTTGATAGAATATGCATATTCAAGTGCATCCTAGTCCAATACATCTGTTTATCTTACATGTTTGGTTCTAGGTTTCACTTTGTTTGATGGAAGGTACTTAATTTTCCCAATTTTCCATAACTTTCTCCCATAAGCACGTTGTCTTCCTGTTAGTGCATATTAAAAGAATGAGTTTTATGGGAATTGGCTTATGTGGTTGTCACCCATCCCTCCAGAAAGTTCTGTGGTCACAGTTCTGCTGCTGACAGATGGAGAACACAGAGATGTATTGTTTTTCTGCCAGGTAGGATCAAGGTTTACCAGTGTCAGTAAATGGGATAAAAACTTTCCCTTCTCCCACCACTGGTGCCCTCTGCTCAAGCTGTAGATTTTACATTTTACATTCACAACACTGACTTGATTAACAGGGATATATCATATCTCCCTCAACATGCATAGTCATGTGTATCCCTTCAAGTGAAAAGGGAACATCTGTGGGTCTACTATTGGTTTCTCAGAAATAAAAAACAGGGTTAAAGGAGGGAGAGAAATGAAGGTCAGGAGAAATGAAAAACTAAAATAACTTTAGCCATTTCGTAAATCTATGTTTGCTTTCTATCTGCTTGGAGCGCTAGATATAGCACACCTGTTCTTATTGGGGTCTGTGTCTTAACTGCAATATAAGTAATATGAAACTTTTGGAAATTATGCTTCTGAAATCAGCTTCTGTAAAATAAAGCGTTTTATCATCAGTGACAAGAGCTACAAATTTAAGTGATAAGTGTGCTATGAAGTTCAAGGTCATTGTACAGTTATAGTTATGGGATAGTAGGGTGTCAGGATTGTGCCTGTGTGGACACTTAGTGCACTTAGGCGTTAATTCACTGGTGGTCCAGGAACCCCTCAGTTTGTCACCTATATGGATGAAATAATGGATCAGCCTGAGAGAAGGTGGCAACAGTTAGAAGCAGCATTAACTCATTGCTATAGAATCTGGGTGGGAATTTTGATCACACACATCAATTCCTCCAAGCAGGTCCTAGAAAAGCTGACCAGTACAACTTGTGTGCTTTGGTATAGCGACAAACATTCTGAGTAGTCAGTCTGGCTGTTCCAGAGATTCTGATGGGAGGTTCCTGGTGCAGAAGTGACCAAATTGAACACAGATAAGACTCTTGTGGGTGGTCAATAGGAGGAATTTCTGCAGAGGTCTTTATAGAACAGTCTTTCATAAACAGTTGAGATACTAATGAGATGTTTCATATGTAGTTTAAGATACTCAATAACAATGGATGATGCATGTGCTGGAGTGGTCACACACTGCAGCCCAGCTCGTATAGGAATTCAGCAGAACAACAGTTGTGGGAATCTCACCTGATCCAGGTGACAATCACTGTAAGGACCCTTGCGATGGAGACTTACACGATCTTCTGGACAGCAGCCAACTGTCCTATTCAGGAGATTGGATTCCCATAAAAGTGTTACCTGATGCAAAGATCCTAATGAATTAGGGGTTGGTTGGGGGTTTTTAACAAACGCTTTGAGGATATGAATGTTTGTGAAAAAATTAACAAGCATAAGATAATGGGCATAATATAAGCTGCATGATATAACTCCTGATTCCCTTCCTGTTTTGCTTTTTTTTTTCTTTAGTTATAAAATACAAGTACTTCTCTTTGTCATTTGTGTTCCTACACATGTGAGAGTATTCTTCTGTTCATATGCTTCAGTCATATCCCTAATTACCAGAAATTGTTATCTTTTAATCCTTTCTTTTTTTCAAAAAATGATAATGAGGTGTAAACACTGATGTATTAGCTCAAACCATAACTATAATTGCATTTCCAACTACCAAATAACAGGAAATCTCCTATCTTAGAAAACAATCTCCAAAGTAGCGATGAAGAATCTCCTTGGTTAGTCAGTTTGAAGCTAGAATAAAATTTATATATTAGGTGACCAATATGGGCATGCAGACGAATGGGCAGACACTGTGCTCTCAGAAACTGCATTCATCTTGGGATGCTGAGATTTATTCCTCTATTTCAAGCAGTCCTCTAGATCTTTGATGGAAGTAGGCAAGGTAGGCTAGTTCTGTCTGCTAATGAAATACTGCTGGAGACTGCAAAACTTGTCTGTTTACTCTGGAATGGCTTTTTAGTATCTTAAAATTCTTGACAAGCAATTTGAATTTGATTCTGAATTGTGAAATGCTGTTTCAAATTAGATTAAACGTAAAGGGTCTAATTTACCAACTGTTAGTGCTATTGTTGAACATTGCACACAGTTAACATAGCTTCTGAAATTACTTTAATACAAAACAAATACAAGCAACTTACTGTATATTACAAAGCGTAAAATTCAATTGGTGCCTTTTGATATTAGATGGATTTAGTACATTGGAAGTGGATATTCACAAATTGTTCTCTGCATTTGAATAATGAATTGGCATGAACCTTATTTAATTACAGTGTTTGCTTTTCTCAAGTAATTTTCCTTTTTTTTGTTATAAAGGAAAAGTACATTTATAAAGTAATACACTAATTATAGGAGAAATCTGTTGACTGAAAAGAGCATTACACAGGAAACCTATTCATTTAAAAGGCCGATTTATTTAAATGTATTCAGCAGGGATATTGTCAAGAATGTTTAGTTTGTTTGGGGTTGTTGAGTTTGTAGGCTATTATACTTGGCTGGGTAAATTTAGAAGAACATCTTAGAGGACAGATGGACAAGGGACAGTGAAAGTCAAGTGTTGGGATCTAGCTTTGCAGAACATGATCAAATTGAACTGAAGCCTTTACACTTCCAAAACACTAGGCAGTTGTTTTTATCTGGCATTTGACTAGTTTTTTCTTTGTCATCATTTCTCCGTAAACTGAGAATTGGAGAAATTAAGGTTACCTGTACATGATACTTCACAACATCCTACAAACATGCCTTAAGTGATACATGCTTTTTGATATAATATGTACACTTAGGTGCTCACCTGACACTTGGGAAAGTTAGTTTCTCTATTTTGACACCGGGAAGCAAGAAACTATGAAGTATTTTACATTTACTCAGTCGTTAAGGTGAGCATCTCCAGTGCTGGCATGACTGGCAGCAGAGAGCTGTAGTGCAGTGCGCAGGGGGGTTTCCTGAACTGGGTAAACCTCAGGGGGGATGAATGTCCCACCAGCAGCCGGCAGCTCATGCAACAGTGGCTGACAAGACCTATTGCCAAAGCGAGCAGCTCCAGTTTGCAACAGCAGGGCATGAAGGAAGGGCACTGTAACTCTGAGAGCTCAAGCAGGGAGCAATGGTATCTACCCAGCAGCAGGCCTTGTTCTCTCTAAACTCTGCACCCTCCTCGACTGGCGGAGCTTCCCAGGCAGAGCTCCGCTGGAAGATGCTGCCATCCGTGTGTCCGTCTGCAGGCCGTACCCTGCTCTTACACCAGTACAGGACGGCAGCAGTGAGCACACCTGCGGGAGGTGTGCCCAGGGAGAGGAACTCCTCCGCTGAGTGACAGAGCTCGGGGAGGGGGGGAGTAGGTCCAGGAGTGTCAGGGAGTCTGGGAGGGAGACGGACTACGGGAACTGCACCCTGCCTTCCCTGGGACAGACCTGTCGGGCAGACAGGACGCAAGGTGTGGAGGATTCCCTGTCCTCTCCCCACCCGGCAGAAGGTGGTGACAAGGTCCTGCCTGGTGCAGCAGGCACATCTCCTCCATGACTCCCCCACCTTCCCAGGTGCCCTTGCACAATAGGTAGGAGGCTCTGCAAGTGGAACCAAACACTAATGAGGATGATGGTTCATCTAGGTTGAAGGTGTAACCAAGGTCAAGTCAGCCTATGCCCTGCATGAAAACTGCTTCCATAAAGAAAAAAGGATGTGTTATTGTCATATGAGACTCTCTTCTGAGGGAAACAGAAGGTCCAAAATGCCAACAGGACCCACTTCTTAGGGAAATGCACTGCTTACCTGGGGCCTGGGTTAAAGATGTGATGAGAAAACGTCCTACCATGGTACAACCCTCAGATTGTTATCCATTATTGCCTTTTTATGTAGGCAGTGATGAAGCTGCAATAAGAAGTCCAAGGGCAATCAAGAGAGTCTTCAGGGCCTTGGGATGACTGGTTAAGGGACCAGGAACACAAGTAGCGTTCTCTATCCTTCCAGTTTCAGGGAATGATGATGAAAGAAACAGGAAGACCCAGAAGATCAATACCTGGCTCTGTGATTGGTGTTACTGGCAGAATTATGGGGTTTTTTATCACAGGTCAGTCTACACAACACCAAGCCTGCTGGAGACAGATGGAGTACACCTGTCTCAAAGGGAGAAAGGATCTTTGTGCAGGAGTTAGTAGGGCTCATTGAAAGCACTTTAAACTAGATCTGAAGGGGGAAAGGGATAAAACCAGTCTCACTAGAGATAAACCTGGGGGCAGCATGCCAACATTCGAGGGACAGTGTGCTAGCGAGGTCCTTCAGTCTGCTCCACGATGTGCTGAGTACACTACAACACATTTGAAATGTGCCTGTACTAATGCATGAAGCACCTTAGCCATCTCAGTGGAGGTAGGGGATGGAGATCCACACAGCAGCAAAGACGTAAGGGTTGTCAATGTTTTAGAAACCACAGAAGCACCTGAGAACAGTCCCATAGGAATTAGGGCTTCTCCCTAAAAAAAGGTGGTGGGATCAATAGCCCAACTGAAGTGCACCTACACCAATGCACCCAGCATGGGCAACAAACAGGAGGAGCTGGAAGCCACTGTGCAGCTGGAAAACTATGATATAGTTGCCATCACAGAAGCATGGTGGGATGACTCGCACAACTGGAGTGCTGGAATGGATGGCTATAAGCTCTTCAGAAGGGATAGGCAAGGAAGGAGAGGCAGTGGGGTAGCCCTGTATGTTAGGGAGTGTTTTGATTGTCTAGAGCTTGACGATGGTGATGAAAGGGTCGAGTGTTTATGGGTAAGAATGAGGGGAGAAGAGAACAAGACAGATATCATGGTGGGAGTCTGTTAGAGACCACCCAACCAGGATGAAGAGACAGATGAAGTATCCTGTTAGCAGCTGGGAGAAGTCTCATGATCACTAGCCCTTGTTCTCATGGGGGACTTCAACTTACCAGATATCTGCTGGTAACACAATACAGCAGAGAGGAAACAGCCTAGGAAGTTCCTGGAGTGTGTGGAAGATAGCTTCCTGACATAGCTGGTGAGTGAGCCAACTAGGGAAGGCACCCCACTGGACCTGTTGTTTGTGAACAGAGAAGGACATCTTGGTGATGTGATGGTTTGAGGATGTCTTGGGCAGAGCGATCATGAAATTGTAGTTTTCGAATCTCATAGAAATAAGGAATGGGATTAGCAGAACTGCTACTTTAGACTTGGTTGACAGAGTCCCTTGGGAGGCAGTCCTGAAGGATAAAGGAGTCCAGGAAGGGTGAACATTTTTTAAGAAGGAAATCTTAAAGGTGCAAGAACAGGCCATCCTTATGTGCCGAAAGGTGAGCTAGTGGGGAAGAAGACTGGCCTGGCTGAACATAGAGCTTTGGCTGGAATTCAGGAAAAAAAAGGAGAGTTTATGACCCTTGGAAGCAGGGGCAGGTAACTCAGGAGTACTACAAGGATATTGTGAAGCTAAGCAGGGAGAAAATCAGAAGGGCCAAAGCCCAACTAGAACTTAATCTGGCTGCTGCTTTAAAAGACAATTAAAAAATGTTTCAGTCTTTAATAGTAAGACCAACTGTTCTCAGGGTACTCAGCCCGCTGAGCTGGAAGACAGAGATGAGGAGCAGAATAAAACCCCCATAATCCAAGGGGAAATGGTTAGTGACCTGCTACTCCACTTAGACACACACATCTATGGGGCTGTTGGAATCCACCCAAGGGTACTGAGGGAGCTGGCAGAAGTGCTCTCCAAACCACATTCAATCATGTATCAGCAGTCCTGGCTAACCAGGGAGGTCCCAGTTGACTAGAAGTTAGCAAGTGTGATGCCCAGCTACAAGAAGGGCAAGAAGGAGGATCTGGGGAACTATGGATCTGTCAGTCTGACCTTGGTGCCAGGGAAGGCTATGGAGCAGAGCATCTTGAGTGTCATCATGTGGCACGTATAGGACAACAAGGTGATCAGGCCCAGTCAGCATGGGTTCATGAAAGGTAGGTCCTGCCTGACTAACCTGATCTCCTTCTATGACAAGATGATCTGTTTAGTGGGTGAGAGAAAGGTTGTGGATGATGTCCACCTGGACTTTAGTAAAGCCTTTGACACTGTTTCCCAGAGCATTCTCCCAGAGAAACTGGCTGCTCATAGCTTGGACAGGTGTACTCTTTGCTGAGTAAAATCTGGCTGGATGGCTGAGCCCAAAGAGTTGTGGTGAATGGAGTTAAATCCAGTTGATAGCCGGTCACAAGTGGTGTTCCCCAGGGCTCAGTACTGGGGCCAGTTCTGTTTAATAGCTTTATCAATAATCTAGATGAGGGCATTGAGTGCACCCTCAGTAAGTTTGCAGACGACAGCAAGTTGGGCAGGAGTGTTGATCTGCTTGAGGGTAGGAAGGCTCTGCAGAGGGATCTGGACAGGCTGGATCAATAGGCTGAGGCCAATTGTATGAGATTCAACAAGGCCAAGTGCCGGGTCCTGCACTTCGGTCACAACAACCCCATGCAATGCTACAGTCTTAGGGAAGAGTGGTTGGAAAGCTGCCTGGCAGAAAAAGACCTGGCGGTGCTGGTCGACAGCCGGCTGAATATGAGCCAGCAGTGTGCCCAGGTGGCCAAGAAGGCCAACGGCATCCTGGCCTGTATCAGAAATAGTGTGGCCAGCAGGAGCAGGGAGGTGATTGTCCCCCTGTGCTCGGCACTGGTGAGGCCGCACCTCGAGTCCTGTGTTCAGTTTTGGGCCCCTCACTACAGGAAAGACATGGAGGTGCTGGAGCGTGTCCAGAGAAGGGCAATGAAGCTGGTGAGGGGCCTGGAGCACAAGTCTGATGAGGAGCGGCTGAGGGAACTGGGGTTGTTTAGCCTGGAGAATAGGAGTCTGAGGGGAGACCTTATCGCTCTCTACAACTACATGAAAGGAGGGTGTAGCGAGGTGGGTGTTGGTCTCTTCCCCCAGGTAGCAAGTGATAGGATGAGGAAATAGCCTCAAGTTGTGCCAGGGGAGGTTTAGTTTGTGTATTAGGAAAAATTTCTTCACCAGAAGGGTTTTTAAGCACTGGAACAGGCTTCCCAGGGAAGTGATCGACTGACCACCTCTGGAGCTATTTAAAAGACGTGTAGATGTGGTGCTGAAGGCCATGGTTTAGTGGTGGACTTGGCAGTGTTAGGTTAATGGTTGCACTCGATGATCTTAAAGGTCTTTTCCAACCTAAATAATTCTATGATTCTGATTCTACTTTCAGTATTATACATTGTTTGATGCCTCACTTCTAGTTTGGGGAGCATAACAAAAGAACATATTCTGTAGGAGATTAGACAAGGTACAACCTTATCAACCTCCCTGTCTCCAGTGTTTCAAATCTAGCACTTACAGGACTAGTTTAGTGTCCAAAGTTGGTAAAACTTTTCCTTCTCTCTCTTTTTTTGTTTTTATTCCTTTTCTTTCATCTGGGATCAATACACCTGATGTTATTTCAAATATCACAGGGAAAAAACAACTCTTAAAGCAAATCATTGCAGAGTCTGCAATTATCAGCATTATTTGCAGTAGTTTACTTTGTTTCCCTGACTGTCTCTTTTTCCATCGTGTCTTGGCTTTCTTGATCTATTTTGCCTCTGAGATGTTGGCACAATGGAAGTCATACTTTTCTCTGGTGGCAGTACTATTAGCTTCTGTGTTGTCATCCATCTTTGCTATCAGAGTACCTTTAGGTGGTAAGTCTTGAATTGAACATTTGTCAGGTATTCATTTGCTCCCAAAATTTTCAGCATTAGAAAAGGTTAAACGCCAGAGATACAGTCTACTGTTACAGACAGAGAGGGTCTTGAAAAAGGAAATCAATTCATGTGTTTTACAAGTAGCATAGAAAAATCTGTCTACCTACAAACTAATGAGATTGAAATAACAGTAGACCAAAGGAATTAACTCGTAATGAGAATCTTTACAAAAGGAACTAACGTATACTTTTACAATGGATATTACAAGCCCAGGGCAGCCATCATGCTTTGTGCAAGCTGGGAATGTCAGCTTCATTATGAACTTTTGTTTTAATAGTTTTGTCTTAACCAGAAATAAACTGTTATCTGTCCTCCTGATGCAAGAAACCCAGAGACCTGAGCTGTTTAATGGGTCATAGCCACTGGTTTTCTTGACTGCTAGTTTTATGGCAGTGTTTTTCTTTAAAATAGCATGTACCATGTTTGTTACTGAACTTCATTTGTTAGTATTGTAGTCTGAATCCCTGTTTCAGGCTATAACCTAGGAAATAGGGGCTCACCTAAATAAATGCACAGAAGAAGAGGCAATTAACAGAGCGAATGTGGAAGGTTTGCAATCTTCAGGCCATCCCAAAGGAAGACATTTCTTGACATTTCTCAGCTTACTGAACAGTGATGGATAAGCTGATTTAGCTGAAGCAGTTTATAAAGGCATTATCTGACAGATGCCTGCCCTGCTGGGGTCCCTGCAGATGAGGATGAACAGACCTTAGTTCATATTAGCTTAAACTATCCCTGAGGTGGGCTTAATAATTGCTGTTACGTCCTGCTCTGCATGGTGTATGTGTGTGGCAACTTTCAGAAGAAACAGTCCTGTGAGAGCAGTAACGTCTTTAAGTCACTGAATCATAGAATAGAATCATAGAATTGTTTAGTTTGGAAAAGACCCTTAAGATCATTGAGTGCAACTGCTAACATAACACTGCCAAGTCCACCACTAAAAATGTCACTAAGTGCCATTTCTACACATCTTTTAAATAACTCCTGGGATGGTCACTCAACCACTTCCCTGGGAAGCCTGTTCCAATTCCAGGACTGCACCATTTGCTAGTCAAACTTCTACCATCCTAGAGCATCTCCTTTTCCAAAATGAGGATCCAGACTGAATTGTAAGGAGTATGGCTGAAATGGTGGCAAAGGCTCTGCTCTTTCTCTTGATTCCAGAGGACCCTAGAGCTCTGAAACAATTAATCAGGAGGTGACTTGTGTCAGTTGATAAAGAAATAACCTAGTTCCCCATACATACACTCTTGCTATTCATGCATTAAAAAAACCCCACAGTAACATCAATCCTAGAGTTGGTTTTTTTGGAGTAAATAAACAAATTCATGTTGGCATTTAAAATCTTCAGGTGACAGATTAGTAGGGCGATGACTCCAGCTGCCTGTTGATTTTTCATGGCAGTGTCTCTGAAACTAATTGGTTTGGGACTTAATGTTAAAGAATCTTCAGAAACAGCTGACCTTTTTTTGATTCATACATACGTAATTTATTTCCTGAAAGCCTGAGTAAATCTGTAGGATTAATTGACAGAAATGTTTGAAAGACAACACAAAGCAGGTAAATTCTTCTCATCCCTGTGTCTACAAAAGAGAAAGTAAAATGGAGGTCCTTCTCAAGAAAAGCAGATGAATTTCAAGCTCTCTGTTATAGGTAACAGTGCTGCCAAAAAAAAAAAAGATAAAAAAATAAAAGAGAGAAGTCATGGCAGCATCACTGAAAGCACTGCCAGCAGTTTGAGGGATGTGATCATTCCCCTCTCCTCGGCACTGGTGAGACACATCTGGAGTACTGTGTCCAGTTCTGTGCTCCCCTGTACAAGAGATGTATGGACTTACTGGAGCCAGTCCAGTAAAAAGCACCAACCAACATACTCAGGGGCTAGAGCACATGATGTACAAGGAGAGCCCAAGAAAACTGGTCTTGTTCAGTCCAGAGAAGAGAAGATTCAGGGGGACTCCAGTACCTAAAGGGAGCCTACAAGAAAGCTGGAGAGAGACTTTTTACAAGGGCATGTAGTGATAGGACAAGGGGTAATGGCTTTAAATGGAAAGAGGGTAGATTTGGATTAGATGTAAGGCAGAAGTTCTTCCCTGTGAGGGTGGTGAGGCACTGGAACAGGTTGCCCAGAGAGGTTGTGGCTGCCCCATCCCTGGAAATGTTCAAGGCCAGGTTGGATGGGGCTTTGAGCAACCTGGTCTAGTGGAAGGTGTCCCTGCCCGTGGCAGGGGGGTTGGAACTAGGTGACCTTTAAGGCCCCTTCCAACACAAACCATTCTACAATTCTACAATTCTATCAATGTGACTGTCATTTACAACTATCCAATTAATGAACAAAGAGAAGAAGAAGAAGCCATATTTTTCTTGATGGTTCATGGCAATAGGATGAGAGGCAACACAGACAAGTTGAAACCTGGCAAATTCTGACTTTGATACAAGGAAAAAAAAAATTACTGTGAAGGTGGTAATGGAGCATGTTGCCCAGAGAGCTGGTGGAATCTACCTCTTCAGAGACGTTCAAGACTCAGCAGGACACAGCACTGAGCAACTTGATCTGATTAGACCTGTTTTAAGCAGGCAGTTGGACTAGATGATCTCCAGAGGTCCCTTCCAGCCGAAATCATTCTAAATTTCTACAATAATGACCAAGTTATTCTGCTAAAATACAATGCTCAATGAAGTTTTGGGTTTTTTTGGTTTTTTTTGTTTGTTTTTTAAATAATGGTTCTTTTCCCATTCTATTTTTTGCCACCATGTAAATCTTTCCAAAGTGTAGTCTCCTAAACCCTGTGCTTCAGTAAGTTGAATTATCTGGTCTCTAAGAATTTTTATTAATTCAGCTGAGGTCAAATTTGAAAAAGCACCATAAGAGAAGTGGGCAAATACTAAAGAATTTTAAACAGAGCTAACTGATAAAGACTTTAAACATCTTTAATTCACGTATTTTTTTGAGCCCACCTGCCATTTCATTTTCTTATTACTTTTTATTTTTAGTTTTAAACAATAATCTATGCCAAGAGAGGCTGAAAATAGACCCATTAAAGTGTAGTCTTGCACAACAATACCATGTTATAGTATTGATATGAACTATGAAATTATCTCACATTTTTCCTTCTGCTTGTCAGTGTAGCATTTAAATGCAGGAATAATTTTTGCTTAAAAAAATCAGCAATGGATTATAAAAAAGGACATTTTTTCATGACATTATATGTCAATCCACTTCCAATTTTCTGTTGTTTCCAGCAGCATTTCTTTATGCTCCCTTTTTCTATATTCCATGGTGAGAGTAAAATAGATTCATGCTGAGGCTGGAGGTTTTGAAACCTTCTAAGAACAACCAACTCTGTCAGTTATCATCAGCCATTTCTCTGTGGGTCCAGATGAGTAGTCCCCTTTGTGTCTACCATATAATGCTAGCTAATATCTTGAAGATTTGCATGAGAAAGCTGAGGGAAAAATCTGAGCTCAGGCTACGAGGCATGAAATACAGGCTTTAGGGAAACAAAGGGAGAAAAACACAAAAGATGCACTGGTGTGTGGTTGGTGAATCTTCACTGTTGCTCCTGGAGATGCATAGTTATTGGGATTGTCAGCGTCTGAAAAGGCAATCAGTACCTAGTTGGCATGTAGGCATTGTATTCTTCTCCCATCAGTGATAAGCAGTGGACTAAGTTGCAAGTTGTTCATGTTTCTCCATAGCCATGCAACAGTGAGAGTCCTATCCTGGTGTCTTTGTGCAGCCCATATGCTGTAAAAAGCACACCTAGATGTATTCTCAATTTACCTAGTGTTTCATAGAGTTCAAGGAGCACCTACATGGCTTTCTGACTGCTTGGTTTTCATAACCCTTTCTTCTCCTGCAATACAGATAACTTACTCCTGTTTGGGGGAACAACAACTAGATACAATCATTGATTGCAAGTGCTCACACACCTTTCTACTGCGCCATTGGATAAAAACTGTAAAATGCATACAGAAACCTCAGAAATATGAGCTGTTACTGATAGTTGTCATACTGCTTCTTGCAACTATCCATGAAATCCTGGGCACAAACCCACAGTTTAATAAATAGTTTTATTTAAAATCTGAGCAGTGCAAATTTCAAATATGAGTAATTTATATAAGCAGTGGTTTTTGTCAGAAGTGAAAACTTTTGATTTATGGCACCCTAATGCAAACTTAGCTTATGTTCTAACTGTAAATGTGTTGTTTGGGAAATTTCTGTATTAAAAATGCTGTGATCTCTCGAATTACATCTCTTCCCACAAGAGATATACTAATCCTGACATTGATCCTGGAGTACAGAGTGGCTCATATTTGTTGATAGTATAGCAATGCCATCTGTATTTTTTTCCCTAATACACATAACAAAGCATACCACAGTACCATCGAGCTACAACTTTTGCACAAGGGGATAAGAGGAAAAAGGAAAGTGAATGTAGCCATCTTTATAGGCCTTTGCATTCCTCCTCCTATAGCAGAGAGGTTGTGTTTTGCACAGCACTATCTACATTATGGGGAGACTTTGGCTTCACAGTGGGACATCTGTGAAGGACAGAGATGGACTGCTCTGTTGGACTGTTTGGACTGAAGGTCTTTGTACCCGTGACAGCATCACTGGGACCTAATAGTTTTGGTATGATTTGGGCAAAATGTACATGTAGAATGAGATACTATTATGATTACACATCTAGCTAGTTAGGTGGCTAGGAAGTAGGGACAGTTAAAATCTCTCTTTGGTGCCAACTGCTTGATTAGAAATAAAAGGCTGCCCACAAATGGATTTTTGTGGAAACCTCTAGGACAAATGGAGACCATGAATTTTAATCTCTGCATTTTATTTTCTTGATACTTTGTTACACAGGGCAGCTTTTATGTCCCATCTGAAAACTGCATGCAGCATGCATACAAATGGCATAAGGACCTCTGTCTTCTGCTCTTGAATGCTCAAAGAGGACTTCATATGTACTACACCCTCATAATGAAGGAGATTCCTGATTTACCACAGCTTAAGTTGGGTAAGTGAACAGACATTTAAAAACACTGATTATTTTACAGTGCTTCATTTTCAATACACATTTTAGTCCCAAAACTCCTGGGCTGTTTAGAGATTTTGGAGGATTTTTGTTGTGTTTTCTGCTTAATGTTTGTTCTGGCACACTGTAAAGGTGACTGCCTTCTCATTTTATGCAAATCCTTTCATTGAATGTGGCCTGATGTGTAAAGGGATAAAATGTTTTGACAGATTTCTCAAAATACTTGCATTTCATTGATTTTTGGCCTCAGTTGCTTTTTGAAGACTTGAACTTCCGTTCTGAATTGCCATGAAATCTGGGGAAGAATCTAGCATTTATTTTTTTTTCTCTTGAACAAGTTTTTTTTTTAAAAAATGAAAAGAATAATCTGAAAGGTGATATGTGTGTTTTTGAAACATACTCCCTCATTTACAATTTGCAATGTATTTCTTCCCTGCCAATTACATAATTACAACTTGTTCTTTAAAATGATACTGCTTTTCTTCCTAATCCAATTGTTTAATAGATTTTCTGGGTTTGGTGGAGACTTTTTTTGGCTGGTCAGGCCTGCTAGGTCCAATGTGCAAGCAACTGGCTGGCTGGATTTGTGGGATGAGCTCTGTAATTTGAGTTTAGTCATGTTTGTAATGGGAGCATGAACTCCTGTGAAAATGAAGTGCATCCCTGACTAATTCCAGCTCTCCCACCTGTTTGTCTGAATTCAGGGAATGTGGCTCATGATGTCACATCTATGTGTTTGTGTCTTTGTATTTCTGTATACAGGTTTTGAAGTTACCAGTTTATTATGTTGCTGAGATAATTATATTAGGAGAGTTGATTGCATTGGCCAGCAGATTTAAAAAGGGAGCAAAAAACATTTTCCAGTTTCACTGTGTAGTGCTTGTATACAAGAATTATCAAACATAATACAGGATGCTTTACAGACTTATGGGCTTGATAGGTCCTGTTTTCCACTTCATGTCTTGTTCCCCAACATATATTTCCCTTTAAGATAGCCTAAAACTCATAGGGTGGGAAGAACACATACTGTGTTATTCAGTCCAGCTATGAGAAAAAGAAATTACAGCATTTTTATTTGCAACTTATGAGCTCTCAGACAGAATCCAACATGCAACAAAACTCATGCTTCAGGCACCTTGGTTGTCAGGCACATGATACGTGATTTGTGCCTCACCTGGACAGGCTTATAGGTTGGGAGAAAGCAGAGTTGTGTATGGTTGGTTGACCACAACTCAAGACCTACCCCAGAGCACATATTGGATTTCTAAATACAATTAGCTTGGTTTTCAAATGACTACTGGTACTGAAGCAGGCACTTAATTTGCAAAATGTACTTGTTGTAATGCATGCAAATTTGCTAAATGCAAATACCCTTTTTAGTCTCTTGAGCAGAATGCTATTTGCATCATTTTATTCACAGTCTGAAAATCTACTGAAGATTTGGTTTTAAGGCTTATCTTCTGATGCCTGTTGCAAAACTCAGCAAAATCATGGGGTATAAGATTCACCCAGTATCATGCATATGAAGCAAATTTTTATATCTTCCTCCTTACAATCATTGGGGAGAAAAAGGCCTACTTAGGACAATAAAATACGTTACCTGACAAGTATTGCTTTCTACCTTGGCGTGGCATGAACTGCACCTTGTACTTGCTCATTTTTCTCCACTGACCGGGGGAGAATGTAAATGACTCATTCAGCGGTAAACATGTATATTGATCAGATTAATCTCATCAATTTTCTAAAGACAGTTAAGATATATCCAAGGCTATAAATCTCTGCAGACTTTCTTAATTCTTTTTTTCTAACTCCTTGATTAGTATATTAAAAAAAAAAAAAAAAAAAAAAAAAAGCTTAGTTTAGACATTAGAAGTGGGAATGATTGTTTCCCACATTTTACCAGCTGAGGATGGGTCTTCTTAAGGCTGCCCTTTCCCATTCCTTAATACTATTTGAGAAGAGTCATTTGGGTATTGGGGAGGGGATCATTGGTTGTTCTGCTTTGTTTCTTTAAGGATACAATTAGAAAGTTCCGCATTGCAAAATCAAGCTGCCAAAGTTGGAGAGTTGATTTATGTCCTCCTTTGCCTTATAGTCTGTGGTGCATTTAAAGTGGAGTGTCCCTGTGCTGCATTCTCACAGGACTAGATCAAAGCCCTGCTGCTTGCTGTAGGAGTGGACTGGTACTTCACGCTCCACAAGGCAGTACAGAGATGCCCAACCTTTCTTTTACTAGTCAGATATCTGGTATTGCTTACACAGTCCTGTGTAGCACAATAGGGAGGACCATTTCTTGCACATCATTTTCTCAGACTTTGCAACAGTGAGATTCTGCATTCAGTTCTGGAGTTGGCCACAAATACCAAAGGCTAACAAGCAAACTTCTAGTAAAAGAGAGGGAAGACAATGAAAAACCAAATTCTGTTGTCTTTGCCCTGACAACAATATTCCAGAACTTCTACAGGTTTAGTGGTCCAGCTTACAAAAGCAGAAGTTGTGCCTGCACCTGTACCAGTACAAGGTGGGTTGTGGAGTGCCCACATCCAAACAGAAACTTGTCTGTCAGGGAAGAATATCAAATGACCTATTTATTTCTCACATGAATAAACAGCAGAGCATTAAGATTTCACATCTACTGTTCTCAAACCTGATCTCTTTCTTTGTGTTTTTTTTTCCCTAGAGGAGCTATCTGTGGAAGAGACGTTATCTCAGCTTTGTATGGAGCTGCAGGTATTTTCTTCAACAGAATCTGCCCATATGTTTTTCAAGTCCATTTTTCAAGTGCACTGAGACAGCCCTGTCACATATAAGAGCGGAGAGAAAAGGAATTTGGTGCCATCAGAAAGTTTGTTGAATGTTTCTCTTCCACCAACAATTTCACATAATTTTGATTAGTCACTTATAAGATGCTTGTGTCACTTTTAACAAGTCACCAGCTGGATTGCTTTAACATCCTTCACTGAACCTAGCCCTGAGTATCAGAGTATGCAGAAAAAAATTATTTGAGGGTAGGTTTTAATTACAGCTTTTATGCTGGCAGGATAAAAGATACTTTGGCAGGTTGTACAACCATATCTTTTCAAATAAAAATGCCTAAATGTGTAGAGAGGCTCATGGGAGGAAAAAAGTGATTTTGGCACAGAAGTGACCGAACTGCTCTCTTGAACTTCCTTTTGCCACATTTATTTCAAGTGAGACACAGACAAGTCATCAAGGGTGCCAGGAAGAAATGCAAGCATCAGCTGATCACTGGGGAAAATGCTTTATAATCAGAGACTTAATAGATTTGATTTGCTCAGTTTATTAGCAGGAGGGACAGCATAGGGAAGAATGACAAAATAACAATTAAGAGAGGGAAGCTGAAGCCAAACCAAACTGGAAGTACATTCACACTGCAGTTACAAATGGTGGACTAATTTTTGTCAGTCGTGGGTGAAAAATGTTTGAAATGGCAAATTTCTTAATTTTAAGTCACGACTTGGATACTTTGCAAGAAATCTGATTTCATATAAATTTGATTTAGAGAAACATAAGTTACTGGGCTCAGCTCTACTAGTTTTAGACACTAAGTGTATAGGAGGTCAGACAACACAATCTAGAGTGTCCTTTGGACTTATTTTCTCTGAGTCTGGAAAAGTCCAAATTGGCTTGGCATACATAAGAAAATGCCAGCATTAATTTCTCTATGTTTTCAAATTCCTGTCCAATTCTTGTTCTCCCAAAAAGCTTATTGACTTGTTTTGCATGGCAATATTAATAAAGCCACACTGCTTTGACTGTTTGAAAGCTGCTGGTAACAGCATAGCAACAGATAGGTGAACACAACAGATAGAACAGCTGGTTCTCTGGGGTGTTATAAAAACTTCGGTTTTCCTGTATGCTGTAAAAATGTTTTGCCTTAACATCCTGGGATGATAGCACTCTATCCATCTATGCATAAATTGATGATAAAGACAATGAATTTGCAGAGACTTTCAAGACATGAAAGTTGAGATCTTGTACAATATTGACGGGACATAGGTGCAGCTGCAGTGTAAGTGCTGAAGTTGTATGTACCTCTGTATAGTATACAGATTAGTATTGGCAATACTTTCCCAGTATTTTGCCTCGAGGAGTCTGTGAACTGAAACCATTTCTTTTCAGCAGAACATACGAAAACCAGTCATTTATAAAGGAAGAAAATGCTATTAAAAACCACACAGACAAAAGCCTGTAGGGTTAGTCTCACATTACCGCTGTGTTACCAGAGCCAGGTCAATTTTTAAAATTAAATACAAACAAAAGAAGAAAAAAGTGATTTTAACCTGCCATAGCTTTGTATTCAATCCAAGAACACAGCAGATGCTCAATGCAGAAGAAAGTGGAAGGGATTTTTTTTTTTGTGTGTGATTGATTGATTTGTAAACAGACAAGCAAAAATAACTCCTCAGAAAACCCTCTTGATTTATTTTGCGTGACAGTATTGTTAAAGCCAGACTACCCTGAGTGGGGCTTGAAAGGTGCAGTCACAGGGAACAGCCCAGCAGCAGGTATGTGAATGGAGTAGCCAGAATCACGTTTGGTGATCATTATAGTTGCTGGGTTTTGCTCTGAGGAACTGAGTCTCTGGGATTTGACCTGTGTCACTAGTGCTGCTAAGCTCTTGTCCTGTGTGTGGCAGTGCAGTAAGACTCTCAGAATTAGAAATAGGCATCATCTTTTCCTTCCTTCCTTCTTTCCTTCTTTCCTTCCTTCCTTCCTCTCAAATATGTTCAAAAGGTTAAGAACCAATAAACTAGAAAAATAGCCATCACACACCTATTCCTAGTATTGCTTGCATTAATAATGCATCTTCTTTGAAGACTGTGCTTTCAGTTTATGATCTAAGAGGCAGCTTACTGACTAAATAAAAAAAAATAAAAAAAGACATACAGCATATAAAATTGAGTGCAGTAAATAAAGTAGTGCCCTGACTCTGCAAAGAGAAATGTTTGGGCAGGATCTTTTGTCTACCAGTATGCCCCCGATTTTTTCACTATCAGCATGGGTTCTGGAGCTTGTGCCATTTTGGACACGTCATTAAAACAGAATAGCACCCAAACAATGCAAACTCAGTGACAATATCTGTGTTATATCCACACATATATTTTCTCTGTTTCTCTCTCACACAGACAATTTGTTTTTAATCATGGCTTAGTTTGCAGTGTCACCAATCTGGAAACTACCTGCATAATAAAATGTGAAAAATAAACAGGCTTTCAGCTAGACTGCAGTCCTAACCAAAGAAAGACCTGGCCAAGAACTGATAAGCAATTCCTCTGGTATTATTTCTGGAATATTTCTGGTAGTATTACTGGTTTCATGGCAGCAGGTAGGGACGCTAGGAACAGATGAAGGCTCAGTTCTGTACTCTTTGTGCCAAAACATGGAGGTAAAATACAATGTCTGTCTCTTGTTGAAGAAATTGTGAAACCAGGGATATTGATATGCTAAGACTTTGCTGCTGAAATGCACTTCCTGGGCTGCAGAGCTTTAGCGCAGAATTGCAGCCTAGAGCTGGAGGGCATGGAGAGCCCCAGCATGTCCTAGTGTGGGAGAGAAGCAACAGCAGACTCTGGGATGTCTGTTTTCATCATATGTTGAGGACACAGTGTTTTGGTTTGGGGTTTGTTGTTTGTTCCCCCCCTCAATCACCCATCTGGTGTCCTAGTGTGACATAGCTGAGAAGGCTTCTTTTGCTATCAGAAAGATGATGGGCCATGGTTTATTATTTCAGAGCATCCAGCACCATCTGGTGGATAATTTGGAACCCACTTTCTTTGATTTTTTTTTTCCCCCATTTACTACATCTGCAATAATGTGTCCACAAAAATTAAGGCTGTTCCCTCAAGCCAAATACGTGGCTTTTAAAGGGTAAAAGCAAAAGTCTCACCAGCTTTATATGGAGTAAAATAACTAAAAAATAGTAGCATTAATAATAATTCTAAATCAAGAGGAATTTTTGTTGTTGTAGTTCTTAAAAGGACTTAATCTAACGTATAAACTGATTTTCCTTCATGACACTGTCTTGATCTCAAAACTTCCTTTCTCTCCTCCAGCTGCTGAGCAATCCAGAGAAGATAGCAGAACAGATAAGCAAGGACCTCGCCTGGCTTTGCTCCCACCTCCTGGCCCTGTGGACCCAATTCCTGGAGGTGGCAACGCTCCATCCAGAAGTTACAACTTATCTGACTCAGGAACATCACATGCTGAGGGTAACGTTAAGAAGTTAAAAGTTAGTTCAGTAATGAAAACCTCCTAAAGACATTAAATTATTTATCTGGATATATATTTCCAATACTATTCTGCCCCTATGACTATTTACTTGAAATGGGGTGAGCAGAACAAGAGGCAAAGAAGAGGTGAAACCCAGGATTTGAAATTACAGATTTCAATTTCTGTATTGAAGGCTGTTGCTTTTATGGGACCCAAGTTCCTGTGTAAAATGAGTGCACTTTGAACACCAGAATCAGACGTGGAACAGGAGGTGGGTAGGAAGAGGTAGATATCATCTGTACTTGCTAGATATCCATAAATCATAAACATTTGTTTTGAAAAGCACAAGCATCACAATGACAAATAACCAAAAAAAGATTGTTTTATCTGAACTTGTTTCACAAAACTACCATGAGGAATATAGATCTGTTCTCTTCACTATGTCACATACAGATATATATATATAGATATATATATATAGCTAGTTTTCGCCTTTCTCCTAGTGAGGTGCACATCACAAAATATTAATACTGTTCATGTGGAAATTGCTCCTTGTACTTGATAATAAAGAATGCACAAAAGCACTTTTCTTTTGAGCTAACTTTGTCAGATCTGCTTATCTGATTATTTCAGCAAGTATTGTGTCTGCCATTAGGACGTTTTTGGTTATTGACCAGACATCGGTTCAGCACATCACCTGAGCAGAATTCATAGTCTGATCTAATCATTAGAATAGGGACATAGAGAAAAGGGTAGGATTCACCTTGCTTAGCTTTAGGCGTCTAAAGTGTAGGAATTGCCATATTAGCTTATGTTCTGGTTCCCGTAAGAGTCAGTGGAGGTCCAGTTACTCTCCAGAGTGACCAGAACAACTCTCCGGTTGCTCTCCCCAAGAGCACAGTCAAGCTTGCAAAAAGAAGGCATAAAATGCAGGAAGAGGTGACTGAGTAACAGATGCTGAGACTCCCCTGGTTAATTTGACTAGGTCTCCCTTGACTCTGAGAGGACCTAGGTGGCTTTCAGCCAAAGGACCCAACTCTCTGTTCTCCCAGCTCCTCAAGGTGAATCTCACACTGTGGTTTTTTCCAGCTTTGACTGATGTCAACTGCCTGCTTGACCTTTGGCAAATTACATATCTCTGTATGCTTCAGTTCCTCCCCATATAAACTCTGTGTAATGATATTTTCCCAACTCTGGAAAACAGTTTGAGAGCCCCAGATGAAAAGTCATACTGTTAAGATACAATCTTTTTGAAGGGATGCTAGTCTTTTTTTTAGAAAGGCTGCTTGTTAAAGCATAGCTGGAATTTAGGGAGATGCCGAGATGCTATGACATATGCTTTTCACTGCCATTTTCTGACACTGTAACAGAGGTCACTTTTACAAATATTATTAGTAATGTATGGGCTGCAGTTTAACAGCTTAGTAGATTTGATTGCATATTATGCTTGATTCATTTAAACTCAAAGCTTATTCCAGGGCAGATAGCAGCACTGAATTTTTTATAGCTTATTTCACACTCTGTGCTCTGCCAGCCACTTCAGATCTGTGGTTCTTTTGTAATTGATTATCCAACACTGAACAGACCTAATGTCCATGAAGAGATTTGAATAGCTCTCATTTGTAAGTATCATGACATAGGCAGATGTGTTTCTACCATGATAGGGCTTATTATCCTCTGGGCTGATATATAAGACTTCCTTTACTCTCTTGGCAGTCACTGTGGATGTTCCCATAGAATAGATGATCAATTATGAATTGTTCTAATTTAGTAACTCACTTCACTGCTGCTATACAGTTTGCATGGTGGGAGAGGAAGAAATCTTCCACACTTTAAGAATACAGGGGAAAATGGTAAATTTGAAAGCTTTTAGAAAAGTAATCAGAAGATACACGTAAGCAAATCTTGATTTACCGTCAAGGGACACTTCTTGCCTCCCAGTAAAATAAGCAACTACACCAGCTGCTTTGTGCTGGAGTGGGAAAGTGAAGCAGAACTGAGGTCTTTGGTTTCTTCTGTTACCAGTGTGGTGCAATGCAGATGAAGCATACTAAGGATTCTGATCCTGACAATCACTGCTCTGTTATTAGCCTGATTGTACTTAGCACCTTTCAGCAGATCTTAGGTTTAACTTGTGTGTTTCTCTCCCAGGTGAGGAGATTCTCAGAAGCCTTCTTCTATACCGAGCATGAAAAACTCGCTGTGCTCACATTCCAGGAAGGCCTGTAAGTAACCCATTAACCCTCCCCCATCACTGGAATGACTGCAAATGTAGTTTAAAATATTTTGCAATCAAGACTCGGGTCTTTTTCTGCTGGACATGGAGGAGTTTGGTTTGAGGGAAGTCACTGGGTCTGTTGCAGCTCCATAATGTAAAACCATTGAAATCAGCGTCAAAAGTAAGTGACTCCAATCAGGCACCAGAAATTATTAATTTCAAGATTCCTGTATTTTAAGGATATGATGCAGGACATCCTCTTTGCCCACCTCTCTTCTCAGTGGCAGCTGGGTGATTTCTTTTCAGAATGTATCTCCACCAACACCACCAGCCTCAGGGCAGGCAGAAATACTTTTTTATACTTTTCTTCAGTTTAACTTCCTAAACCTACTACACCAGATCCAGTACTGGTACTTTTAATGGGAAATAACTGCTGACAAGCAACAAAAGCTTAACATTTAAAAATTTGCTTTTTACCATCCTTAATATACATTTTTAGGGTAGGCAGTCATGGATTTCTTTTGGTGTTTAGACCAGCCATACTTTCTATAGCAGAATGGATCTTTAAATGGAGACAGGAGCATTAAACAGCCAATGCAAAGCTGTGAATGAATGTTCACTAGATGCAGCAGTGGAGGATAGGAATGTGGAATACCAGTACATTAGCTGGAGGAACTGTAGGAGCGATGTGAGCTCAGAGCTGATAATTAATAGACTGAGAATTAACAGTGCAAAACAGTCCAGGAAAACAAACGTTGCACTGAGCAGCATTCATAAAAATATGCTATAAAACATTGGCAAAGTATTTCATTCTGCTTGACACTTCTTGCTTGGAACCAAGGTGGGCAGTATGAAAAGCCAGTTTTAAAGCTACACCAGGACAAATCCTGCCTTCAGTTTTAGCCAATGATCCCAAGTGGAGCACATGGACCTGATCCCTGAAGGCGGAGTTCAAAGAAAGATGCTCACATTTAAAGTTCTGAGTAATGAGGGATGTCCAGACTATTTGTCCACTGAAACAGCCTGTTATCATGGGGGGACCACAGCATTACCAGTGTGGAAACCCATCTTTCAGAAGGGGCTTAAAGGCCGTGACATCAGGTCCTGTCATGATGTTGAGGCTTAAGTGAGACATCTGCTTCTGACCTAGTGCAAAGAAGAAAATCACTTTCTCAGAGCTGCCACTGGGGACATTAGGGCTGATTCAGCATAGATGGAAAGGGCCATGACTTCATTAGTGGATGGGTTGTACAAGGCTACCTTGTTCTGCCGAATTAGAGCAGCACCATGGCTGCAGGGACCCAGCTGTGCTCACTTAGCCCTCCCATGTCAGGCTTTAAGTGAGCTATGTACAAGGAAAACCCCATGTCAAGATCCTGGGGTGAGGGCACAGACACTCATGGCCCCATTCAAGCAAACATAACCCAGCACACAGGGAAGTCTAATTGCAAGAAGTGCTTTTATGTCTCCAGGCAGCAACAGAACAAGCCCATTTCCTGCAGGTAAACATAATTTTTGCTCAGTAATTATCAAGGGGACTGAGTAAAAAAAGTAAAATACTTTACAAACTTTAAAAGTTGGTCTACGTGGTAATTCAATCTGTAAAGGCCTCATGGCAGAGTCATGTTTTCTTTTTGATTTTGCTGGGTTGTCTTGGTTTAAACCCAGCTGGTAACAAAGCACCACACAGCTGCTTACTCACTCCTCCTGCCCCAGTATCCCCAGTGGGATGAGGAGAAAATATAAAGAAAAGGTCATGGGTCAAGACAAGGACAGGGAGGGATCACTCACCAGTTATGGTCATGGGCAAAACACAGGTTCAACTTGATGAAGATAAAAAATCGATTTAATTTACTACAAATCAAATCAAACCAAGGATATTAGGAAGTAAACCCAAACCTTAGAACACCTTCCCCTCACCCCTCCCTGCTTCCTGGGCTCAACTCCACTCCCGGTTCTCTCTCCCTCCTCCCCCCAACAGTGGCACAGGGGGATGGGGAATGGGGGTTGGGGTCAGTTCCTCACACGTTGTCTCTGCCGCTCCTTCCTCCTCAGGGGGAGGACTCCTCACACTCTTCTCCTGCTCCAGCATGGGGTCCCTCAGGAGACAGTCCTCCATGAACTTCTCCAACATGAGTCCTTCCCACAGGCCACAGTTTCTCACAAACTTCCCTGGCATGGGTCCTTTCCATAGGCTGCAGTCCTTCAGTCCCAGCCTGCTCCAGTGCAGCCTTCCCCAGGGAGCGGCGGCCATCTTGTGGGGCATCCCTCCCCCACTCTGGCATGGGCTCCTCTCTCCCTGGGCTGCAGGTGGGCATCTGCTCCCCCGCTCCCCTCCGTGGGCTGGGGGGGGACAGCCTGCTGTCTGGTCTCCCCACGGGCTGCAGGGGCATCCCCTCCTCCCTTCCTTCCTCACTGACCTTGGTATCTGCAGAGGGGTTCTTCTCACATTGCAATCTCCCCCCCACCACTGCAGGTTCCCCTCCTTAAATCTGTTCTCCCACAGGTGTTACCACCATCACTGACGGGCTCGGCCTGGGTCAGTGGTGGGTCTGACTTGGAGCTGGGGAAGCTTCTAGCAGCTTCTCACAGGAGCCACCTCTGAAGCCTCTCCTTTTGTACTAAAACCCCTCCACACAAACCGAAAACAATGATGTAGTTGGAAAAACAGGGTCTTGCCTGTTAGAGTATTGTTAATGTTGGGGGTGGCAGTAGGGAATATTAATTGGGTCCACAGAGACTCCAGCTGAGATCAGCTCTCAGCATGCCAGGTGCTGTACAACCACCTCTAACAGTAGCAGTTTTTCCCCCCAGTTCTTTCTTCCTTCTTACCAGCCAAGAACTCTTTTTTTGCCTCCCATACTTTTACTGTGAGATCTGTGTGAGGCCATGCACCTACATGCCTGGCAGAATTTGACTGCTTAGACAAAAGAGGACACACCATTTTCAATAGGTTGGGTATCACACAGGGTGGGAGCCTCTAGCAGGTGAAATATCCTCCCAATATTTTACAGAAAAAAAAAAAAAAAAAATTCTCACACTTTTCAATAGCAATGATTCATCTTTTGTTGCAAGGATTGGTCTCAAAGCAAGTTTAGTTTATTATTTTTACATGTGGTCTGTAGTAAAATGCTGATGCTATTAATTAATATGTCAGTGAGAACTTTATTATGGTGCTGAGAGTTAACTCTAAACACCCAGGTGTTGCTGCAGGCAAAAATGAGAAGTTAGCTCTTTTTGACTCCTGTCTGAGTCATATTTTAGCAATCAATGAGTTGCTAATCTTTGAGGAAAAAATAACTGGCCTACAGGTAAGAGCAAATGATTGACAGCAACAATTATGTTCTGAAGCTGAAGCTGATAAGCTGATCTGAACAAGTTATTTGTGTCTGGACATAGGAATCTTCCATGCTGGCATGAATGGCAAATCTGCTGTTTGAGTTTTGCTTCATAATGTGTAAAGTGTGTTTTTTCCAGTTAACTGCCACATGATGATTACCTACCTTTTGCCAATGATAATCTGAAATACTACCATTGTGCTGTGTATAGGATCTGTGCAGAACTGCTTTCAGCTGACCATCTATGAAAAGCTTGTTGCCTTCCTCTTTATTCCTTAGGATAAGCAGACTAATTCATCAAAGAGTCAACACAAATAAACAAACTTTGTATTTGATGGTTTTTTTTCCATTTTTTGAGGGAGAGGCTTACATAGGAAAGCTCATCAGAACTAAAAATTATTGTACTTATTACAGCTGAACCCACATCTGTGTGCCAGTTTAATGCTACATTCACTGATGAGAGCTAGGAAGTGTTTTACAGGACCCAAAAGATGGAAACAGACAGTTATTCTCGGTTTCCCAGCAGGCAGTGGCTGAACTGATATGTCTTAGCTCTTCCAGATGTATACGTATGTGAGAGATCACAGTGCTCTGAGGACTGGTGTAAGTGAGACAGAGGGCCTGCTGTGCATCCTTCTCAGCTTTGTTCCTCTCTGTACTGCTCAACCAAATTTTTGATTATTGCTTCCTGCATCTGCGTTTTGAAACCCTTGCCACAGCCAGAGTAACAGACCTCTTTTCCTGACCAGAAAGCCAGCTGAGGGATCCAGTCTGAGCCAGCTGCAGTGGCCCCTGGGACGACAGGGATGCAGTATGGTAGCTAACAGAAGCCTATGGCAGAGGCAGCTAGAAAAAAATTCAAAAAGACAGAGGTTTTTGCAGTGAGGGATTGTGCAAATTGTAGGTATCTCTAACTGAGAGACAGAAATCAACTCACGGGAAAACTCCCAGGAGCTCTGGGTACCCCCTTATCATTCAATAGTGCCTCCTCTCCTTTTAAGCACATTGCCTCTGTCCTCTGCCTACACATCCAGCTTGGCTGTTGGGCTTGCAGGAGTGATGGAGAAACAGCACAATAACTACTCATATGCTCAATTTCTTTTGTACTTTGCTGCCAGGATCCAAAGTCATGGGCAGATTTCTACAGAAATTCGTAATTCGGAGTACTTCACCAGCATGCCCCCGCTTCCGGCAGAATGCCTCGACATAGATGGGGACTGGAACACACTTCCAGTTATCTTTGAGGATAGGTACATGGATATGCCTTGCAAAGGTGAGTGAAACACCACAAAGTACAGCTTCATGAGACAGCTGGAGCTGAGGGAGGTTCACTTCCCCAGCCCAAGGTAAGCAATCTCACATCCCTTGGACTGACTCTGGCTTGAATCAGAGCGTGATCCACTATGTAATACAGCTGAATTCTTGTTTTCCCTAGTAGCAAACTAGAGTATTCCTGTAGCTTCATATTTTTCATCTTCAAAGTAAGCTGTTTAGTTACAAGAGCTGGACGCAAAATCTAGAAAGAAAACAAAATCTTTCAGATTTTTCTTACAGTACAAATTTAAAGGAAATATAGCACTATGAATTTCATCCCCAGTGTGACATCTAGTGGTAAGGAAACTCAGAACAAAACCCCACAATATCAGCATAAAGCCCAACACTGTCCCTGAAAGGCAGCATTGCTTTCCAAATAATATTTTCCCCTTGAGTACCCAAACTGAATTTTTAATTAAGAAATTATTTAGTTCCACAGATTTGTAGTAAAATCTCATAGCCCTTGGTTCACTTTTCTTTTTACACATTGATTAAGATTAGCAAGGAAGCAATATGTGTTAGTGTTATAGGTGACCATAGTCTAGTAAATATGGCCTGTGGTCTAAAATTACTCCTCTTCCAGAGTTACCCAACTGCCTAAATTTTGACAATGCTTATTACAGATATTTAAACTATTAAACTGAGTATTAAGCTGACTCACAAGCAAGAGCTATACTATGAACAATATCGTATGACAGCAGGAATACAAATAAGTGTCAGCTTTGTTTTGCTTACCTATGCTGTAAAAACTAGCTGTTTAGATACAATTATACTGAGGAAACTATATTTTATTGATATCATCTTCTTTGGCCTAACTGTAACTGTTTAGTGAGTATAGTTCTAGTTAAGTGCACTCTGGCATTTGCATTTGTAATATGCCTATAATGTATGTATAATTTATATAATATAAATATACATATTTTTTTAGGCCTTACCATCACTTTTTAAAGTCTCACATCACCTTGGGGTAATTTGTTGTGTTCTTGCAGGTACTACTTCTTTTTTTTTCTTTCTTTCTTTCAGATCAGAATTTGGAAGTTTTCCCTGATTTTGAGGTTCCTGCAAATACTCAAATGGATGTAATAGATGAAAATGAAGATTTTGCATCAAATGATGCCACAGCAGTAATGAAAGGAGACTTTGGGAAAGGTACTCTGCTAATACACACAGATAGGATAAACAGGAATCCCTCTTGCATATACACTGCTACTGAAGGTGCTGCTTATACAGCTAAGAATTTAAACCAGCACTCCGCATCTCAGGTATGTACAGCAAACAAAGAAGGCCAAAGGAAATCTGAAAATATTTTTGTTTCAAGTAAGGAAACTACTTCTGACTCAGAGCCAGGCAATACAGAATGCACATCAGAAGACTTTAAAACACCCCAGGAAGTTTTATTAAAAGACAATAGGTTTGTGGCAGATGTTACCTACGGAGATATGAAACCTAGCAATAAGGATTCCCAGAAAAATGAGCCCGTGTTAATTGTCAGTGCTCAGTATGAATGTGGAGCATGTGGAACTGATGGCTTGGAAGACAGGACTGAAATACATAAAACAGATGAATCTAGTCATCCTGAGAATAATTTCACTTTGTCTGAGCTTGCACTGAATGAATTAACTAGTCTTGAAAAAACAGGAGATCCAGACACCAAAGCCCTGCTCCCTGTTTTGAAAGCTTTGCCCACACACAGCTTTGAAGTGAAATTGTTTACAAAGGAACAACGAGGTGAGGAGTGTGAAGAATTTACCCTGATGTCAGGGGTCATAAAAAGATCCTCCTCTATAATATCTGATTCAGGCATTGAAAGCGAACCAAGTTCAGTGGCGTGGTCTGATGCTCGTAGCCGGGCACTAGAGCTGCCCAGCGATCGAGAGATCCTGCACCACTTGGTACGAAGGCACGCCATCCACCGAAATTCCCTGGAGGGTGGCCACACAGAAAGCAATACCAGCTTGCCCAGTGGGATCCAAGCGTCACTCACATCCATCAGCTCTTTGCCTTTTGAGGAAGAGGAGAGGGAAGTGGAGCTTACCAAACTGACAAAATCTGTCTCAGCTCCTCAGATCAGTAGCCCAGAAGAGCCTGCAGAGGAGGTAGATATATCCAAACACAGTGAAGCAACTTCAGGAGATTCAGGAGGAAACTTAAAAAGTTGCATGGAAACAAAGTGTGGGAGTGGAAAATTAATTGTGGACTTTTCTGAGTGTCAAATCACTACTGAAAGTGGACAGTTAGAACCAAGAGGACATCCCAAACCCTCCATCAAACACAGTAGCAGTAACGCTGAGTTACAAGGGGAGGAGGAGAAGGAAGGTCTTCCAGAGACTTACTGTAGTTTGGAAAATGCAAGACCACCCATTTGTTCAAAACAGCTCCTAGATAATGTCTCTGAGTGCCAGTCACTGGAGAGCAATGGTGATTGCAGCTTAAAACCACCAAGGGCTTGTAAACACTTGGACAAAAATATAGATAAGTTTGATACATGCATTGAGGATCCAAAGGATAAACTTCAGCTGGACACTTTAAAAATACAACAAGGCTTTTACTCCAATAGCAGAATTTCAGGAGAGGAGAGTTTCTCACAAAGCATAAAGCTGGTACCAGACTTTTGCTATCCAGTTCCAGCTCCTTCAGAAACCTCAACTGAATTTGGCTCAATGCAAGGAGAGTGTGGTAGCTCTCTTGCTGATGAGGGCCCAGCAGTGTATGCAGAAATGCAGGGGTTACAAGAAATTGAGCTCAACGACTCACCTGCCTCAGCCGACCCTGCTGCAGGACCTTGCCAGGCTGAATATCCTCAGGAACCCGACAGCCAAGAGCATAAACATGTAGCTAATGGCACCGGGTTTCATTTGACAACGACGGAGGGAGTAGCCCTGGAAAGCAGAAAAGCTGTTGATGTGGTTAACCTCTCCGTCTCTTGCACAGCCACGTGTCTTCCCTTTTCTTCTGTGCTCAAAGAGACCCCTGCTATGGTTGGCTTCTCTGCAAAGCAAGCTGCATTCCCCATCACACGCCAGCCTCTGGGCTCTTTTGGAGTTGTCTCTTCTAATTCAAATGAGATGGATGAAGAGACCAATGAAAGAATGCTGAAGTAAGAATGTCTAATTACTTTCTTCATTAATGTTACTGTAATGCCAAGAGACCCTGGCGAAGTTCAGGGCCCTAATACAGTAAGCATACTGTAAGTTTGTATTCAGAGACAGTTGCTGCCTGAGGAATTACAGTATAAATAATCCAAATAGACAAATGGTTTATATAGGATAAATAATCTAAATAGACAGGAAGGTTGAAAACACAGAGAGACTGAGAATGTCAAAGACATTAGGTCTTTAATCCTCATGAAAAACAGTGGGATTTAGGTGTCTAAATAATCTTTATGATCTGGCCCTCCTTCATAAAGTCAAGGTTACCCAGCCTTGAGTATTGATCCCATATAGTCGGTTCACTATGGCAGTTCCATAGCTTCTTTTTCTCTTCTGTTTAAATAATTGCACTCATTAGCTAAACTATGAAACAGGAGCGCAGATTGGCTGCTAGGATCTCAGCTTCAGCTTCTCAAACTGGAAAAATGGGAGAACTGGCATCCTGGGTAACTGGAAAAGAGGCTTTTATTTTTTTTTCTTGCTTCATTGCCCATTGCAAAAGTGCCATATTGTGGCCTCGATGTTACAGTGGCCCTTTTCACAAACTGAGACGCTAGCATTTGTATACTTCCGTTATATTTTGGTGTTTCTGCTGTGCTGAGGGAAAACAGTAGCATGGGAATTTCTCAACCCATTCAGATACCTACAGTGTTGGCTGTCTGCATGTGCATTCATTTGTGACCCAAGGCTTTATCTTTTTTTTTTTTTTTAAAGCATCTTAAGGTGTGTTTTATAGACCCTGCTGTAAGTCCTGCTCAATCTAAGCACAAAATTTGTTCCTTCTTTGTGAAGCAAAACATTTAAGCATGTATTCATGCACATGAATCCAGGTTGTCCAGGTCCATGGCCTGAATGCTAGAATTTTTCATTCTTGTGGCCCTTCAAAGTCAGTTGCACTGATGTATGTAATTGCTCACCATCATATCAAGTGACCCTAAGCTATTCCCAAATTTTAAAGGTTTCTACTTCCTAACCTGGTCGATCCCAGTTTTCTACATAATTCTACACCTATGTTGTGATTATTAATTCCTAAAAGCTCTGGATAAATTTTGATACTTCAAAAAGCCACTGCAGAATTTGGCACCTTCAGCCAGCAGAATGCTTCACGATGAATTCATGTGTCAAATTTTAGGCCTTGAGTAGGAAAGGGGTTAGCTTCATTCTTTCAGCACCAAGCTGCTTTTCCTCTTAGCTACTAAATATTTTCAAAAGAACCTGAAATCAAACCAAACCAAAAATATCTACCATATGAGGTGCATCCTTTAACTTCACAGTCTGAGGAATGGGTAGAACACCTTCTACTTGCCTATAAATGCATCTGATGCTAGCAAAATGATACATTTTTCATTTCAGTATCTGTAAGTCCCATGACATTGTTAAGATGCAAAATTGCTAATTCTGTATCTTAGTCTCATTGTTATGGGCCACCAGAAAATTATTATTTGTAAATCATTCATTCCTCTGGCAGGTGTGAGGTGCTAATGGGCTTTAGCTATTCCATGTACGTAGCCAAATCACTCAGAAATAAGTTTTCTTCCCTGCATCCTGATTTCTCTCAATCAGAATAGATAAGAAATAGTATCCAGGTCTGTACTTGAAAGCTGCAAACATAATTTCTTGCAAATTGCAAACATTACTTCTTGCAAATACCAGCCTCCTCATTTCTAGTCTGAAGGTTTGTTGTTGAACATGCAGTTCTATTGTGATTAATTAATGTATTCTCCAGTTTTTATCAGGCCAAAGAAAAATTTAAAAAAGAAATGAAGATTGAAGGATTTCTGTACAGTGACTTATCTGTACTAGCTTCTGATATACCGTATTTTCCACCAGAGGAAGAGGAAGAAAATTTGGAAGATGGAATTCACCTGGTTGTCTGTGTCCATGGATTGGATGGTAAGGCCAGGAGAATTGCTGTTTGCAAGTCATTTTGGTGTAAACAAAAAAAAAGGGCAGATGTTCAGGAAGTATGAAAGGATGGGGAGTCTTATCTTAGCTAAGTATTTAGTCCTTGTTATGTTATTCAGTCCATTGTAATAAAGGATCTAGGAAAATATTAAATATTTGCTCTAAGTAATGGGTGCTGCAACTTCTTTTGTTGTTGTTTAAACAGAATTCTCACCAAAGTACATCAGTCCTTCTGTGTGCAGGAGGAGTGCATTACAGTAACTCTTCTTGTCTTTCCACAGATGCTTGGTTGTTTTGCAGTATGTCACCAGGATGAAAACATTATTTAAATCCCCCCAACACTGTTACAGTGTAGATAGCCTCCGGCCTTAGAAAGTGAGAGAATAAAAATCATTATTCACTGCAGAGGAAGCATGACCTGGAATTTTTACACATATGCTTTCTATCAGAAAACACGTATGTTAAACTTGAAACTTCTCTTGACAAATTCTTGGTATCAGTGGGAAAGGTGTAGACGTGAACCTTGAAACTACAGAGAAGGAGGGGTAGAGACTGAAATCTCAGGCATTCTCAGAAAGGTGGAAAACAAACACTTGCTGGCTTGAGCAAGGACCGTTTGCTATTCAATATCTCAGTGGCAGTAATGTCCATCTCATGAGGTGGAGGTACCTCCTTTTCCAACAAAACATTTCAGAAGACTTCAGAATTTTCTGGTATGGAATGGGGCATCTCCCAAAATATTAGGAGCCTTCTGACAGTATTTCAGCACCATTTCTAATTATGAATACACAGAGGCAGGCTGTTTTACATCTGAAGGTACAGCCCTATACCCCAGCACGTGTGCCAAGGTCCATGGCAGGGCTGTAGTGTCCCCTGGGAGCCTCACCAGCTGTGAAGGTGGAAGGACAGACCTCAGTTTTTTGCCTTTTTGTCTTACCTCTGCTGTTCAGCAAATAGGGGACAGAATTATTCTGGGTCTGATCTTTGCCCTTTCTTCCCCACCATTTATACAGTCCCCAGCAGCAGGAGGTGAGGTGCAGCCCCACCTTGAGCAGGCTGTGGGTGTTCTTGCTCTCCTGCTGTTTCAGTTCATGATCCTATGGTGTGGTGAGCTGTCTTAGCAGCACTTCGCAAGAGCTCCCTGGTGTCAAGTTTTATAGGAAGATGAATGCATTAAATTGACTCAATATTAGTTATTTTTCTGTTGAATTACATCTTACAAAGTACCATTTATTTCTAGGTAACAGTGCAGATCTGCGGCTCGTAAAGACTTTTATAGAACTAGGACTCCCTGGTGGAAAACTGGACTTCCTAATGTCTGAAAGAAATCAGGTAGTACAGAGCTAATTTCTGTCTTCCTTTAGATCAGCTACAAACTGTTGACATTGCTGAAACAGGGCCTTCAGCAAAGCCTTTTCATGAGCTGAATGAAGCAAAAGCACCGGGGAATTCAGGGAATTTTCTGTAGTATTTAGTGCAAAGGCCTGGTCCTGTTCCTGTCTGATTTGATAGGGTGTTCAAACCCATCAGAAAATATTCCTAGCATTAAAGTCAAAGGAAATTACATTAGCAGCTGTAGGACTAGACCTTAGAAGAAGAAAATGGATTTATCCTGTCAGTTTGCAAACAAGTTATTGATATCAATGGGAAAGGTGTAGTTGTTA
Source organism: Astur gentilis (assembly GCF_929443795.1). Classification (NCBI taxonomy): domain Eukaryota; kingdom Metazoa; phylum Chordata; class Aves; order Accipitriformes; family Accipitridae; genus Astur; species Astur gentilis. The sequence goes on along the minus strand of NC_064881.1, from coordinate 48,916,640 downwards.
ACCTTGAAACTACAGAGAAGGAGGGGTAGAGACTCTGAAATCTCAGGCATTCTCAGAAAGGTGGAAGTTGCACAGCCTGCTGCCTCTGCCTGTTGGTTGCCAGACAAAGCAGCACCGACAGAAAGCAGCAAGTTTAGTGATGCTAAATTCTCCGGAGGGTGTGGAATATCCAGCAGGTGTTGTCAGCTCCCTTTGCTGCATCAGCCATTGTTTCTGCTGTTCCAAAGTTTGCGAGATTTATTTCCTGAATGATAAAGAAACGTCTTCCAGAAAAATTCATTGCCAGTCTAGGCAGAGAAACAGAAATGAATTCTGTGCTTTGCTCTGCAATGAACCCATATTTATGACACAGATGCCTAACTTTATGCACAAGATAAAGATTTCCAGTGCCCAGTCAGAAACATTATTCTGATTTACAAGTAGTTGAGAAACTTGAGTCAAAACTTTCCAACCTTCTTTGTTCAACAGCTTTATATTTTGAAGTGGTGAGTTGGTGTTAATCATTGAACTTGCCACATTGCAGTGTACATCTCTGTCAGGAGCAGACCTGCACAGTGAAAGTAAGCAAGATGAAAATAATGAGGACACCACTTCAGACTTGCATCAAAGCCTCCTCTCATGTTTTCAGAGAATGGAACATCTTACAACATTTCTATTTAACATTATCCAAAGCCCATAATGGGAACTTTTAGTGCTCTTATAGTCTGGGAAGGTGGGAAAGTTCCCAAGGCACTGGAAATAGAACCCACATGGTTTGATGATTATTTGGATGCTGTAAAGAATCCTGACACCCTTTTTCCCCTGCTCTGAGAACCACACTGAAAACGACCCAAGAAATCAGTCATTTAGCTTAATTTTGCCTTATGGAAGAAAATGCAAATCCCTTTTTTTAGGCATTCAGTTGTGATACATTTGACAAGCTCAGTCAGGCTGAGATGATACTAAAGTATGGAGATATAACCAGTTGAAATATGAAGCTTGATGTGTTTTGTTTATGATTAATGTGCAGGCTGATATTCTTCCACTTTTAAACAACCTGAAAGATTTGGGATAATAAGCCTAGGAGGAAATAATTAATTATCAATGCAGACAAAACAAACAGGCAGAAGGTTAGTGGACTGTTTGTAGTTTGTGAGAACATTTATTTTAAGGCCATATTGCAAAGTGAATACGCTCATGTTTTCCTTTGCAAGAGCTGCAATTAGCAAGATGAGTTGTGTCACAAAAGCATTAATTACTGATATGTTTGCTCTGAATAGCTCTTCCAGCATTTGATGATTGTTTTTGTGGCATCTCATTAGTTACAAATTTGATTTAGAGTCCTGTTGGATTGCCAAATGACACAGTTCTGAATAAGATCTGCCTGCAATTGTATAGACCGCACAACATATTATTTGTTTTATTGTATCACAACCAGCAGTACTGTTGCAAGCAACAAATTGTTTGTCTCTCTCTAGTGCTCATTCTCTTACTGATAACTGTTGAATAACAAACACACAGCATTTCATTAAGATGGCCAAATAATTTTGTGATTACGTCCTTAGCATCAGCATAACCCGCATGTCAGTGTATAATGCTGTAAACTAGTTTATCGTAGTAATCTGTTAAAACCTAAATGCCTAAAGCTTTTCTTTCATGTGCAGAATATGGTATCCAAAGCAGCTAAGCATTAGTAGTTCTCACCAGTGTCAAGTCAGGCTGCTTTAAGATCATACTTATGACTCTGGAATCACTCAGCCTAATATTGTTAATCTTACTATTAATAAATTGTAGGTCTGGGTTTATCCCATCATGACACATGCCAAAGTTAGAGGCACAGTCAGTAGAGAAAGAGAAGCAATCACAAGAGGTAATTTAATCCCCTTAAAATATGAATTGTCGTCTAGAGATCCCTATTTCCATGCCCTACAAAGTGTAATGTTACTCTAGTCCTAACCTGAGTTCTCAGGTTGTGTTCTTGAAGCTAAAATGCACAATATAGAGTCAAAGAGACTCTATGACAGAAAATTTTGCCTTACCTTACCTACGAGCTCACTGAGGACAGTGAATTTCCACACAGGCTTTAACGTTAGGTATGTGACCCACACTGACCCATGGTACTGTTGTTACTGTTGATGCTAAGTGAGAAAGAAAATACTTGTCTTGAGTAAGTTTGCAATATTAGTTGGAAGCTATTTGTTAATAAACTGAAAATGAAACATAATGACTCTGTTTTCAAAGGAGAACTTCAGTTTTTAGAGGACCTGGAGACTGAGAAAAATCCGATCTTCCCCCTTGAGCATGTATAAAGAAGATTTGGACTGGTTATTATGTTTCTGCTTGCATTTTACTTTGAAAATAACATCAGTCTGTGATAAGTGCAATTTATTTTAATTCACTGACTTATTCCATTTTTCACCAGACTGATACTTTTGCTGATTTTGATACAATGACTGACCGATTATTGGATGAAATTATTCAGCATATCCAGTTGTACAACCTCTCCATATCCCGAATAAGGTAAGCATTCTGATAGTTAATAGTCTGTAACTGTTTAAGTTACATGAGCAGCATTCAGTGAAATTAGCTTTTCCAAAAGTTCCCTGTGTCAAAAGCCATTGAATCAGTGAGACGACTTTTTACATTGTTATAGATGGAAAAGTGTCTACTAGTCTAAAAAAAAGTGAAATGGTAACTAAATGATGTTACTGAAAGCCCCAATAGAGTCCCCTCAAGAACAATTTATGCCACCCTTGTGTTTAATTTAAATAAAATACAGATGAATTTGGTGTTAATGTAATTCTTTCTTTCCCAACAGTTTTATTGGACATTCCCTTGGTAATGTCATCATTCGATCTGTACTAACTCGCCCCAGGTTTCGCTATTACCTCAACAAGTTACACACCTTCCTGTCCCTCTCTGGGCCTCACCTGGGAACACTTTACAACAACAGTACTTTGGTTAGTACAGGTAAGAGTTGATGGAAAGCTATGACTGGCTGCAGTCCATGGCAAAGTGCATGAGAGAGCAACACATGGAGGTAGCAATAAATCATAATAACGTGACTTGTACACTGAAGTTGTGGAAATTATTTGCCGAAGACTGAACCCACACAGAAAAAAATGCAATGAGAGGGGCTTTCAGCATCTACTACAAGGTCCAGCACAGTGCTCCCTGGAAAACCCAAGGGTGTGCAGCAGTGAGAGTTGTCCTTGTTTTCACTGTATTCTTCCACTTTTCTGTATACTGCCAATAAAAAGAAGCATCTCCAAGGCTGAAGGAGACACTTAGAGTGCTATGGGAATGGAATGTCCCACAGTTCAGCCTTCCTGAGTGTTTATGCTACTGTGACATGGATAATCATAGAATCATGAGTCATAGAACAGTTTGGGTTGGAAGGGACCTTTAAAGGTCATCTTATCCAAACCCCTCCCTGCAATGAGCAGGGAAATCTTCAACTAGATAAGGTTGCTCAGAGCCCCGTCCAACCTGACCTTGAATGTTTCCAGGGATGGGGCATCTACCACCTCTCTGGGCAACCTGTTCCAGTGTTTCACCACCCTCATTGTAAAACCTTTCTTCCTTATATCTAGTCTAAATCGACCCTCTTTCAGTGTAAAGCCATTACCCCTATCCAGTGAGACCCTTAGACTTTTCTCCCTGTTGATTAGCAATACAAGAGGAAACAGGCTTACACTGAGTTACAGTGCTACCCTTACTGTAGGCATGTCTTTAATTCCCTTGGTTGATAATTAGCAAACAGGATAAAAATATGCACTGATTTTCATTCCAGGTCTGTGGCTCATGCAGAAGTTGAAAAAGTCAGGGTCACTTTTGCAACTGACTTTCAGGGACAATGCAGATCTGCGCAAGTGTTTCCTCTATCAGCTCAGCCAAAAAACGGGTGAGTAGGGCTTGATGTGGCTGTGTAACTATCAAGGGCTACTCCAAAGAATTGTGCTGGATTGCCATGTCCTCCAGGGAGTAAAGGAAATCTGCATTTTGTTAATGATCTTTCTTTAAACACTCTTGCTTTTGAGAAGGGCTGCTCTGTCTAAAACCTAATATGTATTTCATCTGCATTTTTTCTGTGCCAGTTATCAGTTAATATATTTGCCAAACTGTTACCGCCAAATAAGACCTCCATGCTATAGTAAACATGCACCTAAGTTTATATTCTGCAAGCAAGAAATATCATGCTTGACAAGCCACCGTTGCTTAATTTATGTTACTAGATGAAAACCATTTTTCCTTTTTTTATTTTTTTTAAACATCTCTTGTCCCTAGGAAATATGACTGTGTGAGATGAAGAGCAAATTTTATTCATGTCTGTTGTGACACCTTTGTACTACTGAGAGAGAGATGTATGGCCTCACACTGGAAAAATGATGTCTAAATAGAGATCTTTTTACCCTTTCCTTGGTCTGTCATGAATAAATGAAATAAATCAGGCTTTTCTTAAGAAAGGAAAGGAAGCATGCTCCTTCTGTTCAAGCAAATGTTTTCTTTTAAGAGTTATTTTGAATATTGTGTGTGAGCAAACTGCTGCTAGGTATATAATCACAAGGTCACTACTTGATATTTAATTTTTTTCTCATACTTTGGTACATTGCTAATAGGAAACAAAGACTATGTTAAGATGAATACAACTTCTTAATTCTTAATTTGACAGACATAAAGCTGTTTCATAATTTTATGAACAAACTACATGACATAATCAATGACAGGTATCTTGGCATTATTTGAATTTCCTTATTTTAATTTTCCCTTTGATTCCCTGGCTCTCATTTCTGTGGAGTACAGTTGATGTCTGCTTTACTGTCATATTCAAATAAAATTGGGTCTACACAGGAAGCTCACATTGTAAGTTCCCAAGCAAAGAATCCTCAAGAATGTATTGTGGGTCAAACCGATTCATTGTTTGTTAGCTTGGTAGACTGGAGATCTAACAGGCTATAAATGAAGGTGTTGTCCTTGTAAAAGCAGAAAGCAGAAACTTACTATGAAGAGGGATGTCTGTAAAGTCAGAACCATCCAGGTAGATGCTTAGGCAAAAAATCAGAAGAAGTAGGCAGGTTCTTATGTGAACATATGAGCTGGCATACTTAGTCAAAATAGAGGTGCCCTTACTCTAGCACCCTGCTCCCAAAAGTAGTTGAGAGAATCTACAGAGGGAGAAATATCGGAAGCAGTGTTGTGCCTACTTCCCTGGAAAACTTTTTAAGCCTCCAGCAATTTCTGACTTTCTTCTTAAAGTAGAAGTCCCTGCTACTTCTCAATCTCTTTAAATGTTCCTTATTCTTGTCTTGAAATAAAAAATAAACATTATTCCCTATTGAACTTCTTCACATAAGATTTTAGATATGGTAACACTCACTGTTGCTTCTCCTACCTTTTACCTCAGACTGAAGTCACAAGCTCAGTTGATATGATTGCACAAGAAGAAAATGATAAACAGTTTCAGCCAGGCTTAGTTAAGGCAGCCAACAGGACTCTTCTTTGTGCTAGTGATGGTCAACTTTTCTACTAAAATCTAGAAATCAATGGACTTGCTTCTGGGCCCCTTTCACATAAGAGGGAAGGAAAGATGAAAGTCAAACCCACAGCTCTTCTGTGTTCAGGATACTCTCTGGAGTAGTAGACTAGATCATCTGTGTCCATTTTCCTACTTTTCTGCTGAATGTGGGGGATGGAGGGCTCAAGAGACCACAGACAGGGCAAGCAGCAGGAGCCTGTTTCCACAGTCCATCAGTGGCCCCATTGCCTCCAGGGAAGAGGGAGGATTCCTGGTTTCCAGTCCATGTACCAGCAGTGTGTATTTAGCAAGGGACTGCTGAATGCAGGGACTGGATCCCAAGGCTCCCTCAACACTGATGTAATAGTGTGACATCATAGCAGTGCAGCTGGTTCCTCTTCTCCTCCCTCTCTCTATTTTGTTTGAAAATTGTACTAATTTGTTGTGTTATTTTTCTAATGTGATCCCCATTCCTGTGAACACTTATTTACCCAAAACCACTCATTGACCGTAGTGGGTCTGTACACGTGTTTCCAATGTTTAGAGGCATAAATATTTGCAAAATTAAGGTTTTAATCAAACACCTTTTTCAAACAGAGACAGTTCTTACTCTTTGTGTTGACATATCATTAACCTGTATGAGTGTTGATAAGTAACACATAGTTTGCAGAAGCAGCAGAAATGGGTTTAAGCAATTATGAGTCTTCTTAAGCTTGTGTTGCATGTTTTAATTATCATCTATTTTGCACTGTAGATTTTCAAATGTGTTTAAACATGAAGTAGTCATGCTGACACTGTATTTTGATCGCTGTGCATCATTGTGATAAATGTATTTAATGCATTTGCCACAGGTCTTCAGTACTTTAAAAATGTTGTGTTAGTGGCCTCACCCCAGGACAGATATGTACCCTTTCATTCAGCAAGAATAGAAATGTGCAAAAATGCACTTAAGGACAGACACACAGGTATGTTTAAGATCCTTTCTATATTTAAAAAACTGTTGAGAAATTGTGTTTTTTGTGTAACTGAGGTCATTGCATTAGAACAGTTTTTCATCAGCATGATGAAAACTCAAAGTTTATTTGGTAAGGAAGAAAGTGTTCTCTTCCCAAAAGAAATTACTGAAATCAATAAAAGAAGCCTTTTAAGCAGCTCTTTGTCTGATGAAAACAAATTTCAATCAGGTCATAATCAAAGGTTTCTTACTGCTTCTTCCCCTTCCCTCTAATTTATTTTTTTAAAAGTGATGATCATAGAACTAGCTCTTGCCAATGTTTTTTCTGTAGTCTACTGATTTACTATCATTGTCTCACCTTTGTTTCACGTACTGAAATCTCTCTCAGCACATCCAAAGTCGGGGGAGGGCGTCCCTTTGTTTTCAATAGCTTTTGGATGATTGCAAGGTAATTTAAGGGATAGATCTAAATTCATATTGGTTTGTAATAAAATCTGTAAAGCACATCAGGACTCATGCCATCAGAGGCCTAGCCCTTCTGTGAGCTCAGGCTGTGTCTTGTCCCAAGTATTGCCTTTGTTATTAACAGTCTCCCTCATTTATAAAATGTTTCATGGCTCAGTTTGGTACCACTTCCAGAAATAACGTTCAGTGTAATTTCATACCCGTTTCACATATGTGATTACCTAGAAAATTAGGTACTCTTTGGAAGTAGAAAGAGACACCCAGACCCAATAACCAACATGGTTGCCTTCAAACATCATACCTAAACTACAGCTCTTTCTATCCTACTTCAGATATGAATTAAAAGGTAATTTTCTAACTCTCACTTCCAGTGGTTGTTTCCCAGGGAGATGTTTTACCTAACAGGAGCCAGATCTACATTCAGTGTAGATCATTTATGAGAACAAGTTTCCCAAGCCATTGATTTTGTCCTATAAATTCCTCAACTATCTGCATGGTGTCCTTCCTGCATTAGATTCCCCAGAGAAACCCTAATGGACCTCTATGTCTTGCCAGACCCTTTTGCATTTGAATTCACAGGCAGTGTGAGTCCAACCCTCTTCCCCTGAAGGAAACAAGACCGTTTCCTTCCACCACAGAAGAAATGAGACTAAATGCTGAGGAGCATCCCACTCTTCATGCTAGCAGCTTTAGCAGACCTCTTCAGATGATCAATGCTTCCAGTAGATTAACAGAATCCCGGCACTTGGCAAATCTTTGAAACGGACTGCTATCTCTAGCATTTTGGCCTTGCTTCCATTTTCCGTCTCGTTGCAACTCTCATTAAATGATATAGGAAGGAAAGAGGGGATCTGGCAGCTTTGGCATGTAGGTGTGACATCTAAACTCTTTTGCAGGTCCTGTTTATGCAGAAATGATTAACAACCTGCTCCAGCCTTTGATTGGGGCGAAGGACTGCACTTTGATCAGACACAACGTGTTCCATGCTCTGCCCAACACCGCCAACACATTGATAGGCCGGGCTGCCCACATTGCTGTGCTGGACTCTGAACTTTTCCTGGAGAAGTTTTTCCTCGTGGCAGGACTCAACTACTTCAAATAGTGCCTGAAGTATGGGGTAACAGAGGCAAACCTTTTCACTGAGTGGAGGAGAATCCCTTAGCCAAAAGATTACAGTGTTAGAAATGAGATCAGGTGGGACTTTCAAACTCTCCATTTCCATTTCCGTTTCAGAGAATAAAGTGCTATGGCTTTAAGGCATTCAAGCTTCCAAATACTGGTGCTTTTGGAAGAAATAAATATTCCTCTTCAGTTTCTATGTTCTTTGTCCAAATAAAGACATGAGCCACTTCTGAAGTACAGAATCAGAATAAAAAGGCTAATTCTTTAAATGTGATTGGACCAATATGATTCCTGTTTCTCCTGAATATTAACCCAGGAACTTGGCTGTCCTTGATTTAATGCTTTATTGACGCATTAACAAAGCTATACATTTGTAGTACTTTTGGGGTAGTTAACACAAGTGGAAAAAAGGATATATGAACTCAGGTTAAAACCTCCTTTGTGATGAACTGAGAAGCCTGAAAAACATTTATGAAAGTTTCAATGTTTCCATATGTTGAAAGAAAAAATTTGGATGGTTCCATTACTGGTAATCATAACATACATACATTCAAATAATGGAAAGGAGTGAAATTTTTAATATAGAATGAAGAAATCTTGATATTTGTCTTCTAAAAAAACCCAAAACACTTAAAGTTGGGAACAATTTTGTTCAAGTTAGAAGCTGCCAAACCAAGAGGAGTCTATTGGATTACTTGTAAAATTTCAGTGACATCTATTAACATTTCTTCTGTTTACATTTATGGAGGATCATTATTGTGCTTGTTATAACCTTAGAGGTACAATTTTTACTTTTACATTTGTATCTAAGTACATTTAGCCCAACAAATTTTTATTTTTTTTTCAAATTTATTACTCTGATATGAAATTCAAAAGCTAGCCCGTAATAACCCTGAAGAACCCAATCAGATAAAAATAGTCTGGAGACAGAGTGGTAAGGATTGTGGAAAGCTTAAAAAATAGAAGGATGTCTTCTTAGGCTTCTCTGCAATGATCTAATAATGTTTTACTAGTGTCCATTTGCAGTGCTATACACAGTCCTAATTCTTATATGGTTACAGCTGGTTGAAATGTTTAAAACTTTAGTCATACAAAAATATTCAAGTTGTTCTTAAGGTTTTGGAAAAGAACCCATTTTTCACTTTTTTAGGTTTTTTTTTTCAATTTTCATTAAAATTTTTATCAAAAAGTTATCAGATTTAAAGTGACAAATTTCAATAACTTTCTATACATTTTCATAACATTTTGATAAATTTTCAATGTCACAGCAGTTTTTTCAAAAAAGAGTGAATAATTCTTCACAATTATTTTTGTTTGGAAGGCAGGCAATTTTCTAATGCGAATATAATCTGTTTAAAAACATAAAGTGACCACCCCTCTATATCTTATGACGAAAGCTATAAAAAAAATTATGAAGGTGGTTTCAGGTGTCAAGACTCTCATCAGTAAATTAAGATCAAGATAGTGGAGATTTCTGAAATAAGAGAGTTAAAAAATAAAAAAAAAAAAACACCTCGCAACCACAGGGAAATATTTGTACATGCAAAAAGTAATTTTTTTTTCTTCCAAAAGAAGAGAAGTTGAAAACCTACACAGAATTAGTTCAAGAAAAGAGTTGCTAGCAGACTGGTAAAGGCTGCTAAAGAACAAGACTGGTTTGATAATGTAGGCATGTTTTTAAAATAGGAAGGAGAAAGGGTGAGAGTAAGATCACCTGAAAATAGGAAGCTATATTGCATGTAATAATCATCTTCCCCTCAAAGGGACAGAAATTATATAGAAACCATTGCATGGTGTGTTACAATGTTGAAATTTTTTTCACATTAAATATTACCTCAGTACTTGAATTAAATAGGTAGATACTATTTTATGGTTTTTTTCCCTTTTATAAATTGACCGTTTAAAGCTAAAAGCCGGATTTACCCAGTTAACAAATAAATTCTGTCAGGAATTCTGTTTCCCTCTTCTTGTTTGGGAAGTCTTTATCACTTTTCGACCTCAACTTTTTAGTGCCAGCTACGCTCATATATCACAGCTTACTTCCTTCTTGGTAAATTGTTTACAGGATTTTAAATATAATGGAACATGTAGGTTAAGCTGTTATACAGTACAGTGGCTTTGAGCCACAGACATGGACTTCTAAGAAGTGAATGTGAAAAACAAGAAAGAAACAAAATCTCCAACCATCAGCAAGCTTCAGTATGCTGTATGAGGGTCTGCTCCTCTTTTAGAAAATCTTCAAGAGTCTGCCAACAGAAAGTTTTGAAAAACATTGAGAGGTTAGTTTACACATATATAGATGCCTAATGTATATATGTGTATATATGTATGCAGTCTGTAGAAAGAAGCGTGCTTATTTCAAGGTCTAACACACGAGGTTTTTCAATCCTGAATATACTGAGTCTGACAACATACCGATGTAGCTGTTCTTACATTCAGACTGGTGGTTTCTTGCCCTGCCTTGTACATTAGAAAGCTTCCCAGCCTTCTGTTTGCATGATTATGAGAGAAGGGAAATGTGAAAAGGTCTCTTTTGCATTGCTGCAGAAGTTAGTGGGCCTTTCAGTATGTTCACTTTCACATTCTATACTGCTGCCAGCACTCTGACTGAGGGATAAACATACCAAAAGGTTTCCATTTTCCTAGACATATAATATTCTTCCATGGCTCAGAGTCTGATTTCAGAATTGGAGTTGGATTGTACATGGAGTTGGATTAAGTCCATACAACTTGCTCCTTGTGGAGTATGGCAGAGAGCTTCTATGAAGCCTCAGAAAAATCTGGGAGATGTCATTCCTGTGAAACGATAAGACACAGATTTTATCTTCCTTATTCTGGCAGAACATTTTAGGAAATATTGGCAGTAATGGTCTAGCTGAGCATTCATTTTAAGGTTCTTAGAATAGCCTCCCCCTCTTTTTCTTCTTTTATTCTTTTTAATGGGATGTTGCCTTGATAATGACTCTCGATATTGTAAATCCACTCTAATTGTGTAGACTACATTGCAAAGAAATCTTCATCATCATTATGATATAAATAACATCTAAGCAGTTGGACTTCATCACATATAGCAATCAACATGGACTTATTGCCAGATTGTTTCGATTTACTTATAGAGAAATATATATTAGGAATTACCTTCATAACAAATAGCAAAATAACTGCACAGTTAGCATCTTTGTTTCCGTCTTGACCTTTGGAATTTTAATGTATTGCCCTTTAACATTAATCCTTTTTAAATACATTTAAGTACATTAGGAGTATTGCTGCAAGGATTTCGATTTCCCTTCAAACTGCAAACGCTCCTCTTGGCTTGATATATCTATGGGGGCAGTGCTTAAATTCTTAAGTGAAGCTCTCACATTCACAGAGGATAAGACAGTTTTTCAAGAACTTGGACAGAGGAAGGACAACCATGAAATTTTTGTAGCTTGTCAATGCGCAGAGCCAGCTCTGGGCTTAATGTTAGCTATATTTGAAGTGAAACTCCCTTCACTTCTATAGGATTCTCTAGTTAAGAAAAAAACAAAGCCAGCAATGCAGGGTTGTTTCTTTAGCATCTCGAAGGCTTACAACCAGCATGGAGGATCTCCTGGCTCCAACAGGTAAAGTGCATTTGGTTATTGAGGTACTCCCGTGTTGAAGATGATAGCCCACAAGTCATTTCTCTAAAGGAAAGGTGATAGCCCACATATGGGAGAAGAGCAGCAGAGAAAGAGGATCTCAGAACTTTGAAAGACAGAGGCAAAGATGGGAGGAAGGAAGGCAGATAGGAAGGTGCACCAGCAAGGGTGAATTTCATAGAATCATAGAATGGTTTGTGTTGGAAGGGACCTTTAAAAATCATCTAGTCCAAATCCCCTGCCATGATCAACCATCAGGTTAATCAAAGCCCTGTCCAAGCTGACCTTGAGCACATCCAATGACAGGGCATCCATATTTCTCTGGGCAACCTGTTCCAGTGTCTCACCACCCTCATTGTAAAAAAATTCCTTACAAAGAATTGAAAAACTCAACACAGAGTAGTATCATCTCACTTAACTAGGCAATTGCATTGTAGATGTCTGTTTGTGGCCTAATAGGGAGAGTTTAACTACTTTTATGATCAGTGAAAGGAAAGATGCACTTTTAGAGTGTGATTTATGAGACATATTTTACTTTTTTTGGTCTAATTTTCTCTAGGCCTGTTGTTTTCCACTGACTGTGCATGATCTCAGATTTAGCTATCTTGTTACTTGATGCCTACACTTGATCAGATGAATCTCACATAGTGCTGGAACTCTTGCAGGACTTTATCCCCACCCCAAAGGCCCAAAGAAGGGATATTGTGCTTTGAAATAGCACCTGACCCTTGAAGCCATTTCCTTTTCAGTGACAGTTATCTAGCTTGGAATAGCATAGTGATTCTGGAAGAAAGAAGAACAAAAAATTATCCAGTTTTATTGACAAGTTCATGAAAGGACATGCTGAAAAGACACAAAGATGCCTTGACTTGTTTTCAATCTCTATTTCATCTTTAAATAAAAATGATATATAAGCAGTCTACAGTATTTAAAAGGATTGGCATTAACCATTTTTAAAAAATCAAAGCACTTGAAAACAGTGCAGTTCTAACAATTTAGTGGATATCATGACTTTATTAATAGCTGGATTAAATTTTTCCACTGTTTTGGGGCTCCTAGAGCCCATTGAGCTCCACTTTTGAAAGAACTTAATCTCTTCAGAAATGCAAGATTTGTTTCTTGAATATAGATGGAAAGAAATTGCAGCAGTGACTAAGTGTCAGTAGATGAGGGACAGAAGAGCTAGTTCTTTCTGCAGCTGGGCTGAGGATTTTCAAGGGGGTGGTTTTCAATCTCCTGATAATAGTGGCATGCTGACCTACGTAAAACCTGGAGAAACCTCTGGAGATGTTTCTACTTCAAGGATAGAACTTAGCCTAATTTCATCACCTAATTTGTGCTTAAAATTTATTTGCAAAATGAATTTGTTCTACTAAAATAAAAGTCTTAATTTCTCTATGTTGTCAATGAAGAGATGTAGGTACTACTGAAAGTCTGCAGGAGTGATCCTGTTTTCTGCTTTGGTGGCATTCAGGGTTATTATCTTTCTTCCCTGGCCAGGGAACTTAGAATAAGACTCACTTTTTGGTTGTCTAAGATGTAGACAAAAAGTAGAGGCCTAGCATTCGTGGACTGGATGACATCCCTAATTATTAGCTCTTCAGTTTTTAATACTTAGGTGCAAGTTTTGACTGTACACTTTGATCAAAAGCAGACCCTGAAGAGATGAATCAAGCTTCTTTAAAATTTGGCAGGAAATGTGTTGTTTCCCAGCATCCAATGGATGCCCATTTTCTCTTTAATGAAATTGTTAATTTGTTTTCAAAATCAGGTTTGTATACTGACAATAGAGGAAATTGAAATTGCTTAGCTTTAAAGGATTGTATTTTGCAGGCTTGAAACCTTAGGACAGAGCTTTGGAAATCACTAACAGGAATGCTGAGCACTATTTTACTTCAAAGCAATTAATAAATATCCACTGACCAATCTGTTGCCTTGCCAGAGAAAAGCCACACTTGAGAGAGAAAGCTATCACAAGATGATGTGAAAACTGGGAATTCAAGCCAAAGCTTTCATTAGAATTTGTACGTTCATCTGGTGCTTTCTGCATGTTAAAAAAAATCTCTTCCTTTCTGCCTCTGCATTTGAAATAGCTAAGTGGTGATGCAGAAGAAAGGTGAGATCTCCTATTAACAGGCTTAGACCCTTGTGAAGGTTTATGCAAATATCTCATGAAACTTTATATATAATGAATAGTCATGGGGCACTTCTGCAGCAGTCTCAGCACGCCAATATGTGTCAGCCTAGCTAAATGAGTATTTTCCTTGTGGACTTAAATTTCCATTTAAAAATTATCATCAGAACAGCCTAACATATTTCACTCCAGCTGGTCATTTAGATGCTAAAGGTCATGTCTGCGGAGAAGTCTTGTGGAGTGTTTTATTTCAATACATGTGCTCAGCAATTTTGATGTTGAATGTTGTTGAGTAATTGACAATTTCTAGCTCAATTTAGTATTTATTTACCCCTTCCCCCAAATTGCCAGTGTGTATTTAATCATTTAATTGTTTTCAGGTATAAATCAGTATAAATCCAGGTCTGTTGGAGTCAGAGTTCAGCTTACCCGTTCTCACTCTTTCATGTAGTAGCTTCATGGCAAGCTATAGTACCAGAGTCTCAGGAACTTCATAACATATAGTACAACTGTGTGCGCAGATAATCACTGAAGTAAAAATTAGTCTATTAATGCCATTAATATTTGGAGTCATAAAATGCTTTGTCTGGGACTTGTTTAGCTACAGCTGACTCTTCTCTGGTTTAGGTTTGCCTTTTAGATCAAATGCAACAACAGCAAGATTGCCTCTTGCTTTGTTTGTTCATCGTTCCCCGAATTTGCTGCCTTTGAGCAGCCTAAATTGCCCTAAGCTACTATTCTGCTTTGCCCAGACATTCCCAAGTTTGCATGGTCACCTTTCCATGGTCTGACTACATCTCCTGCTTTTATTTTGCCTGTATCTTCTATGAGTTCCTCTGTTCTTTATTCCTCTGCTCTTGCCATCATGCAAAGCTACAAAATTTTCTAACTATCCAAACAAGGCAGTTACTTTCTACCATCCTCTGAAGTACTGTCAGTAGTTTCAGATTTTATACTGATTTTGACTGGGATACAGTTAAATTTCTTCATAGTGGCTTGTGTGGGCCTATGTTTTCCATTTGTGCTGAGAACAGTGTTAATAATTCAGGGATGTTTTCCTTATTGCTGAGCAGTGCTTACACAGTCAAGGCGTTTTCTGCTTCTCACCCCACCCACCAGCAAGGAGGCTGGGGGGGCGCAAGGAGTTGGGAGGGGACACAGCTGGGACAGCTGACCCCAACTGACCCAAGGGATGTTCCAGACCATAGGACTCCATGCTCAGCATATAAATTTGGGGTGAAGGTGTGGATGTTGGCCAGGGCTGCCATTGCTCAAGGACCAGCTGGGCATCAGTCGGTTGGTGATGAGCAGTTGGGGTTTTTTGCATCTCTTGTTTGTCTTGTTGTTTTCTGTTGTGTTTTTTTTTCTCTCTCTCTTTGTTGGTTTTTTTAACAAAGTTTTTTTAATTATTAAAGTGTCTTTATCTCAACACATGAGTTTTCACACTTTTACCTGTTCTCTCCCGTATCCCACTGAGAGGGGGTGTGAGCGAGCAGCAGTGTGGTGCTTAGCTGCCTACCAGGGTTAATCCATGACAGATTTGTACAAACCCAGTCCTTTAAGCTGCATTTTATGTGTGTGATGTGAGGTTTTGATTAAGTTATCCAACAGAACTTTTCCAAGAATTCAAGCTTATCCTTCATGAATCCTTAGTGGGAAGGTAAAATACAGATCCCCTGGTTAATTTGGGCTTTATGGTGGACAGAAGATATTTTGCTGATTCTAGATAGGTGGTGTACTCGATTCACAGTGGTTTACTCCAATCTGCTTTGCACAGACTTTCAGCATGCTTTCTCTCCATCATTGTCATATGCTGCCAGATGTGACCTCCTTCCTTCCTTCCTTCCTTCCTTCCTTCCTTCCTTCCTTCCATCTGTGACATTCATGGTTGCTCAGAATAGATTGCTATATATTAAAGGAAAAAACTGTCATACAGGTTATTAGCATCTCTTTAAAATGACAGTACTAAGTGAAGGATATGCCCTTTTAAAGAAAAAATACAGAGATAATTATTTGTACTTAAAATGTTCTATAGGCCTAGTCCAGCTCATTCTGAGTTAAATTAAAAGCTTGCAATACCTTTAAGAGTGCCACGTATAGCCACACACAGAGCTTCTTGCTACAGTGAATATTCAGTTGGTAGTGTTTGCTTCAGAGACTGTGAGTCGGTGCAGATGTACATTCACAAATGTATTCAGCACTGCCATTGCATTTATCCAGGAGAGGCACATAGTGCTCACACATTCATTCCAATCAGTTTTCTCAGCCTTTTATATGAGAACTGTTATCCACCTATCCAAACATGTTACAGATGACAAGAATATTTTGTTTCAGAAGGAACACCTACAAGTCTCCCAGTCTAATTGCTGTTCAAAGCAGGATTATCAGGAGCATCATGGTAAGGTCAGCCATGTCTTTGCCTTGCTGAGTTTTGAAAACATCTGGTGATGGATATACTACATCTACTCTGGATTACCTCGTCAACTACTGTACATCACACTTAAGGAAAAAGATAAAATAAATAAATAAAAAAGAAGAAAAATCCAATTTGAACTTTCCAAGCTGCAACTTCTCACAGTTACCGTTCATTATACCACCTTTTTATTCCATGGGGAAGATCTTGTTTCTGATGTACTTGTGACTCCCTTTTCAATACCTGCAGACAGCTCCTAGATTGTCACTTCGTCTCCTCTTTGCCAGACTAAACAAGCTTAATTCTCAACCCTCTCCTCAGAAGCCATGTGCTTCAACCCCTCACCATCTTGGTAGCCCATTGCTGGGCCCTTTCCAGTTTCTCAACCTTGAAGTGTGTTTAGGAGGCCCCAGGTACTGGCAGACTTCCTCGGATGCTAGCTCTGGTGCAGACGGCTGCCTGCTTCCAGTGCAGGAGGGGCTCACGGGCTGGTTGCTCTCATCACATTCTCTTCCTAACTCAGGTTCTAATCTGAAGAGCTGGAGCTGTTCTCTGGTTGCCACAATTTGCAAGCTTCCAGCTTGCATCCCCCTATGAGTTCTTCTTTACTGCTGCTCCAGTGTTGTCTTGGTTAAGGTAATCGCACTAGCAAGGGCAAAGAGTTGTGACCCATGGAATCTCACCACCATTTATGTGCCTCTTTTTCAGCACACAATACGTTTGCCCCCCCGCCGTTGCACCCTTGGCAAGCTCACTGCCATTCTAATCGTTTCGCTCCTGTTTTTGCACGTCTTATTTGAGGTGATCGTAGTCATCGGTAAGCTTTAGGCACAGATAGGGAGGAAGCCTGATGTGAGTCTGCTCCACCCTTGCATGACAGGGATGATCACTTACCTTGTGGTCATCAGGTCCACGGCGTGCTGCTTCCTGACAGTCTGGTCTGAAAGAGCTGCTGCTGCTGGTTCTTCTCTATTTTAATAAGACTATATAATACATATGCACTTCCCTAACAGAAATCCATGCACTGAATAGAAATGCTTATGAAAACAGTTTAATCAGTGTAGAGCTGCTTTAAATGCAGATGAGTCAGGCTTTCCCTGCATAGGATAAAAGCAAAAAGAATAAATTTGTATAAACTCTTCTTATGCAAAAGGTCAGACTAAATTAACTTCTATTACAACCTTGAAACCTGATTTCCCTGCTTTTGGAAATTTAACTCTCTACTTTCACCCGAAGTGCTGCAAGCTCCTATTAGCTGTGTAGCACACGTATATATATGTGCCAGAAGTCCATTGCCTATATGCATGGAGCTGCACATCTTCAAGTAGCTTCTGCTTCCAAAAATATGAAACTGTGACACTGTGAGTAGGACTACTCTTATTCAATCCAGCATGCCTTTCAGTCTTTGAAAGCTGTTAGCTACAAACAGTTTATCCAAAGGAACAAAAAAACCTCCTCTACATAAAAGTCCAGTCTCAATTCTTTTTTTTTTTTTTGGATTGGGTGGTCAAACCAAAAATGCAATGATCTCACATATTCTATACTTCACATAAATGGGGTTACTCTAATAAGTATAACAGCTTCTGGTGCTGAAAGCCCCAGTATTTCCATTTTCATGGCAGTTTCTAGCAAGTAATTTAAGAAGTTTTTCATTCCTTACTGAAAGCATAAGTGCTAGTAGAAATCTTCCTGTCCCAAGCCAGGAGAAATTCTCACTTACTCTTGCTATTTTTATATGGATAAGACTATCTGCATCATTCCCAACTGTGGAAGGATGTCAAGGCATTTATGATAAACTATCATATATGGAGCTATATGCATGGGAAAGGTTGAAGAAGAGACTATGGGAACCTTTTTGTTGTAAGGTGCAATATCACTTTACAGTAAAAATGATAATACAAAATGTAGTTCTTGTATACCATGTGTGTGGTATGCCCTACATATGTATGTATTCAGAAGATGTCCTTTCCCTCATGCAATGTATTTAAAGTTCCCATATATAATGAGCGTATGTTCCCATGCGCAGTGTATGTATGCCATACAATATTAGAAGCTGGTGGTGATTGTTGAGTCTAACAGGTTTCTGTTAATTTTGGGGGCAGTTTACTTTGGTTGTCCTCCAGAGCTCCTGTGAAGGAGCAGTCTGCTGGCTTCATCCACCTCATTGGAAGAGAGAGATTGTTTTGTAGTGATTTTCCAACCCCTTGGCACACCATTAGTTGACTAATCTTAGCAAAGCAGTCTTGAATTTGATGTGTGTTATCTACCACCTCCATGGTTTCCATGGTCAATGCAACACGTCAAACCAAGCTGCCCTATCTCCTGAGACAGTAAGCTTGTCACCATTTTTTAATTTTCCTTGACAGCCATCCTCTTCAACCAAGCGTTCATTTTTAAGCTGATAGACCAATGATTTATCAGCTTTGCCACTCTTCTTACTAATTTTATTCTTGTATGTATTTGACCATGCATCCAGTTTGGGAAATTAGCTATTTCTTTTTTCTGCCATTAAATCTTCTTATGAAGTATGAGGGACATCAGTCTAGACAAGCCATGGTACTCCTTTGCTACTGCATGTCTGAAAAAAAGCCCCACCAAAAACCAACTAGTAATCTGTAGTGTTTCCTAGGTTTATTTTCCACTGTGTTTGTTTCGCCGAGAAAGAAGATGCACTGGTGTTTTGTCCCATGCCTTTTACGGTCTCTAGGTGAGTAAGAGTCCAGATATAGCTCTGATAGACTAAGGATGGGAGAAAGCAAAGATGCAGGATAAACTCTTCTTCTGTCTATGATGTAACAGGAATATACATCCACCAAGGTAGCATTAATGATGGAGAAAGCAGAAGAACAGTTTCCCAAACTCTGTCCACTTCACCAAAATAAATAGTTCCAGAATATTATTGTATGCTTAGGAAAAGTATCAGGTCAAAATCAAAACACAGATCAGTATATTATAAAACACAAAGTTCAGAAATAAATTGAAATTTAAGTCTATGTTTTGTTACTTGGATTCTTCTCTAATAGTAAGCTTTCTTAAATGTTGACAGTTTAACTCAGGACTGGATTTCTTGGACTTGAACAATGAATGCCTTTATTATTGAGTGTTTTTTTAACCACAGACTTAGGCTAGGGCCTCAATCATCTTCATAAATCCCTTAATACATACACAAGTCCTTTAAAAAAAAAAAATTCTGACCTTAAATCTCCATCTTTCCACTTATGCTTAGACAATTAGCCACAGCATCTGAGAAGATATCAGAAAATTAAACTTTCTCTGTATATAGAATTACCTTCAACAAACAGTACAGGCCTCAACTGGGAAGATTTGCCTGCTGGGGGACCTTCTTTCTTGTTTAGAGGGAACTATGGTAATGAGTCTAAATTTAGGCAAAACAAAAAAATAAGTGAATCCTGTCCTCTCTCTTACGCCTCTGTTCCACACTGCAAATTCACAGTCAGGCACTTAAAATTAGAAAATTCTGGTTTATATTCCAAACAAAACACATCTGTGAGGCAGGTGTTGATTGATGTCA
Organism: Astur gentilis; assembly: GCF_929443795.1. NCBI lineage: Eukaryota > Metazoa > Chordata > Aves > Accipitriformes > Accipitridae > Astur > Astur gentilis. Next base: position 48,896,902 of record NC_064881.1, on the reverse strand, counting down.
TATCTTTCCCTATATGCAATGTACAAACAGAATTACTCTGGTTTTGACGCTGGAACCATTATCTTGGTTTGAGAGTCTTGGGAACCTTGATGAAACATTCTTTAAAGTGTATTAAAATTCTAACCCTCAAAATGGTTCTGACTTATTAATAGTTAAAGTTAGCAATGTCATCAGAAATAACTTCTCAGTTGTACAGTATCTATTCAAATGGAACACCTTACACTGGAGGATTAATTCTCAGCTCAGTGGTAACACCTAAAATTGGACCTTCACTGTTCCTCAACTGACATGTGGAATAGAATTATGTGGAGAGAAGCATAGTTCTGTGAAGATCCTTATCCTGTGTTTCAAAGTTATGTTTTACTTATTTTATTAAATGATAAGGAAATACCCCTTGGAATTAAAACCTACTATTTCCTGCAAGTAATTAGCTCTGAAAGTGGTTTTCTTTAAGCACACTTTTACAGTTTTTAGTTAACAAGGGCAAGGCTAGAAAAGTTTTAAAAGGAAATAATATGTTTTTTTCACATAGGCAATGGACTAATACTATTGGGCTGAGTTGCAAGTGATTAATTTCAACTTTAAGCAGCTCGATTTTATTTTTTTATTTTTTTTTAATAAAAAACCTATAAAAAATCAAGAGGCTGACCACTGAACATACTAACCATTTGTACCCATGCATAGTGGATATAAAATACCAGCATTGGTATACATGCCCATGTTTGTGCACGCAGGCTGCGAAGCAATGCGTCAGAGATATATTGTTCTCCAAGTACTTCCTTTGAGGCTGATTGTTCAGGGCAAGCAATATGCATGATATAACTGGTGCATGTAACAGTAAGTACAACCTTCTGCAAATCTGGATTTAAAGATAGTAACTTGATACTGAGGCTGAACTTTGCAGATGAATAATCTATGGTATTTTTAATTATAACCATTTCTGTGGTCTGAATATGAGTACAACTGATTCTGTCATATGACACTAGAGGTTGCACTTTTAAATGAGACATAACATTTGATTGAGGCAGTTATGTTTCTCGCAAATTATATTTCAAATCAGACAGAAGAGGCAATAATTAGACGCTTTGAGCATGGAAAATCTGTACTATTTATTTATTTATTTTTAAGATACCAAGATTTACAACACATGCTCTGTCTGCCTCTCTCTAATTTACTCCCCTTTCCCTAATGAACATTTCTCAACTGCCATACGCTTCAATTTTCTTTAACTATGTCTGTCAAGATTTAAGTGAGACTTATATCGAAAACCTAAAACTGAATCTCACAAAGTGGAAACAAATGAAGTTGAGTCAATTCCGTGACATTTTAGGGAAAATGGAGATGTAAATCAATTTTCTTGAAATGTAGGTTCTGACTCAACAGCATTCAAAAGGTCTTGGCTAAAGGTCTGATCCTGAGAAATGCTGCTCAAATGCACTCTTGGTATAATGGGCCAGATTCCCAAGCAGATTAACCTGATAAAGCGGTTTATACAACCTAAGGATCCTGCCGAATAGCAGCCAGTAGCATTCACAGCATCTCACAATTGGACCACCAGAAGATAGCAAATGTCCTGGGTTCTTTTTAAGGCCAATTTTCCAGTTGGTCAATTGTGTTTTAAAAGTAATGTCTTTTTAGACAAATGCAGACCTCTCCAAGGGATCAAGTCAATGGATTAATGTGGACAGATCCTTATAGGTTAAGGGAAAGGGCTTTTAATTTTTAAATCTACTACTTTGAATCATGATCATACAAAAAAGCTGAAGAAATCTGACATGGTCCTTTGTATAAACAAGATCATGAATGTAAAGCTTATAATGCCACTGTGAAATTTTAATGCTTATTTATTATGGTTATGATGAAACCTGTATAATAAGATGATGATAATAATAATTATAATAATGAATAGTCATCAGTGCCAATATGATTCTACTATTTTTCTACATATGCTTTATTGTGGCATTTTGTGTAGCTTGTGTTCTGTGTAAAGAAAAGAAATGTCAATAAAATCTTTGCTTCCTTTTGTCTGTACTTTGTGTGCTTCTTGATACTTAGACAGGAAGTTCCCCAACTCCTTTTGTCCCTGTAGCGTGGGGCAAACATGACAGTGATAAAGAGAATAAAATATTCTTAAGTATGAAGGAACAGAATAGATGAGCTATGTAAAAGACCGTGGTGGATTCAGACTGTCCTTCTCTTTGAAGAATGCAAAACAGCTCTGACTTACTGAATCAGTAATTATTCAATAAACCAATCATGGCCTGAAAAAAGCCCTTTAACATGGAGCTCTTTTTGACCGATTAAATGAATGAGACCTTGAAGCAGCAAAAACTTGAAGGTGGCAAATTAGGAAATGCTTGAACACTTTTTTGGTAGGTCTTTCTGTATTTAGTGCCTAAGAACACATTTCAGGAATGTAACTCAGAAGCAGAGTTGAGTTCCTCTGGCCCCATATATTGAAACTTCCTTACACCCAGCTGCACACTGTCATCAGGAGGTTACAGAAATTGGTGGGGTTGGAGGGGTTTGCTGTTTCTTCATGCCCCTACGGTGAAGTCTATACCAGATAATAGAAAAATGAAAGGACATTTATGCTTTTTGTCCAGTCAAATGAAAAGGGACTACAGCCGTAAGTTCTGGTCTTACCCCACAAATTTCCATCAAAATACATCTGTACTTAATATAGTCACAGCTGTATATCAGAAACACAAACATCTGCTTATCCTTACATACTAGCAATGATATATCCCTCTCTGTCTATTTGTTTAATTTTACCCCAGAGATATTTACAGACTGCTGATGGCATCAGTGGTATAGTGTGGTATGGTGGGATCCATCACTGGGTACCTGTCTTGGGAAATGGAAAGGATGGAAGTGAAGCAGAGCACAGTCCCAGAAGAAATTTCCTGGCCCTGTGTATCTTTATGCTATTTCAGACAATTCTTGTGGAAAAAGAGGCATTCAAAGGTGTCTTCTACAGAGACTCCAAAAGACAGCAAATACATGGAAAAGGTGACAGAAACCCAGACCCAAGCGGGGAGGGAGTGTAAAATTTAGGGGATTGCTGCCTTCATGTTGCAAACTGATTAGCAGCCAACAAAGGGCTGTGTTGTTGTGCCTGTCTGTATAGATAGGTTTTCTTCTGACTCACTTCTCAATCATATCAAATGGTAAAGCGACCAGCAGCAGGGAGGGGATAATTGGTGCATTGTTTAAAGGCATTTCCCTTTTGATTATAATTACATTCCACTCTTATAGGCAGAAAATGAATTGGCCTCACCTTAATCCCAACAAGTCATTTGTCCATCCTCAAAATGTTACAGCAGTCGGTATATTTTCTGGGATTTGGCAGAATGCACCTCAAAGCAATCAGGATAAGCAGATAGGCAGATACTCTCATCAATGTCAGGAGAGACTTGTTGGCACAACTGTGCTGGAAAGCCCAACCAATGCCAGTTTTATGATGTCTGGCCCAAATTCATATTTTCAGTCCATTATTTAGAAAAATGCTAAATACACCTTATTATTCTTGTAAGTCAAATTGTGATACCATATGGTAAACCATATCCTCACCAGATTCTAGTGGTGAGCTGGGGAGTCCTAGTGAAGAAACACCATGACTTATTGTCGTGACTGCCCAGGATGAAGCAGGTATTTTCCAAAAAAAATCTATGGTACAGTCCACACCCTGGTTAGATTTTAGTCTACATTTTGGAGACACACAGATTTCCTAGACCAATAAAGTAAGATGAGAGCAATACTTTGAAAGACAGGTTGCTGTTTTCTAAAAGGCAATAGACAGATGCCTGTGAGGGAGAAAAGGCTCTGTTTGGTCCTTTGGATACCTTCTTAGGCGACTGTAACAGCCAGGAGCATATATATCCTTGAGACATAGGGTGAATCACAGCTCCATGGCAGGCAGGAGTGATGTGAAGTAGACAACAGGTCACGGGAGCTTTTCTTATCTTTTCAAGACTAGGGCCAGTCAGTGCTTTTTTTCCTTTATGTTTGAAGAGCTAAAATCAAGTAGGCAGCCTGGTAAAATGTTAGTCTATATAGCCCAAAGTGAATCTGGTCTACAGCCTCTTAAACACCTGGAAGCACAGTGCATTCTGCATGGCACTAGCCTGTGTACGGCTGGGCTTTGGTCCTGGGCTCCCAGACGTAACTTATACCTGTAGCTGTAACCTGTGTCCTTTCCTATAATCTTTATAGCCCGATTTCTCTCTCCTTTTTGTCTAACCTGTGCCCACAACACAAACACATCCTTCTTCCCTGCCCATTACCGAAGATAGTACATAGCATGATGGACAATTGACTGTGAAAGTCAGGAGGCAAATTTAAAGCTAGAGACGGAATTAGTGCAGACCCAAACACCTGTTGACATAATTAAGACTGTAATTAGCAAACAAATAAGCCCAAACTGGTCTGCTGGACTTTGAGTTCATTACTGTGCTGGAACTGAGGACTAATTACTCAAGAAAAGAATAAGACTGTGGGCTTTCTGCATTTCATCCTTTTGGGTGTCATTGATCACTGATACGTCCAGAGTGGTGGTATTAGCAACCTGTTCCTCAGCTTGGATCGCTCCTGAGAGCTCACACTGGCCTGATCAGGTTTTCATTACCATGCCCCAAAGAGATTTCCTCTCAAATTTGAATCAGAGAAGGAGTGAGACATATATTCACAGATGCTCTCACACACACACACACGCACAGAGATAACATTAGCATCTACTTTACTTACAACTAATTCTGCTCTAGGCCTTTGTCCAAATAGGCCACTGATAGCTTCATATTTATACAAAATTGCACATATTTGGAGAGACAGATGAAACTTGGGCTGTGCTTTTCTTCCTTGAGCCATGAAATTGCAAATAAGAATCAACACCCAAATTGGAAATGCTATCGTTCATCACTGCTTGCCTTTTCTCCCTCTCATTGCATGTCTACTGCATTTTGTATTCAAACTCAGCCTTTAATTAATGATTACTAGCAATTGTTGCTCTTGCATCTAGACTAGGTTCATCCCATAAGCAGTGTGAGGTTTCAAATCAATGTTCATTCCAGGGACTGCAGAGAGTGATGGTGTTACTCTATAGAAATACGGGAAGTCTGCCTTGCACTGTGCGGTAGGGATAGACTAGCTCAGGAAACACTGGCTATGCTCCATCAATTTGTTTAGATAGCTCCGGTGATTCCTCTACCAAATTTCCAATTATTTTGGTGGACTCGGACATAGATTCGTCTCGCTTTAAATTGTACAACCACTTGCCACAAGCATGCATCTTGCCTGCTTGTATAATCCAAAGCTGCGACAAGCTTTTTAGCTGCAGAGTTATTTATGGATTACCCTGTCTGATCCTTAATGTGGAACATACACAGCAATATCTCTCTAGTGCCGCGCACTACTGTGCTAACTGTAAAGAAGCAGCAGGCAGCTCAGAAAGAACATCCTTAAGAAGCTTTGATAAATCATAAAAGCAATCTTTACATGGCAGAGAGACACAGCTAGTCAAAACGAAAGCTATTTTAAATCACCAGTAATAGTAACTGGAGACTCTCCATGTCTGGGTTAGTTGTGAACTTTCCCAAGAGCTTTTTGTGCTACAAGGAGTTGTGACTGTGAAACTGGCACGCTGCCTTGTCTCCTTGTGCCTGTCTTTGACAAGCAGTGCCTTTGGCAGGGCTAAACGGGCAGCAAATCTTTGCTTCTAGTCTCAACAGTAAGCTTTTAAACCAACCTCGTACCTGCATGGCCATGTCATTTCTGCCATAGCTGAAATGCCACCGACTAAACTGGTGAAATGGTGGGGTGTCATTACCAGCCCCGAATAACCTACAAAACCATTTTGTACATGACGCGAAGGATGGCTCTCGCCATTGGCAAATTTCAGAAGGAAAACAGGAGGAAAGACTCAGATTTTGTTATTACCCAAGCTGCAAATCACTACCAGATGCTTTTAAATATCACAGGGATCGTTAGTCCTACAGTCAGTGGACAGTCCCAAGCGAAGCCTAAGAGATCTTCTCCCCTCGCCAGGCAGCCACAAGATGTCAGTGTTGGTTCATACAAATACAACGACTTGTGCGTTTCCTTGACTCTCATGGTGCACCCCGGCAGGACTACGACAGGCCAAGGAGATGATGTTAGAAGCAACCCCAGGTAGGTGGCAAACCATGCCCAAGCATAGAACCAGGCGCACAACGGGATGGTGATAAAGGCAAAACCGTGTGTTCTTCTGATGTAAAATTTTGCCTCTGGTAAATAATTTCTCTCTTCTGGACTATCATCATGTATCCTGAGGGTATATGAATCACTGTTTCCTTATGTTTTTCCAATTGCAGATGACATAAATTGGAGATTCAGGCCCAGCACATGGCTTAGTGCCCACAGGCTTGCTTTGTGTTTTGCCTCATGACTTTTTTAGAAGTTGTCCACTGAGTTCTTACAAATCTGATTCTTTTACAGGCTGTTCAGGACTCGCTGCTTCTTATTAACAAAATTGTGAGCGCAGATTAGGCTATTGTACTATCAAAAACCATGAAGGAACAGACCCTGCTGGAATTTAACAGGAAGATTTCAATGGATCAAGCTCGTAACACAACAATTGCCATGATGCATTAGTCAAACACCACCTTTGTGCTTCTTACAGGCTTTCATTTAAATGGCCAGTGAATCTTTGATATCGACAAGATCATGGAGCAGATCCTCCTGGAAACTTTGCTAGAGCACATGGAAAATAAGGGGGTGACTGGCGACAGCCAACATGGTTTCACTAAGGGCAAATCGTGCCTGACAAATTTGGTGGCCTTCTACAACGGGGTTATAGCATTGGTGGATAAGGGAAGAGCAACGGATGTCATCTACCTAAATTTGTGCAAAGCATTTGACACTGTCCTGCATGACATCCTTGTCTCTCAATTTGGAGAGACATGGATTTGATGGATGGACCAATTGGTGGATAAGGCTGGATGGTCACACTCAAAGGGTTGCAGACAACGGTTCAATGTCCAAGTGGAGACCAGTGATGAGTGGCGCTCCTCAGGGGTCTGTATTGGGACTGGCTCTGTTTAACATCTTTGTTGGCAACATGGGTGGAGGGATTTAGTGCACCCTCAGCAAGTTTGCTGTTGACACCAAGCTGTGTGGTGTGGTTGACATGCTGGAGGGAAGGGATGCCATCCAGAGAGACCTTGACAGGCTTAAGAGGTGGGCCTGTGTGAACTTCATGAAGTTCAACAAGGCCAAGGGCAAGGTCCTGCATGTGGGTTGGGGCAATCCCAAGCACAAATACAGGCTGGGCAATGAGTGGATTGAGAGCAGCCCTGCGGAGAAGGACATGGGGGTATTAGTGCATGAAAAACTGAATATGACCTGGCAATGTGTGCTTGCAGCTCAGAAAGGCAATCACATTTTGTGCTGCATTGAAAGAAATGTGACCAACAGGTCGAGGGAGGTGATTCTCCCCCTCTGCTCCGCTTTCATGAGACCCCACCTGAAGTACTGTGTTCAGCTTTGGGGCCCCCAGTGTAAGAAAGACATGGACCCTCTCGAACAGGTCCAGAGGAGGGCCACGGAGATGATCAGGGAGCTGGAGCACCTCTTCTATGAAGACAGGCTGAGACAGTTGGGGTTTTTCAGCCTGGAGAAGATGAGGCTCTGGGGAGACCTTCTAGCAGCCTTCCAGTACCTAAAGGGGGCCTACAGGACAGATGGGGAGGGATTTTTTTACCAGGGAGTGTAGTGATAACACAAGGGGTAATGGCTTTAAACTGAAAGAGGGTAGATTTAGACTAGATGTAAGGCAGAAGTTCTTCACCATGAAGGTGGTGAGGCACTGGACCAGGTTGCCCAGAGAAGTTGTGGATGCCCCATCCCTGGCAGTGTTGCAGGCCAGGTTGGATGGGGCATTGAGCAACCTGGTCTAGTGGAAGGTGTCCCTGCCCATGGCAGGGGGGTTGGAACTAGGTGACCTTTAAAGGTCCTTTCCAATCCAAACCATTCTATGATCCTGTGATTATGTCCTCCAGCAGAAGAGAATATTTCTGGGACATGAAGTTTACATGGAATCTTGGATGTATTTTTCCATTGAAGAACATGCAAATACTGAAGTAGAAATGGAACAGCTCTGTTATTTGTTTACTCTATTCCTGGATTTCTCTTCAGGGTTGAACATCCTTAACCTTTTTAAGGAATGACGCTGGAGAGCTTATATTGAAAAGCTTAATCCATTCTACTGGTAACATGTCAAAGCTCAGCTGAAAGCATATGCTGGATACAATCTGTAAACATTCTTATGTTTCTGGTGTTCTACACTTCCTTTTCTATAAGATGATTCATACACATCGAAAGATTAGCACTACATTAGAACAACTCTGTTGTTAATGTTATATAAATTCATCTTTTCTCTGTTGCCATATTTTTTATGGTATAAACACAAACAAAAGCAATGAAAAACCAAATCATAGTTAAGTACTGAAATCCTCTTAAACCCTTTTAGTAGGCAGACAGCTGTTGGAGTTGTTATAGTTAAGGAACAATTTTCTATTTTAGATTAATATTAGGGTTTTTTTGCATCATATTTGTTTAAAAGTCTTCCAGTGTGGTTCTCTCCAGAAAAACAGATGCAGCAATTGGGCCAGCTTTTGAATGTGCCTCTGCTGCCATCAGCCACCACCTTGGCTGTTCTCTAAGGGTATGACAACAGCTATCTATGTGTCTCCTCTTTTGTTAAAATGGATGGAAATTAATGGCTGTCAGAAAAACTGAGGTCCTTCCAAGTTAAGAGTTCTCTTGAAGCATTCTGGAAAAGCCTTGATATTATTGACTCTTCTGCTTGAGATGGAACAAGTCCATCTGCATAATTTCCTTAGCTCAGGTCAGATTCAAGCGTCACAGTAAACAGCTCTGCTCCAGAAACGAAATCTGAGATGAAAATGTGTCAGAGCTAAAGTGAAAGTACTTCAGCCCTTCCGTCTTCCTTGGCAAATGTCAGGATCACACTGCACCACTCTTCTTCTTCCTCTGCCATTCCCTCATACTCCAAAGGGAGGGAGGCAGGATTCAGGGTACAGACACTACTTTCTGCATTACCCTGGGATCTAACAGGTAGAGTGGAATTTCTTCTCTGAGGGACAAGTGAAAGGACTTCTTTCAGCTGATCATGCTTTCAACCAACCTAAAATAGTGAATGCCACAGCCTCTCTATAAAAGGCTTTCATATGGGCTTTTTTTCATAAACAAATGAAAAAGGAAGTTCAAGCATGAAAAACGCTTCCGAGCACACAATTCTTCTACCTTCCTTTGAACCATAGTGCAATACCCTTCAGTTTGTCTTGGAAGAAAGTTTCCACCACATAATAAAGGTCCCATTATACAGACCCAAACACCGTAACATACCTCTAAGTCCTTTTTAGGACTGCACTCACCAGCAGCATGTGCTGAATGCCCTCCTGTCCAGTGCACTTCCCATAGGAGTGCAAATTACTCATTAATATTAATTCTCCAGAGGGGAACTGAGTATGTTGAATAGAACATTTTTTACTATCAGGTGGTTTATCAGTTTTATTCCCATCCTGTACGACAGGTTTCTTGGAAGAAGCAGATCCCAGGAGTACAAATTCTGTATGGTGGTCCTCGGCTCTTAGAAGAGTTTGTGGTGTACAACTTTAGATCTGTACTGAGAAAGCTCTGTTTCCCTTAACTTTGATTTGATAGCATATTTTTGTAGGTCCAAAGTGCAATGTCCTCGAGGGTCAGGTGCACCATTGTCCTTGTTCCAATGCAAATGGCTAAAATGAGGTATTAGAGGCCACGCCAAGTACAGTCCTAAGGTAGGATGAAATACATGGCGTAGGGGAAATTAATAAGGAAGACTCATGTAAAAAAAAAAAAAAAAAAAGGTCTTTTTTTAGAGACCACTCAGTCAAGACTCTGTCAGAGGTTTTTAAATCTTCAGACACATTAATCAAAACTTTTTCAGATATCTCTGTAGTGCTCACTCTTCACAGAGGAAAGAAACACATTGTTAGGCTGAAGTGCTAAAAGGCACAAGTAAAGTAGGAACAAAAAAAGACAGTTGAGAGACCCTGAAAACACTCATATCAGTCACAAAGTTTTAACCATCTGATTAATCTTCACTGGGGCAATTTTGAAGCAATACTCCTGTTAGACAAGAGTGCTTATATGTTTTGGAGTGCTTATATGTTTTGTAGTTTAAAGGCTTTTAACAGAAATTCTTCGATGGTTCCCCAATCAGTGCAAATATTGACCCCTCCTTTGAACAAGACAAACTAGAGAAGTGAAATCAATTGAACACATCCTCAGATTGCCAATGTACGCAGGAGAGGTTTGCAATCAATCCTAAAGGAGTAGTATGGTGGTGAAGAAGTATCAATGCTCCACTTGTTCTCTCAGGGTAAAAGTGTTTCAATATTCCCTCAGCTATTTTGTAGACTATCTTCTTGAGGAATTGAGGCTTATACAGACAGTCCTGCTAAACATTTCAGCTGGAGTCCAATTTCATAAAAATTTGATGGGGGGGTAGAATTCACTAAGTTATTAAGTTCTCACTCCTTCTGTAAGCAGGAGAACCCATCAGGAAAAAAACCCCAAACACCCAACCCTGAAGTGCAAACTTGGTTTTTATTAGATATGCTAATCTGCCCATTTTCTTTTTAGCAGCGGAGTAACTCACCATTACTATAGACTTAAGTTTAAAATGATTATTTATGCTTTTGAAATTAATGCATAATATTAAGATATCTAAAGATACTGAATAGTTCCTGGGGTTTTTAAGTGATGAAATGAACTGTGATCTCTCCACTTTCTCTCATTTTTCCCCTTAAATTTTAAAAACACAGTCACCCTGCTTTGCTAGTAACCAGGCAATATTTTTTTAGCTCCGAAAGGCGTTAGCATTAATAACTGAGTTGCCATTGTGCTCATCTGAACACGAAACCAGCCTTAACCTACACGATAAATACTGAGGGGATTAAAATCTCATGATGTGACAAAGTTAAGATTTCTATGTCTCGAGGAAAGATAGAAGAGGTAAAAGCTATAGGGAAAAGACCAGCCCCAAAATTTCTCTCAGTTTGATGTCCTGTATTGCTGCATTCAGTCTGGGCTCACAGCTGGCTGGTTCTTACTCTGCGCTAAAAAAAAAGGCTACAAAATTCACCAAAGGTCTTGTTCACCCACTCCATCTTCATCAGTGGCAGAGGTGGATAATGTCCTCACTGATCAGTGTGTCACATGCCCTTTGTGCGGTTATAAACAACTACACCAAATGCAAATAGGAGAAAAATGATTTCCGAGGTACCTGTCCCTTCAGGGTACCTACTCTCTTCACTGCAGTAGCTGTGTGGTTTTGCCTAAAAATGTTTACTTTGGGTTGGAAAGGCTGATGGAAACCAAAACCTTGTCTCACACCTCCTGCTGTCACCACAGGCAGGGCAGTACTGTCAGCCACGTATTTATGTTCCTTCCCCTGACCCACCGTCCCTTCCCACCAGATCGAGAAGGTTTTGTCCTCGAGCCAAACCAGAGCTAAGTGACAAAACCCGCTCTTGCTTTGTTGTTTGGTTGCCGTCAAACTGTAACTGATGGCTTTTGACAACGTGCCTGTGTCTGTTAAAACTCTCAGATGCAGAAGACTCCCGATAAGCTCGTAGCATGGGCACCGTGGTGTTTGTATAATGGGCAGTTAGTTCAGCTTTCCTGGCTGTTACTTTCTACAATCCTGTGGCACGATGAATAGCAAATTGTCCGTGTTATCTTTTCTCTTCTGAGGCTTTTTTATGCTTAGCAATAACTATGCTTTCTGACAGAGCTAGCTGGGACTCCTCTCAGATGAAATATGATTTGGGGCAGGATCGTAAGTTGTTCAGTGCTCGGTCGAAATTATAGAGCATGCTTGCTTCAGCAGAGCAGAATACGACTCTACCTGGCCTGTGCCTGTTCCTCGGACCAAGAAGCAGAGTCATTTTGTCCTGCCCCTGCTGTTACAAGGGCCGTGTAATGATTATGGCATCTAGTCTGTTCAACAGTCCCAGCTGGCCCTGGTCCTCAACGCTGTCAGGCTTCCTGCAGACTTACCTCTGAATACAGTGGGAAGTTCATAAGTCAGGCAATGTCCGAGGACACGTAAGATGTGACTGGGAAACCAACCAGACCCCCGACATCTGGCTGGTTCTGCATTTCCTCTCATTGTGAGGATTCATATATTACAGGCAGTTGATCAAAACCTCATGGTTTTTCATGGTTCATGCACGGTTAGAAGAACTATTGCCATGATTCTGGCAGGAGAAAAAGGGATCATGGAAGGAAGGAAGGGAAGGAAGGAAGGAAGGGAGGGAGGGAGAGGAAGAGAGGAAGGAAAGGAAGAAAGGTGAGCTGATAAAGGATGAGAGCAGATAACCAAGGAAGATAGCTTCCATGCTGTGGAGACTAGCATATAAAAAAAGTCCAGGAGGACGTATGTCTAACATATTCTCTTTTGAATACTCAGGCTGGAGGAAGAAGAACAGGTTTTGTAGCAGCATTATGATCTCCTTTTCCTGTGGGAACAGAAAGGCAGTGGGTGGGAAGCACCTGGCCCTTCTCCCATGTACCATTTTCTAGCATGTTCCAGAGCAGCAGATATGAGCTGATCACAGAGTGCTATGCTGTACATCCTCGATGCATGTCTTTATAGGACAGAAGTGAGTCTGGAGGCAAAGAAGTAACTCTGAATAGGTACAGATCCATTTGCTGCATCTGATTAGCACGCAATGTTTGAAGGATTAAGAATAAAGAGAGGGGAGACTGAAAATCTGAGAAAAAAATTCAACAAAAGTCAACAAAAAGTCAAGACAAAATAACACAGCAATTAAAAGACAGAGAAAAGGCCACAGATCTTACGTGTCATAAAAGGTACTAGTGAAATTACATCTGAAACTGAATGTACAGCACTAGGCATTTCCATCCAATCAATGTTCAAAAATGATTAATTGAAATAAGGAGATGAAGGAATGTATAAATAGACTATTATGAAAAAAGAGGAGAAGGAAAACCTTTCAAGACCTACAGAGCCTAGACTTCATCTAAAAAAAAAAAAAAAAAAAAAAAAAAATATGGTAAAAGGTTCAGGAACACTGCCTGTAAATATTAAGGAGGTAACACTAAGGGAGAATAGCTATTTTTGTTGAAGGAAAAATGATAGAACAGAAAAAAGAAACTCTGATAAACTAACTATGAATGTAATTTGGCTGAATATAAAAGGCTTCCAGCTACCAAGCGCTATGGTCTGAAACAGCCTCCCAGTGAGAGTAAAGGGAGGTGGAAGATGAGCTAGCCTCAAGGTGTTGGTCAGTGATTTTATAACTGAGGTTCCAGAACACCGTTTTCTGCAATAACAGTGAGCTGAGCTCTGCAAGCTAAGAAATCCCTTTCAATCAAAGATCATACTCCTAAACGGACCTGTATATCCAAATTGTAATTTGATTTTCATTGTGTGTCAGAGCAGTGAACTTTTCTCCGTTCAGCAAATCTTTTTCAGATGTTAAGAGAAAGGTCAAAAATAGGGAAAAAGAATGAAAGTGAAAGGTAATATTTACTATTTACAAAAATAGTCATGGTCAGCTATGAATGAAGAAAGAATAGAACCATTCACAGCTGGCAAACAACAAATTTCACAAGTAAGTTGAAATGTGAGATTTGCTTCAAGAGAAAAGTAGGACTTTTTCTGGAAAGATATTCATAGCTTAAGTTTGCAAATTATATGAATGATTTAGCTTAAAACCTGTCTTCAAGTAATTATTTGAAAATCAAAGTTCCATTTGCCTTCAAAAAGATCCAGAAACCTACGTCATTCAAATACCTTAAAAAGAAATAATTCCTCATTTATGCTGCTGTCTTTCAGAGCACCTTGTATCAGGGCAGAAAAGCTGAGAATATGAAATGCTGACTTGAAATATTCCTAATCCTTTGCCACTGAGAAAAATTTCTATTTACAGTCATTTCAAGCCATACTAGTGTAGTACAATATACGAAGAAGAAAATGACTATGCTTGCTACAAACATCTACATGCCTGCATGGTACCATGGTTATCAATCTGTCACTTAACGTGGACACCCGGGACTTTCAAGTTTCCATCTTTATCTCATGATCTGAAAGACTATCTCCCGTTTTGAATCAATCATCGGTGAGGATATGTAATTTACTTGCCAGTCATGCATGTTATAACATTAAAATCAGCCTCAGTGAGATGAGTTTTGGACTCATTGACAAAACCACTGAGACTCTATGGTGAATATTCTACCAACAGAATTTCACCTGCTGCTGAAATGCATTATGTCCTAATTTCATCCACCCTTGGACCACATTGTGTTAAGCACTGCAACTTAACAAAGTTACAAAGAATAACTGGCAGTTTCTGCCCTCAGTCCCTGCAATTTCAGAGTATGACCAAAAGGTAACTGGGAACTTTCAGAAATGGAACAATCTACACAGGAGAAAACTGTCAGCTTTCATGTGCTAGACATGCAATTGAATTACCTTCTTGAGTTTGATTTCACTTCACTGGGACCAAAACAGGATGCAATCTGTAGTCGTTGAGAGAAAAGCCTCATCAGCACAATGAAATGGGAAAATAACCCTGAAAATAGTGCTGAGGTAAAAGCCCTTCCACTCCTGCTTATCTTTCCAAATGGCTGGGGGTGAGAAAGAACATGTTGCTAACTGTGTAATGAGGCACAGATTGAAAATTGCTTAAAAGCCTGTGCACAGTAACGGGGAGGATTTTACCCAGTGGCACTCTGAGAAAATTATTGTAATTGCACTTTTTAGTTATTATCAACTTGGTCTCCAGGACCTCGGTAAGTGCCATTAGACATCTGCTGTGGGACTATTCTCAGCAAGCAAAGAAGCCGCCAAGTCCTTTAAGAAATATAAATAAGTGGGGCACACACATCGTGGTTTTTTCCTGTAGATGTGCCTCACAAATGACATTATGGAGATTTATTTTTTCTGTAAACTTAATTACTATTATTTTGGGAGTAGGTTGGCATATGCCATTTGCTGTAATGAGTGCTTTCCAGGTGAGTTGGATAGTATTTTTTCTACTTATTTTAATACTTATAATAGGTGAACGTCTGATTTAGGTGAAATTTCTAAACAATCGAAGAAAGGTATGTTATAAGTTGAAAGAAGTTGACTATCTAGACTCCTCGCTTTCAGAATTTCGTAACTCGTATTTGCTTTACTTCTACCACAGCTCTGCAGGGTTAGTCTTGTATAAAGAAGGGGAAATAGAGAGAAAAGGGATTGAACCTGGAAAAGAATGCATTGGTTCAAAGAAAAAGTCATTATCTGTTCCAACAGTTAGGAATTTGGTGCCCAGCTCCGGGTGTGGCGTTCACAGCACTGAGCCTGCAGTAGGATTTCAGGTGCTGATTTCACCTGTGTTTTGTAAAATCATTGCGGGTTATCCCCAGTGGGCAGCTAAGCACCACGCGGCCGCTCACTCACTTCCCCCCCTCCAACCTGCAACAGGACAAGGGCATAGAAAAGGAAGAGTAAAAGCAAGAGCAGTTGTGGGTCAAGAGAAAAATTGTTTAATAAGCGAAGGAGAAGTGGAAGAAAAAAAGGAAACAAAAGGCAACAAGCGATGCAAAGGCAATCACTCACCACCTCCCATGGGCAGACTGATGCCCAGCTGGTTCCCGAGCAAGAGATAGCCAACCTCCCTGAACCTCCCTTTTTATTGCTGAGCATGACGTTACATGCCGTGGATTATCATTTTGGTTAGGTCTAGTCATCTGCCTGGTTGTTTCCCTCGCAAACTTTTGCATACCTTCAATGTATTCACTGTGAGGGCAGAGGAAGAAACAGGGAGGGCCTTGATGCTTTGCAGACACTGTTCAGCAAGAGATAACACGAGTGTTTTACCAGCATTGTTTTGGTCACAACTGGAAAACAGTGCCATACGAGCTGCTCTGAAGAAAATAAACTCTATCCCAACCAGACCCTGTACAAAATTATTCACAAGGGAGAGCTCAGAGGAGCAAGACCTGAGTCCTAGGCTCTTTTTCACTGGAGTTCTCCCATGTGCCAAGAGAGAATCCCAAAACTATCCCAGAGTCTTGGCAGAACCTGGGTACCAGAGATACCACCATCCTTCCTGTGGAGGAATCTGGGCTACTGCAGACATGGGAATGCAAAGTGTATCGCTGCAGAGGAAAACAGTCATGAAAGAGCACAAACTCATGGTAAGGATAATCAGCTGGGATGGGAGCATCCAGTTTTCATCCCTGGTCTTGGATTATTTCAGTTTGGTAGCCAATGCTTATTTAGCAGAAATAAGTGAAGGCTACATGTACACGATTAAATTAAATGCACTGGGACTTTCCTCTGATGCTGATACTACTGGCGTGGAGTGGTCAATATCTATACTATTTAACTCTATTGCCTTCCAAAACAGGATGGCGGCATCTAATATGCTTCTTGGAAATGGTCCGTGGCCCACATTAACTGGTTAAGTGCCTGAGAATTGTCTGGAGAGTGCTGGTTGGTCTTCACCAAACCTGTGCCAGCCACTAGTTTAACAAATCAACAGTATAACGCAGCGAGTTGCTGTCACTAAGTAGAATATAGACATTGTCAAATGGCCCAACAAGCAGATGTATAATTGCCCACTGGTGGCCTGATTCTCTGCTGTAGCTCTTTAGGATTGCCAAGTATCTAGGGCAACCAGAAGTTATCCTGCTTCAAATGGACCCACCTCAGTGGAGGTGGCTCTTAAATGGGCCCAACTTCAACAGCCCTTATTCTTCAAATTAGACCAACATTCAGCAAAAGGCAGGAAACTTCCTTTGCAGATGGAGTCCTCCCCTTGCAATAGCCATACTGCAGAAAATGCAGAGCTGGAATGGCAGGAGAACAGGGAGGGATTCATCCTTCAGAAGAGTCTTGTTCCCTCCCCATGTACTCTCCATTGTTTGCCCAGGCAAGGAGACAAGGTAGGGCAACAACAAATAATTGCACAATGATTCTTAGAGAAAATCTTGCTTTGCTCCCCTCTGCTCTATAATGTGCCTGTTTTCATGTCTTGCTAAAACTAGGACACTACATAGAAACAAAGAAGCTAACTCAAACACTCTCGCAGAAGTAGACCTTCAGTATCCTGCTTATTCCTCGCCTTTTTTTTTTCTTTTTTCTTTTTTTCCCAGGAGGCCTTACCTGGGAATCAAATGCAAAGCTGCTCTCCTCCATCCTTTGAATCTTGGTAAGACAAAAGGGAGAGCCTTGAAAGCAAAGGTAACTGCAGAAGAGCAGTTACCTTATTCACTTGTAAAGCAACCCCCTTGGGCTGATTCCTCTGCTTTTTCTTCTCAGTTTCCCCCTGATCAAAAAGCAGTCTCCACAATCTGCATAATACATGAAGCCGAGAGAGCTAACAGCATGCTCTGGCTCGGCGAGCTCCTGAGCGTGTAGGGACACTTTGATGTCTGCATGCTCTGAGTGGTCCTAATGGCTGCTCTTCCCCTCTTTGCCCCCACATCCCTCAAAGCCCTGCTCAGGAGCAGAACTGAAGAATGACGGTTTCCTTCCTTCTTTCATTAGCATGGTCTCTTTTTTTCCCCCCCCTGAAAGAAACCCCCCCCCGCCTCACGACTGGTGCTATCTGATGCCTTATGAAGCGAACAGAGGACAAGATTCCTATCAAGGTGGTGAGGGATGAGAGGAAGAAGAAAACTTGTTTAGTGACACTGGTGGAGATGGATAAATACAGGGTAGTATCTCAGAGTGGAGCAAAAACCATCCCCTACCACTGTACGAAGGGAAGGGATTAGCTCTCGGCACCGAAGCCATGCTTTATGGTAGGCTTCTACATGCTTTGAAGCACAAGCCCGAGAAATTGAAAAGGAAACAATCCTTAATCCTGCTTTTTTATGATTTAGTGATAAAGTCAAATCCACTTTGCTGTAAGTAGCTCAGCTGATTTTTAGAAGCCAGGCTATTTCCTGAGATACAAGGCTTTGCTTATATAAAGAGATTGACGTTGTTTATTGGGGCGAGGGGAGGGGAGGTGTAGGCAGTGGTGTGTGGGAGAAGTTTGGATGGTCTTTGTAGAGGGCTGCCTTTTTTTATTTCGTTATCGGTATTGTTAATATTTATTTGCTCTATGATTCAGGGAGTGGGGGATAGAAAAGGAAGAAGAAATATGAGGACGGAAAAGCGTTTTGTCCATTTTTACCAAGGCAGCCCACAAGTCCATTCAACAGGTGCATTTTTTACTTCCAATTACATGAACATTTCTCTCAGGGGGAAAAAAAAAAAAAAAAAAAAAAATCTGCTGTTCTCATCCTGTCTAATGTGAATGATGTAGTCTAAATTACATATGTCCCATCCTGCTAAAAAAAGCCCATCTACTTATTCTCTGCATGGCTGCTGATCACACAGAAGATCTTAAAAGCATCATGCCAGTGCATTTCAAGGCCTAGCCCAATGAAAAAAGCTAACTGCAAAAGAATAGATAACTATAGAGCAATTAAAATTGTGTATAAACACCATTAACTATAATTGATAATTTAAATCAGAAAGCTTTTACTGATGCACATCAGCGGCTTAGATACAGGAAAAAATAGCTTGCAACAAATGTGAAAGGAAAAGCCACTAGGGTAGATGCATCCCATGGCCAGTCCACTCATATATCTGCAGTCCTACTGATGGCACTAGGCTTGTATTATTCATTCTAGAGAAGGATACTCAAGATGACTAATTAAAAAATAAGTTTGTATTGGTTAAATAATACCACATTTCTTAGTAATATCTGTCAACATTTTTAAATACAGACTGAAAAGGGAGGAGTTAAATACATGGTATTTTGCCTGCCTGAGAGCAGTCTGCATTCAGAAATAAAATAAAAGGTTGAGCTATAAACCATATATATGAACATCCTGCATTTTCATATTTTGGCAAATTATCTTTATAGTTTAAAAAAGAACACAATTATCTGCTTGTTTTCATTTTATAATTTTCAAGGACCTTGGATCAAGATTTCTTTCATAAGCAGGAAGCAAAGCATTTCAAATTTTCCAAAGTACTGAGTATCCAATAACCCATCTCAATGTAATATACAATTTCTGGAGTCACCAAACAGCCCAAAAATGAAGTGAAGCAGTAACTTTTTACACCGCTTCACATGTTCATGTTTATTGCTATCAGGAAACTGTAGTCCAGTCTCTTTACATGTTTATGATACTGCAAATATCAATTCAACAGCCTTCTCCATAGCCCCTCTCAGTTTCCATCCCTCATGTCACCCTGTCAATACACTCCTAATTTCTCCCTCCCCCCCTGCCCCTGCCCTTGTACCTCATCTCTAGCTACCTGTGAATCTCAGGGAACCCAAAAGGTCAAGTGGAGCATCTCATACTCCGGAGAGCTATAGCTCAGAGTTAACCCTTTCACTGCTCTTTGCATCCCGTATGCCCAAGACAACCATTTTGCTTTGCAAAGTAGAGGCAACAGGTGACTGCTCATCTGTGTCCTCTACGGCAGACAGCCGGATAATGCACTTTTCTTTCTTTCATTACTTCCTCGGTCCTCTATACCTTTCTCCCAACATTGCTTCTGTCCCGGAAGTCTCTCTAAGATGGTGTCTTACTTTTCTACATACTGCTTTGAGGCAACCTGCCTATCTTTTATGGGAACTGTTCCTTACCATTTGCTAAGTCACATCTAAAGAGAAATAATCAATTGCAACTCTGTAAGAAGTATATACGCCAACATAAGTAACTTCAGAAAATCAACAGCAGGACTCTCAGAGTGTAAATGCAGCAATGGATATTCATTATTATTTGCCTGAAAATTCCCCCTACAGGGATAGTAAAACCAATAGTGATGCATCACCACTAAATTTGATTTGTCGTTTGTCAAGACCAGTAAGAGGCATCCTGGACTTTTATTTTGCCCTAGGAGTGGGAGTGACCCTGAGAATGATGTGTCATTACTATCTTTATTACTTTGATGGATTTACTAAATAGCCGACTTTAGGATGAGAGCTCAGTTGTACTGGATGAAGTGTGTACTGTGTCTGAAAGTCTGTCATCTAGGCTCATGAGAAGTAAGTACGCAAGACGTACCTGAAAGTTGAGATATGCATACCAGAACATACCTCAATAAAAAATCAAAACAAAAGAAAGCAGAACAAAAGACTACTAGATGGTGATTTCTTCCTTTTGATTGAAAATAGTAGTAAATGAATACAGAACAAAAGGCGGGGGGAGAGGGTGCTTCTATTGGAGATTCAGCTTGCTGATAAACTGCTTTTTTAGCAAGTCAGCCAAAGTGCTGAAATGAAATAAGTCAATACAGTAGGTGGGCTGGTGCTGTGGATATTGTATTTCCTGAGGGACTGGGGGAAATCTGTTAAAAAAAAATAGTTGCAAGAAAGATGTTGACCAGGTTGTTAGGTTTTTTTTTTGTTTGTTTGCTTGTTTATTTGTTGTGGTGGGCTACAGGATTCTCACTAATTAAAATAGATGAGTGAATATTGCAGTGAGAAACTTGCTAAAGAAAGACTTAAAGGAAACAGCTATGGAAATCACATTTCATAGAATCATAGAGTCATAGAATGGTTTGGTTTGGGAAGGGACCTTCAAAGATCATATAGTCCAACTCCCTTGCCAGGGGCAGGGACATTTTTCTCTAGATCAGGTTGCTCAAAGCCCCATCCAAGCTGACCTTGTACACTTCCAGCTTCTCTGGGCGACCAGGTCCAGTGTCTTGCCACCCTCATTGTAAAAAATTTCTTTCTTAGGTCCAAACTAAATGTACCCTCTTTCAATTTAAAACCATTTTCCCTTGTCCTGTCACTACAAGCCCTGGTAAAAAGTCCCTGTCTTTCTTATAAGCCCCCTTTAAGTGCTGAAAGGCTGCAATAAAGTCTTCCCAGAGCCTTCTCTTCTCCAGGCTGAACAACCCCAACTCTCTCAGCCTCTCTTCATAGGAGAGGCGCTCCAGCCCTCTGATCATCTTGGGGGCCCTCCTCTGGACTGGCTCTAACAGGTCCATGTCCTTCTTGTGTGGGGGACCCCAGAGCTGGGCACAGTCCTCCAGGTGGGCTCTCACCAGAGTGGAGTAAAGAGGGAGAATCACCTCCCTTCACCCGCTGGACATGCTTCTTTTTATGCAGCCCAGGAAGCTCTCTCTGTCCTTAATTTTTACCTTCAAGTGAAGATCTGTCAAGACAAATCTTGATGGGTGAAGGAGAAAGAAGGAATGAAATAAGAATGGTAAATTAAATTAATTAATGAAATTCAAGCTGGACCTTCAAAGATAGGTCAGAGCAATCCTGTTGAGATGCGCACATTCAAAGAAAAGTAGGAGCTATCTTCTTTCACTTCCTTTTCTCCACTTTTGCTTTCTGTCTTTCATCCTGCTTTACCCCTTTGTGCCCTACTGTTCAAAGTGTGTTGTCAGTCACCATGTTGTCTAAAAGAGGAGATAAGACTTAACTACAAATTAGGCCACACTAAATATCCCCCTCCAGCAAAACCAGTGTGTTCAGGGGCTGTACTAGTCGTTATGTTAACCCATTAGTGTCGCTATTTTTTCACTATGATTGCCTTTCTCCTACCCAAATCATCCCATTATACTTTTCCAACTTAATCAGGACACACAATACAGAGTGGCCACAACAGAGGACAGAGCTCCACCTCGGTAGATGTTCTGCCTCCTTATAACAACTTAGAGGCTGTTCCAGGGCAATATTGGTCTCATAATCAGAATCAGTCTCCTACATTAATTCAGAGTTAACTACATATTCATTTCTTCAGTCATTAATCATATCTTTTCTCATCCCGTGTTTTGCAGGGGCAAACAAAATCTCCTTCAATCTTCTTTGGTGAAACAGAATTGACCAAATCTTGGTGTCTGCTTCAGGATAGTCTGAACCGAAACCTCGGTGACATTAAGTAGCACTCCACTGACAAGAAAGAAAACAAATGCAGAATAATTATTCTGAAATATCACTACTAGCAGATAATTGTAACAAATATGTATGTAGAAAAGTTTTATAACTGGAAAGTGTTAATTTCTGAGCCAAAGCTAACTGCGGGGAATTATTTCAGTCACTGCCTATAGGAAAAACATAGAATCATAGAATATTTCAAGTTGGAAGGGACCCATAAGGATCATCGAGTCCAACTCCCTGCTCCTCACAGGACTACCTAAAACTCAATCATATGACTAAGAGTGTCATCCAGATGCTCCTTGAACTCTGACAGGTTTGGTGCCGTGACCACTTCCCTGGGAACCCTGTTCCAGTGACCAACCACCCTCTCAGTAAACAACCTTTTCCTAATGTCCAACCCGAACTTCCCCTGATGCAGCTTCTATTTCCTCGTGTTCTATCATTGGCCACCAGAGAGAGGAGATCAGCACCTCCCCTTCCATTGTCCCCCTTGAGGAAGTTGGAGACTGCGACGAGGTCACCCCTCAACCTTCTCTTCTCCAAGCTGAACAAACCCAGTGACCTCAGCCGCTCCTCATAAGTGTTGCCCTTGAGGTCTTTCACCATCCTGATCTCCATCCTCTGGACCCACTCTAATAGTCTGATGTCCGTCTTGTATTGAGGCGCCCAGAACTGCACACAGTACTTGAGGTGGGGCCGCACCAGTGCCGTGTAGAGTGGGACAGTCACCTCCCTGGACTGGCAGGCTATGCTGGGCTTGATGCACCCCAGGGCACGGTTGGCCCTTTTGGCTGCCAGGGCACACTGTTGACTCACATTCAACTTGCCATCAACCCAAACCCCCAGATCTCTTTCTGCAGGGCTACTGTCCAGCCTCTCATCCAAAAATTATTTATCCTTTCTGTAATATGTATCATTAGATTACATCATCAGGTCAATGTCTTCTCCATTTTATACGTGGAAAGTATGCAGAAAAAGGCAATATAGAACTTTTTTCGCAATTATACAAGAAAATAGAATCATGCATTTGACAAGTAGCATGCACTAAGCCTATGACCTAATCCCTGGTCTATTCAACTAAGTCCTGGCATCTTCTTTTCAAAGGACAAAAAAAATCTGCATTTCAGCTGAGAACTGTGTACTGCATTAAATCGCATTTTCACTGCATATTTCACTAAAATATAGAATATTATATTTTCAGGTAGGTGTCAGTGCTGTGAAATGTTAAAGACTTTTTTTTTCTTTTACAAGGCATTTAAATATTATCACAGCAAAACTGCTGTTTAATTGACATTCCCTTTACTGTCACTCAGACAAACAGAAGGATTAAAACATCAATTAAATGGTGATTATGACACTGTGCTACTTCGCAGAATCTGAAATTAAATGCTTAAGAATAAACTTTTGTGGAAGAAGCTGTTGAGGAACTATTTGAGGAAGCAGTCCTGAGTTTAATATCTGAAAATCTGATTTCTGAAATAATGTTTTATATATAGATTTTATTAAGAAAATGAATAATTTTGCTTCTATTTTTGTGAGTACATGTGTACCAACAAAATATGGTATATTAATAAAACAAGGACAAGACTCAGGAACTTAGGCTTTCCCCTAAACCATCTCTGTAAATTCAGGCTCTAGCCCATCAACATCTGCCTCCAGAACAGAGATGAAAATAGATGCTCATCGTTGCAGCTCAGGCAATCCCCTGGGAGCTAAGTGTAGCTACTGGGGACAGTGAAGATGCTGAATGTCCATTACAGTTTAACGTGTGATTCTTTTGCTCAGTATACATAAATGCATGCTTTCATACTCAATGTCAATCCAAACCAGATGTGGTCACTGCACTACTGGGATGTGGAAGTCCCAGCTGATATAAATGAACTTAGCCTCTTCCTGAGCTCTGTGTGGGTACGTTCGTGACTATGTAGGCACAA
This sequence comes from Astur gentilis, assembly GCF_929443795.1. NCBI lineage: Eukaryota > Metazoa > Chordata > Aves > Accipitriformes > Accipitridae > Astur > Astur gentilis. The sequence continues at coordinate 48,873,003 of NC_064881.1, read as the reverse complement.
CTTCAAAATAGAAGATTTTCCTAAGAGGTGGCTAACTCAATTCTTGAAACGTAGGTGTTCAGTTTGCTAGACTGAAGAGGGTCTGCTGATGCAAGGTAGGCTCTTCAGAAAGCCAGGACGCTTAGAATCACCAGCCATTTCCAAAATTTGCCATGGATAATTGTGGCAAGTAGACCCACCCTGAGAGAAAGTGAAACTTCTCAGCCGTGGAAAACAGAAAAAAAACCCAGAAGCCACGGTTTGGGGGTCAAGCCGCCCCACCTGCATGGTGAGGTTGGGTTATGACCGCCAGGTACACACTTCAGTTGAGGAATAAAGAAAGACTAACATGATATTATTTGACCAGAGATCAGACTCGACTAGGCTATAAATGGAGCCCCACCAGAGGGCAAATTGGGTCGGTTCTCCTCAGAGCAGTGGGTCTGCAGTCGGGGGCTTTCCCCTTGGGTCGGGATGCCACCCAAGGTAACTCCTGCAGGGTGAGAACCCGCATCTTTTAGGTCAGTGATACAAGCATTTTGGGTCATCATTTCTACAGCTTAAGAATTCTTAAGTCGATTGTGTAGTATTAATTTCCCCTAACATCACTGAACCTGTGGTTTACTAAAGTTGTTGGAGTTCTAAATGACTTTGATTGAAGAATAAATCTAATTGAGTTTAACACCTGTTTAATTTGATTGTGTGAGCATCCATAACAATAATCTTAAGAGCTAAAAATAGGGAAAGTGGGGGGAAAGTTTCATATTTAAGTGAGCTCCAAGCCACGTACCAAACATTTTTGAGTATTGACTGCCTGCTGTGGAGAATGATCCAGTCATACATTAAAATTTACATTATTACAGTCACCTGATACCATTTGATGAAGCCAAATAGAAATTTTGGAAATAACAGGTTTTCAGCACTTTTATCAAGAAATGTCATATAAAGCAGCATTTCTCCAAGTTGGTAACTCCTTTAGGCAGTAACCCCTTTAGTCTGCACAGCTTGCTGTGGAGTGACTGTCTTTGGCTGGCTCCTCATGAGAGGTTCCACACCAGGACACTGGTTGAGTTCTTCTCCTTTGATGATCTGAGGAGCAGCTTGTTCAGTGCTCTGGCTTTCACTGATTAGGTTTTCATTAAGTTACTAGTGTTCCTTCGCCTAACATTGTTCTTTGATCCTTGCCAGGTCCTTACGTTTAATTTGCTTAGCCTTTAGTCAGATAACAGTATCAGTGCAAACTCTTTGAAGCACATCTTATGTTTCTACGCAGGTGCTAGCCCCAGCTTGGGTCTCTAGTAGCATAATATTGTTACCAAATTGCACTCCTGGTTATGCCCCTGGCTGGCTGCGTATTCTTAAACAAGTTATTTCAGTGTCTGCTCTCAGCTGACAAAATATGATGAATACAAATGCATGTAGTTGTCATAATGGAGAATGAAGTAGTTCAGTTTCTAATCCGTTCCTAATGTGTAAACATAAGTATTAAGGTAAATTTTTAATGTTTTGAAGACTTCAGCATAGTCCTTTCATTGCCACTGCCCCTACATTAATGTCTCAGCAGCTTTCTGGATTACAGACTTGCATTGTGCTGCCTGTACTATTTCTGTGCTACACTAAAAGAAGTCAGTTGCCGTTTCTCCAGAAGTTTACATCAACTTCTGTTCGGATTTGATAAGCGCTCTCTCATAATGCATATTTTGTATATTGCATGGGCGACTGGAGCTACGGTAATTTTTTTCTTGCTGGAACAAAACAGGGGTGTGTTCTGATATGTGGATATGATAATGAAGGGGTGATGCCTGCAAGTTCTTCTGTGTTTTCACTCCATCCACACTGTGTCTGATAACTGTGAGAAAAGAAATCATTTGGAAGTCTCTCCCTCAATTTTCTCTGAAAAAAAACCCCAAACCATTGCCATGGACTTGTTAAGTTTATAAAAAGAAATATGCCTTAGGGTGGAGTGGCTGTAGTAAATGACTTTAACGTCCTAAAAGTCTAGCAAGAAGATCCAATTCCCAGAACCAACTGTGAGTCTAAAACAGGGGAAGGATAAACAGTCAGGTGGGGGGGAGACGGGCTCAGGAGGAGAGCATCCAGTCCTGTGATTCCTGTAGGGATTTCAATGACATAAATAAATGAGTCAGAGATATTGCTACAGCAGATCCTCCCTAAGGGAACGGTCAACCCTGAGGAACTTTAAAGGAGTGTATGGTTTTATCTCCTTACCAACACAATTCATGTGCTAGGTATTGTGTTTCCATAGCAACACAAATTTACTTAATGAGACAGTTTGCACAAAAGGAGGCTAAGGACTCCAACTCTCTGAGTAGGCTGATGTAAATAACTGTATGAGCCGCCCGGCATGTACTACACACGGATCAACATATTGGGTAAATATGGATGAAAACGCGATAGTTCTTTCTTGTGTTTCCTCAGGTAATTTAAGCTATGATTTCACCAGGTATTTAGCGCTTAGGATTTAGACCATAAAAGGACCCTAAGATGTCAATCCTGCTGGCACAAAGTTACGCACTGTGCAAAGTAACGAAGGAAGAATAAACCCTCCTGAAGAGCTTTGAGGAGCTGTAAGTAGAGGTACTACCACCGCTCCGTGGTCTATTGTTGGAGCCCAAATTTAGCCAAACCATTCTTACAGGCACACAAACACACACTCATATGCACACGCACATACATACATACTCATGTGAGCAACGTGGAGCACAAAGCACATCCAATAAAGGAGGAGGTTAAGAGAAAAGTGGTCTGCTTAGTGCTGAAACCATCATGCTGGATGGAGCCTCTGGTCATATTCAGAAGGGGCCATGACCATAGTCACAGGCAACCAGGCTTCCACATGGTTTAGGTTCATTCTCTTTTTCTGGAACATTTTCAGGTTTTTTTTCAGATGATAGTAGACACTCTCTAGCAAAACAGGATCACACAGCACACAAGTCTGAAAGTAAGCAAAGACTTCTGTTGCTATCTGAAAACATATAGGCTGGAGAATTAGGGAAAATAATTTAATCACCTAAATTAGCATTTACCTGTGAAGAGAGAAATAATTATCATGCTCAGCTGAGCATAGATGATTGAAATATGTTAAGTTCTAATAATTTCTGATGATTGTATCACAAATAATGTCCCATAATGCCATAACAAAGAATTCATGTCAACTAGAGTTCTGCCTGCCTTCTGCTCATGGAAATCAAACCTTTTGATCAATGCCTGAAATCATCCCTAAATCCATCTACATGGGTTTCCTATTTATCTTGCCTGGTTTTCTCTATTTTTTTCCTTAAAAAAATAAATAAAAAAATAAATCACTATTTTTCATGTTTTCAAAGGCTTTGAGTGACTGTGAAGAAAGAGAGACTCACAATCATTATCAAGAAAGTGGAATTTCAGTTTCCCTGGGACAGAAAAGAGAACCTGGCTGTATAATGGCCTGATGTGTCATCTTATTTATTTTAAAACTAAAATACTCACCCTGAGATACTGCTATTTGTCGTCTTTGCTGCCACCAACACATGATGAGTTATAATTATATGCAAAGAAATTCCTATTCTATCTGATTTTAGTGCAGTAGCATGAATGAGTAGTAAATATGTGGATAATACAAAGTATTAAAAAGAAAGTCACATTTTAGACAGACCAAAGCAAAAATCAACAAGTTTTCCCCTGAAGTATCTAGACAACCTTTTCTTTTCAGGATTCATTCGCTGTTCTTCCCTTTTATTCATACCAAGTGCAGACCAAAAAGCAGTAGTAGGGACCTGTTATTCCATACATTAAGCAACACATGACCAGTTTAATCCAGTTCCCACTGAACCAATACTCGTGTCTTTAAAACCATCGTTATGCTTGTCATGAAGAAGAGCATTTGAATGTATCCTTGCATGACTCTGGTGAAATGGGTGCAGGCGGACATTTTAATGCTGATAAAGTATTTGCTTATCATGGATATTTTCAGTTCTTTTCCTTTGAACTGACAGAGATTATGCCTACTTTCTCTTCTCTCTGCCTCTGGCAACCCATTTTTTACCTCCGGGTATTTTCCAAGGTACAAGATGGGAACATGGGTACTAATCAGAGAAGGTGTCTCTTCCTGGGGATCTAGATCTGAAGACATGGAAGAAAAGAAGAGTGCCATGAAGCACTGTCTGGGTCTTTGATTATCTTTCTTTCCTATTTTTTATTGGGTCCTAATTCTTTTCCACTGGCTTGCCTAGTTTTCAGCAGCTCAATTTTCCTTTCTAAATGAATTATAATGAATGCTGGGTCTTCTGGTAACAACTGGCCCAATTCTGTCTACAACATGAGTCTAAATCTGTAATTGCATTAATAGTGTCCTTTTCTTTGTTCACAATATGTTCTTTCCTTACTTTTAAATAAAAATGCTCTCTGGAATTACTTTATTCTTAAACTTTTTGTATTCGTTACCCTCTCTCTCTTTCACACTTAGCTAAATAATTATAATTCCTCCCTTCTCTGTCACTGGTTTACTAATTCTGAGAAGCTTCCAGTCTACAGAATTTTAGTTCAGCAAGGGATGTGTTGAAGGGTAATACCATCATCTCAGTACTGCTCACACCTTTTCATAGAGGCAGGTCCCTCCCTTGCTGTCTCCGTTTTAGCTGTCCATCATGGTCACCTTACTACCTCTTCCTTCTAAAAGAAGCTTGCAAATCCATTCTCATTAGAGTCCTCTAATATAGTCCTAGTTAACTCATGATGCCTTAGCTTGTTTAATTTTATTCCCATTTGCTATGAAATTTCTTGGTTATTTCAGCTGCAGCAGAATATGGTCTGAAATGCCAGTTCCACTCAAATAAATGGAAAACAAATTCCACCTGGGACTTAATAAAGGCAGCATGCCATACTTGTGGGTTTTTTTGTTTGTTTGTTGTTTGGTTTTTTTTTTTTTTTTTTTTATGTTACACGTGCTTTGGTTTCAATTTCCCTGTATCAACAGCTTTCTTTAGGGAAGTCATTTGCTCCTGGTGATCACATTTTTCTCACATTTTCCTTCTCTTCCTCTCCATCTTTTACTTTGTACTATCTTAGCACTCACGGAATAAAGTGTCCTTTACCATCCCAGCACAGCATTCTAGGAGAGATGCGTAGGTTTGAATTATATGGTGTCACTGTAAATGCATGTATGTGTATACACTATACTGTGTACTGCTATTGAAGGAAAAGTTTGAAAAAATATAAAGATAGGAAAATGACAAACATAAATGGTTGATTTGGCTTTACGAGGATATTTTGAAAATACTTTGGTCTTAAAACATCACTAGACTGTAAAAGGGTAAAAAAGCACTGAGACTAAAGACTAAGGTCTTCTTTTGCTGCATTCTATCAGTTCATGCTGCTGCCTTCCATTAAGTTCTGTATAACTGCTTCCACGCTGCTGGGAAAGAGTTTGAATTAAGGAGAGTTGTACCCTTGCTCAACTGCAATTCATTCTGGTGTCATAGCTGAAAATGAGGATAAGAGTCTTATGAAAAGCAAGACTTATGCTAGTAAATGCTCTCTTTCATGAGCTATCAAAGTGTAAAGAAATTGTAATATTCATAGTATTTGTTAGTTCTGGGCTGAAGGTGCTTCATATAAATGTAGGTAGGAATAGAACAAATGAGACAAGGTATTGATGGCGTGAATATATAAAAGAACTTATTTATGCCGTCTGAATGTATCAGAGATTATTCCAAGTAGATCTCTATTTTTTTTCCAAAGAATAAGCAAAAGTATAAGTTTTGCAACTGTAATGGCACATACAATCTTAATGAGCTCAAACAAAGGCAGCAACCTTTTAGAATGTAGTCTCCTGTGAATAAGCTGGGAATGTGATAAACCCATTGCTAATTAGACTAACAATATTCATCTGAAATGTCTCCAGAGAGGGTTTCTTTTCAAAAAATGGATTTGATGAACCAAAGATACTGCATTATTGAAAGGACCATTATTGTTCCAGTCATAGAAACAGATTCTGTATTTACTCAGGTTTTTACTTATTTACAGTTTCACTTTCTTTTTTTTTTTCTCTTCTTTAATTCATGGTCCCACTGAAGTCAATAAGAAAGGATATGAGTCATAACGCTCTGACATCTTTGCACCTGTGTTATATATTCCTCACCCTCTCTATACAGAATAGAAGGTAGCTGCACAGACTGGTCAAAATGTGAATTAAAACCCATTCTCCTGCCTAGAGCCTTCTGTTTTAAATATTTTGGCTCTTAGATATGGTTGCTGCATGAGTACGAACAGTTGGATTCTTCTTGCCTAACATCATCCATTTCAAGATGCAGGGTTTAGTATAAACTAGCACAGGGTTTATCTCATCCAGGGCTGCATGTCTACAGTACAGGTGTCTCCACCTGCACAAGGAATCTATGTTGTTATTATAGTTAATAAAGACAATTTAATACAGTCAGTGAGGTTTAAGAGGTCCCTAAGCTCTACTAACTCTTTTGACCATACAGGGAGCATAGTGTGACTTGATCATATGGAGATACCAGCATGGTAGACACATACCTTCATTCAGCAGATGCCAGCTAGGTGTCGGGATTCCTCAGCAGTCTGTGAGAGACAAAGAGATACTCGTCAGAGGGTGAATGATCTTATCCTAAGACTGATATTGAAAACAGGTGAAATGAATCGCCCTCAGATTACTGTCTTAGAGGAATATCTAACTTTTTAAGCCACGCTGGTGGAGGCAGTAGGTAAAATGCCACCCCTCCGAACCCAAGAGACCTTCTGTGAAAAAGACATTTCCTTTCTCATCAGGGCATGATAGTATGACTTGCAAGCTACAATGGCCACTAGTCAACTGTGAGGATGAGAAAGAGTCCTTGCCCAGACCAGTGAATGCTAATTAGCGTGACTTTCCCAAAAGAGAATAGGGTCACCTGTGACGTGGCACTGCCAGCCTTACTTTCAGAGAGGTCTGCAGGGTGCAGAGCAGTGGTGGCAAACCCTAGGAGTGAGAATGTCTGGGTCTGAGTTGTGGCCTTCGAGCTGCTCCACCGCTGGCTTGTTCTGACTGTACGGTTTTAGTCCCCCCTCCCTAGAGCCTATAGGGGATTGCTCTGTGTGCAAGAGTGTGTAACGAGACCACACTCAGTCCCTTATCTTTTAATTAATACAGAAAGCAACAAGGCAAAGCACAGGCATAGAGGAATCGAGTGCTCTGCATTTTAGGGAAGTGACTTCATCTCTGGAGACGTGTTTCACGCCCACTGCTCCAAACACCAGTGTTATCTCACTCAGCTCCATGACAGCACATTTCTCTTTTGAGTACTTGGAGAAAGGCAGGGAAGAACAGTAACTCAGCACACACGTTACACTCAGGTATAAGAACAATATGTGTCACAGTCACAGAGCTGATATACTTACAGGCGTTTGCCTATCAACCTATTAGTCTGACATTCTTTCTGAAGAGCAAACAGAAGGTGGCATCCCATCAAAAAACCCTAGATAACGCCAAATCCAGAGACCTTATAATCTAGATAACTCCCCCCTCAAATCCTCACATAATGGATTTGCCACTGATCTTGGCAAAATAGATGGGAATATGGGAATAGGGGTTGTGTGGGGCAGGGGGCAGGCTCTAGTTCTCAATTTAGACTTCAGATAGAAAATCAACTGTAAAAATCTGCAGGAAATACAGCCAGACGTTTATCTTTATGGGTCTACTCACTGGGGACACATGCGATGCTGATCCATATTGGGATGGGAAAGAGAAGGCAATTGGTGCGTTGCTGCACAGACTTGGCCACAACACAAAACACCACAACACCTCCTGCAGACCTGATCCTCTCCAAGATCCCACACCGGTACATTTTCACCTGGCCCAAATAAGGACCCTGTAAAGACAAAGTCAGGCAAGCAATATCCAAAGGCTGTAGCAAATTCAGATATGCAAATCCCAGATACCTGAACACCAGTGTGGGTTCTACCTTCTCTGTTCTGCAAAGGCAAACTAAATCCTGCCTGATGTCTCCATGTCACGGCAGGTCAGTCAGTTCATAACTGGCTCTAATTGGTACGGTGACGTAGTTTACCTGCAGGCAAATGGCACTCAGAGTGGTGTGAAATTCTCCCCTGCTTCTGAAAAAACATCAGAGCTTTCAAACTGATCTTTACATCCAACAGACCCACTGATCAGGATAATTGAGAGGCCTTTTTTTTAGATACACATAGCCATTAAAAGCCAAGCCCACTGTGTAATAAATTATACACATCAGGGTGCACGAACATTCTTCTGCAGGATCTTTAGAGGCTGCAGGACTGTGGTTAGCCTTTGTGTGTCACATATATACATAATTTCCCTGCCTGAATCATGCAAAGAATAGTTAGACCCTGCAGCTTCTCACTGTAGCCATGTGCTATTCCTTAGACGAGCCTTTCAGACAGAGTCTACCAGGAGTGCATTTACTTTCTGCAGTCTTGGGCAACAAATGGTGAGGGGAGAGACAGAAAGCAAGTCCCTGGATATATATCTCCAGGCTTTCTTTGATAGTTTCCTAGTTTTTCAACTTGATTTCAAGCTAGATGCTGTAGCTATTTTAAGATTTAAAGAAAACATGCTGCAAAAAATAATAGGAAAGGAAAACGATATTAGGAGTACAAGGCAACTTTTGGGGTCATAAAGTCCAGTCCTCAAACTCACAGGAAACAATGCAATTAACGTTTGGCCCACAGATCACACACTTCAAACCCTGGGGCAGAAAATATTTGCAGTCTACCTGAAACTTAAATTTTATAGTGAAAGACCAAAATCTCCAAATATGATATGTCAAAGGAAAAAAATGCAAGAGATGTTGGGCATTGCCAGTATACTCATCTTCTGCAAAAGCCAGCAATGATTTAGGAAAAATTAATGTGTGATTCTAGAAGCAAATCATACTTTGCAGGTCTGCAGAGCTTTGTCCCACAAATTCCCTTCTGTTTGCAGCCTGAAAATCACTTCAACCCTGAGTGTGTATTGAAGAAATGACATCCAGAATTTGGAGGAATTTCTGTCTCTCTCCTGTCATCAGCACATCCCACTCTGCACCCCTGGGTAAACTCTGAAATGCCAGAGGAAAACAAACAAGCAAGCAAGCCTGACCAGTAATTAAAAACAGAAAGAAATGATGAGCAGGGAAAGAAAAGGCAGACTTTTTTTTTTGCCCCAACTGTTGGAAGTCATTAGGAGAAACTGCAAAACATGAGGTAGAGAATAAATACAAGCCAAGCAAAGAGCAGCCAGGTCTCCTTTCAGACCTTTGACACAAGCATACTGGTACAAATCCCTGCAGACCTTCTCTGAAGGTCCACTTTGCCTATCTTTTATTCAGGAAAATGAGAACACCTCTGTGCTCCATTTCATTGCCTCAGCTATAAGAAGGCACAGAAATGTGTCATCCAGCATACTCCTTCAGCACCTGGAATGAATGATTTGCTGGGAGTCTGGCTTCATAATAGTGCTTTGCCTTCTCATCAAAATAAATCACAGAAAGTGTTGTCATTGCATGCTCTGGGCTTAAAAAGAAGTCCTCAGGTAGTTATTCATACCTTAAGGGACAGGCACAAAGGCAAACTGAACGGCACGTGGAGAGAGAATAGAGAAAAAGCTTCACAATGGGAGTGAGAACAAACTTTCATTGTACCTACTCTTGAAAATTCAGATTCTGGGGTGTATCAAAGAGTCCCTGAGATATTACATACATTTGGCTATGTTGCCATAGTGAAATACTTCAAATGATCATACACATATATATATATATATAGCTGTCATTTGGGATTGGTTACTCTCTGTGTGTGTGTCCATGTGCCTTTTTCCCTTAGTTGGAGATAGATTAATGAAATACAGCCTCTGGGAATGAGGTTGCTAAATTTTGAGGATCAACAGATATTTGTATATGCTGCTGGGGGATATAGATGCATATATTCACAAATATCCATATATATGTGGAATATAGGTGTATATATGTACCAGGAACATTCAAGGGCATCACAGGACCAGATCTGTTACCTTCTCCCACTCCTGTAGGTACTGAGCAGAGTATCCTAAAACCTCACATACAGTTCTCCAGGGGTTTCTTTTTTTTTCCCCAGGCTCTGGATATTGTCTCCTCACCTTCGCTCCCACCTCCAGGGCAGCTGTCAGGAGTGTGTGCAGACTCTGCCTGCCTTTGGGACAGGCCACCCTGATGCCACAGAGGCATTTTTCAACGTTATACAAGGTGGTTAATTCCTGGGGAAGACCCTGAGCGTTGCAGCTCTGCCTGGTGACTGAGAGGCACATGTGTCCCTTACATCACTAGATGGCACTATGAACTTAAAATCAAGGCACACTTTCCCAAGAGCCTCCCTCCAAGCCTCTGACACAGAAAAGAAATAGCAGAGGGTCTCTCTGGGGAGAAGAAAGGAGGGCAGAGTGGAGGCCAATGGCAAAATAATCTACTTTTAATTTTTTTTTTTAATTTTTTTTCCAGGTTCTTAAACAATTACATGTCTGAAAAAAAGTCCAGGACTGTTAAAACCACAACAGAAAAAAGCCCCAGGCTAATTTGACTCCAATTTGGATGCTGCTCACAGAAAAGGTCTGAGTTGCATCCTGAGTCCTAGGTGGGCTGGCTCCATTCTCCGCTACTGCCCGTGAGCCTGTGGAGTGTTTGTGCCTGCGGCAGGAGGATAAACACAACATAAGTTGTCTCATTAAATTGTTATTGTCCTTAAAGCCTGGAAGCCTGTGGGATCAGCCCCGAGTCCTTTTCTTTGTAGTAATGAAAAAGAAAAAAAAAAAAAAAAAAAAAAAAGTGCTTGTTAGGAAAATCACAGTTAATTAAATTATGATCTGAAAGAAGCAGCAGTTTCCTGTCTTTACTGAGCTGATATTATCTGCCTCTTATGGTCGGTCAGTGGGAGAAATTATGTGCTGTCTGTTGCAGGATCCTTGCCAGTTTGGGCCAAAAAGCAAGGGGAAGCATCGATTTGTTCATGTAATTATGTGTGCGGCTGCTCTCCCTCTGGTTGACTGTGCTCTCCCTCTGCCTTCGTAAGCCAAATCCCTGCGCACATTCGGTCTCTCCGTGCCCGCTCTGTAGTGTTGGACCTGTGCTGGGGTCACTGTAGCTGTGAAACGGGTGTGAGAGTCCTCTCCTTGCCCCTGGGGTGGCAGTTTCTCAGCACTGAGGAGCTCAGGGCCAAAACGACCTACTCCAGGCACGTGTAAGGTCAGCAGGAGACTGACTGCTGGGAGCAGCAGAAAGCACTGCTTTCTTGTGGGAACCCAGAAAAAGCAGGCTAGATGCTGGTACCTCTTTGTTACGGTGGTGGTAATATAGGTTTGACCTATATTTCTGAGCAGCTTTGGGTTGAGTCCGATGCTCACTGCCCTCTTCTAGGCAGACACCAGTATCAGACGAGTCTCCTCTTCTCTTGTCGCTGCCATAAACCAGTAAAATTCTATCAGAAATTACAGGTGAGCGAATTTATTGTACTGGTCTAAATACTTCTGGTGCTCTCTGAAGTCTTAGAGATGATTAAATTGGTGTGTATTCCTGGTGAGGGCAGAGCAAACGTGAAAACATTGCTCCAGGATTCAGCACGAGGAAATGAACATTAGGCACGTAAGAGATTCAGGTTCCCCAGCTCCTAAATTAATTCACGACGCTGAATGAGATGCTTGGACTCCTTGCACAGTGATGAAGAGGTCAGAACCTAGAAATAGAACCTGCAAAAGTCATTATCCTGAACAGAGAGTAGCAAAAGCCAAGTGCTGAGAAGGCAGCTGAAAATACAATTCTTTCAAAGATTTGGGAGTTTAGCTCTGGCCTTCCCAGACACTTCCATCTTTTCTGAGAATTCACTGATTTTGGCAATTCAATGTCCAAAATACTCTAACAAACTGCAAGGAAGGCTCAACATCCCCCCTTTCCATCTCTAGCAGATACAGGATACCAGTAATGCCAGAGTCCTGCTATGCCTTCTCATGGAGAAAAAGATCTTTATGATGTGGTTAAAACTCACCCTGTGAAGGAGGGAATGGAAATTCAATTACTATGTAAATATTTTAATACAAAATGCAAGAGTTTCAAGGAAAAAACTGAGTTGCCTGTGTCCCGCTCCCCTCTCCCCCTCCCTTCCCTTCAGGATACTTCGTTGCCTGCTGATTAAGGCTTAATCTTAGGAGATTAAAGATGGAATATTGAAGTATACTTGGTCCTTCTCCATCCAAACTATAATAATATTTGAGTGAAGAGCACTGTGTGACAGTGAATTTCTTATGGGGGGAATATAAAAGGTGTTATGTGAAGGGCTTTATTTGCTGCCTTTTTTGTCTTTTTTTGTTGTTAGCTGTTTTTCTTTTTTCCCTCAAAGCAAGGTCTTTGATTCTGATGTGCTGGAGGTTTTGTGCTATTTCTGGTGAATGCTGCAGACCACAACCAGAGCAAACTGTGAGGAAGTGATTGTGTGAGGCAATGAATAATAAAAAATCAAGAGGGTTTAATAAAATGTGAAAATATTAGCATGGTAAAGGCGCTAGCTCAATAAAGAATGGACAATGCATGATTGATGATGAGTGCTGTGTTGGTAAGCACTAATTCTGAGATTTCATTATGAGGGAAAAACACTTTTCTTACAAGATACCGGGGGGGGGGGGGGGGGGGGGGGGAGAGAAGTAGGTTTTCATGTTTAAGAAAAGCTTTAAGCAGAAGAAAGTGTCTTTTTTTTTTTTTTTTTTTTTCCCTTCTTTTTTTGGTTTCTCTGTCCCTGGTACACACACACAGACACATACACAAAGCTGTGGTGAAAACAAAAAGTATCTGTTATCCTCCCATTTCTAATTCCTTGACAGGTTTTCCCCCCTACTTCTTCTTCTGCTGCTGTTGCAGCCAAAGTCTTCTGACACTTTTGTATTGCTGTGACACCTGCCAGGAGAGGGGAGACAGGGAACAAATCCTGCTTTTCCCTTCCACGCATCTAATGTCAGTTGTTGCTTTAGGAGTGTGCAGCTGCTGCTGATGTGGCAGGACAAATAAACCTGTTTTACCTTCCTCCCCCAGAAGTCGTCACCCTCATCAGAGCCGTGATGCCTGCTTTCAAGATCAGGCTGACTTTTGGGTATGTTTTTCTTCAAATTGGGTCAGGTCAGGGGTGGCGACTTTCAAGAAGAAAGAGCGCGCTGCAGAAGGTGGAATGTATTAACGCCCTGGGTCGGTTGTCAGCCCTGAACATTTTCTTGAACTGTCAATTCTGTCTTAGGAGGGTGAATTACATTTCACTTTTGTGGTTGATTGAAGATTGATTTAATAAAGCAGCTATATCTGTGAATGGACCAGTTTATTTTCTCACAGTCTTCACAGAAAGACTTTGAGGGGAAAAAAGAGGGGAAAAAACCCAGCTGCAGGTCCAGATTCTCATCCCAGTCCTGCAGCATCTTTTAGCAGAACTCTATTTAGGTGTCTCTCTGTTTAGGGTTGTGTGTAATTACTTTGCCACAGATATCACTAAACATACGATAACTATGTGGCTGTTTCTTTCTATAGAAACTCGGCTGATAGCTTACAACAGGTTTTGCAGGTAGCAGATCATACCTGTATATCTAGGATGGAGGGTGGGGAGGAAGGAATGAGGAAGGGAAGAAAGAGAGAGGAAGAAAGAAAGACTGCTTTATTTAGTAGAGTATCATTTTCTGTACACTAATTTAAATACAAGAGTAGTGATCTTGTTTCTGGGAAATGATGATTTGAGTCAGATCTGGTACTTGTGCAAGGGTGACAGCCTGGTTTTCCTCAGGCACGAGAACAAGTTAGAAAGCAGCTGTGTGACAGCTGTTAATCCTCTACTGGAAGGCATCCAGATGCTATGGTGACAGAGCTGGCATAGACCCTGTGGAAAAGGAGGGAACAGCCCTAGAGAAAGTGTGCCCAGAGGATACGGTGCAGCAAGAGTGGAGGTTTCTCACCATGCTTAAGCTAGTAGCAAAGCTTTTATTTCCACCCACAACACTAAAATCCGCTGGAGCAATAAGTAAGAGTTTAATGTGCTCTGGTTTTTTTATGTTAAAAGATGGCATCAGAGCCACCTTTTCAGAGTCAGTAAGCTTAATGTTCTAGGAGTGAGGTTCACTGAGCCATGTAAATACTTAACTTTTATGTTTCTTGCCATGTAGGGGAATGCATGAACTAGGCATCAGTGGCCTAAAATTGCTCTACAGTGAGTGAAGAACTAAGTCAACTAATAGGAAGTACTGACGAGAGCATGCACGAAAGCCATCCCTTGTGTATATAAGGTATCTTTTGACTTAAAATTAACTGGAAATTCCTTGTGGTGGAATCTGGCCAGGGATGCCTAGTTTCCGCATCTTGAGTTCTGGAGCCAGGAAGAGCCCAGGGATGCTCAGCTCAGCCAAGGTGGTGGCAGACAACTGTGACAAAGCAGGGCCAGACACAAAGACGTTGGGATGGGATCGGTCTTAACCGTGGCCTGGACTTCCACTCCAGGTGGACATCTGGTATCTAATGCTCCTTTGGAGCAGGCATGGTACAGAGATGATGTGAAGTCTTCTGGGGATGTTATGGCTGTTTGCTAGACCAGTCTATTAGTGCAAAATACTGACGTGTGATGTTCAAGTCATAGACATGCATAAAACTCTGCCACCGCAAGGCACCATCGCTCCCGCACGTCCTCAGAGAGAACCACGGTGCAGGCTGTACTTCGGAGCAGGCTTTGGAAACCTTGTTAAACCCTGGTCTGCATGAAAGAGAGAAGACCCAAAGCCAGACTAACCTGCCATTAGTCATATTTTCACATTACCTTATGTTATTATTGATTAACAGGAAAAGAAGGCCCAGCATTGTGCTCCCGATCCAGTGGCTCTTCTGACAAGATAAATCAGAGCCCACTTCCATAGCATGGTGGAGGGAGGATGAGGAGGGGGAAAGGGGAGAATGGGGAGAGAGGAGGAAGGTGAAATGAAGCCACATTGCAAAGTGTAGTTTTTACCTTCAGGATAGGGAGCATCCAGAATTACCTTGAAAAACCTTTGCATGTAGATGATTTAAATTGTATGAGATGGGTTTTGTTCAGTTGGCTGGGGCATATTTAAGAACAGAAATGACTGAATAGATTTCTTTCTATTTCTAAATGAAATAACTGCTTATATTTTGAGAGTTTTTGGAGGGGGGGTTATTGTTTTTTGTTTTGTTTTGTTGGGTTTTTTTATACCATAAAACATCTAATGTGAGATTATTAGGGGATTATTATTGCAGGGAACAGATGTACTGGGTTTATTCACCAAACGGGAGTGTCCCAGATTGTCTTGTCAATGACCTCAATCCTGGATTGCCGTGATTCATCTGGGAAAGGAGCACAATTCCCTTCCTGTGCTTGCCAGAAATGTCCTGTGAATTCCACCAGTCCGCTGGGACCAATCCACAATCCTACTTGCAGCACTCGGCCTGTCTGACAGCCCATATATCCCAGATTTTCCTAAGTGAAATTTCAAACTTCATTATGTTGTTCCCACTTCTCTAACATACTTGTAAACCCTGGCCAACTTGATTCTTAACTCTTCTTTTCTGATCTGCCGCTTCAATATCTTATTAAGACTGTAACAGTGTTGGAAAAGGGAGCAGGTTTCCACACACTTTGGCTTTGATGCATACTGGGGAAAACACTGAGCTCCTTCTGAGTTTACGAACACCATATCGATTAAGTTAAGGCAAGCAGAGATAGTGTCACAAAACAGTGTAGCTTTGACTCAAATATCCTGTAATGGCTCTCAGATAATACTGTTTATGTTTTGCCACCAAAACCAGTCATTGGTGCTTATTTTTCACCTATCCACCAGAATAATGAATACAACGTGCAGGAGTTTGGGAATGGAGCTGCAGCACATCAGTGAATACATACAGATTTCCCTTGATATGGAGGCATCTCTGAGCCACCATCCAGATCAGGACTGACGGACGCTGATGTGTATCCGAGGGGCTAACTCCACGTCAGGGGGAATCTAATACTTGGACAAAGCCGAAAGAAAATGACCACCTGACAACAGCAGAATGAAAGGGATGGCAGATTTAATGAGATTGCGGTAGGATCATTGAGGGCAGGTGCCAGCAGCCCTTTGAGCAATGAGTCAAAATCATACATTCAAAAAAGCAAAACCAATAGCACCATGAAAGGCAAAAGGCAAAGAGGCCTCAAAGGCAAGAAGAGGACTAGATCAGGTACGTGATCAATCCAATTGCGTTAAAGATGGGGTTAAAAATCGGAGAATAGCTTTGTTAAGGGCACCATTTTAAAGGACGGTGCCCACATCAGAGGCACAGAAGACATTCACATAGCCAGCCGACAGCTTGAAATCCAGCACGTTTGATAGGTGAATTAATGCAATGGCATTAACAAAGAACCTGACTTAGAGAGTCATGTAAGCACTGAAAGAGACTGTGAGGTGCTCAGTGGAGCATTGCCCTAACTGTAATGTTCACAGAGGATTTTAAGGTCAGGCTTGAATCCTTGGAGCTCCCGTTAAGTTGCCTACCCTTCTTACCCAGCATTGCTGAGAGGTTTTTGGAGGCCGAGACAAGACCCTGTCTTGGCTTCAGTCTTCCTCCTTGTCCTTCTCCCCATTTCCTTCTTCCAGGATCATCTCTGAATAAGGATTGATGCTGGAGCTGGGAAAGGGAAGAATGATACGGAGAATCCCTTTCTTCTTGTTTTTCTTTTCTGGCCCCAGGCATGGGTTGTGCTGCTGGCAGACCTAGACAGGCACAGTTTTCTCACAGACTACAATGTGCTCACTCCCCCTTCTATTCCTGGGACAGAGATGTTATCTGTGTCTGAACTTCAGGGTCTCGCTGAGACTTCAAGGTCACAGGGGACAATCAGCTGTAGCTGGGCGTTAGGACTCATCCACCATAATTATGGATCTGTTTCAGAGACCAATTCCTCCCCCTCAAAATCCAGGAGTTAAGGATATAATTTAGGTACTTTTACAACATGATAATGTTCCTATTGGACACTTTCTTGATGAGTGCTCTGCTCAATACACCCTTTGGGTTTTCCAGGACCACAGGTTTTGGCCATTAGAGTTGTTTCATCCTTTCCAATAAACAGAAATAGTTTTAGGTGAGATCAAGACCATCACCAAAGATCTGAAATGTCACTCTGGCTTTATAATTCTGGCCCAAACATTGGATTGGATTGTGTTGGATTAATGAATTGATCGATAGCAAGCAGCTCCTTGGTAAATAGAAAATCAGCAGGTATTGCTGGAGGACTGGGAGACGTGCAGGGTCATTCTTCAGGAGGTAGAAACCAGCATATGTGTCAGTAACCTGCACGACTCCCTTGTTGCCCTTACAGTCTCTGCAGGATGGGAAACTCTTTGCTTAGAGCTTTGTGAATAAGTACATTTCTCAAAAGGATTTTTTAAAGCTTTTCCAAAGTCAAAGCTTGATTTTATCTTGTCACTGAGTTTTTGGTGTTTGTTAAGTAAAGCTCCATGCTTGCGTGCAGTGACAGATTCTGCTATAGACACCTACTCCAACTGATATTAAAAAACATGAATTCCTTTTAACGCTCGTTAGCTATGTCAGGGTGAGATGACATGCAGGTATGGATGGAAAAGAGGTGATCCAAAAAAATACATGTTCCTCTCACATTACAAAAAGCTCTCCCACGACGCCAGGAGTGCTAATGGAAGGAGCTACATTCACTATGTCCACCTGGGAAATCCTTTTAACCAGGCATCAGTTTATATAAAATCCTGAAATAAGCTATTGTTTACACAGAACAGATTTGTTCTTCTAGAGGGTAGATTGCTACTTGTGATTTTTTTTCTCCGGCAAAACCCATATGATACTATTTAATTCACGAAAATGTCACTTCAGTATCAATTTCCCCCCGTGAAGGAAGCTGAATCTGGGAGAAAGACTCAGGGCTGTAGAGTGAAAATCACATCGCCCTTTCCAAGGGGTGTTAGTATAATTTCCTGCCTTGAAATTCAGGAAAGAGGAAAGTTAAACTGATTACAGCAAATGACAGTAACTTCCATGGAAACAGCAAAACAAAAACAAAACAGAAAAAACAAGCATGAATGATCACCTCCTCTATAACTCTGGTAACCCATCCTGCTCTCAATTTGGAATTCAGGGCTGTCTTAGGATACGATCGACTGAGCCCAGTGTCCCATTTCAAGAGTCCTTTATCTGGTGTCCAGTGTCCTCTCTTCAGAAGGGTTACCAGATAGCAAAGAATCAGTTTATAATGTCACAACCATCCATACTGTGGAGACCTGCATCCCCCAAGCAGGTGTGTAATAGCAAAGTGTAACCTCCCTCAATTACGGTACACTGGGTTGTAATTGAGACAGCTATCTGGTTTTGAGTTAGGAAAGAGGAAGGCAACCTGATTGTTCTTTAAATCATAAGCTCTTTGGGGCAGAAATAAGGGAGGGTTGGGTGTTCTTATACAGAACCAGCTAAAGGAAATCATGGTGAGAGGTGTTTTGGTAGTAATTTGAGAACTTCAGAGTTGATTGTTTTTATTTTAGATGGAAGAAGAGCTAAATGAGCCAGTATAAAATATTTTTTTCCAGAAGCCTGAACAAGAACAAACTGATCTGCGTCCTCATTCACTTTGTCAGAAAAATATGCTTTTCTATATGTTCAGAAGATGCCTCATCTCCTCCAGAGGAAGCTCTTGTCTGCCAGTGGAGCATCGTAGCTTCCTCAGATCTCATTTTTCTGCTCTGGTGTTTTGCCTCTAGCCAAAGGCAGATGTGAGTTTAATTTGGATTGTGCAATTTCATGTTATGCACACTACAGTTTTTTACTGTTTTTTGCAGCTACACTACTATATCTCAAGTATCATAATACTGTTAACATTTAGAAATGGCTTATAAAATAAATTTGGTTTCATCTCATTGTGGTAGGGGTACAATTGTAGCAAATTGCTGGTATAGTGAGTTTGGTGGGTGTGATGGGAAGAATCATGCCTTTCAGCGAAATGGTTTGAGATGGCAGAAGTCAGTCTGCATTTCCAGGTCTGCATCTCAGATGGCACCAACAGGGAATAAAATGTTCAGTGACTATTTTGATGATGACAGGCTTTTACCACACAAATAGACTGCTGCAAAAAAAAAAAGCCTATTAGAGCAACAACTTACATGTATGAATCTGCACTGAGAAAAATATTCTGATATCTCCAAAACCTCTTATAAGGAGGTTCACAAAACTGCTTTTCTGAGACAGTCAACTGACTGGTAATGATTATTTAAAAACCATCAACCCTTCTCCACTGCTTCAATTTATGCCTGCCCATGGCCTTCAAGCTAAGAGATACTTATCGTCTATGACTAAAAAATGCAAATAAAAAGCCTCTTTTGAAAATAGTTGTCTGTGCTTCCCCTTCAAGAAGCCCCTTAAGCTCATGTTGCAAACGCAGGTAAGAGGAGCATGGAGTCCAGTGCTTCCAAGAGTTTTTTCTTCCAAGAGATAAAAGTAAACAGCTTTTATTTTTTCTCAGCTTCCTAATCTTTCTAATGGAACTAGCTCAAGACCATACGACAGAGACAACTTCTGGTTGGTTTTGTTTGGGTTTAGTTTGTTCCTTTGCTTCATTTTTGAACCAACCTGGATTTGAAAGCAAAGCTTTCAACAAACCTGACCCAGATGTTCATTCCCTATTTTCAAAAGCCATTTTGATTTGTATTACTAGGCCCAACAAGAATAATTGTCCAAAACACAGCAATGCTCAGCAGTCCGGGCTGTTCTCAGAGAAACAACAGAGATAAGTTAGTTTCCTTCTCTATTTCAGATTCCCTCGGAAAAAATCTCCAGCCTATGGGAAAGAGACTTTGAACATCCAAGACCCCTGAGGATCTGTTGCTCTTGTTTGTTTTCTCCATTCATTAATGCTCAAAATGAGCTCTATTAGGCAATAATGTCCTATACCCAGTAGATGGTGCTGTTAGTTTCAGCTTTTCCCTCCATCACACCTGCTACGTTTTTTGAAAGAAGTGGGTCAAAAAAAAGGGGAGATATAAACTGCAACAGATTTGGGCTGCGTGCAAGTCCTTTGGAGTCAGGGACAAAAGGACCAGTCTGTACAGAGCTGATTTGTGCAGATGCTTTGGGTTCCCCTGGCTGGAGCTGGGACCACTCCATGCATCTAATAATAACCTCCTGTGATTGTCACTTCTGCCTGAGCTGTTTAGCTGGACAAACACGTAATTTCGATGGTAATTTCTGCACTCCTGAATGTATAGACATCTGGCATTTCCCAGGTACAGAACCTATTACACAGCCAGCTCTTGGCTGGACTCCAGTGGGATTAATTCTGCACTTTCTGTCACTTCCCCCTATGTGTGGCTGCCTTATATGAAAAGGACAGTCATTACAGAGAGTGTGCTTAAGAAGAAATGAGCAAGTCCCTGCTCTGCCCCTGAACACCCCCCAAACAAACAAACAGCAAAAATCCTGTCTCCAACGCCCCTCTTTTCCTCAGGAGTTTTTGCAGAATACTGCCAATGCATAGCTCTGTGAATGAAAATTGGTGGGTTAGAGCAAACATCCAAAACACACAAAAGATCTAACAGGAATATTTTTGGTAGCTGCAAGGAGGTAAAGTGGGGGTCCATGACAGCTGATTTAAAAAGCACTATATTTAACAGGAAAAAACAAAACTATCAGAAATAAATAGCCATCAATTCTTAGCTTTTTTCACAGGAGAAGAGAAATTCCCTTCCCTTATACTGCTTAATTTTTTTTTCCTTTTCCTGTTTTTTTATTTTTTTTACATTCACCAGAAAAAAAAGGCAAGACCAAAATGAAGAAACATCATGCTCCAGTAATGCTGCTTTAACAAAAAAATTTAAAAAATGAAGCAAACTGAACTCCGACCTCTGGTCGTTTGCGAGATACAGAGTTAAATGAAGCGTGGTTTCTATGGACTTGAGTTTCTCAGCTGATCAACTGTTTAACTATAAAGAGTTTTTTCTCATATATCTCAGTCTCTTAATGTAGAGTTTGATGGTGAAATGCAGACTGCCATGTTTGATTACAGAAGTTAGGACATGAGAGTTTTTAGAAACAAAGTTATGAACATTTGAACTGCCTTTTCTACTCAGATTGCTGTTTTTGTGAAACTTGTAGGAAAGTAATTATCTTTGTCATCTCTGCTTCTCTGTTAGATTTGCCTGACTGCAGACAAGAAAAGTTTTGTTCTTGATCTGCAGAACACAGTGAAGTGAGGATGCCTGAGAATGAGCCAGCCTACCTCCAGAGAAGGGACCTCCCAAATCTAGTGAGAGAGAGAAGAGATACTCTTATGTTATTGAAGAGGAAAAAAGCTCTGAAGATCAGAGCAGGGACATGGGCTACTCAAGTAACTGAGCCCTGGCAGAATATCCTAACCTAAGCAAACACTTGTCAGTGCTATTCCTGGGGTAACATTGCTTTTTGACATTTCTAGACCTCTCACAGGGCTCAGAAAAGCCCTTTCTAGCATGTTCTGTAAATGCTGATGAGGTAAATGATAGGAGAGGTCATATCCTTCCCCTGTGGTTTTCTTCAGACTTTTCACTCAACAGCCTTGCTCATGCAAAAGTAATGCTGCCTCATACAACATAATCCAAAATATTGGTCCTCCTACACACTTTACTTGCATTTTCTGGTGACCAAGGAAGTATGAACTCTGACCAAACATTGTCTTTCCATAGGGGTATGTAGAAATTTTTGTATTTTATACCTAGCTGCCCATAAGATCTGTAGGACTACAGCCATATATGAATCCTGTACCTTTTCAGTCAATTTAGATGTCTTCAGCCATTACTTTTAATGTTATTGATGAGATTAGATTGAAGTCACACGTATCCTTGACATTGGGGCCATATGAACCTGAGTGCGTTGGTAGTACACATAAAAACCTCTGTTTAAACCACACATAGATTTGAAATTAAATGTTCAAGAAAGTCGGGGAAATTTTCACTACCTTCATGCTCATTTAGTACTTGTAAGTGAAATCTTTCCTCTCCTAATGCCACGTCTTACTCTGTGGTCCTTCTGATGAGAGTCAGAATTTAAGCACTTATGCATAATTCTCCCTCCATGCAGTTTCAATCAAGCTGCTTTCAGTAAATCCTTAGAGGATTCTTAAATTTAACTCAATCTGCATCTACTGTGTAAAATCTCTCCTTTCAGCAGCTGCTGCAGTAATGGACCCTCTTCAGGGACACCTTGAGACAACAGCATCTTCAGAACGGTGAGGTTGGTTTAAATGATATGTTTTGATCTCCTGAGTAAATCTGTGAAGGCCAGGATGGAAATGTCAGTATTCCCAGTCTAATTCCATGGAGAGCAATCATTGCAGCCCCAGAGATGAGACTAGACATCTTTGCAACTGCTTTCCCAATTGCTGTCAGTGGCAATCATCCTGGTAGTCAAATCCGGCCCTGTCTGGGGAATTTTCACACAGAAACACACATACTCACAGGCACACAAACATATATACAAGCAAATATATACGAAAAAACTATATATTAACTAATATAACTTCATCAAATTAATATAGGTACATTTAGAGTCACTGCAAATAGGGAAATATTCACTGTAATTGCTTTTCACTACAGATTCATTTCAGGAAGATGAGGAGATTGAAATAAACTACTCCTGTAAAGAGGCTATTCACTGGGAGTAAAAGAGCTAATTTTGTAGTACAAGTAGCTGTCTCATCACTACACTTTCTGTCTTTCGTGTATTTATTTATTTTGTGGATACAACAAATACAATGAAAACCTCCAGAACAATCCCATGGTTCATTTGTCATTTTCTGTGGAATAAGCATGTAGGCTCTATGTTTAATACCTATAGGACACTGCTCCAGGAGAAATTAAAAACTATACTCTCTTCAAAGACAAAACAAATAGCCATTATCTGTACCGCTTGGAATCAGCAAGAAACAGAATGCTTCAGTGTTCCTCACTCTGGTGATGAAAATGCAGGTTTGGAGTAAGTTGTGTGACTTCTGCTTCAAACTTCATTTCACACGGGCAGATGTATATACGGCATGCAAGGAGAGAGACACAAAATGTAGCTCCATCTCAGAAATTCTCACACTTCTTCAATTACAGTAAGTAATCTAAATTGATCTGGTGGTAAAGCTTTCAAATACCCATGACCACTTTTAATGTCACCTTGATAACAGACAGAATGAACCTTAATTCAGGAAACTGAATGTTTAAAGCAAAACATTGGCTGTTATCCTTAATATGATGGACTTAAACCCAACTAGCTCATTTTCTCCTTTCATGGTATATGGGAATAATTCACAGGAACTAAATTGACTCCATAGACTCTTCATTCTTGTACAGATTTAGTTATTTATGGCTACTGCTGAAGTACAGACATTCATGAACTGGTATAGATACTTAAGAGGAACACAGAAAAATGAACTAATGGTATAAAGTTGTACAAAGGAAGTGAACAGCATTAGGCTTAAGGTTTTCTTGCTGTGTGATGCCACTGTACGCAACGTGCGAGATGGGGCAACGCCGTGTCCCACGCCCCGTGCATTCCCTGTGAAGATCAGAAAGTCGCAGCTCAGTGACTGGGGATCTTCCCCCTTAGAGTTGTACCTTCTCCTGTTCCCAGTGGAACAACCGATTCCCAGGATAATTCCCATAAGTCTTTTGAATCATGGCATGGACATCCCCAGCCTGGGCATGCAACTCCTCAGACAGATGTATGCTCCTTAGGTGCTTTTCTCCCATTTCCATGAAGACTGAGCTGGATTTTTAAAGATCAAAACTTGCTCAGCAACTGAATTTGATTCTATAATCACTTGATACCTCCCTTCTTTCCCAAATGGATAAATGTGCATTCCTGAAGGAACCAAACCAGTGGCTACAACACTACTTATTGGCCCTGTGCTGCCTTGTAGGAGAGGTCATTTACACAAGGCTCCATCCAAGCCTAAATGGTATTTCAGTGGCAGGAACTGATGCAGGTTTTAATCTAAAAAGTCAATTACTAGTTGAAGTTAGAGACATACTGAGCTCTAAGCTGGACCCAGCACTAAAATCTTTTTAACTGGAAGCTGTACCGTTCCTTTCACTGCAACAGCATCTTGGTGACATTAAATGTGTGTTTTAATTGTTTGCTTGACTGACACGGATCCAGCCCTGAATGGATCATCATCCTTTGGGTGCTTACTAGTATGTGAAGGAAGTCTAGCTTTTGGAATTGTACTTATATCTTATCAGTTATGTGAAAAATTATTGGATGACCACGATCAGATCAGGTGGGTATCCAAGCTTTGGAAGAGGTCAGGTAAATCCTTATTTACAAGAGTAACTTTCTGTGATTGCTTGGCTGACAGAAGAAGGTTTTGAAATTGGGAGGAACATGAGGGTTGGGTTATTCACCCTGCTTAGCTTCAGGGACTTGACAAAGTTGTCTTAGCCTTAAAGTTGCCTGAGCCTCAGGCGCCCTGGATGTACGTGTGGCTTTTCCTAAATTGGGTGCTCTGAGTCATACAGTGGAGGTGTCCAACTCTTTCCATCAATTATATAAGGAGTGTAAGCCCCCAAATTCTAAGGCATTAATTTAATCTACAATAGATTTAACTTGTATCTCTGCTTCTTTAAAATTCTGTATTTCCTTGAAAAGTTAGGCAGACACTTCAGACAGAGGAATGACACCACCCTTGTACCTTCAAACTAATAACAGAGCAGAGATACAGTACTCTCACAGCTCTACCTTCATTTTTGCTCTCTAGACAAGAAGAACAGATGCCTTACTATTAGCCACTGTGTTTTCTTTAGTATCTAGGCATGCAACTCTCAGTGAGGAGGAATGGAGAGCTGAGACAGAATATGAGGACTGGGGACAACTTGGTGCCAATGTTCATTTACTTTTGAGACTGACAAGCTGATAGTACAGAAAATTGTGTACTCAGTTTTCACAGTAAGACTACAATTTGCTGATGCTTTCTGGAGAGAGTTCTTATTGTTTGGAGATATTTAAACAATTACTCGGTGTGAGACACAGCACAGCTCTCTTACTATACTGCATCAGTAATTATTTATTCTGATTGTGCTTGAGTGGAGATGGAGGGATTGATACACTATACACTAACAGGCAATATTTACTCCCCTATTGGTGCTGAAAAATTGCATGAAAGGGATGTGGTTACAGTTAGAGATGGATCAGCAGACAGTCACCTTCAAGAAAAATCCTTTTGTTGATTTGGTTAGGGAACATAATATCATTCTGGTTTCAGCTTTGGATGAATCGAAAAAAACACAAAGCAAAACTCAACAAAAGGCAGCACATGTTGCTTATTATTGATTTTTAATTGTATCCCTTGCCAATGTTTCTAGAAATAACATGGCATTGGAGTGAGTTCCTACAGGTTATAACTTTAACCATAGAAGTGCTGCATGTCCTTAGATTTTTTCTCAAAACTGCATCCTCTTGAGTTGAATGATGCTATGCCAGGATAATACCAGCTTATTCTGCTCAAGAAATCAGTAGATCTTCAGACTGCTAAATTCAGACCTCCTATATGTTGGAATTTGGTCATATCTTGATAATCTCAAAGAATCATATGTATGGGAGATATTACTTACAAAGTGAAAGGGGCATTGCAAAAAGGAGGGAGGCCAAGGACATGACCCAGTCCTTATTGATAGCCCTTACATCACCAAATAGAGGAACACGGTTGTGGTCACAAAGATCAAGCAATGCTGATGTGCCTACAATGTCATATACAGACTATTCCTTTCCTTAGTGCGGATGCACAGTATGAAGACTGTTTTGTACAGGGGCCTCTTTCACCCAGACCCTAGGTGCAAAGGGCTTACTTTCAGGGAGCATTGTGACATTTCCAAATACAGGTTTGTAACTTCTTTTTTCATTGTCAGCTAGCATTTAGACTATTTTCTTGTATATGAGGAGTTTGCCATGCAGCTCCAACAAAATCAATTTGTAAACTGTATTTTCTGTTAAGATAAATAAATCCTTAGGAATTACTGAAAAAGCCAGGGTCTTGGCATATTTCTAAACTCTTAAGCCCAAGAGCAGAATTCTGCTCTTAATTACACCACCACAGTCCAGAGTAACCAAATCAGGATTCAGTCTGCTATCACCTAAACCCTACTAACAAGACAGTGTAATTATGGGTTATTATTATGTGCTCCGTTAGAGTGATTATGTATGGGACTGATTCCAGTTTAACAGCCAAGGCTAGATTTTGTTTATCTGCTTGTAAAGCTTCTAGCACATTTCAGCCATGGTATAAAGAAGAACGACTACCAAGACTTACAGTAAATTTTGCAAATTGAAAGAGACACAATTGTTACAGCATTAGGTTGTTCCAAAGTCCACAAATATGTCTACAGAAAAAAAAGAAAAAAAAAAAAAAGAGGAAAAAAAAAGAAAAAGAGGAAAGCCAATAGTGAAACGGACTTCAAGCCCTTAGAGTACTTGTTTATAAAGCCATGGTATCCACATGACTTAAATCAAAGGAGGATGCCAAATGCACAGAACTATGATGTGTCAGTTTATCTGCCTGGCAAACAGCTGCATGCTCTGTTCAGACTCCTTGCTACACATGAAATTCAGTGACTGAATCAAGAGCAAACAAAAACCATCAGCAGCACAAGCATTTGAATCCATTAACAAGTGAAGGGATGTGTTTGGAGCAACAAGAGAACACTTGTGTAATCAAACTGGTGAACACAAGTTCTTGGGGAAAAAAAAAAAAAGGAAGAAAAGCAAGTCAGCAAGTGATCTGGAATGCTGGGAGGCATATAGTTTAAAGGAAAGAAATATGCAAGCAATCTCATATTAATTTTAGCAGATTCAGTTTGATATATATTTCTAGCCTCTCAGGAGAATGGTTTGAATTTCAAAGGTGCTTCAGTGATAGTTCTGCCTGAGCCACAGTCTGGAATATTAAACTGTGGAGTTACTATTTTCACAATCGTACATATTCTAAATGGTGGTCATATATTAAAAACAAAACAAACCACAAACCCCAAAACTGATTATTGTACTACAGCACTTAATTGTCAATATCTCACTCCACCTCTGAATAATTTCTCAGAACCTGCTATGCATTTTCAGTTGACTGCTTCTCGAGTCCAGCTACTTCTTTACCTATGTTGGATATTTCCATGAGTGAGCACTCTTTCTGTGTTGTTGCTTCCTCTTTTGAAGTAATCTCTATATTTATGGAATGTCGTGGTTCCTGTCCCTCTGTCTTTCCTGAGGAATAGTTGGGCTAGTCCTAACCCTGATTTTGAGTGGGAGGTTGCTAGTAATTGGTATGCTCTGTGAACCACAGTTCATCCATTCTTCCATTTTATTTAGATCCAGCTGGGAAACAGGTTATTACATTACTAGAAATGGCATGTATTGCTTCCATTAGTGAATATGCGGATGACATTGGAGAGTAATCTCCCCATCCTCTTTCATACAACAAAAAATACACTGAGACAGAATTCCAGTATGAAATCTGTGCAAATTTTTATATAAGGTGTTAATAGAACCTATTCTTTCTTGGGGACACACTTTCCAGTGTTCCAGTGGTCCTCAGAAAAATCTGTCAGAGGTGACGGGATATATCTTCACTGCAAAGGTAAGTATCGTTTCAACTTGTACAAAAAACTCAAACACAAGCCTGACAACAGTGAGATTTTCCAGTCAGATTGGGAAGTCTTTGGGGGATCTACTGACTGAAACCTGAATACTGTTCTTCTGTGCACAGTAAGGGTGGCAATCTGTCTAATTCACAGTGCAGGAAGACAGTAATCAGCTAAACCAGATGAAAAGTCTCTAAAAGCTTTCTGTTGTTCCCTTAGAGCCAAATTTTCTTAGCATATCCTCAGAAATCACCTATCATTCCGTATATACCTATTCAACATTTAAATCCCTTTTCATGTCATCCTTGCTTTTCATGTCATTCTGCTGCACTTGCAGATGATGTGTCTGAGATCACACTTGTACAGTGCTACCAGAGGCAAATATAAAGCATGCTACAGGTGGGCTCTTACTGCCACTCGAGATGCCCTCAAGTAAACAGGCTGTCCCCCACGTGTTATTTCAGAAGATCACAGGTCTCCTGCAGGTATGGCAAAGAAACCTACAGGAAATGTGGGACCTTCTGGAATGGCCAGTCAGGGACATCTCAAACGGTGCTAACACCTACATTTGGGAAACTGAATCAAAATTCAAAGCTCTGTTTCTGTAGGAAAAACTGGATAAAATTCAGTTCAGTGTTGTCAAATGGTAATTTGAGATTGTGACACGTATCTCAGGCATCTGCATGGGACTAGCAGATATGGCATAAGACCTAGAGGAGAACTGTTCCCTTTTGGAATAGCAACAGTAGGACAGTTGAGATTCCTAGGTGGTACTCCACATTTATGTTTAGGAAAAGTTGTATCTTAAATGCCTGTTAGATATCCTGGTCCCTTGTGGACACCGGCAAGCAGTAACCTAAACCCAGATTTCTTTCTCTTGATCATATTTTTATAAAAATTCAGTTGAAAACTACATATCTATGAAACCACCACCAAAGACCCCAAGTAAAGGGAAAATCATATCCTTCAGGCCCTTCCCAGCTCACATTTTCCCCCAATCCAACCTTGCCTCATATATATATTCCAAGAATTATATTAGGTAATTAACAGAAGTGGGTTTTATTAATGCAACCAGTCATCTACTGTACCTCAACTTTTAACCTCCATGGATTCTTAGAGTGAAGCAATTTCACCAAATGTAGATAACCTGGCAGTAAAGGTGTCCTTCTTTTTCTACCTATGTTAAACATGTCTATATATGTACGGGCATATATATTTGTATCACTGTCTTTCTTTGCATATTCAAGATTTATGGCTTGAGTGTTATTCAAGAGGAACTCTAAGCAAACCATCACACTTTCAGGCAAATTGTGGTCCCCACAAGCTCCTTCTAACCTGTCTCTCTGCAGTTCTTCTGCAATCATTCCTCTACTTATCAATCATCCTCACAGCCAAGATCAATGGGCTTCTCAGTGGCCTAGGAGTACTCTTATCTTTGCCACCGAGAGATGGAAAGTGGCTCCTACGTTTTTGTGACAGAACAGTGTGAAGCAAATTTATATACAACAGTGAGAACAATTTTAGAATTACTTTCTCCCTTCTTCCCTCCCAAAGCATAAAACACTTAATGTTTTCTTGGTTAGGTGTGCTTGTGGTTGAGAAGCCACAAAGCAGAACTGGAGAATGTACATCAAGGAAAAAAAAAAAAACAACAAAAAACAAACAAAAATTCAGCAATCTTCTTTCCCGTGATATCCAATATTAACAGCAACCCCACCCCCACCTCCTTTCTTTGTTTTCCTGAGCTGGTCAGAAGAAAGAAGATGTCCGGGGTGGCACTGAATGACAATGAGAGGAAACAGAGTTTCCAAGGAAAAAGGGATGCAAGGATTTTTTTATTTTTTTTTTTTTTTTTTTTTCCCAGGAGGAAGAGGAAAACTTTGTCAATAAGGCAGGAGGAAAGCCAGGAATCTGCAGCAGGATTTCCAGAGGCAGATAGGATTAGACAAATATGGGGACATGACTACACTGAACACAGAGATAATAAAAATGCAAGACTCCACCTACAACATAAATTATGGTAGCTAAAGGGAGATCTGGAGATGTGTGACAGCTATTAACTGCTGTTGGCGCTCCTGCCTTCAGCTCCTTTTGTAGTTTGGATCTTTTCTTACCATCTTTGTCAAGCAACCTTCTCCTCATACTAAGACTAAGGAATGTGCAACCAGCAGAGTTAGCTGAGGAAGAAGTACGTCCAGAAACACATACTGTACTTCAGAAGTGATGGCAGGGGAAAAGAAGTGGCGCATCAATGACTTGTAGTTACATCAGCAAAGGGGTTGAACTCTGGGTTTCTCTATGCTTTGGATTTAGAGTCAGAGAATTTTCAGGCTGGAAGGGACCTCAGGGGATCTCCAGTCCAACCACCTACTCAAAGCAGGATCAACTCTGAATTCAGACCAAGTTGCTCAGTGCTAGAGATACTCTAGCTGAGTCCTGAAAACGTCCAAGAGTGGAGACCCCATCCTCTCTGAGCAGCGAGTTTCTGTTCATCATCATAAAAACCTTTCTTTACATCCTGTCTGAGCTTCCTCTGGTTTGATTTATGGTGACTATCTCTTGTTCTTACCTCAGTAAAGAGCATCTATTTTCTCCATAGCTCTCATGTAGGTACTGGGGACTGCTGTTGGGTCCCCTTGAAGCCATCCCTTCTCCAAGCTCAACAAGCCTACCTCCCTCAGCCTCTCCTCTTAGTACTCCAGTTCCTGGCCATCTCAATGACGTCCTCTGAACCTGTTCCAGTTTATTTCTTGTTACGAGTGCCTGAAACTGGATACGGAATTCCAAATGCAATCTAATAAGCACCAAATAAAAGGAAATAATCACTTTCCTTGATCTCCTGGCAATGCTCCTCTTCATATAGCCCAGTAAGCTATGAGTTTTTGTCACACCAGGGTGCACTGCTGGCTGATGTTTAACTACTGTCCAGTAGGATTCACAGGCCTTTTTCAGCATACATTCTACCCAGGCAGTCAGCCCTCAGCTTGCAAATTTGTTTGACATTCTCTGGTTTGTAATGACCCCTTATTTTTCAACAAATTATTTTATTCTTCAGCCCCTAGGTGTAGAAACTCTTGGGAAACAGGGAGAGATGAGAAGTTTACCTATTAATAAAATCTCATATATCTATACTTATTTCAGATCGACCTTTAGCTTTTTAATGCTTTCAGAGCACATTGTCTCTTGTAGCCCAGACACAAGCCTGCCCTTGCCACAAGGTCTCCCCTGCAGTTAGTACTATACTAGGAAGAAACAATTCTGAAGAATATTATTTGCATTATAACTAATCATGTCTAGGCAGATCTAGAGCAGTATGCTCAGTCCCATGGCAGTGGAAGGTGCTTGCCAAGCACGGACACGTTCTTTCTAGTGTTTCTTGGAGACTAAACCCATGAAGATGAAACCTGTAGATAACTGAGATGGAATTCTGTTGGAGATTCAGACAAAATTAGGTGGCTATGATATGAATGTCTACACTGGAAAGATTTGTGAACATTTCTGTTAATGACTGAGAATACAAATCCTGCTGCTAACCCTGTAGACGCTACGAAGATTGACATCATGGTAATGAGAATGAAGTTGGGGCATATATGAAGTGCTTGACTGCCTGACAACTGGGATTTCTTCAAACAAAATGTGTTTTAATACACCAGGCTGACAGGTCGGTGTTGAGGAACAAGACGTGTGTGCAGTTCTTAAAAAAAAGAAGAGCAGTGAGTCTGCAAAGGAGCAGAGGCAACAGCAATGCACAGTGTGTAGTGAGGTCCAAGTGCAGAACTGCAGGGAAGGAGACTAATACAGCTCTTAGATGTACACTCCAGAGCAGTGTGAGTAGCAGTAAGGAGATGACTTGTATTTGTGTGCTGGGTTGGTCACACTGCAGCCCTGAAGGTAGTGCTATTATTTCCTCCTTCTCTTCAGCTAGAATCTTGAGTTAGAAATGCCTCCTCCTTCCTAAACTAAGACAGAAGAGGTATTCCTGAAGTTTGTATGCATAAATACCAAGTTAGAACAAGTCAATGTTTCATCCTGAGGCTAAAGAAAAGAGTAGGAAAATAATCTTCCTTTATCAAGTGTTTTCTCCTTCTTCGTTCTTTCCAGCCAGTAGTCTTCAGTGATGCACAAATTCAACGCTGCTCACAATGGATTCTTCCTCCTTGTCAAGCCCTATGCTGTGGGCTCTGTTCCTAGCACAGTCCATTCTCCTCCTGTGTTTGTGTTGCAGACCTCTCCAAGGTCTCTTTCTTTTTCATTCCTCCTCTGCTCAGCTCTTCTCCAGCTGCTCCAAGGGAAAACTGTCTCCCTCCTCCCAGCAGTTTCTGCAGCAGGCAGAACAGAGACCCAAGCAGCATTCTGTCCTCCTTCCAGGCACGCTTTTTTTAATAAAATATACTATGTGTAGTATTCAATCTACCAAAAAATTTGAGACAAGTTAAATAGACCACTTACAACCAGTGTCTAGAAGTTCCGTTGTGTTCTGGTTTCTTCCTAGACGAACAACATATCAGACTGCAGGTGGGTTGGAAGGTGAAATTGCTTGTCTTTAGATACAGGGTTCCTTTTGATCTTGGACTCAGTGAGTGCTTGTTCAAGATACCTTGTCTACATGGACATAAAGTCAGTCAAATCAAGGTAGGGACAAGTCATCTGCAGTGTGATATTGCAGGCATAACATTTTCTTTTTACGTTTCTTTTCAATTCTGTACACTTCATTCCTCCCTGTTTACTGAAATATGAACATTAATATTTTCATTCTTGTTTGTCTGGCACCTGTACTGCAAAAATCAATGTTCTTCTTAGGGAAATTATTCAGCAGGTATTAATGCTTCTTCATACCACTCCATACCCATTTTCTGTGTATTTTTTTTTCAACTGCAAATTGAAAACCAGGTTGAAAGTGTTACTGCTGCAATCACAGTTAAGTCTACTAAGTTCATAAAAGGAGAGAGAGAAAGAAAGAAATAATTGAATTACAATAATACAAATATGAATGCATGAAGTGCTGAATGCAAAATTAAGTAGGGTGTTGAGTGTCTGTGTGGGGAAATCAAACTAGCATTGTATTAAAGCAGTTTGCCTCTGTCATGTAAATGGCACGAGGTGGTAGAAAGAGCAACAAGAGAAAAGCGTAAGCTGTAGTTCTTCCAACACAAATAAATTTCTTTCAGAGCTTACTGAAGCAACTGTGGATCTTTGATCTGCTTCCATGAGAAACTTCTTCTTCAAGCATAACATGCTTCCACTTCAGCATGACACCAGCAATAAGCAATTCAACTAGAACATGTGGCTTAAAATAAAGAACACACATAGAGCAGGAATCTGGTATGCTTTTTTGTGAGAGTAGACAGTATCACACACTGAGTGAGGAGAAGAAGCCTTTCTTTGCTACCAAGGTGACAAATTTGAATCGTAGTGCTTGAGCTTTATTATTTTAAATTTTCTCTCAACTGAGAGGTGTTAACTACTACTCCTTACTAAGAGGAGAAATAGTAGTAGTAATACTGCAACTCTTTGTCCTCTGACCTTATTTATTAGGGAAAAACTATTGCTGGTATGCCTTCTCAGAAAACACAAGTGGTGTTCAAATCACTCAGACCTAAAGATGGTGTCTTAAATCTCTATATCTAGGATTTCCTGAACTGCTTTTTTCTTCCCAAGAGGGCACTCTGGGTTATAATCATCTTTTCAGGGAGACATGGCATTTGTCATAACGAGACCAAAAGGTTGGGATAAGTTCTTTATACAAACTTAAATAGACACACTGTACTCTAGGTAGCACAAAGAGTAAGCTAATCCATGCAAAATAAGAGTTATGTATATGCAATTTTTTCTCAGCATTTTCACTGAGATTTGGTCAGAAAGGAGATCAAGATAATTCTTTTCTCCCTGTTTCCACTCCACAATTCATTTCTGGTTCTTGTCTCTTCTCTGAGATGGCCAGAACCATTCTTTTTATAGGTTTCTAGTACATACTACACAGCCTCCCTACCCAGCCTCAATTCATGTCCTGCAATTCATGTATATAATCCAGATTTAGACTACCTTGCCTAGATCAGTGCTTGCACTTAATTCAAGATTAATCACTTGCATCTGAAAGGATGCATATCAATATGTCTATTAGTTTTAAACCTTCTGTTATGTGTGATAATGTCTCTGGCTATTGGGCATTTTTTTAGGCTCAATATGGAAGTTACAGAAAGAAAAGGGCACATTAAACCCCCCACCACTCCCTCTCTCTCTAAAAAAACCCTCTAACATATTGAAATGATGAATAAATCCTGACTACCACTGAACCTCTACTTTTTCCTTAGGCTTCCCAACTCAGTGAACTTCGTCAGTATCTATACCTGTACAATAATAAATGTCATACCAATGTAAGTTTAGTGGTCTTAGATCCTAGTGGGGTGTTGATCTGATAGATAATTAATATCACATGGAACGTACATAAAATACTTACTTTTTCAAATCAGCCTTAGACAGCAGTCCTTTGTTTCTAATAAGTAATAGAAATGTCTGAGCATGTAAAACCTGTGGATTTTGCAAACTTTTACAGATTTAGTGTTGGGTTTTTTCTTTCTCTCTCCCCTCCCCGCCCCCGCCCAAACCAGAACTTCAATTAAGAATCAAAACACAGCTTCCAGCTACTCATTAACCTGTTTAATTTCCTTAGTGGAAGTCAGAATAAAGAAAAAAAGAATTAGCACTAGTCAAAGAGAAAATTCCTGGTCATTCATCTAAATGTTTCTAATTTTAAAGCCTAGCTTGACCATTTAAAAGCTAGCAGACTGGAGTCAATTTGTTTCTATAAAAGGCACCTTTGGCTTTAGTGACTGAAAATGAATGATGAAACAATTACTCTCCTAGACTACAAAACACTTATTTATAAACAAAACCCAAAGTATAGTACATTAGCACTAATGACTAAGTAATTAATTGCTACCAGCACAAAGTGCTGAGAGAGGTTTACATTGAGAAACATTATTATCAAATATTTCAGCTTTTTTTCCTAATTTTGGAATTATTGTGTGACCTGCTGTCTTCTGTATTTCACACAAGTTGAAATAGTATAGCAACAAGTTAATGAAATGCGTTGTTTGACATTGGTGATGGAGAACTTCATTACAACAGTGCTCCATAGGTCTGTAGTACATACAGCTAATGGAGGGGTAATTATATAGCAAGCTAGAGAGAGTAATCCCCGTTCTTCTCTAGCGCACCTGTGTGACACGTTTCTCCACTCACAGTTCCCTCTCCCTACTTTCCCTTCTCCTTGGCTCCTCTCAGGTCATGAGCATCTAGTTCCCAATGAGATTTTGGAACTGCAGCCAGCCTACTGTCTTTTCTAACTGAGGTGGC
Organism: Astur gentilis; assembly: GCF_929443795.1. Classification (NCBI taxonomy): domain Eukaryota; kingdom Metazoa; phylum Chordata; class Aves; order Accipitriformes; family Accipitridae; genus Astur; species Astur gentilis. The sequence continues at coordinate 48,838,022 of NC_064881.1, read as the reverse complement.
ATTTGGCAGTTACCACCCTCTTCAGGTACCTGGGCTACTACATACAGCCTTCTTTACCAAGGCAAACAAAATAAGCCCATCCTCCTTGATGGCACAGCCTACTGAGAGGAAGCAGACATTGCTGATCAAGCCAGTCTTCAGTGTAGGGAAATGAAATACAGAAATTTCTTGGTTGTTATGTTCCTTTGAATGTTAAGAACCCTATTGGCAGTAGTGGGTTCAAGAAGGCAGCAAAAACCCCATCTGGGAATGCCCAGGTCTTCTCTGGCATGTAGATAAATGTAGATAAGTATGTAGGCGAAAGAACATTGGTGTGTGGAGCCTGGAACTGATGGAGAAATGTTTGAATAAGTAAAGTGGTATAAGGGGGAAGCCCTTAAGAATACTACAATTTGGTTCATCAGACTAAATTGACAGAAGAGGAGGAAGATCAGAACACCAACTTTGCTGGCACATCCATACGCAGGATAAACCTCTGGTAACAGCTGGTTTTCTTTCACTAAGTACCAGCAATGTGTTTGCAGTTTACTTGTTATGCCATAGAAAAGCTCATTCTGGAGTATGGTGAGGAAAGCAAATTAAGGTCTTCATTGTCACTGTCTGCCTGTCTCAAGAAGCGATTGACTATGACCAATATGGTATTTTGGGAACAGCAAAGGAACATCCTGGACTGTGCTGAACAGAATCTTGTGTTTCTTTATTAATAAAAACAAGAAGTGACTTTGCCGAACTCTGCTCTCCTTTTTTATTAATTACTATTATTTACTGTTTGGCACAGTACGTAATAGGGAGAAAAGCACTTACTTTGCTTAAATGAGTTCAGAATTGTATTATCTTGTGTGGTAAGAAAGAAAGCAGGACACTGAAAGTATGTAATTAACTTGTACCATGAATGATGTGGCGGAAAACAAAGGCCAGTGTAGAGCTAATGTGATGGATGCAAAATAATGTGTTCTCATGCACAGCATTCTGGAGGCGTACATTATTCCCACCATTTATTGTGTTTCCTGAGTCATGGAGTTATTTGGAAAATAATTTGAACCAAAACAAAAACAGAGTCTAAACAGTATGCTTTTGTGCAGGAAAGAAATCTCAGTAAAAAGGCAAATAGTGTTACCTCCGCCCCCCTTCTTTGTCTAGCAATGCAAAGAACATTATATGTGAAGGAGCACGGCATAGCAAATAGCCCATTTGCAGCTTAACTGCTTGACAGTCCCAGGAGAAACTTTGGAGCCATCAACAAAATTGTGCTGGCTGCATCCCATTGGTTTGCTTTAGTCCAGTCACTTTGTATTAGCAATGTCACTCACTGTATTGCAGCAGGACAGACAAAGCATGATGTTTTGTGTCATGTGAAGGAGCTGAAAGAAAATGTTCCCTGAAAACAGTGGTGATTTTGTCTTTTCTTTAAATATCTCAAGCCAAAATATCTTCCGCATATATAGCTTTTTTTTTTTTTTTTTTCCTGAGGAATCCCGTGGCAATTGTCAACTCTGCCTTGTGAAGGAATCGCTTCACTCATCCATTTAATGCAGCAACCTCTGGGATGGAGAGTGACAGACAACAGGCAGCAACAACACAGGAGTTGGAGAAGGAACTCTGGGACGGGGACACCAGAGAAACTCTCTACAAAGCACTTCCTACAGAGCACTTCAAAATAGCCTGGAATAAGTAAGAGTTTTTCCTTTTCTAACCCCTATCCAAAGGGAGGAACTCACTCTGCAGCATCTTGGAATGGGAAGACCCAATCAGTTATATATACAGCCAAAATGTTTTAAACCCTAAGCTTGTAACATCTAGGCCTCAACATAATATCTTCTGAATAATTAAAAAAAAACCAAAACAACCAAGCCCAAACACATTCAGATGGGAGTACTTGTGGAGAACATTTTTAAACCCTAAGCAATTAAATATTGACAATTAAAATAAAAGTAAGTTTAGTTGTCTAAACATATTAGTACCACAGGAGATACCCTGGGGTATCAAAGACGTCTTCATTTGACTCACAAATGTGACACTCTAACTTAATAAGCACTGAATATCTACTTTAAAGTTATTGAATTGAGCCACTATATATACCACCAGAGGTCCAGAAGAAACATCAGCCTTTTCTGAATTTCATATAATGTATTTTTGTTGTCTAAGTGTGGTTTTCGTTGTGTAACTTTAGACATTACAGGTTTAGTCATTTCACCTTGTCACAGAAAGTGGAGTCATGGAGAAATTTAACTGGGCATTGCATCTATCAGGCAATCCATCACAAAATGACAAAGTAGTTCTTTTTTCAGAAGCTCATTCTTGTTCTAGATATACATATGCCCTCTTAAGCTCATTGTAGAAAACTGGTTTTGTGAGCACCATCACATCTTAAATGCCATCTTAGTTGCCTTTATCAATAGCAGGAAGAAAGGAGGGTATTATTTAGACATTCATATATTAGTTAGTGTTAATTCTTTTTTACCCTCTGTTTTATTTAATTGACTGTTGAGGAAACCTAAGCAATCAACACAGATGTAGAAACTTGGATTGCAGAGATCTTCATTTGGTCAGATGAGTCCTGCCCTCTGCATAAAGATAAGTAGTAGGGCAGAAGCAAGTCTTTCATCTGGTAATTTCCTGAACAGAAAGCAACTTCCTTCTGTGTACACATCGCACTGCACAGAGGATATTTATTTATTTATTTATTTATTTATTCATTTATTTAGTGGGAACTCTTTCAGCATTCAAAATTAAAGTGGAACCAGCAAACATTTTATAGAATAGAATAGAACAGAACAGAATAGACTAGACTAGATTATTTCAGTTGGAAGGGACCTATGATGATCATCTAGTCCAACTGACCAGTTTAGGGCTGACCAAGTTAAAGCATGTTATTAAGGGCATTGTCCAAATGCCTCTTAAACACTGACAGGCTTGGGGCATCGACCACTGCTCTAGGAAGCCTGTTCCAGTGTTTGACCACACTGTCAGTAAAGAAATGCTTCCTAATGTCCAGTCTAAACCTCCCCTGGTACATCTTTGACCCATTCCCATGCGTCCTATCACTGGATACCAGGGAGAAGAGATCGGCACCTCCCTTTCCACTTCTCCTCAAGAAGCTGTAGAGAGCAATGAGGTCACCCCTCAGCCTCCTCTTCTGCAAACCAGACAAACCCAAAATCCTGAATTGCTCTTCGTAGGACATTCCTTCCAGCCCTGTCGCCAGCACTGTTGCCCTCCTCTGGCCACATTCAAGGACTTTCACCTCCTCCTTGCACTGTGGGACCCAGAACTACGCACACAGTACTCAAGTTGAGGCCACATCAGCGCTGAATACAGGGGGATAATCCCCTCTTTTGACCAGATGGTTTTACTGTGTTTGAGTACATCTTCATTAATGATATGGAAGATGGGGCAGAGTGTACCCGCAGCAAGTTTGCAGATGACACCAAACTGGGAGAAGTGGCTGATAGCCCAGAAGGCTGTGTTGCCATCCAGAGGAACCTCGACAGGCTCGAGAAACAATCTGACAGGAACCTTATACAGTTCACCAAGAAATGCAAAGTCCTGCATCTGGGGAAGAGCAGGTCCATGCACCACTATATACTGGGGTCCACGCAGCTGGAAAGCAGCTTGGCAGAGAAGGACCTGGGTGTCGTGGTGGACACCAGGTTGAACATGAGGCAGCAATGTGTCCTTGCTGCAAAGAGAGTGAATGGAATCCAGGGCTGCATTAGGAGGAGTGTGGCCAGCAGGTCGAGGGAGGTGATTCTTCCCCTTTATTCAGCACTGGTGAGGAGTACTGTGTCCAGTTTTGGGCTCCTTAGTATAGGAGAGATATGGACAGAGTGGAGAGAGTCCAGCGAAGGACCATCAAGCGATCACTCAGGGACTGGAACACCGGACATGAGGAAAGGCTGAGAGAGCTGGGACTGTTCAGCCTGGAGAAGAGAAGGCTCAGGGGTGAATCTTGTAAATGTGCATCAATACCTGAAGGGAGGGTGCGAAAAGGACAGAGCCAGGCTCTTTTCAGTGGTGCCCTGTGACAGGACCAGCAGCAATGGGTGCAAACTGAAACACAGGAGGTTCCCTCTGAACATCAGGTGTGAGAGACTGAAAGCCCTAACGTCTCAAACACTGTGGTGGGGCAAGTTCTGCTTAAGGATGAATTCTGCATAACAAGGAACTCTGCCTAGCAAGGAACTACAGGTGAAAAGAAGCCGATCAGCACCCATCAGCAACAGGAGGGGGAGAGCATGGGGGAGGGTGCACAGCTCCCAGGTCTGATGTGCTGTCCTGATAATGCTGAACAGGACAGCTCACCATGTACAGCCAAAGATCACATCTGCAGGAAAGGGGAAGTTACTCCCCAAATGACCCCCAAGCCCACCGACCCATTTCCCAAAGGCTCACAAACCACTCATGACACTTAACTAGCCTAATGAGTTTGAGCGCCCGCCCAAAGGAGGGGCAAGGACAATAAAAGGGCGCAAACTGAAGCCCCAGGTGCATGCACCCACCCGAACTGGACCTCTCAGCTGACTGGACCCACGCTGGACCCAGGACCAGTGAAGTCTTTCTCTTTTCCTTTTTTCTTTCTCTGTCTTGTTCCTTTTCCATAATCCCTACACCTCATTTGTTTCAAGACATAGACCACTGACCAAGTCTGGGACTAGGAGTGGATCTGGCTGCCCATTGGGCCCTTCTCTGAGGAGTCTAGAAGGCAAGGGGGTCTGCTCTGAACCTCCTGACCCAACGGGAGGGATCTCCTCATTCCCTGAATTGGTGTATATGGTTACCACAGGTTACACGGGTCACTGCGGTATCTCCGTGCCAATTCTTGTTGTGAGAGACCCCGTCACCTACTGTTACACCTTCCAAATTCAGCTTGGTCCTGTCATGAGAAAAAAACCTTTAACTGATCGTTTGGTGTCGTTTCACCTTAATTTAGCCCAAAGGAATTCTGAATTCAACATGACTCCCTGGTCTGTCCAGCCCGGGTCGTGACAATGAGGAAAGACTTTTTTTACTGTAAGGATGACTAAGCACCGGCACAGGTTGCTCAGAGAGGTTGTAGAGTCGTTGTCTTTGGAAATATTCAAAAGTCATCCAGAAACAGTCCTGGGCATCTGGCTGCAGGTAGCCCTGCTTGAGCAGGGGGGTTGGACCAGGAGACCTCCAAATGTTCCTTCCAACCTCAATCATTCTGTGGTTCTGTGATTCTATGAAAATTAACTTCTCAGATCAAGGGAGACTTTAAGTCTGATAAACTCCTTCCTTCCTCACACCCCTTATCTGTATATGCCCATTTCCTCATGTGAATGGTGACTACATATAAAGTTTCCAATTTCATTATTAAAAACAATGTTGTTTTAAAAACATTAAAAAGCAGTCAGAAAATATTCTTCAGACACCGATAGGAATCTCCAGAGTGTATGTGACCCACAAGACCCACACCAAAAAAAGTAAAAAGCTACAACATGCCCATCTAATTACTGAAATACTCTGGGGTCCTATCAACATACCAAGTATAAACAACAGTGAGAACTGGAGCCATTCAAAATGAGAAGCAGCTAATTTATGAGGATACAAGACATATAGAAGAGAAAAACAGAGGGATAGTTCTCTTTCTCTCCTTTCTTTCCTCTTTTATAAAAATTACAATAATGTTGTAGCTGCCTTATCTGTAAAGACACGTGAGGTGGAGCTGAGATTGCCCTGCACTGGTTTCTTCTCTCCAATTCTTACTCAACAACTTTTTTTTTTTTTTTTTTTTCCTGAGACCAGAGGTTCTTGCTTTTACCATGTTATAATAAATAAAATCCAAGCCCCCAAACGGAAAGGGTGTGTCTTTCCTGTCATATTAGATTTGTGCCATGGAAGACACTACTTTGGTAAATAGAGGCAGTTCTGTGCAACAACTATTACAACTTTCACATGGAATCCTTATCAAAACATCCCCTCAGGAGAAAAACAAACAAAACAAACAAAACAAAACTTAACAAAGTAAACTCCCCACAAAATAAACAGGAGATTTCCACCCCCACTCCAGATTTTGTTTACATTTTTCATTTGCAACAGAAAGTAGAAGAAAAGCAAAGGAGAAATTCTGACAAGGCCATTAACATTATGTGCCCATTTTCTGGGTGCAAAAGCTGGCAGTTTGGGACCATGTTTTCCCAGTCCTTCCCTCTGACATAGTAAAGGTCTGACAGTCTTTGCAGGCAACAGCCAACAGGTAGTCAGCAGCAGGGTCCTGCTAAAAGTGGTCTCTCATTTGTGCTAGAAGTCCCAGAAGCAATCCCAGTTCCTTCCTCCTCCTCTGCCTGTGCCACCTTTGGCCCTTTCTGAAACCTGTTTTCCAGCGCCTGGGCATGGACAACCTATCCAGTTTTGAAAACTGATGCTGAAGACCAGTGCCCCTTGCTTTGAACAGCTCTAACAACCGTGTACCCCTTTCTCTGTCACTACACATAAGTCATTTGCCTTCAAAACTCTTCAGAGTGTGTCTACGCCTATATGTCATCATTCATCTGGTATTGTAAGGACTTTTGCAGTTCATACTGTACAACCTGCTTTATTTTCCACTTAGCTTTCCAGAGAAGCAATCCAGTGCTTTCCCCCATAGTCCACCTCAGGCTGTCGGTCAGCCGATGAGGTAAACCTCAGCAAAGTCAATCAATTTAGTTTATTGTGGGGCTATTTGAAGTGAAAGAGGCACTGTGCTCAGACAGCCCATTTCTTACAAGCACGTTCGGAGGGCAGCACAAACCTTTAATGCGTGACAGAAAATACAGGACAATGCATCCAGATTTCTTTTGCTTGTTATGGCCTTAACCACTTCCTTGGGGAAAACACAAAAGGCTGCACTCAGGATTTAATGGTCAGGCCTGAAAATGTGTACAGAGACATGTAGTCTCTTGCCTTCCTTGGTACCACTTAGCAAATACTTAGCCCTTACAACCTAGATGGAGGTTTTCAGCACCAGCATTTCACAAAAGGATGAATTGTAGTCAGACTGGTGATTTGGATTGCTGTAAGAAGCTGAGTAAAATTAAAGTTTGAAGACCCTCTCTCTCTTTCTGATAAAAATGTATATTATCTATATAAAGATCAGTGATCCAGACAGTTCATTTTCCTCCCTTTCTCATTAATAAATACTTGGAATGAGACATTCTCAAAACCTCAAACACAAAGAAACTTACTGTCTGTCAATTCCTATATATTAGAACAGTTTTTAATCTCTTTCTTTTAATACTTCTCTTGCATTTGTAGAAGCAAACATGGAGTGTAATCTTGAGAAAAAAAGAGCCTTTGCCTTAAGGATTGGGTTTGGGCTGCTTGCTAATGCTACTTTGCATTTGCTTCATTACCAGCAGGGCTCAAATTGGGTCACAGACTGCATGTCAGTACAGTTCACTGTTGGCACTGTGTGTCTAGCTGCTTTTTTTTCTTCATCACCATCTATTCACACCTTTCCCTCTCCTCTCAGTAGCTGGGCAACAAAGCAAAAAAGCTACACAGAGATGTGCAGGGGGGCAAAACATTCTTTCCCCAATTAGGTTGCCTCCAAGCCTTATAATGAATATGTGTCCAGACCAGCAGACTGGCATCTTGTTTTGACAAAGCTTTGAACATCTAATAATAGATGAGTTAAATGAACTGACTTCTTCTGTAACTAGGGAAGGACTGATTTCCTCAGAAGGGTATTCTAAAAGGAACCTGGAGTGACTAGACTCTGCACTTATGTTCCTCAGTTATGTAAAAAATAATAAAAAGTAGATTGGAAGGAACCTCTGGAGGTGTCTGGCCCAACTCCTCCATCAAAGCAAAAGTTAACTCCAAAATTAAGTCAAGTCAGGTTGCAGACAATGTTGTCCAGTCTGGGTCTAAAAATCTCCAAAGATGGAGATACTACAGATTCTCAGGGCAACCTTTTCCCATACTTCATCACTCTCCTGGGGGCAAATGTTTTCCTCATTTCCAAGCAGAATTTTCTTTCTTTAAGTTTGTGACCGCTGCCTCTAGTCCCCCCAATACCTCTAAGAAGAGCTTGGATCTGTCTTCTTTAAAAGCTGCTTTTATGTAATGATGGGACCCCTTACAGCCACCTTTACCCTTCTCTTCTCTAGGCTGAATAATTCCATTTCCTTCATTCTGTCTTTATATGCTATGGGCTGTAGGTCCCTGATCATCTTAGTGGCCCTCCACTGGACTGTCACTGGCTTGTTCACAAAAGTAACAATAATCAGTAGCATGAGATCACTCCAAAGGTATCGGCACTATTCATCAACTCCCATATGTGCAGGCAAGTTCAATGGTACATGGGGAAATTAGGATTTGCCACTGTAGAGTTTCTTCCTTTTCTAAACTATGGCTCAGTACTGAATAAATTCTGCGAAGATCACTGCTTTTCAGAATCACACTAGGTCAGTCTTGCCAAGATCATTGAGTTCATCCTCCAGCAAAACGATACCTTAAAATTTACAAAATTATTCTTGCTAAAACCAAAACAAATTCTGGCCAAAAACTAAAGAACCTGCTTTAAGAAGAACTTCAAAATGCAACTGAGCTAGAGAACGCTAAATGTTGACTTTTGCATATATCCCTTATGTATATCTAATTAATTTTTCACCATAAGTATACCTGTATAGCCAAACAGACAGTAGTAAGAATGCAAAGGATGTATAATCAGGAAAAATCTCTACATCTGCACAAGAATTATCTAATTGCCTCTAAAGAAATGCAGAGGAACCCCCTCACAACAGATGATGCAAAGCAGGTCAAGTATGACCTAGCTAACTCTTTTCCATCCAGGGTTTAATCTTGAAAATCATGGTTATCCAAACAAGCTTTACTTATCCATCCTGTTCCACTGCATTTAATAGACTTAAATGCATGGTAATGAGTCAATACAGGAATACAGGTTGTGATACTCAAGCGTCAGTTAAGATTGGAATTAATTCCTCAGTAAAATCAAACAACATTATTTTATAATAGAAATAGAATCACTCGTGAAGGAAAGTGCATTGCAAAAAAAGGAAGGCTAAACGAAATATCCAGTTCTACATATTTTGACTTCTCATGTTAGTGAAGGAGTTTGTCTCGTGTGTGTATATATATACACACATAAAAATATATTTTTTTATTTATAAAGTATAAAATAGAAGAAGTATACTGGCAACTTTTAAAAATACTTTGGAAGGAAAGTAATATGCAATGAGTTTTATTTCTTTATATGTATTGCGAGTAGTGATTATCAGCATTTTTTTATTGTTTACACATGGGAGAATAGTTTTACATACAATTTTGAGTTATACACATGCAGACATGTCCTGACATAGACATGCACACATGTAAAGACAGACTCCACCAAAGAACTGAATAAATTTCATTCTCTCTCCCTCTTTTTTTGGATTTCAATGTCAACAAATAGAAACTCAATTATTAGTATGCAGACAAATTTCCCTAAATTACTCCTTTAGCCATTTTTATGACAATGCTGACAGTGTTATTACTGAGTAGAAGAGAACACCCTGCTGAACAGTATTTTCCTGCTTTTAGTACGAAACAAAGACAAAAGCTAGAAGAAAAAAAAAAATAGAGCTTTTTTGTATTTCTCTTTTGGTGATGTGCCTTTTATGCAAATATCTCATAGTTTTCTACAGTAATGGTACCATTAAATGCCTTGAGATTATTTGTAAGAGAAAAGTGTTACCTTGAGATTAAGACATAAAGTACTAAGTGCATTTTTAGGAACAGAGAAGATTTCTCTGTAAAGAAGTTAATGTTCCAAAGAAAGCTTTGTTTATTCGAAAGGTTTTATGGTTGTGCTGTTTTCTTCACTTAGCACCTTAATTCTCACGAACCATACGGCTGTCCAGATGTTTAAAATAAAAAGCCCATTTGGGTATTATCAGAGATTACTGAGAAAAGATATACAGACATGATGTTTAGCTATGCAACATAAATTCTCAGAGTATGTAGTACCCAATAAACACCATATCCTAGATCTGATGAAACTGAACCCATCAATCATAAAAACTAGACAAAGGTCTCATAATAAAATTTACCTCTAGCCAGATGCCATCTGAAAAGAATCTACTAGCCAGGATGAAAATCCTTTTTTCTTTTTCTTTTTTTTCTCTTCTTCTCACCAAGTTATTATTGGGAAATGTGTTTACCAGGGGTGAATATATTTCTGCCCAACCCAGATGCACTTTTCAGATGTTCTTGTTGCTCGTAATGCCTAGAGAATAGGGTTGCCTAACATCTAAAATACATACATTCTCCTTATTGCCTGAATCTTTCATCTCCTCTCCTCCGGGGTTGCCTAATATGCTCACCAAGCTATTATTGTTTTGCTTCAGATAGCTTGGCCCACTTGCCGAGTTTCATTTGCTGTCACACAGTCACAAATTACAGCATTTACTTCACGCTACCTCCATTCCAAAGTATCAGTTTGCGCTTGCTGAACTGGAGAACATGATGATGGATCAAGGCGCATTTGCGCTAATCCATCGCAAGTTGATTGTCCAAAGAATGCAGCTCAGTAGTAGTCTGTGGCATTTCCTTTCCATTTAATTTCCTTACGCTGTTTTCTAGTAATTTTTTGCTATCCTAGGCTTTGTTTCAGTCACAGCAGTTTGCTCTCACTTTTCTTCCTTGGCTTTTGACAGATCATAAAAAATAAGTAAAGAAAAAAAAAAGGAAAACAGAAAAGTGATTTTCGTTTTTTTTTTTTAACTTGTTTTTTACCTTCATAAACAAATCTTTAAAGCTAGCCATATTTTCTGCAGGTGCAAATCACTCTAGCTCCACTGTGCATACCATTTTATGCCAGCTGAGGCTGTAATACAATACTTCTAAAATGCCAGTGATGTAGCTGTTGTCTAGACTTCGGTTTCAGCTGTAGACTCACATCTCCTAAAGGAATCAATTGCACCATGTTATCTATATTCACTGACAAATTGCATCTTCTGCTTCAAATCCTTTCAAAAATATTTGCTCCTAAATGTACGAGGATTCAACATTAGAGTGGGCAGTGAACGTGCATTACATGGAAATTGATTAGCACGGGTTCGAAGAACAGTTCAGTTGGTAAATCCTGAAGGAATTGGTTGGCATTTATCTTTTACTTTATATGTTTCATTAGTGGTTCAGAGTCTGGATTATGGACCACGTCCCCACTATTGTAGCTGCTGTGTCTGCACAGAACAAGTCCTCCCTTCTTGAAGAGCTCGTTTTTAATGCTAATTTAACATTAGGATTCTTCAGTCAAATTCATCCATATAAGAAAATTGAAAAGCTTTAGTTCCATATTCTTTTCATTAAAACCAAAAGAAGAACAAAAAATTTAATGACATAGTTTACAAAATATGGGCATGGTGATTTTAGTTTATCAAAACTACTTCAAATTTGGTGTTGTCCCAATGGGTAATATAGCATAACTGTCACTGCAGTGAAAGTTTTAGCTTAGATTTCCTTAGTGTTGCCTGTTCAAAATACTGATGTTCAGTTTGTGATGCCATTTTTTCCATGTGTTTGATTTGCATTGGGGGTCAATTCCTCAAAGCAGTGCACAGACTTACTTGCATGTTTCTCTCTGATCCTCCAAAGAAAATCCATTGCTGTTTTGCAGAAAGTGCCTGCGTTGCTTCTCTCAATAATTCTTAGAAAGTCTAAACTGATGTGCTTATTAAAGAATATGAATGGAGTAGAACTAACTTCTCATAAGGAAGACTTGCATGACAAAAGCTTGTGAGTTTGAGCCTTAAAGTAGCAAGGTCACCACTTCATCATGCCAGCATTCAAAGTTATTTATTTAGCTAGAGTCCCTTATACTATCACATATAACTTAGGACTTTACGTTTGGCTTACATTTCCTGAGGTGTACCTTGGCAATATGAAGGATGTAAGAAGGGCCAGTCTTTCTGCTGGCAGGATAGGGCTAGTTTGGATTTGCTAGACTTTCTTTTGTATCCTATCTCACTGAAGCATTTATACTGGCTTCTACAGAAATATCTTGCCAAGCCGAGCTGATCAAGGATTGCAGTTATTGTTTTTAATTAATAACAATCATAAGAATGTGTAGTTTTACCAGTTAAAATGTTTTGGGGTTTGGTTTTTACCTCTTTTACAAGTGCCAATAATTATAAAGTTATCCACTGTACTGAAAAAAGGAGAATTGATTCTTAGAATAATTTTTTTAATTGGAGGATAGGTTGATAGAACTACATTATGAATTATGACCTAAAAAGAAGTTTAAGTTTCTAGACATGAAGAAGCAGACAAAATCAATAGAAATGGTTTTCTTTCTTTTGAGCAAAGTTAAACTACATACACAAAAATAGCAGGATGTGGGGTTTGATTAGTAGAGAAATTAGTTGCCTCTTCAAATTAATTGGAATTTTACCTCCATTTGAGTTTATAAAGAAACAATCTCAGCACTGAATGAAAAAAACAAACACTTTAACAAACTTTAAAACTTCCTGAGCCTTTGAATGCTGTGTGATTGACAGTGTAGTAGATACCGAGTGCTAGAGCCCACCATATACATACAGGACACACAAGGCCAAATTTCTCTGTTTCTCTTACCAAAATTCACCCCGTCATCAGAAGGAGCATGATGACATCTCAGAAAAGCATTCAGACCACAGGAGATCTAAACTGACTTCTGTAAAGCCTTGTTCACTGCATCGACTACAGAGAAAGTGTACAGTAATTATAGCACTAATTTAGTCTTGTCGGCTAACAAGATTTCAGTGAAATGAATCTGGGCCTCTATGTCTAAAACCTGCAGTGCTCACACACAAAGCTGTGCCTGGTTTTGGTGACCAGTGGACAGGTACTGTGGGAGTATTATAGATCTGCAAAGTCACAGGTGGTCTGGGGAAGATGAATAGGGAATTTACCCATTTCTGTCCTGTATTTCTGTCCTGATAGGGCGGTCATATTTGATATCCAGCTCATTCTGCTTCATCAGGATCCTTCCTGGAGGAGCGTGGTCCATTAAAGATTCCCAGAGAAAGCCTCACACAAGGCAAAAGTTTGGGACATCATCAATTTCTTCTCTCCACCTTAAGCTTTTCTTCCATAATGACTCTCCCATGAGGTGGGACAGTGCAGGTTGATATCTACCTGTACATGTAAAGATTCAGTCCTACTTCTCTCATTTTCCAAGTAAGCTACTTCAACTGTCTAGATGTGGAATAGAGTGGGAGAATGAGGGAATTTGTGCATTTGTCATTCTTTACTCCCTCCTGAGGAAAGTAATCTACTAGATAGCAAAATAATTTGAGATTCATGAAACCCGGCAGAGCACAAGTGGGAGCATAAGTCTGTAGCCTAGTGATTAGGACCCCCTGGAGACCTAATTTACTCTTCCAACAATACTATTGCATGTAAAAACTGTTACAGAATAAACCACAGAATATTCACTTCTTTTTCACTCTGATGCAAAATATTCAAGTGTGATCTCCTTTCATAGGAATGATATTCTGAGCAGACAATAGCCATGTACACAGATGATTTAACAAGAATGGGGTCTAACATAATGGTTTGTAGCAATATATTCTGGTAGTTGTTAAAACCACTTTTGCTCATACAATGCTTTTTGTTTTCCAGTCGTGAAAAACCTGGTCCTGGACTCAAACCACAAAGCTATGGCTGATCTTGCCAAACACCTGAAAGTGAGCAAGTAGTAAGCAGATTCCCCAACCTGCTGAAGGTGCTAGGTTACCAAGACTTCCAAATATAAACCAGCAGCAGCTACAAAACCAAAAAAAATGCAAGTTAAATGTGACTTTTAAATCTTAAAGAAGGCTCCTTTAAAGTAAGTTCTCAAAATTAACATTTACTGTGAAATTCAACATTTCCTTTTCCAAGCAGCTAGCAGGGGCAGCTGGCAGACACAACAGTTTGCACAGCAATTTCTGTGCTTTGCTCTGAGATCTCCTGAGAACTTCTGGGGCTGTCAGAGGACTCCTGGGAGCATTTTAAATTCCAGGGTGCCAGCTGAGGCTGGGAAAGGGTAGCTACAGGAGGCCCTGATTTCCAGTAAGCTCTAATAACTTCTAAAGAACTCTGCCAACTATTCTTGATCTGAGGGTGCTTTGAACTTTTTTCCCACAGCTGATTCTTGGTTAGGGTATGTCAAACACCTTTTTGACAAGTGCTAGGAAGAGGTCCGTATAGCTGCTGGCCTTAGACTACAGGTCTCGGATGCAGCAGTTGGTACAGAAGGGGGCACAGAAAAGGTCAAAAGTCTGCTGTGGTCACTCTTTGCACACTCAGCAATGACAGTGATATGCAATGGGGCATGGTCCCTGGCACCCACTGGAGCAACTATACTGGTACATCAGAGACCTTGACTGAGATCCCAAGCGAGGATACAGGATTCTTTGGGGGTAGTCAAACACTGGTACAGGTTGTCCAGAGAGCTTATGGAGTCTCTGCCCTTGGAGTATCCAAAACCCAATGGAACACAGCCCTGAGCGACCTGTTCCAGCTGACTCTACTTTGAGCAGGGGTTTGGACTATACAATTTCCAGTGGCACCTTCCAACCTCACTGTCGTGGTTTAAACACAGACGGCAACAAAGCACCACGAAGCTGCTCGCTCCCCCTCCCCCCAGGCCACGGTGGGATGAGGAGAAAATATAAAGAAAAGCTCGTGGGTCAAGACAAGGAACAGGGAAGGATCACTCACCAGTTATGGTCACGGGAAAAAGACAGGCTCAATTTGGGGAAGAAACAAAATCAGTTTCATTTACTACAAATCAAATCAAACCAAGGATAATGAGAAGTAAAACCAAACCTTAGAACACCTTCCCCCCACCCCTCCCTCCTTCCTGCCTCAACTCCATTCCCGGTTCTCTCTTCCTCCTCCCCCTGGTGGTGGCGAATGAGGATTGGGGTCAGTTCATCACCCCTTGTCTCTGCCGCTCCTTCTTCCTCAGGGGCAGGACTCCTCACTCAGCCCCTGCTCCACCATGGGGTCCCTCCCACAGGAGACAGTTCTCCATGAACTTCTCCAACATGAGTCCTTTCCACGGGCTGCAGTTCTTCACAAACTGCTCCAGCGTGGGTCCCTTCCACAGGGTCACAAGTCCTGCCAGAAAACCTGCTCCATCATTGGCTCCTCTCTCCATGGAGCCACAAGTCCTGTCAGGACCCTGCTCCAGCACCAGCTTCCCAAAGGGTCGCAGACTCCTTCGGGCATCCCCCTGCTCCGGCGTGGGGTCCTCCCCGGGCTGCAGGTGGAGATCTGCTCCCCCGTGGACCTCCCTGGGCTGCAGGAGGACAGCCTGCCTCACCAGGGTCTTCATCACCACAGGCTGCAGGGGAATCTCTGCTCCGGCGCCTGGAGCATCTCCTCCCCTCCTTCTGCACTGACCGGGGGGCTGCAGGGCTGGTTCTCTTACATGTTCTCACTCCTTTCTCCAGCTGCAGTTTCTGTGCAGCAATTTTTTTTTCCTTCTTAAATCTGTTGTCCCAGAGGCACTGCCACCGTCGCTGATGGGCTTGCCCTTGGCCAGCGGCAGGTCCGTCCTGTAACCGGCTGGCATTGGCTCTGTCATACATGGGGGAAGCTTCTAGCAGCTTCTCACAGAAGCCACCCCTGTAACCCCCCCACTACAAAAACCTTTCCATGCAAATCCAGTACAAAAATTTAGGTTGGTATTTCTTATCCTGTCCTCCACGGATATTTCTTTCCTGTTTTCAGCAGCACATTACGTACTTAAAGACTTTTAACAGGTATGTTTCCAGCCTTTTCTTCTTTTGGCTGAATGGTTTCAGGTTTTTTCAATCTTTCCTAAAATATCACACTTTTCAGGTATGTGATCACTCTGACTCCTGTCCTCTGGCTTTTGTCCATAACTCTCTTGGGTATGTTGTTCTAGAATAGGCCTCCCCAGTGCTGAATAAATTGGAAGGGTAACGGAATATGGATTTGAAGGTTATACTACTGGTTTTACAGTCATGATGGAGGGAGGGGGTTGGAGGAGGATGACAGTGTTCACTTGTGGCCCACTATAACTTCTAAATACTTTTCTGTATAACGGCTGCTCAAGCAGCTGGTCCCCATTCTGAATTTTTACAGCTGATTATGCTTGTGAAGTGTTATACTTTGCATGAGTCCCTAATGAATTTCATCATCTTTTTTCCAACTGTATCTCCTGCGTCTCAGCATAATTTTGAATTCCAGTCTTGTTCTTGAGCTTCTTGAAGCTTGTTGTCACCTGCAGATTTAATAAGTACACTTTCTATTCCATCATCTGGGTCATTAACAGAAGTATTGAATAGCTCCAAAATGAAGGTAGATGCCTGTTGGATCCTGCCCAGCACTTGCCTCTGTTTTGACTATGAACCACTGACAAATAATCCCTGAGTGCAGCTTTCTAATTGTCTTTGCACCTACTCTGTGGTAGTTTCATCTAGCCCAGATTTCTCAGGCTTATTTTGGAAAATAACCTCTAAGCCTGTGTCAGAAGTCTTACCAAAGTCAAAATAGGACATTTCCAGCTTCTGCTTAATCTGCAAACCATCTCATAGAAGAAGTAAAAAAAAATAGTCGTTTTGACATGCTTTCTTTGTGACAAATCTTAACTAGCTGTTGCTCCTTGTTCTTTCATAGGTGCTTACAAAGATTTTGTTAGATTTTTTTTAGCTCTTTTTAACTGCACAAATCATGGTCACAAGCTAGTGCTTATCATTTCATATATTCTTTAACCAAAGCAATGTTGGCTTTTTAAAAATATGACAGGTGAGTAAAATTTGTCTTAAAATTATGTTGCAATACACATTATCTCCATGCTAATGATGCTTTAGTGTTTTTGTGGTGAGAGAGTGCTAGTCAAGAAAAATATCTAGATATATGCATAGAGATGCAAAACATCTTTTTATCTATGCATATATAGTACCTCAAAGAAATCTGCTTTGCAGAAATACAAATACCTTTTGGTCACAGAGTCCATCACTTAAAAAAAAAAAAAAAAAGCAGGTAATTGCACCTTAGACATCTATATGATAGAAGAAAAAGCTTTATGGTTACTTCAATTGCTAGTTACTCTAATCATGGAGACAGAATAGCATGAAGGAAGTGGGTATTCTTATTTTATGCAGATAGGTTTTTTTTATCTAAGTTTGGGTGCTAAGCTTTTAATACAGCCGGTGTAGAAAAGTAAGCTCTGAATCACCCCTGAGAGGTTCATAACTTAGGACTAAACTAGAAGTCCGGTCAGACAGTGTAATTAACCTCCATTGTTCCTTTTCTTCCATTGCCCACCAACATCATGCTGCCCTACCCTCAGCCAACTGCCCATCAACTTCAGTTTTCCATACCTTTCAGGTTACAAGGCTTGGATCTCTTAACCTTAATTTTACTATCGTGTACAAAATTGAATAGATCACAGTCTAAATCTCTGATTGTAATTCCCTTTGCTTTATTGTTACTACCACAAGTAGGATGAGGCTTAATAGTTTGTTCAAGCTTTCTTTTTTATCCAGATTTATGCTGGGTCTTGCTTGTTCAGGGAAATGAGAAGCTGGCAGCGGTTACTGCACTGCAGTTTAACCTATAACTGGTGGAAAGGAATGATCAAGTTTATAAATATTTCCAAGCATTATTTCCCACTGTTCTTTGCTGCTGTTCATATGACACTCAGCAGTGAAGCTCTTTAGGGGATCCTCATGGGATGCTCATTAGTGTTTTCTAATTGCTCCATGCAGAGGGAAATAACTGTACATGGCAGGACTCCACCATTGCTTTAGCCTGTTTAACTCATGAGGCCTTAAGTTGTAAGTGTCAAACCACAGAGAATGAACTAATGAGAAAAAGATTAGTGTAACAACCCTCTAATGTGTTATCAGGAAGGCCCATGCTAGTGCATTAGGCTGTCTTTTCCAAAACTAATTTCAGCATGTCTCTACTAAATATCTACTCTTTCCTGTCTTGATCTCCTTGCTCTGTCGTGCTAGGTTCAGCAACAGTCTGGTCTGCTCAAAACGGCCATATACATTGTGCTACCTGTCCCATCAGGGATTTGTCTCTGAACCAGCCAGAAGAATGCTTTAGGAATGGAAAGTACCAACCTCCTCTTATATGTTCAAGGCAGCAAACAGAAATAAATGTTGGAGAAAGAGAGGTGTAGGAGTTCAAAACGGAAAAAAAGCAACAGTGCCTACCTCACACCTACAAAATGCTGAAGAGGAACTGAAACAAAGAAGAAAACAATTGAAATGATTTTTAAAAAATCTCAGCATAACAAATGGATTTTTATTGAACTATACATCTAAGCACTTAAGATTTAAAAATTCTCTATGCTAATCTGTAAGAACTAATGAAGGGAAAAAAAGATAAATAAGGTTATTTAAGAGGACATGAGCCTTATTTTTTAATTTATTTTCCGATCATAATGAATAATGTTTATAATAATTCTGATAACAAACATAGATTGGAACAAATCCTTTTACTGAGGTCTAAATGCTAAAAGAAGCAAACTACATTATCTTCAATATATGATAGACAAAAAAAAAAAAAAAAAGCCCTGCACACCTAAGAAGTGTTGAAATTGAAAGCCAGAATATACACTCAGATTTTGCATAAAAAGCTGCTGCTTCCTCAGCTGATGCTAATGACATACTTAATACTAAGATTCAAGATATGCTATGTAAAAAGAGGGGGGTTTGAGTTCTCTGGTTAGGACTTTCTATTCTTCTCAGCAGTATAAATCTCCTTTTTTTCCTTTAATCCTTCTACTTTATGAAAACATGGTGCCTTCTTGTCATGGAGGAAGTTCCTGTGCAAGAGGATATGATGTATTTGTTGGCCTGTTGAGTCCATCTATGAATGGTTTAGAAAGAAGCAGTGGGCACCGTAATGGTTTTCTGCTGGATCAGGTGATTGGGATGGAGCCCAGCAGAACTGGGGTGGACACCCTTGGGTGTGATAACTTGACACCTGCATAGTTCAGATGTTCTAGACAATGCGGTGGAACAAGTCTTCCACCTAGAAGTATGCACTGCAAGGCTCCTCTTTCCTGTTGCAGAATATGACGTTACTCAGAGCATCTTTAAAGCATGACCCGAAGTCATAACTGTGAGAGAAAATGTGATGGGAATTAAAACTGCAGAGGTATTGTCAGAGTGTAAGAATTGGAGGTACAGGTAAAGATATAAGCATCTTCATGCTCTGGGGGCTTCAGAGCTTTTGTCTTTTGTTTGGTTGTTTTGGTTTTTCTTAAGTTACATAATTTTCCCAATAAATTTTTGTTGGTTCGTAGTTTTTTTTCCTTTGGGTACTAGAACAAAAAGAAAGAAGGAGATTCTGGGGGATCTAGTTTCCCTTTTAAAATAACTTAGGAATCTAAATAATGATGAAAAAATTTTTTTTATAGGAAAACATTTTATTCAAAAATATTTTTGCCTCAAATTGTTATTACTCCAGAATTCTTTCATTCACTGTTTCAAAATAGTTAGTCCTTTGTTTTTTAATAACCTGGTTACATATGTTAGCACTTATGTTTATTTTCTTCCTCTCCTTTTCATAAATTTATTTGAAACTGTTACTCAGAAGAAGATCCTACTGGGCATCCTGAACCAGGCTAACACCTTTGTAATTGTCTTCCCGATTCCAATATATATGCAGAAGTAGAATTGGTCCTTTTTCCCATAAACTCCTTACCTGATTGCCTGGCAAACCCCAAACCCCTCCAGTTGAATCAGAAAAGAGTTGATTTCTGATCCTATCATTCTAAAACCAAGAAAGATCAATAAAAGAAGCTATGCAAAAATTGAAATTCTAATTGGTTCTTTTGATACATTTAACATATTTGTGTAATTCTGTACCAGGATCTGATGCGGGACAATGAAATCTAACAGCAGCTAACGTAGCTGAACAGCAGAGAAATGGTGCAATTTGCCAGAATGAACATTCTGCATTTTTCTACACAGCTAAATCTGTTTTTTTAATAGGATCTGAGACTTCCTTGAAGAAGAAGAATAAAATGAAGAAGAGGAAGATGAAGAAGAATGAAATGAAAGGAATTAAAATGAAATGTCTTGCACTTGTGGTTGTCCTTTCCACCAAAAAACAATGCAAACAAAAGTCAGAACATTTCTGTTTTTTCCCAGTTTGCAAATTTTAATCCCTACACCTGGTCTTTACACATTTACTGTTCTGGGGTGGCAAGCACAGTTGGAATGGCTTGGCAGACACCTTGGAAGGTGACCTCTTCAGATGCAGTGGCTAAATCTGACAGAGACCATAAATCAGAGATTTTATTTTGGTTTCAATCACCATATTTTTCTTCGGCTTACAAATAAGAAGATAGGATCCAAAATAATGAATGCACTCACCATAAATTATTTTTGATCATTGAACTATGGAATATAGTTCTTACAAAAAATTATACCGTTTTTAGAGAAAAACAAATATAATTACTTTGCTTTGATTTTAATCACATGGGGTAGTGCAGGCCTTAAACTTTTATCTTTTTGGTCTTGACCAAAAGCTTTTATGAAAAGCTCCATTTTCCAGCTGTGGAGCCAAACTAATTTCTCAGAATAAGGCTACCATGCACTGAGAAACTTGACCTAGTTAAAAATTAATCCATTCCCTGCTAACATCTGCTTGGTAGAGTACCATGGGATAAAGCCCTGGAGGGAAGAGGAGCCCAAGAAAGCTGGTTAATATTCAAGGGTCACCTCCTCCAAGCTCAGGAGCAATGCATCCCAACAAAGCTGACTTCCTAGTCAGGCAAAAATGCCAAGAGGCCTCCATGGATGTACAAGGAGCTCCTGGACAAACTCAGACACAAAAAGGAAGCCTACAGAGGGTGGAAACAAGGACAGGTAGCCTGGGAGGAATACAGAGAAATTGTCCAAGCAGCCAGGGATCAGGTTAGGAAAGCTAAAGCCCTGGTAGAATTAAACCTAGCCAGGGACGTCAAGGGAAACAAGAAAAGTTTCTATAGGTATGTCAGTGGTAAAAGGAAGACTAGGGAAAATGTGGGCCCTCTCTGGAAGGAAATGGGAGACCAGGTTACCCAGGATATGGACAAGGCTGAGGTACTCAATGACTTTTTTGCCTCAGCCTTCACTGGCAAGTGCTCCAGCCACACCACCCAAGATGCGGGAGGTACTGGAAGAATGGAGAGCAGCCTACTGTAGGAGAAGATCAGGTTCGAGACCATCTAGGAACCTAAAAGTGCACAAGTCCATGGGACCTGATGGGATGCATTCGCAGGTCCTGAGGCAACTGGCGGATGAAGTGGCTAAACCACTATCCATCATATTTGAGAAGTCGTGGCAATCCAGGGAAGTTCCCACTGACTGGAAAAGGAGAAATGTAACCCCCACCTTTAAAACAGGAAAAAAGGAAGACCCAGGGAACTACAGGCCAGTCAGTCTTAACCCTGTGCCCGGCATTGGTCACTGAGCAGTGAGCAATTGCCTTGTGCATCACTTGTTTTGTATATTCTGATTTTCTATTATTATTATTGTATTTTTAAAATTATTATTATCATCATTATTATTTTCTTCCTTTCTGTCCTATTTAACTGCCTTTATCTCAACCCATGAGTTTTACATTTTTTGGGGGGGGGATTCTCTCTCCCATCCCACTGCAGGGGGGAGTGGGTGAGGGGCTGGGTGCTGCTTAGTTTCTGGCTGGGGTTAAACTACGACAGTCCTTTTCCAACTGATGCCCAGTTAGAGCAGCAATCCACCCCCCTGGGAAACTTCCTCCAGTTTATATACTGGGCATGACATCCCATGGTATGGAATACCCCTTTTGCCAGTTTGGGTCAGCTGTCCTGGCTGTGTCCCCTCCCAGCTTCTTGTGCCCCTCCAGCCTTCTTGCTGGCTGGGCATGAGAAACTGAAAAATCCTTGACTTAGTCTAAACACTACTTAGCAACAACCAAAAACATCAGTGTGTTATCAACACTCTTCTCATACTAAATCCAAAACATAGCACTATGCCACCTACTAGAAAGAAAATTAACTCTATCCCAGATGAAACCAGGATAAAAAGGAAGACAGGATCTTTTAGGACAGTTGAGAAGCTGGTAAAATTGAACTGTAGCCTTGCCTATTGGCAATATTGATAATGCCTCCATTATGGAGTTCACTAATTACAGAGCAGATATAAATTGTTATGTTAAAATATCGGTGAAGCATAAAGAGCAGTGAATGAGCCATCAGCTTAATCTATCAGACATTACAGTGGCAACCCCTGGCACATTAAAAAGTTAATGTGACTTTAATAGGTCATAATCACACTAATAAAGTTTATAACTATTCACTTTAGTAGCCAGAGTCATTTAACAAACCTATAACTTTTGTTCTTGGGGTTGCATCAGACTTAAAGTACAATTAATCTTTAACGGGGCAGAGCTCTGCTTTAATGGAGTTTAACAGCACAAGACTCTGGGCCATCCCTTCTTAAACAACAGAAATTGGGAAGCTAGGGCTAAAAGATCCTGCTGGTCAATTTAGATTTGCACAGAAAACTTCCCCTCCAGGGAAAGAGAGAGGTTTGAACATATTGAGGATGCATCTCTTGGTCTGAGACATCATGGACCTCCTGGAGGTCAGTTCAAAGATCTTCCCTGTCTGCAACAGCCAAGCCAATTATTGATGAAAATACCACATGGCCTTGTTCTTTGTTTTCTTGTTGGCTGGATAGCCTAGAAAATGTTTCTATTGAAGGGTAATTTTTATCCCAAACCAGCTCTAATCAATGCACTCACCTTAATCTGAAAGATCATTGAGGTGAATCCTGTCAAATAGAAAACCTTCTGTGTGGCCATTTATTTGGCATTGTAAGAACACAGAGCAACTTGGCCTAGAAAGGACTGGAGGGTGATATCTCTAAAAAACCTTAAAACATATTTTGATGGGTGGTTAGAAAAGAAGTCAATAGCATTATACTTTCCTTTGAGTGATGCTATAGTCCCCTTGTCCACAGCAGAAATGTTTATCCTTCAGCAAAGTTGGCAAATCAAAGGTGGATCGGTCCCACATCACTGCACAAAGAAAGTGCCAGCAATCCCTGGGTTTCAGAAAAGGCTATATTGCATGAGAAAATGTCAGGGGACTGAAGGCCTTTGAAAGGCAAAAGAGTTCTACTCATTTGAACTTTAGTTTATCTGATAGAAATAGCTGTCAGATATATTCAGCTTCTCTTTCTTCCTTTCAGTGACTCTGAAACAGGTTTTATTGAGATAAGCCTAAGAAAGAGGAAGAAAGGGCAGATAGTCAGCATAAGGCAGTTGTATTGTGTAATGTGACAGAAAAGACGAACTGAAGAGCTCAGCTGGAAGTCTGTAGTTAATGTTTTAAATATTGTCCTGTTGAGTTTAAGTGCTGGCCGAAGCAATTTCATGTTAATGACAATTCTGCTTTCAAGGCATTCTGCCTAAAAGAAAAGCAATGCTGCTAAAGCATTTAGCACTTCTCCAGAGTAAGCTCTGCCTCTGGAGGACCATGAGGGATAAAGGGGACTGGCTCCTGGGTTAAAAGACATGGGGAGTCTTTCCCAGTAACTCATGAGAGATTCCTACCTTTCTAAACAGGTGCTGAATGATGGTGAACAAAATGTTGAGAACAGATTATTCTGTTCTGTTTTGCCTTAATACCAGCCAGAATATGATAATATGGTAATATGATAATATCTCTACATCTTGCAGAAGAGCATTAATTAAGATCCAATCACTTTCAAGACACTCTATGGAAAATTGCAGAGGAAAAAAACAAATAAGAGAATACATATTTACATTTGAAACTCACAAATAAAAAGAAAGAACTAGTAAAAGAAACCTGGATCCATCCTGCCACTGTTCTCATGGCATTTTTCTTCCTTGTACTAGTACAGCTGCCGTGGATCCCCATATGCATGTGGGTCGAAACTGTTTACGTAGCAAACATATAACTTTTAACTTAATTTTTATGCTCTAAGGCATTTTTAGATAAACTACTGAAGTAAATCCTTTGCTTTTCTGAGTCTTGGTTTAAAATATTCCCTTCCCCCTGCCAGAGTTAGCAGTCTGATTGTAAAAAAACCCCTATACAATTCCAATAGATTAGCCTTGAACTGTCCTTTTTTCCAGTACTCTCATTTTCAATTACAATAGGTGTTTTGAGATTTTTGCCATTTTCTCCACATGTATTTTTGGGCAACATTTTAATCTTGCTAATATTCACTTGTTACTTCATGGATTGCTAAGTGACTATAGACACACTAAAAAAAACATTTAACCAAAGTCCTTACAAGTTCTTAAATGTTGACCAACAGAAAAATAACAATAATGAGCCAAACCCAGACTATGCTTAAAAACTCAATAATAGCTAATAATATCTATGTAAGGTCTTAGCTTCTTGTCATCCCTTCCTCTAATGAAGGGTTCTTGTGTAAGCAATGATCCTTTGAACTTTATCAAAGTCAATGAACACTTGTTATTTCATTGAAGAGGTGATAGTAGAGGCTAGAAAACAGCAGTTACTTCACAACAGTATGCTAAATTGATGTTGCAGGTATTTGTAGATGATTTGCAGTAATGAAAATGGCTTTATTATATGTATGTAACCTGTAATTGAATGCATAAAGCATCATCTCTGAATACAACTTCAGGCATAAAGGCTAAGAACTTCCTGACTAAATGTGTGGGTCTACAGTGTAGGTGTCTACATTCAAGATGGTCATAGGCTTTTTTTCCCCTTAGTCCATGGAAGCGTGGCCAATATTGTCAATAAAGTTTGTGATGTGATTCAGTCTGTATAAACGTAAGCACCCACAGATCAGAGGGAGCTGCATTCACTCTGTTTATTAGCTCCCCATTAGGTAGAGTAGGAACTTGGGGTGCTTTCTCAGACTAGATTTTGACATTGTGAACCTGTGGAATTGTGGAAGGTAAATGCCCCACAAAATACTACTCTAATTTAGGGAATCAGATTTTCATGCTCTTAGCCAAGTATAAATGAAACCATACCCTCAGATAAATTAATGCAGGTCTCTGGCTCGGCAAGGTTACAGGTTTGGGAAGCACATTTACTTAGCTTATGCAGAACACCAGCTTAGCACATAGGTATTCGTGGTACTAAGGACAGACATATTGGACCATGCATAAATGAGCTATGTGTCCAGACTCATCTTTCAAAAGAAAGGTGCCACCATAACAATTCTCTAACAAAATAAGCTATGACACTTAGAGTATGACCCCTGTTGCAACAGGTGAGCTTTTCTGAAAATCTGATATCAATGATAGATGCCCAGTTCTTGACAACATTCTTGCCTCAGTATTTAAGCCTGCATTCCACCAGCAATCAACTGAGAGGGACATGGGGGATATATTTTTCCTGGTGTTTATTTTCAAACTTGTCAAATTGATGCAAGTGTTTTGGGACAAAGACTATTCCTTCTCATTTGTTGTTTCATTACCTTGCACAGGGGAGGCTTGGGCTACTACAACAGGACTCCAATCTTGGATGTGACATAAAGATGATGTTTAACACTACTGCTTATTAAAAAAAAAAAAAAAAAAAAAAAAAAAAAAAGAAAAAAAAGAAACAAATACCAATTTCCCCTCACTTAACTGAAGAAAATAAGAAGTGAACAAAGTCTTATGTCACTCTGATGAGCTTTCCTTGGTGCACAGATGTGTTTGTGGAGAAATGAACAAATTTTATGTAGGAAGGCTAAGTTGCTTCACTCCTGAGCTTGTCTGTGAGATCTAATGAAGGCTCAAGCAAAAGAGCTTTTGAAAAGCTGGGGAATAATAAAAAGCACCGTGCAAGACATGACTTTTTCCTCCTGCACTTTCATTTCCTAGGAAACAGATGCAAGATCAGTTGGCAACCTGGCATCAGTCTGCATGCCTTGTTTTAACGGAGTCTATTGTTCATAAAATGTTACGAATACAGTTACTCCACAGATGTGTGGAACTAAATTTGATGTGACATCAGTTTAATGATAACACATGAAAGATTCAGAAGACTTCTAGTTGTGTTGCCTCATTATATGTGCGATTGCCTGCAAAACCACTGGTAAGACACAGAAGCTGTGCAAATGACTCATTGATGTTGGCTGCTGATTAAATCCACAGTTCATGCAAATCTTAAAACCAAGAAAAAAGTGTAAGGGCAGTTATCTAACATTCTCCGACCTCATGAGACTTCTTGATGTTTGCTTCATTATTGTTTTGTTTTCTATTTGCTTCCAGATAATTGTGATAAATTTTCCAACAATTCATGGGAGCTTAAATGCATGGTGAATGGGGCCTTTAAGGAGGGATTCTCTGCAAGTTCAAAGCTGGTCCAGACCATTAAGGACTGAAATATTTCTACTAAAGTCACATATGAAATTAATTGCATTCCTCAACCATGCCACAAATTCATTATCCCAACTGGTTGCTGGAAATCACTTGCTGAAAACCCAAAGAGTCTGATGTCTGGGGGAAGTCTGTCAATTGCTTGTCCCTCCTTTATACATGTCTTTTTGATCTGCCAGCTGTCTGACTGGGAGCAAGACTGTGAACAATTCGAGCTATCCATATATTTAGTGGCTATATGTGACTAGCTGGCAGCTCTCAGCTGTTGGGCAGAATAAGAGATTGAATAAGGGCTGAATTGTCTCCCTAGTTTTCTCAGTGGGGTCCATAATAGGATCCCTACCTTACTAAGGCACCAATTTTCAAAAAAAAAAATCTTAGTATTTTTGCGGTTTATACTCATCTCTTCAATGTTTATGAAAGTAGCCAGTGAATCCCAAAGTTATCAGGTCAAATAGAACTGACAAGCAGAGAGATGGCAAATTCACATCATAAACTACATTTTCAGGAAAGCAGAGCAGAAATAATAAAATGCTTGGGGAAATAAAACCCCAAAACCTAACAAACCACAAAAAAAAAAAAAAAAAAAAAAAATCCCAGACAAACAAAACCAGCAATAAAACACAGACAAAAAAAAGAGGAAAACTCCACTTAAGGTAGAATAAACCTTAAAGTTCAACCTTATATAAATATGTGTTTCAAAGGTCTAAGGGAAGCGTTTCTAGGTATGTCACAAATATGTTTGAGCCAACTGGAATGCCATTAGCAAATAATCTGGATGTGTTACCTAACAGTAGGTGTGTCAGAGCAAAAAATTCTGTAGCTCACTGATGTTGCAGAGAGGTGCATCCTTACATACCCTAGAGCTCTGCGTACTGCTAGACATTTTTCTTAGTCTGAATGTGCCTGCTCCAAGGCTACAGGATTGGCCATGAGCAGACTTCTGAGAGTGAACAGTGTAGTCAGTTTGTCTGACCTCAAGAGAAAGTATCTCTATCTTACAGAGAGCCTAGAGAAAGTTTTAGGGAATTAATCAGTGGACATATGAGCTCCATTTTCCTAAAAATGAAGGCCTGAGGATCTTTCCTTGACCTAGGCTGACCTTCAAAGATCTCATACTGCATTGTGCTTCATTAGGCTGCCCCATTATGCCTTGTCCATACCTCAGAAACAGCCAGGGAGTGACTAAACCAGTCAAAGAAGTCAGGACATCTTGAGTTAATTTAATCTATCCTTTGTAGAGTGAGTTTTGTTAAGGATGTAGCTTCTGCAAACACATAACTCTATCATTTTCCTCTTAGTTGTAAAACACCTATAACCTGTCTGTCATGAAGATACCTTAAGCTGGGGTATGCAAATAATTACACAACTCTTAGGTTTACACTCGCTTGAGAAGGTTTCCAGCAAACCAACTCATGTGCTAATTAGCTAATACCTCTTTTCTTTATGACCTTTTGCATTTTTCCTCCTTTTCTTAAGACCAGATTAACTGGTGATAGCTCTTCCAACTACCTCCAGTCACGCAGAATATGACTGTTTCGCACTAGATCAATGCTTGAATAATTTGAGTGGAAAGGGACCTTTTAATGAAGACAGTATTTCCCTCCCTCCACACAGCTCAAGAGCAAAGCAAGCTATTCTGCCAGCACAAGCATTCTCTGATCAAGGTCTGGCGTCAGACTGCCTCCTTACTAACAATTCAGCTAAACTGCTGGGCTGACCTAGTGGTCCCTTGGAGGTTTTCTTTATCCCAGAGATGGAATAAATTGGGAACTGTACATTTAAAATGTCTACTGCAACAGCTTGTGCCAGAACTTAGCTACTGTGACTGTGTTTACACTGAAAATGAAGGAGAAAGAAGTTAGAAATGAAAGAAAACAGAAGACAGAACTGTACTGTACTCTGGTCTGAAAATCAAAACACAACCAATAGGATTTTTTTTTTTTTTCTTATATAGAATCACATTCAGTTTCTGTAATTGTTCCAAAACCTCAAGAGTCTGGAACAGGAAATGAGGGTTCAAAAGGTACACTTTCAGCTGACATGTTTTCCAACAAACTGAGACTAAATGAAAGGTGGAAACCCCCAAGGATACCCCCTTATTCCTTTTACTCTTGTTTTCCCCAACCATTTTAATTTCAAGAAGCTCTGTAAATCAGCAAGCCTGTAGTGAGGCGTACCTCTCCTTACCAGTTCGCTGTGCGTTTCAGAACAACGTGATTCTCTAAATCACCCCCTTCTCCTCTCGCCACCAAAGAGCTGTCTGTCTCGGCAGTCAGCTTTGCACAGATAGGTCCCCTTATGAATGTAGAAGTCCTCAGATTGTCTCTGTGATGTATCTTCAGTTTTCTTTCCAAGACGTGATGGTAGAAACCACCCATCATGTTTTGCTGAGGCCATGCAAGGGCACGCTGGAGTGTGAGTAGTGCTCGTAAAGGGTCTGTGTAATACTTGATGAGAAAAAAGAGTTAAAGTGAGTTACCCTCACTAAACAACACTCCTGGCATCTGTGCTGCGCATACCTGTGCTGCGTATAGCCATGGCTCATTACTCATCACTTTGCTTTGCACAGCTTCAGGCGATTTTGTGTCGTCCACTGAGACTGACGGTTGCTCCTCACCAGAATCCTAGTTCTGTAGTCAGTACACGTTTTGTCTCCTCCTTCCACAGCTTTCATGCAATTCAGAAAGTCCTTTTCAGAGCTATGACACATTTTATACCATATTTTAGGGTCTGTGGCGTGCCTTCCAGGCATCCCCCGTGGACTGCTGTCTGACTAATGCAATTTCTACAGCCTAAAGGCAGCTTTACAACAACCATTCAGGCTTTCTGTTGACATTAGTCTGTTGGTATTGCATGCAGTAAATAGGACCCTTTCAAAGTTCATATTCTTTATTTTTACATGATTTGATGTTACATCAGTGCCTCTGAGAGACCTGATTTATCCTACCAACAAAACTGGATGCCTTCTCAAAGCTATCCTACTTGTGTCTTCAACTCAGTAGGGTAGGTATCGTCTCTGCTAAAGGAAGAGAAATTCATTGGTCATGCTAATATTTTACCTTTGTTCACTGGTGCTCAAGACTGGTTTTAGCACTACCAAGTAGTATGAAACTTCTTGTGTGTCTTTGTATGGGGCTGGCACTCCCAGGCTAAGTATATATGCCAACAGGAGACAGCTAATGAAAATAACTTTTGGGTTGTGGGCAATTTGGTTAGCTCTGCAACTGAAAAATACAGATCCAAGTCCTCATTTGTATGAAGCTACAGTTCTCTGAAGTACTGAATGAGCCATTCCAAATGCAAGAGGCAGTTAGGATTTTAAAATGATCCAAATTTCAGCAGAACTTTTGTGTACCATGACAATAACATCCACAGGTTAGTAATTATTTAAATTGTCGGTTTCCAAAATATCTTTCAGCAGGGTGTCCAAAATGGCTTTATGGTGTAAAACAATAAACTTACTGGCTTTAGGTACTCCCTACTATACCAATTAAGCACATAAAAAATGTGTCATGCAGGGGACAGGAAGTTTTATTTAATTTTTTGTTTTCACCTGCACAGGAGCAAGAAAACTTTTTGTACCTGGTTTGACATACAGTGTGATGTCTGAATAGTTATCGACATCAGCAGCGAGATTAGACATACAGATGTAGCAGTGTTAAGAAAATAGATCATGAAGAAGAGCTGTGGTGGGTTAACCTTGGCTAAGGTCCAAACGCCCACCCAGCTGCTCTCTCACTCCCCCTCCCCAAGTGGACAGGATGGAAAAGTTCGTGGGCTGAGCTAAAGACAGGGAGATCACTTACCAATGACTGTCATGGGAAAAAGAGACTTGACTTGGGGAAAAATAATTTAATTTAGCGCCAGTTAAAGTAGATCTGGGTAGTGAGAAACAAAAGCAAACATTAAAGCAACACCTTTCCCTGCCTTGTCCCCTTCCCATGACCACCTTTGGTCCCTCACTCCTGAATCCTCCCCCCCCCCACCCCCAAGCAACACAGGAGAGTTTTATTATAAAAGTTGGTTGGGCTATTGTTATAAAGCTAGTTGAGATCGATTTGTCAGGTTAATTAACCACCTGACTCTGGAATCTGCCATGTGTGGTACTGTGTTAGCTTTGCACTAATGAGGGTGCGGCCCAGCATCTGCCTTTGTCAGAGGAGACTGAAATTCTCTTATACTGTTACTGGAGGCTTGTCACGGATAAACCATTAGAACAGTGTCTGACTTTTGACGGAAACAAATCAAATACAATAATTTCATGTAGAATCTACTTTCTGTAAATTTTCCTCTTTTAAAAAATTGTATATATAATTGGAAAGTTAAACTTGCTGCTATTCAGCCTATACCGTACAGGTGGTGTTCACCAAGTGTTATACTTTAAGCACCCAATGGATCTGGTGCGTCTGGTTGGTCGGAGGCCCCAGGCAGAGCACATGTTCCATCGTGACCCATGGTCAGAAATTGATGCAGAAAGAAGGGAGTCTGAAGCCCACTGAGAGAACCTGACAGAGGGGGAATGTGGCAAATGAGCTATGAACAAATGAGGAATCCCATATGTTTCCAAATAAATTGTTTGACTCTGATTAAACCATTTTAATGCTATAATTTTTTCACTTAGACTTACCCATTGCAAAACTTGGAATATCTCATCTGTTCTACTACCCACGGTCATGTATCTAAGACAAACTAGTAATGACAATTCGTTTTAAAATTAAACAAATATGACCCTGTGCTTCTAGATTAATAGATATTATCATGCACTGAGCTATTTCTTGTTTATAGAATGACATTTATCCTGTCACAAGTTGATAATAAGCAGTGTGCTAAAAATGAGCTGAATTTATTTGTTGCTTCTGATGGAATTCGGAAAATTATTTATCTAAGGATTTGGTCTATAAATGTTTAATCTCCTTTTGGCAGTATTATTACATAATTTTCTCCATTAACCCGTTTGCCTATAAACCACTTGAAATTTATTTTGTTTTTTTAACCTTTTTTAGCCCTTAGAGTAGTTCACTTTGATTTCTAACTTTTTTTTTTAAAATGTGTAACCAAAAAAAACCTAATAGCTAATTTATATGCACAGAAGTGAAAACAGTGAAGGGAAAATCAGTGTGTTAATTTAGTACGTAGTAAAAACGTACTGTCATTTGACAGATTCCTGAATTTGGTTTAAACTCATGGAATAATTTTGGATAACTAGAAAAGACAATATTTTTTTGAAGTGCTGAAAACAATTCAATTAGAAATTTTCAAAGGATATTGACATTCCTGACACAGACACTTGCTAAAAAAATCCAACTAGATTCCCAAAATGGTGGATGCCAAAAAAATCTTCATTTATGACTAGTGGTTAGCAAGCTTAGCCAACATATGAGATAGATAGGCAGAAAGTCAGTAATAGAGGGAATGACTCTGTATCCTGGCCAACAGTACAGCCAAAGGGCATATTTGTGTTGCAGTACTTGATCTAGTGAATATTTAATAGAGTTGAATATGGAATAAAGTCAGAAGGAGGTACTGAGAATACCACATAAGATTGTAGCACACTCTGGGGAATTGGTTAATGTGGGTTCAAAGTCTTTCAGAAATAAGCAAGATTTGAACGTAGATCTCTCAATTCTGTGGGTTTTGTTTTTCTTTTTTGAAACACCTCTTCTGGGCAGTTCTGTGAATTGTCTCTTTTTTTAGACATACAACATTTTTAGAAATATCAGAACAGCTTCAGAAAGGTGTTTTCAAAATAGCTTTGTTCTTGGGCTACGAACATGTTACTTACCTTTTCCTGCTATGAGAAGTGATATAAAGGACATGCATTGATATAATGTGGTGATTTGCAACAATAATATTTTGGTGCATATTAAAAAGGATGGGAAGGACCTTAGTTCTTGTCTCTTCAGAAATGTGCCCCAATTTTAATCCTATATAACAAAAAAAGGATTTTTATCTCCCACAAATGAAGAGTATCTCTCCTCATTCGTATTCAGTCCCTGGCATTCTATTACAGCTTAATTGTAATATAAACAATCTGCTTTCTGATGAAGGAAAATACTTTAAATGGTAAGGTTATCAGAAACAGAAGCGATTATTTTGAAAAACAGAGAAGTAAAATATTAAGGAAAAAAAGATACACAAACTTACATATGAAATACAATTAAGAAATTCAGAACATCAGTTATGTTCAGTTTAGTGACAACTAGCCTGGACTACAAGAGTAGAAATATAATATATATATTTCTATATATATAAATAAGAATATAGAAATATATAGGAAGAAAACATAAATTTTTGTATGTGTTCTGGATTTTGCTTTATAAACTCAGCCTTTTTTCCTGTAAGTTAGAAATCTGTTTCCCACAAGATACCATTCTTTATTAAGAAATAGTTATTGTTTCCAAAGTTAAACGGATGTTGGAGTTCTCAGCTCAATGACTCTCATACTTTTTTCTTTTTCTGCTTCTTGAATACTATCGTTCTTGAAACCATGGGGTGCATTAATCTGTTTTTCAAAGGTTATACTTGTTAGCTTTGAAACAAAGCATAAATGAGATGATAAAATAAAATACCCAAACAGTGACAGATTCAAAATGTGGTCTGTGTCTTTCTGTGCTTGTCTATACCATGGTATAAAGTCCTTTTTATTGAAAAATGTCACCAGATGACTGAGACCACTCAGCTGTGCAAGTTCAAATGCCTTTGAACTTATTGGCCACTATTGCTAGTTATCTATCCATTTATTTAAAATAGCTAGGCACTTCAAAAATTATGAACTCATTATGAAATAAACAGCTGACTTCTTTAAATGCACTGGCTTTGTGTGGCAAGGTTTTGGTAGCGGGGGGGATTACAGGGGTGGCTTCTGCAAGAAGGTGCTGGAAGCTTCCCCTGTGTTTGAGAGTGAGCCCATACCAGCCAGCTCCGAGACGGACCCGCCGCCAGCCAAGGCCGAGCGCATCAGCTACAGTGGTAATGCCTCTGTGATAACATTTTTAAGAAGGGAAAAAACGTTGGGACAGATGGAAACAGCAGTCGGAGAGAGGAGTGAGAACATGTAAGAGAAAACAACCCTGCAGACCCCAAGGTCAGTGCAGAAGGAGGGGAGGGGATGCTCCAGGCACCGGAGCAGAGATTCCCCTGCAGCCCGTGGGGAAGCCCCTGGTGAGGCAGGCTGTCCCCCTGCAGCCCAGGGAGGGCCACGGGGGAGCAGATCTCCACCTGCAGCCCAGGGAGGATGCCACGCCGGAGCAGGGGGATGCCCGAAGGAAGCTGTGACCCCGTGGGAAGCCCATGCTGGAGCAGGCTCCTGGCAGGACCTGTGGACCCACGGAGACGAGCCCACGCTGGAGCAGGTTTTCTGGCAGGACTTGTGACCCTGGAGCAGTCTGTGCCTGAAGGACTGCAGCCCGTGGGAAGGGCTCACGTTGAAGAAGTTCATGAAGGACTGTCTCCGGTGGGAGAGACCCCATGGTGGAGCAGGGGAAGAGTGTGATGAGTCGTCCCGTCCCACCCCCCCCCCCCCCCCGCGAGAAGGATGGAGCAGTAGAGACACCATGTGATGAACTGACCGTAAACCCCATTCCCCATCCCACTGCGCTGCTGGGGGGGGGGGGGGGGGGGGGGGGGGAGGGGAGGTAGAGAATCTGGGAGTGAAGTTGTGCCCAGGAAGAAGGGAGGGGTTGAGGGAAGATGTTCTGAGATTTGGTTTTATTTCTTATTACCCTACTCGGGTTGAATTGTAATCAATTGAGTTAATTTTCTGCAAGCTGAGTCTGTTTTGCCCATGACGGTAACTGGTGAGTGATCTCGCCTGTCTTATCTCGACCCACAAGCCCTTTGTTATATTTTTCTCTCCCC
Source organism: Astur gentilis (assembly GCF_929443795.1). NCBI lineage: Eukaryota > Metazoa > Chordata > Aves > Accipitriformes > Accipitridae > Astur > Astur gentilis. Next base: position 48,803,852 of record NC_064881.1, on the reverse strand, counting down.
TGTCCAGCTGAGGAGGGGGAGTGTTAGAACAGCTTTGGTGGGCACCTGGTGTCCAGCCAGGGTCAGCCCACTACATTAATTTACAACACTTTAAAAATATTGCAGATAGGCAAATGACAGCTATCTCCTGTAACCATGATAAAGACAAACGTGAATATGTATCTCAAATGTTATTCAAGTAAACTTTAGAATAAGTGATGTACATTCAATGAAATTTGGCACAGATCTTGCATTTTAGAAAAGCATCAGTCACTGATTGACTATCATTATTCCTATTTCCACATGGGTTTCCTGAAGAAACAAGCCAGAATGAATGATGACCTCAAAAGTGTTTTGATGTCAGTAATTCTTATGGATATTTTTGAAGTTAAGCCATTGACGAATTGGTTCTCAGAGCTGGGATCAGAGATGTGAATTGATTTCTTTGCTGGCTCATCCTACAGAAGTCAACAAAATTATGTAATGAAGTTGTAATTGGGACAGTGAATTTCTTGCCTCCCTTTAAGTGGGAGCCTGGGTATTAAAATTGTTTCTTTAATTTATGAAGTAAAAATGTTAAAATTTTACAGAAAAAAAATTACTGATTTTGGAGGCAGGTCTTCTGACCTAGGGATACCAGACCTGGTGGAACAATGTCTCTTTAAGTCCAAGTTATTTCAGAAATGTGCTTCCATATTCATACTATTTAGAAAAAAAACCCATCACAGCTATTTCATATTCAGTATAAATCCTTCCCTGGAGGTCTGCAGTGAGCTTACAATTATAATTGTAAATTTTCAAATGGAAAGTTTTACATGCTAAGATACACTTCATATTTAGGGAGGGAGATCCGGAAGTCAAGATTTAATTGTTTTATACCTTAAGAGGCATGGGATGAAAATACCAAACAGCAACCACAACAAAATACCTTGTATTAGGAAAGCTCAAGGCCAGAGAAAAAAAGCAAACAAACCTACATAGATGTAACTGTCTCCTAAAAACGTACTTTGTTTTAAAATGTAAATGAAATGTGCTTCGTTTCACTGTTCAATACTGCTGTGTAAATTTGCATATTATCTCCTTCTCCCTTTTCAGTATCCTCGACCAACAGCTGTGACTTGTCAAAACTTGCCAGCACAAGGGAAAAAGAAAATGAAGGGGCATATTGGAAACTGTGTCAGCTTATCTATTGCTTTCAGTAAAATGTAATTGCTGAAGATGCCATTAAGAGGTGTCTGAAAAAATGTGTTAAGGCTGCTTAAATTGTTTTTTTTCTTCTCTCCCTTTAATAGCGGTGGTGTGATACCTAGGAAGGGCAGAAGCAAGAGAACAGAACATCTTGTGTGCTCTTCTCACAAGTTTCCTCCTGTGATGAAGGGCTGCTGAAGCTGATATCTTTGCAGTGGCTTTGACAGCGTCCTTTATCACGGGTGTTTTGCAGTGCCCTTTATATTCCTTCTTGGGCTCTGAACCCCTTCATCAGCCACGCTCCTTTCTGATGCTTGCTTTCACTCTTGAGGCATCATATATTGTACAACAAAGAGCTAGAGGTTTCTGTGTTACCATGCAGAGGGGTGAAGGGAGCCTGTACGTGCAGAGAAAACCCCTATAAGGTGAACCTCCAAGCGTTGTCCTCTGTACTAGTGAGAGGGATCAGGCCTGTGTCATTGCTACTGAGAGTATATTATAAAAAGAGGCCACGTCTGGCTGGAGAAGTGATGCATCTTAGAAGATGGGCTGAATTCTGAACCTCAGCTTGCTAATAAAGCTCCCCCACTTTGGTATTGCTCTGGTTGTTAGGTAGGAAATGAAGGTGGCCATAGAGCAGCGCAACATCTGTAGCCCTCAGTGCTTTATCCACGTGCTTTGTGAGATTCATACTAAGACTCAGAGATTGCAGTATTGGAGTGAGCTGTGGAGGACCTCAGTTTCTCACAGATTCCTTGTCTGGCCCCAGAGGTGAATCCCTACTCATAAGCATACCTTCTAATATTGGGATTTTGGCGCATTACTATCATGCAATGTTGCAGTGAGGGTACAGTCTAATAGCTCAGATTGTTCACTGAGCAGACTATACAGAGACGGAAGCATATACTTTTAATACTGTGACTTTGCATTTCAAATGAAAAGGGTGCTTAATATCTGGCAAGATTCAGATACAAGTAGGAATACTCTAGTGGCAGAAACTTAAGTTGTTCCTGGGAAGGGAAGGGACAAGGAATGATATAAGGAGGGCTGAAAATCTCTTTTGCCTTGCAGGTGACAACTTTGTAGTTGAAGTCAGGATGTCAGCGGTTAGGAATGAAGTCTCTGGGCTGCCATGGGGTGATTTATGGAATGTGGGGTTATCAGATTGAAGTCCAGAAATGGACTGAGCTGCAGTAAATTATCTGTGCTTTTTGGATGAGTGGATCAGGATTCTTTGTGTTTCCTGGATGGCCTCATTATGTTTCTATAATTATCATTTTATTGATAAAGTGCCTGCCCTTGGTGAGGCTCAGGGGATGCTGCACAATTAAAATAACGGATTATGTGAATGTAAGATAATATACTAACAGTTAGAACAAAATTTGTCTTACAGAAAAAAAAGGGTTAGTAGCTGGGATTCTTCCCTAATACTAGAGCTGAAGAGGGAGTACTTTTCTGGCAGTGAAAGCCTCATCCATTCAAATGGAATAGTTTTTTTTAAAAAGTAGCCTATTTCTCATGGGAGCTGCTGACAATTAGTTGTCAACCAACCTAAGTATTAATGCCTGTCTCTCCTGTCTGTTTCCATGATTTTGTGGCAAACCCGTGCAATGGATTTTCTAAATTCTAATTTCTGTCTAACTTTCAGCTCTTGAGCTAGATTCCTAAAATTAGGGAGAATTAGTCTAGGTCATCAAGATATGATATTCAGTTAAAAAAATCTGAAATTCCAAATTAAATTCACACTCAAATAAGAGTGTAGGAATATAGGACAAAAACAGAGATCCATGGAGCAATTTAGGCACACAAATGTTTATCTGCTAAAGGGAATCAGGAGATTGAACAGGATTGATGACAAGCTTTCACCAAAGAGACCTAAGCATTGTGGTACTCAGTGATGCAAAGTGTGAGATAGAGGTGCCAATGTTGACAGGAATTCATAATGATAGATTAAATGTGCGTGTTCCCCATGCAAAGGGAAAAATTAAGGTTCCTGTTTTGTCATTCATACCAGCCCAGAAAATCATCAGTTCACCAACAGGAGAAATTCCAAAGAAAACTGTCCTCGATGTGGGCTCGTCTACCTTTAGGAAATCACATCCTGGTTTGCCTTTCAGAGTGCAGACCTTTGTGCCATACTTAGGAGTCTGCTGGAAATGTGGTTGCCATTCTCCAAATTATTTCTGTACTACTTATCCAGTTATTATCTAATTAAACAACACTTAGTTCTTTTCCCTCTTAGCTGAATGGCCTAACCAACATGCTTTAAGTTCAGGATTCATTCTATTTGCTTTTCTTTTTGGCCCCCAGGTCTTGTCTTTTTGGATATCTAGGTAACAGCTTTACCAAGATAGGAGGAAAGTACTTCAAGCTGACTGGCTAGCGACCAGGAAAAGGCAGCAGTGGGCTCAGGAGGGACCTACAGATGAGATTTTATATGTGTTTTTATTATATCATGCAAAGGAGAGGTCTCTCTCCTTTCCTTTAGAACAGGCTAAGCAAATTAGGCATAGTAATAATTAATCTAGCTGATGGAGTGTCTTTAGGGATGGGGGTTGGTGGGGTCTGTTTCCATTTTCCTGCTTCTAAGCGGGTAAGTGCTAAATGAGCATCTTGGTAAGATAAAGACACTCAGTAGCATCATTCACATGCCTGCACTTGTTAAGCAAAGTTTCCCTCGAAGGTGACTCAGGCTCCTGAATGCTGTGTGTTTAGGATCCCAGACACCCTTCACAAAGTGAATATAGGGTCGATAACTGGAAGGTTATGGCAGACTGAAAAAAGGCCTTTAAGTAGCCCAAACATGAAGGCAGGAGACGACTTTCATTCATTTTTATGTTGATTGGGTCCAAGTAATTATGCTAAATCTTTTTGCTTCTGTGAGATTACTTGCACTGTGTAAAATAAATATTTATTTAGCTCTTTCACCTTGTGGGCAATGCTATCATTCTTCTTTTAATTACTATACAGTTTTTAATAATGATGGGTAGCACTTGTCATGCTGCTTCCATATTCGAAGCACTTTGCAAATGTGAAAGGTGGTTATCTGTCAGTGACTTTCTATAATAAAACTGTGTTAGAGAAAATACTCGGAACTGTTTGTTCTCTGCAATTTCTTAAGATTAAAATAATGTTTATATAAATAACATTAAAAAAAGACTTCCTAGATATGTGTCTGAAAGCAGGTAACTAAATCCCTGGTTTATATTGGAAGTCAAAATGAATTCCATAGGGAATAAACCTTAATTTCAGAGTATATAGGTGTTTAAAATTGCAATCTAAGTTACCATTACAGTTTGTACTAATCTAGCCAACTCAGACAGCAGGATCTCAACCACCCACACAAAAATGCTTGTTTTGGACTAAGCTGCATTTCTGTCCAGACACTTCAGCCCCTTGGTTCCCAGCATTGCTACACACTCTACCAACAGCAAAGGTGACCAGAGATGGGAAGCTCAGGAAAGGATAGGCTGTGAACATGGCAAAAAAGAAATCCTGACTGACGTGTCTACCTTCTATAAAGCTCTTCTGCATGCACTGTCCAAGTCTTTGATGGATGACAAAGGCATTGCAACTCAGTCCCATGAAACATGGCAAACAGTGGTAATCCAAGCAAAATATTCTTGTTTCTACGGAAGCATGGTTTGCATTTACTTTGCTTGGACAAACAACTCATGACAGACAGACATGTTTGGAAATAAATTATTTGCTGCATGTAATGTACAACTTCTCTGGTGGTAACTGGGATGGACTTCAAATTTTCACTTGGACAGTTACAGATTTCAGGATACCTTCATATATTTATACATCTATCTAAACATAGATATAAATATATACACATGTAGGTATAATGATATACATATAAACATATGTAGTATATATAAAATAATGCGAGCTCCATTAACTCTTTGTGGCAGCTCAGGACCTTAAGAATGAATTTTTATAATCTGCTCTTGCTTTTCAGAGTACCATTTGCAATGCAATGAAATTAGAGAGGGGGCACCAACTGTAAGCATGATCAAGAACCCAAATACAACCTCTCACCATTAAAAAGTAATAATAGAAGAGGAAGATATTTTGAAAGTTTGTCGTGGTTTAAACCCAGCCAGCAACAAAGCTGCTCACTCGTTCCTCCCCTGCCCCAGCCCCAGTGGGATGAGGATAAAGAAAAACTTGTGGGTTAAGACAAGGACAGGGAGGGATCACTCACCATTTATGGTCACAGAAAAAAAAAAAGATTTAACTTGGGGAAAACACAGGATCAATTTAATTTACTACCAATCAAATCAAAACAAGGATAATGAGAAGTAAGCCCCAAACCTTAGAACACCTTCCCTCACCCCTCCCTCCTTCCCAGCTCAGCTCCACTCCCCATTTTCTCCACCTCCTCCCCCCAGCAGCACAGGGGGACAGGGAATGGGGGTTGGGGTCAGTTTCTCATACCTTGTCTCTGCCGCTCCTTCCTCCTCAGGGGGAGGACTCCTCACACTCTTCTCCTGCTCCAGCATGGGGTCCCTCCCACAGGAGACAGTCCTTCATGAACTTCTCCAACATGATCCCTTTCCATGGGCTGCAGTTCCTCACAAACTTCCCTGGCATGGGTCCTTTCCACAGGCCGATCTTCAGTCCCAGCCTGCTCCAGCACAGCCTTCCCCAGGGAGCGGCAGCCATCTTGGGGGGCATCCATCCACCTGCTCCAGCATGGGCTCCTCTCTCCCTGGGCTGCAGGTGGGCGTCTGCTCCCCCGCTCCCCTCCGTGGGCTGGGGGGGGACAGCCTGCAGTCTGGTCTCCCCACAGGCTGCGGGGGCATCCCCTCCTTCCTCACTGACCTCAGGATCCGCAGAGGGGTTCCTCTCACATCCCACTCCCCTCACTCACTGCAGGTTCCCCTCTTAAATCTGTTCTCCCACAGGTGTTACCACCATCACTGACGGGCTAGGCCTGGGCCACAGGTGGATACAATTTGGAGCCTGGGAAGCTTCTAGTAGCTTCCCACAGGAGACACCCCTGTGGCCCTTCCCCTGCTACCAAAATCCCCACCACACAAACCCAAAACAGAGTGGTATGAAGCACTGTGGTTTGTACCATTCTCTAACAACTCATAAGCAATAGCTTGTTCAGCCCTTGACTTAGTCCTGTCTTCTTGAAGTATCATTTCAGAAAACTAGTAACGTTAAAAACCAGGCTTGCTATGTCACATGCCTTTCCATCATTAGTATGCATGCAATAAAAAATCTGATATTACTTCATTTTACTGTTTTAATGCCTTTTAAATGTCTACTGGTATATTAAATATTTTTGTGCTCTATGGAGATCAGTGGTCACCAGTGTTAAAAGTCCTTACTACAAACACAGGTGCACACACAAACACACACATACGCATACACAGACATACTCTCTTTACGTATACATATGTGTGTATATTATATATATTTGTATATATTTTACACCCAAATATAGAAATTTATATTAAATGTTGGGTTTGTTTTTTTTTTTTTCACCAAATGAAATCTGTTTTTAAAGTCAATGTAGAGAGGTTGTATCTCAGTCCTTACAATACAGTTGGCCAACAATTCACAAAACAAATTTTTGGGAAGCTTTTTTAGTCTGGGATCATTCTGCTGTCCAATACCTGTGGCCAGAAAGGAAAGATGATGCACTGTGAACACACCAGATGGCAAAGGCAGTTACAGTGGAAAAAGGCTTGGTGCTTTGCCACTGTGTGGACTGCACTGAACAGTGCAGCAAGCCAGTAAGGTAATGATGCGGAAAAAAATAAAAGGTTACAAACAAAATTTCAACAGAAAGGTGATCTTTTTACAGAACAGAAGGCAAGAAAATATTCAAGAAAAAGAGGGAAATCACACATGAAAAACTGATTATTATTTTTATTTTTTTTTTACGATACCAACGCCATGTGTAAAATACCCATATGTGATGGAGTTCTGTAGCTAAGTGGAGTGGGCTGCAAAGTTTAATGGACCCCCAGAAAAAATGTTAGCAAGAAAAAGGAAATCCTAATGGAAGAGGAAGAAAATGAAGGGTGGAGAATGGGAACAGAAAATAACAAACCAAAGATCAGAATTAGAATGAAAACCACAGACAGCTCTGAGGCCCCTGCCTTTCTGGGCAAAGTCCTGTGGCCCGTGGTTTCAGGTGCCTTGTAGGTATTTTATTCAGTGGGAAAAAGCTCTCTCCATTCATTTAGATAAAAAGGTTTATGTGTTTTCATTCCTTCTTGAGGACAATGGAGGTCACAAGGAGGATGAATGATCTTGATTTTTCTTTGGGAGGGAAGAACAGGTCCCAGTTCATGAAACTCATTTCATAAAATAAGTGATAGGAAAGATAGATAAAATGAATGCGATACTTTTTTTTTTTTGTAATTTTTCCCCTTATAACACATAGAGTACACATTTATGAAGCATGACCTGAGTAAGGCTCTATACACAGAGCAAAAAGGTGATCCCTTTAGAAAAAGATTTGTGCAATTACATGCCAACAGAGGAGGGTATCAGATCCAAAAGTGAGCAAGTGCAACAAATGATACAAAATTTTTAGATCAAATCAACATGATAGCAACATAGCAGCAGGTCAAGCACTCTCAGGAATTTTGTAAACAAGGCATGGCTAGTGAAGGAAGATTAATATCTTCTATTAGGTTAAATTACATCGCTTGGGAAAAAATGGGAAAACTTTAGGGAATACCAATTTTTTACAGGCATTGTAAGAAAGAACAATTTTAGGAAGGTGTTTGAAGGAAAGGAAGTTCTGTAGATCCTGGTGGGAAGTTCCTCCCATACATCACAGAAAGGATCAGATTTTTTTAAAAAAAAACAAAACGTGGGAAAGATGGCCTGATAGGGTGAGCAAGGGAAAGTTGACTTGGTGATATCAGGCAAAAGACAACAGCTGAGCTGTCACTGGGCAGGGCTGAGAAGGCACTGGATTGGGAGTGTTACTTCTGTTTAATTTGGAAGAGGAGGATGTTCCTCTCAATCTTTCCTCATGACATGAAGAAATGGGAGTAATTTCTGTCATATTCATGATCTCAATGAGTTTTCCTCTGCCATTTGTGAGAGGCAGGACTTGTGGGTATCTTGGTCTAATCATGATGGCTATATTCAGTAGAAATTACGGTTTTCGTTTTCTTAAGATGGAAATTGTTAGGTGATTAGAAAACAAAGATGCCTATGCTGTTTCCCTCTAATAGAAAATCCGAGGTAAAAATGTACCAGAGCAGGCTTCACATGCTTAGATAGTTTATTCTCCCTTCCCTTCCCTTCCCTTCCCTTCCCTTCCCTTCCCTTCCCTTCCCTTCCCTTCCCTTCCCTTCCCTTCCCTTCCCTTCCCTTCCCTTCCCTTCCCTTCCCTTCCCTTCCCTTCCCTTCCCTTCCCTTCCCTTCCCTTCCCTTTCCCTTCTTCCTGTAAATGGTAATGGGGGAAAAAAGAACCCAACAAAAAAGAGCAACCTAGGAGAACATACTAGATATCAATGGCCAAAAATAATCTTCATTTTATACCTATTATATATATACAGATATATGAGGCAGATACATCAGAAATGAATGGGTTAGATAAGATCAGGAAAAAAGCTACAGGCAAGTGTAATCAACATAGTCCACTTTCAGTGGAACAGTTATGATTTAGAGATGCTGAAGGCTTGGCCTATAACCTGCGGGTAATGTGGTTTTCAGGGCTACACTCAGATTTTTTCAGCCTTCCCTACCTACAGAAGAGCTGGCAATCGGCCTCCGGTTCTGTGAATTAGTCTCCAAAGGCTCATTTGAGCATCATGCACAGTGGTCCTTAACTAAGAATTTCCATTGTGCCGGAGCTGAAGTTGCAACCCTTAGCATTGTTTACATGGTACTGCTGCTGTTATTTTGTCTTGGAATTGCAAATTTCCTAGTTATGGGAATCAGCAAGTGAGAACCATCTCTCTTGTGGGCAAACCTTAACATGTCAACAGAGTGGAAGAAAATGTCGCTGCTGGCACTTTGGAGAAATGCCAAGGTAAACTACTAGGCAACAAGTGGAAAATTTCACTCTGTAAACATTTGGCCTGGGACTTCATCAGCCAAAATCAGTGAATATTAGAACCAATAGATGCCCTGCTACGCATCAGAGTTTCTTAGCATGGTTTATTTATTAAAATATATAATGGATTTTTAATGAAGAATATAATTGGAACTTTTTATAACAGAAGGAGTGGATATTCCCCCCGCATCCCCTTCACATAGCTTATTGTTTCAAGTCATAAACACCTGACCTAATTTTTTTTTTTTATTCCCCTCTGGTTGATAGTGGTAAAAAGTAGGTCAGGTTCAAATGCAATTGCTCTGTCTGACATTTTTACTGATACAAAGCAGTTACATGAAGCTGTCACATTTCTGAGTCCCTTGCTGCAGTTGGTAACCACTTGCTCCTACTAGATATGATGTTTTTCTAAAATGTCTCTTTTAAATGGCTGGACACTTATATTTTCATTTTATTCAACACCTTTTTTTTTTTTTTTTTTTTTTTTTGGTGTGCCTATCAAAGAATGCCTACGCACTGTGCAATAAAACAAATCCACAGAATAAGATTTTAGTACATCAAATCTACAATTCCCTCATGCATGTTTTTACAACTGTTCCATGAAACATCTTTATCAATAATTTCATTTCTCAGGATTTTTGTTACTAAAGGAAAACCATCACTTCAGTTGTGTAAAAGTATCTCACTAAGAAATGGATTTGTTGCCTAGTAGGAACTCATGCAAGGAAGGGAAATACAGATAGAAACAGCAAATAGAAGCAGGTCCCAAAACCAAGAAAGTGAATTCCCTTGTTCCCTGGTACGTCACTGCTGTAGCCCATGAAGAGCTTTAGACAGTCTGCAGGGTTTTTTATTTTAGAGGAAGCAATGTTGTTGAGCCTCACAGTTAAAGAAGCCTTTCTAGAACTCCTTCTCAGTAAATATAAATTGCATGTGAGGCACTGTTTGACAGGTCACAGCTTCCACAGACCGAGCCCTGAGTAACAGGACTGTAATATAAAATACTCCAACCTGGTCTGAGAGTGGGCAAATAGCTGGATTGCAATCCATCATAGCAGGGCACAAGTCTCACCACTGCTGGGTCAAAACTTCAGCTGTTTGTCAAATAACACTATAAATCATCTTATATGGGGGTTCTTTTAAGCATGGGAACTGGATGCTAAGTAGAGCCCGGGAAACTGGAAAACTCAACAGCTTCACAGTGCAATTTAGGCACCCAGCTGTCATAGGCTTCTGTGACAATCCCAGGTAAAAACAGACACATATGATCGTCATGACCACAGAATATTAATTTAACTTAGTGCTAGTTCTAGCCAAGAGTGTAGGCAGGAGCTTTTTTGTCATTGTGGTACATGTGAAAGTCTCATTTCTGCGTCACAGTTAGAACCCAACCTAAGAGCAATGAAACTCTGAATAAAAGCATTTCAGACTGATCTCTCCCAACCATGTGTATAGATTCGCTAACAAAATTCGGATTCCTGACATTGTATCAAACATGAAAAAAAAGTCTAGTGCTGGCTATGTATCTTGCTGCTTCTCTTGCTTTATTTTGTGTTTGGGATGATTATATGAAAACTTTCCCTTTAACATCTGCTGCCTGCCTGTAAATGATGAACTAGGTTCCAGACACAATTTCTGCAGGTAACCAGCTGTGATACCCTGCAGTGATTTATAATACTAAAGTGTTTATGGAGATTTTTGAATTTACATGTTTATGAAGTTTACAGTGTGACATAAGAGGGAATAATTTAATTGATGTTGTTTATTTTACTGCAGCCATGGCTCTAAGGCGCTCGGTACAGTAAATTAAGTTAGTGTGTACATCTCACTATTTGGTTGCAAACCTCTACTCAACAGGACATATCTTGTAGAGAGAGAAGTGTTTAAGACCAAGAACAAGAGTGAAAATTTTGTACTCTGAAAGCCATTCACAATGACTCCGTAATGCAATTTAGTTAAGAATTTAAATTGTTGAAAAATAAATAATCAGGCAGGGAATGGTTGTCTTTCATTGTTATGGAATTAAGCATCCTCTGGAAGTCAAACATTGACTGTGAACATGTGTCACTACATGAGAAAGAAAAGAAACATGTTCAGTAGAGAAGATCCCAAAGCAAATTGCTGCCGTAGGATTTTAGTGTAATTCTATTGCTACTCATCCCGCTTGTCACGAGAAAAACACAGAAAGGAGGCATCTGTTTCTATATGCGCAACACTAATTAACTTGAAGGACTGTGTTTTGTCACAAACTACATGGAATAAGTTCGATACAGTTGTTACTGAAGTTGGGGCTGGTCCTAGGCTTTCCAGCAGTTTATGCTCAATGAGTGACAGTAACTCACTAGTACTGCAAAGCATCATCCTGTTTCTGGTCTTTTGGTGGAAATCAGAGGCTGGGAGGAATTTGAGAACTCTGAAGACAATTGAATTGTGCTTTCGTTCTTCCTCTTTCCTGATCCCTGCAACCTCATCAAAGGATGATACTGGTTCCTTGGTAACATCACTCCAGAGGATGATCTTCTATGCTGGATAGGGTTGGCTCAATGGCATGGGAAAGACGGGATTGCTCAGGGGCTTTGCCACGCAGAATGAGTGAGGGCTACGGAAGATCTCCCTGCAGTGTGATAACCTGATCCCTACCCCTCTGGGATCCTTTCCCCTTTTTCCTCCTGCAATAACGGGTCCTTTATCCCAGACCCCAGGCTGGGACCCATGTACTTTATTAGATCATTCCTCAAAGATTCAAACTGATCCTGTACATACAACAGGTCACCAGATATTGTCTTAGCTCTTTGTCAGTAGGTTAGGAAATGCAAGAAACAGCCTTCCTGGAAGTCAAGAAGGAGAAAGCAGTGTGGAAGAGATTGCCCAGTTCAGTTGTTTCATTCCTTCATTTGCTTTGACCCGAGGTGCTGCCTTTCCCCTTTGAGCACACACGCTCTATGCTTGTAGGTAGAGCAGGCCTCTAGATACACTTCTAGGCAAACATCTGTTTTACTCCTAGTTAATGTTGGTGGCTTTGTCATACAAAAAAAAAAAAAACTCACAAAAAAAACCAAAAAACCAAAAAAACCTTTACAATCAGGTTACATTAAAAAAAAAAAAAAAAAAAAAAAAAAAAAAGAAAGAAAAAAGGAAAAAAAAAAAAAAGAAAAAAGTGCCAGGTCTTGAAAACTAATTTCATAGGCAACCACTACAGCTTGGCTTGCATCTGTATGTTAGTATCTCTTGCCATCCAGAACAGGTTGGCTTAATCCAAATTGCTTTTGTGAACAATCCCTGTCCTGTGCAAGCCCCAGTGCCTAGAAATGTCTAGGAATGGTTGGGGAGAATGCTGTCTAATGCAGGACAAAACTAGGCTAGGAACATGCTAACAATTAATTTATTGGTATTGTTTATTGTGGGATAGTGCCTTGTCCCTCAACCAAACAGACAATATCTGGATGCATCTCTGAACAACAAATCTGCAGTAAGGAAGACTGAAATCACAGCTCTAACCATTTTTGCTTGTAGAAGGGTAGAATCCAGTTTCCACTAAGCAGCAGACCATTTCAGAGGAAGATTTGTGCTAAACAATCACATCCACATGCTGTTCTTATGCTTGGACTGGTTACCATTCCTGTGGCTAGCCAATTTGCAAATAAAGATGGAAATGAAACAGTAGAAAGAATAATAATAAAAAAAGACTATAGAAAATAAATATTAAAATAACATTGTAAAAAGTAATTATAGGATTAGGATTATAGAAGAAAAGGAAAACTGAGAGCCTGACATTGTGTAAAAAAAACCCCAAAACAAACAAATAAAAATACCAAAAACAGAAAAGCAAAAATTACACCCTCCTCAGAAGCACCAGAAATAATAAATGGAATAGGAAAAATTAACCTTCCAGTCTTCAGGTTTTTTTCTAAAGTAGCAAAATAAATATCAATAAATTAGCAAAATTTATCCAGATTAGCAGAATTTTTCTGAGGTGAATGTAAATTTCAATTTAAACAATTTACCTTTTTTCAAAACAATACTGTCTTGTGTACATTCTAGTTTTAGAAAATATTAGTTAAAAGACATTGATAACATCTTTGAAAAGAATTTTAAATCATTCTGCCTTCCTGCTTTAAAGCATTTGCTTAAAGGAAAATTGTGTAGAATTTAACAGAAAATTTCAAGCATTCAGGAGTTTGTTGTTTGCTTGAAATGATCATCTGGCATTTAATAGAGAATTAGATCCCTGCTATTGAATTCCATAGGATGACTCAGATGTTCTACAGAGAACAACCTTTTTCTCTATTAAGTGTCTCAGATTTTTAGAGTAATTTCTAGAGAACCTAATTGATTAAGTCACAATTAAGTTCTAAAGTACTTTCCCACCAGGGTACAAACAATTAACACAAGCCAGATTCTTCACTGCCTGGCATTTTGTGCAGAGAGAATGAAAAATGGTTATGATGTGATATCATTGTACACACATTTTCTATTTATTATGCATTAATGCAGAGACCACAAAGTGTTCTCTCCTCATTTTTCTCTCTCTTCTTAAAACTCTTCATTTTCAGACTCTGTAATAGCTCCTCACACATGATGTTCTGTAATCCCTTTATCATTTCAGTTGTGCTTCACTGAGTTTTTTCAATAGCTTATCTATGTCCTTTGTATACTGCAGGGACTAACCGTGCTCTCTACTTCATTGCTGGCAATGCTAAGGAAGGAAATGCTGGAGACAATCCTTCACATCACACTCAAGTAGCTCCTATTAAGCCTTTTTTGGTGGCATGCTTAAAGAAAGCTACTAGGAACTGGTGCTTTCACTGTATTAGTCTGAATAAGAAAGCCCACGGCCGTCAATAATATGTGAGAGACCTGCTGAAGTAGAATTATTCAGCTCTGAGCTACAACTCCGGACAAAGAACAGTTTTTTATTAGATCACCTACTTGGAAGAAAAGGCCCGATTTTCAGGCACTTGAGATCTTTTTTAGTCCTTTCAAATGTCTGAGCCCATACATTTGTTTTGTTAATGATACAGAATCACAAAATCAATGAGTTGAGCAGGCACCTCTGTAGATTGTCTTGTCCAACCTCCTACTCAAAGCAGGCTTAGCTAGAGCAGGTTGCTCAGGTTCACAGCCAGTTGGATTTTTAGTACTTCCAAGGACGGAGACTCCACAACCTTGCTGGGGAACCTATCTGACCACTCTCACAGTAAGGATGTTTTTTTCTTATGTTTACAGAGAGATTTGGATAATCTCTCCGTATTCCTTCTGGATCACCTGGCCTGACTTCCACCTTTTGGGGACTGCCTTTTTGTGTTTGAATTTAGTTAACTAAATGTAGTTTGGTCTAATATAAGGCAATAATTCAGCTCACAGTGCCTGCCTCACTTGTGCCCTGAGAGCATCATGACTACCACTACGTCTTCTACAATTCTAATCATACTAAGAAGCAAAGACTGTTTAGTAAAAAGATACTTAACTGAAGAAAAACATATTTAGCGAATCCTAAATTGCCAGGCCTACATGGTAAATATAAATTTGGCACAGCCACATAGAGTAAGGATTTTGGTCTGGAAAGTAGTGAACAGCCTTAATATAAAAAATGCTGGAGTCTAAAAATTTTCCTTTTGACTTTTGCATAGCAGTGTTACAGGCAAGAAATATGACTAAAGATTTTCGATGAAAAGGACTATAGACATCTAGAGCACATTGCCGGAGCATCATTGTAGTAGCAAAAAAAGACCAAAAAAACCCCTTCTGAAAAATATCAGAGGCTTGCCATAACATTTCATAAATTGGTATCACGGCAAAACAACCTGCTTCACCAAGAATTCTGGGTTCTCCGAACACTTTTCAGAAATCAGCTTCTCAGATGCATTTTATAATATTCTATTGGAAAAAAAAAAATGCCAGAACATTTATTTACATGGCTACATCTTAATATCTCTGGAGTAGTAGCTACAGACCTGTAAAAATAAAGTATAACAATTGTCCTTCCACCTCAGTTCTGATAAGCTGGTCAATACGTTGTTAAATGGTATTGATAATGAGTATGTTTTTTTGAATAGTCTCTTCCTAAAGAAAAATTCCAGCTATGGATTAGTACTCTCAAATCTCACTTCTGTGTCTGTTTTACAAGATTTCTTGTTCAGAATACCTTAAAATTAGACATTAAAATCTCAAAAGAGAATGGGATGCATTAATAAATTTTAGATGCTTACAAATTACAAATGGGCACTTAAAGTCTCTATAAACTAGGACAAAAAAATATCTAATCAATTACCTTTATACTTTCTCTGCAAAGGTATGAAAGATCACCTTTGTCTGCAATTAAGTACTCAGTTGGCCAGTAGGCTACATATATCCTTGGCAAACTGGGTATCATGGGTACATTTTCATGCTGAAAAAAATTCCAAAATATTCACACATGGGTCTGAGATAGACAGCTCTGCCAGATCACCCACAGACCTTGAGGGCTGTCAGCCCACCTCAGAGCAAAGACTGAACTGAAATATTTTGAAATGGAGACAAGAAGCCTTAGAGCCAGGACTGCAGATCCATCCTCCCTAGAGATGAGATGTGGGACCAAGCACACATCTTGTGTGAATTAGGCAAAACCAAGACAAACAGCCATTTATAGCTGCAGGATGGGCCACCATTTCTTTCAGCTTCCAAAAACCTGCAGGCACTACATATATATGAACATTCAAGTGTTACCTAGCTTTGGTTTCTTTTCCATCCATACTTTGTGATTGTGCTTCTAAGGTATCTCCAAATTTTAGCAAAACCAATTCCTGGATGACAAGAGGATCCTAACCTTCAGTCTAGTGAGGTTAGTGTTGGTGTTCAGTGCTCTTAGAAATCTCTGAAATTTCTGACACTGAGTGGAGAATCACCTTCAGGCTTAAAGGACAAAGAAAAGCAGGGCTGGCAATGGCTGGTGGTCTTTACTCCTCTTGCCAGGTGGGTGCAGTGTGACAGCCATTTTGTATACCCGAAATTAATACGTAACAAGAAGTCAAACAACTGTACAAAAAATGAACAAAACAAAAAACAACAAAAAATGTCTACTGAAAGGAACCTGATCAGGCTTCTGCACTGCATAGTGCTCCAATACAAGACTGATGAATTTAAGATGGAAGAAGAAGAATACGGGAGGGAAGGGATGCATAAGTAGGTGTGTTTACAGTGAGATAGATAAATGGATTAGACACAGAGAAAACAGCGGTTTGATAGAATTGTTGGTGAAAAAGAAATTCAAAGAGAGGATTTTTCTGATTTCTATTTTCCTTCCACCTTGGAAAAGCAGCTCTGTAAGTACACACTGAATTACCACACCTGTTTATTTAATTTTGCAAGTTGCATCATTTCAGTCTTAAACTTTATTTTATTCTTTTTCATTTGTTGGAAAAGAAAGAATGTTATTTTGGTAGGAGGGAGAATTGTGAACTATAAAAAATAATCTTGCTTGAGGCAAATATCATTTTCCCACACCCTGCCTGCAAATTTGGAAGAGATAGTGAACTGCTGCCTATGTATCTTACAGTGGAAAAAATGTTTTATTTCGAATAATGATTATACATATATATATGTAAATATATATATATGTGTGTGTGTGTACAGGTACACATGCATAGATGGAAGGAAGCAGAGGGTGAAGAGCAGGAATACATCATTTAAGGAAGAGAACTTATAACAATTAGAAAGGCAGAAACCTAACTGATATCACACAGGGAAAAACTCCAGTCTTGTTAAATGTTTCTGTTCAGACCCAGTAAAAGGACAGCTAAATTAGTTCAGGTAGAGAAAACTTTCATATCTCCCTTTACCCCTCCAACTTCCTTACCCATGCTTACAACAAAATTTCATAAAGAGTTTTCTGTGGGTATGAAATAACTGAGTGCTTCATTATCATGTGCTTTTGAACCTGGAAAAAAAGAAAAAATCCTGCTGGAAAACCTTTATCTGTGGTATTTCTGGTCTGGTTCAGATTAGGAAGTTCCATCATTTTTTAAAGAAAGGTTCAGTTTATGATATTTAGTAACCTCCAGAGGCTTGGGTGAGTCAGATAAGCTTCCGATAAACATCTGACCTTTGCAGGGTTTATCCAAAGCGAAGGGAAGCTATTGAAGTGCACCTATCGCTAATTCTGCACTTGTTCCAGGCGGGAAATTTTCACTGATGTTAATGGGAGCTCTGTGCACTGAATGAGAGGAGGTTATCCAACAGATATCCACACAAAAGAAAAGTTACCAGCGTATGAGTCGGAAGACAAAACAGTGCCAGAAAATTCGTTCTTGTGGTATGTCAGGTACTTTGCTTTTTAAAATAACAGTATTACCTATAAAGCTAAATTGATTAAATTACAAACTGAAAGTAACCTTTTGCTTTCAGCATATATTTCAGCTTCCAAGTTGCTTCCGTGTACACATGCTTGCAAGATCTAAAAGACAGTTTGTGTAGTTTATACAAATTGATCTGGCAGATTTAACTTCTTTGAAGTGCAGAAGTTAAAACTATTTTTCCTCTTGATTTCAATTCACTCTTAGCAAGCCAAAAATAACACTATCTATCTCAGCAGTATATTCTAGACTTCATAGCATTTAATTGGCCCGGTTCTTGTTTATACAAAACCAAAATGAATTACTCACCGGCACAAGTTTAGAAAATAACCTGAAAACTGGTATGTTTGAAACACCCCTGCCAGGAAAATTGGCTGGATGCTCCACCACCCCCTCGCCTCACAAGCCTGCGAGGCATCAAGTAAGAAGAGCAAACACAGCCCTTTCTCTTGACTACCTCAAAGCTCCATTGCTTCTTGCTCTGTTCTCTCACTTCTTGACTTGTGGAGCAGAGCCGGACATTGAGAGCAGTTCAAGATAAAGCTGTAATTCAGGGGTTTCTATAACGTAGAAAGGGGAACATAAAAAAACCCCACTTCATCGTCATGACTCACAAATTAGGGGGCATTTCTGGCCTGCCAAATCTGCAATACTTACTTGGCTCCCTGTTCTTAGCCTGAGAAATTTATTGGGAATATCTACAGCATCTTAAATAGCATGGACAGGAGCAGTTCACTGGAAGTTAAGAAACCAGGCTGTACTTCCCTAAAGCCAGGCCGCAGAAACTGAACAATGGCTTTCAACAGAACTAATGGAGGGAGATAAGCTATGAAAAGCGAGATCTCTCTAGAATTAATAATGCAGCTGCACCAATTTATAGCAGCTGAAGATCCAGTCTTTCGCCTATCTTCTTCCCTGATAAAGCTTTCTCGCTTTTTAAGAACAGAGAGTTTTCTTTTCTATTATCATTTCTATTTTCCCCTCAATGCGTTATTTATTCATTGGAATGCAGAGCTGACCTCAGCTGAAAATTCACTGAATGTGGGTCCTGCACCACAATGCTTATCTCCAGAATCCCAGCTAAAAACCCCTGACCTGTGTATTTTCATTGTCCTCCCCAGTACTCTATTATATTCATGATATTTTTGACAAAACAGTGAAAGAACAATGCTAGAGATGTGAATACATTTCCTTTCTCCCTCGAGCAAAACAAAACCTAGCCTGCCTCAGGCGTCCCTTGATGAAAAAAAGAGTTAATGCATTAAACATAGGACATATCCCAGAATTTTAATAGGATCTTTAATCCACCAAGTTTGGACATGTAATTGTTAACATTTTGTTTTTCATTATGGAATGTTTTGTGCTTAGGGTACTCCAAGAAATGAACATCTGGTATTAATAACTTTTCAGCATAAAAAGCTCAACAAAATTACAACTTATTGTAGTTGGCAGATGGGTTGCAAAAAAATGAAGGAAAAAAAAAAAAAAAAAAATCCACAAGACACCAGCCAGATTAATCCACTGCAATATAGATCCTGATTTAATTCAAACAATGCATAATGCATTGACTTCTAACAATAGGTGGCTATTGTGAGCAGTCTTTTCATATTTAGGCATATTCAGTAATGATTATTCATGTAAACAGGCTTTTTGTTTACAATTAATCACTGAATTGTTTTGACTGGTGTGTTGGTTCCAGCTTTGATAGGAGATAGTACATGCGTATTGTGGAAGGAAGAGTCTCAGAAAAGTAGAAACAAGCTCCCTGTTCCAGAAAGCTCTTGGCACTGAGTCGCTACGCTCTGTTTCAGAAGCAGTAAGTAAGAGACTGAACAAAACGTGGTTTCCTCCTTCCACCTGCCTCTGGCTGTGAAGGATCAGGGAGGGTCATTGTGTGGGATGACATTTGCCACCATTAAGAAAAACTTGCAGTACAAAACTGGCTTGAGTTGAAAGCATTTGAATGAAGGGGAAATCATCATTGACTAACTATACTGCCACAGCTCTCATCTGAAAAAGGGTTGACTAGACACATAGGTTGTCAGTTCTGCTAGATCATTAACTTCCAGCTTCCTGTGCTTCGTAAAGACTTGAGGGTCTTAGTTCACAATTTCTTTCTTTCTTTCTCTCTTTTTTTCATTTTTTTTTCTTCTTCTTCTTTTTTTTTTTTTTTTTTTCCCTCCTTCTTCTCTATTTCTTACAAAGGAGGTTAGAATTTCTTTCCTCACTTACAACTTTGTTTACCTGGAGTGACCCCAGGAACTGAAACAGCTTTTAAAGGAGATTCGTATTACGGTGAATGACAAAAATCTGACTGTAAAGTTATCACCCTGAACTAAACCTAGAACTGTTCTGACTGTGCGTGATGGACTTGGATGGTGTGGAGCAGGTACCTATCCCATAAGGACTGAGTTATTTCTGAAAGAATATTTTTTTCATTCCTAGAGGGAGAAAATATGTAGAGATTTTTTCCACATTCCTTTCCTTTATAGTCATCCAAAGGGAGACCATGTCCTTTACTAGGTCAAAAGAAATCCAGTGTGAAAGAAATAAACTATCATGAAATCTGAAGAAGAAGAAACTTTAATAAAAGAGAAGGTAAACATGAAATTGGGCAGATAAAGTTTATTGGGAAAAAAATCTTCGTAGTCCGGCATCCTGCCGTCACCTGGTGGCTAGTAAATGCTTATGGAATCAAAGACAGCGCAAGTGCAGTGTGATCCTCAATACACCCTCCGAGTCATAATCAGATCAGGTATTCCTGAGAAGCTGGTTACATCTAGATAATCTTATTTAAAACCTACAAGTGAACTGTCCTCCATGGTTTTGCTAATTCTTTTATAACTTGTTTCTATGTTTGGCCTCGGTAACATTTGTAGCAGTGAGCTGCCCAATGTAATTATATACTATGAGAAAGATTATCTTCTCTGTTTTAATCCTGTTGTCTAACAGATTCCCTCAGTGGCCCTTAATTTTTTAATTGTGATAGTGAATATTTTTTTGCCTTTTTTATCTTATTTCTGCCACTCATTATTTTATATACTCCTATCACAGCTTGGATTTTAGAAAAATGACATCCTAACACTGCAGCTGAAATTACTGGGATTAAAGTGGAGGAACAGCAACAATGCTTTCAAAGAACCTGGGAATGTGATCCAATGTGTTAAATGTGACTGGCAAGTCGTTGAAACAGCTTCAAAAACCAGCAAACTGTTCAAGGACTGGGTTCCGTTGTGGCATTGGCTGAAAGTCTCTTGCCTGAATCAATGCCACAAAATGAAGTTGAAACTCAGTGCAGTCATGGTTAAAGGATGTAGGAGCCATTTTAGTATGAAAAGTCTCGGGCAAGAAAACACAGAGCCACTGTATTGCCTCTTCTATACCCTGTTGGAGTGTTTGCTGTCCCCCTTCAGTGTCTTTGCCCATAGTAGATCCATAATGTTAAATAACACAAAGCCAAGGATTAAGCTCAATCTTTCAACCATGATCTCCTAAACTAGTTATTACCAGTGTACTCCTGAGTTTGGTTGTGGCCGATGCCACCAAGCATTCTCCCACGTAATACCTGGGCATGGTTTAACGGTCAAGGCAGTTCCCATCAGGCAGTATGGAGAACTTAAGATCATGTTAATCTTCCTCCAGTCTATGTAGACCTCCAAACTATCTCAGCAGGCTTTCATCCTCAGTTTATTATGTAGTGACGTTGTACCCTGGAGTGTGCAATATCAGCTTTTTGTTATACAAACACCACTGAGTGGGGCTTCAACACAATTATTTCATCTGAGGTTGGGCAAGAAGGCACAGACACAAAGAGCAATAAGAACATCTCAAAGCCAAAAGATGCCTCATGGAAATGAGGGGTAGCCCAAGGCCAAATTTTATGTGGTACCAATACTTAGCTCATGAAAATTGGATGCTGAGTCTGTTCTATTTCAAAGTATAGATGTAGCCATACAGATGGGCTCCTGGCAGGAAACAAGAAAGTCAGACCACATCTTTCCTGATATCTGAGCAGCAAAAAAGCAAAATCTGTTCCCCAGGACTCAGCTTGTTCGGTTTTGTACCTAGTTATTTTGAATGATGTTAGACATCGTGATCTTTGAGTTTCTTGAAACAGATGTTGCACATTCCAGGGTAGTATGTAACTACACACCTTTTCTTGAAACTCAGAGCAAGAAAAGGTGACTAGTTTAGTAATCAGATTATCCTGATAAATTTGCATATCTAGTGAACGAGTCACCATACATGTCTTTTCCCTCCTTCCTATATTATTGGTTTTACCATCTTACCTGTTTATGTTGTAAGAAACCTTTGGTAATGGGACTGTTTCTTACTACATATCTCTATTGTATCTACCTCTGAGCCCTAGTTAGTGCCTGGGTGTTGTTATATTGAAAATAAAACCAAAGAGATCTGGTTGACAGCCTCCTGATGGAAATCTTCATGGCAAAACACTGATTCAAGGGTAGCAGCTTTAGCTGGAAGGTGCTGATTTAAACTAAAAAATATTTTGAAATATAGCTCTTAAAAGTTTTGAAACATTTCAGATTGAAACAATAGGAAGCTACAGAAATGGAAAAAAAAAAAAAATAAAAATCAAGTTTCAGTTTACCCAAACAAAAGGACTCCTTTGTTAACAAGGAATTTAGTTCTGAGAGGTTTTTTCCTCTTTTCTTCCTGGGGGGAAAAAAAAAAAGTCTTTTGTGCAAAACAAAAAAATCTGTTCCCTGCCCAGATTTAATAATACCTGATGCAGTTCTTAATTTTTTTTGAAACTTGGCAGACCGTTTGTCAGTGCCCAATAAATTGGCAATACTTGTGGGGACTTCTCTTAGAGATATTAACCATTTGAATCAAGCAGCATCATCTTTTGACTCTGGAAAGGTAGCTTTCTGTGTAGCTGTCATCCTTAAAGAATAGTACTCTTAAAGCTCAGCTTATAATCACCTAACACAACCTATACCATATGCAAATATGTAATTCACATGAGATTGGCTCCCGAGGGAATTCCTATTAGAAGCATGAACTGTATTGAGGGCGACAGTCTTTTTAGTGCCATTAAGGTAAATGAGGTGGTAATGGGAAGTGCAGATTATACTAACTTCAATAATTTATTTCATACTTCCCATCAGGGTAGCTTTTACAAACAGCTAGTGTTCTTAATTGAAATGTAAATGCATGATAAATTATGAAAAATGTATTACGAAAAGAAAAACACGGTAAAATAAAGGGAGTAAAAGCAAGATTCTTAAAGCAGAGGAAAAACATGAGCGTACATGTTAATTAGATAGCACAAAATGATAGGAAAACAAGAAAGCACACAGAGGAATGCCTGTGTGAATACGACGAGGCACACGTGTCCACAGTATTAATGCAGTCTTGCTAGTTGTTACTGAGCATCCACGAGCAGCAGTGTATTCCTCAGTCTGTCTGTCTGTGATGCCCTGGCGTCTGGGGTTTACATGTGTACATCCCCTGACAGGGGGTTTGTAGTTCATGACATTGTTCTACATCAATGGAACGTGAACTACATCCCGACCCCTCTGAAAGACCCTGGCAACGATTTTCAAAGGCAGTCAATGATTTTGGCTGCTTCTGACCTCCTTTTTCATCATGTTCGCATTCAAGGTGTCCTAGCATGCAGGATTCAGGAAAGTGTGTCAGATTAGGCACCAAAATGAGTCTTCCGGTATAATTAAAATTACGAAAGATCTTGATGTCTTGTGTTGAAGGTGGCCCTGAATAGCCCCGTTCATAGTCTCATAGACATGCTTTCTTTCCACAGAAATTTGAAAATAGAAAAATTTACCAGGCAGGGAAAATTTAATGGAAGTATGAATCATGTTGTCTTGTACTGCTGCAGTTTAATTACAGCATGTTGTGATTTTTTAACTGTTTATAAGTTGCACCAACAGAGCCTGGAGAATACAGTTAAACTGTTGGAAGGTTACTGGTCCAAGTGAATACTGCATACTAGAATAAAACACATCTCTACAATTTCTGGCAATGCCTGAACATGTCTTTCCAAAAGTATCTCATATATTTGAAGTAGCAAGTGTCTAATTAAAGACTAAGGAGGTGCCAGAAATTTCAGAAAACATTTGTTTAAGTTGTTTCAATAAATGAGCATATTGTGCCTTCTATTCCTTCAATAAGAGATAAGTTTACTGAAAACATTTTTGAAAATAAAAAATTTGAAAAGTCAGTAAGTCTTCTGATAAATTAGAAATGCATTTGTTCAAAATTCCCTGACCCAACGTAAGCCCTGAGTAATTAAATATAAATGCATTTTTCCTTATCAATGCCATAAGACACATCAGTGTTAAAAATGCACTAAAGAATCACTTACTGAGGAGATGTCACACCATCTTCACTACAAGAATATCTGGACCTTATTTGGCAAATCTATGGAAGCCTTCTTCACTGCACAGAAGTCTGTTCTCTCACAAAACTTGGCAGGTCAAGCATGATGTAAAGAGCAATGTGTGCAAGTCAGATTTCTTTATCTCACAGAAGGCACAAAGCAGCAAAAAAAAAAAGGTGACCCATTACTAAGTGAAGTTTTTATTTCCTCTTTAGAGACAAGCAGCCTACTGACCTACCAGCAGAGGAAATCACAAGGATGATTCTCAAGGGAATATTCTTTACTGAAAGTATTCAGTAGAATATTTTGTTAGAGCCACAGAAAATAAAAATTTAGTGTGAAAACTGCAACATTAGCTACAAAAGAAATGCCTTTGGCAAACAGTTCAGATTCATTAATGATCAAAAGACAAGACAAACATAGTGTGGAGATTGGAACTGCTGGATGACCTGCTCAGAACCATGACAAACATTTCTACATACACTCTTTTCTGGGCCAGTTAGCCTCTAAATCTGTCAGGGCAAGGTATTTCTGTCACACCTCCAAAATGTAGGGAGGACAGAGAGTTGAATTCAAACTGCAGCAATTTTCCTATTCCATGGACCACAAGAAGTCATGAAGGTAACTGTTGCCATCTCCATTTTATGTCCAAATATAGGGTCTAACAAATGTCTCTCCTCTACTTAAAGGAAGACAGATAATCTCTCAGGGAGGTTGTAAGACGCCTCTGGAATCGCTGTCACCAGGCTGCTCCCGACACCCAGAATCATGGTCCTTGTAAACATCTGCCTTGAACTGCCTTGTCGGCTGTGATGGATGACATTGTGCCTTCGGGGCAGAAGCAAATGGATGAAGAGCGGCTGCTGAGGTGAAAATCTGGCAACCCGGAGGCAAAAGCGGACTGTCAGATAAAAGCTCTTAGGGATGATAGGTGACATACTAAACCTAACAGCCAGGGAGGGGTCGCTCTCCTTCTAGATTACTGAGCAATATTAAGATGAAATAGGCCACCTTCTCTTTTGACTCAGTAGATAAAAACGGTATTCTGACATCTTTCACTATACTGAAAGCCTCAGCCTTTCGTCTTGGTCCTGAAAATGGGGATGCTGAAAAGAAATTTAAGGAAGGAGTAACATAGCTGTTAACGGACTGAAAAGCATATGATGACAAATGTGCTTCAGGAAGGCAGATGGGCCCTGGGAAACTGTAGGGCCCAGCACACTTTTTTGATTTTTACACCAGAAGACTCTGTTATAACATTGTGGGCTTGAATATTTGGACCGAGGAGAAAACTCAAATGTATCTTTCCAAGAGTAATTCTAAATTTCTGTTACTGTTAATTGATTTCTCAAAGTTAACATCCTTCTCACGCAACCATAGTTCTTCATAGAGTAGTTGCTGAAATTGAGAGCAGATTCAGACAGACAAGTCTTTCATGAAGCATGGCGTAAGCAATATTAAATACGAACTCTTATGACTTAGAGAGTTCAGCCTGGAAAAAGGTTTTCAAGGAACCTTAATTAAATGCTCAATTGCTGTGACTAGGTTGCAATTATACAATTCAATAATTGAGTTAATTGGAAGATAAGACAACCTTGTAAAAACAAACTAACAATAACTCAAAAAAAAGATTTCATAAATCTGCTCAAACCCCCCCAAAAAATTACGAAGAGCAACAACTGTGATACCAGTGATGACTGCTGATAATACCACTTCTATTTCGCTTTAGATTTTTATCATATGTAGCAAAATGAACTACTTTCAAATGAGATCAAATGCTTAAGCTCTGTGGACAAAAGATGCCTTCACAGTAGATTAGTCTTAAATTCACCTGAAATGCACAGGGACTAGATCTCTACCAGAATAGCCTGGAAGGTATGGTGAAGACCTCTGCAGGCCCATGGACTAAGCAGGAATAGCTACAAGTCATAGTTAAAAGTTTCACAAAAACTAGTTAAATCAATAAGTCTGTACAGACTCTTAAGTTTTGTGTGACAATCGAAAGAGAACATCAATAAATCAATAACTGCCTCTTCCCACTCTATTGTTAAATGTACTCTCCTATAATGCCTTGCCTTCTATTTAAAACACATCATCCAACATTATACAAAATGACATATGAGAAGTGATTTGTTCTGCCTCCAGAGGTTTTAGTTTTCCCACTCGACATTTCTAAACTTTGTACTGAATATGAAATCAACAACTGATTAGGCTATAAAAAGGAAAAAGTGTTATGTCCACTTCCTAGTCACTTTGGACTATTTTTATCCTTCTAATGTGAACTTTAATCTTTATAGTTCCACTGGGTCTTTCTTTACCTTTCATTTTCAGGTCTCCATTTCATTTCAAGGACTCTTCTTTCCTTTGAACTTTGTCTTGTCTTCTATTTTAATAATGGTCTTCATTTTCCACCATATGTTTTACTTATTTCTCAGTGAAAAGAGAAAAAAAAAAAAACCAACCAAGGTCACTTTGTCAAAGAATCATAGTGGATATACATAAGAGCTTAACTTTCAGTGAAATAAATCATTTGGATGTATCACTGCCCCCAAGACAAATAGAACAATAATTCTGATTTCCCAAAATGTTTCATAATTTTCATTACCTTTGCATTAAGCTCACAGTTTTAGACCTCTGTAAATGCAGTTGAAAGGGAAGGAATAACATCTGAAACCAGGTAATTTTTTGAACATGGCCGGTTGGTCATTTGCTTAATTGCAATATTCAGTAATTGACTTGATTGGAAGATAGGACTGAAAATGTCAGGACGTCAGGAAATTATCTGATCTCATTTTGACACCAGATTTCTCACTTGGGTATTCACATCTAACTGTAAGCATGTAATTCTGCTTATTTTGCTTATTTTTAACCAACAATAGTACGCAAGAACTGGAGGCCAGTATTGAAAATCTGGTTTCAAACAATGCACCTTTTTTGATTTTCCTTACTTTCAGTGCTTAATTACTCAGATTTGGCAATGATCCTTCATTGCTGAATGGGATGAAGGTGTTAGAAAAAATGTGGGGAGAAAGATGGGCACTTTCTCTATGAATGGATTATCCCATCTGTTGCAATGTTTTCCACTAGTAGGCTTCAGTTGTTTCTTTTATTTCTTCGATTTCTCTTTAAGGAGGATATATTTTTATATATTTGATGTTGATTGCCCAGAAAATTTCAGAAATGTCTCAGTAGGCAACTTATAAATGGCTTAAGCAAATGATCAGGGTCTATCTTTAGGTTTGTACAGAGGTACCTACTTTTCAAGAGTTTTATGAGGTTTACAGATAAATTGAAGCCTGGCGTAAGTAGCAGTGAATTAAGTGCCCTGTGTGTGGCTTCTAAGGTTTGATTAATTAATGTCCATAAAGCATTTTGCACTACTTAGACTAAAGGTCTGGAAGTGCATAGAACAAAATACAGTAATTATTAATCCTGTATCTCACTGTGTGTGGGAGTATCGGCAGAGCCGCTTACTACAGGCACTATAAATTAGAGAGCCCTAAACTTCCAAAGCTACCTCCCCTGCTGTAGCTCCATTAGCTTTGCTGCTCTTTTCCTGGAACAAATTTGTTTTTTGTGATTTGATGAAGAATAAAAATGAGGGGCTGTACAGTGTTTTTTTACAGCTGTGTGCTTTGACACCCAGAAGATATTTCAGCCCCTGTGATGACAGTGTGCCATTCTGATGAAATAATGCTGCAGTCACTTAATAACATGGAAGGAACAGATACAACCTAAACATGCAAATATGGTAATTACCAGCCTCAAACACAATTATCTCATGTGCTGGTACTCATAATGGGAACAATATTTCTGTACTGCTTTTTCCCAGAGTCATTTGCAAAACACTCGCTCTGTCTGTTTCCTTCCTCGTGGAAATTTGTCTCTCCCACAAAATTTCATTTTCTGTAATGACACAAAACCCACTGGTTCAGTGACCTTGGCAGCTCCTTCACAGGGTGCATAATTTATGCTCTCTTTCTACCTTTATATGAACTGTGTGTCTCAGCTCCCACGAGCTGATGAGGGAAACATGCTTTAGCCCAACACATGCATGGTTGAAAATGCAATTACTGTAACTGGCTTTCCTAGCTGTCCACTACAAGAACAAGAGGTCAGATCCTCTGTGGGTCTAAAACTCGCTTCAGATTCATAATGACTCTAGGATGATTTATGCTAGGAAGGAGTTTGGGCCAGCTTGTATGTCTATATCAAATTTGGTTGTATAATAGCGCTGCTCTGAGATTTTATTCTTTAAAATAGTTAAAGCTGTTTGGTACAGCTTTTTCTTCAGCTATGATAATGCACTGGTTACTGCCCAGAGTTACAAAGGGAAGGGACTATTGTTATGTAAATACAGTCATCTAGTGAGCAGCTACAATAGATTTGTTTTAAAGATTTGGGAGAGGCAAGTTGAATGCTTCCTTCACTTTAGGCAGAAACAAAGGTTAACTTTCTTCTAGTTTCATAGAACTTCCTATTAGATGAGATAGGGTGGTTCTTGTATTCAGATTATCCCTGATAATGAAGTAAAAAATGTGAAACATCATCAGAGACATTGCTGTAAAAAACTGTGATGGTTCCTCAGAAACAGAAGACAATCATAAATCTGAGTGAAAGGGCTTCTGTGAGATTTTTGGCCTCGTTTCTGTAGTCTGTATGTTGGTCTGAATATTTCAGGCAAGAGCAGAATTCCCGTATGCTCATGTGCACCCAGCTTCTGCAGTCAGTGGCAGTTTACACACAGAATATTCATTTATTTTCCATACCTGGGCTGCTACAGCTCCAGCTCAGCTTTCTCTGGTGGTCTTATGTCAAGATAGAGCTGCTAGAGTGAACCTAAGAGAGAAGTTTTCAAACTACTCTTTCCCAAGTACATGTGAAAGGACCAAACTTAGATCTATAATTGTGCTCTTGCTTCTATTTTATACTTCAATGAAGACATGAAAATTACTTAGAGTGTCCAGCTTGTTCCATGTTTTGTGCCAAGTGTCAAGACAGGATTCACTTGGACACTGGACAAGTAATCTGTTACATAGCGCGATAAACTAATGGGGACAGCAAAAAAGTTACTTGGTCCCTTGAGAGGTAAAGATCAGCTACTAGAACAATGTAGATTGTTACAGAGTCATTTGTCATCTCCTGCTTGTCAGGTCTTTGCTGCTGTTGTTGCAGGTGGGGTTATATGGGAAACCAGCAGCTATTTCTGTGAAAATTGGCTCTAGCAAACTGTTTATGTTCTCTTACCTCGAGGCTGCGGTGGGAGAGTCAAATTGCTGTTCATTAAAGCTTTATCAGCCTCTCTACTCAGGTCCCACTTGTCAGTAACCACATGGCAAGATCAAGTCCTTCTCTACACCCCTATTCCAGCAGCTCTCAGAAAAATTATCTTGATGATTTTGCACTTTAATCAAACATTAGTATACTATGTAATTTCATTCTGGAAATAACATACACATGGTGTTATGGATCAGTAGCAATTTCAAAAGTCATCACTACATACTTTTAGACACGACCAGAATCTGAACTCCATTTGTATTCTGTAATCCATTTGTTTGTGGCACCGAAGATCCATGCAGTGCTTTGGTAAATAATGAAAATGGAAACAATTACAGGCCATTAATAATTATATAGACAACAAAACTCATTACTTTAACTCCCAGCCAAGAATATCGCTTTCACAGATACCTACTGAAACTTGGATTTTCAGCCTTCAACTCCTTTCTTGCAGCTATGCTGTAAGAAACCCCACAGTTTTCATAGTATTAGCCCTTTAAACTCTAGACGTGTGTGGCTCCATGCAATAAATTGGTTGAGTGCAAGACCTACTCACATGAAAAGAGAGAGCTCTTCCATCATGAGAGCAGAATTTGACCTCATTTTTTGAATAAGAACTGCTTCATGCCATTTTCTAGCAGATAGAGCCATAGCGAGGTTGGTTGAAAGCAATGCTTTCCCCTACATCGGTCTGAGGGGCAGGAGAGACAACTGGGATGTGAACAGACCAGTGTAAGCAAGTGCTGCCCACAAGTGCAACATGCTGGTTTAAAACCAAAGAAGTGTCAAAGACTGAGGCTTCGGAGTCCCTGAGCACCATCGCTCAATGCACAGACAAGGTCATCGCCTCGAAGGGGAAGCTGGTGGATTTGAGCCAGGATAGGATTTTATTCAACACTAGTAATGAGAGGGAACAATGCACGACCACACATACTGTGGAGGTGTACTATCCTTTTTAGCTCAATTTTCCTTACAAATTTTGACCTAAGCCCTGCAGATAAGACTACTGGTGGAAGAACCCTGTGCCCCATTGAAATTAGTGATACTGAACCCACAAGAAATGAGTATGTTACGAGTCTTAAGCCACTAACCTGCAGCTGATTCTTCAAAGGTGACTCTCAGCATTGTCACAGTACCCCAGAGACATCATCAGAAGCATTAAAATTAGTATTTTTTAGTTTCCTATGCAATCCTTTGAAAACTGATATGTTGGCATGGGGCCTTAATGAAAGTAGAAAGAAAATATTTTTAGTTTGAAAAAGATTCACTTTGCATTTATGGATTTTTATTTTTTTTTTTTTCCTATGCAGTGGTTACTCAGGACTAGAAAATTGAAGGATACATTAGCTGAAATTCATTTAACACTTTATTATTTCAGGGCAATGGGATTCCCAGCACTATAATTAGAAATGTTCTGGGTGTCTTTTTTTCAGTGTTTTAGACTCCTCCTTTAGTTTCCTGTAACAATACCTTTCTCCTACCCTGATCTGACAACTTGCCTTTGGACCAGACTCTCAGGAAGTTTAATGGAAATGTATTTCCTGAGCAGGGCCTTACAAATGGTACCACATTGCATCTCACAATACCTGTTTTCATGTCCCACTAGATCATTTCCTCATGTCACCTACAGTGCAGTTCATCTGAATAAATTTTGACATTTCCATCTAGGACCGCTTTCTAGTGTACGAAGAGATATAAATCCTTGTAGGGTCTGAATTTAGACTTCTAAAGTAGGTCATGGGAATTGTACTTATTAATTCATGCCTGTTCTCTCAGCTGACTACAAAGAAACCTAGGGTGACTAGCACAGCTGGAGGCATCTACACTGAAGATCTCTAAAGCTGGATGAGATGAATCCTACCCCTGTTCCCTAATAAAGGCAAATTGTCAGCAGCAATGGAAAGTCAGATTCTCACTTGTTTGGCCCCTTGTTCAATTACCTGAATCTTTGCAGAATGACCATAAATACATCATCAATGACTTTTTACAACATTTAGGACAAATCTAGTTATACTACAGCCTGCAATGAAAAAGACTGTTTTATTACTCTTGCTCAAGCAAAAGACTAGATCTCTCCCTTTGTTATAAAAGGCCTACAGCTATTTATCTGAGCATGAGAACATTGATATTCTGTGATCCTTTTGTTGCAGCTCAGCAACAGACTGGGGGGCCCTGATGTGGAATTCACAAGAATCCCAGGAGCTATTTAGAAGCTTGATTTTTATTTCAAAAAAAAAAAAAAAAGCCCTCAAAAATCAGAAACTAGGGTAAGGGAAGAAGGAAAAGCAAATGATGAACTATTTTGGAGAACTTGGGATCCAAGCAGAGACTTGGCCTACTTTCATTATTTAGTAGTCAGAAGAAGAATTTCCTCCCTCATGTCTTTTTTAAGGCAAAAAAAAACCCCTCACCACCACCACCCCTCATTCTCCTGCATAGAGAACGAGCTTCTTAGTTAAAATGAAAATACCAAAATTTGACATTTTATTGAACTGTTTCTCTTTATCCACGTAATTCATGAAGATTCCTTTATATTTAGGGAAGACGCTAGGCAATCAGGCTGGGTGACAGATCCTGTTCAGCTATTCATGGAGTATCCTTACCATTGTTTATTTTTCATTAAGTGGGCTATGCCACTCTTGAATTCCCAGACTGGGTGGAGTACTTCTGCTGAGACCTTTACAAATACTGAGTTAAAAAGGAGGATGGAAATACCTGAAGTCCTTTGGTGCTTGAGCTTTCACTCCTAAATTTTCCTAGGAGATTATCTCAATGGTTTCTGTGATGCAGATGTCTCTGTTCTTAAGAGAGAAAGCACTCTTTGAAACAATTTAGCCTGTAGACTAAGTGGTGACCATATCGGCAATATGAGTTAGCTTCCAACTAGACATATCCTCTGAAATAGAAGCTCTAGACTGCATTGCCACTCTCTTAAGTTATCAAAGCCTCCTTCATATAATTTGTACCTCCTGGTGCAAATCCCTCTTTGTCTTTTGCTTTTCATGGTCTGACTTATTATTTTGCCCTTTCTCTCCATTAATAGAAGTATTAGTCATTTCTGGGGGTGGGAGAAGAAGGGAAAGGGATCTTGAAGATATGTTACTACTGATTATGCTTCCAAACTGACAAAAAAGTGCCGTTCCCAAATTTAATACCATGCACTAGATTGCAAGACAGCAATGCACCATAAATTACTGTATTTATGACATGCAATACAATATATGGACTATTGTGCCAAATTTCTGTGACAAGTGCACAAGAATTATTTGAAAAGATACCACCCCATTAGGTACCAAATTAAATGGAAATTTATAGCTACCTCGGTTTCCACACCTGCAGGAATTAGTGTCAACAGTGTATTTCCCCTCCTCCCCCAATCTCAAACACTTCATGCCTGTACCCATAGTATGAAGTAAATAGCATTCATCCCATAGGTAAATAAGAGTGTGTGTGTTGAGGACAAAGCTTTTTTCTTTTTTTTCCCCAGTATTATATGTCTGTGCACAGGTTTCCCAGAGGACCGTGTTGATAAAAAGTAATTTGTGAAAAAGCCTGAACTGGGGAACAGAAAAAGGGAGCTTGCTGCAATTTATGTGATAGTATGGCTTCTATCATAGATTTAATAGGAACTTGGCATCCCTGTAAACATGATAAAGACCATTGATATTTGTATCAGAGATAGGTGATTTTCCCTGTCTGTGTTTCGACTAACATCTGAAATAACTTGCAAATAATGTAGCCCACACAATAACAATGTGTCACCTTTGTAAATCAAACCTCACATAAGCTAGCAAACAGGAAGAAAAAAGAGACCGCAGCTAATTGAGCAGCTAATTATGCTCGATGAACTCCTCAGCTAGCATATACTAATTTTCCTGCTTAGGAGGCTGGGCTGGAGCTTAGGGAAGTTTTCCTGTAATATCTAATGTCCTGTCCCTCAAAGATAACTAAGACTCGATTTTTAAAAGATCACTTTAGGTTGCTAAATCCATCTGGATGCTCCTAAATCCAGCATTTAGATTCTCAAAGACCCCTACTTAGTTACTTCTGGAAGACTTCAGGCATTTCAGATTTCTCCAATATGGCCTAAAAGTATATCACTACCAGGCACACTCAAAATTGCCTATGGTCCTGACATTTTAGAGGGACAGATAGGGTCTTAGTCTTTTGAGGACCTAGATATTATGCCAAGCAACTTATCAGCAGGGCCCATAGTCAGGGATCATGGGATGCACCTGCTGGTTTAGGTTCTGTATCTCCTAT
This sequence comes from Astur gentilis, assembly GCF_929443795.1. NCBI lineage: Eukaryota > Metazoa > Chordata > Aves > Accipitriformes > Accipitridae > Astur > Astur gentilis. The sequence continues at coordinate 48,770,410 of NC_064881.1, read as the reverse complement.
ATCTAAGGAAATACAAGGTAGTCCCTCACCATTTTTACTACTTTAAAATTTACCAGAGTTTGTCGTTCTTCTTTCCTTCTTCTCTGTTTTTCCTGGGTGGATTTGAAAACACACCTCCTATGTGGATGCTCTGATCACCAAGCTAGGACATTCTGTGCCAGCCTCCCTCAATTCCTCCTGCTACAGCAGTTCTGCTTTGCGTGAGACAGTTTCTGTGGACTAGCGGCAATCAGAACAGAACTTAGGGTTGAAGAATGAAGGGGATAAAGTTGGCTGAGGGAAATGTGGCTTTGTTAAACCTATCTGGGGAGCTCTACTACAGTGCTGAAAGACCTTGGAGTTAAGCCCTGTCCCCACCTGAAAACAGCAGTAGCTGCTTAGTTGTAGTTACCTAAATAAATTCTGTTTCTCAGAACTCTGCCTATAGAAAGAAGCTAATAGTAATTCTTGATAAAGTTACCATGGTAAACACACCAAGGACTGTGAGATGAACAGGAGCCCTTGTGAATGGCAACTTTTGAGGAAAAGAAACCCAAACAAACCAAACCAAAAGACCAACAAATTGTCTAGAAAATGTAGAGGTAGATCTGTGATTTGATCAGGTTAACACTGATTATTAAATATGTGCCTCTGTATGGTACTACATTGAAAAATGTCTGATTATGTTTCATTTTCCTCTAAGCTCTGATTTACATGGATGGAAAAAGAAGAGATTAATCTCATTGTTCTCTCAAGGTTACACAATGACTTTGGGCATGTATGTCTAATATCTCTTTTCCAAGCATGAGTCTTTTTTTTTCACATCACACTTTTTCTTTTTAAATTTTATGAGTCCAGTTTCTCTGAAAACAATATTGTAAAAGGAACTTCTTTTTCTCCCTGAACATAAAATGAAAATGCAGCATAAAAACATTGATTCTGTTCTTACAGCCTGGTCGAGTCACTGTACCATGCTTTGTTCTACATAACGCTGGTGTGTTGGGTAATATGACTTGGGTCTTTCCAGATGAGTATAAGCAAAAGATGCAGATGTTAGCCGCAAGGAGAATATATTACAAGAAAAGGAAAATAAATTCATTTACGAGGCAATACAACATAATTTGTTTCCTCCAGAGAGTATATTTTCAGTGCAGATTTTATTTTAATAAACTTGTTTCATACAAGATTTCCCAGTACCACTTTCAATCCAACTTCAAATGTATAAAAACCTCAGAATATAAATGATAGTTTACCTAATGTAACTTGGAGATTCAGCTCAGACTCAAGACTACTGATTAGCGTTCTCATTTGCAAAAGATGATGGGTCTGTATCTGACGAGTTTTGAGACAGAATACTTATCTGCCTCTTGTGTCCCAGACTTAGGTTTATTTTTGTCTCTTGTGTTCCCTTCCTGTGCTAACTGAATCAACTTATTGTAAGCCTCATGAGGCCTGAATGAATCATCAGAGCTACGTCTTGTAACGTAACTAAATAAATAAATAACAGGAAGACGACTGTTTCTGGCAGTGAAGCACTTGCTGGAAGTTGGTAAATAACAACAGCCTCCTTACTGGGTCCATTTGGTAAAGAAAGTTCTCTTTAATACAGAGATTATTTTCCCTCTGTTTGGAAACTGCCCTAAATCCAACAGGGAGTAGCCTGTCTTCTACCATCATCTATGATTACACACTCATAAAATATGGTTGAGATAGTTTAAGTGGCAAAAGGATATCTTCCTGTTAGCAACACATCACACATACAGTTTTGATAACACTCCCTGGTATTTAAGCCAAAAGAAACCAAGCTCACATGTAAGCCACATGAATCTAGAAAGCTCAAGCTTTGCCACTATAAGGAATCTAGGTGCCTCCATGAAGAAAAACAGCAAATTGCCCTTTTTCTGTGGCTGTAATACATACTTAAGATTGCACCTCTAACAATCTCGAGGAGTAGCTTTTGGTTTTTTGCACTTTATAATTAGGCTAAATCCTTTCTGATTATTTTAGCCCTTTTGTCTCTGTAATGTCTTCCGTAACTAATAACTGCCAAAGCGTTGACAGCAGGATCCCTGACTGAAAGAGAATTTGAAATAAGAGCATAAAATGAATATCTGTGTATTTTTTCTGGATGGGTTTTACCATGTAACTGAAAACATGCTATTGGAGGAGAGAATAAAAAGCAGTGGGAAGGGAGGGAATAGCAAAAGCACTTTGTGGGTAAGTACGTAAGACGCAACGTTAAAGAAAAAAACCGCACAGATAACACCATGGGCAAATCCATAAAACTACTATCTTGCTTGAAAAGGTGAATTGGACCTAGGTATATTTCATGAAGCAAAATATGGTCACTTAATATTCTGATCCCTGAAGGCTAATATAATGATTCATTAAGTTACCCACAGAGGCACCTATAGATGAATGTTCAGAGAATGGAGCTGACTACACTGCTGTTTTGTAATCCTATCTGCTCTAATTTGTCCCTGTTTTAGTGATTATGGAATCAGAGAAAAGATATTACAAAATTATAAAGCAAGATGCCTTAATTTCAACCAATGAGCATTGCATATTGATATTTGAATTTATAGAATTTCCTATAAAATATTTTGAGTTTTCTTGGGGAAATGTTGTGATGTGATTGCAGCATGTGAGCAGTAGAAGCTCCTGACAACACAGCTAGGAAGATGCCAAGTAGTCTTTCATGTTACTTGTGTTATTTAAACATGTTTTATACAAGTTTATTATGTGCTATATTTTTTTGGTGATGCCATTCCTCCAGCTATGATAAAAACAGATAAAAGAATTGCAATATCTCCTAGAGGCAGAGGCATTCCTATCAGTTTCACTATTATAACTGATATTACTGTATTTATTTACAAAGTTTATCAGTTACAATGTGCTTAGCTGGCTTCAGCAGTAGAAAAGACACCTAAGCTTCATGCTTTGTTGTGTTCTTCCTTCAGGATATCCTAATGGAGGAGGACTTGCAGCTGGGAAAAAATGTTGTTTCCATCAGAGGAATTTAATCAGTGGGATATAGAAAGCTGGTCCAACGCCATCCTCATCTCTTGCACTAATGTCAGACACATGGCAGAGCAAGGAGTGGGTAACGTGAATCACTGCGGTGCAAAACATGCTGCCCTTCCTGCCTCAGAGCAGGGATTGGCATCAGTTTTGCCCAGGCAAGTAAATATTAGGAGGACGCAGAGTTTGGTTTTTCAAGCTGTAATTCACTCTACAGAAATTCAGTCTGACATATAAATGTCACTTCCACCATATAGTACTGGGCTGAAGGAGGATTTCAGCACTGCTGAGACCTCTGCATAGGAGTGGGTACCATTCCTCAATACTTCTGCATAACCCAGATCAAGTTTGCCTTATCAGTCCCTCTGAGAACTCACCTCCAAACATGACGGACTATGAGAGAGGGGATGGGGAATGTAGGCTGCAACTGCATCCTACGTCCTTTATTTGGAATATTAATTTTATCAAGTTCTTACCTCCTTTTTCTAACTTTAAAATCTCAGTTGCTCAATGTTTTCCTTTTTGGAGCTGGCTTTAAAAATGGAAGTAGAATTACAGCTAAAAAACAACCAAATAATCAAGCAAACTGGAAAATCCAGCAATAAATCCCACTCTCTTGCTCTGTCAGTCTTGTTAATTGCCACTTTATTTAATACCTTCCTCTTCTGCTAAAGGTTATTAAGAAGGATGTTGAAGCCAGACACACTTTGAAGCTGGTATTTTATTAGACAGAGATTACACTGTGAGATTTCCATCTAGGCTCTCACTCTAGGGACTCCCTCTGCTCACTGGTCCATAATGACTGACCTACATATCTCTGCCAACCAGGGTTTTGCTGGATGACTGCATTACCCAGCAGAATTTGACTCCCCTCACTATATTTATTTGTCACAGCAATTAAACCCATGTGTTGATTTATTGAGCGCAGGCCTGGTGTGAAATGTAGGAATGCACATGACTCATTCTTTTCTTTCTGACATCACACTACATCTGCCCAAATCGCATTTGGCTGTCTTCGTGTTGCTTTTCACTTGCCTAGAACCACTTTTGGCTTCTAGAGACAAATAATGACCATATCCCTTTATTTTGTAATACCTTGTTCTTTCCCTCTCTCACTCTTTCTCCTTTATTTTTATTAGCTTTATGTTGTTCATTGATGCCATGTCTTCCCTTTACTGATTGATCTGGAATTTATTCCATCCCCCAACAGCCATTCACTTATGAAAATCTGAGCAAGACTTGAAGATGCATTGTAACCCTGGCTGGGGGTCTGAGTAGGAAATGAGTATACAGAACCCCAAAAGGTAATCTAGCGTTAATGCCTCTTCGGTTCACTTCTTCAATAAATGGGTGACAGCTATGTCCTTTGAAAATTAAGAATTGTAAAGGGTTTAGTCACAAAGGCTATTTGGGTATGCCCCTGGATATAAATGGGTAATTGCCAGGATGATAACCGCAGCCAAGTTTCATCAGATACTTTGGGTGCAAATCATACAGTCTGCATATGTGGTGTGAAAACATAGCTGATCTTCACATCTTTGCTTCAGCCTCCCCTCCAGCCCTCATGGTGCCCAAGCTGGACAGACAACAGAGTATTTGACATTACAGAGAGCCAGGAAGCAGAAGTTTTGCTTCAGACAGGGCTAAGCAGTCCTGCGCTAAGCTGATATACTCTGGTTCCTTGGGAGAGACAAACAGCCTTTCTCTCTTCAAGCATACTTATCATTGCAGGGACCACAGAAACCCTTGGCCGCTTTTTTTTAAAGCTCAGCCGTAGAAGAGGCAGAGAGCAGTTCTGTTCTCTATTCTTCTTCTAGGATAAAGCCTACATCATAACAGTGTTCCCTAAGGATATACACACCAACAACTCGGTTCTTTCATCACACTGAGAAGTTCCAAGCCCATGTTTTCCCTTCCAGGAGAAAATCTTTAAAGAAAAGTGGGACAGAGCAGGGAAATGCAAGAAAGAAAAAAAAAAAAAAAAAGTATAATATTCTGAAAAGGGCAAGTTGTCCCTGTCATTCTGGGCATACCCAGAGGTCAAAGCAAGGAGCTTCAACCCTCTGTCACAAGGTGATTTTCACACTCTTAGTGAATGTTCTTACTATTTTAGTGTTGTATTAAATGCAGACAAGCCATGCAAAAAGGATTGCGGTTAATTGTGCATATTTTCAAGCCTTTGCTGTTGTACAATTTTCTAAATATAGGAATTACACAGCTCCCTTTAGAAACAGGCTTGGGGCAATGAGTGGAATAGGCAAAGATGATTTTAGGGTAGATTTGGGAAAAATGTCCCAATGCTGGCAGAAGGAGGGTCCTAAGTAAACTTTCTTGCCTTTGTCATCATTATGGTGCTCACCAGATCCCATAGTGTTGGGACCCTTGGGGAAGACTGACTTGTCCCACTCTATACAGTGATCTCAGACAGGTTTCACTGGGATCTTTGAGCTAGAATGTGCATCCCCTAGTCACATGAAGGGTAATCGAGACTATTGATTTTATGCAAGCAAATGAATTGTCCAGCCTCCACCTCTGTTTGTCATTTCTCTGACCTTTGAAATAGGGAAACAACACACTTTTACCTTTTGGTGCTTTTAATTCACCAATCTTTGCTACATGGTTACTGACCAGCAGGAAGGAATGAGCATCACAGTATGCTTAAGACACAGACTAGAATCAAATAATACATTTTTCCGATTACTTCTCACATTATACATGCACTGCGTGGGGTTGGCACAACAGCACAGAATTAACAAAAGTCATAATATCAAGGAAACCTCTCGTGTTTGAAGTGCTGAAGCTCTGTTTATAAACAACAAATTCACATTCTTCCTCTCCACTGACATAAGACGTGTCAATAGTTGCATTAATTTCCTTTTTAAACTCTTTCCCTTGTGATGATCTTACACCTTGCCACAATCTAAAAAAAAAAAAAAAAAAAAAAAGGTGACATTTGGAATTGAATAAAATAGATATATATAAATAACTGGCTCAAATCATCCCCTATACAATAACAGATCCCCAATGTCACTTCTTTCCAAAGACAGTCAGACAAGCATGATGAAAAGGATAGCAAAGGATAGCAAGGAGGGGTTTCCTTGGCAACATGCACTTGAAAGGATTCAGAACTTTCCTCTTCTTCCTAAGACTCAATTTTTGTTGTTTTTTGTTTGTTTGTTTCTTGTGTCGTCCCTGTCCCGCCCCCGTCCCCCCCCCCCCCACCCCCGACAGTCTTGTGTGAAGGGGAGGCAGGAATGTGAATCAAGCTGATTCTGAACCTGATTCTGAACCACTGAACCTGATCACTTCCAGCTGCCAGAGGTGGTTGAGTACCTCAGACACATGATTTGGCCTCTGTTAGGGCCTGAATTGGCCACTTCTTGTGATGGACTCCACCACCTTTTAAGTGAGAAGCAAACTCTCCTTGATATGTTCAGAATCAGAGCTTGTTGTTAGTCCTGTTTGGATTCACTTACCCACAGGGGTTTTTTGGTGTTTGTCTTTTTTTTTCCCTTAAGTCTAAGCTAAGAAATGGGGTAGGAAAATTATATCCAACAACTTACATGATTAAAAGATTTTAAGACCCATGTTCATTTCACCTAATTTCAGGTGCCTAAATGTGAAGTGGCCATCAGAGTGGAATAACTGTATGTTCTCATTCAGCTGACAAACACCCAGAGTACTTCAGATCTTTGTTGGGCTGTTTTGTCTCCTGCAAGCACAGTCCAGATATGTTCATTCAGGGATCCTAGAATGACTATGCTTCTGTATTGTGTATCTCACTGTGCATCTAAAGTCTTCAGAGACTATTTATTTCCATGAAAACAGCTCAAAGGACAGAAGAGTGTAAGCTTACAACAGCTTACAATCAGACTAGCAGTTGCAAATCTGCTTTTCTTTCTACTAATTCCTCCAATTTTCCAGATCAAACAAATATTATTTGATAGTTTCAGGCTTCTTCAACTCTGTTCAGGTCTCTGGAACTACTCCAGATTTACACCAATGAACCGAGATGAATAGGACTGATTAAACCTACAGACATGCAGAATGAAATTTTGGTCCCATTGAAGTCAATGGGAAATTGCCATCCCATTGCATAGAGCAGTTGCCATTCACAGATTTAATGGGCATGTCTTTAATGAGGAATCAACTCAAAATATCTGTATGCAATTTAGTCTGATATGAGTGAGGAAGGCCACAGCAATGTTCTTTTACCCTTGCTATTGTTCCATTTACTCAGCTGTGTTCTTAACTCTGTATCAGTTTTCAGTACAAGCTGTTTTATGAAGTCTGGTAGGAGAACTTCTTGTCTGGGCATCTTGAAGAAACTATGAGAAGGCAATTGAGGACTGATGACTCTTTCCTGTATTAAGTCTATAGGATGTGCATGTTAAGAGTTGTTAAATTGTGTTGCCTAGGTTTCTGTCCTTTATGAACTAATCTAACAAACTTGATAACAGCACTATTGTGGTGTGAAGGAACATTGTGTGTGGATGCAAACCAACAGTTAGAGGCAATGGCCAAGAAATAACATGCATTACTTTTATACTGGAGACAACCTCTTTCTTTTGAGTCCTCTGACAGCTTGTTATCATTAGACAGAGAAAAAAAGGACCTGGATATGAACAGAGATAAATTTGGGGTAATGGGCTCTCATTTATAAAAAAAAATAAAAAGATATATTACACATAAAGGGTCAAAGACAGGCAGCTTGGAGAAGGTAGGCAGGCTGAACTAAGTTCAATATCAGAGAAATGGAGGGAAATTCTGTGACCTTTAGTACTCAGGAAGTCAGGCTGATAGATCAGAGAATCATAGAAGAGCCCGTGAAATAAGGAGGGGAAATACGAACTTTCGGTGAGGAGCAGATTGGGACATAGAGCAAGATGTCCTATTTACTTTCTTTGAGCTTTGATCTCTTTGAATTTAATATCTGAGGTATCATATAAAGCAATATGAAGCTTACACGCGGCTTGTGCTTATTTGGAAAAACCTTATTTGGTCTTTGGAAGTAATTAGGGTATTTTGGTTGTTGTGTTTTTTCATAAGAGCTATTCCACGCATTCGTTTTTTTCCATAATAATTAATTTGAACAAACTCCAGAAATATGTTTTAATACATTTGCAATTCCCAATTGAATAAGGCAGATTGCATTTTTACATCAGAGGACAAATCAGTGACTCTTTCTTCTGGATGCACTAGAATCGTGTGAATAACAACCCACTGGGAACCTTGCAAAGTCTCAACTTCTCATTTGTTTAACCATAATTGCATATTTATAAATTACCACAGACTTTCCTAATTAATTCTGTATCATGTGAATAACATTGGTTTGTAACAACCTGCTATATTAGTAAAACCATTGCCAAGAAAACATAGCAGTCTGGAGTCACATTTAGTTTGAAGGGAAATGAAAGGCAGCCAGAGCAGAGACTAGCCTTTTGTTTCACTCATGAGAGGTAATTACCAACTCCAAAATACGAAGATAAAAGCCTTTCAATAAACTGACACCTTCTGCACATTAAGTCCCCAGAATGTTTTTAATTCTGTCAGACACAAAGGAGATATACAAATAAAAACACGATTTCCAGTCAAGCCAACCAAAGCAATATTATTTGGCAAAAAGGGGGTTATGATGGATTTCCTTCTGTGCCTAAGCAGTCAGCATATGGAACAGTACAAGTCTCCATCATTCCCTGTGCAAAACTATCTTTGATTAGCGGAATGCTTAGGTCTTTCTGCAATCAAACCTGTGGTCTGTGTAGTCAGGGGATCATTTGGATATGAGCTGGCAGATATGACACAGAATTTATGAGAAATCCATAAACCACAGCCGCTGGAAGCCAGGCAGGATATCTCAAAGGGCATTAAATGCCTGTGTTTAGGTAACTGAATCCTTCCCTTGATCTCTACAAGTCCATACTACATGGTCTTCATTCTGCCTGACATCAAGCAGCTTATAAATCCCATCTGTTTTTACAAGGAAAATCTTGTTATGGGCATCCGATTGGCAGAGCTAAGAATTTCTTTTTAGTATAATTAATGTATTAACTTTCTAAGCAAAAAAACCCTACAGTTCTTCTTATTAGGCCAGGTATATAGCCATACATTTATTATTAATAATGCACTGAAGACTGATTAGACAAACTCTAGTATTTGCCCCTGTTACTGCTGTTACACTCAGCCTTCCAGTGTCTCTCTGACGGTTAAGGTCAACGTCGCCTGTTTTTCCCAAGGAGGAAGGGATTACGATGAGTTACCAATGACCCAGGTTCTTCACCCATCTTCACAAGCTACTTATGATGGGGAAGTTCTTACGCCAGTTTGGGGAGCTTCCTGGGTATATTTTTATGTGTTCCTAAACCAGTCTGCTTTTTTTCATTGGTTCCCGGCTAAAGTTTGAAGGTACACCATCACCTTGCCCTCTTCAATTAACACAAAGGCGTGATGGTTTTTACATGACGACAACCCAGGTTTGCTAGACCTTTCCTTACACGGCATTCAGGGAGCTAAGCTAAAATGATTTAAGCTAAAACTATTTGGGCAATAATCACCCAACAGCTAGGCAACTGTTATTACAGCTCAAATAGGCTAAAATCAGGTCAGCCTGAGTCTAGCCTGGACAAATCCTGATTCCAACCTTTGTGAGTTTTTCAGTTATTTTTGCGTGATGCCGTCACCTAAGTGGCATAGCTAGAGCTGTTACACAGGGCCATGACCTGTCTGGCAGCTGAATGTGCTCTGAAGGCGCTTCCAAGGGTTCCTTGAAAGAGGAAATGCTCATTGGGGTCTTTTCAAAGATCTCCAAGAATCAGGGAATACATTGAGGGTCATTTTGGCCTGGAAGATACTTTCAGTGAAGAGGTAGCCAGGGATTGCCCTCTCAGTTTTGCCATGGACCTGAAGATTTGCCTTGGGTATGTGACCTCTCTTTATATTTTTCACTCTTAACTTGTATCAAAAAGAAAATTAAGGTGAGAATTGTCCTGCATTCCCAGGACAATGCAGCACTAGTGCTGCCTGGACATTAAGAAGGTCACCAAAATTGCTGGCTTGAGTAGTCTAGCTGACATTTTTTCTCCTCAGAAATGTGAAATTCTTTAACCCAAGTGTTTAAAAAAAAATAATAAAAAATTCCTTAGGTTTTTCTTCTCTTTCATATTTCCATAATGAAATCTCATAGAGCAAAGGATCGTTGCAAACTTTTATGACTGATTCCCCACCTTCAATGTGGGCTTTTCAATTATTTTTAAAACTTTTGTTTTTAATAGTAGCACAAAGCTGTGTGTACATGAAACACAAGCAAACAAAACCAGTTTTCTCTCTGGAGAGAAGATGAGAGACAATGTATTGCACACGACCAAAGTTAGTCACATTATTTGATGTATTGCTGGCAGGAATCCAAACATTACAGCAATGATGGTGAAATAATAACTTACAAAGAGCACAATAATACAAATTATTAGAACTAATACCTCCCTTGTCCATCTCATTTGCTTGATCAATAGCAGATCAGTATGAAGGCTATTTGCAGTGCAGATCTTAATTGCAAAGAGGAATTTGGAGCTGTTGTAGCAAACTTTACTAAGAAATCTAGAATTTAAAAAAGACTATTGCCTATTTTGTTAATTTGGCAAAGCAGCTCCATGGGATTCTGGTTCTATAAAATCTGATTCACAGTCAGTGTAAATAAGCATAGCTTCATTGAAGTGTGCTGGTTAGCCCTCAGGAAACACATGTTGTTGGTGTAAACTGAGTAATCCTAATGAACTCAATGGAGTTTTGATGATTTGTACCCGCTGAGAATGTGGCCCATATTGCTCCATACATTATCTATTCCTAACAAGCATCATTAGAAGCAGTGTCTGCCCATGTCAATGTTCTGCAGAGCCATGTGAGCAACACCACGTGCAAAAAAAAAAAACAGTGGAAAAAGCATTTGGATTTTTTTTCTGTTGCATTATGGCAATTTTTGCATTCTTGATTAGCATTCTCAGTTTTAATATGTTTGCTTACATGAAATGCAGATTGTAATTAAAATTCACATTGCTTAATTGTGCCTTCATTTGTATAAATTAGAATGTTGCTGTAGAAAAAAGAGAAGAAATAAAACACCTTTCATTTCCCTCTCAATATTATATATGAATTAATAGTTAAATAAGAGGAGACAAAATATTTTTTCAGGGAATCAGTGTTAATTAGTATTTGACAGTCTGGAAAGGATATCTTGCCACAGACCATATATCACTTGCTTCACAAAGACAAAATGCTTCAATAAAATATTTTTCTGCCCAGGGAGTGAGGAATGAGCACTGGCTCAGCAAACCAGGATTCAAAGATTTTGCTTCATTCTGCTCATTCCGGGTAATTGTTTGGAGCCAGCTCTGAGATGGAATATGGGCTTTTAAGGTGGGACTTGAGTAGAATTAAGGCACCTAAATCCAAAAGGACTAATAAAGAAAATACTTTTACTTGGACTTAAGGCACCTGAATTGATGGAATTCAGTTCATACTAAGCCTTATCAGATTTCAGAAACCGGGCTGTCTTATGTTCTGGTGAGCACCCTCAGACCCTCAGGAATATACTGCAGACAGAATTAAAGTTCTGTATAACAGGCTGGTTACCACACTGTCTTCCCAGAAGCAGGAGGCCTGTCTATGTGCATTGGTCTCCTCAAAGGAGTGCAAAAGTCATGTCAAATGCTTTGCTAGGGACAGGGTTGCAGGGAAAGGAAGGTTGCTTTGTATTTCCTCCTATGAAATTTTGCCAGTGGGAAATGATGACTTATTCCTGGGCAAAGGGCAGGGAGAGAGAAGTTAGGACAATATAGAGCTTTGTAGGCCGGGGACTGAGTTGATGCTTTTGTTGGTCCTGGTTAATGCTGGGAAAACAGTTGTCTAAAGTACATGAGCAGCCTTGGCAGCCAGGACCAGACTTTGACCCCCAGGGCGCTGGACCACGGTAAAAATCTTGAATAGTGTTGCATACAGTGGTAGATCAGTTAAGGGATGGGTGGGAGTGATGCCTCCAATCTGTGTTCAATGACCTACACCAAGATGGTTCGGGCTTTCCCCAGAAGATAGGGCATATGGGTACAAACTTTCTTGATGGAGAAAGAGCAAAATAATTCTTTCGATTGCTGGGCAAGATATAAATATTGACTCAATAGTCACTGAGCCCTAGCTGAGAACTCTTTTTATTATTTCTTTGTTACTGTCACCGTGTCAATTCTGGCTATTCTGGCTATCCTCATAAATCACCAGTTGCTTATTAAACCAACCGGCATGTTATCTGAGGACCAGCTGCCAACACAAGAGAAATTTTGAGGTCTTCAGCAGATTGTTGCTTCCTTGCAGTGGGGTCTGAAATAAAAGTAGTTTGTGCTCAGCCACGACAGAAAATATTACTGACAGGTGAGGTTAGTTGTAAAGATAGCATCAAGCTAGCAGGACAGAAGGGCCTCACAGCAGTAAGGCACGACTGGATCACAGTCTCTGTATAAAGCAGCAAGCAGATGTCTCCTTGTGCTGCTGGGATTGTCCTATGAATAAGACATTACCAGGACAGAGATTTTGCTGCTAACAAAGGAGCACACACAAAGAAGTGCAGGCACTGCACTACAGAAACCCTGGTTTCTGTAGGGTTTCCTTGCCTTAGCTCATTAGACTGAAAACTAATGGGCACACTTCGTAGCAAACAAGCTCCATGCAAAGAGATCGTTATTTTAGATGCAAAGTAGACAGGGACTGAATGTTCCTTTTATATTAATGCTGACCTGGTTTAATCTGTAACAGTGTAGGGCTAATTCTGCATTGTACAGGACTAGCGTTTCTCCAGGCTGACATATACAGCTGCTTCAGTAAAATATATGTGCCTAGGACTGTTTCACAGCAGTAAGGCCTAATGGTAGAGAATTTCCTGCATCCACAATGTTATGTTCCCTTCCTCTGTGGAAAGGTGACCACACACAAAACAAGTTGGGAATGGGGCCGAGGCTGTGCTGTGTCTTATACCATGGATGGGAATTGTGTGGCAACATACCAAATGGCCCAGGCACAGGCCAGGGAGCATCGCTGTTCCCAGGGACATCCCTTGGCACTATTTCTTTCAGTGGGAAAGATAAGGCTTGAAAAGCGAGCTTGAGTCCTCTGTCCAGTGGCAGAAAGGAGAAGAAGTTCTTATTCACACAGTGGTTATTCACAGGTTAAAGAATGAAGCACAGGGACTAATTAGTCTTGAGCCTTGAATTAAATTCACTTTCATGAGCTTGAGGTGGGGAATATTGTCAAAGGCATTTTTAATTGCCCAGTTACAGTTGCAACTGACTAATGTTAACAACTATTTATACTTCTCTTTAAAAATCAGGCCCTACATGAAAAATGGAAATCAGTCATCATTCCTTCTGTTTATGTATTTTGGATGAAAGTATCACAGTAAGGAGAACACAAAGCTTAATCGAATCCTTCCTAACATCTACTTTCCAAGAAGAGCTTAGAAGGGGAAATCCAAGGGTTGGGAGGGAATGAAATGCAGTCCTCTCTAACCCCTGTAATTAACCGTTTCTTAAAGAATGCTCGTTAATTCATTGTGTAAGTCTGGGACTCAGGAAGCAGAGGATCCATCTTGGTTGTGCACTCGATGGTGTGTTTCAGGGCTGGTGACCCCATACTGGTGTCATGAGTACAGCTTGGTTTGGGGTGTGTTGGTGCAGAGATGCCTTTGGCAGAGCAGTGCAGTGCTGCAGCCGAGAAGCAGGGTAGATATGCCAGCACTCCATACCCCCGTTTGCTTTTTGGGATAAGCCACAGTCTAACCCTAACTTTGAAAGTGTTATTTCATTTCTCCAGGTGTGAGAGACTGAAGGAGTTAATGTCTCAAACACTACGGTGGGGCAAGTTCTGCTCAAAGATGAACTCTGCATACATGAACCCTGCCCAGCAAGGAACCACAGGTGAAAAGCAGCCGCTGAGCACCCTCCAGCACAGACATCAGCAACAGGACTGGGAGGGAGTGCTGGAGGGTGCGCAGCAAACTGGTCTGATAAACTGAGCCGGGCAGCTCGCCCTGGATGACCAAAGATCAAACAGTGGTCACGTTCGCAGGGAGGGGGAAGTTATTCCCCAAATGACCCCCAAGCCCACTGACCCATTTCCTGAAGGCTACACCTAATTAGCCTAATGAGTTTGAGCACCCGCCCGAAGGAGGGGCAAGGATGATAAAAGGGCACAAACTGAAGCCCCAGGTGTGTGCCCACTGGAACTGGATCTCTTGGCTGACTGGACCCACGCTGGACCCAGGACCGGTGAAATCTCTTTTTCTCTCTCTATCTTGTTCCTTTTACATAATCCCCACATCTCATCCCTTTAAGACATAAAACCATTGACCAAGTCTGGGACTAAGAGTGGATCCAGCCACCCCTGGGCCCTTCTCTGAGGAGGAGTCTAGAAGGCAAGGGGGTCTGCTCTGAACCTCCTGACCCAACGGGAGGGATCTCCTCTTTCCCTGAATTGGTGTATATGGTTACCACAGGTTACACGGGTCACTGCGGTATCTCTGTGCCAATTCCTGTTGTGAGAGACCCCGTCACCTGCTGTTACACCTTCCAAGTTCAGTTTGCTTCTGCCATGAGAAAAATCTTTAACTGATCGTTTGGTGTCACTTCACCTTAATTTAGCCCAAGGGAATTCTGAATTCAACATGACTCCCTGGTCTGTCCAGCCTGGGTCGTAACACTAGGTCTCTAATTTTCCACCTTTTAATGTCTTTTAAATTTTTTTTAGTACACGCTCTTTTCTAATATGTGCATTACCGATGCAATCCACTCTTTTGCTGTTACAGTTCCTATTATCAAGCAATATATTGTTATCAGTAGACCAATTGAATTATACATTTAATAACCTATTATGATTATTCATACTATGGTTGTACTCCAAGACTTCAATCAGGAGAATGATTCCATAGTGCAAGATGTTGTACGAGCCATAGATTTTCCCTCTGTAGTCTTTAGGGAGGTTAGCAAAATAAGATCGTAGCCGTAAAACCAGGCAAATTGAAATGAATTTATTGTATTTTTTTTTCTTTGCTTTTAACAAGAAAAACCACCATGACAATAGCAAGAGTTACAATTGAACAAGTTCCAGGATCAAGCAGACTTGAGAATGGCAGTTTCAGCTGCTGGTCAAATTTATCTTTGATCCATCAGTTGAAGCATTCCTAATCAAACTGTTCAGAGTCTTTTTAAGCCTGTTTGACTCATCACTATTCATGAAGGTGAAATCATTTCACGTGCAAAATTAGAATGACCTACTTGATAAGTCTGTGATAAAAATGTAGCTGACTACAGCAGAGAGGCAGTACTTGCAGCTCAGAGATAAGTGATTGAATGAGGCAATTCTTTTCCACTGGCTTGGAAGGTCAAGGAGAAGAGGGAGAATTTGGGTGTAATACACTTTTCTGTAACAGTGAGTGTGTGTTTTCTTGTCTTGCTGAGCACTAATACAAGCTTGCAAAGAAAATGGATCACCTCTAAGGAAAAAATTCTTTAGCACTCATATTAGAACTTTATTTAATATTTAGGATCAGATAAGTATTTTTTGCAAGTCCTTACTGATAAAACAATGGAATTTGAAAACAATTAATATGTACATTGAAATAAATCTGGAAGGCTTACATTTCTTGATTTATTTTTTTTTTTTTGAGGAAATGTAACTGCTGCATATAAATTAACAAATCTACATACATGGCACTTCAGATCAGACAAAGTACTACACCTGGTCAGAATAACTTCCTTAATATTCTTGTCATTTGTTTGCTTGTTAGTTTGTTTTGTTTTTAATAAAAATGAAAAATAATCCAGGAAATATCAAGTTTCCATTCACTTCTGTGAGCCTAGGGCTTGGTTTGTTTCCTCTTTTTAAGGGGGTGGAATAGGCTTTCAAGGAAAATATTGTCAAAATCAGGAGGTATTTTTTCTCAATGAAATAGCTCCTGGAAATGAATAACATTTATTTTTCCAGCTTTGTAAATCCCCATTTCTAATAGCTCATATTATGTTCTGCATATTCTAATGCCCATTTCACCAAGCATATTTAATCTCATTCTGCCAATACTCCGAGCCAACCAAAAGCTGTGTAGCCACATAGCCGTGGCAAAAGAAAGCAAATTATCTCTGAGACACACGTCCTTTCCTATGTCCCCAAGATTCTTTGAAGTTGTTTGCGTGCTGAGGTTTAATGACTGAGGTTGGGCACGTTAGTATCATGAGAACATGTTTAAATCATTCCTGGCTCCAAATTAGCCCTTGTCATGTAGTACTTAGTGAAACTGTGTCCTAGTTTATTCAGTCAAGTTCTGAATCCTTCATGGAGTTAAAACTTGATTCCTGAACACTTAATTCCTATTCTAAAGCCTTCAGCATAAGACAAGTTTTACACAAATTGGCCTTGCCAACAAAAAATATGCAAAATCTTTCCAAACAAGAAAACACAGTTGTGACTATCACAGGATGCAGGGACTTTGCAGTCTTTGTATGGCTGCCTCTTTTCTCGCCTGTCTCCTGAAAATGGATGTGACTTTTCTATTAAAGCCATTTTTAATTATGTTAAATAATACCAATTTATTTTTTCCAGTTGTTGACCAAAATATGGTCTGGAAATAGAATAGTCTGACTTTGTCGCAGAGGGGGGTATGGGAGAGAGGTGTTCAGATCACTTAGAGTCCCCTCCAATTGTATTAGCAATAGAAAAAATGATTTAATAGAAATGTTTATAAAAGTGCAACTTCACAGAATTTGATGGCAAGGTTCATTCTATTACTTAGTACACAGATGAAATGCACTCAGGAAAATTAGGTTAGAATCAGACTAAACTTATGTATATAGAGACTGAAATTGTAATAGGGTAAAAGGAAATATTACAAAGAAAAATCAAGTTAGAATTAACTTCTTGTGATTTGTGCAAAGGTTAGGAATGTGGAAAAGTAGGGGAGACCCTCCTGTTGGGTCATGAGATTCAGAGAAGAGCCCCTTGCTTTCTAAACTCCTGTCGGACTCTAGGTGCAGCGGCATCGACTCCTAGTCTCAGACTTGGTCAACAGTTTATATCTAATGGGATTATGAGTATAATAGCAGCCTAAAATTCATTCACAGTTGAATAAAATTCATGACAGTAATTTAAGTGTAAATTTGAAAGTAATAACTTGTAATATACTTGCTACAATATACTTCCTATAGACTATTTGGGTTAGTACATGCGCATACATAAAGACACTAAGAGATATGCATATAAGAGAGTAAAAGAGACTAAAGGAGAGTAAGAGAGAATATAAGAGGTATACATGTTAAAAATTCCTCTCGAGGCCAGTGAAAAGGTTCACTTTGAATGTTTCGGCATCTTTTTCAACGGGCAAAGGGTCAAGCCTCAAGGAGCAGAGATTATCAGCCCAGGTCGTGTCGGCTTTTGGCGACAGACCTCCGATTTTCTCAAACAGGAAAACTTGTGAGCTCTAGAGGCGTCCTGCTCAGAGGGAGATGCTGGTCACAGCCCGCTGCGGTCCAGAAGAGCTCAAAGGGCCTCACTCAGTAGCGCTGTTTATAGGTTTGGGCGATGATTGACTTTTGCCATTAACAAATTTCTAGAACCCCAGCTGCCCTGGCACCGTTTCATGTGCAGATAAGGAAAGCTCCGAGGCTGCCTGAGAATAAGTTAAAACAGAGATACAGGATGCTCCAAGATGTCAGGGGAGCACTTTAATGTCTCAAGGTTGTTATGAGAGAGAACTGGCTGTCTCTACTCTCGTTCCCCACCTTCGCCGGGCAGCAGGAGTCCTTGAGACGCACAGCGTATCTCCCTGTCTTAGCTGTGTAAGAGTTCCTGGCGCAGTCAAGGATCACTTAACTGACCGACTCATTACACTTATGCTAAGGCCCAGTGAGCCTTCTTGAGTTCGTAAATCAGCCTGGAGAGGGGGAAAGAAATGAACCGCCATCACACTTCCAGCTAAGCAAGAAACTAATCTGAACTGAAATTTGAAAACATAAGTGATCAAAAGTTGCCTTTTAAGTTCATATTTTTCAAATTTTACTGCCAGAGATTTCAAAGACAAAGTACACCAGAGTTCTGTTCTCTTTAATGGGAGTTGCATTTAGTCACATGAAGACAGAACTGGTTCTGCCCCTTTGAGCTGATCTTCACCTTTTCCATGTCAGTCAAAAACTGAAGAGAGCTTCATCTGTGGACTCCATCTGAGTTTTAAAAACTTCTTTAACTCCTGGAATATTTGTGTTTCCCGTAACCAATTATCTCAGATGTGTAACTTTATCAAAAGCCTTTTGAAACTCAAAGTTGATGGCAACCCCTGTGGCTTGCACATCTCGCCATAGCAGGAATAACTTCAGAAATGTGTTATCTGTTTCTTTGCTCTGCAAAGTCTATCCTGATGCACCTGGAAATATGATCACTATCACTGATAGCTTTTTATCTCCTTCTGTTATAAAAGAAACAAACAAAGCACTCGGGGCTTAAAAAGTGCCAATTTCTTACCCTGGTGTCTACCTCCCCACTAGCTTCTACAGTGGTCTGAAATTTGAGGGGTTTGTTTCATCTTCTGTCCACTGCAAATGTTTTGGAAGAAGCACCTGTGGTTATTTATCCAAATAAAAGTCAAAGCCTACAGTGTAAGTCAGTGATGAGTAAGAAGCAGGTGCAAAAATGCAAAATGCTTCACAGAACATAAGGAATAATAGAGGAAACAATAAGTATTGGCAAAATGGCTAATAATTTAGATTTGAGTTTATTTTCTAAATATGTTGTCTAACAATTATAGTGGTCATATTTCAGTCTGAGCAATATTTCTCTTCTTATTCTACAGCCTTAATTCAGCATAAACCACTTTCATTCCTTCTTTCAGTCACTAACGCCATTGACTTCTGCCCTCATACACCTAGCCATCTTTGTTCCTACTGTTACCTTTCTATAAATCCACAGTGACCTTGACTGTCCCTTTTACATTTTATTGGAATGCTTTTAATTTTTAGTGTCCTTCAAATCTTCCTTTTCTCCTTTTGGGTATTTGATTTGTTACCATCTTCAAGAAAAGGTGAATGAACTACTAGATTATTGTATCTGAGGCACTGTCTTGATATCGTATTTATCGGACAACTCTAACTTTTAAAAGGGTCATGAAAGCATTTGGCTTTCTTTTTAATATACATTTCTGAGGGGTTTGTACGGCAGCTCAATTTTAACTTCTTTCTTTCAAAGGTATAGGCCCATGATAGAGAGATTTGGTCTGGATAAACTGGCTTCTAGTCATAGTGGAAGTTCTTGTGCATGTAGCTTGTATGTCTTTCTCATACACTTATGATTAACACATGTTTGGAAAAAGGAAGAATTTTTCCTTCAAATTTTTAAGGGACTTGAAACACTGGTAGTGTCCTGCGATTTTGTTTTTTCCTCTTTCAACAATATAATTTAATTTTTGTAGACTTCTGGCCTTTTGCCCTATTGGTATGAGGAAGCTATTCTTGCTATATGTGGAATGAAGATTTTTGTGGGAATTTCCTATCAAACATCTAGTACATGGTTGCCAATAATCCTGAAATGTACAGCAATCCTGTGTTCAGCTAGTTACTAACTGTCTTATTCTGCTCTTCAGAATACGGGCTGTGAATAGCATGATTTTTAAATGACGCTTAGGAAGAAGAGAGAACAAAAACCAGTTACCCTCCTCATAAGTCTGAAACCTAAGAACTGCTAGGTGGATCAAAATGCTCTTGGTGGAGTCCGAATGGTTGCCATGTTCCTGTAACTTACACCAGAGAGAGTAGCTCTATTTGCAGAAGTTGCAGGACTGCAACATTTAATGTGTCCTTTTGATCCTTACGTTTGTCCTAGAAACCCTCTTGAAAACGGAAAGGCATTGATTGCACTGGTAGATCAGAAGCTTTGGTCAAAGAGCATATTAGAACTGTTTTTCTCATTATCAAAGTAATTATTTAGGCCACTGATTTCATATCCAGGAGTCTCAGTTCCAAGACATTCCTGGTTCCAAATACCTGACTACTATTGATGGTAATGGGAAAGGACCTTCCACACCCACTAATGTGGAATAAGCTCTAGTTTTAATCCGAGAGGCCTCCAGAGGATGGATTTGCCCCTGGATACCACCAGTCTTGGAGACTATCAACTAAAACCCCAGAAACAAAGAAGAGAGTGAGAACTTTCCAGAAAATTTGCTGAAGCCTTTATTTCATCTACCTACAATCTTCCCATGCTATGAGTTGCATGAAAATCTTAGCTCTAACTCCCTCATTACCCCTCCAATTTAAATGTTTTGAAAGATCCAGTTCATCAACCCAAAATGCAATCAGCTCAGCCAGCTAAGTGAACACAACAGAGAAATCTATACCGGTTGCCATGCAAGGAAGAAACTCTGAGATTGATTCATTAGAGTCTGTCTTTCTTTTGCTAACCTGCTCAATCAGAAAGCACATCCTGTTGAAAATTTAAAGGACTTCCTGATAACTTAATAAAAATATGGAAGCAGTTCCTCCCTGTCAGCAGATTTAACACTGTAGTTTTCTGTTTGCTTCAAGTTCCCTGGATATAAATCGTTCCTCCAAGTTCCTTGGTCGTTGGAAGCAGAGAGTCTTGAGACGTGAAATCATTTATAACTGGTCATCAATAATTTGCAAGAATGCCTTCTCAGGGGAAAGAAAAAAAAAAAAGGCAAAAAAAAAAAAAAAGGAAGCAAAAGCAAACAAACCAGCTAAATTAATTCTGCTGCAGTATATCTAGCATGAACGGGCAACAAAGGCACAGCCTGGGGGTACTATGCATCATAATCTATCATGACCAAGATAATTTATATCCAGATTTCCCACGCTGCAGGAGATTGGACTAAGGAGAGAAATCTCAAGTGAACAAAGGACTTTCATTGTTCCTGCTACCTTTAGTAAAAGTCTGAGCATTTATTTACAAACCCTAGACTTCTGTCTGGAGCTGGGCATTTACTTAACTGTATATCCTCAAATGGTTCTGCTGAGTTAATGAAGCGTGAATGGGTTTCAGCGATGAGCACAGGCCTTTTTGGATTCAAGTTCTCCATGAATAAAATCCAGATAAATGGGCATTTGAAATTAAAGATGCAGTAACTGTGTTGAATCATCAGGCCCATGTCCTTCCAGCTCAGAAAGAAATTATTTCCAGGAGTTTTTTTGTAAAGAATTAGAACTGTCTCTCTTAATTCATGAACTGGTTCTTGAGAGTCTTACTGATTCACCGAAGAGCCTCTTCCATAGCGCATCACTTCAGAGGTTGTCTGTGACTCCGTGAAAGTAGCGTGGTTACTGTGAGTTACATACACTTGTAGCAGTGTATGCCAGCCCTCTTAGTTGTTCCACTCAACGCTCCTCAACTGTGCAAACAGTAGAGTCCTCTTAACTGCATTAGTCAAACTTCAAATGTCTGAGTCCTGGCCTGTATCTATATTAACAGTGTAATACTGACAGTAGTTTCATTTTCTTTAGACTGCCTATAAGTAGCATATTGAATTTCCCTGCTGATATATATAATGGGGTTTTATGTTGGTTTTTTTTGGTTATTTTTAATTATTGTAAAGTAATTGGTGATCTTTGTATGATAGTTCCTTCTGAGGCTCCCTCTTATAGGCATTACCCGTTCAGCACAGTCACTATGAGATTTAGCTCAAGATCAAGGTGCTTTAATGTAGGATTCTGCATATAGGGGTCTACATATGAGTGATATGTCTAAATTCCCAATACAGTGTGCAAAGATTTAGTTTGTTGAGTACCAGGATGGACTTGAATTTTTTGTTGTGGGTTCCCCCGCCCTCCCCAAACATAAGCATTTAGTGCCATGATACCCTATCCTTATGAACCTTGATCAAGCCTTGCTATTTAATACAGGGCAGAGTGAATTTCTATTACTGTTCACACACCTACAGGTAGATATCTACACTTAAGGGTCTTTAACTGGAGCTGAATTCCATCCTATCTCTACAGTAAAAGCAACAAAGAAAAGCTGCATCTTTAATTGAGGTGGAATCAGGTTCTGTGTTTCCTTGAAAAGAAGAAAAGTTTTCTTACATAATCCTATAGTTGTAACCTGCAAGTACTTTACAACGACACACGGATTTTCGCAAGAATTCAGGAAGGATTTTTACATGCCTGTTACAGTGGAGCAGCTGAATTGAAGTGTTCTCTGAAAATAGAGGTACGTTGAAGTCAGTAGAATTCACTTTATATTATTATAAAGGTTCACTCCTCTAGACTGTCTGGAGCCTATGCACACCAAATACTCTTTGTACGTACCTATAGCAGTGAACAGGGAAACTGAAATGTTTGACGTAGCTCAGGGATATGTGTTGTTTGGCTTTGGGCCAATATTTTCCAAAAAGACTGTCTGAAGTATGAACCTATTTGGTAGACGTTTGCTCCTTTCCCAAAGTACTTGAATCCATTTTCATGTTAAAGGTGAGTTTTGTTTCAGAGCTGCAAAAGTAAAGCTATTGCTTTAAACGTAGTAAAGTACCTGGTTAAGCACAAGACACTCATCATTAAGATTTGGTAGCACTCTGCATGTGTGTATCATCTGAAAAACAAAATTGGAATTGAACAAACAAAACAAGCAAACAAACAACAACAAAAAAAGCAGATGAAAAACTGAGGTGTAGGTTTCAGCAATTTAAGCCTCGTTCATCTTCAAACAGACTTAATGTGCTGTATTACAATCCAGCCAAATTACATTCAGATCTGCCATGAAAACAAATTCAGGTGCACAATGGGCTTAATTATGCTTTAGAAAATAGGAGCATCACCAATAGCAGAAGGGGCACTAGAAACTAGCTGCTATATTTTCTGAATCCTTTTCTTCTTTCGCAATCACCTTAACATTTATGTATATAAAAACAATACACGCACACAGTCTCTTTTACTAACTAGTTGCCCTTCCACCCTTTCTCAAGGTCTTAGTGGGTGTACTGTGATGTGCATCCAGTCTTCAGCCTTTACCTTTTGTGACTGGTATTCTTTAGCTGCTCTAATGTTGCATACGAAATGGCCGCTTCAGCAGACCCAGCAGGGGTAATTGGACCCTACAGGAGTTTCCTTTTAGAAAATCATGATAGCATGCTTTCGGTGATGCAGAAACAAAGTATTACCTTCCAAAGAAAGTATTAGCTATTAACTCTTTAAAGGAACAAAAGCATTTGGAGCAAAGTGCAAAACTAACAGAAGGGCTGAAAGTTCGGCCATTACTTACACCTTGTTGGAACTTCCCTTTTAAGAACCTGGAAAGTTCTCTAGAAGAAAAAAGGATCACCATCTCCTCTCATCAGCAGCATCAACTTGTCTTTCTCTCAATAACTAGATCTTTTTTACCTGTTATATTCAACTAGTTTCAATGAAGAACTCTTTATTATTCTAAGATCTTGGTGATTTTAGGTTACCTTTGATTGCAGGCATGATCATGGAAAAAGAAAACTTTCAAGACAAGAGGCATCTAGAAAGCAGTGGTTAGCCTGTTATCCCAGCTGATTTAGAGATAAGGCTGGTAATTCTTTAATTTTCTTTGGCTTCACTAATTTTTGCCTTTGAGAACTACAGTAGGCTGTCTACCCTGAAAAGCTCCTCTGTGCTTTTTATGTTTTCTTTTTTTTTTTTTTTTTTTTTATTCCTTGCTAGTTTTAGGTGTCCCAGGATTCTGTCCCTTCCTTTGAGAAGCCATAGGCCCTTCCATGGGCCAACAGGTTTTTATCCAGAGATACTTTCTTCTTAATTGGTTTTTTCCATCTATTAGCCAAAGTAAGGAAGACCACCCTACCCGAGAAGGCAACACATAAGCTAAATTTAATCTTCTAGACTTTTTTTTATCTAGTTCAAATTTTCCATTATTCAATTTCAAGCTATTATGCTTTTCTTTTGAAGAGACATACAGAAATCTTTCCTCCCCCGAGTGTCCTGAAATGTAATAAGAAAGGGAAGGAAATATGCTTTAAAAATTTATATTGAGGGGTTATAGTGGGTGACATTGCAATTAGAGGTTAAGAAAATGCTAAAGGCATGTTGTCCTTTTAATGGAGGTTCCAATTCAGATCTTTTTTTCTCCCCGGGTAGAAGCAGGTATACAGGGACTCTGAAATGGATGCATGCAGGATCTGCTAACTGTGTTTCTAATTGTCTGAGTTTAATAATTGATAATATAGACATAGCTTGCGAATTTTTCTTTCACATAAAAGATAATTGTGCCTGAGTATAGCATAGTCTGAAATTAAATGTGTTAAGTGCTCCAGGGACTAGCATGTACGTGCTATGAAAGATCATTCCTCTTGATCAGTGTAAGTTAGAACATGTAACAACTTTTATTTATTTATTTAGATTGTAGTGGTATTCAAAGAGCTAAAGCAGGGCTGATGAGCCATGGTGACAGGTGATGTCTATTCTCTTCCCCATAAGGAGGCAGTGAAAGCTGTTGCCTACCTTCATTCTTCTATTCTTTTCTCCCCATCTGAAAGCTCAAAATGGGACCTCTGGCCTTCCAGGATACTCCTTCTAAGAAGATCTGTCTTTCTTTTGTGCAGACCTCTCTTTTATCCCCTTTCTTTCAAGCTCCTGCACCTCAGGGGAGTGAAGAAGAGGCATTAAAAACGGCTTCAGGTTTCTCCTATTTTCTACTCCACCACTGTTTGGAGGAAAAGGAAGGATTTTTCAAGGGCTGAGGGAAACAAAGGGCACAGGGCACATGAGGAATGTCTTAGGAGGATATAAGAACCTAAAATTTTGGATAAAAGAGAAGCTATGAAAAGATAGCAAGGAAGGTGAGGTGAAAGCTGCTTATTGGGGGAATTTTCTAGGAAACAGAGAGATCAGAGTGCATCAGAAGGAAAAGAGAGAAGTTTATGCTGAAATATGACAGATGAGCAAGATGACAAATTGGGGAAAGAAGGAAAGGAAGAAAAGAGAATCACGGGTGTGTAAGATCTTTAGTCTGTGTTTTAAACATTTGTGTAATCATGGCAACAAGTGTGTCAGAATCTTTATATATTTATAGAAAAAGAGATGAAACTCATGGGTCAGAAAGGTAGGAAGAGTCTAGAAAATGGAGGGAAGAAGAGAAGGCCTGTGGGATGTAACAAAAACATATTTTTTGCTAGATTTTCAGAAGAAGGCGTAAGCGTGCAAAAGAAAGGGTAAACAAGCAGCAAGAATTTTAGCAAAAAGGATCTGTGTTTACAGAGATCAGTGTTAGGTCTGAATAGAAACCCATCAAAATTTAGAGCAGTATTGGCTTCAAAGGGCTTTGGGTTAGGGTTCAATGGACTCTATCTTTTGAGATGCCTCATGATAAATTTTTCTAAAGGGATGGTGGGCATTTATTACCGAGTAGCGTTTTGGCTTTGGTGATGGGCTGAAAAGGGTAACTATTGACAAAAGAACTCCTGACTGTTTTCCATGATGCTTGCTAAGCACAAAGATGATTTTGCAGGACTACCTTTCCCTGTGTTGCTTGGTTTTCCTGGAAGGCAAGCAACAAGACATCACCTTCCAGAAGGCAAAGCACAGCTCTTTTCTCCCAGATCTTTTCTATGTGGTTTTGCAAGACTGTGCTCTTGAATCATCACACAGCCAGGCAACAACAGCTCAGGAGATGGGTTGGGTTCTTCTGGTTTTATTTTGTTTTGTAATGATGCTCTTATATACTAGTCTAAACAGCACAAATACTACTCTGCTTGCAAAACTTCTGTGCCTTTCTCAAGTGTGCCCACATTGAATGCTTTTATGTGTTTGAAATCACAAGCTTTCATCTCTCATTCTAAGGCACAGCAGTCTTTAATGTGTGTGGTCAGGTGCCTGCAATTGCTTTCTTTCAATACAGAGAATCAGCACTCCAGAAAATCTGACATGAATCCTATATATAGGAATAACTCTGGATGAAAATGACTCCTCTGCTGCATTTCTGAACTAAAACTGCCTTAATGTAAAGATTTCTCTCCCCACTTGGACTACTTTCCAATCAAATCAAAGAAATTCAGTGAAGCACAGAAATAAATAATAACAGTAATAGTAGTAATAATAATAATAAACTGTAATTTTAAATCATAGGCAAAAGCTAGCCATGAAATTAAGAAATTAGAATGAAATACACAATGGTTAATTTAAATGCAAAATTGACTCAAGAAAAGCACTTTTCTAGTGATAAGCAAATCTGTGTGCAACTACATCAATGTAATAACGGACACTGGTAACTGCATATATTCTGTTAGTGAAGATAAATGGCAGCGATGCACAAGATGATCCTAAGAGCTGGGTAAAAAATCACTGCAATATTACAGCAGAAATAGATGATATTTTAAATGATTCATTGATGACAAAGTAATAGTCATTAAAGCAAATCTAGGAAAAAAAACCAGTGCTAGAAATATGTTTGTATTATATTAAAGATATGCTCATAAATATCTTGTGAAAACTTAGTAAGTGGCTAATCAATTCCAGGAGACTGTCCAAGAGGGCTGTAAGTTTGTGATAACCCTTATTTACACTCATCTATGTAGTCTGTAATTAATAGACCTCTGGATCAGCACATGCATTATTAACACACACTAAATAAATGGCTACTATGATTTCTTTATATATTAGCTACTTAAGTCTGCTTTATGGGGTAAGGTACATTGGGGTAAAGTGAAAGCCCAAATACGTTTAGACATTTATTCAGTGATAGATGAAAATACAAAGTTAACAAGACATTCAAGAACTGTGAATAAAACACTTTGCAGTTGACTAAATACTAACAGTGATGAATACTAAAGCTAATAACAGCTAGTTCACTCACTCCTGTCATCTTTCCTGTGTGACATGAGCACATCTACTTTGGAAAACAGAAAAAAATACTGTTAAGTCTCTTTTTTCATTGGTATTATGGCCTCAGTAGACCATTATGATCCTTAGATCAAAAAGATCTTTAGATCATTGGCTTCTTTTTTGAGATAGTAATTTTTTTTTTTCCATTCTTGAATTAGTCTCAAAGGTTAAAAGCCTTACAAAGTTCAGCACAGACAACAGTTGCTTTGATCCAATGTCATAGACTCTATAAATAATTACCCTATATTTTCAAATAAGAAGTCACTTGGAACAAGGGACTTCCTACTTTCATTTTTAAAAGATGAACATGATCTATTATGAAAATTCAGTAATTTTTTATCAAGAAATGTGTGAAGACAGGAGACCAAAGTATCTCTTGTAAATTTATATTTTCTGACAAAAGTGTTTCTTGAACATGGATTTTAATAGAAACATTCCTTCTATAGAATTCATTAGCTGTATATGATTGAGAAAAATGCTGCCATTTTAGCTCATCAAAGGGTGAACATGGACAGGTCAATGTGAAGTAATTGTGGAAAAGAAAAAAAGGTCCTCCCTTTTATCAGAGGATGAAATTCCTGTAGAAATGCCAAAAAACTTTATACATTTTTTTCCAGTAAAACATTTACTAGAATATTCTATGCAGTTGTGGCAGGAATTATGGGACTTAAGTTATAAGTGAGTTGTAATTATGAAAATCAAGTTTTTTCTTTAGTTATAACAGTGGAGTAGCTGTGTATCAGAGCTGTGCCTGTGTGCACACCCAGTGCGCTTGAAAGTCTTGGTAGTCTGGTCCAAGATGTTCCCGGTCAGACATCTGCATAGACGTGACAATGGACCGCCTTGAGACAACACGAAAAGTCAAAACTAGGTGACTGACCCAGCCTTCACAATTAAGAATTGGACTGATTGTTACAGGAACTGGTCAGATGGGAATTTCAAACAGTTCCATAAATTCCACCTGAGTCAACTCCTGCTGCATCAGGTCCAATGTGTACGTTTGGTGGGCTGAGTAAACTCCTGGGTGAACTATCCCGAAGACTTGCATACATCATTCCTGCTGCAGGAGTGTTGTGCATAGATAATACAGTTGTAAATAGACAATAGAAATGTTTTCTTGCAGAACTGGTTGTGTAGGACAGTAGACAATGCAGACATCCAAGACATGTTTTGTATGTGTTCAAGGTGTATCAACAGCCAAGAGTTACGTATGCGCTGAAGTAGTCATGTCAGAGTCTGGCCATCTGGATTGTACAAACTGAGCAAAGCAGTGGTTTGGGACATCTTTCTTGATTCAGGTGAAGATACTGATGCAAGGACCCTTGCAACGGGGAGTCCCATCACCATCAGACAGCGACTGACCATTCTATTTGGGCAAATCAAATTATCGTGGCATTACCATCTGCGAGAATCCCAACAAATTTGTTAGCTTGCTTGCTTGTTTGTTTGTTTCTTTCTTTCTTTTAAAAGTGTGTATCTGTGTAGCACAGTTCTGATCATTCATGTGTAAGTAAAGAAAAAATCAAATCAGGCTAGAATAGGTATTGAGGCAAGTGATTGTACACAGGGAATGAAAAAAACATACCTCATGAGAGTGTACTGAAAGAGCTTGGCATATTTAGGATAATAAAACAAAGACTGTCAAGGAATATAATTGTGATCTATAAATATGCCAGGAAAGTAAACTTTAGTGATAGACATGTACTGATAAAGGACAATGGTTTTACATAGCTACTATAAAGTAGCTATGTATAGACAGATACTGAAAGCTAGAAGTTTATTCCCATGGAAAAAAATGAGAAAGTATTCTGGTAAAAGTAAATGGGTAAAAAAGCTGGAGTTTTATGTTGAAGCTATTAGATTTATGGAAGGTATCACATGATGCATGCCTGGGACAGCAAAGCACTGGACTTAGTGGCCCAGGAGGTCCCTTTCTTTCCAGTATTCCATGTTTCTCTTTTAAAGTGTTAGAGAATGATGGTCTTTTAGCTGTTGGATTGTCTATTCCCCTACTAGATTGAGGAGTGCAGTGAAGACCACCGCCACTAACGCAGCTTGTTATTTCCAGCCTAAAACGTAGGCCCACAGGATTTTTGCAGTTTGAATAACTACCCGTTTTGAGGCACCTTCCTGAACCAACCACGGTGATGTATAGTACAGCAGTGGCTCCTGCATTCATGTACTGAGCAAAATAGGGTGGGTTCAGAGTCATTCGAAAGCTGACAACGACCATAGTTTGGGCTGAATCCAGCCCTGCAACCACAGTCTGTATACACTTGACTGACATTGTATGTTCTAAAGTGTCAATAAGCAAAGAAATCACTGATTTCTGGTGGAGGGTGCTACCCTCACTCTGTGTTGATGATCCTAATTAAGGATGCTTTCAATGAATTTAACAACCCCATCAAATTGCTTATAGGATTCATCATGCTTCAGCTGCATCTGATAACCTGTCATCTGGACAGGGGTACCAAAGCTCCATTAAGCTACCCTGCTCTGTGCTGCAAGGCACTGAAGGTACTATTTGTGTGAGTATAGTGAACCATCTGCAAAATGGAGAAAGCAAGATAGGGGTCTACAGGTCCTGTCTGGATATTTTAATAATAGCCCTCTTTGGTTAGACTTATTCCTAATGATACCTGTGAAGTGGGTTACATCTGCAAGATGGATTTATCAGAGGCTGCATCTCTTACTGTCCTCTGGCTCTGTTACAACGCTCTTCAAAGTAATAAAATTGAATTTCTGCTTTTTGGCACTAAGGCAAGACCCTTAGGCAGGAGAAAAAAAATAGTAAACGAAATAAACCGACAGCTGAAGATAATCACAAGTCATGTGCAAACAACCCTCTCTTTTTCAGAGATGGTCTTTAATAATGATATTTTTCTGGATTCACTCAGATTTCAGCAGGCGCTCATCAGCAGCATAGGAGTCATTAAAAGCAATAGCTAGCTTTTTGCTCGTTTCACTGAACACTCTTCACTTCAATGGGTTTCAGTTCAGTCCAATTAGTCAGTGCAATTTAGTTTGTTCAATGCAAATCACTGGGTTTTAATTGAGTCCAATTAGGCACAAATCAATAAAAGTCAATTCAAACTAATTATCTTCTATACAAATCAATACGATTCAATTAAAATCAATGAGGGTCTTATTCACTCTAATGACTGACCTGTTCCCCCTCTTCAGTTGTTATAAAAGGAGCCCACACATTGTTCAATGTGGTGGCCCTTGGCAAGTGTATCTCCTTTAGTGAGGGAATATAAATCATTAGCGAAAGTATGGAGGAAAAGATATGTAACTGGGTTATCTTTTTCCCATTTCTGACTCTTCTGCAGTGCATTTTTTCTAGTGAAATCTCTTTCAGATTATGCAAGTGGTTGAATATGTGTGCAAATTTAGACATACCGATGTGAAAACTGAGCTCTGCACTCACGGAAGTTAAAAACTGATGAATGTATTTACTCTCATTCATGTTGTTTATTTTTACCCTAGAAATTCCTCTTGATTTTTAAAATGTGATTGTACTTTGAAAAGTTGTCCTGAAGTTTGTTGTTAGCCACATCTTTAACTGCTTAGCTTAACTGAGAGCAGCCTCTTGCTGGTGTTAATCTATAGAGTAAAAAGTCTTCCAGTAAAGACCTTATTACATGCTTTTATAGTGCCTACTACAAAGAAAGCCTCGCTCTAAGTAGAGTGGGAAGGCTCTACACTCTGGTAATCACAATCATAGAATCATTAAGGTTGTGTACTGGTTTTGGCTGGGATAGAGTTAATATCTTCATAGCGGCTCATAGTGTGCTCTATTTTGGATTTGTGACCGAAACAGTATAGTAATGTTCTAACTTCTGCTGAACAGTGTTTGAACAGCATCAGGACCTCTCTGTTTCTCACTGCCCCCCCCTCCCAGTGAATAGGTTGGAGGTGTGCAATAGGTTGGGTGGGGACACAGCTGGGACAGCTGACCCCGACTGCCCAAAGGGATGTCCCAGACCAAATGACATTGTGCTCAGCAATAAAAGCTGAGGGGAAGGACATTTGGAGTTATGGCATTTGTCTTGTCAAGTAACCAATACACATGATGAAACCCTGTTTTCCTGGAAATGGTTAAACACCTGCCTGCCAATATGAGTGAATGAATTCCTTATTTTGCTTTGCTTGTGCACACAGCTTTTGCTTTACCTTTTAACCTATCTATATTTCCAGCTACAAATCTTCATGCTTTTACCCTTGTGATTCTCTCTCACATCCCACTGGGGGTAGTGAGGAGGCTGCTGTGTGGTGCTTAGCTGATGGTCAGAGTTAAACTACAACAGTTTGGAAGGGACCTCTTGAAATCGTCTAGTCTAGCTTATCTAGCAGATGAGCTAGAACAGGTTGTCCAGGACCACGTCAGGTCAGGTTTTGAAAATCTCCAAGGATATAGGCTGGACAG
This sequence comes from Astur gentilis, assembly GCF_929443795.1. Lineage (NCBI taxonomy): Eukaryota > Metazoa > Chordata > Aves > Accipitriformes > Accipitridae > Astur > Astur gentilis. The sequence goes on along the minus strand of NC_064881.1, from coordinate 48,739,105 downwards.
TCTCTCTGAACAACCTCTTCAAGTGTTTGAGCATGCTCACAGTTCAAAAGTGTTTTTTCTGTGTTCAGATGGAATTTAATGAGTTTTAATTTGTGCCCATTTCCCCTTGTCCTGTCAGTGGGCACTTTTGGGAAGAGTCCGGTTCCTTCTTCATCCCTTCTCATCAGGTCTTTATACACAGGGATAAGATCCACCAGAGCCTTCTCTAGGCTGAACAGTCCCAGCGCTTTCAGACTCTTCTCATATGATAATACAGATAAATAACAAGAATAACCTATGTAGCAAAACTTTTTTCTATCCCTACTGCATGCAAATGTCATTTTTAGAACCACATTTCTGACTTGTGTTTTTGAATCCAAAATTGTCCTTTCATAATTAGCATCCAGTTCTCCTTTAAGAGCTATTTTCTTATGAAAACAGAAGGCAGAAAGCATATAAAAAAAGGCATTTCATGCAGGTTTTCCTTACAGCTGATTAAACATCCTTCGTATTTAGGGCATGCCTACATCTGCAAGTCTGCTCGGAAGGCAAGGCTTGGATAGGTTATGATTCAAGAAAAGGTAGAACCTGAGTCCCTCGGTTATGAAACTCTCTTTCTATTCTGGTAATGCTTTCGTAGCTCTACTTAGCTACCTCCTACTGAAATGTACAGATTGTCTCTGAATTTAGCAAACATTTGGTCAAGCTCTTAGGAAGGGTGGACCTCAGGGGGAGGCAGGGTGCAAAGTAGGTGATATTGAACCCATAAATGAGAGCAGAGACCTACGTAAGATGCTCGCAAGAAGGGAAAGGAAGGTGAAGGTGGATTGAATAATGAGAAATGGAAGAGGGAAGCTGATAGACCAACAGTGACAATTTAGAACAGCTGGACAGCAGGCAATGCCCTAACTCCCATGGTAGAAGTAGAATTTCCTTCCAAAACAGCCATGTCAATTTTCCTTCAAAATTATGAGATAACAGGAAAGATAACAGGACTGATAATTGTTGGATTACAAAGCAACTAATTATTAGAAATTGTACCCTGTTTCTGCTAAGAAACCAAATGTAACCTGTTCAGTATTTTAAAATATAACTTGTTGGTCTCATATGGTAGAATAGATCTGCACTTGGCAACTTTTCATTTAAAGATGAGACTATTTTGTAATGTATTATTTTTATATGTGGGTTAGATGTCATTATGCACTTCTCTAACAACTAGTTTTAAAATAAAATTTGATGTAGAGAGAGGCTGTGCATCAAATTGATGTAGCCCTTGAACATGGAATAAAGGAGAAGAGATACTACCTTGATTTCAGATTAAAAAATATGTTAAATTTGTTTTTTTAATGCATTTTCTAATATTCATTGTGAATATCCATAACACTTGCATTTTTTAAGAAGAAATTGTATTTTTTTTTATTGTATGAGCGATAATGTTGTACATCCCGGGCAGTTTTCAAAGCTTGGAAATAGAGAGAATCTCAATGTAGGCTTCAACACACAGATACAGGATGGTAGATTGCTTTGGTTTGGGCAGCTTAACCAAAAGGTTGCTTTATTTCTATGTACTTAACTTTAGGCATTACATGCAATCAACATTTAGCAAACACTAAAAGTATCACTGATGTCAGTTAGATGTTTGACATATATTAATTCAATTAACCTTATTCATAAAGAGTCAAGCTATCCTGACATGGCATAGAATTGAAACACGTTTCAAGTGCAGAGATCTGTCATAAGACTTGATATTGTCATTTAAAACAAACAAATATATATATATGTAATGAAAGCACAAAACCACCTTTTTTTAAAATAAGTGGCTGCAAGAGTGAGAAGATATAGTTGGCTGGCTCCTTAGAAAACAGCAGGACAAGGACAAGTATTTATAAATCTTCAGTTAATCTTTCCAGTGCAATTTGAAAAACGGAGTTGAAAATGCAGTGCTAGGTTTGTGGAGTGGCTTTCGTGGGGAGTCAGATTATAGTACGGGATCAAGCTACTTATGTTAACGCATTAGAGAAGAGATTATTAAAGGTTGGACTATGACCTAAATGACTCCCAAGCTTGAAATGAATTTGGATGGTTTTTGTTTTACTGAAAGTGGAGTCACAAGCAGAAATGAGATGGAAATTTCTGCCCTAAGGCCTCACTAAGAACAGTAAAACTGTTTCCTGAATTCCTGCCCACCTGTACATCTCCAATTTCAAATAAAGTACCTTGTTTTCCATTATATAAATCACTTCTTTGTACCAGATTGTTCTTGCTCATGCTGAGTAGTAACTATTTAAATGTCTTTACTGATGTCAACAGCTTTATATGAGATTAAAATACCACCTGACTTCCTGCAGGTATCATGTTCTAACCTAAGTATGCACATTTAAAAATAGCATTCAAATTATTATGATTCCAAGGCCTTTTAGGACAAAAAAGTGGAAGCGCTCTCTCTCTCTTTTTTTATTATTTCTACTGTGGAGACATATTTGTTAAGAAAGGGGAAGAACTGATAGAGATTTTCTTAACCTTAAATGTCTTCAATGTTCCATCTTCTCAAGTGCAGTCATGGTTTATAAGACTCTATTACCAATTTGAAATGTTTCTGTTAAAGTGGATGCTCAAATGCACAGCCCAGTGGAGCTAAATAGATGTGGAGGCAATACTGTTCCTAAATATTTCTTGAATTGATGGGTAGACTGGGAAAAAAAAAGAAAAGAAAACACAAATTATACAAGACTATATAATTCAAGAATGCCCATAAATTTGCAAATAATAGCTGAAGGAGCAGCATAACAAAATCAGATTAAAGCTTTATTGAAATACCATGAAAATTCATCAAACATATAATAAACAATTTTATATGGTATACAAGAGGTTGTAAAAAGGAGAAAGTGCCAGTTACTAGATCTATAAGAAAAAGTCCACTTGTTTTGTTCTACGTATGACATTACAGTATTTATTTCAGTGGAAAAATAAATAATAACATACGGGTGCAGGTGAGTTGGACCAAAGAGGCATGTAACTTGGTACCTTGTATACAGAAATGGTATGTGACTATACGATACTCTCTGAGTGCTCTCCCAGCCTCCTGTGGTTTGCTGCTGAGGAACTTCCAGAGTAAGAGTTGGTACCTTGGTACTTCATTGCTCTGATGGAATTCCCCTCTGTGACCTTGACCAGCAGTTTGTAGTGTGTAGTCAAAACGACTTTCTCCTGGGTTCTGCAGGAAATCGGTAAGAATACAGTTCTTACTCCAATTAACTCTAATTACTCCTGTTTCCCTAGAGCAGGCCTATCAGACAAGTGTGAAATGATTTACTGCCTTCTGCACATCCCTATAAACAGGTTTTGTCATCCTTACCCAGTGATCCTCCCATTCCATTGCTCAATTTCTCTACTTCTTACTAAATTTTCAAGATATTAATTGTTCTTATACACTCCAATCCATTTTCTTCTGATATTTTTCATATTTCTAATCAGTCTCTTATACTGTATAGCACATTTTGATTCTTTCTGGTTCCCCTTTTACCCTCTTTGTTATTTGGCATTTCTAATTACTTAATTACTGAATGAAGATGTTATTTGGAGGAAAAAAAAAATGTTCTCATTACTGGAAATGTTAAAGCACAAATATATACAAAAGCTGCCCAAGACCTTCTGACCATTTGAATAACCCATAAAGAGTGGATTTCACTTTTTTCATCTAGGAAAAATAAACCACAAGCAAACCAAAAAAGAGGATGATAACATGTCTAAAGAAAGTAAAAGCAAAACCATATTTGTGAGATTGATTCTATTGAGTCCTCTATAGCTTTTGTCACTGTGATTCCTGTGGCCAGAAATTTGCCTTAAAGTTAAGAGGACGTGTGCAGGTAATCTTGGAAGGGTGGAAGGTAGTGTTCAAACAGAAGGAAGGGAGGGAGGGGGGGAACTTTTCAAATTTCATTCTTCCAAAGCAGGATGTTTCATGATACCACCAAACACCTTCTAAAGTTTTCTGTTATTTCTTTCCAAAATGTTTCTTCTGCATTGTTTTGTAGTCTTTGTCTTTTGGGTGGAGTCTGCTGGCAGGTTAGGTATGGGTTGGGAGGGTCTGAAGTACATGAGAATAAGACTATATCATTTGTTTGGAAAGTAGCTAAGAGGTAGAGACACTTATTCTTAAGAGTTTTCCCTCTGTTCCCTGTTTCATGAAGGAAGGGAAAAGTTTATAGCCCAAGTTTCTGAAGAGAGGAATGGAAGTAACTCACTGAAAAAGTGAAAGGTTGCAATATTTAGAATCGGTAGACGATCCAGAAAGAAGGCTTGGGCTTAAGACTGAAGGACCATGGATAGTCCAACTCCACACATGCTGATGACTTAAATCCTATTTCAGATTTCTTTGCCCTATATCAGTTAGGTTTTTCTTATTAATAGTAATAAAGTTTCTGCCTGATGTCTTAATCCCTTCAACAAATTTATTAATTCTTCAGAGATGATAATTTTTCTCTAATGACTAAACTGAGGGAATAGAGAAAGTTTGGCTGAGATGAGCAGAAATATTTTTCTGGACCTGGGGCATGAGACTCACTTCACATACAGTGTTGCAAAGGTAGCTCCCTGCCCACTCTCTGAACCCAAATTACTGCTGGGTCCTCATAAGCTATAGATCTCATACTTCCAGTCCCAGTTTCCTTCTTATCCTGTTTACAGCTGGATTTATACTCAGGGGTACAAGGTATGAAGCGTGGATGACACAAAGCCAGAATCTCCTCAGTTAACTCATTTGGCTTCTTCCCCAATCTTTTTTGACATTTCAGTGGAACAAATGGGATGTTCTGGACTGCACAGCAGTCCACAGAAGATTTCCAAACATTTGTTTGAATTCTCATTTTGGCAAACATTGCTATGACTGTGGCTTGGGGATATAAATGGTGTCCGGTAAAACCAGCTGTATTTTGTTAGGGTCACCTCCAGTGGTGGTAATTGAGCCAGCTCTGTTTAATAGCTGTTTAATACTCTTCCCCTTCAGTGTCACATTGAATCAAAAGTTCTCATTTTTATTTTCTTTATGCTTTATTTCAAAGCTAAATGGGCTGTACATATTACTGGTCTTAATCCTTCATGGAACTAGTGCAAATTGACATTTTCCACATCCCAGGGTAAGACAAAGATTAATTAAAACCTCATGCTGGCCTATTATCCACCTTTTTAATTTTGTTTCTAATTCCCATGAATTTTAGACTAGCTTTAAAATGTTTCATTTTCCAAATATGAATAAATCTGAGCATCAGACTCTCTCAAAAAACCCCCCTCGGGAGATACCCGTGCATTGGTAATATATATAACCAAGTGATGACAGTAAATTTCCCAAGTCATCCAGTTCTCTAGCAAATCCCAGGCCAGTTTTGCAGAGTTCAGATAAATAAAGATGAATACCCAAACTTCTAATTGCTCATCCAGTTAAAGACTGTGAATCATAGTCATATGCATCTTAAAGGGTTACCAGGAAGAAAAAAGCAGTGGAGTTGTGGGGAAAGCTGAATAGGAAATTACTCTTTTGTCTCCCTGTTTTCTTCTTATACAGAAAGATACAATATTAGTTATTTGTTTGTGTGCTTTTGTGTGACTCTTCTGTTACTAGTAAGCAAGCCATAACAAACAGATGCAGTACAAGCAGTTAATTTGGAATGAGGGTTTGTACAATAAGGGCCCTGTCCCTTCAGGAGAATTGACGAGGTAGGAATGGATGATGAAGAGATTCAGTGTTGCTGTCTTGGACTTTTACCACTTTTGGTATTGGCCATACCTCTGAGGAAAATAACTTTTGCTTTGGTAATTGTTATTACTAAATACTCAGAGAAATTAGGCACCTCAATAAGAACAGAAAAAAAGACACATTTGTTTACCTAGTAAATAAATGACTCCTAATATTTTGAAGGTTGAATTGTAAGTATATTCAATTCAGAATTGCTCGAAGTTTGAAGGATTACACACAAAATACGTTGTCCTTATGCTTTCCTTTAAGCATCTGACTGTACTACATAAATCTACTTTTAGCGTTTATAGCGTTTTGTGTCATCTTACGTGCTCAAGAAACATCCAGTGGCATCATCCAGCCGCCTTCCATATCCCACCAGATAAGATCCCTACTAGAGATATGGAAACGTCTCCATTCCTGATTAGGGGTGAGTCCAACAAGCCCCGTGCTGGGGGAGGACTCAGTGTCACACCTCCACTTCTTCTCTAGTAACCATGGGCAGAACGAGAAAATACAAGACATGGACGCTGTGATGACGGTGGCAGAGAGCTGTAAAGGGCACAGGTTCTTCTCTGCCACATTACGTGGGGAGGCAGGTGGTGCTCATGAGGAAGGAAAACATGGGCCACATCAGAGAGGGTGAAAAGGTTTTCCTTTTCTCCACTTTTTTTTTTAATCCCTCTACTCCTACTCCCATCACTCTTTTCACTTGGCCCATTGCTAAACATATTCACAGGTCAGCGGCGTGTTTTCTCTTTGGATTCACATTGCATAGGAGGAACACAAAAAAGGATCTTTGCTCCAATCAGAATAGAAAGAGTGCAGGACAGTATGTCCCCTCGTAACCTGGCACAGAAGTAAATTTTATCCCCACACCCCCTCATACTGTGTTCAGTCACAGGAGGCAATGACAGCCTTGTTATTACTCAGGAAAAATCCAGCACACAGTTATAAAAATCCAGAGGCGGGTACCATTTATTGTATTATTTTTTACTTTTTTTGCAAAAAGTTTTATTCATTCACAGACTTCTCCCTTCCCATAATTCTTACTGTCCAACCGTATTAGTCTTTTGCTTGTATGAATTGTCATCAAGCAGCATTACCACATTATGCTGTTATTAAAAGCTAAAAAATGTTATAATTAGTTTAGAACAGAGAACAGAAGATGTAATTCTGATTGTCCTCACATTACATCTGTTGTAAAACTATGTGCTGAACCGGATTGAATAATATAATTATACAAGATTTGCTGCCATGTAATTATACTCTCCTGACAAAAGTCAATTTATACATCAATTTGTAGTGTTGGAATAACTGTTTCAAAATAAATTATTCTATTAAAAAACCTCTATAATCAGAAAGTCAGGAGTAGGAAAAAGTTATATAAATTATTTCATACTCTTTTTAATATATTTTCTCCACCTTTCTAATGTATAAAATATTTTCTTGTTATTATGCTGGCTAGTCCATAGACAGAGAACACACAATTTACTCTAGCTCACAGGGCCAGCAAAAGCCCTTACTCTTGTTCTAATTCTATCCTATTCTTCACACCACATCATCACTATAGTACTGGAGTCTTTTCTAGAAATTAATGAAGCAGTGTCTTTAGGTGTTTCCAATGCAGAAGTCCCTACCTTGCTCTTTCTTTTCCAATTTTCTCTAAAACGGGCATTAAATAAAGGCCTTTTTTTTTTTTGTTAATTTGTATTAATACTGTTTGTTTTTTATTATGCAGGATATGATCCAATAGCTCATTTTCCACCTGGAACAGAAAATTGCAATCTTTCAGGCAGTCTTAAAGCTCTACTGGTAGAGCCTGAGGAACGGTTATAACTCCCTGTCCTACATACTCTGGCATTCAATTCCACCCACATGTACTGCAGGACATGCAACTTGGGGTGCATATGGGATTACAGGTTCTTGTTTTGTCCATGGACACAGCATTTCTTTAAGAAATTAGTTGGAAAGTAGATGCTACTGGAAAACCTATTGTCTTTCCATGCAGCTTGGTAGGAACCTGTGTGCCACAGGGAAAAGAGATGGAATTGAATGAATAAAAATATATACTGCATCAGGCACATTGAATGGCAAACGTGTAGCTTCAGGGGAAAAAAAAAACCCACAAAAATACCAAAACACCCAAAACAAAACCACAAAAACCTCTATCCCCTTTCTGTATAGAATTCCCTACTTTTCACTTTTAAAATTCTCGGTTTCTTGGAGAAAGAAACTGTTTTTCTTGTTAATGCCCTTGTAGATAGTTTCTTTCCTTTGTAATATTTACTCATCTGTATAAAATTTTAGAAATTACTATGAAGAATAGAAGAGCAATGTCACTTGGGTGATGCTGCTTTGAATAAAAATGGGTTGGCAAAGAACAACATTGGTAAAATTAAAAGCGCTGCTATTAATCAGCTGACCTGGCTGTTATTAACTCCAAGTCACTTGTGAGCTGGATAATCTAAGCAATTATTAAAGCATGAATGTGAATTTAGCTAATGCCCTCATCCTCCACATCATTATCTTAGGCATAATCACCGTTTGGTCCTTGAATGTCTTTTCCATATGAGTACTGAAAGTCTCAGCATGCTGCTTTCTTTAATGACTGCAAGATGAGGCGAAATTCCTAGCTAACATGGATCCTATCTTTTCCAGTATTCCTCTTGCTTATTTGGAGATTTGCTATGCCACTCATAAAAAAAGACGAGATATATAAACAATGCATTTTGCAATAGCAACTTTGCACTGAAATATTTTAGTTCTAAAACTAGACCTGTAAGTGTAAGACCACTTAAGCTGTGGGAAAAGAAGCCTTTGCAAAGACAGATTTATTCCATCAGGGAAGTTGTTGAAGGCTGGTTGGATAAATTGCCCTCTTCCCAGTGCCTGTCTCTCTTCACTGACTGTAGAAGTCGTCTCCATGAGTAGCTAAGGCTCGATATCTATGCTGGATATTGAATCCCAACCCAACTTGCAGAGTGGGTTGAGTGAAGAAGAGGCAAACACTGTTTTCTCATCCCTGACAGTGATCTATTGTGCAAGCTGAACAAGGTGCAGTCCTCTCTTCGCTCTCCCTAGGACCTTAGTTTGTGAGTTTTTCATGGCAGTGACTCTTCAACTGTGTGTTAGTTGTTTTTATCACTGTAAGAAAAATATCTGTTACAGAGTTCAGGCTGTTCCGCTCTCCAGTAGCATCCTTTCTTAACAAATTTATTTTGAGATTTAGTTCTAGGATCACTTATGTTTCCTCGAATCCTACAGGATAAGATAAAAAAAAAAAGGAGCTGCTACAGCTGTAGATACACAAGTAACACCTTGTAATTCAGTTATAAAATTACTCATATATACATACATAAGTATAATGGGTACTTCTGTGTGTGTGTTATTAGTTTCATTATCCTACCAATGCAGTTGTTGTGACTGTACACCTTGTGCATAACAGAGAAGCTATGTGCCTTTTAAATTTAGTGGTAGGAATTAACCAAAGTCTAAGTATTCCCATGTTGCTCTACTAAAACAACAAAAAAAAAAAAAAAAAAGGAAAAAAAAGTGCTTCACTTTTATATTTCTTGAACTAATAATCATAATAAAAATTATTTGAGGTAACCTATGACATCTGTTATAGTGTCATTAGTATCCCTTTTGCTAAAGTGTAAAGAAATAATCTCAACATAACTGATAAACTCAGAAAAAACCCCATAGTTGGAATGTGATTTATCTGAGAATGACAGCCCAATGGTGGGTGGGAAAAAGGCATCAATAACCTACCTAAAATTGAAATGTTATAACCTTATTTGTTTAGAAGCTTTCTTTTAACATTAATGACTACATTCCCCACCTTATGTCTGCTGACATTTGACATGTCCTAGGGTATACCACTTGGTCTCTAGTTCTTGCTAGTACAGTACCTGGGTCTTCTGTGAGTCAAACTTGATATTTACAGATTTTGTACATACTAGTTCTTATCTACCAGTTCAGGTATCCTAGGACATTTCAGGTGACTCTTGATGCCTTTATTTGACAACAGAGCTTAGCCTCTGATGAGCTGTGACTTACCACAGACTACTTGCTCAGCTTAAAACTATCGAATTGTTTGTTTCCTTGTGATTGTCCCCATGCTTGTTACCTGTATCGAGCTCCATCTAACTAAATAGAGCTGTTAATACTGTTATAACGTAAACCTCAGCAAGAGGCAATGAAGAGCTATTCAGTGCAGTTTTGGAGCCTGTGGAATGACTTAGCTGCCTATGGTAGCCCCTGGTGCTTTTTGAGATAAACTATGGCATGGCACGAAGAGGCTCCATGTTGAAATAGCTAATCTCTGGTACCCTAATGTGTTTTATGTATCCCCAGATGCCTACATGTGGGTGGATGGATCAATTGCCTAATGTCTACTCTATAGGTATTTGTATGTGAACCGACCGGTTGTTGTGGGTTGACCCCAACAGGCAGCTCAGCCCCACACGGCCGCTCGCTCGCTCCCCGCCGTGGGATGGGGCAGAGAATCAGAAGGGCAAAAGTGAGAAAACTCATGGGCTGAGATGAGGACCTTTTAATAAGGAAAGCAAAAGCCATGCACCCTGTTGTGGTTTAACCCCAGTCAGCAACTAAGCCCCACGCAGCTGCTCACTTGCTCCCCCAAACGCAGTGGGATGGGGGAGAAAATCCATAAAAGTAAAACATGTGGGCTAAGAACGGTTTCATAGAACAGAAAAGAAGAAACTAATAGTGATAATGATAACACTAATAAAATGACAGCAGTAGTAATAAAAGGATTGGAATGTATAAATTATGCACAGTGCAATTGCTCACCACCCGCCAATTGATGCCCAGTTAGTCCCTGAGCGGCAATTCCCCGCCCCCACTCCATCCAATTTATATAAGAGACGTGATGTCCCGTGGTATGGAATACCCCATTGGCCAGTTTGGGTCAGCTGCCCTGGCTGTGTCCCCTCCCAACTTCTTGTGCCCCTCCAGCTTTCTCGCTGGCTGGGGATGAGAAGCTGCAAAATCCTTGATTTTAGTCTAAACTCTACTTAGCAACAACTGAAAACATCAGTGTGTTATCAACATTCTTCACGTGCTGAACTCAAAATATAGCACTGTACCAGCTATTAGGAAGACAATTAACTCTATCCCAGCTGAAACCAGGACACACCCAAGCAAGGCAAACCAAGGGATTCATTCACTATTCCCCATGGGCAGGCAGGTGTTCAGCCATCTCCAGGAAAGCAGGCCTCCATGATGCCTAACAGTGACTTGGGAAGACAAACATCATAAATCCAAATGCGTCCCCCCTGCTTCCTCCTTCCCCTCAGCTTTTAATGTGCAGCGTGACATCGTATGGTCTGGGATACCCCTGGGGTCAGCTGTCCCAGCTGTGTCCCCTCCCAACTTCTTGTGCCCCCCCAGCCTCCTCGCTGGTGGGGTGGGGTGAGAAGCAGGAAAGGCCTTGAGGCTGTGTAAACACTGCTCAGCAGTGACTAAAACATTCCTGCTTTACCAACGCTGGTCACAAATCCAAAACACAGCACTATATGAGCTACCGTGAAGAAAATTAACTATTCCAGGCAAAACCAGTACACCATCCTTTATAATCAGTGGAGAGGAAGGATAGAGTATGGTACAGCTGACCCATTTAGGCTGAGCTATATCAGACCCTGGAAGGATTTATTTCCTTCCATTACCTGTAGTGGGAGCCTACATAACTAACTAACTTGTAGAAACATTTGGTAAAGTGAAACTTACACTAGGTTGAGAATATATGTCGTTTTGCCTGGTGAAGATGCAGCTACTGTGGTTCTGGGTCTCAGCTATGCCAGTCATCTAGATTCATGAGTGTAAGTGGGTAGAATTGCTTGAGATGTTTCTGATCTCAGACTACAGAAATCTTGTTATATATATTTATTCTCCTCATTATACTCAATCTACAAATAGCGTAGAAAATTAGGTAGAAAGTCTGCTGCCAGGATATCATGCTCCATGTTGAATTAAGTAGCTTTTAGACTGCCTTATGAAGAGACAACATGTCATTTCTGTTTTCTTTTTTGATTGCAATCTCATTGCTTGATTCCTGTATGGTATAGTCCAATTTCATCTAAAACTTGACTCTAAGGAAATTGTAACCAACATTCTCAATGAGATATATTTTATAAAAACAAAAGTTATTAAAAATTTACTCAATCAGAACAAAAAATATATTTTGTGTTGTGAATTTTCCTTGGGATTTATTGACTCTTGCTCAAATGTCACTTGAGAGAAAAACAAATAGGTTTCAGACACTTACCAGTGGTTTGGAATTTATAGCTACTTATACCGTTCAGAGATTTAAAAGAAAAATGAAAACTGCTGGAATAAAAAACAGTCGCCCAAATAGCTCCTAACAGCCTAAATGATTTAGGTCACAACAAACTGCCTTGTCACAATGGAGAGCTAAGACTGTGTTATTGAAAGTTCAAAAAAAAAAAAAAAAAAGAAAGAAGCTCTAGTTTACCCGTAGAAAAAGAATGCAGATTTATAATCATTTATTCAAGGGTACTAAATATGGCAAAAAAGATTTTCTAGGTGTTGCTAGTAGATAGATTTTGGATAAAACACGCATTTTATAGATGACAAATTCAAATTTTATTAAAATCGTGTAGCTTGAAACAAACTTCAGCTTGGCTTACTGAAAAACAGGAACATAAGAAAAATAGAAATATTTTAAGAAACTAGAAAATATTTCTGTATAAATAGAAAATATGTGTGTAAAAATGTCCATGCAGGCAAACATATTTATATATCAACATAAAATTATACAGGCTTTTAACAGACTGCAAATTTAAGAATTAATCAGGTTTCATCCCAAATTATTATGAAAGGCCAATAACTGAAAACTGTATTTCTGTGGACTTCTTTCCTAATTCTGATGAAAGTATAAGCTTTGTCATTATGCATCACTTTCTATTTGAAATAAATAAATCAATCCTGACTGAGTATCCTTAATTGAGAAAACACTTAAAAGAGGTCTTTTCTGGTTTAAATTGATTTGCTTGTCCAGCTGAAAACCAGGGGGGTGAATTGCTGTGTTACTACCCGTAAAACAGGTTTCATGTCGTCTGATTTCAAGTACTTGCAGTATAACTTCCACTACCGAGCTGTCAAATCACTCATTAAAGCAAATTAAGTTTAGACTGAAATTATTTTGACCACCTGTTAGCAAGTATTTCAGCACACCATGACTTGTTCCCCACCCCAGGAGATAATATCACTGTTGTATTCAGTTGATTATACCATCCCAGACTATTATGACTGATGGAAGTGGGATTGCTGGAGAATTCATACTGGGATTTAGAACTTCAAAGACATGCATTCATACCCAAGATTTGTCTATAATTTCCACAAATGGTTGAACGGTGGTTGAGAGCCCTCAGAAAATCTTAAATCAATCTCTTTGTAGATATCTCCTAATGACAATGTTATATAAACCACAACTGATAGTGAAATGAAAAGTGTGGTCTCTCATTGTGAAGCTGGACTTAGGTACAATTTGAAGGAAGGTGAGTGGCTGAATATGGAAGAATTGAGCAGGATCAATAGTTAATGTCACCATACTGTGGGCAACAGGAAAGAATTTTCACTTTCTTTAATTAAATAAGTTTGTCATATAATCATCTCCAATAAGTACAATAGTTAGCTCTTGGATACATTACCTTAGCAGAAATCAAAATATAAATTTAGACACAAAAGAGATCTTTTGGCATCAGGATTGAGACACATTATCTCTTAAAGAGTTAAATTAGTTTAAACTTTCATATAACTAGAACTTACTGATAAACAGCTGCAACAGATATGTGCTGACAGGTAAGACTTCCAGTCTTTATTTTTACAGCTAGGGTCACCAATGCCAGCTCCATCAGCCATGAAAGGTCTCCCTCATCCTATGGAACCTCTTCTGCTTTGCAGGAGGTGGGATTGGAAGGGAAATCACACAGTGAAGTTCTTGGTTTACACCATCTTCCTTGTTTGGAAGGGACCGACTTACTCCCTGTTGTGTGCGTATAGGTGTGCGCGTTGGGAAGGTTGCCCAAACGTCCATGGATCAACTACGAGGCAGAAGCTTGATCTGCATGCTAGAGATCCAGGCTTGGAGAACGGCAAAAGTATGCATCTGCTTTGCTCTCCAGGCGGACTTGCTGCAAGTTTTACAGGCTTGATTGAGTCATACGTGAAATGACGGTAAATCAGAAGGCACGCTTTCACTAGTTTCTCAAGCCATCCACCAACAACTGGGCAGGAGATTAAAATTCTCCCTGTGTATGGTGCAGCCCCTGCACTCTGCCATGCAGTTCTCAGATCATGCTTTCTGTTTGCTCTTCCTTCTGAGACTAAGGAAATCTCATTTGATTCCTAAGGGATGGCCGTGTAATTCTCAAACACCAGCATGGTGCATTTGTGTAATGCCCTCATCGATTTAAGTGCAAGAAGATATACACTGAGCGAAGATATGTACCTACCAGCCATTGAAGAATTAATTACTGCGGCAACGACGAAGATTAAAAGCAGATTTAGTGAAGCGGACTTTTATTTTGGTTACTCGGTGGCTTAACTATGAAAGAATTAATACAAATTCTTCCCATTTGTGGGCTTAGATCATGTCGTGGTTACTCAAGTTGACAGCCATGCATTTACATTAATTGTTCTGGAGGAAATGGTCCTCATAAATATCATTCGGAAGGATTCCCTGCGAGTAAGATTCTAATCCTTTTCCACACTTTGATTGTCACTTTATGGTATATATACAATCATGTAAGTTGAAATGCTTGTAGGGTAAACCGTTATTCAATAAGGATAAAAGTTCTGTGTTGGTGAATTCCTCTCCTTTGGAAATGTGACAGCATTTTGCTGTTTTCAGATAACAATACTATTCTGTGTTACTGCACTTTGGTGCCATCAACTCTCTCTTTTTATACATTACAGCTGTCTGAGCCTCATAGGGTAGAGTTTTTAAAATGTCCATGCCTGATCAATCCTTGACCCTTCTGCTCACACGGCTATCTGGGATACCACTTAGTGCTATTTGCCACAGTGTTTTCTTGTGACAGGGATCTTGCTAACAATATACTCTATTGGTAATCACTATTCAGGCTTAAATACATCCAGTTTTGTTCTGGGCCTGGGATTTAAAGAGCCACTTGAGCTCTGATTATGGCTTGTTTGATACTACTGGAGGCAATTATGTTTTAATTGATCAGCGTTATTAGTAATAATAATAGATTTATGGAATTGTAAAGATCCAATTTGATTTTTAATGATTCACAAATCAGGCAGTTAGTTAGTCTGTGCAAAGTAGCTTCTGATCCCTGGATAGCTGCATTTCATTTCAAAATCATGGAGAAGAAAATATAAGTTCTTCTCTAATAGGCTTTCTTCTGTTTACTCCCTTTTTTTTTTTTTTTTTAATTTTCAAGAAGAATACATTTTAGATTTCATCTCTTCTGTGACTAACTATGATTGTGATAAAGACCCAACTTTATGGTCATATCCTTTAAATAAATATTACCTATGTGCTTCAAGTTGTCAATATATTCCTGAACTGTTCATTTTAATACAGATTATTAGTGACAAAAATAAGTAACTGGGGAACAAACTGGAATTCATTACCTGATAGAATGTCCATGGAACTGGTCAAAAACCTGAAACAATCATTTTTCAAAAAAGTCATGGTATTTGACATTTGCTTTCAATCAGAAATGGATGAAAAATAAACAATAAAGGGAAATTTGATGAGATTTAAAAAAAAAAAATATAATGGAAAATAAGTCTGAAAGAGATATTGAGTATTCATGTAGTTAATTGCAAGGGAATATGGTATTCCCCTGCACCCAGGAGGATCAGTGTTACTTAAGCCATACCATTTGAAGTTTAATTTAACTTTTATTTTAATTCATGTTTGAATTTGTACACAGACACATACTGTAATGAAGAGAAGGTTGGGGATAATCCCACTCTAAACTAAAAAAAAACAAAACTTCCCTATAAAATTATCTTAGATTGTTTCAAACCATTGAAACTGTTTCACTCTCCTTTTTTTTTTTTTTTTTTTTTTTGTAAAAATATGAAATCTTATGTTTTCTACATGTCTATGAGAAGATTGTATGTTACTATAACAGCATTTTTGGATGGAGAAAATAAATGCCAAGACATTCTCTCTGAATGTTTACTTATTGGCTTTAATTATCTGTGTGCTTATGGCTGGGATGCTTTCATCTTTCCCTAATAGCCATTTAAAAAAAAAAAAAAAAAGGTTAAGCAGAAAAGGTGAACTTTGGATTCCCGGTAAGCATAACTTGTTATTGTCTCTGCTCACTTTTCAAAAACTGCAAAAACTGGGAAATCCGTTGCCGTCCCCTTCCTCAGGCCTCCTATGAGCTCTGTCACAACGTTGGTTGAGAACGGCTGGGGAGGTGGTGGGTCAGTTTGTTGCCCCTCTTCTTTTTTGGAAGGATGCTCCAGCCCATTGAGGTCTATGCAAATCTTTGCCTCTAGGATCCAGGATGTCTTTGCCCTGTCTCAAATTAGGCCTGTTGGGAGATATTTTTGCAAAAAAACGCTCTATTTATAATGAATCCTGGCAATGGTTGGTCAGTTCTGAGGCTCTGGATCTACACACAAAACTCATGAAGTGTCCTTTCTTTCTATAAAATTTCTCAGGAATTAAAACAACTGTTTTCTTTTTTAATCTTTAAAACCAAAGTGCTTTCCCTTAGGTGTACTTCTTGTTTGGCATGTATCACGTCAAATGAGCAGAGAGGGCTTGGTATTTAGAAGGCGGCAAACCTAAATTTCACATTTCCATGTGCAAATGTGCAGAGCAATCCCTCTTTGGCACTTCCGCTAAGCTTTTATTTTTAGTTGTATTATGACTTATGCAATGTAGCCATATAAACAGAATAATGCTAAACCTTCCTCTGGCAAGCAATGGGAGACACAAACTACTTGAAATAAAGAAGGTATAGGGAATAATGACTGCAAGAGTTTTTCCCTTGAAATGGGCTGTTGATCTTCTATGTGAAGATGGTTAAATCAACATTCTGCCAGGAACTTCACATAAATTCCCGTGAACTGTCAGGGTGGTCAATCCACAAGTACCTGCCTGTGACTACCAAGCTGTTCCGTCAACCTGCATATGCGGCAGAGCCTCTGTTGACTTTCCGTCCCATTCTCTGCCCTCTCTTTTTGCACTACAAGCTCTTTAGACAAGTGACAACCTCCGACAACGCATTTGCACAGAGCGCCATGTAACGCAAGGTTAGTCCTGTCCTCTAGCATTGTTTGAATATAAATAATAAACATATAGAAGGATCAGATAAGTTGCAGAAATAACATTAGGTCCACCGGATATATGTGGTTTTTTTTTTCTTTCTGGGCTCATGTTTCAATTTTAATTAAGTTTATCTGACAGAATGATCTATAGGAGACATAGGATCAATGTAACCTTCATCTTGACTAACTCTGACCAACAGAAGACATGACTTAGGAAGGCAACAATTTAGGAAGGAAACTTATTTCTGCTTTATGTTTGACACAGAGCAACGGATTGATATTTCAAAGTTTGTTAATTTTTTCTGGCTAGAGTAAAATGTTGAAATATACAGGCCCCAAATTATTCTTATATATAAAAAAAAAAAAAAAAAAAAAAAAAAAAAAAGCCATCAATTGCTTGCTTTGTGATTTGCTAAAAGATTATGCCATTTGCTGTTGCTAACAAAATAGGTTTTTTGTGTAATTTATTGACCTAGGACAGCTCAGCAGAGATGCAACATCTGGTTGCTCAATGAAGTCTTGCATTTCACCCAATTTTCCACCTGGGTTGACTAGAAGATATAAATCTAAACTTGATAAATACCAACCACTGTTTCTGTGTCTGAGAAATTAATTTCCAAACTCCATTGTAAGACTGCACAGCAATCAAAAGCACACACAAGCAGCAAAAATAATATTGGTTCAGTGCATTATACTGGCAGCAACAACGCTCACCTCTAACTGTTCTGCCTCGGATTTCATTTGAGAAATATGCAAATACAAGGTTGTTAAAGTAACTGATTGCAGAAATATGGAATCAGTAGGGGTGTTATCCTTGCTGTCCTGGCTAAATTCCAGTTCAGGTAATTAAATTCCACCTACCTAAATTCTCTTGTTGTTTTATTTCTTCACTTAAACTACAGATATTTATTTGGCTTCTAAACAGTGCTGCTTTGTGAGTGTTTCAGCACCTCGTTGTATGCTTTGTCTAAATAAAAGCATGCATAGAGCTTTGTCCACATGAATATCTTTCTAAATTTATGATAACTATGACAAAGAAATCTTGGTATGTCCACTTGTGGCAACTTAAGCTTCTTTTTGATCTTAAAACAAGAAAAGACTGTGATATGAGTTTCCCGGGAAAATACATAGTTCCTTCTCACCAGATGGAGAAAATATGGAATTTTTGTTCATTTTTCTGTGTGAGGAAATGGGTATGAGAATGCCATAATACCTGCACTGTCCACCTTGGGGGAAGTTTTAGGACTCAGAATTTAGGCTTCAGGTGCTGGAATGATGCAGATAGAGAAAAGGAAGAGTTTTTTGATGCTGTCATTGAGCCAATTTTGTTTGAACTGGAGGGGTAGAGTCTCATATGTTGAAACTAAGAGCGAACAGTTTTACTATCCCTTCCAAAAGTACACTGATAAGAGAGGGATTTATCTTGTAATTATGTCTGGCTGCAGATACAAATCTATTTTAAAATCCTTCCTCCCAACTCCATTCTTAAGAAATTCTGATCATAGATGAAGCAACCTAGATCTCTTACTTTTTATTGAAGTGTTATGAAGCTGGTGAAAGGACCTACTTTGATGAAGAGTAATTTAAAAATATTAAATCAGAGAAAAATAATTTGTTTGTAGATCCATCATTTAGTCTTTCAACTATTTGAAACTCCATTCCTTCTGGTCCTGGTAGGAGCATGAGAATGTTGGTGCTGTTATATTAAATGGTTGATACCCAGGCTCTAAATAGTATGTAGTCATAATACCCCACATTCTATAAAGGTTTAAGTTTCATTTTACACATAAAGGACCAAATTCACCACACCTTACTGCAAGCATTGACCTGAATGCCCAGTTTGGGATTATAGTCAATTTTGTCAATAGAAAAAGTTGGAAACTGAAGAGACAAACGCATATTGTAGTGGAAGGGCTGTCTCTGGAAACGCACTTATTGTAAAGAGATATTAGTGCAAGAGTATACTCCACGCAGGTCAACGTCTAGTGCCTGGTAGGAGGTATCTGAGTCCTCATCTGCAAACAAAAGTTGTGCATACTTAAGTACCGCCATTTAAAAAATGGATTATGTAAATCCGAGGAATTCTTCTGTACAATGGCAATACAGTGCCTTTGATTGAAGCTCTTTTCACGGAATACTTTTGCTTTCAAAAGTGCCAAAAGAACCCAGGAATTGGAACTGAAAAAATACTTTCAGACTCTACAAGAAGATTTAGGAAATTTGGGGTGTTTAAAACTCAATGGCAATGCCTTCTGGGAAGTTGCTTAGCCCTGGACCTTGTTCTTTGACCTAAATGTTAACTTAACATGTGCATTTCTACTTGCAGCGATGCTCAGAGTTATTCCTGCCAATTTCAGCCTCCCTTTGTGTTACTATAACCATGAAAAAGATCTTTAAGTGTATTAGGCTCCCTGGTTTGTAAACTAAACCTCATGCTGATTTCTTAACAGATTTAGAGTCTATTATGCAACAATGTGTAATGTGTAATTGTAATAACGGCAGTTTTATTTTGTCTTTGCAAATAATGTTACTGTCAGGTGCCATTGTTTAGGAATACTTCTGAAGATAAGGGTAATTCTATGAACTTTCCTTTCATTTCCGTAATTTTCATGTGGTATTTCATTCTCCTTTATTTTTGCCACAGAGACGTGGAAAATACAGTAAAATGAGGCTTGAAGTTTTGAGGCTGAGCAAAGTTGCAATAAAACTTATTTTCTGCAGCTTCACTTTTATTTACCAAAGCAATCAACTTTCTTATTGCTAGTAGATATTTTACAGTTGACATACTTAATCTCTGGACCTCCTAATTCCAACAAAATCAACTTTTCACATTATAATATAGAATTGCAATAAATATGAGAACTAATTGGCTTGAAAGAGTGCATTAGGAATATACTATCGGGTCATTAATCGGTGTCTGAGTTTCTAGAAATGCAAAAAATACTCTACTGACTTGTAAACCGCATATGAATAATAAAAAGAATGAAGACTAGGCTGCTATGACAAAATTATCATGCACTCACCATCCTGACATTTAAAGAATATGTCAACAATTTAAAAGCTTCCCTTATATGAAAGATATGTTTATTCCATCTATCTTAAAATCTCAGACTGCTGACACTTTTTTGATTGTGCTAGCCTTCTGCAGCATAGAGCTTCCTGTTTATTATTTTAATCACTTTAGAGCAAAATAAGCCTTTTGTTGCATATAAGAAAAACCCTGCATTTTATTAGTTTGTTTGTTTTTTTTTTCTTCCAGATTTACAGCTGATGTTTGTTGGATTTTTTATAATCTTTATTTTGTGTCCCAATAGAAATTAACATGCTAATAGGATTAGGAGATTTCTTGACTTCTAAAATTTTGATTTTTTTATTTCTTCTTCTACACTTGAATTATTTGTCAACCATAAATGGTCCAACGACATTAGCTAATAAGGAGACAGGTAAATTTTCGTTTTCATGCTGCATACTGTGTAAACTAAGCAATTCATTTCTAGCCCTGCTTCCTCCCTAAAGTTTATGCATTCAGAAATCTACAGTGTCTTGCCTTTTTTGGACAAGCTATTTTGTATGTTAAAAAAATGCAGGGTGGGAGTGTTTAAGATGCTTTAACATATCTTTTTTTCTTTATTTCCTTATCACCATTCTTTCACATTTTTCCTTCACCAAAAACTCCATCATAATATTTTTTTAAATAAATCTGGAGTGTTTCGTTTTACTTGTATAAAGTTGTATTGATTCATGAATGCAAACTGGAATTAGCATGTGTTTCTCTAGTTTCCAGTGTGTACCAAAGCCAGAGTTCTTACAGGATTTTGCACTTTGAAGGATAGCTCTACTGGCCTCTGTTAAAATTAAGGTCATATTGTACTTGGTGGTAGCTTTAATCCTTGTGCTTATAAGTTATAATGCAAATGGTGGAAGCAACCAGAGTAAGATCAAAAAAAAAGTTGAAATGAGATTTATAAGGCTATAAAACAGCTCAGTGGGTCCACCTTTGTATTACTGGGCACAAGGATGCTCCCAGGTGCCTCTATCAGGCCAGCAGACACAAATGCTGGATGTGTATCACCCCTTCCTGCTCCCTGGTTTCTACACAAATCAAACCACTTACTTACTTGACGGTAAGAGACACGGTATTTCATAAATGCCCAGATGGGAAAATATGGTGGTAGGAAGCTGGAAAATGCATTAGTTTGAAGGTACAAGTGTAATTTGGGAGACTAAGGAAGTGAAACTGGATACTGCGACTGATTGCCAGGGCTCTAGGTCCTCAAGGAGATGGCTGATCATCTGTCATTATTTTAGCCTTTAAACAGGTTGATTAAATGGTTGTGATCAGTCACAAATAGTAACTTAATAGATACCAGTTCTTATATTAATAACCATTGCCATCTGATAGGCCCATAAAGCTCTTTTTCAGTGCTGCTATAAAGCAACATATTTCCTTGTCATAACCATGCTCAGAAAATTACTATTATTTTATCCCACTGTGATACCACCGACAATACAATAATAATTGGCATGACAAATAATAATACACATTCTGAGAGCTCAGTCTAAGGCTTGGAACATGTCTGGGTTGTAGGAAAAAACATAGCACCAGTTCTTTTGTAAAAGACATATTGGTTGTCCTGACTGATGAAAATTTCTACCCATCATTACTAGTTAGTAGCTTCTTGGCACTACAGCTGGAGTGATCATTTGGAAAGATTTGAAAGAAAAGAAAGCAGTAGCTTTCCACATCAGTGGATTTTCTGTGACTGTGTTTGAAACAGTTTCTTGAAAACAAGAGTAAGGTTTATATAGTAAAGATTTATAAAGACTTGTAAAAGATCTTGAGAGAGGCGGCGTCAGGGTTTTTTTGGAGGGGGAGAGCGGACTAGCATATTGCCTCAAAATTAGCAGGAGATATTAAAAGGAAAAAAAAAAAAAGAATGGCACTTCAGTGTACATACCAAAGTGGTATTTATTCCCAAAGCACATTTATTTCAGAAAATGATGAAGATACTTGTACAAATTTGGCACAAATCAACAACTTCTGCATGTAAGCTCCCAACATGGTACAGCTTAGAGGTAAACAAAATTGCAGAGTAAAGTAAAATCAGACAAGATCTTAGAGTAAGATAAAAGAGGTTGAATGGGAAAATGTGCTAAATCCTTTGAAAATAATGTAGATTATTATAAATCCACAAGGACTGACATTTGGCTAACAGCCATTGGTAGTTCTTTGCTGAGACAGTGTTACTGCATCAGTTTTTGCTGGACCATCCAAGTAACTCAATTTTCAAAGAGACAAATCTAATCAAAACATTAGGAGTTTTTCTATTATTTTTTATTTTTAATCCCAGGATTTTGTCACCATAAATTTTATTGAGCTGGAAAATCTAGCTCTGGACAAGAAAAGCACTGATTCAGACCCTTCCAAGTTTTGAATCTGCTCTTTCCTAAAATCTAGAAGGTGAATAATGTTGACACTGACTTTCCCATAAAACCACCATATGTCAAAAACGGGCAGGGGAACACTTATGCTGAAAAGTGAATGAGACGAGTTCCTCTCTGATAAGTGGCTTTGTAAAGCATATAAAAAATAAACAAGAATAGAAAGATAAAGCAAAAGTCTTAGGTTTTAATAGATGGTGTATATTAGACCGTGGAGTACTTTTTCTTAAACCTGAATCTATTTTTCAGCTGCAAAATTCTGTAGAGTGAGGCAGGTCATCCATCCCTGAAATGCTCATCAGACGTGAAACGATTAGAGAGTGACTGTTGTCCTGAAATAATGAAGCACTGATTGTATGCATCTGCAGCTGAATAATGAAATATAAAAGGAAGAAACTTTGGAAAATAAAAGTGGATAAAGAAAAAAAGGAAAGTTTCCTAGTACAGCTCAAAGCTAGAATTTGGTTTCTGAGCAGCTACTGTGTGAAAGCAAGAGAATGACTGCATGTCATTGTAACATTGCTTTCTTCACCTTCATGTTATGGGCAACCTATTCTTCCAAAGCATGTCTTATTATTGGCACTGCGTATTGGTTCTGCAGTGCAAACCTGCAGAGACAACCGTGCGCAATTTAAACTTGAGCATATAAATAGAGATTCATGCAGATTCATCAGTAGCACAGCCAGAGTTCTGGAAACAAGAGTTATCCTCAACCTCTTTAAACAACTTTTGCAAACCGTGTTGTACTCTGACACTTAGAAAAATAACCTGCTAACTTCATGTTGAGGTGCCTGAGGAACTGAGAACACTAGCTGTGACGGTTACCAATGCCGCCCCGGTGGTTCTTTAAGCCCCCTGCACACTCTGTCTTCCTCTGCTTATTTTTGTTCTCAATAGATTTCAGTTTCTTCTTTTTTTTTTTTTTTTTTTTTTTAATTTTTTTTTTTATTTTCTTTTAAAATGAGATATCCCAGTATCAGATGGATCCTCCTGGCCCAAAGACTTAGAAATAAAGGTAAAAAGATTTTTGTCTGAAAATTCCTTGCCTCCTCCTAGAATCAAAGTAGTTCGGAGACTTGTAATATTAGTAAGAAAAGAACCTCCTAAAAATGTCAACATCTGGTCAGCCCACACTACTAATTATACCAGATGTTTTAAAGAAATTGACATGAGAATAAGGGGAAATATATTTATTAGAGGAGGTGGACGTATAACAGCTAGTTTTAAGATTAAATAGTGATGACTGTTACCTGCCATGACTCAAAATAACTGACAAGACTATGAGTAAACAGACTCAAAGATAAAGTTCATGGGAAGCTAGTTGCACTAATTTCAATTTAAGGTGTCCTGATGTAAGTACAAGCACATTGCATATTTCTGTATTCCCTGCACAACGCTTAGTATAACATGTTGAAGCTTAATTATTTACAAATAAAAATACAACAACACAGTTTTGCTCCTGTTTAAAATGAATCAGCTTAGAAGCAAATGTCCTTGCTTTTCTACCGTGCCTGGTGAGATGAACAGTCACTGAATGATTGCTCCCTGATGGAAACGTATTCTGACCACTCACCTGTGGTTTCATTACAGGAAGACACATTCTCTTATGTGAGAATAAAGAGATGAAATTAAACCTGCAGCGTCATGAGCAGATGCTTCAATATTTGACCTTTGATTAGATTTTATCATGTAACAGTGTCCAACCTACCACAAAACGTCTGGATATGAGTCCCTCCAGTATTCCACATATCTTTGGGATTGTATTGATTTGTGAATGGGTATTAAAAAAAGGAGATTTCTTCCTTCATTTGAGAAAAAAAAAAAAAAAAAAAAAAGAAAAAAAAAAGAAGAAAAGAGAAGGAAGGGTTCATTGTTGTGAATTCTGGATGACAAAGACACTTGCAGGGAAGGAAACTTATTCCAGACACATAGAGTTTTTAATAAGGAACATAAATGTCTATCTTAAGTTTGTAGATGCAACTTGCAGGGTCTTGGCACTGATGCTAGAAAAGGTCTCAGATTTTTTTGTTTGCTTATTTATTTTGCTGTGTTACAGACACATTTTTTTCTTGGGCTCTGGAAGCTTTACCCTCAGTCACACCTCCTGCCAGCTGGTAAGAACCCTGTTGCTGTTGGAAGGATTTAGTTCCTTAGCTCTCTGGTGGGTAGTTACTAATGTACATTAGTGTGTTATCTACATAAAATAAAAGTACGTGCTTAAAGAGGCTTAGGATTAAGCCGTTGATGTCTTTAACACATCTCATTTAAATTAGTTTTATACTGCAGTAAGTCTTCATTGATAGTGTGCTGGTTGCCTTTTTCATAAGGATAGTGGTGGGGTTTTTGCCATCAGCCAAAACGTTTGAACTAGAGGAGGTGAGTACCACTTGCTGATGTGTGTGGTAATCAGGATCCACGAATATTGAATGCAGCGTGCGGCTTTTCTGCTGAACGGTTACATCACTTACTTGTACATCTTTTTCCTCTGCTGTAGAAAGAAGGTTAACACTGTCATATCTGAAAGAGGCAATGATGTGACAGGTCATTCATTCGTAGGAAGGAAAGACCACATAAATGCTGGCTTGATTGTTCATATGCTAATGTTCTGTGGAAAAGAATGTTCTGTTTGTTAGACCTTCTCGTCTCTCTCTCCAAGAGATTAAATAAATGGCTTGTAACTATAGTGACCTGAAACCTGTCAAAAAGAGAATGCAGTGGGGCTTATTAAAGCATTAGCTGGCTTTTTACATGATTCTTTTGGGAAAAAGGCACACGCTGCCTGGAGTTTGGGGGTACCGTGCCACATATTCATCACCTGACTAAGATAAGGCTCGAAACAACACCAAACAGAGAGGCTACCTTGGCCTTTCCTCTTGTCAGATGTTTTTTGTTTGCTTGTTTTTGCCTCCTGCAAGTCTTCCGTGAAAACAATTCATTCAGAAAAAAATTAATCTTAAATAGAAAGCCTAATTTATTTACACTTCCAAAATAGAAAGTAATTTAAAAATTATGTATTTTAAAAAAATACAGGTTTCTTATTTCAGAGGACTTCTGGTTGTTTCTGTTGGTAGTCCAGTTTCATTCCTAAAACCAGTGAGGAGGGGACTGCAGGAACTTTTGCAAGAAACCTTAGGGACCATACCCACCAATTCTTACTGAGACCAAAAAAAAAAAAAAAAAAAAAAATTAATTTAAGTTTGCATCTGCAAGCTGTACTCTCAAAAGCAGCAAGATGTTTTGATTCTTGTATGAGCATGTATACTATTTCTCCTATCAACATTTGGAGTTAGTTTTTGTCATCTGAAAATGCCTCTATGGGCTTCTGCTCAAAATTTCCTGTAGAACTCACAGCCAAACTCTTCTAAGGTCACATTGCTTCCATATATTTAGACAGAATGACAAGGAATGCATGGCTTGTTCAAATAGGACCTTCTTTAGTGGCTTTTGAAAAAAGTCATTTAGAGGTCATTTCTGGTTCAAGGTATCTCTAAGCTGATAATTGCTTAAAATCGTGAAAGGTTACACTACTTGTGACTTTCCCTGAAGCATCTGCTACTGATAACTGATGAAGAAGAAACACCTAACCTAGACTGACCAATGGCTTAACTTGTTGATCATTTTTTTCAGTTTTTTACTTTTTGGAGTGGTGATAGAATCTTACCCTTATTATGAATCCAAATGATAATTACTCCCCCCCACCCTTGCCATATGTTTTATAGCATCATTCTTTCAATATCTAGGTTTCCAATGGACTTTTTTAGAAATATTTATCCTAATTTTGATGGGGATTATTCAAAGCTGCATCAGGAGAGGTTCAGACTTGATACTAGGAAACAATTCTTTACAGAGAGGGTGGTCAAACACTGGAACAGGCTTCCTAGAGAGGTGGTTGATGCCCCAAGCCTGTCAGTGCTTAAGAGGAATTTGGACAATGCTCTTAATAACATGCTTTAACTTTTGGCCAGCCCTGAAGTGGCCAGACAGTTGGACTGGATGACTGGTTTAGGTTCTCTTCCCATTGAATTTATTCTATTCTATTCTATTCTATTCTATTCTATTCTATTCTTTTTTTTTTTTTTCCTCCAGCCTGAGTGTTGAGATACATGTGAACAAACGCAAAAGCAAAACATGTCGGAATAGTATTTCTGAGTGGTATTAATTGCCATTTCAAGTGCTTTTCAACCATTTTGAAAGAGAATATTCTGCTTCTGAAATGACACATTCCCAGGCAAAATAGCTTCTGTCTTTTGTTCAGTCTCAGTTTATGTGTTGATGACTAGAATGTTAATGCAATAATTTACAGTTGCATTATCTTTATGGTTGTATATTATAATAACTTAATGGAGCAGAAATCCATTGCAGATGGACAGATAAAGACTGCCTGTGAAAATTAGAGAGAGGGGAAGTAGAATGTCTTTGAGTAGAGAACATACTGCACTTGGATGGGAGATTGGTCATGAATATTAATATAAGTAGTGGGGGTTTTTTATCCATATTTCTTTCCATATTCCATATTTCACACATGACTTTGCAAAGCCACATGTTAGGTAAAGGCAGTATGATAGCTGTGAGTGAAAATACAATGGGTACTTTTCACATATTAGTAGTTCACAGACACGCAGCTATTGGTTCCCGTTTTTCTTATATTCAGAAAGACATCAGAATTATACCTTTTTTTTTTTCTTCTCCCTCCCCCCTCCAAAGTGTGTCACTGGATCTTTAGCTTCTGCCAAGACATTTACAAGACAAGCAGGTACAACATCAATTTAACACCGTGTCTCCCAGGATGACTGGACAGGGATTGCTGTGAGTTCTTGGAAGTGCAAACCCAGGCAGAAAAGGAAGGGAATATGGGAAAACAAGTGTCATAAATGGTTTGAATAGAATAAGTTATGGTAGAAGATTAAAAGGAAAAAATATTCTAATAGCTCTGTTAAAGTCGCAACTACAAATCTCAGCCACATGATGAGGTAGCAAACTTGTTAGGTTCTCTATAAAGAGACGTATCTGAAGACAATCTTTAGACAGGGTGGCAGATGAAGAAAGGCCCAGAAGTCAAGCAATTTTCACAAAGTCACAAATTTAATAGACAAAATTTGTGATGGGAAAGATAGAAAAGATGTAGTTTGTGGTATTATATAAATCAAATAGAAAAGAGAAGTTAGGCTTCCTGAATTTCTCTCTAGCATTCCACTAATTTAAATTTCCATGAATTTATTAATTATTATGTATAGAACAGTATCAACATTTATTGCCATCAAGTCATGATTTCTTATGAATTCAAGACCTTCTCAAAACTCTTAAGCGTATTTCATTATATTTATGCCAACAGCAAAATCAAACAGTTGTATAGTATATTCACCCTGAAATTTCTTTGTAATAAATATCCCATGGGACTTGCTATACAGTCCCCTTGAGAAATTTATGACACTCCCACTGATACTGGTTTTTAGCATTAAATTATAGTCCTTAACAACCAGCTATTGACTCTAAAATCTTTTAGGTTGTTCAGTCATTGAAGAAGAATAAATAGTCATAGGAGACGTATGAGGTGATTTGATTGACTTATGAGGAGGGATGGGTCAGGCAAAACCAAAAAAATCATGTGTTACGGTATTCTTGGCTATGTTCAGTTTGAATAATTGATGATGCTTCCTCTCACAGCTGAACAATACCAAGCTGTGAGTATTGCTAATACATGCTAAGATTAGGTTAGTATTCGCACAAATGCTTTTAGTTTATCAATGAAAAAAAAAAAGGTTATCTTAGTTTCTAAGTGGTGTGTAGTGTGTACTCTAGGGCTTGGTTGTGCTTTCAGGTGATCTTAAAAAGCATTCTTTTGCCAAATTTTCTGTTAGATAGAACAGTTCTATTTATATAAACAAATATTTTAAGAATTGGAGGAATAAAAAGTTAGAAAAAGAACAAATATCAAGTGAATTTCACCTCAGAAGTGGTAACTTCTGGAAAAATGAATACTTATAATGAAGAATTGTCTTTCCATTCACAAGTCTCAGCAATTAGTACTATGGCAAAAGAAAATTCACATATGAATTCTGGGTCTGAAGTACATGTGCTGCAAGATGCATTAAGAGATGGTCGTCAGGGACTTTGAATGAAATACTATCTGAATTAACTTATAGCAAGTTAATGTGCCAAAGTCATGTTCTTTCCAACAGTGGGACATATTAAGATTTACTGTGGTGCAAAAGTAAGCAGGCACAGGGGAAAAAATCACTTCTCAGCCTTTATTCCAGGAGTTTACTGCACAAGCCCGAGTGCAAACTTTTGCAGCAAGAAGGATAACAACTGGCTAATCAGGTTCCTGAGGTTCCAAACGCTTAGGAAAGCTGAGGAATCAAAAGGTGGTGTGTGGTGTGTGAGATTTTGAAATGAAGTAGAAAATGAGAAAAAACCACTTCTGTGGCCTGAGGGTCTTGATTAAGTCTCCTATAGAAAACCTGCGTCCTGCTCTTGGTACTGAGAAAAATGAAATTTATTAAAAAGCAAACAAACAAAAGTCCAAGGAACCAGGTTTATTTTTGGTGTAACTTTTCTAATGCGGAGAACTATGTCGCAACGAGGACAAGTTTCACCTTCTTGCCAAAGGGAGGTGAGATTCTTATAAATATAAGAACAAGAGACCCACATGTATAAGGAAGTTTATGTACACTTAGAATTTGTCTTGTAGTAGTTTCTGGAGTGTTTTTATTTGGATGATTTAATTTGCTAGCAGAAAAAAATATTCATTTAAATATATAGCGACAAAACTATTTATAAATAACAAGGTATTTTTCCTGTCACTGAAAGCGCATAATATTCTCTCTTACTCAGCACAGGTTGAAGCAACAGGAGAAACTGAACCAAATTTTACAAAAGACAACTATAAAATATCAGAGTAAGGAAGCAGTGGCTGACATGGGGGGGGTTTATCACCTTAATTTAAAAAAATACTGTGAGAGTTTGCTCTGCTATATGAAGGCAGTTTTTTCAGACACAGATTTTCTTCAGAGAAACTGCAGCTGAACCACAGCAATATTTGGGGGAGCATTAGGTGATGTTGCACACACATGTGCTTGCACACACACACACTTTCTTTACATATATGTCTTAGGAAATTGCAATTCATTTGAAAACAGTAAAATGCATCTATGTATTGCAAACAACAGCCACAATTAATGAATGGAAACATGGGTTTGCTGTGGCCCTAGCTCACTGCTGGGTGCTGCTGGCAGCCGATAAACAAATTGACTCTTTTTCACGTCTAGTGCTGAGAAGAAGGAAGAGCACAGGAGCAAAGGGGCTTAGTGGAGGGGACAGTTGAGACCCTAAGCAAGTGACTGGTTCTCCTCACCGGCAGTTTTCTGATGACTCCAGAAATTTGTTATTCAGTTCCTTCATGGTTATAAGGAAAATCAATTATTCATTGCAATATTTTGTTAATGAATTCTATACATAGTCCTAAGTGGGTTTTGTTTGTTTGTTTGCTTGGGTTTTTTTTTACGCTGGTCATTTAAAGTTTCATTGCTAAAGCATGTCACATTTTCTATTTCGGTAGGTTATAAAAGAAAGAGTACAAAAGTATATAGTGAAGAATGAGAATTAGCTTTATGCAGAGATTGGCTATTCCTGGGCAGAATTTGTTCATATCATTTGTATGATACAGGATACTAAGCCCCAACTTGCCTTGGGGCTTAGCTGTGCAAAGTACTTGAAATCCATGTCAATAAACAATCCATTTCTTCTGTTAAATAAAACTATTGGGAATCTCCGTTTGTGGCGGTTGACTGGAACAGGGAATTTGGGGATGGGATTCATTCCATCTGTTTGTTGGTTATAAAATATATCTATCTACAGCTGTTCTGGCTGTTTAGGCTTCCACTATGGTCAATATAGTCTAATCAATACAGTCAATAGAGTTTAATGTGATTAATTTTGACAAATGTGTTTACTTTAGGGTGAGATAAACTTCTCAGACCTCAATTCTGTTGAGTTTATTGACTAATCTTCCACTGACTCAAAAAAGAAACTCAGAGTAATTTGGTCAGATGTCTCCACATCAAAGAAATCCATGGGTAGTTAAATGACCCCTGGAGCTTGTGATGCTCATAATCACAGAGCTCATAATCTCTAACAGGCAGATCTTCGGAATTACAGAGTAAAGATTTCCGCTTTTGAATTGTGCTAGTTCTGGCATTGTAAATAATTGGTAGCAGGCAAAGAAATGACATTCCATTTCAACAAAACTAGGGTATTTGAAAGAAGAAAAAAGAAAGAAATAATAAAATAGTATCTTCATAACAAAGTTTGAGGGTATAAACATCTTACCTTTTACAGAAACATACAGTGCCTGTACAGATTTCCTCAGAAGTACTTAACCTTGCCTTATGCATAAATTGAACGCTTCTTGGAACACAAAATATGAGAAGTTTCACCACAGGCTACTCCCACCTACTTCTAACAGGCGTTGCTCTTTCATATCAAAGAAAATAGGAATGGCTGTGAGCAGAAGAGGGAAATAGGGTTTTGCCATGGTTATATTCCCAAGATAAAACCTGCCCTTGTCCCTGTAATTTCTTGGGACAAAGGATGTCACAATATAAGTCACAAAAAGATCCTTTTCATGCTTATTTTCTGTTATTTTTTTGATCTCGCTTTATGCCCTCCATCTGTTATGAGAAACACTTGCTGTCGCTGCGTTTTCTTTATTCCTTTCATATTATTATATACCAGTTATCTCTTGTTCCAGATGAAGACTCTCAGTCTCCTTAACCACTCCTAGCATGGAAATCACCTCCAACTTTCATCATGTGTTATCTTTCTCTATAATTTTTTTTTTTTTTTTTTACAGTTTCATTATATTCTTTGCAATAAAACAACCACACATATCTCTGCTACTTCTCTCCTATGAGAACTTTTCAAATACACAGTTCACTTACTAGCAATAAACTGAAGGATAGGTATTCCTTTAGAAACTGATTCCATATTTCCTAATGGACTTGTGGTAAAGAACACTGACTTGGTGGTTCACAGATTTCCAAGTTAGCTGGGTCTGTGGAGGATCTGATCTCTTCCTCCTGAGGCTCAGGCTCCCATAAACACACCTGGGCACAGCCTGCTTTCCCAGTTCCTCTCCTGTGGGGCTCTGCTACCATAGACCTTGAAAATAGTGCAAGAGCTGCCCAAGCCTCCATCAGAAGGTACTTGCAGAGCAGCTTTCAGGTAAGGATTTACTTCTCTGGGTACATGAAAGAGTAAAGAAGATGGTTGCAGGAGTTCCTTGATTTACTCTTAGCACAAGAACCAGAACTCCTCTGCTCCTTTTGAATTTATCGAACAAATGAACAAAATCTATGCATTAGTTTCCATTTTCAGACCATCCTAGGATTTGCTTGGTGTCTCTGGTGGAAAACTCATCCTTTGAAATCCACCTAGACATCTCTTTCTTTTCTGATAATCAACTAACTTCTTTGGCTTAGGACATTTAAAAGTGTTTCCATCCATCTTTTGCTATCCCTCAGCTCCTAGCTCCTTTTCGTACTTCTGTGTTCCTAATTTTTCTTAGACAGAGCTGCTGAAAACAGTTTTGCATCTGTTAAGAAATCTTGCTGTCCCACCAATGTAGAATGTGGCACAGATGGGCCCTGCTCCAGGATTTGTTGTCTGCTTCTATTACAAAATGAAAGATTCAGCTCATGATCATGATTTTAATCGTAACTGTTACCCTATAACATAAGTTGAAAGATTTATTCTGAATTTGATAATAAAGATGAAAAAATGCAAAGTAGACATAAAAGCGTGGCTTTTAAAATGTCAGTCTCCAGTTGGGGGTTTCAAGCAATTTAGACAGAGTTTATTGAAGGACCATCCCTTTGAACAGAAAGAATTTTAAAGACCTGACCTTTCACATAAAACAAAAGTGTAAAAAATGAATAATTATTATATAACTAGGAAAACTACTTTTTTTCTTCTCAATATCTTTTTCATAATTTACTTCAGTGTGAAGATTCCTCCTAAAAGGTGTTTAACTCCGTGTTATCTTAATTAAGCTCATTTCATAGATACGTCACCTCTAACTCCTTAACATATACATACACGATATGCTACAGTCCTTCGTAAAAAAGCTCCACTCAGCCTGGCCCCCCGTGCCTCTTGGCTACATCGTTTGTCTGTTTTGCTGCCTCCTTGTACGATTCCTTCAGAGGATCTCGGATGAGTTTTTCAATGGCTTCCTCTCCGAGTATCATGCAAGACTAACCTTGGTGGAAAGAGACACAGTATGTTCCTACCACAGAACATAATCACGCCATTAAACTATTTTGAAGCTCTTGCTCTAGACTTAGTTTTACACGACGTCTATTAATTAGCCTCGGCTTTAGTATTCTTGGATTATAATTGCCATAGCTAACAATAAGTGATTGGTAGACAAAACCCTTCCTCTGACATTGAAATTCAGAAGCAAGGAGACAGCAACAGTGGTCAGTAATTGCATGTTTCCCCTCTTTTCGCCTGCATTTTATTTACATTTTTACCTTGAAGAATCTTAATCGTCCATCTGCCAATTTCGTAACAGCTGACATCTTCTGCTTAAGTGAGACACACTTTCGATCTTTGCTGGGAAGAGTGGTTAGAAAGCACACAAAAAATAAAAAGGATCAGAGGATGGATTGCCATGTTAGCACACTTTTTCAGCAATCAGGTATGTCCCTTCTTGATTCAGCCTCAGTTTGGGGGAGGGAAATGGGTGTAGCGCTGCTTTAAAAGCCATAACCTTTGGAATTAAAACGAGTTCTCAGCACAAACGGAGCAATAAAAAAGCAATCATATCACCAGGCTGCTGGCCCTTATTATTTTAGCATCAGTGTGATGGGCTTTAAAAGCTTTAGACATGCTGGGAAAGTTAAATACACGTGTTCCATTTAAAACTGACCAGCATTTAAATACGCAGACACCTGCCACGACAAGCAGTCAAGGGATTGCTCTTTCATTTTATAAATGGAATAAAACTGCTCAGTAGAATGGCATGACATCTGTGTGGGTATTTGTTTAGTTGCTACTGGTATACTTAATGTAAGGGATTTAGAGTATTAGGCTCAGATAGCATACTGCAGACTCCACTTCCCCACAGTGACTTGTCTATTCAGTGCAAGATTTAAGTAGTTTAACAAAGTGATCCTTTTGTCTAGCATGAAATAAAGAAGTGTGTAGGGGTGAGGTGGCTTGTGTTCTCATTTTCCCTTCCTGCAAGAAAACTATTAGCTTTGTTAACAGCAGGAACCGTACAATGCATACACTCTTGAGATGCTGGCGCTAAGATTGTGGGGGGAAAGAAGGAGATGTTTTTGTTCGCTGGGCAAATGGAATAAAAATTCTGTTTACCTGAGGGTTCGAACAGAAATACTTGTGTCTATTTAATTTTGGGGTGGTTTAATCCTTTTTAGTGTTTACATTCAAGTTAATTTTGAATTGAAAACATGCATTGCTTTGAAACAAGTCAATACTGTGAAAATACCAGAGCTAAACATTTAGATTTCAAGGTATTTCCTCCCTTGAATTCACACACAACCACAATGCCCTCCCCACCCTGCTCCCCTGTGGCTTGAATTTGAGCATAGTTTCAGCTTTCCCAAATGTGCTTAGGAATGGAGAGATGGAGAACTTACTACTCACCGAAAATGTTTTGCTCATGGCTAGCTTTTTTCCCCCATGATGGAATGCAGGCACAAATATAATAATATAGATTATTGCCAGTTGCAAGAATTATTACAGAAATTACTCTCTGTCTTTTTCTCTGTGTTCTTTTTTCCTCACTCATTCTTTCCCCTCCACCAACACAAAGCAATTGCTGTGCCATATTTTTAGGATATGTTCCTTCCACTGGCACTTCTTTTTGTTGTGGAACTTCTCAGTATCTTGATGTTAGCTCTTCCTTCCCTCTCCTCTTTTATTGACAATTATTTATGCTGGAAATAAAAAAACTATAACAAGAAGGGAAGAGAGTCATTTACACTAGAGGAATGAGATCTGCTTTTAATTATCCCACATGAATATTTTGTCAGTATCTCATTTCTGACCCTCTGTAAAAGGTGTCTAGCCTTTATTGTTTTACAGAGTAATAAAACCATTAAAGCCAATTTGGGATATCATTTTCCCTGCTCCTTTTCTTCCTTTTCCACTCTGATAAAAGAATTATCTGTAAAAAGACCATCTTCAAGTTACTGCCACAATCCCAAGGTGAAAAACGCACAGTCCTCTTTATGTTGTATGTTACCGTTGATGTAATTTAAAGAAGCACAAACCACAGAGAGTTAATCAATCCTACGTCCTTTAACATAATTTTGTATCCCTGGATTATTGTGTAGGAGAAATGTGAAGAGAAATGATTGTGCTTGATTTTGATGCTGCTAGACAACATTTTTCATTTCATAAAAGCAAGACGGTGCTTCCTTATACCTCATGGATCCTATTTAAGAATCTAACTCCCTACATTGACTTTTATCTTCTAGAAAGGAACATGCAGAATTTATATTAAAAATAAATTCCAGAACAGTGTGACAAAGCAAAAGAATCAAAACTGGGAGAAAGATTTAAGGAAAAAAAGCAATCTCTATTATGTACATACTTGCCCATTACTTCAGTACCTGATCATCCCTCAAGATTAATGTTTTAATAATACTTGAAGGAAAAATTCAGAGACAAGGGACTAAGAAAAAAACAAAGGCTTGACTTCATTATAGAGTTAGTCAGGGACATCTGTATCTGTGCTTGAATACTTGACACCACACAGTCCCCCACAAACACTGCTAGGATTTTCTGACAGTTTTCCATTCTGCACTGAGTCACCTGGGGCTCCATCACAGAAATGTGAGAGGAGACAGCATCAGACCTTCTGAGCTGCTGGCAGCACCCTGAAGGAATGTCACCTTCTGAACATTTTCATCTGCTTCCTCAGTAAGAAAACCTGAGTGGAAGCAAAAATCATGCTCTAGCTCATAACCGTTATCAACGAATCCAAGTTACAAGGATCACCAGATCCATGGAGGTAACGGAAGAGTTAAGAGCATCCAGCAAGAGTGATAAGCCCTGAAGGGAGGCAGGCACTAGGTGACTTGTTTGGCAGCACAGAAAGTCAATGGAAGAGCAGAAACATCAACAGGGTAGAGCAGGAAATTATTTTACTCTGTGTCTTCTTTGCCTATATTCTCCCCAGCCACTCTTACTTCTGATCCGTGTCTTTTTTCAAGTTTCATCTTTGTTTTGATGACTTCAAAAAATCAGGAAAAAAATATAGCATGGCTCTGTTTTTTTCTAGATGATAGACTTGAACACACAGCAAGTGGTTTTGCTAATTCTTTTTTTTCTCATCTGGGAGCAAGATATCCTAGGAATACAGTGAGAAGTTTTTCTTCTTAAGTTTCCTGGCTAGGATTTACTGATGACAGAAATCTACGTAAAAGCTTCAGAATCCTTTTGGGGACTTCTTTAGGTGTGAACTTGCAAACACTTTGAGAGTCATCCTTTCCTTTCTCGGGAACTAGGGAAAAATTATATCAATATGAGCAACTGGGACCCACATCAAACGTTCTTTGGGACATGTTTGTTTGTGCTGTAAATGAGTGCATTGATACTGACTTGAAGGATACATCCATTTATATTTCAATTAAAAAAATGCAGTAATAATTAGTTATTGGTCAGTCGCTGTATTGGGTCTGGCTGGGATGGAGTTAACTTTTCCCACAGCAGCCCTCATAGTGCTGCGCTTCGTATTTGTGGCTAGAAAGGTGTTGATAACATGCCAACGTTTTGGCTACCGCTGAGCAGTGCTCCCGCAGCATCGAGGTTGCCTCTCCAACCTCACCTCCCCCCAAAGGCCAGTAAGCTGGAGGTGGGCAAGATGTTGGGAGGGGACATAGCCAGGACAGGTGATCCAAACTGACCAAAGGGATATTACATACCATATGACATCAGCAATAAAAGATAAGAGGAAGGAGCAGGACAGGGGCATTTCTTATTAAGGCATTTATTTTCTGAAGCAACTGCTATGTGTACTGATGACCTACTTCCCAGCTACTGGTGGACATCACCTGCTGATGGGAAGTAGAGAATATTTTTTTTTTTTTTCCCTTTGTTTCCACACATGGCCTTTGCTTTTCTTTATTCAACTGCCTTTATCTCGACCCATGAGTTTTTCATCCTACTTTCTCCCCCTATCCCACTGAAGACGGGGAGTGAGAGAGTGGTTTGGTGAGCACCTGGAAGCCAGCCACGGCCAACCCACCACAAACCCAGATAAAACAGGAACATAAAATTGTCATTCAACATCGACCCACTGTTTAGCCATTTAAGAAATGAGACAAGTGGAAAGAAATTCATAGTGTGCTAATATTTCATCTACAAAAGCCTTTTGAATTCTAGGCTGCCAGCAGAGAATTGTGTGTATAGTCTTGTCAGTTCGTGGTATCCCATGACACACTGTCATTAGCTATTCAGGCAGACTGATTGAGAAGGGTGCCAGTTATACTACTATAATACCAGCCAAGCCATTATGTAGTCTCTTGTAATCTTATCTGGTATTTATGCAAAATGGTAAGTCAGCTTATGACCCACAACTACATGGCTCCTGCCTGATCCCACTAATTAAACTTACAAGAGCTGGTGAAAGAACATATTGGTGAGAAGGTAACCAAGATAGTCAACAAATTGGCTGTCATGAGCCCATGTACACATAGTCTCAATTCTCTATTTTCCATGTCTAGGATCTACTAAAGAGCCTCTTCAGAGCCTAGAGGACCATGCAAATGGGTGTCACAGTGTACAGCTATACCAGTAAAAACCACGGCAAAGCCTGAACACAGGCGATGATAGGCTATATCATTAAGTATTCAACTGTACGGATATGAGTGTGGTGACAGATGGACTCAGGGT
Source organism: Astur gentilis (assembly GCF_929443795.1). Classification (NCBI taxonomy): domain Eukaryota; kingdom Metazoa; phylum Chordata; class Aves; order Accipitriformes; family Accipitridae; genus Astur; species Astur gentilis. Next base: position 48,701,718 of record NC_064881.1, on the reverse strand, counting down.
CAGAGGATGGTGTATATTAACAAAGAGGTAAATCCAGGGTTCAAAGAATTCTGGGTCAAATTTTGTCTTGAAATCTTTCTTCTGAATTTGCTACTGAATTTATATGTGCCAGTCTGAGCTTTGTATTTTAAACTTTTTTTGTTCATGATCAGCCACCACTGAAAACTTCTTTCAATTCTGTTGTTGTTTTTTCTGTCCTACCTTCCTTTAGAAAATTTATTTGAATGAGACCTTACATTCTTTGGCTCTGCCTTCACTGAATGTCTTCTGAGTAAATTGCTTTCCTCTCCTGCCTCCAGCCCCCCTCTTTTTTATAAACCACAGAGAAGATTTTTCTCAGCATCTTTCCAGTACAAACTTTTTCCTTATAGCTTATTTGTTTATTCAATTTACACTCCGTAGTCTGTATACAGAGACAGAATGAGCTGTAATGTGATGCAGTGAGGACTAGGTAATTGCTTCCTTGTGGAGGGCTCAGGGATTTTTTCAACATGAAAGCCCAGAACGGCACAAGGTAAAGGTGTTCTTGTACTTACGTGTGAATATATACCCTATGCTTAAACTTAATAAAATTAGTACAAAAGTGTTATCCAAAAACAGAAGGCATAGCAGTCCAAAAAAGGCAGAGGCACAGTCCCCAGGCCTGATCCAAAGCCACAGAAATTAATGAAAAGACTTCCGTGTGCATTCGATCAGGCTGTAACCTAGTGAATGGCTCTGAGGTATATTTAATGCTGCCAGCACAGCTGCAAGAAGAACACAAACAAAAAGTAAATGATGAAGGGAGAGTATTTTCAGCCTGGCATCTGGGTCTTTTGACTGCCATTTCAGAAAGGAGATGGGAGGAGCCTTGCAAAATGCTGTGATAATTGGCCTCTTCCTGCCCCATTGAAGGCCATCTCAAGGCTTTAAAAGTCAAATTTTGCTCATCTCTTTTTTTAAAATTGTATTTTAATTTCCAGCCAAATGAATGCAAGTGGCATCAATAATAGAACTCCGGACCTCCAGCTCTAGAAATAGAGATTGTCTCCCGAAGGGCAAAGCAGCCAAAAAATAAAGGGATGCACTCATGAACACAGCTTTTGTATTCCGTCTTGAAGAAGGTGTCAGATAAGTAAAGATCAGTATCAAGTTGAATCCCGTTCACTTGTACACCCAAATTTTTCAGCTCAGCTTCTCTTACACTTAGTTGTTAGCTTACAAAAAATAAATTCAAAGGTACTTAATCCCTAGCAAAATTAGAGCAGGAACTCAGCCAAAAAGGCATAATGTTAGTGTTTGCCCACCACTTGACAGCCTCCTCCAAGAGCCATCATTTAAAACAATATAAAGTAGCTAGCCATAAAATATCTTACAATACAGCCCATATTTATACAGCTCCTTTTCAATTACAAATGTCACAAGAAGGAAAAATCTAATTCAAGTAGCTTTCAGAAGTCTAGAATTTGATTTGTTTAAAGATTTAAATTTAGATTAAATTGAACAATATTTCTAATTGAATTTCAAAATTTTAGGAGGAAATGTCTTTGTGTCAGAGGCACTGTAGCTAATGACTTCCATGATACATATATATATATTTTAAATGGCTTACTGCTGTTTTAAATTAATGTGTTTCTATAAGTGAAGATGTACTTTGGAATCTACATTGGATACATATTTTTCTTCTTGCAAATGATTTTCTGAAGGGTAGGCGCCAGCATTACTTCAATCATATTTTTTTTAATTGGTAGTTTCTTTAAAGTTTCAATGGAAATATAAGTTCTTCAAGGAGGGAATTAACTCTTGTTATATGTTTGTATATGATGTCTACAAGAGCCCTTTGGTGCTACTGTGATAAAACACAAAGACAAAATGTTTGAAATGCCACCGAAGTAGCATCCCAGAAGTGGACTATGTTCCTCTCCATCACCTTGTCATGGACATGGTGTCTCAACAACAAAGATTCATTGTACAGGGCTGAAAGTTACCTCCACTCCTGTCTACAGGTTTTCTGCGTGGACTATAAAATCACCCTGCCAACTGTGTTGTTTGAAACATATGTGAAAGCCAGTACCAAAATCAGAATATTTTTAAAAAATAATTTAATGTGAAATACAGAAGGGGAGACCATAGGCTTGCACAATACTCTATAAACTCCATTAAAAATGTCATTTATCACATATTTTACAGCAGAAGCAACACCTACAAAGCTGTTCAGTGCCTTCTTGTCTTTCATCTGCCAGAAAAAATTGCTTAAGATGGGACTGCTTTGTTTCTAGATATTATTATTAATTCTGTTAATTTTGTTGGAAGGCTGAGATATTATTATTAATTCTGTTAATTTTGTTAGAAGGCTGTACTAATTCATTGAATATACACATAAAGCATCAACTTGAAATAGGTGTTATTTTACAGTGAATCTTTTCTCTGATTTTTTTTGTCTTAGTATGTAAACAAGAGTTAGATAACTTAAACACCCTGCACCATCACTCCATTCTTGCTTCTGCTCAATTACTGATATAAAGTTACTGGAAGGCAGCTCGGTCCCGCTCAGAACATCAAGCAAAATATATCAGTGTTCACAAATTTCTTCTAACTTTATCCACAAAACCTCTTCTTCTACAGTTGTTTCTTTGTCTGTACCCTTAATTGACAACATCCTTTCTCCCCCTCAAATTCTGTTTGCAAAATCTGTTTCTCTCTCCCCTGTTCTGCAGTCTTTCCATATATATGCATAATTTCATGAAGTTGCATAAAAAGTAGTTCTCGCATTACAGTCAGTATAGGGGACCACCTCTTTTCTAAGCAAATCATTACTATACCCTTACTGCCCAGCAAGGTGACCTTTGAAGGATCTTTTTCCTGATGCCTTTCCAAAGCTGGTTACTTGTATTGGATAATGAAGCAGACCTTTTGGTGGCTGATATCTGGCTGCCTCTAGACTGGCCATTTTTACAACCGTTCTTTTTTTTTTTTTTTAAATTTATTTTCTCCAAAACCTTGATCTCTATCTTGGTTTTTCTTCCCCTGATCTTGAGATGGGGTAATTGTACACTTCATTCTGATTGAAAAAATCTTCATGTTTTACAGTTCAGGAGCTCAAGCTGTGTCTGATACCCTATAATGAGACATAGATTCGGGTTTTTTACTTTCTCTCCTTGTTCTGTGATTCTTTATCATCAGATGTTTATTCATGACACAACACTGTGTAATGAAAATTCTCCCTTCTCTTTTCCTCTTAATTAAAATCTTACCTTAATTTTCCCTTGCTTCTTAGAGTAAGATCAAGAAGAAGTGTGCTCTTTGAGACTAGATCTACAAGGGGATTAAACGCACGGAATAATATCCAGACCAGGTGCTCCAAGTGCTTCTGCTGTAACGTATGAAAAAGCAGTATGCTGCCTGAGAAGGGAGACACATTGTCTGAATGTAGGAACCTAGACTGCTTGAAAAGCTAATGCTTAGATACCTCCAAAGCGTAATGCTAAAAATTCTCATAAACTGAAAAGTCAACACCTCGACAACAAAAAACCCCTCATAGGTCTGTTTTCCTGCCCTGCATCTCTGCAAGTTATGGTGTGGAGCTCTCTCCCCAGGATGGTCAGCTACATGAGCAAGGACCGCTCAGGCAGGTAACAGGGCTGCTGCCTGCCTTGTGCAATATATTCCAATGTTTATGATACTTGGAAATTGTTAATGGGTTTTGTGCTCCACCTGAGGGCATTTAGTCGAGCTTGAATAGACGCCTTGTACTTTCTTACATCGCTGCCCCTGGAGTTAATGAAGTCAAAGCACCTGCTGATCATAAGGTGCTGTGTGGATCCAGACTGTTAACAGAGCTTGTGCAAAAAGCAATGTTGATCTGTCATCAGCTCTTTGACTTCTTTGAGTTCTTGAGAAAGAACTCAGTTTCTGTCCCTGTAACTACTTCTATGTTCTATATGTAGGAACCAAATAATTCCAGGAGCTATGAATGTAAAGTAAAGAATTAATGAAGACATTATTGATGCCAATTTAAGTCCCATCTTTGTTCTGTGAGTCTGAACCTTATAGCAACAGTATTAGTTCCTGCTTAAACCTGACTTTCTCTTCTTCCAAGCAATTTACACCTACAGTTCAACTGCATTCAGTAGGAGTTGATAATAGACTAGCCCTTGTTACCTATTATCTATAAGGCTTTGCCAGTAAATAGCAAAAAAGTATAGAAAAACAACCGAGCATAACTTCTGAAAACTACCCCCAACTCAGTGATAGATTTCAAACAGGAGAAGTTCCTTTTTCTGTTTGGTGGGAGACCAGGATACGGACAGAAGAATATTAGTTCTAGTTCTTGTACTTCTTAGCCATGTTTTTAAGCAGTAAAGCATTTAAGTATAAAACCAGATGAGTCATTCCATATCATGACCTGGGTGCAGACAGATTTGGGGGCTGAATTGCTAAATACTCTTGCATTGCCCCTCACTCCATGCCACATAAAGCCATACTAAAAGCATTGGTGTCTCTGCCAGGGAGCAGGTAGGGCTGGCTGCTCCCAGGGGATGAGGAGGCAGGGAAGGGTCGACTCTCAGCATCCTGACAAAGTCTCTACAAACACTCTTCTCTCTTTCTTTTTTTTTTTTTTTTTTTTTCCCCAAACACACATTCGCTATTTCTGTAAGTAATTTGGATTTGGGAGATTGGCTGTGCTGAAAATGACTGTTCGGTGATGTGCTCCTTTGCATAGTTTTCAGAACAAAAATAAATCTAAACATTTGAGATACTTGTGGAACAGTATCAGTCATTTACTTTAAAGCAGGTAGAAGACCTCAGGCAGGAGTCACTCACAGGCAGGGCTCTAAGCAACTTGTTTTCCATAGGATCTGATTTGTTGCTTGTGTTGCATTTTCAATTAGGCCCTAATTCTGCAGCCCTTATTCATGGGGGTAGTCTCATTACAAGAAGAGACCAGAAGAGCATAGGTTGTTTAGCCTAGACGAACAAAGGCTGAGAAAAGATATGATTGCTGTCTATAAATACATCATAGGGGTAAACACAGGAGAAGGAGAAGCACTATTTAAGTTTAAGGACAACGTTGGCACAAGAACAAATGGGAATTAACTGACTATGAATAAATTTAGGCTGGAAATTAGAAGAAGGTTTCTAGTCATGAGATCAGTGAAGCTGTGGAATGGAATGGTTAAGAAGAGAGGGAGGGAAAAGGGAAATAATCTGTTTTAAAGAAGCAGCTAATTCAGGTTGTGGAGAAGCTTATGATGGCAGTGCTGTGATAGCACATTCTTCATCCAGTAGAGTCTTTCCAGTCTTACACTCTTATTCTTTTTAATAATTTTTTTTTTTAAAAAAAAAAAAAAAGAGTCCTTCAATTTTTAATGCTTAATAATAGTCGAAAGTTTAAACTGTATTAGAAAACTCTGCCTGAGTGACATATATATAGCTGGAACTGGGTTTAATATATTCAGGGATATCTTCTGCAACATAGGCCTTGTAAAACATTCAAGAACACAGTAACAATCTGGATTATCTAGAGATCAAGAGAGGCTACATCTCACAAGTGTTCCGAGCAGCATTCAGCTGAAAGCAGTACATTTTTGCAAACTTTGGTGCAAAATAATAACATGTTAGGAGGCAAAGATTATTTAACTTTCAAGAGAAGGAGAAAACTGAAGCAACAATAAAAAAACGAAAATGGAAAATTGAGGACGGACAGGAATTCACACAGTCGATAGGCAAAGCAGTTCACTCTGATGAATTACACTTCACAAACCATAAGCTGGAGCCATTGCAGTGTTGCAACCAGGAGGATATGATGTACGTACTTTTTTTTTTTTTTTTTTTTAATTTTGAATATAAGCTACCTTAGACACCTTTCTGTCTAAATGGACAGTTTGGAGATCAACCAGAGACACCTTAGTCTGTCTGCATCTGCATCCATGTTTGTGTACCTACTTTTAAATTATGTGATGGAGCCTGGAGCTAGAAAAGTACTGTGTGGTCTGTCTTTATATGATTGGGGTTGTTAGGCAAAATACTTGAGTCTTAAAACAAATCTTTGTAATCAGACTGCAGGAAGATTACTTTAGCAAAGTATTTTAGCTATTTAGGAAATGAGTAAAAATATATACTTTTTCTCAATGTGAATTATTTATTCACCAAAGCAGCATCTGAAGATGGTCTAAAATCTGACATCACTTATATAACTGGCACATTTAAGGATAGTATTTTTATTTTTATTTGTAAATTATACTGTGTAAATTATGCATTCATACAAATACTGCACTTCAAAAGACAAATAGTATGACAGATGACAACATTGAAAGTAACACTGTAAACAAAAGAATCTTTCCATAATATGTTCTGGACATTTGAGAAAAAATATTTTAAAGCCTACGTTAGTGCCCATAATAGCATGAAAAAACCCCCAAAACCAAACCCAAAAAAGACATGTAAAAAGAACACAGATGAAAGCCACAATAAGAATTTAAAATTACTAACCGTGGAGCCTGCATGCATATATGGTGGGAGGGTGTTTCAAGCTCTAAAAACTCCTCATTGGAATTGCTCTTGGATTTATCAGATCTCAGTCTTACAAGCTTCCTCAATGAATATATTCACATCATACTTGTACAACAGTGGGGGTGATTAACTGCTGGATAAACTACAAAGGGAAATTGTAGATGCTGCTACAGTAAAAATCAACATTGAATGCTTTTCTGGAATGTATTCACATCTCTTTTGGGATGAATAAAGATATAAATAGGTGACATTTAATTGTCCAGCATAAACATGAGTTCATATTAGAAGATGTGTAGCTTTAAAGACTACCATAGCTTTTAAAATCTGCAAATATCCAGGGAAAAACAGTTATGTAAGAGAGAGAAAAGGAATGAGATGAGAGCAAAGTAAGTTATTCACTACTTTTTATGCAGCTGCAGTCACCAATTTACATTCTTATAGCTGGGTAGCACATATAATATTTAAAAAGGGGGTTCATTGGACTAAGTAATTTGTTAAAAGAACAAAGGCTCTAGCTAGTAATTTATCTATTAAAACTATGTTTTGCTAATTGTACAAAGAAGGACTTGTTACTGTTTACCCTCTTTCCTCTGGATATCTTCAGGACATTTATCCATCTATAGGTGAATGAGTTGTACGGTAAATATATTTTATGGTGCAATTGCAGTAGGGAATGCTTAAAAAATGAATAAAAGGGGAAAAATAACCTTAAATTTCACCGTTGATCTGTAGCCATCTCCAAAATGCAAAATGACAGCTGTTTAATATAACAGAAAAATGATGTAATAAGAGGTTCATATAAAATGTAGGAAAAAAAAATAAATAAAATCCCTTCTTCAATAGAAACTAGCAGACAAATTCTTATAAAGCAGGAGCTAAAACTTTGATTCACACTCTTGGATCCAAAGCTGGTCTGTGAGTCAAGGTAAGACCCATAATCATAATATGGGTTTTTCCTCCTGGCACTTGATCTGACATCTCTCTCATCGGATAAACTATTTTTACTGTGTGAAAAAGTAAACCGAGAGTCACAGATAAATGCACTCAGTCGTAAGTTACCATTTCTGCTTTTAAAAAGCTATACAATCTTGTCATGCTCTTTAGCGAACGGCATGTCTCATCTTATCAGAAAGATAGTGCTAGAGCTGGCTGGAAAACAACATTTCTGTGTCATGAAACAGTGACAGTTGCTTTCAGCTCCAAGTAAGGACAATTGAAGGTTTGAACATGGGTCATCCATCACCTAGGAAATTGCTTGTATCATCAGATTATTTAGAAAGTAGCTTCACTTCCAAATCTTTATTGGCATGGTCTTAAGAAATGTTTGTAAGAAGACCTGGTTAAATTTCTGTGAAAAGTTTTTTTGTTTCGATAAGAGGTCATTTTACAACAGAATCTTGTCTAGAAGACTGCTGACTGGCTTTAATTCTGTATTCCCAGAGGTAATAGTCTTCCTGAGGTCCTCTCTCAGAGGAATGCATGGAGTCTGCTGAACCGTCATCACTGAGGGGGAGAGCTCCAGGGTGTTTCGGTTGCTTTTTCATTCAAATTAGAAGGCTGCTTTTTCATTCAAGTTAGAAAAGCAGGTGATCTTTCAAGATCTACTATATCTTCCCACCGATATAGTTCTATTTTACCTACACCTACATTTACATTTACATCTAATAACATTGTTACAGATTTTTCAAACTGAAGACTGTGCATTAATCTAGTTTGAGGTTGCAAGTGATGAGATCAATTTTAACAATAATAAATGCACTCCCATCCCAAAATAATCTTTCTAATGATGATCTGTTGTTTAGAGTGAAAGCTCTATAAAGTGTAGGTAATTTTTGCTCTCAAAAGAAATAAATAACAAAAAAAAAAAACCCCAAATATTTTCTTTTTCTTTAAAATTTTCCAGAACATTTCTTCAAATTTAATGTAGGGGTCTTTGGACTGTGGGTTTCGTAAACCAGCCAAACATAAAAATGCTTATTTGAACTCAGCCTAACTTTTCACCTCCTACTACTGCGGTGGCCTCATTCATACTCCTTGCAAAATAGCTCAAAAAAAAAAAAAAAAAAAAAAAAAAAAAAAGACATAGCTGGCAGTTTGAGGAGCTCGAGGTGATAATAAAAGTCGAAAGATCATATTCAAGTACACTAGCTGAGCTTTCTCATGAAACCTGTATAATGCTTATTTACTTTGTTTTCTGCTTCTGTCAAATGCATTAATCTCACATTTCCTGAGTGCTACATTTGATCAAAACCCATTTGATTTAAAAAGTAGAGGTAAAAAAGTCTGAAATCATACTGTTGTAAAGAACTGTACTGAGTAGGGCAACAAATCCTCCATTTCCCCTTTTCAATCCCTTTCACTGGAGGGTTTTTTTTTAAATAAAACCCCCAAGACTAAAGCCTCTCATATTTATTCTTCTAGAACAAAAGATGAATAGCTTATTCACTTACATTTCTCTTACATATTTATTTTAGTCTACTCAAAGTTACTTGTATTAAAATGGAGACGAGTATTTGAAACTTGACTGTAGATGTCCTGAAATATTTGACTGTTTATCTTTCAGATAGTTTCTTAAAGATTTAGCTCTCAAAACAAACAAAAAAACAAACCCAGAATCTTTGGTGTTAGTTTGTTAGTGCAGAACACAAAAATATCCTAAATTGGTTCAATCCCAGACTTTCGACAGAATTATGGACTATGACAAGCTTTTCCAGAACTTGGCCCAGATTAATCATTTTGAATGTAGCTATTTTTAAAAGCCAGACTGAACAGGGGAACCTTCGTTATTTTGTAGGAAGACCCCACAGTAGCATTGTAAGGACATATAAAAAGAGACTGACTAAGCCAGGACTCATATATGCACATCTTCCATATAGAAAGCCACTGAATGACTCAATAGGTAGCAATACAATGGTCATAGCTTATTGTTTGACCTTGGGTAATGTTCATTATATTTAAGCCCACACTAATACCCTAAACTTTGGACCTATAAAGCATCAGCTTTCAAGACCAACCTTAAATAAGACTCTACATGCACTGATTGAAATCTAGTTTATCTGAAGGTTTGGTATAAATTATACCTCTTCATTGATGGCAATTCAATACGGAATTAGCACTTTCAACATGCTGGATATATTTCTCAGCTTGGTTATATCTGCATCTGTTTTCTCTTCTCACCACTATATCTCAGTACAGCTCTTTTCTTGATCCTCAACATTTCTGAGGAATTCAAATAATGTGCTCCTATCTTCAGAACTGAAATATGAAAACCGTGTTAATACTTTATTAACAGACTGATATTGATGAATATAATATTTTCCCCCTGCTAAACTGGTTACTGTTTTAAACAAATACTTTGTCACAGCATCTTTCCATCACAGTCTTGTTACACAATATTCATTATGGAAAGCTCAACATTGCGTTTAATGTCCGCTTTGTAAATGTTTCCCCTACTTAATTGCTCTCTTTAACATGGCGATATCTCATTGAAATGGATAGTTTTCATTAAGTTCCTTAGATTATTAGTATTTATCATTCCTACAAATGCATCCCTAGAAGTCTCTTTCAGCTAGAACCCCCATTACAGTAAGATTAGTACAAATACATAATCTAAGACAGCCTCTGTCCTCCAGGTTCTTGTTCAGACATTCATGACTAGAAAAAGTTTTGTAGACCTCATGATAAAGTAAATTAACTTACGCAGAAAAAATTAAATATATATGACTGCTTAACTGTCACTGAAATCAGTGGATAAAGCAGGACAGAGTAATTAAATTACTTTTTGCAGGTTATACAAGCATCCTTTGCCAGAAGTAGGAATGGATTTCATACATGCCAAGCTTTAATCCAGTACTTTTACCACAAAATTATCCTATCTTTCAAACCTTGCTCAAAAAGCCAATAATAAATTGTGCCAGAAGAAATACTAGAAACCAGACTATGTATATCTTAATCTGGAAAGAACTGCTAATGACAATACCAAAACAAGACGACACAGGGTTGTTATGCATAGTTTCTGGGTTTTGTTCATTTGTTTGTTTGGTTTTTAATAAATGAAGGCCTTGTTCTCCTCTGGAATAGTAGCTAGAAGGTTAATAGATCACCTGGTTTAGAAATTGCATTGGTGTATCTGTAACACTTAGAGATTTTTCTTTGCCCTGTACAAGATAATCCTTGCAGCAGGTCTGATTTGGAGAGAAAAAATTGCGCAATACAGGGTAAAAATTAAATTTACATCACATATTCCAGATGAATGTTACATGAGTGCATCTGTGGCAAAGTGGATTTTCATAAAGTGGAGAGGATAACAAGAATGCATATTTAGGGGAGATAACACTGCAAATGATATCTGAAATTATTCATGGTCAATCATGGGATTTTTTCACCCCCTGCAACATGTAAACATTAAAATGACATGCAAAAGGTTAAACTTTTCATTTTTTCACAAAAATCTAAAATATTTAAAAAAAAATAATAATTGGAAAGTAATGCCTAGAAACAGATGTTGTAGAGAGCTGTTTTCTTCCAGAGAAATGAGAATTTGCGGTGCTGAGTCCCTACAGAAACTGAGCCCTCTGCGGTCCGCAGGGCTCCTTCCAGACGTAGGGACGGTGGAGTTAAGTTGGGATAGTGGTACTTGGCCTTACACAGTGGTTCTCTCATGGTCAACCCAGTTCAGTTACATCCCTAGTCTTGATGACTGAATAATTGATAAAATAAACTTGTGTATTTTTTAAAAGCCATGAATAATCTCACAGTGGCATTGAATAAAGAAAAGAAAAAAAAAAAAGAAACTGTGCGTAATTGCTGAAAGATTATATCTTTCCCTTTCTTAAATTTCCTGTCATTTTGATTGAATTCATGTGCTTGGTGGGGGCACAATATACTTTATTTTTATTTTTATCTGAAATATATTCCTGCAGTCACTTCATGGGTTACCTTCTATTGTTTTATGGGCATCAGTCATTCACAGATCACTGTTTGAAATACAGTGCAGGAGAAAATGAGTGTGATTAACACAGCAGCTATGTTGGCTGTTCTAGCTCTGAAACAGCCGTTGCAAGGTCAGACAGGAATCCTATTGCTATTTTGTGGGAACTTTATATAAAGCCCATAGTTTGCTTCAAATGAATGTTGTCCATATGTCTGATAACTTGTTTGCCTATGAATTTCTTTTCCTGCGATTTTCTTAGTTCACAAAAAGGTAGCAGCAATAGCAATATTCCCAAATCTATCAAAACAGAGAGGGAGTTTGCCACCTTTTCTGTGCAAAGTAATGAGAATTTCGAGGTATTTAAATTGTAAACTCTTCAGGTTCATCTTTTTATGATTTACAGCACCCAAGTCCTCTCTGAGGACAATGTAATATAGTGTTATATATAAAATAATGTAACACAGTGTCTGGAATACACCCAGATAGGATCAGGGTCCTATATACCACAAACACTGGAGGCACAGCCACCCTGGACACCAGCTTTCAGGTCAGTTCTCTAAATATATTAAAAATTTTGTGCAGTAATCTTCTTATTGGTTATCCTCTACATAACCATAAGTGCTACAAATCATCCTGTGTTCGCAACAGCCTTTTGTCCAATTCTATTTTTACAAAAAATTGTGTGTGCCTGCAGCAATGCAAATCAGCCTTGCTTCTCTATTTTAAAACTTGTGTCCTTTCAGAGCTTCCCCTCACTTCTGTCTTCTAGTTTCTTTTTGAGAGAACTTCAGCTCATTCCACGTTGATCAGATTTTCCTCAGTTTAATAAATGAACATTTGATTATGTTGAGACGTGGGACAATTTGTCTTTGTTGATATTCTTTGTGGCATACTTAAATATTATTTAGATGAAGTCACTTTCCAAGGAAATTACTCTCTGCAGGAGCCTGAAAGTGGCAAATTTAAAAAAAAAAAATTGGAAGCTGTGCAGTGTTTCATGCATGTGAATAGCTGGAAGCAGTTGGTTATGGAATTTTAATGGCTAGATTATAACCTCTATTTCTATAAAGAGGCACAGTTATTACAGTTTGAAGCATGTTGTAATTTTTAAAAAGTAATTGTACATGGATTCTCCTAAACCAATAATATTTCTCAGACTGATTTCCTACATTTAATATACACTATGACACAGAGAGTGGAAACGTGAGTCTTCAGCATGAGCCTTCAGAGCTAAGGAAGAAAATTGCAGTTAAATTATGTTTATTCAGAAGACCTTTTTTCCTTGTGTAAATCTTAAATGTAGATTTAAATCTTCCTCCCTTGCTATGATTAAGAGTCAAAAAAAAAAAAGAAAAAAAAAGGGGAAAGAGGAACCAGCTACCCAGAAGGAGGATAGAAGCTGCAGGATATAGGTTCTATTCTGAGTTCACCCTCTCACTAGATGTGGGACCCTGGACAAGTTGTATTTCTTTGTGGTCTTGGCTTTTTTTGTGGCATGACCACATCACCTTAAGATCAGCCTTTATCTGTAAGGTCTCATCATAATGGGACTCTGAAACTTCCAACTTTATTGTGATATATCATCTATACCTATAGACCTATATCTATACCTAGAAAGGAATCTATATCTATTATTTTCAGTCTTCATGCTACTTTTAGGCATCACCTGTAACTGCTGGGACAGAGACTAGGGGAGCTTGAAACGGTGTAGTGAGTGGTCCCAGGCAGCAGGAGTGAGGGGTCACACAGTTTGCTTGTAGGTGGCTGGAACCAGCCTGAACAGACTCTTGCTCTCAGAAAAGGGACCGGACAATACTGTCAGGTGAAGAGTTTATAAGCAATTGGGATAGAGCTCCCCTCTCCAGTAACTCCAGCTCCTACCTTGTCTCAGCAACCGGCACGGAAAATATCATAAACATTAAATGAAAAGTAGCTCGTCTAACTGATTTGCTTCTCATTTCCCCAGGCGACACCTGATTTTGACTGAAGGAGGCTCTTAAGAAGTGCTCTGTCTCATGTTCAAAGACATAGGAACCTTGAAAGACGACATGTCCTTCCTCTCTCTCCTTCTGATAATGAAGCCTGCTGCTTGTAAATACAATAAAGAGTCCACTATCACTAACTTAAATTGTGTCCAAAGCAGCAATTTGGTTCAGAAAATCCTGGTTTTGTTTCTTTGTTTGATTTTGTTTTCAATCTCTCTGTTGTCTCCAGACAGACAATGACAAGTTAACATCACCTATATGTGGATGGGTGTGAAAAGTGCAGTGCTTCCTAGTGTGGCCTGAAGGAAAGGAAGAAGATATCTATGGGGCAATTTCTTACACTAAGATGTAACACCATACATGCAGAGGTATGCTCGATCCAGCCAATCAGACTATATTTAAGATGAAGTAATTCCACAGGCTCCCTACATGAGAGATGCAGGGAACCTCAGCACTAACCACTTCAATCTAACAACGTTATCTAGTGCAGTGCATTGATTCCTAATGTAAACATAGATTTATGTGTTCATGTCTGCACTGAATTCTCAGCTGTAGTGTTGAAATACTCAGCTCAGCTTCGCACGAGCAGTTTGTATAACTATCTTAGGAAGATAGTACTTCATAATATCTCTTGGGCCAGTTACAGGCTTGCTTTTTCGTGGGCAAACAATTTGTCTATCCTTTCCATAAATGGATACAACTTTGCTTAAATGTATAAGACTGCTTAACAAACATTGAATTCGATGGTAGTCAAAAATACTTACTACATTTGACAGAGGATTAATACATAACAAAGGATTTTTTACCCCTTCCCTCGTATTGTAAATTTGTTTCAGAACCTCTATCCTCAAATATCCAGAAATTCCCATTATTTTTATTCTGAGCTAAGGTTGTGGTCTACTACCTATGCCAGCCTTTACGACAGCATAGTTTTTCTTCCTTGTCAGTGCTTCCTGGCCAATCCCAATGTGGATACAAACAGAGCTTGTACATTGTTTGGCTGAAAATCTCTTCTTGCCTTTTTTTATTCTTTTTTTTATTAAAGTTTTCAATGTCTTTAATAATCCAGAAGGTTTCTCTTTATTTATTGTATTTTGAGATAATCTTTTCTGAACTGTATCCACTATTTGTCAGGCATTGGAACAGGCTGCCCAGGGAGGTGGTGGTGTCACCATCCCTGGAGGTGTTCAAAAAATGTGTAGATGAGGCACTTCAGGACACGGTTTAATGGGCATGGTTGGGTTATGGCTGGACTCGATAAGCTTAAAGGTCTTTTCCAGCCTAAACAATTCTAAGATTCTATGATTCCTGCTGAACTGTATCCACTGTTCCTGACAAGGTTTTACCAGAATTGCTTAATAAATATAATGATTTTCCATCTCCACTGGTACTGCTTTTTCTGAGCCATCCTTGAATCGCATTAGCCTTTTTCAAGTTTGTGTTACACTGATGACTCTTAGTCATCCTGTGATTAACAAGTGCATGAGGATCTTTGTCATCTTACCTGTATGTTAAGCTCCCAGCTACTACCAGAAATTCTTATTAGTCCCTAACAGCACAACCTTATATTTTGGACTATTTCATTTTTTCACTTCAGTTCAGACATTGTAGTCTACAAGGTCATCTTTTCCTTTCTGAATCTTCCTCTGTATTGACAATGCCTCCTAACTTTGTGTCACTGTAGTAATACCTTTTGTACTCTACTGACATAATTAATGAAAGTTTTAAACAGAAGTGGCCACAAGAAATAGTTTTGATTTTTTTTTGTTGTTTTGTTGGTGTTTTAAAAAAAGGTTTTCACATTGTATAACATTTATACTTTCTTGATTTTTCCCTTCATTATTAGGGGGGGAACTTTCTGAGGAAATGTTTTCTTTGTCCTCACCTGCAGAGAAGTGGGTGTTAATTTTATACAACAAGTTTGAAATGCAAGAAAAAAAAAGGAGTTGCTATTTTATATCCAGTCTCTGAAGTCCAAAAGCTAATAGAGGAGAAAGTATGAAATAAATGAGCAAGTCACCAGATGTGAGAAGACATTTAAGAATTAAAGCATAACAGACAAGTCGTTGAGGTACCAAAAGTGGATCTTTTTCACTTTTGCTTCCAACTTTTGATCTGCACCTTCACTTGAGAATATTGTCAGTAACCGTTGTCCTGCTGCATCCAGCCCTTTGATGAGAGACCGCTGCTTTCCAGGGCGGCCTCTGCCTCCTCTTCTACCGTCTCATGAGCTTTACACTCACTCTCAGCTAATAAGCTTGCTGGGGCCTGGCTAATTCAGCTCATGAAATACTCCAACAGGAGTTTTCTAATTCCTAAGGATTTCTAACTCCGGGACTCGAGTTCAAATCACAGTCTATTCACAGGGATTTTCTGCTCTTCATCCTGTGCTCTTACACCTCAGAAATAAAGCACACACCTTTGTTGGGGACAACCTGGCTCAAACGATAACCCAGGTATTCCTCTTCATGAATGTAGACATTGACATCACCTTCCTGGTTTCGGTGGTTGCCATAGCAATCAATGGTGCAAGGGAGAGTGGTTCCGGGCAGAGCACTGCAGGGAAAAAATGTATTAAATTGAGCTAGAGAAATGTAGCTGGCATAAAGAAACACTAACAGCTTGGGTTTAAAGCCCTTTTTTGTAGAGGGGGATTTTACAATGAGGAAGATCAACAATTTCTGCCAAAAAAACGCCTCTTGAGCAGGTGAGCTAGGGGTGGAATTGAAATGCGGACATTTTTTCATATACATGGGTTACTGATTATGCTCTCGCATGGATTTAAGAAAACATCACTATATCTCCCATCGCCTTCTCAGGGAAACATATTAGATGGGATGATACAAGGTGCAGGGAAATTATGCTTCCCGGGTACTAAACTCTCAGTGTAGGCACCCTCTTAACTCCGAGCACACGAGTGCGGGTAGGTGCGATAAGTATGTGTTCAAGTGCTGGGTCTGAATCAAGCATTAATGCCATGAATTTCAGCTCAGTGGAATTAAACAGCATGACTGCTCTCATCCATACTAAGGCAGATAAGCAGTGTTGAAAGCACATGAATTCAATGTGTCCAGTATGTCCAAAAGCTCCTATTGAGCTTAGTAACTGCTGCAAGTTCTAAAAGCTCTGAAAACGGGACCTTCTTTGTACTCTGTTCCCAAACTGTCACTGCCAGAGAACTTCAGAAATTAACTTCATTTTACCTCGGTTTCCCTATCTATTAAAAAGGGGGGGGGGGGGGGGGGGAATCCTGAACTCTTTATACAAAGTGGTTTTGAAAATGAGCAAGGAACAGTTCATACACGAGCAAACGTAATATATTTATTTATTTGATAATAGCTTTGTTTAATCAAAACTTTTTGATCCGTCCCTTTAAATGTATTTGGTGAGAGAATGCAGCGCTGCATTCAATCTCAATCCTGAACAGTCAAAATCAAATAACTTTACCAGAGCAGTAAGGGAATAATATAGAGGACAATGTGGGATACAGAAATATCCAAACCGAGATAAGCTTTTGAACTGAGAGCTGCAGCAAGAGCACAGCACATTAATTATGATGATTATTTATATTTCAGAATTCTATAGCACTATTCATCTGCAACAAGCGTTCCAAACTATATATAGATACTGTAGAGAGGCTCCATAGTGAGAACCTTTTCTATAGCATCTCTTCCTGGAGGATGGTATTCAGTTGATACAGGATACTTACCTCAGAAGTTGGGCAAAACACTTTTATCTAAAGACTCCAGTCAATCCCAGCTTACAGAGAAACAGTATTTAGTTATTCAAATTGCACATGAAAGGCAGTCCTTCAGGAGTTTAAAAACAAATGACAATCTTGTTTCCTTAGTGCCGTTACTGAGTTTCTAGCAACTTGAGAGAGACTTCTCTGCCTGCATGTTTAAGCTGCAGTCTTTGTGTTGGATAAAGCTTAAAACTGGAACATGTTGCAGGGAAATTTTGGGGGATATGAAAGTTAATTTATTTTATATATATATATATATATATATATATATGTAGGAATAGCCTAACCTCAAGGAGGCTAGTAATTAATCTGAGAGGAAATCACAGTCTGACATTATGCAGAGATCTTTTTATACTTCTTTCACTATGAAGACACTCTTCAAATAAGATTAAATTATTTTTAGCAATGAAGGGTGAAAACCTGGCCTATAATGGAAGTCAACGTTAAAATTTTTGTTATGTTTATTGGAAACAGGTCTTGCCTATAATACTGTTTCATCCTTTCTACAGAGCAGCAAAGGGATTTTTTTCTCCTCTGATTCACATTTAGGCTGAGTTTACTCTGCTGTGATGTATTGCCAGTTGCAGTAATTGAGGGGATGGGCTTTGCTGGAGGTTTGTCCATAAATATAACACAAGGCTTATTTGTGCAGCAGTGTAAAGGATCTTTGCCAATGTTAACATGCATTTCTAAGGCCTTAACTTATGTCATGGCAAGACTGTATTGAGTTCTATAGCTACACATAATAACAATAAAAAACCCCAACAATTTCAAAATACGTTCACCCTCACCTTAAGCAATATACAGGCTAAATAGACAAAACAAACTTGTAACAGGCATCAGATAAAACAAATTCTGCATTTTCAGCTGAGATTAGGACCTGGGACAACTCCAGCTAGAGTAGAAGAGAAAGGCTCCGACCACTGAGCTCTTGCTGGCTTTGAAAAAAATGAGCATTGAAGTCTTTTCTGCAGGACAGTGTAGTTCCAACAGAGACAACAGAGATGGGCAAAGCTCCAGGATCTCCAATTCCTGCCCTCCCAACCCTCTGAAGATAGTGAAAAATACAAAGGTAAAACTCAGCAGCTTCAGGTTTAGGGACCAGTTATAACAGGAGTGAATGCCCCTCTGCCCTTTCAAAGGGACAGATACACCCTGGCTTTCTGACTCGTCTCTGAGCAGGGATATAATGAGTCCTGTCTTGTTTGGGCCATATCTGCCAGTTGCACAGATGTTCCCCTCATTAGCAGAGGTGATGGGCTGGATGGGAGCGAGCCATTGATGACCGATTGGACCATTCTGAATTGAAAGATAAACAGGAAAGAGCAGAACACTGGGCAACTATTTCTCTACATTTCTCCAACAATAAATGGTTCTGTGCGTATCTATGACAACGCTACAAGGATGGAGATGATTCCAGTGTTCACAGAACGTGTCTAAGTACAAACCTACAAGCAGAACAAGAGCAACGGAAGCAGGAAAGTTAATTAGCTGCAACTAAGCAAAGGAGGCTAGAAATATTCACACACAAAAGTAAAAATGCAAGCAATATCATTTGCAAGAATTCAGTGAGGAGGATAAAGGAACTGCATCGAGTATAAACTTAGGGAACATAAAGAACCCAGGATTCTCTTTAAAGAGCACTGCATGAAAAGAGCCACTTACTTATATTAAATTAAGTTTACATTAAAAGAGTTATAAACATAGGCACAGAGGTTTTTTTCTAAAATTTCACTCACTTGCTTTATTTATTTTTAACTAAAATGTAGATTTTTTACAAACTGAAGACCTGTTTTAAATACGGTAGAAAAAGGAAAGGCAAAGAAAGGGAAAGAGGCAATGAAAGATCTACAGATGCTAAATGCATCAATAGTAACATCAGGAAACTTGTAATGGCCTATCAATTATTTCAATAACTCCTGTCTTCCTATGAATTTCTGCTTTGTGACTGACTGATTTGCTGCTTTGCTTTTTATAAGCTTTGCTCATACTTAGGGCACTCAAAAGAAAATTTTTGCTATGCAGAATTCCCCTATTAAATGAAGTTTAAGTTCTCAGTGAAATCTTTTACCCACTCTGGAGGATATAAAAACTCTAACTAAGGCTACCTGATTTCTCCAGACTTTGTAGGAGCTTTGGTTTTGCTTACATTGTAAAGCAGCTCTAATGTTGCAGTTGTCTAATGTTACAGTCATCCAAGCTGGCACATTTCTTAGACTCTTAACCTCTGAATTCATTTTGCTTGCACATTTAAACTTCCAAATATGAATTTTGAAAGGAAGGAAAAGTGCTCATGGGCTTGCGTATACTCACTTCTTGCCCTCATAGCATAGACATAGCCTTCGAGCTGTAGACACTACTATCAGTTTTGGTAGAAATTGATTGGCAGAGGTAAATAGGCACATATAGATTATGAATGCATTTCT
This sequence comes from Astur gentilis, assembly GCF_929443795.1. Lineage (NCBI taxonomy): Eukaryota > Metazoa > Chordata > Aves > Accipitriformes > Accipitridae > Astur > Astur gentilis. The sequence goes on along the minus strand of NC_064881.1, from coordinate 48,682,137 downwards.
TTCAGGTGGGATTCAGCTCCAGGTGGTAAACCCTTGGATTTCAGTCTCTACATGAAATTGCATACATGTGAGTGAAGTATCTAAACTCCTGTTACTATCAGCAAATGGCTAGAATTTGATTCTATTGCCTCCAAATAAGCAACCAGTGCTGTCTGAGATTCCTTGTGGTGCCCAAGGTATCAATGAGGGCCTGGCAGACGTGACCAAGAACCCATGGGAGACCCATGCTAAGTTGAATTAGTACCCAAAGGCCAGGTAGGGTATTCAGATTTCTGAGAAGGCATGAAGAGACTTACTTCTGGGTAGCTGAATCAACTTCCTAATCAAAAATAAAATCTGAAGCGTGATTCATCCTAAAGTGAACTGAACTGTGGAAAAAATACACGTGGATACTAAAAGCTATCTTGCTGTAAAAGAGCCATGGAAAGCAACCAAAGAGCTCATACTCATGAGTCCTCCTTGGAATTGACCCACAGGCCCACAAATGAGGGGACTGAGAAAAGCTGTTTCTGGAGAGAAGTGAAAGCCAATTTCTATTCAAAATGCTTCAAAAGTGGCGATGGGGTCTAAAGATGGAGGAGCAGGAGCAGGCATGTGCTTAAGTGTCTTGCAAAAACAGGGCCATATTGTGAAAGCAAAAAAAAAAAATCAAGAGTGATTTGCACAAAGCGAATCTTTAAAACACAAAGACCTGAAGTACTTTCAATTTTTCTTTGAGTCTGTGAGCACCTGCTTCTGAACTCTTTCTCTTATTATTTTTTTTTCCTTAGCAACATATTCATTGTCGTTAATCATGCCGCTTTCAGAAATGAAAAATTTCCTAATTAATTAGCACTTCAGACAGAGATATTTAAATGCAATTACATATTTGGAGCTTTGGAGTTTTAAACAAGCCTGATTAAAGTTAACATTGAAGTTGACTGTTGAATTCCTATGTGAAAAAAAAAGTTCAGTTTTTAGGTATTTTACAGGTGTCCTATACATTTTTAGGATGCAGCATTCCATATGTCTCTCAAGAGCCTAACTAATTCACTCCAAAAAGAAGGTCCTGTTTATGGTTTATCAGGGATCAGCTTCTGGCAGAGGTGAATATTTATGTTATTCTCCTGCAAAACACATGCTAAAGTCTAGTACCATGACTTCTGTTAAAGTTATTTGGGCTTGTTATAGTGAAGTTAAACTAATGACTAACTTATTTTAAGATGAGTGTCAATTTGGAACAGCTTGAAGATCTAAATAGTAGATTATATTGTAACACTATCTCTTTAAAAGACATTTTATCAAAAGCACAGCCAGGTAAACGCATTTGAAATAAAGCTAGGAATTTGTAAATAACTAAATATGTGAAGTATCTCGATGATTTTGGCCTTCTCACTTGTTTAAATATCATTTTTCTTGTACAAAGTTCCTCTGCTACTGCTTAACTTGGAGGTTGCATTGTGGATCTGAATTGTTTTTATAAGCAATTGCCAGAATTGCCTTTCTAGATAGCCTATCTAGGAACCTTACTAAATCCCCATCAGTGTTTAAATGACTGAATTCGGTTCCAGGCTGCTGCATTGCACCAGACCTGTGCCATCAAATGCTTTTTATATTTTATAACTTAGAAAGTTTGAGTTGTCTCATCATGTTATTTTCCATATGAATTAATCAGTATTTCAAAAGCTACTGAGGCCCTGCTTATTCATAAAGTTAACCATATTTACACCTTTATGTATTATTGAAATCAATTATATTTGATCATAATGAATTTCCACTATTTAAACAAATCTGGATGCAGAAAAATGTCTTCTAGAACTGTGCAACTGTAAAAGAAGTGTTCCAGTGTGGGCCGGAGCATCTTTCCACCTTTCCCCTGCACGCAGAACACATGGGAATTTTGTAACTGCTTTATACTGGATATCTAATCATCATATAATTGAGGTTGCTGTTGGTCTTCAGCATTTCCTAGGAAACAATTCATTTTTGTCAAGAAATGACTGGAGTTAGAAGTTGCTTTCTCTTTACTCATTTGTACTTATAAACTCCTGTTTCACTTGTTCACTTATCATCACTTTCCTCTGATAATCATCTTTGTCTTTATGCATGGCAGAATAAATCCATAAAAAAAGTATTTTTCATCAGCATTTTTTCAAGATGCAACACTACCTTCATGTAGACCATCAAGGCCCATTGCAACATTTCATGCCCCGTCTGTGATAAATTATTAGGGTGCAATCTGCAGCTACAAGTTAAAGCTATCATTTGAATCAATGTCAGTGTTAAAGTTCTATTGTCACCCCCTACTAACAGCTCTGTTGCTTACTGGTCACAGCTTCTGTTTCAATTTATTATTTTGGCAGCTCAAAACAGGTGATTTTTTTTCCCTGAAAGCTGTGGGACACTGTACTGAAACAATTCTCTAATATTGATTTAGAAAGAGTACCTATTAGCTTTTGTTTTCTGTCACCGTGTTGTCTCAACACCTGCAAAAATTGCTTCTAATAACAGTGTATTTGATTCTTTGGAAAACAGGGATTTGGAGACAGGTTGGTCTTTCATTTCAAAATATGCCTTTCTTGCAAACCTAGTAATGATAGAAATATGCATTTTTAAATGGGTAATACTGGCTGTTTACATTACAGTAGTATTCAGGTCCCTCAACAAAAAATGGACCCTTTTGCGCAGAGTGCAGGCTACACACAAAGGAAGAACTCGTACGTTCTCTGAGATAGTTTTCATGTCATATTAGCCCTCATTTTAGCTCATTTTGCTCTATTTTTAACATTAGTTCTGATTTATTTTTATTATTATTAATAATAGGAATGTAAGTCCTGAAACAGTCTATTAGGAATAAAATATTTCTGAGGGGCAATTAGGAATTAATGTTGACAGGGTTTAAAATTGAGGCATTATCAGTAGCGTTCAGGAAAATGATCTGATGGGAAAAGACAATTGATTATAATTTTACTTCCTTCTCCCCCAAAATATTAAAAATCAAACTAGCAAAAATACTTAAAAGGACTTCATGTCTGCAAGCTTGTAACAGCGTGGGTTTTTCATAAGCTGAAAGGGGATTTACCGGTCTGTGATGAGTTGTTAAAAAGAGGTGTCATTTTTCATATAGATTCTTTCACAACGTAAGCCAGTCTCTGTGTTGTCACTTAAATGCTAACCAGTAGCTGTAGCAGTTTAAATTGGCATTATTAACATTTATTTCTAAAGCTAGATGCTAAATGAACTTTGTTTTTGCTTCTACCTGTCTAGCCCCAGTTTGAATGATGGTAGAATAATTGGAATCAAAGGTGATAAGAAAATGAAAAGTAAAGAGAAATCAAGTACTTATGCCAATCAATCAGTAACTGTATATATTAGGGACAAATATAAATCTTCTCTTCCCAGAGATGATAGTTTAACTCATCCGATAATGTATAATTCACATTTCAAAGGCTGTATAATATAAATTGGCTTTTATATTCAAAATACAAATTGGCTGCTGCTCACTTTCTTTGCTTGCTCTTCCTTGAAGTTGCATGAGGAATCTCAATAAGCACCGTGTTTTAAAAACATAAGTCTGGAGAGACAGAGATGCCACAGTGTTTTATGGGTCTGAGTTGTATACTCAGACGGAGGGGCTCTTTTCACTCTGTGTAGGTTTTCTAATAGAATGGGGCTCTGGGACAGAACACAGTGAAATAAGCAGTAGTACGAATATATGCCACTGCAGAATAAACCCTACAAATATTCCCGAGGTATAGAAAATCAAAGCAAAGACTCTCATAGCTTTTGGTTGGCTTTGGATTAATGACTATCAACCAATACCGACAAGATGGGATGCAGACCTACTGTCACTCCATTGGAAGACCTTGGAACTCTGACCTAGTGGATGGTAAAGACAGTGAAGTGAACACGCTGTTCATTTTGCTTGACTTGAGAAGCTCTACAAATATAGTTTGCCATTGTGGCAAACTAATTCAGGGCATTCTGTGAAGGATCTTTCACAGAAGGACCGTCATCTCATCCTTTTTAATACCATCATTGAGAAAAGAGATAGGACAGTTGCAGCCTACACAGGTTCTGAGGACCACCTACATCTGCCCACTTTGCAGATAAATCCTTCCAAGTAGGCTGGCATGGCATCAGATACCTCTCTAGCCAGTCCCATAGGGATCCCTCAATATATTTAGCAAGGCTTGTTGGCTAGGTTTGGCTCCTATCCATTTGGGGCCTTTCCTGAGAAAACACCATGCCTACGGAGCTGTTGTACATACTTACACTGTTCCGAAATGAAAGTGCCTATATTAGCCACTGGTATGTTACATGTCTCTTCCACACCTCTCACACGAAATGTCACCTTAGTAACTGCGGACAGAATTTGGACAACTTGTCTGGAGTCCGTCCAAGGGACCCACACACTCCAGAAAGCAAGCTGTGGTGACATCTCCATTTGCTATATTGTGTCATCCCTTCAGCCCTTTATGGAAAGACAGTGGGATGTTCCTTCAACAGTGGTGCTTACTGGTTAGAGAGCAGGCTGCACTGGAGGTCGTGCTCTGTGTCTGCTCTCCTTCTTCTCACAGCACTGCTTAAAGCCTGAAAAACTGTGATCAGCTCTGTTTAAATTGGGATCAGGGATCCTGAGTGCTGTTTTTTCTTTCATCTTGTTTTCCAGGGAATAGCTGGTAATATCTCTGGATTTTCTATATTATGATTCATAGAAAAGATATGTGATTTGTTCACTTATAGGTGGAGGGGCTGGAAACAAAGCATGCATTTTCCAGGTTAAAACCAGTAGCTTTTACCACTACTAGAGCTATTCTTTTGTTGTTGTTTCTTTTAATGCAAGAAACTTCATCCATAGTATAATTCACATAGGCAGATCATTTTAATGGATTTTTTGTGGGTCAGATGTTCTTTGGTTGCTTCTGAGGAGAAAGACGGAAGAGTCACCTACTTGTTTTCATGGCATTGATGTTTATGGGTTATAAGAGATTGATGTTTGAATGCCTGAACTGCATAATGTGAACCAAGGACAAGACCTTGTTTCTCCCACATTCTATGTGTGTTACTTAAGAACAAAATCACTTTTTCTTTTTTTTTTTTTTTTCCCTATGAAAATTCTCAAAATATGTCAGATGAAAGACAAAAGAAAACATGCTTTTGACATCCCTAAAATTTTCAACACGATTATTTGTCATATTCAAAAGGCTCCCATCAGTACATCAATTAAGATTATGTGCTTAAAAGGTAAATATTTTTTATTCACTCTATACATGATCCAGAAAGTACACTTCTTTCACAAAAATTTTTTGATAGACATTTAAGAAAATAGAAAATCTGTTTGCAGAGGAGTTTCACTATGAAACAGATGTATATAACTGAAATACTTATGTAAAAAGTGTTTCTTCTGGTTTTGCTTGCATTTGATGCATGGGCACATTTGACTTGAGGCAGTCATCTGTAAACATCATTGTAGTAACTCTTCTTGGGTTTCTGCTCATTGTGTTTATCAATATATGTACTTAAAGATCAGAATGTGCTTAAGCGTATCATTGAATTGGAGACGTTACAGTGTAGGGTCTTGCAGGGAGTTTGGATCAGATTAATGCAAAGTTGCTGTTAAAGCCAGGAAGTCAGTTACATTTGATGAACAATAGTCAGCCTACATCTCCCATCATCTATGCCTTTCTGCAAACATTTCTGATTTAAAATATCTGATCAAACTTGAAAAACCTTTCTTACATCAGCCCAAAACTTAATCATGAAGCTCACAATTCTCCTTTGCTTAACCTTTCCTGAATCCTAGGGAGTGTAGTTTTTAGAGGTGATCTGTGATTCCAAGTAGCTAAATGTTTTGGGTGCTTTACATGGAGCAAACTAAGAAGCCCTTCCCAAATATGAAGAATATTTTGACGATGTGCTTTACGAAAGCTCAGGTGTTTTCTGTAGCAGTTATTGACCCCAAACCACTGAACATATTTCAAATACAAGAGTTTGGCATATGCATCACAGTTTTTGTTAATTTAGTATAACTAGCTGATGGAGCCAAGATGATGCCAAGTCTGGCATAGGAAGAAATGTCACTGTGTTTCTTCCCATCACATGTGATGGACATTGCAGTGGGAGCAGGATGTATTGACAATCCCACAGGGAAATTCAAAGGTTCACTCGTGCTATCAAAGGTCACTGCAGACGTTACTCTTGATGGCACCAGATCTACAAACATATCCTCCTCCAAAAGAAGGGAGAATAAAATATTCTGGTTTGGATCATGTAAGCTCCTTTGGGAGTATTTACTTTTCTGACAAGTATGGAAAGAACACAGGCAGTCCCTGGGTCATTTTCTTCAGAACTCTTGTGTTAAAGAGGTACCTGTCAGGACATCTAACAGATGATAGCACCTGGGTAACTGTGTCTTGTGACAACGGTGTATTCTGCTGTTGTTATATCAAGTGCTCGCAACCCCTGCCAGTTCAATCTGCTTGAGATAAAACTATCACTAAAGCTGTCTTACAGGCTTTGTCTGTAGTAACACCATGTTGACTGAACTTCGCTAAAAGACGAAGTCAAGTGACAAACTGATCAAACATCAGCTATCTATTGTTGGTACTCCTGCCAGAGTGTGTCTTTCAATTGCCATGTTCTTCTGAGGTTTTGGGGAATATCTGGTGGTTTGAAGATTTGTTTTCTGGTCTAGCCTAATGAAAAGATATTGACTATTTTAGTTTCAGCACTATTTTGTTTCACAGTGGCAGTTTGTAATACAATTTTCAGCACATTGATCACCTATCTTGAAACTATTTCACAATAGCCTTATAGATGAAATCAAGAAGTTTTGACAATATCTTCCTTGTCCAGGATAAATGCTATTTACCTTCAAGAATATTCATTGGTTCTGGTACATGCATGTTGTTGAACAAAAAAAATACATTAAAAAGATCAAAGGTCCATTCTGAATGAGACGAGCATTGGCAAGCTTGAGAATGGCACATCAGTTCTGGTGGCCATAGCACCCAAAGAAGCAATGTGACATTGTTTTACTGCCCAACCTGAAGGATAAGCTATCCATTTATAGCTGGGTCAGCTGGGGTTGCATTTGATAGAAATCAAACTTTAGAAAGCTCAGAATTTCACCTCGGAATTTTAATATGAAGACCCTTAGTTACAATTTCAGTATGCCATACAGAGTATTTTTCATGGCATTACTTTAAAGTATTTCACATATACCCTACTACTCACAAAAAAGAGCATAATCAGGAAATTATACAGAATTTATGAATGCGTACCCTTAAAGAAAGATATTATTAAGATATAGGCAAAACATTGAATGAAATTAAAAAAAAAAGTTCTTCAGGCTAATTGTCAATAACCAAAATATTTTTATGTCTAAGAGTGGCAAACAGTGCATTATTCTTTATCTCAAAAATCCCCAAATCAAAACCAGGAACAAAATCCCCAAGCAACTGTGATAGAATAGCAGTAGGTCACTTGGGAATAAAAACTTTATATCCTTGCAAAAATCCATTTTGCACATAAAGATTTCCAGAGCAATGACAGAAGAAGAAAATTTGTAAGTTTTTGTTACTTATACCTGAAATTGCTAAGATTTTTTCTTACCAGATTGTTAATAAATTCAGAAATTATTCTGTTAAGTTAGAAAGAAAACTTCTGCCACTTGTGACAATATGTAACATTCTGTACTTTTATAAGAATTCTCATTTTAAATGAAAAGGAGGAGATCTGTGACAGTAATCATGGCTAAATGTTATTAATAATGGAGAAGTACATTTTATTTTGTGAAAGAAAACAATGGAAGTTGAAGAACAATAAGTTTTGTTTAATACAGATATAATTATGTCTTTTCTGATTCTTGTGTAATACATCACATACTTTGTTGTGCCAGTGGAAACAGTCATGTGCTGTCTTTGCTCCTTCTAATTAGTAAAAGCTATCAAACAGAGCAAGGTAGATAGCTGAACTAGAAAAAACTATGTTTGCTTTGGAGAGAAAAACTATGTCCTGATTAAGGGGTGCTTTGCTGAAATGAAGGAGTCAAGACCATTTTACTGAAGCGTGCTCACTCCTAACACGACCATGTTGCTTTCAGAACCAGAGATGTTCTCTCCACATGGCCTGTGAACAGCCTGTGCCAGTGCATACCTGGATATAGCACAGATGCCCTGGTACTCCCTTGTAGTCCATGAAGTTCACGCTGATAGAGTCAAAAGCATTCATGATACAGTTCATATGATGACTCGTAGCCCAGACTTTCAAATGGAACAAATTGCACCTTAGACTCTCTTGGCTCTGTTGACTAGCTATGCATTAACTATAAAGGTTGCTTAGGCTTATTTCTTTCTATGTTTATATTTTCACTGCAGATGCCTCCATTAAATCAGATATATTTGCTTGGCCTCTCTTTAATCATTGTTTGGGGTTACACTCTTCTGACTTGGCCTACGAGCTGTGTCATTCTTCAGGGTCTTCTGTGAACCTTTTCCAAAGCAGAGACACTAGCTATAAATGTCACGGGCACGATTCAGCAGATACAGTATAAATATTTCTGATAAAGACATCTATGGTTAAGTGGGGAAAAAAAAAAGACGTTACCATGATAGGCCAGAGGAATCCCACCCCTAGAAGTGCCCCTTTTCTTTCCACTGACAAGAAATAGACTTGAAGGACATTGAATGAGATGTTGATCTTTGTTGCAGATATGTTAAAATGAGATTCAGTTTTCCAAATGCAGATATTTTGTACAATCCGAGATCCACAAGTCATATTCTCAGCCTATGTCTTGCTCTGCAAAAGGCCTTATGTTTCTTGTAGGTCCAATGTAGCTACCAGTCACATGAAGAAGTCTCTGATATTCCAGGCCATCTCAAGCAGCACTAGTTGCCTATATTTAGGCCATTCAGTTATGAACCTGAATCCTTTCCAGATTGTTTTAAAGAGTGTTTTTGGCAGTGATTCACAAAGCAAAAACTCTTTACAGTTTACCTTTGCATTCTTAAACACACCAATATGAGATGTTAGGGAAATGTGCATTTTAGACTTCCTGCCCTAAAAGTTCACCATCTGGATTTTTTTAACTATCCTTTTGCTGTTCCTAGAAACTTTGCTTAAAGGGGCAGTCAGAAAATATCATCTGCTGTAGTTTATTATCTTTATCCTTTAGGTCAATTATATGAGGAAGAGAATCTTCCAGCTAAGAGCTTTAACCTTTGCAAACCACTTTATCTTTATTTATTTATTTTTAGAAATAAAATTTGATCTTAATTCTTTTTAGAATACATTTAATTGCCCAAGTGCCCTTTCATAAAAAAGGGAAATGCCATATAATTATTAGAGACTCAAACCAGAAATATCTGCTTAATCAAAAGTAGATATTCCGTGTGTTGGTCTTTTAAATAAGATGATGGCAATGGCAAATGATTAGTTAATTATGATAGGAAAATTATATTTAATCTCTACTGATTTGTGAGAATGTAATGCTGGTTAATTTTTGGTCTGTGTCATTAACAACCTCCACAGAGATGATGCTGAGCTGCTTTCTTGTCATATCATGGCTCTTGCCCCACCAATTTCTGCTAATTCTTATTTTATTGAATTAAAATTGTTATTACTAGTACAATCATTCACAAAAGGTGACCTAGAAATTGATTGTCCCCACTGCAGGGCTCTATATATCTTTGTAACAGCACCCTTGACCCCAAGTCTTATCTCCACAGACAGAGAACTAAAGCTCAGATAAATTGTCGAAGTGCAAGTAGACAGCTCCCAAATTAACTCAGTGCCTTCTTAATTTAGATTCAACTTCTAAAAGTCTTCTTGTTAGTCCCACTTTAGATCTAACAGAAGTTGCTTGAATTATTTAGGCTCTTATTGTAAAAGAACATTTTTTTTTTAGTGTAAGCTGGACAGCTGGCTAAGCTTAAACCATTAAGATGCTGAGAGTTCACATCCATTCAAAATATCTGACCATCGTGAAAGCTACCGCTTCAGTTCCAGGAAACAGATCTTGCAAAACATTTGTCTGACAGCAGAATTTCTGCTCTAGTTGCCTGTTGCAAATCCTGGGCAAGGGTGAAAGACCAAGAGGGAGAAATAATCAGAGAAACTTATTCTGTGGGTCCAGAGACAACACAGCTGAGGGTAACTCTCCCACTCACCCAGCAGTGAGGTGGTGACAGGAGGTGGAAAGTGAAGTGAATTAGGTAGCAAGATGAAACCTAAACTCAGCCACAGTAGCTATATTAGAGAGATTATTCAAGACTTCAGTGATTATCAACAATACCGTGCTTGTTTTGACACACACCGGCCATTGAGAGATCATAGGACTGTTTCTGTATTTAACTGCAAGAGAGAGACATACACAGTTAATTTTAGGTTGTGAAATCTAGCCAGACAGGTTTTAAGATATTTTAAAAATCAATACAATAATAATAATAATAAAAGACTGCAGGCCTGGCAATATATTCCAAACTGAGAAGGGAAAAAAAGCCAAACCAAAAATGAGAATAAAACCCCTGTCATAAACTCCCCTTTCTGGAAATAAGTATTTGAATCCGACCAAGGTATGGTCTCTCTGCTATTTTAGACACATATACTAGGATCAGATTAGCTGCATTAATTAGAGCAGAAACATGAACTGGATACCTTCTAAAAATAGTCTTTTACCTGATATTTCACTAGAGTGAGCTAACCTGAATAACAGCAAGATTCTCCATGTGTATTTGCTGTGTTCAGCACTTCCCAAACACTTTCATCTCTCACCTGTGGCTTCTTTGTCTAATAGGTGTGATAAACTGAATTGTAGAGTTATGAGAAAGTCGTCCTAGATCTCTGTCCTGATTTTGTTTGCCTCTTAGTTTTCTAGTATCATCTGAGAAGTTTATGCAATTGGACTCATATACATCCATGTAGGGATGTATGCATACATACATATGCAAACACACATATCACCACATGATAAAATAGAAACTGTAAGTACAAAGTAAATATTTACTAATAATTTTGTGTATATAAGTAAATATATCTATTAATCTATTCATATACTCATACATATATAAGCATACAAATATACAAATATATATAGATGGGCCCTGGGTTTTGACCCAGCTGGATTTTACCATCTGTCTACAGAATAATAAAAAAATGTGAGAAATAGTCACTTTTAAGATCTATGTAAATTAAAGTCTATGTCCTACAAAACATTTATAAGGGCTTTAAGATTATATCTAAAAAACATTTATTAGCAATTAATTTCCTCCCTTTTTGGTTTTGCCCTACAGAAGTGTCTGACTTGTGTGACTGATAGCCATTGCCTTTAAAGCAGAGATTACAAGGGAAATAAGAGATTAAAATATTAGCATTTTTGTTTATCTCTTAGCTTTATACTGCTATTAGTTTTGTCATTTCAGATGGCATAAATCTGACAAGCACACAGACTTTTCTATCAATGCCAAATTCAGTGGCAAGCAGTCCCATCAGGACAGAATTATTAGCATTCTGATGTTTTTATTAGGACATAGGTATACTTAACATGTTGTCAGCTTCAAACTTCCTTAATAAAGGAAGATAAAAAACCAGCCAAACCCAACAAAACAACGGTATTGTTTACGAGGTATTTGTTCGCTTCACTCCCATTTCATTCAGGAACATTATGGTTCAAGAGCCCTAATGCTCTTGAATATCTTGGCAAAACCCTGATAAGACTATTTATGGTAAGTTATCTCCATCAAATCATTTTACAAATGTCTGCACAGAGATAACAGACAGATGTCTTCCAGTTTGAGACTGAATGCCATCATCCATGCCTGCTGGACCATCTTGACTACTACTGTTATCCTCAGATGCATTTCTGCCTTTCTGCCACTTGTCTGTTTTTTTTTCACAAGCCTCCACTTCCATTTTGAATAGTGAAATCAACCAATTGTGTGACACTCTATAGCTCGACAAAAGGACTCGATTGTGTGGTGTTGGGCACAATGTTGGCATCACAGCTCTCTGATGCACACAGGGATAAGTGCTTCCACCATCCTTGAAGACATAATGTGTAATCTCTGCTATAACTTCCTCCAGACTACAAGATACAAAGTTGAGTTCAAAAGTTATGCCAGCTTCTTCTAACCTAACGGAAATTACATAATATTTCTGACGGTCAATATGATCTCATTAGGAGAATTTATCCTAATGGTTGACCAATTGCATAGAAAGGAGCATTACGAGAAAAACTTCAGTGTTACTAACACTACGGAGGACCCCAGTACATCCAGTCAAGGACTGAGACATCACTGCTTCAAGTACCTTAACAGTTGAGCAACATAGACCTGAGCAAAGCGGATGGAGGATATGATGAAGATTTTTTTTTTTTCACTACAAATTGCCAGTTTGTCTAAACCAAGTAATTATGCTGCTTTTGCTAATCACAGCTCTTCTCAAGGTTTTTAAATATTAACCTTTCTTTTTATAATGGCAATTTGGAATGTAAACTAACAATTAATCACAGTAAAAATATACAAAAAGTATAGAAATGTTTCAGCTACTGCAAATCATCTGTTAAAACATTTATTAGTATGTGCATATATCTGGAAGTTTAACTTTTTATCCTGATTTTGGAAGAAATTGTTCTGAAATTGTAAGTATTTCCTAGGGTAAGACAACTAGTTAGCATGCACCTTTATAGTCAGTCCCTGCCAAGAACATTTCACATTTCTTCCTTATAATTTTTAAAAAAATATTTGTAGTCAAGGGCTCAGCCTGGTTTCTGTGAAATAGTTACACTGGAAAATTTTGAATATCTTTTCACTTCTGCAGATAATATTTTTCTGTATGTGCTTGTTAAAAATATCTGTGTATATATATGCAGATTCTAATATTCTTGAGCAAAGTCTTAATTTCATTGGTAATAGATGTACGTGAGGAGAAAAGCTTAAGCAAACATTACAGAAAGTCACAGTTACGTAGAAAGGCTAGACAATTACAATAGAACACTAGCATCATGTTTTATTAAAATATATAAACTACTGATTTTGCATAATAATTTCTTAATCTTATTTATAATTCCTGCTTTTGTACACCTTGCTCAGATTTTTTTTTTTAAACTTCCATGCAGATTCAATTACATGCAGCTCAATAACTTAAGATGTACCAAGGAATTAGACAAAAAATTGGTAAATATCAGCTAAACATAACAATATAAGAAATTTGTGGTTTTTAAAAATATCTAACCAAAAGAAATTGTTAGTTCTCCTTGGAGCTATTTTGAAAAAAATAATAATATCATTAATTGGTTGGAATTATTTTTTCTTAAAATTTAATCTTTGTAATTCTGATTTCTGTCTTAAGATTGGCTATTATAATTAATCCTCCCTTGCTGAAGGATTTTCAATTGCTACTGATTGTTGAGGTTCTCACCGAGTAAAGCTCATGGTCAGTGTTAACTGTATGATCATATCCATGGGTTTAGAACACAATAGATCCATATTCAGTCTAAACTCACTCTGCATGATAAATTTCACGATGGCACTATATCACTATGCATTTAGCTGTCTTGAGTCATACCACCTCATGGTATGACATCACGCATTCTCAGTAAAATGAATCATATAATTTACAGAAACACAGGCCAAGCCCAAATTATGGAAAAGAACATGCTGAAAGGAACTGGAAAATGAACTGGAAAGTGATCCAACAATAAAAACAAGTTTCTGCACTTGAATACAAGTTCCTGCATAGTTTAATGCTCTCTTCTGTAGATTAATTTGGTCTATCTGTTGCTCTCTCAGTCATTAAAGATCTTATTTGTCTTAAGAGTGGCCCTGAGTTTGATTTTTCAATCAAGCTGCAGTTTAGTGAGAGTATTTCTTCTATCTAAATGCCATCAGCACCTGCCATAAGTCACAGTATTCTGCATCCCCTCCTAAATTGTTGGACAGCAGAACAGTAATATAGATAGTTATCCAAGGCAAGACTGCATTTCATGCATGAAACAGTTCAGTACATACAGAACATGATCTTTAACAAAATACAGAAAAAAATATGATGCTTTAGGTACTAAAGTTGAAATAATAGAAAAGGGCTTTTTGAAAAAATTGGAAATTATGTTTTTCTCATAGCTATCGTATGATCCACACTAGAATGTATTCAAGTTATTTAAAAGACCTTTGACAAAGATCTGTATCATTTGTGTCAGAAGACTGTGAATTAGAATTGTATAATCCTATAGTTGGAGGGGGTTTGAAGACATTTGAAGTCCAACCCTTCATTTCAAGGCAGGATTATACCTATATCATTTGTAACAGATGATAAATGCATCTTCAGTTATGGAGACGCCATGGCATCCAGGCCACTTAATTTCCCTGTTACGTTATCCTAACCTCATTATTTCTTATTGTAGGAACTATGGATATGGAGGAAAAGTTATTCTCTTCTCTGTTCAGAAGATTCTGTGCATCTGAGGACTGTTTTCTTATATTTTAAATCATCATTCATTTTATAACTTCAGTTTCCTCAGCTTTCATCATTGGTTTTGTTTTCTAGTTCAGTTGTTCTTCATGATATCCTTGTTTCTGTCTGCAATGGACCCACATCTTTCTTGAAATGTGAGGTCCAAACCCAGACATAGTATTCCAAGCAAATTTTTTTCTTTACTCTGGAGAGAGGAAGACTAATTTATCAGTGAGATTTAGTTTCAGATTTGACAGTAGTTGTCTTTTAGACTGTGCTAAATCATCCATATTGACAGTACCAGCTAAGTATCTGTTCTTAATAAAGGGAGCATAAGAATCCAGTGAATGTGAGGACAAAGGCAGACACCTGAATTAGGTGTTTTAATCTGTAGCTTAATGCCCACAACATGAGCAGAGTGTAATCATATTTATATGCAGTTCCATAACATTTGTCCTTTTTTTGCAAGAGTATGACATTGTCCCTTGTCTTGACCTTCAATTCACTGTAATCCTCAGATCATTTCCTATGGAACCATGCTTCACAACTGTTTATTTTTTATGTTAGAGCTGTGCAGCTACTAGGTCTGGTATGCTGCACTCTACTTCTATAAATGACATTCTTTTTTTTTTTCAGGCCATTGCTCTAGTTTATCAAGATCATTTTGAATTATAATCCTATCATCCAACATACTCACAGTGCCTTTCAGTTTTGTGTCAGCTGCAAATTTAACAACAATACCCTATATTTTTTCAATCAGGTTATTAATGAAATAATCAAACAGTAGCAGGCCCAGAAAAAAACCCTAATGGAACATCACTCATCATATTCTGATAACTAACCATTAATGATAACTCTTTGAATATGGATATCCAACAAGCCTAAATTTTACCTTTGTTCCAAAAGCTGTAATATTCAGACAATATATTATTCTCAAGGAACATCTTCCACTGGTCTGAGTGCTCTGCATGCACATATATGGAAATGGCTCAGTTAGAAACGAGTGATGACTGCCTCTGGGTTTACTACTGCTGATCATAGTAAGTCATCTTTCTTTTACAGCAATTAGCATGACTCAGTTTTCTGACTGCACACCAGGTGGCATCTCCATATGAGGACTAACAATGCTCTTACTTGGCTTAGGACCAGGAGGGCTCCCTGGGATCCTTCAGCATCATGAGGGTTAGGCCCCTAGGTGCCTAAAAATAATAATATTATTACTTATAAAATTATATTATTATGATTATTATTTCATTTTAGTGCTTTAAGAACTGAACTATTACGCAGAAGGGGGATGTCACTGCTGATACCATCCATTTTTCTTCCAAAAAGCAAGCTGTAGTCCATGTGCCTATCCCAGAAGAAAATTGCTGAACCAATTCTTGACTAGAGTTGGTTTATGCTTTCTTATATGACAGCTTTAAGTGGCTCCTGGAGCAATAAATGAAATGTGATGGAGAAATAAGTGACAAGTCTAGCTGGTCTGTCTAGCTGTCTTGTGTTCAGAGTGACTGGCTCTGTTGACTAAGTAGTGGGTATAGATCTGGCTGTCACCACACACAAAAAACCCCAAACCTCCAACAAAGAAAACCCCATTAAAAACCCTAGCCTTCTTTTAAGTAATTTTCATAGGATTATATCGAAGATGATGCAGTTTTCTTTTACCTTTGTAGGTTACAGTGATAAATGTGTGGTATCATTTGGAAAATAGTGTTTTAAGTTGGATAACTGTACACATGGGTTAGCTGCAGTCCTTACTGATTGATATGTCAGGGTCTGGACTAGGAACTTGAAGAACCGAAAGCTTGTTTAGTGATAGTGAGAGTTGATGAATCAACCTATATAAAAATAAACTGTAAATTCTGTCCATTATTATGAAAAACAAGAAGGTGAGTTCTTGACAAAATTATCACAAAATAACACTGCTAATATTGACAAGATATTTCTAGATTCCATATGTGACAGTAGAGTGAGTTAAAATATGAAGTCTAAAGCTAAGCTACCAACTGATCTGAAAATTCTATGTCTTCACTTGCAGGGATGATTTAACATGGGATAATAAATGATGTTTCTCCATTTCTGTCTGTCCTGCTCTTACACAGGAGTTCAATGCCCCTTTATTTTGGCTGCTTGTGAAGTAGCTGTTGAACCACTTACTAGAGCTTCTCACAACAAAATAAACTGGTACAAAACAGATAAGCAGCTACTTTACAAGCATCCAAGACGTCTCTGCAGTGATATATATATATATAAGAACCTTTGCAAGTGTCAGCATTTAATCTGTCCCTAGTCATTACTACAGGCTCAAAAGACTCATGTTTGGAGTGGATTGAGAAGGCAGTTTGGTAGATTTTTCAAATAGCTATACAGAAGCACATCATCGTTGCTTATTAAACGGGTCTTCAGGCCCCTGTGGCAGAATTGTTACCATCTGTCTGCAGACATGAAACTGTACTGTGTTTCGGCCATGTGCTAAAAAAAATGGGTGTAGTCAATCTAATTAATCACAGGGGTTGCAGCCTTAAAGGTAGCTACAAACAGATGTAGTGTGTGTGCATATCTATATATCTATATGCATATATTTATGCATGTGTAACTATTCTGAACACATTTCAGAATCCATTCCTAATACCAAAGTATTTGATTCAGAGCAACTGTTACCAACATGACTGAAGAAAACTTAATTAGCTCGAGATGCCCAACCAAATTCAGAGGATTTAAGCTCATTATTCCCTGATATTACATTTTTGTATCACAAATTTGATGTATTATACACAGTATCATGAAACCACCATTTACATTGCAACGAGAGGAGATCCAAACACGCATACAGCTCCCTTTACCTAGGCATCTCTGTTGTTACCTCTGTATCTATATTCAGGGGATGTTACTAAGGTGCATGTAAGAATTTGCTGAATATTATTGATAGAAAGTTTTCTTGGGTAACAAACACAACTTTCAAAGGAGTTCTTTTAAATTTTCAGTACCCTTTGTGGTTTTTCCCAGGCATGACATTCATGCTTGAATGAAGAATTCTATTCAACCTGCAGCCACCCACCTGACTGATCAGCTTGCTCAAAGAAACAACAAGAGGCGATACAGATCTAGTAGAGAAGTTAAATGATGGAAAAATCAAAGTTACAGCAACTCCCTCAGCTAAGTGATTTGAAAGGTCAAAGCTCCTTGGCTCTCTGCTAATAATTAATTTAATGTTATTTCTAGACCTTGTACAACTTTGTGCTGTTCAAGATTTGTTTCCAAGAGCTAATAGGTGACAAAGTAAACCTTTGAAAATAGTCGATGGGGAAAAAAAGCAAAAACCTGGAGTTAATATCATTATACTCTGCTTGCAAACATTATATTAAGTTCAGTAGCAACATTGTTTTTGAAATACTATAGTGGAACAAATAATTTTCTGTGGGAGAATAATATCATTTTAATACAGATCTGAGAGACTGTTCGTTATGCTCACCCTGAAAATGGAGGGATTTTCCCAGCAGTGCAAGTTCTGTATTTCATCCAACCTAATTTTGAAAGTGTCAAATAGTCAAGCTGCCAAGACCTTCTTGGTGACTCCCTTCTCAAGCTGAACAGTTGTAAATGTCTCTTGCGGTTTAACCCCAGTCAGCAACTAAACCCCACGCAGCTGCTCACTCCCCCCCCCACACCCAGTGGGATGGGGGGGAGAGTTGGGAAAAAACTAAAACTCATGGGTTGAGATAAGAACAGTTTAATATGATAGAAAGGAAGAAAATAATAATGATAATAATAAAATGACAATATCCATAATAAAAGAATTGGAATATACGAAACAAGTGATGCACAATGCAGTTGCTCACCACTCGCTGACTGATGTCCAGTTAGTTCCCGAGCAGCGATCTGCCCCCTGGCCAACTCCCCCCAGTTAACATACTGGACATGCCATCACATGGTATGGAATACCTCGTTGGCCAGTTTGGGCCAGCTGTCCTGTCTGTGTCCCCTCCCAACTTCTTGTGCCCCTCCAGCCTTCTTGCTGGCTGGGCATGAAAAGCTGAAAAATCCTTGACTTAGTCTAAACACTACTTAGCAACGACCAAAAACATCAGTGTGTTATCAACACTCTTCTCATACTAAATCCAAAACATAACACTATACCAACTACTAGAAAGAAAGTTAACTCTATCACAGCTGAAACCAGGACAATGTCAGAATATTGATATTTGAGGGTTTGGGGTTTTTTTCCATTTCTGTGTTTCATTGTCTGTTAAAGCTTACACCTTTTCATACAAAGGGAAGGACTTTAATGCCAGACAGATTCAGATTAGAAAAACAAAAATGCAATATAAATACAAGTAATTAAACACTGAAGTCTATATCTAAATGAGGTGAAAGGCAGTCTCTGTAAAAGAATTATTTAACCAGATTAAAATTAGGAGACTGAAAACCAGGATGGATTTTTTACTAACTCCTGAGGAAAGCCCAGAAACTTTTTGGGAACATGCCAGTTAGCACAGGACAAAATCACTTGAGGGAGACTTCTAGTTTAACGATATTGAGAGTTAAGATCCACTGCCCAGGAACATTCCCAGGCAGTGTTTAATTTACAGCTATGAATGTCATCACTACATTCTTTTTGGTTCTCTGTGCTGTAGTAGAGGTCAGATTAGATTAGTTCATTCTCTTTTCTGAATCTCAGATCTGTGATACCCAATTCCTAATGGAGATCACCATGTAGCTGTCTTTGAAAGTCTGACCCTATCAAACAGCATTGTGAAGTGCTGAGAGCTTTTCTCAGAAGAAAAGCCATACTGAACAGAATCTGAAAAAAGAGCCTTCAGAGAAAGGCAATTTAGAGAAAAAAATATGGCTTATATAAGTGGCAGATCTCAAAATGCTACAGCTGTTGGTTTATCCGAGTTTTCCTCCATTTCAAGCTGCTTTATCAGTTCTTCCTTTCCTTCATGCAGCATTTGATGTACAAGGGCTGCATTTTTGATGTCAAAGTCTTTGTTTTCCTTATAAATAAGAACAATTATTTGCACAATGATTTCTTATGCTCCACCCTGAGCCAGGAGAGGCTGGATATCTGAAATGTCAAGTAACCTGATATAATGAATAGAGAATCAGTGAGAAGGAAAAACAGTCGCTGTAGCTAAGATGCAGGGTTACACACCATGTGGACAGCTTTGTGGAATTACTCTGCCACGTGCATAATGTGGAATATAACACCAGGCTTGTGGTAATACAAGAAGCACAGTCACGATTGCTTAGAGGTGAAGTTTTTATTTGAAAGAGACGGAGATCAGTTAACAAAAAAAAAAAAAAAGGGGGAAAAGATTAGGCAAGAAG
Organism: Astur gentilis; assembly: GCF_929443795.1. Taxonomy (NCBI): domain Eukaryota; kingdom Metazoa; phylum Chordata; class Aves; order Accipitriformes; family Accipitridae; genus Astur; species Astur gentilis. The sequence goes on along the minus strand of NC_064881.1, from coordinate 48,662,376 downwards.
AGGCAAGATTAGGCAAGAAGAGGCAAAACAGGCAAAATAGCAATAAGAAATTAAAGTTTTGTATTTCTGGCTGGCTCTGTCAGTGAGGTCAAGAATACAGCTCTGCACCATTCTCAAAGTACTTTAATTAGATACCTCTCTTCACTAATCTATGCACCCTTCTTCAATCTGGATACAAATGAGGGAGCACTGTTAATATTACTATTACTATTATTATTATTATTCATTATTATTATTAAAACAATAACAAGAAAACACATTGTTGAATTGCAAGTTCCAAGATTTTTAACTTACATGAAATGCAGTTTACAGTGCTGCAGACTGAAGCACTTCTGCTCTTTTCACACTACCTACCTTCCAGATTTTAAGTTTCTTCCACCAGGATTTTTGGGGAAATATTAATAAATAAAAATTTTAAAATTTAAACTAATTTTCAAACAAGGTTTGTCTCCATCTGTTCCAGTACAACTCTTACACTAAAACCCGAATGAACTCTTCTAGCTACAAGTTTTGAATAAAAAATCACCACATAAAGCACAGATTAAGTTTTAGATAAAATTTAACCTAGGACAGAGAAAGACAGAGATTTGTAATGCTCATTCTTGTTCTTGCAAACACTTAACTCTTATACTTAATTTTAAGAGTAGTAGTAATCTCATTAACTTCTTGTATGCATACTATGCTTGTAGGAAGTAAGAGACAACTACAAAGTAACACAACATTTGGTAAACAAAGAGATAAAGAGAAACAGACATTCAGAATGGTCCCTTGTTTCTCAGCATCCTTTCAAGACAAGAGTTTATCCATCAGGGACATCCCACCTGCTAACCCTCCTGCAAGCACAGAAACTGAAAGAAAGAAAAACTGTGGAGGTTTCATTCATAAAATTCAATAAGCTTGGCTAAGCTGAAAGGAAGCTTTCACTGCTCCCTCTATTCGTTTCCTGGCTTTTTTTTCTTCTTTTGCCATTATCTTTTTCTGTACAGACCAGAAAATAGACTTTCAACAAGAAGTTGTTTATCAAATAGTAAATATCTCCGGATCTGCCACTTTTACATCCCTGGACCTTCCTAGTTTACCTGACAAAAAGAACTTGCACTTCTGGGTTTGAGAACGGTGGCAGTTACGACCATCTATTCACAAATTTCACCAGACTGCTCTGGAAGTACTGTAACAGCACTTCTCTGGTATACTAACTTACTCTTAAGTGACACATGAAAACTAATTTATACCTAAATTTCTTTAATTTTTTTCTCCCAGGCAATAGAAATAATATGGCCATTCTAAGGCTATCTGATCTATTTATATTTCTATTCCATTATAACAGTATTTCCACATATAATAGATTTGTTATATTTACCTATTATTTTTACTGAGATAGTGTCAAAAATCTTAGACTAATGTTTCCTCGTACAAACTATAAGGGTAAGGCAGCATTATCAAGGGTAAGGTCTTCTCCATCTGAAGCTAAGAGACCATAGATGGAGACAGAAAAATAAAATGAAGGAGAGAGGATATCTTGGGCAATAATTAGAAGTAATAGTCCTGCAGCCAATCCAGTTGCATACCTTAAGTGTTTTGTAGACATCACAGAATAACTGTGGATTTCAGGACAAAGTATCCCTAAAGCTCTACTCTTAGGGGAGCCTCTGTTAGCCAAGGGGAAAGTGTGAGGATAAATAAGGAAATATTTGTTTGAAAATCTATCCACTGACTGGCAGCTTTTTTCAATAGGGGTACATTGCAGCAGGAAGTTGGCCTTTATTTAAAAGCAAGCACGGGGTAATGGTGCATATGAAGAGCCTGGAAAAGTGAAGCACCCAGCTTTGACTTAATGCAAAAGAACAGGGAAAGTCAGGAGTTAGGAGTACATAAAAGGGAAATGGGGTGAAAAGATGATGAAAAAAATTGTTATAAGAATATTTTGGATGGATGACACCAAAAATGATGGTCATCTTTGAGGCAGGAGAAAAAAATATTGCAGCCTTCAAGTATAGAAATAAAGAGAGCTTGGATAGGAGCTGTTGTAGTCAAAGCTGAGGCCTTTGACACCTATAAATTATAATCATGTTAATAAGGATGTGGTTACTCTTAGCTTGCCTTGAATCGAGATATAGGTATGATAAAATATTGGAAACAGCAGTAGTATGTATTTATTTTGTAAGTGTTATGGCATGGGCAAACACAGTGCTTAAGCATGTTTACAGTAAGTATGTGAGCAATGTGAGTAATGAGAGGGCAAGCAAGGATTTGTATAGTTGCACTTAAGAACCATAGGAAAGCATGTAGACAGCTACCACACAAGTAACAGAGTCTGCAAGACAAAAAAAAAAAAAAAAAAAAAAAAAAAAAAAAAAAAAGAGTAAGATAAGCACAAGGGACAGCAAATAGGAAGGACACCCTGCCCATTAAACAAAAAACATGACTAGGAAAACTCAAAACAAGAAAGGGAGCCCTGGGAGCAGATGAGAACCCCCATGTCCCCCCACTGGGAGGGGGAAGAATAGTATAAAACCACATGACCAAGCAAAGAAAATTTGGGAAGATGTCTGCTTTTGTTTTGACTTAATTCATCAAAGAGCTCTCAAACCTGATCACCTTGACCTGGGAGACCAACAACCATCAAGGGCTGTGGCCATCAGCACTACACAGCATCTTTTCCATGGTAACATATAGTCACAGCTAACTAGCAGAATAAGCATTAAAAACCAAACAACTTTAGTGATACGTACAGATAGTGATTAACCATTAGCACAAAGTGTGCTGCTGATGAATGAATCTAGCAAAATTTTCTTTAAAATTTGAAGCTGATCTGATTCATCAGTCTTCTAAAAACTCTTCTTGTGGTGATCTCTAGTTTCCTAACTGATACATACTTATACATGCATACAAAAGATATATTCAGTTACAACACTATTGTCTGGATGGCTGTTTCCAGTCCCTGAGGACTGGAGGATTAGATCCTAATATTAACTTTGCACAGGTGGTAAAACAGAAGTTCTGGACATACTAAGTGGTTATTCATGGTACTTCGGCTTTGTTCAAATTCACCTGTGATTATATGCTTTACTATATTTGTGTATCCAGTTGTCCAGACTGGGAGTGTGATAGAACTTGCTATAGCTCCTATGCAATCTGGGCTTCCTTTACAACAAAGATGGTAGGCACAGTTTTCACTTTGATATGTACAAGACAGTCAATAGATGTGTTCAGATCTGAGAGTGGAAAACTTAGTGGTTTCAGCTTAGACATGAACACAGGGAGCATAAAGCAGGGTAAGGAATTTATCCAAGTTTGAGGATCAATATAGTAGTACGTGCAGGGAAAGGGAAGGGGAAAAGGAAAGGAAAAAACCCAAACTTTAAGATTTTTCTGTAAATATACTATTAACGCTATCATCTGTATTCTTACAGGCATGGGTTTAGAGTGAAAAAAACAAGACTTTTCAAACATGGACTGGTGTTGCTATTAAGGTTAACAAATTATTGAATTACAAGGTAGGGATTTGAAGAAATATGCAGCATGTTCTGAGTGCCAGAAAAGAAACCAAAGATAGTTCAGACATATTAATAAGGTTTCTAAAATATGAACTAATTTTGGATCTATTCCTTCTGGGTTTCATTCAAAGCTTCCATTGATTTCACTGAATTCTGGACTTGGGTTTCCAGTACCCAGTATCAAGAAAGTAAGTTTCGTCATTTTTCACTATAAAGGACCAAAAATGTGACCAACTGAGAAGCAGAGGCATGTTATAAAATATAAAGGAAAGAGAGATCACATTTTTCAGACTTGACTAATCAAATCTAATTATATAGAAGATGACATTTTCATCTTACATCCTAATTTATTTAACTAGACAGAAATCTCTTTGCCGTGTTAGAAGAAATAATTGAGGACTAAAATACATTTCCACATTTCCACTAAACAAGAATGGTCAGCTATTTCTTAATGTGTTATAATAGCACGGCAGTGAATATGGCTTAGAAATAAGAGAAATTCTTGGACCAGTAATAATGAATAAGATGTGACATATAATTCTGTACAACCTGTATCTTACTAAATACTTCAGAAAGTTTGTTTGTTTGATTGCTTACTTGCTTGCTTGTTTTTTTAACAGAAGACACTATGATAGGATGAAGGAAGTATGAAATCTCTTTTTTGACTGCTTTGTTATAATTGGAAAATTATGTTGCTTTTCCATGCTACTATTTCTCTCATCATTGTCTCCTGGTTTATCTCATTATTTTATAAATCTTTATAGGAAGGATTTTAGCTTATTCTCTTTTTTTTTTTTTTTTTTAATTATTTTTAGTTTTCCTACAGAATCTAAGAATTTGAGGAATTGATCTCAGTGTGAGTTCATAGGAACTACTGATTTATGTAATAATTGTTTCATAGACAGTTTTGTGATAAATTCATGATAAAACAATTTCATGATAAATTGTAATTCAGATACTTAAAGATTATGCAACGTATATGAAAACAGAACTTCACAGTAATAAGCATTCACTGTATGGCTACTGTTAAAGCAGAGTGGGACAAATTAAATGGGAAAGCATCCCAACAAAAGAAATTATCAGTGGAGTTAATCAATCATTGCTTTAACTTGTTTACTACACTTCACTAATGATTTCATCAGTCCCCGTCCCCCCCCCCCCCCCCGCCAAAAAAAAAAGAGACACCACCAAGAATTAATTAAAAAAAGGCATTGACAGTAGTGTTGCACAGAGGTAGATTTGCATGCACAAAACTCTACCCACAGGGTTCATAGCTGATGACATACACATACTTTAAAGCTACCTTTGGGGAAAACCAAAAGTGAGGGAAGGGGAAGGGAAGGGAAGAAGGGAAGGGGATGGTGAAGGGAAAGAGGAAGGGGAATGGGAAGGGAAGGGAAAATTATTCCCAGCAGCCAGCTGCAAAGAGTAGCAGTGGTGTCCCCAGAGAAATACACTCCTCTCAGTGTTGCCTCCAGTGCATCAAGTGCTGATAATTAAGATGCCTTTGATAATATTGCTTGTTCTGGTTTCTGCTGCTATTAGTGCTGAATGGAGTGTGCGTAATCAGGCACAGGTGTCTCATGCTAGTGGCAGTCATGTCGCATGAGAACCCCCCATAGTAATGGTATCTGGGCTTTCAAGTGCGAGGCCACGAACATAACAGTAGGACAACAGCATGAAACCACAAGGTAAGACTGTCCCAGAGGCACTGAAAAACTGCCTCAATAAATAAGGGAAGGATTCAAGAGTTGCAAGCAAAGAGAGGCTGCAAAATTGCAGGTGGAAGCCCCTTAGCTTTACAAAGATTAAGGCTCTTAGACCACTGTGCAACAAGAGGAGGACCTGGATTTCATTGTAGAGGTCTGGGAGACCTCGAGAACTAAGAATAATGTATTATGCAGTGATTCAATAATACAGAATTTCAATAACATACTTAAGAGAAACCAGCTTACCAGCTAGTTTTCTTGCTACCTTTGCATTCAGAAGAAAAGAACATGCATTTCTACAGTGCATTTGTCTTGTTCTAGAGTAGACATTGAAATAGATCAGCTGAGTTCTATCCTGAATACATCTGTTTATTCCTAGGGAAGCTCTGTTTGGTCAGTTCAGATGCAGTCATCTGCACTAAGGTTCATGGGCAATGTGCCCAGCTTTGGAGAAAAACAGCAGAACTTTTCCTAGGAGATGGGATTTCTTCCATTAAAAGTAGCAGCTCCAGTGCGGGCACCCTCCACAGTGGAGTGCTCTAGTGCAACACACGGAGGGCATTCCTGAAGCAGGGGAAACCCAAGGAAGTGGAGAGACCCGCCAGGAGCTGGCAGCTCCAGCCACAGCGGCTGAGGAGACCTGGGAGGGGCCAGGAGCAATGGCGGCCAAGACCCCCACACCTATAAAACAAGCCCCAGAGAAGCACGAGCAGCCAGAGTGGGCAAACGGGGCTCGGTGTTGGTGCGCAGGGAGGATGCTCCGACTCTGCCGGTTTGACCAGGGAGCAATGGTATCTACCCAGCAGCAGGACACGGCCTCTCTTAAACTCTGCACCCTCCTCGACTGGCGCAGCTTCCCCGGCAGAGCTTCGCTGGAAGATGCTGCCAGGGACAGACCTGTCGGGCAGACAGGACACAAGGTGTGGAGGATTCCCTGTCCTCTCCCCACCCGGCAGAAGGCGGTGACTGGAGGGATAGGGGGCAGTGGTGACAAGGTCCTGCCCGGAGCAGCAGGAACCTTAGTCCAGAGGCCTTGCAAAATCAGCACAAAGCTTAGGAATGGCAATATTGTATTATGGGGCTACAGGGTAATAAATGTGATACAGCCAAGAGCAATGCAAAAGTAATGTATCATTAGAGGTATTTATTGGGGAAGTAAAAATCTATTAATGTCAGGGTGAAATCTCAGACAGGAAACTTCCTGGAAAATGTGTGCAAATTGTTTTCAACATGTTTAATAAATACCAATTGAAATGCAGAAAAAAATTCCTTGGGTAATCAAGTGAATGAAGAGCCTTTGTTGCATGAGTAAATGAGAAGATTTTGGCCTGATTACTCTAGTAAAACAAAAGCTAAGAAGGGATGTGATTGCTATCTATAAATACAGGTTAGAGAGAATGATGTGTGGGGATGCATGTAGCAAAGGAAAGCAGAAAAGAGCGCGCTAGTGGTGAAACACAGCCTTGGCACAACAGCAAATGAAAACAATGTCTTTGGAAATCAGAACAAAATGCCTAAATCTTAGGGCTGCGGCACTTGGGAATGGTCTTTCAGGAAGGATTACAGAGACAAAAAAATTCTAACTTTTTCTGAAATGCCATTATATACTGGGACTTCATGGAACACTGCACTGGCCTCAGTGCCGCAGACAGACCCTTCCAGTCCACAACTCCTCATCTCCTATGACAGAGAAGAGAATGATTTTTACAGTGATGGCTAATGACATTTCACAGAAATTAGAAATTAATGAAGGGTTGAACATGGATCCCCATAGTAACAGGACAGTTCTTAGAAAAGATTTATCTGGTGGGAGTTAATGAACTCATTTCTGATGTTATCCTTTGAATTACTTAGGGTCATAATACTTTTAAAATATTGTAAGGGAAGTTGTTTGATTTATTTTGGTTTGTGTTGTTTGCCTCAATTTCTACCTGGAATTAGAATGGATGAATTTTTTTATTTAATCAGATTTTAATTGAAAAAGATGAAATAAAAGGTTTTAATGACATTGTTTGAGTTTTAATGTTTTCACATAAACTTTTTTTATTTACTTAAAAATATTCTTTAATATTTCAGTAATTAAAATCCAACCTTTGCATTTCAATTTTGTATTGTTTTCTGTATGCATAACTTGCTTATCCATCATGATACTATTTTAACCAGTCTATTCTATTTTATTCTGACATTTAACTTATTGAGAACATCTATTTGTTACTACCAACTGACACAGCTTGTCTTCTGTTCTTCTTAGGTCACAATACTTCTTGACTTTGACATTGACAGAAACTAAAGGAAATTGGAATTTCAGGTCTGGTTAAAACATATTCACTCAGGCCATAAGTTATGTCACTATGCAATAATACCTCAAATCTTCCAGCTAAACCACAATTCATATTTGAAAAAAAAACCCCAAAAAACAAAACCCAACCACTAAAATTTCAAATACAAGGCCTGTGAGCTGAGAAGTGAGAGACTCAGGTAATATTGGATATGGAAAACAGAGGCAGCCAGGTAGAGAAGATATATGGTCAGATGTTGATGATACTTTTTAATATGTAACACTCTAATCATACTAGTATTTTAATGGTATACTTGCTTTTGGCACTGAATAGCAAATCCTATTTGGAGTGACAAATGCTATTATCATTATCAGTATGGGAAATAGTTTGATGTAGAGAAGAAATAATATTTCAATTAGTGCAGAGTTGCATCCACACATTCTGATTTAATAAATAAAACATTTCTAATATAGGCATGTTGTCCAGCCTATAATACAGCTGGTATAATAAACTAATTAAAAAAATACAGATTTACTGTAACATTTTAAATGTTATGTTAAAATTCCATACTAAAATATCAACATTCTTATGTGATTTTTCTCTTAAGCCAAATATCCTGGAAATTTATTTTTACTGGTGATTTAAAAAAAAAATAATAAGCACTTCTTACTTGGAAGTAAAACATCAAATTGTCACTTCCTCATGACACAAATTTTAAATTTCTTTCACTTCTGATTTACATGATTCTTAAAGAGTTTTTCTGAATATCTTTTGCTAGCATATACGATTATTTTCTCATATTTCTTGGTAAAAAAATGTTTTTATGTATAGTAGATGTAAAATTGTGTAAGGACATATAATATATCTCCCTTTTGTTAAAGCACAACTTGTTTAACCAAGGTGTTGTTATTGTTTGTCATTTACTTTTCATATCACAGTACCATCCATGCTGGATTTAATTTTCACAGTGTGAACTCAATTTTTGCAAATTCTGAATCATCAGAAGTAACTGAAAGTTTTGCTGTTTTAGGTAATTTCCTGTACTTTTTTCTTTTCTTTTCTTTTCTTTTTTTCACAGTATCTTAGCTCCTCTTTAGATAAAATGGAGAAAAACTAACCTCCGCCTTTAAAGATAGGGAACAAGTAACAGGGAAATTTAATGAGTTGCCCAAGATCAGATAGAAACTTTCTAATAGAGATGAAAAATTAAATTAAGTGTCAAGTATTCTAACCTGCCTGTAATAATTAAAAAAGGCAAATAATGAAAAATTATCATAGAATGATAGAATGGTTTGGGTTGGAAGGCACCTGAAAAATCATCTAGATCCAACCCCCCCTGCCATGGGCAGGGACACCTTCCACTAGACCAGGCTGCTCGAAGCCCCATCCAACCTGGCCTGCAACACTTCCAGGAACCCATCCACAGCTTCTCTGGGCAACCTGGTCCAGTGCCTCACCACCCTCACAGTAAAGAATTTATTCTTAATATCTAGTCTAAACCTACCCTCTTTCAGTTTAAAGCCATTACCCCTTGTCCTATCACTACATGCCCTTGTAAAAAGTCCCCCTCTGGCTTTCTTGTAGGCCCCCTTTAGGTACTGCGAGACTGCTAGAAGGTTGTCCTGGAACCTTCTCTTCTCCAGGCTGAACAACCCCAGATCTCTCAGCCTGCCTTCATAGGAGAGATGGTCCAGCCCTTCATCTCTGTGGCCCTCCTCTGGGCTGGCTCTAACACGTCCCTGTCCTTCTTATGTTGGGGGCCCCAGAGGTGAACACGGTCCTCCAGGTGGGGTCTCATGAGAGCAGAATAGAGGGGGAGAATCACCTCCCTCAACCTGCTGATTACACTTCTTTGGATGCAGCCCAGGATACAGTTGGCTTTCTGAGCTGCAAACACACATTGCCGGGTCACCAAGAGCTACCCCAACTAGAATATATATATGTATGTATACACTGATGAACCAAAGGGAGTGTGTTATTTATTACATATCTGTAAAGGGTTGGGATAAGGGAAATACAAGATGAAAACAAAAGAAATGTTTATTAATCTGCTCTCGTGAGACCCCACCTGGAGTACTGGTATACAGATACACCCATGTAAAGTGATTCAAGTGGAACACATCCTTAAACACACAATTGGGGTATGAAAACTGAGATGAGAATGAACTGAGTTCCCCTGTGATAATGTCTCAGGTGTTTTATAAGGCCTCTAATTCTAGCTGGAGTAGCTTCTTTTCCTAACACTGGGAATTCCAAAATTTTGATGACACTGTACCCCCTCTTTTCAGCATGGTTTTGCTGGACTTCTTTAGTGTGACTAAACAGGCCAAAGTCTGCCTCCCAAAAGTCTCAGGTAGCAGTTCTGCTAACCCCCCTCCTTACTTCTATGACAATCAACAGTTCTATCATTTCATGATAGCCTACCCTAGTTGGCTCACTCACCAGCTGTGTCAGGAAGTTATCTTCCACACACTCCAGGATCCTCCCAGACTGCTTCCTCTCTGCTGCATTGTAATTCCGGCCGACATCTGGTAAGTTGAAGTCCCCCATGAGAACAAGGGCTAGTGATTGTGAGACTTCTCCCAGCTGCTCATATAATATTTCATCTGCCTCCTCATCCTGGTTGGGTGGTCTGTAACAGACTCCCACCATGATATCTGTCTTGTTTTCTTCTCCCCTCATTCTTACCCATAAACACTCGACCTTTCATCACCATCATCACGCTCTAGACAGTCAAAACTCTCCCTAACACACAGGGCTACCCCACCACTTCTCCTTCCTTGCCTTTCCCTTCTGAAGAGTTTATTGCCATCTATTGCAGCACTCCAGCTCTGTGAGTCATCCCACCATCCTTCCGTGATTGCAACTGTATTATAGTTTTCCAACTGCACAGTGGCTTCCAGCTCCTCCTGTTTGTTGCATTGGTGTAGGTGCACTTCAGCTGGGCTATTGATCCTGCCACCTTTTTTGGGGGACAAGCCCTAATTCCTATGGGACTGTTCTCAGGTGCTTCCGTGGTTTCTAATGCATCAACAACCCTTAGATCTTTGCTTTTGTGTGGATCTCCATCCCCTACCTCCACTGAGATGGCTAAGGTGGTGCGTGCTTTAGTACAGGCACATTTCAAATGTGTTCTAGTGCACTCAGCATGTCATGGAGCAGACTGAAGGACCTTGCTAGCACATCGTCCCTCAAACATTGACGTGCCACCCCCAGGCTTATCTCTGGTGAGCCTGGTTTTATCCCTTTCCCCCTTCAGATCTAGTTTAAAGCTCTTTCAATGAGCCCTTCTAACTCCTGCACAAAGATCCTTTCCCCCTTTGAGACAGGTGTACTCCATCTGCCACCAGCAGACCTGGTGTCATGTAGACCGACCCATGATCAAAAACCTCAGCATTCTGCTGGTAACACCAGTCACAGAGCCAGGTATTGATCTGCTGGGTCTTCCTGTTTCTTTCCTCATCATTCCCTGAAACTGGAAGGATAGAGGAGAGTGCTGCTTGGGCTCCTGACCCCTAACCAGTTGCCCCAAGGCCCTGAAATCTCTTTTGATTTCCCTTGGACTTTTTATTGCAACTTCATCTCTGCCTACACAAAAAAACAATAATGGATAATAAATCAAAGGCTGTACCAGGGTAGGAAGTCTTCTCGTCACATCTTTAACCTAGGCCCCAGGGAGGCAGCAGACTTCCATAAGAAGTGGGTCTGGTTGGCATATTGAGCCTTCTGTCCCCCTCAGAAGAGAGTCTCCTATGGCAATGACTCATCCTTTTTTCTTTATGGAAGTGGTTTTGACGCAGGGCATAGGCCAACATAATCTTTCCAATACCTCCAACCTGGATGAACCATTGTCCTCGTCCTTATTCGTTGCCACTTCCAGAGCCTCGTAGTTATTGTGCAAAGACACCTGGGAAGGTGGGGGAGTCATGGAGGAGATGTGCCTGCTGCACCAGGAAGGACTTTGTCACCACCTTCTGCCGGGTGGGGAGAGGACAGGGAATCCTCCACACCTTGCGTCCTGTCTGCCCGACAGGTCTGTCCCAGGGAAGGCAGGGTGCAGTTCCCGTAGTCCGTCTCCCTCCCAGACTCCCTGACACTCCTGGACCTACTCCCCCCCTCCCCGAGCTCTGTCACTCAGCGGAGGAGTTCCTCTCCCTGGGCACACCTCCCGCAGGTGTGCTCACTGCTGCTGTCCTGTACTGGTGTAAGAGCAGGGCACGGCCTGCAGACGGACACCCGGATGGCAGCATCTTCCAGCGGAGCTCTGCCGGGGAAGCTGCGCCAGTCGAGGAGGGTTTAGAGAGGACAAGGCCTGCTGCTGGGTAGATACCATTGCTCCCTGGTCAAACCGGCGGAGTGACAGTGTGCTGTTAGTGCCCTTCCTGCACAGAGCGCCGCACCGCGCCCTGTTTGCCCACCCTGTTTGCAGCACTCCTAGTCACCAGAGCTCCCCAGGGGATTCTTTTTCTGGGTCTGGGGGGGGACTTGGCCGCCATCGCTCCTGGTCCCGCCCCGTTCTCCTCAGCCACTGTGGCGGGAGCTGCCGGCTCCTGGCGGGTCTCCCCGCTCCCCTCAGGTTTCCCTTGTTCAGGAAACCCCACTAGAGCGCTCTGCTTCTGACTGTGCCGACACCGGAGCTCTGGGGTGCTTTCTTACCTAAGAAGATCAGCCATGCTGTCCCTTTCAAATAAACGAGTTCTGCATTTTTTTGTCCTTCTTTCTTTTTGCTTCTTTTAATTAGCTTCTTTTTCTATCAGGAGCTTTTATGGTTACTTTTACATCTTGTGTAAAGAAGAGGATCTTTTTTCCCCTTGCTTTTAGGTGGTCTTTGTGCCTAAAATCTTTGATAAAACACTCTCAAGCTTGTCTAAGGTTAAGTTTCTTACCTGAATAAAAATGGGACCCTGAAATACCCTTTTCCTTTCTTCCATCAGGAGTCAAACTGAATTGCAGCCACAAACTTCCATTGTAACATTTTGAAATGTACATACCTGAAGATCTTTTTGTCATCATGCATGTATCTGCACTTTGTTTTTCTTCCAAAGCAACATAACCAGCAACAGAAGCCTTTTCATTCCTTTATAAAAATTTGCCACTTGCATGTTTCACCAAAAAATTAATTATGCAGCATATTTTACAGTCTTATCATTAGATTTATGATATGGTTTTCTGTAGAGACCCTTCATGACACATTAATGGTAGAGATTTCTGCTCAGGCACTCCATGTCCCTGTTAGTTTTAGGTGGCTGTTTATAGCTGTGCTGTTATCTCTGTACTGCCATGGCTACGCAGCTATGAGCAAATAAAGCACTTGCCTCAATGCCATGCCTGAAATACACTGTAATATCCCTGACAATGGCAAAAACATAATTTTTGGTACCTAGGTGGTTAAAGGCCTGGAGTAATGCCACAGAAGAGAATGAAAGCCCACAGATGTGCTTTCTCTTGACTCGGAGAGGTTTTAGTGACTTGGCCATTATCAAGCCAAAGCAGTGCCAGTGGTGAGAAGAGTTTAGGCAATTTTGGAGAGAAGAGGCTTACTTGGCAGCATAGGTATAACAGGCGATGATAGGGAATGCTGGCCCATGAAAAGGAGCTCTGCCTTGTGGGATTTGGATCAGCAAGGTGAAGGGACAGCTGCATAGGGAGACAGAGAGAAACAGCAACCAGGAAGGTGCCTATGAACTGGATGTTCATCTGAGCCGAAATCGGGAACTGCTCAAAGGGGAGGTCAAGACAAATTCTGCCTGAAATTTTATTCGAATAAGTGTAATTGCTCTGTCCAGACACTACATTTCAGTTGATGTAAGTAAGATCACAGTACATGCAGTAATTAACTTGTTATTTTTCAGGCCTCTTCCTCTGAAGCCTTTTTTAGGCAAATGCTGTGTCCCTACTAAGTGACGCCCCGTTCGATGAAGCCTACAGGGACAAGGGTGGACAAGACTTACAGAAGAAGCACAAGATATGGTTGTGCTCCACACACCAAACTTAAACAAACCAGGAAGGCACCTTTAGCCCCACCAAAGTCAAAGGGATTTTCACAACCACACAATCATTAGCATGATAAAGGTGAGGACTCACCTCCACTCCATGTCCCTCTGGTGGCAAGTGGCTGTGTATGGGTTGTCCCTGCCGAGGTGTTGACAGGGGTGAGTGTGCAGTGCAGGGTGAAGAGAAACCGGGGCTGCCCCGTGCCGGACACAGCTGGTTCCAGCCGGTCCCAGCCGGCTCCAACGGCCCCACCGCAGGACACAGCTGAGCCCCTCAGCCAAGATGGGGGAAAACAGGTTCCAGAAAGGGCCGAAGGTGGCACAGGCAGAGGAGGAGGAGGATGAAGAGGAGGAGGAGGAGGAGGAGGATGAGGAGGAGGAGGAGGAGGAGGAGGAGGAGGAGGGCGGGAGGCAGTGCAGGCCGGCAGCAGGGATCCCCTGCAGCCCTGGAGAGACCCCGCTGGAGCAGAGACCCACCCTGCAGCCCGGGGAGGGCCCCACAGGGGCCGCAGCAGGGGGATATTTCCTGCAGGAGCTGCGGCCGTGGAGAGCCCGGGCGGGAGCAGGTTGTCCCTGAAGGACTGCAGCCCGGGGAAGGGCCCGCGCTGGAGCAGGGAGATGTGTGAGGAGTGGCTGAGAGGGGCTGGGGGGGACCCAACCACAACCCCCGGCCCCAGCCCCTGCGCCTGTCAACGGGAAAGGAGTTGGGATCGAAGGGGTCAAGCTAGGCCTGGGGCAAAGGTGGGTGGGCATTTGTTGTTTTGATGTTTGTTTCTCACAACACAAATCTATTTTAATTGACCATAAATACTCACAGTTGTATTCTACATGGAAGTCCTTATGAACCATATCACATATGTGATATTCACAACACTTACTATTTAGTAATGCTTAATTCACATTTAGTGACACCAAAATGGCTGGAAATGCACTTAAGCCCTGAATCCTTATTCTCGCATAAGTTATGGAGAAGGTACAAGTTTGTTTTTTTTCACTTAATTCTTAATTTTATCTTTTCAGTCAACTACTACTATGCAATGTAACAATATCAAGATGGCTTTAATGGTTTTCTTTTTTCTCTTCTGTTTAATGTATGTATTTTTATTTTTTTACTAATTTTAGGCTTAAAAAGAAGAATTTTGGATAATAATGTGTTTATTTTCAACAACTCATATCAGCACTGACTGAATTACTCCAAAACTGAAACTGAATAGAATCCAATTCGAGATGCTTTTATGCTGCTAACAAAATCTTTGCAGTGAAAAAATGCAATATGGTGAGTGATGCAAAGGCTGACAGTTCATAGATAGAAATACCTGAGTCTGTTTGACCAAAACATATGTATGAGAGAGAAAGCTATTTGTTCGTGATATATGAGATGAATATTCCTGACCCCAAGAAATTGAGGGATGAGAATCAGATGGTGGTGATTAATGTTATGCAAACTATTTTACAAGTAAACCAAGAGCAGTGGAAATTGCTTTTCTTGCAGATGGGGGAGGGGGCTTTATGACAATTCAGCTCCTTTTTCTTTATTCTGTGAAGTCTAGCATATTTCCTTATCAGAATGAAAAATAATAAAAAAAACAAACACAAAACAACTCTGTTGTCTGTTCCGAGCCCCAACTCTCAATTTTTTTTTCATATAAGCGAAATTGTCTGGTTCATTGCAGAGCGATAGGGATTAAATTAGAATTAAATTTGATGTTTAATATAATTCCACTTTCTCCACTCTACTGGTAGAATAAAATAATCATAAAGAGGCTCTAAAAGTAGGAAATAAATCAGTATACAGATTATATTTGAAGTTTTCATGCACTTATCTTCTCCTCCTTTTTTAAGAAATAATATTTTGCCATTGTTAGACAGGGATCCTCAGAAGGGTGACTGAATGGAAGGTAGCATAAATGCTTTCAGATATCTGAACCTTCCAAAGATTTGATTAATGTTGATTCATGCCGACAAAAAATGTTTCCTTATCTGCTAGTGCTACTGCTATAAAATAGGTCTCGAGTACCCTAATTCCTTAGAAAAAAATGCCCCTCCATTGTATTTACATAGTTTTTCCTTTAGGAAGAGAAGAGGGAGAGTGAAGACATATAAGCCAGAAAGGACCACCTAATGTGATGAAAGGGTAAGATCACTTTAGAGTATTTTCTACAGATCTCCTGAGTGAATATTTTTTTGCATGCTATGTGAATATGTCGTAGAAATATTGCTTCTGTTAAAAGCAAATATTTGTGTCTGCCTCAAATTGTTATTCAATGAGAAATCATATACCTCCCTCATTGCCTGTGTTATGTTTTTACAGTTGAAAACAGCAGTG
Organism: Astur gentilis; assembly: GCF_929443795.1. Classification (NCBI taxonomy): domain Eukaryota; kingdom Metazoa; phylum Chordata; class Aves; order Accipitriformes; family Accipitridae; genus Astur; species Astur gentilis. The sequence continues at coordinate 48,646,572 of NC_064881.1, read as the reverse complement.
GGAAATGACTATTGATTTGTTGCACAATTTCTTCTTGCATTTCTACTTCATCACATTTATATACTACATAACCTGTGTGTGTATTCCTTTTTGGGACATTACAGGACTTCTACATCAGTTCTCTCTCTCAACCCCAGAGCAAAATTAATCAGAATATTAAACAAACAACTCAGAGTTTCAAGTAGATTCACCTTCCAAGGGATATCTGTAGAGAATACCAACATAAAATATAATGGTTAGGTGCTCAGATGGTCTAAATCACCATAGGTCTACTTAATGTTGCAGCTGTATTCATTTACGGTAGCTGAGTGTCTTGCCTATAGACCATCAATAATGTTTATTTCCATGAAACCAAGGCTAGTCCTGAAACTGTAAGACAGTTTCCAGTGGAAACTGCAACTTTCTGAATTGCTTAAGTCAAAGGGTCCTATCTCCTAGATTGGCTTATTTCAAGAGGATTGTGCTAAAGTAAGTTAGATGAAAAATCTGAACAAAGTTAAGGTGAAAAACCTCATAAAGTCAGCATAAAACTACTACAGATCAAGACAATTCCTTTGCCAATGGTCAAACAGCAGCAATCATTGACATGCCTTGTCTTCCTCTTCTTGCCCCTTGGAGATGAGGGTGACACTAAGGGAAAAAGAAGTTGGAGTAATAATATCAACAGATCCTGGATGCTATATGAGCTAGAGCTGATAAAAGGACTTCAATTTTACCATGCTTCTCTTATAAATGTGTATCCTTCAATATCCTGTTTTAAGCATTTCTTTTTTGGATGCAATTAAGTGTGCCTAAGGATCACTGAAGATGGCAATATCCCTCATCCTCCTTTAGGATTGGACATCTAACTCTTAAGTGTCTGCCTGGGAATAAATGATGGGAATCTAGAAGACTGACACCTGCAATGGCAGCATTTAACAGAACTCACTTTTTACCAAGAAATCCCGTTGATAAGAACAATGGCCATGCATTTTTCCCTCTCCAAGGAAAAGTTACCGTAACTGGCTGATATGAGGAATCACATCCTCTTAGTGCATGTGAGGAATAGCTGAGACATGTATTTGATTGTTTTCTTTGTAGAGGGAGAGCAGGAAACCCCATAAATACAGAGATCCTGAATGGGTCTATCATTGAATCAGAGAATCATAGAGTGGTTTGGGTTGGAAAGGACCTTAAAGATCATCTAGTTTCAACCTCCCCTGCCATGGGCAGGGACACCTTCCACTAGACCAGGCTGCTCAAAGCCCCATCCAGCCTGGCCTTGAACACCTCCAGGGATGGGGCATCCACAGCTTCTCTGGGCAACCTGGTCCAGTGCCTCACCACCCTCACAGTAAAGAACTTCTTCCTTACATCTAATGTAAATCTACCCTCCTTCAGTTTAAAGCCATTACCCCTTGTCCTATCACTATATGCCCTTGTAAAAATTCCCTCTCTGGCTTTATTGTAAGCCCCCTTTAGGTACTGGAAGGCTCCTAGAAGGTTGTCCTGGAACCTTCTCTTCTCCAGGCTGAACAACCCCAACTCTCTCAGCCTGTCTTTATAGGAGAGGTGCTCCAGCCCTCTGATCATCTTTGTGACCATCCTCTGGGCTGGCTCCAACAGGTCCCTGTCCTTATGTTGGGGGCCCCAGAGATGAACACGGTCCTCCAGGTGGGGTCTCATGAGAGCAGAACAGAGGGGGAGAATCACCTCCCTTGACCTGCTGGTTACGCTTCTTTGGATGCAGCCCAGGATACGGTTGGCTTTCTGGGCTGCAAACACATTGCTGGGTCATCAAAAGCTACTCCAGCTAGAATTAGAGACATTATAAAACACCCGAGACATTATCACTGAGGAACTCGATTAGTTTCTCATCTCAGTTTTCATATCCCAGTCACATGTTTCAGGATCTGTTCCACTTCAATCACTTTACATGGGCATATCTGTATATATTGAGGAACCAAAGGGAGTGTGTTATTTTTTACATATCTGTAAAGGGTTGGGATAAGGTAAATACAAGAAAACAAAATACAAGAAAACAAAAAGAAATACATTTATTACTCGGCTGCACAGAAGCCTCTGCTACATGATTCCAGGGAGAGTCAGAGAGAAAGAAAGGTTTGGGTTTATGTGCCTAAATCCGCTGTAGCATCTAGCCCTAGGGGTCCTGTGAACATTGTAAGGAAGGTGGCGGATGACTCTTTGCAACCATAAAATCTTTGCCTCACTCTTTCATGCAGAAAACAAACACTGTATTGTACAAAGAGGGCCTGAAACTCTGTTGAACTTTTCCCACTAAAGAATAACATAGTGAGATCTTGGAAAAGGAAGTTCTGCCCCCCATTTCTGCACCTTAGTTTTCTTTTACCAATTTCTTCTAAAGGCTTATAGTGAAACCCCTGGAGCTGTATGTAGTTTGGTGAAAACAGCAGCATCCTCCACTTCTTCAGTATCTTTCAAACAACATCTTCTGTTTCTACAGTATCTACGAAGGCCATCAGAATGTTTTAAAGTGTAAAAAGAATATGAATTTTAGATACTTCACAGACATCTGAGAAACTGCAGAAGTTGCTCTAAAAATGAAGTAGGGATTTGAGTTTCAGAGGTTCTGATCTTCTGCTCAGGAATTTAGAGCCTCCAGTGCCTCTAATGATTTTTATTCTAAATTATTTTCTCATAATCTCAAAGTCTATGGCAAATAAAAGAATCATGATCTTGTGGTCCCTTAGATGTTGTGAGTGTAAAACTCCACTTGCCCTTAGTGAAGCCCACAGGATTTTTCTTCCTCACATGAAGGCAGAATTCAGATGTAGGTATGGGAAGAGAAAGATAAGGAAAAATCTTAATCAAAAGATATAAGAAGCAGCTTTTGGAAGTGATGGTCCTTGATATCTTATTTCTAAGCACCAAATTTTTGTTTCTCCTTAAGAAGGTTTAGAAAAACAAAGTAATAACTTTACTGGGCCAAATTCAATTGGGGGTTATATTTGCCTCTTCCACAGCTGCAGGTAACTACATCAATTATCTGATGTATATTAATGGATTAGTCAAAACAAAACACAATTGGTAATAACAATAAAGCCAAAAGCCTTTTGCCTAGTTAATGTCTGGGCAGATATATTAAGTTACTGAAAAAAGTGAGACATGGAAAAACATAAACTTAAATATGTAGCATCCTCAAACAATATGCTTATTGCTTATTAATTTTACTGAAGTGGTATTACTGATTAGTTTAATAGAAAACATCATGAATGAAATTATCATAAACAGAAACCTAGAGTAAATCCCTCAGCTACCTAGCTTTCTATACTTGAAAAAGTAAAATGATTGATTGTGGGCTGAAAAATGTATGGCAAACTATTGACAGCAAAAGGAGCATTTGAAATGTGTCCTTGGTCCATAAGACCATTTCAGTATAGGCAGCTTCTTGTTCAGTATGAGCTGATGTTTCTGGACCATGCAAGATACAAAATGATTAAAGATTCTGAATTAAAGTGATTCCTTTTTTTTTTTCAAGACAGAGTGGAATCAGTAGTGGGGATTCCCTGTGTCCATTTGAATAGCAATTCAATTAATTGTTGCTATAGAGAGGATTTGTTGCATGCTGGTGTCCTTACAGAATCATCTATGACACTGAGATTTTTTATTTTATTTTTTGCTTCGGCCCCAGAAAGGTTTGTTTATTTGGTGAAACCCAAATCTGACTTTTTATTCTGTTGTCCCTTCTGTCCTTCCTGCCGTGTCGCGGTTTAACCCCAGCCAGCAACTAAGCACCACACAGCCGCTCACTCACTTTCCCCCCCACCCAGTGGGATGGGGGAGAGAATCAGGAAAAAAAGAAAAGTAAAACTCATGGGTTGAGATAAGAACAGTTTAATAGAACAGAAAAGAAGAAATTAATAATGATAATGATAACACTAATAAAATGACAATAGTAATAATAAAAGGACCGGAATATACAAGTGATGCACAATGCAATTGCTCACCACTCGCTGACTGATGCCCAGTTAGTCCTCAAGTGATGATTCCTCCCAGCCCCACTCCCCCCAATTTATACACTACATGTGATGTCACATGGTATGGAATATTCCTTTGGCCAGTTTAGGTCAGCTGTCCTGTCTGTGTCCCCTCCCAACTTCTTGTGCCCCTGCAGCCTTCTTGCTGGCTGGGCATCAGAAGCTGAAAAATCCTTGACTTAGTCTAAACACTATTTAGCAACAACTGAAAACATCAGTGTATTATCAACATTCTTCTCATACCGAGCTCAAAACATAGCACTGTACCAGCTACTAGGAAGACAATTAACTCTATCCCAGCTGAAACCAGGACACCTCACAAGTTTTATCATACTGAAACATACGTTTCACTGGAAAAGGTGAAAAAGAAATGAATAAGGGTAGAGCATGAAAGATAAAATAAAAGTTTTGATTTCCTGGACAACAGAAGAATAACAATGATATTGCATGCAAATAATTTCTTTCTGAAAAAAAAGTCTAGAGAAATAATTATTTCACAGCTGCCCTTGGTAATGATGGACCATTCTGTTTATTGGAGTTAATAAAACAACATGACCACTTCAGCATTTAGAGGTCTTATACTATTAGTCCTCTCTAGGAAATCAGCTCTAAAAACAATCTTGAGAGAATATGACCTTTTGTTAAAGAGATAAGGAACTGATGCTCTGACAGTAAATACAATATGAAGACATAAATAGAAAATGAATTTGAGATTAGCTAAAGTAAGCAAGGGATCAAACATTTGGATTAAATTGGAAGCTGTTTGCCAGTTCTTCAACTTCAACTGTGATACAGAATTTGTTTTTTAATGTTCCTTGGTGTAGGATCCAGTCAAACTTGAGATATTTTCATATTCATGGCATGATTTTGGAACAATCAATGTCTTGTTTATGCAAATATTGTCTGATTAATATGATCTTCTCCCCAATTAGAGATTAATGAAGCTACTAATGAGATTTGTATCTCCTGTATTTAATTTAGACATTTATATGAATTCCACACAAAATCCAGAAACAGGCCTCCTGTATTTAACAGAATAGATGAGCAAAAAATCCTAGACTGTGAGCAAGAGCTGGAATAGGAAGCACATGATGTGTGTGAAATCCTAACCCTTTGGGGGGTTTTGACTTCAAGAGAAGTAGCTTTGCTCAAACCTTTGAATTCAGTCTTCAAAGTAGGTCTCTACAAGTGTTCCCTGGGAGACATGAACCAAGTTGACTCCTGAAAATGCGAACAGAGAAAGAAGCATTGCTGATACCCAATAATAGCCGAACAGAGGGGGACTGAGACCCTCCCTAAACTAGGCGCTTCTGTCGATAGCTGCATATTTAAAAATGAGTTGTATTTCATGTTGGGGATGGGAGGCATTAGCCATTCATAACTGCTACTTGGTGTATTTCTAATCAGTTCATGGGAGTAAGTCCCAAATGTGTCTGCATACCTGAAAATGGGCAGGCCATTTTACTTAGATTTTTTTGATTCATCTTTGAAGCATCCATTTTATTTTGTTATTTAAAGGTTATAACCCTGTAGACAAACTTACAAGAGCATGTCCTTTGGGATATTGAGACAAATCTGTGTCTAACTGTGAATCTCAAATGAGTATAAGAAGGATTACCTACCACAGGGCAGACTTCTCCATGTAAAATGAACATACAATTCTGGGACAAGATGACTTCAGATGGATAAGCTTTCTGCTATCTTTTAAAGATAGAAGCCTATTGTTAACACACATATTTGTAGTCTGTAAGTTCATTTCTGAATCTTCTCCTAACCTATTTTAGTGAACTTGCTCTAATAGCAAGGAAGCCTCTGTTCTGTTTTCCACACAATCCCATCCCACTGTAATTTCTTCCATCTATCTAAACCTACTGCACAATTCCAGTTCATCAAAACACATGTTCAGTGGACAGTCCAATTGTGCTGCATTCACAGCCCCTTTGAAAACTTAAAACATAGCAGTCCAGGTCTCTCTGAGGAGTTATTTAACAAACAAATTTTGTCTCTAAATTGCATGTTATCTGTGTTGCACACATTAGCATAAGGAAATAAATTTGCAGCTTGCTATATTAAGGGCATGTTGCTAGAATGATATTTACTCAGGGTACTCTAAAGTCAGTCCAAATAATCTTTTCATACTATCAAGAAAAAGAACAGTGTCTTTATCAACTGGAGGTGGGGTGGGAAAAACAGACAAAACAACAGGTGCTAAGGATTAATTACTTTTTTGCTATATGTACAGAAATTGTTGTGTATCTACCATATTAGATTCTAATGAGCTATTGACAGTTACTGCCATGCAATTAACCAGAAATGGTTGTTCTTTAGTGTGTCAGTTGCTTATCTGTGGGACTTAATTTAAATAACTACTTCTGTAGTCACACAACAGTCACTCATGTTGGATACACCATGTTTTTCATAGAAAGAATAGAGGTATAAGGCTGTTTAGGTGGACACATGAATTGCCAGCTGAGAACTCAACACAACTCACTTGTCTAAGTGCCAGTACAACTTGGGCCAAAATTTTAGGAAGATACACTGGAGTTTATCACACCTAGCTCTGATGTCTACAATATCAAAACAAATTTCATGAGGTGGTTATCTCTACATTAAATATTTACTGGTGAATAAGGTAAATAAATGTTGATGGAAGTTACTTGCTCCGGGGAAATGTACGAGGTTGTTTATCTGCAAATGCTGTCTAACTGATCAATGTTGGATAGTTCTTTCTGATGTAAATACAGAAAGTGATGTAGTAGTAATACATAATTAAATTTTGTCACATGGGAATAGGATAAGATTAATTTCATACTTTTGAACGTAATACAGGACACTGTACATATTACAAAGATTCAAATAGAGATGGAGAATACATTTAAACTGTTTCCAACATGCACAGAGTTACCATAAATCCCCGATGATCTCTTTCAAGCCAGTGTGGGAATTCTGTGATTACCAACACCACTGAGTTAAATTTAAGTTTTGGTTTTGTTTGAGGTTTTTTTTTGGTAGACATTCATTTCCCTGCAGTCTCAGCTTTTCAGTATACACTATAAAACAAAGGTCTTTCAACTTGAAAATGTTGGCTGTTGAGATCAAGTAACTCTGTATTCCTCCCTGCAATGTAATTCAACAGATGTTCTTCTTTTTCTGAGATTGAATGATTCTTGAGACTAAACACAGAAGGAACTGCCCTATTTAAGTCTTTTTACCCTGCAAATAAGTTGGCTGCTGGCTTTGTTTTATTTACCGAATACATCAGAAATAGGGACTATTTCTAAAATAGACAAGCATTTGAATTGGAGAACGATATCATTTTGCACTTACAGGTATGAAAATCTGCATTATTTAATGCAGGCATGGTAATTTGACCCCATCTATACAGTCCTATGTTCAAAAGGAAAAAACACACAATGTACTCTTTAGCTATAATTAATGATGGGCCTTTTAGCAAATGTCTGGTCTGAAATACCATGAGTTTCAGAATGAGTGTAACAGTATCTTATTTTAAGCCAAGGTCAGGATCAACTTTACAATTTGGACTTTTTCCCAAAACACCTGCATAGATCTGTATCACATCATCTTATAAAGATGAAGCAACTAAAACAGAACAGCTAAGTGTCCTTTAGATAACTGAGAATGTCCTTTGGTTATTGCATCACAGTAGGTTATTCTGTTTCTGTATATGTTGTAAGGGATTAAACACCAACAGGGAATTTAAAATGATTATAAATTTTCTTAACTCTTGTAGTGCCACTTTCTTTGAGATGTGTTTTTGAGATGTGTTTTTGAGATGGGAACAAGTCTGAAGTGAAAATAAAAATAATAATAGTCATGTTAGAACACAGGAATACTGGTGCTGGATTTACTCAATAATTTTTTTACATTTTATACTGTAGAACATGATTCCATCTGTGAAGTAGTAATACCAGAACAGCCCTGTCTGTATGAATTTTTGCAGGTGGACTCTGTGGATATATAGAGTTTTGGATGTAGAAACAGCTACTAGTAAAAACCTAACAGAAAAGAGGAAAGGTATATGCAAAGAAGCTGGTGTTTGGAATTTTCCCAAGGACTGGCAGTCCTTGTGATTAGCAGTCCTGTTCAATCTGCAAGAACTGATGAAATCACACCAAGAGTCTGCTCAATCTGGACAAGGCCACAGGCACCCAGTAATTTCACAGCTGAGTTATAGAACTCAGACTACACCCACAGGGAAGGCAGCTGTGGACGAAGGCTACAAGGTTGCATAGGCAAATGCTGAAACAAGAACCTCTGTAGGACACTTTCTAAAAGCTGAACTAGTAGCCAGTGGCAAGTCAGCACAACCCTCCACTTCTGAGGAGGTAGTTGCTATTGTCAAGTTGCAGCTGAGATTGCTGAGTCTGCAGCTGAGCTACCCTCCAATCAGATAACTCAAAGTAAACGTGTGTGTGTATGGTTGAGCACCACGGACAAGTAAATGGATGTGCTGTGTGACTAGTTATCCACTATTAATAGTAACAGTTTAGCTCTATTAATAGCAGCTTAGTGAAAAAAAGGGTTAGATTCCTGGATGAGGAAAAGGGAATTTACAGCAATCTCCATACTAAAGGCAGGCAAGAGGTAGTACAGCAAGTAGATAAGATACTGGGCAGGTTAACAGAAAATTGGGCTCCACATGCATGCTCTGTGCTAGCCATGTATGCAAACAGTTAATGGAAATCTTCACATCAGAATAACTATAGCTTAATGCATAAGTCGCTTTTGAGGTGATTTGGGTTGAAAACCCTAAAAAAGAAAGCACGACCAAGCGTCCTCTAGTTTGCTTCTCTCTTGGACATGGACAAACTGGGAGCAGCAGGCACAAGAAAGAGTTTATTTACTTGGCCAGATCCAAAATAATATTCAGGTTTGTGAATCCAGATCTCATCTGCAGCACTAAAAATGTTCCTTGAATATGAAATTATATTTATACACATGTTCTTTGATAACAATGTTGATTCAAGAACTTTCTTCCCTGAATGACTGTACATAATTTAATCTATTTTATGAATGGAGTTGTGGGCTGTAAAATTAATTACAGATTTAGGTTAATATTGAAAAAAACAGACCACCCTCCCCAAAAATTCAATGCTCCCAATAATGAGGTGAGAACTGCATGTGAATCTTGACTGTAATTTATTACTCACAAAAGCTGCCCTAAGGCCTAGGGTACTACAAATCGCTGAATAACAGCAATAAAATAAACTTTACCAGTTTAGAAGTTCTTTTCTCAACTCTTGCTGCTATTTTATAGGTATTATTTGTCTTAGAAAATAATAGTTGTTAAAAGACTGCATTGTTTTGTTTTCTTTTTTAGTGACAAGCTGATCTGGTAGCAATCATCTGATAGAAAGTTCGTCCAAGTGTAGCATTAAATGATAAGCCAGAGATTTTGACATTGCTCAGTAGAAACATAAGATACAATTCGTTACTGGAGAAGCTGCTGTGCACAGTTTGATGCTTACATGACCCAACAATGACACAAATTCAGTCAGTAATGGAGGCTGGCAGAGTTTGGAAGATGGCAACGGGAATTCAGCGTAATAGAACATGTTGATGGCAGCTTGCTGCAAAATTAAATGCCCTGGTGCCTGCACTGATATGATCCAAGAGGCACAGTTCAAAGGCACAAGCTGATCTCAGCAACACCCAGGTCTGGACTGATACAGTCACTTGGTAGCGTCATTGGTGTTTGGCTTGAGGCTGTTTGCTGCTTACTGGAAGGACTTCAGCATCTATTAGAAAGATCTTGCATTTAACTAGCAGAAAAATGCCTCAGCTGCTAAAAGAATGAAACTTCTAAAAGCATGCTATTATGAATCAGGATCGTTCCAGCACTAGCTGAGCATTTAGAGTTCTCTGGTGTGTGCATTATTGGCATCATTATCCTGATTATCAGTGTCTACTTGGCTCATTTATCTGTGGATATAAATCTGTGTGCTTATGCTCGGTACTCACAGAGCATACAGGAATATTCCAGTGCATAAAATTTGGCCAATCATTTTTACAAGGTTAAAAGACCATTTCAAAATGACTAGCTCACTTCACCAAACCATAATTATTTTTTTTTAAAAAAGCATGCAAATTTCCTGTTATTTGAAATATCCACTGGTCAGAAGCTCCCCAAACTGTAGACTACATGCTTTATCCAGATTTTCATGCTGTGCCAAGTATCTGAGGACTGGCTATGATTTACAAGCAGGATGACTTACAAAGGGCTCAGTACATGGTTTCCATCCCCAGATGCCTCTTCCACAGCAGGAATGGCTCAATTGCTCATGTTGCAGACTCTGAATCTCTGTATGTTACAGTTGCTGCAGTAAGGAATATAAATGCTGTGTTAGCTTTTGCCAGTTTGTACAGTTTGAAAATAGAGGTACTCCTTCACAAGCAGCTTAGAAGCGTCTATGTTGAAGCAGCAAGATGTGAGAAAAGGTTTGAGTGCATAATTAGGTGACCCATGATGCTTGGCTGTGATCACCATTTGTGATTCAGGTGTATGTTGAATAGAATTTCCTGTGAGAGCCTGATGTCCAAGATACCAGGTCCAGGATATCTCTTTTCATTCTCTATACTAAAAAAAGCCCAAAAAACAAAAAAACCCATCGCCACCACCACTGACAAGAACAAAACACACCCCAGACCTTTTTAATAATAATTTATTTGCTAATTTTGTCCATAAGATGGTAACTAATACTTTCAAATTGATACCTTGGACTATGAAGAGTTCTTGAAAGTCAAAGCTTTTGAGTTCTACTGAAAGTATTCTTATGTAGTCTTCCGGTAAGAAGACTGGGAAATGATAACAAGTTATTAAATATCTTAGGTAGCTAGCAGCCTAGAACTTGGTCATGCTTTGTAGATTTGGGTCAAGATGTCAAGAAACTGAACTGCTGTATTTCTTAGTCTGTGGCTTTCTTGGTTATGAATGACCAAATTTTATTCTTTCACAGCGTCACTTCTTCCCGGTGTAGAATGAATAGGTAACTCAATCTCTTTCAGGTGCAGCACTGAAGGGATTTGGGAGGAGGAAAGTAAAAGAATTAAGTTCTTAATGGGTAAAAATATACAGATTATACTGTTGTCATGATCTGAAGGGTTACCTGGCCTACGGGTATGTAGAGATCGTGACTGTAGGTTCATAGGATTCCATAATACACAGAGGCTTTTATCCTCTAAATTTCTGTACTTTATTACAGATTACCACAAATACCACAAAAAATCACCACTAGCAAGTATACTTATGATTAATAAAGGGGATCTCTCTCTCTCTTCCTCTCTCTCGCTATCAGCAATCACTAATATAGTATGAATCAATAGTATGGCAATAATCAATTACAGAAACGATCAATATTATAGCAACAACTAGTAACAGCAATAACCAAGTAGGTATATACTATTACAGGTTACTACAAACTTGCCATCAGTGAAGCAACTTATCAACAACATAACCGCAGATATACTTACGATAGATTTCTTGTAAGTATATGTAACAATATCGGTATCAAGTGAATTAGACAGATTTCGGAAGGGTCCAAAACATTCCAGAGGGGAGGACAAACCAAACTAATCCCAGAAGTGGGCCTAGAGGGGGACCAATAAGAAAACAGGCAGAGTCTCACTTCAAAGATGATTCATGTTGCAGAGTCTAGGGTCAGTCAGGCATCCCTGGTGAGAGTCCAGTATCTTATAGAAAGTTCATGTGGAATTCAGTCTGTTTAGGAAAGGAAGAGTATGTGCAGTACAGGAAGTTCTCAGAGAGAGAGGCTCCACTGAGTCCTCTTTATAACATAGATACATGAGAGAGCATAGGACACCACCACTTTGAGCAGTTGATAGGTGCCGTTACTTTCTGGTTTTCACCTGTAACAGCCAATAGATGATGATCTATTGATCTATTGAAGATCTATGTGGGACAGCCAGCATGGCTTCACCAAGGGCAAGTCCTGCCTGCCTGACCTAGTGGCCTTCTATGATGGAGTGACTACATCAGTGGACAAGGGAAGAGCTATGGATGTCATCTATCTGGACTTGTGTAAGGCCTCTGACATGGTCCCCCACAACATCCTTCTCTCTAAACCAGAGACATATGGATTTGAGGGGTGGACTGTTTGGTGGATGAGGAATTGGTTGGCTGGTCACATCCAGAGGGTAGTGGTCAATGGCTCAATGTCCAGATGGAGACTGGTGACAAGTGGTGTCCCTCATGGTGTCCCTCAGTGGTCCATATTGGCACCAGCACTGTTTAATATCTTCATCAATGACATAGACAGTGGGATCAAGTGCACCCTCAGCAAGTTTGCAGATGACACCAAGCTGAGTGGTGCAGTTGACACATCTGAGGGATGGGATGCCATCCGAAGGGACTTGGACAAGCTCGAGAAGTGGGCTCATGTGAACCTCATGAGGTTCAACAAGGCCAAGTGCAAGGTCCTGCACCTGGGTCAGGGCAACCCCCAGTATCAATACAGGCTGGGGGATGAAAGGATTGAGAGCAGCCCTACAGAGAGCTTGGGGGTACTGGTGGATGAAAAGCTGGACGTGAGCCAGCAATGTGAGCTCACAGCCCAGAAAGCCAACCGTGTCCTGGGCTGCATCAAAAGAAGCGTGACCAGTAGGTCAAGGGAGGTGATTCTGCCCCTCTGCTCTGCTCAGGTGAGACCTCACCTGGAGTACTGCATCCAGCTCTGGGGTCTTCAGTTCAGGAAAGACAGGGACCTGTTGGAGTGGGTCCAGAGGAGAGCCACAAAAATTATCAGAGGGCTGGAACACCTCTCCTAAGAAAAAAAGGTTGAGAAAGTTGGGGTTGTTCAGCCTGAAGAAGACAAGGCTCTAGGGAGATCTTATTGCAGTTTTTCAATACATAAAAGGGGCTTATAAGAAAGATGAGAACAAACTTTTAAGCAGGGCTTGTTGCAGTAGGACAAGAAGTAATGGTTTTAAACTAAAAGAGGGTAGATTTAGACTAGATTTAAGGAAGAAATTTTTTACGATGAGGGTGGTGAAACACTGGAACAGGTTGCCCAGAGAGGTGGTAGATACCCCATCCCTGGAAACATTCAAGATCAGGCTGGACAGGGCTCTGAGCAACCTGATCTAGTTGAAGATACCCCTGCTTACTGCAGGAGTGTTGGACTAGATGACCTTTAAAGTTCCCTTCCAACCCAAACTATTCTATGCTTCTGTGATGTTTTCTTTCTTTCAGACCATTTTTTATCCTTCAAGATGAGTTTCCTGTTCTTGCAGTTAGAACAGTCAGTTGCAGTTACCAATTCTTACTTTCTCAGGATGTTTTCCCTTTTTAGAGACTATTTTTCACCTTTTCAGATAACAAATTGCCATTGCGGTTCCTAGCTAGCCACCAGGAGCCCACCCAAGCCACTCTATCACTTCCCCTCCTCAACTGGACAGGGGGAGAAAATATGATGAAAAGCTCATGGGTTGAGATAAGCACAGGGAGATCACTCACCAATTACTGTCACGGGCAAAACAGACTTGACTTGGGGAAATTAACTGAATTAATTACCAAACAAAACCAGAGCAGCATAATAAGAAATAAAACCAAATCTGAAGCCACCTTCCCCCTACCCCTCCCTTCTTTCCAGATCCAACTTCAGTCCCAATTTTCTCTACCTCCTCCCACCGAGCAGCGCAGGGGGATGGGGAATGGGGGTTGTGGTCAGTTCATCACACATTGTCTCTGCTGTGCCTTCCTCCTCACACTCTTCCCCTGCTTCAGTGTGGGGTCCAACCCATGGGAGAAAGTCCTCCACAAACTTCTCCAATGTGAGTCCTTCCCACAGGCTGCAGTTCTTCATGAACTGCTCCAGTATGGGTCCCTTCCACAGGGTGCAGTCCTTGGGGAACGGACTGCTTGAGCGTGGGGTCTTCCATGGAGTCACAGCCTCCTTTGGGTGGATCCGCCTGCTCCGGCGTGGGGTCCTCCCTGGGCTGCAGGTGGAGATCTGCTCCACCGTTAACCTTCATGGGCTGCAAAGGGAGAACCTGCATCTCCATGGTCTTAGCCATGGGCTGCCTACAGTTTCTACTCCAATGCCTGGAGCAACCCCTCCTCCTCCTTTTTCACTGATTTTGGTGTCTGCAGAGTTTTTTCTCTCACATATTCTCATTCCTCTCTCCCAGCTGCTGTTGTACAGCAGTTTTTACCATTTCTTAATTATGTTATTGTAGAGGCACTACTGACGTCGCTGATGGGCTCAGCTTTAGCCAGCAGCGGGTCCATCTTGGAGCCAGCTGGCATTGGGTCTGATGGACATAGGGGAAACTTCTGGCATCTTCCCACAGAAGCCACCCCTATAGCCCCCCCACACTACCAAACCCTTGCCACACAAACCCAATACATTATCAGTGGTATCTGAAGATGTCTGTGGTTTCTAGGTATCCAACTGTACTCCAGACATTCCAGCTGTACCTCTCAAGGATTCTTCTGGTTCATAGTTCCTAGGCTCACATCCCCCAGGCTGCCAAGTATTTTCTCTGTCAATGTTTTTCAGCAGACATTTTCTTCTGTTCAGTAATTTTACTTTCTAACCAGGTCGCCTTTATGGCTGCTTACATCAACTGTTAACATAAAAACCAAAAGTAAACAAGTTAGGGAACCCTCAGATACTCCTACAAAGAAGTTCTAATAGAAGCAGAAAGTCTTCAGTTTATGAGAATTTTTTTTCTTTTTAAAATGGAGCAGAATAAGAAAAATTGAAGAGGAAATTTTCTGTGTATATAAGCATCCTTTATTTGCAATTGACATAGCCTTTGAAGAAACATGCAAGAAGTTGATGATGATGAAAATTGTCCTTTTCTGAAAATGCTGACAGCTGACCTGTCCATCAAAAGGACATAAACTGAGAGAGCACTACTTCTGACCGTGAGCTCTGAAGTGGACAACAAGGAATATTGACAGCTCAAGTGTGGTTTAGCATGGTCACTCAACAAAAAGATTAATTAAATATTATGTGTGGTGGAAAAGATTTCTTCACCCTCCTTTTTATTAATCTTAAATTTATTTTGGCACTTTGCTGTTTGTAGCCCTGAGGACAGCATATCAATGTTCAAATCGCCAACACTAATGCAACATTTAAAAAAAAAATCAGGGTTGGTGGGGAAAAGATAAATAATACTCAATATAATTTACAGCATTATTCATCATGCTATCAAATGTTAACAATATTTATCTTTCTGATTTTGACAAGTTTTCCTGTGTGCAAAACACAAGTCATACATTCTGCAAGCTACCCACTCTCCTGGATTATGAAAAATAAACATTCTGGACAATCTGCTCTTCTTGCTTTTGTTGAAGCCCAATAAGAATATTAGAAAGTGGAGGACCTGACAGCAATGCTACTTCTGAAAATATGTCCTCAGACACTTAATGGCAGAGAAAGTCAGGGAGAGTAACAGAAAGCTAGTAAAATCTTTTGTCCTTCAAAGTCAAAGAGAGTTTCATCATTCAACTGACTGCACCTAAATCCAGAAATTCAGTTTCTAAAATTTTGTATATGAATGAAAACACAAAACTATATCTCTATCAATTTCCCTTGTTGCAGACAGGGAATTGACAGTGTGCTCAGAATGGAAACACCTTTTTCCATTTACTATATTTCCTCTACTAAGCTATTCTTTTGGTATTCTTTACACCTGTGGTATGTGAACATGAAAACTGTAGACAAAAAATGGTTCACAACTGTAGACAAATAAAAAGATGAGACAGGAAAACAGAGCAACCACTGATATGTCAGTTACTGATGGTGATGGCAGGGTAGGATTTGATTAACAGATGACACTGTGACCCACAGTGATGTAAAAGAGGTGACAGGCCAACATGTTATGTAGAGTATACACTATGCAAGAACATTAGAAGACAGAGCACTGACTATCCCACAGTATGTTTCTTCAAGGCCATCTGCACTATCCTTTAAGCTTCCCCTAATTAAATAATTAAATGCACTAATTGTGCACGTATTGTGCTTTCCAAGACAGATGTATGCCTGCCTGAAGTTATGTATTTATGTGTAATGAAACGACCTGAAAATATCTTTCTTTCTCTGAAACAATTTAGTCGGTATCTAGTTACTATCAAGAAGGGAGATAAACAGTAATATGTGGAAAGTTCAGGTGAAGTTAAATAATAGTGTGATTTTGGTCAAGTGAAACAGTTATTGGGATTATCTGATATCTTTATTCAAAGAAAGATATTTTATACATGAAATGCTTAAAAGTAGCATCTAACTATAGCTCAAGCACCAAACTGACAAATTTAAAGTGCTGTAGGTCTCCACTCATTTGTTGTTTAAATGAGATATTTGCCTTCTCTTAGTGATAAAATTTCTGTTACTAAAATAAATGTCCCAGAAGTTGTCATTTCTTTTCTTAAGCTTCCTCTGTCTCTGTAGACTAAAGATTTGGTCCTCTTTGGATGCACACTCTCAGTGAAGTTACATCATTTCCAAATTGACTGATATTTAACTCCTCAAGTCTGTATGTCACCAAAACTTTGTAAACAGAATTCAAGTACTATTCCCAACATACACATTTGTCATCTGGATAAGTCCCTGAGCAACTTGGTCTAATCCCATAGCTCACTCTTTGAACAGGAGATTGGACTAGAAACTTCCTGGGGTCCTTTCCAACCTAGATTATTTTATAGTCACATGGATTTCTGTGTTCATGTTCAGACACCTTTTCTAAAGGATTTCAAGTAAAATACCAGCAGGGGGAAGAAAAAAGTGTCTACAGATAACAGATTAATTACTTGTTTGTGTTATGGAAACCCAGATTCAGTTGATGTAACTATTACATCTGGAAGAAGGTTGTGTATAACCATAGCCTTCTTCAAATAAAAGCTGTCTATGTTTACCTGGGACAAACAACACAGAGACCTCTTCTGGGAACAGGCAGTTACCCCATTTCTTCAAGGAACAATAACTTTGTGTAGTTGATAGCACCCATATTCTGTATAAAAAGTCTTTTTTTGTGCTTGCAATAGAAGCGGCATCTGCAACACACTCAAGAGTGATCAACTGTACCCATAAAGGGAGAAGGTGTTCTGGATATAGTGTGTCAATACTCTTTCTACACTGCTACCATCCCATTGTAGGTCTGTGCTGGTTTTGGCTGGGATAGAGTTAAGTTTCTTCAGAGCAGCTAGCATAGGGCTAAGTTTTGGATTTGTGCTGGAAACAGTGTTGATAATTCAGGCATGTTTTCATTATGGCTGAGCAGTGCTTACACCGAATCAAGGCCTTTTCTGCTTCTCACACCAATCTGCCAAGAAGTAGGCTGGGGGTGCAGAAGAAGTTGGGAGGGGACACAGCTGGGACAGCTGACCCCAACTGACCCAAGGGATATTCCACACCATATGACGTCATGTTTTGCATATAAAGCTGGGGAAAAAGAAGGAAGGGGGGCACTTTTGGAATGATGGTGTTTTGTCTTCACAAGTAACCATTAGGTGTCATGGAGCCCTGCTTTCCTGGAGGTGGCTGAACACCTGCCTGCCCATGGGGAATAGTGAATGGATTCCTTGTTTTGCTTTGCTTGTGTGCGCAGCTTTTGCTTTACCTATTAACCTGTCTTTATCTCAACCCATGAGTTTTCTCACTTTTATGCTTCTGATTGTCTCCCCTATCCCATTGTGGGGGAGTAAGCGAGCGGCTGGGTGGGCCTGAACTGCTGGCTGGGGTTAAACCATGACAAGGCCTCCATAGAAAGACCATTTACTTATTCTCCAATGTTTGCATTGGACAAGAGTATTACTTAGCTAACCTATTTTTAAAGCAAACACATTCTTTCTGTCTCCTTTGCAGACACATCTGTATAAAAAGGAGTCCAACAATTTCAGGAAAAAAGCCTAATACTGTATTACTTAAAATATTAATTAAAGCAGTTAGTCAGCCCATAATTTTAGTCCAAGACAACTTTTAGAGTTTCAAGCAAAGCAAGCCCAGAAATTTTAGACAATCATTCTAAGCTCTGGTGGAAGTAACGGTGTAAAGAGTACGTATGAATAGTTTACTGATTAAACTGCTAAGTCACGAGGTAAAGGTTTGATAGCTAATATTCACACTGAAAGTGCAAGTATCATATACCATTAGGCTGATCAGACAAAATGATGAGCCAGGAAATAATTTAATAGAAAAATTGACTTGAGTCTCTCCGCTAGTTTCTAAAGCAGCCAAAGAGGAGGAAGAGGACTTGGCTGACTATGGTTATGTTTTATTTGGGTCCTGTATGTAGGTGCTGTTGAAAGCAGTGCCTTGCTTGTGGCAGTCTGTGCGACCAGCCTTGTCACTGTCCTGTGTGTCTGTGTTTGTCTCTTGGGCATATGCACAGCTTCGTTACTGGATGAACCTGCAAATGGGAAAGCAGCAGCCACGTCCCTCAGCCTGTGCAGAAGCCCCCAGGTCCCTGGGGCACCAGACTGGGCTCCAGCAGCCAGGCAGGAGGAACCTGGGCTGGGGTGGCTAGAGGAGGCAGCCGCGCTTCTTACTTCCAATCTATAGCTGGTCTAAAGAACTAAGCAATACAACTAAAAAATGGTGTAACTTCAAGGCTGAGTGATTACGCTTGGTGTGGTGGTTTGTCAGCCATATGGAGTGTTTTGATGTTGGTTAAGTGTTATAAACGGAGGAATAGGAAGTTATGAGTTTACATATCCTCTGTCTGGCACACTATTTTCCACACTGCTTGAGAATATTGACTCTGCACAGGTCTATTTTGCAGCTCTTCTCCTCAAGTTTCTGAGAGACATTACTCTTTTCAGATAAAAGGCTTTCTAAAGTAATGTGTAATACTGGCATTCACACTGAAAGGGAAGGTGGTAAGAAGCTCTAATTGTGACTAAGAAAGAAAGAAAATGGACATTCTGACATTTTTTTTTAAACATGCAACTATTTTTTCTGTTTTTTTTTTTTTTTTTCTTCTTTTGTGGAAGAAAAGAAAACACCCTCCTTGTAACTATTTCCAGCAATGTCTTGCAATGGTGTGTTCAAATCAATTGTAGTGTAACTGCTTAGGAAGAAGAAGTTGCAAATTTTCTGCTACATTTGTGTGTGAATTAGAGCAAAAAAACCTGGAACATGTCATAAATACATACAAGAGACACATGGATTGATCTGATTAATGCACCATAGTGAATAGTGCCTATTCTAAGACCAAATCCATTAAATACTTTTCTTCCCCTCTGCTCTCAAAAACAAAAAAAGAGAAAAACTTCAAAAACCCCCAGATCATTACGCATCCCCGTGTTCCCTGGGCTCCATCCCGGAAAGCTGGTGTGTAATGGACATCAGAATCCTTTAAAATGGTTATTTGCCATGAGTGCTTGACAGTTTGACCTTTCACTTCAGAATTACTTGTTGTCACTTATTGCCATACACCCGTGAATGTCACTCTCCACATCATTTCAGTCTGTCATTGTGACTAGTGGGTGGTATACCTGTAAACAGCTTTCTGTACTCTAGGTTTCCATTAGATTCACTCTGAGGTATATAATACGGCTAATACATTTCTGAACCAATTATGGAGGTAGTTGTGGGGGTTTTGTTGGTTTTTTTTGTTGTTATTGCTGTTTGTCTTTTTCAAAAAAAAAGAGCTTTCAGGCTTTTCCCTCCTTAGAATCTTCATTTAAGCTAAGTTTTGATAGCTCAGGTTCTTGGTTCAAAATATTAGAAAGACCTGTGCTCACTGCTCCCTGATTTAAATGCAAACTTTCTTGGTAGTGATTGAAACTTCAATTACCATTTGTGAGAAAATTCTTTCCAAAACCGAAATTATAAAGAGGTGTGATTGTTATTTTCCCTTCACCTAACCTTGTTCTGAGGCATTTGGCTTAAAGTCCTCTGCGCCTTCATGGTGTAAATACTACATGTTGAATTAAATGCTTGAATATACACTGAAGCAAGAACAGAAATTTTCAAATCTGACCATTAGGATGAAGCAGCATTTTTGTTCTCCTTTTGAATATTTTGTTTAACACAAAATTTGAAGCGGTATCTTCACCCCACCATGGCAGTGCCACTGAATAGCATAGGATAGGCACTACATCAGTCTTTCTGATCTCCATTACAATAGGGGAAATATTCCAAAGTTATCAAGTTACTTGCAGCTGTACAGACACTGTGTGCCATATAAGTGCCTAGGTTAACACATAATCAGCATTTTATACTCAAAGTGAAGCTTTTTCAGATACATTTGAATTGTGCAGTCTAGCCACATTTACACTGATATATTTGAAAAAATACTCACAGAATATTTGTTCATCGAAGTGACTTAACTCAGCTCCATGGGTGTCCCAGCTGTGATATCCAAGCTGACTACCAAAGAAACATGAAGGATAGAGATCAATGAGTTTAATAAAGATATCACTGAAGGATAAAGCATTCCATGAAACCACAGTTTTTCAGATTTTTTTTTTAATTCAAGCAGAAAAGGGCAAATTTGATATAAAACCCAAAACTCCTTCTAAAAAATGCATTAAACTTCCTAAGAAAAAACTGGTATATTCAGTGTTCCTTTAAAATGTTGTATATTGATGAATAGCATAAGTCATTTCATCCAGGATGGTTGGTGCTGCTGGGAATTAGACAGTTTTGGACACATTCCACAATAGACATTTAATCCATGGGGATTTTCTTGAAAGCTGAGTCCTTTCATGGAACCAGTGCTTCAAACCTAATGTGACGAGCAGACTTAAAAGGGGTAGTTCTGTAATAGGTACATTTAGCACTTATCTTATTTTCTTGCTGGAAACTTCAAAGATGTCCAAGTATTTTACTCAAGCATGAGGAACTGATTTGAAAATGAACTTAAAGGCATTTCAATATCTACTTACAGCTACTTCTCCATGTAATGGCTTCATAGTAATCAGAAAGATAACAGAATATTTTAACAAATATTTTGTCACATTGTGTGGTGCTATAAAATTTTATAAGACAGTATATGCCACATGGTAATTTCTATTACATACATCATGAAATACATTATATCCTCTGGATTGAAACACCATTTTGTAGTAAATCCTTTTTAAACACTGCTTTTAGAATGAGTTAACATAGGTTCGCTTAGGCTCTTTTTCTTCAGTCTTTTTTTTTTTTTTTTTTTTTTTTTAAATCTGATTAGGGATAAATATGTAGTTTCAAATGTGAGAAAGCCCCTGAAAAGGCATAGAAGGCAAGGGGAGAGCATTCATTGAGTATAAGTGGCCATGTCCTGAGAGTGGGTCTGTGCTAGGAAAAGGTGTTCACAGGAGAGAGGAAAGAGGATGGTTTTCACTTTGAGGGTAATGTTTCTGAGTCATATAGGAGACAAGGATAGGCATCTATGCTAGGACAGATCCTGACAGAAAAGAACCATCTATTAATCTGTATTGTGGTCTCTGCAATGTCCCAGGACCAAGCCAACATACATGAAATGGTAAATTCATGGAAAAAACTAAAGATTGCCATATAAGGACTCCAAGGCTGAGTCTGGACAAAGGCGCAGGCTATTGTTTCTCAGTGTATGCAACAGGATCAAGATCTGATCTCTGGCCCTGAAAGCTAATTGCATAGCATAGGTCAAAGACAAGATAAACCCTGTTTTCCCCAGTACAGCTTCATCTGTGTATTAGGAGCAGTTGCTCCCCAAGCTACCTCCTAATTGTGCCCAGGCATGGTTTGAGAGAATGCAAGAATCTGGTCTGGATGCCCAACAGACCAAAATAGCAAGGCAAATCACAGAGCACACCTTCTCATGGAGTCGCATCTGCTTTGTCTAACGTATCTGTGTTGTGTTTTTATTGGGACACAAAGTATCGATACTGCCCATTTTTTTTCCCATTTTGGTGAATAGCTCAGCTCCTCATTTCTACAAGTAATGTAAAGCTGGCATGGTATTATTACTATAGTCTCCAATCAAGTGTTTGAGAAGAATTGAGCTCCTTACACATATGGAGAATGGCTACCCCCTGTACAGGTCACACCTACCTGCATTGCTTTGCAAACTCTTTGATGCTTTGCAATTAAAGAAAGGGAAAGACAGAACTATCCAGCTATTTGCAGTGATTCAACGCTGATGTGGAAAGTATTCTGTAACAATATTTCATACAATATGTTGCCAAGAAAACTATTCACTCCTATATGTTGAAAGTATATCTGCTAGATAACATGTACTCAAAATATTTCTTTTTCAGGACCTTCTCTTTGCTATAATTTTTCTGTATCATTTTGCCTCTGTTCTACTTTCTTTTTATTTCCTATTTTCCCTGTTTTCCAGAATAATGTTGTCTGTCTTCATCCTCTCTCAGTTTCCATTTTCAGAGCCTTGCCTACATAGGTCACAAGCTCAAACACATAATCCTCTTCTATCTGAGCAAGGTCAAAATTAAGCAACATAAATTTCCTGTGATTAGAATTAGTTTCCTTTGCTTCAGATGAGACCTCTTGAGGGCAATCAAAACTGCTAAAAAGAATTGTTGCAAAATTAATACTATGGAGAAGGGATTTTTTTTTAAATCACCAAAGTCTTTAGTTGAAACTCCCCACTGCCTTCTATCAACCTTTGCATCCTTCTCCTGAATTTAGAGCATCTGTAGAGAATCAGCTATGAACTTAATTTCTTTAATTCACTAATACCCAGGGGGTTGACTTAGTTCTATTCATGTTAAGTAGTTATTTCCTCTATCCAAGTAAATCAGTGAGACTGCTTTCACTCTTGGAGTCAAAATTGTGTGCAGGGGTATCAGAATGTGATCCCCCTAGAAGTGCTTAATCCCAGATTTCTTCCCTAAATCAAGAACAATTTCAAAGCATACTCTAATGCCTACCATTTTCCTAACAGCGATCTTCTGATCCCTTTTGACCAAAGAACATGCAGGGCTCTAAACAAGCAGATGACTTCGCAGTAAGAGGAACACTGCTGTGGAGTGCTATATCATCACTGTGTTTGCTGCCTTCTTTCAGCCTCTGCATTTTCTCATGTTATCTCCCACTGTGTCATATTTTGTCTTTAAACATTATTACACTAATCCTGCTATTTACATGCTGGTAGAGGCATGTGGAGTCCTCTTGAATCCAGTGAGATCACATATCTCATGTTTACTATCAGGGATTTTGATTAAAAAACTATATAGGACAGTCACAGGGCAGTAATCCTGGCCCCAGTGATAGTGGGGGGAAAAAAAAATAGTGATGGGAATTTAACCTTTTAATTTCATGGAACCATTTAATTTCATGTCTTACTAGGTAAACATGTAAAATAATCTCAGGACTGCATACAGACATGCATATGCACCAATATATGCTGGAGGCCATCCAGCTGGAAAGAAGCTTGGCAGAAAAGGACTTGAAGGTCCTGGTGGACACCAGGTTGAACATGAGCCAGCAAAGTGCCTTTGCTGCAAAGAGAGTGAATGGAATCCTCTGCTGCATTAGATAAAGTATTGTCAGTAGGTTGAGGGAGGTGATCTTTCTCCTTTATTCAGAACTGGTGAGGCCACACCTGGACTGTTGGGTCCAGCGTTGGGCTTCTCAGTACAAGAGAGATATGGGCATAGTGGAGAGAGTCCAGCAAAGGGCCATGAAGAGATTTAAGAGTCTGGAGCACCTCACATATAAGGAAAGGCTGAGAGAGCTGGGGCTGTTCAGCCTAGAAAAGAGGAGGCTCAGGGGGATCTTATTCATGTGTGTATAAATACCTGAAGGGAGGTTGCAAAGAGGACAGACCCAGGCTTTTTTTCAGTGGTGCCCAGTGCCAGGACCACAGGCAATAGGCAGAAACCGAAACACAAGAGGTTCCCAATGAACATCAGGAAATGTTTTTTTACTGTGAGGGTGACCAAGCACTGGCACAGGTTGCTCAAAAGATTATGGAGATTCTTGTTTGAGATATTTAAAAGCCATCTGGACATGGTTCTGGGCAACCGGCTCTAGGTGGCCTTGCTTGAGCAGGGTGGTCGGGGAAGATGACCTCCAGAGGTCCCTTCCAACCTCTATCATTCTGTGATCCTGTGAAATCTTTGCAGATCCTTGCTCTGTAGGATAGGTTTGGTGGCTAGAACTTGTTGAAAAATATGTTCAGAGTCAGTAAATGACATACTACAGTGAAAGAGGACTGGCAGCACCCATTTCTGAGTAACTACAGGAAGACTGGACATATAAGGATGTTTGTGAGATACACATCACAAGAATACCAGGAAAGTTAAGGGTTTAAATCTTGCATTCCCTGTTTCATCCCTGTTTAAAGAAATTGTTTATAATTTTAATGTAAAAGGTTTTGTTGCATTATCATTTGAGTGGTTAGCTGGTATTTCTGAGTTGTCTTCCACCTTGAATTCTACTGAGTGAAATTTGTTTTGATGTTCCCATATTCATTTAACCAATAAAGGAAGGAAAGAAGGAAGGAAGGAGGAAAGAAAGGAAGGAAGAAATGTAAATGAGCAATTCTATGTTCATTTCACCATAGGAAGGAAAAAATAAAACTAAAAGTAAAAAAAAAGTTATTATAAATCTCAGTGAAATGGAAATTCCTTCCTTGAAAATCCTCCATGTCTTTAACACCTGTAAACTCAATAGTAAGTTTTGTTTTATTCTTTCCTTTTAAAGACTTGTTTGCAAATCCTTCAGGCTGGAAGCTGGGGGAACCCGTTTGTAGTCTAAAGTAGGTTCCGGATAAGCCACAGGTTCCTTGGGCAGCAGCTTCTCTTCCTCACTGGAAATGCTATGACATAAAGGTTTTAACTACTGCTTCCAATTAGTCTGAAGGGAAATGTTTGATATATTTCAAAAAATGTGGAAGTATTTTTAGGTCAGAGACCTCCATCATGACAGTTGCCAGCACCTTTTGATAAAAAATTGGTAAAACTTTGACATTCTGACATCTAGAGACAGAAAGGCAGCTGCAGTTTCCAAACACAATTTTGAACTGATGCGACACTTTGCAATAAGGGCATTAACAACGATTTGTGAATTGATTCTTTTTCACTGAAACTATGACTGTGTCAAAGATCTGTTAACACAAAGAGACCTTCCCCCCCCCCCCCCCCCCCCACACACACACACTTTCAAAGCACTCTGTTTTCTTTCCAGATTTTACTAGCTAAAACCAAAAGGTTAGTGCATTATCCTTATATTTCTTTAAGCAGCAGTACTGGAACATTCAGTAGATATATTTAATGTTAAAGGAAAATATATTATGCCAGACTGACAGCCTGAGAGAGGCAAGGCTGACGCAGCTCGATGTCCCCAGGTCCAACCAGTAGCAAGGCTGAGCATGTATTCCCAGTAGGCACAGGTACACAGAGCAGACCTATACACCTCATATATACATATCTATCCATGGCTGGCCACACAGATCACACACAGACACACAGAGCACCCACATGAACACATGCAGCACCAAAGGTCTCATCCTGGTCTCCTCTCTGGCTGAGCAGGATGGAGGTCCACTGGTGAGAATTTAGAGACGTACACCCACGCAGGGTGGATCCCTCCAGCACCTAGGCTCAGATACTCAGTCTGCCCAGCAGCTGCCCCTGGATCCCAGTTCCTGGCACCTGGTTGTACAAACCCCTGAGGCCACAGCCACACTCCAGTTGCTGGTGCAGACCATCACACACACACACACACACACACACACACACACACACACACCCTTCTTGCATTTCACAGCTTGTTAAATGTCAATGTTAGGTCCCAGGCCCATCACGGGAACCATCAGGGAGGGGGACCAGACAGGGTTTCCCTTCCTCTGAGTCCCTTCATTGCGTTCCCACTGCCATTGTACCTCTGTGCTCCTCTGGGCTGGTGCAGATGGGCCTTCGGTGGGCTGATGGCTCCTGGGATGGGTGTGGAAGAAGCCAGGGCAGGGTATTATTTGGAGTCCCCATCCTGCTGTTGTCCCTCTATGTTCCTTTGTGGGTGTGCATATGGGCTTTCATCTTATAACTTAATATTTAGCAAGTTGTAAAATGCAATTATAAATTAACATGTATTAAAATCTGTGAATATAGGCTAATTCCTACTAATTTAAATCTCTAAGAAAGTTAATGTTTTGCCACTTACAGAAATATCATTATACCAGGCATTGGCAGAGGGGAGGTGCAGGGCGGCCTGTGTGAGGAGAGGCTCGGTCTGCCCCGTGCCGGACACAGCCGGTTCCAGCCGGTCCCAGCCGGCTCCAACGGCCCCACCGCAGGACACAGCCGAGCCCCTCAGCCAAGATGGGGGAAAACAGGTTCCAGAAAGGGCCGAAGGCGGCACAGGCAGAGGAGGAGGAGGAGGAGGGAGCCGAGGAGGGAGCAGGAAGAGGAGGAGGAGGAGGAGGAGGATGAGGAGGAGGAGGAGGCAGAGGGCGGGAGGCGTTGCAGGCCGGCAGCAGGGATCCCCTGCAGCCCTGGAGAGACCCCGCTGGAGCAGAGACCCACCCTGCAGCCCGGGGAGGGCCCCACAGGGGCCGCAGCAGGAGGATATTTCCTGCAGGAGCTGCGGCTGTGGAGAGCCCGGGCGGGAGCAGGTTGTCCCTGAAGGACTGCAGCCCGGGGAAGGGCCCGCGCTGGAGCAGGGAGACGTGTGAGGAGGGAGGAGCGGCCGAGAGGGGCTGGGGGGGACCCACCGCAACCCCCGGCCCCAGCCCCGGCGCCGCCTCTCGGGGTGACTCGAGTCAGCAGTGAAGGGGTGAAGGTGGGAATGGGGCGAAGTTGGAGGGAAGGGAGACACAGTTCTTTCTTGGAAAGAGGCAGGTGTTATTTTAATTGTTGTCTTTGTTTCTCACTATCTGGATCTACTTTAACTGGCAATAAATTAAATCAGTTTTCCCCAGGCTGGGTCTGTTTTGCCTGTGATGATAACTGGTAAGTGATCTCCTTGTCCTTATCTTGAGCCAGGAACATTTTAATCTTATTTTCTCCCCCCTATGCTGTTGCAGAGCAGGGCGTGAGTGAGTGGCTGGGGGAGATCTGACAGCTGGCCAAAGTCAACACACCACAGTCATCATCTCTAGTAAGGCTTAGGAAAGGGCGTTCATTTGACAGTCGTATGATACCATTAGGACTGGCAATCATTTCCACTGAGCATAATTATATCAGCCTATAAATACAACCTGCAAATCATCCTTAGATCACAGGGAAATATAAAGAAAAGGATAAACCACATCAATTAATTATGATTTAGTCCTTTTATTTTTAAAGATACATTTCTGTTAAAAATATTATTAAGCAAATACTGTTCTCCAAAATACTTTCCCCTTCAACCATGCTCTAGCTTCCTTTTGTCTTTTTTCCAAAAGGTCATCAGACTCATTGTCCTGTTTCTCAATAAGAAAAAAAGAGACCAAGGAAATAGACAGACACCAATAATCCATGTCTGGAAAAAAGTCCATTATTTTCCTTCAGCAGTCTTTTCAGAAATGCTTCGTTGTATGAAATGATTTGCAAAATAGTGAGAGGTCATGTAATTAGAGAGCGTGTAATGAGTTTTACACAAACAAGGCATCTTCAGGTTAGCATGAAATCTTCCAGTATTTTTGTCTAGACTCTTTCCCCTTTTTTACCACCTCTTCCCCTCCTTCCCTCTGAACAAGTAGATCATCTCTAAAATTGTCATGGTATCAATGAAATACAGGTGTGTTTTCTTTTCTTTTTAGATGGGAAGTATTTAAAAGCTGATAGAAATAATCCTTCTTGGCCAACATCTGCTATTATTTCAGAAGTTTTGATATGAATAATATGGAGAGATCTGCAGTCTCTGTTCTTTATATTGTGGATCTCATCATGGCTGAGGTGATCTCAATATCTATACTGTATCTATAAGACTGCCATACAGACATATGATTTCTATAGTGGGGGTGGGGAGCATGCAGGAAGAGAGGTTTAAAACAGACAGTGACATCCTAATATTAAAGAAGTCACAGAATGTTTTCTTCTATAGCTGTGATTTAACATTTTTCTTTTATATGGGCCATTTTTTCCTCTGCTATTTGTAGCATGTTTTTCCTTTGCAAACAGACTTAGACAGGCTTTACTTAAGGAAATTTGACAGCCCAAGATATGCCAGAGGCAGGCATCACTATTAGAAAGAGCATCATTTTGGAAATTTGAATATATTAGACAAGCCAGAGTAGGCAAAAAAAACAAATATGCAAAGCTGGAGTGGGGAGAGAGGGCCGGGATGCACTGTGGGAGATGACCTTAGAAACATTAGGGGAAGGGAAGAGCAGGACACTCTCACAGCTATGTGCTAGCTCATATTTTCTCCCATTAATCATTAACACCCTGGCATGAGTCTCACAATCAGATTGCTGTTGTCTTGTCTTCAGATCCCATAGTCTCCTGTCTTTTTATTATTACTCACCCCTTTTTCAGCTCACACTTTCCTTGCAGCATGTTTTGTGAGTCACAGATCTGACTGCAATAGCAACTGGATGTGAGGAGTGAGAGCTGGGCTTAGGAGCTATAAAAATCATATGTTTATCTCAAGAAATAAGTTTGACTCAAGAAATTAAGAGTACACAAGATGATTGTAAACAAAATGTAGAACTTGGCAGATGTTGTAGCTGCCCTCATTCAGCTTGCTGTCTGTTGGGACAGAGAGGACAGCTCACAAACAGTAAAAAACAGTGATGGTCCAGTTCTCCTTAAGGAATAGGACCCCTCCAGTTGCTGTATTTGCATCCCCACTTGTTGTGTCACTCTCTTTCAGCATATCCTATTCTCCCAGCCCCAGTTTCAGATGTTACCCTTTTCCACAGCTGGCAGTTAAGAAAAGTACAGCACTATAAGTAACTGCATAACCTTATTAAAGCTCTGGTTTTGTTTTGTGGGTTTTTTTCATCATTTCAATCTCTAAAAGTCAGTTGGCTATGTACATACAAATAAAGTAAAAAGTAATATTCTTATCCAATAATTATTCTCCAAGCCAGCTGGATGATTTGCATTGACTAAGCATGCTCCACATTCTTGATAGAATATATATGAAAAGAAGGCAATAAAAATAAAATAAATGCCATACAGTACTCAACCTTGTATTACTTTTCAATTATCTAAGGCTAGAGTGTGATTAACTATGAGAAAAACAATAGTTTGGTTTTTTTGTTGTTGTTTTTGGTTTTGTTTTGTTTGTTTGTTTGTTTTTTAAATAAATGCATTTTTGATCTCTGCCAAACACAGCTCTTCATTATGCAAATAAGCACTGTGGGTCTTTGTTGTTGTTTTGTGTTTGTTCATATTCCAGCCAAATTAAAGAATATTTTGGCAGGAGCTTCATGTCTTCTAGCAGTCATATGCTCTTGATTAATCACGTGTAATGGCCAAACAATGTGTGGGATGAAGTAATTTCATACCAATCACTACCCATTATTTAAGAACACTTTGACGCACTGCCTTATGTGTCCCATCAGAGACCCCAGGGCGAGAGAGAGAAAGTTCATTCTGATATGTGTTACAAGAACTGGTGGAAATCACTGGCAAATAGAGCAGGACCATAGAAATAAAACATTAGCAGAGAAGCTTGCATTTCCTCTTTATTACAGGCAATGGGGATTGATGAAGCTATAGCAGTAAAACATTTGGTTTTGAATGGATTATCGTTCCTTCTTTCATGACAGTGTGAAGGTTTCCTCTGCTGTGCCAACCATGTGCAGAATTCAGGTTTATCAGTTAGTTTCACTGCTGGAAGGATGCTTAGCCCAAAAAACTGAGGTCCTTTGCGGTCTCCACAAGGCTCTGATCTCCAGGCACAGCCTCACAGTCTGCAGTCCTCACAGTCGTCTGCCCCATGCAGTTGCCTCAGTCTCATGCAGATACACAAATCTCAGGTTCCCATATGGCTCTGTCATCCAACAGGGAATGATAACCCTTCCAATCTTGCAGTCAAATGCATTTCATGCCCTGCCTCCCTCACCATCTCCCAACCGTCCTCTTTGCTGGGCATGTTAAATAGCACGAGGTCAAGAGATACAGAATCTCGCGATTTTACCCCTAAACTGGTTACGGCTTTGTTTCCTCCTTGGGTAGGTCCCACTTCATGATGTGTAGGTCCACACATTTCACCAGGGGAGTGATCTGACAGAGAGAGAAAAGGGTTAGGACAAGATGACACAGCACACATGCAGCGGAGTGGTAACAGGGGGATGCAAGTGAAAAGAAAAAAAAAAGGGGGGGACACGTGGTTGGGTTGGCACTCAGGACAGCTATCAGAATAATGCACATGTGCCCATTTCCAGCCATTTCAGGGCTAGATGCTATTGAGTTATCAATAAATACGCGTTGTCACTGTGAGGTAGTTCTTCAGAAAAAAATCTGAAAATGGTGATGTGGGTGAGGATTGCTTTGGCAGCATGCCACGGAAAAGCTAACATAGCAGGCACCATGTGTCCTGGTAGGCCTAAAGGAGATGTCCAGGTAACACTTCACTCAGCTTCCCACCATAAATTAAGAAAGGACAGGAGAAAGGGAGTAAATAATCATTAGGTCTGCATTAGCTCTGATGTAGCCAAGTAATAACGTTTACTTGATACCACGAGCATGAAGGCATCTGGGAAAGAGTTAACTTCACCAAGGGTCCTTTCCTTTGTTGAGTGGTGAAGGTAATTTTACCTTCCAGTCCTAAGTGACCAGCCAATCCATCTGAATGGACAGTGTTTGCATGTATGTGTATGTATATATTTTCTATATATATACACACATGTGTATATACATATATACTAGTTTTAAACTGTAGTTGAAGAAGGCAGGAATAATTTTGCCAGGAAATTTTTATTGACTTCATGTGTATATTCCATGAAATTAACTTGTTAACTTTGTGGGTGTGTCCCAAATATTAAGCTTGGGAACATGTGTTCCTTATTTTCACCACTACAAAATGAACAAAAAGTTTGCTTGGTTGCTGGCTAGATTTTTGTGTCAAATCCTAAATGAACTATTAACCTCTCAGCTTTCACAGCAGTTGCTGGAATCGATGGGATCCGGTTTGCCACCCACAGATCATGAGTAATTTGTATCAAAAAGGAACATATTTAAGGGGAGCTTGAGTGGAACTAGCAGTGATGCGTCTGGCATTTTGTAATCCTGCCATTGGCTAAACCCTCTGACAATGTATCACAAGTTTAATCACATTAAAGCAGAAAGCAGAAAATGTCAGGAAATACTGAGATGGCTTAGCTGATGAATGGCAGACAGATGGAGAAAAGGAGAGGGGATTTCACTTTTCAGTGATTTGCTATCATTGTACGAACAAGAAATTCTCAAAAGTTTGCCCTCTTCATCTGTAGTAAACCCAGTGTATGGAGAAGGAGTTCTGCAAATAAAACAGATATCAGGATGGAGAATCCGATCATTCATTTTCCTGCTTCACACAAGTGGACTTCTGAGAAGGCAAACTAAGTGCAAATGCAACACTCATTGTAAAGAAACACGTAAGTTTCAAATTTCCTGTGGAAGAATTATATTTCCTTCACTCCTCTTGCCCACATTATGCCTCATGGAGAATAAAAATGGAATTAAGAGTGAAAGAAACTCAGAAGGACTCTGCACACATTATTGTAAATGAATGCATTTTGGAATGCCTACTTTTTGATTCAACTCAATACAGTTGAAAGTCAGTACAATAAATGCTTTCTAGAGTATACTTAGAGCTGTCTTCCATGTGCTGCCGGGTAATTGCTGCAAGGGTTCACAGCAGCAAAACTGTTGCACTTCAATCAAACCCAGCTGGCATCTTCTCTCCAGTTGTTCCTGGTATTGCCTGCTCCTTCACCATGATATTTTGAAGAACCTGTTAATGCCACGTCAAACAAGTGTTGCACTTATGACCTGCACTGAAATGCAATAGGGGAAGTGGACTTGTTTAAAGGTGCAGTAATTTCAGGGAGCAATTCTTAATGGTGAAGTTCTGTTGGAACCCAATGCTGACATCCTATTATTTCTGGTAAAAATTGTCAATGATGCAATGTTTGACAAATGTGTAAGACCAAGATGGATCACTTGGAATAAGAGTGAAGCCACACAGCATGTTGCAGAATACTTGCAAATTTACAAGCTGATGAACATGATCTTGGAATGAAGCATTAGAAATAACTCATAAATTATGGAAGTAGGTAGCTGAATAAAGATTTCAAATTGTTGTAGCAAAAGGGACTGGCTTGAACCTGGAATACATTAACTGAAAAACATCAGGTAGGTGTAGAGAAATAGTAGTGAGATCATTCTGGAATTGATTTAATGTCTTCATATGAAAAAAATGGCCAATCACAAAAGGCTTTAAAATAACTGTGAAATTTCATTGATGATTAGGAAACTTGAGTTATAGGCAAATACTTCCAAAGCCTGATCTCTGGGCTTCACCCCTGAACAGACTACAGCAAAGTGAACATTTACAAAGTGAAATAAATGGGTGGGTGGATGAACTGGAAGCTGAAATTACATGAGCTAGAAGAAAGACACTTTTTTTTTTTTTTACAAAGGAAAATGTTCTATTAGGGCAAGGAGGGTTTCCCTCACTTGAAGTCTTTAAATCGAGATTGGTTATTTTTTCCCCATTTCAAATATGTATTTTATTTTAAATAGATGTTATAGACTGAGTGGAGAAATTACTATTTCATATCATCTGTGTTACAGAAAGATGAAAATGGAGGGTCACAGCAGTTCATTCTTGACTTAATGTGTAGACCTGTATGAAATTAGGGGCCAGTCAGTAGCTGGACTTTGGCCAGCTGCTGCAATTCTCTTCAGTGTCAGTGACCCAGACTCCTGGTGCTCACCGGTGAGCTGGTTACACTAACTCACCCTTTTGAAACTGCATTTCCCGGCAATTCCTCATTTCTATCACCTGAATAAAAAGTGTGTTTGAAACAGTAGAACAGATGCAAGGAAAGCTTTTTTATGCCTTTTGAATGCTGTGGGAGGAGGCTGCAGAGCTTCCCACACCACCAGCATGGCACAACTGGTTTGCACAGTCATTTTATAGCAGTGATAAATTTACCTGTGGTAATTATTAATTGCCATCCTATGAATATATCCAGTCCCCATGGCCAGGTGAGCACTCTATTCCCAGATTTGAGTGTATGCTCTAGCCACCTTTTTTTCTTCCAAACACAACATCCATACAAATCCTCTGTGCCTTGGTTTCCACTGGGAAGGAAACCCAAATACATGTCCCATACAGGGGACCGGAGCACACCAGTGATGTACACAGACCTCCTTTCTCTTTCTGTTCCTCCTTTTTTTTGCATCATGATATACAATAAATGGGGAATTGGACTCCAGAAAAAAAGGTAGAAACAGGTCATTCTGTTTCTGACAGGATGAAGTAAGTTTCCTTCCAAAAAGAAGAAAAAGAACATATACTGGTGGCTGCCACACCGTACCAAAAGTCAGCACTCAAACGCTGGCCTTGACACCATCTTTTGTCCGTGTGTCGCTACATCAGCATGACTACAGCATTTAGCCTGTTTGCTCCACTTCCATCTACTGAGCCTTCCTCATAGATTTTTTTTTTTTTTTTTTTTTTTTTTTTTTTTTTTTTGTGAGGCAGCTTTATGTGAAAAAAACTAGCAATGTAATGAACCTTGTCTCAAGACACAGCCCTGGAAAATCCAGTGTTTGGATAATGGATTATCAGTGTTGTTCTGGTACCTCACAGAGAAGGAAGAAAGACCTATGGAGAAGACCAAGCATCCTCTCAACTCCATGAGGCATACAGAGGAGTGCTTGCCAGAAGGCCTGATTTACTGCCAGCTCTCAAGAGGGAGAAAGAGCCTCTTACATCCCTAGTAGAGAAGGGCTGGAGCCTCTGAGAACAAGAATAGGAGAGGGGATCAGGTTTTATTTTATCACGCAGTCCTGACTGAATATAGCTCTTTAGTTCTCCTGCAGTGGAAAAGTAGGAGAAGATTCTTTCCACTTCTCATGCTCAATTAAAAAACTGAAAATAGGAGGGAAAAAAAAAAACCAAACCACCAAGGAAATAGCATCTAAAAATCCAAGTTTATAAAACATTCTATAATAACAAATCTCAGTAGAGACTATACTGCCTCTGTTTACCCTGCACCATATTCTTCTGTGACTCAAAAAAAATTGGGAAAACCAGACTCTTCCTATCAAAGCCGGGATTTTTTTTCCTCCAGTGCAAGGCCAGCAGCAGACTGTTGGTTGAGTACCTGAGAAAGAAAGTTCCAGCTTATTGAAACTGCTTCTAATAAGTGCTTGAGTGATTCCTGGAATAGCAGAAAGCTGAGTGCCTGAATGTTTTGGCACACATAAGAAGAGTAAGGCAGATGTTAGCCTCACACCTCCATCTATTTGAATAATATATATTGTACAATATCCAATTTGGCTACCCTCAGTCTCTCATTCAAGCTGCTGCTGCTGTTCACTCAGACAGGCATTCAGCACTAATGACACAGCTTTAAATCAGAGCCTGCTCTTAAAAGGCAGCGTGCCTGCATCAGCATCTCTTTGGTGAACAGTTTTGAGGTGGATTTGGGAGTCAGAGCAAAGCGCTTCTTTCAGGTTACCGAAATGGAACCTCTTCCTGCTGCTGCCACAGAATTTGTGTAGAATTTGTTACTAATTTTGAGGGAAAATATCTAGATCTTAAGTATTTTACTGAATTCTTAAAAAAAGACATTTGAAAAAAAAAAAACAACCACCAAGCAAACAAACAAACAAACAAACACACCAAACCCTGAAACCATAAAAGGTTGGTTATGCTCAATTACTTACATAAAGAAGTAATCTTAAAAAAAACCCTCCTATCACAAAAGGGATCATATATTATACCCTGAAGGGAAGAAAAAAGAAAACAACAACAACAACAATAAACCCACATAGTATTTTCATATTATTTGAATTAGGAAATAATAATTGCTGCTAGGAACCTCCTTGACATCAGTAAAGTGATGCAAGGGATCAGAAGCTGAACAACACAAGAAAAGGTATAAGAATTTGGGACAGAAACCAAGTATGCTGGGAATATTCAAGGTCACAAAGTTTTAAAATCACCATGAAGAGAAAATGTAGTTCATTGCCTGACTGTTTTACAAATTCAGCCACCTGAATAAGGTTTCATCCAGCAGCTGCTGCTCTCAACAGAAGTAGAAATTAATATGGAAAGTACCTGTTACAACACTGTTGCCTTACGCAGCATCAATGAAGAATCTAAAACTAAAGGCTCAAATCTCTCCTAATTTAGGACCTAAGTGTTTTTCTTTTCCATTACTGTAAATGCTGTTGTCTTTTTCCCAGGGAAACACAGTGTAAAAAGACATTTATTAAATATGGCAAAATTTATCCTTTTCAAAGTAATAATGAGAGAAATTTATAGGTAAAGAATGAAAAATCTCCTTCACACCATTTAAAGCTATAAAAGCTGATACATGATAAGGAATAAATCTGTGTCTCCTAAGTCTTAGCCCTGTGCTTTGACCACATAAGCAAACAGCTCTGAGATGAAATTCTAAAGCTATGATGAGTAATAGCACATGAGGTTCATAAAAGTGTCCAAATAATGAAACAATGTGAATGGTCCTGCAAATTTCCTTATGGAAAATACTCAGTAATATGAATTCCTTCTGAAAAGACAGTTCATTATTAGGTGGACAACAAGATGCATCCAGGGATATATAGAACTGTCACTCCTCATTTTCCATATGCTGCCTGAAGATTAGGATGATTAATACATTATGCAGAAAGATAAAAATGTATACAGAAAAACGATGAGCCAAAGTTTTAACTGGTATAAACCAGTGCAAGCCTTTTGGAACCAGAGGTTTAAAACTGACTACCTCTTGCTGTAGATATATTTTCCTTCTGAATTTAATTTTCTTCTTACATGCACTTTTAGTTCCATAGCTGTAGTCATCTCATGAGCAATATGGTGTGTAATTTACTAGGACAGACAAGACCTGATCCCAATATTTGCAGTAAATAACCAGGTAAGTTACTCACTGGGAGCAGGTTACAGATTTTTTAATTTCTTCCTGTAAAGAATATATGCCAGCTTGTTAGAAAACGTTAAAACCAAGATCCTTTCTACACAGGTTATACATTTCATCTTTTAAAAGCTAAGCTGTTCATAATTAGGCTTTGAGAAAAATTATGAAGAATATTGTTAAAATGAGCAAGATTTTTTTTTTTATGTACCTTGATGGTAAATTTCATTTGTATCTGGTTTGAGCTTTTTTTTGCACGCTTTTCTTAAGGGATTCACAATCTGTTCTGCTGACTTTCATCCTGTTACAGAGAAATGACATTTACTATCTCACCGATAAAATGTGAGATGATTCTTTATTATTGGCCATGAATAAATTTGGAATGGAAATTAGAAATTTTCTAACTATCACAGCTGTGAGGTCCTAAAGAGCTTTGCAGCAGGACAGGTGAGAATAAAAAACTCTCTTGAATCTTAAAATGGGCATTTATCAATTCACTGAAAGGATTAGGTATTATGGTTGTCTGTGATAGCATTGAGACTGGTTTTGGTGATCTGGGAGGTTTCTTTTAGGTCTCTGTTCTGTTACAGTTATCTAAAATGGTTTAATTTTGTATGTTTAAAAGATATCTAGAAGTCATAGAAACTATTTTTCTTACATATATTTTCATTTTTAACCGACAAAATGCAAAAACATTACTGAGTATTTTTGATCTCTATATTAAATTGAACATTTATATTTTAATATTGTTAGGTAATGTTATTTTTTAATCTTCTCCAACAGCATTTAATAACTATTTTAATCACTTCTTTATTTATGGAGATGGCTTAGTTACTCTTCTTCCCTTGAATATAGGTTCTAGCAATTCAGTACTTATTTGTATCTCTATTTTACTATTCCTTCAGTACAATTTATTGGGGAAGCAAAACATGTTCCAGTGAAGCCATAAAGAGCTATAAAATAAAATGGAAGTGTACAAATTTTCTAGGAAAATAGTTTTGTGTATTTTCCTGGCTTTTTTTCTTTCTGTTCGCTAGTATGACAAGGATAATTTGAATTTCTGTCTCTTGAACAAACATGTAGTGCAACCTCTTGAAGAAGCCTAGATTTTTTACAAGTGATTAAGAGGTCATTGAACAGGTATATTCAAAGATATTTATTCCAGTCTCTTGAGCTGCTGAAAATTGCTGAACTTAGTGAAATCTATTTAGTTAGATTCAGCATATTATTGTACTGGACTAAAATTAATCATTTTATCACCTCTAGATCGTGCACAGCAAACAGCTGACTCTGAAGTGGTACTTAAATTCATTAGGAAATCATAGAAAATAAGTAGGTTTTTGTCCATCTGCCTAACTAAGGAGACCTACTGTCCCTGCAGTATTCTGTATACAAATTTGTTCAACTTTTAATTAAAAACTTCCAACCACAGAAGAAGCCTGCAACCATTATAGGCAACACTCTCCTGTGTTCCAACTGATAGAATATCTTGCTTAATGTCCAACATTAATCCCTCCTCCT
This sequence comes from Astur gentilis, assembly GCF_929443795.1. Lineage (NCBI taxonomy): Eukaryota > Metazoa > Chordata > Aves > Accipitriformes > Accipitridae > Astur > Astur gentilis. The sequence continues at coordinate 48,609,112 of NC_064881.1, read as the reverse complement.
GTAGTTTTAGCCATTGTTTCTTCTCCTGTCTGTGGTAGATACAGGAACAGATTTATTCCCCCTCTATTTCTCACTCACGTTTTTATTCACTGAATAAAACTTTAACTTACTTAATTATTTTCTTACAATGGATTATGAATTTCTGATCACTCTTGTTCTTATTCCTTCTTTGTCCAGTCAGCTAATATTTTTCTTCAACTGTGATATCTCAGTCTAGACAGATGATCTGGCTGCCATGTGGGACAGAAGACTTGCTTCATGGGTCTTTAAGATACCATGTCTGCTTACCCACCTCTGCATAGTTTTGCTTTTCTCTTATGATATAGTTGACTTCTTCTAGGCTTCTGAATCATCATTCACACCTCACACGCACACCCCTCGCTCCCCCAAAAAGGGTCTCTGGCAGGGGTAGCTATGTATGATTTGTCACATGATTTTTTTCTGTTGACTGTTCTTTTAATTTTTTTTTTAATTTTTTTCACAGTCTTCATCCTGTTACCAGCACAGGAAAAAAGTGTCACTCTCTCACACTGTAGCTGTACTTTATTCTTCTTCTACAGCCCTCTTTAATAAAAAAAAAAAAAAAAAAAAAAGAAGAAAAAAAAAAGAGAAAACATACAGCATATTGGACTCCAGGATACAGCAGTCACAACAAAATTTATTGTTAAACTATTTTAAAATAAAATAAGAAAATCGGAAAAATTAGCAAGTCAAATAAATCACTGTTTTGTTATTTCAAAATGTAATTTCTAGGAAAACAAACTTTCTTGGGGAAAATTGAATTCCAACCTGTTTCTCAGTCCCAATTTTTGTGGGAGAAATCTTTACAATCATATATAAATTTAGACATGAAGTTCAGAAGAGAATCTGATACTCTGATGAGTTTAAACAGATCTCTCAACATCTCAGAAACTAGAAAGCAAGCACATTCCACCTTGTCACTGCATGCAGTCACAAAGAGCTGCAAAAGCATTAAAATGACCTAGGGATATAAAAACACATGCAACAAGTTTATTATAAAGTAATCATGAATACATTCATATATTCAGCTGAATATTTTAGGGATATTTTTAGAGCACGATCAGCAATCTGGTATTCAAAGTCTGACTCCTGTTTTGAGACATGGTTCTGCCATTGTCATTGCCACCCACATATCTCTGACTGTGGTTTTGTATTAAATTGTCATTTTTTCCCCAGGGCAACTGCTGCATGAACACAGGACATGGCAGCATAGCTTAGCTCAAACTTGGGAACTTGTTGGCAGGAAAGCAAGCTACTTATAATTGAAGGGAAAACAATTCCAAATTTCACATATAACTTTTTATAACTAATCTGATACATACATCAGAATATTTCTATTGAATTATATTAAAATATTTTCATTTAAAACGGTTTAAGAGTCTTTCCTCCAGACTCTGAGTAGTTGCTTAAGGTCATGCATTCAAATATGAATTTTAACTCTTGCACTTAGCAGCATCATTAAGAAACAATGTTAAGATCTTGTTCACTGGCCAGTGATTTTCCCCAGATATAGGTCAAACATTTCAGTATACAATGAAAGAGAATCAAAACCTTTACAGAGAAGCCATTGATTTACACCCCTACCTCTCTCTCTGTGTAAATACACATACATCTTCCCATGGATATGTATGGTATTTTAAATATTACTATTCTTCTCTATTACATGTGTGAATGATCTAATGAAAGAATTTACACTGAAAAGATTTCTGGAAGTGAGCTGTGGGATGGACGTTGCATTCGTTTAACCTGTCTAAATAATGGAACATGATTTATTGTGGTTTTTTTTTTTTTCCTGTTCCACAACAAAATAAGATATCAGAACTTGAATCCTTCCATTCCTTAAACGCCCCGTCTCTCAAAATTGAAATCTTGACCCAGATAGTATAGATTAAAAATTTACAATGTAGCTAACACTGCTGGTAATAATTTCAGAGATGGAGAATAGTCCAGCACCCATGACTAGAGTTGGTTTGAAGAACTAACTAGTATAAAATGTTTTACAGGATGAGTAAGACAGTAAAGCCATCTTGTTGATCACTGCTTCTAAATTTTTTTAGACAAAGAATATAACAAGCTTCACTGTGAAAAAACAATTAACATTAGGAACTGGATAGAACTCGTCGAAGAAGCTTATGAGGTCAGGGCTATGGTCACGCTCCCTCCACAGGTATGGAAACACCTGACCTGATGTCGTGGTTTAACCCCAGCCAGCAACTAAGCCCCACGCAGCCGCTCACTCACTCCCCCCCACCCAGTGGGTGGGGGGAGAGAATTGGAAAAAAAAGTAAAACTCCTGGGTTGAGATAAGAACAGTTTAATAGAACAGAAAGGAAGAAACTAATAATGATAATAATAACATTTATAATTATAAAATGACAATAATAATAATAAAAGAATTGGAATATACAAGTGATGCACAATGCAATTGCTCACTGCTCACCAACTGATGCCCCGTTAGTCCCCGAGTGGCCATCCCCCCACCTCCACTCCCCCCAGTTTATATACTGGGCATGACATCCCATGGTATGGAATACCCCTTTGGCCGGTTTGGGTCAACTGCCCTGGCTGTGTCCCCTCCCAACTGCTTGTGCCCCTCCAGCCTTCTTGCTAGCTGGGCATGAGAAGCTGAAAAATCCTTGACTTTAGACTGATCATTACTTAGCACCAACTGAAAACATCAGTGTGTTATCAACATTCTTCTCATACTGAACTCAAAACATAGCACTATACCAGCTACTAGGAAGACAATTAACTCTATCCCAGCTGAAACCAGGACACCTGAAGGTGACCATGTCTGGTAGGTTAACCCTGGCTGGCCACCAGGTGCTTACCAAGCCACTTTCTCACTCTGCTGTTACAGAGTGCATTTTACTCTTTATTAAATATGTTACTACAGAGGCACCACCAGCATCACTGATGGGCTCAGCTTTGGCCAGCAGCGGGTCTGTCTTGGAGGCAGCTGGACCTGGCTCTGTCTGACATGGGGGCAGCTCCTGGTTGCTTCTCACAGAAGCCCCCCCTGCAGCCCCCTCACTACCAAAACCCAACCATGTAAACCTAATACACCATACCAAATAAAACAAGAAGTGACCCTTGCCAAATAGATTTATGAGTCGGGTCTGAGAGCAGTGTTATGAGTGAGTGACCCTATATCTAACATAATGAACCCCAAGTTGCAATGTAAGGTCCTACTATCTGAAGTCAGCAAATAGCTTTGAAACGTGCTCCAGTCCACTGGAGACGTCCTCGGTAGAGGCCCTGGGTAGCTATCAAAGTGTGAAAAGGGTAACCATGCAGAACATATCTACATAGTACAATGCATTATGTAGTAAAAAAAGATACCAAAGTCACAACTAGCTGGATAGAAAATAACTGTGGGCGAGACACCAGGATATAACTCCCTGGTAATGTGACTATGCTATAGGAACAGTCTGAGTATCTCTTTGCACCACTGGGTTGTGCAGAGGGTCCTGCTGGGATACTCTTAGATCAGAGAAAGTAAATGGGACACAAAATCATTTTATTTCCATCCTCCAGAATGTAATTCCATGTGAAGTGATCTGTTCTTAGTCCCGTAGAGATGGCAGAGGTTTAGTCAGCCTTTGCTGTTATAAGAAGGGTGGGCTGAAATCTTCCTCATTCCTCACTCCTCTCAGTAAGACTGTACAGCAAGGAGTCCTCTTACTCCCAGGTTCTGTCTTCAAAAACAGCCACAAAAGGCAATTAGGAAAAACAATAGGAAATGCCAAAAACAAACATGAAAAACTCCACATTGACTTGGCTTTTTTCACAAAGTAGTTTTCTTTCCTCTCCTTGAGCATAATAAACTGACATTTGCTATTTTTGTTACCACTGTTTACACCATAAAGGTATGCAGGATGTATAATACAGATAAACTCTTAACGTGTTAAGCAACCTCACAGGTCAGCCTCTGGACTATATCAGGGTAGCTCCTTTCACATCCCACAATTTATTCTAGTTTCAATCAGATGCAGAACATGGTCCTTAATTTGAATTTTTTTTTGACTTTCAAATACTTTATCTTTCAACATTTATGATTCACTTATGCCTCTTTTTTTATTCCACAGCTGATAAAAAACAGTGGCTACCATCAGATATATGTACTCAGTATTCCTTCTATCTCATCTGCATTTGATATACGTATATATGTGTATGGGTAGTAGCAGGTTTACCTGCCTGAGACACTGAATCAGAAGTTGATACACACAGCAAGACCAATGTAATGTTTTCAGTTGTTGTCATAAGTCAAACCTTAGATACAAGATTACTTCCCCTGATTTCAATAATATGGATATGCTTTCAATCCTCACACATGGTCTCAAAGTGAAGAAAAAAGATGTTTCATTTTACAAGATGTTTCATTTACACCATGCAGGCTCTCGTTCCCATATTTTCATGTGACTCCTAGCTCAGTTTCACCCAAATGCTGTAGTTCTCATGTGAAGTCTTGGAATCTAGGACACATGAGACTAACTGATGAAAAAGAAAAGGTCATCTCATGGAGTAATTATATGGCAGTCAGTGAAACCACATAAGTAGGAAGAAATCTTGCCCTCATGGAGCAGAGGTGGCACAGCCTGGAATGAAAATAAGCCATGTGTAAGCCAGGCTTACGAAGCAGTCACATTGCCCTTCAACTCTTTGAAGAGCTTTTGTGTTAATCAGTGGGTGAATTTCATCTGGAGAAACAAGCCTCATTTAATTTACTGCAAATCCTGTGCAAACCACTGATTTGCATGCTTAATTTTGCATTGCTAATTCTTTAAAATGTTGAACTTCCTTAAATGCAGATGATTGATAGAAAAATCTGCCTTGAGGTTCAGCACACAGAGGACAGGTATGTTAACATCTCATTCCACTTAACATGGGAAGGGTGTATGCTTGGGGTTTATATGACAAACATGACTTCTGCTGACTTTCTTCTTAGAGAGTAAGGTGATCTAATGATGCCAAAAGAAAGGGAATTCGTGCAGAGAAAAACAGGAACTTACGGGGGGGGGGGGGGGGGGGGGGGCGGGGGGGAGAAAAAATCTTTCTTTAGAAGAATGAAAACTAGAAACCAACTGATAACTTTATGAGATTGCTCATGCTTAAACAACTTATCTCTGCTAACTTTATCCATCTAAAAGTTCAGCATCTGTTTGGAGAGAACTACAGCCTGTTAAAGAGGCAGCTCTAGAGGATGATAGATCCCATGTAGAGATATACTTCTGATATGAGTGAGATATATATGACCACTTAGAAGTTCCTCTTTTCTCATTCATTAGAGGATTACTGAAGTGACTGGGGAAATAACTTCCTTGTCCTATATATGCTGCTAAACAGGGATTGTTCTCTGGCTCTGAGGCAAATTTGCACTGACAAATCATGCCTATACTGCATAGTATTTGGCACTGTGTCTCCTCTGGACACCCTGATTGCCTCTTTGGAGTCATAAAGAAACATAATTTTTGTGTGCGTGTTTTTCTTTTTTTTTTCCAGTTCAAATATCATAAATAATGTGATGACTGTATAGCAACCTCTCACAGTGGTGTTTTCACACCACAAATCTGAAAGTGTGTGTTACAGGCCCTTGGGCATGGCAGATGGTAGTGTTTGAGAGCATACATCCTCATGGAACAGTGTTAGATGGCTTTGTAGAGTGTAAAGAACCAAACCTGGTGCATTATTGTCTGAACAGCCTGTTGGGACTTGTCTCTGGTGCATGTTAGTCTCCGAACCAACTGGGCATTGTTCAAGAAAGTGTTAGTTGGCACATAATGATCATTACAGGATAAGCACAGACCAGAGCCTGAGTCCACACCCTGGTCCTGTTTTATTTACCAATATACATGCAGCCCCAGATGGCTGAAGTTAAGTGAGATAAGCAATTCAGACTCGTAACAACAACAGCCAAGAGCATAATTGCTCACCAGCTATACCCAAATATGAAAAACAAACACTCACACTCTTTCCCTTGTGTTTGTTCCTGGAGAAACACAGAACAAAAATACACAAAAGCTCACTCACATCAATGTAAAACTTTAAAGGTTTAATTTGATTTTCAACTTTAATTTCCAATTTTAAAATCTTGTAAGACTGGTTACTTTTCTAAATTAAAGTGTTTTTTAACTAGTGTTAAATGAAACAGGGTATGGGGTTTTTGTCAGAAGAAATAAAAGAAAAATAGTAAAACTATTCACTAAAGTTTATTCAAAGTCAAACTCAAATTTTTATGAGTGAAATTAAATTGGAGATTAAAAGTTTGATTCCATTTCCTAAGCATATGTCTTGTACCAATTTCAACACTTTAAAGTATCAGCTATCTGCATGGAGTTCATATATAAGACACAAGACTTATAGGAAAACTAGGGTATTTTAGAAGACAAGCGGGATAACTACAGCATCTCATATAACACTAACTGCCTTTGTTCAGACAACAGAATTGAGCACATGATGTCTACAATAGATGTCAGCAGTTTGGCTGTTGACACAGATTGGCAGTTGTTTTGGGTTTCTGCAGAGGGGTTTTGGTAGTGGGCAAGGGACTACAGGGGTGGCTCCTGTAAGAAGCTGCTAGAAGCTTCCCAGGCTCCAAATTGTATCCACCTGTGGCCCAGGCCTAGCCCATCAGTGATGGTGGTAACACCTGTGGGAGAACAGATTTAAGAGGGGAACCTGCAGTCAGTGGGATGTGAGAGGAACCCCTCTGCAGATCCTGAGGTCAGTGAGGAAGGAGGGGATGCCCCCGCAGCCCGTGGTGAGACCAGAGAGCAGGCTGTCCCCCCCCCAGCCCACGGAGGGTAGCGGGGGAGCAGATGCCTGCCTGCAGCCTGGGGAAAGAGGAGCCCATGCCGGAGCAGGGGGATGGATGCTCCACAAGATGGCCGCCGCTCCATGGGGAAGGCTGCGCTGGAGCAGGCTGGGACTGAAGATCAACCTGTGGGAAGGACACGCACCAGGGAAGTTTGGGGGTAACTGCAGCCTGTGGAAAGTGCTCATGTTGGAGAAGTTCATGAAGGACTGTCTCCTGGGGGAGGGACCCTGTGGTGGAGCTTGGGACAAGTGAGGAGTCCGCCCCCTGAGGAGGAAGGAGCGGCAGAGACAAGGTGGGATGAACTGACCCCAACCCCCATTCCTTGTCCCCCTGCACCACTGGGAGGAGGAGGGAGAGAAATCAGGAGTTGAGTCGGGAAGGAGGGAGGGGGTGGGGGGGAAGGTGTTTTAAGATTTGGGTTTTACTTCCTATTATCCTTGTTTTGATTTGATTTGTAGTAAAATCAGTTGATTTTGATTTTTGCCCAAGTTGAGTCTGTTTTTTGCCTGTGACCATAATTGGTGAGTGATCCCTCCCTGTCCTTGTCTCAACCCACAAGTTTTTCTCTTTTATTTTCTCCTCCTCATCCTACTTGGGGGGGAAGAAGTGTGTGAGTGGCCTCATGGTGCTTTGTTGCCAGCTCAGCTTAATCCACAACAGCTGTATACTTCATGGACAACTATAGACTACAGATTTTATATACATATTGTCTGACCGAACGTATGACCTACTTTAGATGACGCATACCCTAAGCTTTGCTAACTATATTGAACTAGCTCTCTAATGAGTTTGGTGGGATCCTGGGCAACTAGCTCAGTTACAGAAATTTAGACTGTAGAGGTATGTTTTGTTATATAGATCTATACTCAGTCAGTATTCAACTTGTAGATATAAGGTATAAACAAAAACTGTAATAAACACAGTATTTTGATCCATGTTCCTTTTATTTCTGAGAATACTAGTGGTTTTCTTGAGTTCCTGCTGGGCTTGGCTAGACAGTGTTTCTCTGTGACCATAAGCATCTCATTGTGGAAGGCATCTGGTGACTGATTGTGCTGTGGAAGGGGAAGGTCAGTGCTATATGTGAGTTATCCAACCCTTACTGATCAATGTGCCTTTAAGGCAAGTTTACCCGTGAGAAATGCACAGAGATTACCTGTCTCAAAAGGAAATTTCCCCTGACTCATTTTGGCCTTGCCAGATTTACTTGACTGACAACTTCAAACTTAAGGTAACAAACCTTCTACATTTATTTCATTGAGAAATATTGTGAAGCTATTTCCATCAGTGTTTGATAGGTGGGATCTCAGCTACCAGAAGGCCTTATAAATGATTCTGGCTTTCTCTGGAAACTTTATACCTAATCCCAACACTTGGCTAAGGTAAATGGAAAGTAATGACAAATCTCAGGAAAGTGATTGAGATGCTACTGGTTGGGGGCTTTTGCCTTTTAAGTATTTCTCATTGGTATGATTTTCAGCAGGCCACTCAGGACCTCAGATAATTAAGAAATATGCAGCCAGTAATGTTTCAATTCTGTTGAGCTTCCTCAGAGATGTACTTTCCTAGCTAAGTAAGCGACTACACTCTCAAATACAGGAAAATGTCAGTCTCAAAATATGTCCTTAATGTTTTCCTGTGGTTTTAGCAGAAAGATGTTTACAGTTTAAGATGATGCTGATGCAGATGATGGAGTGGTTATCACTGCTTCAGCTTCCTCAAGTCCATGTTTTTTAATAGCAGTAGTGTCTTTTTCCCCAATTTGCTCCAGCTCTGAGCAGCAATAAACAGAGCTCTGTTTACTAACACAAAGCATTTCATTTCTTCACGGTGTCATGAATACAAAACAAACACAGAACATTACACAACTGGTGACACTTAAATGTAAGTCAATTATGCAGGTTTAATGTATTATACACATAGCATCTGTACATGCAACAGCATGGGAGTGAAAAGCACTTAAATAATTAAGTTAATGGGAAAGTACTGGGTAATTAAAGGGCACAGAGGAGAACAAATGGAATTTGTTCAGTGAGAGGGTTTATACATTTGTGAAACAGGGAGGATGGCATTTTATAGCAAAGCTATGGTCTACCCCTCAGCTCATGAGTAGATGGTTGATGAGAACTTTCTCATCCCAGCCTTGCTTTCTGGAATTGCTTTTAAGTCTTTTTATGGATTTGATTATGATTTTACGCTACAGTGGCATTGTCCCTGGTTTATACTGGAACCAAGGACAAAAAAAAGACACAAAAGCAATTTGGGATGGAAGGAAAATGGCCTAAAGTTCATTACAAAGTGGTAAGAATATGGATGGAAAGAAAATTTTCTGGAAACTAGTAGCTCCCTGCTGCAGTTATGGCCATAAAACTGTGAGTATTTATGTTTCTTCTAATATAACCATCAATAAAATTGTCGATGATGATGCTATAAAAATGTACGGATCTGCTCTGCAAAGTAAGTATAAGAACATGTGGCCGCCTTACAATAGCAGACTTCTTCCTTCTGTGAAGCCAAAATGCTATTGTCTAATTGAAGTGTTAAACATAACTGTACCTGGCATACTGCCCTCCACCCAGACTCACACTGCTTTACAATCATCAAGGCAAAATTTATGTGTGGTCAGACAGCTGGTGTGAGGCCTATATACCACTTACATCCTACTTATGTCTTCATGGGACTCTTCCTGAGTGATAGGTAAACTTCATTAGTGCTGCTTAACAAGGAGAGAACCTTCTGTACAAAGAGGTCATATGACTTGCTTATATTTAAGTCAGGAGAATAAACAGAGCAGCATATTGTCCAGAGGTTATTTTAAAAAGTAAATGAAAAAAAAATATTCCTCATTCCAAGGACTTTCAGGAAACTGGTGAAGAGTTGACAAGGAGAAAGAAAAGCTCATTTTATCTCTCTTTTTCCATGGTGTATAAGAAGACAGATCTCTACACTAATAGAGTTTTGTAATTTCTCCTTCTATCTTTCTAATAATCCTAGGATGGATTTCACTTGGTCTTGATTGAGTCCATTTAAGCACTTTACTACTAGTTCCATATTAATCTGATCCCCTGAGATACTCAGAAAATGACTGTCTCTTAAGGACACTGTATCATTCTTTAATGAGAAAAGAAATTAAGTATATCACAGCTATGTCAGGATCCTTTGTTATTTGACTTTCAGTCTTGCTCCAATTTAGATTACTTTAGATAAAGAAACCTGCTTTCACAGTAACCACTGTCATAACCTTGCTCAAATATGTGGTTACTTTTCTTTCTATGCTAATGTAAATTCAACTAAAATAAATATGTGATTTATTCACTACCCTAGGGAAAAACACTGTCACTTATTTAACAGAATAGAAAAATATAGGTGCAAGGCTGATTAAACATAGCACTATGGTTTGGGTTTTTTTTCCTCTGCTGAAATATCTTCAGTTTTCATGAAACTTTGTGAAAGAGAATATGTGGTAAAAATGGGAAGACACAATATGCTGTACAGCATCATTTATATATAAAAAGTAATAAAGATAGGGGCAACTGCAGTTCATGTCCTTTCACGTTGACAGAAGATGTGTTAGCTTCTTTATCTCTTCCTTTACAAGGCTCATTTGATTCAAAGTTACCTCCTTTGACTGGAAAAACAGCAGAGGAAACTAATCAGAGAACAGCACAGATTTTTTCAAGCAAGATGACACTCGGATATCCAAAATGAGATGTTCATAAGTGTTGAGCACTATGGTCTAACTGTGCTCCTAGTGAAATGAGGGCCAACTTCAGTGGAATAATGTGGAATATGTCAGAAACTGTTTTCCTCTGGAGTTTATAAAAAAAACAAAAGAACACAAAAAAACCAAACCCAAAGAGAAATCCACAGAAAATATGATAAGGTAATATAATGATTTCACTTATCTGAACTCCAGTCACTTAAGTTGTTTAAGTCACTACTGAGAGTGCCAAGAAAACCTTTGACTTAGACTACATGAGTGTCATTATGCATACTCCAGAGCTAGCAGTGTTTTGCTTCATTCACAGCTTGTGTCGATATCCTCTGAAAACAGTGGAATGACTTTAAAGGACTTTAGTAAATTAAACATTCTTGATTGATACTGTTCTCTGGCACCAACTGTAATGGAACAACCTTTGTCTGTCCTGTTAAACACTATTCCCTAGAATTATGTGCTTTCATCCAAAGTGCTTATTGGGAATAGTCTCTGGACCATGATACATCCTGAGTGCTGGTTGGGAATTGATCGGGACACTGCTAGTTGAAGCAAGACAGACTATGCAAAGGGCTGCTCTACCAGTACCCATGACTATGTTTCAGGGCCAAGAACATTTTCTGTGCTCTCCCTAAGTGTAGTTGTAGCCTTGCCTCCTATGTAGGAAGGAGCTTGGACCTTCTTTGGGAGTGGCCTAGCAGATGTACCCCAAATCAGAGACTATTCTGATGAAGGGACTTTCTGCTGTACACAGTATTAGGTAACACACATACACACTTATATCTATGAGTTGGGCATGACTGCAGTTTCAGGAAAAAAAAAATCAAGGCAGAGAATTTACTAATGGATTGATAGCAGATCTCATTTACACTGTCAGTCTGTATGAATGTCAGTAGAGTAAGGAGATTGAACAATATAATTTGAATTTGAATCCTGCTTGTTACTGAGCTTCAGCTGTTCTTGAGTATATGACAGATGGGCATGGTGAGTGGTTCATTCACCACCATTGTGTCCCTCAAAGTTACACAGAAGAATAAGAAGAGCTTTGTTCACTCTCATGATACTCATTTTGGCTATAATTTCAAGAATTCAGAGAGTGAATCAGTACTATTTATTACCCTTTGATGGAATCTGGAGAACAACAGACTCATTTGTAGTTAAGAGATCATCTTTCTTCCCTCTGACAGCACTGATGGATGATGATAATTTCAAAAAACTTGTCTTTCATTTAGTATATAAGAAGATCTCAAATTTTTAAATTCTTATCCTTGGCTTTCCACTGCTCTAGATACACTAGGTCCCATGCTCCCAGACATTCAGTTTTCAACATCTTTCTCTGTTTCTCTGTGGAATGGTCTGCAGGGAGAACTGTCCTCAATGACGTTAATGACTCTACCAGTAAAAATCTATCTCAAAAGCAAACTGAGCACTGACAAATCAAATAGACCTCAAATGAAGACAAAATGTAGGTTTTGGACAATGTTCCATTCATAATATTAAGCCAAGCCTGGATTCCCAAAGGATGTGAGATTCAAAGACAGTTACTCACAACCTCCCATGGGTAGACCAAATCCCAGTCAGTTCCTGAGCAAAAGATGGCTAACCTCCTTAAATACCCTCCTCTCTCTTTTTACTGCTGAGCATGATTTTATATGACATGCAATATCTCTTTAGTTCAGGTCACCCTGCCTGGTTGTGTCCCCTCTCAACCTCTTGTGCACGCCCAGTCAATTCACTGGGGGGCAAAGTGAGAAACAGAGAAGGCCTTAATGCTGTGCAAACAGTGTTCAGCAATAGCTAAAATACTGTGTTATCACCATTGTTTTGGTCGCAAATGTACGACACAGCTCCGTACCAGCTGTTATCCCAGCCAGACCCAGTACAAGGACACAGGAATGGCCAAGGCATCATCTGATTAACTCTTATATTCAAAGCTGGAGCATGCAAAATTAAATATTCTGAAATACGGTGAAATAAGTCGTCGTTTCCCCCCCTCCCCCCCCCCCCCCCTTAAAATAAAACTCTCAATCACCTAGATCTCTCTCTCTATTTTTAGAATGGACTATATACAGGCTCAGAACAAAAAAAATTTGCTCTGCAGCAGCGCTTCCACAGATTACTGTGGAAGCTGTGTGAATACTAAGATAGTAATTCAATCTACAAAGAAACCTTAAGAAAACGATAACAACAACTAAAACATCAATGCCACAAAATGTATCTGTGTCTGCCAAATGCAATTTTTGCTAAAGTAGTTTCAGCTAAGATGGTCCTGCTTGGTGTGACACCATCTGTTGAATCTCCCTTGCTCATGTACTAGTAAAGAGTAAGTGGCAACTTTACATAATTTAAAATAAAACCATCAAATGGGGAAACAACTTCTCAATTATAGTCATGAAAAAGATCAGGTGGTCTCTTACTCATCCTACGGACCATTGCACAACTGATTTCACATATAGGAAGACAGTTACTCAACCTTTGATATAGCCACTGTTTACACAGCCTAACACTGGAGGAAAATATTTTTTCAATCAGCTGCTGCTTAGTTGAAGTACTAATTTTTTGTATGTTTTTGGGGGGGGGTTGTTTGTCAGAAAGGGGGAAGAACAATGGGAATTCAGGCATAATTTCAAGAAATAACAGAATATGTTTCACAATATTTGAGAATATTTTTTCCTTACTTCTTCTGTTTTATATGCCCGATCAGATTAGAGAGAAAAAAAAAAAAAAAGAACTGCTTGCTTCTCCTGCTATTCTCACTGGATTTTTTCTCCCAATTATTTATGAATTTCAGCTGATGGTAATTCTCATGACCTAGATTTTCAACACACTTAGTTGAAAGGTGATTCATGAAGGAAAGCACAGTGATAGTTGCAATGTAAAGGTTTAGTACTGGTTAGAAGAAGAAAAAGGGATTGACTGATGAATAAGGTCTGAAACAGATTCCTCTTTCCAAAGGAATATGAACCACATTCATGTTTGTTCAGGAAGCTTAGAAAAAGAAGATTTGGGGGCCAGAAGGCAGGAGATTGGCAAGCATTGGCTAGGAAACTCTTAAACTGCTTTAGGTATTTGCCATGAGGTAAAATATTGCCACTTCAAGAAGTAAGAGCAGAGCACTAACAGGACATTTTCGCTGATATAGCTTTTAACTTGAATAAGGATCAAGTCATGCATAAGTTATTATTTTTTAAAGAAAGGAGCAATTGCATTCGATGAAGCTTTCCCTAAGCACAACTCTCCATCTGAACTTGCTCTTCCATGCAAAAAGCTCAGAGCACACCAAGGGTTTAACCCACAAAGCTGCAGTCGAGAGTACCGCTAGACAAGCGCACAGGTTAGAAAACAAGTTTGCTGAGAAGAGTGCCAGGTCACTGCCATAATTATAGATACTGACACAGAACCAGAAGCTTCACCTCCAGTCCTCTGTAGCATGGAACAAAATCATCAGAAATCAGCCTCCTTAAATCAGATAATGTCTCTTCCAGGCCTCCTTGAGCACCAGCTGCATCTTGCAAAAGAATATTTATCCCGATTAACACAAGTGGACTCTGAAGAAGTGTCACGTGGCTGTGCCATCAATCTGGAAAGAGCAGCAGCTTAATGTTCCAGCATGCAGTGATGAGGCAAGATAAACAGGAGGTTACTGCACACGCTACACAATTGCAGCTCTCCTGAATCCTTGATTTTACGTCCTTACAGCCCCTTCAGGACTCCAGCGCTGATTATGAAGATTATGAACATTCAGGTATTTAAGTCAGACGTTCAGGCTAACATCATGCAGGACCTGGTATCTTCCCACAGAAATCAAGCAACGGAGGTGGTATATCAAGCTCAAGTCCTGCTTCGGGGCTTTTGCTAGCACACAGGCATTTTCATTCTTATTTATTCATTCTTTTTGAGCTGCTAGTGGACTTATCACAAGGGAGAAATCTGCTGGCATCAGGGAGTTAAAGGGAAATTTATTTTGAAAAACAGGTTTTTAAAAAGCTATTTTGTTTTAATGAGCAGTCCCAGATACCCAGAACTCCTGTCTTACTGTGGAGATTAGGGCTTTCCCAAAGTAGCCTAACCACAGAGGTGTCAATTCCCATCCCAAGAGAACAAACATAGTTTGAATGTCTGATTTCAAGACACGTTCTCAGCAGTGATTTCCCCGCTGAGCCAAATTGGCTTATAGAGGAAAATGAAGAGGATATCTTCTTATTATTGTTATATGAATAACATATACATACATATATGTGTATACACACACACATACACATAAACGTACACATACACACATCTACATATACGTACTTATTCTACTACAGGTTATCTGTGCTAGGAGACGTTAGCACTATTCATTTTTTATCCCAATGCAAAGTAGAGTATCATATCATTGTCACACTGAAATTTAGGCATTAAGTTTCCTGCAGCCCTGAGTTGACTCTTCTTTTCACATCCCCAGCTGGAAGGCTTGATTTCTAGGCTGTACCTTGCTGCAGTCATTGCTAGTGGGTTTATGTTATCAGACAAAGGAGTAGGAGCCGCAAGTCAATTATTGATAACCTTCTGGAGGAACTTGGCTCACTGGACCCAGCCCAAAGCATAATTTAGCCTTTGGGATAGAAAATAGTGTTTGAGAATGCTCATCAGAGAAAAGAGGTCTGAAAGAGGATAAGCTTGAAAAGGAGCCTTGAACTAGAGTTTAGCTAGTGTTAGTTGGGAATTACTGAAGCCCCAGAGGGGCTATGACATTTTTTAATGTAAAGTACACTAGAAAGTGAATTTTTAAAGTTGCTGTTTGACTGAACCTGTAAATTCTTTTTTTTTTCCCATTTTTAAGTTCCTTTAAGTCTCTATATTTTTCTATTGCAAATTGTGGATGGATACCCAAGAAAAACAAAGGATATTAAATACATAGTTGTGCCTGTATAATACATGATCTGCCTAGCAAGTGTAACTTGTAGAGACAATGGGAGTGTACAAGACATTGCTAGAATACATATATGGATTAAAAATTGGAATGTCTGTCTGTCTATTGCAAGAATGAATGACAGAGGGAAAAACAAACCATAGAGTTAACAACTAGTAATCAATTCCCTTAAGCATTTTGCTCAGTCACCTGACATCATGGACTGAATACCAAAATAACTTTTCTGGGAAGAAATGTCTGCTAGCTAGCTTGCTGAAATATCCTAATGGAGAAAGACTGCTAAAAGAGTTAGAGAGGGATCAGCCTTGCACAGATCAAAGCCATAGCTTGATTTGGAGAAGCTACCAGAAATCCTGATATTTCTCTGACACCTCATTTCACTTTTAATATATATGGAAAGAGTCTTTCATGTCACATGGCCCTCTCCTTCAGCTGCCCTTGAAACTCTCACTCAAATTGCTGCTTAGTACTCTTCTGTCTCCGTTGCTTTTAAACAGCATATTCCAAATGACCTGCTGTATCTCACAGGGACCTGCAGAGTGCAATCGGTCAGTCTTGGTGGTGTGGTGGTTTGCAGGGGTGGACAGATGTCTATTCGGCTGTATATACCTTCTCAAAGGATTGCCTCTGAAAAATACTCTCCCGTTTTGTACAACAAATTATAAGGCCAGCTTCTCAGTTTGTTTTTCTTTTCTGCATCAAACAGGCAGATCCATTTCTCCCAGCTTAGTTTAAAGGCACGAGGACCAATAGCCCATCTGAGACCTTCAAGGCTCAGCATCTTTCCTATTAAGTCGTGCCTTACAAACACCTAAAACCTAATATCCAGATAGAGCAACTCGCAGAATACCCTTTGATTTGAAAAATAATTATTCTGTTCCTTGAAAGAGTTAATGGTAAAGAAATGGAGAGCACTGACTTAAAAAATTACTGCATGAGCCACACTGAGGTGTTTCTACTTGCAAAAGTTTTTATGAAAGAATCATACCTACACAGATGGCCTGGCAAGCTGTGAGAAAACAAGTGCCATAACTCACTGGGAGGAGGCCAGCTTTACTGAGTCCCACCTCAGGGGAGATTTCACTCAGTTTATTTCAGTAGCATCCATCAGTTCAGTGGTCTGGATCTCTACGGCCTCAATATAATTGTCTAAATAAAGGTGTCTTGTTCTGCCCGAGACATTTTAGGGTATCTGCGACATCCATCTTGTCTGAGTGATATGACAAAGGACCTACAGGTCACCAGCCCCCTTCTGGAAGAGCAGCTGGAGATGAAGCAAAGAGACCCTACGGCATTCAAAATGGCACTATGACTGCGCTTAGGCAACCAGCTTGAGTCTTCTCTCTCACCGTTGTGAGGCTTGAGCTGAAAATAATATTACAAACTAAATATCTGAACAGGGAAAGTGAAAGGAAGAAAAAGAAGCTGTGGGACAGAAAAGGATTTGTGCTGGGTACATTAGAAGATCTTGTTGGTCCCAATTTGGCAATGAAGTTTGTGAGGCAGGGTCCATTCAGGGTAGGAGAGCAGAAGATCAAGTTCATTAGAGGGCCACCAAGGGGGCTGGGGGCTGGGGACTGAAACAGTTGCCCTATGAGCAGAGGCTGACGGATGGTCTTTTTCAGCCTGGAGAATAACAGCTTCAGGGGGGATTTAGTTGCAGCCTTTGAATACATTCAAGGACATTGTCAAGAAAATGGAGCCATGGCTAAAGCCCTGAACAACACGGTCTGAATTCAGTGTTGAAATGCTCCGTTTGGAGCAGGAGGTTGGACTAAAAGCCTCTAGAGGTCCTTTCCAACCTGAATGATTCTGTGGTTCTTATGAAGACTGAATGTTCCTCTATATGAGGAACATCTGCGGAAATTTCCAATAGTGGAAACTTTTCTCTTATGAATCCATTAGGTGTAGGTGTGCCTTATGTTCAAACTTGGAGAAGAGCTTCTAGTTTTATTTTCTCCAAAAAGAATCCAACTAGTGTGAATTGAGTAGGAATCGGGGGTTCCCTTCAAAATCATACTACTGATCCTAATCAAAATCATGATGTAGATGGAGCCTAATTGCTCAAGTTCAGCTAAGTTATTCCTACGGTGCCTTAGATTTTAATTAAACTTGAAGTCTGGGAAATGGCTAAGTGCATAGCAAGAGATTTTTTATTTTTTTTTTAATGACTATTTTGTTATGAAGCTGAGAGAGGAGATGGACAATTAGTATGTTGTAATCACTGCCATATTTTTCTGTGAGTCTATATTGCTACACCTTTGCCTGTACCTCCTGTGTTTTACTCTGTAAAATCTTCTAGGTAAGGATGCCTTCTTGCCTGTGCTTGTGCAATACCTAGAACAATGAAGCTTTGGCCCATTTCTGAAGCTGCTGGATACTTTTGTAGTAATAACAGCAGAAATCAACTGTATTAATGAAATAGTCTCTTAGGCACACCAAGGATCCCAAACTCATTAAACACTCTATCATTGAAAAAGGCATTGAAGCCTTGTCAAAAAAATTTAAAAATAAACATTAAAAAAAAAGCAAAAAAAAAAAAAAGCAGTGTTCTCCTCCATAACTCAAAAGTTAGTTCTGTTTTGCTGAATAACTGCAATATTAATGGAAAATATTTAATTAGAACTTAGAGGTTTAGGATGTTATTTTGTTCCTAGTAAAAACATTTTAACCAAAACAAAGACCACAGAGTTTTGACAACCTAAAGTCCTACCCTCCTTACTTCTTTTCTCCCTCTATCCTCTTCTCTCTCCCTCTTCCCATCTGTCATTATCCACAACACCACTTTAAAACAGTGTAACGTATTTTTCAGGTGCTGAGAGATGAGAGCTTTTAACTGGATATTGTCCTATATAGAGAAGTATGCCACTATTTTGCTGGTTGGAATATGCACTGCAATTGGTTTCATGGATCTACTTATCTCCAGCATCTGGAGATTTTAACTGAAGTGCAAATGAGAGTATAACAGAAGCATATTAAGTACTAACCACAGGCTTTGGCTCTGCTACAGGACGCATTAAACAACACACATGGAATACAGGTCAAAGAAGCAAGATGTTAGATTTCTTCTGTGTGCAAAAAAAAAAAAAAAGTATTTTATTTTAGTATGGTATTGCATATGCAATTCATTAAACTGGACTCTGAGGAGTTCTGTTTCCATACAGGTGATAGACCAGCAGTACTTGTTACTCCAAGGAATGCATATGTAGAGAAAAAGCTACAGACTGTTTTCTGTGTGAAACATTTTGGATTTGCCTAACTGATGCAGCAGTAAACAGTATTCTAATTATGCACAGACTGAAAACTTTGTGCTAGAGGGTTTGAAATAAACAGTGCTGATATGCAGGTCCCCAATTAAATGTGGAGCTTACCTTTTCAACTCATGCTCATCTGTCTAATAAGCTGAATTCCTGGAAGGTTTAATGTGGTTCATTAAACACTGCAGGAAACCCACAAACAAGAACTAAATGTCTTAGTAACCTGCTCAATGTCATTTTAGTACGGTTATAGGCAAAGAATCAACATAACTCAGTGAACAGTGAAGTATTTTGTGGTTGAAGTGGCAAAGGCAGAAAATCATAGAATCATAGAATGGTTTCGGTGGGAAGCAACCATTAAAGATCATCTATTCCAACCCCCCTGCCATGGGCAGGGTCATCTTCCACTAGATCAGGTTGCTCAAAGACCTGTCCAACCTGACCTGGAACGCTTCCAATGGTGGGGCACCCACAACTTCTCTGGACAACCTGTCCTAGTAAAACATTTGCTCCTTATGTGCAGTCTAAACCCATCCTCCATCAGTTTAAAACCATTGCCCTTTGTTCTGTCACTACAGACCTTGATAAAAAGTCTTTTTCTTGTCAATCCTTTTTATATATTGAAAGCTGGAAAAAGGTCTCCCCAGAGCCTACTCTTTTCCAGGCTGAACAACCCCACAACTCTCTCAGCCTGTCTTCATAGGAGAGGTGTTCCAGCCTTCTGATCATTTCTGTGGCCATTTTCTAGACTTACTCTAACAGGTCCATGTCTTTCTTGTACTGAGGACCACAGAGCTGGATGCAGTACTCCAGGTGGGGTCTCATGAGAGTGGAGTAGAGGGGGAGAGTCACCTCCCTTGACCTGCTGGCCACGCTTCTTTTGATGCAGCCCAGGATACGGTTGGTTTTCTTGGCTGCGAGCGCACACTGCTGGCTCATGTCCAATTTTTCATCCACCAGTACCCCCAAGTCCTTCTCCACAGGGCTGCTCTCAATCCCTTCATCCTGCACTCTGTATTGATATTA
Organism: Astur gentilis; assembly: GCF_929443795.1. Taxonomy (NCBI): domain Eukaryota; kingdom Metazoa; phylum Chordata; class Aves; order Accipitriformes; family Accipitridae; genus Astur; species Astur gentilis. The sequence goes on along the minus strand of NC_064881.1, from coordinate 48,589,361 downwards.
GGCATTGCTCCGACCTAGTGCAGGACCTTACACTTGGCCTTGTTGAACTTTCTGAAGTTAATGATACAAAATCACACCTCCTGGAACACCACTAACAATTTGAGAGGTCTGTTCTTGACGGCCATCAGCCACAAAAGTTTGAGAGAGGTCCAAAACATCAGCTACAGTCTGCTTAGGGCCTGTGTCACTGTTATGCAGTACTATTATACAGTATTAGACATTCTCAGATAACAACACAGTGATTAGGAAAGGTGAAAAGAAAACTTCTTTTAAGGAGGATACAAATAGGTGCTGAATAACCTTCTCCACTATGGACTTCAGAAAAGGAAGAGTAATGTTCTGTAGTGTGACCATTAAAGATAAGTGAGGGGGTTCCACTTACGCCCAAATGGCTGCTAAAGATTATCCTTTCACAGTGAAAAACCAGTAGGAATTCCTAGGTGTCTTGGTCTGTGGAGAAAGAGAAAAGCAGGGTCATCCAGGGGGAAGCAAGGGAGAAGAAAGAGATATCATCTATGTTCTGATGGATGATACAAAGTGAAGTGCTAAAAGGATGCAGTGAGAGATTCAGAACCAGGAGAAAATTTGTTGAAGGCATCTAAAATGATCTAACAAAGGTGCTGGTTCTGGAATTACATTACAGCATCCCTTTTCCTGTCAGTGCACTTCTCTGATTCTAATGATAATTAACGTCACCTCCAGGTCACAAAGCTCTATGAGCCATTTCCATTTCCAAGCCTCAATAGGGAAGATCAGTACTGTTCTCCTATTCACTGTGAAAAACTACAGAGACATACTAATAGAAATACTCACAGATATTTTTTTGTACAATTCTGGTATATCACCACTAAGTAATAGTGTTATCTAATCTGGGATTAATATGCATTTATGTTAATGCCAGGATAGGTACTTACTTGATCAAATAGAAAAACAAAGGCTCTGTTGAATTTTAAGGACTATTTTGAGAGCAGTGATCTTTCTAGTTATTCACAGATGAAAGGAATAGGCTGATGCAGGCCATCTTGTCCTCTACCTGCCTATTTACCCTTCTATGATTTTTCTGTAGCACTCACGACTGTAACATCTGAACACAATCAACAGCTAGCAAACTGGTACTGCTATTTTGCTTTTCTAAACTCTTCTCCATCAGAAATGTGGTAATATATCAAGAAAAGACTGGGTCACATTGACACTTAGGGTTTTTTGTATCAACATGAGCCACCTTTTCCTACCCCTGGTTCCTGGCTCTGGGTATTACAGCAGTATCTGGATTGCTCAGGCAGGACTGGGGCAGACATTAGTGTACAAACAAGTGGGGAAAGACAGCCTATAGGAAGAGTCTCGGTATATAAAACTGAAAGAAAAGATATGTTGTTTCTGCTTTACAGGTGGCTATATGAAATGTAGAGACATTTAAAAGCTTCTGTACTGGCATCATGCTTGAGGGCTATGGTAGAGAGAAGAATTCATCTTAGACCTCTTTGTTCCAGTCAGCACTTCAATAACACTTCACCTCTTTCATCACTGGCTGTCTTGATGTCTTGCTTCATCCTAGATTTTTCCAATATGATTTTTATCTTGAGATGGGCAATGGGAAAATATACAATCCTACATGGGTACTAGCAAAATATCATGTGCATCAGCATCCAATAGAAAAAAATGTAGAGATTTCCCACTGAGTTTGCCTCCAAATAATCAATAAGTTTAGATGAAGGGAATGCTTTATCCTCATGGAACACAGGCAGAGGCAATAACAAGAATTCTGAGGTGAGTCCCCTGGTTTTAGTGACTCTCATTTGTAGGATCACAGGAAAATTCAGCTTGGAAGAGACCTCAGGAAAACATCTAGTCCACCTCCTTCTCAAAGCATGGTCAGCTATGAGGACAGACCATGTTTTCAGAATTTTATCCTTTCTGATTCTTGAAAGTCGCCAAGGGTGGGCAACAGCATGACTTGTCTGGGCAACCTTTTCTGATGTTTGATGGTCCTTATGATGAAAAGCTTTTTCCTTGTATGTAGTCTGAACCATTTTTTCTTTTTCAATGTATCCTTCCGACAATAGGATCCTTTAGCAGACACCAAGTGTAAGGTGGCATGGAAACAGCCTTGTTGCTAGTGAACAGCTTAAGGAGTGTTATTCATTAGATGTCATGAAAATACTGATGCAAGCTGAAAGATAAAGCACACATTTGTGGGCATCTAGAGTCCAGTTTAGGAAATGAGAAGTAAGAGTTGGCAATGTAAAAACACCTTAAATGGCCATCAGGTGAGAAGAAAGTAGAAAAAAAGGCACAATGCAGAAGGCACATTTACCATGGTTTCTTAAAAATTATTCTCTCTGCAGATAAGTACCAAACGGTGTAAAACACTATCAGAGAGAGCTTGGGTGATTTCTGTCTCTTTAAGCAAACTCTGATAGGACTAACCCTGATATTTTTGTGACGCACTCTAAGACAATAAAAATGGGTCACCTACTGCACCAGGGTCAATATCCATCAGCTTCCAAAACTGAGAATGTTGTAGTCTGCCTTTTATGAAGGAATAAATCAGGTTTAATTGGGTGGAAGTGACTGGATGGTTTGGTTTACCACTGCACTGTTGGTGCTCTGCCTGAGATTTTAAAAGCCAACTTGAGAACTTAGGGTGAGAGACATAGAGACAATTATTAGGAGGTTTGGACTAGAGAGACCCCTACTTCTCTATTATTTCACCTGTCACAGAACTTTTCTTCACAAGTGTTTATTTCCTAGGGATTAATTTTCCATTGGCAGTGAGTGACTCATTTACAGGATAATAATTTTTATAAGTTTTTAAATCATATTCTATTTCTGTATAACTTGTGAGGTTGTGTTTCTGTGTGTGCTGCATCAATTAGCAAATTCATATGGAATAGCCATAACATTGGAAAATAAGATTTCATCCTACAACAAGCAAGTGAAAGATTCTTCCTCTTCTAAATCATATTTCCAAAGAGGAAAGACAAGACCGGTAGCTGCACTGCTAGTCAAGGGATCAGGGAAACAATTTTTTCTCTCTAATCTCTGTTGCTGTTTGTTTTCCATATAGGTGAGTCACATTGGGATGCATTTTTTTTTGTAAAAGATATTTAGGTACCTGGGTCGGGTTTCCAACGGAGATAAACCCATTATCATACCTTAGACATTTTTATTAGGACATTTATATGAAAGTTTCAATACTCAGCTAGTAAAAAAATAAGTTTTCTATAAAAATGCCCTGACTGAATGAAAACTAAAGAGTTCCTGTTGACATTTTCTCTTAAAAAAAATCACACATTTTTCAAAATGTAGGCTTTCTACAATTATTTGCCTGTTGGACAGAAATTATATTGTAATTTTGTCTTTCTCTGATTTCTAAGAAGGACCCTTTGCATTGAGGGTCCTACCTATAGACATATCACTTTACTACTGGCCACTTTTCTGGTCTGATTACTCTGACTTTCTGGTAACTGGATTGTTCACATTGCCTGTCAACTGTCCCCTGTACAACCATGCAGTATTTGATTTTCTGCTAATTGCCTTTTTTCAGTTTTTTTCCACAGTTTACTCTTCACCTTCATTACCAAGAAACATAAGATTTGTGTTGAGGCTGGTGTATGTGTTGTGTGGAATCAATGATGATTATTTCTTTGCTGTTTACCCATCTGGTAGGATTGGAATATGTGTGGACAACCAAAGACTGGTCAGGGGAGGCTCATTTGGAGCAATTTTGTGAGGGTCCAGACATTTTCTAATGCTCTCCTGTGGTATCATCTAGCTAATTAAATACTCTGTGCAGTGCATTTTAATAGGAATCAGAAGAGAAGCAAGCTGGCTGGCACATGGCTGAACTCTTGAGAACAAGTGTCCTTGAAACATGTTGGCTTAGGATTGTACGCATTTAAAGCCAGTTTTACATCACATAAGGAACATGCTACTTGTCACGCAGACAGCTAAGGTAAGGTGATGAGTAAGAAAGTAAGTTGTCCAAACCCTAACACCAGCAAAACCAGATACAGGACTCGTGACTGAATGGTGCTTCAACACGGCAGAAAGAAAATGAAACATCAGAGGGCCTGCAAAACACAGCGGTTGGCAGGATCACATGGGCAGGATTTTAATAGGTTCCAAAAAGAAAATGGCAAGATACAGATGAATTAAAGCCCTGAGGAAAGACCAGACCTGATTGTGTGCCCACTGTACAAAAAACTGGTATCTGTAAACCAGACATGTAAACAAGTCCTTAAGCCTCCTGTAACAAATTATTCTCTTCTTGAAATGCTATATGCATCTAACTGAACAACTTAACCACAGACAAAATTATTTTATGATTACTGCCAAAATTTTTCAAGAGAAACACTTCTAGCAGGAAACAGCAATGCTGTATTAAATAATGTTACATTAAGATGAAACTGCAAAGGCTAAGGTGGCTGCGGTTACCTGAATTTAAAGATGGCCTAGTTACTTCTGTACCATGCACTAGATCATAGTGAATAGGTCTAATCAAGGATTGTTTAAATGAACAGCTCCATTTCAGAGAACTTTGATTGACTGTAGTCAAAATACTTCAACGTAATATACATATGAAAATATTTCTTAAGAGTATCTCCCATTTATTCTGTATAGAATATGTGATTATTGATTATCACAGGCACTTGACACTTTTATTGCTATCCATAAATCTCCCTCTCATATGTACATAATATCCCAAGAAATATGAGAAAAGATGAGTTAACAAAATCCCAGCCCAGAATCACCTGGAGCTTGATAAAAAAGTTGTAAAGTTATTAGTTTGTAACCTAGTTACAAAACATATCCCACCAAATGTGTGTATCAACATCCATATAACAGTTGTCACACAGGAATAGCTATCCCAGTGTTACTAGTACTAGTGTAAAATCAATTTTAAACCCCCTTTTTTTCTGCTTTCTAGTAGTTAGGATTACTGTATGACTTGCCATATGGCTGATAATTGAATGCAGGTTTCCAAATTTGGCATTTTAAATAAAGAACACTGCTTTACCTCCCTCTCTTTCCAAGATGAAAGTCTGACAGCCCTAGAGAACCTATTGACTTCACCCTCACCACTGGTCCAGAGACTGGTATCTCCACCTTTTTTTCTTTTTCCTTTTTCTTTTTAGGTGTACATCAGTGCTCCATAAAACACCACCTTTTCTTCTTTTTTCTCCAAAACCTGCAAAAATACTTCCTCGAGCAACACTATTTACCTTCTCCTTGAGAAATAGGAAATATCTGCAAGAAGATATTTTCTCTTACACCTTCCCGTGTGAATCCTGATGTGTTCCTGGATCAACTGCGATGTTGTTAGACCCATGAGGCCACTACCGCATTGTGCCTTACAGATTTCAAAGTCTCGTCTCTTCTCATAGTGTTGCTTTCACTATTGCTTCTGGAAAAAGAAATCTAATGCCTTTCTATCTGTCACAGTAAACCCTGTTATTTTTTGCTTTGCGGACATCAAAACAAAGGCTGAGTCTGGGTTTAGGTAACTGGTGTATCTTCCCTTGTACCTGATATATCTAATGTATCAGCTGAATTTCAACAGCACAGCAATTCTGATTTTGTTTTGTTTTGTTTTGTTTTCTTTCCCCTGATGCCTTTAGATCTTCTGCTCTGATTGGTTCTAGCAGGTTTTTCATTTTAGTTCTTATTTAGCACCTGGGTATCATTTTAATATTTACAGCCAGTAACATGTCTCTTCCTCCTACTGCTCACCACTTTTTATCTAGTTCAGATATAGCCAGTTTTAATATCCTGGAAAACATAAGCCTGTGTGTCTCGGTGATCTGTCTTTTTCCACAGCTCTTCTCTTCAGGCCTGCTATATTGACAATGTCAACTTCATTTTCTTCTATTATTCCAACATTTAAAGCTATTCTTTCTCTTCTGCTCTCACACCCTGCATGGTACAACCTTAGTTGAGTTCCTACTTCACTCTGCTCCACTCTATTGTTGGGGAACATACATTTAATTTCTCCTTTTGCCTTGCTCATAAAAAGAATGGTCTAGGAACTGGTCTTTGTTCTGTGGGAAAATGGCAAGCATGGCTTATGTCCATCCCACCAAACGCTCTTCACTAAAGTGTCTTTTTCCAAAGATGGGGTGGTGTCATTCGTGCCCTAATGATAATTCCTCGCCTGTGGTATCCCAGTACTATGCCCATTCATTGACTGGGAAACTGCTAGTTTCAGAGCTCAGATATGGACCAGGGAGTTTGCCCTGGCCTTATTTAGCTTATATAAACAAATCCATCCTGAGTTACCTGCTCTTGTTAAAGCACACAAAGCATAGCTTCATTACTGACCTATTCCTCTGTTGCTTGACTGAGTGATACTTGGTAAGAATTGCACACACTGTGGTATCTATTTCAGGTCACATAAGTCCTGAGGAAAAATCACATTCACTGTTGCCACATTAAAAATGAAGTAGCAAGAAGTTGCATGGACACAGCAAAAGAACTAATACAAATCTCCCAAATACTTAATCCATACATAATTCATTAAATATGGCTGTGGCCTATTATGTGATCCTGGATGCGTCTGGTCTATCAAATCATACTGCTAGAAAGTGTCTGTGGGAACTAACTCCTCAGAGTAAGTTCTCAATGCTCATTTGAGTGTGGGGCCTCATGAGATGGCACCTTTTCTCTCCAGCTGTGTTTCAGGGCCAATGTCTTTTTCTGGCTTTGTGACTCAGCTGCAAAGTTATGGGCATGTGGGACAGGAAAGAGGCCACATTGCTGCAGTCTGTTAATGTATGAGCTACAGGTAGAGTAGTAAGGGATTGTGAAGAGGAAGTCAACAGCATGTACTTGGTGTTCAGTGCATGAGATTTGACAGGTCTGAGTTATGGGATCTGACACTGAGAAGTTCATATATTCAACTGTGCAGCTTAGGAGAAGGAAGGGGTTTGGTGCCACACAGAATCAGCCTCTTTCTGAATGATGCAGAAAAGTACAAGGTTACTCACGACCGGCAGCAAAGGTTTCTTCTGACACCTGAACACCCCTCAGAGGTCTACTGTCTAGGGAGTCACCTGCTATCAAGGCTCAGATCTCACAAGTTAAGCAGACAGAGGATTAAAAATGCCACAAAAATTCATAAGGCCAGGCAGAGTGCGAAGGACTCTTGCAGAGTTATAAAGCAATATACAATTGGACTATGTTTAGCGTGATGGTTGAAATAAAGTAGCAGGCCACAGAATTACAACAAATGAGACATGTAGAGGAAGGTGGTACCTTGGGAAAAACTTTCCACGTATTTTGCTCTTACAATGCTTTCTTTTGCATTAAAGGGAGACGTATCTTTAGGAAGTAAGGTAGATTAGCATAGACTATGCACAAGGAATTGAAATATAACATGATCGCAGTGCAAGCTACTCCAAAGTGTAAAGAACTAGAGTGATGAAATGTTACGTGCATTTAATAATTATTTGAGTGCAGTGTCTAAATCCATCAAAATCCACTTTATTTCTTTCCAATAATATGCAAGCTGATCTGAATTTCCCAGAGCCAGGATATGTCACTGCTCTATATTTAAGCCTTTTGATGATTTTCACTCCGAATATGTTCTGTTTAGCAATTAATCATCCTTTTTTTCTTTTCTTTTTTTTTTTCTGAGACACTCTTTGAACTCCTTCTTTAAGTGCACTGACAACACAAACGTGGGTCTGATCTCTGTAAATGCTGCTACTTAGGCTACCAATTACATTGTGCTACATCCACTTATGATATAAAATAAGATTTCCTGAGTGTGGTCACAGTGCTCATTGTAAGATAACTGAAAGGAGGGAAATGAGATGTTTTTGTTTCTAAAGTATCAGTGGAAGATTACTGTTTAGTACTGGTTGCATGAAGATCTCCACACCAGCTGAGCAGTTGAGTATATGCGGTTGAGAATGTAGCATTCTGCTGTCAGTGTTATAAGCTCTTTTCCACTGTAAGTTTCAAAAGTTTGGATAAACTTTTTTTCCACTGCTGTTATTTTATGTGGGCACCAGCGATACAGCCGAGAGCAGTCTGAGGAATTTCAAGAAGGATTACAGAACCCTGGGAGCCGAGGTAAAGGACTCTGGACCTCAGGTAGTTTTTTCATCAATCCTTCTGGTCAAAGAGAAGGGGTTTGAAAGGGCCAGTCAAATTTGGCAAATCAAAAAATGGTTGTGGGACTGGTTCCACAGTCAGGGGCTCAGCTACTTAGACTATGGGACTTGCTTTGAGAAATCTGGTCTACTGGGGACTGACAGGGTCCATCTGTCAGGGAAGGGGAAGAGCATCTTTGGTCATTGTGATGGGTTAACCCTGGCTGAACACCAGGTGCCCACCAAAGCCATTCTATCACTCCCCCATCCTCAGCTGGACAGGGGAGAGAAAATATAACAAAAGGCTCGCGGGTCGAGATAAGGACAGGAGAGATCATTCACTATTACCGTCACGGGCAAAACAGACTCATTTTGCAAAACATACTCAATTTATTACAAATCAACCAGAGCAAGGTAATGAGAAGTAAAATGAAATCTCAGAACACCTTCCCACCACCCCTCCGTTCTTCACGGGCACAACTACACTCCCGGATTTCACCACCAAGCCCCCCCAACGGCACAGGGGGACAGGGATGGGGTTTATGGTCATCACACGTTATTTTCTGCCGCTTCACCTCCTCAGGACGAGGGCTGATCACACTCTTCCCCTGCTCCAGCGTGGGGTCCCACCCACGGGAGACAGTCCTCCACGAACTCCTCCAACGTGGGCCATTCCCACGGGCTGCAGTTCTTCATGAACTGCTCCAGCATGGGTCCATTCCACGGTGTGCAGTCCTTCAGGAGCACACTGCTCCAGCGCGGGTCCCCCACGGGGTCACAAGTTCTGCCAGAAAGCCTGCTCCATGGGCTCCTCTCTCCACAGATCCGCAGGTCCTGCCAGGAACCTGCTCCAGCGCGGGGTTCCCACGGGGTCACAGCCTCCTTCGGGAACCCACCTGCTCCGGCGTGGGGTCCTCCACGGGCTACAGGTGGAGATCTGCTCCCCCGTGGCCCTCCCTGGACTGCAGGGGGACAGCCTGCCTCACCAGGGTCTTCACCACGGGCTGCAGGGGAATCTTCGCTCTGGCGCCTGGAGCATCTCCTCCCCCTCCTTCTGCACTGACCTTGGTGTCCGCAGGCTTGTTTCTCTTACATGTTCTCACTCCTCACTCCGGCAGCTGTTTCTCTCCGTCCCCACTTTTTTTCCTTCTTAAAAATGTTATCACAGAGGCGTTACCACTATCACTGATTGGCTCGGCCTTGGCCGGCGGCGGGTCCGTCTCAGAGCCGGCTAATATGGGCTCGCTCTCTCTTTCGAACACAGGGGAAGCTCCCAGCAGTTTCTTACAGAAGCCACCCCTGTAACCCCCCCCCCCCCGCTACCAAAACCTTGCCAAACAAAACCAATACAGTCATTGACTTGCCAAGCTGGTGAAGAGGGCTTTAAACAAAGGTTGTCAGGGGAGGGGAACCTCAATCCATCCCACTCCTACCAGTTTGATGCCAGTGCCAGCAATAGATGCCCAGAGCCCAGAGAGGGATCACCGGTCAGCAGGAGAGCACCTGAAGAGCAGCACGAAGGAATTCCAGCCACTCTGGCCAGTAAGTCAGCTTCATCAGGGTTCAACTCAAATGCCTCTATGCAAACGCATGTAGCATGGGGAATAAAGGAGTTAGAGACATACACATACCTGCAGGACTATGATCTTATTGACATCATGGAGACATGGTGGGATGGCTCCTATGACTGGACTGTTGGAATGGAAGGGTACAGGCTCTTTAGGAAGGACAGAAAGGGGACACAATGAGGGGGTGTCTCCCTCTATATCAATGACCAACTGGGGTGCATGGAGCTCCACCTGGGGATGGATGAGGAGCTGACGGAGAGCTTATGGGTCAGGATTAAAGGGAGGGAAAAGACAGGTAACATTATAGTGAGGGTCTGCCACAGGCCACCAGAGCAGGAAGACCAAGTGGATGAGGCCCTCTATAGACAGAAAGGAGCAGCATCACGTTCGCAAGCCATGGTCCTCATGTGGGATGTTAACTACCCTGATATCTGTTGGAGGCGCATAAGCAATCTAGGAGGTTCCTAGAATGTGTTGATGACAACTTTCTTCTCCAAGTGATAGAAGGGCCAATAAGGAGAGGTGTTATGCTGGACCTTGTTCTCACCAACAAGGAGGGGCTGGTGGGGAATGTGAAGCTCAGGGGTAGCTTTGGCTGCAATGACCATAAAATGGTGGAGTTCAAGATCCTTAGGGCGACAAGGAGGGCACAAAGCAAGCTCGCTGCCCTGGATTTCAGGAGAGCAGACTTTGGCCTCTTCAGGGATCTGCTTGGTAGATTAGCATGGAATAAAGCCCTGGAGGGAAGAGGGGCCCAAGAAAGCTGGTTAATATTCAAGAGTCACCTCCTCCAAGCTCAGGAGCAATGCATCCCAAAAAAGAGGAAGTCAGGAAAAAAATCCAGGAAGTTTGTGTGGAGAAACAAGGAGCTCCTGGACAAACTCAAACAAAAAGGGAGCCTACAGAAGGTGGAAGCAAGGACAGGTAGCCTGGGAGGAATACAGAGAAATTGTCCAAGCAGCCAGGGATCAGGTTAGGAAAGCCAAAGCCCTGATAGAATTAAATCTGGCCAGGGACATCAAGGGCAACAAGAAAAGCTTCTACAGGTACGTTGGTGATAAAAGGAAGACTAGGGAAAATGTGGGCCCTCTCCAGAAGGAAACGGGAGACCTGGTTACCCAGGACAGGGGCAAGGCTGAGGTACTCAATGACTTTTTTGCCTCAGCTTTCACTGGCAAGTGTTCCAGCCACACCACCCAAGTTGCAGAAGGCAAAGGCAGGGACTGGGAGAGTGAAGAATTGCCTACTGTAGGAGAAGATCTGGTTCGAGACCATCTAGGGAACCTGAAGGTGCACAACTCCATGGGACCTGGGGTGGGTCCTGAGGATACTGGCGGATGAACTGGCTAAGCCACTATCTATCATATTTGAGAAGTTGTGGCAGTCTGGGGAAGTTCCCATTGACTGGAAAAGGGGAAACATAACCCTCATTTTTTAAAAAGGGAAAAAAGGAGGACCCAGGGAACTACAGGCCAGTTGGTCTCACCTCTGTGACTGGCAAGATCATGGAGAAAATCCTCCTGTAAACTATGCTAAGGCACATGGAAAATAAGGAGGTGACTGGTGACAGCCAACATGGCTTCACTAAGGGCAAATCATGCCTGACAAATTTAGAGTCCTTCTATGATGCGGTTACAGTATTTGTGGACAAGGGAAGAGCAACTAATGCCATCAACCTGGACTTGTCCAAAGTGTTTGATACTGTCCAGCATGACACTCTTGTCTGTAAACTGGAGAGACATGGCTTTGATGGATGGACCACTCAGTGGATAAGGAATTGGCTGGATGGTCGCACTCAAAGAGTTGCAGTCAATGGCTCAATGTCCAAGTGGACACCAGTGACGAGTGGCGTTCCTCAGGGGTTGGTATTTGGACTGGCGCTGTTAAACATCTTTTTTTGGTGACATGGACAGTGGGATTTAGGTTGCTGATGACACCAAGCTGTGCGGTGCAGTTGACATGCTGGAGGGAAGGGATGTCATCCAAAGAGACTTTGACAGGCTTGAGGTGAACATCACAAAGTCCAACAAGGCCAAGTGCAAGGTCCTGCGCATGGGTCGGGGCAATCTCAAGCACAAATACAGGCTGGGAAATGAGTGGATTGAGAGCAGCCCTGCGGAGAAGGACTTGGGGGTATTAGTGCATGAAAAACTGAATATGAGCCAGCAATGTGCACTTGCAGTCCAGAAAGCCAACCATACCCTGGGCTGCATCAAAAGAAGCATGGCCAGCAGGTCAAGGGAGGTGATTCTCCCACTCTGCTCTGCTCTTGTGAGACCCCACCTGGAGGACTGTGGTCATCTCTGGGGCCCCCAGTGTAAGAAAGACATGGACCTGCTCGAGCAGGTCCAGAGGAGAGCTCCCAAGGTGATCAGAGAGGGCTGGAGCACCTTTCCTATGAAGACAGGCTGAGAGAGTTGAGGTTGTTCAGCCTGGAGAAGAGAAGGTTCTAAGGATACCTTATAGTGGCCTTCCAGTACCTAACGGGGGCCTACAAGAAAGCCAGAGAGGGACTCTTTAACAAGGAATGTAGTGATAGGACAAGGGGTAACAGTTTTAAACTGAGTGAGGGTAGATTTAAATTAGTTATTAGGAAAAAATTCTTTACAGTGAGGGTGGTGAGGCACTGGACCAGGTTGCCCAGAGAAGCTGTGGATGCTGCCTCCCTGGCAGTGTTCAAGGCCAGGTTGGATGGGGCTTTGAGCAACCTGGTCTAGTGGAAGGTGTCCCTGCCCATGGGCAGGGGGGTTGGAACTACATGATCTTTAAGGTCCCTTCCAACCCAAACCATTCTATGATTCTATAATTCTAGGACTCTCTTAAACTAAAGACATGGTCATTTGGATCATGCACTGCTATTGTAGTGTAAGGATCTTGTGTAGGGAAGGAATTTGGAAGCTGGGCATATCAGCAGTAGCTTGGCCATCAGCTGAGGGTCTCCTTAACTAGGAATGTGCTCTGCAGGCAGCAATACTGCCTGGAAGACAGACAGTCTTGCAGAAGACAAAAGTAATGTAGGAAGTGACATGGGCACTCTGCACATTTTTGGGTCTGACTCAGCTGCTGATGTATGGGCATCTAGCGCTATCTGAGATACCCTGGGGTATCTGAGACATTCACACTGGGTCAACAGCAGGACCCGTGTGGGATATATAACCTCCTTGAGCAGCAGCTGGAGGTTACGCAGGATGTGCTAGCATCTTAGATGGCAGACATTTTTTAAATGTCAGCAACTGAACTGAACCCTTTGATTTTTCTGAATCTGTATTTCTGTGGCAGAACTTGCTCCCGCCTGCCACAGTCCTTGTCCTCTACCCAAGGAACATGCTCCAGGCTCATTCTGCCATTCATTTCCCTCTCTTGTTCTAGATGAACCCTTCTCTGAGCGATGTCAGCACATTAGTCTTACAGGAAGGTATTATTTTTATTTATTTATTTTAAAGGAAGAATCTGGAGACATAGCCACATAATTTAAGCACCTGTATTTACATAGTGCGAATAATTTCCGGTGTGACAATTTAGAATCATAATGTGACACGGTAATTCTTGCTTCATTAACATCAGGTACCCACTTGTGCAGAAACAAATCAGAGGAAAATCTAGAAATTTTTAGCTGCTTTTTATTTTCTTTTTCTTTGTAGTCAAAAAATACTTTTTATTTTGCCAGAAAAGTGTGTACAATCCTGATACTTCAGGATAGATTGTACAAATCAGAACCATCCAAATCAAGACTTATTTGGACAGCCACACCATATCTTCGATTCAAAACTTTTTTTTTTTCTTCTTCTTTTTTACATAACAGTATATTTTGTAAATACCATTATTTGAAAAGTAGGCCACTCATTTAATTTAGAAATCACATTGTGTTGATGTTTTCACTTTTTTCTTTCAAATGATACAATCACACAGCCTGTAACTTCTGTCGAAAGGGGAAGTGATGCTTTAAAATATTTGGACCATGTCGCTTTTAGTCAGTCACTCAGTAATAAAATGTGTTAAAGCTAGCTACCTAATTCTGGGAATTAAGTTGATAAAACAATACAAAGAGCTTAAGCTCTAATCATATATACCTGGTCAATTACAAAAAAAACAAAATAAAAAAAAGTTGAATCGTAATTTCCTCAGTACATAGCATGCACTTTATCCTCACCAGCGACCTCAGGATCAAGAATGTGTATGCTGATTCTGACAGAAGATGAAAACTGAGTTCCTGTGACACAGCAGAGAAAGCTTCATTCTCTCAGAAACATGAGATCCAGAGCAACTGTCTTCGAGAAGAAACACAAAGAGGCACTTCAAACATTTTAGATTTCACAAAGACACATTTCTTCCAGATACGGATATCCCAAGATCCTGAATATGAGATATTATCACAAGGTTGTTTAGGCTTAATAGGCTTGTGCTGGTTTTGGCTCAGATAAAGTTAATTTTCTCCATAGTAGCTAGTGTGGGGCTATGTTTTGGATTTGTGCTGAAAACAGTGTTGACAATGCAGAGATGTTTTGGTTACTGCTGAGCAGTGCTAACACAGAGCCAAGACCTTTTCTGCTTCTCACCCCACCCCACCAGAGAGGAGGGGGGGGGGGGGGGGGGCACAAGAATTTGGGAGGGGACACAGCTGGGACAGCTGACCCCAACTGGCCAAAGGGTTATTCTAGACCATATGATGTCATGCTCAGTATATAAAGCTGGGGGAAGAAGAAGGAAGGCGGGGAGAGGCATTTGGAGTGATGGCATTTGGATTCCCAAGTAACCGTTACGTGTGATGGAGCCCTGCTTTCCTGGAGATGGCTGAACACCTGCCTGCCCATGGGAAGTGGTGAATTAATTCCTTGTTTTGCTTTGCTTGTGTGCGCGGCTTTTGCTTTACTTGTTAAACTGTTTTTATCTCAACCTGCAAGTTTTCTCACTTTTACCCTGCTGATTCTCTCCCCCGTCCCACTGTGAGGGAGGTGAGTGAGTGGCTGCATGGTGCTTGGTTGCTGGCCGGGGTTAAGCCACAGTGCTCTTGGAGGTATAAAATCATGAACATAAATGACTCTGGGGAAATAGTGCTGTGTGGAACAGAACTACTTCTGGATGCTGGGCGAAAAAGCTGGGAAATTATGTGTCTCCCTCACCACATTTTTTCAGTTTGCTGGTCATATGAAACTGAGAGAGAAAACAGATATACTAGATGACATGAATAGAACTTGAAAATTGGTAAAACAGCCTTGCAAAAAGAAAAACAAGAAAAAGGAATGAGATTCAGTGAATAGGGACAAGCGTGAGATGTTACATTTGGGGAAAAAAATAGTCAACTCACAATTACAGGATGGGATATGACTGTAGCAGATCTATAGAAAGGGTATCCTCGAGTTAGAGACCGATGTGGGTCCGATATGAACGAAAAAGATTGTAGGGTGAAAATAGAAAACTTTATTTTGGGTAGCAGAAACCCCCAAATCCTCTAAAAGATGTGAATTAATTCTATCCTCTTTCAGGTCTAGTAACGTGCAAGGAATGATGGAATTTCAATTTTTGGACCTACTAGTGTGCAGTAATTAAAGATTAATCAAGAGAACGGTGGCAAGAAAATACAGGAGCCTAGAAAGCACAGCAGCTGAAGAAAGACTGAGGAGCTTCTTCAGTTACTGAAATGAAAATTGACTGGTTCCCAGCTGACTGCAGTGGGAGCTTAGACACCTTGCTGCTAAGAAGACATGCCTGCTCTACAGACACCTAAATACAGGCATGTGAAGTTTTGATCTGAATCGCACCACAGCAAAATCTTCCCAATATAGCACTGGGATTGATTGCCTGGAAACTGTGAGGTCTCCATCATGGGAGGTCCTTGAACAGGATTGGAAAAGCCTCTGTCAGGAAGAAAGTAGGTGTGTAACTAATCACGCCTCAGGGCAAGGAGGTGAAATAAATGGTCTTTTAAATCCCTCTGGGAAACCGGGACTCAGAGCCTGAAGCCATTCGTGCACTTAGATACCTAAATCAAATGTTCCTGTAGTTCAACACAGATAGTCATTGAATTAAAATCAGACATAATCCTGGGATCTCTGAATGATTCCCTCCTGGGACCTCTTTTCCTCCGTTGACTACATAGAGAGCGCACTGGGAAATCAGGCATTCGGTAGGTTCAGCGGGCTAAAGCCAGTGCCTGAAGTTAGCTGGGTTGAATGACACCTAATCTCCCTTTGATTTTTGTTTCAGCAATAGTAGTGCTTCCATGGGTGAAGCATTGAAGGGGGTGACTGCTTCTCCCCTGATTTAGTGCTCTGCATTACTTCATTGCCCGGTGTCTGTCTGCTAAAATGACCCAGTCTGGCTCTTGATAGCTATGCAAATGCTCTTTTATTTCTAGTCAAAAGCTAACAATCTGCTAAAAGAAAGCTCTTGAAGTAGGACTCCCAGCTACTGCTTCTTACCACAATGTTAATTGTAAAATGCATTTAAAACCACTCCGCATCCAAGTTTTTCTCCCTGCAGAATGGACTTACTACACTACTAATTTTATGGGTCTTGTGAAGCAAAGAAGTGTGAAGTATTATTCCTGGAAGGAACAGACCCATAAAAATCAATTTAGCATGAGTGCTCTCTCTTTATCAGTGCTACTGACACCAACATTTATTTATTTATTTTTTAATATATATAGAAAGAGGCACTTCTATCACTTGATCCAGATGGGATTTCCATGTAACATGGTTATGGTGTGAAGTAAAGCTGCACCATAACCAAGTCAAATGGTCCTACCAGTCGCCCAAGGAACTGGGAAGCTACTTTTTCACTGAAATATTAGTCACTTCAGTTAGAATCTAGTGTATGTGCCTTTTATTATTCCACGATGAAGATCATCTTACCGAGTGAGGAGGGGTAGGACTCACCAGTAGATTTGTTTACTACCAAAGTGAAAATATCTACAGACGCCCTGGTGCATGAAGACAACATTTAGTGCATTGATGTGATGAAAAGATGCGTGCAGTAAGAGTACAAGTAGTTGAAAGGCTCATCTCTTCCTTTCCACACTGTTGGCATTTTGTAACTCCTACAAATATAGACTGATAGGCAGTCCTACAAATATAGAATAATAGGCAATCCTTATGCAGTCATGATGTGGCTTATCAAATTTTATTTGTTCAGTACAGGATTGATAATTTTCTTTAACTTTCATTATTTTCATTGTATTGTACATTGGTTTTTAAATCAACATCAGACTTTCCATCTCCCTTATTTCCATAGGTAAATCTGGATTTGGACATGGGTGAGTTGTAGCAATTGTGGGCTATAGACAAAGCTTTCTGCAGAAAGACTGAACCTTCTGTTGCCTCAAGCCTTCAAAAGACTGATTAACAAATAAGAGAGCAGTGATAGTTTAAAGAAAAAAAAACCCTAAAACATGAGAAGTGTGGTATGTTTGCTATTCAAGGACTGTTTAGATTATGTGTACTCAAGGTAAAGCTTATCTAGTTTAAGATTCTGTTTACAATAGAGGATGCTTAGAGAGTCACGGACTTGCTAATTAAGGACATAAATCCTCCTTCAGCATTGAGAAAGGAGGGGTTGGGAAGAGAAACAAAGACTCTGGTATCCTCAGATGACACATGACCGTAGAAGGACAAAAGGAGCAGGAATATTCTTCCCCAAACGACCAACGAAGACCACCAGAGACCCCTGAGCACGCATAGAAGACTCTGGGATGATTGCTGAAGAGAACATGTCATGCTTGCTCAACATAATGAATAGACAATTATGCGGACTATGTGTATGGATAGGCATGGGGTTTTAAATATAGTGTATAAGTATGGGCTGAAAACCTTGGTAGGTGTGCTACATTTGTGGAAATCTTCCGCCTTGCACCCTGCACAGAGTAAAGCAATGCCACCTCTCTAAACATACTTTTTGTGTTTTGGGAGTTACTTTCTGATCAGGTAACACTGCCATTAATTTTACTTTCATTAAATGAAAGATCTGGTGAGAGTGGCTGAGCTCGCAAGAAGTTGTTTAGGAAATAACATTATTTAGAAAGGAAAGCAGTTAACTTGCTGTTGGGAAACAGAAAATCTTCCCCGAAGTCTTATTACCTAAATTAACTTTTGTTAATGTGCTGGAATAGAATATGATGGACTTTAATCAAAACTTGTGGTAACTTTCAATGACTTAGCTGTGATTTCACAAGCATGTTCTCAAAATCATTCTCATGTTGCTGGTTTGGAGTTTTTGTTTTGTTTTTAATAATAACTAAGTATAATCATAGTCAAGGTCCATCTTACTTTTGTCACCTTTACATTTGTATGGTATCCAGAAGATATATACAAAAAGAATGAAATATAAAAGGATGAAGGGACCTTAGTTCTCTTCTATTGCCACGAAGTGTCACCCTTTTCCCATGCATTGCTTACCTTGATTGCTTTTCTGTAGCTGAGGAAAAAAAAAGTCTCCTTTAAAGGAGACAGTCCCAAAATGCAGGAACAGAATCAGGGTATCAAGTTGTGTAAAGTGATATATGTCCATGCAGATCTCTGATGACTGCAATGGAGATTAAAAAAAAAAAAAAAAAAAAAAAAATCAGATAAGGAGATAACACTTGGTGTTTCAATTCATTCGTTGTTCATATTAAGTACCTTTGAAGATCACAACATGGTTAAAGCCTGTGATTAGTTTGTTTACACGGAAGCTTATTTGTCCATATATAATCAATCATCTTGTTTGCATACATAAAAAAATGCTGTCATTGCACTGTGATTGCACATACTTTGTAGATCTTCATTTCCAGCTGTTCACAGTCAGCTGGGGAAATGAATGAACTGATTTGTGGGTTCTTTGATACCACTGTGTTTGTAATTTGCTGTCATTTCCCAAGACAGATTAAAATCAGGTGGAACTAGATTTTGTCAAAAGTGGAATTGTGGAAGGGAAACTTTCTTCTATGGATGAGTAAGGACCAAGCAGATTTCCCATACTGCCAAGACTGTAGAAAATGCTTGCTGCTGCCAGCTCTACAGGTATACAACTCTGCCCAAGCAGCTTGCTGTCTACAATAAGATAAAGACAGAATGAGAAACAATTTGGTATCCATTGGGTGGTGGAGATATGAACTGGTCTTAGCTGTTGACTCAGCTGTGTACTTGACTAGTCATTACCAACTACTGTGTTGTGTGATGACTGAGGGTACGACAAAATGTTTGTGGATCCTGACTACAAGCTGTTTTCTCCTTTTATGAAAGGAAGGACAAAAGCGTTTCTTGAGGAGCTGGAATATAAAACAATTGAAGTTACCATAACTGATACATAAATGGAAGGGATTGATCTGGTAAAGATTAAAAGAGTTAAAATAATATAAACCATCAAATTTTGTGCGGTTGTGGGAAAATGGGTTTAGCGATGTCTTCTCTCATTTAAAATTTGTGCAGGAAATGGAATCACCACCTAAGACCTCTTGTGGGAATAGATAGGAGGAAAAGATGTCTGCCAGCAGTTATTTTTATGAAGTGATAGTGTTCATTTAGATCTTCGTTGCTGCAAGTACAGTGTGTAGCTGATCACTGTTATTTACGGTGAAACCTTGCCATTGCCAGACAATAAAAGGCAGATGAAAAAAATCTCTCCTTGTAACAGTGGACTAAGAGACACTGCACATGAACAGAAAGAGTCCTGGGTGATCCAGTTGCATGCACGCTGAATTATATACAGAAAATGGTGAACATGTCTAGGTAGTGTCCACAGTGATTGTGAGTGAACTATGACCAGGAATAGGGTCATGAGGGAATTATTAGACTCCTGGCATGTCTCCAGAGATGGTCAGTGATATTCAGACAAGTAGTCAAGCTCTGGGTAGTGCAACCCACTATGTCACAGTCAAGTTATAATGAAGCGTTACTGGACACGTGATGGTTGAACATGTAGGTCACGGCTATGACCAAAGTCTAGCTCTGAGCAGACAAAGATGCTTTCATGATTTCAGTGACTTCCAATACATTGTAACTGTATTTAGCAAAATTTTAATCAATGTACTCTTTGGTTGTGCATGGTTTCATCAACCTCAATGATGGTACTACACTTCATATAGATCTGTTATCTTTTGGTCAATTGATGCTATTATTTAAAAAGATAAGAGCTGTTACTGAGGGTGGGATTTTTTATTGGTTTTGCTGTTGTGTGGTTTTTTTTTTTTCTCAAAAAACCCCAAACCTCTAGAAACCTAATTTCTCTTTGAGAACTCTAGCCCTACATTAAATTGGGTTGAAATCAACTGACATTTTCTGAAGTTATTTTTGAAAATAGAGAAATAGAGGAATACACAATGATTGAGAAGTCTGATTTCTGTGGGAAATGGGCCAGAAGAGAGGAAGCATCTGAAAAATATGTCACATTACTGGAAAAAAAAAAAAAAAGAAAAAAAAGTTTAATTTATGATACTTGATAATAAAATGTTTTATGATAGCAAAAGGAAATGGAATTTTGTAGTTTTTAGCAAAAAATTAAGCCTTGTTGTGTTTATAGAAATGTGCTACAATGTTAGATGATGTGAGGGAGATGTCAAAAAATCAGTTCATCTATTAAGGACTGAGTAAATAGAAGATGTGGGAGAATGTCACCCAGTAAAAAAAAACAACATTAAATCCCTCCAGTACATTGACAACTCTGAAACAAATGTTCATGAATATTTATAGAGCAATATATTAGGAGATAATGCTAAAGACAGGATACTAGCTGATTTTACCTATAGATGACCAAACCATTATTAAGAGAGGGAGAACTTTTTTCAAACTTTTAGCTCTAATAAATACAGTGAAAAAAAGGTTAACGTGAAGACACTGATTAGAATTAGCTTTGTTGGAAATTTCATGGTAAAGGACTGCAATGTTTTCAGAATTTCTTTTTTTTAAAAACAGAAATTTCTGACTTCTGTTAAATGAACAGAGTATTGAGAATTCTGACACTTGAATGACTGAGAACAAACAAAAAGTTCTGTTATTAGAAATTAGAGGTTTCTAAGTTGTGAGTCAACAGGATTTGGTTGCAGCTGTTGTGTGAAAGATAATAATGTCTGAAGTAAAACACTGCAGAAAAATGTAATTCTTTTTCACAAAGGTTTTCACAATTCAGCTTCAAGTATAGGCAGAGAAAAAAGTTCTTCAAATGTGAAAATTCTTCTGAAAAAATAATAAAAAAGAAAAAGATGGTGATGGAAAGAAATAGCTACAGCTTAGGTTTTTAAATTTTATTTTATTTTGTCTGTTTCTGACTATCTAGAAATATCTTGGTGCATAATACAACAAAAATAATAAATCAATCCAAACGTGGATAATTTAATTTTGAAAATGTTAGAATAACATAACTTTTTTTAAACTAATTTCTGATGAGGGAGGAGCTGCAGGGAAATCTGTATCCCACATCATCTCAAAATGATAACTAGCAGAATAACCTGCCCCCTTCTTTGTAACTAAAGGATAAGATATTGTTTTGTAAGAAGGGATTGGGTTGACTGGTAGGTAGTTCATGCTGAGTTTTAGGATGGATTTCATTCTCAAAGCCTGAATGTGTAGCGGTGGGGAGCTGTACCCCATAAAGCTGAATCAGCTACAGGTGATGCTTGCTGCAATGTGTACGCCACACAGTGTGATTTTTAAAACTAATAATGAGAAAAAACCCCAGTACTACAACTATGCTTTGAAGTATTGTGAACATACATATTTATTCTCAAACAGAAAAAAAAGGCCACATCCAGTGGCTAAGTCATTTATCCTGAATGAAGGCAAATTCATTTTATCAATATAAATGCAGTGCGTTTGTTTCTAAAGAGACAGCCAGTTCCGTGGAGTTTCCATGCATGGGCTGTGTTTTGTTAGTATATAAATGTTCTCATTATCAGGTTAGGTATGTAAAAATAATTCCCTGAGAGCTAGCTTGCACAATAGCCTCTAATGGCTCTCAGAAAAGTTGTGGTTTATCATGTCAGAAATCTGCTTAGGTCTTTGTTGCTAGTTTCTTCCTTTGGGATATACAATATGAAGTATCGCTTTCAAATATGCAGTGATTGATAGCCAGGAATAGAGACCCTAGACACAAAGTGGTTCATAAACCTTGTACCAGCTCTGCACTGCAGTTAAATTTCATATTAAACAGTGCTTTAAAGGTAGAGGCCCAACTTGCCTAGTTTAGAATAGAAATGTTTTTATTTTTTTATTTTTTTATTTTTTTTTATACACTGTTTCACTGAAAATACAGATTACTATTGGTGCCTCTATAAAGCCCTAACCAGAAAGCCAGAGAGTCAGGTTCCTTTTTAGTTATTGCCTCCCTTATCCTAGGAACTTTGCCTTTGTTTGTGGAAAGTAGCAAGACTTCAGTAGGAAAAGTTCAGAGAAACATACCCCAGGTCTGCAAAAGAGCCCTCTTCTGGGATCTGATAGATGTGGGTTTGACTCCCCTGGGTTTTGGTGAGCCAATGTAACCTAAGGTAACTTAGGTCTCTAGTTTTCATGGGAAGAAATGTAAACTTGTGACTGTATACTTAAAAGTAGGAAGCCCTGCTGCTTGCCAAAAGTGAAGCAGTCATCCACTTACACCCACCTGAACTAGACACCTGGTTCCAAGAGGCAGCATTGATATACGAGTCCTAATTTTTGTGTTGCTGCTTACCTCAGACCTTCAGATAAGTTCCTAATTCTAGCAGAGTGTAGGTATTAGACATGGTCTTCCTAAAGGCCTTTTTGATTTTCTATTTATTAATCCACCCATTCCCTATGACTATTCCTATGACTCTCATTCCGAGATGCCCAATTCCCTTCTTTTGTTGTAGACTGAGCTTGACTTTTTAATTCTGACTTCTGAGGTTTCTGTGGGGACATAAAAGTTCAAACCCCATAAATAATGAGCAAAACTATTCATGCCAAGCAAGCAAGAAAAACAAAACAACAAACCAAGTGGTAGAGAGTTTTCTTGTTCACTACCTAATTTTTCTCCTATCTGGATCCAAACTCAGGTTTTTTGTAGGAACAATTTGTTGAGTCCTTGGGCAAAGTCCTAGTATGTATTCGTTTTCAATCATTCACTTTAGAAACTCCCCTTGCCTTGCGCTGAGCTAGCTTGTCCTTGTCATTTCAGCTCATGTTCTGTCATTTGGCTTAATGTCTTTGGAAGGAGTACAATGCTTTGATTGAAAAAGTCATTTTTATAGTGGGGATGAACTAAATGAACATGGGGGAGGATTCATTATGCTGAGAAGAGCAGGCAGAAGACCTTGACTGTATTTTCTCCTCCCTTCTCATTTTAGGGAGGTGAAAAGGTAGGGAGAATGTCAGTATAGAGAGTTGGAGTAAACCTGCGTAACTATTTTGCTGCCTACACTCAGTTGCAGAATTGGTTATGAATTCTAAAAAAAGCAAATGCCTCTGGGTTGATGGGGTCGAATTTTTATTTGAATCTGAACTGCAGAAGTTGAGTGTTTTTTCTGGAATCCAGATAGGTGTGGATGCGAGACAATTTCACTATTATTATTTTTTTAAATGTCAGCTCAATTCTGAAGGACAGGATTCTCATTTCAGCAAACTATATTATAAATACCCATGAGTCGTATGCAAAAAGACAACAACCAAGTTTGTTGTCTCTCCTTAAGCCATCGTCTGATGCAGAAAGAGGAGGTTACAGCAGTAGACCAGTGGGAAATTATTTTACTGTTGTGCTCAGGAAGAAGAACAAGACACTGTGTAGGTATGAAGGAGAAGCTTCTGGGCAAGCTTAAATTGGTAGACACTGGAACCTCATCCTTTCAAGTATGCTTTTGCAGATGCATATATAATCATAAACAAAGCTTTGAGAGGTAGGATGCAGGATCCAACAGCAAGTTATGTGATTAGGCTTTCCTGAGTGCCTCACTGAACTTAGCTAAATTCAGATAAATTTAGATCTATAGCAAAATAAGTTTAAAATGGGTCAGAACTTCATTTTGCATAACATTCAGATGTTCCTGCAAAGCATGAGAGAGTCTAAATTGATTTGGTGACCTCAGAAGAGTGAGCTTTCTCCTTTTTGATCTGTTGTACTTACCATATTTACCTTCATGCAAGTACAGCTTAGGGGTTTGTTTTTTTCTCATTCTGCTTCTAGCCTTGGTGATGCCATTTAATATTTCACTTACTAATAGCAGAAAAAAAGTGGGAATGGAGCTCTTACTTAAAATGTACATTTTACAGAGATGTCTTCAAACCCAGTATAATAACATAGAACAAGCTGTGACAGAAAATGGGGGTCATTGCAAAGCTTGCTGTTCTCTCTTCCTTTCGCAAAGCACATTCTTTGGCTCCTGCCTGCCCACTGTATGCACAGCAACCATCACATCGAGAGGTCAAAAGGTCTTACCACCTTTCAGCAAACTCTTAATTAAGAGCATATTAGTGTTCTTAGTCAGACAAACAGAAGAAAACCTTGTGAGTAGTGAAACACTTTTCCTTTTTGACTACCCTACATGGGAAGTCATTCACAAATGGCTAAGCAGAAAGCCAGCTTTTTGTGAAGGTTCAAAATAGGCCAAAACCTCAGAGCTCTGAATTCACAGCAGGAGAACTTCATCTTGCAGCCACTCTGTCCCAGCCTCTTTTACGTGTAAACAGCAAGCACAAATTCTTAACTAAAACAAAACGCTACACTGAATGCATAATTTCTCCCTTGGGGAGTGGAAAAGAGAGGACAAATTACATGTGACAGATGCTAGCTACATCACTTAACACGCTACTGAAAGGCATTCAGGATATATCAGAAAGGTATAGTGTAATGTTGAGAAGTACCTGAACAAGCTCTGAATGAGAAACTTGACATACAAACCCTGGAAGAGCACAATACTATTATGGTTATCCTACTACTGGTTCCCAGAGGAGTTTATTCAGAGCTGACATATGCTTTCATTCAGGTCACTGCACCGTGTCATGGAGATAGGTTTTTGGATAGTATAAATGTAGGCTATGCTTCATCTACAAAGTCATCATGCTCCCAGGCCCTGTTTGGTATAAAAAGCAGATTCCGTGAGAGATTAAGACATCTAAGGTGGAGTGTCTACTTCTGTACCAGATGTGTAAGTTCCCACTATCCTCAGAGGAGCTCTAATCAGTCATTGGGGTCTGGATAATGATTTACACAAATGTAGATGTTTATTTCAGGGGTGCTTGAATTGCGCTCTAGGCTCCACTAATTAGGTGTGTTATTCAGTCACCTAAAAATAGTCATGTGGCGCCATCTGAGCCGCTCTGATATAACCCACCTGCTCTACAGATGCTGCTTCGGGGTCATAAGGGTCTCCTGTAAATGCTTAGTCAAACCTGCCCATCCCAGATGGACATTTAGGCAACTGAATGAAACCCTGGCTGCCCGCTGGCTGTAGTAGAAACTGAGATTTCTTGCTCACGTGTCAACATCCTCACACAGACATCTACATGTAAGGGCACTGAGGTAGAAATGAACCTTATCTCTTCTCTCCCTATACCAAGCCAGGACCCAGACACACCTTTGTCCCATGGTTTCCTTACAACTCAGGTTTCCACCAAATAACATATGGGCCCACAGAATGGGAAAGGAGCACTGTTGAGGGACAAGAGGCGTCTGAGTTGCCTGACAGTGGGGACCAGGGTGAGTGGGTGCCAAAGCACCTACAGGCTACTGTACGTGTAGCCTAGCAGATTACACAGGGTAGATGAGAAAAAAACAAGCAAGTATGATGAGGAAAGGGCCTGAGAGTGCCGAGACAAAGTTCCCACCATCAAATGGTTAAAAGAAAGAAGTGAACTATAAACTGATCACAGAGGATTCTTTTATGTCTACATTAGTATTTCTTCATAAACATTTCATGAGTCATGATGCACACTTTGCACACAGTCGTATTGTGTGCTTTGCTTGGTTTTTTAATATGTTTTGCCCAACATGTGCTCATGTTACCTAACATCTGTTTCCATTGTGCATACACTACAAAGTATTATTTTCCTGTAGTTAATATATACCTCATTTACTGAGTTAAATTCAGTAATGTATACCTTGTATGCTTTTCTTACAGTAAGTAAAAAACATATGGGTTAAATTTGTCAATTGTCACGATGACTGATTGGAGAAGTCATTGAATAGCTTCATGTCCTGGTTTCAGCTGGGATAGAGTTAACTGTCTTCCCAGTAGCTGGTACGGTGCTGTGTTTTGAGTTCAGCATGCGAAGAATGTTGATAACACACTGATGTTTTCAGTTGGTGCTCAGTAGTGTTTAGACTATAGTCAAGGATTTTTCAGCTTCTCATGGCCAGCCAGGGCACAAGAAGTTGGCACAGGACACAACCAGGGCACCTGACCCAAACTGGCCAACGGTGTATTCCATACCATGGGACGTCCCATCTAGTATAGGAACTGGGAATTGGGGGGGCAGGGAATCGCTGCTCGGGGACTGGCGGGGTGTCGGTCAGCGGGTGGTGAGCTATTGCCCTGCGCATCATTTGTACATTCCAATCCTTTTATTACTGCTGTTGTCATTTTATTAGTGTTATCATTATCATTATAATTTCTTCTTTTCTGCTCTATTAAATCGTTCTTATCTCAACCCAGAAGTTTTACTTTTTTTTCCCGAGTTCCTCCCCCATCCCACTGGATGGGGGAAGTGAGTGAGCGGCTGCGTGGTGCTTAGTTGCTGGCTGGAGTTAAACCACGACACTTCACTACATTGGTTTAGGACAGGGATCATCATCATAATGTGTATCAATAATTTGCATAAAACCCACCGGGGCAATTCAGACCTGTTGTGGCCTGCTGTGTTCTTGCCAGCTGACTGATATAAAAAATGTGGATGGGAGTGAGTTTCATGAATCACACTGGTTTTGCCAGTTTGGTTTTTTATTCTTTCTGTATTTCCTTGGCTCATGTGCAACAGGGCTAATTCTTCCCAGAATTGCCCAAACTACATTGTACGAGCAGTACTGTTTATCCGGTTAAATATCGTGCAGTGGGGTAGCATTAAACCTACTGCACACATGTAAGTGTAAGTGTAAAGTCATGTGGCAGAAGAATTGCTGATATTATGCTTCTTCCTTGCGCTGGAGAAAGGTGTATGATTGCCCAGAAAAGTTGAAAATATTTCTTGGGTGATTAGAAGACAGAAGTCATTTCTGTCTATAGATTTCTAAAATAGTGAGTGACTGTTGCTTGACTTTAAGTCTCTGTACTCTGATGTTCTTCCCTGAAAAACTAAAATAATAGTATCACTCTACTGTCTCTCAGGGCTGTCATCATCATCCTGAAGTCCAATTTAGAAGGAAAAAGCTCCAAGCCTCATCTGGCTCTTTCTGAGATTTTCTCTACCTTAGCCATCATATTTTTCTACTTAAGATGAGCTGTTTCCTTCCCCTTGTTTCTCTTTCTAGATGGGCAGTGGGAGGAAATGACTGTTTGTATGTACTTGAGAACTTGCAAAAGTGTTTATCTACAAAATGCTGCCTCCATCACAGAGAATGTTTCTCCCCTTTGTAATACTAGCTGTCCTATGAAATAGCAACAGATTTTAAACTGCCATTTTAATATGACTAAATCCTGCTGTTGACTTCAGACACTGTACTTTGAGGGAAGAGAGCAACATATCTAGAGTATTATCATCCTGTTGTAAGCGTGGGAACAACTAATATCTCTAGTGAACTTTCATGACCATTCTTCTTTTGGGTCTTCACAGGAGGCTTCTACAAAAATAGTTTTGCAAACTCTTAACTGAGTCTGTTTTGATTTCTCCAGGTGAATTGAAGCGGAATGACAATAGCAGGGGAGTATCTGCTGGCAGCTCATAAACCAGATTCCGTTTGAAACCTGCTTCTGTCTGCTGTTTACCTTCTTATAAGCACAGGGAGGATGAATCTATTCCACCATGTCAAAGCAAGGCATTAGTGATATCAGCAGCTAAAAAGGTGATCAGGAAAAAAAATATGAGAAAATAAGAACTCACTGATTGGAGAATAAAGGGCTAAAGGGTTTAGGTATGTTTGAATCATTTCCACTAATAAAGTTCCTAACTACTTCTCCCTAATACAGGTGATTCACTGCCACTCGACTTT
Source organism: Astur gentilis (assembly GCF_929443795.1). NCBI lineage: Eukaryota > Metazoa > Chordata > Aves > Accipitriformes > Accipitridae > Astur > Astur gentilis. Next base: position 48,561,640 of record NC_064881.1, on the reverse strand, counting down.
TCAGCACCATTAATGCCCAGTTTAAAATATCCGCGAGATGGATTACTGTACTAAATACTTTACAGTACTGGGTTTACGGTCAGGATTTAGTGGAAAGCTTCTTTCTCCTATAAATCATGCTATGAATATTGATTGTGGTACCTTCTACTTATCTAAAAGTTTTATGAGGTTTTTTAAAAAAAAAAGCACTGACTCTGTTTTGGTGGGAAAGATCTTTTCCCAGAAACTAATCTGAGGAACATCTCTAATATATGCCAATTCAGTGTTTATATAGTTAAGAATGACTTTATAACAAAGTGCTGTCAGTCCAGACCAATTTATTATATGCTATACAAGTGTTAAACTGCCTTAAATCAATAGTTAAGAAGACAGGAGAGTGCTTGGGTGTAATAAGTCATCATTTTAATGAAATATAGATTATTCCAAGACTATTAAACAAGTAGTTGGTGTCAGAAAAATTGTTCACTTTTTCAATGCTAAACAAAACCATCTATTTTAATGGAGTAAAATCAATAAGCAGCTGAGACCTGCCATGTAGCTTGAATGCCTAAGTAAATGTATAGTTAGAACTGCCCATTGATAAGTGGATGGGTTACTGCTTGCATGTCCTGGTTACTAAATCTGATTAAAGGAAATGGTTTAGGGGGAGCTGGAAAAAAAGGAAGAAGCAGAAAAAATGTTTTGAGTTAACCAATTACTTTTCTTGACAGACATTTTCCAATCCTTTTTTTCAGAAAATATTTCCCAAACTGCATAGATATTGGTGGCTGAGGATAATTCAGGAGTGGGGGAACTATTGCAATTTAGCAGTTAAATTGAAGGAAACTTAGGGAGCCCCAAGAAAAAAGTAATTTAGAAAGTTACCTCAGGTTACAAATAATTGGTTTCCAATAATGGACACAGATTTACTTAATGTTTTTAGGATTATTTTAAAAGAAAAAAAAAAAAAAAGTCTAAAACTATAACAGGGTTGCAAACCTACCTCCCATCCATCAAAGAAAAAAAAAAAAGTCCAGTCTACATCAAGAATGAAACCAAAGCCTTTAGCTCTTATTCTGTGAAAATACCTCTTCTTTGGACAAGATCTTGGATAGCCAGAGTGCTAAGGCAGGCTGGAAAACCCAGGGTGAAATCCCTGTTGAAAAAATAGACCTTATATTTAGGGATGTTCGTGGTGAAGGCTTTAAGCACTTCGACATTTTATATTTTCAACTGAATTTCTCTCATTTTCTCTATTTATAGAATAATTAAAAAATCACTTAAGTAAAGAGAATTATTTTATAATATGGAATTTAGGGCATTCAGCTAGAATGCAGAAGACTTGGATCTGAATCTTATTAAGCAGAAACTTGAAGTCTCTCATGGCTGAACACACTGGCACTTGAGCTAATCACAGGACTTCTTTGCTTTGATCATTTCTGTTGTGAGGCTGAGAATATTCTCAGTGCTTTCCAGCATTGGCTATTCTTCATAAAATTTCCACTTGGAAAAATCAGAATTTTTCAGTGGAAGCCCAAGTCCAGATTTCCTGTCTTAGTCTAGCTATGGTTCACTAAATCACATCCCATCCTGTTTCTTCCACCAGCAGCTTCTGTTGACACTTGCAACTCCTGAAGGTACACAACCGAAAAACTCCTAAAGTGAAGGCAGTAGGCAAACATCTCTAACTTGGCCTGTTGATTTATATTCATATTACAATAGGGCATTAATTCATGAATTGTGTTAGGTTCCATTTGCAGCTGGTTGTCTCTGAACACAATTCAAAAGCAGTCCCTGACTTGAAGGAAAACTGAGGTTTTTATAAAGTATGCTTGAAGGCAAACTCCGTGAGTTTTGAGAAGATTGTTAATGTTGGTAGCTAAAGGTATCTATCCTGCAACTCATTTGCTTAAATACAGACTTCTAGTGCCATTTGATATGTCCTAAAACATTCCACCTCTCCACCCAGTGACTGGTCATTATTACTCCTGTGCAGGTATAATTTTCTCAATAGGAAGAGTATTCCTTAATCTAATACCACAAGTGAATGGACATGGCAACATTGCTCTTGTAAGCAAATCTGGAAAAGTCTTTCCATGCAGTCCAATTAGCATGTTTAAGAGATCACTTTAAAAGAATAGTTCTGGGAAAGTCAAGAAGACATGACCTTCCGTAACATTTTTTCTGCTTTTTCAGTTATTGATGAAATGAATATAAAGCAGTACATAAACACATAGACAAACAGCTCTTTTCTTTCTTTCTTCTTTCTGTTTTTGCCCTTCCATAATGTATCACTATATTTTTAAATTAAACCCAGCAGGTAGGAAGATCCTATACCATTTTCAAATAAGATCATTTGTCCCTGCATTACAACATATTTCTTTTATATGATTTCTTTCTGGGCTTAGCCTTGCTGCTTTCTGAAAGATGAGTTAAAGATCCTTTGGAATAAATCCTAATGACTGCCTAAGTAAATGCTTTTTACAGAGTTGTGTGCAGTTAGATTTTACTTTTTCCTGACATCTAACTCCGATACATCCTTATCCTGCAACGTGTTGGGGTTTTTTTTTCCCCCTTTTCTTCTGATATACTCTTTTCTCTCATTAAAGGCATTTTACTTAAAGCTGATTGCCTTCAGCAATAATGGCATCTTGAAAAAACAAAGATGACAGAAATACATTGCTCAATTTTCATATGCCAGTAGGTACAGATTGAATACAGGAGACAAAGTTGTGCCAGGTGTTTATGTAGAGAATAAAGATAAAATATCTTGTTCTTCCATCATTTACCATTCTCAAGGACTGGGCAAAAACTTTTCTTAGAGGACAAAGCTGATAGTAAGGGAACAGCACAGCCCGCTCTGGGGCTGGGAGAGGTAACAGAAGAACCCCAGCACCCTTTTAGCTGCAAGAAGATAATCTGCTGCAGGGTGCACAAGCAGAAATTTGTTCTTTGAAAATGACATCTTCTCCCTGTGTGTTTTTTTGCAGAGCTCTGTGCTCTGAACCAAACCAGATCAGATGTTTTGAATGAGACAGGACTGATTAGGGTAGTCAGTTTTTCCTTATTCCTCTGCTTGGCTGGAGAAAACAGGGGTAAATTCTTGTCTCACAGTTGTCATCAATTACTAGGTTTTTACAGAGTTCTCAGAATAATATTCCTTTGTCCAGCAGAACAACATTTCGGCAGCTCCCTGTTCTTTCCTTTTATGTGTTTGACACAACATGTTTTACTTCAGTTAGCTGAGGTGAAATGTGAAGTTAACACTGTTAAGGATACAACTTTAATGAGTATTTTCCTCCCTTTTTCATTCTCTGTGCATAGCAGACTTCAAATTTACTTTAAAAAAACCCACAAACAAAACCCGTATTTTTTTTTTTTTTTCTCTTCTGTATGGCTTTTTTCTTTTTTTAACCCTAAACTCCGTTCTTGTATTGCTGATAAAACAGATTAGAGCAATGAGTCTATGAACAGTACAGAGTGAGAGAAACTCATGCAAAGGAACATCATGGAATTTGGGAACTGCTGCACTGAATCAACACTGGAAAAACCTTTATGGTTCCCAGACAAAAGAGGGTTTATTCATGTAGTTATACCCACATGTCTGGCTTCATATGGTCTTGCCACTTATTTTCTTCATTGCCTTCTTACCCTGTATGTCTTAGGTACTCAGCTGAAGATGTAAGAAATTGTTTTTCACCTCTTTTCTTGTAACGGTGTTTGACAGTAGATGAACTGCTTCACTTCAGGTAAGAGCTAGCTTGAACTCCCAGATTAATCTTGAATCAGATCTGAAGTAAACCTTCTCACAGCAACTGGGATAGTTTTGATCTTTTATGATTTTTAGTCCTTGAGTGTTTCTGCTGGTTTGCAGCCTGAAGAACAAGCAGGGAACTAGCCATTTACTCACTTAGTGCTCTATCCCAATGAACTAGATGCAACTCCTTACATGATAAAATTCTTTCTGTGTCCAGGGACAGTGTGATAATTTACAGGGGTTCCTCAAGGCAAAGATAAAATAAAAATAAGACACACAAAACTGATGGGGAAAGCCTTGGCTGAGTCATAGAATCATTGAATAGTTTGGGTTCGAAGGGACTTATAGGGTTCATCTAGTCCAACCCCCCTGCAATGAGCAGGGACACCTTCAACTCGATCAGGTTGCTCAGAGCCCCGTCCAACCTGACCTTGAATGTTTCCAGGGATGGGGCATCTACCACCTCTCTGGGCAACCTGGTCCAGTGTTTCAGCACCCTCATTGTAAAAGATTTGTTCCTTATATCTAGTTTGAGTCTCCCCTCTTTTAGTTTAAAACCATGACCCCTTGTCCTATTGAAGCAGGCCCTAATAAAAAGTTTGTCCTCATCTTTCTTGTAAGCCCCCTTTAAGTATTGAAAGGCTGCTATAAGGTCTCCCCTGAGCCTTCCCTCCCCCAGGCTGAACAACCCCAACTCTCAGCCTTTCCTCATAGGAGACGTGTTCCATCCATCTTACCATTTTTGTGGCCCTCCTCTGGACCTGCTCCAACAGGTCCATGTCTTTCCTGTGCTGAGGGCTCCACAGCTGGATGCAGTACTGCAGGTGGGGTCTCACCAGATTGGAGCAGAGGGACAGAATCACCTCCCTTGACATGCTGGCCATGCTGCTTTTGACGCAGCCCAGGGTATGGTTGGCTTTCTGGGCTGCAAATGAACACTGCCAGCTCATGTCCATTTTTTCAACCATCAGTACTCCCGAGTCCTTCTCCACAAGGCTGCTCTCAACCCGTTCATCCCCCAGCCTGTATTGATACGGAGTGTTGCCTTGACCCACGTGCAGGACCTTGCACTTGGCCTTGTTGAACCCCATGAGGTTCACATGGGCCCACTTCTTGAGCTTGCCCAAGTCCCTCCGGATATCCACATCCCTCAGATGTGTCAACTGCACCACTCAGCTTGGTGTCATCTGCAAACTTGCTGAGGGTGCACTTGATCCCACTATGTCATTGATGAAGATATTAAACAGTACTGGTGCCAATATGGACCACTGAGGGGCACCATGAGGGACACCACTTGTCACCAATCTCCATCTGGACATTGAGCCATTGACCACTACCCTCTGGATGTGACCAGCCAACCAATTCCTCATCCACCAAACAGTCCACCCCTCAAATCCATATGTCTCTGGTTTAGAGAGAAGGATGTTGTGGGGGACCATGTCAGAGGCCTTACACAAGTCCAGATAGATGACATCCATAGCTCTTCCCTTGTCCACTGATGTAGTCACTCCATCATAGAAGGCCACTAGGTCAGGCAGGCAGGACTTGCCCTTGGTGAAGCCATGCTGGCTGTCTCGAATCACCTCCCTGTCCTCCATATGCCTTAGCGTAGCTTCTAGGAGGATCTCTTCCATGATCTTCCCAGGCACAGAGGGGAGGCTTATAGGTTGGTAGTTCCCAGGGTCTTCTTTTCTTCCCTTTTTAAAAATGCGTGCAATGTCACCCTTTTTCCAGTCACCAGGGACTTCAACTTGATTACCGTGACTTTTCAAATATCATGGAGAGTGGCTTGGCAACTACATCAGCCAGTTCCTTCAGGACTCTGGGATGCATCTCATCAGGTCCCATAGACTTATGTACATTCAAGTTCCTCTGGTTGTCATGAACCTGATCTTCCCTTACAGTGGGAGGGACTTTGCTCCCTCAGTCCCTGTCTTGTGGTCCATCCACTCAAGAAGTGTGAGAAGACAGGTTGCCAGTGAAGACTGAAGCAAAAAATTTTTTGAGTACCTCAGCTTTCTGCTCATCTCTTTTTGCCAGTTTGCCAGTCATGTTCATCAAAGGAATACACTTTCTTTGACCTTCCTTTTCTGGCTGGTTGGGGGGTTTTGTCCATTTTTTTAGGGCTGTGGTTTTTTGAGGGGAGGTTTTTTTGCTTTCTTGTTTTGGTTTTTTATACCAGCTTTTAACTCTAGTACAGAAAATGCAGGTGATATGGAAAGAATGGATCCTCTTAGAACCTTTGAAACCTTATCTGTCTCTCTCTTTCTCTTTCCCTGATGGTCAGTGTCTGTGTGAATTTGTCTTTGAATCCTTGTCAACATTTAACAACCACTTGCAAACATGAGGCAGTGCTGTTTCTTGTGTCAGGTGCCAGGGCTGCATATGGAACTGGCATGAAAACTATAATTTATATTTACAGGACTCATTGCCATAGATGAACACTGCCAAATAGATGTGGTCACCCAATGACAAAATGACATAAGCTGTGCAGGGATATTCTGAGTTTCCATTCTTGAGCGTTTCCTTTCCACGGTGCTCTTCTTTAGTTTTTCTATAAAAGTCTACAAATAGAATTGAAGAAATAATTAATATTTTTAACAGTGAAAGACAGGATTTCTTTTAAAGAGATAAAACAACCTATATCTATGCTTCTGTCTCCCAACAGTCATGATTCACTGTGAAAGCAGGACAAGGACTATTAATGTTCCTCACTCTTAGGATAATGATGAATACTGACTCTTGAATACAGTGCAGTCTGTAATGGCTTTATCAAGTCTAACTGTTGCACTGTTGCTTTGGGCCACTGTAAGTATGAAACTTTGATTTCTCCAGGGCTAACTCCACTTTCCATTCAAAAATGAAGAAATAAAATGAGTAGCCAAAAATATACAAGAAAACAAACAGGTAGCCATACCTCCTCTCTATAAGAACGAAGGATGCTTTCACCCCGCCTTCCCTGATAATGGTTCCTTTGAGAAAGCTTAGTTCAGGCTAGAAAATACCTCATTAAATAGATAATCTTCTGGGTTTCACAACATTAAAGGCTGTAAAGTGATTTGCGACAAATTAGAGCAGCTAGAAATGTGGAAAACCTAAAGTCTGAAGCTTGTATGGACATAATTTTCCCTATCCTGACCCCTCATGACTTCAGTTTAAATAGTAATTCTAACCTTACAGGTTCTTGAGTTTCTTATACATTCATACTTAGCAATACAATGCAAGGCAATGTATATGAAACACCATATACATTCAATTTTCTTGTCTGGGGTATAGAAGAGTGGCCATACATGCCCAGAAGAAAGGTCCACCTATCTAGAATCCTTCACATGTCCAAGACTAAACAAAAAGGAGATGCCTTGTGAAGAAAAGAAGGAAAAGATGTCACTGCAATCCTATGAAGCAGCCCTCCAACTTCTTGAAATCTGTGCCTCAAGAACTCCTTGAGTCCAAGGTTGTATCTTTATAAGAGTAAATACAAATACCATCTCTTTTTTGCACATTGTTCTGCTGTGGTCAGGAAGCTCATCAGTAATGGATCTGAGCTCTCTTCCGATCAGCCCTCTCCCCACGTCTTCCACAGCTCTATGAGACACTCAGCATCTCATGAAAGGTTGGTATCTACCTAAAGAAGACCCCCCCAGCTTTCAGTAGGTTTTGGAACATGGGGACAAAGTGCAACTTCAGGTTTTACGCCATAGCTTTTGGTGCCAGAGCAATGCTTCAATTAACTCCTCTAAAATAGCAAGACATGAGTCCATTATATCCATTTTAGTTGGCAGGCTTACTTTTTAGAGATACATCGGTATATGTGATGAATGAGCATGTTAAGAAGGGATAGATTTTCAGATAAGACTACATTTTAGCTCCCAGTATGAGGGAAGATAATTTAAATTCTATGATGCATGAATAAGTGCACTAGAGGCATACAAATGAAGAGAAAATTAGGTCAATCTCCCACCCTAAAACCAAGTTAAGCAGCTAGACAAAGATGTATGTGAACAAATTGTTTAGCAACATTCATCCTTTTGAAGGGCCTGCTTCATCATTTCATTGTGCCATCTTTGTCCTCGGACATCTGCTGAAACTGCAATTTCAAAGTTGTTCCTGCTGCAAAAGCTTATAAGGGACAACACGAGAGTTAAAAAAAAAATAAAAAAAACCAGAAACAAGTGGAAGCAGGAAGTGAGACAGAATTGTGTAGGTTAAGAAGTGTACATATAAGATGCTAAGAACTGCAGAGGTGAGTAAGTCCTAATTCTTCACAATGTGGTAGGAAAGCAGATACAGGCTCCACCAAACAGGTGAATGATGTTGATTTTGACAGACTGTTTTTCAAATTCTGGAGAGAAATGTGGTCCAGACTGTGCCTGTTTAAGGAGTAAATAGCCTACATGTACATCTGGCTGGGGAATCACTGTATGATAGAAAAAAAAAAGAACAAGATCAAAATTTTCAATTTTTTTTTTAAATAATATTTTTCATTGAATAAAGCTAAACACAGTATCATTTTTCAGATATGCTGAATGTTGACTGAAATACTTTGGAGAGGAGAGGAGAGGAGAGGAGAGGAGAGGATGGAAATAGGTATTTATTATTGTAAAGATTGTCTCCCTTTTGCATATGGCACACAATACACATGTTTTTGTGTAGAGCCTTGCACACAAAGTTTTTTCTCTTGTTCACAGTTACTATTTAATCAATAATGCATGGATATAATAACATTCTACAGCTCAGTTTAACCTTTTGCAATCTCCATTTGTGAAATATTTAGAAGAACTACAATTAATTGAACTACTCATTATTAATGTTATCTGTGATTTCATTCCCTGTCTCTTTAGCAAATTGTAAGTGAACCTGTCTTATTTTCTTTCACTAAATGATTAGAATACAAGAATAATTTAGCCAGATCGTTTTCATCCTAATTTGCACATCAAAGTATTTACTGTTCATGTTGTGGTTTTAGTTGTCAGTTACATGAAATTTTCTCTGCTCTTTGACTACGTAACTGAAATTTGTGAAAAAGAATAATAACAAATAAGTGCATAATGGATAATGTGTATTGGATGCAATTTTTGCACAGTGCAATAATACCTGCTAAAATGCATTAAACTTTTGAGATCTGTGGACTTGTTCATAATAAATCACTTGCCTCCATAATCACAAAAGACTAATCACCAACAACAGGCAAATATAATACAATACCTAAATGAAGAAGTGCTTTCATTTCCTAAAATGTAAGCTAGTTTTTATTTTGACATTTTGGAATGTTTTAACATTCTTGGAGCTTCAGAGAAATACAATCCATGAGTAAGATTTGTAAACAGTTTGAATTCTGCTGTTGAAAGAGTCTGTACAATTAATTATATCACCTTTCAGCAGCGCTTGTTAGCATTAACTTATTAAATGTATTATGACAAAGCCTGTCTTCTCAAGAGTGGCTGCAGAACATAGTGCTCATAAAATATGTCACATGCAGATTTCATGATCAGACTCACCTTGCCTGACTTTGGACCTCTATGCGTGACCTAGCTTTCAAAACTTTTCTTTTTGTTAGTTGGGTTTATTAGTTAATGGAAAGAAACAGGCATTTCCAGATAGCTATTCATATAATCTGTGTTAGAAACAACTGCCTTAGCAGATGGGAATCTCATCCTGCAAATGCCTATTTTTCTACTGACTATAATAAAGGATCCAGCTAACTACCTCAGGTACAGATGTCTACAGTAAGGTAGATGTCTAAATGTAGGAAATATGAATCTTATTCCTTTTGTTCTGGAAAATAATTTCACATGATTTCCCTGACTGATATTTGTTCTGTTATGAGTCAAGTAATTCAAGTACAGACTTTGATGACTCTAAAGGATCATTATCAGAATGAGGCAGGAGCAAGGCTCCACAGTCCTTAGAAATCAAAGGACTGGCAAGTTTGCAAATTTGCTGACAATCTGCAGACTTAACCCTGAGTGTTAAGAGCATCCTCAAGGTGATTTGCGACGTGTGAATGGGATAAGCAATGAGGATTTGCAAGAAATATTGAACGCAAAGGAATAATTTTTTTTTTAAAAAAAAAGCATCATAAGAAAGATTTTTCTGAATAATTTCATTGCTTTGAGTGCCCTATTTCACCTGCAGTAGGAATATGGGGTTCGTGGGGAGCCAGTGATATGTATATAACGCAAGTTTTTCCCTTTCTGTGCTCCTGCCAATGTTCTGTCTGACTTCTTATAGGTAGTTTACAGGGATCTATCTTCTGGATAGATCCACCACTGGAGAGAGTTAGGAAATTATATCTGCAAAAGAACTGGCAGAGTGAAAGTCTTTAGAAAGAACAAGAAAACTCCTTAATTTCCATAGAGGAATTTTCTTAGGCAACCTTTGCAACGTACGTTTGACTTACATTTTGATAAAAGTCAGTTATGAGATTTATCTCTGATGTTTGTTGGCTTGTGAAATGTGATTTTCAGGTAACACCAACTTACTGAAGGTATTCTGTATCCTTTCAAGGGCAGCAAACCTATACGTAAGACAAAAGGGTTTGCCCTTAAGATTTGCTAACTCAGCACAAGAGGAACATGTTCTCTTCCAGTGAATCACAAGCTCTTGTCTAGAATTACAGTGTGCCATCCACGTTCTCCTTGTAAGTCATACTTCCCCCGTGTTGTCTCTACACTGTTCAGCATCAGTCCAGTTCTCAGGAAACAGCAACAAAAAGTGTCTCAGTAACTACATTTCTTAATGCTGGTTAAGTTACGGATATCAAAATTTTAATCATAACTGTTTTCTGCCATGAGTAAGGGAACATAATTAAAAATAGTTAAAAGAAATGAAGTTTTAATTTAAATAACTTTTAACTGAAGAGAAATAAAAAAAAAAAAATAATGAAAAACAGGAAGTAAAAAGAACAATAATCCAACAACAAGCTGTGACAGTGTCACTTTAAATCCTCCCTTGCATGCATCTCAGGAGAAATTTTAGTGAAGACTTCTCCCCAAGAGATGAAATGTGCTAGAGTAGGACACGTACCTTATTTCCACATTTTGTCATGGTTCGTAATTTAGCGTGTCATAGATAATTGAAAAAATTTGTAGATGGTAATTAATTTTATTTAAAGATAGTCTAATCTGATGCTCCATGAATAACAGTAACAATTTTGCAAATGGGTAAATATGAATAATCCTAACATTGTCTTGTAAAAAAACACAATATAAACATCAGAAAAGAAAAAAAAAAAAAAATCAATGAAGGATCTTACAGCAAGGAAATTTATGAATAACAAGTATCTTAAATATTAATTTCAATACCATTATTTCTTTTTGTAGACCAACATTAGCTTATATCTTTTCTCCCAAAGTGTAAGCTACTTGCTGATTACCAGGGAAAACTGTTACTGTTTGAAATTGCAATAACATTTCAACATACCAGTGTAATCATTGCAAGAAAATATTAATAAAATCCCTCGCCAGAGCTTTACAACGAAATCTAAACAACATATATTGAAGTTCTAGTGATGTTGCCATCTGAACTGGGACACTGCTACTTCTTGAACTGCCTTGATCTAGAAAATGACTTTAAGGAGTTGCAGAATACTGCAGAAGAGGAGAGCAAGATCCTTCCTCAGTTTTATAATCGGCTCATTGTCAACTTTTCATTAGCTCAAGACTGACATAGGCTGCCTTGTTAATACCTTCAGTTCCTGGGGAGTGATCTGCACTGACAAATGCTAGAGCACTGTAATTCTCCTTAGCTTAATACTTACACTGTCTTTGTCTTTGTGGTGAAATGTTCTCAGCAAAGCTTTAAAATGTGGATTTTCAGTTAGTCTTTTATTGAGTCAATTTTCTGAGATACTTCTTTGGCTTCATTGACTTTTAACGGGAGTGAAATTCTATTTCGAGTAAGTTTGGACACCCTTTATTATTCATATAAAAGTTTTTCTGTAGTCAGTATAGGATTTTCAGACTTAAATGATCCTTAAAGTGTGGGTTTGCATTTATACAGCAGAAGGCACGGGCGTTTTTCTTTAATGATACAGGTCTTTGCTTTTTCAGCTGATGAGGAAGATCCAGAAAAGCAAAAGATCCCAGCACTTAGATCATTCAGGTGGGAATGAATTGTTAAATTATAAAATGCAAGCAATGGAATACCAGCTTACCTTTCCTAGGGACTTTAAGCTTTCTAGTTTTGCCATTGTTTATTAAATAAGATAAATATGATGCAGGACCTTTTTAGAAAGGAATACAGGAGAAATCATATTTTTTAAAAATTATCTTGTGCATTCATATCATTTAGTGCTGACACTCCCATATCTCAAAATGGATAATGTCAAAAGCAAAGTTACAAGGGGGGGGAGGGGGGGGAAAGGAAAAAAATACCCTCAGCTATATAGAATAGCTACCATTCAAGGAGTTACGTAGACTTCAGTTTGGAAGAGGTAAATGAAAACTGTGAATGTATACACATAGTGTATATATGTGTGACTGCGGTGTGACTATGAGAGTACCAAGCTGAACTGTGAACATGACAGGAAATCTTTTTCAAAGAGAAAATAATTAAACTGCAGAACTCATTGTAAGACTCTGCAGTGGCCAAAAATATAATTAAATTCATGAAGGCAAAGTCCATGAAGGGGTATTAAGCACAAAACAATGAACATGTGCTCTGGCTCCAGAGCACGCTCTGTTAAAAACTGCCAGACATCTGGAGATTAGCACTGTTCTTTTTTTCCCTCGCTCTTTTCCTATATCCAATCTCTAGCCGTATACTACGCTCCACTGTCAGAACTTAAGATACTGATCTACAGAGGGTTTAATCTAGCTCATTACGTGATCTTCCATGTTATTAATCAGCAGCACTGTACCCCAAAACAGTCATCCCCATGCTTATTTCATTTCAGGTGCCTTATCTAATTGAGATGTATTGGGAACAGCGAGGGATTTTGCCTCTCTCTGATAAATGGAGCATCATCTACTTCTTCTAAGATGCTGGCAGACATCAACAATGTTCCCTCTCGTTCAGTAGCTGCGTTCTGAAAACTAGTTGTCCAGGGCATAGGAAATCTGCCTCTCGTTGACTCTCCAGGTGGCGTGGAAAACTCAGATCTGAAGCTATCTTCTGCAAGAGGACATGCCATCACCACTAAGCTATAGGCTATTCTGTTGACGAAGAGATGAAATGAGTCTCTTTTTCCTACAAGTTTCTCTACGTTGTCTGGCGTTCCTCCATGCCTTCTGTACTCAGAGCAAAGCCTTATCCATAGACCTAAGTTAATAGCCCAGTGGTCAAGCTGCTGGTCACACGGAGCTTGCTGGGTCTATTTTCAAGCATTGCTAATATATTTTTAGTCAACAGCTGATTAAGTAAGCAGTCATTAATTTGAACAGAGGATAGAATCCCTTAGGATAGCCTTGAATGTGTTGATTAAGATACTCTTTGTGAAAGGTTTGATTTCAATACTCTCACAAGAAGGAGGGTGCTCTGAATACTTAGAAAGTCAGCTGGCTACTATCAGAAAGCTGTTCTGGGCTCGGAAACCTGATAAGAGGATGTTTTCTGTTTTGATACTTGGATGACAGAAACTAGAACTTCCTGGCATGTATTTGATTAGCCTCAACATCACATTTCATGTCATAAGAAACTCAAATAATAAAATCCTGTTATGATATTCTGCTATCGTTATGGAAGAGATAATTACAGATATCTCTTAACTTCAGTGAAGATATGAACTAGTTCATAATTAATATTAGAAGAAGGAAAAATAATAATCTTACTGATTCTGCTTTCTGTCAGTACTGAAGATCCTTCCCTACAGCTTGTATGGATGCAGTGAATCTCAGACTTCCAGTGCATTCATACCAGTATAATTGCAATGTTTTCAGTAGAGGTATTATTTATTTATTTACCTAGAATGCAAGAGACATCATAAAAATGCACTATATTTCCAGAAATTCCCATTAATATCTGGCAACTCCTCCTTTCATTTTAATTCCATTTTATTTTATTATATCATATCTTTAAAACAGGATATATGTGCTTTTTCTTCATATGCTCTTTTGTTTTAATTTAGGGTGTGGGGCAGGAAAAAAATTCATCTATAAAAAGGCATCCTGATCTAATTGTTTTTGTCCAGCTCTACTATTGATATTGACTATTGTGAATACTGGACATAATTATGACTCTAATTAAAATTTTAAATAAATAAGCAACTCTATATCAAAAGTCAAATTATAATAATGTGATTTTACTGAAGCAGGGCAAATACACAGTGCACTAAGTCTTTGCATGAATTATACATGAGGCTTTATGTATGACTTGCCCTAATCTGAACAACCCAAGAGAATAAAGACGAATACTGTAACTAGATTTCTGTGGGGGGAAAACAACAAGATTCAGATTTGTGATCACTCTTTTTAACACTGACATTCTGACTTCGTAACTATATGCTGAAAAAATACCTCATAACAAAATATCTTTTTTTCCCCTTGCATGTTAAATAAACCTTGTTTTCGTCTCTCACTTAATGCCCTTATTTTCATTTCTGTATGTTTATTCCCAGCTCCTTGTAATTTGCTTTGAGGAAAAGCCATTCCCTTTAATGGGACTCTGAAAAGCCACTGTGGAAATAAGAAATAAAGTGTTTAAAAGCATGAATCCTGAAGATAAACATGTACACTTCTAAAAGGGAATAGATAGACATGTACAGATCTAAAAACTGTAGATCAAGCAAAAGAAATTGCTCTGACAGTTGCTTCACTGATATTTTGGCTTCAAAATGCAAACTGTTAAAGACCACACATCTCAGATGCCAACTTCTTCAGGTTAGGTTTGTCCTTATGGTTTTTAGCTCGGTCTTCACATCTATTAGATGCAAGGTCAAAATCCCTCACTTTTTCACAGGCTGATTTGCCGAGCCCTTACTTGAGAGATGCCCAGGAAGATAATACATGGGGTGGCCCTATGAGAACCGTCCCTTTCCCCCTGCAATTAGAGGGAGTGCTGGGTGTGGTCTTTCAAGAAATGCTAAAATCCCTTAGTTTTGTGAGACATTTTAGCTTTTGTCATTCTCTCATTTCCATCCTCTCCAGGCTGGGTAGTCCTCTGGTGCTCCAGCAGGAATGTGAACCCAGCACCTGCACTGCAGACAACTGCTGTTGAATCCATAATGGAATATTTACGGTCATGTGAAAGAGAATGAAGCTCAAGTTATAGATTCAAATATGTAGAGAATAACATCACAGGAAGTAAGTTTGAGGATTTGAAGGAAGGCAGATATAGTGCAGAAATGGAAAATCAAACAAAAGACTGGGCACTGAAGAGAACAGACTAACTGGCATAGCAGGGCGGAGTTTAGGACTGGAAAATGGATCTCTTGCCTTTTTTCTGCTGTGAACTTCACCTTTCTGTAGCTGCTGGAAATTAGGTGGACCTTCAGATAATGCGGAATCTCTCTCAGTTCCTTGTAGAATAACTTTTATGAAGACCTGGTGATTTTAAGCAGAACCTGAACATAGCTATGCAGATATCTGTATGTTAGCATCAAGTGGCCGCTATAATAACGTCGTAGCACTAGTATACATATTTGACTCTTGACTAAGATGTAGTGAAGCTATGTGTCAAGCTGACCTCTGTGTATGCTGGTGACCCCATATACAACTCCCTTGCCAACTCCCTCACTGCCTTGGCGTGCAAAGGACTGTCCACCTGCCTTCCATTTGTGAGACAAGACATAGTTTATGATCACGACTACAACAAAACTCACGTACAAGTGAGCAGATATCCCATCCTATGTTGAACCTCAACGCAGATGGGTTTCTGCACAGCATGCTGCGTAACCTGGCAGAGAAGTCCATCTGGTGTTGACCACGTGAAGCGTTCCCAATATCCAAGGGACATAAATTTATATAATCTATCTCCTGTACCTTCTACCTCCTTTTAAATTCCACTCTTATCTGTCTATCAGTGTCAAGCAGCTTTATTCCAACCCTCAGTGCCTATAGCAGTACATGATAACATCTCAAATAGTACTAGAGTTTAGGCAACTAATCTGCAAATAGTTTAGCGAAGCTTTGTAAAGATATTTAAAGAAATAAACTGGGTCCATAATACCTATACTTTATTTAATTTACTGACTGAAGTCCACCCATCACCATGGAAAGTGAGACCTCCTAGCTCTGATACAGACTTAAATGCGGGTGTCTTGATCTCAAACTGAATGAGCAAAGCCAGCTATGAGAAAAGCTAGGGAAGACTAGAAAGTGGATTTAAGGAATCTGGGTAAGAAGAGAGCTTTCAGAAGGGCACATGGGGCCAGAAAGTGAATTGTGAGAGAGAACATATAAGATCCCTACATGATCTTGTTACTATAAACAATTTTTTTGAGTTCTGAAAGATTTCTGGATTGTCCAATTTGTATTACACAGTGAATCACCTAAATAGCTGGCAAAGAGACTTTGTAATTTTCAGAAAGACGCAGGGTCCTAAAGTGATAAAGAAACGCCCAAGTTGTTCTCTCATGGAGAAAATGCCTTATAATTTCTTTTTACTTTGGTTAAAGAAGTGAAAACCAGCAATTAAAGCCAATTGCTTTCACTGTCCTCACTTTGACATCCTGGTTCCTGGGGGCAATCTAAACAAAATAACTTTTTTTTTTGTTTCTGCAACCTTGCTAAGTAAATGAAAATACAGACTAAAGCAGGAGAATTAGTATTTTTGCATGATTTCTAGTGTTTTTGATGTTCAGGAAGCTTACAACACTGCTGAGAGGAAGGGAAAGCAAATACAAACCATGTCTTAGTAGGTGGCACTAGGAGGCAGCTCTTCTGGACACTAAGCATCCTGGCCTGTATCAGAAATAGTGTGCCCAGCAGGAGCAGGGAGGTGATTGTCCCCCTGTACTCAGCACTGGTGAGGCCGCACCTCGAGTCCTGTGTTCAGTTTTGGGCCCCTCACTACAGGAAAGACATTGGGGTGCTGGAGCGTGTCCACAGAAGGGCAACCAAGCTGGTGAAGGGTCTAGAGAACAAGTCTTATGAGGAGCGGCTGAGGGAACTGGGGCTGTTTAGTCTGGAGAGAAGGAGGCTGAGGGGAGACCTGATCGCTCTCTACAACTACCTGAAAGGAGGGTGTAGTGAGGTGGGTTTTGGTCTCTTCTCCCAAGTAACAAGTGATGGAACAACAGGAAATGGCCTTAAGTTGTGCCAAGAGAGTTTTAGATTAGATATTAGGAAAAAATTCTTCACCAAAATGGTTGTCAAGCATTGGAACAGGCTTCCCAGGGAAGTGGTTAAGTGACATCTCTGGGGGTATTTAAAAGACACCCGCATGTGGTGCTTAGGGCCATGGTTTTGTGGTGGACTTGCCAGTGCTAGGTTAGCAGTTGGACTTGATGATCTTAGAGGTCTCTTCCAACCTAAGTGATTCTATGGTAACGATATATCTCTCAGGCAGGCCTGTTTACAGACATTGAAAGGAATCCTTAAAAGTGACCACACAGACATCCCCAGGTCCAAATACTCATGCTGTAAAAACAAACAGAGACCAAAGAGGATGAGCATAGTCAAAACCCTGGAAGATATTGCCATGGTGGGTGGAAAAGAAATAAAGCGAGATAAATATTTATCTAGCATAAAATCACCTGGATCTTGAAATATTAGCATTGCTGAGCTTTAAAAAGTAAGAAAGAGAAATGAGGAACTGGGGAATTAAAGCTAAAAATGTGTCAGCAGATATTTGGAGCAAGCAGAGTAATAACCATATGAGTAAAACAGGGAAGAAAAATCTTGGAAAAAATGGTAGGTGAAAATGATGTGTCATTTTCAGAGGTTACCATCTTGAAGGGAGCCATTGCTATGACATAAAATTTTCAGACAAAAGAAAAATACAATAATTTATTGGGATTTCTTCCAAAGTGATTCTCAACATAATTACCCCCAGAAATCCTCAGCTACAGACAAATAATATCCTTTGAGAATTATTGAGTATGAAAATGCAGTGCCTATTGTCACTATAAGAAGTAACTAAAAGAGGGAATGACAAAGCAAAAGAGGGAAGCAGGTTTTTTATAATTATTTTAAATATACTTATCCTAAATCCATCTAAGCATACATAAAGTAGAATGAAATGCATCTGTCCTCTTTTTTTTTATTATAGGGGTTTAAAATAAAGAAACAAGAGGTCCTAACATGCTCCTTAGACCTTTGTCTTGAAATGAAGAGCACTAAAAAAAAATAGCAACAGGCATATATGTTGAAACAATAATAAAAATTAATGTGTATATAGTAATTTTAGGATAATATTTTACATGAATTTTTGGGCCTAGTTCACTACTTTTCAACGTCAGTTTACAAGCTGCTGAAAAAATTTAATTATTTAAGCCTTTCAGACTAATACTGATGTCCATAATGATGTATGGCCCACCTTTTCAGACTTTTGGATGCAGAAGTACCAGAAACCATAGAATAATTATTCTATGGAAAGCTTTTGCTGACTGTTTACATTCTCGGTATTGGGCCAAGATTGTCACACCATCTCCTTAAAGCAACTTCTGTTTCCTGTGGAAGTTGATATGCAATTTATCTTGCCTATCTTGTAGGTGGATTCCGCATAGACTTTTACATTTGAACAAGTTATCAAGACACCCTAGGTTCCTTGGTCAATGAAGAGAAATACAACTATAGAGGATGCTTCACCCAATCTGTTGAAGATGTCTACCTCTGAATGAGATGGATCAGCTTGCATAAGTGCCAGATCTTCCCCACTACCTGTCAGGGAGGGAATCTAAATAGCTGTTTCAGATGTAGACCTCTACACTGTAGATAACTAAAGTTAGAAGAGTTTTATTCCAACCTTGATGCCTACAGTGGATTGAGGAGTGGACCATGACACAGCTCTCCATTACAATATGATGAAGGTCACGTCTGATCTTACAAACATGCAACACTTGAACTGAAGACCTATTTCCTGCAGGGTAACCAGTGTTGGTTTTGCTTAAGTCATCATCCACAGCTCAGACTCTCTGTTCTGCTCCAGCGGATCCTAAGTGGCAGCTGCTATATCACACAATTTACAAAATGGTTTCATTCAGGCCAGAGCTCAAAAAAATTCCAGTAAGGAATGGAAAACCTACTGACTTACAGAATATTTAAAGGAGTTACACTGTACACCCCTGATATAGGAAAATCTCTTTTTATGCTGGGATAAAGAGATTTTTTACTTAATTGTCACATTACTTTAGCCATATTTCATACATTTTGAATGTCTGAGGAAATAGCTCTTGATCTCTGTTTGGTCCTGCAGCCCATAATCTTACAACCCCAAATTATGGAAAATACTTTTTATGTTGTCTGCAGTTCAAGTTTATCTATTGTTAACAACAATAGCAAATGCTTAGCATACTTCCCAGTGTCCCTTCCATCACCATGTAAAAATATTTACTGTAATTTCACTATTTTTTTACCTTTTGCATTAATAGTGAGAAGCCTGCATAGGATAGAAATTTGCTGTCATATCAATGAATGACTTACTATACAATTCAGATAAGTGAGAAACTGAAAATCACGACAATAGCAAAACCCCAAAACTCTACTTCATATTTCCATAGGGCATCACCCTTTGAAGCAACAATGATATATCTTTGGACTCAGAAAAAGAGTATAGAGTGTTCTCTCTTTCTTTTTTTTATAGACAATTTAATTTCTAATGAGGACTCAGTGAGCTTCCTTTCCTCTGTGCTAGACAATCTTTACTCTTCAGTTCTTGTATAATTTCTGCTGATCCTGATTTGCATTTTTTATATAGGCAAAATCGAAACTAAATAAGGTCACTTTCTGCAGGTGTTGTAGGTGACATGCAAGAAAACCTTGGCATCTGCTTTGTATGCCTTTTTTGCATCCCCATGCATCCTTTTTGCAAGTCAAATTCTCAACCTTAGAGGCAAGTATCATTAAGTTCTTATACCAGATATATAATGTAAAACTTTCTCAACTTAGGCAACCCAAAACTTCATCCAAGTGCTGCAAATATAGCTAGGTTTTAAAATATATTTTTCATTATAGGCTTATTCTACAGTCAAGACTGTATTTATTTTATCATTCATTAAAGATGAGCAGACCCTGGATGGCTGGAGTGGAGATCCCGTTTTAGATTATTAAAATCAATTCTGAAGTGAAGTCAAATATTCACTCTGAAAATTTTGAACTAATTTAAATTTTACTCTTGTTCTGTCATTAAACAAGCCTAAAACTTCTGATCCTCCATCCCGCCTCTTCTGTTCTTCCCAAAGCCTAGAGATGGGAAAGCCAGTGGGGAAATTAAGTGAAAAATGGAAGTATTGATAAGACAAGGCAAATGTTCATAAGAACTACCAGTTGAAATGTGAGCAAAAAGGTACTTAATGTTTCATTACTCCTTGGGTTTCCATGTAGAACAGGAAGAAGCATCTCCTCTTATTTAACTTCAGGCTGGACATCACCTTTACAAGAAGTCCTTTTCTTGATTTACTTTACTAGGCAAAATGAAGAACAAGTTTTTCTTAGCTCATGGAACTGCAGAAAAATTTATTTGTTATTAAGTCATTATTAAAATCAATAAGAGACACTCAACTTTACAGCAAATATGGCAATTGTATACCTCTTGTATGTAACTGGAAAACTTTTTTTCACTTCAAATCTCCAAGAGATTTATCAAGTTCCACTAAGCATCCAAGAACATGGGAATTCAAATATTACTTCTCTTGGATTATTGCAAGATGTTGGTTTGGTGAAGCAAAATGGTTCTACTTGTAAATTATACTTCTGAAATCATGAAAGCCCAAAACCAAACAAAATTTGAGATACAAAAATTACATTCAGGCAATAATTTTAAAATACAAAGGGCATCATGCCCTAAGCATGAATGTCTCACTGTAGAATATAATGGATTTATCTGAAGAAAAACTTAATGCATACACCCTGTGCCCAATGGGGTGCAGGAAAGTCAAGTTAAATGATGCTGCAGTGATCATGGGGACTTTCCTCTTCCTCTTTCCACCGTGTTCATGTTGTGGATGGATCTTACCATGGTTATAGTTTCCACATTACTATTTTGCAAAATTTCCTTGTGGTGGGTTGACCATGGCTGGACACCAGGTGCCCACCAAAGCTGCTCTACCACTCCCCTCCTCAGCTGGACAGGGGAGAGAAAACGTAATGAAAGGCTTGTGGGTCGAGATAAAGGCAGGGAGAGATCTTTCACCAATTACCATGATGGGCAAAACAGACACAGCTTGGGGAAAAAAAAAAAAGTTTAATTTGTTACCAGTCAAAATCAGGGTAGGAAAAAGAAAAAAACCCAAATCTTAAAGAACACCTTCCTCCCCATCCCTCACTTCTTCCCAGGCACAGCTTCACTCCTGAATTATCTTCCTCCTCGCCCACAGCAGCACAGGGAGACAGGGAATGGGAGTTGGGGTCAGTTCATCACACGTTGTCTCTGATGCTCCTTCCTCCTCAGGGGCAGGACTCCTCACTCGTCCCCTGCTCCAGTGTGGGGTCCCTCCCACGGGAGATGGTCCTCCACAAACTTCTCCAACATGGGTCCTTCCCACAGGCTGCAGTTCTTCATGAACTGCTCCAGCGCAGGTCCCTTCCATGGGCTGCAGTCCTTCAGGCACAGACTGCTCCAGCGTGGGTCCCCCACGGGGTCACAAGTCCTGCCAGAAAACCTGCTCCAGCGTGGGCTTCCTCTCTCCATGGGTCTGCAGGTCCTGCCAGGAGCCTGCTCCAGCGTGGGCTTCCCACAGGGTCACAGCCTCCTTCGGGCACCCACCTGCTCCGGCGTGGGGTCCTCCCCAGGCTGCAGGTGGAGATCTGCTCCCCCGTGGCCCTCCCTGGGCTGCAGGGGGACAGCCTGCCTCACCAGGGGCTTCCCCACGGGCTGCAGGGGAATCTCTGCTCCGGCTCCTGGAGCATCCCCTCCCCTCCTTCTGCACTGACCTGGGGGGCTGCAGGGCTGGTTCTCTCACATATTCTCACTCTTCTCTCCTGGCTGCTGTTGTTGCACTGTTTCCCCCCCGCTTCTTAAACATGTTCTCCCAGAGGCGTTACCACCGTTGCTGATGGGCTCGGCCTTGGCCAGCAGCAGGTCCGTCCTGTAGCCGGCTGGCATTGGCTCTGTTGGCCATGGGGGAAGCTTCTAGCAACTTCTCACAGAAGCCACCCCTGTAGCTCCCCCTCCTCCTACAAAACATTGCCACATAAACCCAATATATTTATATAACTGAGGTTTATCATTAGAAATGCTGTAATGAAAAAAAGGATACAGTAGATTCTGTCAAGACTAAAATGAGTAACAGTGACATTTTTCCACAAGAGGAATGAGTGAGAAGTATATGAGGAAATATCAACAAAGAAGCATACAGATATTCCTCTAAACTTAAAAAGGAACAGCTTCATCCTTCTTGTATTTTGAAATTCAGCTAAGGTGCTTAAATTGAGGGTGTGCACACCATAGGATCTCTGTATCATCAGCAGAGAAGATAAGACACTTCTACAGCCTGTTTCAACCCACACAAGATGTGACATTATTCAGGTGGGAACCTTAGGCTGGTAGTTGCCTACGCAGCAATTAATGAACTGCTTATTTCTACACTCCCCACAAAGGTCAGTTTTTAATGGACAACTAGCAGCCTGCAACCAGTTTAAGTGGACAAGAGAGAAACAGGAACACTTGTTTTCTGGGCATCAAGACATCTGTGTGAACAGTAAGATCAACTCTATTAAAATGCCGCAGGACTGTCATATTACTGTGCAGTCCTTACCAGCAGCATGTTTTCCCAAGGATGAATAGGATTCTTATTCAGGCACCTCATTTTGACACATCAAATTAAATAAAATGTATTTATTACTGTATTTAAAGCAAGAAATTTGTTAATAATCAAGCTTAATTTTAATAGTCAATGATTTTGCATGACCTTATCCTGCCTCATCGTTACCAAACTTTATTGTCCTGCAATAAAGAAATACGTTGACTCTAGGAAAGGTGGGTGAGGAAACCACCACCGTCAAGCTGCTATTTACCTTTTGCTCAGGTTGACAAGAAATGGAAGGACAGTGAGTGTGATGCACCACCACGAAATCATGTTTACTACGATGTAGCAGCATAGTGGGGGATGCTTGCTACCCTTGCTTTAAAGATGACAGAGGGATATCTCATTTCCTCATCAACTTAGCCTAAGACAAAGAACAGCAAGTTTAAGAGTCTTTTAACAGAGCTAGTGCTGAAGGACTAAAAACAATGAGTCAAACAAAGTGAGCCCAGAGAAGTGTGTTGTACTACTTCAAACTTAGTTCATTTCACTGACATGACAACTTTTTTTTCCATTTTATTTTCCCTCTTTCTTAAAAAAAAAAGTTAAACTCCCTGCTAGTAGCTTTTCGTGTCATGAATAAGTATTTTTATTGCTATTAGTTAACCATTAATGTTTAAAGCACACCAGATGATATAAAAATGTACAAGAATGATCCTGGTTAAAAGAGCTTAAAGAATTATTTGTACATCTAGGAATCCAGCAGATGCTTCAGTCTAAATAAGGATTTCCCACTGCCAGAAATACAGAATGTTTAAAATAGTTTAAAATACCAATGGTTTCCTTTAACTGGCATTTGTGGAAGGTTCATGTTAACCATTTAACTGTTTAACCTATCAGGTCAGCCTGTCCCTTACAAATCATTTGTTCCAGGGAGGAACATCAGATTCCATCAGATTCCATCAGATGATGGAATATTTAATCAGCTGCTTCATAAAACATAACAAAACTCATCAAGATAAGGGAGAAACATTCAAGTTCAATCTTGGGTGCACTAATGATAAAGGTAAATGGAGAGGGACTGGAATTTCTCTAGACTCAATTTATTCCTTAAACACATTAACAAAACTGTGCTGTTCTACCCTTGTTTTATTTTCTTTTTTTTTTTTTTTCTTTTTTTTTTCCTTCTCCATTTTCATTTTGCTCATACACAATTATCTAACTTTATATGTCTCAACCTCATTAAGCTTGGATTTGAGCTGAGTGTCTTGAGGAATACAGCAGCTCAGAATTAATGATGGCATATTGCTTAAAAAAGAAAGCAGACATATTGTTAATGATGACATATTGCTGAAAATGACCAGCCGTTCATAAGACAGCTGGAAGCTTGAAATCAACAGCAGAGCTTCTATGATTTGAAAGGGGCAAGTCCAGTCCTGCACAGGTCCACTCTAAACTGTGTTGTGTAGCTTCTCTTCTGCTATTATCATATCTGATGTGCATCATTACTTTTCTGATGCTACAGTTCATTATCTAATAGGGCATTGTGATAACCAGCAAGAATTACAAAGAAATATATCTTTCTCCATTTGCTTCCAACTGATACATAAGAGTTTGGAGGATGCGAAAGAAGGGGGAGGAACCTGTATTCAGTTTATAAATATTTTTCTACTACCCATGGTACTTTAAGGTTACTAAATATTTTGTTAAGAGTAAGGAAAAGGAAGGTTAGCATTAAGTGGGGAGAAATAAAAATGAATAGAGGATTTAATCCTATCATCTTTAGAGACACGTTTTGTTACTTAAAGAAATAATAATCAGTAAAAAAAGAAAGATTGTTTTTCAGTATGTACCCTCTCAGTATAGAAAACCTCTTGACACAGGGATTAGTTGTTCTCCCATCCTGGGAATTGCTAAAGGGAGGTATGTAGTAAAATCCTATAGGTCTCTGCAGGACAAATATCCTCAGACCTTGAAAATCCACTCTTTCAATAGCAATCTGTATTATCTACTGATTTTCTAAGGTGAATAAATTGCTTTACTGGCTGAGTGGTCATCAGACTGTCTTCTGAGATTTTGCTTATCTCCATGCTGGAGAAAAATGAAAAGTCATGTAAGTTCTTGACTAAGGATGCCTTTTCCTTTCATATGGGAATAGCTGTTGAGATTATTTAATGGGAGTAGTTGAGTCTCCACCACTTTTCAGTCTATTTTCACCTCAAATGACAACAGCAGGACATTGCATTATATCCTGTGGCTTAATCAAATGGAGTCTCTGTTATGTCAATGAATTCTACACTGCCTTCCATTATATAATATAGCCACACTCAAGGAAATCTTTAAAAATATTTAAACACTCTCCAAGTCTGCACAAACCCCTCAATTTTATTTTTGACATAAAGATACGTGTATCTTAAATTTTCTCCTTTAAGCGTATCCAAAACTGTCTGGACTTGAAAGAAGAGAAGAGTGCAAAATCTCTCATTTCCAATGCCCAATTGATACAATAAGTCATGAAAGTTAGATTTCTTCCTGAGTCACTTGATGGGTTTAACCAGTTAGAATCTCTGATTTAACAACACAAACTGTCAAAGTTGGGGTCTTTACAGATGTAATAGAGCAACAGACTTCTTATTTTCATTCTCTTTTTCTTATTAAGATG
The DNA here is from genome assembly GCF_929443795.1 of Astur gentilis. Classification (NCBI taxonomy): domain Eukaryota; kingdom Metazoa; phylum Chordata; class Aves; order Accipitriformes; family Accipitridae; genus Astur; species Astur gentilis. Next base: position 48,536,461 of record NC_064881.1, on the reverse strand, counting down.
ATCCCTAGAGGAAGAGAATGATGAAACAACAGAGATGACTTCTTCTTTGGAGATGTTTGGAGATGTAATTCAACGATGGTTTTAGCTAAAATATAAAAACTGTCTTCAAAGGAGGAAAACCACAAGGCCTGCCTTCCCATGATGACTCCCTTAAGCACTAAGGTGGGATGTCATGTTCTCCACTGCAGTCTTTCTGGTCCGCTCATCTGATCATTACAATGTCTTGCTGTAAGACGGCATATGTGGCAGGTGAGTGGTTGCAACTTGTTTCCAACTTGCTGGATGAATGTTCTGTAAATTGTTATAAGAAATATGTTTGATGATTATCAGAGCTTTGACTTACTGCATTTTTGTGTTTTATATTCCTTTTTAGCTCCATCACCAAGGCTGAAGATCCTCCTACTTTCTCTTCCCTTCTCCATCACCTTTTTCAGCTCACACAAAGGCAATTGGATATCTCTGTCTCTTTGTGCTACCTGTATTTTTCCAGCATATCCTCAGCTCATTATCAGTACTAACTCAGAACAGTGCTTTCTGAAGCTTTGCTCTGCACTACCTTATGGGATGGTTTCTGTAGGAATAATAATAATCTGTGAGTTGCTAGCCAAGTGGGGAAAAGAAATCAAAAAAGAATTCAAAAGTTAAGTTGAAGCTGTTTTTAATTGAAAAATCATTTTTTTTTTTTTCCTGAATATGGTCGTTATGGGTTTTCTCAACAATCTAGACATTCCCTGTCATGAAACCTGTAGGAATTTAGGAGCTTGGAGATTTTTCAGTTCTATTGAATTGAGATGAAACTTATTAATTAATCAAAGACATTAGATCAGACTGACAGACAGAAAATGACTGCACAGGCAGATGGACAATGTGACTTCATAAAATCTGTTCCCTCAGAAAACAGGGAAAAATCATAGCTGTGCCAGGGTATTTATTGTCTGACTTTAGAATCCTTATCAGTCAACACGTTGGTTGTTATGTGACTGGCTTTGGGATGTCTAGCTTTGTAAATGCATTGCAAAGGAAGCCTAGTTCCATGTCAGGCTCCAGGCACTTCAAAGTTGGTTATGTGACGTATTGAATTCTTTGTCTTGCTACTTAATTTAAAATAGCACATAATTACTTCAGTAGTAATAAGTCACTCCAACTCTTAAAACAAAAGAAATAACTTTGAGACCTTTTATATTTTGACTCTCAAAATTAGAAGTTTAAGGCCCATATCTTTCATTTTTTGGTGTTCATTGGAAAGGTACCACCTTTAAACCACCTGTGGCCTGAACAAAATATAAATATTCTGTTAACCAATGTCCAAGACCCTTGAAAAGAAAAGAAATCTTTTGTTTTGTTTTGTTTTGTTTTTTTTTTGTTTTGGTTTGGTTTGGTTTTATTATTAGTTCAACAGACTAAATGATTTTGAACTGTCTAGTTCACTAAATAATATCCAGTCGTATCTTTTGAAAATTTTGATGACAAGCTTGGACTACACCTATGCTAGTAAATTAAACCGAGCAAAGGAATTCAGCTAAACACCGGGTCTTGATCACCTATGTAGTTAAGTAGCCAAAACATTCTTTGTGTGGTTTTGGCCCTTGCCAACTAACAGTCTCCTAGGTCTCTTTTCAAAATATAGTTACTGACAGCACAGATCAGGGATCTTTTCAGATAGTTATTTACTTTGTCTGTGGCCCTACTGTGAGGCTGACTTTAATACTGTATACTATTACAATTTAATATTGTGTAGTATTGTATACATAGACCATTCTATTTGAGCTGGCCTAAGTTCCAGAAGAGCAGTCTTGCCCATGTTTCATAAAGAATATACACAGCACAGAAAAGATGAAGAGGAAGACTGGGTTAGTACAGTCAGAGGAGATCACCTAGAGCTTATGCAAAACCAGAATTTGAAGCAGAAAGGGCATTATGAAATATGTAAGAAAAACAAAAAGGAAGCCAGAAAGTCTAAAGAGAGCAAAAAGTGGCAAGAAAGAAGTGGGAGGGAACAGGAACACTAGAATTAGCAACATAGGAAAAAACCACTCAGAGACCTGACAGGGAGCTTGAACTTTCTTTGAAAGATTACATGTATCTTTTGTATTATTGAACATTATTTTTACTTCACAGTTGCTTGACTAACAGAAACATGATTAAATCAAAACAACCAAAGTGGAAAAGAAAAGAATTGAAAACCTGAGATTTTAAAATAACAGATTCCTTTTTCCAAGCCTAATTTTACCATTTATGAACAATTCTCTGTGTTAGTAGCCTGTGGTTACTTAATGTATAGTGTTTTCCTGTTAATGAAAAGGGTCAGCACCCTCAGCTAAAATCCACCCACTCTGTCAAGTGCACATACCTCAAATTCCATTTCCCAAGTTCCCATTTCCCTGGAGAATGGTAGTCTAGCTGAGTGTGGAGAATAGAAGCAATTATTACAATTACAAACATCTTAGGCTTCAAGGTTTTTCATGTGATATCAAACTTTTGTTGAGAAATTAGCGGGAAATTCGGTAAAGGCACGATTTGGCTGAATATCATGAAAAATTAACAAAATTTACCAGTTCACAGAACAGCAGCTTTAGGGACATGGAAGGAATCCCAATGTTAGGAACATCGTAATCTAGAGAGGGATAATTTTTTCCTGCACATTAAACACTTTCAAAGATGTAATAAAAATGCCGTCATCTTTCTGCTTGTCCCTTTACTTTACATGAGATATTTCAGGTAAAATTTGTAAAACCACTACCTTCTTCAAAGTCCTGCTTCAAAACCTGACTGCATCGATGACACTGGAACTTTTGCACATGGGTTAGGGCAATTGCAAGCACAAATATGGGCTGGGCAATGAGTGGATAGAGAACTGCCCTGAGGAGAAGGACTTGGGGGTATTGGTTGACAAGAAGGTCAACATGACCCAGCAATGCGCGTTTGCAGCCCAGAAAGCCAACCGTATCCTGGGCTGCATAAAAAAAAAACATGACCAGCAGGTTGAGGGAGGTGATTCTCCCCCTCTACTCTGCTCTCGTGAGACCCTACCTGGAGGACTGCGTTCAGCTCTGGGGCCGCCAACATAAGAAGAACATGGACCTGTTGCAGCGAGTCCAGAGGAGGGGCACAAACATGATCAGAGGGCTGGAGCCCCTCTCCTGTGAAGACAGGCTGAGAGATCTGGGGTTGTGTTGTGGTTTAACCCCAGCCAGCAGCTTAGCACCACGCAGATGCTCACTCACTTCCTCCCCACCCAGTGGGATGGGGGAGAGAATCAGAAGGAAAAAGGTGAAACTTGTGGGTTGAGATAAGAATAGCTTAATAGAACAGAAAGGAAGAAAATAATAATAGTAATAATAGTAATAATACAAATTACAATAATAATAAAAGGGTTGGACTACACAAAACAAATGATGCACAATGCAATTGCTCACCACTCACTGACTGATGCCCAGTTAGTTCCCAAGCAGCCGTCCCCCACACGCCAGCTCCCCCCGGTTTATATACTGGGCATGACGTCACATGGTATGGAATACCCCTTTGGCCATTTTGGGTCAGCTGCCCTGGTTGCGTCCCCTCCCAACTTCTTGTGTCCCTCCAGCCTTTTTGCTGGCTGGGCATGAGAAGCTGAAAAATCCTTGACTTTAGCCTGAACACTACTTAGCAACGACTGAAAACATCAGTGTGTTATCAACATTATTCTTGTACTGGATCCAAAACATAAGACTACATCAGCTACTAGAAAGAAAGTTAACTCTATCCCAGCTGAAACCAGGACATGTTGTTCAGCCTGGAGAAGAGAAGGCTCTAGGACAACCTTCTAGCAGCCTTCCAATACCTAAAGAGGGCCTACAAGAAAGCCAGAGAGGGACTTTTTACAAGGGCCTGTAGTGATGGGACAAGGGGTAATGGCTTTAAACTGACAGAGGGTAGATTTAGATTAGATGTAAGGCAGAAGTTCTTCACTGTGAGGGTGGTGAGGCACTGGAACAGGTTGCCCAGAGAAGCTGTGGATGCCCCATCCCTGGAAGTGTTGCAGGCCAGGTTGGATGGGGCTTTGAGCAACCTGGTCTAGTGGAAGGTGTCCCTGCCCATGGCAGGGGGGTTGGAACTAGATGACCTTTAAGGTCCCTTCCAACCAAAACCATTCTATTCTATGAACCTCCTCTGAGGCCATTGGTATGCCTGGGGCCACCTGTGATAGCTAACAAATTTTAAATCACAAATATGTTTTATTGTACGGGTCACCCTATCTAGTACACTTATACTACTATTTTGTGCACTAGGAATATTGCAAGACGGTATTAGAAATAATAATGGATAGCAACAGCAGCTTTGTCTCTGTTACCTATTGTGCTCAGAAGGGAATGCTCTGTACTGTGTATTCAAATTACTCTTTTCCACTCCTCATTTCTATATGAAGTTAACACTCTTACCTGTGTCTCTGTATTTCTGTCAAGATCTGGAGTATAGGAAAGAATAACAAAGTCTGTGAAAATCCAGATAGACGGGATAAACTGTGGGTTTTTTGATAGGGTCTGGTGATTTTTTCTGGCATTGAAAACAACAGTAAAGTTTCCATTGACTTCACCATGGGCACTAATATGCTGCTTCATGTTATTCTCTGCCTCTTCTCTCCCTTCATTCATATGCATGAGCAGTACCTTAAGTCATCCATATTCATATTTTATTGAGTACTTTATATCATAGACAGCATGTCTGCATATACAATCCTATTGCACTGGTCCTACTGTGAAGACATTTTCTCCCTTTCAAAAATATAATAAAAATCACTGACAGCTTACACTCCATCACAAATTATGCAAGCATGTCATGGTGTGACTGGAAATAATCCTTGTGGATTCACCGAATAAATTGCTGCATTTTTGCACTCTTCTAAGTTCACCTCCTCTCAGGCATCACAAAAATTACTTGCCCCATGTTGTTCCACCCCTTATGCGGCTAGACCTAGGAAACTAGTGTTTCCTTGCTCCCACCTATATCACTGTTGCTACTGCATCTATCTTAGTAGAAGCAGCAGCACAGTTGCAGTGGCAGGAGGTGTGACAGCAGAACTAGGAAAAACCTGTCTCAAGGCTTTGACCCCAACCTGTTCAAAGGAACTCTGAAGGACTTACACGAGCAGCTCTAAATGATTTGTGTTCTGCTTGGGGGACGGGTGAGGTAGTTCATTATGAATCCTCAGTAAGTTCATCTCGATAGTCCTGAATCATGCTGAACAACCAGAGTCTTTTTCCCCTGTAAGCAATTCAGCTTTAATCTTAATCTTGCTTTCCATCTATTCTGTGAAAAACATTCAACAATTTGAGTGGCATTAACTGCTTTGGTGGCAGATGTGTATCAAGAAATAGTGGTTTAACTGAGAAGAGGACTAGTTCTCCTGCTACCTTCAGCTGGTGTTGAGAACTGAGAACTGCCAAGAAAAATAAGGCTTATAATCAGCAACTGTAAAAAGTATCGATCCACAATAGTCATTTCAGATAATAAGCATCAGAGCTGGACAGATCATGCATTGCACTGTTGTTACCCTGTGGGCTCAGCCAACATGCCTCTATCAAAAGAAACGACTGCTGCTCTTCCGGGCATCTCTCACCTATCTATCTTCACTCTTCAGAGTTATTATAGTAGTTGTTTCTATTTTTATGGTGCCTTTTAAAACCAATATCAAACTTGGAAATGCACTGTCTGTACAGCTATCAGTGTCTTAGATAGGTCATTAATAGCAGAGGCATCCACAGTTATCTCTCCATTAGTTGTTTTTCTTTCCATCACTGAAAGAGCTGAGGACTTCTAAATCAAAAAAAAAACCCTCAAGACAGTGGTTTTAGAATAGGTTCCATGGTGGCATATGGGCTTGCACCAGATGTTCCCAACCTTTGTTGGAGGAGAAACTGTATTACCAACTTCAGTGGCATCTTTACAGGGCCCCTGGGAGAGGAGGAGCAGTGCTGTACATTTTGGAATATCACTGTTGCTGTTGTGCCCCTGGAGAAGAGCAGAAAGAATAGGAAAACGGGAGGAAAGCACTCTGAATGGAAGAGACAAAGTCACTTAAGACCTGTCACTATTAAATATGCTTACCCATGTTTCTCAGCATGTCCAGGCATATTTTCTAGCCCTTGTAAGCTAGGCTGCCCATATGTTCCCAAATAATCATTTTAAAATACAAGTTTACTTACCAGACAAGATTCCCCTGTCTCTCTGAGCTCTCTCACTGTTTGCTTCATTTAAAATGACATTTAATTAAATGAACAAGGACAGACTTTGTTTCTCTACGGGAGTGGGGGTATACGCAATATCTTGACGAGTTGTTAAAAAGAAAGAGAAAAAGAAACAGGAGTGGTCAGAAGATAATTACTTTTTATGCCTTTTCAGACATGAGTTCCTCTTCCAGACAACAATGTTGAAGCAACGTTATGAAAAGACATTTGTCGTAACCATGACTTTGCTGCTAGCATTGAAAGTTGCAGAGGCAAAAGAAACTTCCATTCAACCCTTGCCAATTTTTTTCTTAACAAAATAGATATTTTTTTTTCAAGATTTTTGTCTTGCAAAATGTCTTGCACTTGTAGGTCATCCAGTCTAACCCCCAGCTCAAAGCAGGGGCAGCTAAAGCAGGTTGCTGAGGACCATGTCCAGGTGGGTTTGAATATCTCCAGGAATGGAGACTCCACAGACTCCCTGGAAAATCTGTTCCACTGTTTGACCACACAAGGAGTAGAAAGTTTTTTCTTATGTTTAAACACAAATTCCTGCATGCCATTTTGTGTCCATTACCTCTTGTCCTCTTACTGGTGGTCACCAAGAAAAGTGTGGCTCCATATTCTTTACTCCCCTCATGAGGCATTTATACATGTTCAAAAATTTTCCTGAGCCTTCTCTTCTCCCGCCTCAAAAATCACAGCAAAAATACTATTTATGGAACGGAAAATCTATTTAGGGTGATATAATATATTTTATACTCAGATCTCATAAAACGCTTAATTAACAGCTAATTATCAATTAACAATTAATAATCAAAGGCTTATCTGCATGCTTTTAGCATACAGCTGAATAGAAACTACTTCACTGGTTTTGAATATATTCAGCAAAGAACATACCAAGTATATTTCAGTTTGTCTGTTATTTCTGGCAAGACATCAGAAAAAGGAAAAATATTTTTATTTCAGTGCATGAAGTTGGAGGTGCCTTTTCATTTACTCTTCACTCGATATTGGTGGTTTTAGTCCAGCATTACAGAATATTTTAAACACTAACAAGAGTAGATGAAGCACTTTTTCATTAATAACTGGTTCCATACAGTTAAACTATGTGTAGATAAAATCACAAATCAGCCTAAGATTTAAGAATTTGGTCTCTCTGAACAGCTGAGAAGACTGTTTAGATCTAGTTTTTTATTTTGCCTTTAATCTGAGTCCACTAGAGTCCTTAAGCTAAGGAAACATAAAAGGAAGGTATCCATTGATTAATGCTAGATTAGATCTGTGCTGCAGACACACATAAAGCTGAGCATAAAAAGTTAAATGGCTTTCCACAGAATGCAGCTATTGCAGTCCATTCCAATAAATGCAAAACTTCTCATGGATTGTAAGAGCAAAATGTTCTGTCTCATAATAAGTGATGGAAAAAGCCAAGGATGAAATGCAGTTAGCTTAGCCATCCCACTCCATTTTCCACTATACAATATAAAATAATGTATACTACATAATATATGATGTATACTAAATACTATATAATATTATTATATATATGTAAAAATGTAAATCTATGTGTCTATAAACTTATACACACTCCATTTGTACGCTTATATACATATAAATAGACATACTTCATTTTCTACCTTAATGACGTTCATTGTCAATCAAAACAACTTTGATGAGAAGGCAGAGTGGCTGCTGCTGTGGTGGGTAGGCAATTCCCAGGGGAGATGGTGAACGAGGTATAGTTATATAGAGTTAAGAAGTAGAGAAAATAGAAAATGAAGACTCTAGCTTTCATAAGAAAAATAAAAGTAAAAAAGTTTTTAATTTTGAACTGAGATAGCATTTGTGCCCAGTGATCATAGAGTTAATTCTGTTCAGTTGGTGGCAGACTTCATCAGCTCTGAAAAAAACCACTCACTATTATATTTACATAAATCCAGACCTGAAAAATTGAGGAAAAACCCTGATGAAAGGGGAATTAAAACTGGATTCATAATCTTCTCAAGGACTTTTTGTGCATAAGGCTGAATGCACCTTTGCATTTGTCTGTTGTACAAACCTGGATATACACACGGGCTTATATGTTGCTTCATTATGAAATGCAACACTTATGAATATTGTTCGTTAATGATTTCTGATGGATTTAATGAATGGAAATAATTAACCTCCTACTTTTTTCTTCTAGAATTACCTGCTTTCTAAAGACCTAAGACTTTCCTGTTGCTCTCTATTTTATGGAACTATCCCATTTGCTAGCCCATTTCTTGATTCTAAAATTACTTTAGACTGGTTAATTATATACAAGAGTGTGAAAAAATCTCCAGGGAGTTATAAAAAAAGTAACCGATTGAGTGGCTACAACAGAGGCCAATGAAAATTTCAGTTAATCAGAGAAAGATAATACACGTAAGAAGAACTCTTTAACCCTGAGACACATTATGTGATTCTCAAAAACCTAAAATGACTGTGTTCTTCTGCTGGAGAAAAAACTAGCACTCCCAGCTGATTAGCTTACAAAAAGCAATCTTTTTTTATTGGCAGCTCAGCTCAATTAAGGAAGGAGAAAGTTAGGGTGTTGAAATTATGGACAGGAAATGGTACTAACAAGTTATAATCCTATTATCAAAAGCAACCATATTACATTATTTGTCTGCGTGCACACATTGCTAAAGGGAATTATACCACCTGAAAACAGGTAACACTTAAGAGCATCGGCTGTAAGACAGGAGGTTCACTTTGGGTTTTGTTGTTATATAGAAAAAGTTCTATCTGCAGGTCTTGGGCTACTTCACATTACCTAATTCTAAACACTTACACGAGACAGATCAGACAATTTGGGCTGTATGCAATGATCTGGTACTGTCTGAAGTGCCTTGGTATGTCTTGCCTAACCACCAACCAAGAAGTCGGATCATTCATAGGTTCTGTGTCAAACCAGTTGCCTTTCTGCAGGTATTTTGGATATCACAGAGCAGCTTTGATGGTTTTAGAAGCCCATGTGTGAGCATTTGAATCAAACCACCTAGCTCCCTTTATATTCAGTCAAAGGAAACAGATACCTCAGAATGGGAGCTGGGATCTGAATGATGGTGCACAGCTGACTGTGCCTCTTCAGTGTATTTGACTTAAAAAAAGAGGTAGGAGTATCCTCTGACTAAAGATGGATGTGTACTATGAAGACCTACAGCTGGGCAGACCACTCTTGGCTTCCTTCATACTCAGTAGAGAGGTATTTCTTACAGCGATTGGTATTTGAGATGCAATTCTTGCCCTAAGGTTTACTTACTTCTTTTTAGAGGAATTATATCTAAACTTCAATGATTGTTGACAAGATCTACACTAACTATAATATACACTAACTACACTAACATAGCTGACTCAAATGAAGACAATCTGTTATGTGAGGTGCCAAAAAATATCTGAAGCATCCAGACAGATACAATACAGGACCTACATGCTTCTGGAGCACCAACTGATGGTAAAGCGGTGATGCCTTAGGTGTCTAAAATGGCACTAAATGCATATGTGTGGACAATTTGAGTCCTCCATTAAAGCTAGAGAGATGAATGTTCAGCCTGTGCTCGTAACTTCAGCACTTCATTTTAGTAAAGTCAACTGAATCCAGGACTTAGTGTGAGATTGAGACTAGTGGCCATGACAATGAGGAGAAACACCAATCGGTTGTTTCATTTCCAGAAATTCTAAATTGAGGGTTTTATAAAGAAGTAAACTTTTGTTCAAGAAGATTTATTATATTGAAAAATAGCTGCATTTCACAAAAACAAAACAAAACAAAACAAAAGCACCATATTTTAATCTTTATACTGGCAGTTAGACATTTCAGTAATTTTCTTAAAGCTAGAGAAACACTTTCTAGAATTCTCAGCTGCAGTTGGCCAAAATATCCTAAATGACACTTATGTCGGTTCAAGCGTAACTACCAGAGGGACTACATATTACAGAACTCCATCAGCATGGAACCACACTGTAGCACCAGGACAGGAAAGGAGCAGTGCTGTAACCCACTTAAATTGCAAAAGACATCAGCAGGAACCATCAGAATGGGTTTGGATTAGGATGCAGCAAGACTACCTCTAATTTGTGCAAAAACCCTGTTGATATTTAATGCTGTTACATGGTTTCAATTACACCACCAGCAAGCATAACCTAAAAGGAAGCAAAATACTTTTTGACATTCTGGGAGGTTATTGCTTTAAAATTGAATGGTGGAAAACATTTCCACCATGTGGAATAAAGAAGTCCTGCAATAATAAATACCAAAATATTAGCATCATCTTGAAAAGAAAGGTATAGGTTTTGTAAGGTAAAAGAAACTGGGAAGATTTTAGAGATACCTCTAGAGATGATGGGGCCTTTACTGGGTTGAACAGAGAAGATGAGAATTACTAAAATGGTTTAATTCTTGACAGTGACTTCAGTGACGGGAAAAGAAATCAACATATCAGGGAAGCACATCCACATTTCTATCTGTGATGCTGACAGAGAGAATGACATGCTTATATTTTGCATTCCGTATTGCAAATCCAGTTTGGTTTTAACACCTCTATTTCAATGCAAAGAAAGCTGGTTATACACTGGCACTGAATTACTTACATTTTCCCAGCTGCCAGCTGTCCTGCTAAGGGAGTACTGTACCTTGCCAGTTGCTAGAAATGATTGTTGTAAATTAATTTTCTTCTATTTTTCAAATCAGCATATAGAGCAGTTATGAATTCACTATGAAGGTTTCCCACTCTAATCTGTCATTCAATAAACAGATTTCCTCTTTCTGCTACCTATGTAACCTAGTATTAACTTTCTTCATAATGGAACACAAGGGGATCAATATAAATGTACTGGGTTTGCATGGCAAGGTTTTGGTAGCTGAGGGGGCTACAATGGGTGGCTTCTGTGAGAAGCTGCTAGAAGCTCCCCCATGGCCAACAGAGTCAATGCCAGCCGGCTCTGAGATGGACCCGCTGCTGGCCAAGGCTGAGCCCATCAGCGACAGTGGTAGTGCCTCTGGGAGAACAGATTTAAGAAGGGGGGGAAAACCCTGCTCAATTGCAGCTGAAGAGAGGAGTGAGAATATGTGAGAGAACCAGCCCTGCAGACCCCCAGGTCAGTGCAGAAGGAGGGGAGGAGATGCTCCAGGCGCCGGAGCAGAGATTCCCCTGCAGCCTGTGGTGAAGACCACGGTGAGGCAGGCTGTCCCCCTGCAGCCCAGGGTGGTCCACAGTAGAGCAGATCTCCACCTGCAGCCCGGGGAGGACCCCACGCTGGAGCAGGGGGATGCCCGAAGGAGGCTGTGACCCCGTGGGAAGCCCACGCTGGAGCAGGCTCCTGGCAGGACCTGTGGACCTGTGGAGAGAGGAGCCCATGTTGGAGCAGGTTTTCTGGCAGGACTTGTGACCCCGTGGGGGACCCACACTGGAGCAGTCTGTGCCTGAAGGACTGCAGCCCATGGGAGGGACCCACACTGGAGCAGTTCATGAAGAACTGCAGCCCACGGAAAGGACTCATGTTGGAGAAGTTCATGGAGGACTGTCTTCCGTGGGAGGGACCCCACGCTTGAGGAGGGGAAGAGTGTGAGAAGTCCTGCCCCTGAGGAGGAAGGAGCAGCAGAGACAATGTGTGATGAACTGACCCCAACCCCCATTCCCCATCCCCCTGAGCCACTCAAGGGAGGAGGTAGAGAAAATCAGGAGTAAAGTTAAGCCCAGGAAGAAGAGAGGGGTTAGGTAAGGTGTTTTAAGATCTGGTTTAATTTCTCACTATCCTACTCTCATTTTGACTGGTAAAAAATTAAACTAATTTCCCCAAGTCGAGTCTGTTTTGCCCATCATGGTAACTGGTGAGCAATCTCTCCCTGTCCTTATCTCAATCCATGAGCTTTTCATTATATTTTCTCTCCCCTGTCCATCTGACAGGGAGTGATAGAGCAGCTTTGGTGTGCACCTGGCATCCAGCCAGGATCAACCCACCACAGTCACCTACCATTTGTCTCTTTGAAGTCAGAATACAATTTAGCAATGTTAAAAGATAAGAAGAATAAATCTCTCTTTTTCTGAACCAAGGCAAAGCAGGTGATGTGACATTGGCAGTACAATCGCATATTTCAAATATCTTTTTTGTTCTGTTAGGAAAATGAAATTACTTCTTCAGTGTCTGGTTAAGCAAATGTTGCCATCTCAGGACTGCTGTATCTAAATTTGGATCATAACTACTCCTCCCATCCATGACAAAAAGAGCAGAAGTCATACTGTGAACTAGTCCCACTACCATTAAAATCAGTGACACCAGCAATCCTGCACTCAGCCCACTGTTCTGGAGAAATTCTTTAGACAAAGGATTTTTCCGTTAAGCATCTGCTATATTGCAAGTGCATCTGTAGCTATAAATTGTCCATGAAATGGTCCTTTTAGAAATGACCAGGATGTATTTTGGGAAGGTTTTTGGCGGTAGTATAAAGGACCCTGAACAGTCTTCCCTTAATCCTGATTTTGCACTGGTATATGCCAACAGACTTCAGCCTTTATACTCCTGACTTACTGCATATTAAGTAAGAAGGGAATCAGTCCTTCATAGCTGAACAGAACAGATGTGTGGTTTTAAATGACTGAAAATTATATTTCTTCACTGTAGATTAAACATCCTCCTACTGCTTGTTAAATGCACTTGTTCATTTGCTTGATTGACTATAGATTCAAACAGTCGTCTTTTTCAGAAATGGATATCCTTAGATGAGGTAATCTCAGCATTCAGGAGTATGTTGATGCCAAGTCTTCTGCAGTACAACATGCTTTGAAATTTTCATCAACAAAACATTGTGTAGAATGTGAACAGAAAAAAACCCAAACCACCAATGTTGTTTCCCACAGGCGGAAACTATGTAATATAAACCAGGAAAGCTCTAATAAGAAAAGAAGCAAATTTTCACCCTTCTTCTGATCCTGTATTTCCATCTAGTAAAAGAAAAAAAAGAAGGGGGAAAAAAAGGATTTCTTTGTACATCTTTCTTGTTTTAAAATTCACATTTCACATAACAAACAGATCACATTAACACTAGCATCCATTGAGAGAAGCGGAGATATTATCTAAACCCCATCATATGTCTCCAGGATTCCTGCATCTGAAAATTGACAGGATTATGGCTTTTCTCATAGAAACATTGAATCTCTCAAGTCAAAAACCAGCCACCGTAATGTCTTGTTCAGACTTTTTAAGGTCACTCTATTCAACACAACAGAAGGTCGGGGTAATGGTGATGCAGTCTCTTCCCAGAACTACCATCAGAGTCCACTGAGGAGTCAAGACGTCTCTCAAAGTCTAATGGCATTTTGGTATCTGTTCTAGAGAGCCTCCCTGTCCTCTCCTTCCTTCCCCTTTTCCCCTCCTAGTAGAAGCACAGTAGCTACATGACAGAAGGCTGGAAATGTAAGCATTAAGCAGCTAACCTGTGGTTCCTTTTATTATTTTTTAAAAAAATCCTTTCTGATTTTAGGGTTCACATAGCTCTGTCAGTATTTCAGTTTGAATGGAATAAGAGCCAATTCAGTTGATTCCCTGGCAGCTATCTAGAATGTTATACCTCTGGAGTTATTCATAGATTAGTTAGTGTCCTTTACAGAACCTCTAAATCCTATATAGGTTGGTGCCACTTATTCATGGATTAAATTTATGGTTTCTGCAGTTAATACTGACACATCTCAATATAGCTCTCATTCATTTAGGGACTTTGGTAACTACTAAGGGAATTATCAAAGGGTTAGAAACAAAGTGGCTCTCGTAAGAGCTCCGATTCATCCCTCAGAAGCTTGCACAATTCCTCTGCATTTGTTTTGACAGAACATAGAGTTCTGACATGCAGCAAAGCTCTGTGGGTATCCTGGATATTTTTTCACTGCATGAAGCAAAGGTAAAGGGAGACATAAAGTCATACATACCAGCTTAGTTTAAAGAGACCTCAGCTATTAACTTAAAATGTGACATATGTTCAGTCTCTAATCTTCTGCTCCCTGATGAGAGCATCACCACCAGATACAATAAGGACAAAGAACTGTGTGGGAATTCAAAATGAAAAGATAGGGATGTGTGCTTTATCATAAAAGACAAACTGAGTGCATGAATGGCTCTTCAGCATACTGTGTGAACACAGAGCTCTACTTGTGAGTTTTCTGATGAGGAACTGATTTCCTTCCAAAAAAATTATTGATGCTTTCTGTATTTACACTTTGACCTGTCCCTCGTGTCACTAAGATGTTTACACTGCCAGTTCACAAGGCCAGGTTATGAGATCTTTAGACATCTTGGTTTATATTTTCCTAGGAGGAGGCAAACTTTCGAGGAGCAAATAGAATCTCTACCACTCTGTCTTCCAGACAGTCTTGAGAGTTATTAAAAACTCTACCATCATCTCGTCATGGTTTAACCCCAGCCAGCAAGTAAGCACCACACAGCGGCTCACTCACTTCCCCCCATGGTGGGATGGGGGAGAGAATCAGAAGGGTAAAAGTAAGAAAACCTGTGTGTTAAGGTAAGAACAGTTTAATAATAAAATACAATACAATACAATACAATAAAATAAATAGTAATAATAAAAATGGTAATGAAAAAGGAAAATAACAAAGAGAGAGGAAAATAAAACCCAAGAAAAACAAGTGATGCAAATGAAAAACAATTGCTCGCCACCAACCGATCAATGCCCAGCCTGTTCCCAAGCTGCAGCCCCCTGGCCAGCTTTCCCTCTATATATCCACACTAGAGCAATGTTTTGGTCTTTAGACCGGTAGCATGCCCCTTTATGAGCTGGTGTACCATGGAAAAACTGCTAAGGTCGTGCAATTTAAACTGAATCAAATTTAAAGAAGTTTTGATTTGTTAATGACATCTAATTAACCCACAAACAGTGAACCAAGCATTAAGGATCAATAACAGCAATATAGCAGATGAATCACGATATTAGAAACTTGTAAGCTGTTAATAAAACTATAAATTTCTAAACACCCTTCAATATCTTATTCCAAGAAGTTATAATCACACACATAGTCATGCAAGTACACACGCACAGAGCTGTACACACATCTGCTGTCAGGACGTGTGGGTTACAAGCACACCCCCTCTTCTGGAAGGGCAGGTCTCCCATTTAGATACATCTCTTTCTGCAGATGTGGGTGCTTCTGCTTTATTTGTACCTGTGCCTTTCCTTAAAATCCTTTAATGCACACACCCGTGAGAAAGTCCGCCCCACATTCATATACGTGCCCCTGTTGGCCTCCTGGATATGTTAGGGCCTCTGAAATTGCACCAAGGTCAGCAACCACATAGATTTTCTGTGGTGAGAGTCCTGGAAAGACTAAGCCATCTGGCCTTCAACATGCATGTGTTGGTGTCCACCTGCGAGCAAGGAGTGTGTCATTATAGCCAGTGGGGACCCAGTCAATGAAGCCTTGTGGTGAATATAGCTGATTTGAAGGCAGACACCCAGGACATCCATTCACTTATTTAAACAGAGGCATCTAATCCCATTTCAGACACATTACAGTGTTTCTCCTTACCTTCAGCTAGTGCTCCAGAAACACATGGGTCTCTGAGAGGTTGTTCCTCTGTCATGACTGTGAGCCTCATATGGATATCCCATTTTATGATCTTGGGTAACCTACAGCATTCAGATGGTGCTATATGTCCATAGTTAGACTGCTAGATCAAAACTCTTTTGCATTATCAGCTGAGCAGCTCTCAACACTCCAGTAGCTAATAAGGATAGATCCCTAAAGCATGGTTTAGCTGCTCAAATGGAAAAGTTTTCATCTAGGCCATTTGACATGCTCTAGGATATCCATCACTGGTGTTTAGCTAATGCTCCAAGAGGACATGGATCTACCATATGTACTGGGTGATGTCTGACAGCCTAATGTGGATATCTTTGGGCATCACTAATGGCACCAAACTGTGATGTGTGATCAACTGAACTGAGCACTCATTGACTGTAGTGGGAGCTTGGACTTCTAAAGCAGATGCAGATTGCATATGCAGATATGCTGGTTTGGAAGACAATTCCACTCTTTCAGCAAAATCTAACATTTACTCCCAGCCTTTTCTATCCTCCCTGATTCCTCTTCACCCATCTTTGTCACTTTACATAAATATAGTTTCCCTTTTCTCATCACCCCTGTAACTCCTGCTAGAGAATGGTAATGATAGCAGATATGGCTTTGCTTACCTCCTGCAGTTTAGATCCGCAGCAACCTCTTAATGCACCGAAACTTTAATGCAGTTAGGTTACAAACATAAAATTTAAACGTAGGCAAGGACAGACTTCAGGATAACACGTCCAACTTTGGGTTAATTTTTGCAGGTGTGCAAATATTCTTTCACTGTCTCCAGAATGCACCCTAGGAAAGGTAAAGTAGTTCTTTAATAAAGCTGTTTCAAGAGTTTTACTCCGGACAAAATAATGCCTTATTTTCTTCTGCATTTCTTTTGTTTTGTTCTCAGAAACAGATGGATTATTTCAGCTGAATCATAAATCAGATTGTGGCTAATGATTAAAGTCAGGAAAGTCTCATGCTTTTGAAAACAGCGTCTTATCAGAAAATATCTGCCGGGTGTGCCATGTACATAACTCATTAAATTGCATATAAAATTTCATGGTATCTAATATATATAATATGAATATGTATCTTTCAGTATGAATGGGGATTAATGTGAAAAACTGGACCAGAGGCATAGCTGGTTTGAAGTTGTTTTATTATTTTTCTTTTTAGGTTACTTTTGTTTTATTATTTCAAGAATATTTATTTCTTGAGAATAACATTTCACAGTTGTAAATAAGCAATACATAACCTGGTCCTCATTAATTTTACAATCCAGATCCAGCAGGTCTCTCCAAAGAATGACTAAAACCAACATGTGGTGGGATAGAACGCTGAAAACAACGTAGAAGACAGCCTGGTGTTTTTGTTGTGAGTACCAACATTATAACAACTGTAAATTTTGTTTGGGGTTTAGACCAGGTATGCAGAGGGCTGAAATGTTAGATTTGTTTTTTTGTAACTCCATTGGCTTCGAAAGAAGGTGAAGTTCTGGGCTTCAGAAGATTTTAAGTCTCATCCCTTTAAATATGGGACCAAATTAATTCCACACTGGACTTTCTTGATTTGAATAATACCATTCATTTCAGCAGCATGACTGATTTCACCCACCTTGCAACCATGAAGAGTTTTGACCTGATGTGCATGATCTTGTGCTGATTTATGAGAATGGGTTTTCATATAAATCATGCAATTTTGCCTGATGTTTTGAGGACTATGTGGAAATTTGAGTGAATTATACATTTGGATGTAGAGAAGACAGCGATACCATTTGTACAGTTCTATCATTTGCAAGCTGTTTTTTAAATATGCTGAAGATACAGTAGCCATGTTCCCTGCTGTTTGCCACAGTGCGAGCTTACAAATGTCACTGATCATTATGATTGAGCCTTTTACTATAAAATGAAAAATAATTCCCCTTTGATTTTACAGTGACAGGAATGAGAGAAAATGGAGTTTCTTGCTACTCTGAGAATGATCTTTCTCAGTGCCTGAAGAGTTCTAAGCCACCTGCACTCTAGTTCTGAATTAACAGTTGAACAGCATTTTGAAAAGGTATTTGACCACGTAGGAAAAGGAAGAGCAATATAGTGAGGATATCTCATAGAAAGGACTTAAAAAAGGATCTCAAGGGTTTCAGGGTATGTAATAGAAAATAAAAGATAGAAAAACTACCAGCATTCAAGTGAGAAATTATAATATGCTGAGGTCGGCAAAACTGTTCATTTGAAACTGTCAGAAAAATTCATGCCATACAACAAGAAAATATTTCAAGACGTCAAAGAATAAAATAAAGACAACAGAAGCAAAAAATATCATATAAGCAACAGAAAATCCCAGGTGACAGCACTCACAAATGAAGATGACAGATATGTCACTGACAGACAGAAATCAAGGAAGAGATGGAAGAATTCCATCAAGGTCTGGTTAACAAGAAAGTACATTTACCACTGCACCTCGATGGTGATGTATAAAACAGGGAGAGGGTAGCATCCTTTAAAGGACTGTAGGAAGCTTTTAAATATACATTTGCAGATGTGGAAATGATGAAAAATGAATGGGAATAGCACAAGGTTCTAAATAGATAATTTCAAAAGATGTACAGAAATTATTAATACTGTGAGAGTATTGTGCCCCTTGGAAAGACATCTAATTTATACTTTCTGACTTTTTTTTTTTTTTTTTTTTTTTTTTTTTTTTTATTATTAGAAACCCCCAAAGCAAAACAAAGACAAAGATAGTTCCTCTCAGAGGAATGTGAGCACAGCTCCCATTTCTTCAAAATTTGAAATGTTTGCAGTTATTCTGCATTCTTACATTTGTGTCGCCATCCCTCCATGAGGAACAGTAAAGCTGTTTTCCACATTTTGCATTTAACAAACTTGCTATGGCAGCATCTGGTAAGGTCTATCTAAACACTTGTCCCTAGGAAAAAGACCTCCTCATCAGCTGATTTGTCCTTTCTAGGAGGATGTGATTCTAGGATCTGGACATGATTAACTTACTAGGTTTTCAAAAAGAAGTGTGCAGATCTAAACCCAAACAGTGTGAAGAAAACAGCCTATTTGAAAACAGCTTTCATTTGAAGGTTTCCATATCTTTGCAGTGCTGGGCTATCTTAATTCAAAAAGTATTTCAAAAGCATCTCTCAAATTATGTCCTGTATTTCAAGCCACAGGAGCCGTTCACATTTATTTCAGCTGAAGTTCAGTGAAGGCATTGAGATCTTACGGCTCTCCACTTTCTCAGTGTAGGTTAGTGAACACATACAAAGTTAAAAGAAAGCAGGCCAGACCCTGAAATTTTTAATCAGATGAAACTCCCATGCCTCGGTGAGAACTTTGCTAAGGTTAGGACTACTAGACTTGGCTCAGCTCCAGTGCCAGATCTGTGAACTTTGCCTCGTTTCGGGACAATTAGAGTTCAGAGGCACAAAAGCACTGTAGAGACTTCACTGCCGATAACCTGAGGCCAAATCTTGAAGGTTTTCCTACTTTCTTTCTCAGTACATAGGCAGGCAAACTTCCACTGACACTAGAGAGCTGACTGCCTAAGAGAACTCATCAGGGAGGGATTAAAATATGTGTTGCACAGATTGCAGTGGGAGCTTTGCCGGATGGTATTTCAGCATTTACTTTAGACGTAGCAAAAATCAATCAAAAATACTAACTTCAAAAATCTTAACCCCACACTAAGTTTTATTATTGAAGTATTAGTAAAACTGATTAGAACAGCTCTATACTCTGTCCTGTATGGACATATCACACTCTTTTCTGTAAGTCTAACACTGTAGCTTAAATACAATAGATAAGTGATGCATGGGAAAATGTTTCCATATTGTGCTATATGCAATTACAGTAATCATAGTCCCTGTCCCATGACAGAGTTAGTGAATGCACTTAGAGTGTATGCAGTTCTCATAAAAAAAGTGATTATATCATCCAGCTTATTCAAATGTTACCATTATGAGAACAATTATAATGATGAAATTATGTGTACACAGGGAGTCTTGATAATAGTGATATATTTCCCAAAATGAAATAATGCCCAGAAGGTTTAAAGATGAAGCTCAGAATTTAAATAAGAAGAATTTATAAAACAAAAATAGTGACAATTGCAGGCTTTAACTTTCTTTAAATGCTCCAATTTTTAGTTTTCTGTGTGCTGTTTAAGAAAGGCTATACTATATTTTGCACTGAGTTATAGAGTATTAGATTATCTATTCTAGGACACAGCTAAGCTTTGTAAAGTTTTTCTGCATTGATGTACATACAAATGTGTCCCAAAGGAAAGCAGACATCTCTTTTGTCTGTTATTTAAATATTATTCATTGGGATTCATCATGGAAGGCAAAAGTTCTTGGCATTTCAGAGCTGTAGGACTTCACATGTGTATGATACAACTCAAGGAATGGGATCAAAAGAATATAAAAGTCAAGCAATGAACCCAAACTTACACTGAAAAGCTTTGCAACGGACATATATAACACAGGTACACTTTGGTACCTGATGAAGCAGCAGTGGTAGTGCCATAAGCACTTTTTAGTTTTTCCCTAGGGTTTGGATAAGTACCTTAACTAAACAGAAAGCTAGATTTTGGGACAAACCATTTTCATGTCATTTGCTAAATCACAGAGAAATATTGCTAGCTGCCATGAATGATATTCACAGCTCCTGAAATACAAAAGAGGACAAAAAGCCATGATCCGACGCAGACATTGAGTCCAAATGGCACAGACCCACACAAATGGAACAATAGTTTTGCAATAAAAGCAGTGTCAAGGGTAATGTTAGCAGAGTGAGCACTATGTGACAAGTTGGAAAAGAACAGGGGCACACGAGGTAAATATCTCTTCTTGAGCTGAAATCAGAGTAAGACTACAGTTTTGCTGTCCAAAGGTATAAATCCAAGGTTTGGTTGTTAAACACCAAACTGGTCAATGGTATCATGACCTCTGCTTTTGCTGTTCAGGAAGACTGTTCACTTCTAGATTTTATTCTCTCCTTGTGAAAACAGGCTTATGACCTGAGAGATCCAACGGAAAGAAAACTAAGGGGAGAATTGGTTAAAAGTCCAACTAAAAAAACCCAAATAAGTAAAAAAAAAAAGTATGTGGATGGTATCACAGGCTACAGCTACATTTTGAAATTAACCAGTCCTGGTGAATGCACCTAAGGAACTGGAGGTCAGCCATCGATATTGTGTAATTGGTTTTGCATGAATCCCATACTACTCTTCCAAGTAATTCCTGAGTAGTTCACAAACTGATGTATGGCATGAACCATTCCCAGCAGGCAGTTTAGATGTCACCACTGTGGTTTTAAAGTTAAGAAAATTTAAGAATATGGGCACAAATTCTTCTGTGCTCATTGGTGCCCGAGAAAAATCCCAAATATATTTACGAAGAGCACCAGAATTACTTTTACACGAGTATGTGTCAGATCTCTGATTACTCTCATTTTCAGAGTCTGAGGTAGATAGTTGTACATGTCCGTCCTTTGCAAACAAAAGAATAACTTGTGATATACAAATGCAGAAACTTGGGTGTATTTCAATGCTTCAGTTCGTGAGTACACAGGCACCCAAACGCCTTGGGGAAACTCTACTTGCTCGAGTTCCCTATAATTCTGCAAGATGTCTTTGAGAGAGCAGAGACTTTTCTCCCCTTGCACCCTTTGTGCCAGGATCAGATTCTACCCCATTGTGTGACAAACTCTATGTAAACAGTGTTGTGCAACACATCTACTGGCTCTGACACTGAGGACATGGCTGTGTGGGGCAGGAGGGCTCAGCCACCGAGGTTCCTAAAACAATGCTGAAGAATTTGGCTCTACCACCAGAAGTTGCACGGCCAGAGCTGTATCAGGGTTAATTAGATCCACAGAAGGGTAGGGCTCATTAGATGCCAGGAAGTCATCATTGACACTTTTCTGCTGCTTTTGGGATTCAAGTATCCTTTCATAAGCTTAGACTGAACTGTCTAGACGTATTAGTTTCCTCGGAGTTAACTCAAGGTCTCTAGTCCTGCACTCTCTGTAAACCTGCCTTGAATCCTTATTAGCTCAGTTCATTTTCTTTTTAAATCCTCTTCTGGACTTCTGTTGTTTAAAGGGCTAAAACCTAGAATTTACTAACCATTACATTTTTTTTAATGTATTTTCCAGCTAATGAGTCAAGATCCCTGGGTATAAGTATGTGGATGCATAGAAATTCATGCTCCTTCAATGAAGAAACAGTTAAGCATTTTTCCTTTGACATTAAATCTATTATTCATGTCAATACGACATGGATGTAAGACTGTCATTACAAGATCATTACAAGGAATTTCTTTATCTGAGACTATGCTAGGAGGGATGATAATTGTTATTGCTAATAAAAGTAACTGCTATTACTTGGATTTTAAAATATAATTACATGGCAGGAATACTTTGCTGCCATTTACTTACACAACCCATGTAATAACCATATAACTAAATTAGAAATGGATGAGGTGGATAGCGGAGATTAAATCCAAATTTACCCTTTCTGATGGTATGCAGAAAGTTCTCGCAGGACTGACTGAATAAAGAGCACAGAGTTAGTGGGGAGACATTTCCTTCAGCTTCGCAGTAGACATAGATGATCAGAAGATGAACAAGGCAGTTGCTCACACTGGGCCGGCTAATGCTGCCAGAAGTAAAGCTGAAACCTCCTCTGCCTACTGCCAGGCTTATGCTACTGACCCCTGCAGAGACCCCCTCTGTACCTGTGTATCCATATGGCTGATCATACATACCTGCACATTGCCTCCATAATGCCTTCCCTATTCACCCAAAACTCCCTGGTGCCAACTATTCCATCACGTTAGGATGCTATGAGGGTCACTTGCTTTGATAGTGCTCAGCAAAAGAACAGGTACATTTCTCCCACTCAAATAACTAATTAAGAAAAGAAAGTGCATGATTAATCTGTACCATAGAAAGTTTAACTGAGGAATGTGGTAAAGAATAATGTGATTTGTTATCTGACTAAGGCTGAATATAGAGTATATAAATACCAGACATAGAAAGAACATTTTCTACCTGCAGTAGTTAGGGTGTAATAAATATTTTATTTTCCACGAGTTATTGTTAGTGTGGCTTCTTTAGCTGATGGAACTGAAATATAAAGTGAGGGCCAGATTCAATCAAAAATTTGTCAGGCTTCTGTAACATGACAGTGCTATTAAATGTATTTTTATATGTGTATAAAAATGAATTTTATGTAGCTCTGCCGTACACCATTTCTTTACCTTTTCTCATTCTGTTTCTCCACTCTGGAAGGTGTTACAGATATGTCTATCTATGTGTGTGTCTGTGTGTGTGTGTTAGACCTGTTGAGAAAGAAAAAGGTAATTGAATGAGCTTGACAAGCTTTCCTTGATGAGCTAAGAGTGAGGGATTTTGAGAACCTGTATAATCCTGCAGGGAACAGGGGAGTGCATCTCATTCCTTACAGTGTGGCTTTGGTGTATCACGAACCATTTTCATCTGGGATTATACTTAGTGCCTTTGTTAATGATCTGGAAGTCGGAGCACATTAATTCACCTTGCAGATGACATTATGGTGGGAAGCGTTGCAAAATACAGTGTAAGGAGAGAGAAACAACAGAAGGGGCCTAAAAAGGAGATTAGGAGGAGAGGCAGGAAATGAGATTCAAGCAGGGAAAATGCATTTGTGGGAAAGAAACAACTCGGAACTCAGTTGAAGCTGGGGAGTAATTTAAAGTCTGATTAAAAGCCTCTTGACATTAGTGGAAAAGATGCACACTGATTTTAATGGGCCTTGAAACTGATGTCTTTTAAAACACTTTGAGTTCCTTGAATGAATGAGGCAATATACAGCAGGTCTGATCCTGTGGGGGAGAATTCGCAGTGTATGTTGGTAGCAGGAAGAGCCAGGGAAGCATTTACAGAGTTATTTGGGACTATGAAAGTAATAACAGCATTTTTACTCCCCCTTCTCTCTCTTCTAACCTATCCTCCATGTTCCTTGCAGCTATGGAGGAGAATAGGGCATAGGGGCTTTAGCTTATGAGCAAATGATACTTCAGTTATGTACATGAAATCCCCAAAGTTACTTTTGTCACTCTGCTAATGTTTGAAAACTATGACCTTCCACCCAAAAAATGCTCTTTAATGTGGTTGGAATGCTGCAATAGAGAACAGCATTTCAGTGGTGTGTAGTACAGGCTATATATAATAACCGCTTGGAGGATGTCTTGTAACAAACTTTATAGATGCACTTAGTTTATGCTATACATGAAATATTATGAGCCCTTTTTCTTCACAAAATCTTAATACACAAGATTTCCCTACTTGATTTATTCAATTGACATGATAGGGTGTAGGCGAAGTCATGCCATTTGATGTAGCAACTATTCATCCATGTCCTGAGCATTTGATCCTTTTTTTAAAAAAAATCAAGTGTATATACAAAGTAGGAATACCATGTTCAGTATTAATATAACCACTAGCTCATCTGGTTGCCTATGAACACTAATTAAAGCTCATTTATTAATTTTAATTGTGCTACGTGCTCAGATATTAAAAAAGCAATCTAAAAATGCTAGTTTAGAAGCTAGCATGACCACTATAACTATGTATACTCACATCAGTGTTAGGTGTATTTAGTATCCCTGTACAGAAAGCTTTTGTATGCTTAGTACACAGAATCCAGTTTTGAAATATGTAAATGTATAGTATCATATTTCTCAAGAAAGAATTTTATTTGTAATATCTTGAATGTTTTTATTTATTTCTGTGTTAGCTTCTCACTTCTCCTATATTCTTTTTTTTTTTCTTTTGTTTTCACCTTTTATCCTATAATTTTCCTTTTCTTTTTGGTCTCTAAAAGAAAGAAATAAAAAAAAAACACTAAAGGAAACAATTAATGGATGAAAGAGAAAGTGAAATATCAAATCTATTTGAAAATTAAGCATTACAAAACTCAATGCAAAACAAAGGAAAAAATATTATGTGTTCATTTTTTGTCATTTTTGCTAAAAAATGTGGGAAGTGAGCAGAAACAACTTTCACTTACCATTTTGAATTAACAAGAAATATCTTAATAAATGTACACAGTTATGCAAATGTTTAAACTTTGTTAATTGGAAAAGTAGTGTTGTATACCAATGATGCAACTCACTGAATCCAAAAAATTATAAAATTCAGTGAAACTATGAGTGGCAATGAGAAGCTCTGCTATTTGCAACTACGCTGAAATGTCTCCCTATATCCTCTCTGAGGCGCATGCACCTTAAGTTTCTAGTGAATTGATCACAGAATTTTCTTTAAAACCTACAACCCCCAAATGTTAAAGATTTGACTGTGGTTTGTACTTAGCATCATTCTACAAATGAAAAAAAGGTCCTTTATTTTTATCTTACGTCAAGGCCTTTTCCCATTTCCAGCAGCACTAGCACAGGTAAGATGCTCAGGCTTTCCCGGTTAACCCCTCCACCCAGCAGGGTACGTGGGTGGGTGGTGACTACAATGGTAACCTCTCACCATCACCAACAGGACAGGACGTGCAAGAGTTAAATACTCATCTTTCTCATCTTTTCTAATTCAACCAAATTCTTTGTTGTCTTCTAGAGGGTTTGTTTCTGCTGACAATCTTGTTGGGGCCCTCGGTCGGAGTCAGCTGGCTCGGAGGAACAGCTAAAGGCAGTGGGGTGTTGGAGAGACTCATTGAGAGCAGCTTGCTGCGGCAGAGTCGCAGGAGCAGCAGCTCCGTATCACCACGAACCAAATAACTACGCACCGCACGCCTGCTGGGCAGAATAACCACCTCTCCTTGTTTGCCCTGCATGCCAGCAGGCAGGCAAATGTCACCCGCTTAGCGCAGGAGTGGGGAACTTCTGCTTCCAAGCAGATGCCTGCGTGAGTGTGACCTCAGGTGAAGTCCGCGGGAGAATGTTCTGCAGGAGGGGGTGACCGCCTTCGTGCTTAGAGGGCTGTTTTTAGAGTTCAGAGCGGCAGCGATAGCTTCAGATGAAGCCATCTGAAAAAGAACTGAAGCAGCCAAAGGAGTCCCTTAGTGCAACAGAGCAACACAAGGATGGTATGTACTGCATGCCAGATAAATGCTGTTGCATTCAAAGCTCCTTCAGCTCCGTGACAGAAAAGTATGTTTTACAACAGTTGTATATGCACTGTCAGCCCTAAATGTCTCTAAAGTACAGCCAGTGAACCAGCAGTTTTTCCAGACATACCTTTATTTGTCATGCTATGTGACTTGGCATGAGATATAAACAAACCAGGTTTTTTGACCTATGTGGGAATTTTCTTAAAGGGCAACTTCCTTTAAGAAGGATGACCGGTATGACTGAAAATAATTGTGGTGCAGGAAAACAGAACACAGCCTGCTTTGTTTGCTGACACAAAGGATTTTGGAAATAATGGGGATTTCTCCAGTGATACAACTGAGTGATCCAGTGATAAACAAAACTAGGCCTTTAGTAAACAGAAATAAATACATCTATATAGACCGTGACAAACACTTAGCTGAGAAAAATCAGGATCTCCCCAGTGATTTACACTGACAATCTGGCCTTATAATATTAATTGTTTTGTGTGCCCTTGCCCAGGTGCCGGCAGTGTGGCTGCAGGGTGGCCTGTGCGAGGGGAGGCTGGGGCTGCCCTGTGCCGGACACAGCCGGTTCCAGCCGGTCCCAGCCGGCTCCAACGGCCCCACCGCAGGACACAGCCGAGCCCCTCAGCCAAGATGGGGGAAAACAGGTTCCAGAAAGGGCCGAAGGCGGCACAGGCAGAGGAGGAGGAGGAGGAGGATGAGGAGGAGGAGGCGGAGGGCGGGAGGCGTTGCAGGCCGGCAGCAGGGATCCCCTGCAGCCCTGGAGAGACCCCGCTGGAGCAGAGACCCACCCTGCAGCCCGGGGAGGGCCCCACAGGGGCCGCAGCAGGGGGATATTTCCTGCAGGAGCTGCGGCCGTGGAGAGCCCGGGCGGGAGCAGGTTGTCCCTGAAGGACTGCAGCCCGGGGAAGGGCCCGCGCTGGAGCAGGGAGACATGTGAGGAGCGGCCGAGAGGGGCTGGGGGGGACCCACCGCAACCCCCGGCCCCAGCCCCTGTGTCGCCCCTTGGGGGGACATGAGTCGGGAGGGAAGGGGTGAAGCGGGGAATGGGGAAAGGGGGAGGGGGAGAGATATTTTAATTTTGGTTTTAGTTCTCACCAACCAACTCTAGGAGCAGTGCCAGCTGCTGGCACCAATAGGTGAGTGTCTTGTTTAACGGAAGTAAAGTGTCATCATCTGAATGCTTACCTGGGTTCAGGCTTTTTGCACTTGTATTTACCTTTCTTTTCATACATCTTTGTTTCTTCTGACAGCATTCTACCCTCATTTCCAAATCTTTCTGGATTAAGGTAAGGAATAAGTCTTCTTTCAAAATTACTGCCTTTACATTTGATTGTTAATTCTTTGTTTAAGTGTATGTGATGTCTGTGCCTAGATGTTGGCAGTGGGCGCTGCAGCAATGGCTCTGTGGAAAAAGGCCAGGGCCTGATCCTTGCCAAACACATACAGATTTTAGTGATAGTACAATATACACTGATATGATACTAGGAAGGAAAGGTGCTCTGAGACCAAGGAATGCGTATGTTCAGCTTTGCCAAATGTTGTAATCCTGGTATTCAGGTCATTAAAATATACTCTTGCCTTTGAAAAAATGTAAATAGCAGCATTAAGTGAGTTTAAATATGTACATGAAAGTTTAAAACAGGAGAAAAACAATGTTGTAATGTGCTTTTTATAAAAACTCTGGTATTTTCCACTTGGGGATTTGAAAGTCCTTTAGTAAATGTTAATGAAATAGAGCTAAGTCATCATCAGTTCTGAGTTGTTATTTGTGAGAAATTAATTATTTCAGGTTAAAATCACATTGCTATTAAGCTGCTGAAATAGTTAGAAACATCTATTAAAAGCCATATCAGTCTTTATGCAAATATTTGCATGTTTTTATTTAAACAGAGACCTAGCAGTAGAGGAAACTAAACCAGAGGGCTTATGTTTGCCAAATGTGCTTCTTTAACACCTTTCATAGAATATTGTGAGTAAAAAAATGCCATAGAAAGTGGTTCTTGTATTTCCTAGGCTATTTTTTATATTCCTTTTGATCCTTTTTCTGATTAAATATGGAAACAGTGGTTTATACTATATCGGTTCCTGCTTCCCTATCTCACTTTTCCCATCCTCCCCATCCAAGCCTCAATTTAAACGTGGGCTGGATTTATTTTCCTGTACCTTTAACTACCTAAAATATAGAAATCTAGAGTATTGATCCCCAGAGTGTTGCGCAGAATCAACTAACCCTCTTTGCAGCCCACCGTGGAGATTTAAGAGGATCATGATGTTGGGTTACATGATAAAAGCTCATATGTATACCCACAAAGGAACACAGAGAGACAACAGCAGGAGGGGGACCGCCAATAATATCGTCCCCTGACTGCTCCCAGGCCCATCCCAGGAGCCATCAGCCCATCAAAAGCACATCTGCACAAGTCCAGAGTAGCAGAGAGGCACAAAGACAGGTGATAACACAAATTAAGGACTCAGAGGAAGGGACACCCTATCTGGGCACCTCCCAGGGTTGTCCCAGAAGATCCTCAGCCCCACTGTCCAGGAATGAAACCCATAATCATGAGTCAATGATGGAGCACCTTTGGGGCCGAGGGGATTGCTGCCTGGGACTATAGGACACACTATGGGATGCAAGAGAAAAGCATTATGGGATTGGATAGGATTTGCTGTGGCCAAAGGTGGGGAAAGGGAGTGATCTAGGTAGTTTGGTGAGGAACAACTGTGTGAAACAGGGGGATAAAGGGGATAAAAAGTATTGGTCATGTGTAAGTAGCTGCTTCTCAGTATACTTATTAAATTCCTTTCTAACAATTTTCATGGGTGAGGGGTTCTCTATTTTGCAAGCAATGTGTGTATGGGGTCTGTGTGCTAGCAGCTGGGCTGGGACCAAGGCTAGAGGTCCCATGGCTGGAGACACAGGAGTGAGTGAAACCAAGTGGAAGCCACTGGGGTCGGACCAAGGAAGAGAGGCCCCTGTGCACCCCTTGGAGCAAGTGTGGGTGTGTGAGTGAGTTTGTGAGTGTCAGGAAAGATCAAGCTGGAGTAGCCAGAGAGTAGGTGATGTGTTCTGGGAGCCAGAGATGTCTCTAAGGGTGAAACCACAGTGGTGTTGGTTATTGGGGTGCAGGGGAGTCTTGACCAGCTATGTGTGTTTATTTTGCATCTGTGTGTTCTGGTGTAAACTGGAGTAGAGCTGTGGTCATGGGGGTTCGTATGTCCAGGTGCCAATAACTGGGGATACTGAGATCCTGGGGCAACTGCTTGGCAGACTGCCTGAGCCCAGCTGTTGGGAGGATCAGCCTTGTACAGATGTACATCTGTATAGTTTCAAGAATGGACTTCCTTCCTGCTCAGCCAGAGAGGGAAGAAGGATGAGGCCTTTGGTCCTGTCTGTGTGTGAATGCTCTGTGTTTCTGTCTATGATCTGTCTGTCCAGCCACGTATATATGCATATTTGTATATATGTGGTGAATAGCTGCATTCTGTGTACATGTGCCTACTAGGAATGCCTTTTCAGCATTGCTACTGGTTAGACCTCAGGGACATGGAGCTGCAGCAGCTCCTCTTTTTTCAGGCTGCCAGTGTCACGTCCCAATTTCTCAGGACGATGTCTCAGGTTTGCTGATTCCCAGGTGAGGATTAAGGTGAAACAAAACCATGGATCCTTTAACACACAAAACTCAACTTTTATTCACTCACAACATGAATTTGCATGCTCACCACAAAAATTGGTATGCTCACAACAAAAATTAGCATGAAACTATGTCAGTAAACTGTGTAACATGTGCTAACCATACATCACCAAACGTATACTGCAGGCCTTGCTTATCTGGGGATCATTTCAGAGAAAACAATAAGGAGAGCCGTCCCATTGGGTCATGAGGTTCAGAGTAGACCTCCTTGCTTTCTAGACTCACTCTCAAAGAGGAGCTTGTGGGTGGCTGGATCCACTTCTAGTCCCAGACTTGGTCAACAGTTTATGTCTAAAGGGATAAAGTGTAGGGATGAGAGAGAAGAGAAGAGAAGAGAAGAGAAGAGAAGAGAAGAGAAGAGAAGAGAAGAGAAGAGAAGAGAAGAGAAGAGAGGAAAAGAGAAGAGAAGAGAGGAAAAGAGAAGAGAAGAGAGGAAAAGAGAAGAGAAGAGAGGAAAAGAGAAGAAGAGAAAAGAAAGATTTCACTGGTCCTGGGTCCAGCATTGGTCCCGTCAGCCCAGGGGTCCAATTCCAGTGGGCGTGCATGCCTGGGGCTTCAGTTTGTGTCCTTTTATCACCATTGCCCCTCCTTCGGGCAGGCACTCAAACTCATTAGGCTAATTAGGTGTCATGAGCAGTTTGTGAGCCTTTGGGAAATGGGTTGGTGGGCTTGGGGGTCATCTGGGGACTAACTTCCCTTTCCTTGCAGAAGTGATCTTTCCCGGTGCATGGTGAGCTGCTCTGCTCAGCATGTCAGAACAGCACATCAGAAGAGGGAGCTGTGCACCCTCCTGTGTGCCCTTGCCAGTGGTTCCTTGCTGTGCAGGGTTTGTTGTTATGCAGAATTCATTGTTAAGCACAACTTGCCCCACCACAGTGTTTGAAACGTTAACTCTGTCAGTCTCTCACAGCCAGATCTGAGCTTTTCCCCTAACACATGTGATGTCCCAAAACCTAATGAACTCTGTCTCAGAGTCGAGGCCCCTAGCTTTAGGCCTTCCTCCCAACCACTTAAGGGCTGTTGCTATTCTCTGTCTTAACCATGCATGTCAGGATGGGCTGAACCTGGAAGTACCTAACCCTCCTTCATCCTTTTCAGAAGTCTACAGTGACTGCTTTAGACTGGATAGTTAGAGTCTGATGGGGAGTATCTTATCCTTGTTCTGCTGCGTTTACAGAGTATTGGGGCATTGGAGGGATTGCTTGTCCAAGTAGAAGATCAAAAATCAACAATTCCAATGTGTTTCAGCTCCAATTTCAGTGCAGATAAGGAGATGAAAAAAGTCTGACCTTAAAGGTTCCCATAAAGTGTGGGGAGAACAAATCTTGTCTATTTTACATCATGCCTTAGAATATCCTTCTTAATAAATGGTCAATGTAACATATAAGCAATGTATGACCATTGACTCATCTGACCTGACCTTTCTCCAGCCTTTCTGAATTATTCTTTTGCTTCTTAACTGCATGCTTTTAAGGACTGGTGTGTGTTTTTTTTTTCTTTCCCCTTCTCCTTCTCCTTCTCCTTCTCCTTCTCCTTCTGCTTCTCCTTCTCCTTCTCCTTCTCCTTCTCCTTCTCCTTTCCCTTCCCCTTCCCCTTCCCTTTCCCTTCCCCTTCCCCTTCCCCTTCCCTTTTTTTTTTTTCTTTTTTTTTTTTTTATTTTTTTACTTTTCCTCACTGGCATGCCAGGTTATTTACTTGATTGTGATGTGGTTACTAAGGGAATGACAGTTGCTACAGTACCAATATTATGGTTTTGAGAAACTTGTTCATTACTTGTAACTGGTTCAATTTCTGTCTTAAGAAACTTCCTATAGGTGCATTTAATATTCAGACTTTTGATTTCCTTTTTTTTCACTTCATTAATTTGAACAGTAATTTCATCCATTTCAACACTGAACTGCAATCATACAGTGAGTAAAATACTCTACTGATAAATCCAATAAAGTAATTTTCCTTAGACTAGCTATTGCACTTACATTATACATATTACCATAACTTAAGATGCACCTGCTGAGCTAGAAGCTAGAAATTTATATAAAAACAGAGGTTTAGTTTTAAATTTTTCCCAAACAAGCTATTGGTTTGACACTTAAGCCATTATCCCAGATAGAGGGATCTCATCACTTGAGATTTAGGAACTCTTTAGAAGTTTACTTAATTGTTTTATCTATAAGCTATATTGATAAATTTTTAGGGCTTTGAATCTTCCCACTCTTGCTTCATGTCCTATCACAACTGTAGGAATGTTAATGTTATCATCTGCTACTGTGTGTTATGTGGACTGAATATCACTAATTAATATATGCAGAAAAATAAAAATTGTTATTTCATTTACAATAGTCAAATGACAGATGAGGGGTTGTTCCCTAGCTCTCCCAGAAAAAAACATGGTGATGCCCTTTAGTAGCCTAGACTGATATACTGAAATCAGAGCCAAAGCTCTTCTGGACTGCTGCATTGCCAGGTTGCCCCTTTGATATTGGCAGGCAACCTATTCTTCCATCTGTGAAACATGAATGAAAACATTAATGCTCCACAGCTTTACTGTGAGGACAACTTTATGCATGATGGTGACACATTTAGAGAAGTTTTAGGTCCAGAAAGATGACAGATTAATCTCTGATGCTTTGAGGAGATGGCAAGTATACTTTTAGCACTTTGACTTTGTGTTGCGGATGAGTGATTTAGATCACTTAAAGAATCACCATCAAAGGTATTAGCAAAAAGTGATTTTAATGTGAATTTGTAAAAGTGCACCTTAAAGAATTTTGATGGCAAGGTTCACTCTACTGCTTAGTACACGGAAGAAACATACAAAGGAAAATTGAGTTAGAATCTAGTTAGAATGATTCACACAGAGACTGGAGAAGTGAAAGGGTAAGGGAGACCCTCCCATTGAGTCACAATATTCAGAATGCACCTCCTTGCTTTCTAAAATCCTTCTCAGAGAGGTGTCTAGGTGCAGCTCGATCCAGACTTAGTCTCAGACTTGGTCAACAGTTTATGTCTAATGGAATTAGTATAAAGGGTAAGGAAAACCTCCCATTGAGTTACTAAGCCAATTTGTCGTGAATCCTGATTTAGGATCCTGCACAATTTTGACGTAGCAGCAATTTAAGATTTATTAGCCATATTACAGTAAATCACAAGATTAGGTCATATGATATTTAACAATACTTAATCACCAGCCAATTATCAGAGTGATTTAATAAAATTTTCCTTAATCAACACTACAAAGTTTCCTAAATTGAATCGTATACACACAAACACACACACAGAGATATAGAGCTTAACCTGTAATCAAGATTTTTCTTTCTTTGCCAATTGTAGTAAATTATTGGTACCAAAGAATCTTTGAAACTTCACAAAATCTAATTGTATTCACCTTCATCAGCATTTGTTTGCAGATGAAATTTGACCCCTTCTTCTTCGTCAGCATCGATCAGTGGACGATCTTGGAAATCCTTGCTAAATCTACCATGAGAGGCATCCCAACTCAGGGGGGATACTGGGTCACACACTGCTGCAATCCAAGAGAGCTCAAATGGTCTTACTTAGGATTGCGAGATGATTGACTTTGGTTAGTATATTCCCATTCTGGCTATAATTCTTGTCAGGTAATTCTGGCACCCTCCAAGGCAGCCCATGGTTAAAGCAGTGGGAGTTTCGGGTATGATTAGGGAGTGCCTAATCATCCTAACTCACTGTATTGTAGCCAGGATGAGAAAGTACTGGATTGTCCCAAATCACTGCACTTGTATCCACAACAAGAACACAACACTGGATGATCCTGACATTGCAATATGGCCCAGGGGAGGCTGCACCAATAATTAACACCAATAATATTGCTATATTCCAGAGTAACATCAGACTGTAAGAGCAGCAGCACTGGATTAGACTCCATTGACACTGATCTTTGACAGCATCAAATATTTTGGGAAAATCTGTAAGAGACCAGCATCCATCCACACTTCAATGCTTTCTCATCATCCAGCCATCTAGAGTTTTGGGGTTTTCTATGTTAGAAATTATATCTACATCTTCATTCTTACTACTTTCAGTGAGCTCCTCTCTGTAACATAGTTGTGGTGGGTTGACCTTGGCTGGCTCCCAGATGCCCATCCAGCAGCTCTCTCCCTCCCCCTCCTCAACAGGACAGGGGAGAAAATGAAATTAAAAAGCCTGTGGGTGAAGATAAGGACAGGGAGATCACTCACTAATTACCATCATGGGCAAAACAGACTCAACTTGGGGAAATTTATTTACTTTGTTGGCAATAAAACAAAGTAGGAAAGTGAGAAATAAAAACTAATCTAAAACAACATTCCCCTACTCCTACCTTCTTCCCAGGCTCCACTTCAATCCCAACTCTTCTACCTCCTCCCCACTCACCCTGAGTGGTGCAGGGTGCATGGAGAATGGGGGTTGTAATCCGTTCCTAATACTTTGTCTTTGCGGCTTCTTCCGCCTCACGAGGTTCCCCTGCTCCAGCATGGGGTTCCTCCCAGAGGATACAATCCTTCATGAACTTCTCCAACGTGGGTCCTTCCTATGAGCTGCAGTTCTTCAAAAACTGTTTCAGCATGGGTCTTTTCTATGCGGTACAGTCCTTTAGGAACAGACTACTCCAGTGTGGGCTCCTCTCCATAAGCCACAGTTCCTGCCAGAAGTCTTCTCTTGGGTGGACTCTCCACAGGCTGCAGCTTCCTTCAGAGCACATCCATCTGCTCTGGCATGGGGTTCTCCCTGGGCTGCAGGGGGACAACCTGTGTCACCATGGTCTTCACCACAGGCTGCAGGGGAATCTTTGCTCTGGCACCTGAAGGACTCCTCCTCTCCTTCTTCACCGACCTTGGTGTCTGCAGGGCTGTTGCTCTCACATTTTCTTACTCTTCTCTCACAGCTGCTGCACAGCATTTTTCACCCTTTCTTAAATATGTTATCACAGACATGCTACTAATGGCACTGATTGGGTCAAATTCGGCCAGTGAGAGGTCTATCCTGGAGCTGGCTGAAGTTGCCTCTGTCAGACATGGGAGCAGCTTCTGGTCTCTTCTCACAGAAGCCCCCCCTGCAGACCCCTGCTACCAAAACCTTCCCACATAAACCCAATACAACAGTTAAGAAACGGATGGTTTTTTTCTCTACTAATAAGCAAGGACAAGTTTTTTTTTGTTTTGTTTCTCAATATTTCCATTATTTGGTGAGTCAGGCTTGGCAAAATAAAAGATAATGCTAATCACTAACTAGCAAATAATCCTGGGTGTTTGTGGAGACCCTTTCATGTCAGAAACCCCAGGTTTTCAGAGCCTTCTTGTGAAAGCAAAGTGTAAGAACTGCACCTTAGAGGAGCTATTTGGACTTCACAGGGCTTGGTTCATAGGGTTTGAAAGAAGTTTGGTGTGTAGGGATTGGAACTGAATCAGCTTATATCAGAGTGCAGGGAATGAATCTTCACAGGGATTCCTTACATCAAGGCTCTCCTTATCTCTATAGTCAGGAGGCTTTATCTGTGCCCAGCAAAGCACTGAAACCCAAGAAGCCAAGAAGTTCAAGCTGCCTGCCACAGAGAAATCACTTCTCTCTCCATCTGTCATTTAAACATAGACATCATCTGGTCTGTGCTAGCTTTGAAAGAGCCATCATTATTTCTCCAGATCGCTGAGCTGTTGCAGCTTTGGGATGGTCTGGAGACTGATCAGCTCTTTTTTCTGAGCCATTCCAACCAGTTTAAATAGCATTAGAGACTGGAATCATTATCTAAAGCAGGAAAGTGAACAGGAGGTTTCTCACCATAAAATGAAAAAGTGAGAAGGCCCCTTCTTCTGGCCAGAAACAGAAGCTTCTTATTTTGAGAGAGAAAAGGGTTTGAAGGGAAAAAAAATGATTCAGCAAAGATGCTTTGCTTTAAGACACTATCCTATAAAGAGGACATTTTTCTCAATGTTTGCTTGTAATGCTTGGAGCAGCCCCAGGGAACAGCAGGATCTCTGTTAGTGTCTGGTTATTGTCAGAGCTGTTATTTGTGTAGTTGTTATTTACTACTGTTTGTTATAACTTTCTCACACCTTCCCACATTCCTTATGAATACGGACGTCTACTTTTCTTGGGATCCTTAAATTTTGGGGTTTCTACTGAAAATAAGAATTTTGAGTTGCCAACAAGTTACTGAGGGGTAAAACCTGTGCATCAAGATGGGATTAGAGCAGATGGGGTAAGCACAGCTAACAGTTTGAAATAATTGAAGAGGAGAATGAGCCTGTTTTTCCTCCCCATCCTGCTTCTTTCATCCTTTTCCCCACCTTATGGTCTCTCATGCTGGCTCTCTGATACAAGAGACAGGTTAAAACACTAACTTGGCAGAAAAAATGAATGGTATTTCAGTAGATTATTAAGCTGTATAAGCTGCCTAAGGGATCCAACTCTTATCCTCTGCATCCACTCCTGGAGGAGTGGCATTATGTTCAAAAGGAGGGGTAGATGTTTCTGCTGGATATGGTGAATGAATGGACAGGGCATTGCCAAAGCTAGTTACCAAGGTAAGGGCTAATTATACTTTCTTCACCTGAATTGGTGGTCTCAGCTTTCATCAAAGATCAAATCAGAGAGATGGACAATCTCAGCTGCTGAGCTGGCAACTCTACTTCAGCATGGTCTTACCTATTTGTTTCTGAAGACACTTTAAAAAGATGTATTTATTAATGCATGTTAAATGACTTAAAGACAGAAACTTCCTTTCTGGGAAAAAGAAAAAAATGTTCAAGTATTATTTCTGTGCAGTAAAGTATATTTGAACAGAAAAAAAGCTCTGAAAATTTGTAAGGTCCTGTCAGTGCATCCTGCAAGGCAAAACACAGGTAGAGGTCACTGTCAAGATATGAATGTCTTCTGCCATTTTATACGTGCCTAGGGTACCTGAAACTCCTGCATGGGGCTGGCAGACTTAGCAGGACCTGCGGAAGTGTATGCTCTCTGGAGTGGCAAATGGAGGCTAGGAAGAGCCCCTTATCACACCAAAATGGCACTAGTTGTCTGTGGTTAGGCATCTGGATACCTAAGTTTCTAAAGTGTACAGACGCTGTATTTTAGTAACTATCATTCCTCAGATAAGAAATATTGACATGAAGATTTCAGGTATTAACAAACAGCAAACATTAAAAGGAGTATAAATATTTACTAATTTGTTTTTCTGATGCATTTAAATCTGCAGAAGAAGATGATTTTTTTAATTTTTTTTTTTAAAATGCAACCTATTAATACTGCACAACTCTTCCTACGTTGTTATTATTACTCTTAGGACATGACACAGTTTTCTTAGTCTCTGCCTCTCACAAAATTTTCCAGTTGTCTTACACAGATCATTCCTACTATAAAATCCCAGTGTACTAGAGTGGTTGTGATATATATCCCTTTTCATGATGTTCTGAGGTGTGGGCTGTCATATTTTGCAAGCCTTTCTACATCATATAAAATGCAAACAAAAATGTTAGTCTTTATAATGTGCCAAATATCTCTGGGGTGAATTAGCTGTTATACATAAACACATTGACAGAATCAAAAGTGATTTGAATACTTCACTGAAAATTTTTAGGACAGATAGATGGATAGATCAATAGATTGATAGATAGATCAATAGATAGACAGATGACAGAAATGGTGGTGCAGTAAGCCACAGTTATCTTTTCCATTCTTATCTATTAGAGATAATAATTCAGGAATTTGAGCAAAGATTTTTAAACCATTTTGGATGTGTTGTAGCATTTAGCTAGTTGCTAAATAAACTGCTAGAGCTGAGTGAATTTCAGTATCAAAGGTGCATTTCTTTTAATTACTATTATTGTTTCATTAAAGAAACACTTTATATAAGTAGTATCTTTTTTCTTCTTTCCTGTTTCAATTGGAAACCTGGAAAACAGAAATCTCTCCAGAAAATTGACTTGTTTTCTGAAAACAAACCAACCAAACAAAAATTCAAACATTTCTTTTGGTTGGGTTAACAAAATAGAAATACTCAAATTTGACTACTTGGCTTTCCTTTTAAAAAACAAAACAAAACAAAACAAAAACCAAACAAGCACAAAAGCAAGCAAACAACCCAAAACAAAACAAAACCCAAACACTCTACTTTTTAGACGGTTCTTCTAGTTCCCCAAATGAAGCCAAGTCATGTGCTTCCTTACGTTATGCTCCCAGGGTTGTAAGCAGCTGTGTATTCCATCTCAGATACTTGGTTATAGCAATGCTCCCTAGCACCAGTATTGCATACTTGTGCAGAGTGGAAAAAGAGAGCTGCTGAATAACTGTTGGTGTACAACAACTATCTTAATAGACTTTCTGTTATGTCTTTCGAAGGAAACTTTGCATAGGCTGCAGGTTTTTAGGCTACACATTTCTCAATTCAGAATACTTTTTAATGACTCCAAAATTTTCTTGCTATACTAGAAAAAAAGAAACTGTGAAAGTTAAATACAAAATACATTTTAAAAGCTTAGAAGGACAATTATAAAACCAGCCAAAACTGTAGCTTATCTAATTTAAGTATCTTTTATTGAACTGCATGACTAGTTCCTATGAATGGTGAAATATTTTGCAACATTGTATTTCTCTTGCAAAAAACATTGATTAAATAGACTCAGTAAAAATTTTTATTTGGATATGTTTCATTTCATTATCTCAAAACATATATTATTCTACGATTAATTATAACAAAGGAGAGAACACAGAGGGGTAAGTTGCTTGTAGAAATTAGGGTTCACACTAAGAAATCATATTTGCAGTTATTCAGGATAGCTTTTTTCAAAGAATCGATCAAAACAAAATGAGACAGTACTGAGCAGATGTTTCAGAGGCAGTTTATTAAGAAAAAGGGGAGAATTAAAGGAGGTAAGGGATATTTCATTGTGGTCTTGACTTATCATGTATTCAAAGGTCAGCTGAAAGTTGCAAAGAAAATCCATTTGTCACATGCTGCTCTGCATGAGAGTTTTTGCTGTCAATGACCTGGAGTGAAAATGCTCCACAGATAGTGCCTGACATCCTCACAATAATAAACACACAGCTTTGACTCTTCTACCCTGCTGTAATGCCTTTCTCCCCTCCCAGTCTCCCCATGTCATTCCAGCAGGCCCTCTCATTCAGGTATCTTGTGGAAATGAAAAACAAAATCTGCATTATGGGGCTGAAACAAAAGGAAAGGACGCAGTGGATCATAGAATCATAGAATGGTTTGGGTTGGAAGGTACTTCAAAGATCACCTAGTTCCAACCCGCCTGCCATGGGCAGGGACACCTTCCACTAGACCAGGTTGCTCAAAGCCCCATCCAACCTGGCCTGCAACACTTCCAAGGAGGGGGCATCCACAACCTCTCTGGGCAACCTGTTCCAGTGCCTCACCACCCTCACAGTAAAGAACTTCTGCCTTACATCTAATCTAAAACTACCCTCTTTCAGTTTAAAGCCATTACCCCTTGTCCCATCACTACACACCCTTGTAAAAAGTCCCCCTCCGGCTTTCTTGTAGGCCCCCTTTAGGTACTGGAAGGCTGCTAGAAGGTCTCCCCAGAGCCTCATCTTCTCCAGGCTGAACAACCCCAACTCTCTCAGCCTTTCCTCATAGGAGAGGTGCTCCAGCCCTTTGATCATCCCTGTGGCTCTCCTCTGGGCTGGCCTCAACAGGTCCATGTCCTTCTTACGTTGGGGACCCCAGAGCTGAGCACAGTACTCCAGGTGAGGTCTCATAAGAGTGGAATACAGGGGGAGAATCACCTCCCTCAACCTGCTGGTCACACTTCTTTTGATGAAGCCCATGGTATGGTTGGCTTTCTGGGCTGCAAGCACACATTGCTGTCTTATATTCAGTTTTTCATGGACTAATACCCCCAAGTTCTTCTCTACAGGGCTGTTCTCAATCCATTCTCTTCCCAGCCTGTATTTGTGCTTGGGATTGCCCCAACCCAGGTGCAGAAGCTTGCACTTGGCCTTGTTGAACTTCATGAGGTATGTGCAGGGTGATAAAACCTAACCCATACTGTCTACATCTTCAGACAAAGCTGGTGACGTGAATCTAGAATACTCCTTATCTTTCACTAAAATAGCTTTTGCAGGTGGGAGTCTGTAGGCCAAAGATAGGTGAATATCAGAAAATGTCATGAAGCACAGATTTATTGAGGAGATAATGCTTGGGGTGGCTAATGAAGTTTTAACACTGCCATTAACAATCCTCCTAGGATCCTCCCCAGGATTCCTTAGCCCTCATGCTGTTTATTTGGCTTTTTAGTCCCCCTGTATATCCTCAACTCTGATGTACAATCCTTAAACATACAAGCAGAGCAGCTTGGCCGCAAGCACCATCAGGAAGCTGAAGCTCTATATTTAAACCCAATAAAGGTCTTACAACAGTAGCATGGGGGAGACAGTCCCTCAGCTCACAGAGTGTTGTAAGAAACAGCGGGACATTAGCTACCCTTGATGCAATGGCACATCAAGCTGCAGGTTCCCATTCTGTTGACATCAGAGATGTGTCTGTGCAAAAGATTTTTCACATGTCTCTCTGAATTTAAGAATTAAGTTTTTTTTAACTAACATTAAGTTACTGGTTTTGTGTTCTTTTTTTCATATCACTCAATAAAATGTTTAATGCAAAAGGATTTTTAAAAATGACCAGTGTGTCACAATAAGCCTGCTAGCGTGAGTATCCCGACCTGTTCCAGATGAATACAAAGCACTTGAAAGTGCTTTAGAAGGTTTCTCCTTCTATAAATAGAAAGAAATATATCTTTTCGCAATAGTAAAAATCCAAGTCCTCTTTAGCCTAGGAAACTGTGCTTCCTGAAGAAGAGTCATGCTGAGATCATAAGAACTGAGCAGGAAAAAAATGAGGTAACAAACTGACCGTTCAGTCAGGGGTGGAATTAATGAAGCTTGATTACTGATGCTTCCCCACCCCGTGTGGATTCTCTGATGTCTGGTGATGGTGTTCTTAGCCTTTTCAGCAGTGGGGAACTTTGTCCTCTCCCCAGTCACCTGCTTTCATGGAAATTGTCGGAGTGCGGTACAGCTTGAGCCGTGAGTCCATAAACTTTCACTCAACAGATTCAAGAGTTACTTGGGGAATGAAGGAGAAAACGGAAATACTGATTGATGTGAAAACACACAAATATTTATACACTCTTCATGAACATCTAGCAATTGTTTCCATAAGGAACTGATTACAAAGAAATATATTTTTAATAAGACTTCTTAATATGTATATTGTTAATGACAATTATTTCCATTAAATTTTAACATCTTGCATAAAGGAAGTCTAGGATGATTCTGATATAGTCTGCTCCAGCAGTAGATGGGAATTTTATTTCCGTTGCGTTGACATCAAATGCAAGATTAAAGGACATGCTTGATTTTAGAGCACTTCTGAATTACTTCAGTGAGGCCAGTTCTACAAAGAGAGAACTAAATTATCTTCTAATCAGTCATGCTTGTTTCCCGGTTCTGTATTCAGATGTTTTGGAGAAAAGCATAGTTTTCCTAATAACCTCACCAACACCCCGTCCCCATAAGCAACAGAGATACTGGGTGTAGGAGGTGGTAGAGAAATGAAACATGCTGGGAGCAATCACTTAGTTATTATCACTAGGAATTGATTTGAATTACAAGAAATTGCTATCTAGATTAAGCTACATATCTCTCATCTGCTTGGGTCTAGGAAATCATTGTGATTTACCCGTATCAAATTTCAGCAGCTAAAGCTATGTCTTCCCTAAGAGAAAGATGTGAGTTTGTTCTCATCAAGATTACAGTCTGGAAATAAATTACATGTGCAGCAAATACACTGAAAGTCTTACCTTTGTTTTGGTGCATTGAAGTAAGTTTGGGAGAAGGAAGAAAGAAAGTGTGATGGTCTGCCTTTTCCGCATTGTGGTTTCTAGGAGCGAGTGTATGTGAAAAAATACTTCAATTTTGGTTTTGAAGATCTATGAAGATTAGATGTTTAATCTCTCTGTTTACTTTTCATTCAGTATTGTTTTCTGCCTGCATTTCTTTCAAGTTCAATTTTTAGCTTACACACAGTTAAGATTTGGACAGCTATATGGACATTGTAAGGAATACCATAGCTTTCAAATACTTTTATTTCAAGAAAAAAACTTATTGGGCTGAAGTTTATAAAAACTTGGGAGCCTTTTAAATTTTTTCTGATCATTGATTTCTTTTGAAAAGACAGGTCAAATTGAAATTGACAGTGCTCCTTGATATAGAATATTAATTATAGATGTACCTAGAGTATATTGTTAGTCAAAGTGGTTAAATAAACAACACACAAAACATTAATAAATAATAGCATGATTGAAATTCTCACTTAAACTCTCCAATGCCACAGGGAACTTGAATAAAGAGACAAATGTTGAATTT
The DNA here is from genome assembly GCF_929443795.1 of Astur gentilis. Taxonomy (NCBI): domain Eukaryota; kingdom Metazoa; phylum Chordata; class Aves; order Accipitriformes; family Accipitridae; genus Astur; species Astur gentilis. The sequence goes on along the minus strand of NC_064881.1, from coordinate 48,494,449 downwards.
CAAACCCATAATAAAACGTCACTTTTCACTAAATAGCATTCATAGTATTCAACAACTGAATAGTCTGTTCAGTTAATATATTTGTTGAGAAAAGTATTGTTTGTTCAAAAAGTAGTCTGCTTTCCTGTTTTCCATGATAGATTTCCTTTGATACTTGGGAGGGTTTCTTTCTTTTTTTTTTTTTTTTTTTTTTTTTTTAGTTCTTTATATATTTTTCTATATTAAACATTTATTTTGACAGAGAATGGGATAAGAAGATGAAATGTTTAGGAAACTTCCAGTCATGAAATACATTAAGGAATTATTGATCAGAAACTGATTATTAGACTAAAACCTGAACTTCATAAGGAGACGTCATACATGTAGTAGCTATAAGAACAGAGGTGTGATAATAAGAAGAAATTGCCCTCACATACAGTAAATGTGTAAAATGAGAAAGAAGCTTATTATACTCATTGTGTTTTCTCTAGACTTAAGGCTTTCTCAGCTGCATCAAGGTAGTGTAGATTGATCCCATTAATAACTGAAAAAAAAAGTATTTTTTTTCATGGCATTTTATGCTGCTCTTTGGACACTCCCTCTTGACAGCCCTTGATTTTATGGGAGCCCTGCTTCATGGCTGTGGGTCTAGCACAGGAATAACCCAGGAAATTTTTCCAAGGGTGAACAGCAGCAGCAGCTTGCCATCTTTATTCACCATCCTATCTCTCTTTACAGAGAAGGAATCAAGCAGAAAATTTGCCTCCTTGAGAGGCAGCAGGGTTCTCCCAGAAAAACTTCTGACACAACCTTACCCCCAAACCAGGTGGGATTTTTCCATCATTGTGACTCAGTGCAATCTTTGTGTATTGAATATAAGGACACAAGGTGCAACACCTGATTTCAGGGCACTTCTGGGACTGCTCCCTCAGAGAATTACAGCTACCCAGGATTTTATTTTATTGTATTAATCAGTTTTTTAAGTAAGTTGAAGATTTTGATCCTTTGCATGGACATGTTTCTTAGGGCACCACATTGATTGCCATCAGTGAAATCACATTTTTTTCTCTCTGTGTGCTGCCTTGTGGTGAGATCAGGGTTAATCCACAGCCCACATAATCTGTAGGATCCTTCTTGGTCTCCAAGCACTCAGTTGAGTTTACATGTATTTGTCCAAATATTGATCTTCTCCCTCTCCTGTACACTGTGTGGAGGGGAAAGAATATGTGATTTGTTGTTACTTGTAGTTAAACAGTGATAAATTTTGTTGTTAAAATGTTCTTTATGAACAGTATTCATAAAATATCTTAAAATAAAGTATTCTTAAAAATAGGTTTGTTTGTCCAATTTGGCAAACTCTTTTTCTTGGAAAATCTTTTGCCTCTGATACTGTGTGTCTCTGACTGCATGTCAAAGACAAGACTACACATTTTTAGAGTGCGGGGTATCAGTAGTCAAGACCTGTCATGCAGATCTGCTGAGAGAATTTTGCCTTTATTGTCTTTTCCTTAACAAGCTGGTACCTAGTTCATGTCAGTGGGACTCATTTGATGTGGTGTAATGAGATGCAGTTGTGCCAGTCCTGTGCAAAATAAAAAACAGGTCAGAAAAGTTTACCAAGGATCGTGCTAATGAGTTCAGAGCCCAAGATGTACCAAAAAAAAGTCTCTTCTCAAATGTTGCTCTTAGACAAGCAGCTTTATTCTTGTACCAATTTTACATCCACCTACTCAGTATCCACTTAATTTAAAAGAGATGGATACCTAGTTCAGTATAGTTTCCTGTGAATTCCCATGGACTAGATGGAAGAGCAAGACTTTTTAGCTACAGTAAAAGAAAGTGAAGGTTAGTTCTGAGTAAGGACTACAACTCTAGGTAGGGTTTTTTTGTTGCTTTGTTTTATTTTGTTTTAAAATTTGTGATCACATAAGAGACTGGTAGTTTATGGTATTTTACAGCTCTCTGACTGAGCTTACAGCAGTTCTTATTTACACTTTGGTGGCATCCTGAGATTTCGTGTCTAGTATCACTAAAATCATGTATCCAAAGAAAACTGAGAAAATCCCCCAAACATTATTTTCTTGTATTAAGTCTCAGGGCTTTGGGGATCTGTGTGTGCATTCAACTTTCCAAATTTTGAGCATTTAACTTACATTTAAGTCAAAATTTCTATTTCTATTTCTCTTTCACAGGGGAAAGATGGTGATTATAGATATATCTTTATCTAAAATCAAAGTAAAAATTATCAGATGTTATAACTAAAAGACTCAGTGTAAAATTACAAAGATGAATGACAAGGCCCTCAGGATAGAAATGCCACTGTGCTGTGTGCAGAGCAAATCTCTGCTGCCATCCTCACCCAGCAGATCTGATTGTTTAAAAAACTCAGACTTGATGTGAAAGCAGCTGTTTAGCTCTGACCTTAGACACTGTAGTAGAAGTCCACTTTTATTACATGCCTTACCTTGATTTTGCAGCATTAACTTATCAGCAGTTGGTTCATTCCACCTTTTTCTCTTTTGCACGTACAGGATGCACTTACCTATATTGGTAATATTCAAGAGTTTAAAAAGAGATTTATTATATATCTATATTGTCAGTATCTGTCAGGAAAATGTTATTCCTATTTTGCAGATAGGAAAAAAACTCACTAACTGTGGGATTTATCTCACCGAATTTAGGCCACTGTAATGAAGCTCTTTCCATCCGAGTTGGTCAAGACAACTCTCTATATAGCAAATGGAGAGAAATGGGTACAATTCATCTTCCCTATTCTGTATCTCCTGTAAGATGAAAGGAGTCCTACACTAGAAATGTTTATTTATTCCCATTGACCATAAAAGAGAGCTCAGACACAGATGTCTGCAAAGTGAAGGTGTGATATACCCTATCCTAACAGAGAGAGAGCAATCTTCCCAAAATAACATTTATATTCTGTGGATATTTCTACACACAGCATTCAAATACCACTAGTTCTCACTGTAGGTTAACGTACTTTGCTCAGAACTGTTATAATAAACTACTACTCATTTCAGAAATAAAGAGCTGAGATCTATAGCCACACCATAAGTGCCTTAACAGCAGTGTATTTATGCTTTCAGCACCAGCAAGGAACTAAACCCTGGTGTTCAAGCCTAAAGTTTTGGCACTTCTTTTTTTTGTGCATGTGTGTGAACTGTGTGTGTGTAAATTAAGAACACAAGGGAGCTAGTGGTAGAGGAAAATTCTTGGAGCAGTTCACCCAAGAGACAGAACTGCATCCTTGAGACTTTACCTGTTCTACAGAAACCTCGCCTACCCAGAAGGTTATGGAGTAAAAGTCTCACATTTCACCTTACAGTGAGAAGATGCTGGAATACCAGTGTCTGTGTTTTTGCAGATCAATAAGGGAAAAACTCTTGTATGAGATTTCTCTTCTGAGGTGCTCTTTAGGAAACTAACCATCAGCATAAGGTTAACATGTTAGCATGGAGTGCTGGAAATAAATTTCTCACACCTAATGCTTACACAGAACATTTTCCAGGCACAGCAAAATACCCATGCCCTTAGGGGTAATTTTCCAAACCACATCTTCTCTATCACAATGCCAAAAAATAATCAGTTTATAATTGCAGTATATCCTTTATTGTTAATAGCAACCTGCTCACATTGGTCAGGGTAAAGGAATAAAAGAGATTATAATATATATATTTTAAGGTTGCTTATTTTTTGCCTTCTAGCACTGGTAATATAATTTATTCTTTGTTTTGGTCCATAGAGATTTGTGTTTACTATAAAGAAGAATATCCAGACTGAAATTCCTTCAGGAGACTTGGGGGGAAAAAACGTACGACAGTATCCTCAAATCATTCAGACTTTGAATGTTTATTAGAAGCAACTTGATTATTCTAGTTGCATTACCGAAATCTGAGTCTTTATTTAGAAACCTTCTACATAAATAATTTGCCCTCTCCTGTAACCCATCTCTTTGGGGGGCCCTTGCTTTAGATGATCTAATTCTGTCAATATAAAGGCATCGGTACCTCTGTGGAAATTGTATGCATTTATAAATCCCTGTGTTAGAGAATACATGCAGTATGCTCTGCAACTCTGTGGAACTGTGAGAGGGCTGCACTATGACAAGCTGAATATTGAGATCTCAAGCATGTGTTATACTCTGGAATAAACTTTTTACCCATTACTGTATTCAAGGGCAAGTGGCACACACTCAATTAGAGGAAGGTTTGCATATTATCAGCAAGAAGTAGCAAAGCAGCCAGCATAGTTTGGTTGCCATCCAAGTCTATGATCCTAACAGATCTCATAAAACACAGACAATGGGGTCAAGCCAGTACCCAGGGAGATCAGACTTGAAGGAGAACCACTGGAGGATGCTGTGTATGTGGTTAATTCTCTCTCTGCTACTCTTTTTTCAGTGCCTAAAGAAGTAAAGTTTCTTATTAGTCTTGTGGCTACAAGGGGTTACATTTTCCCCTTCCCTTCCCTTCCCTTCCCTTCCCTTCCCTTCCCTTCCCTTCCCTTCCCTTCCCTTCCCTTCCCTTCCCTTCCCTCACACAAAATCAGTGTTCTTACAACTTACCCCATTGTTAGTTCTGTTACTATAGTTTGGTTTGAAGTTGGATTAAGCAAATGCTCTCACCTAACAATCCAATAGCTTTGGATTTTCAGGAGTTTTTTGTTCTATTATATTCCTCAGAATTTCTTCATCTGGTATAAAGACATATTTGTTTCCACTTTTCACTGTGAAAAATTGTTGCATCAGCATCTATTTATCCATGACACATAATCTGAATAAAAAGATATACATTTAAAGTTGAATGATCATTCCATATTAGCATATGTCCTGGTTTCAGCTGGGATAGAGTTAACTGTCTTCCTGGTAGCTGGTACGGTGCTGTGTTTTGAGTTCAGTATGAGAAGAATGTTGATAACACACTGATGTTTTCAGTTGGTGCTCAGTAGTGTTTAGACTAAAGTCAAGGACTTTTCAGCTTCTCATCCCCAGCCAGCGAGAAAACTGGAGGGGCACAAGAAGTTGGCACAGGACACAGCCAGGGCAGCTGACCCAAAGTGGCCAACGGTGTATTCCATACTATGGGATGTCCCATCTAGTATAGGAACTGGGAAGTGGGGGCGGGGAATCGCCGCTCGGGGACTAGCTGGGTGTCAGTCAGTGGGTGGTGAGCAATTGCCCTACACATCATTTGTACATTCCAATCCTTTTATTATTGTTGTTGTCATTTTATTACTGTTGTTGTCATTTTATTACTGTTATCATTATCACTATTAGTTTCTTCTTTTCTCTTTTATTAAACCATTCTTATCTCAACCCACAAGTTTTACTTCTTTTCCCGATTTTGTCCCCCGTCCCACTGGATGGGGGGGAGTGAGTGAGCAGCTGCGTGGTGCTTAGTTGCTGGCTGGGGTTAAACCACAACAGCATATCAATACATATTCTTATTCAGAAGGAAGAGAATTTCTTACTAGTCTGGTTAAATCTATTTTGGAATAATAAAATTATTTCAGAATAACAGCATCCACATACAATATTGTATAAAATGTTGTCGTGGTTTAACCCCAGCCAGCAACTAAGAACTACAGAGCCGCTTGTTCACTCTTCCCCCACTCAGTGGAATGGGGGAAAGAATCAAAAAAAAGTAAAATTCATGGGTTGAGATAAACACTGTTTAATAGGACAGAAAGGAAAACAACAACAACAACAATAATAATAATAATAAAATACTTGTAAACAAGTGATGCATGATGTGATTGTTTACCACTCACTGACCGAGTTGCCTAGTTAGTTCCTGAGCAATGATCCACCCCACCCGACCAGTTCCCCCCAGTTTATATACTAGGCATGACGTCACACAGTATGGAATATCCCTTTGGCCAGTTTAGGTCAGTTGTCCTGTCTGTGTCCCCTCCCAACTTCTTGTGCCCCTCCAGCCTTCTTGCTGGCTGGGCATGAGAAGTTGAATAATCTTTGACTTGGTACAAACACTACTTAGCAACAACTGAAAACATCAGTGCGTTATCAACATTCTTATACGAAATCTAAAACATAGCACTATACCAGCTACTAGAAAGAAAATTAACTCTATCGCAGCTGAAACCAGGACAATTGTTTAGTCCAAACTGACTATGGGTATAGATAAACCTTAGCTTCTGGCATGCCAGAAGTTCACCAGCTGAAGAGAAAAAAATGATTGAGACTGAACCAGTTGTACCAGGTATATCAACTACTGAACGCTCTTTGCTTTTGTATAGCCTGTCTCCCTGTCCTGGTCAGCTAGTGATGAGATCCCTCTTGAGGCAGGATGAATTCAAAGCCATTATGTAAATTATAGTTGTTGCAATTAATTAGAGTTTTCAGACAAGAACAGGAGAGTTATATTCAGTCCTACTTTTTGGAAAAGACAATATATGTGTTTGGATAGTCTATGTATAGACATGCATAATTGTGTCAGAAAGCCTAGGCCTGAAAAGTATTTCCTTCACTGACCAAGTTCATACCAAATTATGGTAAGATATTTGTTTATCCTAAATTATGCTGCTAAGGTATAAAAGCATTTAGTTAACACTCTTGCAGCAGCACAGAAATTTGCTCCATTGGTAATGATTCTTATCTACTACAGATCAGTGTTGTTTCATGCCTAACAAAGATCTGAAAATACACATCTTTCTTACATGCCAAGACATAAGAAACAGTTTCTTCATCTAGGAGCTAGTTTGGCTGACATGCGAATATTTCACAGCAGGTTGAGGGAGGTGATCCTTCCCCTCTACTCAGCACTGGTGAGGCCACACCTGGAGTGCTGTGTCCAGTGCTGAGCTCCCCAGTACAAGAGATACATGGACATACAGAAAGGAGTCCAGTGAAGGGCCACAAAAGTTTAAAGGTTTGATTAAAGGTCTGGAGCACCTGACATATGAGGAAAGGCTGAGAGAGCTGGGACTGTTCAGCCAGGAGAAGAGAAGGCTCAGGGGGGGCCTTATTAATGTATATAAATACCTGAAGGGAGGGTGCAAAGAGGACAGAGCCAGGCTCTTTTCAGTGATGCCCAATGACAGGACCAGTGGCAACAGGTGCAAACTGAAACACAGGAGGTTCCTTTGGAACATCAGAAAAACTTTTTTACTGTGAGGGTGATCAAGCAGTGGCACAGATTGCTCAGAGAGGTTGTGGAGTGCCCCTCCCTGGAGATATTCAAAAGCCATCGGGACACAGTCCTGGACAACCAGATTTAGGTGGCCCTGCTTGAGCAGGGGGATCAGACAAGATGACCTCCAGGGTCCCTTCCAACTTCAACCATTCTATGATTCTGTCATTCTGTAATATACTGGGCTTCCCAAGATCGCAGAAGCAATTAAGCTGCAGGATGTCTTTCTCTACCAACAGCGATTATTTGCATTTCTAAAGACTCTCAGACAGTGAAGTCCTTGTGATCCCTGTAGCACAATATCTGCTACCTTGGTTGAAAGGTGTGTAAAGGAAAAGAAAGATACCTGCATACAAAAATGTCACATATATGAATCTATGAACAGGCCAGGACAGATCTTGTTCATGATACCTTCACAGACAGAATATTTCAGGCTCTTTTCTGCTGTCCTGTTCTGGCCATATCATGTCATTTGTAGAGATTGCCATTCATATCGTCCCTGCTCCCCTCAGAAAGGTTACCAGACCTTTTGACCTGCTGGCTGAGCTGTTCCTTGATCCCGATTTAACCCAGTTCAGTAAAAATGGGACAGGTGCATTTAAAAATAGCATATCTTTGTTAACTAGACTCATGGAGATAAGTAATTTTGGTAGCTACATTTCAAGCACATGAAACAAAGATCAAAGGGACACATTGGCAGGGAGGCAGTGACAAGAAGCTATAGTAGGCTGTGGTGAAAGGCTTTTCACTGGCAGAGCTGCACTTGCAAAAATAAGTCTCTCAATAGTTAGAATAGTAGCTCAGTAGTTAACACCTACAGTGTTCTCACCTCTGTTAGCAAAATGTAAAGAAATGAGAGGGAATAATAAGATTTATTTGGTTTTCCTCCAAGTAGCATTCAAAGACCACACAATCTTTAATGAAGCTCTTTTTACTTTCACATGGGAAAACACTACAGATCTGGAGACAAGAGTCTTTAATTTATCATATCTAGCCTTGAGCACTGAGCTGAAGCACTAACACTAGGAAAGTTTTCCTAGGCTCTCTGTAGCACCAGTGAGTTCAGGCCACCAACGATGTCTTGCCTCGGAAGGTGCTTGTCTCTTCCATGGTTTTTGAGGGACCCTAGGGCAATTACACTTCATCTTCAGAAGTGCTCAGAAGCATTTCTCTGCTGAGAGGGTGGTCAAACACTGGAACAGGCTTCCTAGAGAGGTGGTTGATGCCCCAAGCCTGTCAGTGCTTAAGAGGCATTTGGACAATGCTCTTAACAGTGCTTTAACTTTCGGTCAGCCCTGAATTGGTCAGGCAGTTGGACTAGATGATTGTTGTAGGTCCCTTCCAACTGAAATATTCTTTCTATTGTGTTGTATTGTATTGTATTCTATTGTATTCTATTCTATTGTATTCTATTCTATTCTATTCTATTCCATGCTATGCTATGCTATGCTATTCATTTATCTGAGCTGAAGACAGACTGGAGCGGCTAACACAAGTCACACAAAGAATATACAGCAGTGAAATAAAGGAACTTTGTGCGGGTAAGATGTTCTTTCCCTCTAGGTGCGACAAGCGATGTTCTTTCTCTTCTCAGTGACAGGGAAAGTGTGAGCTTCCCCTGACATCAGCAGTAAGGCAGACAGGCATGGTTGGAGCAGTGACAGGGTTATTGCCTTGCTCCTACCTGTTTTGATCACCTGCTTGACAGATACCCCCAAACAACCCTGTTCACATGACTTGCTCCACTTTGGTTTTTGGATTTCATTTCCCTCTTTTTTTCCCCTCGAGAGCTCTTCCCCCTTATCATCTCCATCCCCTCCAAAATAAGCAGCCCACCCACATTTGTCGATTAACCCCAGCTTTGTTCTCCTAGTTTATCGGTATGATAAAGCTAGTACCTCTATTTTTTAAACTACAGTGTCCTGCAGATTCTTGTCTTGCTGTCTAGTAACAATGGGGATCAAGGTGGAACAGCTGCATAATCATTACTTGCTTTGTTATTTATGAAAACCTTCAATCCCTAATGTGGCTGTCTTGTTACACATGCCACAAGTCATGGTGGGCCACCTGGATGCACAAGAGCCCTTTGCTACTCTCTGTTCCTTTCTCCCAGTTAACACTGACAAATCTAGTATTGTCTGTGGTTTTGGTGCCAGAAATTTCACCTGTACTATACCCTTTCTGGATCACAGCGATGTTTTTCATTGCATCTATTTTGCACTGCTATTATAATACATATCAAGAGGAACTGAGACAGGCTGAAATTTTCACCATTTATGTCCATATTAGTAAACAAAAAAGGACTTTGTATCTCAAATTGTTATGAAAATTGGGAAAATATGGATTATGACTATACAGCTAACTGCCTAACTGCCTCACCAAAAGAAAGTGACTCCATCCACGCTGCCTGTTGGGAACTTTCCCTGGCCCATGGTGTCCTCCAAATTATGGATGGGCATTGTATGGGAGAGTGCCTGGTGACATGGACCGAAACCATGCCAAAGAAGTTTTGAGTATTAAAGGGTGTGGATGATCATGTGTCGGTGCTTGAGTCAATTCCCTGGCCTTGTTTAATTTTGTAGTATATATGCAGTCATTAGGAGACATGGTAAACACAGACAATTTGATCCCTAGTTTCTCTTTTGGTTCATAATAGCATTACGTTACAATCTTATTGCAAAGAAGGTGAAAACATCTTTTGCATGGCTACTAAGGACAGACCATTTGGAAATATATCCTGAAACATGGGAAGTGATTCTGTACTGACTTCCTCTGATTTTAATCCAGGCCACATTCACATTACTTCTACTACCTACATGGAAATTCTCCAGAACCAGACCTGTGCAGGTCTGATGGAGGCTGTGAAGGACAATAAATGTTGAGGTATACGGCATATAACTTCATTTTCATTCAAATTATTATTCATGTGTGACAATATCTGTACTTCCAAATGCAATAGTTCTTAAGTTTACGTCCTGCGGATTACACAATAGCATATATAGAATTAATGTATGTACATTTCTGTAAACATAATTATCAGCAAGTGAGGCAAAAAAAAAGATAAAAGAGAATGGGAACAAGAGAAGAATATTGGCTTCCTTTTCAAATCCTGCACACGATCTGTTCTATCCATATTCCATTCCAGCACAGGACAACGTGCCACCTGCATATGGTATTATCCCAGACTCCCATTTCTCCATCTGAATTGTATCTTCCAAAACCTGGAATAAAGACACCAAGGTTTTAACCTTTCATTTTCCAGCAGGATAAGAGATAGGAAAAGTAATGTAGACATTAATCAAGGCTTCCATATAAAAGAGGAAATAAAAAAAAACTTCTGAAAGAGGCTCCCTTACACACACATTCCTTGAAGATCTGGTTAAAAAAAAAAAAAAAAAAAAAAAAAAAAGAAGAAGAAAGAAAAAACCCACCACACTCAAATTTCTGATAAGGCAGGCTGTCAGTTGTAATGATAATAGCAGCTTTCCAAGGATTGCAGGTCCTCCTTTTTAGAGGAGTTGCTTCAGAGTCAGGGTCTCCTGATAATTCCAGCTCAAGCTTGAACACTAAGTTTCATTTTCTGCTATCTGTGTGGGGTTTTCTCCTTTTCTTTTGGGTTTCAGGTCTTGAAGAATCAGAACAGAATTTTCTGGAATTGCTTCACAGTGTCACATATTCAGACAGAATATAATGCAATTAACTATGAATAAATTAACTGGAAAATGAAATATTGTATTACATGGAATATAAAATATTGTATTAGGGAAATCAAAAAACTATTTGGCTGCTTGAAAGCAAATTAGGGTAAGGCTGCTCTTGTTCCAAACAAGAAAACAGAGTTATGCATTTATCACCTAGGTACCCTGAAGGCACTAGCATGGATTGAAAGAAATAAAATATATATTAAAGAAAGCTGGATTTTGGAATAACTAAAAAAAAACTCAAGAAAACAAAACAAAAAAACCCAAACTCAAACCAAAAAGACAAAATCATAAAATTCTGGCCTCAAAACTAATGTATCAGAACAAACTGCACATTGTTAGAAAGAAAGAACCATTTATGTAATAGATCAATAATTTGCTGTACACAAAACTTTTGAGATCATCTTTAATGGTAAATGAAGGTTTATTTTATGATACACTTCAATGTATGATTAATAGAAATAATGTATTCAAAATATCTTTTAAAATTAAAAATAACTAATAAATCATGTTTAAATAATATTTAATAATATTTCAAACAATATTTTCAATAAATAAATAGATAAACAGTTAAATGAAGGCTTATTTATTAGGAATGCATAAAAAATTACTTGAAAGATTTGAGCTAATAGAAAATGTATTCTAGCCTCAAGTGACATTTTTCTACAGATATGCAAAATTTTAAAGAATCAGCATTTTCTAACTGTTTATTTCCAGCATCATCCTTGAAGCATTTGATTTTGCTTCGCTTTTTCTACCAGAATATTGCTAGCAACTACCTGACTGCAGTTTTAAACAGTATTCCTCCAAAATCCCCTTCTTCCTCCTCTTTCCCTTTGATAAATTAAATAAACTGAGGTCTAGCTCCCAAAACCCAATAAATACACAGATTGATTTAGGGATCCTGCGTTAGAGAGAACAATCTGCAGCATTCTTGGGATGTGAGAAAGGTGGGTTTGAGCCCTTGCCATCCTTGAGGGTGGGATTTAGCCAACAACCCTCTTTTCTTGGTGAATACACTAATCTCTACACTACTACATGTGCACACTCAGAGGTGCAAAGGGAAATTTTGCAAAAGTACGTGCCTGTGAACTTCAGTTTGTTTCCTAAGTGCTTTTGTGAGGGACACAATTCAAACATCCCCCTTCTGACAGGCACAGACTGGGTCAGCATGCTGCCTTTTGCCACTCCTGGGTGAAACACTCCTACTCATGTTCATTTCCAGCACAGTGAACCTGTGGAACTGGGGACTGTGAATTTGTCTCCTGGAGAAGAACATGTCATTCTTCAGCATTGAAATGCTCAGTGTGTCAACATCAAAATTCTCTGTGAATCTGGGACAAAACAAGGGAACTTGAATCAAAGCATTACCTGAATCATTCATTTGCATTCTCCAGGCTTTGTAAGAGTGCAAAATATGTATGTACATTGTGCTCAATTTCCTTGGGGGGGGGGGGGGGGAGAAATAGAAAATGTTTATTTGTTCCCTCTTTACCTAAAATGGGAGAAGGGTCCCACTAGTTACAGCACTTTGTTAGAGACTTTTATTGTCAAGCCGACTGTGGAAAATGATACAGTAGAATATGTCAGCATGCTTTATCACCACCATAACCAAATGACACAAAAGGAGAAAGAAAGAAGTAGTGATAATGGGAAACTAGCACAGAAGAAAGTTCTAACTGCTAAAATAATCTTAACGCTCAGCAAAAAATGATGGGAAAAGCCTGGGGAAGCAGTCTCATTTTGTCAGCTTGGTTTCATGGTAATTACAGTAATAATAAAACTAATTACATCACATAACACCTCTGTGAGGCAGGTGAGAAATGCTGGCAGGGAGGTAATGTCAAGATAGCAGCTGAACATGCATAATAGGGAAGCCAGATGAAGCTCTTCTCTGAACAGCTCCCATCTAACCATGTACAGAGCCCTAAAAAGGGAGAGTTAAGTGACTAGAAAAATGAGTTTTTTAGAAGAGCAATCATAAGACGCTTGAAGTGATTATTGTTTGTTTGATAAAGGCTTATAACTACAAAAAGAGGCAAAGAGAATTCTTGAATGTCTGCAGTAACCAGGTAAAGTGATTGTGCTAACAACTTTGATTATCTGACAGTCAAGGCTAGGCCATGTGTTTAGGAGAGACAAGAGATGATACAAGTGGTTGCTGATGCCCAAAGGAGAAGTCCCATTCCACTTTGTCCTCTTTCCTTCCTTGCTGTGCACTCCACTTATAATTTGAGGTGACTCAAGCATCCATCTGGTTTCTCAGCTTCCGACAAAAAAGCGGACAGAACATTATTCTAGTTTCGGTGTGTTATTTTTCTGCCTGTTTAATGATCTAAAACAAATCACAGAAGGGCCAACAAGTAACAGCTAGTGTTAACAGGGAGATTTCAATGTGCACCTGGGAGCAGCAGTAGCAGGAGTGGGATTGAGGGGCAGGAGACATGGGGGAACTGCACATTTTCTGCATCAGGTAATGATTAGACAGGCTCACCTAACAGAGCCTGTCTCTGTGCAGTACTCGTACAAAGAAGAAAATATATCCAGGATCCCTTCTGTGGCTGCTAAAATTAGATGTTGTAATTATGTTTCTCCAATGACAGTACTGAGGTGCAACATCTGACTGAATCACTGTGTGGTGTCTTGGATGCTGCCACCACATAACACGTAGATGCCAAAGGCCATCTGAATGTAGTCAGGAGCACATTGCTCATCACAGCATTGTCTAGTACAGCCCAGTGTAGACATCCCCACTAATTCAGTCATCCAAGTTCCTTCTGCAGCCAGGTGACAAACCCCTCTGTAAGACAATCAAGTCCTCTAATTTCAGATATTGCAGACTTTTGATGGGAAGAAATTCTACCCATTAAAGTTAGGTCAGATTACTTTAATATGTGATTTATTAGTTTCTCGCCTCTAAAGCATGAAAAATAGCACTTCCACGCACCAAGGCAATAAGAGCATGTTAGTAAAAGATGGAGAAAGATCAGATAGCACTCCAAGGCAACTCATTAGCTGGTGAACTGAGCAGGGCCCAGGAGCAATTCCAAACACTGGAATTCAATCATCCGTGTTGTTAAATTCATGGAACAGTCCCTTGCATGATTTTGGCAGCACTCTCAGAAAATTTCTGGGCACAATTCAGATGTTAGCACTCCCAATAAAGGACATCGGCAAGGCCACCTTGTCTAGAGAGTTAGATGACCAATATGGATGCATGCCCCTTTCGCTGCTGCTAGGCTCCATGTCAGGGATCATAGCAAGGAGTGCTTTGCAGTTTTAGACATGCTGTGCAAGTGTATAAGACAATTATCCCACTGATCCCCAGCTGTATTTAACAGAAGTGATTAGAGGTGTCTGGTGTAATACACACTTTATTCAGAGTGTGCAGTATGGATCCCAAAGCAACTCTATTGGGTTTACATGGCAAGATTTTGGTAGTGGGGGGTGGCTTCTGTCAGAAGACACCAGAAGCTGCCCCCATGTCCAACAGACACAGCTCCAGCCAGCTCCAAGACGGACCCACTGCTGGCCAAATTTGAGCCCATCGGCGATGTAGCGCCTCTATGGCAACATATTTAAGAAAGGGGAAAAAATGCTGCAAAACAGCAAGCGGGAGAGAGGAGTGACAACATGTAAGAGAACCAGCCCTGCAGCCCCCCAGGTCGGTGCAGCAGGAGGGCAGGAGGTGCTCCAGGCACCAGAGCAGAGGTTCCCCTGCAGCCCATGGGGAAGCCCCTGGTGAGGCAGGCTGTCCCCCTGCAGCCCAGGGAGGGCCACGGGGGAGCAGATCTCCACCTGCAGCCCGGGGAGAGAGGACCACATGCCAGAGCAGGTGGATGTGCCATGAAGGAAGCTGAAGCCTGTGGAGAGTCCACTCAGGAGCCACCCATGGACAGTTCAAGCAGGAGCAGGGTCCTGGCAGGAACTGTGGCCTGTAGAGAGGAGCCCATACTCAAGTAGTCCATTCCTGATGGACTGTACCCCATGGAAACAACCCACACTGGAGCAGTCCTTGAAGAACTGCAGCTTGTGGGAAGGACCCACATTGGAGCAGTTCGTGAAGGACTGTGTCCTGTGGGAGGGACCCCACGCTAGAGCAAAGGAACACTGTGAGGAGGAGGGAGTGCAGAGACAAAGCATTAGGAACTGACTGCAACCCCCATTCCCCATCCACTCTGCACTGCCTGGGGGGAAGAGCTGGGAGTAAAGTTGAGCCTGGGAAGAAGGGAGGGGTGGAGGAAGGTGTCTGTAGTGTACTTTTTATTTCTCTCTATCCTACTACATGTAATTGGCAATAAATTAACTTAATTTCCCCAAACCAAATCCCTTTGCCTGTGACGGTAATTGGTGAGTGATCTCCCTGTCCATTGTATTTCTCCTCCTGTCCTTTTGATGGAGGAGGAGTAATAGAGCAGACTGGTGGGCAGTTTGTGCCAGCCAAGGTCAAACCACCACAGCGACTTTAAAGACAAGGTAATTGTTGGAGATGCGTTTTTAAAAACAAGTATTCTTAAAACACCAAAACTTTTGGAAAGAAGAAATGCAACAATCTTTTAATCATGAATTGACAAAAAAGTCAAAATTTTCAGTATGTAGAAAATGTTAAAAAAATTGAAACCTTGGGAAGGAAGAAATATGGATGGGTAAGTCAAAAAACATGTCATATTGAAAATTTGAAAGGATTTGCTATCAATCTGGTATGCATGACAATATAAATTAATCAGAAATTCAAAATGAAAAGTTTTTAAAAATTAGGGAGAAAAAGTCCCTAGAAACATACTGTAGTATCCAGGACTTTATTTTTCAAAATTTGACTGAAGATATCAGTCAAAGAATGTTTTTGCCTTCAGAAGTGTAGGTTCTGATAAATTGGTATTCTCTATTGGAGAAAAATTATGGTAATAATGAATTGCCAACGGACTGTGGTAAATATTAGCTTTTCATTGTACATCCTGGGAACTGAATCACAGAAGAAGAAATAATTGCAAAGGCTGATGAACAGAATTAAATCTTTACTAGGAGATGCTATTATTTTGAATCACTGATCCAAACCCAAATGAAGGAAACAGGAAAAATTCAGCTATTTTCTTTGGGCTCTAAAGTCAAGCCTTTGATTCAACACCTCATGGCTTCAAATTTGTTAGTTAGGACTTGTGAGAGGAAGGCATTTGCACTGTCCAGCAGAGGACAGCTTTCATCAGGTGTATGTGGGGAAGAGCCTCTCACCTTACTACCATCAGCAAGGAAGAAATATTAATAGGAGGCTAATTTCTTTGCTGGAATCTGTGCAACTTCATTGTAAAGAATTTATTTTAAGCTGGTTCAACATGATTAGCAACTTTGTGCGATTGCCCACTACTTGCTGTTTTCTATTGTGTTTTCCCAGTACACTGTTGATAGCTTTCAGCAACATTTCTTTTGTACTTCAGTAATATTAAAACATCAGAGAATACAGTGGGAAGGAGAAAGGGATAAGTACCACATTTGTGCTTTCTCTCTTTAGCTCTCAGTATTACATTGTGCTACTTACCAACCTCATCAGTCTCTGTACTGGACACCTAGTTATGGTATTGAGTATTGAGCAACTGAGAAACACGTTTTGAATATCAGTACTATCATCCTAAAAGAAATCATTCTGTGTTTGATCAGCCTGAGCAATGCCTACTTCAAACGCATCATTTAATATGACACCTGAGGTTTTCTGCTCCAGAATGATTTTCCTCCTGAAAATCACCAGGTCATTTGACAAACAAGCAAACTAAAATGAAACAAATTCCTTTTTTGCCTTTATGAGAAAGAACTATAGGGAGATCACTTTCCACACAAGTCCCAGTCAGAAGCTGTCTTTGCAAGAGGAAGGTCAAGCCTGTACTCTCTCAGAGGAGAGCTGCCCTGGCCAACTCTGTGGTAGCACCATGTGGCTTTGTCTTCATGGCGACATGGGTTCAGG
Source organism: Astur gentilis (assembly GCF_929443795.1). NCBI lineage: Eukaryota > Metazoa > Chordata > Aves > Accipitriformes > Accipitridae > Astur > Astur gentilis. The sequence continues at coordinate 48,477,653 of NC_064881.1, read as the reverse complement.
TCCCATACTTCCCCTGTGGTCTAGCAGTGAAGATGTAGGGCTTTCACTCGGGTGACCCAGACTGGACATGTGGTGTGGGCCACCTTGGAGGAAAAGCAGAAGGCAGACTGCTTTCAGGAGCATCCTCACTCCCCAAGGCAACACACACAGATGTAAGCTGCTACAAAGCCGGCAGCCTTCTCACTACTTTCTTTACCAGTGAATTGCAAAATGTCCCTGGGACATGGATGTTACTTGCCAAGAAAAATGTAAATGCAGTCGTTGAAAGAGTCAGGTTGGGTACTCCAAGTTCAGATTATTAAGAAGATTGCAGAAAACATCAGGAAGAACCCAGAGGAATTGTCTTTACTGTTCTGGTCAGCTGCATTCCAGAGTGATATATTCCTGCAGGAACAAGTTCAGAGAAAGACTACTTGGGAGACCCAAAGAATACAAAAAGCTGTTACAGAAAGGGAGCCTTAGAAAAGTGTCTTTTAGCTTAGCTAAATGAAGATTAGGTGGGGATTGGATCTTACACAAGAGGGCTAAGCATTAAGGAGGGAAAAGAACTACTTAAGTTAACTGTCAATGTTGACATGAGACGAAATGATGAGCATTTAAGGTAGAAAGTAGAAGAAGGATTCTAGTAATCTAAGTGATAATTTAAGTAGGTGTCCAAAAGGTGTATAGGGACCCCAAGCCAATCTAGTTTTAAAGTGGAATTTGTGAGATTATGAAAAAAAAACTTCGTGAGGTAGTTACTTACTTTAAGGTTACTTACTTCAGGAAGCCACAAAATATGACAGCTTCAAAAGTCACATATATTTCTACCTACCAAGTGAAAAAGAGAATGACTATGCTTTCCCTCACAAACTTCATGAATTCCCAGGATTTCTGTGGTAGTTGTGGTGGTACATGCTGAATTTTTGTCCTACAGCTGATAGCACAAATGTAAATATATTGTTTTTTTCACAGGAAACAATAAAGCTGGTGTTAATGTCTCAAGCAAATCTTAACATATGTACATTATGATAATGTATGTCTGAATTCTACAGTCTAATGGACTTAATGGACTAAAATTTTAGAGAAAATATTTATCACAATCACAGAATCAAAAATAGTTGAGGTTTGCAGGGACCCTGGAGGTCATCTTGTCTCATCCCCCTGCTCAAGTAGGGCCACCTACAGCTGGTTACCCAGGGCTGTGCCCGGATGGCTTTTGAATGTCTCTGACAAGGAAAACTCTACAACCTCTCTGAGCAACCTGTGCCAGTATTTGGTTACTCTCAGAGTGAAAAAGCATTTCTTGAGGTTCAAGAGAATCTTCTGTGTTTCAGTTTGTGCCACTTGCCTCTGGTCCTGTCACAGGGCAGGAAAGAAAGCTTTGCTGAGGGTACTCTCGGCCCCATCATCCAGATCAGTAATGATGTTGAGCAGGACTGGACCCAGTATTGATCCTTGGGAGACACCACTAGTCACTGGCCTTTTACTAGACTTTGCACCACTGATCAACACCCTCTGGCCCCAGCCATTCAACCAGTTTTAAACACACCTCACTGTCTGCTAATCCAACCCATACATCAACAGCTTCTCTACGGGGATCTTACAGGAGACAGTGTGAAATCCCTTCCTGAAGTCCAGGTAGACAAAATCCATTGCTCTCCCCTCATCTACCGGGCCAGTCACTTCATCATAGAAGTTTATCAGTTGGTCATGCATGACTTCCCCTTGATGAAGCAATGCTGATGACTCCTCATGATTTTCTTGTCCTTAATGTGCCTGGAAATGGTTTCCAGGATTAGCTGCTCCATCAAAGTAGCTCTTTCATTTTTTTAGAGTATCTAACAAATTTTCTTCCAATTACTGTGTCAGGTACTAAAACCATATCTCTCATGATTTCCATTTCACTTTTAAACTTTTGAACAAAGATCCTCTGTACTGAAAATTCAGAAAGTGCTGTATTCCAGCAGAATTTTAGTAAGACTACAACGGGCTTTACTGAAGAGAGGCTTGGGTAAAGAGGCCAGTCTGAAGATTTTGGAGAGTTCTTAAGGCTTCATTAAAACAGCTATAGTGGAAATACTAATACAGATTTGTGGCATTCACTATGGTTAAACTAGTTAAAGGTTATATATGCTATACATTTATTTAGGAAGACTGAGAAAGAATTGCTCAATTCCTTGCTTGCTTTATTTACATTTTCAGACAATTCACAAGTCTGGAATGAGAGCATAAAAAACAATCACCTTGAATCATAGTTTGGAGCTTGACTCATAACCCACTGAGGCCAACATGAGATTTAATGAATTCTGCTATCAGGTCTTCTCTGCCTTTTCAAAAGAAATGATAAAATAAAGGTCCCATTTTTTCTTCATACTGAATAATGGCTACCTTTATGATTTTATTATATTTCTATGTATATACACTGAAGTTATATATATACATCTATACTGTATTCTACTAATTAAAATAAACTTTCACTTCATACTTATCATATCTTTTTATATGACTTTATTGGCTATGATAATAATCCTGCAAATCAGACATGACTAGCTCTTTCAAATTGATTCTGTTGCAGATAACCATGAAATAAGTATCGATCATCACTCAGTAAAGACTGACTTTTCTTTGACTGTCACTAAGGGATGTACAAATATAGTATGATGTCAATTATTACTGAGGGCTGTTTAGAGGTAATGCTCTACAGCTATGTTTGCTATAAGGAAAAACAGCCTGCACGTGAAGAACAGATACTTTGTGTTACTGCCAGTATGGTATTTTGTTGTTTCCTCACTTGTGTTTAGGTCGACAATCAGATAATTTTTGCAGATGAAATATATTTATGTCCAAGTCTAATGAGATGAAGATTTGAAAGATTATGTATGGAATAAAGCTGGTATATTTGATACATTATATAACAAATATCATTGTCTGAGCAAATGGAATACGCAATTTTTTCCTATGGATTGGTAATGATGATAATAATCTTTATTTTATATGATGCTGCACTTGTAGCTACCATCATAGTAATTTTGTCAGCCGTGTTTAAAACTGGCATTGTAATCTGCACCTAGAGTTTATGAACTGCTGTACCATATAGCAAAGAATACAATTGGGAAAGAAGCTGATTTGACTTCTATCATAAATATAAGAACGACCTTAATAAATTGAAAGAATTACACTGCAGTGTAAATTAGACTGTTCTAATGCATTTTAGCTTCATAATGAAATAGTAACCAGTGTGATTAAGTTTTGCTACTTGGAAGATAGTAATTTTTAATTTTACCAAAATACCAATTTGGTTTTTTTAATCAGTCATCTACATTTCTGATATCTGACAGAGTAATCAGAATTTATCACTGGGATTTCTTGCTGGTGCATAGACATAAGCTTGGGCTAAGGAAAATAAATAAGATCATAGCATGGTACATGTAGCATGAAAACTAATCTGGAAAACGAACCCAGAAATTTTGGATCAAAAGCCAGATTACCTTGACTTTCTATTAACTTTGATAGAAATTAAACTGGGATCCTACATACTACTAAACCATGGACATCATGGCCAGTGCTCTCCCCTATAAACTGTAACTCCGTAAAGCCATTACTGCAATAAAGTGCACTACTTTTAAAAAGCCTCATTTTCTGCAGTATTACAGAAAGACAAGTCTTTTTCTTCCCCCCACCTCTGGAAAAGAGACATGGGAGAATGTGGTGCCCCAGACATTGCAATGCACTATGCTGATAAACACAAAATATACACATTGAAGCATGAGATCAGAGAGTATTTGTAAGGAAAGCCTTGAAGTGGAATTAAAGTAGATTTTATAACTAACTTTCTCCATACCCATCACTTACTCTATTGGGTGTCCAATGCCCAGGCATTGTCAGCAGAGGCTGCAGGGCGGCCTGTGTGAGGGGAGGCCGGGGCTGCCCCGTGCCGGACACAGCCGGTTCCAGCCGGTCCCAGCCGGCTCCAACGGCCCCACCGCAGGACACAGCTGAGCCCCTCAGCCAAGATGGGGGAAAACAGGTTCCAGAAAGGGCCGAAGGCGGCACAGGCAGAGGAGGAGGAGGAGGAGGAGGAGGAGGAGGAGGGCGGGAGGCGTTGCAGGCCGGCAGCAGGGATCCCCTGCAGCCCTGGAGAGACCCCGCTGGAGCAGAGACCCACCCTGCAGCCCGGGGAGGGCCCCACAGGGGCCGCAGCAGGGGGATATTTCCTGCAGGAGCTGCGGCCGTGGAGAGCCCGGGCGGGAGCAGGTTGTCCCTGAAGGACTGCAGCCCGGGGAAGGGCCCGCGCTGGAGCAGGGAGACGTGTGAGGAGGGAGGAGCGGCTGAGAGGGGCTGGGGGGGACCCACCGCAACCCCCGGCCCCAGCCCCTGCGCCGCCCCTCGGGGGAACACGAGTCGGGAGGGAAGGGGTGAAGCTGGGAATGGGGAAAGAAGGTGGAGGGGAAGTGTTTTAATTTTGTCTTTGTTTCTCACTAGCCAACTCTGTTTTAATTGGCAGAAAATTACATTAATTTTCCCCAGCTAGGGTCTATTTTGCCCATGATGGTTACTGGTAAGTGATGTCCCTGCCTGTTTCTCCACCCACAAACTTTCCCATCTCATTTTCTCTCCCTGTCCTGTAGAGGAGGGAGAGTGAGTGAGAGACCATCTGAGTTCAGCATATAATGTTAGTTTTAGATCAACGTAGGAATAAACTAGTCAAAGGAAAAAAATATTTAAAAAAAATGGCTGTAATTTGTATGTCTGTTTATTTGACTTTGAAAGTGTTGAATTTCCCAGGGAGCAATCTAAGAGTCTAGTCAAGAAGAAGAGCACTACGTGCTTTAAGTTGCGGTGTGTGTGTTTTTTATTGTAACTGTTCCCAGCAAATTTGGAATGCATTTTATACATTATGTCACACCAAGGAGCCTATCCAGTATATTTCACCTTCCAGATCAAGAGACAATGGAAAGTCAAAGAAGAGAATTCTGGGTAGAGGACTAAGTTGCTGACAAAGGGCAAAGTTTAAATAAAACATGTTCAGTGGAGTTGAATCAATACTTTATTTGTTAAGGAGAAGTAAAAGTACAAAAAAGCTTGTACAACTAGGCATAAAAAAGTGAGAAATCAATTCCAGTTAATTCAAAATGCTTGAAGAGTCACCTATGCCATTATGTATGAATAATTCAGGAACAGAAATTTATTGCAGACACATATTGTTTGGTTTGGATTTAGTTTTGCCCCTCGTTTGACCTGAATCCTGTAAAGAATGATATTCAACTAATTGAAATAACATTTTGCAAGTAAGACAATACCTTAGGGGTATTTCAAGACTAATCCTGAAATAAAATCTGAAAGATGAAATGTCTGATAAAGTTTATATAAATAATGTTATTTTACAGTGTGTTAAATATTGTACGTGAGGGCCTTACACAAGTTGTGTTTGTCTGTTGAAAACAGATCAGATTTCTTTCTCCTCTTCTGTCTGTCAGTCCCTCTTTATTTGACCCTATAGTACTCTCTCTCTCTCTCCAAGTGTTGATCATTTTTTGAAATATGTATTGCCCTCCATCTTTTATTCACAAGAGGATTTTTTGCAAAACATTATTGAGAATAACTGAAATAAACCACAAAGGTACATGTTGCTTTCAGGTGGGGTCAACACAAACATACTAGTCATGTCCTGGGACACTGCACAGATATCTGAAACCATAAAATACATAGGTTAACTATGTATGATTTGCAGTGACTACCTGTGTTGCAGTCACTGCACTGATCTCTCAAAAAATAAGCAACATGGAATGCAAATATGTTTTATTACTAGCTTTTTTTCTGTATTATACCAGCATTTATTTGTTCTAGTGTAGGTCTGTCTGTGAGCATCTCAAAAGCTTAAAAGTATAAATGGATACAAACAGCAAACCAGCAACCTCAGTGACAAAAAAGTATCATCACTGGTTCAGAGTTACATTCAAGTCCAGTGTCAGTTCTGGACTTAGAAACCAGCCAAAGGAAATAATTTTGCAGCTTGCTCACTAAACTAAATAGCTGCCTTCAAACAGGAAATTAAAATCATTCACACACAGCAGGACGCTATTCATTGAATAGATGTTCAATGTATTGAATTTATTCAGATACAGGTTTTCAAAAGATGCCTGCCTGTAACTCATGTAAAACTTAGTGCCACTCAACATCAGTGTCTCCATTGACAGAAGCCAGCTTTAGACATAGCCTGTGGCTGAGGTCTGAGAAATCCAGATGTTTAATTTGAGATTTAGGAATTGATGCACATGCTTGTCTTCCAGATGGCCAAATCCCCAACGTATTCTCACCCTTGGTGCACACAAAACTGCCTGGTACCTCTCTGCTGGGTCTGAATATTCCTTGTATGTCTTCACTCACATGTGCATACATTCAGAAACACTCAACTTCAGCACTAATACTCTGTTGCAGTTCAGACTCAAGCAGAGGAACCCACACCAGGACATCAGCTCTGATTAGGTATTGATAGAAATGAGCTAACTAAAAAAACGGGTGGAGAAAGTGGCAGTAATTATACTTTGCAGAATAGTCTTCTATGACCTTGGTCTGCTTAGGGACTTCAACCCACATCTCCAGAGAGCGCTCTGATCATAAAGGTGAAGGTCATATAGTGGAACAACGGAAAGTAAGAGATACAAGATTTAATTTATTTTGACACATGGATTCCCTATTCAGTCAAGAATGTGAAATAATCTGAACAAAGTTTCCAAGCAAAAGTAAGCTTAGTTCAGGAGCCTACAGCTCGCTGATACTTGCAAACTAACCTAATAATGGTGTGTGGGGGAGTTGTTTTGATTTTGTTTCCAATAGAAAATGCATAAACAGCATAAGCACCTTAAGTTCAAACTCCCCCATATTCAAAATGAGTGAAAACCACAGTTTTCCTTTCTGGGGACCTGTGCCCTAGCCATTAGGCTATTGTGAAGACATTTCTTCACAAATCCTTCAGCTCCACATGCTCAGCTTCCATAAAATCTCTTTTGAGAGGTCTTACATTTGTTAATACACTTAGAATACAGATTACATGCCTCTGGAGATGCAAGAGCAGATTAACTACTTCTACATTTAACCTGGTAATCACAACTTTTTTCTCAAACCAGGCCTCTTCTGAGGAGCTAGGATTTCCTTAGTTGTGGACGAACCTTCAGGTGCAGCAGGCAGGGATGTAACAGCCACAGCTATAGCAGTAAGATGAGATAATAGTTTGTTTTCTAATCCTGAGGCCAAGCTGTATGGTATGGCTTGTGACAGTCCAGCTAAAATCTCAGCCTACAGAAGAGGGAGGTAGCATCTGACCAGCCTTTTGAAAACAACCTCTCATCTGTGCTAACTTCTAGATAAGTCTAATAGGACCACGCTAATACCATGCCAGAAAACAGCCTAGCAATTTAATAGTGTCAGCAGTCATGCCAAGTCTGTCCTCTGGCACCATACGTTTTATTAATACAAACATAGCCATTGAGTTTTAGACATCTGCTCTGTGCTGAGGACGAGGAAGCCTGGATCAGCCTGTGGGACTTTCTGCTCACGCTCCACCATACCCACAGTCTGAGCAGAAGAAAGGCACCATCGATATTTCTCATAGGCATTGTTTGTGGAAAACACAGCACAAAGCGGTTACTAAAACTACCCTACAATTTCAAGCTCTTAGCCCTAGCCATGGCAACTCAGGCACTTCACATTAGCACTACTACTATTTTCCAAGCTGCCTTATTCTCTTGCAGGCAATGGCATCAAGCAGGCCCCTCCTGTACTTAGCTGCCAGTGGTGCAGTCTTGTTATTTACTGGTGTTCTGTGAACAACCTCTTGCTTCGGATTTTGACTTCAGAGCAAGGACCATCTTTATATTCCCAGCTTTTTGAGGGCCTAGCACAGAGAGTCCGTGTGTGGGATTTCCAGGTGCCACACTGATGCTCTTAGTAACCAACTGCATTGTAGGTAGTAGGATGCACTCTATTGACTAAGAACTACACAGAACAACGTTCTTGTCCAATTGCATCTAGCTCCAACATGAATTTCCACACCATCACAGAAGCATGGTTTCTACCCCAAAAGTAAATATTTAGCTGCACTTTTGTTACAGCTTCACTGAAAATGGTATCCAAGCTGGCAACTTTAAACTTTGCTCGGTGAGGACGTTAAGAGCTCTGCTTGTCTAAGAAAACAATAAGAACAACATCAAGATCTAAGAAAAGCATTTTATTCTCAATCATTATTGTGCTACAGAGGACTCCAGCAAACCAGAACCAGAGCTTTCACATGAACTTTGCAGTTATAATGTTAGGCAGCAAAGTTCAGAATTGATATAGTAGGGAAAATCAAAATTACTGGGAAAAAACCCAACCAAAATACCTTCAGTGAGCATAAGCTAAGTGGCTTGCGAATAAAATTGTAATTATACCAAACATTTTTTATTGAGGCATACATCATTATCATCTGGGTAAATTATTCAGTGATTCACAGGCTAAAGAAATTTGTGTAATTTATCACTTATGAAACAATTCTTGAAAAGCATTGTCTTGCTTTTATGTTCTTTGGGAAGCCCTGTACACAAGAAACAACCCTTTTGAGGACACCCAGGCAACTCATATTTAATTTTGTTAACAGAAGTAAAATGCAGAGCAACAATCTCACTGGAGACTTTGTGAGCCATGCTAACTCCCGATGCCATTCATCCACGCCATTAAAGTCATTTTAATCTGGCTGGAGCAGGCAGTGTGAGAACATGCAGTAATTGAGAAATAGAAGGAAAAACAGTTTTACCATAAACCGGTCAGCATTTCTTCATTTCATTAGTTGTCTTAGCATAACAATTTGCCAGATTATTCCACGTACATAGTAATTTTTTTTCCAATGAATTTTAGGTACATGTTCTGTGTTAGAGTAAGAGCTGTCTTTGTTTTTACCGTTTTAATGCTGTCATTAGGGAAACAAAGCCAGTATAGGATAGACTGCTTCAGACTGTAGTGTTTCTTGAGAAGTGTTGAAAGCATATTTATTTAACCAGCACCGTTTTTGAAATCTCTCTACAATATTCAGGGTATTTTTAGGTGCAAATGTGAAACATTTTTTTAACCAAAATAATTTGGGATTGTTAAATTTTGTCTCTATAAAAAGAGTGGATTTGAAACTACAGATGTTTCCTCAAAAAGGGACAATATCTGGTTTCTCAGGGGAAAAAAAATTGTTCAGATAAAGCATGTTGATTCAAGCAAGGTTAAGCACAAGGGCCGTATAACTTTTGGCACATAACTGAACTAGCTAATTTAGGGATATAGCTGCCCTACACTCATTAAAATGAATGGAGAGAGATAGGAAATCAATGGAGAAATACAGGACATTCCAGAGGTCATTTAGCTTTCAGGTGGGTAGCATCAATCTCTTTTTCTATAGAGTATAGAGGAAACCTAAGCTGACCATATTCCTATCTTATACATTTCAGTCAGGCGCTCAAAGTCCAATGAGAAGGATGGGAGGAATATCCTCTACTGAAATAAAAGGAAAAGCTCCTGCAGACCTCAGCGACAGTCAGGGTTAGGCCTTAGAACAAACCTCCTGCCTTGAGCAGAAGGAGATGGCAGCCTTCACCTTCTCATTGCTCCAGAGAGAAGACCATGTTGACCATGTTCGAGGAGACATGGTTATGCAGAGCTGTTAATAAGCAAATGAAGTGTTCAGCTGCGCTTTTTTTGTGGTGTTGTTTTGTTTGGTTTTGTTTGTTATGCCCTCCATGATTCAGTGAGATACATGTAATGTCCAGGCTTATTGGAGCAATAGTATACACCATGAATGCTCAAGCCTTCTCTGTGTACCTGCTTAGAAGATTTGGACTTCCGTAATTTTCTAATGGACATCCTTCTCAGCAGCTCTTGTGGTTTTTTTGTTTCTGTTCTTTAGAAATGGTTCTTCCTTTTGGTATTATTTCCCATTTGGAAATATCAAATTATTGGGAATTTCATATTTAACTCCTTTTGACCAGCATATACCTTTTTCCATTTTGGAGACAACATATTCATCTGTCATTTTGTCAGTGCAGTCAAATTAATAAAAATGTTAATAAAAGTAGAACTCAGGTCAGGTTTGAAATCCAATAATAGCAATGCACAGTACTTTATTGGCTCAGTAGCACAGGTGACCATGGGAAATTAGAGATATTATCTTACTCACCAGAGAACCCTGTTATTTGATACAATAAAGTGTATATATTATGTATTCATTGTTAGCCAAATAAAAATAAATGCACGGATAAAGAATATAAATTAGAAGATGACTACACCTGCTCTCTCTTCTGGTCAGGAAATTCTCTGTAGAGATGATACTTATGGCTCTACAGTTATGAAGATAGTTTCTCACAAACCTGATAAGCTGCTGTCATGTATGGCTCCTCCAGAGAATATGTGTGAGGATAGACAGAGAATATTAATGTTATTTTCAGGTATCTGAAACTGGCTTTCTCTGCCAATATCTGCGTGTTACACCGTATGTGCATTAGGAACCCTCTGTATCTTCTCTGATTACAGCTGTACTAATAAACAGCAGCTGAGATTGTGCCCTGGCACCATAATACAATTGTTAAATATACTTTTTTTAATGGACTGCTAAGCAGTTCGAATAGTCTCTTGCTTGGAAAAGCAGAATTCTCCTACACATGTCCTGGTCACAGCTCTGATGTTAGCCTGGTCAGGAACCATTCCCAATAAACAGTTTGAGAGTGGTGACTTGGTTTTGGAAGCTAAGAGAGTCCAACAGCACAGATGTGGGTTTTTCCATGCCAGTTGCTCTCAGTGCCTGGAAAAGTTCCCAAAGGTATTTACTAGTCTTAGATATAGCCTCCATGTCTCAGCTGGGGAAGACAGCTTTGAAATAAAAAGTAGTGGGGTTTTGGGGCAGTTGTTACCTACAGGTGTCAAATATCCCAGAAGCCAGCCTAGCTTGACATCTTCAAAGAACAAAGGCAGTTTCAGGGATTGAAGACAGACTTTTTCCCACAGATCCAAGTTATCGTAAGGCTGGAATTCTAGGGAAGAAGAAAGAAGGGTTGGCTTCATCCCTTTCAATTATTCAAAATCTGACTGTTTGTCCCTAGAAATCCATTATAACTTCTAGAATCACATTCTTTTTCTGTGGAGTTTCAAAATTTGTCTACCTTCCTAGCCTGGATTATTTTAGAAAGATTTTTTTTTTGTTTGAAAACAGCTGCTATATTCTACTTCACAACTGAGGCATTCAGGGTTTCCATACAAAGCAAAAACCCAAAAAAACTCTGTTTTGCTCAGTTTCAGTACGGTGTTTTCTAAGATGAAGTTCGTAGCCACTGACTGTAACACCTAATGTTGGTTCTACCATAGATACGAATATACTCATGTACATCCAGTACACCCCCTTTCCCCCTTACATACGCTTTCTTTTAAAAGAGCCTTTCTGTATTAGCAAGACTCCCAGATTGGTAAGGCATTATCATTACGATGTTTTTTTCTCCCATAAGGAAATAAGACTGTGAAGAAATCTTTCTCCATGTGTTAGTTGTAGTCCTTCATAATGGTGCATATAAATACAGCATTAAAGAAATTGCCAGTTTCTATTAGTCATCTGTTATTATCTGCAAAAACTACCTCTACAAGAATGGCAGGTCCTCAGATGTAGACCCTCCTGTTCAAAGTGCTTCTGCTATGAAAACTTAGATCTTCTTCCTCTCTTTTCTCACCTGCATGATACTGTTAAGGATCGCCAGCAAACTCCCTGCCTTCATGAGTGAAATCCCAGGAGACCTGTCACAGGGAGATGTCAGCAGGAGGCAGACACCTCCATTCTCTAGTTGGGTGATCAAAGGGCATGAGGAAACATTGTCCTCCAAACCTCATAGGTTGTTAAGACCCGAAAGGAATATTTAGTCTTCCTCTTTGCCACAGGCCTGCACTCAGGTTTAGGTAACTGGACAGTAACTCCACTGTCTCCACAAAAAAAACCCCTTTTTTCTTCTCATTTTTTGTAATACATATAGACTAAAGAAGCACTTTTCATTATTTCTTCCTCAGGCCGCCAATATTCATCTCTGTTAGGAAGAAATTGTATAAACTTATCTTACTGACCTTCTCTGCCTCTTTTAATCCTCTTCTGCGTCTGTCTCCATGACTCGCTGAAACCTGGTCCTACATTCAGAGGGTGGGTGTCTGCAGGCAGCTGCAGACCCTCCTGTCCCTCTGAGCCCCCCTTGCCAACCGCAACAGCAGCTGAGCGCTGGCTGGCCATGCCCAGCGGCTTCTCATCTGTGCTTCCCGTGTGCCAGAGACAGCAAGGCACACAGCAAGACCCAGTAGCCTTTTAGAGACAAATACGATACCCGTGGCACAATTAAAATAGGCAGATCGTGAACATGTGGCTTTCCTGCAGAAATGGGGGATGGCCGTATGCTCACTGTGGTGTCCAAGCTTTATAGAGGTGGTTTAGTGGGTGTCCAGCTTAGCTTTTTCTCTATAAAGAGAAGTGGAAACTAAATTAAAACAAAACAAAAAAACCCAACCAAACAAAAACCAAAACAGAACAAAACAAAAGAAACCCACAAAGCATAATATTAGTTACAAGCTTAAACCACCTGTTGTAAAATGTAGATAACTGTCTTTGCTTTTTGAAACAGAGATTGCATGGGTGCTAACTGGCCCATTGAATTTACAGTGCCTTTGAGAGCTGAATCCCTTGGCTGTTGTGGGTTATCCCAACTACTCCCTCGCATGCACACCAGTATAAAAAGTTTTGGCAGCTACTCAGACTGATACTAGGGCAATAAAATCAGTGCTCCTTCCTCAGTCTTCTCAGGTTCTACCTTTGCTCAGAGAAGAAATAGGTTTTTATATACATAGTCTTCACTTCCACCAGTGCTGTAGTGAGCAGCGCCAAGCAAGAACTCATTCTTTGTTTTCTTCCCTCCTTGTACTAGAAAATGGCACTTCCTTAACTGAAACATAAATCATATCCCTTGTGTAGTTGTAGGGTTTGTCTGTGTTTTTACTTTCCTGATACCAGAATATTCATGCATTGCACTGGCAAAGTATTCCTGATATCAATGCAGGTAAACAGCACTGACTAAAGAAACCTGTGCCAGTCACAGAAGGATTTGGCCTGTCATTACCTAAGGAACTTCTGCCAGCTCACATTTGCCAGTCAGGTGTCAGCCCTATTGCCACTGTTACTACTGAAGCTGTGCCAAGAGAAGTCAATATAAAGATGCCTTTTTGGAAGTAAAACCATTCCTTGATTGACAGGAAGGGATATCAGATATTGGCATACCAGGGCAACTGCATGACCATTCAAAGTGCAGCTGCACATAAACTAGATCTACCTGTAGAGCAGACCTCAGGCTGTGACAGTCTAGGTTTTGGCAAAAAAAGAAAGGTGTAAAAAGGTGTGAACAGCAATCCAAGACACCTGCTGCCTCACAGCTCTCCCTTAAGCACAAGTACATGCTCCTGGAAGGTTATAGCATCTGTTTTTGAAAGCGGCTCTGTGGCACAGTAGCGTGATATAACAGAGGGAAGGTTCCTACCTGCCCTACCCTCCTATTTTCCTATAACTTTTTTTAGGCTGCAGCACACAACTGCATGCCTGGCTCATCTCCTTGCTGCTCATTAGCTCACAAGCATTGTGTTGTGTCTCTGTCAAGAGTTTTGTTTGTTACCTGATTGCCATGCACAGATTCCACTGGGAAATCAGAGAATACAGGTGGACTTTCTCATTGTTGCTTTGTTGTCATTACGGTAATCTTTCAAAAAAACCCAAAGGCAAAAAAGTAAACAACACAAAGGGCACGTAACATTCTTGTCGGAAGGAAGATGCTTCTTTTGACTCTTTCTGAGACATAATCTGTGTGTGTAAAATTAAAGATACTAGGTACTTCATCTAACTGTCAATTCATTCAGCTCTTCCACTCTTAACGAGCAGAAATAAGCTTCAGGAACTGGAAATGTGTGCAAACACATAAGAGATGTGACAGTATTAATCTTAAGCATTAAGGCAGTGTTGAACTTTCCATAGGAAACCCCATGGTACATGATGAGATTTTTCCCAAGTGATGGTCTTGAGAGAGATGTGTTATTTTTTGTTATTCCTAACATCTAAGAGTTCTAGCCAAAGAAAATTTCCATTAATCTCTTGAAATAGGAGTTGGTTATTGTCTCAGGCAAAGAAGACAGGAAAGGGCTGGGAGACAAGAAGTACTACTTATGTCAGAATTATCTAAGAGTGAGAGATTAAATTATGTTCTGTGGATCACATGGGGCTTACATCTATATTTGTGAGCTATTAAGCACTAAGGCGTGGGCTTAAACATTGTCTATGATCATCCATACTATTTGGTAGCATGGTCTCTGGCATGGTTACGGCCTGTGCCAAGACACACTATTCTTCTGGGCAGGGATATATAAAGGAAAGCACGAACCCTCCTCGTATGAGCACTGTCACCCTGTTTGGGGAGAAACGATTGACCCTTAAGTTTGCCAGTTGCTCTGCATCACTCAACCTCGGGGCCAGAAATGGAGCTGGTTGTTTATTTAGCTTATTGCCCCACGAACTGGTCTGATGTCTGCTCAACCTCAGATTCAAGCTTGATCCTCAGATGCAAGCAGGAGATGCTTGCCTGTAAAAGCATGGTTCTTTATTTCTTCAGGAGCGGTTTTTCTTCCAAACATAAGTACTAATAGCAGCTATATCTTTTCATTCTTTCCTGGTTTAGCAAAGGGAGCTGGCAACATGTAAATAATCTCCCATGAGAGGGAGACATCGTTTAATTAGATGGGACTAGATGAAGGCTAGAAGGCTTATACTGGATATGATTAGTAGCATACAGCAATTTATCTGCTCTCTTGCTCATGAGACATGTTTATGGTTTGGATATTCATAGTAATCATTAGCATGGATAAGTGTTACTTTATTTTGTATGAACAATTTACAGCATGTTTTCTAATTTTTTTCCCCTTGTTTGACTGCTTAAAAAGCTGCAGAGAAATCTCTTCAGGGAAAAAGTACAATAGCTATTACTTCAAAGTACCTGCACTTCCAAGTACAAGTTGTTTTCCTTGTGAGCATAAATGCTAACATTTTCAGAAAAAATAGCCATTACAGATCCTGTCTCATCTGTGTCATCTGTGTGTCACTCAAATCCATGACTGCCTGTGCTTTAGTGGAAGGCTGACAAGGGAAGATACATACTGCCATTAGCTGCACAAATTGGCTAAGTGGTTGGACATATATTCCCCAGTATCTTAAACAGGAAAGAAGACTTTGACAGAATGTGTGAATGGCATCTCAGCTAGCTTTTTTTAACTGATTTGAAACAAAGTTTTGACTGGCCAAAAGAAAATCCTTGCCCGTCATTCAGAAAGTAATCTTTTGCAGACCTTATATTGTCTGCACTACCAAAAGTTTTGTATTTTCTATGTGGAAAACATTTGTTGTTCAAACATTCTCCGTCATATCATGATGGGGAGAAAGAGGGAAGGCTTATAAATGAGCAGAGGTGGGCGAACAAGGGTTTGTGTGATGTGCTGAAGCAAAATTTCTGCTGAATTCCTCTATCCAGCTGACCTGTGACCTGATGTGACCAATCCAGCACACACACGATTCACCATTATTGAATACCTTAAACTTTGTACAAAATGTAGTTTAACAACTTGAACTGTTTACAAAAGAATGTCCTACCTGACTGTCTCTGCCTCTGCAGGTGCAACTACTATTGATCCTTCACAAACATCTTAAGTGCGTTCAGTTTGGGGGATTCTGCAGTGGGAAACTCCCAGCAGAGTGCCTGAACAGCCAGAACGGTCACCGAGGGTGTTAATCAGCACACCGAAGCACACAAGTAGCTGGTTGGGGGAAATCCGTGGGACTGTCCAAAGTCCCCAAACTGGAAAGAGCCTGTAGCAATGGGTCGAATGAGTTGCTGTGAACCATCTAAGAGTTCAGTCCATTACCTTGTTTCAGGTGGGTCCATTGTATCATCTCTGCAGCCAACTAAATGGGGAGTTTCTGGACCAGTCTTATGGGATCTTACGTTTACACAGACATGGCCTGGATGCACAGCTATATCACAATTATAATAGAAACTTGAATTTCATCCTTATTTCAATTTTCTAGCTTAAATTCTATAGTTCTTACTTCAACCTTAATGATACTGTAAGTCCTGACTTATGCCTTAGCAGACTTTCAGCAGTACCTTTGGATTCAGTCCTACAAAGGATGAAGCATCCTCTGGTCCTTCCATTCATTTAATCATGAATTATTTGCTCTATTTAAAAGACCAGACACTGAATTTGTATATTTTCAGAGCAGGCTGTTAATTCAATTTTCAGTCTATCAGGTGACTTAGAGAACTCACTTAAACAATTTTACATCTACCTTGAAAACATTAACTGTTGTGGCTAGCTTATTATACTTGACCTATAATGGTGGGGTTTTTCGTGCTTTGGGTAGTTTGTTGGGTTTTAGTTGAGGTTTTGTGCGTGTGTGTGTGTGATTTCATGGGATGATGGACAACCCTCTGACTTTATTCTGCTCCCTTTATTCATCTGACTGATCCTCCAAGAGGCAGGTCAGTCTACGCACTCTTAAGATTTGGAACTTCAGCATAGATTTATGAAAACTTTTGAAAACAAAAATAAACCCCACAAATGCAATGAAAGTCTGCTTTCATGTCATGGAAAAACAAGCCTCTAAATAATTTATTCAGCAAACCCTAGCTAAGCATTGAATTCTTACCTGCAGTGAAAAGTATGCGGCCAGCTTTAGTGTTTATCTATCTGTACCTTTTAAGGCTGAGGCCAATAAACATCATGGTCAATAAAACATCCTGAAAAAACTTTCCCATTCTAGAATATACATTCTTTTCTGGTTTAAGAAATATGATATATTCAAAATCACGTCTTCCTCCCATGTCTCTGGTTGGAAATAATGTGACCTATTGCTTTGAAAATGTTGGTACAATAGATCTACTATTCTTATAATAAGTCAACATGAAAGAACATAAGTTATCCTCTTTATTATCCGTTTTGCAAGATGTAGCGAAATGTTTGCAGTTTGAACTCAGGATGGGAGACTGTATCATTTAAAGAACAGCAGCTGGTGATATTTATGCCTAGTAGAGAACAATGTGTGCTCTTCCCTAAAGTACCTCCAGTGTTTATCTTGGCAGTGAGCCATACCACATATAAAAGATAATCAATGGACTGACTCAATATTTATAATGCAATTCGCAAGATGAATCTATTTGTGATTGAGCTACATCTTTGAACACAGAGCTTAGGAGGAAAATGTCTCAGGACTACAGGAATCTTAGTTCAACCTTCTCAGAGCTATGGACGTAAACACACGAGTTACAGACAGAACAGTCAAAGAACAGGGCTGAAGGCACTAGCTCTCCAGTTTTTAATACTTCAAATACTTGAAGAGTAATAGAAAGAATACAATATATGGTAATGTATGCAGCGAATTTTATTCTCCCTGCTTCGTGTATATGAGCCCACGTGAGCTTTTGTGTGTGCCTGATGTCCCTGGTATTTGCTTCTTCGTGGCTGCGTATACAAGCAAACAAAGCAACCTGTTTGAAACAAAGGTTGAAGTTCCTTCTCTGCCATCACTTCTCACTGTGATTTCTAAGCATTATTTCCAAACAAAACAAAATAAAGCAGCCTGTCAAACTTCCCTACAACTTTCTAAGTTACCTTGGGGTCTGTCTTGGAAACCTTTGAGGCTGATTGCAGTGAATCACTTTAACAGCCAGCTTAGCAACTGAGGAGACAGCTGTCATTGCATGAGTGAGAGCTCTGCAACACAATAACGTCTGGTGTTTATATTGACACGACTGAAGAAAATTACATAAGTGAAATTTCTAGGTTTTAGGTGCAGATTTAAGGGCTCTGCTTTTGAAATATGAGCTTAGAAAGTTTTCCAGCTTTGTGATGTACTGCTAATAAGGTGGGAAGACAATAAATTAAATGAACTACTAATATGCTGCCGGATATCACTATTCACAGATGACTGCTACAATTATTGCTAGGTAGTTTGGCACCACTCCAAGACTCCTAGCATATAGTCTAGGACACTCAAACAAATGAGCAGCTCCTTGGTTATGTGCTGCTGTAAGCACTGCCAGCTTTGCACTTACTAGGTGTATGGCATCATCCACTATTAGAAAATACACCTCACTTCTGATACAGATATCTCAGCTGTGAGCAGTGTGAAGGATGATAGTCCACCATGGGAAAAATATCCTGAGCAATTTACTACCAGGTGACAGTCTTGCATTGATTTAAACACTATGGAAATAGTAACTAATATTAATATAAATCTTATTCTGACTATTTTGATTGTTCTTTACTATTATTTTTACTGGTTTTTAACCAGGTCTTGGTTTGGTTGTGCCTGTAACTTTGTGGCATCAAAGAAAAGTAAGGATTGTATTCATTCCCATTTGGGCAAGAAGAGAATTTCCCCAGACCTTGAGTCCATGTTTGAAGGAGAAGAAAGTCTTCATGTTCAGTCTGTCTCTGTGTAGGTGAGGAAATGGGAGAAAATAACATCACAGAAGCCACCCCTGTAGCCCCCCCACTACCAAAACCTTGCCATGCAAACCCTACACACTCATATACATATATATTTCTGTAACACAGAATTTGTGTTTTACTGTGTTCTTGCTAATGACAGAAGCCAATGATTCTAGAATATAAATGTAAATTTAAGAAGGGGAAATACCTTCTAAGCAAATCCTTCTCTATTGCTCCTGTGGGGGTGAAAAACTCCCAGGCAAAGTCAGAGAGATAATGGCTTGTATTGTACTAGAATTGATTCTCCCAAGACATGTTGCCAATTTAGATGAGATAATAATTTGTTCTAAATTTGCATATAAACAGGTAGAATTCAGAAAGCCAAGCTCATTGTTAAGTTAACGAAATGTCTTATTTCCATTAAAAAAAAATAAAAATAACTTTCTCCGAGGTTCTCTAGAAGGACAAGGTAACAGAGACCAGTTCTTGCTTGAGGTCTAGAATGTCCAACCTAACTACCCCTTTGGTATTACTGGTCATTAGATCCGTCCTTCATTAACCTCTGTTGTGTCAGGATACATGTATTAACAAAGATTGGCTTCCTGAATAAAAGACTTTTATTTCTGAATACATCCTTGTTTTTTCTCTTGGTCTGTTTCTGGTACTTTATTATTATGCAAATATCTAAATGACATCAAAGTCACAATCTTTCTGCACCTAATGCTAGAAAGATTTGTGGTAGTGCTCAGGTACTGCAGTGATGGTCAGAGTGGGCAAACTGTCTATAGCCAGGCTTATACTTGGGTGAATTTCTGCTCAGCAGGGTTGAAAGGGTAGATCTTATGCCCTAGGAAACTCTGATCAGTGACAAAGAATATTTTACATTTTATTTTATATTCTTATGACAAATCTCATCTTCCTACCTTCAGGCACTGGGAAATGGGAAAGAATTGGAACCATGGAGAATTACTAGAGAAAGGAGAGGCAGATGCTTTAAAACCACTTTGCTTAATGAGGATTATGGATATTATAGCGTGACTATACTTACAGAAGTATTTTCTTTTCTTTCATAAATTAAGTTCTGGGCACTTTGCATGTAAAGATAAATACTATTAGTTTTCTGAGTGTGTTTGTGTGTGTGTGTTTGACACCAGTATCTTTCTAAATAAATAAGAAATTAGCTATTAATCTGGTAGCTAGATCTGAAACAATGCGGACAGAAAAAGATTAAATTAGATAATATTAAATTAAGTTTGATGAGACTAGAGATAAAATTTAGAGTGTATAAAATTATTTTCCTTAGGCACAAGGTGATAGATTAATCTTAACTAACCTTAACTGTCTAAAAGTTAGCTGTCTGGACTATCATTTAGGATCATACTATTATCAATGGAGAGAAAAATGACCACTTCTGGAAGATCATTCATCCCATTTTGAGATATTTGTCTCTGGAAATCCCAGTCTGTCTTTTGATTCTCTTTATAGAGTCCAGATCGGTAGCTTAGACTCAATGCCTAAATTAAAGCAAGTGTGATTATAAACTGTTGTATTTTCATAGTCTTCAAATACAACTATGATCATTCACAGATCTATTTACATAGTAGCATTAACCCTTTTCTCCAGCCAGAGATTAAATAGCCACCATTTTGGTCATAAATGACAGGCACTATTTAATCCAGAGTAAAACTCAATGTTTACTGAACTGATGTATCACTTGGAACTCAAAATTATGTCAATAGTGAATGCTTTACAAAGTTTCTTCTCTTCTATGACACAATTTACATTCTATGTTTACATGATCACATAATTGGGGAATATGAATATTTCTCTTTTTTTTTTTTTAATTGATGTACATAAAAAAACCACACGTGGTGTGATACTCTTCAGTAACAATGCTTTGGTTAAGAGGGTCACCTGCAGCCTGAGAGAGTCTGAGGTCATACTTTTTAAGGAGATCAGAGGGACTGAGGAAGCCCCTCAGTCACATATAAATCATACACCCATTCTGAAATCAGAAACTGGGAGAGTGCTTAGGGAAGTATCACCAACTATTTATTTATATTTTCTTATTTTTTGTTCTAAGTACCCACTGTTGACCACTATCAGGAACAAGATGTTGAAATGTGTTGATATAATACAACCCTTTTTATTTCTTATGCTTAAGTTAGTAGTATGGTGGGCTTTGTTTGTTTGCTTGTTTGTTTGTTTTCCATTGCAAAATATAAATATATAGTTCTCTATTATTGTTAACAGAAGCATTTCATGTTTAACTTCTGTAGTGAACCTGATAATGTCAGCAAAAGTTCAGCCCCCAGAGGCTGTGCCTTCTGTAGTTATGCCAGACAGCATTTTCAGAAAAGTTGAACTTCCAGTAATCATTGGACTAGGAGTAGGAGTAGAAAGAAATTCAGCAATGCATAACTTGCTTTTTTTTTTTTTTTTTTTTTTTTAACTATGAAGCCTGAATGTTATACAGTTTTAAGGAAATCCTGGCTTTAACCTATCTCCAGCCAGCATGAGGCCAAATCAAAGCCTAAACTTGCAGGGACTGCATGAGCAAGTCACCTTTTTGTGTTGAAACCTGCTCTATTTCTGTCCTGCTGTCATCCTATGCTGCAGATGGGAGAAGCTGTCCTGTTTTATCCCATTGTTTATAGTGTGGACCTAGTGGTTCACATTGAGTCTTCTAGCTAGTGTAATTGATTTCAGGACACTTTGAAATATAACCAAGAAATCAACTCTCTGCCCTTCAACACTCCTGACAGGTCCACTTAGGCTGAAGTCCATTCACTAAATATCTTTATAAAAGGTATTATGAAATTGTGGTTGACAGTAGCTTCAGAGGCACTTGCTTTTGATCAAAAAATTTAGATTAAAGGTGAAGCAAGGAGATAAAAGGGGCCATGCTGCCCATGCTGTAGTATACAGTTTTCTTTTTTCTCCTCAACAAAATAGAGTCTTTTGTTGGTTTTTACAAGACCTAGGACATTAATCACAGCTGTGAACTCTTGAGGCAAATGCCTGAACCTAAGAGTGAATAAAAAGAAAGTCAGGGCTGATTTGCTGCAATATTTTAACTGTGTATGAGATGAACAACAGAAACTCCTAGAGAAGATAAAGAGGAGGGAAGAATAACTTGTGTATGACTTGAGTAAGTGGGAACCAGACTAAGTCAATATTAGAAGTAAGACTTTTTGGTGGGAAGAAGACCCACCGCATATGACAAAGCAGGGACCTCCTTCTTTCAGTAATATCTGCTAGATCCCTCATCCCCATTCTGTAAGTCACCGCAACATGAGTTTGCATGTCCATCTATACCCTATTCAGTCTACTCTCAGACACATACAGGGAACCAAAACCAAGTGAAGGGGTAACATGTCACATCATTGCCAGGACTTTGCCCTGTTTAGCTTTGTAGCTGGATTTGCTTGTACCCTTCTATTTTCTCATGCCAGAGCAGCTAATTTTTCAGAATTGCCTATGTTTAGTTTTAGGGAAATTCCAAGATTCTCAAATTAATAGGAGTGACAAAGTTTGGACTGAATTGTTAAATGAATTTTTTTCTTAGTAGTATGTAACTTGATGTAGGTGATACGGATAATTAAGTAGCATCAAAATATTTCTTGTATTTCTCCCCACCAAGTGGTACTACTATCAATTCAGGGGGATTTTCTTTCACGATTTGTGCTGCTCTGACTTTTACAACTGCATTGAGCGTAAAAAACCTCTAAGGTCCCAAGTCATGATCCTTAACTGAATCTATGAGGTACTTTCAGGCTGCTATATTTTTAGTAGAAGTGAATGCCAACGTGAGAATATTTTTACTGGATTAAATCTCTTCTTCTCAGAGCTTTAAAGACAAAGTAGGTTTTCCTCCTTTCTTGCATGCAGTGGTTTGTACTACAGAACCGTTTGTTGTAACACTACAATGATGTAAGGTAGCAGGCTGCCTGGGAGAGCAAGCAGTTTAGTATTCTCCCTATCTCATATCCTCTGAATACATATGGGGTTTAGGGTGAACAAATGTGATGGATGCATTCGAACCTCCCTTAACCAAACTAGCAGTAATTTGGTACAGGCTCCAAAGGAGGTAAGGGCCTGAGCCGTAGCTGGGCCAAGAACTCTAGGAAACCCGCAAAGGAGTAGAGCAACACAGTGAATGCTGATCATGAGATTAACAGATGAAGAGCAGGTGTTTTTTCCAAGACTCATTTATTGAAGAACAAAGAAAGTTGTGGGTACAGTCTCTTGCATACCTCTTTCATTATATGCAATTTGACTACCAGCCACCCACTTTATCCCATAAATATGACATCCTAAGTGACCCTTTTTTGAGGTCTCCCTGCTAGGCAGCGTGGCTGCATGGTGGTGAACTCCCCTTGAGCCTCGCAATGTGAAAAGATATTAGTCGTTTAGCTTAAGTAAGTTTGAAAAGAGAATGGATCACTTTTAGAGTTATGATGTTGTGTGCCCTAGTATGCTGTTTGCTTAGCTTTACTTACTTAGCATAAGTAGCTAGATTTGCTGAATCCTTAGGCTGCAACTGTGAAATTTCACCTAGATTTGCTGAACTTGTACTACTCCAGCAAAACAAAGCCTCCAGAGCCAGCACAAACCAGGACATAAGGAGGTTTCAAGGCTACAACGGTCAACAGCAGCTGCAACTAGACAAGATCATGGCTTGTCTGGAGATTCCAGAGAAGGAATCCAATAAGGGGTCACAAGATCTCAGACCAGAATCACTATTGGACCAAAAGGCACATGGAAGGCACATGAAGAGAGTGTGAAGAGTGCATGAGGGGCAGGGGAATAGTCTGTAGGGGTGTAACTGCGCAGGGATTTCTTTGTTCTGGTTGGTCCCTCCCTGGAGGCACTCAGCTCGAGCCTGCTGCTGTACCACTCTATTAAATTAGTTATTTTTATAAGATTTGATGCCTGAGTGTCTGCTTCGAGAAACCTAGGGTTCAAACTACAGAGTGAACTAACGCTGGATGCTTGGATGGAAGGTGCTTCTTTAACATCAAGGTTTGAGATTCCTTGCCTGAGACTAAAAGACCTTTTATCCAGAACAGATCCTCAGTAAGTGACCGATAGCATGCTGAATGAATGTCTAATAATATCCATGTAGCTAATTCCGTTAGCCATAAACTGTTGACCAAGTCTGGGTCTAAGTCTGGATCCAGCTGCACCTAGACGCCTCTCTGAGAAGGAGTTTAGAGAACAAGGGAGTCGATTCTGAAGCTCATGACTCGACGGGAGGTTTTCCTTGCCCTTTGTATCTCTTCCATTAGACAAGTGTCTCCCTTTTACCTTTATGCATCTCCAGTTTCTCTGTAAATAAATTTAAATTGATTCTAACTCAGTTTTCCTTTGTATGTTTCTTCCATGTAGTCAGTAATAGAGTGAACCTTGCCATCAAACTTGGTTAAGTTACACTTTTACAAAATCACTTTTTCTAATACCTTTGATGGTGATTCTTTAAGTGATCTAAACCACTCTTAAATCAGGATCCGCGACAGCAATGCGGGAAGGAAATGAGGAAAGAATTGTTCATGAACCATTCAGCATCCTCCTTTCCTTTATTTTCTAGGGTAGAATTTTTCGTTCAACCTGTGACATCTGTCATACAAGTATTTATGATTCAGGTAGTTATTAGAGTACTCACTATATGCAGTGGAGATTTAACCAAACTAGTTAATAGAATTTGATATGATTTCACCAAATGTAAATAACTGCTTTAGGATGGAATTTTGTCTTAATCTCCACTAAGTATCTTGATTACCTCCCCACCACCACCAAGATAAGCCTAGGGTCAGTTGTTGGCATAAGCATTTGTAGATAAGCTCATTTAGTCAGATGGACTTCATGCCACAG
This sequence comes from Astur gentilis, assembly GCF_929443795.1. Taxonomy (NCBI): domain Eukaryota; kingdom Metazoa; phylum Chordata; class Aves; order Accipitriformes; family Accipitridae; genus Astur; species Astur gentilis. The sequence goes on along the minus strand of NC_064881.1, from coordinate 48,453,239 downwards.
GAGGCTAGAACCAGTGAAGAATCCATCAGTAGCGCTGCTTCAATGTCTGCAACCTTTCTGTATTAAGTTGATGTGACAGCTCTTCCCCTTTGAGTTACACCTAAGCTCGTTGTCCTCTCCCTCTGCTTTTCCAGCAAAAAATAAAGTAGGTCTTTAGAGGTCCTGTACTTGTGCCTGGAATGTCAGTCTGGATATGGTTACACAAGTATAATTGGAATGCTACTTAGTTGCTTTACTAACCCAAATTCATACATCAGGGCATGTAGAGCTGGAGGCAACATTAAGCAATCATCTATTTCTGTACAGTTCATTAATTCACTAGTACATCTACAATTCTGATAGGCATTTCCTCCTCCCAGTTCCTATTAAAAAAAAAAAAAAAAAAAAAAAAAAAATCCAACAAAAAAAACAACCAACAACAAAAAAAAACAAAAACAAAAAAACCCCAACCAACCAACCACCCACCCAAAAAAACCCAAAACCAAACCAAAACGAAAACCAATTTCACAATATTTCCATGTGGGCTCTTCACAGCCAGCAATATCTCCTGAGACCCCAGATTGTAGCACCTTTGAAGAGTGGGAAGAACTGTCCTGCAAAACAGTTCTTTCACATTTTAATGCACAAATAGAAGACTGAAGTGAAATTAGCATAGGTGATGGACTACATGCTGTATACCCAAGAGCCAAAATAGGGTGAGAATAAAGTGGTTAAAATCCCAAGAACTTTAAGAAGTAAGAAAATTGTTAACTTGGAAAAAGTCAGATTGTTTTACCATTTTGAGTAGCTGAAACACAACAGATATAGACATGCAAGGAATCATTTGCGCCATGATTGGGAACAATAGCCATGGTAGCTATTGGTGAGAATAGGCATGCTCGTATCTGATATGTATGTGAGAAACAAATAACCTATTAAAGAGCTTGATTTGTGGTATTTGCCACTGGTGAATGTCCAAAGATGTAAGAATATGTAAGGTGTAAGAATATGTAGGATAAGGATCATGTTATTTATGACCCATAGACTCTTGGTGATGTATGGTGATCCAAGGGACAAGAGGGACACTAAACTCTTGACGTGTATTGTCTTGCTGGGCCCTGCCTGTGATGGTGAGATTGCTTACTTAATTTGCTATATATACATAATAGTAAGTGATTAATCACTGGCCTGAGACTTCCCCCCTCCTCCCCCCCCAATAAATCTGCTTTATGAATGCTGATCCACCATGTTTTGGAAGTTCTTAGGTGAATTACTATGAGTGTTCAGTCACCCAGATTGTTAGAAAGTTTTCCTCTTGTCCATTTTATTGTTGATTTTTTTTTTTATTATTATTATTATTTTATTTTCTTAATAAATCTTATTGTTCTAACCCTTTAGTGGCCACAGAAAATAATGAATCACTACCCCTCTTACACCCCATCTTGCAAATTGAAGTGTTGATTTCATGATATTTTCTCAGCATAAGTGAAACAAGTAAAAAAAAAAGTTGGAAAAAAAGATCGTAAAGAAAGAAAAGAGATAAGACTCAACAAAATCCAAATGAAAGTTGATACAAGACTCTGCAGTAGAACCCAGGTTTTCTGACCACCATATCCTGATCCTCATGTCATCCATCCTGGCTTTTGCTTATACAGACAGATTCCTGTCTGAGTCCAAGTTTTCTCTATTCTGTACACAGATACGAGGAGCTGTGTTTGTAAACTTACTAGGTTACAAGGTTTAGTGCTAAGCAACCATTATCTGAAGTTAGAGTACAAAAACTTTTTCAGTACATTAGCCAAGAAACCAGCCTGCATATTTTTATCAAAGACTGCCTTCAGCATCACTAACATACTAATATTATAGTACACTTCTCCCATTCTATATTAAGATAGACATCACACATTTGTAAAATGCAGTAGGTGTTAGAAGGAGGTCCGGCCAGACTAATGTGTTCACTTTAAACCTTTCTGATTTTACACCTTCAGCCTATATAAAAGCCTTTCAGCCTTTGTTCCTTTCCTTTAAAAGCTTGTTGATCTTTTAAGTCGCACTCCTGTAATTTTCAAGAACTCCCAGGGAGCCAACACATATGCACAGTGAGTCTGATGTTTGCTCCAGTTCCACAAAAATCACACACAGATGTGCTCTTTTATTTCCTTTGTGATGTTAAGATCAGCTAATCACACTCAGGCATCTTTGTGAAGCTGTACTGCCTTCCTCAGAGCCACCCATTTAGAGAATTAGATCTTTGAATGCTGGAAGGTGTACACAGACGGAGTTCCTCTGAAGCTGCCTAGACATAAAGGGATAGCATGTGTAAAAGTGACATCTTCAGAAAGGGCCATTTCTACAGACAGAAATCTATTGTGTAACTGGACACTGATTTTTCTGTCCGGTATATCTACCTTGCTGTTAACCCCTAGTAAGCAGCAACAATCACCCTATGGAAACCAGAGGGAAAAGGTCCGGAAAGAAGCAGATTTGCTTCCTGCTGGTTCAGTTGAGTGAGACTGTCACAAAATGAATTTTCAAGAATCCTAAGTAAGCTAAATGATAATGCTAGGGTGCTAGCTGGAAGGGACAAGGAGGGCATAATTAACAGAAGTATACAGGTATGGAGCAGTAGGTGAAAGCAGTGTGTTAAGAGGAAGACGCAACCACTGTGACATTAGCAACAAGGTAGCTTAAAGAAGTCCCTCAGCAGCTGGAAAGTTTAGATAGTTGTATGTTTGTGCTCCATGACTATATCTATACTATTAGATTAACGTCAATGACTGCCTCCAAGCAGCAGAGCTCTGTCGTCTGTACTGTTTAATTGCTGTAGTACAACAATTAGGACTCACAAGCAATTGTTGTGCGCAGTTCAGGAGCTAGCTCAGGCCCAGAACAAATTCTAAGAGATAGTTTACATGCCACCCTGTTTCAGAAGCTAAGTGAAATTATCAGTATGTGTGTTGGCATCTCCATGCCAGCTCTAGAGGACGATCTCAAGCACATACAGTTTTTGAGCTATAGCTTTTTTCTTTTTCTAATTCCTAGAGCTTCTGCAAACAGTAAACTTCAGTGAGTGTACAAATGGAATATATTTCCTGTCTTGAAGGCCAGTCTATACTAGGAATGTTCTCATAAGTGAAAAATGTTAGCATTAATATATGCATTATTTACATTCATAGTTTAGCTTGCATTTGCAATATCTGCATTTTTTTCTCTGAGTTCCACTGAAAAAATGATTGCAACATGTCCCTCATCCATTGATTTAGCTAATGAGATCATTGTTACAGGCACAGATTTAGAACAACAACAAATGGCTATAAAATGCTAACAACGGCTGGAGCAGATGCATGGAATGACCTTTTGGAGATTGCTTGAGGAAACCTTGTAAAATCTCTTTTTGTTGGCTAAAACCATGTTTACTGCACAGCTAATGTTTTTTCAGTGCCTTATGTGCAGTTAAAGACAGTAATTTGGACTGACACCAGTCATAACTTTTCATGCTTCATGGCAGCCCCCACCTAAGCTATTAATTTACCACCTGCTTTAGTTCCTGAAGAAATGAGCTGTCAACAATTTTTCTTAAGCTCTAAGAGTAGTTTCAAACAAAAGAAGTCCTTAGGAGAACGAAATATGTACAATAAACCAATGAATTCCATCAAGCTATTTCACACGCTTTACATGGAATTAAAAAGTTGAATTTTGAAAATATTTAGCAAACTTTTGAGCGTAGTCTCAGTCCAGCCTTCCACTACCAGTATTTGCTCTGCATGTTTGAAACTCAGACTTAGTAATATTACAGTAGCTGGGTTTAAATATGATGGTAGAATAGGGCTGCTCTTCATTATAATAGCATTGGAATTTTACTAGCATAACTGATATCATATCAAAATTAGATTCAAGATATCATGGTCCCGAATATAAAGGTTTACATTTCAAAGCTTGGTTGACAAACACAAACTTTCCTAAACCTTTGAGTCAGAAATCCATCAGCCATCTTTTATGCATGAAAGAGTACATTTAAAAGAAATCCCTTCCATGCTGGCTGGAAGCTAAAACTTGGGCTGGATAGTTTAACTTATACTAGATTTAATGTTCCTCATTTTTTTTTGTTATCTTTTTAAACAGTAACTGTCTGAGTGAGTGGAGTTGTGGCTCTATAATTTTGTCTGCCAGCAAAAACAGAAAGTGACTGAATGTTCAAAGACCTTTGGGGAATTTTGAAGTCAAATCCACATCTGACTCATTAAACTATTTTTTTTTTTTTTTTCCTGGGGGAATACAATTCATTACATTTCTATAAGGGCCTCATTGTCCTATATAAAACTATGCTTTTAAATGGATTTTCTAGGTAACGTAGATCCCCTTGTTTCACTCCACAACATGGACAATTCACACATATCTGGGCTAGGAGGCTCCACTTAGTCAAATGTTCTTGTTCTGTCCATCTCTGTGACCAAGATGAACTCCAGCTATGTTATGTGTGAACCATTGCTCACTCTTACTATTTGTCCTTATTTTATATTTCCTCCCTTTTACTAATTCCCATCTTTCTGAGTTGCTTCTGCCCTGATATAGACTCTGGAAGTCCTGTGAGAATAATTCCAGTGTAAAGCCTTTTGCACATTCTCATGTATACTTTTCTGGGTGCTGTAAGTAGAATTTTACCAAAACAAATATTCCTGATTTTCATAATTACTCATAACTAGAATTCTTCTTCACAAGTTTATTCATTCGGCAGTTGAAGAAAACACATGTGAACAGAAGAGACGTCTGACACTGACAAGCTGTGAGTAACTTCAAAATATAGGTCAAGACAATTTGCAGATGCTCAGCACTTCTCAGCATTAATTCCCTGGCTTTACACATGCAATGGAACAAGGTCTCTTTTTTCTTAGGGAAACTAGAAGGTGCTCTGCATTCTGTAGAAGTGATCAGCTAGTTCCACCCAACTTTAAGTCCTTCATTAAGGTACCTAATTTAGGATATAATTTCTCTATCACTCCTTCTATAATCAGTGCTGAGCATAGGTGTTTCAGCCTGTCTGTAATCTGTAGCAGACTCTGTAATTTGCTTAATCCTCTCCACTGCGTATAAGGAGCCCAAAGCCTTTAAAGGTGCATTGGTCAAATGCCTAAATCTATGTGACACAAATCTGTTCCACCATCCCCTATCCTTTAAGACCTCAAGTCGTCAAACTGTTGAGAGAGCAGTCAAGTATAATGTTTAAGTCTTGTTGTGTACAGTGTAATTTAGCTATCCACTTAAAGTTAAGCACTTTACTGAAAAGGGCTGAGGAAAAAAAATGGTAAAATGCTTTGTTGAATTGGGACCTTATTCTCTCACTGATTTGCCCAAGGTTATTTTACTTCTAACAAAAGACCTTTGTTGCCTTTTGGAACAACTAAGACGAGAATCATTCATTACTTCTATGTGAGTTTATGGATGCTTTTCATAGACTTGGGAAAAAAGGCTATGTTTTTATGGAAAAAAACAGTTTTGCTGGTTAATCCAGAGTCCCATGGCTCCAATGGCTTTCAGCATCTCTATTATAAGTGAATTTCACGTAACCTTTCTAGGTAGGCCTTACTCCGTAATTACATTTTTTGTTGTGCAAGAGAACAGATGCTTTTGTATTTTATTATATTGTAACTCAACTACCCCTGATAACATTAAACAGTATTACCTACTTAGCAAACCAGTAATGCCTAGAACCTCAAATTAGATTAAAGCTAGACTGGGCCAACTAATAGCCTGATACATAATGAGGTGCATGTTCCTGACCAAGTGTTTTCACATTTGGAATATACGGAGTTAGAGATGAGAAGAACAAGACCGTCTCATAAAAATTTGTATCACCTTGTTATCTGGGCATGTGGAGACAAAACCTTTGCTCAAACATAATGTGAAGTTCCACTTGAAAGAGGGAAAGTAAGTTGTGAACACCAGATGGAAGGTAGTGGTTCTGAAAAAGGCTGAGGGTCACAGCGGACGTGAACTCTCCCTTCCCAGTGCAATTATAATCTGCTAAAGCAGTCCTGGATGTTTAAATAAAAGACTACAATACAGAAGAGAACACATAATCAAGTTCCTCAACAGCTGTGGTTGAGAATAGAGAAAGTGTGTGCTTCTATTTGTTCACATTAACAAAAAAAGAATCTTCTAAATCTGGAAAAGGTGAAAAAAAGACAAAGCATCTAAGGATGGAAGAAAACTTCAAATAACTAAAAAAATAAAGAGTTCAAGCTGTTTAGTTTATCAAATAGAACGGTGAAAGGTGACTTGGACACTTTGAAAGTAATTTCAATTAATGTCTGATTGGCTTTTTTTTATTTTAAAGAACCAGTAAGGCATAACGAGAACTAACCTCTGGACACTGAAGCTGGGGAAACTCAAATTAGGAGGAGTGCTTAGCAAGGCTGATGGAAGTAAAGGATATTGTGTTTCTTTATTTTTATATCACACGATTTCCTGTCTTTCTGGAATTCTTTGTTAACATAACCAAGATCAAGCTCTCAGTAAGTGGTTCAGTAGCACATTGTAGCTATAAATGATGTATCAGAGCCCATCTAAAGAAATTGCTGTTCTCCCAGCATACGATCCCACTCCTTCCCGTCTTGCTGATCTTTTTTTTCTGTCTCTCCCTTAGCTCCCAACCCTGTTGTTTCACCCTATTTCTCAAATTAGACAGCTTCTGCTTTCTAACATTGCAGTACTTCCCCTCCCATTCCCCTGGTGGGATTTCTGCAGGAATAGCACACTTTTTTGCTTTACTGCATGGCCGGTCAGTTGGTGGTGAGAGCTGGAGTGATGGAGGGGGTAGAAGTGTGGTTTCAGGAGCACACAAGAGGAGCAGGTAATCACAGGGCAGAGGAATAATTCTCCTCTAGGTGGGAGTGAGCCATTAGAGTAGATGAGCCATAATGCATAGTATCCTTGCACTCTGTTAATTAACAAGCCCAGTTTCCACTGAATTTTTATAGAACTGAACCTTCTAAGTGTTTTCATGCTTTTTCCAAGGTGGCAAAGTTTATTACAGAACCACAGACTAATCCAAAGTTCAAAGCAAGTGTTTGATAATTCAGAGGCAATTTTGAATAATTAAAACAATTAAATAACTTTACATTTACTACATTGGTATTTTATTTTTCATACTGTTTTCTAATAAAGTTTTAATCTTCTGGACACCTGAGTTTATCAGTTTCCATTTGGAACGTAACAAATATTTAAATTCACAGTTTTGTTGAAACCCAGTGCATACATGGTGCAACAATATTTTTCTGTTCATCTAGTTCTTATTTCAAAAGTAAGAAAAATAGGCTGATTCATGATGTTAAATCCTTCAATATGATATATTTGAAAATGAGTTGTGTATTAAAAAAGTCAATGCAAAATTAGTAATGATCTCAGGCTCTTAACAATTTAGAGTTGCACTGCTCATCAAAACATACAAAGCTACCGCTTCAGTTCATGATCATTCATTAGTTCCTTATCTGACTCTCTCTCTTTTTTTTTTTTAAAATTATTTTTTTTAATAGACTGGCTTCTGCCCATCTCCTGTGTTTTTAGGAGCATTTAGCTCAGTTCAGTTCTTACATATCAATTGGATTCCCACATCATCATCATCATCATCACAATTATTAATTGTATGTTATGTATTATATATAATACATTATACTTTCTATATTATACATTGTAATTGTAATTATATAATTAGTTTATCAACCAGAATATATCACGTTTATAACATTATAGGAGCCGGATCATTGACTTAATTACAGCACTGTTCTTTAATGTTTATTAGTGAAATCTTAAAATTCCTTTTCACAAATAAAAAGCCTAATTATATTTAAGTATTTGAATACTGAAAAATGAAAGCATATTTTCATGAACTGTCATCTGGTAAAATGAGATTTTTCTTTATGCATTATTTATTCATTATTTAGCCTTACTCATTGCAATGCTAAAAAGATCTAGGCAAACAACCATGTAACAGAAAAGAAAACATAATAAATTGTAAATAGTGAAACACATGACTGAAGATAAACACTTTGTGAACATTCCCTGGGCTGATATTGTTCATATACACTATTTGGCAATTACACAAATAAATGTCAATATTGGCCTGCAAATAGCTGCTGAGAAAGAATAAAGGTCATTAGCGCATACTTGTTGCTGATTTAAGACGATTCAATTTGCTCTCAAGCAATACAGGGATTTTAAACCACAAGATCTGTAAAAAAAAAGTATCCAGGATGTTTAATTTGCCAATTCTCTTTTGAAATTAAAAGTTTTGAATGTGATTTTTCTCCCCAAATAAAGCCAAGATTTTCAGTAGTGGAAGGATTCAGGAACTACTTTTAATGAGTAGCAGCAAATTTCACAGGAATTAGGAGATCAGGGAAATAATCTCCTTGTTCCTTCGTTGTATATATCTCTCATCTAACCCTGCATTTACAATCTTACTGAGATTTATACACTTTCTTGACTTTTTTTTTTCCTTAACTTTTCCCAGTGAACAGAATTGAGAAGATTATTAATTCTTTTGACAATGAAGGTCCTAAGTTAAAAAGGACTTTGCCACAGATTTAGGTTCTTTCATTGGTGTAAACGCTTTAAAATGAACTTAAAGAAAATCAATCCACACTAGCTGACAGGACACACTTGTTGATATTATTTAAAAATCAACACTTCCATGTAATCTAAAAAAGAATATACACTATGAAAGGTCTGAGGTTTTCTGAGGCACAATCTGAAGAGCAATAACACTGTGTGACTACATTAATTTTTCCATTGTTGTAGTTTAATTTTCACTTTGCCTACAGAGCTGATGAATTTGTAATTCATTTATTAATTTATTTTTTTATTCTAAACTGTTGCTGTATCATAAATACTCCTGCAACTGGAAAAAAATTAAAATGTTTTAAAAAAAACCAACTAAGGTTAACCTTTCAATTTGGGTTTCAGGAAAAATAATTGTTCAACCATTAGCTATAGCAGAATGTTAATATAACTGCCAGGAATTGTTAAAAGAAAAAATGTTTGTGCCACACTAGAAGTAAATAAATAAACAAATGCAGCCAATTCAGAGTAAATGAAAATATATTGACCTAACTTTCTAGCGACTGAAAAAGCTGCATGAAGAAGACCTGCTGGTATAAATTATGTATTTCCTATGGCAGTAGAGGAGACAGGATTGAGCGGCTGGTGACCAAATTTCCCCTGATGATTATCTTTTTATTTTCTTCCTGCCCTTCAGAGAACTGGAAAAAGTTTAAAGTATTGCGTTATCAACATCAGATTTAGTGTGCTGGATTCCTAATGAGCTGGGTGCCTCCAGAAGAGAAAACTGGGTGTAGAACAAAGAACAACATTTGACCAGGAAAGAAAGGAAGAGGCTGGGTTCCTGCCTTCAGCTTTCAGTAGCACGATGATGATAATTAGAGAAAATCTTGTCTTTAATAGAGATGTGTTTTTAATACCAGCTGGAAAGTACAATTGATCTATTCTTCATAATGCACTACCTGCAGAACTTCATCTGAAAGTAAATGACTTGAGGCAGCCAAGCAGCATCCTGACTTACGTGAGGCCCTTCAGGAGTTGGAAGAACTCCACCCTTATGCCATATTGGTAACGTTTTCAAAAATCAGGAGTCAGATCCAAACTCTGAGGCCAGCTTAAATTCCAGTAGCCATTTGGGTTTGTTTCTAACAATCCTCTTCTGACTGTCTTCTCAGCCTTAAGATTGTGCTGACTTCTCATTTTCTTCCTTTCTCCATGATCTTAAGGTCTGGAAAAGTTTATAGCACACAAGTAGCTGGGACCTAGAAGAAAATTTGAGACAAAACCAAATATCACATCATGGAATTAGGAGATAGTTACTAACGTTCTTACAGAGCTAACACCTCTGTAAAAGCTGCAGCAACTCTAAGTAGATTCTTCTGAAGCAAGAACTTCATATACGTCCCCTCAGCCTTCCTCCAGTGCTCTGCTGCTCCCAGGACAAGTATCCTCTGTCAAACCTTCAAGCCTTGTGCACACTGAACACTGAATTGGCTTGATTTTGTTATCACTGATGTTTTTCACCACAGTTTCTGATTTCGGAGGAGAGTTCACTGATCTGAAACAGCTTTGGAGCAGCGCTGCGGGGTGAAAATTTGCCAGCATGCTCGAGTCATTTTGCATTGTTTCGGTTCAAAGTGCAGCAATAATGGGAGGGCTGTGTTGCAGCCTTGTAAAGTATTGGGGTTTTATACCAGAAACCTGAAGATGTGAGCTGCATGTTGCAGGTATAGGAAAAAAGTATGGGAACATGCCTGCGGATATAAAAGCTGCTCCAATGACATGGGGGACTGCTGAGGACCAAGGGAGACAAAATGACCTTTCATCTGCTGTTTATTGGGACAGGCCCCCAAACCAAACTCTTTGCAGAAACCAAGTTTTGTTTCAGATGGAATCGAATGATTCACTCCAAAACATGACCTGAGAATACACTAGCATTTATGCAATCTGGAGGATGAGAACTGCGAGCTAAGCTGTCTGGCAGGGTAAACGTATCTTTCATGTCAGCAACACAGCCATCCTTGGAATTGGGTTTATATAAAGGTTAGCTTATTTTTATTTCACTTATGTGAAATGAAAACAACAGGGAAAAGATAGGGAAAGGCTAGCCTTTTTATCTGTCACTTACAAACCAATTGCTGACAGATTCCTTGCTGTGGTAAACTGCCCATCTATTTGGCTTGTGGCATGATCTACTCCTCAGTACCATAAAGCTTAATCTAATATCCTTAACACTAAATTAACTTAAAATGTGAAATTAAAAGAGAGGGAAATTATGCACTTATAGTGACAGAAAGCAGATCTTAATGATTTCATACCCCTGGCCTAAATGTAGTCAGTGTAAAACTTCAAAAAAAATAATCTAATATTGCCCAGATAAGTTAATAATTTTAAAGGAAAATCAGCAATATTTGAATTGCTATTTAATTTTCATTCTTGCTTTCCTGAAAACATCTATCTTTCTGGAGATGGCAGTGCAAAAGACTAGTCTTACATTGAGCATACCTACTTTATATTGATGGTAGAAAATGGGTGGGATTTCATTTTAGGAATATGTCATTATCAGTGATTCATTCTTATGTCGCAGTAAGTTTTAAAGCAATGGACCTCTTTGGTGTTGAAGGAATACCAAAGGAACAGTTCCTATTTCTGTCACCTTCCTAAATACCAAATGCCAATGAAACATGGAACTGCATCACGGTGATTGGGGCTGATTGCATGTTTCTGAGAGGAACAGAAATGCAGAAGGTGACACAATCCTTGGTATACCTAATTGCACGTTTCCTTGTGTCATGTGTGGTGGTGCATTTCTTTCCCCTTCTCTGGGCTAATCTACGAACTCGGAAGTCTCGCTAGCCCTTAGCAGAAGTGTAATGAGTGAGCTGGTTAAACATCCCTTGACCGTACCAGGAACTCTCACATGGCTAAGGCAGGGAGTCATACTCACCATCTCAAGGAATTCTGCTGTCTGGCGAAAACAAAAAAGTGAAAGTAGAGATAACTTGTTCACTCATAACAACCTTGAGACAGCCCAGCCCTCCCCTTGAGAACCTTGGAGCATCCTGTATTTGAATCTTAAGTCATTCCCTGACAGCCTTGGGGCCTTCCTTACCTGAATTGTAACTCATGTGAAATGGTACCAGAGCAGCTGGAATCCCAGTAATTTGTTAACGACTCAAGCCAATCATGTCCCTAACCTATAAACAGCGCTACTAAGCAAGACCCTTTGAGCTCTCCTGGACCACAGTGAGCTGTGACCAGCATCTCCTTCTGAGTGGGACGTCTCTCAGAGCTCGCAAACTTTCCTGTTTGCGAATATCAGAGGTCTGTCGTCAAAAGCCGACGAGACTTGGGCTGATACACTCTGCTCCTTCAGGCTCGACCCTTCTCCCATTGAGAAAGATGTCGAAGCATTCGACGTGAATATTTTCACTGAACTTGAGGGGAATTTTTAACAGGTATACCTCTTTTACTTGCTTATATATATCCCTTATTGCCTTTATGCATGTGTGTGTGTACTAACCTGAATATTCTATAGCAAGCGTATTACGAGTTATTGCATTTCAAATCTATACTTAAATTACTGTCATGAACTTTATTCAACTGTGGATGAATCTCAGGCTGTTATTATACTCATAATCCCTTTAGATATAAATCATTGACCAAGTCTGGGACTAGTAGTTGTTCCAGCTGCACGTAGACTCCGACAGGAGTTTAGAAATCAAGGGGGTCTTCTCTGAACCTCGTGACTTAATGGCAGGGTCTCCCCTACCTTTACATTCTCGATATCTGTACAAATCATGGGAAATCAATTCTAACTCAGTTTTTCTTTGTATATTTCTCTTTTACTGTATTGCATTTTTGGTCTTTGTATACCTAATTTTAGTCTGATTCTAACTTAATTTTCCTGTGTGTTTTTCATCCATGTGTTAAGTAATAGAGTGAACCTTGCCACTGAATTCTGTGAAGTCATGCTTTTATATAAATTCCTATTAAATCATTTTGGCTAATACCATTGAAGATGATTCTTTAAGTGGTCCAAACCACTCGTGATATCATGTTAAGCTGTTGCGGCTGTATAACCTCTCCTGTATATGCTCTGTCCCTCTACTCCACTCTCTGTCCCTTTTCTCCACTCTCTGCCCCTCTGCTCCATTCTGGTGAGACCCCACCTGGAGTGCTGCATCCAGCTCTGGAGTCCTCGATACAAGAAAGGTATGGACCTTTTGGAGCGGGTCCAGAGGAGGATCACAGAAATTATCAGAGGGATGGAACACCTCTCCTATAAGAACAAGCTGACAGAGTTGGAGTTGTTTAGCCTGGAGAAAACAAGGCTCCAGGAGACCTAATTGTGGCCTTTCAGTACCTAAAGGGGGCTTATAAGAAAGATGGGGACAGAGGCTTTCGCAGGGTGTGTTGCAATAGAACAAGGCACAATAGTTTTAAACTAAAAGAGGGTAGATTTAGACCAGATAGAACAAATAAATTTTTTTACAGTTAGGATGGTGAAACACTGGAACAGGCTGCCCAGGGTGGTGGTAGATGCTCCATCCCTGAAAATATTCAAACTCAGGTTGGACAGGGCTTTGAGCAATTTGATCTAGTTGGAGATGTCCCTGCTCATTGCAGGAGGGTTGGACTAGGTGACCTTTAAAGGTCCCTTCCAATCCAAACCATTCTATGATTCTATGATTCCATGATTCTATGATTCTATGATTCCTTTTCCCTCACTGAGATTTTGTTTGCATTATGGTTCCACTGATACGGATCCTTGCTCTTTTTCACTATATAGGAAAACAGGAGAACAGTTTTCATCACACAAAGCTGTATCAAATTATTTTGAAGGTTGGGGAGTTGTGGATCCCTCAGAGAAGTGTTTACATAAGCTCTTTGACCTCATCAGAAGAAAGTGGTCAACATAGTGTCCTCTCAGTGTCACAGCACAGATTGAAGACCTGAGATCAAGACAGAGCTCGTACTAGCAGAACTGATGCTTTTGACTTAGTACCTGTTGTGCAGTTTAGAGTCAGAAAGCTCAAATTCTGTTGGGAAAGCCTCACCCAAGTTATTTTTAATATGAACAAAACTCGTCTTAATGTTGCTGATCCTAAATTTGCACTAAGAGCCCTAAAAGAGTTTAACAGCTGCCTTCTCTTATTGGAGACTTGGCTCCAACTTGATATCTAAGTCAGTTGCACGTGATGCAAGTGATCCAAACTAAGTCTCTAATGCTAACACATAAACCACTTCACCGAGTTCAATTGGGGTCAAATTTTATTAGTTTCCCAAACCTTACAATAAACACATGCATTTACAAGCTGCTCAACGTAACTACACCACAGCAATTATTAAGCTACTTAATCCAGAAATGAGAGATCAGTTTATATTCTTTAAACATTTCAAAGCATTTTCAAGAGATGAAAATGAAATACCTTTGTGGTTGTTAACTACTCACAATATTTCTGTCCTCTTTCACATCCAATGCAGTTCTCTTTAAACACTGTCTTTAAACCAGACCATTTATGAACCATTTTAAGCCATTGGGTCACAGGTGTAGCAAACTCACTGACACCAGAGTCAAGAAACACTTCGATTTTTTAATGAGAGATGGTTCTGAGAACCTTTTACTGATGGAAATGAGGAAGAAGGAGAAGGAAGAAAGCACAGTGAAAGAAATAATATTGTATTTTGAAACATGTTTCTTTGCTAATCAAATCATTACGGGCATTAGTCAAATTATACAACTAAACTACAGTTGGTGTGAATGTTTAAATTGTTCACCCTAAAGAAAAGAAGAAAGAGAAGGGTAGAATATCTCAATGACTGCACTCTGTGTTTACAAAGGTGAAAAGTCATGTGGATTTGTAAAAACTGGCCAAACACAAATGGGTGGAGGTAAAAAGGGGGGCTGAAGTGTTTCGATCTCAAATCCAGAAAAAACTGGCACAACAGCTAGTGCTTAAAGTAAATTCCAGATAGGAAGAGTTGTGTCAAGTGTCTAAACAACAGCAAATGCAGTGCCAAAAAAAGAAAGTGAAAAGGAAGCAAACAGTTCTGTCTCCGTGGTAGAGCTAAACCCTTTATATAAATAGTATATTCATCAGAAAGTAAAATTCTGGTCTTGTGGGACTCAGGGATTCTGCAGAGGGAAAATAATATCTGTGGTTTGATTCACTAATGTGAGGGAAGAAATCTCACGTTTCTATCTGCTGCCTTAGGCACAGCACTCAACACTGCAAGAGGGAGCAATGCCTCAGAAAATTTACCCACTTCATTTTTCCTTCACTAAGCAACGGATTGCATGCTGCTGGCTTGTTCAGTTTCTCCTGTTGACACTATTCTGGATATATGTGTATAAGTAATTAAACCTGTTCCAGGGCCAGGGCAGGAACTTGGCTGTGTTTAAAGAAAGGGAAAACAATGTTTCTGTATGGTTTTAAGCTCTGCTGCATCCCGTGGCTATAGTTGCCTTAAGAATTACCAGAGCATCCTCTGGACATTCAGAAGTGATTTAGATATTGTTAATGTGTTTGTATGGTCCCATGTCACCAGAGACACAAACTGAAACAGGGAATGACACTTAAACGTAAGAAAAACCTTTTTTTTTTTTTTTTTTTTTTTTTTTTTTTACTGTGAGGGTGTACAAGCACTGGAACAGATTGTGCAGAGAAGTTTCATAATGTCTATCATTGGAAATATTCAAAACATGATTTGACATTGTCCCAGGTGACCTGCTCTACCCTGCTTTGGGTAGGGAGATGGGACTACGTGATCTCTGGAGGTACTTTCTAACCTCATCTATTTCATGACTATGTATCCTGTGCCTACCTGCATGAGCCAGTTGGAGACTTCCTTGATTGTTGTGTGCCTTGCAAATAAGTAACTTTCCCAGTCCAGCTCTTTCCTTATGCAAATTCATCACTTGCTCTGGATGAAGAATAATTCTGTGTTTCTCCCTTAGCATACTCAAGTGAAGGCGATTGCTGACTATAAGTCTTTTACAAATAAGCCTTAAAGAAGCAAGAGACAATTTAATGCAAACCTCAAACACTATTCCTCTAGGGCCTTAAAACATTTTTCAGCATTTAATTTGGAGTAGCAACAACACTAAAAAAAGGATATTTGCTATTGCAGCAGGTGTGAGGTTCAATCATTAGATGAATAATCTCATGGAGTGAACTGAGAATGGGCAAACCAGATAAACACCTATTGTGAAGTCAAATACTAGATGAACTGCTGCCACTGTCAGTACTTGGAGATGCATGGAATTATTAACAATATTTTAGTGTGACAGGTCGTAACTCAACAAGTTAAATCAATAGCATCACCAAAATCACCGCAGACTCTCATTTGTAATGGAGGACTGGCGTGCCTGACCTTGGCCCTCTCTAACAAGCATGCTGTCATTAACAGAATACTTAATGAAGGATGAAAGCAGTATTTCAGATAGCCTTAGAAACTGGCTTACATATTAAAGCCTCATCATGTAAATTCACAGATTAGATACAAAAAATTATCAAACATGCTGTTGGCTCTTTTACGCTATTACTACCAGTCTTGTATAAATGATAATGAGTTCATGTTGTGCTCCAAAACCAGAGAATAAAAGTAAGAGTGGGAACCTTGCTATTCCTTTTGGCCCAGTGTGTTGGTTTTGGCTGGGGTAGAATTAGTTTTCTTCATAGTAGCTTGCACGGGGCTAAGTTTTGGATTTGTGCTGAAAACAGTGTCGATAATTCAGGGATATTTTCATTACTGCTAAGCAGTCCTTGCATAGAGCCAAGGGCTTTTCCGCTTCTCACCCCACCCCACTAGCGAGGAGGCTGGGGGGGCACAAGAAGTTGGGAGGGGACACAGCTGGGACAGCTGACCCCAACTGACCCACGGGGTATTCCAGACCATAGGACATCATTCTCAGCATACAAATCTGGGGGAAGAAGAAGGAAGGGGGAGACATTTGGAATTACGGTGTTTGTCTTCCCAAGTAACTGCTACACGCGATAAAACCCTGCTTTCCTGGAGATGAGTGAACACCTGCCTGCTGATGGGAAGTAGTGAGTAATTCCTTGATTTGCTTAACTCGTTTGCACAGTTTTTACTTTACCTATTTACTGTCTTTATGTCAACCCATGAGTTTTCTCACTTTTACTGTTCCGATTCTCTCCCCCAACCCACCACTGGGGAGAAGTAGGAGCTGTGTGGTGCTTAGCTGCTGGCTGGGGTTAAACCATGACACCCAGAAATGAAGTGAGATGAATCAGGGCTATATTGTACCCCTGCTATTTCTGGAGGGATTGAGCTGCTCTGTGCATTAGAAAGGTGAAGTCAGGTTTTGCTCAATCCCTGTTACTACCCAGTCCAATTCAAGAGCAGTATAACACTTTTACCCCACTTGAACAGATATATAGGAGAAAATCTACAAAAATAAGCTTGTTTCCCTGATTTTTATTTTTTTTTCTTTACTTTGAATTCCCTTACAGGAGTTACCTTAGTGATGAATTTGAACCATAGTTTGCTGATACCAGAGTAAAAGGCATGGACTGTATGATAAACAACTGGACAGCTTCCAGTAAAATCTACAGCTTCTGCATCATACATCTCTTATAGAAAAAAAATTCAAGAAGAGTAGTTCACTTTATAAAAGCATTTTGTACAATAATTACAGAACTTTATAAATTAAGCCCTATTTCTTATTATTTTAACAGCAGCTATAACACTATATTCAGCTTTACCTATTTTAGAATATTATGTATCATTGCATCTGTGGTCACCTCTGTGTAAAATTGAGGGCACTTTCAAAGTTCATATAAGTGCTTCAAATTTTTTTATGGCATAGTAATTTTTTATTGGTGGAAACCGTACAAGGTGGAACCTTGTGGAAAGAGAAGGTATGACTTTTCATCGGGTTAAGATGTGGATTTATATTTTAATTTCCCTTCCCTTCCCTTCTTCAGAAAAGTTACACTTTCTTTCCTAAATGGGAGTCAAATATTCAATTTATATAGAAATTTGTATATGTGTAGCCTTTGGAGGATAGCAACTGAAGAGGATAAGGAGAAATAATAAAATAAGAGAAAGGAAAGAAAAAGATAATTTAAAAGTTGTTTTTGGTTTGGTTTTTTTTGTTTGTTTGTTTGGGTTTTTTTAGCAAAACTGCAACATGTATCAGAATCAGGCTACAGATGCAAAAATTGAAATCTCTGATTTCCTGGTGACCAACTTAGGTTGTCTTTATAGCTTAGCAACCTATGTGGTGTTTTGTTTAGTTTGGGAAGAAGTGGAAATGTCAATGGAAAAAAATTTGCATCAAACCCAAAGTGAAATAGCTACTGGTTTAGGGACAAAATACAAGTAAAATTGTTATCTTGTTTGGCATTGACTTTAGTAGAAGGAAAAGGATCTCCTGTCATTCTGAGGTTATTTAACCTTTTTGTTTAAACTTGTTTCTTCTAAAATAAATCATTTCTAGACCAGATAATGCTGTTCTGAAGAAAACAGTTACAAAGCTTTATTTTACTAAGCTGAAGGCAGCCTTTGAACATTTTGGAAAAAATTCCCCAGTTTTATTGGGTTTTGGACTGTTATTTTGTGTATTTGTTTGTTTTCATCTGAATCAGTTCTAGAAAGCCTTCTCAACATCTTTTTTTCTTTTTTATTATTTTTTTTTTACTTTTAATCTGGTTCTGAACTTTTAGCCATTTTTTTAAAGAAAAGAACCAACTGGCTATCTCATTCTTGTTATATTGTTCTTTATTACTAAACAGGTCCAAAGACTTTGTGTCTCAAAATTGAGAAGAAATGACAATATGCAATCAGTCTGGTGTTGACTGGCCTTGACTTTTCCATTATATGCAAAACAGTCAGATGGATGAGCCAGGGAAGCTGGTCATGCCCTCTACTGCTAAATAAGCCAAAGAAATATGGCTGGTTGGGAAGTCAGTCCCAGCTCCCTCAGCCTTTCCTCATAGAACAGATGGCCCAAACCCTTAATTATCGTTGTGGCCCTTCGCTGGATCCTCTCTATGATGTCCATGTCTCTCTTGTGCTGGGGAGCCAAGAACTGGACACCGCTCTAAGTGTGGCCATGCCAGTGATGAGAAGAAGGGATGGATAATCTGCCTCAAACTGCAGGCAACACTCCGCCTAATGCAGCCCACGATACCATTATCCTTCCCTGCAGCAAGGGCTCATTGCTGGCTCATGTTCAACTTCATATTCCCCAGGACCCCCAGGTCCTTTTCAGCCAAGCCGCTTTCCAGCTGGGTGACCCCCAGCACAGGGTTGTTCTTCCACAGGCATAGGACTTTGTACTTCACGTTGAACTTTTCCAACCACCTTCCAATGATAGTAGCTTTGATTCTTCTCTAACTGCTCCTACCTTCTTGTATTGCTTCCTGGCCCAATTGGATAAAATTAGGAGCTACCCAGCAATAAGCAGGCAATAGTCATTTTTTTCATACTTTCATTCCTGTGGAATCACATTTTATCCAGGGAGAAGGCCCATTGTGATCTCAGGTCTCTTTAGGCAGCGAAGTAACTTGATGGGAAATGGAAGCAGGATATCAAAATGCAGGCACAGGTGAGATGAGGAATTATGGCTGGGAAGGAAGGACTGCCCTTGTCACGGAGCACAGTGTTTCCTGTTGGTTACCAGCTCTTCCCTGCGACAGCTCACCCTCTAGAGACTTGGACAAAATACTGGAGAAACAATTATTCCTCAAGGACACACACGAGCAGATTATCTAGTGTCCCAAGTGTTAAACCACTTAAAATGGAAGCACGTTGACTACGATGCTTTTTTTCTCAGAGGTGTTTGCTGGAGCAGGATAGGATTTGTTAGATGTTTCAGTGATATGGAGAGGATTTAGGTACATTAAATTTATCCCCTGTTGAGCACCTGCAGGCAGCACATAACTAGAGTACATGGTTTCAACTTTTATCTCAAGCTTGGTATCTGGGAATGGGTACTACCATCCTCTTCTTCCACTGTAAGGTTGCTTTTGAGCACTTATTGGCTCGGATGCCTTGACGGTGTCCCTTTGAGTGGCTTAAGCATTTAAGAGTTTATCAGAAGTGGATGTAAAAAAAAAAACAACCAGGTTTTATTAGGACATTACATCAATCTGCAAGACCAGCAGAACAACTGGCTCAGTGAGATGATGAAGCTCAAGGGACAAACAAATGAATGATCTCTGATTGGGGAACACTAAAAACAATAAAATAGGGCAGTGAATCACTTTTTGCTGGTGAAAAGAAGAAAAAAGAGAGAAAGGAAAGTTAAGACATTCTGGCTATAACCCGTCTAAACTTAATGTTGTGTTTTGGTCAGCTGTATAGTAGTGTACTCTTGAACTTGGTCAGGCCTTCATACATAAAGTATGGATTTATTGAAAAAATGAAAATATCTTAATTTCTATTTCAATGGGAACCAAATCTCTTGCTTATATTCTCCTTTCTTTTATTTGGCCATCCTTTACAGAGGCCATCCTGTCTAGCAACCTGCATAGCTGTAGAACCTAGTAAAAATATACTTATTTTAATGCGGTCTTTTTTTGACATGCTGCGGCACAACAGGAAACACATTGCTCTTTAGTTTTTGACAGTGGAAATAAATTTAGTGCATAATTTTATTTTTATCCTAATTACTGAACTGCCTGTTGCTGGTGAAATTGCTACAAAATCCAGGTCATATATGTGTCTAAATAAAAGGTGGGTTTCTAACTTTATTTTATTTTTAATGGGCAGCTGCAGCAAAGCACTTTTTTAATTTCAAAGGGCAGCTGCAGCAATGAACTTTGAAGGCTCAAAAGAAAGCTTGTTTTCTTCTGTGGATGTAGGTACTAGACAAACTTTAAGCCTCAGTCTGAACATATTTTTATTCATGATTCAGCATAGATGCAAAAAATGCAATATTTAGAAGTTATTTTTTACCAAGGTACGTGTCAGGATTTATAATCCTTTTTAGTTTTGTTTTCTATTTTTTTTTTTTTTTTCATTAACAGATTATTAAAGAATTGTTGAGCACCATAGAACCTGCACAGGATAATAAAAACAGCTAATGAGTTGGTTTTAAACTCCAACCATATTTCAAAATTGTCACATTACTGTGAGCTGCAACACATATACTTCAGAGAACCAGGATGAGGGAAAGGCAATGATCCTTCCCAGCACCGTCCTCAACCTCACCTCCATTTAGCAATGGGGGTACGGCAGGTATGCCATCATGATGTTGGCACCCCATTAACAACAGGTATCCCACCATGCTGTGCCTTCCCACAAAATGGGTGATTCGGGTGGCCTGGGTGCCCCCAAGCTGTCTTCCACCTAGGAATGAAAACTATTTTTCCTTGAAAAGGGCATGAAAACCTCCTGCCTTGCAGCTCAACAAGACAGATGAGGAGCTGTTGTAATTCTGGAAAGCCTGATGATGCTGTCAAAAATAGGTCAGGGAATGGGGAGTTTGGTGGTAGTTGAAGAAAGGGGGAGCTTTTCTTGGTCCCACTTATTCTAAGGTCTGTAGAACAGCTTAGTAGGGGAGAGCACAGAACTCCCCTCCTCTTCCCCTTCCCTCTCACTTTTTTCTTTTTTGTTTTTTCCAGATTGAACCCCCAAACTGAGATTAGTGATTTCTTGCTGACATTTTGATCTTTTATTGTAATTATATATATATGATAAATACCTGGAGCACTGAAGGGGTGATAATACACGATATGGTGGGTCTAAATACATTCAAATATGATTCATGTGCAATAGCTTAGACCAGCAACAGCTCTAATGCTTTTTTGCTATTAGGGATTGTCACGGAGGCTCACACAATCAAATTAAACAGGTGTTAAACTGAACAAAATTTGTTCTTTAATCAGAATAATTTAGAACTCTGACACCATTAGTAAACCAGAGGTTCAATGATGTAAGGGGAAATTAATACTACACAACCGACTTAAGAATTCTTAAGCTGTAGAAATGATGACCCAAAATGTGCATACTACTTACCTAAAAGATGCGGGCTCTCAACCTGCAGGAGTTACCTTGGGTGACATCCTGACCCAAGAGGAGAGCCCCGGATTGCAGACCCACTGCTCCAAGGAGAACCGACACAATTTGCCCTCTGCTGGGGCTCGGTTTATAGCCTAGTCGAGTCTGATCTGTGATCAAATAAGGTCATAGCAGTCCTTCCTATTCCTTGACTGTGTACCTGGTGTCCATAACCCAACCTCACCATGCAGGTGGGACGGCTTGACCCCCAGACTGCAGCTTCTGGGTTTTTTTTTCTCTTTTCTACGGCTGAGAAGTTTTGCTCTCTTTCAGGGCAGGTGTACCTGAGACAGGGATCTCTAAAGATAATATTGTATGCACGCGCCTGTAAAATGCAACAGAGGTTTAAGAGAGCAACATCCCCCAAAAGATATTGCACAAAAAAAAGAACCATCACTGAAGCACACAGTTGTATAGCAAATCCTCCTCAACTGCTTCCTGAACAAAATCACAGGACCCTCAGGGTGTCGTGACCTTGTCATTTTCTTCTGATTCCCTTTAGACCTTTAGCCCAAGTTCACAGAGTCTTGTTTGACCTAAGCAAGTTTAGGAATAACAGGGAAAATGACCGCTGACAACTTTTGTTCCTTTTCAAGTACTTCCTGTGTATTGTGGTGCTCAGACTGCTGCAAAAAAACCCAACTGAGACAACAGTTCTTTGGGATGGGTTTCAGTCATCCCCTCCAGAGGCTAACCTGGGCACCACCTGGGCAGAGATGGGGCACCGACATGTACTTGTGAACTCTGAAGCATGTTAAAACTTTAGTGGGGGGAAAAAAAAAAAAAAAAGTAAATACAGCTTTGGAAACTTGTTGCACATGATTGGTAAGACAGAGTGTCAAACAAACATTTCAGCAGAGCTCTGATGGGGATAGACCTCACTGTCCCCAAGAGCCACCCCAACTTAGAGGATTAAGGTCAGAATTCTTATTGCTCCTGTTAATGACCCAAGACCAGAACAGCTCAATCATGAATCAAAACCCCAATATGTGAAAATATTTCTAAATATAAAATAAACTTACGCCAAAAGTTCGAGGCCTAGATGCATGCTGCTGACTTGCATTCATGCACCATTTCAGGCTTGTTCAGCAGCCATTGGAGAAAGCAAGAAACACCTGCAGAAAGTGATGCAGGGATTAAGTGAGATCTTTCAGCCTGTGGAGGGGTCTTATTTTTCTATTGAGAGGTCCTATGGTACAAAGCGCCTCAGTTTAGCAGCCGAGAACCTCAGTTTGATAGGCAAGGTTCAGTGAAATTCATTCACACCTTACAGTGTAAGATATAGAAACAGTAGGATATAGCTGAAGAAGATAGTCTAGCAACACGTACTAGTGTAAGAAACAGTTACATACCTGTCTGGAGAGCTACACAGCTGCCCAGATACAGGCTTCTACTCTGGATTGCCTTCCAGATGTCATTGACTATATAAATTAGACGTCACTAGTTGTCTAAACACATTTTTTTATTGTATTTCACATGACGCAGATCGCTTTCTCTGCAGTGCGGGTCATCCATAGGTGTTAGGTTATAGCTCTTTATGAATGTAGATACCTCAGGAAACTGAAGCTGTCAAAACAAGAACTGAATTGAACCCAAACATCATAAAAGTCCCACAACATTTAATCTGTCTTTCCACTATCAAGTATTTGGTAGGATTCATAGCAGAAGTGAATTTTAAGGTGAAAACTGGAGGCAAGAGATATCTAACAACCCAAGACTCAGGCACTATATTGTAAGAAAGATCCCATACATATGTTTGAAACAAGATCATGCTAGTTTTTCAAGGCCAGTAGGTAAGCATTCATGACAATTCATCTTAAGGGTGGTTTGATGAGATGTTTCCCAAAGTTTGCCTTTCAAATTTCAGTGAATTATTCATGAACACTACAGGTTGATTTCTTCTCTACGAAAAAACTCATGACCTCTTTATTCACTCCTTTGCTACTGTCAGGCTCCTCAGGGCTCAACAACTGTTTTAATAAAATGTCATTCCAACTACTTTACATCATGGAATACGAACTTTTCTGGAGCTAAGAAATGAACCAATAATTTTCTGATTTTTCCAGTGTCGTTGGATATTATATAACTTAAACTAGAGCTGTCAGTGTATCAGTATTAAAGGTCATGTAGACCTTTGCCACAATCTCTGAGCCAATTGCTAAAGGAAAGCAAAACACAAACATCTAAAGTTAAACATATGAGTAAGTCTTCATTTCTCTCTGTTTCAAGAGTCAGAATGCATAAATTATAGGGAGAAAAGATTTATAAATATCTATTGAAATATGTTGACTAATGCATTTGTCCCATATACCATAGTTAGTCAGAACTGTGCCTTATTTCATGAAAATTATCTCACTTTAATGGCTGGTTTATGAAATGGATAAACGTCAAGATGGCCAGAAAATAGATCCTTTTGAATGTATGGCTGTGGTGTCTTATTTGAACAGGACTTACTTGTCCTGATCGCCTAAGAGAATCATCACAGTGTGAAGAAAAGAAATGGAGAGAAGAGAATATTTAGGAAAAGTCTTATTTCAGCCTTAAGTTGCTAATATTCAGATTGGGTGCTTGTGAGTTAGAAACTCCAGTTGTCCCATTTCCTCTTTATCCTTTCTGCCTCTGAATCATTCTCACAAACTGTTGTCATTTCCAGTAAATAAAACTAGTGATTAAACAGCAATACTCTAGTAACTGCTGAAACTTAAGCTTAGTCATTTGCATGGGAATGAAACACAGAAAATAGAAATAACTACATTCTCAATTCTACTCACTAATGCAGGGTTGGGGTTTTGTGTTTTGGGGTTTTTTTTTTAAGTTTTTTGTTTTTTTTTTTTTTTTAATTATATACACTAAATCAGATACAGGGGAAAAAAAAAAGGTGGAAGCTTTCATTTTCTTCTATAATGGCTTAGCAAATTCAGATTCTGCTTGGGAAGTGATAAGGGTTTCTTGTATGGGTACCCTGCTGCAACTGGAACAAACAATTGTTAGACACAGAGACCTGTGAGACAACAAATCCACATGATGCTCTGGAGAGGGCGTATGGAGATAAAGATACATTTTTATTTACTGTGAAAACATATTGTTTCAAAAGACCTTATTTCCAGACTGGATCACTTCTGCAAAGCATCAGGTTTAGAAAAATGCCTCAGGCACTAAAACAGATGTGGGCTCAGAGCTTATGCTTCTAATTTGCGATCATATAGTACTCACACATCTTTGCCACCCACTGTATTTTGTTGTTGTTCAAATACTATGATTAAAACAGTTCTCATTTCTCCATCACACTGCCAGTCTGAGGCCCTTAGCCTGCCAGCACTGAAATAGCCAGTACATAAAAAGATGAGAGTCATCTGACTGAGCCATTTACTGTATGCAACTTTCTTGGCTGACAGGAAGAGTAGAACTCCAAATCTAAAATCAAGAGCTCCCCACAACTTTGGGTGAATCGTGGCCGTTGCAACACATAGTCTCTGAAGTTCAGGATCTGGTGGACCTGTAGTTTATATGAAGTAAGTTGTGTTTCAGGTGCCTGTCCTCATACAACTATTGAGAAACTGTGTGACATTGTGTCCTTGAGTTTGAAGTTTCAGAAATCATAACCACTCATATACTCTTCTTCAGCTAAATCAGTAATAGTCATCTGTAATCAGTTATCCATGGATGATAAACCTTGGATAAAAAAAGAAAGGTACTTTAAATGTATTTCTAAATGATCTGCATAAATAGTGTGCTAATAGCAGAAATCAGGCTTGAAGAGATAATAGCATATTGCATGGACAGAGAGGAACCAAAGGGACTGCTCTACAAAAGGATCTGGATTACTAAAACCCGCTTACCAGCCTTGTCATTCAGCTCCACCTTCAGCCCCACTTGAGGACACCGATTTTTGCCAGTGCTTTCACACCCAGTGTTTTCAACATTTTTCTACACAAACCTAAGTATTGATGGACTAACATTGCCTAAAGAACACATTCCAGTGCAAATGCATAGCTACTGAATCAGACATCATAAAATCAAAGAGAAAGGTAATATTTTCATCTCTTTTCTTTCCATTATTTTTATCTAACACCTTCTTGGCTTGCTGCAGCCTTCTTGTGTAGTGAAACAACATCTTTTTCTCTGATACTTTCCCTGTTTATGTGCATGTATATTTTACTGGGCTTTAACTTATTTTTCCTAACACAGCTAGCGCCATTCACTGGACCATGTGAACGCAATTTCTCATGAGACTAGTCATTTTGGGTGCATTAGGAAGCATCCAAAATCAGTTTGGGACTGCATAAAATTTCCCTGCTTGACCTGTTTTTATTTACATCTCATAAGCCAGCATTGTCTGCTGTTCCCTTTAACTTGGAGTGATTATTTTGCCATGAGCACCATGATTACAGCATACCTTTGTCCCAGCATCAAGACAGTGTTTGTATTAATATTAGGAAATACGGTAAAAAAGTTTCTCTTATTAGGTCTCATACTGCTTGCTGTCTTTGAGAGCTCTAGGGCATTCCTTGACAGCAGTAGGGTGGTCAAGTTGAAGAGTTGAAGTCAGTTCTGAGCTATTCGAGGCTGTTTACCTCTTTTAAAACCTGTTTGCAATGACCAGTTGCTGTGAACAAGCTGTTTCACTGAGTTTAGCAGGACTGCATTGATTTTCATCATCTGAGGATATTTAGCTTCTGTGTTACACTCAACTGAACTAAAAAATAAAAAAGGCAAATGTGGTTTTTTTTGGTTGGTTCGTTGGTCGTTTTCATGGTTGGATTTGCTTGTTTCTGTTATCCACTACAATTGTTAAAATGATTGTAGTTTCAGGAGATCAACTTTAAGTATTCACATACTAGAGAAATTTCCACCCATAGTCAATGACACACAAGACTTTCTAGAGTTTTAGGATGACAGATTGCTGCATAAAGTGTACCAGAGATCAAGGAGTGGCAGTGTATGCAAAATCATGCCAGCTACTGAAATTAAGTGGCATTTTCTTTTGGCTTTCAACTTGGGCATAAAAAAAGGTCTCCAGGAAAGAGACTTGATGATTGACAATAAGACTTCACGTGTTGTGTATAGCATGTGTATTGGATGACCTTCATCTGCTGTTCTATTAAAAGACCAAAGTCATTATCTTCTTCAATAAGCAAAGGTGATATATAAAATCACCTGCCACCTGCCTCAGAAGAGGCATCCTCTGTGGTGTTCCTTGGAAATGGGACTCGTCCTTTTTTCTCCTTGTTTTAAAGACTACCAAGTCCATTGGATAACAACATAAAGCCTTAGAATCCAATAAGGATTCTCCCTTTTCTCAGATAAAAATTACAGGCTTCAGGAAAACTGATATTTTGGTACAATTCTGATTTAAATTATGGATGAACTAGCAGGGCAGACTGTCAACTGACAGCAGTTGTCGCAGGATGGGGAATACAAGCTCTGAACGCACCTTCAATATTTCAGTAACACAACTTTTATTTGCCTCTGTCAAAAGCGCATAAGGGCAGTGGAGGCATTGCAGAACTGGAAAATAATGCAAGAATTTGCATATACTGTACGTACAACTGTCTCCTTGGGATGCAGTATACAGAGTTTTACACACAAGTATAGATGCATATGTGCACACAAGCATGTCCCCTCTCCAAGGGATATAATTCCCAATTTCTCTGCAGGGGTCTCCACTGGGCCTTGTGTAGGTTGGGTGTCTGGCAGGAGCATCTCTATACTGTCCCCATAGTCTCAGGGGCTCATGTCTTGAAGTTACAGTGCAGCCTTGATGCTTTTTTGTACTTTGTCTGGTTTCCCTCACAGGAGATCTCTCTGCCCCTTACCTTTAAGCTGTCCCTGAATCATCTTGACTGCTCTGTCTAATTAGGATTAATGTAATTTATGTGCAGGCTTTGTTTCTAGGCAGACACCTTTCCATATTTTAGGCTAAACAATAAGACAACTTTGTAAAATTGAATCATACTGTGTTGTTAACAGGTTATCATTTTGATTAGAGGGCATGAAGACTTCTCTCCAGCACGTAGGATAAGTGTAGTTTAACCCATGACACTTTACTGGTTGGTAGTAGCTGGGAAACCAGCCTGTAATATTTCATTGCATTTCCCTTGATACACGCAAAGCCTCATGAGACAGTTGGCAAGATATTGAGGCACACAAGAATAGACAAAAATCGGTGTGTTTATTCTACGTCTCCTGTTCTGATTACATTTAATTTTGCTTTGCTTTAGGTTTGGGTTTTTTTGGGGGGTGGAATGTTGTTCTTATGTATTTTTAAAGGATACAAAGCCATCATGTTGAGATTACATAAGTTAAGGTGAATGGTGGGTTTGTCTAGTGTTGAATCCATGATGACAAAAAAATCCGTCAAAGGCAGGGGAGAGTTCAAAAGATATAAGAAATAAAGATAAGAACAATGACCATGACTCTTATTACAAAGTTCTGAAAAAACAGCTTAAATCTCCTTGTGCCTACAACTTAGAATTAGGGACAAATATGTATTTTTGCTGCAGTTCATAGGTGTACTAATTAATGAACTGGTGTTACACTAGCCCTGGTTTGGCTGGTTAGCTACTAACTAAAAGGTCTGGCTGCACAAAATGTTCAGTTAATTTAAGCAGTTCCCAACAGTTTGATGGGAAGCAGTTCTAGGTACTCAGTGTGGTGAGTCAAACATCTGTGATGGCATGGAAATGCTGGTTTAAGAAGCCTTTTCAGTTCACCCTATTTGACAGGGAGCATGTACTCTTTTTGACCCCTAGCCATACAAAAAGATTTGGTTTATTTCTAGAGAAATATACAAGTCGTGACCTTTTGACAAGGGTCCACTTTTGTTTGTTTGTTTGTTTTTTTTTTCTATGAATCTCTGCTTGTCATCCAGAGTCTGAAGGATGCAGACAAAAGTGCATCTGAGGAACTCACTAACCTGAGGTTAAAAAAGGTTTCTGTACCATCTCTGTGAAACTTCTGTTGGCAGAAGTCTTGCTTAAAACATTTGAGCAACAACATCAGTGAAACACAGACATTACTCAGAGGAAAACACAGTTATGTTTTCACTAGGGTCTAAAAATGATGTGGTACCAAATACCTGCATATTCAGTTAAAAATTAATCTGTTTTTCCATGTGCAGTGGCTAAGTAGAAGTTGTTCTGTGAGACCAGCCACAGGGAACAATGATAAGACAGCTATTACTATTGTAAAGAGAAGGGATAGGTTAGTAACTTCTTTGATTGAAAAACATGAGAAACTATGAAAAATATGAAAATTTGATCTCTTTGCTCTTCAAGGAGCTTTGCTAAGTGATCAGTTGGTACTTCAGGACAAGGGGATTATTGCTCAGTGTAGTGTTTACCACCAAGGTTTTTTTCAGCTTCTGTAAATCAATATTTTTTTTTTTTTTTAGGAGAGGAAGTGTATTTTGACATTCTAGAAGGTTTTCTATATGCCTGAAACCTTTCAGAGGTACCTTCAAGCAGCTGATAAAAGTAAGCTATATAATTTATGAAAATATTTACATGTTCTTATCTTAGCAATGGTGTCTTAGAAGGCAGACATTATGAACAATTACATATGATGGGCAAGTACCATGATTGGCATTGCCTAGATAAGCTAGAATATTTTATGATCCTTCAGGTGAGGTTTGTTCCTTTGTGAATATCTGGTGCTTTTGATATCGACTGATGCTGCTGAAGGCAGGTAATACATAGTAGATTTCTTTTGAAAAGATTATGAGTACTTAAGTGAGAAATTCTTCAAATATGGACATCTGAAAAGCAGCCCTTTGGTTTAAGGATACTCAATCCCACGTTCCTACTCTCAAGGAAGAGTCCCCAAACTTCTATTGCCTAAATATACATAAGCATTTGATTCTTTGTGTTGTCAAGCTCCTCTAAAGGCTGACATCCAGCAAAAGGAATCACATGTCACAAGTGGAAATTAGTCTGTCTAAATACCATCTTGTGAGCTTGCACCTATCATTTTCCGCACAGTCCGCCGACCCACTTCAACATGCTTCATGTATAACTCAGAATTTCAGCTTGAAAAATATTCACAGCAAAAAAACTAGGCAGAACTCACAGCGATGAGTTGTTTGGGCAAGTAGGGTTGAAGCACAGGAAACAAATTACTGTTCTACGATAAAGGTTATTCTGGGATGATATCAACTCTAAAGAGTGTTTGGGATGAGGAATTTTACAGAATCAAAGATAATAATGCTCTTCTTTCTCTGGGGCATTCTGCTAGAACTAAAATATTTCAATTGATAAGCTCTGGCATTTCCACCCTGTTTCTGTATTTAAATTTATAAGAATTGAGGAGCAACACGACAAGACCTTTCAACAATTGACATTCATTCAGACAGCCAGTGTTACAGTATGGGATGGGAGGTCTAAGTTCAAAGACGATATACGTTTGGGATTTTTTTTTCCTGAAAGAAAAAGAACTGGGGCATGCTTCCTGCACTCCAATTCACAGACATGCACCCCGAGGATCAATAACCAACAACAAAAAACATCATCAACTCTTAAATTTTTAATAGAAAGGTGGTTGCAAAACAAAGATGAATACAAAACTAAATGCACATTCTGATCTTTGGTTTATTTCCTTTTGCTATAGTTATTGGGAAAAATGCAAAAATGAAATAAAAATTTAAAATATCTGTTACAACAATGCATGTATGTGTCTGTGTGTGTGTTTAATAATGCTTTACTCCTAATAGTAATACTTCAGTCCTGAGGTGTAGAGATTGATTTACAGCAAACTAAATCTTGTATAGAAAAGTCAGGAAAATATGAGTGATAAATGTATTTCTTCATGAAGACTCAGGATTGACCTGTAAATCAAATTACGAAAACCTCTTCCTTTCTACACTCCACACAAACTACAACCTGATCAGGGAAGCTGGGTTAAAATATATGGTTATGTAGTGTGGTCACATAAACTGCTCTCACAGGGAGAGGTAGTACAAGAAAAGAATAACAGAGAAATAGAGATAGTAGGACAAATCTCAGGACTCTACAGTATGTCAGAGAAGCAGGTCATGAGGGAAAAGAAGCATGTCCAGTACTTGTGTATGGGAGAAAAACCTGAAGAATTTAAAAAAAAAAAAAGAAAAAAAAGAAAAAATAATTTAAAAAATAAAATAAGGAAGAAAGATAGACAGAATAAGAGAAAATTGAGAAAAAGGTGCCTCATTTCATAGACAAACGTAAGAACATGTTCGTGGTGTAAGTTATTGGGAACTAGGAATGCTTGAAAATTAAGCAAATGCGTATGTGGTGACTCAAGGTCTTAGCAAAGAGAAAGAGAGATCTTGATGGAAAAGGGGAAGAAAAAAAAAAAATCAACAGAAGAGAAAGGATCTCTGTGGAAAAGAAAAGACAGGAAAAACGTGGGCTTACACCAGCTGCCTTACTACCAAGCACCCTGAGGACTGCACAGTGTTGCTTCTGCTGCCTCTTTACATTGCTTTCTGAGGTCATCCCTCGCTTCTTTATGTTAACAGCTGCACAGGTGAAGCCCTGAAGGTGTCAGTGGAGATATAAAGAAAGAAACAACACGCAGGCAGCGGCTGCATCCTTATTAGGATGCACTGAGGAAGAAGCCGAGCAGGGCAGCTGACACACTTGGTCATGTTTTTCCAAGTTCTATCATTTTCTGACAAGAATTGGAACAAAATCTATCATATCTGGGGGCAAAACGGCTTACTTTGTGATGAGTTGTTTTGTTGTACTTTAACCAAGCCTGGGTCTGGGAGAGAAAAAAAAGAGAGGTCTCTCCTTGAGCTTACTCTTTCCAAAAAGACATTAACAACTATTATCTAGAAAGCAATTACACCTTGCAATGGTGGGGTCTTGTTATTGTTTGTTTGTTTGGGTGTTTTGGGGGTTTGTTTTTGGTTTTGTTTCTTTTTTTAGTCTGCCACTTAATTCTAACCTGTTAGCTCCTGGGTTTGGATTTACATAATTTGTTCAAGGAATATTGACAAAGGTTTTTATAGCTATTTTACTACTGAACTAATCTAATTAACACTTCTATTAATGCTGTCTGAGTTATGTTGCTATTTAAACTGCTTTTCACTCCACACCTTGACAGATGAGACTATTTATTATTCTTCTATTCATGGGAAGACACACAGACATCTGAGTTCCCTTTCTTGGTTTTGACAGATAATAAAAACAGAAAATGCAAGGGGGGGGAGGGAAGGAAAGGAAAAGAAAGAAAAGGGCTGGAAATAGATGAAGAAAAGATAATCCTGGACATAGAAAGAAATCCAAACAGCTGTCACAGAAGGCAGATTTTGTTGAGCATTTTTAGTGTTAATTTATGATACTGTATTTAAGGTGCTACATCAGGAGTAGGAAGACTTTGTTTCACACATTTGCAGCTCTATAGACCCTTTACGTCATGGTTCACGCCCTTGTCCTGTGCCTGTATCTCCAGCTTTAAAAGGGAGATAATATTTCCCTTTCTATCAGGATAAATTGATGAATACTTAAGTACCCACTCTTAAGGGAGCTTGATGGCTGAAAACAAGACGCTGCCAATTGTTAATTAGACCTCTGTGTGTAGTGCTCTGATATCAAGGTGAATTACATCAGGCCAAATTATCTTGTTTTAAAATAGAAATTTTATAAATATAAAAGCATTCAGAGCTACACCGTCTATAAATAAAAATGATACTCTCTACTTTGTGAAATTAGCTGAGAAGGAATCCTCTCTCTGCCCTCAGCTTACACAGAGCTACGCAAATCCATCTGTCAAGAGTATCATGCCCTAAAAGTCTTTGCAAAGCCCTGCATTTAGAGAAAGGAAATTGTTTCATGTGGAAGTTTCCCATTATGCATGGAATGACTCCTGATGGCAAGTGTTCTTCACCCAAATTAGGAATGTGTACAAGAGGGCTTGCCTATACTTACTTAATAATAAATATCATTTAACCTGGACATACATTCATTGTGACCTCCTGTTAAGTGATTTACTAAAGAAAACATTGGAGACTTGTTTTTTTCTTAAGACTGAAAGAATTATTCAGCCCAAGGGAGTAGTCTGGTGAATAGATTAATATTCTGTCAGGTCACAGGCTGTTTACATCATGGCTGAGGCTAAACCCAGCTGAAGCAGGAATGGTCAAAAATCAATCTTTTGTAGAGGCTGTAAAAGCCAGAAGCTTAGTAATTGTATACACAATTATTCAAGAAGTATACAGAAATATTTTTTCTGCATAAATCTAGCATAAATCAGCACAGGATTATATGCCACTGTCAGTTTTTGGAAAAGAGCAGAGACCATATTTTATGAAAAGACAGTGCCTTTGCTTAAATTGTAGAAGAACAAGTCCTTTCAAAAGATGGGAATAGAGTCACACACAAGATGCATACGTAAGAGGAGGACAGGACTATCAGTTACTGCATGCCGATGTTTCTCCGATTGTATCATGGGTATCACATTTCAAGGGCAAGGACAAAAATGACACTTGTCTCAGTCAGAAGGCAAATTAAACCCAAGATGGAAATAATGATACTTTAATGATCAACTGTAATTATGATATTATGATATCATTAGAGTTGTTTGAATCTTTAAAAAAAAAAAAAAATAAAAAAAAATAAATTGAATTTGCAAGTCTCCATACTGTTCCCAGGGGATAAAATCGAATTCAGACTCTAAAAAGGAAAAAGAAGGGAAAAAAGAGGCCTCTGCCTCCAGTTTTAAAAAAACTGGGAGTCTTGTAAAATAAAGACACTGCTTGTGGAAAATTGGATACCAATTTGCTTCTGGGAGCTACTTCACCACTTAAGACTTGAACATGTACAAAGGAAACTGAATAGGGGATGATCCATAGATCAAGGCAGGTTTTTTAAGCTTTTTAATGTGTATGTGACAGCAAAAATTTTGGGATGCCTAAGGAGACAGTAGATAGATTTGAGGCAAAAATACATGCATAAATGCTTTTTGAGATACAAAAAAGTTATTCAAAACCAAAACAAATATCTTTTCTATAAAAGAATTTCAAGAGAACAAACTGAAGACAAAAAAAAAGGGAGGAAATGCATCTGTTAACATTGTTTTGTGTAAGCCCATTCAAGCTCATGTGAGTATGAGGCAATTTTTCACTTCAGGATCACATAACATTCTCAGTGTCAGACACTGAATCTAATCCTCAGGAACTACTCAGCAGAGATGTGTCTTCCTATCAGAATTGTGTAATTGTTATTATCATTCATTAATTATATCATATGCACTATTATACACATCAAAACTATCAAATACATCAGTCTTCTGTGTCTTAGAAACTCTTAAAAACTATGACTTGAGTTTTCAGAATATCTGCTACTTTATGTGTCAGTATCAAAACTCCTATTGACATTTCATGCCACTGAGCATCCTCAGCACCTTCACGTATCAAATCTTGAATGCTTCAAGCCGGGATTGAGACCATGAGGAGCCAAGTATCAGGCAGTAATTCACAAGAGGAACGTATTCAACTTCATCTAGATCTGATAGGACTCCCCAAACCACTGTTATGCTGAATTCCTATATCCAGAATGGCTGTGGTCCTATGTGACTGCTCCAGTGTATGGATGATCCCACGTTACTGAGCATCTTGAACTTTGTGCCAAACATAGCAAAACTGCTTTAACAGTTTTTGTGGTTTAACCTCAGCCAGCAGTTCAGCCCCACACGGCCACTCACTCACGCTCCCCCAGTGGGAAGGGGGAGAGAATCAGAAGGGTAAAAGTGAGAAAACTCGTGGGTTGAAACATGGACAGGTTAATAGGGAAAGCAAAAGCTGCACACACAAGCAAAGAAAAATAAGGAATTCATTCACTACTTCCATTGGCAGGCACTTTAGCCATTTCCAGGAAAGCAGGGCTCCATCACACGTTAATAGTTGCTTGGGAAGCCAAATGCCATAGCTCCCAACATCTCCCTCTTCCTCCTTTTCCTCTTAGTTTTTATTGCTGAGCATGATGTCATATGATATGGAATACCCCTCGGGTCAGTTGGGGTCAGCTGTCCCAGCTGTGTCCCCTCCCGGCTCCTTGTGTACCACCAGCCTACTCGCTGGTGGAGTGGTGAGAGAAGCAGAGAAGGCCTTGACTCTGTGTAAGTGCTGTTCAGCAATAACGAAAACATCCCTGAATTATCAACACTGTTTTCAGCACACATCCAAAACATAGCCCCATACAAGCTACTATGAAGAAAATTGAGTCTATTCCAGTCAAAACCAGTACAACTATACACAGAAGACTGACCATCCCTGGCTCTGCAGTAACAAGTCCAGCTGACTACTTACAAACATCTTATCCGTGTTCACTTTGATCAAATCTGCAGCAGAAATTTCCTTGAAGTATCTCTGGGATGGCCAGATTCGTCATCCAGGATGTTAATTAGAACACCAAAGCACATAAGCAGTGCCGATCAGCAAGTCTAAGACCTGGCTGGGTAACTCTCTGAAATTTCCACCTGGAGATGTCCTATAGCAATGAGTAAAATGCCTTGCTGTGAAGCCATCTAAGATTTCAGTCCATTACCTTGTCTCAATTGAATCTGTTGTCTCAAATCAGTCCATTGTCATCTATGCCGATGACTCAATTAGGGGTTCATAGACCGCTGTGGGAATTAACAAGTGCGTGCCCAGCTACAGGTGTAATTTGTGTGCCCAGCACCACAATTGTAATTTGAATTTCCTCTTTAGTATCAGAACTGTAACTCAAAGTCAGTAGGTTTTGCTACACAGAGAAGATGGAGCTATACAGTTTTGGATGAAGATAACAGATCTGTTCGAGACAACAAAGATACATGGAGGTGCAAGGCTCATGATATCACAGGCATTGGGGGTTCCCTGTTAACTGTTCTTTAACAGTTATAGTGTCTTCCTCCTCTATAGTATCTGTTTCTTCCTTTGTTCTTCCCACAGTCCTTCCCATGCTTTTCTTACTCTGCCCCTGTGTTCCTCAAGTCATGGTTCCTCTGTTTTATTCTATCCTTCCTTTCACCTTTTTATCTCATCTACCCATTTACCTCATCGCAGTCTGATTCATTTACCAAAGTATAGTTTGCCAGCAAAGGTAAAAGTTCATTAACACACAGAGGGCAAAGCAGTTTTATTAAACTTGTTGTCTTTCTGTTCTTTGTATTGCTAAAAACTGTTAGCTATTATATTCCTTACAAAATTCAATGTTAGAAATAAGACAGACTTTTAAAAGTCTGGCCAAAATACAATTTTCAAAACTTGGCACTGAACTATCTGAGCTCCCCAGGTTCTGACTACTTTCTTTGTAGTGTCCTGCAGCAACCTCATGTCCTCACTGGTCTCACAAAGATGAGGCCATTGAAGCTTATTGTCCCCAATGGTGTTGAAGTCTCCTATCTTCTAGGATTTGGTGGCCTACTGTAGCTTCTTCACTATCAATTTTTTCTCAATCACTTCCGCCTGTTTTCTCATATAGCTGTTTTGTTTTCGTAACATATCCACAGTTCTTTTCTCCGCCTCTGCTTATATTTATGTCTAGACAGCCTTTGATGACAAGATTGAACACTACCAAACCTGTAATTGAAAAGACAAGTGTTCTATTTTTGCCATTGTATACTGTCCTGGTTTTGTCTGGGATAGAGTTAATTGTCTTCCTAGTAGCTGGTATAGTGCTATATTTTAGGTTCAGTATGAGAAGAATGTTAACACACTGATGTTTTCAGTTGTTGCTAAGTAGTGTTCAGGCTAAGGCAAGGATATTTCAGCTTCTGATGCCCAGCCAGCAAGAAGGCTGCAGGGGCACAAGAAGCTGGGAGGGGACACAGCCAGGACAGCTGACCCAAACTGGCCAAAGGAATATTCCATACCATGTGACATCACCTCTAGTATTTAAACTGGGGGGAGTGGGGCTGGGAGGAATCATCACTCAGGGACTAACTGGGCGTTGGTCTGCAGGTGGTGAGAAATTGCATTGTGCATCACTTGCATATTCCAATCCTTTTATTATTATTATTATTATTGTAAATTTATTATTGTTACTATTATCATTATTAGTTCCTTCTTTTCTGTTCTATTAAACTGTTCTTATCTCAACCCATGAGTTTTACTTTTTGTTTTTGATTCCCTCCCCCATCCCACTGCGGGGCGGAGGGAGTGAATGAGCGGCTGCATGGGGCTTAGTTGCTGGCTGGGGTTAAACCATGACAATACCATGTGGTTTTCACTGGTAAAGACTCAAACTTTTGTGACTACACCTGACTACCTGATCTGGGATTTCAGTGCCTAAAGTCTGCCACAATCCAGTCACAATCCTATCCACTTGTTTGCTAGGCCTGCTTGGCTCCGTTCACCTATGCAGATTTCAGCTTTCTAAGACCCGATGGTCCCAGGGCCAGGTAAAAAATCCTGTCCTGCCGTTCCTTTCCCCCTCCCTTTAAACATTAGAGAAGTTAGCTCTTTGGGTCTGTTTTGCTGTTTTATTCATTGGAGATATCATGTCAGATGTATAAATACTTTAGAGCGCAGCAAAGACAATCTTCTAGTTCTCCAATCTCTGGGCTAAGTGTTTACCACTTATTGGAGCAGTGTCTAAACAAAGCTTACATTAAAGATCATGATTCTACTAGGAGGGGCTCAGCCCTGGAATATGAGAGATAATTAAGCTTCATTACTGAGAAATCTTTTGGTCGTAGCTTAAATCCTAGATTCAGGCACATCTAAGTGCTTTTACTATGTAAGGTAGTTAAAGGTTGAAAAAACCCGCCACAAGCTTGCTCAGAAATTACTTGCTTTTTGTAGGATGGCTGTGTTGGAAAGAAAAAAAATATCCTTCCCTGATAAAACATAAAACATTGCTCAGCCAGAATCCAAGGAGTGAGATAAATTTTGCAATGTTTGAGCAAATGAAGTGCAAAATACCTCTTTGGCTTTGGGAACAAATAAGGTAGGTTCAAAGTGCAAAAAGAAAAATCTTTTAGGATCTGACATTTTCCAACCTGAAGCTTGGATTATTAGTTCGGCTAGCTGGATTTCAGGGCACTTCATATATTCTCCTGGGAGAAGGTGAAAGAACTAGAGGAGGATAAATAGTTTTATCATTTATTTAAGCTGAAGGTTATCCCCATGAGGTGCTAATCTTATTCACTTGTCATCATCAATCAATTTATGATGCAAGAGGGAAAGCTGTGGGTGGGTGTGGGCTTTTAAATCACTGAGTATTATGTGTCTGGGAGCAGCTTTGGGTCTATAGGAAAGTACTGTATCCTCTTCAGTTGACAGCACTAGCTATAGAAAGAAAAGTGAAATCCTCTTTCAAGCCTGTTTCCTTTAATTATAATCTTCTGAAGGCTTTGTAGATAATAGTTCCCATTTCTTTCATAGTAAATCATTGAGTACAAGAAAGCTGTGTTGGCTCTCCAGTGCCCAAGACAAATAAAGCTTTCGGTCTCCCTTCAGAAGCTTTGCCTTCTAACAGAAACATTTTCACACAGTGAGTTGCTATTACATACGTTGCTGTATAGATTGTCATTGTTGACTTGAAGAGTTGGGTGGGCATATAGCCCCTACACATCCCAAGAGATTGATTGGTAAGAAATCAATGACAGTAATGCTGCATTTTTGTGTCATTATTTTTTGCTTTGAGTTGCTTTACCACTTTTCCATAAGAGCTCCAAGACTTTCTGGTCAACAGCTTGAGAGCAACTTACTGAATGTCTTGTCATAAGCCATCCCTTAAAAACATAAAAATGTAAAATTGCTGTTTCAGCTCAAGAGTCCATCCAGACCAAGTTCCTGTTTCTAACTGGGCATAAGCAGACCCTGAGAAGAGAAAGAGCAGGGCAGATATACTTGCCTGGAGTATTCTCTTAGCCTTTGTCTATTTTCTGCTCAGGGCATTACCTGAGCCTAATGGAGAATACCAACCCTCAGAAAATGTCTTTGCTTCCACCTTTCCCTTCATGCTTCTGACTGACTCTAGGAGATGTGGCTACATTACTTCAGTTGTCCTTAAACTCATGCTTAACAATGAGAACATGATTAAGAAAGTGGTCTCCGTGGAGTTACTTCTGGAGTTTTTCCATTTCCAGGAAGAATTTCACAGGGTTTTGCCAGCCATGCCTGCCATGGAGGTTGGACTTCTCCTGAACTGGGAAGAAGAGTGGATTTTCCATTTCCAGGGGTAATTACCCAAATGTAATCTTTGATCTCTGCTGGACAGAGTGCAGGATGGATTTCTGCAAGTACAGCTATTGTTACAGTTGGAACACAAGATTTGAAGAACAAGGTTTTCTGTGGGTTGTGGGGGGGTTTTTTTGTCCCTCCTTTCCCTTCCCTGTAAGCACTGAGTACAAGGGAGACATAGCACACAACCAAGACATCTACCACCAATGACTGGAAAAATAATAACCTCTCCCCGTTTTCTATAAAGAATCATATTTCCATTTGGTATAGACTGACTGATTTTTTTTCCAGTTAACATTGATCATTAAAAAGACACACAGAATTTAAATTTTAAAAAAAATCTTACACATTGGGATAAAATCGTGACCTTTTGAACCTTTTAAACCTTTTAACAGCTGCAACAATGCATACACATATATGTCAGAGAAAAAGATTTTCTAGTCAAGTAGTCAAAATATACTGAAGATTAAGGCTGTGAATGTTTAATTCTTTATTAATATATTATGAATTTTAACAGAAGAGATTAACTGGATTTGTGTAAATAAAAGAATACCAACTTAAATTCAAAGGCAAACCTATTCCCATGCTTTGTGATGGGTTATCTCAACTAGATCTCTCCAAGGGAAAACTCAAACGCTGCGTAAGCTTTGGCTCCCTCCCCTTCCACAGTTTTCCCAACTCTTTTGTCAGGTTTTATATTGACAAGCATCTTCACATGCCAGGGCATGCGGCACATGGCTTCACATAGTGTTATAAAAACACCGGTGTGGTGATCTGCAGTCAACCCATTGCATCATTGTACTTGTTCCCAATTAACCAACCAACCACCACCAACAACAAAACCCAAACAACAAAATCAACACACACAACATGTAACATTTTTATCTTTGGAGCTAATGAGGCCAAGAGGAGACAGGAGGTCAAGGGCTGAATAGTGCAGATGTAGTTAGTCTGCTCTGAAGAGAAGTAACCCTGAGCGACATGGACATGAGGCCATGCCGCTTGTCCTCAGAACCAGGGATCATTCTATGTCTCCCATTTTGGTTAGTAATAAACAGTCAGCAGAAGTTGTTTACAAGGTAAGGGTGTCTGAGTAAGTCATAGGAGCAGTCTGAATCCATCTTCGTCTTGTATATGCCATAAGCATCTAGGTATACTTTTGTCAGCAGTGGTCCACAGGCTTGCCGAGAAATGTCATCCTGGGGTTAAGAACATTCTTCTGACAATGTTGCGAACCTGTTACCTTTCACAGAAGTTTTGGGTTTGATGAAGTGTTAGTTTCCAGAAGGAAATATTGGAAATGGGAAATACGTATTGGAAAGGTATTGTTTAACTCTACACAAAAGTGACAGAAAATTAGGAAAATAATCTGCATCAGTTTTCTAGAACACTGGTTTTAATAATACTAAGTGAAGGAAGGACTGCAACAAATCGTTAGCTGCCACCTATTCACACCACTTTTACAAAGCGTTTTCTAGTAGTGGTGGGATCCTGCAGGAGGTGAGAATGATGGTTAAGGATACTTAAGGATAAGGATACTAAGGATAAGGTAAGAAATGCCCCAGGAAGGTATTTCATGCACACAGTCAGCAAAAAGAAAGAGAGAAAGAGGATGGTCATGAGAATAATGAACACTAATAATGAAGTTAAATAGACAGTATTGTGAGGCAAGAAATAAGACAAACAGGCAGAGGACATTATGGAAGGCCTGTGCTGGAGGAAAGGACCAGAGGTTTGTAGTTAATCTGTGTGCTAGAAGACCGATGTGTTAAAAAACTAGAGCACTGTGATAAGACTCAGGGAATGCCAGTTTTGCGCAAGGCTCTGCTACCATATGGTCTTCACCAAATCAGGTCTTTTGTCTATTCCTCTTCTTAATTTCTGCCCTTGGTTGTCACTTTTTATTTATATTGTACATTTTTGAGGGTGGGGGTCATTTCTTGGACTGTGTTTGTATAGCATTTAGTATTTCAGCTCCAGGTCAGGTTTCAGGCTTCAAGGCACTGTTGTGTATATATAAATTATATGTATCTGTGTACTGATAACATGAATAGATGTATTTAGTATGTAAATAACTTCCAGTTTAGGTCCATGAGTATGATAACAGCCACCCAGCTACATTGCTCTAACAGGTTGTTTTATAATCTGGATTAACTGACAATGTTCTCTCTGTAGCCAATACTTGAGGCAAAAACCTTCCACATAAAAGTTACCAGGCCATCTGTGTCACATACCTATTTTTAGACCAAATAAATTGCCTTCAAGAACTCTCTGTTTCTTTGTATAACTGATGGAAGGATTTTAAGGAAGTGGTGTAGCCTGAAAGACTGATTTTGGGTCTTTACAGTGAAGGAAAAAGAATCTCAGCCTACACCTAACATTAAATTGATATATTTATAGTATTATCACCATTATATTAGTTTTTGGTAAAATAGTATGGTTTGTGGTTCTTGACATGATATGTTGGTGTGAACTAAACATTTCACTGTAGCCATCCAGACTGTTTCCTCTGTTGGCAAAGGATATTTTGCTTGTTGGCAACTGTACAGATAAGACCTTCCAGAAGAGAGTTTTTCCATAAATTTCTTGGACACCATCTTTTACTTTGGCTTTTTTTGTTTCTCAGTGAGACATTTCCAACTCCCTGTTTTGTTTTAATACTGGCAAGCTATCACACTTTCAGTCTACAGTGGTTTGGTTTTTTGTTTTTTTTTTTTTTGAGAGTGGCCATGTCATTGATAAAGGCTGGGTGTTTGAGAGGAAAAAAAGTGATCAAATAATCATGTATTTTTCTGTACATTCATGCTTGTATTATAAAGCTACTACTTCAAAATAAAGAGACAGGCCATATCCTGTAGATATGTTTTAGATTTGTAGATCTCAATTTTTCCCATCATTCAAAAATACGCAGGTAGACAGACTTTCCTTCCTCCATTATGACTGCAGAATTCACTGTTCTCTCTGCAATGTCAGGGATTTAAACACTTATTACATACTGGAGCGCACGTACAGGGTCATCGTTACCTGCAGCAGTTTGTATTTTGCATGCCAGAATTATGAAGGACCCCCTAATACTGTAGTGGTCCAATGCTGAGGTGGATTCAGGAGGGGTGCAGAAAGCCTCAGAGAGCAGATTTCAGCTCTGTAATACTAATGCAACAGAAGGGCCAGCAATATAAGCATGATGGCTTGAGGGTGGCCCTTAAAGCGATGCTTGCTATATTTAAAATCTTGACCAGAGCTGCACGAGCCACAGCAAATGTGAGGCAAGACGATATCCCCAGTTTACGGTACTGCTACACACTGCCCAGGAAGGAAGGTGCAGGACCATAGCTGACGCAGTGCCTCCAGGAGGTCAGGAAATGCGTAGGTGATGGGTGGACGTAGCAGCACACATCTTAGAAACCAACAGGTCTCTCTA
Source organism: Astur gentilis (assembly GCF_929443795.1). Taxonomy (NCBI): domain Eukaryota; kingdom Metazoa; phylum Chordata; class Aves; order Accipitriformes; family Accipitridae; genus Astur; species Astur gentilis. The sequence continues at coordinate 48,411,102 of NC_064881.1, read as the reverse complement.
GGAAGTCACAGCTGAACTATTTAGGAATTAGCCAGTTCAGGCACTAAAGGCAGTGATGTGCAGAGACCTCAGAGCTTACACATGCTGCGCAGCCTTGCTGGGACCTCAGGGAAGCATCTGAGCAGCTACCCTGCACCATATTGTCAGAACAACACTGCCAACATTAATGAGTTTAAAAGCCGGGCTGGGAATGTCCTCCTGCTCTGCTGTTGCACCTCTGTGAGTCGCATTCACACATCCCGCAGACCCCACGGTGCCATCAAGTCTCTGTGCGTTGACAGAGCGCAGGTTCCACTTCGTCTCATTTCCTTCTTCTCTCCCTCAGCAACGTGCAGAAAAGCAGCTGGTGGGAGCTGGGTTATGCTGCTTGACATCAGCCGAGAGCTCCCTTAAGCCACAGAGAATGATAGACCTTTCATGAGGTCTCTCAGCAGCGTAAAAGTGGCAGGAAGAGAAAGAGGGATTCTGGCATATGGCTGGACGCGCTGCCTTCGTGTCGAAAAGCTTGAGCTGGAACAGCTACTGAAGCCAAGACTGAGCAGGACAACCTCTCTGGGGTGTCAGGGATCATATGGTTATATGAGCTTGGGACAAAACTCTGGAGAACAGCCAGGCAGAGACTCTCGTAGACAGGAAAAGAAATAGTTAAAGCAAAGACTTGGGGATTTTGATAAAAATGTTCTGCAGTTCTGACATGACCTTCTCCATCCTGATCTGAGTGGCTGTTTACTCCCCTGCTTCCCACCTGCTGAGTCGGTTTTATGCTCTCAGCTTCACTCCATATGTCTCCCTCTAAGTTCCTCCCTCCTTCCCTACTTCTCTCCCTTCTTCCCTCCCTCTCTCAGAAAGCATAGTTTCAGAGAGATCAGGAACAAGGAGCTTATCGGAGCTAAAAGAAAAAAGAAAAAAATTAAAAAAAGAAGGTTAAAGTCCATGAAAAATGGTGAGGGGAAAGTTAACGGGGCAAATGAGCCTCTCAGGGAAACATTCTCTCTTAATGCCTCTACAGCTGATAAGTTGGGTGGTATTTACTATCTTTATTCTAGGTGTATTTTAAAATTCTTTTTATAGACAGTTCACAGAAGACTTACCATTGTTTTACATGAAATGCACTGGGGATATTTTACCAAATTAATAATTTTTACTCCCATCTTTTCTGTCCCTAACTCCTACAGTGATTGAGACTCTCTTACCAGTTATCTAGTAGCTTAATTTACTGTAATTTAGTTCTGCATTGCTTTTGATGCCTTAATTACTTTCTAATTATTTTTGGCTGTGGGAGGAAGCCAGGTGAAGGCAGAAGAATGAGCTGTTATAAATTATTTGTAATCTAGTAAAGTTACAGTTTCACTCCAAAATCAAGGTCTTCTTTTGCTTGGCATTACATGGAAAGTGATAATCCGAACAGACAAGGGAGAAGGGAAATTGTATTATTATTATTAGCCCTGTTTGGATTGAAAAGGTGATTAAAGATGAATCAATTTACTGCCTGTCGAAAAGTAAGTCCTGTTCAGAAATAAAATTCCAGTCCAATTTGCCAGCCCTCAACAGACTCATACTCTCTGTACGTTTATTTCCTTATAAATTATGGGTCCTGTGTTGCTGTTGAGCCTATTTCATTCATGAGTAACATGAACAACAAACAGATTGACGAATCTCTCCACTGCAACATCAAAAGTTAGCAGCCCTGAACAGAAGTATAATATTCCAAATTTCAAGATCTTTTCCAAACCCTGGTTTTGATAGGTTTCTTATATACGCTGTTCCCCCCTCCCTTTTTTCCCCACATATTAAATATGGGACTGAGTTACCTAACCTCAAGCGTTTAATGATGTTTGAAATTTCCTAGGGAATCACACCCAGTTTGTTTCAGAGCAAAGATTTTCATTCCAGGTTACTTTGATTCACACCAGGTACTCCCAAGCCTTCCATGGCAGTTTGCAGTTTGCTTTCATTAGACAATTCTTCCGCACCTATCCTCCTCCTGTCCTCTTCACTCTCCAAAATTCCCCAGCAAAAAAATCCTCCAGACATTCACAAGACAAGCTCTAAAACTGTTACAGCTATGAAATATTTCAGCTTTCATGAGGCAAAATTCAACAACAGCATTTCATCTAGTAAAACGTAACAATTAGCTGTAATGTTGTGTAGCATGCCATACATAGATATTCTGGCTTTATCAGTGTATGAACATGTGCATCTATAGAAAGATAAATGACATACTTATGTATATATACATACAGAAAGCTTAAAAATATAGATTAATCTGTGATTTTTTTAGTCTGAAACAGAAAAAAATATCAACATAGGTTATGTGTTAGATATTAGAGTTAGTGCATGCACATGCATACGCACAAACACTTTCTGACCAACAGCATAATATTGTGGTGCTTCACTCATTCACATCCAAGAAGACAAAAGTGCATCCAGAAAAAAAACCCAAAAAAACAGAAGTTAAAGCATTAGGCATCAGGCTCCAGGCCAAAGATACAGATTGCAAAAAAAAAAGAGCTGGAAGCCAAACATTGCTACGTTTGCCAGCTTTGACATATTGGGTGACAGCATAATACATTTAGCCCTAATCTAACACATAACCCCATTGTAATTAAAATCTAGCACATTTTGCACAAGGTCACATTTAGTTTTATTGACCACTGTAATGCTGGAAAAAGATTTATGAAGATGACTTGAAATGTCTCAAGTGGTAAAGCAAATAGATGTAGAATGTTTCCCACTTGAAAACCAGCTAGGTAATTGTTCTTTTCTTTCATGATTTCTGTAGAAATCTCTGTTTGTCTGATGATTGTGGTATACCAGTCAGAAAATTCTCTGTGCCATTATCACGAAGCCTGAGGTTTTTGAAATGTCAGCTATAAAGTAAGGCTATAACAGTGTGTTAGATTTTTTTTTTCTTTTTTTTTTTTTTTTTTTTAATATGTAGCTGAATTTTGTGGATATTCTAACAACTTCAGGACAGAAGCTCAAAACAATTTTTCTCCTGCCTTCTAGTGTGATTCCTCTGAGTCCTTTACTAAACTGAGCATGGATATGAGCTGGTTTTCTTTTTCCATTCTTAATATAGATGGAGTGAGTATGCTGTGAGTTGGTTAGTATCAAGATGAAAATTGAGTACTACCAATGCTGGCTTTGTGCAAGGCTAATATTTGGAAGCTGCAATCATATGTGAAGAAGTTTGAATTCTCATTTAAGAACAACATTTACATCCCTCTTTCTAGGTGTGTATGGCTTAAAGAAGCAAAGCAACAATGCTGAACATCTTTCTCATGAAACTTTAATATTACATTTGGTTCTGAATTAGGTTTGAGTACTGTGCACCTTCTGGGTTTGCTTCAGCTGATGGAAATAACCAGATTATAATGATAGTTTGGTCACTCTCTCTTTTTCTATGGTTACATTCTCAGTAACAGAAAAGGAAGCAAAAAGCAGTAGCTAATTTTCTAGCAACTATCCAGTTTCTTGAATAAATTAGTATTCTGATGATAATGATTGTCAGTATAGAATTTTTTTTTGGGGGGGGGACATTTTAAATTTCAGTATAAATTTACTAAAATGTAAAATACTCTTCAACCAAGTTTCTGTGACTTAAGGCAGTAAGAATGGATTGCAGTTTGACATGACATCACATAAATTTAGTTTTCTATATGTTAGTGTCTGCAAGTATTATGGGTATTTTCTAAGTGTGTCTGATGAGTATTTAAACTTTCATTGTAGTCAGTAGAGCTATAGGCAATTTGGTCAGTGGATCTTGGACAACTAGTCAGTTTATTTTAAAGTAGACACCTACGTTTGATCAGCTAAATCTCTATCTAGACTCCATTGTTCACAGAGACTGTGGTTTAGACTTACTATTCCATTTCTGATGCTTAGCATCATTTTACTAAAGGCCAATATTCTACATGGCTTCCAGAGCTGGGAGGCAGTGAAGCCATCTAAACCAAAAGTTCCTGAAATTCATACCAAAGGATCAGATTGTCTCATTAATCACAGTTATCTCACAATAGCTGAGTTTTGAAAACTCACCATTTGCTGGCCATTGGGCAACAAAACGTGTCAAGGGAAGGAATGGAATATAGCATAGCAAAATGATCTTCCATTGCTAAACTCTGTCTTTCTCTAAGGCTAAGAGTTTTCACTTAGGTAGTTACCATGGCTCAGCTGCCATTAAGTAAATTTTTAAGCAATAATAAATTGTTACATATCTGAGTTTACAGTGAATATATATATATAAAAAAAAATGAAAATAATGTGCAGACTAACACTGAATATTGATTCTTGAGAATTATTTTTTTAGAAGAGAAATCTGCAGATTTTGTGTATCTCAGCTTCAATACTTAATGTTGACAGTCTCAGCTTCAAAAGTGTACCACCACTGAGGCAAAGAACTCGTTAAAAAAATTATCTTTGTAATTATGTTTACTCAGGAAATAAATTTTAATGGAAGGAAATCTGGAACAGATCCAGTATATGGACCACAGTACCTTGACTGGTGGCTACAAAATGGCTCTAAAGCAAAGACCATATGGATGGTCTAATGATAATCACTGAAGATGAGGGATGCTGGATTGTTGTAGGGGATGTATTGTAATTCTGAAACCTGCTGCCAGAAAGGCAACTGTAACCAGAAGTAATGAACCATTCGGTACTGTTTAAAAGCAGGGAAAACTGGGAAATTCTACTAAGAGAGTCACAGGCATTGTCAAAACACCAACAGTGCAGCCATGTTACAGATAAAGTGGCAACACAGCAATCACACGCAAGTCAAAAGACATCACAGAAAGGTAGAATAATAGCAGAGGGATTGGAGACAAGCTGCTAGCTAAACTTTGGTTTGGGCTTCATTTAAGTCTCCAGGGAAGATTGCTTCATTTAAGTGACTAAATGTTGTGGGCTAAACTTTAAGGAATTATATCACTCTACAGAAATAATAAGCTTCTCTGGAAGGTGGTACACAATGCCCAAATTCTGTCTCGCCAGGAAGTGTTCCCAGAAGGATCTCTACTGACGGCAGTTTAACTGTGCAATCCTGTAATGTGGTATCGGCATTGGCAGTAACAGGTTGTAAGCTTTGCAGTGAGTTTGCAAGGACTGAGGACTGAGGCTTGTCAGCCTTGCTCTGTCTGAGTATTTCTTGACCCGGTTGGAGCTTTGTTTTACTTGGTTTATCTGTGACAGCAATTTCTTGAATTAACCAGTTGTCTATAATTATTTTGATTTAATTTTGTTTATCATGCATCAAAACAAACAGTTTTATATAGGGAACAATAATAAGCAGTTATTCTATGCAGAATGCATTAGTTATGACTAACATAATGAGGATGTGTTGAGAAATGCAGGCCTTGTAAAATAGCAGAGGCCTTGAGAAGTGGAGACATGGGATGCAGCAGAGAGGAGGGCGGGCATGGGCTGATAAGGGATGGGGCAAAGACCTGGCACTGGAGACCTCACAGCTATAAACAACTCACCAATGGTCAGTTAAAGAAATGCAGACACGAAGCCGGACAAAACTGATTTTAGAGGTAGTTGTGGTTTAAGCCCAGCTGGCAGCTAAGCACCACACGGCCACTCACTCACGCTCCCCCAGCGGGAAGGGAGAGAGAATCAGAAGGGTAAACATGAGAATACTCGTGGGTTGAAATACGGACAGGTTAATAAGTAAAGCAAAAGCTACACACACAAGCAAAACAAAACAAGGAATTCATTCACACTTCCCATCGGCAGGCAGGTGTTCAGCCATCTCCAGGAAAGCAGGCCTCCATCACGCGTAATAGTTACTTTGGAAGCCAAATGCCATAGCTCCCAACATCTCCCTCTTCCTCCTTTTCCTCTTAGTTTTTATTGCTGAGCATGATGTCATATGATACGGAATGCCCCTTGGGTCAGTTGGGGTCAGCTGTCCCAGCTGTGTCCCCTCCCAGCTCCTTGTGCCCCCCCAGCCTAATCACTGGTGGGGTGGGGTGAGAAGCAGAAAAGGCCTTGACTCTGTGTAAGCACTGCTCAGCAGTAATGATAACATCCCTGAATTATCAACACTGTTTCCAGCACAAATCCAAAACATAGCCCCATACTAGCTACTATGAAGAAAATTAACTCTATCCCAGCCAAAACCAGCACAAGGGTAACAAAGAGAATACAGAAGTAGTGTCTAACATATATAAAAGGGACCATATATAGTAAAAAACAGGTGTAACATGGATCAAGGGAGAGAGCAAAGGTATAAAAGTGTGCTACAAAACATATAAAAATGACCCCAGGTTGATCCTGGAAACCATCGACATCATATTCCTCCCAGTGAAAGACTCTGGGTGCTGACGACTAGCCATAATACCCCCATCAGCATTGCCAGAATGAAACCACTGACCCTAGGATCCAAAAGAGCAGTGGGATGGTGACCATAATCCCAGGAATAGTGGTAGAAACTAAACAGCATGTATAACAAATTTACTTGCATCATTCTTCTTTCTTCTTTCTGTATATTAGTTCTGGACTAATAACAATTAGATTCTTAAAAGATTTCAGTTACACTGACAATAACTTCTTGGCCTTACATATGTCTAAGGTGTACTTCCTCTTCGCCCATAAACAAGATTTTTAACATAACAATGTGCAGACTTGATAGAGTAATTATTCAAACTTTATGTACATTTCATACCTTCATTATGATAATATCAAAATGGGCTGGCCGTTGAAAAGACCTTGATTTTTTATTGGATATGTATGATGTTCAGTGTCAGATGAATAACAAGATTTCCTCTTTGTGTGAAATGTTGAAGGTTTAGAATTTGTTTTCTATTCCATAATTAAATGAAATCAAGATCTTAAGAAAAAAGCTACAAAAATTATTGAAAAAAAAATCATTGTTTTGTGGTCAAACCTTTTTCAGATCTGGGAAAACCTCATGTGCTGTCTGATTCTTACATTTCGTCATGATATTAATTCATAAGGGTGCATTTCTTTATCTTTCTTTTTTTTGTTGTTTTGATGACAGATTCCATCTTTGAAATCAGGAATGTTCTCTCAAAGTCCTCAACTATGTTTAGTGCAGAAAAATTATCATTCCAGTGAATTACTGACCGGTAGCTTTTGCTGATATCATGTACAGTACATTTGAGAGAAGCCTTAGAAGCAAGAAAAAGAGTTGGATGCACATGGAGACAAGTCTGTTGCACATAGGAACTGTCTCTAACAGAGTTCAACCATAATTGCAACTATTTTAGAGGGACCTTAACTCGATAATATATTTTCATCACCCACCAGGAACAGAATAGAACATTTCAGACTTTTTTCTTCATCAACTTTCCCTATTGAGCCCTATGTAAGTACCAAGGAACGGCTAGCTGATAGAGGGCTAAAATTGCACTAGTGTAAAAGGTGTTCTTTGCCTGGATTTGGAAAGGAGTTAAAAACCTTTGAGGGATTTACCTTAAGAGGATATTGAGCATTTCATTAGTCATGGGGTAGTGTGAAGGTCTTGGCAGCCTTGCACATACGAGTAAGTGAAAATTAAGAGTTAAATTCATTCTACATTTAGACATTAACTGAAGTATTATAAGTCTGGCTGTTTCAAATTGTCTCATGTGTCATCAGAGAGAGAAGTCTTCCTCCAGAGAGATCTAAGATCTAAATTATTTTCAAAGCATACTTCTCTTCGTATTTACTGTAAGCAAGGTTTAAGATAACTAACAAAGACAGCTCCTTAAAATGTTAATGTTGGATGAAATTAATCCAAGTGTAAGGTTGGCTATCAGGTTAAGTCCTGGTAAATTAAGGCTATGAGGATATCAGCAGTGCTCAGTATGGTGGATTAAGTGCTAAAGTCATTATAGAGGTTGAAGCTCATCATCATGTGCAAAATAAGTGAAAGTGTGGCTTTCTAGGGCATAACTTCTAATATGATTCAACACCAGGTATATTACAGGCTGATACAGTGAAGTTGACTTCAATTTGAAAAGAATGTGCCTATCTCAGTGTAGTATTAACATACCTAATAGGGTCTGGTCATTCTGTACCCTGTGGTTAAATGTTGTGATCTGTGCTGTTTCACATCCTACTTGTTTAGAACACAGGTGAATCTTGCAGATGACCCAGTATAAGACTCAAATTTCTAAGTGTCTTAGGAATGCGAGAAAATGGTTTTTAATGCTTGTTAAAGTATATCCAAGTCCTTTGTTTTTGTCCCTAACACCCTCCCTTTACTAGTTGTAATCATCAGATTTTGAGAAATGTACTAATATTTAGTTCATTTTCAACCACTGAGGAACTAAACCATAGGCACACGAAAAAAAAAAAAAAAAAAAAAAAAAAAAAAAAAAAAAAGAACATGGGAATCGAACTCCCATTTGTCTGAAAAACTTTCATTAATCATTTCCCACTGTTTTTATAAGATGTCATATATGTATTGAAAAAGAGATTTATTGTAACTTGAATCACACAATCTGATTTTTTCATGACCTTACCACAGACAGTCTTACAAGGGCTCTGGATATGTGAACAATGATCTATGGATGCATGCAGTAGTGCAGCTGAGATTTCCTAGAGCAATGATTAATGTTGGGTTCAGTCTGTCCATTGTAGATCCTCTACCGTGGCATGAGCACTATATTCTGAAATCCAGAACAATGTTGTAAATGTACAATCGTAGCAGCACTTGGTATGATAGCACTGAAGAGAGTTGCTAGCTGTAATTAATTACCATTTATTTTAATGGTGTTATGGTGTAGTTAAAACAATAGGAACAGATTAGTCTAGGACCTCAATTAAAACACTCTATCAAAATGTTAGCTCAAGCCAAAAACAACCAATCATGAACAAAATTAGTATATTGGATTAAAATGCTCCTGAATTCTGAGAATTAGTATTTGGACCGGAATCCAATACAAACATCAGATGTTTGAGTTGTGTGAAGTCTGTCTCCACTGCAGGCAAAAAACATAACTCAGTCCTTCCTTTTTAATAGATTTTCAGAAATGTTTCTCCAAGACACAGTAGGTGCATGATCCCATTCCTACTTGTACCTCTCACTCTCTTGAGCCTGCCAACAGCGGCAGTACTCATGTTTCTGGAAGATGTCCCACCGCTGCGCTCATCCTTTTGTCTGCTCTGTCATATTCTAAGGAATATCATCAGTAAAGGGTTTTACAGGCTATAAGATGAAAGAGCTTGTCCAGAGTGACTCTCTGGAGATACAAGTTCATTGTTCTGACTTTCAGTATTCATCTGAACTTTAGTACTGCTCTTCTCTAACACAAGATCCTTTCCACTTTCACAGAATCATAGAATAGTTTGGGTGGGGAAGGACCTTTAAAGGTCATCTAGTCCAACCCCTCTCCCACCCCCCACATATCTAAATATCCAGGTTCCCCTTTTTGGTACATAACATCCTGTTTGAATTCATGTATTATACCTTCAGTACTGAGATCATGGATGCATACTTACAGTCTTATTTGTTGTGTCACTCAACAGCCTCCTTTTTGCATTTCTGTTCCTTGTCAGCCTCCTCTTTACCTCATTCCCTGTCCTGCACCTAAACACTTTCATCTCCCATACATTCTCTCACCCAGGTGCAGGTCTTCCTCCAGAAACCAAGACATGAACTCTTTCTCCTCAAATACAGAGTAGTTCTGTCTGAGGAAAGGGCAAACCTCAGAAACCGCTTTGCCCCTGAATGCAGGACATTGAACAGGCTCTGTCATAACAAGCTGATTGTGTTTCTAATTTGGAAGGTTTATGACTTTTCTGTTGCTAAAGCCAGGTGGTAAGTTTATATTTAAGAATTATACTCCTCTACCCCTGCACTTCACATCCCTAAAATCACTGAATCATAAACTTGGTGCCTGCATCTTGGAACTACTTGATCTGACCTGCCCTGCTAGGAGGAATTTGTAATTTGGACAGCATCCACACCTACAATCCCACCTAAAATAATTATGCACTCTGGAAAGCAGCTGTTGCTCAGAATCTGTTGTCTACAAGGCTTAGCCTGGTTCCAATTTATTATTGGAGTTTTACAGTCAGAAATGCTTTTGGTCATCTGGACTGATGTATGTCTCAGGCCAAGATCCGTCTCTTAAAACAATACATTATGCTTATTGTAATAAAACCCCTGATGATTCACAAAGACTGGATACTCTTGATTTGCAGACATCAAGGTATGGGAATTCTGCAACTTGTCTAGGTTAAGCAGCTAGCTAATAGCTTATGCGTTCAAAAAGTTGTGCCTAGCTGGGATTAGAGAGATCCCTGGGATCTTCACAGAATCAAAAATGGTTGAGGTTTGAAGGGAACTCTGCAGGTCAACTGGTGCAGCCCTGCTGCTTAAGCAGGGACACCTAAAGCCAGCTGCCCAGGACTGTGTCTGGATGGCTTTTGAGTATCTCCAGGTGGGACTCCATAATCTCTCTGAGCAACCTGTGCCAATGCTCAATCACCCTCATAGTAAAAATGTGTTTCCTGATGTTCAAGGGAACCTCCTCTGTTTCAGTTTGTGCCCATTGTTCCTGGTCCTGTCACTGGGCACCACTGAAAATTCAGAGCCTGGCTCCATCTTCTTTGCACCCTCCCTTCGGATACTTACATGCATTGATACAATCCCACCTGAGCCTACTCTTCTCCAGGCTGAACAGTCCCAGCTCTCTCAGCATTTCCTCATAGGGGAGATGCTCCAGACCCTTCATCATCTCTGTGCCCCTTCACTGGACTCTTCCCAGTAGATTCATGTCTCTTTTGTACCAGGGAGCCCAGAACTGGATACAATACTCCAGGAGATTCCTCAATGGTGCTGAATAAAGGGGAAGGATCTCCTCTCTAGACCTGCTGGCAATACTATGTATAATGCAGCCAAGAATTCCATTCACATTCTTTGCAGCAAGGACACTTTGCTGCCTCATGTTCAACCTGGTGTCCACCAGGACCCTCAAGTCCTTTCCTGCCAAGCTGCTTTCCAGTTGGGTGGCCCCAGCATATATTACTGCATGGAGTTTTTCATCCCCAGGTGCAAAACTTTGCACTTCATGAGGTGCAAAGGAATCTCAAAAGGTTCCTGTCAGATCATTTCTCCTGCCTGTCGAGGTCCTGCTGGATGGCAGCATGTCCCTCTCTGTATCAGTCACTCCGTCCAGCTCGGTGTCATTTGCAAACTTGCTGAGGGTACTCTCGGCCCCATCATCCAGATCAGTAATGAAGATGTTGAGCAGGACTGAACGCAGTATTGATCCCTGGGAGACACCACCTTTTACTAGACTTTGCACCACTGATCAACACCCTCTGGGCCCAGCCATTCAACCAGTTTTAAATACACCTCACTGTTTGCTAATCCAACGCATACATCAACAGCTTATCTGTAAGGATCTTACAGGAGACCATGTCAAATACCTTCCTGAAGTCCAGGTAGACAATATCCACTGCTCTCCCCTCATCTACCAGGCCAGTCACTTCATCATAGAAGTTTATCAGTTGGTCAGGCATGACTTCCCCTTGATGAAGCAATGCTGATGACTCCTCATGATTTTCTTGTCCTTAATGTGCCTGGAAATGGTTTCCAGGATTTGCTGCTCCATCACCTTCCCAGGGAACAAGGTGATGCTGACTAACCTGTAGTTCTCTGGCCCTTCTTGAAGATGGGGGTGTGTCCTGGTTTTGGCTGGGATAGAGTTAATTCTCTTTCTAGTAGCTGGTATACTGTTATGTTTTGGATTTATTATGAAAAGAATGTTGATAATACACTGATGATTTTAGTTTTTGCTAAGTAGTGTTTACACTAAGTCAAGGATTTTTCAGCTTTTAATGCCCAGCCAGCAAGAAGGCTGGAGGGGCACAAGAAGTTGGGAGGGGACACAGCCAGGGCAGCTGACCCAAACTGGCCAAAGGGGTATTCCATACCATGGGATGTCATGTCTAATATATAAACTGGGTTTAAACCATGACAGGGTGAACATTTTCTTTCCTCCAGTCTTTGGCTACTTCTGCCAGTGGACATCTTCCACTAGATCAGGGTGCTCAGAGCCCCATCAAACCTGACTCTGAACACTTCCAGGGATGGGGCATCCACAACTTTTCTGGGAACCTGTTTCATTGTCTTACCACCTTCATCATAAAAACAATTCTTCCTTATGTCCAGTCTAAGCCTACCCTCTTTCAATTTAAATCTGTTGCCCCTTGTCCTGTCCTTAGAGTCCTTGGTCTTTCTCTGTTTTTCTTTTAAGTTCTTTTTATATATTGAAAGGCCACAATAAGGTCTCACCAAGACTTCTCTTCTCCAGGCTGAACAACCCCAGCTCCTTCAGCCTTTCTTCACAGGAGAGGTGTTCCAGCCCTCTGGACCCATTCAAACATGTCCATGTCTTTCTTGCACTGGGTTCCTCTGACTTCTTATTCGTAGGGATGGAGGTCTCTTGAGCTTGGAGGCTGTCATCCTCTAATTATTAACCAGTTTGCATGGGTCCCTCTTCCCTTTAGGCCTTTATCCCATGGGACACTTCTAAGCAGATCTTTGAAGACACCAAAGTTTGCTCTCCCGAAGTCTGTGACTATGAGCGTGATTTTCACCCTCCACCCTGCCCTCAGAATCCTGAACTCCACCATTTCAGGGTCACTGCAGCCAAAGCTGCCTTTGATCTTCAGACCCCAAAGAGCCCCTCCTTGTTGGTGAGTATGATCTTGCCATGATCTTTAATGTTAGCTCACAAACATGTCTAAACATGTAAAATCAACAGCAATTTTACATTTTCTTCTTGATTTCTGATCAAAATGTTTAACAGAATCAGTCCTAGTATTGATCCCTGTAAAAATCCTGTCCTAGTAATAAATATTTTTTGGAATGTTGATTATCCATTTCTTAATCAAACTAACTTCTGCTTTTAACATTACAGCTTTTTTTCTATCATTCTGAAGTTTTCTTCTTATCTTCCTTTTTACACTCCTGAATAATTTTCTTGTGCTCCCAGATTTCAGTGATCCAGCAGCAAAAAGTCCAAGAACTCTGATCTGCAGCTTGCTTACTCTGTTCTCTTCTATCACATTGATGGAACAAGGATAATTAGAATATAAAAGATTACCCTGCACCTATCCAAATCTCCTCCCCCCCCCCCCCCCCCAAGCCAATTAGTATTTCCTGAGTGCCATTGTCTTGTGCTAAAGGAACAGCTTGCAGAGTGTGTGGCTTACTATACAAGAAAGGAAAGAATGAAATAATATTTTGCCCCATTTCACACAGAGGATTAAGGCACATAGAACAAAAAACTAATGCACGAGTTTGACAACCACTGATTTTTTAACTATGAGAAATTAAAAACACTACAAACTTCTTCTCTTAACCTAGATCTCATTCAGGGTCACAATGTCTTGCTCAGAATATTGTAATACAGTTAAAAATAGCCGAGAGACTATTTAATACTTATAGAGAGATATCATAAAAATAATAATAAAAAACACACGAAAATGTGTGCTTAAGTAGGAAATTACATTTTTTGAAATTTATAGAATGGATGAAAAATTCTCCTTATTTTTTCACTAGCACTAAGGAACAGATATTTTAGTGTAAAACCTTAGTGAGAAATATACAGGGATAAGTATTAACTTTGAATATATGTATGACTTGAAGTGATTCCAGTTTTCACCATACCATTGATGGCTCTGATCAGATTGGATCCATTTCTTTGTAGTGGTAAACTGTGAATATTCATTTTACAAAAGAAAGGAGAGAAACAAAAATTATCCGCATCCTTCTATTTAATTTTATGTTATCTACCATAATGAAATCATGCTTTTGAAATAATTTTATGACAACTTTTTTTTGGGTAACTACAATTACAATAATAATTTGGCTGATAAACACACTTATCCTACTACTCTACACTGATGCAGAATAGACCGTAGACAGAAACAGAGACAACAGTTAGGAAAGGAACTTCCTCATAATAATAGTTTTCACATAAATGTATCAGAATTCCCAGTAGCAAACTTACCTTCACCAAACCAGGCTCTTCGTTCTTTTGTTTGGGCAAAAGAGCACTGAGAGGAAAATGTGAGTAAGTAGTGAGCAAATGTCGTGGTAGAGACGGACACAACAAGTAATAGATCACACAAAATGGCTACTTTATTGTTCTAACACACCTTTTTATACCCTTCTTTAGAGTATGTGTTAGTATATGATTGGTTTGGTTAGTAACTAACAATTCATGATTGGTGAGTTGGTTAGGACGGTTCTTCTTATCACTATCTTGTTTTTGTACCGGTCTTCTCGGATCTTTCCAGACTCTTCAAGGATATACTACAAGCTGCTCGAGGTCGCGCTGTTCTCGAACTGTCAGGAATTCCGTAGATTCGTTACATTCCCCGACAAGCAAACACTGACATCACTCAAGCAAGAGTGCCTTAGCACAGCTCAGCTCAGCTGAAAGCTAGGTATAATTCCTTATGTAGACTGCCAGTAGAGTTCAACACAGAACAGGAAATGTTGCTTGGAGGATAAAGAAATCCTCTATTCTTCTTCATATACGAAGGCTGGATAGTATCTTTACATTACACAGGTGTACAGGCTATTGGAGAGCTCTTTCCATCCAGCTATCTTCTCATTCATAGTGTGAGTGACACACAACTCAGGAGTCCTGCATGCAGTTTGTTATTACTTCCTCCCTAATGCCATTCAGTACAAATGAAGACTCATAGCACAAGAAAAATCACTGCAGTTGACTGAGCCATGAGAAACCAATTTCATTAATAATGGGAATTTTCTGAAAACCTTTCTGCTTCACATAGTTTTAAATGGGTTTGTTTTCCATAGTTCATCACATTTCCTGCTGTATCCAAGCTGACAATTTTATAGGTGTTTTTTTTTGTTTAGGGTTTTTTTTGGGGGGGCGGGGGGGGGGGGCGGTGTTCTGTTGGTTTTGGTCAACATAGACCTTGTCAAATACCATGTTCTTCAAAGAAATTTAACAATATGTTTGGAAAATACAAAATACTTGATACAGCTTTCATCTTTCATCTAATTATATAATTGTTAAAACGTCATTAGAACTGCAGCAGAAAACATGGTGAAAAATGGAAAATCACTGCCATTATTATTCATAAAAAATACAGATTTTTGAAAAGAGCTTCTTTTCTAACAACATCTTTCTTGCATGAAAATTGATGTCTGTTTTTCCCATTATTGTGGTACAGTTATTTATTGCTTACCTCACGTATTATAAATGATGAATTACATTAAGCATAAAATTTAAAAAATGATATAAACAATTACCTAAATATCCTCTTGCTTTAGAAGAAGACATTGCTATCTTTACTGAAATGTAATTATTTTTCTTTTCCTTTATCAAGGATTAGTACTTTCTTTTAATTTTTCCAATGTTTTCTTACAGAAAAGAAAAATAATTATGCTATAAGGTTTCCTGTTAATTGAGTAATCAAAGGTTTATTGTCATAACAGTCTTCTCATGTTGAAGTCTTTAACTTAACAGCTTACATTATTGCAGTCTGGTCTATACAAACATATCACTGCCTTATCTCCATCTGTGACTGGTAGGTTTTATTTCTGGTATTGCGGATTGTTGTTTTTCTCCATTCATTGAATCAGGTAAGAGTAACTTTTGGGGGGTTGTGTTGTTTTGTTTTGTTTTGTTTCTGTTGACACCTTCTTACACTCAATTTCCTTTCCAGTCCAAATAGTCCATATTCCTAGCTTGCTCCCTCCACACTGTCTGAGTCTGCCAGTTGGGATTATTTCAAATAGATTTCATTATTTTCCAGTGTTTTAAAGTGGACAGATTCTGTTCTCAGTTCTACCTCACTTGAACAGAAGGAAACTCCATTAACACGAAACGTGCTAGCCTATACAGAAATGATCAGACAGAGAGTAACTGTGTGTACAGGGTATATTGACGTCTTGGTTTTGTCTAAATTCTGTCTGAAGTTTGGATATGATGTGGTCCTTTCATAGTGTACTAAGATTTTATTAGAATTGAAGGAATTGATTGTAAACAAAAGTATTTTTATTCATAAAGTGGTTCCAGTAACAAAAATGGACTATGAATTTCTCCTTCATCTTGCTGCCCTTCCCTGTTTCTGTTTGCCTGATGTTCCCCAAGTTCTGCTACTGCAACCGCTTGCCGGGCTACTGTGGGAAGCATATCTGAGCGCTAACGTGGGTTAAACTTCATGCGGGAAAAGGAGTGCTAATAAAACAGGTCACAAACAAGCCCAGTGGCAGTAGTGGGGAGGGAGGGGAGGAGAGGATACAGGGGGAGTGATAGTCAACCTAGGACATTTGGTGGACAGAGGACAAGGACCTCCTGAAGGGTATCAAAAACTGGTACACTGAGAGCGTGTACTCTCCAGGCTTAAGTAGGCTTCGGTCTTGACAAGAAGGTGCTAGATGTTAATGCAGATTTTCCAAATTTTTCCTGTTGTTCAATAAGCAGTGAGAGGATGAGTTCTTCAGGGTCTTAGCTGTCATTTCTGTTAAAGGCTGAGCAGGTCGTTAATGTTTCTAATTAACACACTGAGGTAAGTCCTGATAAGATTTCTTCACAAGCTTTGAAAAGTCCCTCAAAGTATTTGCCTATGTTTTCTTTTTGCTGTTGTTGTGGTTTATCTGAATATCTCCAAAAATCAGAGTTTATGCGTGTGCCTCTTGTAGCTGAAAGCAGAATATGTCCTGCATGCAAATAATGCAAAATATTTTCCTATTGCTGCAAAGAGTCAGAAACTGTAATTTGGAAGTGTGAAGTATCCTAGTAGTTTTCATGGGCAATAACCAGGTGCTAGGGATAATGATATTTCCCATTAGCTTGCTCATCAAAGTAGAGAAGCAAGGAAAAAGGTAGGCTTTATTATGAATCGTGGAATGCACTTCCCAAGATGAAAGTCAGTTCTAGTCTAAAGATAAGTAAAATTTGGAAGACCAATTCAACAGACGGGAATTTGTATATTGATTAGGATGGAGACAGTAACCAACCAAATATACATGGCACATGCTACCAATCCTAAGAAAAGCTGTAGCGAGGCAGAAGTTCAAATGGAGCAAGCTCAGCATAATATTTGAGGCAGTGATATTTATACCAACTTGTTTACGACTTACAGCGCTACAGAATTACCTAATCTCCATCTGCTTATCTCAGAAACAGAAGAACAGAAATAGCAGACTACCAGACATGCAAACCATTTTTACTGGCACCCATATGTCATTCTTGAAAAAGGAAGCATCAAAAGTGCAGAACACACACGTATCCTAGTGCTGCTACAGAGAAAACAAACACACACCAAAAAAAGCCTGCTTATCATATCTTAAAATGAGGCTAAAAAAATGCCAAAGAGTTTAACCAAGCCCTTAATATAATTGTCCGAGCATTGCATTTCACCACCAACTATGGACAGAATTGTAAAATACTTATTCCTATAGTCAGAGGAGTGTAAAACATGTAAAACAATCGTATGGATCAGTAGAGGAAGAAAGGCTGTTCAGAGAGCTACACCTTGTCAAAGGAAATAGGTGAAGTATTTAAAACAAGCCAATATTGAGAAAGAAGTATGTCTGATCTTGTTTTCCTAAATGACACTCCACTTTTAAAAATTTGGGAATGTTTTTCTACCTACATGCAGGTAATTAATAGAGATGTACATTTCACTTATATAAGGTCTCTTTGCACTGCGATGTCAGAGTGACGGACATTACCCGGATATAAACATAATTTACAATGCTTGTAAAATAGATCCCAGGCTACCAGCATTGTTTTCATGTATGTGCAGTATCCTGGTCCTAGCACTTTCCTCTTGTTTCAGTGAAGATAAAAGTTTAATTACTGAAGCATCAATTCCATTGTTTATATTGAACTCAAGTCAAGAAAACAAAATTAATCAGCAATTACAAATGACCTTTGCTCCCTGTATAGTATTCTAGACTAGAGGGTTATTTGGAGATTAAATAATCCCTTGTTTGGAAAGAAAGTAGATTCCCACATTCATCATATGAATATGTAAAGTAATTTATTCTGAATGAGACTGTATCTGTCTTTCATCATCAGATGAGATGAAATGTACACCAGTAAAATAATCTGTAAGCTTGTTAATAATAATAATGATAATAATCATAACAACAACAGCTATTACAAAGCCTTTCATCCACTAAGAGTTATATAGATCATTATAATTCTACTCACAAGTTGTATTAATTAAAATGGTTTTAAACTGGACAAACCGGAGAAAGACTATTAAACAGCAAGCATAAAAAAATAAACAAGAAAAGTTTTGTCATCTACCAGGCTTGCTTCTGGGGTCTGGAAGAGAACTTATGGAAGTATCATATACATCTGCTCAGTTATTTCACTTAATTAACTACTCACATACTACAATTTTTGCAGGAGACTGGATACTAGACTAAATGAACCTTTGCTCTGACTCAAGTACTGGCCATTCTTACATTAGGAAGACCAGACCATTGCTGAAGGAGCTGGCATCCCTCTATTTGCTTTTACAAGCTGAGTGTTTTGGATCAACTCCAAAAAAAAAAAAAAAAAAAAAAAAAAAAAAAGACTTAAACCTCCAAAAAGGGTAGTGGTGAAATTTAGGTAGTTAAGCTGCAAGTTTCTGCTATTAGCAGCTCCACGTTCATCTCCTGCTAAAACCTGAAGGCACATGCAATTCATTGCTACATCAGGCTGCTAGGATATCCACGACCCATGAGATAGAGATCCTCCACAGAAGGACCTCAGTTTTAATAGGATGGAGCAGCCGGTGTGCAGCATACACCTCAGTCTGAGTAGGCTGCAGA
This sequence comes from Astur gentilis, assembly GCF_929443795.1. Classification (NCBI taxonomy): domain Eukaryota; kingdom Metazoa; phylum Chordata; class Aves; order Accipitriformes; family Accipitridae; genus Astur; species Astur gentilis. The sequence continues at coordinate 48,392,321 of NC_064881.1, read as the reverse complement.
AATGAGGGGTAGGGCTCATCAATCTCACCTGACTTCCAGTGCAGGCACCTACATTTGAACTGGTTATCTGTGCTCCCATTATCATCAGTAGAGATCTGATCAATTCAGTTAATGGAGTTTAGGATGCAATTCCTCTGAACAAATGTAGGCATCTGTTCAGGATGAGATAAATCACACCCTAAATTCCATTGTCTATATTACTAGAGCTTCCCTGACAGTAAAGAGAACTGAAAGTGACTTGCTGAAATGCACATTAGCACCCACATTTAGTCAGATGAATCCTGTCTTAAGGGATGCCTCCTGAAGAACTCAGTATTATAAATGTTCCAAAAATGTGCTTCACCCACCCTGATAGGACCAAGCAATCACCAAATGGCTGCTCTCTTTTCATCTTGTAAAGACAAAGTGGACTTTCTTCTAATTTATTTTCTCTGCATTGTGGTCGAAGAAGAGATGACACCTGAGACAGAAATTGGGAGAAATCACAATATGTAGCTATCCACAAACAAACACACTAGCCATGTGAAAATGTGGGGTCACGCCACTCTCAGAGAAGAAACACATTTTGTTCTGACTTCTCCAGGGGGAATATTACACTCTTGGAATAGGGCTAAATAATTTTTCAGGGTTTTACCACACATATGCAGCTGCCTTTAGAAAATCCGGCCAGCATCATTTCCAACAGGCTGACTTGCATTACAGTGTCTATGCCCATGGCACAAACAGGCTGAAAGCATTGCTAAGTAATTATACAATGTAGGGAGCTCTGAGATGGACTGATCTAAGGATCTGAAGTAGCACATCATGTCTGGCAAGCGGAGGGTCAAGCCCTTAGCTCAAATACTTCAGCACCTTCTGCCACACAGTGTGGCAGATTGAAGCTATATTTGTGCTCCCATGACACTTGTACTGATCCATACCCAATATCCTTTGAGGCTTGTGTAAATTGCACTGCCTGATAACATGGTAACAACTCAGAGTTCAGCTGAGCGTATTGAAAAAAAATGGTCACATTTCCATTAGGCCATATAGTCTTATTGGATATGTATACTAGAAGAATAATTTCATCTGTGTTTTCATCTCTCCTTTCTTCCCCCCCTACCCTTTTTCCTCCTTAATTCATGAGGCAGTAAAAGAATTTTGAAGACAGTATTTTTTCAGCTGCCATGCTCACCCTCCATTAATGTGTCTATATTTTGAAAACTAGAAAGACTCAGGAAGTGAATAGCAATAATTGTTATATTCATTAAGGTTGAAATAAAAAAAAAATAAAATTAAATTAAAAAATGAAGCTAAGCTATGGCTGGATGTGCAAAGACATAAATATCACTCAGTATTTAACCAGAGCTCATGTTGTCTGGTGTAAAAATCCAATAAACCTCCCTCTTTAAAGGCAAGTTATTTACAGTGTTTTTCCTCCCTTAGGGGATACATTTACAAGCTCAATGCCAATAATTCTAGGCAGAAAACATTGTGATTACATCTGAAAATAGTGTTCAGCAACAGATGAATTAGCTGTCCTCTTTGCTGGCAGATAACTCTATTTGTGTTCCCATAGCTATTGTTTTAGTTAAAAAGTAATTTTAACAGGGATTAGATGAACACAATGTCATAGAGGCATAGAAAAACTTTGGCTGGAAGGGGTCTCTGGATGTCGTATGGTTCAACCTACTTATCAAAGCCAGGCTGGTTTCGAAGTTAGATCCACAGACATCCAAATATCAGAGCTTTAGGGGTTCTGAGTATCTGTCCAAGACCTGTAACTGTCATTAGCTCAAATTCCGGTTTTAAGACTAATTTGTATAAAATTCTTTTTGGTTTGTTATCCAATCAACCTTCACTAAAGGATGTGGAAAACTGATTGTAGGGGGCACTGCTACTGCAAGGTCTGGAACAACCTATACCTCTGGCTTAGTCTCACACTGATTTTGAGTTTCCAGATTTGTTTCTGGAATGCGTTTCTGATTTGTACTCAGCAAAAGGAAAGTCTTATATCACAAGACCTAAACATCAGCCTGTGAGTAAGAGCATGAGATCTAGAGTGAATATTGGTCGAGTCCTGAGGGAACCTTTCTCTACTGAATTTGGGTTTGATATCATTCTTAACATGCAAAGCTTAAGGATGAGATAATGATGCCTAAGGTGCCTCTGAACAAAACCGGGTTATGTTATTCACACTCCTGTTGAGAAATGCACATCTAGGCAAGCCTGAGAATCAATGGAGACCAACTACATGACTTCAGCTGTTTTCATTATCCTTATATCTAGTTTCCAACTGTGCCACAGGTGCACTTGGCAATAAACCTAGTTTGAAGGCACACTGTGAATGTTTTGAGCTAATACAAGAGCAGAATGTCACCTCTCCTTTTGCAGGCCCTGATGCAGAGTAGTCATTCCCAAAATGCAGGTTAGGTTGTGACAGAAGCTAATACCAGAGTAGTGGGATATGAGAGTATATTGGGTTTATATGGAAAGGTTTTGGTAGTGGGGGGGCTTCGGTGAGAAGAGATCAGGGGCTGCCCCCATGTTGGACACAGCTGGTTCCAGCCAGCTCCAAAATGGACCCACCACTGGCCAAAGCCTATTTCATCAGCAAACTGGTGGTGCCTCTGTGACAACATATTTTAAAAAGAGTGAAAAACACTGTGTAGCAGTTGTGAGAGAGAGGAGTGAGAAAAAAATGAGAAAGAAACAACCCTGCTTTTTCGTCTTATTTTCTCCTGCTGTCCTGTCAAGGAGGAGTAGTGAGAGAGTAGCTAGGTGGGCATCTGGCAGTCAGCCAAGGTCAAACCCACCACAGAGACTCTGAAATAAACTTCAAGAACAGATAGCAGACCAAGGGCATAGATTAACGTGAAGCTGTTCCTGCTGACTGTCTTCAGAATCAGTCTCTTACTGACCTCAAAAATAACGTGACAAAAATGTCATGAAACCCCGGTCCTTTTGAAGTCTCCATCATTAGTCCTGTCACCTCCGCTGGTGACAGGTAGTGTGGTTTTGAAGGCTATCATCCCTAGCTCTTGGATACTAGCTCCATAGTTTAGATACAGGCAATGGCAACATGAAGGATTTAAACTCGTTTTGATATAGAGTAAAAGAAATTAATATTTAAAAAAGCACCACTGAAATTCAGGTGTTTTGGTTGGTTGGGACAAATTGAAAGCATCACACATGGTTCACTTAAGTGAAAACAGGCTTTTTCTCCTCAGCCTTTTCTTGAAGTCAGGAATACTGAAGAAATCTACGCTTTCAAGAAGTGCCACTTTTTTTTTTGTTGTTGTTTTTTTAATTATTATTTACAAAGACAAGTCCTGTTCAAGTATTATGTAAAATTCTTGCTTAATTCCTTTATTTAGTCTTAGTTCCTCTTTTTAGTCTTAGTTTCTCATGTTTGCGGTGATGGCATATCTGTCAGAAAGAATTAAAAGAAAATATTTATAAATGTGAAGGAATTACCTACAAACATATAAAGGAGGTACATGTTTTGTGTGATTACATAGTAAAAATACAATACCTCAAACCCCTTACCCACGTAAGAAAACCTTACTCATAGGACTAATCTTCCTGATTTACACAGTGTCACAGCATGTGCAAGGAAGACACAGGAGAGAAACTTTTTTTAGGATTGGGGCCTCAAGTGACCCTGGTGATTGCTTTCTCCTTTGGCAGTAAACTTTTGTGAAAATAAATTGCCCAATCTACAATTTGTCCCTATAGTGTTCCACTGTTTACGGATCATTTACAACACTCTTGTGAGCACCTTGCTAAAAGTACTTTGAAATATCAAAATGGACATTATTTGTGTAATGAGGTTTGGGGTTTAATAGCTTCATTCACACATGAGGAATTGCAGGCTTTCCTGATAGGCATCTATTAAACAAAATGGTTTGCAACCTCTGCTTGAGGGAAGAAAAACCTTTGTGTTACTGCTGTGGCCTGAGATTAAATAGGGTTTATATCTGAGCAGGAGCTTTTTGTAGCAAGAAAAAGCAGCACATTTTACTACAACACTTTTGTTAGGGTGACGACTGGAGTGGGAAATAATCCATGCTGCTGTCAAAATGAAGAAAGGGGTTGGGAGAAATGTTTCAAGAACATGGGAGCCTAACTCCTGAAAGTAAGCATTTAGGCTCAATTCCCAACTTTGTTAACGTTCTTAAAGTTGCAGGTGGGTGGCCAGGAGAATTTTCTGAAATCCCTCCTTTTCCATCTTCTAAGCAGTCAAAGAAATTCTAGTCTTAGGCCAATTGTGTCACCAATGGCATTCTTTGAGAAGGGATGAGCAAAACTATCAGGTACAGCAAACCGTTTACTTGCCTTTATTTTAAACCCCTTCACTATGTCTGTTCTAGTTAATTAATTAGTTTGAAGGAACATTTATGGGTTCTGAAGCTTCATTCCATCCACAGTGAAATTGTGATTAACTTTGGTGTGATTTTAATCTGGGCTAGCCTGTACAGTTTAGGCCTTAGTACAAGCTTGAGGTCATTCCCAATAAGCAGTTTGGATGTGGCTGCTCAGATTTGGAGGCTAAGAGAGTTTAACAGGACAAACAGTGGTTATTCTCTTTCACTTAACATTAGTGCCAGAAGAAAATTCTGATCAAATTTATTTTAAATCGTTGTCTAATGGCTTGCTGCCCCAGTTTACCACATAAATTCTTAATACTTGCATTTGTTACCATACCTTAAGAGACTATTGACATGGTTCAGTTGTCCACACCAGGTACCTACTATAATTTGAGATGTTTTAGAGTACCACATGTGGCTTCCACTCTCCCAGAAGGGCATAGGTTCTGTATTATATTTGCCAGTCCCATGTGAAGGTTTCTGACAGCTTTAGACATCTTGGATGGTGCTAGACCCCTTTGTACAGAAAATTGAATTTTAACTCTGGTGAAAATTAAGTCTAACGGAAATCTGCAGCTAGACTTACACCTTAAATATATGAAGCTATTGTGATCTGATTTGCTCTGGTTTATTTTCCCTCAACTCAGGTGCCACGGCAGAATGGCACAGGTCCTTGACATATCTCCCTGGCTCCTTAACTCTCAAATGTATGTGACATTTCACATGGCTTTATATACCAACGTTTAGGCAACTAGCTATGTTTATTGCATACTTGTGCAATAGGTATTTTGATCTGAAGCTGAATTCTGCCCTCAGTGACTGTTAATCAGAGAGTCTGACCTGAAGGAGACACTAAAAAATCATTGCAGTGAACAGATATGACTGTGTCCATACTAATAAATTAAAAATGGCCAGGTCAATGGCTTGGGTCAACTAGCACTTTATCGAGTAGTGCCTGAGGACAGTCAGGACTTAGTTAAGATCATGGACTACTGCAACTAGGCACTTAGGACAGGACCTCACTATTTTGAGTAAAAGGACTGTTTTATAGTGTGGACATGAAAGCTGCTGCGCTAAATGGTCTCAGTGCCAGAGAATGTACTTGTTTCTGCTGTATTTACCAGTTTGGTGTTTTCTGTGTGAACAGTTAAGTTGCAGTTTTGTGTCACAGTGAAAGTGATCTCACAGCTTGGTCTCTCTCTGCCACAGGGTGGTCTCATTGCCTTTCTCTTCAGGCCCCTGGGTAACTTTCATTTTCATCTCTTCCTTCACACTGGGGCTGGTCTGATCTCTCAGAGAAGCAGTTCAGAGAAAGCTGTACATTTTTCTACTGTACTTATTTTACGGGTCACCTGAGAGTTTCGTGCCCACAGGGATCACACTTACGCAAGTGCTTTCACAAAGGAAACAACCCACGGGTTCACTGGGCCACAGAAAGGAAAGGGAAAAGCAATATGGCCAGGAGACACTAAATCACTATTTCCTTTATCCGTACTGTCACAGTGCAGCCTGAGGGTGCAGATACCCTAGAATCCTGTGCTAATTTAAAAATGGTGGTGCAGTGGTGAAGAGGCTAACGTAGTGTCTCCTCCTTCTACATCAGCAGTGGGAGCTTTCAGTGGTGTCTTTTAGCCTCATCATACGGTGAGCCAGATCAAGTGTCTGCTGGTAACTAATCCTACCTGGTGGGCCCCCTTACCCAGCCCCTCTCTCCCTACCCCTTCTGAATAGGGGAGAGGGAGAAAACAGGATGGAAAAGCTCATAAGCTGAGAAAAACACAAGGAGATTGCTGACCATTTTCCATCATACATAAACCAGACTTAGAGAAAATTAATTTAATTTTTTTTTCAGTTAAAAAGCGATTTGGATCGTGAGAAACAAAGACAAAAACTAAAACCCCTTCACACACACACACCTTTTCCCCAGGCCCAAATTCACTCCTTCAGTCCTGATTTCTCCCCACACCCCAGCAGGAAAGGGGATGGTGGTTGCGGTGGGTCCCCCCCATCCCCTCTCGGCCGCTCCTCCCTCCTCACACGTCTCCCTGCTCCAGCGCGGGCCCTTCCCCGGGCTGCAGTCCTTCAGGGACAACCTGCTCCCGCCCGGGCTCTCCACGGCCGCAGCTCCTGCAGGAAATATCCCCCTGCTGCGGCCCCTGTGGGGCCCTCCCCGGGCTGCAGGGTGGGTCTCTGCTCCAGCGGGGTCTCTCCAGGGCTGCAGGGGATCCCTGCTGCCGGCCTGCAACGCCTCCCGCCCTCCTCCTCCTCCTCCTGGGCCTGGCCTGCTCTGACTGCATGCTGGAGGTTGTAAGGGAAGGCAGGAGGCTTACACCCTCAAGCAGTGCCCCCAGCCCTCCCAGGGGTAGGGTAATATGTCAGTCCCACACTGTGCACCCATTGCCAGGCCTTGCCTGGCCTCTGGCTCTAGCCTGCGGGCACCCTTTATGAAGGCAACCTTAACGGACACCGTTATGGATTTTCTGCCCATAAATATCTGGGTCAGCATCTATCCAGTGGCATAGCACACATACTGGAGGGGGAAAGCAGATGCCACAACCACTGAGCACCTCTTTGCAAAGCGTCCTTGAGCATTTTTTCCCCCAAAGGCCATGTCTGTTGCACAATGTCACTTCAGGTGTTGCAAAGAGTTTCCCTGACCTGTAGCTACCACTGCAGAAGGGTGCAGGCTGGGCATGAACGTTGTGCTTCATCTGTCTGCTCAGTCTAGGTGTCTCAAATATTCCACAAACTCTCAAATGACACTGAATATTTATCTGTAGGTAACTAAATGGTCTCTGTACAGAATAATTCAGGTGCTTAAAGTTAAGTGTCTAGTATTACTTTAGATATCCCAGAGTATCCTGGTTGATCCTAACATGTCATTTCTCAGCTCTCCTGTAGATCCTGTGTCATAAATAACAGCTTTAGGTGGATATCTCAGGCATTCCAGGGCATATATATTTTTAGGTATTTTAATTATTTTCCTACATTGAGACATTTAAATTCAATTGTATACAATCCGGGACTGAAATATATCATGAGGGATACAGTTCTGTGCTCCAGTGGTTACAGTTTACCTATCTTAGAACTCTGTGCCAGAGTGGGAGAAACCAGTCCTACAAATGCTGGGGGTTTTGTTTGTTTGTTTGTTGTTTGGGTTTTGTTGGTTTTTTTCACTTTAGCACTGGAGATGACCCTTTATTTTGACAAATAGCAAATTTCATCTCACAAGTTATAATTATATGACTGAAAGTTGAACTGCTTATTGCAGTATACATATCTGTTAGGAACGCCTGCAAACATAATGCCTGCCCAATTGCCCTCTAGGAAACAGTTCTGCAACACTGTATGAAGAGTGCAGCTCAATGCACTAGGTCATAGTTAAGGAAAAAATAATTTATTTTAAAATATGACTGATTTCAATCTCTCCCACTCACAGTCATACCTACAGCATCAAGATCAGCATAAGTAGTTTGCCAAGCATTCAGGCACTGACACCTGTATCCAGGGAGTCTATCCAGGATTTTTTGCAATCACAGAGGACAAGGAACATCAGTTTTTGAGCCCCTCCCCACGCTTCCTGGGCTCTTCTTTGGGGTGTGCTGGTTTTGGATGTGTCTCGTCATAGCTTTCAGGAGGTGACAGTGATTAATCTCTCTATCCTTTTGCATCTCTGAGAGACGTTGCGATTCTGTTTCTGTTTTCTTATATACTACAAGCATTTTGGTATTTGCTGGGGAAAAAAATGACAGCTACTCCTTATGATACATAATTTTTCTTCCCCAAAGTCTCCCTAGCTTCTGTCTTGCCCCATAGTATTTCAGTAATTTCTTATGGTAAAGTTTCCTCTTTCCTGGCCCAGGATTACAAAAAAAGATTGCAATTCACTTTTTTTTTATGCAATCTTTTTATCTATAAATACTAATCTGATCCAATCTTCATACTCTATCTGTCCTTTTTAATGGATTCTGGTGAGGTTCATGGTGTACCTTACCACTGTCTGATCCTCCATTATTCACCTTACATCATCCCTTTTTAACTGAGACAAGTTGGGAAAAAAAAAATTGAGAGGAAGGGAAAGACATAACACAAACAGAAAAAATAAAAAAAATCTGTGACATATAACAGGATTTATTTCACTTTTAAATAATGTTCTAAATAATCTTTCTGTGAGTTGTCATAATGCTCTTTCACTGAATGTCCTGCTACAGATTTATGAAGGGCTAGCTTGTTGGCTAATCATAACTTTACAGTTTACAATAAAGATTTCAGTTGACATGAGATAAAGATCTTGATCCAGTTTCTATATTCAGCATTTAAGGTTGGGAGAGGCAGCTGATTCTTTCCTGAGATTAGCAGCATAAGGATCAGTGCTAGATGAAGTTCAGTTTTACAAATCCTTGTTATGAGAAAGTCATGATGTTCAAAAGAAAACAGAGCTGTGCAAGAATCAGGCAGACGTTTTTAATGAACTCATAACAAGAAGAGCCTTGCTTTCTGCACATGATTACAACTGAGACCATGTTTCATACAATATCAAACATTGGAACAGAACTTCCGAAACCACAGTGTTTATATCGTCAGTCTTACATTCTGTTAGTAGCAGTTGAAGAAAAAAAAAAAAAATCATAATTGGAAGAAAAGAAACTATTCAATTACTTTATCATCAGATGATTAAGATAATTTGGCAAATTATTTCAGAACCATTAGAATAATCATGAAAATCTGCTGATAAAAATGGAAAAATGTAAGTCCTCAAAAGCAGACTATATCACTAAAGAACAACCTCTTCAGGCTTTTTTAATGGTTCAGATTGCTGTCTTCTATAGCAGCCCTTGCATGACATCTAGTTTCAAATACAGTGGTTCACAGGAAGGTAAAATAACTAAAATAATTAAATAATTAGATTGTGTTCCGTATGCTTCTGCATTTCCCTAGTACACCTCTTGTATCCTTACAGCCTATGAGAAACCTCAAGAACAGAGATATCTACTAGACCAATAAGAAAGTTCTATTTTGCAGAATTGTTGCATCGTAATAGAAACTTATAAATCAGGTAAACAGGTAAAGAGAAATATTGTCCCAAGGCAGACATAGAAATGTGACAAAATGAATGTAAAGCTTCTTATTTCCATCATGTCTTTAGTCCCGGACCCGTCTTCTGTCAGACACTCCATCACTTCCCTGAACAGGCTGCCGAGGGAGGTGTTCAAAAAATGTATAGACGTGGCACTTCAGGACATGGTTTAATGGTGGTGTTGGGTTGACAGTTGGACTTGATGATTTTAGAGGTCTTTTCCAAACTTAATGATTTTATATTCTGTATTCTATATTCTATGAATTCCTTGTTCACTGAGGAAGGAATTAGTACTCAATTACTTACTGTAGGACACAAAATTCTAACAAGGGGAAAAAAAACACTTAATGAAAAATGATATAGAATCTATGTTCTAGTGTAATAGTGTCAGTAGGACAAAGGGTAATGGTTTTAAACTAAAAAAGGGTAGTTTCAGACTAGTTATAATGAAGACATTTTTTACGGTGAGGGTGGTGAAACACTGGAGCAGGTTGCCCGGAGAGGTGGTAGATGTCCCATCCCTGGAAACACTCAAGGTCAGGTTGGGTGGGGCTTTGAGCAACCTGATCTACTTCACCTTTTGTGAACTCTTAAGTGTCCCATCTTCCAAGCCAAGTTTCCATTTGGCTTCTGTTCAAGACCAGCAGTTTGTTTTTCAGATACTTTAAAGAGGGGTTTTGTACCCCCAAGTTTCCCACCTTCCCAAGAGCATAATCAATGTGTTTTAACAGATGTGATGTTACAGACATGTCTACTGACATGCTACTAACCACACACATGTAAGAAATGAAACACTGAGCTATAAATTTAATTCATGCATAGAAAAACTTTATTGACAGAGTAGAGGGGGCACTGGATGCTGGCCAGGCTTACACAGCCTTTTTCCTTCTTTCCTTGAATGCTGCTGTCCTTCCTATGCTCTTTCTCCTTCCTTTCAAGTATGTAAATGGATCACAGAACATGACTGTTTTCTATATATCTCCTTCATCAGACAGAAAGAGCTTTTTGAAGATTTCCATAAGGTCATCGACTTGAGGATAAGGATTTAGCCCAAGCCTTCTCCCACACTCACCCTCTCTGTGTAAAATTTTTCTCAAAATATAGTTTCCCTGAAGAATTGGTCATAATTAAGATAGTCTTGTGAGATGTTTTGGACATTGTTTGGGGTGATGGCCCTTGTGTGATCATGGAGGAGCACATGAGAATGAGAGAGTGATTATTCATGAGAATTCATGTTAATAATCTTCAAAAAAATGGTGAGCATTATACTGCTTTAAGAGTTTGTCTGATGGATGGTTTAAAAATTCTACTCTGCAATGTCTTAGGTGTGTACTGCTGCCAGAAGCTGTTTTAAAAGCCCTGCCTATTTCAGTCTATTTTGACTTTTAGACCAATTGCCCAGGCATTTTTGGGTACTTAAAACGGACTTGGGTACTTGGGTAATTAAGATGTACTTAACACTAGTGCTTGTTGGCAAGCCAGGTTGCCATTTGGCTTCTGTTCAGTTTGGCAATTCACCTGTTAGCAGCTTCAGAAAGCTGATTTTTACCTCGTAAATCTTCCCACTTCTACAGGAGCATAGCAAGTGTCTTTTAAGAGAAGAGATGGCATAGTCATGCCTACTGATATACTGATACTAAACACACATAAGAAATGAAATTCTGGACAATCAATTTAACTCATACACAGAGAAATTTTATTAAAAGTATATGAAATGTGCTGGCAGCTGGTCAGACTTCTTCAGGCTTTTTTCTTCCTTCCTCAAATGCTGCTGTCCCTTCTATGCTTCTTTTCCTTTCTTTGAATCCTGAAGGCTCAGACAACAACACAAATAGGTCATGGCACACATCTGTCTTCCAAGGAGTTATCCTGGTTTAAATCCCTCAAGAAACTACACCCTAATTTAATACATTTGTTTTTGGTTTTATTGGCTTTGGAAGAGAAGGAGGGAAATTCAGTTAAGGCTGCTTTCATTCCACTCAGAATAACCACATAGTAATATCATATGCTTAAGCAATCCATTTTCAAATAACAACTTTAATTCAGATTAATTTTATTGGAAGTCTCTGTGTAGGCAAGCTTAAAACCTCGCTTGAGTAACTATTAGGAAAATTAAGAAAATCCAGAATTATAGACACACAGGCAAAATTACTTCCTTGTAGTCCATTTCATCACAGTAAAATAGAAGACAAGAAGAAAATTGCATATATACATATACATATATAAACAGAGCTGCTCTTTACTCTGATGCAATGCAGTAGTAGATCACAACAGAACATACCAGAATTCTCTTCATTTAAAACCACTGTGAAAAAGCAAAACATCAGGAATAATGAGAGTTCTATTACTTGATAAAGAAGACATGCTGACAAAATGAAGATTGCAGTTAAAAAAAAAAAAAAATGCTGTGGAGATTGCTTCGATATTGTTGTAATTGAGCTAGTCAGGATCTGAATCACTCATACCAAGAAACTGAGTCATGAACATCTCAATGGAGTGTCCTGTGTACTTTGTAATGGTTCTTAGCTAAGGTCAAGAACAGTTTTTTGAGGCTCTTTTATGTGTTTTCATTTGCAAATAGCTGATTTTTTTTTCATTTAAATGAACAGGGCACTTCATTAGGAAAAAGTTGCATACCTGTAGATGCAATTGAGCAAGAAGGCATGCATACGCTAGACTAGTGGGGCTACTTCATTAGGATGTAAGAGGCTCAAATACATTTCCTCACTCTGCCCAGTGCTGAGCAGTGATTTGAATCTTGGTTCTGTTACCTGAACTTTTTCCAAAGTAATCTTTCATCTCACATGAATGACTTAATTTATATAGTCTGTCAGATCTCCATTTTCTCTGGCTTCTGGTAAGCAGGAGGGAGACTACAGCTTCAATTCCTTGTCCTTTGCATTTGAATCTGTTACCCTGTTGTTTTTTCGTATGGGCTTTGCAGCTGTCTTCACAGTTTTTTTCTGTGGCAGACTTTGAAAGATGTGACTTTTCACCTGATTTGGAGGAAAAAGCTTTCAGACCTTACATTTTGAAGTCATTTCCTGCCCTTCTGTAATGTAGAAACACCTAGACCTGTCTCTAAAATAATGTATGACATAGAAAAGATGAAAGTTTTTATTAAGCCCATATGAGTAAGCATTCTTTCTTTCTTATCCCCTTTCTAGAAGATGAGCTGTTATGCTTGTGTTTATTCAAATAACCATCATAGAGACTTTAAAACCCTGAGATGAGAGATATTCATGTGAAGACTCTTCACATCCAGAGGTAATCCCTTGTGAAAGTATCATATCTTTAAACAGTAAAGAGTAAATCCAGGCAGTCCCAAATACGTGAAGGAAGCAGTTACAGGGAATTAGCAGGAGCTACAAAGTGGTTCTGTCAAACAATCAGTAGCTAAAACATTGGGTTAACAAACGGATGTCTATGATATTTTGGGGAGAAGTGGGAAGGGTATGTGAGACTACAGATATTAAAGAGCTTTTCTATTAATGTGTTTGTATTTGAAATATTTAAATCATGAATTAAAAATCAAACAATTTTTTTTTTTTTGTTAGCCCAGACTATCTTTTCACTATAGAAAAACCCCATGTGCAGACTTCATGTTATCCATTATGACTAAATCAGTCCTACAAAGATCCTACATACTCTAAAAGTTGAGTTTTCAGTGCATCATGTTGTTCACTCAAAAGTACTCATCAGTTTTGCCCTTAATCACTCAAGCCTCCACTTCGCAGCATTGCACAGTGCAGAGGAAAAGCTAATTCACAAGCACATGTATAACCTTTAAACCAAAGTGTTAATTGAATAAAATGACTGTGGGGAGCTAGTATGCACCAAATTGATCCCTCATTGAATTAATTCTACCTCATAAATAAAATTTTGTCTTAAAGGGGGATAAAAATGACAAGGGCAGTAAACCCAGATAATACCTTCAATTTAAACTCTCCTAATACCTAGCTGTTGTGTAAAAGTCAATTAGTCATCGTCAGACATATTTTCTCAAAATATTCCCCTTGGAAAATATATTTAAAGGATAACTGTGATTGGCATGTGGTATCAACAGATGGATGTTATTTTTCAAAAACAGTATTTGCAAGTGCTGTGGGAAAGAGTTTGATGAATACCATACGTCAACATTTTATAATGAATTTCATACAAAAGTGGAGTGTAGAGAAAATATCTTTACTGAAAATATTTCAGAAAAAAGGGGGAGTTCTCTATATTTTTTCATTTTTTCTCCCCTCTATTTCTATTTTTAAATGTTATTTTACTGTTAAGAATAAAGATGTTGAAGAATCTGTGCACACATGCCCAGTGTAATAGAATAAATAAATAAACGAAAAAAAAAAAAGTAAATTTTGCCCCAGATACACTAGAAAAGTAGAAATTTAGTATTAATTTCATTTGAATAAAGAACATTTTCAATGTAACTTTTTGTCTCTGCAGCTCAGAATTAAACTCCATTTCATCCATATATTCATGGTCCGTAACATTTTGATGCACAAACAGTGGACAGCATCTTCAAAAGGTCCAGATTTCTCCCTTCTACAGTTTAAGACAAGATTCTGATCAGCTACTTAGATGTCTTCATCTAAGAAGTTCCCTGTCTTAAAAATTATCCTTCTGCCAATCTTAAAAATTGACAGGAGTCGGCATTCAACATATCATAGAAACATAGAATGGTTTGGGTTGGAAGGACCCTTTAAAGTTCACGTAGTCTAACCTCCCTGCAATGAGCCAGGACATCTTCAACCCAATCAGGTTGCTTAAAGCCCCACCCAACCTGACTTTGAATGTTTCCAGGGATGGGGCATCGACCACCTCTCTGGGCAACCTGCTCCAGTGTTTCACCACCCTCACTGTAAAAAATTTCATCATTATATCTAGTCTGAAACGACCCTTTTTTAGTTAAAAAACATTAGCCTTTGTTCTACTGACACTATTACACTAGAACAAAGATTCTATATCCGCCACCTTACAAGTAAGTCAATTTTCCTATGGAATTCAATAGGTTCTTTCCTTCTCCAGGCCCTCATGGTCAGACAACGGGCATCGTTCTATTATAATCTGCTGACAAGATGCCTGAAGTATTTCTAAGGTTGTGAGAAGCAGTAGCATGACCCAACAACTGAGTGATGCATGATAGGCTTATTGAAAGGTGACTTCTGAGTAGCAGAATGCCATCAAAGACCTTCTCCCTTGTATGTGATGTCTTCATCACATGTCCATCTGTGCCTTTGGGCTCTGTCCTTGTGGCCAGACACACAGAATGCCCCATGCAGGGTGGCAATGTCTGAGTCCACGTAAACAAGAGACTCACAGTCTCTGAAGACTGACCTAAAATACTTTATGCTGAAAAGAAAAACACCTGGCTCTATTCAAAGTAGTGAACTGACTGTGCTCAGCTATCTGGTCTTGTTTGTCTTGGTCAAGGTTATTATACAGCTTCATCCTTGTAAAACCTTCGTGGATCCATATGAACAGGCTCCAAAACTTCACACCAACCCCCAAAAAGGAGCTTCTCCCAGCTGTTTTTTTATAGTGACATTATGTTTGGGCACTTACTGAGAACGTGTGACCTAAGTTGGTTTTCTTTCTCCGCCTGCCTCAGAGACATATATTTTTTCTTGACAGTGAACTAAAATAAACATCAGGTTATGTCCTGCTCCTCTGTAGAGGGCAGAAGGAAGATGCCATTTACCAGAGGAAGGACACTGTAGGAAATGTCATGAGGTCAGAAGGACACAATTTATAAGGGAGCATCAAAGAACCACAGTGATCAGAGCACTTTTCCCCTGTCTCATTCAGAAGAAGGGAAACATGATTTTGACTTTGCTGACCAGATCTTTTCCAGTTGTAACGGGAACCTAGATAGTTTGATCAAATATAGGCAATGGCACTTCATTTCATCCTAATGATTCCTACTTTTTTGGATTTGCTGTCACCTAGTTTCACCTGGAGGCAACGTGGTTTCACTCTTTTCATATAATGAATTCTGCAACTTGCTTTTTGATTAGGGTATTCTTTAGAGGAACAAGAATTACAGGTCTGATTCTTTTTAAAAGAAGGTACTGAGAATGAGCTCTCATATTTTGGCTTTGATGAACCATCCCTAAGTCAGAGGGGCACCGAATGACACAAATGGTGCCAGCAGCAGCATCCCTTCATTTTGATGGGTGTTTGATGGAACAAGTGTTGCTGGACTGCAATAGACAGTCCCCGGGTATCTCTTCTGAATTGGCACTCTCAATTTAGGGATCTCAACCCCTTATCTCTGGCTGAATTTCTCATCTCATGATTGTGATGCGCCTCAGTTTAGCTTCTTGCAGAACTACGTAATCTAAACTTGCACAGCTCTTTTCCCTTTTTATCTTCATATTAGTTGTAGGTCATAAAGATGATATTTTTGTGACATTTCAGCCAGTCTTTTGACTGAAATGAGCAATGACTTCAGCTTTACCTCTGTTTTTTTCAAGTTTCTGGTGTAAAGGAAATATTTATGAGTTGGGACAAATTCTAACCTCACTTATTTGGACATAAAACTGGACCAAATCCATTGACCTACTTTTGACCAGTATAAACAAAGCTGAATGCTAGCTGATATGGACAGAAAATAAAACATCATACATTATAAAAAAAACAATACTAAACTTCATATGGTGACAAGTACACTCAACACATACCTTATAAATATCCTATAAATCTGGTTTGGCAGAAAGAAAGACCCAGAAACAGTGTGCACAGACACACAGAAATTCAAAGGAATTAAGAGAAAGAAGAGAAGGTGGATCTAAGTGAATGATTCTCAGCAAAACACTTATTATATAATTTTCCTTTCTTAATGACCTGTTTATGAGAAGACCTTAAAATCATCTGATTTACTTGGTGTCATAAAATTTAAAAAGATCAAGAAACATTTCCCTTCTTCAAAATACTGATAAGATGTTTGGTGCAAATATTGACACACTGTAATTTGTTTTTAGCTGGTGAGATGCAAAGCTAACAGCTATAGAACTGGATGCAGACAGAGGAAAGAAAATGTAAGGACAACAGCAGGAAATGAAAGGCAATCAGTAGGGAGAAATAGTGAGAAGAAGTGGAGATAAAGACTCCTTAACCTTTTTGTGAATCTTCCCTTGCTTTTAATATCTGTATATTCTTACTGGATTTCAGGGAAAATTGAACAGAACAAAGACTGAATCTCATGCAATTTATTGGGCAGTTTTACATTCTTCTTTGATTCAGAGTGATATACTATGTGGATTTAAATACCAAAGACAGCCATTATCAACATCTAATCTTCCCCATATATTGTAGAAAATATCCAATATTGTATGAAATATTCCTTTTGGTTATTATTGCCATTTTTTCTGTACAGTTAAATGTGGGTATCGTCACAAAGTAAATCTGACAGAATTATAAATAGAGATGAACAGCAAAAGTATTTTTAATTTGCCAAGGAATTTTGTGATAGTACTTTTTTCCCCCTTTACTGGAATATAGAATCAAGAAATGCTCATTAAAATAAAGCACTGGGGGGGGGAAGGTAGCCATGACAATTTTTTTTCCCACATAGAAAATCTTAAGGATAACAATTAGATTATTCTTTTCTGGCAATTTCTATTAAAATGAAGAAAAAAAAAATATAAGGAATAGGGGGTATTTCACATTCTCGAATAACTGATCAAGCTGTTTTTTTTTTTTTTTTTTTTTTTTTCTAAGTGAGCTTTGTCAAAAAGGTTTACTTTCAAAGAATTGCAGGTTTCTCATTTTATTGTGAAGTTTCTGTACAGTTCTAGTTGCAAACTTATTTGACTAAGTTCATTTCTTCACTTGAGTAGATACTTCTAAGATCTTTTTCCTCCTATCTTATCCAAGTTGAAAAAGGGAACAAAGATTAAATAAGGCATCATGATCCAATTATTATGATATTTCTCCTAAAGGAGGCAAAAGAATGGCTGTAGTATATGCAAGTATAGCCTGAACACTTGGAATGAAGCCTCCATGTTTTTAGCAAGCCAGAGGAGAGACAGAGGTTTCCTCCATTCTCTGTGCAAGGAGAAGGAGGACACATGTTTCCAGCCCATCCATATGTAGAAAAGTTTGGGAAAATGCTTGGTTATCCTAATACTGTAGTTTATAATAGGATACAATTCAGAAATGAAGTTGTTTCACCTTTTTTTTTTATTTTAAACCTCACTTAAGTTTAACTTACTAATTTCATTTCCATGCACATTCTTTTCCTTTTAGAATTTTGTTTTAAAGGTGACAAAAACTGTGTAGCATAAAACATCAGGGCCCAAATTTCTCACCTTGTGTATCCTCTGTGAGCTACGGGATTGCATACAATTAGGAAACAGAATTGAAATACCTCCATTAACACAGTATTTGTGTTTTAAAATCAGGTTTTGTCATCAGCAGTTTTTATTTATCATATTGGACTACAGCCCAGATACTCAAGGGTCTTTGAGTATGCAACGCCCATTGATTTCACAGCAAGTAGTTGCTTTCAATAACACTGAAATCCCTTTTGAAAAATATAGGCCTCATTCCTGCCAGAGCTAGGTCTCTGTAGAACAGCAAGAATCCCAAAGCTCAACAAGCTTTGCATCAGTTCTGCAGGGTTTTGTTGTTTCAGAGCAATAACCTTTAGCTTTATCACAGCTCCTTTAGGAAGTTCTTTCCAGACATACGCTCTTCTGGGTGCCAATTGGCTTACACTCTTCATTATTCTGCTGCTACAGAGTAAAAATGCAATTCATCCATTCTTAGAGAGTCCTATTTTGACAGAAGCTCATAGAGTTTCAGCTGAATCCACTTCCTTTTTCTTTTCTTCATAGAGAGTGTGGTAAAATTGAGTGTCTGGTCTAGGGAACTGAGGAAATCACTTTGAGAACATTCACTATTCATGCAGATAAAAGGGATTTTTTTTTTTTTTTTAAACAAGATTGGAAAATTCTGCCTTATGGTAAACAACTGGTACTGAGGTGACACTCAGACATTGGCTTATGAAGAAAGAAGCATGTTCTTTTAGCAGACTACACGCAGACTAGCTTTCTGATAGTATGAATGACAGACTACAGTTTCTTTTTATCTCCTACAGCCACTGAACCCTCTTCTTCAAATGACTTACTAAAAATGTTGACCAATGTCTCTAAACTAGTATATCCTACCCAGCTTATCGCGGTTGGTCCCACTTCTCACTCATAGCTGTGCGTGGGTCACCAGGGCTTTGGTACTAAGGGTGTTGACTCAGTCAGTCTCTGTTAATTTTGTTTAGTGCAAAGATGTCATAGAGTATGTTACTCACAGCCTGTAATTTTGCATGCTGTGTGACTTCTGTTCATAGTAGCCAGGAACTATTATTTCCATGGGAAATCACAACAGCAAAACCTGACATCTCCCTTCTTTTTGCTCTACTCTTCAGAACATTGTGATTTCCTGATAACATGGAGGATGACACACCATGGCATTTTCCAAAAGCCACAGCGAAACAAGTTGTCATCAGTCAGTAATATTCCTCTCCTCTTTTTTCCTGACCCTATATATATTTCCTCACACACGTACAAAGACCCTGAAATATAGGCCAGAAATTTCCCGAAGCAGTGAATAGGAACAATTATAATACTGCATTCTTAGACATGATTACAAAATTAGGTACTTCAGCTCAGATTGGACTCCATGAATTACTTTTGGGCTTTTTATAGGTAGGGAACAGTAAGAAATGTGGGCTTTGCCTCAGAGACTTTACAGTCTAAGACCCTGACTGAGCAAACATTCAGCTTGCTCTTGGGTGGGTTTTTTTGGTAATTTTTGTTTGGTTGTTGTTGTTTGTTTGTTTTTTTTTTTTACCAGTTTGCATCCTTTTTTTCTCATTGATTCTGGATTTTTACAGTTCCCTTCAATCCTCACAATATTTCAATCTCAGTCCTTTAAGACCCTCTTGATATTTTGTCCATGCGGAGAAGCCTCATTTCTGTCTGCTTGTCAGTTCATTGATGGATATTTTGCTCCAGAGTCTGGACTCCCATCTGCATCTCTGGACCACAGTTGTCCTGTTAGTCTCTCTTCCAGTGTGTCCTAGCAGTCAATCTTCTCTGCCTCATTAGCCCTCTGGATCCAGACACCAGGTGTGTACTGTTGTCTTCATTCCTTCTGAAAGCTCGTTGAAGAACTCTACGTTAAATCCAAAACAAGCTCCTGCCAAATGGCACAGCTAACCTTAATATTAATGGCCAGACCTTCAACTTCAGTGATATCAATGAAGCTAAACTAACTGGCACCATCTGATAACCTGGCCTGCTATATTTAAGACAGAAAAGCTAGCTGTTTACCACATCCAATGTCTTTCTCTCCTTCAAGACATGAGTGACTTAACAGCACGTGAAACACCTGTAGACTTGTCACCATCCTCTACTCTTTCTGCATTATATAATGACAGCTCTGACCTTAACTTTACCTCAACAAGTGGGACCCACAAGGGAAGACATTTCAGTGACTATTACACTTGTGCTTCTCAACCATGGGATGATGAGACTTAGACTTACTCTGAAGTTGGAGCTAATTCCTCTGTTACCACAGTTTCTATCATCCAAAAGATTTTGGAATTTGATGTTTATGATGATTAATTTTCAGAGAATGGTGCCGGGCCTTGGCAGAAATTTCCTGTTGAATGTTTTTATTCCTTGTCAAAGTGTTATAATTATGCTTTTCCAGAAAGATTGAAAAAAAGCAGGAGTGGAGACTCTGTGGGAGGCTATTGATCCCATCCCTAGATTGCTCTTCAGAATAATCAAAGCTATTTCTGGAGATCAGTGATCCTGAAGAAGATCTACTAGAAAGAAAATAAGGTTAACATTTTCAAGGCTTACCAAGGTATTAACATTAACAATGGAAATCAGACATCAACAATTCCCAAGCTGCACTGGGTTACCTCTGTGTAAATGGCAATTCCCCTTAAGTGTATTTTACTTCCATTCATTTCTCTTCAGTAGGACTTCTTGTATATCAGTGAGTGTTTCTGGTTCTGATGAATAAAGCAGAAAACTTTGCTTACACTGCAACTTCAAAGGAAGAATGGATCATAGGACAGGAAAGGACCTTTTAGGTCAATGAGACTATTCTCCTGCCATCAGAGGCATGTGCATCCAAATAATGCACCCCCACTAACAGCATAAGCTACACTCTTATTTAAATTTTAAAAAATCTTGCTATCTGCTGTAAATTTCCAAAAGTATAGTCTAAGCCAGAGCAGGCTGAAATACCCTCTAAACACTCTTGTCTTCCTCATTGACTGCATAATTTAATTAGAGATTAAAACGACTGGAGGTACCTAGAATATTAGCACAGACTAATTACCTCATTTTTAGATGGTAAGCTTACTAGTCATGAAAATGATGTCATAAGGTTTTTTATCCAAAATATTAATAGAAAGCTAGTTCAGAAGTTCATTCCTTAGATGGGTTGAAATACTTATACTTCACAGCCTGTTTTTCATGGTTGTTTTTTTTTTTTTTTTTTTTCTTTTCTTTTAGTTTTTAAAAAATATTTATCAACAGTCCAGACAATCAAGATGCTCCCAGATTTTCATCCTGAATCCCTTCATACAAATGACTTTAAGCTCTTCCACATCCTTCACCTGGCATCCTGGCTTCAAACCTTTATTGTAATTGAGGCATTATAGCTTCATCAAAACCATTTTGTCATATTATAGTTTTGCATTTTATCAGCAATGACATTGTCCATTAAAAAAATCAGTCCATATTTAAGAAAATATTTGCATGTTTATAGAGTTACTAAAGGAAGAACTGGCACAACAGTGGTGATAGCTTGGAGAAGATAGCTTACTGATGCTGCAGGGACCTGCACCTCGTATCTTCCTATCAGCAGATAAAATCACGGCCCACATGGCTCATTTAGCAGCATATTCCATCCCAATTTGAGAAAGCAAAAGGGAAAGTCAGAACCACCACATCCTTCTCTGTTGGCAAAAGTAATATTCTCCTGCTTGTTCTGTGTGTAACCACAGCCACCTGCCTAACCAGAAATTCAAAAGGGGATTATAATGTTAACACTAAGTCTTAGCTCAGCACTGTGTGCGTAGTTATACCTGCTGTATTCTGAAGTAGAAATTCTGCATTTTCCCAACAGTAGCATTGCTCCATGATTAAGATGGATGAGGAGATCATTTTTCACGTGAGTTTATCACTCTTTTATTACAGTATAGATAGCAGAAGGTGGTTTGCAATGAGAGGAGACTTATGGTGTGAAGACACCTTTCTCTTTAAGGAACTTGCGCTAAAACGTATGTGTTAAAACCAGTTCATGAGAGGGTAGCATGTGAGATATGCCCAGACACCATTGTCCCTCATGGACTCTTTCTTTTGATGTTTATTAACTTGCCTGTTTTTTTAAAGACTCCTAGTGGTTCTCAGCTGTAAATCAAAGTTCTCCTTAATCACCACCTAAGAACACCCCAGAGAGTTTCCCTGATGTGTGATGACAAGCAGCAGTTTATCCAAAGCTGCAGATCACCCTCATGTACATCGTTGCACCTGAGAGATTTTCAAGTAAGGAGCAAAGAAAGTAAAGTCTAAAAGCTATCAATAAGAACTGGTGGTGAATCAAAATCACTTTGAAATCAGCAGAGTTTTATGGTAAGTTCAGCCAGCCTTTGCTCAGGTACCTAAACCAAAGCAAGACAATGTGTTAATGTTTGAAAATTGTTTTGACATTTCCTGACTAATTGTAAGGAATAGATTCATTGTAAAGTTATTGAAGGTAAATGCTCTCAGTGATCATCGGTATGGCCCGTATAGGTTTTTTACATGGAATTATTACTGCCCAGTTGTACTTGGGCAGTAAGTAAAATAAGACCTAGCTTCCCTTCTTGGTTCTGTCCCTGGCTTTCTGGACAAACCCTTTAATCATCCTGTGCCTCAACATCCCAATTTATGAAATGGGGTAATTGATGGTGACTACTTTCAGTTACATTTACTAAAAGCGCTATGAAGAAGCTAGTCCACACTGTTCAACTGATGGGGAAATCTGCTCAAAAAATCACAATAGATGTCTTTAAACATCCTATATATATAACTTATTTCATTCTGTAGCAAGTAGACAAAACAAGCAGGCTATTATTACTTATTAGTGAGGATGTAATTACTCAACTGGATCATGTGCTAAATTGTCCTTGATGACAACTGGTTGATGAGACTTCCAGTTCTCTGGCAAACATAAACAGTGTTTTCCTGGCTTGTATCTTCCTTCTGAAAAATATGCAATGGAATATCCCAGAGTAGTTGATGACACTGGATAATGAGTACCAAATATCATGGTAGTGTGTGTATATGGATACAAATTCAACACTCTGGAAAACATGTTTCAGAATATTACCTGATAAAAAATGCCAAACAAATAAAACATTCTCTGTATTTGGTGCAAAATCTTCTTTCCAATCCAAAATCTACAGGTCATGGTCAAATTTCCAAAGGGAAATTTGCAAGCTATAAGATAATCACATCTGCTAAGGAAATCATTACAGCTCCAGCCATGACATCCTATCTTAGTGTAATTGGCTACCTTGCTTCTACTCTATTATCATTATTTAATGACCAAATAGCATGTGGAAATGTTTTATCGGCATGATTTAAAATAGCATTTTTACTGAAATTCTGTAATGAAAGATGAGCTGCATGGTGTTTGTTCTATGTTTAGTCATTTTATTAGAAAACCATAGACCTGGATAACTATTAACAAATATTTAGTTGGCTCTTTCTCACTGACTTTGTTGTTGTTGTTGATGAAAAGAAACTATACACTTTGTCCTTTATAGAAAGGAAGAACTATCTGATCATGACACTGGTTCAAGAAAGCTGACTTCCTTTCTCAGTTCAGCAGTGTACTTGGGTGAGCCATTTATATTGCTCTTTTCCTAAAATTTCTATCATAGAAAATATGGATGACAGTTCCCAGACAACCAATGGTCAGTGTAACACCACATTGCTTGAGGTTCATTAAAAACTTCATCACCAGTGGGTATAGAACATCAAAGTCCTGTATGTCAGCTTGTTGTCTGTTTCAGTATTGCACGGATGAAAGACACCAGTAAAAATAAGGTAGAAACAGCCTCTGAACACAAGATAAATTTTCCCTCTTTTCAGAGGTGAATCCTATGAATCATCTGAGATCCACATAACTCCTAAGCAAACAGAGCCTGTGTTTGTTTAGAATTTGGTCCAAGTTTTCCACAGGGATTTTGAATATTGGATAAACTTCAGGTCTGTAACAAAAGGAAAGGTTGATGTCTTTCACACTCCACATAGCACCTATCTATGGATTAGCAAGAATAGCTTATTATATTGGAGAACTAAGAATAATGTAAAATGCATAATCACTGCCCAAATATCTTCAAAGCCAAGTTTTCAGACAGTTTTCAGCCAGATTCTGATTTTGTTTACAGTTAGTCCCACATATGGACCTATATCTGTTTTCCTAATTGAAAGCTACAAATACCTCGGTATGGGCAGGTGTGTTTCATTCCCTGAAAACCTGGAAACCATGATCCTCTGTTTGTTTGTTTCCAGTCTGTCCTAGTTATTTTATATGTCTATTTATGTAATACTTAAATGGAAAAAAAAAAATTTCCATGCTCAAAGCTTTCTAAGTCTGTGGAAAAATGCCACTAGTGATTCAATCTCTATGGCTTAAGCTTATCTAGTGTTCCAGTGTGTAAATCTCCTGTTTTCATTGTATTGTGCAGTGCTTTATCCATGCAAATCTCTCCATCATCCCCCTCTCACAGCTAAGTAGTTGCTGCATCCAAATCCAATATAAATATGAACAATTGCAGCATGCTTAGATCTGTCACGTCTCCCTAAATACCCCTTTCAGGACTATTTTCTAAATCGTTCTGGCAAAGCTCTGTGGACAACTTACAAAATGCTACCTCATTCCATTGTTTCAAGGAATTTTGCTCGATCTATGCAGCTACAAGGGTGTTATTAAGGAAGCGTAAGTCATACTTTTAAGAGGGATGAGCTGATTTCCTGAGATGTGCATGAGTTTGTATAGACAACTATAGAGAAGAGTCCAGCAGAGCACTTGTAGAAACAAAGTGCTTTTATTTTCCGTATCTCTTGCTTTTCTGGACAGCTCAGGACCAACAGAATTAAAAGTCCTGTTTACAATTGTCCATCTCACTAGCTGAAATGTATTGTGTCCTGTCTGGCTCCTTCAGTCACTGGCTTTGCCTGTGCCATTGCACATGGTTATAGCACCACCTTAAACAGTTGTCCACTGTCGTGGTTTCCACTTATTATGTGCTGAATGTCCACTAATATTGCAACAAATTCTGCCTCCTGGGCTTATGGTTATATCTGACCCACTAGATTATTTTATTGTTATTATTTTTCCTTCCTTTCACTTTGTAAATATTTTGAAGAAGAAATTATTTCCTTTTTTCATGATCTGAAGAATGTGTCCCCTATGTTCATGTCAGTGGCAAGATGGGTAAAATGTTGTATGCCATACGTGGGTTTAGCTCTAATTCTAAAGTCATGTTAAAAATCTATTCTGCTTAGTTAACTGACAGTCTGGTGGAACTAGAAGCATTGTGTTGTGCTAGCCATATCGTCTCCTAGTATGCTATTAGCTAACGATGCCAGTCTTAATTACAGCAGCCTGATAAGGTGCCTACGCTCAGGACAAACATTAGGTCATCACAGTACTGCAAAAATGTTTATTTCCAGTAAATTAAGAATAAGTGTTCCCTACCTAAGATGAGTTGCTCTTTCTAGATAATATATCTATGGAATATTACCTGCACTTTTGCTATTTAAATGCATAGGTTATATCCATATGAATGAATTAAATAGATTCAAACCATACACTGGCACTGAAATCTGTCAGCACAGAACATCCTATTTTCATGTTGTTAAACTTTTAGACTTCAAAACACAGTGCCCACACACAGCCTGCCTACTGGGAAGAGTACCTGGCCTCTACTACCCCCCAGAACTGTATCCTGCAAATGCAATTTGGCCTGGGTCAAACTGCACCAGGCATCGCAGTCTCTCACTGACTAGCCATACGGGTATAGGTATGGGAGAAGTTTGTGCGTGAGAGCACAGTTACCAACTCTAGGCAGTAGATTTTCTACTGTATTTCAAAGCTTGCAAAACAGACAGGTATAACTTATTGACAAACACTAGCTTCACTGTATCACTGAAAATTAAAAAAAAAAACCACCTCAGTGAAAGCCAGCTATGTAAAACCATTAGAAGAGAGGATTTAAATAAGAATGATCCCATTTGTTACAGTAGTTGTGTTAATGATAGCAATGGTGTGTTTTTACTCTTGTCATGTTGTTTGAGGTGATGTGCATTACTGTATCATGACAATGTTTTCCATTCTGTACAGTACAGAGACAAATGCAGTTCTGTGCTGCTTGTGGCTGGGATAGAGTTAATTTTCTTCAGAGTAGCTAGTATGGGGCTAAGTTTTGGATTTGTGCTGGGAACAGTGTTGATAATTCAGGGATGTTCTTGTTATTGCTGAGCAGTGCTAATACAGAGTCAGGGTCTTTTCTGCTTCTCACCCCACCCCACCAGCGAGCAGGCTGGGGGTAAGCAAGAAGTTGGGAGGGGACACAGCTGGGACAGCTGACCCCAACTGACCCAAGGGATATTCCAGACCATAGGATGTCATGCTCCGCTGTATTGGGTCTGGCTGAGGTGCAGTTAATTCTCCCCATAGCAGCCCTCACAGGGCTGTGCTCTGTATCAGTAGCTAGAAAGGTGTCGCTAACACACCAGTGTTTTGGCTACTGCTGAGCAGTGCTGGCACAGCATCAAGGCTGTTTCTCCAACATTTCCCCCACCTCGCCAGCAGGCTGGAGCTGGGCAAGACCTTGGGATGGGACATAGCCATGACAGCTAACCCAAACTGACCAAAGAGTTATTCCATACCATATGACATCAGCTCAGCTATAAAAGCTAAGTAAAGGGAGATGGAAGGGGGGCATTTGTTATTTACTTTTGTCTTCTGGAGCAACCACTATGAGTACTGAAGCCCTGCTTCCCAGAACGTAGCCAGACATTGCCTGCTAATTGGAAGTAGAGAATAAAATCTTTCATTTTCCTTTGATTTTGTGCACGACCTTTGCTTTTGCTTTATTAAACTGTCCTTATCTCGACCCACAAGCTTTTCATTATATTTTCTCTCCCCTGTCCAGCTAAGGAGGGGGAGGGATGGAGTGGCTTTGGTGGGCACCTGGCATCCAGCCAGGGTCAACCCACCAAATCAGCATATAAAGCTGGCAGAAGAAGAAGGAAGAGGGGCACAGGTTTGGAGTTATGGCATTTTGTCTTGCCAAGGAAACATTATACGTGATAGAACCCTGCTTTCCTGGAGGTGGCTGAACACCTGCCTGCTGATGGGAAGTAGTGAATGAATTCCTTGTTTTGCTTTGCTTGTGTACATGGCTTTTGTTTTACTTATTAAACTGTCTTTATGTGAACCCATGAGTTTTCTCACTTTTACTCTTCCTATTCTCGCCCTCATCCCACTGGGGGTGAGTGAGCGAGCGGCTGTGTGGTGCTTAGTTGCTGGCTGGTGTTAAACCATGACAGTCCTTTTTAGTGCCCAACACGGAGCTTGAAGTGTTTGAGATAAGGACAGATTTGATTGGAATGTGCTAGATCAAATGTATAGCTGTTATTGCTGTTCAGCTATTAATTGACAGGCTCCTGTGCTTGCCATGGGGCTTGCTTGCCTTACTATATATTAGAGTCTAGTGCTCGTTAGTGGCTGCTTTTTGCTGTCGCTGCTTGCTGCACTGCTGTACTGCTTATCGTCTTACTCTGCTGCGCCTGGGAACATTTTGATAACAGCAATGGCGATGTGCCTGGGCTGGCAGATGGCCAGGGCATCGCTGCTGTACTGGACAGGCTGGAACTCCAGCGTGAACTTGAGCCGAAGGGACTGTGACCTGTGGATAAATCCACGCGGGAGCAGGACACCCCAAAGCATCTGTGGCCATGGATAAGCCCACACCAGAGCAGGGACATCTCGAAGCATCTGTGGCTGTGGTTATGTCGGTGCTGCAGCAGGTAGAGCTCTGAAGGGATTGTGGCCCAAGGATAAGTCCACGCTGGAGAAGGTACACCTTGAAGCATCTGTGGCTGTGGATAAGTCTATGTCGCAGCAGGTACACCCTTGGAGAGACTGTGGCTCATAGATAAGGCTCCACTCGGAGCAGGTACACCCTAAGGGACTGCAGTCTGTGGATAAGTCCAAGTCAGAGCAGGGGTAAGGGGAGGAGTTCATTGCAGCGTTAAACTCGATGGGTCCAAAGGGACCAGGGGTGGAGATTGTAATGGAAATACCTTTAAAGTGTTGCAACCCATGATTTGAGTTGCGTGTTATAGGAATTACTATAGCAGGAACCACCTGAACCAAAGGAGGACAAGCCTTACAAAAAGCAGTGGAAGTGCAACAGTGACCAGGCCTGAGCTGGCTTTGGTGCCCAATAACTCCACACAACACACCACCTCTCCTGTCCTGACTGACCACCATAACAGATGGAGACCAAAGCTGTGGAATAAATGAACTCAATGG
The DNA here is from genome assembly GCF_929443795.1 of Astur gentilis. Classification (NCBI taxonomy): domain Eukaryota; kingdom Metazoa; phylum Chordata; class Aves; order Accipitriformes; family Accipitridae; genus Astur; species Astur gentilis. The sequence goes on along the minus strand of NC_064881.1, from coordinate 48,364,274 downwards.
ACATTTTGTGGATATTTTATGGGCATTTTATAGATATTTTATAGGGGTGGTCCATAGACTAGGGGAAGAACTAGGTTGGGAAGAACAGTGGTGGTTAATGAGGTTGTACCGGATAGTGTGGGATCTCAGCATGATGTAAATGGTACTGAATAAGGAAAAGGATGGTCATGATTTAACCCTAGCTGGCAGCTAAGCACCACACAGCTGCTCCCTCACTCCCACCCAGTGGGATGAGGGCGAGAATAGGAAGAGTAAAAGTGAGAAAACTCATGGGTTGACATAAAGACAGTTTAATAAGTAAAACAAAAGCCATGGGCACAAGCAAAGCAAAACAAGGAATTCATTCACCACTCCCCATGGGCAGGCAGGTGTTCAGCCATCTCCAGGACAGCAGGGCTCCATCACACGTAACGGTTACTTGGGAAAACAAACACCATCACTCTGAACATTCCCCCCTTCCTTTTTCTTCCCCCAGCTTTATATGCTGATCATGACACCATATGGTCTGGAATACCCCTTGGGTCAGTTGGGGTCAGCTGTCCCAGCTGTGTCCCCTCCCAGCTCCTTGTGCCCCCCCAGCCTCCTCACTGGTGGGGTGGGGTGAGAAGCAGAAAAGACCTTGACTGTGTGTAAGCACTGCTCAGCAGTAATGATAACATCCCTGAATTATCAACACTGTTTCTGGCACAAATCCATAACATAGCCCCATACTAGCTACTCTGAAGAAAATTAACTCTATCCCAGCCAAAACATCTCACTAATCATAAAATTTTAAAAGAAACTACAAGAAAGTCATTGTCCTGACAATAGGGTTTACAGATTCTGCAGCTCTTTCTCACACTTTTTCCCTCATAAAGGCAAGCAAATTTGTGGTCCACTTTATTTACATCATAAGAGGCCTGAGCTCTCAGGAAAAACAGATAGAAAGAAATTTATCTCAATGAAAACAACAGGTTTGGTGGCTACACTTCTGGTAGCACTTTAATCCAATTAATTCACTATGGAAATAGTGTTTTATATACACTGGCTCCGGACACCAATACCAGCGCTGGTAAAATTAGTGCATCAAATAGTGCCAAGGAGTGTTTGTAGGTAAGGAAATATAATTGTTCATAATATTAAAATGCATCCTGTGACAGTGTTGAACTCTGCCAGCTAGCAGTCTCCCTAAAACTGTTGGCAATGGTTTGGGAGTTAAGATGGGCCAGGAATCATCCCCTGAATACAATTTGCATGTGGCCATGTGGTTTTGGAGACTAAGATAATTTATAGCATTAGTGGAAGATATTGCATTGCCAACTGGCCTCAGAACCAGAGAACAGGCCTGGCAGATCTAGCGTAGAGGTCCAATCTTAGGCAGTGTGGACAAGGAGAGCTGTACACCCACTTCTAGTCATATGTCCCAACGCCAGTATCACTCTGTGTTGCAAATAGCATGGTGGGAGAGAGGGGAACAGCTACCTCTTTTCTTATTGCCCTGTTTGCTGGTGAAACTGGGTTTGAATTTGATAAGGCACAGCTAATATCTCACCTGCACACTTAGCCATATCTTCTGGCCATACCTTCTACTACAATATTACCTGCTCTTTTTTTCTGGGCAAATTGTTTGGAATTTTCATCCTCTTCATTCTCCTTTATTTTCTTTGTGATGTATGGGGGCAGTAAATAAGGATAAAAAGCCAGGGTATGGAAAGAAAGCATTCCGCAAAATTAAGTTCAAATAAGGTAAATCCCAAGAAGTACCACGTATTTATGTCAGTGTAGTAATGATAACTGTCATCTGCATATCTGCCCAGCAAGCATATTCCTCCTTATCCCATATCTAGTGGGCATTTTCTGTATCTCTGTCATGTCTTGAAATATCACTTTCCTTTCTAAGTGTAAACCATTTTTTATGGTCCTTCTGGAGGTTCCGAGCAGTACTTCAGCCTAACCAGAAAAGAGGAGCCTTGCCAGCACTAATTAATCACCCCAGTAGAAGTCGTTTTCAGAATATGACACTGCCTTTGTTAATAGCATTTAGGAAAAGCTGTCTGGAATTACTGTCACCATGTTAATTTTTGACAAATTACCCCAGGATCTTGGTCAGCCTACTTTGGCAGCTGGATCGTATAAAGAGGGCAATGACTAGCTCAAGTCTGTCTTTAACAATGTCAGGTCCACCCACTGACACAAGGAGGGGGAGTCTGTTAGTGACAGTAAAAGGAACAGAGCTGAGAGATGAAGCATCGTCAGTACTAGCAACAACATTGATGGAGTAGGCAAGATGGATACTTAACAGTCACATGTGATAATTCTGACTGACATACCTGGACTAGTCCAGTTGACAAGATTACTCCATCAAATATGTGACAACACTTTATATTCAGTATAGCCTGATGAATATGAATATTGCAAATGTGAATGCTATCTTCAGTACAATAAATATTCCAATTTCATATCACAGCTTTTCTGTTAGTATTTTAATTCAAATACCCAGTCCAATATGTAACTTCAAAATATAAAATGTATGTTATGCTAGTGTATGATCTTGGGTGAGATGAAATGTACTACAACTTTCCCATTAACTCTTAAAACAAAGGATCTGATTCCATGCATTTATTTGGTTACGTTCATAGAAGGACACTATTGGTGCAAACTCTATAGAAATAATGTTTATCATCAGATGAACAGAGAGGTGGAAAAAAAACCCAAACAAATAGTCCAAAATATATAGTGTTTAAGTGCCAAGACAACATAAACAACATGGGGTGGGGGAACATACTATCTAAAGTTAAAAAGTAGGAAGAAATTCTCAAGCTTTTAGTGAAAACACCTAACCTTGATCACTTATATCTCAGATCAATTACTCCAGGAAGTTATATCACAGAATCTCTGAAACTCATGAATTTCCAGCTGAAAATTAGTCTGCTGTCTTGCCTCTGTTGATCCTAATGCACAGATATTCCAGGACTTTAATAAATTAGGTCCTCATTGAAAGAAGCCTTTAAAAGTGTAAGGTACAGCATTACCTGGAATTAGGGAAATAAAATTACCTTTTTATTTTCCTTCAGTGTGATTTAGTGTGAATATGTTAGATTGAATGACAGAAGCTGGGCAACCCTTCATTTAAACAGGGGTAGACATACCTTCAAGCTCTGCCAAACACCCATGGCCTATTCAACAAATTCCTTCCCATTTTCTTCTTCATGGTTTCTTCTTCTAATTGCCAGTCAAAATATATTCTTATACACAATCACTACAAACAGAGGATCTACCAATTATACAATTAGTATCTACCATGTTTTGAAAAGGCCAGGCAGAACCATAACTGTGCATAATCAGTTATATTAAAACATCCCTCTTGATCAATTGTCCTCAAGATGTGTTGAATAAATCTCATGAAGCAAGAGAAAGGAGCACAGGTGGTGTTGGTACAAGCAACCACTACAGAAAGGCAAGAAAAGGAGACTGAAGGGAAAAAGTTGGTATTCTGTTATCCATTGCCAAGTGTTTCGTTGCCATGAAGGTGTTACTAATTCTTGAAATGGAATTCTGTAGGGAAAATAAGCTTGTGGTACTCCGATTTGCATAAAGGGGAAGGTGTTTTTCTGTTTTTTTTTTTTTTTTTTTTTTTTTTTTTTTTTTTTTTGAACTCCCAAATACTTTTTAAAAAACAAATTCTGTACTAGATTACGCCATCATTAATGTGATGCACAGTTCCAGGCTAAGTACCGTGCTGTTCCCAATGCTGTCAGTTAAACCACCAAAGAGCAACATTATTTCAAACGTTCATCAAAGAGTGTAACATTGATGTTGTACAGTTGTCCTACCACAGAACTGTAGTACTGGAGAATTGAAGGCAACTGAGTGAATGGATAACATGGGACTTGTCTTCAGGATCCATTTCAACCTCCTAATGGCTCAAGAGCTCTTTTATTTTTCTCTCACTTATACTAAAATAATTAGGAAGGAGTTCCCTGAATCTTCCTTGGTTACACAGTTGCATGGTTCATTTAAGCAGAGTCAAGCCTACCTTTTTGTATATTTGCATGCATACAGAGACTTAGTGCCACAAACACTGTGCAAAGGTCTGTGTGTATAAACATAAATATGTTTGTACAGACACAGGTAAGTATACATATATCAAATATATCTTGGAGTTTAGCACCAAGAAGTTTTGTCTAGAGGAGTCTGCACATGCAAAAAGACTGTGTGCCCATACACACTCTGCAATAAAAATACAATTAAAATTTTATGAATATTTTCATCTTAGGTATACTGAAGTGATAAAGCACAGAATTTGATCTGAGTCATAAACCCAGGAAAATAGCCTTTCCACTGCTGTAGAAAACTCCCTTTTGAAATCAGAAACACCAAGGTGCCCATTAAGAAAAGAATGAATGTCATTGCAACCAAGTAAATTGCTCTCCATGCTTCAGCATCCTTCTGTAATGGAGGAGCAGGTTATACCCTTTCTGTCAACCACCTTGTTAAGAAAGGAATTGTCTGTGTCTGTGAAACAAATGCCTCCTTTCATCCATTTTTGTTCCTGATCATGAAGCAGTCATTAGTACTTGAATCCAGGCAGGCAGAATCATCCCATCTATTTCTCCTTACTAGAGCTTCTTGGAACTACCAAATAATCAAAAAATGTCTATGAAAAAAAATTAACAAATAAAGTAAGTGTAAATAACACTTGCACTCTAAGACTCATCAGTGCTTTTGGTTTCTCCATTGCTCTTTCCTTCTGTTTTTCAGAGAATGTATTTTCTCACTCCTGCTATCAGTTGTGAGCAACAAACTAAGGACAAAGAAGGAGTTGCTCAAAAGATATATGTTGTTTGTCCTAGTTATTGACAAGCAAGGAAGGTTAAAACTTAGATCTCACTGAATGTCTGGGTGAGATGACTCATGCGCACTGGTCACAGAGAAGAATTAATTCCTCACTGCATTCCCCCTCCAGCTGCAGTCACCTCTGCCTTTCCACTGACATGCTTGTTCCAGCTGAGTGAGACCCAGGCTCTTGTCAAGGGCAAAGTCAGCTGTTTTCAAATAGGTTCCCGATGCTCTGAAGACAGGACTGAGGACCCCCAACTCCTGGAGCCATTCCTAGAGGCCAGGGAAGTGGTCCTCAACAGGCAGTCTGTGTTGGATTTACATTGGTGTCCCAATCCGCATGAACTGTATTGACAGTACCCAAAGCCATAGTTCTCTTATTCATCATGAATCGTATCAGATTAATAGTTCCATTCAAAAAAAGTTTAAGATTATTTCTCTTCTCTGTTGTCATCCTCACCTCATCCTTTCTAATGCAGATCTGCACACTGTCACAAGAATTTGGAACATGTATTAGGAAAATATCAACCATCAAGGCATAGGTAAGAAGCCAAACCAGCTTGCTTTCTATTGCAATGAATTAGGCATATTTGCAGAGTTTGTTACTGTGACTCACTTGACACCTGATAATATCTGGCAGAGGAATGGCAGTTTCTCCAAATGAGCCAAATGGATGGCTGCTCACTGCTGGAAATTATCTGAAACAACATACAGGATTTTATTAACAACCTTTTGATGTTCCCCTTGATTAGGAAGCAGAATTCGGAGAAGAGTGTCTAGATGGTAAAAAGGATAAAACAGGCTATTCAACCTGCTTGAAAGGTATGGAAAGCATTACTTCCAAATGAAAGGCATTAGCTCACTTGATCAAGATGACATTGGGAGAGTTTATTTGTTGTTTTCTTTTTCAGGTGATACATGTGAAGTGGAAAACACCAGGTAATGAAGAAACCTGAACAAATTGCTTTCCTTTTCAGCACCCGTGCTGGTGTCAGCCCCAGACAATGAAACAAGAAGATTCTGATGAAGAAAGCAAAAGTGTTGATCCTAATTAGAACAGACAAAGGCATTTTTCATACTGGATCCCTTGTTTAAAGGTTGAGTCTTGGCAGGCATGTGATAGCTCAGTGCACTAACAGCAGCGGTTACCAGGGCGTCCATCACACAGGGGATGGGAAGCAAGTTCAGAACCAGACTTCATGCCTGGAACTGAAACGCCTGCCAGAAGCAGATAGGTCATTCTCTTCAAATGATGACAGAATAATTACCTCCCAGTGGAGGCCTAAAATCTGCTGGTAGGCCTTTTGGGGATTCTGCAGCTATTGCTTATCTGCCTGATGATTGCTGAACTTAAGGAGACCTTAACAGGTCACCCAGGAGTCCAGCATGACACTAAACCCAGAAAGTAAACAATTTTGGAACTTAGATCAAAGACTAAAACTTAACACCAGGAGCCCAAAATGTAAATGACAAAATCCAAATGTACAAACGAAGATTTTTCTAGTCATTTTCTACAATTTTTCAACAAACAAGCGTAGGATCTTCCTAAGAAATAGTGTAAGTCGTACACGTGAAGCAACCCTTTATATTTTATTTGCTCTTGGAGTGTCTAACATTAGCAACTGCTGGCCTTATGTCATTGGTTTTATAGTGGTATAAGGGACAAATGCAAAAGAAATTAAAAATGAGAGAACATTAATCAAAAATTTAGTTGAATGACTGCCCAGTGGCATTGGGATGACTCAAACTGTAAATGTTCTTTCTCACATTTTGTTTAAGGTCAGAGATATTCTAGTGGTTAGTTTAGATTAAATATTTTTTGTCATGTTGGTTACACTGGAGCACACAGCGGTGACAGATTTTATGTCTGGAGTGGTTTCACAAGGGAAACTGGTGAGGCAGTCCTGTTGTGCAGATGAATGCTATAAAAAGCTGCTCTTGCAAGTGTAAATGTGGTACTGGATCTTGTCTTCACAGTTTGGCATCAAATGGAAAGTAATGCATTCTGATACCCAGGGTTAATGTCTTCACATTTTTTAGGACGGTTTCTAAAGCAGAAAAGAAGGCCAGATACAGAATCAAAAGATAAATCATAGAATCATAGAATCATTTGGGTTGGAAGGGACCTTTAAAGGTCATCTAGTCCAACCCCCAGATAAATGAAAAATACTTTTCTTCTCCTTTTCTGTATCAGAACCTTGTACTGTAAACAGAGCATGGTTTTGATCTGACCAGGGAAGAGAGTAGTTTTACTGTTGCCTGATTGCTGTTTATGGGACCTAGCCCTCTCTACCACTCTGGTGTCTCATAGACATCTGCTCATAATCACAGCCACATATTTGTGATTTCCCTTTCTGTAAGTTTCAGGGAATTGTCCTTTTCCTGCTGTTCCTTGAATGTAACAATATAAAATGGAATACAGGTACAACTATCTGACAAGAGCTTGAAATTCAGCCCCCAGAAAAGTTATGTCCTCACTCTCATACAGTAGGAAATTAGTTTGCACTCCCAGGGAATGGGGAAGGATGGCTTTGAACATTTACTGTATCATTCTTCAGTGTAGGTCTGCAGTTGTTTCTGTTACGAAACAATGTGAAATCTAAGCAAGGTCAGATACTTCATTTGTACAGAAAGCAGCCCAGAACTGTATGTAATTGTAGACATAAGCTGATAGATCTTGTAACGTTCTCATCCTCATTTGCATTCCTAACTAGGCTGTGAAGACGACCGTCTTCATTTTTGAGATGTCATAGATACTTAAGGTTAATTTAATATGATGATGTAACTGATCTTTTGGATATAATGCTTAAACTCAATGGCAATGACTTCAAGGAGGAGAAAGACCTTAAAGAGTTTAAATTGTCCACTGGGGAAACAAATATATCCAAACAAGTCACAGAGAAGTTGCAAATTAAAATTTCCCTCTATTTCTCCTTTTCTTTGTATATACATATGTATAGAGCAATGTGTGTAAATGTAATCTCAGGGTGCTACATCATTACCTGACATAAATTATCTCAGCTTCATTGATTTCTGTAAGACTATATACATGTATTATAAAGGGGGACATTAGCTGGTGGTTTATTTTCATAGAAAGTCTGTCTTCAGTCCATCACACACTCCTACAGTAACTCTTCTGAACTAAATTGCTGGATAATACATATTTCAAGATATCAGTAGAGAAATGTTTTGAAAAGTTCAGTCAGCACCTAGCAAAAAACTAGAGCTGAATGTGAGAAATAATGTCAAATATTTTGCCAACCAGAACTTTACACAGTGAGGAAAATGACAATGTGTATCTAATATTTTGAAATATTCGACTGCACACAGCTTCACTTCCATCTTTGTTCTGAACTATCCAGTGTATAAAGAAGTGAATATGTTTTATGACTTCCATATAGAGTGCTGCTAGTATTCTTCTTTTATTGCTGTTTCATAGCAGTATCAGCTCCCTTTTTAAGTGATATTTCAAAGTGTTTCTCTTTGAGAGGTAAGCTCATAGGCTGCACTTTTTATTTTCCAAGGTATTTTTGTATGCAATAAATCAAGAAAAGACAGAATCTTTATTAACCCCTTTTGCTGAAAAAATGAAATAAAATTAAAACAAACAAACAAACAAACAAACAAAAAAACCCAAATTAAATGCACTTCATCTTGGATTATAACACAGAATTCTTCATACAAACTGTCACAAATATGCAGTTCAAAATTTAAAGTCCCAGCTGCATGGTGCATGACTCCAACTCAAACAGAAATCACAAGGAGCCATACAGTACCTTTGAAATGTAACATGCTGTTACCAAGATCTTTGTGGGACACTTTTAGATAAAGAGAATTTTTTAACAGGATTCCTCCATTGCCTGTTTCTTTGTTTGGATACATAGACGAAGAGGGAGGGAGATGAGGCAATACTCAGCTGTATTTATATCCCTTTCTGAGTTCTTGCTCTCCCCTCCATTTCTGATAACTGTTTTCCAGGCTGACACTGCAACAGTACTGAAGCCTGAGGACTTCATTCCAAATCTGACCAGGAAAATGAATTTCTGTCCTCAGAAAATATCAGTATTTAGAAAAAGAAATTTAAATTATTCAAGGGTTTATTTCTCCCCCACCCCCCCACCCCCCCCCCGGCCCCACCCCAAACTAAAAGACTTTAAGAAATTCTTTTTGGAGAAGGAAAATGGAGGTTTTTGTAGCTTATCAACTTCCTGCCAACTGAACATTCCTGCCAATTTCACCTCCTGACCTCTTGTCAATTTTATTTTCGGCCAGAAGGCAGAAAGTGACTCCAATGAGAATCTTCCAGGCAGGGAGCCAGAGCCAGATGCTGGTCACCTGCTTTCCCTACCTCTCCAGTTCTCAGCATCCCCACCTGTACCAAGCCTACTTCCAGTTCCCTAATTCCTCACATGAAGGGTCTTTGGCAATCTTGTTTTCTTTTTTTGTTCTCCCCCCCCCCCCCCCCCCCAGGTAGATAATAGAAATGGAATCCATAATCACAGTTTTTCAACAGAAAATCCTAAGGAATTTTTTTTCTTTTTTTTTTTTTTCCCCCCCCATATGGAGAATTTAGATTTTTTTTTTTTTTTTTTTTTTTTTTTTCTGAACAGATTGTTCTCTGTTCGAAAATCATTCTGCCATAAAATTGACTATCAATCAGCTCTGTTTCTTTTTTCCTCCTATAATGCCTAAAAAGGGGCTTAACTGACTCCAGAATATGCAGGAATGATGCTTCCTAATGTACTCAGCATGGCTGCTTGTGTTGGAAATGAGATGAAAGCACTTGAATCATTTTCCTTTTCAAATGGCAGTCTAATTAACATATAGATCAGCTGGCTAACACTTCCATGAAACATGTACGGTACTTATTATTAAAATACAAGCACTCTTTGAACTTCAGCAGTCACTTGAAAATTTTTAATCTTCCGATTGTGCCTTTGTTTGTAATAGTTTAGATAAGAAATTGGACAGCCAGGGTGTTAAACCTAAGCAATCATTTGGACACTCTTAAAGTTGTCGTTGTGCTTCTATTTGTTTAACAGCATATATTATGCATAAGGAATCCCAGTTCAAGGATTTATCTAAATTGAATGTGTTACAGCAGATGACAGCAAGAGGATTTCTTTCAAAATTAGCTTGTGTCTTTTTAGGCAGAGTGAATTATCCCCAGGTCCCATGAAATCATCTACAATAGCTTTCTCTTGGCAGCAATGGTACCTTCTGCTGAGAAGATCCAATCAACTGGAATATGCTTTTGTTGCTGGACCTGAAAACTGCATGAGACTGGAGCATGATGCATGAAAACCGGGATAAATCCTGAGGGCAGTGTTACTGCTCACAGACCTACACATCCTGGATATAAAAGTCAGGATGAGTTTAGTGCTTGATTCATGGTGGGGGAGAGGGAATCTACATGAGAAAACAATTGTTTAAGCCTGTAAATGCTACACAATAGGTAAGAAAAAATTGAGTCTTGATTTGAATGCATTAAATAGCCTTTTTGTTTAATAAAAAAAGCCCTACTATAAAATCACCTTCTTTGCTCGATATTTATGATGACTGTTCAATTTACTTCAACATAAACATGGACAACAGATAAGATGACTGTAAAATTGAAAGACTTGTTTGTTTAAGTTCACTTTCTCGATGTATTGTAATACAGTCTGTGGATAAAAAAATGTGGGGTGTTTATTTGTTTGATTGGTTTGGTTCGGGGTTGGTTTTTTTCTTTGTAACTGATTTAAGCAATTCCAATAAGCAAATCACAATGCGTTAATGGAAAAAAAAAAAAAAAAAAAAAATTGGCTCTTCTTTTTTTTCTTTTGTGGATATGAAAAAATTGACCGTGGACAGTTCCAGTGGACATGTTTCAGAGCTCACCAGATAGGCAAGGGATTTAAAGATGTGCTTAATTTGAAGTCACTGGGATTTAGACACCTGGTAATATTGCTAAATCATGCCCTTCAGAAGATATTTTTTTTTTTTTTTTTCTTTAAAAAACAAACTTGGCCTTGATTTTCAAGCTGAATCTTTATCTCCGGGACCAGTTTTGCTCATAGTTTTCCACAGACAGAGAATCACAAGGGAAAGTGATGAATGAATGGCAGGTGCAAAACTAGAGGGACAGTTCATTTGAAACTACAACTCTTCAGATGATGAAAAAACTTCCAAAACCCTTAGCAAGGTTTAAAACTCAGTCCAGGTTTTTAAGATCTTGTTATTCCAGATAAACACAGAGACCACTAAAAATATCCTTGCTGAACTTAAACACTTTTCAATGCCAAATCTTATTTAGGTTTTGACACTGAAAAAGGACTAAATTAAACAAAGATAATTTTTCTCTCACTTCTGCTAGCCTTCTAGGAGGTGTTCCAAAAGAATAGTCAATATACAACAGACACTAAATACACCCTGACTATCTGGCTGTCTTTTTTCCCATAGGCTGACTCACCTTCACTGCTGCCTTTGCATTGCTGGCAGCATAAAGACCAGCTGAAAGGTTGAGTGCACACTTACTGCTTTCTAATTTTCCATCTACAAACACAGAAATCACACTGTAATCAGGATGGTTAAGACATTCTTCATTAAGTAAAATCCAAGATGAGGAAAAACCCTTGATGCCTCTTTTGTTCCGGCACAAGCTCAGAGAGCGCCATATATGTTATATTTCAATAATCACAAATAATCAATCGAATCCAAAGGTTCACACATTAGTATGGGAATGATGCACCCTTTTTTCCTGAATAGATCTTTACTACATTTGAATCCTGTTCACGGTGTCTTCTGTCTGGTCTGCCCATATTAGAGGACAGATTCCTTCTCTTAAAACTGGGTTGCATGTTTCAAGCTGATAAGAGAACCTAAACCCAAATCTATACAAGCCAAAGAACAAAAGACCATGTACCTTCCTCCACTGACAGGCAAAAAAAAATCCATGACAAACATTTGTTCTTCCCAAATACAGACCTTTTATTTGCATTCTTTAGGTGCTGTCTTTCATCAAAGGAGAGTTAGAATCAAACAAAGGATAAATATGAGAACTAAAGTTAAGCTCCTGTTTTAAATCTCCATCTGATGGTTGTGAATATCACTGTTAAAAATGCCATCTGGAGATCAAAAAGACACCTGACAATTAAGACAAGATGGCAGAGTACCAGCTTGAGATAACGTGGTACTCTCAGTGGAAGAGTGCGTTGCTGTAATTAAATGCTAAATAAGGTTGATCTGTTTTTTAACTGGTTGGTACAGAACTGCATTAGTGCAAACAAACAATGCAAGATGAATTGTGGCATTGGATAAGAGTTGTCATAAGCTGGCCATAAAATAATTTAGGCTGGAAAATAGAGGTAGGTTACAACAATCTGAAAAGAGGAGATTTGGAATAGAGTTTCTATGGGAATTATGGGAAAGGGAGGGCCTAATTAATTTTATGTGGAGCTTGAAGAATTTATGAGTATGAAAAGATGATGTGTTCCTTGAGTTGGCAGGGAGTCTATTCAACAGCCCATGAAATAAATCCTTGATGCAGGCTCCTCCAATAACAGCTGAATCATCTATATTCACAAGGTTTTGATTTCATCTTTTGTCGAGCATTTATTAGCATTGGGATGAAGGATTAGTCTGGATCAACATTTCTTGTTATTGTACTTTTAATTTGTCAAAGACATGATAGGCTTTGTGTGTGTGTATGTTGCAAATGAAGCATAAATACATGAGTTTCATGAATTACTCTGCAGCATTATTATTTTTATTATTATTTTATTAACAGTATTCTGTGAAGCCATTGCAGACCTAAACACTATCTATCTCAGACAGCACTTTTTGCTGACCTATTTGTGCAGAATTTAAGCACTAGCCTAAAGAATACCAGTCATATAATACAGTAAGAATGACAGCAAACATACCGATTAAACATCACTTTCCTTCTCAACTTTATAGTTTCATTTCTGGTAAATCTTTCTAGCCAGTGGGAAGGTAAAGATTAGCTTGATCAAATGTTCAGTGGTGCTCTGAGAAGTTACCTTCCCTTCCACCTTCAGACAGGGGTTATGACTAAATCCCTGAGTGTTTAGGTGGTAGCTCACAGAATATGTTAGCAAATTGCAGTGGATTGAGCTCTAGCAGTCTGACACTTAGCTCTTGATGCGGTGGTTTTACAAGATTGTTACTGCATGAGATGCTTAGTACTGAGTAGTTTCAAGTGAATTAAACCAGAAGGTGAGAGGGAACATAAATTAACTGAAGCACTTCTTGTGTGCCTTGCCCTCAGAATACCACATTTTTGGATTCTCACGTCTGTGCTTCTTGAGCTTAACAACTTAGGAAAAAAACTTTAACCTGTAAGTGTTGACAAATGAACCTCAAATAAAATGTATCGTCCTTCTCTGGATTGAAAGGGAAAAAAGAGAGAGAGAAAGAAATCTGTTTTAGCAGAAGGCTGCCCTGTGATACCAAGTATTCTACCTGTCCTAAGTGTCATAAATCACTCTGAAAGAAGACAGACTTCAAAAAGCAATTGTGGCAAAAAATGCATGACTCAGATGGTCCTAATAGAAAAGCACATTTATGGTTAATGCTGCTCATAAGGGTTTTTTTTTTTTTCATGTGATTTATTTTCTACATGTCTGCATTTGTTTTTTCCTGATCAAACTTAATAGATGCTAGGCAGTGAGACAAATGTTCATGATGCTTTTCCTTTAAAAGGAGAGAAACATGATATAAAGACCAATTAGGTTTTCTGTCCCCCAATCTCTTTTCCATAAAAACATTCCTTCTAGATGATCAGCCTATATTTCACAATCTGTATCAGATAAAAACTTCTTAAGACTTCAATTCCTGTCTAAAGACAAGTGGATTTCATCACAGTATCCAGAACTGTAAATCACAGTAATGGTAGGTTTAGCTGCAGCAACTGATCTTAATCCCACTATTTGTATTATCCTCTGTTGAGGGATACTATCCTAATACTAGAGAGAACTAATTGGGATATAAAACCATGTCTCAGCTTTCATGAAAACTGATTAAACCTGAGTTTGTTATGATTGCATTATGAATCCATCTGTAAGGTGTGAAGGCTGAGCAAAGAGCACGCCTGATTTAATGAACAGACACCTTTTGTAAAAAAAAGTGAAAGAGGCTGCTTAAATATTCTTCCTTTTTAGCCACCCTCACTATAACTTTCCGGTACTGATGTGCCAAAACCCATGCTATCTCCTACTGGAACTCCTGTATGCAGTGTGTACAATTAAATACAGAGTAGAACTAAGCTTTTAAACCACTATAACTCCTCTACCACTAGACGATCAGATCGATCTGTTTTTTCACTCACTTTTTTCTACCTGTGGCCAAATCTTCAGCTGGAGGAAGGGAGATAATCTTAATCTTCATCCATCCAAAACCTAAACTAATGGATAGAAGAACATTAGTGATGCAAGTCTTGCTGATATGATATCCACCAAGAATTGTGCAGTGCAGTTTTCATTTTTCTTCTCTTAAGCTAATTCTCCTCCTGGAGATGGTAAATTATGACTTCAGTAGGGAAGTCAACGTCCCAATGACACATATCCATAAATTGCTATGATACACTCTGTCTAGTTTGACTTTCAGAATATATGGTGCTGCCTGTTCTCAACAGTAATGCTTGTATCCTGATCAGTCGGGTACTTGAGAATATCCAGGGCAAGTGGAAGGCAATAAAGCTGATGCTGCATTTTGTTGCCTTTTATTTTTATTTTGTCTCCAAGCTATTTTGAGGTGATCGACACTTTTAATTCTGCCAAAATCTGTCAGTCCACTGTATATGTTACATATTGGAATGAGAAGACATCATGGTAACCCTGGATGCCCTCATTAATCCACAATGGGATTGATACCACAGTTATGCATGCGTACATATATAAATGTTCTAAATATACATGTACACATAGATAGACATATACAGCAGATTTTCAAAATTATCTACCCACAAAAGTTTCTTCTGTCATGTCCGAACTTAAACCATTTCCAGTCTCCATACATGCTTGCCTATTTTTTCTTCTGTTTGAATTATCTTATTCCTTATTTTTCTATAACGGCTCTCATGATCTTCCTCTGTAGGTGCTTGGCATTATGGTTGATCTCTCTATCCTTTCTTTCCCTCTGGCTATTTAGCGTCTGCTCCTTTTAACAGCCTCTTTTTTGAGTGTAACGTGAGCACATTTGTGCTTGACTGACTTAAAGTCAAGATCAGTTTTACATTTGAAATGAAGTAAATAAGTTCTTCCAACCTTTATAATAATTACTTGCATCTCTGGTTAGTTATGACTTCTTCAAGTTAGTTAGTGAACAAGCCTTGAATTTGATCTAAAAGTTTTATGCTGGCACTGTCTTAATATAAGTAGTCTTTGGCTGGTACAAAGGGAAATAAAGGATTGCTAAATGGACTGGTTTAGATTCAGTTGTGAATGTTTCTTGTAATACAGTAGGAATAATGTTCAGGAATAGGGTTCAGGACCACTGGGAAAAAACAATATCTAATTCTTCTGTCAGTCTGGTAGTTTTGTGCATGGTTTATATTCTTGCCAGTGACACCTGAGTTCATGTGTGAAGGGCAGGATGAACTGGGGCAGCAGGTTTTCCAGCTGAGATGTGCCAAATGACTTGAGCATATAGCTGGTAACAGTGGTGCCATAGACCAAATGTGGTCTAAGAAAGTTTTTAGGTTGTGCAGTTCTCTAAAAGTTTGGCAAAGTAAGGCAATATTGCAGCCAGTCATTCCCTTGGGTCCTGCACATGCTTTGATCAAGCAGCTAGTATCATTCTTGGGAGTGAAAATGTTAAAAATCATAATATAGTAGGAAATCAACCTTCCCAGTCTTCTATTGTTCCCATATTCATAAATATCATCACCATTCTTTCTTTTACTTTAATGAAGACAGTGGTTTTGCACATAGCACTTTACAATTGTTCATTATAGGTTTAAATTTCAAAAATACAAAAGAGACAAAGAGATATAAAGAGTTATGAAGAGATTAAACTTTGGTTACTAGACAGGTACAAGCATCCTCTAATATTTGCCTATATATTTTACTTCAAAGGAAACCTTATACCAATTCAGTGAAAGAATTTTATTATTCATTATCCCACTTTCAAAGCTTCATATACTCATGCTTAATTAATTTCTCTCAACTGTTAAGTACTCTAAGTACAGATGGCACTTACTTAGTCCCTTTTATCTAGACTTTTTGTCCTCTTTTTCAGCTCACCTAGATTCCTCCTCTGTACTCACAAGCTTTCACAATGCAAATTAGACGGACATGTACAGACATTTCTGCCTTTAGCCAAGGTTGTTTGGATGTCATCGTAATATGGCATCGTAACAACAGGGTATTGAGCACAGATAAAGTATGTACTTGAGCAGCTAACCAGTGTTGAAATCCAGGCTGCCATCTCCTCACATTTATCAGTATCTAAGTAGATGCCTGGGAGACAGGACGAGGCATGCTCTTTTCTATTGTCATCACACCTTGTAGGTACACCTGGTCGGTCAGTCCACCAGCAACAGCAGAAGAGCTATGACTAGTCAAATTCCTCTTCCCAGACCCAAGGGAGCAGAGATCGGCAGCTCCCTCAGATTTGTAACATGATCAAGAAAGTGACACGAACAGGAACTGACAGTAGGAGGAAAAACGCATTTGCCTGACTGGGAGATTGTACTGTGGACAGAGCTGCAAAACAGATGGGAGCTTCTCCGACCTTGCCACCTCCAAATTTATCACTGGACATGTTTAATTAAAAACACATCAGATTAAGCCATTTTGTTATATGGGAAAATGCTGGAGTGCAATCCCTGTTGGAATAAACACAACAAGGACAAGATTCTTTATTGCAGCAACAGAAATCAGCTGCAAAAATAGTTTGAAGCCCTTCCTCCTGGGGAATTGGACAGGTGTGAGATAAGCAAATGCATTGGCTTGGGGTCTTTTATTTCTCTGTTCAGCAAGAAGACAAAGTAACTTACAATAGGTGTGAAACACCCAGTTAAGACAAATTATGTTCATGTCATTCCTTTATTTCCCCATTTCCCTTATAACCTATGTTTCTCTTGTATCAACCACTTTTCCAACTCAGTTTACTCTCTGTGGGATTGCCTGAAACTCAGAATAATTAAAAGCCACATATGAAGAAGTTTTTGTAAGTTGGGAGATATATAGAACAAGATATTAAGAAACAAAAATGCTGTAATACCACCTAACAATAAGTGCTCTACAATGTGATCATGAAGAACACAAATTTCTCTTGAAGTATTAAAATAATTTTAATTCAGCCTTTAGAAATAAGGAACTATTAATTTAATCTGAGACTGGACAATATATTAAAGATTGCTATTAATTGCTGCTAATAGTAGAATTTACAATATGTAAATTTCCCTTTAAATTCTTTTTAAAGGGGCGCAGTCCTTAAAGTTATATGTGTATATTTTCTCACACTCAAAGTATGAACATATGCTGCACACACATACATATATGTATGTGTATATGTTTGGTTGGTTTTCTAGAGGTTATTAATATATAAAGGCCTTAAAATTCCCTGCCCAAGTACTCCTTCTCTGGGCAGACTACAGTGAAAAACATGAAAGTGCTTTGAAACAGTACCAGTTTCTTTGCCACAAAGACTTAATAATAGGAAATAAATACGTGGGCTCTAAGCCACAGCTGACAGACAATAACTGTTAAGAGTAATGCTAGACTAAGCTAATAATTTCATATACGTTAAAGATGTCTCTGTCTTTCCCAACAGAATAAAAAAAAAAAAAAAACAACACACAAGCATAAACAGTAGGACCTACAAACTGCATACAAAATTGAGACTGCCCATGGTAGAACTGTAACCAAAGGAAAGAGGAATCCACTATTGCAATTTCCTAACTGATCAGCCCGAGCATCAGGAAATCTGAAGTAATCTCATTTTTTTAACAAATGTATTCCTACTCTAATTGCAGCTCCTTCCTCTAATGAAATATTAATGTCAATAATGCAGGGATGATAAGCCCACATAAAGTTCTAATGACATCTTCAATAAACCTTATACTTACATTGATAAATATACCTTGGGGTTTTTTTGGTATCTGAAGCGGTCTTAAATTATCAAAGCACCTCACCAAATACATTAACATGAGACTCCAGAGATTATTAATATTAAACATAGAGTCTCTGTGAAAATGACATTAAGGATCTGATGTGAACTGACAAAAGCAAATGAATTTCAAGTTAAACTTGCTACCTTGTCCTTAATTCACTTTGCAGTGTCTACCACTGGTGTTGGAATTGATTTAAAGTGGCATGAATGTTTAGGATGCCCATTGGTATTTTGGCAGAGGGCAGTGTCTTTGGGCTTTTCTCTTAGTCATGTGGAGGATTGCTCTGGTTCCCACAGATTTAACTCAGACTTTTAAATGTTATGTTATGAAGTTTCAGATATTTTCTTAAAGGTCAGTCCAAGCAATTAAAAATAAAGTGCTGCATAAGACTACTTAGGTTTTTTTAAATTTAATTATAATCAACTACCTTTTAATTTTTCATTCCAGGTTTGGGCATCTTCAGACTTTCAGCTCCTATCTTTAATTGGAAACAATGTTCTTCTCTTCGTCTTCCCCCCAAAAATTGATTGCTAAGGCTGAGGTGTTATTTTTAATAACTCAATTAAACATTTGAACATTCGTCTTTCAATAATTGTCTTCCCATTTCACTATTTGATCTAGAGAACATGAATAAATGCCCTCAAGCAGACATTAACAACAGACACGGGATTGTCTTTAAAATTCCCCTGTATGTAGAATGTTTAGGGGGTAGATCAATATATATTTTCTTCAGAACTGGAGCAGGTTTAAAACATCTCCTATTCCCAACCTCTTCTTTCTGATTTGGCCAACACTTCACTTGAGTGATGTGATACAGCTGTTTGTCTTATTTGGTGAATTATACAACTTTACTGAACTCCAATATTTCCCAGATAGTTTCTCCTTTTCCATAATGGAGGTTATTTTGATGATGCAGTGTGTAGTGTCCTCCTGCAGGAGTTACTTCAGCACAAGGTGAGAAGAAAGGAGGTTGTGGAGGAGCCAAAACTCTTACACAGAAACTCACCAAGCAGGACTTTGGTGCAAAAACAAGTCTTTCACATCACGGAACTGTGAATTTAAGATAGTACAGGCACCTGAGAGTGGAGACACTCTCACCGTGTAACACAACCTCACCGTGTCAACTGCTAGCATGATAATATAATAGCCTCCCTCTATAAAGCAGTCAAGCAGATTTAAATTAAATTAGAAAAATCACCTCAGGAGGGGAAGGGAAAAGAGGAGGGGGACTACCAAGTGCCAGATTCTAGTCTGATGCAAATTAAAGACTTAATGTGATAAATCCCTGAGCAAATGGGCTTTTATAATGGAACAACCAACAGTCCCTCCGTTTTAACAGTGCTGCCAAGCCCTGCCATATGAAAGCATAAAAGCAATCATCTGCTGTGTTTGGTCTAGATTCAGCTCCCTCCTCCTTGCTTCATGGACCACATACAAACCATTTTGGAGACCAACTGACATCTGTAATTAGACCCTCCCTTGCAAGAACACATTGACAGGTACCTCAGGCAGTTCCAAGTCATTCCATTCAGATTTATGCACCCTCTGTCCTGAAAAAGCCTCAGTCCAACCTTCCCTCAACCTACCCAGAGGGCAGAGCATCTCTGGAGTTTTAGTCAAATAAGTTGGGAACTAAAAAAAAAAAAATATTCTCAAATAAGGTAAAATGCAGCTACAAGCAGAAATATGAAACAAACAAACAAACAAAAAACCCCAAACCCCAAACCTCAGAGTTCATCAGTGGCTTCCAGAAGCCTGAAACACTGTGGAAGTGAATTAGGGTCACACTTAAAAGCATTAAAAATGCAGATCCCAAGGTTTAAACCAGGTGAATTGTTACAGAAAACATGATTTTTAGAGTACCTCTCTGTCCTCACAGTAAGACTTTCACATTAGTCATTTCTAATAAATCATTGAACCAAGTTATCTCTTCACAGCATGCCACAACACCTATGTCAAAAACAAGGGCTCAGAAGTCATAAGCAATGGGAAATATATGCCTATTTCAGTTTCTGAGGATCCCTGAGCAGTCAGGCAGATGTCTGTTTCTCCTATACACTGAGAATAGTAGTCATCCTTGCCTGCTGACTACTGATCCCTATTAGCAGAAACATACCAATGAATGGGTGCTGGGTGCTATGATTATAGAATAATTTGGGTTGGAAGGGACCTTAAAGATCATCCAGTTCCAACCCTGCTGCCCATGGGCAGGGACACCTTCTACTAGACCAGGTTGCTCAAAGCCCCATCCAACCTGTCCTTGAACTCTTCCAGGGATGGGGCATCCACAGCTTCTCTGGGGAACCTGTTCCTGTGCCTCACTGCCCTCAAAGTGAAGAATTTCTTCCTTATATCTAACATAAATCTACCCTCCTTCACTTTAAAACTGTTACCCCTTGTCCTATCACTACATGCCCTGATGAAGAGTCCCTCCCATCTTTCCTGTAGGACCCCTTTAGGTACTGGAAGGCTGCTGGAAGGACTCCCTGGAGCCTTCTCCAGACTGAACAATCTCAATTCTCTCAGCCTATCCTCATAGAGGAGGTATGCCAGGCCCCTGATCATCTTCGTGGCCCTCCTCTGGACCTGCTCGAGCAGGTCCATGTCTTTCTTACACTGGAGGCCCCAGAGATGAACACAGTCCTCCAGGTGGGGTCTCACAAGATCTGAGTAGAGGGGAAGAATCAGGTCCCTTGACCTGCTCACTACACTTCTTTTGATGCAGCCCAGGGTATGATTGGCTTTCTGGGCTGCGAGCACACATTACTGGTTCATATTCAGTTTTTCATGCACTAATACCTCCAAGTCGTTCTCTGCAGGGCTGCTGTCTCCACTCATTGCCCAGCCTGTATTTGTGCTTGAGATTGCCCTGACCCACGCGCAGGACCTTGCACTTGGCCTTGTTGAACTTCATGAGGTTCTCAAGGGCCCACCTCTCAAGCCTGTCAAGGTCCCTCTGGATGGCATCCCTTCCCTCCAGCATGTTGACCACACTGCACAGCTTGGTGTTATCTGTAAACTTGCTGAGGGTGCACTAAATCCCACCATCCTTGTCACCAGCAAAGACGTTAAACATCACTGGTCCCAATACTGGCCCCTGAGGAACGCCACTCATCACTGGTCTCCACTCAGCCATTGACTGCAACTCTTTGAGTGCAACCATCCAGCCAGTTCCTTATCCAACGAGTAGTTCATCCACCAAATCTATGTCTCTTCAATTTAGAGACAACTATGTCATGTGGGACAGTGTCAGACACTTTGCACAAATCCAGGTAGATGACATCCCCTGCTCTTCTCTTATCCGCCAATGCTGTAACCCTGTTGTAGAAGGCCACCAAATTTGTCAGGCATGATTTACCCTTAATGAAGCCATGTTGGCTGTCATCAGTCACCTTCTTATTTTCCATGTGCCCTAGTATAGTCTCCAGGAGGATGTGCTCTATGATCTTGCCAGTCACAGAGGTGAGACTGACTGGCCTGTGGTTCCTCGGGTCTTCCTTTTTTCCCTTTTTAAAAATGAGGGTTATGTTTCCCCTTTTCCGGTCAATAGGAACTTTCCCAGACTGCCACAGCTTCTCAAATATGATGGATAGTGGCTTAGCCAGTTCATCCGCCAGTTCCCTCAGGACCCGCAAATGCACCTCATCAGGTCCCATGGAGTTGTGCACCTTCAGGTTCCCTAGATGGTCTCGAACCTGATCTTCTCCTACAGTAGGCAGTTCTTCACTCTCCCAGTCCCTGCCTTTGCCTTCTGCAACTTGGGTGGTGTGGCTGGAGCACTTGCTGATGAAGGCTGAGGCAAAAAAGTTGTTGAGTACCTCAGCCTTCTCCATATCCTGGGTAACCAAGTTTCCTGTTTCCTTCTGGAGAGGGCCCACATTTTCCTTAGTCTTCCTTTTATCACTGACATACCTATAGAAGCTTTTCTTCTTGCCCTTGACATCCCTGGCCAGATTTAATTCTATCAGGGCTTATCTCAGATGAAGTACTTGCTGACTAGATTATCTAATTGCTAGTGAAAATTAACAGGAAAATCATATGGGTACTCAAAAGCATCTGACATGACTGTTTAGGCATCTAAACCAACTGCTCAGCTATGTACTATGTGGCTATCCAATTTGATATGTTCCCATGCAAAATATCTCTATATTCAATGGAAAGATAGAAGCATGTCTCAAAACCTGTTCTGGATAATTCATCATAGCAGTCTTAGAATGGGAAAAAACATCATATTAAGAGTACTTTTCTCTTTTTGTGTACAGCGAAGTTAAGCTACAGATCTCATTCTTGAAGGATAAAGTTAGTAAAAACATAGTCCCTGCCAAGTTCCAAAAGGTCAGTGTACACATAAAATAACACTTACATGGACACTCACTGAAATCAGTGGGGACTGAAGAGCACAAATTGTTTGAGATATCTGCCTCTGTCTTTTTCTGTACTTCAGCTTCCCATCTATAAGACAAAAAGAACAGATTCCTGTCCTCCCAGGAGTAGTGAGCACAAAGCCATCAAGGATGGTAAGACTCTTCAGCGTAAGTAGATTGAAGGTGTAAGGAGTGCCCAAAGCAGGGTGCTCTGAAGTCAAGGCCACTCCCAGCTCCAGGAGAAATAAGCAGGAGTGCAAGAGCATTTATGCTTTGTCATAATCTACATGGCTGAAAAACGTGGCCAAATCCCAGGCTAAATCACATCATAGACCAAAGGCTATGAAGTGTTTTGGCAGTGTTAAGCAGGACTGAAGTGAGTATTTAGGATTATTACTACAGTAGACGCACTGCATTTTTTGCCAAATATATAACAGCTATGTTACTAGGACATAAGATTAAAGCACTTGGCTAGTGGCTAACAGATCTGAGCTGTTTAGCTTTGACACTTGATTCCATGTGTGGCCTGTGTCATTTCCCAACTCTGCAAGATAAGTCTCTGCCTTTGAATCTGAGAGTGCCGAAGCATACAGAAAAAATCCTGCATGTAAAATGGGGCCGTGGTAGGGTTCTTGCTTTTGTGTCTTTAATGGAAAATAAGAAGTTAAATACAGCATGGGTTTTGGTGTTGTTTGCATCACGTGTTTAGAGTTACTATAGCTTGGACCTGGCCATATTCTTAAGAAATATTTAAAAAGATCAACAGACAGAGGGGATCAGTCCATTAATACATTACACAAAACCAGTTATCAGTGAAGAAGCACATATGAAGATCTAAGGGGTTGCTGGCTCGTAGAGTAATCATTTGGGTAAGAACTGTATTCAGTGCTGAGAGCTCACATATTTCTTGCTGAATAAAATTTGTAACATTTCCTTTGTTTTAACAGAGGGAAGGTGATTAAATCTCTTCTGAAGCAGGAAAGGTAATACACCAATTCCCATTTATGAGTTCAGTTCTGTGCCTCAATAGCCTGTCCTCTATTCAAATTCTACCACCGTGCATGCATTTTGCCTACATAGACTGCAAATCTGTTACAGTGATCTTGGCAAAATGAGCCCTGATAATTTTGTTCCTTTATGTGTTGTTGTAATACAAATAGCAACAATATTAACCAACAATAATACTTTGTTTCCCCTGGTTAATTCTTTCAATCATGTTCCATATGTAAAAAGCAAAATAAAACTTCCTCAGAAACAATAAAAAATAATTGAAGGATATTCATCTTATGGCTATTCACCATCTCTTTATTCTTTTAGTGTGAGCAACTGCCAAATTAAATGACACTGGGTTTATCAGTTGAAAAGGAATCTGAATGGCTTTGTAATTCAAAAACAGGATAACATTTCTTCTTTAAGCAGTATCACAGCCTAATGCTATCTATACATAACAAGCCCCTTTATTTATAATAGAGTAATGTGGCATAAGTTAAAGGATGAAACACCTCCTCGTTGATGAAAATGTAAATTGCTACATGCTGATTCCTTGCTCACAGAAAGTCTCAATTTGTTTTTACATGGGAACAAATTTTGGCTGCTAAAAGGTGATATGCTCATGATAGGAAGCTTGTTCTGCGGTAGCTTGGCTGAAAACAGCACTCACAGCCCTCTCTAACACGCCACTGAACAATGGCCAAAAGGTGGTTCCATAAGGACTGATGACAAGAAGGACTTTCCCACGTTTTGAGTTTCAGTTCCCTCACTGTAGCAGCACATTAGGCAGTCTTAAAGCCTGGTCCAGAATTTCATTGCGCAAATATTAAAAAACAAACAAGCAAACAAAAGAACACCTTCTAATTTTCATCCTCATATTAGCAAAAGTCTTTTGGCCATTTGGCTTTCTGCACATTGTCTTTCAGCTTAGATAGCACTGTTCCTTCCCTGATGATTATCGCCGTCCACCAACCTTGGTTTCATAACACCTAGGATCAGAGCTGGTTTGGTCCCCTTCTATCAGGTATGGTCTCAGTTTCCTCTCATGTCACAGGCATGTTGTGCATCTGCCCTAGTTTGAGTTCATCATCATAATGACAGGGATTGGGTGCCAAAACAATGAAGGACATAGCATATTTCAGGGTCAGTCTCTGCTCTGGAAGGATCCCGGAGCAATTTCTTTACTTTAGAAGCCCATGTGAGTTAGAGAGAAATCTGAGCCTCCAAGATTATGACAATAAACTCAACATACCTAGAAACAGTCTCAGACATTGAAGTACCTGGGAGAGAAAGCCAATTTCTTTACTACTAGACTCTCTTACTCTCTAAAACTAGGCAGCCTCTTGGGAATGGTCATTGGCCCTTTCTACCTCCTAAACCATATCGGTGAGCTGTTTGAGACAGTTGCAGCTTGCAGACACTGAAGTCATGCCACAGGCAGTGTGAATAATGTACTGGTGTGAACAAGGTAGTGGTATGAACAACCAAGCACCAATGTCCAAGACCATGTCTTGGCACTGTTTAAGCTATTGTAATGGATTTATTGCACACCATATGCCACCTTCTCGTATCATCACTTCCACAAAGATAAAATTAATCTTTTTGATCTGGAGCCACTTGAACATCTGAAACAAGGACTGGTTTAGTTGCTCCCTTTGCTGGAATGAAAATGAGATTTCTTCTACTCTATTTCCAATAAGCTTGTCATTATAGTTCAGAGCAGAATTTTCCTTGTAGGAAATACACAGGGACTTTGAGAGGTATGATCTCATCTACTGCTGAACAGCAGCTTATGGCCAGGCTTGGTGAAAAGCAAGCTTTAATTATAAATATTAAGGTTATAGATAGTTGAAGGTGTAGAAAGGTTCTGAGGAACAGGTTGGTCTTCGGCTGCCTAATAAGTGGTTTGTTTCTGTTGCCTAAGACTAGTGCAATTGGAGATGCTTTATAATATCTGAGATATCCTTGCGGTAGATATGACATAGGTCCTAAGCTGGTCTAGAGCAGCAGGTCGAAGTCACATTGAATACCCTAAATACTAGGCATCCATGTTTAGGCATCTGCATCTCTTCCACAGTGTCCTATAACTCCATGGTATGAAGCAGATAACAGCAAAATCAAGCCACCGACAGTTAAAATCAATAAACTTCAAAATGGAAATAAGCCCTCACATTTTGGTAGCTGAGACCATATCAATTTAACAAGGGAATGTTTAAATTCTCCCCTTACCTTTACTTCTTTCAAGGCAAAGTGCTTTATCTAAAGCAGGGTAATTATATTTGTTATTTGACATCATGGAAAAATCACTGTGTGGAATTCCAAAATCAGTGCTAATATTAAATCAGATTAGATCATTATTCCTGGCCTCAGAATACACTTCTGTTCTGTCTGAGGCAATTCCCATTTCTTCTGTGTATTTATAACAACCGATTAATTAAATATCTCTAAAAACATTGCTAGTTAAGTAATCACTTTTGCACTTAAGTAACCATTCCCATCCTACAAATATTATGCATGGACATAGTTCATTTGCACACCCTATCTTCCTAGTCTCCCTTTTCTACCAAAAGCTCTTCATAAATACAGGTTTTGATCTCTAAAAAAAGTTATCTTTTCAAGAAAGAGCTTAATAGTTGCAAACATAGAAAAGGTAACAAAAGCCCAATTCCATGAAGGTTAAAGCTTTTCCAGTCCAACTCTTCCTTTTTTATATCCCTTTAGTTAAGAAGCTGTTCTCATTTATCTATCAAATCAGCTTTTTATCTTACAGTCTATAATGAATTAAGACATTACCTGGCAATTCCTTAATTTCTGCAGCCCATTTAAGCACAAACAAAAAATTCACAGTGGCATAAACCGTGTTCTACTCAGATCTCTAACTTAGATAAGTGTGTTGAATATTAGCCTGGTTTAGAGTTATTTCCTACTTATATTTTTCTTATGAGGTTCTGAGATTATCCTAATATAAATAAAGGGAATATCCAAAATCTCAGCAACAGAGATTCTAAATTTGGGTTAGAGAGACTTCTTCCCTGCACAACTCTATAAATGCCTGCCTACAAGTGACTTATGGCATAAACCATTACAGACCTCCGCAAGGCCATCCAAATGGTCAGGGGTCATCGCAATATTGATCGAGGCTGTGGTTCAGGCTGGCAGAGTACTGCTATGTCCTGCACCCTTTCAGCATCCTCTTCATGAGACCTTGTGGAAAGAGGCAGAAATATTAGACAGGTTCTCTTTCAGGAAAAAGTGCTTGACTACTTGTATATATCCCTCTGATAGTAGGTATCAGAAGCAACACTTCTGCCTTCAGCCAATTCTTGGTGCATCTGGCACCATTTCAGATGCTGGGCATATCACACTGAAAATGCTCTGGGACCAGGTGTGGACTGTGAAACTTGGGCTGCTACATTCGTGGTGTGCCAGCCGCCGCTCATCCCACCACACCATCCCTGATGTGAGCTAGCAGGCAGTTACGGTCTGGGATGCCAGCAAAACCAGTGCTTGGTCCTTTTCCCTGGTGCAGGAGCCAACACTTTAAATCCTGTATAAATACCCATGGTGTCTGTAAAACTCAAGCTTAACTCTTTGGTCACATCTTTTTACCAGATACCTTCCTCCTAGAAATTGGATGCTGGTTTTGATGGTGTGGCCCAATATGTTCTTGCAAAAGATGAAAGGCTGGTTGGTCATGGAAGTTGGACTACTAGTCCTTCTAAACACTTGTTTTAATCTCTAGTTATGTCAATAACTCTCTAAGTATGGCTGGAGATATTCAGTAAGAAACCAAGATTCTAGAATTTGCATAGCAAAAAGCAGAGTAAATAAGTAAGACAGGTAAAAAACCCATAACCTTTCTTCTCTTGTCACTGGGAAACATTACATGTTTAATATGTTTTTCTATTGTCTCTATTCATTATTAAAAAAAAAAAAAAAGTTTTCCTTTCTAACAGAAGTCAGAGAAGAAAGAAAAGGTTATAAATCACAAACCATTTATGCCATTCATTGATTAACTGATGACTGTAGGTGTGTTTTCAATAGATTAGATTACTTTAAAGTTTTCCTATTTAACTGATTTACCTCTGGTAGTAGGAAAGAATTAAAAAAAAATCCTGCTGTATGTCTCATAGAAGGTTGATGTGGGTTGATGTGACCAAAGATAGGTATGAACTTTATAGATTACCAGACCTGACTGGGTCTTTGTGTTCTCCTTTATAAACAATTAAGATAAACAAGCACAATTAGTGCAGTCAATCTCATGCTAAAATAGACATCCATAATAAATCAGATGAATTGTGGCCTTGAGATGTTTCTTTTTCTTCTTTGGTTTTAAAGGAAACCTGAAACACCCAGCTCTTGTCTCTGCATTGCCTTATAGACACCTGAAGACAAGTGAGATAAAACTACTCCAGCGATGTAGCTATGATATTTTAAAGAAGGAGTTTGACCAATCATTAAAATCTACTTATAATTCTAGGGAACCAGCAAACTGTTTTACCTTAACATGAACACCATTCATACACATTGACTAATCTGAAAAATATGTGATCATACGATCAGACATCACCCAGATTAAATTCATATTTCTCCATGACACCATGGCATTAAGAGTAGGTGTTCATGCACACAGAACAAATATTCAAGTGGCATATTAAACATCAGTGTTTTGGCATTGTACCAATAGTTATAAAACGGAGGGAGAACGTGCTCTGTTGTAAGGAATGGCAGTCATCACAACAGACTTTCAAGCGTTTACAATGTAATTTAGACATCTACAACTACGCTAGTGCTAACTGTGCTGGATTACCTTTGTGTGGATAAAGAGTCACTTTAAAGAGCTGGGTCATCTAAACTATTTTGGATTTCTACCATGTGGAGTAAGAAAAGCTTAGTTTTGTGCCATCGTTCCTATTAAGTAGCAAGTCTCAGGTACGTGGAAGTGCTACGTGTTTCTGGATCAGAAAGAAGCAAAGTCCATTTCTTCTACCCTGCATGCTCTGGAAGATGATATCCCATAGCAGTGTTATCCCTAAATTTTTAAGCAGCTTCTTTATTTGCCTCAAACAAACAAAAAATGATAAAAGAGAAAGCAAGCTTTCCCATTAACTTATCAAAAAAGGAAAAGAATTTAATGAATCTCACAGTGTTTTCCAAGCCTTCTTATCTGGGACCTTGTGTACATACTGATTAATTTGGCTAAACGCTTAAAGATGGCATAAAGTACACGTGACTGTGAATTCCACTTGGACATGAAGATGCTGGTATTAAACATAATTCCTGCCTTAATCACTGCCTTAGCTGTTTGCAAGGTTTGGCTTATGTGCAGTTGGTTGCCAGAAAACAAACAGTTAAGAAAACAAAATAAGGAAAAGATGACTTAGATTCCCACTTTATTTCTTCAAACGAGCAAGAGACCCTCACTAGGGGCAGGGCAGACAAATCACTTTATACAGCTATTACTAATACTGTTATGTGTATTTAGTTCAATCAAAAATTATTCTGTGCTAAGGTCATAGGTTTAAATTGTCTTGATGAGAGGTGTGATACATTCAAAATGAAATTGTAAAAGCTTGAAGCATGAACACTTACACCTGTCAATGTAGATTCTGAAATGAATCTTTTTTTTCCATGCAGTGTGCATAGTGACACTGCATCCTTTCCAGTGAAAAGAAAGGTTTGGGGTGTTTTGTACTTTTTGTCTGGTACTCTTAGCACAAAAAATGGACATGTGCAAGAACCTGCTGATTTGAGGTGGGAAATTTTACACAAAAACTGAATATTAAAGAAATAAATGAAATGGCACTGTGGGAAAAAAATTCTACCCTGGTGAAGCTTATGTAAACTTCCATAAGCTCCTGTTCAGTTATTGAACACCACTGGGAAATTGTACCGATTTCATAAATAAGAATGAACAGTAGTTAAGAGTCCTTCATTTCTCTAAATGATAAAAGGCATATAACAGAGAATATGGTATTTGGCATTGAAAGATTAATTGCTTTCTACAGAAAGGTAAGGAAAGATGACCCTCTCTGAGTCATATTCTATGATAAATGAAAGATTTCACCCTTTGACTACACAAGTAAATTACCATATTTGAAATGTCTTTTACCTGCAAACAGACATCCTGGTGTTCTAAGTGCCACTCTGGTAAGATAATAGATTTGACAGAATCTATAAAGGATTTGTAATTCTTATTGTGTAAATCCACTAGTACTCTTTTTATATACAGGTTTTTGGGTTCATATTCAGTCCTAAAAAGCAGGAACCTTTTAAACAAAAATATGATTTGTGTTTTTGTGTTGGGGGGGGGGGGGATGTTTAAATCTTGACAATTCTAATGTATTTTACCATAAACAAACAAACAAACAAACTTCCCTTGAATCTTTCTCCAGTTATCTGAACAGGAACTAAACTATTGAGATTTAAATTGTATTAATCATAGAATCATAATGGTACTCATTATATGAAGCCTCAGGTATTCTCTATGGGAAAGAGTTAATTGAAAGATTCCAGAAGCTTTGTTAGGTATTATCACGTTAAGGAAATTGTTCTGTAATACTGGACTTTTTGACCCTCTACAATTCTACTCATTCAGCTTTTATCTTAACATGGAATGTTCTTTCAGAGTTCATTTGAAAACCAAAGGATTACATAAAAAAGAATTTTTATATTTTTGCATTATAATGAATTTCATCCAAGAATCCCCTGGCAGCTTAAAATATTAATTGAATAAGCCTGTCTGGCATATAGGCAAATGTTCTGTTTTATAAATGAGTAAACTGATGTAGACAGACTGAATGGCAGAGAGAGAAGCTAAGGTCCTAGAACCACACTGTCTTCAGCTAGAACAGCATTGAAGCATATTTATCATTTTAAGCATGTAATCAAGCGTTATTACTGTTAATTCAGTTGCTTATGTTCTGACTGCACTAGAAATTCATGCAAATGGTACTTAACTGCTGTCCCAATTGAAGTAAGAGATGAAGGAGGAACGTGGTAGATTCAGACCTACCTCAGCTAACCTGGCATACGATACACTGCAGTAGCCAAGAGATTTCAATGTCACTGCTTCTCCAAAAGTATAGCGAAGAATGCACACAACAAATGACTTAATGAAGTGGTTTGAGGAGCATCTGGAAGCTTGTCTATAGTCTAGAAGCTACTTAGAAAACCTTCAAACCTTCATAGTCTGTACAGAGGGAACTGGGATTTTTATTGTAAGGGTCTGTGTGTATGTCTCGATCTTTTTATTTTCATCTACTATTTGATTTGACCTGCTTTCTGACTACTAAGGCCTCTTGACCTCTCTAAAACTTACAGATTTTTTCCTGAACTTGGAGCATTGACTGAAAAGACTGAAGTCCTCTTGTTCTCCTTTTCCCCACCACAGTTACTATAGGTAGTCTCCATGAAGTTTAGTAGAAATTACAGGTATGGGAACTAATATTTCCCTTCAGGAAGACAAGCTGCTAATGCTTATCTTACCAGGACTTGAACCTAGCTTGATAATGATGAAAATCCACATCTGTGTGTACAGCCACCATTGCAATGGGGTTGTTGTGACCCAAGTGCAGGACCCGGCACTTGGCCTTGTTGAACCTCATATAATTGGCCTCAGCCCATCGATCCAGCCTGTCCAGCCCCCTCTGTAGAGCCTTCCTACCCTTTAGCAGATCAACACACCTGCCCAACTTGGTGTTGACTGCAAACTTACTGAAGGTGCACTTGATGCTCTTGTCCAGACCATTGATAAAGATAATAAACAGAACTGGCCCCAGTACTGAGTGTTGGGGAACACCACTTGTGACCAGTCACCAACTGGATTTAACTCCATTCACCACAACTCTTTGGGCCCCGTCCCGATCCAACGTTGGGGAAGGTTTTGATAGGATGCCAAGAGCGAGATTAAGACACAAACAAGGTCAAATGCCATATACCCAAAAGAGCTTTTATTATCAAAATAATAGCAATAAGATAGAATGGAAGAAAAGGCAGAAATCCAGAAAGCAGTCAGGATAGAGTTGCGGGGATAGTCACCACCATGGTTCCAGTGGCGTCCCATTGGTCCTCAGTCTTCAATTCTTCAGTGGTGGGTGCACACCATGGCTTGTCTCCTTGGTTTTTTATAGGGCATAGTTCAATGACGCATGCACATACGTACTGTTCATGCACTGTTCACACGCTGCAGGTTTCATCTATCGCACGACCTTTGCATGATCCACACCAGAAACCAGTACCTCCTCTCAAAGACTACAGGTTCCATGACAATGGTAATCTCCACATTCTTCCCTGGGTCTGGCCTGTCTCCTTCCCTGGATGCCTCAGTGACCTGGTAATGGTCCTTTTGGACAGAGGAGTGCCCTGCTTAAACAAGCCATCTCTGGCATAAGTAGCTCCTCACGGCAAACAATCCTTGAGACAAATGGCTTGAGATGATAGTCCAGTCTCTCACAACAAACAATCTTTGAGACAAACAGCTCGAGATAACAATTCAGTCTCTCACAGGCCCAGCTATCCAGCCAGCTTTTCAGCCAGAAAAGAGTATGCTGTAGCCTAACTATGTCTGCATATTTAAATTACCTTATCATGGAAGAACCAGAGTGATATTGGTTCCTGTCATCTTTTTAATTTCTTTTTTTTTCCTTTCTCCACAAATTCTGCAACTCAGAAGTTGTCTTTTGTGGCAAAGTATCACTCATGCCTGCATTTTACACTATTTCATGCCCATTCAGTTAAAGGTATCCCATACCTGGCAGTCAAGGACCTGATTAAATTTGCCTATCTTTATTGATAAGGGAGGCAAAGGAAGAAAGGGAGAGATTGCAGCATGTGATAATTAATCAAAATGCCATCTACACAGACACACAAAATAGTGTTAGTTATGCTTCTATTCAGAGGTCCAAACAAAGTGTTATTTCTTTACACCTTTGTTAGCAAATAAAAAGGGTCTTTGGCATGGAGAACAAATGGTGTGGTATGTTTTTTATTTCAAGAGAGAAAGTCTTTCTCCCTAATCTATGTGGTTTTGTCCATGCATCTTGGTAGCACACATGCAGTTTTTTTGCAGTTTTGTGTTGCGTTGGCTTGTGCTGCCCTGGGAAGCAGGTCTGGGTGTTGTGGGAGAAGGTTTGTTGTCACAGGTCAAAGCTGTGCCAGCGGACACTCTGGATCACCATATACGTAACTCACCTCCATCAAATTTTCTTTTAAAGACACAGCTTTTTCTTTCTGCACTCCTGCAGCTGAACACTGTACTGAGAGTGGCACAAAATTCATTTAATACACAGAAAAAAGATAATAAATTAACACTTAGATATTAAGTTGTGCTGTGAAGAGGGGAAAAAAGAGAAAAAGAGAGAAAAGCTACATCACTACCTAGATAGTATATGTTCATATAACATACTATCTGCATCAGGGAAGGTGAGAAGAGGAAAACAGAGTGCATGTCCACTTAGTGGTGTCAGTAGATTGAGTTAGTGGCTCCAGAACTACAGAGACTCAAAGCAATGAGACAAATAACAGACAAATAACAGGAACTGATAGAAGAGCTTAACCAGCTTGTACATCTTTATCAGACAGCCTCAGATTTTATGTGATTTTTGAGAAAGTTATGCAGGATATGTTTTCCTGACTACATTAAAGAAGCAGAGATGCCTTAAAGTTACATTTCTGAAAGTAAAAAGATTTACTTTTTTGCCAATTAGGTAATCTAGAAGACTGTGACAAGTTTAGTTTCCCGTGATTTTTTTAAAATAATCTACCTTTAAACATATGAATCACTGGACAAATTAAATGCCTTTTCCTGTAACAATAGCTATAATCTAAATGCTTTGTCTGGAATCCCATCAATACCGTACATTTGGCCAACAAATGATTCATGTTGCATTAAATTACATTTCTGTTTTCCTGGGCTGCCTCTTCAAATTTTCTTGACACTTCAATTCATTAAGCAGATGGAGATGGAACATGTGACTGAAATATTTTGTTCAATAATACTTAAGTTCATTCCTGCAAACCAGTGTAATCCACCGCTCTTAGAGGAAGGTTGTTTCACTTCAGCACCTTTCCTAATAACTGGTTGAAGGCTCCCTTACAGAAATCCATTTCTGGCAATTCATGCATAGTTGATTAAATACCTCTATTTAACCCCGCCTTTCCCTTGATAAATGCAAAGAAGCTGAAACTGGAAAGTTGTTGATTAAGATGATATTGGACAATTAATTATGCATTGTAATAACCTTTGACCCAAGCAAACGTTTCTTTTTTCTTTTAATCAGCTGAAATGAAAAGTGATCAAATAATTACATGTTCTTGTCTTCCAATCAAGCTGTAGGTAGAGAAGAGATGTTGAGAGGAAATCAAGCAGAACCTTAAAGAAAGTAACAATAATAACAAAGCAAATGCAGAAGAAAAATAAATCTCTTGGAAATAATAATTATATTATTTTTTCTCTTACTTCAGCATCGCATAAACGAATGAAGCCCTCCTGAGATGGCGTCTGTACTCAGCTTCACGCCAGTGTCACTAGGACGTGCGAAGATATTCCTGACCCCTGAGTGAAAAGGACCCATCATTTAGGAATGATTCTGCATCTGATTCTTCAGAGGCTGCTTCTTTTGTGTTATTATTTCCCACAGGGATGGAAAATATTTCATGAAGCCTTCTCTACACAGGTGGAAAAAGGGGTAAAAATAAGGTGGGAAAAACAAACTCGCAGTGCATTGAGTTAAGCACCACAAAAGAGGAAGGTTTATATCTTCTCAGATCCCTCAGTCTTTGGAAAGTCATTATCTTTCATAAAAAAAAAGAGTATCAGCTCTATACTTCTGCAGCCATTTTGGGTCCTGGAAAGTGATTTTGATCTTACTTCTCATGGAGTAAAACTGTATTAAACTTAATAAAATGCCCAAAGTAAGATGAGAATTTTATATGGTTTTTGTTTGTTTGGGTTTTTTTGTTTGGTTGTTTTTGGGGAGTTTGGGGTTTTTTTGTTTGTTTGTTTGTTTGGGTTTTTTTGTGCAGTCCATAATAATGAATCAATTTTTCACTGGGTAAACCAACATTTCTCAAGCTGAGGATCTTGATCAGTAGGAACATGTGTCTCTAGCAATGTGGTGCCTGAATCACAGTTTGGCAGTCTGGGGTACTGCATGGTTGACCAGCGAGGGTGCCTCTCTTGTAGCTCTGGGGGAGCTCTGCATTTCTCTTTAGCTGCACTGGGAAGTGAGGACTTAACTATTCATACCCTCAGTGCTCTGAGCAGTGTCAGCTAAGGTGTTACTAGAGGTGCCTATCCTTCAGCTACCAGAGTTATGTAGGTATACTTAACCAGGGATGTTCAAATTGAATACTTAACACTAGCAAGTTATATACCAGTCAGTATTATCTACCTTCTTTGCTTTTGAAAAGTTGCACCTCCGTGTGTTCTGGTTCAACTACCTATGGCTACAAAGTGAAAATATTCAGAGCAGAGAATAATAAACATAAATAAGCTTATTTGTTTAATGAGTCATTAACAGTCAAACCAGAAATAGGTCTTAGCCAAAATTATTAAAGCAGTTTAGGAAAAACCCCTGGATTTTTACTCCTAAGTTTGTTAAAAATTGCTGAGAAGAGATGTCCTTTGTAATTAGTTGTATGAGCTTGGCTATCTGCGGTTCTCACACTTAAAGTGTGAGCCTGTATAGTACCCAGTACATATCTTTATTACACAGGAATACAATGCTATTGAAATGAATTTTCAGATCAGTGAATTAATATCCTTAGTATTAAAACACCTTTCTAATGCTAGAAGTTTTCTTTGATTTTAACAAAGTTTCAGAAAGATCCTCAAGTACATTTTGTTTTTCTTTGAACACTGGAATAATAATAGCTGCATTTAATTCAGTGTGTAACAAACTATTTATCTGGCTTGGTATAAATGCTTTTCTTCCTTTTATTAAATCCTCATGCAGATATGAAAACTGTCAAATCCTTTTTAGGAGTACCGGCAGGATATGCAACAGATAGTGCTGAGGTGGGATGGAGTACATTGTTCTCTCATGAATATCACTTTTGATCACATCATTAAGTACACAGTCCTGTCATATGGATGAGCAGGGTGTTTGTGACCCAGTGATGTGGATATTAATGAGCATCTTTCCTTGCATCTGACATTGATCGGACTTTTAATCACCTTTGCTGTTTGGAGAGCTTTGCAACAATTCCAGTTAAGTCCTTGCAGAACTCATTTAATTTCTTTTACATGACTGACCTTTCTCACACACGACTGGCTGTCACAAGCTGAAGAGACAGGTAGGTCTGGTTTTCTGAATCTTGAGCCATTTAATTGCATCAAGAGGCATTTTGCTGTAGGATAGGAAAGAATGCCTGATTATTTAATTTATTACATGCTTTAAAAATGATCCTGAGAGGTCAGACACAGACTTTCTAAAGCTCTTTGGGTTTTTTGTTTGTGCTTTGATTCGGGTAGGTTTTTAGGGGGGGAGGCAATGTTTACATTTCTCACTCCCCTGTCCACAACTTAGTAATAAAAATCTCTAGAACTAATTACTAATTAAATTAACATTCAGTTTAAATATCCAGAGCACCTCTTTATCTTTAGGACGTACAAAGGAATACACCTTCATCAACTGTTAATTATCCTTATTTACACTACCTGGTCTTACAGTCATTGGCTTTTCTAAATCAATGTAGACTGTTCCCCTTTAAAACCACCAGTTTTTTCTGGTGATGAACAACCAAAGTGACTTTGATAATGTACTATTCTTTTCATTGAAGGAAAGCTAAATTGATTGTATTCTTTCTGAAAGAGTACCATTTTTAATGACCTAGTCTAAAATCAAAGAAATTAGTTTCGGAATGGTCTAGTGGAAGGTGTCCCTGCCCATGGCAGGGGGTCTGGAATTAGATGATCTTTAAGGTCCCTTCCAACCCCAAACAGTCTATGTTTCTATGAGTAGTGATGTGTCCGATATGTTCAAACTCTGTTTTTTTGTGTTTGTTTTAGATTTACTGTAGGATTCATCTGACATAATGTAATGTTTCTAGAACTTAAAAATCTAGTCTAAACTAATCTTTACAGTCCCTCTAATGCTTGTGCAGAGAAATAGACTCCTCTGGATGGTAATTTGTCCTAATTATCTTGGATATCATAGGTTTTGATTAGTGGCTTCTGGTAATAAGTCTTGCTCATTAAAGGAGCCTGGATGTGTATCTTAAACTAGATGCTTAACATTTCAATGGTTAAGGCTAGGTGATGCAGACTCCACCCCATGGGTTGTGAGATACAGATTCTCTTTCAATCCAGTACTGTAACAGGTTTTTCAATATCTGAGACATGTAGAGCTTCTTCAGAAGACTCTCCTCAGTGTCCTTCATGCTATTATTGATCAGCCTGGTAACTCTCTAAGCTTCAAAGATATCATCATACTGTCTGTAAGTCCAGCCCTATACTAATTTCCTACATGGATTATTATAGAAACCCAAAGATGAGGACTGTTTGTAGCTGGTGTCAAAGAAAATTCTACGACAATATCTGCTTAAGGAGTTAAGCAACAAACACACCTGAATATCAGATTATTTGGGTGTTTTTTTGTTTTTTTGGTTTTTGTTTTTTGTTTTTTCTGTTTGCATTAAGTATAAATGGAAGAAAAATGCAGGCAAAGAGCCCTGGAATGACATTTATGTGCAACCTCAGTGTGATGCTAGAGATAATAATCCACTTTTTTCACAGCTCCAAGGCAACAGGAATTAAAAACATTGGGATTCAGCTGGATTACTTTGGTCAACTAATCATCAAAATAGTTCAACTGGAAGAGCAGTTCTTGGACAATAGCCAGGAAAGTAAATTCCCCATCTATGCCTTAATTCCTGACCAGAAATCTATGGGAACACTTGTTGCGTATTAAAAAGATCAAACACATTCAAACATTGGGTCAGTTCCTCTCTCCAGCTAATAGATGTTCTGCGAAGTTGGATAAGGCTTTGAGCAACGGGGTCTGGTGGAAGGTATCCCTTCCCCTGTGGCAGTGGGGTTGGAACTAGGTGATCTTTAAGGTGCCTTCCAACGCACACCATTCTATGATTCTATGATTAATTTGTTGAGGTGGCACTTTCCCATGGAAAATCCTTAGGAGACTTAATAGCTTGATTAGTTCATGTACCACTTTACTCCACGTGATTACCGCCACTGGTCAAACGTGGGAACAGGTGTCACAGAATTGCTCTAGAATATCCATCCCTGGAGATGTTTCAAACACTATTGGACAAGGACCTGGGCAGACAGATCTAATGTGGAATTTATTTGTTCTGAGTGGAGTGTTGAACCACATGACATCCTGAGGGCCTCTTCCAACCTAAATTGTTCTGGGATTGTATTGTATTTCTGGGACAGTGAATTATCCCCCAAAAGTTAAGATGAGACTAGGAACATTCAATTCATCAGGACCAGTCTCCAAGAAACATGATGGGATGAAACCCTTCCAAACCTTAGGTTCAAGGCTCTGAATAGGTACTCATGCAATAGTATAGTTTCAGCATTAATAATGAGAAGCTCTCCCTTTCCTGCCTTCTCTAATTTTAAACTATTGTATGGTGAGGAAAGTATACAGCAGCTTAGAAGAGCTTTACATTGCAAGTCTCCTGATGTTGAGGAGTGCTTCATTTTTCAGGGTTTGCTGATGTTCAGGATTTGCTGATGTTCAGGGTTTGCTTCCTTTTTGCTGGGCCACTGATTTACTACTCTAGTGTAAAAGTGTTGTATTTACCTCAGTTGGAAAGTACTACCTGTCAAGGGAAGACATGGAGCTCTCAGTTCCCAGTGAATAGACATGTAGCCCTCCTGAATTAATTGTTAGGTCAGAAGATATTCTGTCTGCCAAATCTTTGCAGTTCCCTGTCACGAAGTAACTCTGTCAATGATATAAAATTTTTCACTTCCCTAGATTCACTATTCAAAATTAGCTATTATTGGTTATAGTGATAAATAAGTATTTGGCATTATTCAGTGTATAACTCTTGACTGTATGTGCCTAGCTTAGGTGCTCTGTATGGTATTCCTGAGGCCAAGCAATTTTTTGTGAGAATAGCAACCCCCAAAATAAGGCAGCTCAAGGAATTTGGCTCTACCTCACCAATATCTACTAAGGTGAGTTATTAGCAGAGCCAGAAGGAAACACAAATATTTAGACTCTCAGACCATTTTTTTAGCCACAAATCCCATTAGGCAAGAACAGATTAATTGTTAGAAGTTCCTTTTCCACCATAGCATAGTCAGCTCAGTTTTAACTGACACCATGCTGGAAGTTAGCAATGCTAAAATGAGAAAGTTCATCTGCTGTCTTGTAGGATAACACACAGTTATGTGGGTATGTAGTATCAAATGTCTATACCATATGTCTACAAAAAACCCTCAAGCTTTTACTTCTGATCTGGGTACCTGGGGTTCAGAAAGATAGGGAAACTAAGAGACACAGTCTTCTACAAATTCTCTATGACTGTTTTGCTTCTCAGTATGGAAATAGCATCAAGAGCAAGGTATGCCGTGATATTCCCTCCGAAGGTCTTTCTCTTAGTTTAATTCCTACTGACACTGGCTCAGTGTTGTAGGGAAATGCAGATGGTAAATTCACACCTGTCCCATATTTTGCATGTTGTCAGAACCTGCCATGGTATGGATTCTCTGGGAGTGACAGTATTATTAAATATCTTCCGGCAGAAGCTTTGGAAATCAACACTTAGCTCAGATATGCCATGAAGACCTGTATTATTTTTATTATTTCTTTTTTGAGAACAGAAGAAAAACAACAGCTCTCTGCTCTGATACAGAACTAAAGAAGGACAAAATTGCCCAAGAGAATTCGGTTTTGGAAATATTTTGTGGTAATACAGCCTAGTAGGAAAAAAAACCTTTTTGAGGAAAGGAAAGTGAAAAAATCTCAATGATCAAGATTTTTAGGATACTATAAGCCTTGAAATTTGTTAACATTGATTAAGGCTCAGCATATTGAAATCTCAGCTGATTTATTTCCAGAGAATTGTCCCTATCTCTTCAACATCATAAACACACAGACTTAACTTAATTAGTTGGGAAATCTGGAATCACCATGTTGACATCACAAGAATTATTTTAGCTTTATAAAATTATCCAGAAAATGAGAATCAGATTAAGTATGTCATTAACACACATAATCAGTACTGTACTGATTATGAAGGGAGAAAACACCTTTCCTACCCAACAGATTAATTCACCAAAAAAGAGCCTGAGAGAAATTTGCTGTTAAATCAGAGGAACACCATTTCATATGTGAGTTTTTAAGTAATAGCACTGAAGAAAATGGCACCAACTGAAATAAATGAAAAGGCTTGCTCCTTTATGGTTTATGGTTTCACACTTCCTCCTCTACTTCTGGATAATGAGAGTGGAAACTATACAGCAATTCTGAAAATTGCCTAGCGATAGCAACTAGTTTTGCTGGCCTCAGTAGCCAAGGAGATTGCTATCATGTTTTATACACTTTATCACCTTAGAGATTTTATTTTGGTCTGTACAAAGTCTTGGCAAAAGTTTAGTGACCAAAAGACCTTCCTTACCAGTTTTGTGCTTCAACTTATCCTCACGATGGTTTCATATGTTCTCTTAGTAGCTGCAAAATCTCGAGATTCAAGACTTTAGAGCAATGCTACATTCTCTTAAGCCTGGTGGGATAAATTTTCAGCCTAATCAGATGGGAAGCCCCAGAATGCATGTCTTCCTCTCCACTCTTTAGGGAAAGGGGCAATTGTTTTAGGGCATGGCAGGAGTTCGTGCTTCAAAAACATCAGCTGGTGTCAGCTAAACTTCTACACAATAAAACATACCAGAAGATTCCCCAGATTTCTGTTTGCACTAAGGTCTCCAGGAAATAATACATTCGTCTGCATGTTAAGCCAAAGGGAGTAATTTATCTCACAATAAAGGAGTGTCCTGTTTCTCTCCTCTGCCTCCCCCTTTCTTTGCCACTCTCCTCTGCACCAAGAGCACCGAGTTTAGTCATCCTGCTTCTGTCAACCACACTGGAGAGCTGATACTCCGTCTCTTTTCTGCTCTGAACCCTGCAAAGCCGCAGCGCTGCTGGGGGGAACACATCCGTCCTGTGGGACGAGCTGGGCTCGGAGCAGCACACTGGCGTGAAGGTGATGGAGGTGGGACGTAATGAGATCCTGAGGGATGGAACGTGGTGAGCAGGAGCTGGAACTTTCTTACAGGACTGCCTCTCCCTCCTTTCACCCCATCAGCCTTCTTGTTTCTCTGGATTGCTGCCTCTAGTTCCTGGGCTGAGCTTTCTCTGAATAAATCCACCATCCCACTAATTTTTCTTCTGCGTAAACCAAATAAAAGTAGAGACTTTGGAAAAGTGCTCATATTCAGTCCGGAGAGAGAGTCTTAGTGTTCAAATACTATGACAGTAGTTATTGTAGCAATGCGAATAACACTTTCACGTCTAAGAAAATTGCTGTGTATTAAATAGATGAGAAACTGGCTGAACTCTCCAGCCTGTGAACTTCTCACAAACATTTCCTTAAAATTGAATGGGTTTAGAAACCTGAGTAATCAGAAGATCTGGCCCTAAAAGATCTTGGAGAATTGGGCAAAAGTAGTTCCAGGCTCGGTATACTCATTTTAATAGAAGAGTGAGTTTAATACATGAATATCCTACTGAAAAACCAATTATTTTTTCAACAGCATAAACCAGTTATTAAAGATGTTTTTTAATTAAAATCAACTCAAGTGCATTTGTGCACAAATGGACAGACAGCACAGGGCTTTTTAAGTAATAACTCTGAACACCCAGAACA
Organism: Astur gentilis; assembly: GCF_929443795.1. Taxonomy (NCBI): domain Eukaryota; kingdom Metazoa; phylum Chordata; class Aves; order Accipitriformes; family Accipitridae; genus Astur; species Astur gentilis. The sequence goes on along the minus strand of NC_064881.1, from coordinate 48,323,144 downwards.
GCTAGAAGTTGATCTAATGTAAATTGAATTTATTTTTCCTCTTGAGATAAAAATTTTGCTTATAGCCAGAAAAAACATATAAAAAAGTTAATTTGTTTAATTTTTTTTTCCATGTCTATATGAGCTCTAATTTTTTTCCTCTTTTCCCAGCCTCATCATTGTGATTGCAGTGCTGCAGCCTCTGAGAGTCACGGCATAACATGTCCAAGGACAATTTCCCTGGCTCCGCAGCACGTCCAGAGGAGTTTCAGGCTTGGGGTGGACTTTCACATCCACTTTCAAGTGCAGTATGACCTAAAGGGTTCAATCCAAAGGCAGGAAATCAAAGTGGTGTTTTGTTGATATGATACAGCTACTTGCAGATGGCAGATTAGACAATTTTTTGTTATTAGCTTTAACAAGTAGGTTTTACAACATGAGATAATCTGCGCCTTTACTGGTAGTATGGCTGAAAAACTACTTTCCATTCACTTACAGAGTTGTCCAATATTCAATATTCAAATGTCCAATATTCTTAACTAGGACTATTTTAATTTAAAAAAAAAAAAAAAAAAAAAAAAAAAAAATCAGATTACCTCTTTCTGAAATGTTGAAGATGTTCCCATCCTCTTCTTCCCAGATGCTCCTACTTTCAATCTCATTAGAGGTTTTGAACCCTATGTTGACATTTGCCACACAAATGAGATGATATAGCATTTGCACAGCCTGGGTAATAAGGAACTTCTCGAGCTGCATCAGTGTTTGACAGAACAGACACCTTCTGTGTCTGTTCCTGCTTCAGTATCCCAGCCTTGCTGTCTGCCACAGGCTCTCCTGGTCTCAGCTGAATCACTCATTTGTATAATTGAGTTCCAGCGAAAGGGTTTGGAGTTGTCCAGTGAAAGGTATTCATTATCAATCATTTAAACTTTTTTTTGCTTATTTTTTTATTTTATTTTTCCACCCGATCCCCAGCTGTGTTTACCTGTCAAGAGTAACAATGCCACTCCTAGAATAAAACCTGAAGGAGTAAACTTGGCAATGTTCAAGCACGTTAATTTCCAAAAAAACTGTAATGTGTGGCAGTCGGAGGTGCTGGTCTGTCAATATGAGTGCGTGGTTCACCGTTTGGGTTGCATTCGATTGCAGTGCTGATAAAAAGAGAAACAAAACCTCATGGTGTGATGTGCTGGACTAGAAAATTTAGACTACTTCAGTTTCCCACAGCCATGTTATTACGATTTTGGAGAAGGTATGCTGGTGCAACTGACCTCGCCTTGTAAGTGTATTTATGCCCATTTCTACAGGAGATGTCCCTTGTACCCCTATGCTAAGCAATGCATGCTACAAGATCTGCCAAATGACCACTAGCTTCAGCAGGGCTCAGATTCCATCCCTAAAGAATGCAAATTAGGAGAGCAACGTGCAGTGACACAGATGGCATAGCAAATTAAGACAGCAATATACATTTTTTACAGGGGCGGGGGGGGAAGCCTTTAATTTAAAACAAAGAAAATAAAGACAATCCAGAATGAACTTATAATTGAAGTTTAATTGTCACTTTCCATAAAAGTAAAAATGCATAAGAAGAAGCTTTAAGAGCAACCAATCACAGTTAAAAGCATAACATGAGCATCTGGTTCTTCCATATTATGCATGATATGTTAATATATGATCTAAACATCATCTCTAATGTTTTATAAACAAAGATAAATTAACAGGATCAGTTTTCCCTAGCAAATATTCTCCACCTAACAGGATAATCTTTGAACACTAATAAAATAAACCACAAATCATATTTACTCTTGGGCTTACTCTCTTGCTGCAATTTAGCCTAACTTGAGACAATATGGCAAACTCTATTAACAAAAGCATAATTTACTTTTTTTCTCCAAAGAATTACTTTTCTTTTAAGGTGGTTTTGCATAGATAGAGTTAGTCTCAGGGTAAATGAATTAATGATAATTAATATTTACTCATTAAATTAACTAATGTAATTAAATAATTAACTTAATCTGAGTTTTCTACAACATATGCATCCAGTACTATAAGCATTCATGCATTAAAGGTTACAACTATTCTTTGTATCTAACAAGAAGACCTTTATTCATAAAAATGCATAGGTATATTATCAAGTCTGTACATGATTAGAACTATGAGGATTATAGGTACATGCTAATTCAAAGCCAAGATGATTTCCTGAATTAAGATTCCTGTAGAGAATAATCACAAGTAGTGCAATGTACTTCATGATGGAGAGGCCATTCTTCTAAATATATTTGCTTTTGACTCAAAATCCATTCATAGACCACTTAGTATTAATGTTCGGGAGCGGGGGGCAGGGAATGGAAATTTCATTCCACAGAAAAACATTACTTTTTCAGTGAATCAGTAGATAAAGGTCATCCAGCAAACCAGCTGGAGAAAAAAAACACTACAACCCTCACTGTGAAGAACTGTTCATATATTTACATGATCACAAGCGACTGAAGACATTTTCGGAGGTTTATTCCTCTCAGATGGAGATTCCCACTCCTCAGCAGGTAAGATGTTCCAGCTGAGCCTTTTCACTGAGACTTGTACAGTCAGTCAGTTACCAGGTCTTACCTCAAAGAAAATTAACATTCTCTTGAAAAGTAATAGTTTTTTTGAGTGCATCTAACTACACTTCTTGCCTAGGCAGACTGCCAGAAAACTGGGAAGGTTAGAAAATAGAGATATGGCTAAACTGTCCCAGCCAAAATTCCACAGTTCAAAAAAAAAAAAAAAAAAAAGAAAGAAAGAAAGAAAAAAAGCAACAAATTAAGCAGTCTTTTGGTTTCAAATAGGAAAACAATGTATATGGATTTTTCCACCCAGGTGTCAAGTCTAAATTCTTAGTGGTACCATATAGCAAAGAAACCACCAACAGACATAAATGTTGCATGCCTTACCAAGAACCAGAGGGAGCCATAATTTCCCACTGATGGTGTTTCATGACTGATTGTGTGTTTTAGAAAGAAAACAAACCCAAACCCAAATCCCCTAGAATTGGCATGATTAAGGGATTGGAACATCTTTCATATGAGGAAAGGCTGAGGGAGCTGGGACTGTTAAGCTTGGAGAAGAGAAGGCTCAGGAGGGTTTTATCCCTCTGTATTAATACTTGATTGAAGGAAATGAAGACGAGGGGGACAGACTTTTCCTGGAGGGACCAAGTGATATGACAAGAAGGAATTAACTGAAATAAAAAAAAACCCCACCACTTCAAATTCCATCTGATTCCATCTAAACAAAAGAAAACACTTTTTTTACTGGGGGGGTGACAACACTGTCACAGGTTGCCCAGAGGCACTGCAGAGTCTCCATCAGTGGAGATATTTAAAACCCAGCTGGACACTGTCCTGCACAATCTGCTTTAGCTGACCCTGCCTGAGCAAGGAGTTGGAATTGTTGATATGAAAAGGACCCTTCCAACCTCAACAGTTCTTTGATTCTTTGATTCTGTGAATTAGCTGTAACTTACAATGTGGCAAGTCATGTGTAGCTTTAAAGTTTTAAACTTTATAGCTGATTCCACAGAAATATTTTTCATGAAACATCTTACCTTTGTCTTGCTGATACCAAGCCAGAAAAACAGTAAAGTTAGATGGCTGGACTTTCATTAACATTCCTCAAAATGTCATGTCAGGGGGATGTTGTCCTGGAAACCTGAAGATTGAACAAAGGGACATACCAAGTTGGGACTGTATTCCAGCTCCTCATTTATGGAGGAATAAGGTCAAGAAGGCAATATTATGAAACCGTTCTCCTTGCCTTTAAATGCAGATATAGACAAGCAGGATTCTCACAATGTCTTCGTCTCTGTTGCCAAGATTAATCCGTATAATTTAGACACAGTATACAAACCTGAATTAGAAAGTCAGTCACTCCAACTTGCCTTTCCAGTAAATGGCAGAAATAATCACCCAGAAGATGGCTGAGATCATAGTCCCTTTCAGAGGGGGAATTTATTCCACTTTCCTCTATTGCTGATTTAAAGTTAAGTTCACTGTGCCCCCCAAAAAATGCCTGATAAATAGGATTAATCTTGTTTGTATATGCCAAAGGTGCTACGTGATGGCATCCTGCAATTGACTGTACTTGGTAAATGAAAAATAATATTGGAAAAATGTCTTCAAAAAGTTGTTGCAATGAGCTCCAGTCCTCTGTGTATTACTAGAAACACACCAGAAAAGCTACTCCTTAGTTTTCTTTCTCCCTGATCATCCAGATTTGATTCATACTCTTTCTACTTAGGAAATCAAGCAGATAATTCTCCATAAGCTGGGCTCTCATTAAAACATCTTGTTCTACCAAGTACCTACAATGGGATTCATCACAATTAACTTCAGATCTGTAGTATGTAAACACCAGCATTTGAGCTAAGCATGTCAGCATGGTCAGGAGACCAGCTTCCACTCTAAGCTACTTGAAATTTCATTTTTTCCTAAACAATGTCATTATTGGGTTTTTTTGGTTTTCCTGAATACCCTTTAGTTAGTCAAGTGTGTGAGCTTTGGTTTCTTTGGTTTGTTTTTATTTTAGTTTTAACTAAGATAAGGGAAGAGGAAAAAGGACATCTTCATTTTTCAGTTAATTTTAGGGGGTTGGGTTCTCAAAAAAATAATTACAGGAAAGAAAATTGGATCAAAGGCATTATCTAAAAGAAATATTTTAAAAAATAAAAAAATAAAACCAAACCAAACCCACCCACTCCACAGTAAACAGCATTCCTCACCAGCTCTACCTGTCTATGAATAACTCTTCTTATCCTATAGTATCCCAAAGCATACCTTTTTTTTAAACCTGTAAGACAAGATTCTGGCTGTATGTAAACATTACTAGATTGACTTTTAAGAGAAAAGTGGGATAGGAGTCTCTAATTCCATGCTTGGTATTCGGTGCAAATCTAGCCCTGAATATACAAATGAAACAGAAGGAAATGGAGAGAATGATGATGGATGCTAGTGTGTGCATGACATGGCGGACAAAGTTATCTGTTCAATGTTTTATTTCTCCTCCCCATCTGAATTGTTACACAGTATATCGACTTTAAGAGCTCAAGGTATTTTCTGTAGCCACTGCCTGACTGATGCTCCCTCTGATTAATACTAAATACAGAGGTAGATCCCTGTCCTCGGACGAAGGAAGAAAAACTATTTTGGCACATCTGTTTAAATCTATCATCATCTGGGGGTAGCACATCATGTATCAATGCATGTGTGAGGCACCAGGAGTCATATATGGATGAAGAGGATCTGGCAGGCAAGATATCTGATAAATCTGCCCCGCGTAAGATCGGTGCATCCAAACAGGAACAGAGCAGTGGTTACTCATGCTGCGATTGAGGTTCAAAATGTATGATCCTGACTCTCTGTCTTTGCGACCTTGTAACCCAAGATGATTGACAATCCACCAGCAGGCCCATTTTCTTCTCTTAGGAAAACAGCAACAGCTGTCTCTGAAGCAACCTACAGGAACCAGGTAGTAATATGTCTTCAGCCATCCTTTCACCAAGCAAATTACAGTATTCTGGACAGAGTAAGAAAGAGGCCATCTGTTATTCTTCTTGATGAAATGTTTAGTGTGGGAACATTTTTTACCTTGCAAGGTGGCCTCAGAGGCATAAAGCAGCTCTACCACACATCTGTCTGTCACTGAGGCATTACTTCAGCTACTAATGCCTCCTCTCCTGCTCATATTAGATTGATTTATATTTCAGTTTTATCTTTTCTTTTTTTTCTTCTTCTTTCCCCCAACACTTTTTTCTAATTACAAGGAGTTTGAGTTTTTCGGTTTTGTTTTTGCATCTGTCAGTGTGGAGCAGCTAAATTGTCCTGACAACTCTTTCACTTGATGTTCTATACTAAAGATTCTTCTTCATACATTGGTTTGCTATTGGAGGTTTCCTATGTTTAACATGAATTTCAGTGGAAAGTGGATTGGATTTCCAACATATTCACGTGAATTTTCTGTTTATAACAACATTTGTCATCCCCCACCACCTTTATTCTTCCATAACTTGAAGGGCAAGCGATTTACCTGTGGTCCTTTTGGAATAGGTGAAAACTGGTTCCCAAATAAGTGTCCTGCAGAATTGTGCAGAGATGATTTTGATAGGTTTTACAAAAGCATATGAAAGAAAAACACCCTTCAAACCTCTAGAGAATAACAGAAAATTGCCTAATGTCTACAGGGTTTTTTTGAATGGTCTAGGAGAAATCTGTGCCATAAATAACAGTATCTGATTAATTCCCATTTTGTAAAAAATAATCTCTGTTAGTAACAATCAGCTTCTATGAGATAATAATACACTTTGTTAGCATAGTCTTAACAGTACATAGCATAACGCAACAAAACATAAAAGTACTATTAAGTACTTATCCAAATAAAGGTATATGTCAAGAGCTATCTGCCTTGAAGCAATATATAGAGTTTTTGTTTGGATAGGTGTACATGGATTCTCCTTCAGCATCACACTAATTGTTGTCAGACAGGTATTTTAAAAAGAAACCTCTATAAATTATTACTGTCATGTGCACAGCTAGAGAGCAAGGGGTATGTCTTCGATACCACATTATACCTATCTACTTGCAAACGGAGCAGTACCTGCTCGAGTAATCCATAACAGCTCATGAACATTGGAACCACTGAACAGCATGAGCAGATCATTTTCCTTCCTGCTTGCTATAAAAGGGTAGGTTCAGTTACTTCTCTGGAATTGTGCAGGACAGTGTTTATAATTATTTGGGCTGCTTCAGGCCTGGCTATATGCAACGTTCATTCATGTAGCTCACGTGACCTTCTAATTTGATGCTTTCAGATACAGCATCCTCCAGAAATCCCCTCTTATGCGCTAAAATATGTAACTGTTCCTTCAAAACTCTTGGTTTTACTCTTGAAAAATTACGTATCTGAAGTGACCTTCACATATGTCTCTTAAAGGTTATAGTCCTTCAAAGGTTTTAAATTTCAGCCAGTGTGCTTGGCCACTGAAAAGTACTGTGGTTTACAGTTGACAAAACAGGTAACAGATTTGGTCCAACAGGCAATATGAGAGATTTATTAGGTTATTCATTTTCCCTTCAGCCTCCTCCTTCTCTCAACAAATGATTTATTTTATGAAACATTACAACATATTACAGACACAGTATTTTTATTCTAATGTGTGACATATGCATTCCACCAGCATTATGTTTCAATAGTTTGTGTACTTTAGACATTCTAGTTTGTATTATATCTGCCTTCATCCCATGTTTCTGTGTTTAGAGGAGTGAATCACCCCTGAATAATAAATATGCAGATTAGCTCTATCTGCCTTGTCCAAAATGTGCTGATTCTGCTGGAAAACAGTTGTATTGCCTGCTATGGCCTAAGCCGGAACTATTCACAGAATTAAGACAGTTAGGCCCTGAGTCAGAATTTGTTCCTTACCGAGGGAGAGATTTAAGCTACTGAACTCAAAAGGATTAAGTATGTGCTGAAAATAGAGCTGTTGGTTAAGTATTTTCCTAAAGGAAGCCTTTATGCAGACCTCTGCTATTCTGCTTTTATTCTTCCAACAAACAACTTTATCTCATGGTCACATTCTAACAAAGATTAATACTAATACATTTTTAATGTTCAGATTATCCGGATTCTCTTTGACCCAGTTCAATTGATTATTTACATGAAACAGAACACTGTGCTTCCAGTTGCCTTTCCTTCAGTTCAGTTTCTCTATTTTTAATCATTCATTAAAATTTAAATGAGAAATCAACAATATTCTCAAGTTGAGCCCTGTTTTGTATGCATGGAAATCAATGATAAAGTGTTTATTGAATTAAATGGAACAGTATCTGGGCCTTTGTATCTATCGATCTAATAAGATAAGGTCTTAACTATTTGCTATTTAGAGAGTTTAACATACCCTTACAGTATCCCTAGAACTGATAAAATCAGACAGCATGATATGAAATGGCAAGGTGTCCATTGACTTTCAAGAGGAAAAGAATGTGAGATAAGAATCTTTTGTATGTTGTGTGCTTTTGTCCAAGGGCCGATTCCATGTTAACAAGTAGTGTGGTGCAACAGAGGGACATCTGGAAAGTGAAACAGTTTGTGAAGATATTTTGAGGTCCACACAACCTGTTTTTCAAGGTTTTTATTTAAAACTGTTTTGATATTAATTCATGGACTGAATACATGCTTGTGGCTTGAGAACTGTCCTGAAGCACTTCTTCCAGTTTAGTTTCATCTAAAAGGAATGTAGTGCGCGTGCACAAAGAGCACCCTCTGATACGAACCAAAACATATCATTGGTATGAACGAAAGCATACGGAGGAGTGTCTTGAGAGGTTCTCTTCAAAAGAGCATTCCTGATCTAAAATCAAATGCTAGCGAGATGGGAATGTCAGCCACTGAACAAGAAGGATATCCTCTTGAGTTGTTAGATCTGATGACATCATAACCTTGTGGCAGAAAAACAAAATTACTTGTTAGGAACACAGAAGATGGAAATGTGTTTTAACATTATGTGTGTGTGAAAAACCATATTCATCTCATAAAGTAATATTTCAAACATTTAAAATGTGTTTATATTTAAAACAACCTAAAGATAGTTCTGCAGCAGTTTCTTAAGGAGCTTTTAGCGGAAACGCTGATGTAACCTCATATATAAAGGTACGAATGCTATACCTCTATTACTTGACTTTAATCACTGAACTTGGCTGGATTTCTCAACAGAGTTGGCATAAATATACATAAATAAACATACTGAAGGAGAATCTGCTAGAATTAGAGGTGAAGGAATGCTATCTAGAAATTATTAATTTGGTACCTAAAATTGTTATAATTATTGCTATTATTTTATCTTCCTTTATTTGAGATAAAATCATAAGATTGTAAAGAATCAGCCACTTCCCACAGTGTTCCTCCTTTTTATAAGAAAGAACAGGCGTTCAAATCATGCCATGGATTTTCTTTCAAAGACTGAAATTCATAGAGTTGGAAAATTTACAGATATATGTTTTTGATTGCCTTCTATCCCTTTCCTCCTTTTAAAGAGATGCATTAAAATGATATTGGTCAGGGGAGGCATGAGACTATTTTAACATCAAATAACAGCCCACGCTGGAAGGGACCTTGAAAGATCATCTGTTCCAACATTTTGTGGGAAAGGGAGCATAGATGAGATTATCTAAGCACCTTGTCCAATAGCATCTTGAAAACTTCCAGTGATGTGGACACTACCGCATTCCTGTGGAGGTTGTTCCAGTGATTGTTTTCACTGTAGAAAATTTCTTTCTTATATCAGTACTCATTGCCCCTTGTCTTCACCATGTGGCTCCCTGTGAAGAGAGAGCCTCTGTCCCCTTCATAGTCACCCTTTAAGTAGTGGAAAACTGTGACGAGGTCCTCCTCGAGCCTTCTCCAAGGAGAAAAGACCTAACTCCTTCTGCTATTCCTTATAGGACAGGTTCTCCAGCCCTTTGATGATCTTCATGGCCCTCCTTTGGACCCTATCCATAGAATCATAGAATCATTTAGGTTGGAAAAGACCTTCAAGATCATTGAGTCCAACCATCAACCATGCCCACTAAACCAGTCTGTCCACGCCTTTTTTGAATTCTGGGGACCAGAACTGGACACAGTACTGACAAGTATTGAGTAGATTGGGATGACCAGGTCTCTATCTCTGCCCTTGTGGATGCAACTGGGGATCTGATTTGCATCGTGCTGCAGAGGCTCACTGCTGACCAATATTCAGGTGGTTGTCCACAAGGACTTTCCAGGTGCCTTGCAGCAAGGCTGCTCTCCAGCCACACAGATCCTAGCCCACACCGGGATCTTCGGTTATGTCATCCCAGTTACAGGACTTTGCACTTGGCTTTGTTAAACTTCGTACAGTTGTTGCTTGCTCACTCACTCTTCCAGCCTCTTCAGGTCTCTTTGTAAGATGGTTCTCCCTTCTGATGTCTCCTACTCACCACCCAGTGTAGTGTCATTAACAAGCTTGGTGAGGGTGCTTTTAATACCATCGTCCATATAATTTATGAAGCTGTTGAACAGTGTGGGGCCCAGTACCAAGCCCTGGGGGACCCACTTATGACAGCCTGCCAGCCTGAGTAAAAACTGTTGATCACCATCCTCTGAGTATGGGCAATTTTCTACCTATCTCACAGACTACCCATCCAATCTGTATCTTGCCAGTTTGTTCAGGAAAAGACTGTGGGAAACAGTGCCAAACGCTTTGCTGAAGTCCAGGTAAATATTATCCACTGCTCTCCCAGTGTTGACAGAGAATGTTATTTTGTTGTAGAAGGTGATCAGGTTAGTCTGTCATGATTTGCCTTTGGTAAAACCCTGTTGGCTTTTCCCAATCACCTGCCTTATTTAGTTTGTGATACTTTCTAAAATTACTCATTCCGGTATTTTTGCATGAAGTGAAGTTAGACTAATGGGCTTGTAGTTTCCTGGGTCCTCTTTTGACCCTTCTTGTAGATGGGTGTGACATTTGCCCTCTTTGAGTCATCAGGGATTTCCCCTAATCACCATTACTTTTCAAAGATGATAAGACAGTGGCCTTGCAACAGTACGGGCCACTTCTCTTAACACCCTGGGCTGGATTCTGCCCAGGCCCATAGATTTATGTGGGTTGAGCCCTTGCAAGAGGCCGCAGACCAGCTTTTCCTCCTCTGCTGCTGGATCGACCTGTGCTTTGTTGTAACTGCTTGATCCTGTGATCTGGGGTCCAGCTATGGCAGTAAAGACAGAGGCAAAGAGGGTATTAAAAACCTCTGCCTTGTCGGCATTGCTAGTGACCAGTTTCCCTGCCCTGTTTAGCAATGGGCCTATGTCTTCCCTGTGCTTCTGCTTACTGCTCACATATCTGAAAAACCCTTTGTTCTTGTTCTTGACATCTTTGTCCAATTTCAGTTCTAGCTGAGCCTTAGCCTTCCTGACTTCACCTCTACATGCCCTAGCAAGGTTCTTGTAGTCCTCGATGGCTATTTAGCTGCCTTTTCTTAGCCGGCATGCTTCTTTTTCGCTTTTAAGTACATCTAAAAGCTCTTTATTAGGCCAAGGTGGTCTCTTGTCCTGCCTTCTTTGTTTCCCTTGGTAGGGAATGGACTGTTCTTGTGCTTCCAGGAGGCTGTTCTTGAATAAGTCCCAGCACTCACAAGCTCCTTTGCCCTCCTTGGATGCTTCCCATGGAATCCCTCGCAGCTGGGCTCTGAGCATATTGAATCTGGCTCTTCTAAAATCCATGGCTTTGTCCTACTACTGGTCTTCAGTATGCTCCCAGGATCTTAAAATCCACAATGCTCTTGTCACTGTATCCAAGGCTACTATCTGTAGTTACGTTGTCAAGTAAGTCTTCTCAGTTTGTGAGCTGTAAATCCAGCAATCAACTGTTCTGAGGCATCATGTTCAGCATCTGTAGCAGGAAGCAGTCCTCGATGCATTCGAGGAACCTGACGGATGATTTGTGCACCCCTCTATTGCTCTCCCAACAAATGTCTGGGTAATTGAAGTCACCCATGGTGATCAGGTTCTGTTGGCCCAAGTCTTCTTTGAGCAGATAAAAGTAAGGTTTCATTAGCCTCACCTTCTTTGTCCATAATTCTTTCATTTAAAAACATAAATTGGAACTTGTAAAGATATTGAAGAGCTGAAGGGGAGGGGGGGATTGAGATATGATTCCTGACATTATTCCTCTCTTATTAGTCACATAATCGTTGGAAGACATGCTTACACAAGCATGTTGCCTTGTGGGAAATGCCATCTTGACGGAAGAAGGTATATGCCCAAAACAGCTTGCAATTTGTCTGAAAAACAGATGTAAGAAAAAAGAGATAATAAGTTTTGGTCCCGAATCTTAAAAATATGCCTGAAGTCCTACCACAATTAATAGCATTACTGATTCATTTGGAATAAAGTATGGATTACATATCTTATTGTGCAAGCCACCACACAGGGAAGATGAAGGAAATAAAACAGGTAAGAGTAGCAACACGGTAAGATACAGTGACTCTAGACATGTTGGTAACTTGTGGTGGAGGATGATATGGGGTCATCTGGCCTGACTGTTCATCTGAAGGCAGGTTGGTCTCAGAACACCACATCCCAAAGAAACCATCTCTCTTGGAGTGCAGGAGGACTCGGACTGGGTGATGTCTCACTATAGCCTAACTGATGTCAGGAATAGCTGTGTATTTCCACAACATATATTGCATTGCTTCTTTTGGATGGGCTATTTCAGGTCACTGGTAGCTCAGGGACTGCTTCACTATGCTGAGCAGCATACAAAGCTATTTGGCTGGCCCAGATTAATTCAAAGGTATTTTGTTCTCTGATTTTGGTTTGCTTAATTTTTTTTCCCAACCCTACTGAAAGACTTTGAGTATTTTCATTCATTTTAAATACATAAGCCAACCACCTCACTTCTCCAAATCTCAAATATTTGTAACCGTGTGATAGAAATTTATGGCAATTTATCTATTATTTCCTTTAACCCTCTTCATATCTATTCTTCCCCACACATAAGGAACCTCAAATAGGCATCAGTGCCTGTGCATTGACAGCAAAAGTAAATCAAATACTTTTTCTTGCCAATGTAAATTGTATTGTATGATTTCATTGATTTCATTCCCCAAATCTTTTGAAGGCACACATTTGCTACCAAATATCGTGATATATTTTTTTCATTCTATACGAATCAATATATTCTCCTGCAATCGTGAAGAAATCAAGATTTGTCTGCATAGTCCAAATGTTTGTGAATAGAGTCCATAAAATTTACAAATATTGGATTAGTAGCAAGTACTGGCTAATGATGCACTTGACTAAAGTTTCTTTTTTTTTTTTTTTTTTCCAATTGGTTAGAAGTAAGTAGTTGATTATATTTAATAGACCATGTTAATTACTGCATCTCTGAAATTTATTGAACAATTAAAATAAAGCACCAGAGACTTGTTATACCAAAGGGAATGATCCTACAGTGAGCGTTACACGAAGGGACAATTAAACGACCTAATACCACTGAGCCTGTTCTGGCTGATAATTCCACATATCTATTAACAGAGTTCGAGTCTAAACTTCATTCTGTATTTTGTCACTGCATTAGCCACTGTGTCCAAAGATCTGACCTAAATTCTTTTTTAGTTACTGGCAGAACTCTCACAGACTTCAGTGTACTTTGGATCAGGCATCCCAAATCACCCAAATGACTGGCTTTTTGGCCTAAAATAATGGAAGTCTACCAAACTGATTTGTCACCTTTGCCTGATGTTCACACATACTAATGAGTTCTGAAAATGTTAATTTGCTTTGTGACCATATCAAATACACTGCTCTGTCAGAATAAAATAAGTTCAGAGCCAACAAATTTACATGAGTATAGTTTATTCTGAAAACATTTACATGCCATTAATACATTAACATAATATGATGTTCACAGCATATTTAACTGTGACTGGGATGCTCCTGATTAGGAATTGTGGACAGTGGAAAGATTACAGCTTTTCTATGTTGTGGGGTTTTTTAGTCATCCCTGGATTACCTTATATCAAGGCAGCTGACACCTTCTGCTGAAGTGAAAACTGGACATCACAATGCTTTAAGCTATTATTTTCTTGTGGGATCATCTTTCCTTAGTGGTGATTAATAGTTTTGAATTTTGCTGGACACGTGGGACTGCATTCAGCTGTAGAAACACAGGTGTCTTGTGCCATTTTAGCTTCACTGCATCCTGCCTGGCCTTTAGGTCTCATCTGAGAAGTGAATGTGTGTATCAAATAACCCAACAAAAACAAATGGGACGCCACAAAGAACTTCAAATAGGCATCACTGCCTGTGATTGACAACAGAGGAGAATCCTTGGTCTTCCTTGTCTGTAATGGAAGCATGAACAACTTTCCTATACATCGATAGCAATATATTCACATCAGAATGTAAGGTCTCAATGTGGAGCTGAATCCTACCCATGGTTAGTGTGTCTGAACCCCCTAGAGATTCCTAAACTTCCTTTTGACTCCCAAGCCTAACATCAAACAGTAAGGGTAAGTAAAGTCTTTCCTTTGTAGGACCTACAGGCAGATTTCTATTGTATTTTCTGAGTAGAAAATGGGGAATCTTTTTTTACAGTTTTCTGGAGAAAAAAGGACTGTGCTACTTCTTATCCTAACAGCAGAGACAATCTACTTGAATGACACAGTGCAAATTATCTTTTGCTACAATTGCTATGGAGAGGTGTGGTTTTTTAACATAGTTCAAGCAGCTTTTCTAACCCAGTGTAGTCCTACCACCCCATTCAGACAATTAAGGTGTTTCACCACACTTCAGATGACTAAGAACTAGATTGGAGAAGCCATTACACTGATCCTGCAAAACAGATTCTTCTGTCCTATGCATGTATGTTATCCTGTTGAAAAACTGTTTTCTTTTCTCCTTTCAAGAAGCCTTTGACTTACAGCAGCTGGATTGCTGCCATAAGCAGTTGTGAGGAGTCAGTGAAAATCCTGGGAAGATCAGACTGCTCTTGCACTTGGCAGTGAAGGCATAGCTGTACACGCTGCCCCAAACTCATGCAGAAGACCGTTCCGTACATTAAAGCTTTTTGTTTGCAAAGCCTGAGTCTTAACCATTGCAAGCAGAATGGGAGCAGTGGCCACCAAAGCATCCCTGCAGATCACAACTTTCATAGCTGGGAGGGAATGGAGGTGGTCCAGAGCAGGTGAGTCTCCGTTGGCTCACCTGTTTTCAAACTTTGAGCAGCAGAGCAAGTGTAAACAACCGAGCCTGGGATCTGACTGGCAAATCAAAGAGCCTCTGTACACGTGAGCTGGGTCAGGGATATGGTTTTATGGGATTCCAGTGACCAAAGAGAACTGGAAGAGGAATTTAGCAAAGTAGTTTTGCAGGTAGTCAAAACTATCTGCTTCTGCTATTTGGCAAGCTTTATGAACAGGGAATCCAGGTGGGCGGTTATTTTTCATCTTCAGCCTTAATTCAGACCTGCTGCTCAGTCAGTAGAGCCAGTGTTTTTTAAGTGTAGCCTTTCTGGAAGGCAATGAGCAATTGCATTTCTCTTGACTGAACAAGGCTTTGAGAAGCAACGGGCTGCCTGGCAACACGATTGCTCCTCGCTGGCTGCGTGATGTCGACCAAGGCTACGTGTGACGTCACCCAGCAGCTGCCAGCCGCGCGCTGATTGCAGCCGTGTGATGATCAGCCATTTGGATTGACACACAAACAGCTCATTCATGCTCAGCTGCTGCTTTCTTTCCCGGGTAACAAAAAGGCTCTTTCATACAATGATGGCACAGGGAATATCAACAGACCATGAGAAAGAACATTTAACTCCATCCTGGTTTTGAACAATGGTTTGGAAAATTACTCCCCTTAAGGTGCAAATAAAAATACATTGCCAAAGACGTGATGTGGTAGCACATCTTAGCGGTACTGATTGTCAAGAGGTAGTTTATTGCATGACTGTAGAATCTTCTACCCATTATAGGTAGGGTGGGTAAGGGCAGGTGGAAAGGGAAAAGGAACAGTATGCCTTGCTTCAAGCTGCCTGCCTTCAAAATGTAGCAGAGCAATTAGAGCTGAGGCTCAAACACAGCAACAAAACAGAGTATGTAGTTAGCACTAGCGCTGTGGTTGCACTTAAAACCCTGTCCAAACCCACAGAGCTATTAATGCTCATGACCATGAAGAATTAGGTTTGTATTACATACAGATTTTGTGACAGTGGCACTTGAAGCTGTTTGTTTATCTATCTATTTATTTATTTATTTATTTTTATCACATAATGCTGGAATAGCTTATTCTGGAATAAGCACAGCTACAGAGATAAATCAGTGTCATAGTCCATGCTACCCTGTTCCCCCCCCCCCCTTATTCAAAAAGTAGACTTCTACAGGCATGTGTTGTTCATTAGAGGGCACCATTGATATCAGGATCCCTGTTACTTGATCCATACCTTTATTGCTCTTTGATCACAGAAGAACACTTACTCAGCGTCATTAAAGTCAGTGTATTAATTCTCCATTGAATCTTTTTGCTGGAATGTTTGGAATGTTACTTTTAACTTTCTGTTTATACTGTATGTATATATGTGCATACTTGTGTGTGCATAAAAATTATTTGGCAGCGGACTTTTCCACTTTACATTTAGTTTTCTTGCAGTTTTATTTATATATATCTTTGCATCAATGAATGCTAGATCACATATCAGATGACTTTTAACCACTACCTTTCTGGGTTTTTTTTTTCTTCATTATTTATCCATTTGAACTACTATTTTATTTATAAACATCCTAATTAAAAAAATATAAAACTTTTTTTTCTCAATTCTGTTATTTTCACTTTATCCTAGTGTCTTTTTTTTTTGTGAAATCTCTGGGGTTTATGCAATGACAAAACTAATATTCATTCAGTTTGATTTTTTCTCAGCTAAGAACTCAAGACATTTCAACATCAGTTTTATAAGACTAATGTGAATGGAAAATGAAGAAAAGTGTAAAATGTTTCAACCATGACAATAATAAAACATTAAGCATTCTTCCCAGACCACCATGAAAAAAATGATGACTTTGTTCTAACGGGGGTTATTTGATTCTATAAAGTGCCAGTGGTTTGGGTGCATTTTTAAAAGCTCCAAAGCAAAAAAAACCCACCACCACCAACAACAAAAAAAAAACCACCAAAAAAACCCCAACCAAAAATACTCCAAAACCCAAAACCAAACAACAGTGACATCGGACTCTTCATATTTTAAACTATTAACTAGCTACATATTTATATCACATTTGTCAACTCCATGCAGAAATACAGTGTTTGCTGCAAAGGTGTTCACAGTATGTCCCCCTCTAGTGGCCATTTCATTTAATGTGTTGATAAATAGAACAAGCTGAACATTTTCCAGGAAAACAGGGTTTTAAATTAAAAAATAGGCTTTTTGAACCTATTTAATTTGGCTTTCAGAACTGATTTTTATTTTTTTTTTCCTTAAAAATATCTGGAAATTGAAATATCTTGAGTTCTGGCTGATCTTTAAAGGACAAGAATTTCTCTGAGACTGAACCTCCCCATGCTAGAAATAAATTGTAAAACAAGGGAGAAGGGAACCAAAAGAGCTACGTGTCCCTAGTAAGGAAAGAAGGCACATGGGATAGCTTACATAAATATTCTGCAGAGCACTAATGAAAGTGTATCACTAAATGATAACAGTAAAACTATCAAATTGATAATTTTATGGGGGGAAAAAAAAGCAGTATTACAGAATCATAGAATCTTTGAAATTGGACGGGACCTTCTAGAGATCAGTCTGGTCCAAGCCCCCACTGAAGCAGGGTCACCTACCACAGGTTGCTCAGGACTGTGTTCAGTCATGTTTTGAATATGTCTAAGGATGGAGACATTACAACCTCTCTGGGCAACCTTTTCCAGTGTTTGAGCACCCTCACAGTAAAAAAAGATTTTTTCTTGTGTTCAGATAACTTGTATTTTGACCTGTTCCCATTGTCTTTTGACCTGTCACTGGATGCCACTGAGAGAAGAGTCCATCTGTCACTGCTTCATTCCCTCCTGTAAGATATCTATCTACATTGGTAAGATTCCCCTGAGCCACCTCTTCTCCAGGCTGAACAGTCCTAGACCTTCGAGCCTTCGCCTCATATGAAAGATGTTCCAATCCCTTCATCATCTTGACGGTCCTTCTCTGCATTTGCTTCATTAAGTTGATATATGCATGATCATCATATTCAACCCTAAATATACCTGTATGCACATGCATAGATGCATATCGATACAGGTATATTCTGCAGAAATTCTATAAACTGACTTAACCTTGGCCCTCTCAGATCTTTTGGGACAGGAGGTAAGAGAAGCTATTTGACTACCTTTAGCCTACCACTACTACAATGGTTAGCTGAGGAAGCCTGTCCACATATTACTGCATCAGTCTCGGGTTTGTTCATGCAGGCTCAGGTATTCCAACCTAGCTGGCAACCTAATCAGGAAAAGGTTAAAGTTTTGTTGCTTTTTCAACGTGGAACCCAAATGGTCCACACCTAACAAATTTGTACCTGGACAGAATGTGCTCGTGTTAAAGTCCAATATTCAGTAAGGACTTCTCCTACCCCTCCTCTGGATTCAGCCTGCTTGCCCAGCACTCCAAAGACATCCTGTCATGCTCTGTAGCCTCCTGGGCTGTCATAACATCTATGTGCCATGTTCAAAAGCCACGTCCCTCCCAGTGTTTCATTGTACTGCAAAATAAATGAAGCTGTGCCAGTGGTATGGTAGGAGAAACTGTTGTGAGTTAAGCCCAGTGAGCTGCTCAGCTCCACACAGCTGCTTGCTTACTCCCACCCAGTGGGATAGGGGAGAGAATTGGAAGGGTAAAAGTGAGAAAAACTCTACATTGACATAAAGATGCTTTAATAGGTAAAGCAAAAGTCATGTGTGCATCTAAAGCAAAACAAGGAATTCATTCAATATTCTCCTCTCCAAGCCATGCATAATGACTACTTAGGAAAACAGACACCATCCCCCTTTCCTCCCTCTTCCCCCAGCTTTTATTGCTGAGCATAACGTCATATGGTATAGAATATCCTTTTGGTCAGTTGGTGTCAGCTGTCCCAGCTGCGTCCCCTCCCAACTTCTTGTGCACCCCCAGCCTACTTGCTGGCAGGGCAATGAGAAGCAG
Organism: Astur gentilis; assembly: GCF_929443795.1. Lineage (NCBI taxonomy): Eukaryota > Metazoa > Chordata > Aves > Accipitriformes > Accipitridae > Astur > Astur gentilis. The sequence goes on along the minus strand of NC_064881.1, from coordinate 48,304,447 downwards.
AAAAGGCCCCAACTAAAATACTGCTGTGTTATCAATACTGTTTTCATCATAAATCCACAACACAGCACCATATGGGCTGCTATGAATAAAATTAACTCTATCCCAGCCAAAGCCAGTACAGAGACCAACATTACAATCAAAACTTACAGGTGCCATCCATATATCTATTATATTTAACAAGGTCAAGATTTAACATACTTTGAAATGCAGATATGAATACCAGTATCATTACATAGAGGGACATATACTCAATCATGAGTACACTTTTGAGGCTGAGGAAGCTACTAACTATCAGTTTAGACTAGGTGAGATTAAGGCTTTCCATGAACACTCACCTTTACTAAGTGAGATGGAGAGAAGAAAAGGTATATTAGCATGAGAAAACAGCCAGGACCACCAAGCTGTCTGTCTGTCTGCCACATACTGACAGTGTTTGGGTCAATAGAATGAGTTTTGAGAAGCTCAGTGAAGAGCAAGGCACTTAGTATTAGACTTTGAGAAAATGTATGGCAGATGAACAGGAAAAGAGATGAAGGAGAAAAATTGGAAGCCAACACCTACCAATTTTGATGTTAATGAGACATAATAAAGGATCAATTGGAAAAACTTGCCAGTTACTTTCATGCCAGTAATAGTAACAAAAACTGGCAATGGTATACTGATAATGGCATTTTGATTACCTGCATGCCCATGATGTCCCTCAGCTTCCAGTGAACCATCAATAAAGTCCATGGTCATAAAGGTGAGATTGCTTTCCAGGAAGTGGTTGTGATTGCAAAGGACAATCAAGACAACTCTTCCTGTTCTGGTTAGATCTCAAAATGATTACAGTCTGAACCATTCTGCATAGTCAGGAGGCACAGCAATACAGAAAGACTGAGAACCCCTCTTATTGCAGTCTTCCAGGGCGTTACACCAAAAAGAAGAGGACAAGCTTGTACATATTTGTGCTTGTCATTAGCAGCTGATGGTCAGAATAATCCCATGACAGTAACAGTGGTTATCTTTGCTGGATGCTTCAGGCAAAGCTTATTTGAACCTACATATAAATTGTTCTTATCACAAGTACATGTTCAAACAACCTTGAGTTAATTTACCTAAGTTGAAAACACTCCCATAATACCTTTTCTCCAGTGACATTGCTTAAATTCTTATATTTTTGACCCTTGGATCTGAAAGCTCCTTGAAGAGGCATCAAGGTTTACCTTCATTGTACTAATGCAGAAAGAGTTGAGTTGGTTAAATTTAATGCGTTAGCAGCTAATGCATCATTCTTGTGACGAAACACCTTGGCCCTTTTCAAAATCATTTATGCCTGACCTATCCTTATTTCATAAAATTTTAGGAATAGTCATTTTGTTGTGGCTTGATTAGTCTGTAAAGCATGCCAAAAGGAAATGATCATGGTGTATATTAAGCATTCATTTTCTCTATCTTGTAGAGGAGACAGCTGTCAAGGAAGGGTTTTGATAAATCATGAAACCTAACAAATTACAAAGAAAACACACATTAGTTACAAGTTATTGTCATGTAAATAATCCATTTGTTTCATAAATAGTGTCTTAATTGTCAAAAAGGCAGCATGAGGCACAAACCAATGTGATTAGACCAAGATGTAAACAAGAATATAAAAGATTGATCAAAAGCATTTAAAAGTTACTCAGAATTTAATAATTTGTGGATGGGGCTTGCTCTGGGAGGAAGTTAGAATAACAAAGAAATCATTTGGAGAAGGAAAATATAATGATCTTTGAATAACAGGATGCTAAACAAATAATATGATTTCATGCTAGAGAAAGTAAACAACAGTGAAATGAAAGATGAATTCTCTTAAGAATGATTATAGGGAATTAGAGATGGAGGACAAAGGAAAAAGCAGATATATTTAATAATAACCATCAGACAGCATAAATGGGGAGAGGGGAGAAGAACGGAACTTTGCTGAAATGAAGAAATGATTTCCAGAGAAGACCTCCTTAGGAACTCCAAAACACATACATATAAGAAATTATGGTTAGTCACTTTTACACTTGTCAAAAAGGTGAGTTCCTTTAAGAATGTTAAAATGACAAGTCATAGAATGACTGAAAACCTTTAAAGAAAATGCATTTAAAAAAAAAAGTAAAATAGGTTTTACTAGATTAAAAGGAGAATCACATATTCTATCCATTTATGTAAAAAGCCTATGGCATGAGTCAACTAATTAAACTGTTCAAAACAGAGAGGTGGGAACATGAAATAAGACAGCATTTCTTTTTCCTGATGGACACAATTTCAGAAATCCTGAAGAAGGATATTTTAAAAAGTACCATTGATTGACTTGGTTGACAAATAGAATGTTCATGATACTTTAGGGTGTTATCTGACATTTATTAGATGGAAAGGTATTCTTATTTTTTTATGTGTTTTATTTTTGTGATGAAAAAAGAGTACTGGTCTGTATACTCAGCAGCTACCAGCTAAGGTGCAGACTTGCTGCAGGATATGGGATCAGTGATTTAACATCTCTGTGTGAGACTTTGACTTGACTGTTGTCCAGCCAGGTCTTGATAGTGAGTTCAGAGACTCTTGAATTTCTTCCCAAATACTCTTCCCTCCTTTTGCAGTAAGCTTTTTGGAACATAGACTGCCTGTTGATATGCAAAACATAATAGCACTAGCTACTGGTCTTCTGAATGCTACTGAATTCAAATAATTAATCACAGTAAAATTATATCAGAAAATTTAATGAGGAAAAGGCTGAATCATGCAGGTAGATAGGAGACAGTCTTCTGAATTAAAATTGTTTAAGAGGCCAAACACACACACCCCCACACACACACAAAGAATGGGGGAAATGCTGAAAATGTCCTTTAAATGTACCATGAAATATATGGTTCCCAAAGAGAAAATGAAGGTAATGCCATCTTAGTGTGCTATGGGAACGTAGTATAACTCTTAGGAGGTGGTATTATTGCTGTGAAAGGCACTTGTTATACCTCACCCAGAGCATTTTCTGCAGCTTTTGTTGCAATACCTCAGCAAGAACATAATTGCCCTTGAGCTAGTAAGAAGCAGAGCAGCAAGAATAATATCCTTTGAGATGTGTCATAGAGAAAGGTTAAAGGAGTTTGGTCTAGTGCAATATAAGAAGAGACTTTGTAACAAATTAATTGAAGTTGCTGGGGCTATTAACAAGTTACCAGCCATGATTTGAGAACAGAAAATCGCAGGAAAATAAAGCTTATTAGAATGGCTTGATTTTAATACTTAGCCTGCTAAACCACACAACACGCAATAGACCAGATGCTCATCTGGGGAAGCTTGAGGTCAGGCTATGAATTCTATCAAATTACACTAATTTACACCTGCTGAGGACCTATCTTGAAATTAATTTGCCCTCAGAACATTCTTGTTCATATTAAACCTTTTCATTTTAGTAAGTAGAATAACTTACTAAAATGGATAAATAATTCCTTCAAAGTGACACACAGAGTGAATATCAAGTGAGTTTTTCTTTTGTTTTCTTTTGTTTTATTTCTCCCTTGGTGTCGTGTTTCCTTTTCTCCTGCTTTCATTTGAAGTCCGCTAAGCAGTACAATCAAGACAGATCAGAATAGGGTTCTTTGATCAATCAGGTTTTAGACAGAAGTTGTGGGAAGACTTTGTTCCCTTCTGTGACACAGTTCAAGTGTTTTGGGATCTCCTCAATGTCAAGTTTAATTTCATTTATTTCTTTATTGTAGTGAAGTACTTGTGTGGGAGAAAATACTTACTTTGGAAAGATGCTGCCCTTAGATCACATATTAAACTGCATGTTTACTTAACAAGTTTTTGAAACTTAAGGTTAATCTAGACTGACATACAATTAGTAACAAAATAAGGCCTACACATTCATGATACTGTGTCTGCTCTGCTAGCAGTTAAACTTGACGGGAAACTTCTCCATAATGTATAATTTGGAAAAGTTGCTATATGATAATTTAATTCCTTTTCAGAGAACATCCTTGGTTAGACCTGGACCTAGACCAAATCTCATGTGTTCTTTTCCACTGATTCTAAGTCCTGAACTGAATGGAAGTCAAGAAAGTGCAAAAGTGTGGAAAAAGAATAAAATAACATGGAAGCAACCAAACAGAGACAATATACACATTAAAATGCAACAAGAACCTGAAAATTCATTCTGTGAGTGGTGAAACTGACTGAGTCTTGTTTCAAATGACCTTTTATGAATTAATTTTGTAATGTACATGGATTCTGTAATTTTTAACCAAAACTGGCTATGAACTCTCATCAAATTCTAATAAAAATGAGTCCAAGTCAGAATTTGGGCTTATAAAGGCAGTCTCTGTATACTGTAAAGAATGGACCATGTGTCATGGCCTGTGTCTATTGATGCTAGTTCAGAACTGATGCTCCTCTAGGCTGCCGGAGATCAGCATGCCCCAGGTGCCCTGGGCTTTATATTTCAGGTGAAAGATAAACAATTCAATGGCCATTTGATTTAGTGGAACTACTGAAGCTCTGCAGACCATATAATCCATGACATTCCCAAATCCCTTTGTCATTCTTCTAGACACAGTAATCATCATTACTGCTTGCTATCTCCAGCAAAGTTACAGCCAGAAACATTGATAAAATTTAGGATCCCAATGTGGAGCTCCAGAGAATGTATGAGATCATCCCTGCTCTGGTGGGTTAGTCTTGGCTAAGGGCCAAACTCCAACCCAGCCCCTTGCTCACTCCCTCTACTCAGCAGACCAGGGGGAATCTTAAATGCTCCACAGCTTTACTGTGAGGACAACTTTATGCATGATGGTGACATATTAAGAGAAGTTTTGGGTTCAGAAGGATGATAGATTGACATTTACTGCTCTGAGGAGATGGTATAATTTTAGCCCTTTGGCTTTGTGCTAAAGATGATTTTGACACCAATAACATTGCTATATTCCAAAGTAACATCAGACTGTAACAGCAGCAGTACTGGATTAGACTTCGTTGGTACTGATCTCTGACAGTATGAAATATTTTGGGAAAAACTGTAAAAAAGCAGTATCCATCCACCCTTGAATGATTTCTTATCATCCAGCCATGTACAGCTTCAGGATTTTCTATGTTAGAAATCATATCTACATCTTTGTTCTTACTACTTTCAATGAGCTCCTCTCTGTAACATAGTCGTGGGAGGTTTGACCTTGGCTGGCTGCCAGAAGCCTACCCAGCAACTCTCTCCCTCCTCCTCCTCAACAGGACATAGAGATAAAAAAGGATGGAAAAGCTTGTGCGTGAAGATAAGGAAAGGGACATCACTCCCCGATTACTGTCACAGGCAAAACAGACTAGACTTGGGGAAAAGCAGTTTCATTGGTTGCCAGCTAAAAGAGGTTCATGTACGGAGAAAGAAAACAAAAAAATTAAACATTTTTCCACCCTCATCATTCATAGGGCAAATTCAATCCTTTAATCTGGACTTCTCTCCCCCTGAGGGGCACAGGGTCTGGGGCCGGGGGTTGCGGTGGGTCCCCCCCAGCCCCTCTCGGCCGCTCCTCCCTCCTCACACGTCTCCCTGCTCCAGCGCGGGCCCTTCCCCGGGCTGCAGTCCTTCAGGGACAACCTGCTCCCGCCCGGGCTCTCCACGGCCGCAGCTCCTGCAGGAAATATCCCCCTGCTGCGGCCCCTGTGGGGCCCTCCCCGGGCTGCAGGGTGGGTCTCTGCTCCAGCGGGGTCTCTCCAGGGCTGCAGGGGATCCCTGCTGCCGGCCTGCACCGCCTCCCGCCCTCCGCCTCCTCCTCCTCCTCCTCCTCCTCTGCCTGTGCCACCTTCGGCCCTTTCTGGAACCTGTTTTCCCCCATCTTGGCTGAGGGGCTCAGCTGTGTCCTGCGGTGGGGCCGTTGGAGCCGGCTGGGACCGGCTGGAACCGGCTGTGTCCGGCACGGGGCAGCCCCGGCCTCCCTTCACACAGGCCGCCCTGCAGCCACACGGCCGGCGCCTGGGCACGGGCACTCTGGATACTGAAACTAAGAATTATCAAATGTAAAGTTAATCATTTTGAAAGAAAAGCAGGCAGATTTGGGAATGAAGGTAGAATGCTTTCAGAAGAAAAAAAAGATGTATGAAAAGAAAGGTAAATAAATGTGCAAAAAGCTTGAACCCAGGCAAGTGTTCAGATGATGATGACACTTTCATTAGACAAGGCACTCACCCAGTTACCCTAGCTGAAGGGATACTAGCTGATAACAGATAACGATTGAATTTAGGTGGTTGTGTTTTTTTTCTTTTAACCCATCTGAGGCTTAACACATTACACTGAGGACGGGCAAATGCAGAGTCATGTGTTCACCTGCAGTCAAATCCACACTGTCTGACCTGGATTTTAAATAATGTACTTCATCGGTGCTGTCAGCAAAGCGTGGAGAAAAAAGTACCCTCATCTTTCATGTCACTTAAATACCCTCCTGATATCTTCTCTAGAGCAGCAAATGGATTTGGATTTACATACTATATAGCATGAGAAAAGGGAGGAAGAGTTTGCCCCTCAAAAAAGCACTCCTTTTTTTTGCTCATTGACCAGCAATTGCAGCTCACTTTTGACTTAAGTGGGACTATATGATTTACCTTTCTCTTACAGCGTTTTCTCCTTATCAGTGAGAGAATCGCACAACAGCTGTTTCTCTCAAAACAGACTAGGGGGGAAAAAAAACCCAAAACAAATACAAAAAAAGAAGAGGCTAAATCAAAGATGAACACATCCACAACTGAACCTGCACATCTTGTACCCAATTTGAAATGTTTCCTTTACTCAAAAATGAAATTAGTGATGCAGATGGAAAACAAATGAATCCACTGGGCTTGAATACTCACAGGCAACAATGAGGAAGACTAGATTTTTCTTTTTTCTCTAAGTGCTGCTGCACAGACTAACCATGCATTGCTAATCATATTAACAGAGCTGATGTGCTCAGAGGACATCCTGTTGGGAAGCAGAGTGTGGGGAATGTGACCTCATGCTTCATGCATTTCAAGGAAATGTAACAGGTTGTGAGAAATGTAGATGAAATTGGAAGAATTCTATTAGTAGTGGTGGGAAAATGAAGATAGCTTTTAAATGTGTACCAGCTAAAGAAAATAATCACTTGGAGTTAATTGACTCCAGTTGAAGACCTGGGGCATATGTTTTGATCAGTTCACAGCATTTTATTTATTTTTTTTTTTTAAGTTCCCTCCAGTTTCTTTCTCATTTTACAGACAAAAATAAAGATGAAAACACAATGATTTCTGTATTCTTTGTATTAGACCTTCATATAAAAAGGATCAATTCTAGCCTTTGTAAGTGACAATGGATGTAGGGTCTCAAATTTGAGATAATGAAAGTTTCCTGATTTTCAGGAAGCTTTTTTTGTTTGTTAGTTTGGGTTCTTTTCTTTTCTTTTTTCTTTTCCTCTTTTCTTTTTCTTTCCTTTCCTTTCCTTTCCTTTCCTTTCCTTTCCTTTCCTTTCCTTTCCTTTCCTTTCCTTTCCTTTCCTTTCCTTTTCTTTTCTTTTCATCATTTCTTCTGGAATATCTTATATTTCACACAAAAAGCCATATATATTTAGTCTTTGTGCTTTTTCTAAAATCTTGTCCATCTAAAGGTATTTCTAGACATTCTTATTCACGGGATACAGTGATGATGGGAAGGAAGAACCTTTCACACCAAACTGAATCTAAGATATAATGCTCCAAAGGGTTAAGGCAGTGAGTAAAGTATAAGGACACTGACAGAAATATTAGTATAATATCCCTACAAATAGCCCAGATGTACACAGGCAGGTCATGGTTACATATCTACTTAGACCATTCTGATGGCAGGTCATTACAGACAGGTGACTTTATATAAAAAACAGAATAACTTAATTTGGAACCATCACATCTATGTGCAGAAACCTTTCAACCCATTCAAATCGGTTTTTGGTGTCAGGCCCATTTCTGCTGCCTGGAAGAAAAAGCAGTTGAGAAGTTAGTAGGTATATTTAAATATGCCTTAATCTAGTTATTCTCATAGTCACATTCTTTTTCTCTTCCTTTCTCAATTGATCTTCATCCTGACCTTGACTTATCTTGTACCATTGTGCTAGACATTTAGTTATGGAAGAGAGAGATTCTATACCTACAGTGGGACTTCTGGGCTAACTTCAAAGGGGAATTAAGGTCAGTCCTGCAGTGTTTAATTTTAGTGATTTGCAGAGGACAGGATCTACAGCCTGGTGTTATCACCTTTCTAGGCTTTTAAGAGTATAATCTATAAAATTCATAATACTGACCCTGGAAACCATCTGAGATGGTTAACTCCAGATACTATCAGCAAGATGATGCTTCTAGGAATTTTGGTGCATATTTCCCCCTACAATTTACCATCCTGGTGAACCAGATAACTCAACCAGACAACTTCTTGATCGACACAGTGGTGTGGGTCCTTCTCTTTCACTCAGTAATTAAAAATACTCATCTGGAATATATGAAACCTTGAATCAACTCTGCCCTCTGATTTAAAGCAGGGATTTTGCATCCCAATCTCCAGTATCCCAGCTGAACACATAGACCATTTGATCAGGGAATATGCTCAGGTATTACTTTCATAATATCTAGCCATGTTTAAAGAGTCAGGCATAAATTGGTCTCCATGCAAAACAAAGGGAGACTGAGTCTCTAATTTAATGGCAGTGAAGCTCATAAAGACAAATACAATCCTGAGCTTTGCCTGAAAGTATTTGCACTCAGCCTATAAAATGTCACGTGAGACCACACATGGTCATTCAGATATCAGACTTTCCTATAATTTTTTGTTAAAGCTCTTTCGTTTTTGTAAGTTAACAATTATTCATCAGCTGAGACTGTAGGAAACCATAATAGCAATCAATTAGAACAGAAGATTGGCTGAAGTAGCTGAAGGTTATTATTTGTTGATTTATTTATTCATCTATATATTTTTACGAAGTGGAATGTTTTCAACAGGAGACAAATGGGAACAACATACCCTTAGATACCTTGTACACTAATTGTTAGTGCATTTACTTAAGAAGGGTAGGTTTGATATAGCTTAGACAGAAAGAAAGACAGAACTTAATCTTTTCCATTTCTAGAAGACTATTTTAACTACTTGACTAAAAGGCAGAGAGTTATTTTCTCATCTAGCTATTTTCTGCAGGAAATTACTATCTTTCTCCTTTCTCTCCTTTTTTTAGCAAAGGTTTTAGCTATTTAATTTCAGGAAAAGGACCAGTTTATGAATCTTGAGAGGACTAAGCTATTTGGAAGTTAAAAGCCTGCTTCCCTCAGAGAACATTGCTAAGATTTCTGTCTTCTGAAAAGTATGAGTTGGGAATCATACCTTTCCTCTGACACTGTAAAGGAGAGCCTGGATAGGGATCACTAATTCCCCTTACCAAGAAAATGCTTTGATCTCTACTGCAAGTGAAACCTGAAGTCTCCCCTTTCCTTTTTCTTTTTCTTTGAATGGTGCCATGAACTCATCTAACATTCAATAGGAAATGCATGCTTTGAAGGAGAGGGAGCAATGGATACTAATGTGTTATAGCTTTTACAAAATTTGTACACTTCCTGAAATTTTTCAACACTAGAAGGATATCAAAGCTTTTTATTGACTCAGGTGGGCTTTTAATTTCACCGCAGCTGCTTCAGAGTTGAAAACTTCTAAGAAGCATTTTGTAAAGTTGACATCCAACAAAAATCAATGAGTTCATAGGTGGTCTCAAACAAGAATCACATCCAATCAATTTTTCATCTTGCATGAGGTTTTCAGGACACTCATTAAGCTATTCTAGGCATATTGAAAAGATGTTGATCTTTACTGAATGTGTAAACAAATCCTTTGGACGTTGCTGTATCAAGCACTCAAAAACTCTATAGGTAGAATCAGGAAAATAGGAAGTAATATACAATTCTAGCATGCAGGCTTGCAATGCCAGGTTCACCTTACAGAACACAAATCTTTGTCGCAAGGGCACATTGTTGGCTCATGTTTTACTTGGTGTCCACCACAACCCCCAGATCCTTTTCTGCAAAGCTAGAACATATAGTCACTCAGTCCCAAGAATCAAAGGTAGCTGAGTATGACATTTGCAATATTGCTTTCTAGTGGATCTTCACAACAATAGTGATTCTTGTAAGCTTAGACAGGCCTTAAGGCTTTTTAACTTTACTCCATGATTTCTGCATCAATTCCCCTGATTACTGCTTGCCATTTATGTGGAATGGCATTCCCAGTGCATCGAAAAGCTTCAAAGGATGGAGAATATACCAGATCCTCACAAAACTGTTGAATTTATTAGTAGATTTCAGTAATAACATATTTCATGCTACAAAACTTACTTATATGAATTCCCATTACTCATAAAAACATACAAGTGGACTATGCACATGATGCAAGTATACTTCAGTTAGATGTGAGTTTGCTTGTTATTGTTTGTTTAAGTTTTTAAACCCCCTCCAATTTCTAAGTAATCAACAATTTAATGATCAATAATTATCACATTATTATGATAAGGATATTTAGTTTTTCTCCAACATTTTTTTGGCAATGGATCTTGAAATATTTTGCAACAGAGTCTAAAATTATTTAATCCATGTAAATGTTGCAAGATATACAGCACAGAAAGCAAATACAGTGGTGACACTTAGAAAAAATATGACGACAGAGGAACCCAACCTCTTCTGCTTCCTTTCTTTTCCCAACATACCAAAAATGAGCAAGCAGTTCTTTTGATATCTTCATAGAATAGGAAATTCAAGTTAAATTTCCCTAGTCCTCTTTCTATATCTTACTAGCTTTGGAAGTCCACAAACCCTCATGATTTTGAACTTTGAAAGTGTCGCCCAATTATCCCAAAACAGTAATTGCAACACCTGCTTCTTCTGCAACCCCTAATTTTTGATGTTGACAAAGGTTATCTTCCACCATGGAGTACCTTTACCTGCTGCTGTAGATCACAATACTAACTTATCTTTTCCCTGAACATAGAGATGTACTGCAAATGAGAAGATGAGAAGAGAGAGGCAATTTTCTGTGACTTTGGTGCCACAGTAGAAATCTTGTACAGACTATGATGGGACCTGCTGATTTTTATTCTGACTGCCTTAAAGTTTGCCTAGTGTTTTGTAGACCTCATCTCTGAAGGCTTTTCACTCACATCACTTCCAATGCATACACTGTAGTAACTGCCTTAATAAGTTGATGTTTCGTAAAAGACACTTATGTAGAGAAAAGCCTGTACATTACTCACAAAGTTCTTTCTTCAACCAATCTTGCAGCCCCCACGTCAATAAGGAAGGGAAGAATTGTACAAAGTAAAGAGCAAAGGATTTCTGATAAGAATTGCTTAGTACTGAGGCTGATTGACTCTCTCTGACACCTTAAAGCTTCCCGCATCAGGTAATGCCTTTCTTGAAGCCACTGCTGGGTCTGGTTGATAAGGGTACTTGAAATGGTGAAAGCTGTGATCTTGTTAAAAAGGGTCAAAAGAAGCAATCTTAGTAACATTTCAATGGTTGGATTATTGCTACTGAAGAGAGCAGTAAATGCCACTTACAACTAAATTTTCCACTTCATCCAAGGTGCGGATAACTGTTCTTCTGATACCTTTTCCCCAAGGAAAGCTCTGTAGCAGTAGAAGGAAAGTAATTACATATTTAAAGGTACAGCTGTCTTAGATAAAGGGGGGGGGGGGGGGGGGGGGGAATATAAATACAAACCCAGGGGAAAAAAAGAAAGTAATTACTTCCAGACATTGTGTTTATTCAATATTTTTGATTAAATCAGGAAAATTATGCTTAATAGCTAAATTAATTGCTCAAAATCAACTACGATGCATAACTGTGTATTTACAAGGGCTTTTTAACAATGTACTGCATCATTAAATGCTTCAGTCTATCTTCTTGTCATGGCTGCTCAGCTAAAATACACCTTCTTATCCAAGATATATTATGTTTATAGTTTTCTTTTCCTCTCTGCCTCTGTTTGCCTTTTCTAAACCTAAAAGTTGAGCTGAGGTGGCTGATCTCATCTTTTACCAGCCATAGGGGACAGAGGAGGGGAACATCCTATCAGTGGTAGAAAGGAGGCTTGGCTGTCCATGATCTGGAATAAGACAAACCAAGGAGATATCCTGGTTCTTGAAATTGGACTGTATACTCAGTCTTTGAATCAAAAAGGTTGGTCATCTACACCCTGCAGATCATTTCTGACTCTCAGAAACCAATAAGCAGGAGTCCAGTTTTTTGGATGAATTCCAAAATAATACTAGAACTTGTAGGTATTGCCTGAGTGGTGGGGATGTCCAGGATTTGAATGAAGTTTCTCCAAGCAGGAGGATAGGGCAAACTCCAAGCAGCTTGAAGGATTTCTAGAAGGCTCAGGAGAGACAAAACCACTGATGCTCTGCTCTGAATTGGCCCCATGTGCTTTTCTAGTTATTTTCTGTATGAAAGAAGTTTGTGTGCAAAGAACTTGTATGCAACACCTCACTTGACCTTACTCAACATTATTTAGGGAACAGCAACACTGGATGTTGTGGGCAGACAAGAGGTTGTAGAAAGGTTAAAAGTACTTAGTGAGACTCAGCCTGGAGTTAATACAATTGCATAGTGTTAAGATTGTTCACATGTCACATCTAGCTGGCTCAGAGTCTGGACATAACAAACATATATCTGACTACACTCTTTTGTGCAGGCAACCCTGCATATTACAACTGCTGAATCAAAGAAAGGATTTTGAACATAAGGAAAAAAAAAAAAAAAAAGGATAAAAGGATGAAAAACAAACAAGCAAAAAAAGAAGACAAAAAAAGTCAGCTAACATTTAGATACTGTACTATTTTCAAGACTGAACCTGATAATGACCTGAGCAACTTGGTCTGACCCTGTAACTGCCCCTGCTTTGAGCAGGATTTTTGATTAGAGACTTCCGGAGGTCCTTTCCAGCTTGAAATATCCGACGATCCCAGGGTCCCAAACTGCCCTCTGAAATGACCCTCCAAACCTAATCCAGACCTCCCATGTGATTCCTAAAATAGATGACATTAAATCCCAGCTTGTGGACATAAAATAATTCGGGTGGAGGGGCAACAAAACCAAAAGTGTCTTTCTTTAACTTCCACTGGTGCTAGCTGGATTGATGTGCTCTACTGTGTCACATAATGCTGTTGTAATCACATAGGCGCCTCTATCCCTGGCCTGTGTCCTGCTCTAAGCTGTGGCACATGGCCAGGGTTTCCTCATCTTGACAGGTTGGAGGATTTTCATGCCAAGATAAGGAGCCACAAACTAAATATTTGTCTGTGTTTGCAGAGGGACTTTAGCCAGGAGGTCATCTTTAAGCACTCCACAAGACTTATAACACACTGAGCACTAGATGGAAGGTTTTCTACAGAAGATAGAGAAAGAATCAAATAGAAAGAGAAGGGAGGGAAGTGCCTCCTATCTCTCGATAGAACATAGAATTTAGAGCACTTCTAAAGAAGATGGAAAAACAGAGATCTTTAATATTATGCTCAGATCCAGGACAGGATATCCCATCATGGAAGCTGTTTTGCTAAGCAGAGGTACATATTTCTTTTATTTTTCATTTTAATGCATTTAATTTTATTATATTATTTCTTTAGTGTTAATTTACAGACATTTCTGTATTCTGACAGGAAGTGAAAGCAAGTGTGGATATGAATATCTAACCTAGTGGTTAGTGTTGTTTTTAATAGGACTTTATGTAGTGACTTTTCAGTGCAAAGTTGTCCATTAACCAGAACCTGGATGAGTTCCCTACATAAAAACTTATAAACAAATATTTTATATGTCTATTATTAATGCCTTCAAAATACAAATAAATTATAATAAATAACAGAATTAAAAAATGCTTGCATAATATATATTTTTTAAAAATCACTGTAAATTTCTGCAATGTCTATAGTGAACAATATGCTCCAGACAACAGGTCCCTACGTGCTTGGAGGTTCAAAAGAGACTTTTTGTTGATTGATGTGTATATTTCTGTGAAGTATTTTATTCTATTCTGCTTTTTTTCTTTCTATTTCCCCCTGTCTCCACCCTGGCCTATCATGCTACTTTTTACTTCCTCTATTATTTTACAGACATTTCTACATCTTGACCTGCTGAGGCTGGCTTGAGTTCACATTTTGCTCAAATTCTCTGCAGACAGGTAAACCTCCAACTGTATCCACAAGTCTTTTTAGTCCAGGGACCTAATTTATTCAAACTAAAAGATGCTAAGCAGGCTGTCAGAGACACTTTATTGCTCGCCACTGACTATTTATGGGGTTAAAATATTTCATTTAGGTGGACTGATTCAGTTCACACCAATTTCTTCTATTAAGACCACCCTCCCTTCTCTCTCTACTGCACATATTTAGAACACTACGTATGAGGCTTATCCATGCCTCAGTTAGATACTAAATTAGTCACACTAGACTTGAGACTTTGTAAACAACAGCATAATTTTCTCTTTCCTAAAAGCAAAAAAAGTTAGATGCTTTCTAGGCTAGCAACTGCCTCACTACTTCTTGTAGCATACCACAAGCTAAAACTGTTCTAAAACTGACTTATTTAGTCACCACAAAAAATAAACCTGTCCCAGCTAAAATGATTTTCTCCCCACTTTGTAAGAGACTGTACTGCCTCATCTGGTGTTTCAAAATCCTAGTTTGATGGCCAACATGATAGCCGGAACTTTTACACTACAGCTGTTCCTGGCACTGTACTTTGTTTCCATTGTGCAGTGGAGATTTGCTAGGAAACATAGATCACAACTAAAATAATGCACTTGTGTGTACATAGTATTGCAGAGCTAAAGAACTGAAATACAACACGCTTGCAGCACTGACCTGTTTCTGGTGAACTAAGATGTTACAAATGGGCAAGAAGTCAGAGACACATCCTAAGATGGTCTATTTTTGCAATACAATTACATTTTTCTTACAAAAGGTAAAGCAGGAGAAATGTGAATTTCAATGTGTGGAGATTGTGTAAGTCTTACTGTTTCTTTTTAGCCCTCTGTTCTGCACCAGGAGGGGTGCAGGGTTCTTTCCAGATCTCAGTAAGAAAGGCACAGCAGCAAGTGGTGTAACAAAACTGCTGTAATAACAATAGTAATAATAACACAATAAGAATTAGAAAGAGAAATATAGATAGTGAATAAATCTTATGTTCCTTCAGATGTTGGGAACCCCAACATGATCCCATGCAGCATCAGACAGATCCCAGATGAACAGCCATAGCATGCTGCGTAGATCCCATCCATGGAGAGGTTCACCCACCCCCCCCCGCCCCTCACTACCATGGATTCTTATATCTAGTACAACAAAAAACCCTATACTTTTGTTTTGACAGGTATTTTTTTATGCCTACCAGAACATGCCTAGCTACATGTGTCTATGAACTGTATCCAGGAACAGTTCATACCTAGAGCCATCCAGCATGTTCCCCTTTATTTTTATGTCTAGTGTTACACTATGGTCGCTCAAGCTAACCTATGGGTATCTCAAGCCTTAGCACAAGGCCCACTAGAGCTGTCAGAGTTTGCTCAAGATAACTAACTCCTTGAATACAGTGTCCTCCAGAAGACTCCCAGTAAACCCTCATCTTTCTTGCATACTAACCAAAGTACTGAAATATACTGGATATTTTGATCTGCATAAAGCAGAGGTCATGGTAGGTTTGGACCCTGCACTGCCCATGCAACACTCCAAGTATTAATGACATTTACAGAAATATTTGTTTACAAATATGTTGTCACAAACTAGATCACTGTGCATGTTATCATGTACACCTCACTTAACTGCAGTTAGACCTTTCATGAATATGTATTAAATAAAACTTTAATGAGTAACTGTTTTCTCTGTCACTCCAGCAATTAAAAATTCCCATACTATTTTGTGATAATATATAGTAGCTACTAAAAAAAAATTGCAGCTTGTAATAGGCTTTACATTATGAGTGTTTGGTGTACTATAACAACACCTTCCAATTATTATGAATATTTTTAATATAATTATTTTGAAGCTACAGCACCTGGGGAATAAGATTTCACATGAAAAAGTTCTATTTGCCATCTGTTTATGTGTGAAACAGACAGGGGCCTCAGATAGGTGTGGGGCCAACATTATGTGTTTGACAGGTTAGTCTTTTGTTGAAGGCACTAATTTAAGATTGAGAAGATCTGTGCTATACTGTCTCTGACAAAGAGTTTCTGAATAGTCTTGAGTGAGTCATTTAACCTCATTCTTCCTCCTCTGTGTAACTAAAATTTTTTTTTTTTTTTTTGTCATCATTATTGATAAAGATTGATCCACTAGACTGGAAGCTGATAGCTAACTAAGAATCAGTGATCAAGATCTCATATTTAGAATGTGTTCTAAACAAAAGATGATCCAAAATTACAAAAGGGAAAGTTTACGCCAAGGAAGTAAATTTGGGAATATAACTAAGAGGAAAGATAAATTTATAATGAAGAACATCAATGATAATTGGGAGGAACATTTATCAGAGGTGCTGATGAAACTGCAAGTTTGCAGTCAAGAAACAGTACATGCTAGTTTTCTGAATTCTCAGATATTTTAGCCTTACCATAAACCACAAATGCAAGTAAATAAATTCTTTATCCTTCCTCCCTGACAAAGTCTCGCTCTGATAGGAAGCCTTACTGGTAAAGGTATTTGCCTTAATCTAATATGCATAGACATTTCACTTAACCTAACATGATATTTCAACTGAAAATATCAGCATACAAATCATAATGTGTGTATTAAAAAGATTAAGAATATCCATCTGCCATTTTAATAAGTCAACATCCAGGTCATGCTGCATTTCATGTTTGCAGCACTGGGTAAAGATCAAAACTTGGATAGTTATTCAACATCAGAATTAAAGATCTGAAGTAAATGTAAAATTATTGAATAACTCAAGAAAAAAAAGGTGTAATAAAGATAAGAACGAACAGTAATACTAAGCTACAAAGCTAGTCTAATCTATTTTATAGAGCCTAATGAAAAATTACATGTCTGGGGAAAAAAGCTGTGAGGGTCACGCAGCCTTAAAGAATGAAGAACAAGGGTTTCCCCCCTTGAAAGCAATAGCACTTAAAAGGCTTATTCAACATCAAAAGCTCAATATCAGCCTTCCTTGAAATGATATAGGAAAAAGAGGTACAAAAACCCCTCTGAAAGTAAGAATAGATATTCAAATGAGCCAAATAGTGACTTTTATATAGAGAATCATAAAATATCTCAAGTTGGAAGGGACCCACAAGGATCATTGAGTCCAAATCTCCGCTCCTCGCAGGATTATCTAAAACTAAACCGTATGACTAAGAGCATTGTCCAGACACTCACTGAACTCTGACAGGCTTAGTGCCATAACCACTTCCCTGGGGAGCCTCTTCCAGTGACTGACCACCCTCTCTGTGAAGAACCTTTTCCTAATATCCAGTCTGAACTTCCCTTGATGCAGTTTCATCCCATTTCCTTGTGTTCTATCACTGGTCACCAGAGAGAGGAGATCAGCACCTCCTCCTCTGCTGCCCAAGAAGTTAGCCTGATAGTATGTCTAGTTCTGGGATCTGCAATTTGTAAAGGATTTTGGAGAGTTTGAAAGAACACCAAAAACCCCACTCAAAGTATTAAAGGGTCGGAGAAAATACCTTAGGAAAAACAACAACTTAAAAGCACATTCTACTTAGTTTATCTAAAAGGTATTTGAGAACTTGATTAATGTGTGTCACCAACAAAAATATCAGGAAACAAAGGGCTCTTCTGTTTAGATATTAAAGGCATAGTGAGAACAAACTGCTAGATAGTGACAACAGGCAAATTCAAATGACAAATAAAATACTTTTCTTTTTTTTTTTTAAATAGTGGAGGTGAATCATATTTGGAACGCACTATTGAGGTAGTTATTTGTTTGTGAGAAGGATCCAACACAGTTCATTTAGCCTTCTCATTTATACCCAAATGTTAAGCTCCTGGTGAACCTGACATCCTAATGTATGTGTTTGCATTTGTGATACACACAGTGAAGGACAACAGAGTGAAGATCTCTGGAGGGAAATTATGTCTTCCTAAGTTTGGTGGTCAAGATCTTCTCCTCTTCTCTAAGGCATCATCTCATCTTTCCCACTTGAGAGACATTGAAGTCAGAATTGAGCAAAAAACTTGCCGATGTTTAATGTCCATGTAGGTATGAGGGAATATCCTGCCTGACATCCTGCTGTCACTCCATGGGTCCTTTTTCTTTCCCATTATTCACATGCAGACACCTTGGATGACCTGAGGCATATTAAATGGTGCTAGGGACCTGTACTTCTGAAATTGAATTCCATCCGTTGTTTAGGAGGAATGGTTAAACAGGGTTTTTTAAGCTTAAGCAATAACTAGGTACTTAAATTAAGGTTACTAACACAACCCATCTGTTGGGTTTTCTAAATGAGCCTGGATGCCATTCTGAAAATTGTGTTTTAGCCAAACATAAATTTTTTTTCTGAGTACAGCGATAACAGCAACAGCTTGAAATAACATGCCAGGTGACTTACTGGAACTCAGACACAATGTTATAAGGTCTAGAGTTTTTATTCTTTGTTTTTAAATTTAGAAAAGGAGCCAAGTAACTTAAACCTATCATTCATAAACTACAGCAGTGCAACAGACTAATTGACAGTCACCAAGAATAATTGACCACAGTCCTCTATAAACAGAGGATAAAATCCCAAGTTTTGCAACATACCTGTTAAATCCTAATTTGCTGTCACTTAGTACAAAGAATGGTGATAACAATATTTTATTACTGAGGTCAGCACTCTGAAATACAGGGTTTAGTGGCAGGATTAGCAATGGCAGTAAGAAAATAGAGGGTATTATGGCTTTGTGGAAATATCAAGCAGAAATTAATTACTACTGAGCAATGATTCAAAATGGATTCACCCTCCGGAGTAGAGCTTATTGGATATGTTTTGCTGAAACCCTTTTTTTTTTATCCCCTTCTCTTTTTTGGTCAAACTAAAACAACATGTGGGTATACAGTGCTCCCAATGATATGTTCTTAAGCCCAAGGACTAATTTTTGAAAAGGAATAGACAAAAAGATAGAGAGAAAGCAATCCCAAAGTGCTGAATATGCCAGTTTTCAGAACTTTCATTTGAGAAATAGAAGACTCTCAGTGCTGAATCTGCTTGTCTTGCTTTTCTACAAGCATCCTTACTGACTATGGGCAATAATTAGACGTGTTTTTTTCTCATTATCCTGAAAGAAAAGTTATCTGGAAAAGGTTTTTATTTTCAATTCCCACTGCACTGGAGCACATCACCAAACCTACATACATTGTGTTTTTTTGCTGGTGGTGAAATGATAATGTCATTTTTTCTAGATAGTTCTCCACAGAAGATACTGAGTTTTACACAGAAAAAGTCACATTCCTCAATTCATTCTTCCTGTCTGCCTCGGGAGGTAGGGAAAATAAAATGATAGTGTCCCCCAAATCAGAGAATTGTTGCTAAAGATATCATCCCCACATCCCAAAGACATAAAAATATTTGCTATATCTTCTTGAAGAACTTGTACAATTTCTTTGAGAGAAATGAGGAGCCCAAACTTCAGTCAGACCCAAAGGGAAAGTATTTGTCCTTGAATCACTAAAGAAAAGTCTCTTTAAGAGCATGCAAGGCCACAAACTATAAAAAGAAAAAAAAAAAAAAATCAAGAAGTCAAAACTAATGCATTGAATGGAAGGACAAGTCTCTTTTTAGGCTCAGTATTGCTTTTTTTAAGTGATGCGTGAGGTTGTTTCTTTTGAAATCAACTCTGTACTTGCCCCTGGGGACTTATTCCAGCCACTCTCCTGCAAGGGCACAGGGAGAATATACAGGCTTTCCCATTTCTCTGTGGTACTGCCAAAAAGTGAAAAATGTCCCAAACTTCGCAGAACTGCCTCACCTCTTTGGACCTTTTGTGCTAGTGGGCACGCCCTGAGCCAGAGTAAAGACTTGGGTGATGGGGATGGACTGCAGCACCCATGAACTAGGCTAAGGTGTATTGTCACAGCCTCCTTCCACATGTTGGAGAAAGAATGGAAGAAAATGAACTGAGAAACAGCCAAGACTTGCTTCCATCCTTGATTCTTGCTTCCTTCCCTCTCTCCTTCCCATCCTCCCTTCCTTTCATAATCTCTTCTTCCCTTCCTTCCACTTTCTCCTCACATTATTCTATGCCTTCTTACTCGACTGGTGTTTCCTACATGGGAGGAAAGGGCAGAGTAGTACCAGAGAACACTCCAGATCTGGGAAGAGACAAAGACACACCTCTAGCCTAGGATGTGTCATAAAATTAAATTGTAGAGAGAAAGTCCAACTATGGGAAATCACTGAATGTGTTTGGTTGTGAACATCTTCTTCCCTTACAAACATGCTTTTTGTTTTGTTTTGTTTTCAAAGTTGTGAAATCAAATCCTGCCTTCCAGGAAGTGCATTGATTTTCCGTCACCACTGAGAAAACTTCTTCAATAGATAGGTGAAAAACTGGAGTTTCTGTTGACAAATCACAATCAAACGAGAGCCTTTGGCTATTTCCTCCATCCCACGGAAGCATCATTGTGAAGGAACACGTCTTGCTGTGTAACAAATGCTTTTAAAAAAGCCCAATGCTGAAGTTAATTCACTTCAGAGAGTTTGATCTGGAAGGGCCTCAGGTTACTTTATAATCTTAGCAAATTTCATTTTCCTAGACTTTTGTTTCAATAGGTTCTGATGTAAACCAGCAAACTCCATAAAACAGTTACATTATAATTAAATGATATGCTTTCCGCAGCTAATTAACTGAACAATTGTCCTCATATCCAATCTCAAGATTCATCTCTTCTTCTTGACATAAAAGATTTATAAAAACATTCCAAGGCTTCTTTTCTGATTTATTTCTTGTGCAACCTAGCTTTTTTAGGCATTTTAATACCTGCATATATTAGGTACCAGTGATTAGTATGAATCTTCATGAATGTTCAGCCAATGCAATTCCTGGTACTGATGCTATGAATAGTTTCTTAACTTGAAGCAGAATTGGTGAGGTATAGATACTATGGGATGTATAGAATTAGGTGCCTACAGCAGATTGAGTGCTCAGGCTTGCCCAAGAAAAATGGTAGAGTCCCCTGGGAAGTCCCTAAAAACATCTCTCTTAGGATATCATTGACATACAGTGTTCCTTTGGGCACTAACAAAGTACATGAATCTTTCTCAAAATCAGCCCCTACCAGGAATCACTGCAAGAGTGCTTCGTTGCATATCACTAAATCATTTAAAGTTAAGGGTTTCACTGAAGTTGGATCTAGTTACACCAGCTCTACATTTGATTGATGGGGAAGAACTCAAATAAACCTAAACAACAGGTGCCAAAGTCACCCACAGACCAGCAATAATTGCCCATGAAATTCACTGAAGCCACAAAGGGAACAATGTATGTACCTCTGTAAAATTCCCAAAGCAATGAACAAAATGAAAATTTGCATTAAAAAACAGAGCCAGATTTTCCAAATCAGTAAAAATGTTCCCTGAGACAGTAGCCAGATAACATTTGTATTTTTTTGCTTTGCTTTTGCTTAGCAAATGAAGCTCTGAATACCCTGATCAATCCAGAAGATCAGGAAGCTTATTCTGGCAAGTGAACAAAAACATACACAATGGATTTAGCAAGCTGATCCTTCATTCTGGGCAGATGCCAGTTGTTTCGTATGAAAGCATGAGGCAAAAAAGCAGGACAGAGAGTGGAAAGCAACCTGAGCTGTGCAGCCACCAATTGATTCCTGAATAGCTGTAATGGGGCTCACAGGACCACATGAGTAAATGTCTCATTACCAAGCTGAGTTTTATATTTCAGCACACAGGCCAGACCCTTAGTAGGTGTAAATCAGCATAAACTGGCTGTGGATGTGGCACACTAATTTGTCAGATCTGACATTCTTTGGCGAACAATAGCCCTTTCTTCCTTCCCATTCTTGCAAATAAGAAAGCAGTTTTGTGGAAAACTGACATTTCACTTCCACTCCGTGCAGAGAAATAAATCTAGTGCTTAATCTTACTTGTGTTCATGTACAGCTTCCCCTCCCACCTGCTGTCCTTGTTGAACAAGAACTTACAGGTTCAAGGCCTTGGGGCATGGGTGTTGTGATTAGCAACGTGGGCCTTAAAGCTAAGGTGCTTTGACAGTTGTTCCATTTCCTAGAATTTACTTCAGCAGTGAATCGGAAGACCTTAAGGAATAAATACTAACCTCAGACAATAGACTGTGATCCCCAATCAAATTCTGGAATTGAATTACCCTTGAAAATTATTTCAAAACTTTCTTCTTCCTTCACCTACCTGCCAAGACCCATTATAAGCCCTCAGATGTTATTGCCGTTAAATTTTTCCTTGCTGTTAAAAACAGATTGAATTTTCATCAGGCAAAGTTATTTTTGAGGGAGAAAGGAAAACAGCAAAAGTCTGAGATTCTAAGCTGATTGTTGGTCTTCTGATACAAAGAAACTGACAGCCCAACCTGCCCTACCAGAAGGGAAGCCCACAGAGCACAATATGTAGAAGCATCAGGGTATCCTTTTGGTTTAGATTGTTCCTCAGTGCATTTGCCGATGTGTCATGCAGTTTTTAGAACCAGGACGGGTGGGTAAGTGCTCTGAGAGTCATGGGATCAGGACTTAAGGTAGGTCTGCAGTAGTAAAATAACAACATTATGGTCTACAGAGCTCCTACTTAACAGTTATCTGGACTCCAAGGAAGTTCAGGTTGCCAGAGCGATGTAAATTTTGTGTATACATACAGAAATATGAAAAAACTTAAGGTGCAAAGACCCTCTGGAGGTTCCACCTGCCCTGTGCATGTATAAATTTGAAGTTAGGTCAGATTGTTCAGGTCTGTGAAAAGCTGAGATCTGAATGTCTCCCCCAACAGAGTCTCCACAGCCTCTCTTGGCAGCCTGTTCTGCTGTGGATAGCCACACCCATTGAAAAGGTTTTTTTCCTTATGTCTCTCAGAAATTTCCCTTTTACATCTGTGACAATTGTCTCTTGTCCTTTCATTGTACAGTTTTGAGCAGAGTCTGGCTCCATTAGGTAGTTGAAGGCAGTCGCTAGATGCCTTCACAGCCTTTGCTTCTCCAACCTAAACCAACTCAATTTGTCCCGGTACCTTTTTGCTCCAAACCCTAACCATACTAAGAGCTCCTTGCTGCACTTGCTCCAGTTTGTTAACGTGTCCCTTCTACTGGGAACTGTTAAATCAGACACTGTGCCCTATGTCTCCCAAGGGCAAGGTCCTGCATTTGTTCTTGTTGGACATCATGAGCTTTCTGTCAGCCCCTCTCTCTAGCTCAGCAAGAGTCCTCTGAACAGTGGCCCCACTCTCCAGGGTAATGATAGTTTCCACTAGTTTGGTGTCAACCCCAGACTTGCTGTGGCTATGTTCCCTCTGGCTGTACAGCTTGTTAATGGAGAGGTCAAAATCTACCAGCCCAGAAACATCTCAGATTCTACCACCTAAGCTAAAACAGGATCTGGAAGCAGGATGCATCAACTCTAAGCAGTTTAATCTGGTGGCTTTCAGAGAAAGCATAAAGAATTTCTTGTTCAGCTGCTGAGACAATACAGCAACATTTACTGTTTATTTTAAATTGCAAACAGATCAACTTCTTTTTAGAGGATGCTCCTAGAACAAACCCTTATGCCTGAATAACTTCAAACACACAGCTTTTCCTCATTGCAACATATTCCCTAACAAGGACCCTATTAAGATCAAGGGGGAGGTTAAGTTCCTGTTGAATTTTGTTCAGTTTATAGAAAAGAACTCAGGATAGATCAGGTCAGAGAATGGAGAGAAAAAGTGAGAAAGAATTTCTGCCCAGGTAGTTGTCTGGGAGAAAAGCAGTGTGGGTTCCTAGGGCTGCTCTCATATGAAGCTTCATGGCTTGTCCTTGATTCCAGAAGGGTGGAATTGCATTCCTCATTCCCTGTGTTTCCAGTTATTCTTTCAGGTGTCAGACTCAGTGAGAAGTAAATCACGGATATCACATGTTGGGTTCTTTCTTACTGTTTGCACTTGTTTTTCAAGCAACAGAGACCCACCCAGTGTCTTACTTTGGAAAGCAGAAGCCTAAGTGAACTGCTACATAAAGCTGTTCATAAAACAAACTCTGGGAGATAAACAGTCCAATTAGTCTTCTATCGATATAACCTGAACATCTTTATAGATCATATTGGGGAAACTCCAAGAATATGGAGTGGCTGCAGCAGGCCAGATTTTGCATGCCAAAACCTAGGATCAACCAGTTAACAAAATAATTAGTTATAGATTAATAGAATAATAGAAATTGAAAGAGAAAGGCATCATAGGGCATCAAACTTGACACATGTCACCCATATAAGATTAAAAATGTGGGAATAGATAGGAAGACTGTGTTGGGAGTAAATATTTCATGGGGAATGATCAGGAACAGGGGAAAGTAGATGACTGTTTAAATTCAGTTAGACAGACATATTTTATTTTGCTTTATGGAAAGCCCAGCATCTAAGTCACATTTAAAAATGTGGCTGTCATCAAATGCCAATACCAAATAGCTGAGGAGTGACACAGGCTTTTACTCACTCCTTAATTATTAATAGTCTTGTTTTGTAGAAATTAGACCTTAGGAAAAGCTGTCAACCCATGCATAGAATAGCAATTTGGTGGCAACTCACCTCTCCATCAGGCAACGGTTCCCAGATTTACTCCACAGTTTGGGCAAGAATTTCCCTGGAGCTGGAAAACAGTTGCAAAGCAGAAGAGCTGTTGCTGCTTAGGATGGTATCTTGCCTCTTGGTGCAGCTGAGACTCCTACAGTCCTGACGATGTATGAACTATTGCAATAGACAAAATTGCTATCTTGCCACTTCCCATCAGGTCCCTGCAGTTGTAAAGCAAGCATCTCCAACCTGATTCCAGTTGTCCAGATTGCTAGGGTGTTGTCAGATCTGGTAGACTAACAGAGGTGATGCTGTCACAGCTCCACGCCCCAAGTCCAGCCAGCAGCGAGGCTGAGTGTGTGTTACCAGTAGGCACATGCACAGACGTATACCATATGCATATGCACATGCATGCAGGTAGCCACACAGGTCAACACAGACAAAGATGCTCAGCAAACAAATAAGCCTAAACGGCACCAAAGGCCTCATCCCATTTTCCTCTCTGACTGATCAGGATGAACGTCCTTTAATGGAGAACACATATACATATATACATATATACAATGCGGATCCCTACAGTAATTGACCTCAGGTGCTCAGTCTGCCCAACAGCTGGCCCTGCACCTCAAATCCTCAAAGTTGCCAACACTGAGACATAAGGTTCCCACTCCAGGCAATGGTACACACACCCACTTGCACATACCAACACATACTGTGTGTCCCTGCATTAATAGTCCTCAGACACCCAGTCTGCTCAGAGGCTGGCCCTTGGATCCTCATGGGCCTCCAGATATCTCTCACACAGAGAGACACGCACATGCAAATGGGTCTTTCAGCTGATCCCTAGACCTCACAGACTCCCCAGTAGCTGGCTTGGACCTCCTGGCCCCTCCAGTAGCCAGCTCGAAGACAGACACCTCGCTTGTACACTTCCCAGACCATCACCATTTTAGTGCTCTTCCCTTGCATCCCATAATGGGTTCCATATCCCAGGCAGTGACCCCTCCTTGGTCTGTGATGGGACCCAGAAAGCTACTCCAGGATCGCACCGGGTGGGTGCCTTCCCCAGCCCATGGGGCTTAGGCTTTCCTCGGAAAGTCCTGGAAGAAACTGGGGCAGGGGCTCATGTCTAAGACTGGGGCTCCCTAGCCTGCCTTTGTGTCTCTGGGCTCTTCTTTGCCTGCAGAGATGAGTCTTTAATCACATAATCTGACACTGATCTTTAAAACTGATCTCTCTGTTACTTCTGGGTGAATTCTGAACACTGCCAGAGATGGGAAAACCCTTATGCTGCCTTGATCCTCTCCTTTAATGACCTCCTTGTTCTAGTTCTTTTCTTACATTTCTGTTTAAAAATATGTAGACCACCATGATTGTTTCATTTACAATTCTGCTGTGAACCCATGATCAGAGAAAAATTGAAAGAAAGAATGAAGAAAAAAACCCCACAAAACAAAAAACCACCAAAGCAGCTAAAAGCTTTTTAAACATCCTGATGGTAGCAGAAGTTTATTAGTTTTTTTAGTGCATAATAAAACTGTATGTGTGTCTGTTTATCCTTATCAGTGAGGTTTACAAGTAAGCATCATCAGCAGAAAGAACTATTGCTACTCCACTGTTCCTCTTGTTCCCCACTTTCATTGTTATTCCTGTTTTGTCTTCAAGAAAATAGCATTAGACTTTAATAACAACAGTACCAAAACCTTCAGACAATCTCAGCTAATTTATAACTAATAAATAAGGCACTTTATGTGCTCTGTACTACCATCAAATACAGTAAGGGGGGAAAAAAAAGAAAAAACAAAAAAAAAAGTAATTCCAATAAGTAAAAGGCATGGGTTATTGAAAAGCTAACTTCTTCCCAGAGAGGGTAAATATAGTTTATCTCCCTTTATTTTTTTCTTACAAAATCATTCTCCAACTAAACAAAAAGCAAATTAAGGGCATTGTTAAAATGAAATCCTTACTCAATACTCTACACGTTTCAAAGCTTTAATGTTTTTTTTCTCTCCCCCTTTCTCCATTCTGACACACACACTCTCATTTCTCTTTTTTGTAACTTTAATGGAAGAAGTAACAAATACGTAAAGGTCCCCCATAACTCAGCAAGATTCGGTGCCTGTATTTGAATCTCTCATATCTTTTGTAATTGTCTCCTTCTTAAGAGTGACATGGTCAAGGTGCTAGCTTTGCCTGACCAGTCTGTACATCCCAGCAAGACTGAAACAATACCAAATACACCTGAAGCTAGGGGGTGAAGGGGAAAACCAAAATGGCTCCCCTAAAGCAAAATATACAAAGTAAGTCCTAACGATTTCAGGTTTGGAGTACACGGCTGTTATAAAGGCAAAAGCATGAGCTATGTACATTACCAAGAGTAACACTGTGACAGACTTTTAAAAGCAGTCAAAACCAATTAGTGTGTCACAGACTGACATCGAAGTAGGAGATTTATATGATGCTGAGACCCAGTGGAAGGCTGACATCTTTGAAATAAGACCAGAGATCAAACTGTTGCTGGATGATTTCCTTATGAATTCTGAATGCAACAATTTTTAATGCCTTCTACCTGTTATGGAAGGGATATTACCAGGAACACTACTACATTGTGAACAACAATTTGTATAGGGTCTTCATTAACTAATGACTCCAACTGCTGTCTAAGGTATACTTGTGTAAGCACCCAATCTGATACACTTCCCTTTGCATTGACCTGTCCGCTAGGATATAACTTAGGATGCAGGTTGCCTCTTTCAAATATCTATTTCCATTGCCAACTGTGACAAACCTGCTGTCTTTCTCAAGCCAGCTTCATCATTTTGATTTCCATTCTCTGAATGGAATTCTGCAGCCTGGATTTAGGGAGTGTTTGTGGCTGGATGTTAACTTATTTTTAGCCGTTACTGCAGAAAAATGAATTGGGAACTTAGAGTTTGGTTCATCTTGCACAATGTGCATAGCCAAACTAAATATCTCTCATCCTTTTATAGCCAGTGGAGAGAAACAGTTCCTTCTTAGTGCAATACAGCTTGGACTGAAGTAGATGGTTAAAAATAGGGCAGAAAAATCACTCCTTGAAAAAAATCATCTCTCTTCTGGATAGAATGAGAAACTGAGTTGATTAGCTTAGCTGTAGATGTCTAATTTAAAATTAACTTAAATGAAGCCCACCTCCATCTTCCGCAAAAAAAAAAAAAAAAAAAAAAAAAAAAAGCCTTGTTCCAGCTTTTCCGGATGCTGCCAGAACTGTAGTTCCTTTCTTCTGTAGTAGCCTTTAGCTCAAAAATACAGGACTGCAGACAGGAATAGCTGAGCTGGCTCAAACTCCGACACCATTACAACCACAGTTACTGATCTGCCTCTCCTGACATTTGTAATGGGTTAGTACAGGGAAGGGTCATTTTTCTTTTCTTGTCTCATCGGTAAGGATGGGATTTTTGGAATGACGTGAATCCCTGCTGGAATGTAGCATAAATATCAGAAAGTGGCAGAAACTTGACCTACACTCTCATCCTTATGTGAAGAGACAAGTACGCAAAACCTGCCACAATTAATCATCTGCTTCCTAACCAGCTTTGGTCAACCTGAGAAGCCTAGGGCTATTGTTGCCCTAATTCTGTACAAGGATTAGATCTATATTCCTATTTGCATGCAAACTGGTCTTTCAAATGTCCTAGTTTTGGTTGAGATAGAGTTAATTTTCTTCATAGCAGCTAGTATGGGACTATGTTTTCGATTAGTGCCGGAAACAGCGTTGGTAATTCAGAGATGTTATCATTACTGCTGAGCAGTGCTTACACAGAGTCAAGGTCTTTCCTGCTTCTCACCCCACCCCACCAGTGAGGAGGCTGGGGGTGCACAAGAAGTTGGGAGGGGACACAGCTGGGACAGCTGACCCCAGCTGACCCAAAGGATATTCCACACCATATGACGTCATGCTCAGCATATAAAGCTGGGGGAAGAGGGAGGAAGAGAGGGGATGTTTGGAGTGATGACATTTGTATTCCCAAGTAACCATTATGCGTGATGGAGCTCTGCTTTCCTGGAGATGGCTGAACACTGCCTGCCAATGGGGAATAGTGAATGGATTCCTTGTTTTGCTTTGCTTGTGTGTGTGGCTTTTGCCTTACCTATTAACCTGTCTTTATCTCAACCCATGAGCTTTCTCACTTTTACCCTTCCGATTCTCTTCCGCATCCCTAGGGGATGTGAGCACGGAGGGGGCGGAGAGTGAGCAAGCAGCTGTGTGGTGCTTAGTTGCTGGCTGGGGTTAAACTACAACAGTCCTTTTTAGCACCCAACATAGGGCTTGAAGTGTTTGAGATAAGGACAGATTTGATTGGAATGTGCTAGATCGAATGTATAGCTGTTATTGCTGTTCAGCTATTAATTGACAGGCTCCCGTGCTTGCCATGGGACTTGCTTGCCTTTTGGAGTCTAGTGCTCGTTAGTGGCTGCTTTTTGCTGTCGCTGCTTGCTGCACTGCTGTACTGCTTATCATCTTACTCTGCTGTGCCTGGGAACATTTTGATAACAGCAATGGCGATGTGCCTGGGCTGGCAGATGGCCAGGGCATCGCTGCTGTACTGGACAGGCTGGAACTCCAGCGTGAACTTGAGTCGAAGGGACTGTGACCTCTGGCTGAATCCACGTGGGAGCAGGACACCCTGAAGCCTCTGTGGCTGTGGATAAGTCCACACCAGAGCAGGGACACCTTGAAGCATCTGGCCGTGGTTATGTCGGTGCTGCAGCAGGTAGAGCTCTGAAGGGATTGTGGCCCAAGGATAAGTCTCCACGCTGGAGAAGGTACACCTTGAAGCATCTGTGGCTGTGGATAAGCCCATGCTGCAGCAGGTACACCTTGAAGCATCAGTGGCTGTGCATGAGGTCATGCTGGAGCACCTCAAAGCATGTGGCCATGGGTAAACCCACAACAAGAGCAGGTACAACCCTGGAGGGACTGAAGCCATGGGTAAGGCTGTGGTGGAGCAGGTTCACTCCTGAAGGCACTGTGGCTGTTGGTAAGTCCACGCTGGAGCAGGTAGAGCTCTGAAGGGATTGTGGAGGAGGCCATGCTGGAACAGAGGCACCTCAAAGCGACTGTGGCTGTGGATAAGTCTGTGCCGCAACAGGTATACCCCTGGAGAGACTGTGAAACCTATACAAAATTTTCAAAGTTTTCATTCATAGCAATTAACTCAGGCCATTTTACCTGCGTTATCACATTAGTCAAAACAAACTTAAACAGGTGTAATTCTATTTTGAATGACTGCTGTAACATACATTCTGTCATCTTGCTGCTAGCATAAAGAAACTCTAATCACTTTTCTCTCTGCTTCGTTTTCAGAATTACAGTAATTTTCTAAAGAAAGTGGAAAACTAAAACTAACCAATCTAGATTGTATTTCTGACAAACTTACACTGATTTTCAAATACCTTTTTCTCAAATTCCAATGTACGCTTTCTTCAAAATATGAGCACTTTTCCTTCTAGTTCTATTTCTGAAAACAAATGAATGAGAAAAATGTCATTGATTTTTGCTAACACACTAATTGATTTTAGGCAATTAGTCAGAGATACTAACAGAACTAGTTAATGAGTTAACTGTCCAATATTTCCTACAAACTCTTTCTTAGGATCTTATAAAAGCTTCGATTTGCATTTCTGGATATGTTTATCATAGTTCTGTTAACAATGCAGTTTTCCATGGAAAAAATATTGAAAGAAAGGACAAGGCAGGTTCTTTCAAATAAAATGTCTTAATTTCTTTCAATATCTATTTTTGCCTGGATCTCTACCAGTTCATGGGACTCTAATTAAGCTTGACATTTCTAGAATTACTTAAGTAGATCCTCTGTCCTTTGCTTCTCTCCTCCAGCTTAATCTTTGTATTACTACCATGAAACACACCAATAATCCATATAAGTAACACTTTTAAGGGACAGCTTAAATCCTTTGAACACTTTTCCTGTTTAAAGTTAATCAAATGCTTATGTATTCTTCTGGACTGAGAATACGCTGCTTAATATCAAGCAAGATCAAATCATCTGTGGAGCCACAACTAAGCTTTCCTTGTGTGGTCCTATCCAACTTTGATGTTTCTATGCCTCCCCACACTTGACAAAAGCAGGTAATGATCAAACTCCTTACACTTCCCACCCCCCCGCTCCACCTTCTCTGACCTTATTCAGGGTTGGATTATCTTTTCAAATACTTTTGTCCCTTGTTAGTCCAAGGAACGTGTAGCCAATATATAATGAGTTTAAGACTTCCTGGATTACAGACTGAACGACATAAGCCTAATTAAAGTGAGAAGGATCTGAAGGACCCCATTCATTTTTAGAAACTCCTTCAGCGTAAGAGCCTGGAACACTGGGATGTGGCACCCTTGGGGTACAATTAACAAATCACCTCAATACGTCTCTCGGAGGAATCTATATCAGTATTTATAATTTCTCTAACACAGTGGTGGTAATTGCAATTCCTTATCCAAAGAGAGTGCTCATATACAAATATATATATATATGTATAAAAGGAAATAACATGTTATTAGTCAACTGTAAGGCAATTGTTTTGACCGCATCAGAGAGGAAAATGGAAGATTCTTTTAATAAAGGCAGATCATATCAGATGGGCACTTCTTGTGCTTAGAAAGCTCATGATTTTCTGGACAAAAAATGAAAAACATTTGTTACAGTGCCATAGAGGCAAATATTAATCAAGCTATGAAAGATGGAGTGCAGACAATAACTGATACACAAAGAAGTAGTAGAGCTCAGAGCTGTGCTGAAGGAAACGTTGAATACAAAGTCCTCTAATATCACTGGTAGAGACAAAATATTGGTGTTCTCTGCAAATATAAAAACGAAGGTAAGCATGACAGAGAAAAATATAAAAGGAACATCTCTTGCACCAGAATAAAATTTCTAAACATGCTTAAACTGGAACTGAGAGAAATAGTTTCAAACTTCCAGAAGATCTTGACTCTGGAGCTTTTGAAAAGATATAGCATAAAGAAAGATAATATTTTTATTTAATGTATCATTTGATAAGCTTTAGAAAATAATTTTATGGTGCAACTGTTTGTAGTAGTAGGATATTGGCCTTTTAGACCCAGGAGTTTCCACAAACTTTTGGAAACTTGTGGATGAAGGCTTTTGGCCATTTTTATGTTCGTAAATATAATTATTTGGATGAACTTGTCTTGAAACTACAAAGTGCTAATTAGAAATGTGAGTGTTCTATAATTCACTTCCAAGTGGAATGGAATGGTTAATATTTGCAGTGATAGTCCTCTTGTACAAAAATGCTTCTTTCTTTTTTTTTTCTTTCCTTTTTTACTTTTTTTTTTTTTTTTTTTTTTTTTAAAGCAGCAATATTTTGTTACATTCTCTCAGGGCAGAAAATATAATTGTAGCACAGAAAATAATTGCTACATTACTCATGATAGCCCTTTGGGACTGCTTTTCCTTCTCTTTTAAATGTTACTTTTTAGCTAGGATGCTTTTGAAACCAAAACAAAATAAAAAAAAGGAAAAATCTGCATTTTAGAAGTAGACTGCTGAGACGAAAGCTCATGTAACAGCTGATAGAGAAGGCACTTGCTAGGTCTATAACCAAAATAATGTATAATATAAGCTCATTGACAATATTTTCTTTAAATTAAAGTAGAATATAAAGAGAGTCACTATGCCTACTCTCTCTAGGAACATTACACTACATTTACATTTAAAAGTAAAACACCATTTCTCCTTCACTTTCAACAATGACACTAATTCATTAAAAGTGCTAGATGGTTAAATTAAGATCTGCTAGAAAAGCATCATGTCAGGGCATAAATAATCCAGGAGATTTCTGGAGACCACACAGAATTTTTAGCTGCAGGTACTGGAGACACAGCCCAAGGGTCGCACCCTGCTGGATCTGACACTCATGAATAAGAAAGAAGTGGTCAATGATCAATAGCAGACTTGTCTACAGTGACCATGAGGTGGTGGAGTTCAAGATCCTAACATACATGAAGCAGCACGGTAGCAGAAAATTGACCCAGAACTTCAGTATAGCAGGCTTGCTCAGGAAACTGATAGTCCATGTGCATTGGAAGACGGCTCTAGAGGACAAAAAGCTTGGTAGAGTTCATTGATCTTTATGCACAGCTTCCTCAAATCAAAAAGGTTTGTCCTTTCCAATGTGCAGTTAAATTGAACTGGCATGGTCAAAAAACAGACTGGATGAGAAGGGAGCTCCTGAGTTAGCACAAATGCAAAAGCTACCCAGGAGGGGCACAGAGACATTGCCCAAGCATCCAGGCTTAAAGTTAACAAAATCAACTCAGCTGCACTTGAAATAGTGACAGATGTGAAGGACAAGAACATCTTCCACAGGAATATCAGCAGCAAAAGAATAGAGGTGGGGACCTAAGGAAAGACACTGAGGTGCTGGAGCGTGTCCAGAGAAGGGCAACCGAGTTGGTGAGGGGCCTGGAGCACAAGTCTGATGAGGAGCGGCTGAGGGAACTGGGGCTGTTTAGTCTGGAGAAAAGGAGGCTGAGGGGAGACCTTATCGCTCTCTACAACTACATGGAAGGAGGTTGTAGTGAGGTGGGTGCTGGTCCCTTTTATCAAGTAACTAGTGATAGGACAAGAGGAAATGGCCTCAAGTTGTACCAGGGGAGGTTTAGCCTGGATATTAGGAAAAATTTCTTTACTGAAATGGTTGTCAGACATTGGAACAGGCTGCCCAGGGAAGTGGTTGAGTCACCATCACTGGAGGTATTCAAAAAGCGCATAGACAAGGCACTTCAAAGCATGGTTTAGTGGCCATGGTTGATGGTTGGACTCGATGATCTTGAAGGTCTTTTCCAACTTAAATGATTCTATGATTCTATGATTCTAATGGTAATGAATTTCTGAGATAAATACTTCCTGCTCAGTTGTTTGGGCACAGGCTAAGCCAATTCAACATAGACCTGGAAAGGATAGGGAGAGCAATAGTAAGCAAAGAACCCCCTGTTGTTTAATCATTCAAAACCTAATCAATGGAAATTAGAGTGAGCTGAATGGGCTGCTTCTAAAACTACCAACAAAGATTACATCATTGTCCCTAGTATGAAACCTATCAGGATCAATCAGCAAATGAAACTTTTTCCCACAAAAGCCAGGCAAACTAAAGTAGTTATTGCCTAGAAGGTTACAGGACTTTCTATGGAATATAGGGGCAATTTTGGGACTGTGCAAAATTTATTATTCTAAGTTTTAAGGAAATGTGGGAAGATGTGAATTGTACAGCAGAAAGTTTACGAAAAGGACCAAAGATGGGGAAAAGGAAGGTTTAAGGTGGATCAGGGAGGGGCAAGCATGTGAAAATAGAAGGCAAAAAGAGAAAGGTGGTTTTGTGTGAGCAGGTTGCTGGTCAGGACTCCTGTCTAGCTGAGCCTTGTACCTTATCATGTCAGTCTAGCCTGTATTCTCATTAAATTTTAATTGTAACTATCTTCCCTGTGCATGAATTTTCTACTTTGAGTGTATTGGTGTGAAATCTATGCAAAATTCAAATAGGACTAGCCAACAAACAGCAAGAGATGTCTGGAGGCCAGCAGCTGGAGGAGACTAGTTTCTGAGCTGAGTACTGGGCAGAGTGGATGTCCAAGACCAGCTGCTGGAGAGACCTTCTTGATGTATGCATATTCCAACAACAGCCTTCAATCCTGATCAAACAAAGGGGAGAAGCAGGATTGAACCATCCCTGCTGATGTTTCTTCAAGTGCTGGTTGTGGTTAGATGTGTGTCAATAAAGGCACTACTCTGTCTACATTGGCCTGTGTGTGTACGTGGCAAAATGTCTTCAGTCTTGACACTGTCTGCATCTGGAACCACAATATCTTCACATATATTGAGCCAGGGGCAGGACAACTCTTCACTCCCTCCCTCTGCTGCTGAGTCCTGAAGCACACCTAGTAAGGCTAACTCTTATGTCTTCTTTGCCTCAGTTTTCCTGATAACCTCCAGCATCCCTGAGCCTTCTGTACAAACTGAATGGACTGAAGAACTAACTACCCATGGAAGGAAAAAACCTAGCAAGAGGTGATTCAAATAAACAGGATTTTCAGAGAGCCGTAGGAAGAGATGACATGGAAGTACAGCCAAGTGGACTAAGGGACTGGGCATTGTCCCTGCCAGACTGTTCTAATGTTACCTTTAAAAGGCTGTGCAATCAGAGGAAGTTCCTGTTGACTGGAAAAAATGTCACAATCATCTTCAAGAAGGGCAGGGAGGAGACTGTGGTGAACTAAAGGTTGGTCAGCTCAGTCTCGGTCCCTGGAAAGAATATGGAGCACATCCTCCTAGAAATCATGTCCAGAGACACAAAGAACAAGATACCTGGGAACCGCCAGAGTGGATTTAGCAAAAATGACATGTTTAGGTATGTTTAGGCTGGAGAAGAGAAGGCTCAGGGGGCATCTAATGGCTGTATTCTACTAGCTCATGAGGTGTTATAGAGGAGTTCAAGTTAAGACTGTGCTCAGATGAGGATATTTATGCATAGAAACAGGTTGCCCAGAGAGGCTGTGGAGAATATTTTCAATATACTTTATGATCCTCAACACTCAATTTCTTAAGGCCCTATAACAACTTGATCTCATCTCAGAGCTGATCTTAGTTTGAGCATGGATTGAATTAAAATTTCCAGAGGTCCCCTCAAACCTACATTTTTCTATGGTTATATAATCACACTAGATTGGACAGAAAAGTTTACTTCCTCCAGAATCCTAACTCTGTGCAGTACCAAATGCTAAAGAAAAATGCAGGAAGCCTGTTGTGGCCCTTTTGATTCATCTGTTATGTACATGAAGTCTCACCCCAATTTCTAGTATTTCATTGAGCTTAACAAATAAATATGGCATTCAAAATCTCTCCCTTAATTTCTACTATAATTGTGTTAACTAACCTCATCTTGGAGGATTTTTGTGTCCCCGCATCCTGAATGAAGCAGCCTAGAGTCATCGCTATGCTGTTCATAGGTCAAATCTGAACTCTGATTGTAGCAGAAAAACATATTATCTGCTTACCATTTACCTCTTTCTTCGGGAGAGAATAAACACTTACAGATCTCTACTAACTGTTTGGAACATCCTGAAGTTACTAATGTTGCTATTATACTACAGACAGCTCAGAGGCAAAGTTATGCTTGCCCAGGAGCGATGTGGGAGCAGCTGTGCAAAGCCTGCTACTCCTAATCCACTGCATACTATAGTATACCCCATTTGCAAAGGAAACACTCTCCTGACTGCACATGGTAGTGCCAATGTGCATGGCAAGCATCATCTTCCTGGAAAGATTTTAAACTGAAAGAAATCTCATGAGGAAAAGGGGCTTATTAGACTAAACAGAAAATTATTACTTTTCCACACAGTGTTTCTGTGTTTGTTATGCCCCAAAGGCTGCTGCCACATACCAATCAAACCAGCTGGTTGAAAGATTATGATTGCTCAGCAGCTGGCTCTTAAAGAGGTTGGACAGGGGAATGTTCACAGGGAAGGCACCTAAGTATTTAATCTGACCATGAGGCTTCAAAGCACAAGTGAATTTAGATCCAACATGTGACTTCATTATTGAAAACTAGAGATAATGTACGGAAGCTCTATTACAAAAAAGCCAAGTTTCATTTAAGCAAGACTAATGAGATCTTAAGCGTCACTTTAGGGGCGTTTGGATCCTTGTGTAATTTCTCAGGTCTCGATGCTGCTCCAGTCCTATGTTGATTCTTGGTGCTCTTCGTTCAGAATTTTGATTCTTTTGTTTTTTTCTTTTCCTTTTACACCCATAAGGCACTTTTTACAGTCTTATAGTGCTACGCAGAGCCAGTTTCTTCCATCAAGATACTTTATCACATGCGTCATGGATGGTTGAGTCTCACTTCACATTTCCTTTCACTTGTGATTTCCAAACTCTGTCAATCTAATTTATGTTATCACCGAGTTAGATTAAATACAAATAACACATTCTGTGTTACTAGGTTAGTGTTTTCTCAGTTCCTTTCCTGGCAACATTCTGCCCAGGTTGTTTTGGGGCTGACAACACTATTTGAATCCCATTGGCGATGTAATACACTTTGCAGTTTGTGCTGCGGAAGATTGTAGGAATTCCTGTCTTCAAACTGGACTATGGATTTGAATGAAGAATGATACAAATGAATTATCTAGAGATTATAAACCTACACATTTCTGATTCTAGCATGTTCTGAACTCAAGTAGAGCATATACTCCTCATCACATCTAAAATACCCTTTGAAAGACTGGGCTTCCAGAAGGACAGAAGAGGAGAATATATTGCTGCTAAAATCCACTTAGCACTTACGTACACTTAAGAAAGAGCTCCGATATGGCATTTACTTCTTGAAAAGTTTAAGATTCAAATGAATCAAGCAAAGTCAGCTGAGCCAAGATACATATTATTCTGCATGACACAGAATTGAAATATGTTTATCTTCTTTGACAGAGATGGCTGGTTCTGTGCCAATGGAGCCTTCACTGACTTCCAGAAGAGTTACACGTAAAAAAGGTTAGCAGGATTAGGCCATGAAGGCACAGTTTTACAGAGGTATTGTTTCTGTCAAAGAAACAAATGGAGAGGCTTAGAAGTACAAGCAACAGGTGAGAAAAATACACATTTGCTTCATCTGCACAAACACGCTATCTCTCTTAAACTGAGATGTGCTATAAAATCTTGCAAGGACTTTACTTAGTTTGCAATTTTAAAAATTTTGAAGCTTCATGTATTACAAGACAAAGGGAAAGGGAGGAGGAGGTCAAAGGAGGTAAAAATTCATCTTAAGTCACATCCTGATCTTGAAGAAAAATACATGCTTTGTGTAAACACTGGAAGCAAGGTGACACACTGTGAGAATAGCCAATTTGAAGTGATTGCAATGAAATGGGCTACCTTGGAAATCAGGCGGATACATGTGACCCTTTTCTAAAAAAATTTGGTAAGAGATTTTTGTAGTCAGCACCTTGACTTGTTTTATAGGTAGACTAAGACAACTTCAATAAAAAGAATCCTGGGGAGTTGAAAAGCAATTACTAAATGAAACTGAAGTAGGTTTTACTCTTTAGTAAGTGTATCAGCATATAAAGGAATACTGATTAAACACTTTCCAAAATGCAAAAAGGAAATCTTCCCTTCCCTTCCTTTCCTTTCCCTTCCCTTCCCCTTCGCCCTGCATTTTGCATATTGAGAACACAAATTTGTACAAAGTAAAGAGTTCAAGGTGGAAACTACTAGACAAAGACATAAGAGTAAGCCCTAGGTCCTTCCACATTTTTGCATTTAATTTCTTCTGCCCCTGACGTTTTTCAATAAGAGGAAACTCAGCTATGTGTCATAGAGAGTTCAAAACCATTTAAACTGCTTCTGTAATGAACAAAAGATAAATGTATCAAAACACCACAGAATAAAACAAGAAAATATTTCACATTTACTTAGCTATAGTAAGTGCTCTGTGATTTGTGACCTATCAGTTGTAGAGTATTACCAATGCCAAAGCTTCCTGGTCAAAGTTTCTTAGGCAGATGTAGTTTAGATTTCTGTCCTGTACATAAGCAGGCCTGTAGTAGTGATCAAAGCTGAATGCATCAAATGTGAACTTGTCCCAAAATCTTTCAGTGAAGTAACAAGTGTCACACGTTACGTGCATCATAGAAACAGAGGAGCAAAGAGATTAGGGGCTCAGTGAAAAGAATTATAAAATTGGATTTTTTTTTAATTTATGGGAAAATATTTCTTGTCACACAATGGTCAAGACCAGCAAAAATTTAAAATTTGTGTGAGAATAATAAACTATTTAATGCTAAAAAAAACAAAACAGAGCAATTGTACTCATGGAAGATTAAACGTTAATCTTCATCTGTTCATTTGTTGCTATTCTTCTAGAGACTTCAGTTTGACTCAGTCTTTTCTGTGTGTCCTATCATGTGAAAAACCTCCATTTTCCACTGTTTCCTGGTTGTTTCTTTCCATGGGTGATGATATCAATAATAACCATAAATTTGATTCATCAATGTCAAGGGGTTTTGTTTGGTTTTTTTTTTCACTGAGCATAGCCAATGAATGTGTTGATATTTTCCAGTTATCACTTGTATTTGAATCAACAGTTTCTGTAAAATAAAGTAATATCTATTACCTTTGCAGCATGCCCTGAAACAAAAGCAGAATATCAGTAGTGGAAATGGAAAGTCTGTCTAGACTAGAAGCATGTCTAAACATAAAAGTAAATAACAATAAATAATTCAAATGGTTTCAAATTTTTTTCTGATGAATTTTCTGATGCGTTTCAAGACAACTCCACTGTTAATAGACTTGGGATTTGAACACACAAGTTTTAAACATGAAGTTGCTTTCCTCTCGTTTGCATAAAGAAAAAAGATGTGCTAATATTCTCCTAAAATACTTACTGTTTGTTCATAGATATTGTCTTCAGGACCTTCAGGATCAAAGCTTCCATGTTTGAATTTCATTATGAACCCAAAATACAGACTGAATTTCCCTGGGATTTTGTTAGTATTAGCAGAAATGTCAATGAATTATGGTTCTCATGTCATTTGTAGCTAATACGATGTAATTTTATGGTCAAGAGCTTGCAAAAATAGTTTTGATTGTCACTGTTACTATGTAGTGGGGTGAACCACAGTTCAGCCGTGCATCCCAATGGGTCAATCAAAATGTCCCTTGACATTGCTGGAGCCGGGATTTCACCTAATGTCTTTAAGATGTGAGTAAAAAAGTCACATAGGTCAAAGGAGATCTATACATTTCTGCTGTGGTAATTTAAAAGGTCTTTTTAAGAAGTATATGATAAACCTTCATTAAGTTAACTCTCAGTAGTTGAAATAAAAGCCCACTATCTAATTTTAGAAAGAAGTACATGTGAGAAGATAACAGTCTAGTTACTGTAGATCTGCTTTCCCATAAATCACTGAAGTAGTAACCTGTTTGTTCTCTCTTTTAAATAAACACCATGTCTCATAAACATAAATAATTACAAGACAGTCACATTTCCATGAGGCTTTATTAACTTGTTCACATATATAGAAGATTATAGTCTGGAAGCAAACTAATCATCTTGCTTAAAAATTAAATAAATATATTCTAAAATAAAAACATATACTTAGCTTACCTCATATAGGAGCTTGTATATAAATAAGATGTTTTAAATAATGAATGGTTCTAATAAGCAAATATTCACTCACATGAAAAAATCATAAATTAGTGAAGAGCACGGAATTACAGAATGAGAAATTTAAATGGTGTGGATGCTTCTAACAAAAAAAATTGCAGTCTGGCTTGAATGAAAAGAAGCAGGATCTTCCTCTAGTTCTGACAATTGTTTATCGTGCAAATGAAAAAGCTTTTTTCAGTTTCATTTTTTTCTTTCTTTTTTTTTTCCTCCTTGCCTATGTAGATTATTACATCTTAATAACAAGATCTCTTTCTTACATTATCTACAGAACTATTCTCAGCTGGCACCTCTAGGTGATACTGTAATACTAAATGATATTAATGACTTCAACATTTTTCAAGAATTAAAATACAGCTACAAAAATAACTGTGCAGAAACAGCTCCTCTTTGCTCAATGCGCCATGCGTTTGTTCAGACAAAAATAAATCTGATTTCCTTTTACTTTAAAGTACTGACACAACCAAAAGGAAGAAGGAAGGCCTCTTCCCAGCGACATTCAGTGAAAGGACAAGAAGCAATGGGCATAAACTGAAATACAGGAAATTCCATTTAAACAGAAGAAAAAAGAGTTTTTAACGGTGCGTTGGGTAAGACACTGGAGCAGGCTGCCGAGAGAGGCTATGGAGTCTCCATCCTTAGGGACATTCAATCGGCAACCTGCTTTAGCTAGTCCTGCCTTAAGCAGGGAATGGCACTAGATGATCTCTAGAGGTACCTTCACACTTCAGCCGTTCTGTGATTGTGTGATTCTTTGTTTGGTTTTTAACTTAAAATTTCATCTAAATTTTGATTATTTGATTTCCTTTAAGTTACAGTTTAATACATTTTAAGCTAGACATGAAAACTTTCTGAAGACCACCCTTGAAGCCTACAGATTTCAGGCACAAAGAGTTAATTATATCTTTGGCTGATCTCTTCCATGGTTATTTATCTTGACATCTTATTCAGGTTACAATGTGTATGGTCTTACTGGCTTCTAATTTCTTACCTGAATGTAGCTGCATTCAGCTGCTGGCAAGAGGAACTTGTGATACTTTTGTCTTCAGGAACAAAAAACCCTCCAGCGCCTGACAGCTTCATCTGACTTCCACTTGAAGGTCTTTCACTAAGACAACTGCAGCACTTGACACATTTTTTACAAGGTCTTGTATGTAACCATTTTGTCTATTATGCTATTATTCTGTCAGTAAATCAATGTATTTTCATAAACCTTCTAAACTGTGTTTAAAAAGTCACTGTTCTAGCAACTTCTCCCAAATTAAGGTACCTACTCAGACACTATCATGTGTTATAAATCATTTAACTGACTGTATATGTGATTTCTGTGCTTGTCTTTTTTGTGCTTTGCATGACCTTATTTGTGATTTTTCTTTAAACACATTTTCATTGTTAATTTGTTTGTATAATTTTCTAGACCAGGAAACCAAAGTTATTCAAGAACCTTCCCAAAGGTAAAGATGATCTGTTGGGAAAAATTACCCAGATTTCCACATGTATCATTTGAGCCTTACTCTCAATTTAGAAGAAGGAAATTCAGAGGGTTTGATTCATTAGAAATAAAATACTGCAGTTTGGACTGCAGACTCAAGAATGAATTATTCACATAACTCTGGCCAAGAGCTTTGTTCATACTGCAAAATGAAGACTTCATAAATTCTTTTATGTTATTTATTTTGTACTAATACAAAAAGCTGTCAAATCTACCCATCCAAACTCTGCTGGGGGCAAAGGCCAAGACTACTCAGAAAATGGTCATATCATCACTCGTTTTAGAATTGAGTTCAAGCCTGGCCCAGAGCCTATCGCCTATCAATTTTATTCATATTAGGAATTCGGAATTAACAAACTTCAGCAGTTAGCATAAATTAGGCTCATTTGACAGGAGTGTTAGCATGTGAACTTTAGCTAACCCTACAGGAAGGGGAATTAGGTTTTTTACAAGAACAGAGGAGATCCTTGAGGGTAAACAACTTGACAGTCACTGTGAAAGTTGCAAAGGAGAGGAGCAAATTGTGAGCATCAGTGATGGTGACAGTCTGCTTTAGATGCCAAGTGAATTTGAATCAGCTGAATAAGAACTGGGTATTTTCTATCCAATTCTATAACATCTACTACATCCAAAGTCATTTGGGGAGGAATCTCAGGGGACCCTACAACCCTACTTTTACCACTACTGCTACTAGGACTACACAGAGCACGACCACACTACACTCGCCCACCTCAGTTCTCTCCTGGAGTGTTTTATCTCTACCACAGAACGGGGAAGTTATGTAATTTGTAAAATTGCATATATCTGCGATTAAATTGTTTCTGAGTCAATTTAGTCTCAGCACTGTCATTTGATCTGAAAGTATTACACAATGTCACCTTCTGATAAATTATGACTCTTTGGGGAACTAGGCTTATACTTCTCTGATGAACTTGGCTTATTTTCTTCTGCCTCCCCCCCGACCCAGCATTATCTTACTTTTGTGACCTTTATGGCAGCAAACACTCTTTATTCAAGCAAGCTGTCATCCTAGGTTTACAAGTATAATGGATTTACCTGAGAAATAGTTGTACAGACATCCTAAAGACCATGTCTCTACTGCAGACAGACGCTATAAGTTAGCATACAAATATTTGAGCCACCAAGCCACTTAGCTGGAGAAACAGAAATAATCTAAGCACTGTAGGTTTTAAATCAGAAGGGACTCCAGAACCTACGGGTTAAGTTGTACAAGATTTGGGATTGTTTATTTTCCTGACTCTATCCTAAATAGACATCATTATTTGAACTAATAAATGAAGAAGCTTTGTTGCAACCACAGGAACAGCAGTAGCTCCCTGGTGTGAGCTGAGCTCAGTGGGCTGCCAGACACCCACCCAGCCACTCCCTTACTCCTTCTCAATGGGAAAGGGGGATAAAAAGAGTGGAAAAGCTTGTAGGACAAAATAAAGACAGGGAGATCACTGTACTCACTCTGTAGTACCAGTTAATTGCTTGAGAGTGATTCATCAGGTATAACTGAGGTATCCATCTGGGCTTGAACAGGGCAGCTTTCAGGGGTTGAGCTTGAAACTAGACTTGAAGCTTAACTTTCCCCCTCCTTAAGTAAATTGAACGATCCTGTTACAAATATTCTGATGAGTTAAAATTTTATATAAGCTGGGTTTGATCAAAAGGTAAAGATTGTAGAATATAGGGGTTCGAAGCTCGCAATGTAGTCATCGAAACTTAAGAACATACAAAATGTGCTGTATACAGTCATAAAAAGAATAAGTATTGTCTTAGATCGGTTAACCATAGAAATTTAGACAGATTTGTTAGATTGTAGTGTTTTGTTTTAATGAACAAAGAGAGAGATCGTTATGGACCTTAGCTTTGTGGTTTAGAAACCCTACTTTGACCA
Organism: Astur gentilis; assembly: GCF_929443795.1. Taxonomy (NCBI): domain Eukaryota; kingdom Metazoa; phylum Chordata; class Aves; order Accipitriformes; family Accipitridae; genus Astur; species Astur gentilis. The sequence continues at coordinate 48,261,086 of NC_064881.1, read as the reverse complement.
AAAGACCAGTTAGTGGAATAGGTAAGATTAACCAATGAATGTTATAGTATAAGAATATTGATAAGGTGACGTAACTGGGGGCCGATCACTAGAAACGTTAAATTTAAGAATTAACATTGAATGTACTTTTATGTAAATCTAATACATGATGGCAGAATCGTATAAGAGAGGTCAACTATCGGATAAAGTGAGGAAGACTATGGAAGACCACCAGAGGGCTTATGAAGACCACCAGAGACTTCACTACGCCTGCGTAAAAGGACATTTACATATGCTAATGATTTTCCGGACAATTGATGATTATGTATGATATTTCCCAGAAATCTAGTGAATATGTATGACAGGTGTGTATTTAACCTGCATGATTAAATCAGACAGGTGCACACACTAGGTGGAGCGATCCCCTGTGTGCCCAGCGCTGCAATAAAGGAGTGCCTGCTTCTTAACTTCTCATTGCTGTCAAGGAGTTTTATTCCGGATTTCGGTAACAATCCTTGATCCAAAAATTATATGCCATCAGTTGTTATTCTTTGTGTTGCTTTATATGTTATTTAAAGAAGTAGCTTGATACACTAATATGAAGTCAGACACAGAAAAATCCACACACACAGTACAGCCACCCATTTTTGTTAGGGTTGTAAAAGTATACCGTGTGAAAAGTATTTTCCATCTTTCATCTCCATAGTAAAATGATATTTTTGCACTTCACTTACACAATTTGATAGCGATGTCAGCTTCCTTCTTACCTTTCCTCTTAGCTTGCCCTGATTAAGAGTGGGAGAGCAAACATAAATACACAGCACACTGTTTCTATTCTTGAGATCCCTTTGTTAAAAGGCTACCCCCCTAAGATTCACTGTGAAAAGTGAAGGCTGTAGTCTGTAATGGTTTTTTGCATCTTGCTCTTTTCTTTATCAGAGTGAAATATGTTGAGTAGATTGGTTGTTGCTGTGCTAATCATCACCAGCTGTTCATAATTGTCTAACAGTTACAGGTGCAGCAGTTTGCTACTGTGCTGTAGGCCTCCAATCTGCTCTTCCCAAACAGCTCAGCAACAAAACCTTTTTTTTCTCCTTTGTAAATACTCAAGGAACTCATCTGAAAGGCTTTTTTTATGCAAAATACATTATCCTCTTCAATGTCTCAGGGTTTTTTTACTCAGGGAAGAAGTATAGGAAGTTAAGCAATCGTTGTGTCTTGATAAGAAATGTCAATCACTGTGTGTCCTGCTGGATAAATATGTTTCTTTACATGTTATTTCTTGTTTGCTAGTAGGGGTTCTGACAGAGGAAATTGAAGCAATATTTAAAGTGTACATCCAATCCCCCTCCTCATCATAAAGGACCATAGCAATGCAGAAAAATTATAAACATGAATAAAGAAAGTAAGTATATAAATCAGCAGGTAGATTAATAGAAGATAGAAGCAGAGAGATTCATAGACTAATACATTAATCCTCCAAGGATTACGATGGTAAAATTTATCTTCTGTTACCGTTTCTTCTGGTCAACCAATGAAAAAAACATTATCTGTTCTCTGTGCAAAGCAAAGAGATGCTAATGGCTAGTTTAATCCAAGTAATATACAGCACAATATATCCACTTTATCATAACTAGCAATTTTGGATGTGTTGCTGGCCAGTAACATCACAATCCAGTTGAGGACTAGGAAAAGATGTTTGTTAAGATTTACACTACCTACCATCCTGTCATACTAAACTGTCTGCTTCTGAAAAGCTTAATTTTGGAGCTCTGCGTAAGTTTGGGTAGTTGTGAAGGGTATTATTGTGTAGATATATCTCAAAGTTATGACTTAAAGATATATCCACATAATAAAACCTTTCACAATCAGCACTTACTCTGTTGCCAAAGATTAAAATTTGCAGCCTGTTTACTTGTCATTACTAATCATATTCTTAAGTATAAAACTAGGTCTTCTTTGTTGTGTTGTTTTGGGTTTTTCCCCATAAGAAATAAATTTTAGAGGATTAGTAGATCAAACGAAGGGCTAAGTGCTAATTTAATTTTTTCTTTTATCCTGCAGAAGTTAGAAATGATGTGTTGAAAATGCCTGTAAAATCACAGCACTCACAGTACCAGATTCACTGGAAGCAAGGTCCTATTTAATGAGCAAAAGAAAGAGAAGCTATTGCAAGAAATTTATATAAACCTTAAGTGCCCAAAGGGCTCTATTACTTGTAGCAGTGGAGAGGTGAGGTGAGGGGAACACACACACACACACAAAAGCACAAACCAAGAAAACACAAGGTGTATGAATGACAGACATAAAAGGAGCATTTGTGTAGGCCTAAAGTAAAGGGAAATATGAAATGATGTTTGTCCTATTATACCAGAGAGAATGCCTTAATCTTTGCTTCGCATTTTTGTTAGTGGTGTTTTGCTGTGTTTTGTCTCCTGGACATACTTTTAAAATGTATTGAGTATCAAACTCTCTATAACTGTTTCATAATTCACTTAGTTGAATGCCAGACTTTTCTTTCAGAAATCCTGACAACACTGAACAGAATGAGAAGCAGACTATACCTACAGGATCATCAGCTGTCACTGAAGAGAGGATAAAAAAATCCCACAGTTCAAATGAGAAGGTTTTTTTTTTTCCTTTGTTACTTACTAAAGACAACACAGAGAGACTGATAAAGCAGAAAGGGGAGCCAATACCAACAAGAAGTCAAAGTATTTTAAGAAATGAATAGAGTATGGAAAGTCTCATTTAAAATAAAAGAAAAAGAAAAAAATCACAACAGCAAGAAATTCAGTCTAGGATCTAAAATTCTTTCATCCATCTGTCACTAATTAAAAAGAATGTCAAAGAACATATGGTCATGAAACTACAGGGAGTTAAAAAAGAAAATCAAAAGGAGCTGCACTAACTGCACACCTAAATAACAGTTTTCAGTAAGTGTCTGACAAATCCCCCAGAAAAGCAGATAAAGGGTTGGAGGGTGACTTGGAATGAAGGACCACAAACAATTTGACTGATATGACAACTACTTTTTCTTTTCTGATACTACAAATTGCAGAAGTGATGAAAAACTTCCTTTGGAAAACACAAGGGAGACAGGCTGTGAAGGAAGCTGGACTCCTTCTGTTAGTTTGTATGTCAATGTTTTCCCTGAATGTCATCCTCTTATAATTGCTTTTGTTGATCTTCTCTTCCTTTAAATTTTACTGACTTTTGTATTAAAAAAATCATAATTGACTTTTTGTATGCTATTACATTAAATTCATTATTAAAGAATGTAGTTTTCAAGAATTTAAAACCTCTTACTTTTTCAATAATAATGGTCTCTTATGTCTTACAGATTGAACAGAAAAATGAGAAAAGAGTATGCAATATTTTGGTTTAATAAATAACATTATGTGGAATGTATTAGACTAGGAATATTAAATGAATACTTTTTTTTATTACCACCACTTAGTGTATACAGAATCTATTTCAGTAGTCACATATCATTTTCTCTTTCTTTGCAGTTTGCATAATGGTGTTTATTCTTTAACATCATAATCGTACCTTCCTCATAATTCAGTCTTATTGCATTGTGAGTTTTATATGGGGAGCATTACATTACTCTGCAATTTATCTTTTCTGCTTTTCCTCCTCAAAGTTATTCTCCACTCTTCTCCTTATCAGTCCTTCTTCAATATTCACCCATATTTCTACCAATTTTCTTTTTTCTCTGGCAGAAGTTCTTTTTGGGGGAGGAAGCGTGGAATAATTAAGTAGTGATAGTCTTTGGGAAGTGTGTCCTTATCGAGAATGTAAAAAAAAAACAACAAAAAACACTCATTCTTCAAAACCCACTATTTTTTTTCTGTCCAAATCTTTTCTTCTGGAGAAGTCCTTTCAATAAAGTTTCCTTGTTTTAAATTGAGAATATAAATGCTTGAAAAACATAAAGAGTAACCATCTTATTTTTCTAAAACATTCTTGTTCTTAATAATACTGAAAAACAACTGGCTTTATAGGCTTCTTGATGGTTAAAACATACAAAAGATCATTACTGAAGCAAAACTTTTTAAAATGCTCAAAAAATACCATGTTTTGTACATGAACTATTCTTCAAAATTTTAATTCATGAAATGTAATGAGTTGCAGGGTTTTTTTTCCGCAGTTCAGGAATTGCTTCCAAAATCTCCAGAAATCTAAGTTGTAAAGATTATTTGCAGTCTAGTATATTCATATATAACAGAACCCTTCCTATATGTACTCATTCATCCATCATCCACAGATTGCTGGGAAAGAATATATAAGAGAGTGAGAAGGGAAGATACCACATACATTTCCTCTGTTCTTATACACTTCTGTAGGTATCTGCTGCTGGTAAACAACATTTCAGACAAGACAGGATCTTTGATCTGATTTAATAGAGCTATGATTACCCAATTCTGTTCTTGTTTCTAGATAAATTCCACAGGCCTGAAAAAGACAAAAAAATTTACTAGTCTTGAATTAGAGCATAGAAAACCACCCACAGTCTTTGTCCCAAACATTAACCACTTACACATTCTTAAAAATTCAACAATTTAAATTTTCGCTGAAACTAATTTCCAGTCACTGTCTTTTACTCTGCCTTTACCTGCAAGATTCCTTCAGGATCTTCATCATCCCTATAACATGAGACCTTCACATGTCTTCCCATCTATCTAGGTTGCTATTATAAACTAAAGAGGGAGAGAAGGTCTTCCACGGGAAGTCCAGAAGAACAGTTTAATTTAATTTCTCTAGTGTAGTATCTCCATTTCCACCGACTTTATGGTTCTGTCTGCGCTCTCTGATAGCTATGCTACAGAGCACAGTGGGCCAGCTGGCTCAGTTCAGCAGAAAGATGAGTCAGCAAAGTTGGCCAGATTACACACAGACCATAAAAGCGGGATAGAGAAATGTACATTTCCCTGCTATAGTGTGCTGGTTTTAGCTGGGATGGAGTTAATTTTCTTCATAGCAGCTAGTATTGGACTATGTTTTTGATTTGTGCTGGAAACAGTGTTGGTAATCGACAGATGGTTTTGTTACTGCTGAGCAGTGCTTACACAGAGTCAAGGACTTTTGCTTCTCACCCCACCCCACCAGTGAGGAGGCTGGGGGGCCACAAGAAGTTGGGAGGGGACACAGCTGGGACAGCTGACCCCAGCTGACCCAAGGGGTATTCCACACCATATGATGTCATGCTCAGCATAGAAAGCTGGGGGAAGAGGAAGGAAAGGGAGGGACGTTTGGAGCGATGACATTTATCTTCCCAAGTAACTGTTACGTGTGATGGAGCCCTGCTTTCCTGGAGGTGGCGGAACACCTGCCTGCCCATGGGAAGTGGTGAATGAATTCCTTGTTTTGTTTTGCTTGTGTGCGTGGCTTTTTCTTTACCTATTAAACTGTCTTTATCTCAGCGCATGAGTTTTCTTACTTTTACCCTTCCGATTCTCTCCCCCATCCCACCAGGGGGGAGTGAGCAAGCGGCTGTGCGGTGCTTAGTTGGCAGCTTGGGCTAAAACATGATATATAGAAATGTACTAGTCCCTAGTCTGCTCCTAAGCTTCCTTGTCTGGAGAATTATTTTCTTCATCCCACAGTAAAACCTTGATCTTCCCTGGTATGCAAACCCCGATTTTCGCTGCTGTGAATCACAGATCCCAACATTGTGACAATGAAGACTACCCTCTATAATACACCCTGTGGAAATTTACCTTCTACCTTAACCTCCCAAGGTAGTCTTTGCTTCTTACATTTCACTGATAAATAGACTAGCTTGTGCTTGTGCTTCTTTATTCCCTCACTTAAAGGAGTGTTTTACAGATCAAGAAATATTCTGCCACTCTCCTCTGAACCCTGCTCCTGGTCAAGCACAACTAACATTGACCTTATCATCGGAATTTTTTCCTAGTAACACATAAATTGCTTTCTGCAGTGGCAGATTGCTTGAAAGCTTGGTCCTGTGCATCTCATCAAAAACCCCATTTCATCTTGTATTTGAAAAATTAGTAAGATTCTCAGTCATAGCTGAGATTTGTGAAAGTGAAACCTTTTGGCTTTCGTGAGATGTGTTTGGCCTTGAAGAACCAAGGTCTGAATTCTTTTCTTCCTCAAGAGTACTTCAAAACAGAGCAGTACATATGCATCAGAGTTCAAGTACCCTGATTATTGAAAAAGAACAATCAAATAAGCATCAGATTACAGTTAGTTTAAACTAATTTTTCTGGCTGTGGTATGAGGAAGGAGGAATTTTACTTTTTTTTTTATTATTATTCAGTTTCAGCATGCTTCTAAGCCCTACTGTATTTCTTTTAATGTCAAAGCAGAAAAGGTGGGGAAAAAATGGGGCCAAAGAAGGAAAATCTAAGGGGAAAAAATCTGTAAAATTTTAAAACAATATCTATCTTGTATTCTATTTTATTTTTTTTCCAAGTGCTCCTGTCCTCTAGTTCTTGCATTGGTTATTGATACAGTGAATGACTACAAAGCAATTGAATGGGTAATTTTCCAACCAGACAATTAAGACATACAAAGAAGACACATAAGGTAATCGGTGCTCTCTGCTCAGACATCCCTGATTAGAGAGAGGATTCAAGGACAAGTACTAGCAATGGATGGAAGTCAGGGATTTCTAGAGAGAACTCAACCCCTATAAAGCTGTGGGACTCAAGAAGTTGCATCCAAGGCTGCTGAGAGACCGAGCCAATGTCCTTGAAAGCCACTCTCTGTCACTATCAACAGGCTGTGGAGATTGGGGATGATCCTGGAGAAAAGCACCTGTCACACGCATCCTCAAAAGATGACAATCCAGAAAACTAAAGGCCAGTCACTTCAGTCCCAGAGAAAATCACTGAGTGAATCCTTTTGAAACACCTTTCTGGGCACATAAAAAAGAAAGCAATTTGTAATGATTAGCATGAATTTATCATGGGTAAATCATGCATGACCAAGCAGGTTGCTTCCTGTGATAAGCTGTCTGGATTTGTGGCTGAGGGAGGTGTGGTAAATGTCATTTACTTTGATTTTTAGAGAGGTTTTTGACATTGTCTCTCAAAATATTCTGCTATTCAAGTTAACGTGTCTGGGCAACCAGATGGATAAAACACTGGTTAAGTGCTCAGCCTCAGAGAACAGTTGTTAAGGGATCATACTCACCTAGAGAATGGTTACAAGAAGAGAACCACGTCTATGATGTCTATCTTGGGACATCTCCTGTTTAACACCACATCCTGGTGCAAGAGGTGGGGTGAACTCTCACCGTCAGCAGATGACACGAAACTGGGCTAACCACTTGATATTCTCAAAAGTAGGGGGCCGCTCACTTATTGAGACCTCGCACGCTGGAGGAATGGGTTAATAAGAACCTAACGAAATTCAGCAAGGACAAATGCAAAGCCCTATGCCTGGGAAGGAAGAACTTGCCCTGTGAGGCTAACAGTATCCTGGGCTGCATTAGGAGGAGTATGGCCGGCAGGTTGAGGGAGGCAATCCTTCCCCTCTGCTCAACACTGGCGAGGCCACACGTGGAGTGCCGTGTCCCGTTCTGGGCTCCCCATACAAGAGATACATGGACCTACTGGACAGACTCCAGCAAAGGGCCACTAAGGGGATTAAGGGTCTGACATGTGAGGAAAAGGAACGTTAAGGGAAGTTAGTTTATTCTCTGACACGGTAATTCATTGTATTTGTTTTACATGGGAGGTTTTGGTACCAGGGCGTTGCAGAGGTGGCTTCTGCAAGAAAAGATCAGGAGCTGCTGCCATGGCAAACGGAGCCAGCTGCAGCTACCTCCAGTGCATGCACCACTGGCCAAAGCTGAACCCATCAGTGATTGTGGGTAGTGTCTCTGTGATAACACATTTAAGAAAGGCTGAAAATACTGTGCAGAAGCTATGAAATAGGAGTAAGAACCTGTGAGAGAAACAACCCTGAAGACCCCGAGGTCAGTGAAGAAGGACGGTTAGGAGGTGCTCCAGGCACCGGAGCAGAGATTCCCCTGCAGCCCATGGGGAAGCCCCTGGTGAGGCAGGCTGTCCCCCTGCAGCCCGGGGAGGTCCACGGGGGAGCAGATCTCCACCTGTGGCCCAGAGAAGTCCACGGGGAAGCAGATCTCCACCCTGCCTTCTGTGAAGAACCCCATGCCCAAGCAGGTGGATGCACCTTCAAGGAAGCTGCAGTCTGTGGAGAGCCCACGCTGGAGCAGGCTCCTGCAGCCTGTGGAGAGGAGCCCAGGCATGAGCAGGTTTTCTGGCAGGACCTGTGGCCTGGGGGGGACCCGAGATGGAGCAGTCCATTCCTGAAGGATTGCACCCTGGGGAGACAGCCTTTTCTGGAGCAGCGGAACAGCATGAAGAGGAAGCAGTGGCAGACACAAAGTGTTATGAACTGACCACAAGCCACATTCCCCATCACCCCTGTACCACTTAGAGGCGAGGAGGTAGAAGATTTGGGAATGAAGGAGTGAAGTTCAGTCTGTGAAGAAGGGGGGGTGGGAGAAAGCTTTTTTTAGGTTGTTTTTGTGTTTTGTTTTTTTGTTGTTGTTGGTGGTGGTGGTGGTGGGTTTTTTCTCACTGTCCTACTCTATTTTTAATTGGCAATAAATTAAATTACTCATCCCTAAGTCAAGTCTGTGTCACCCATGACAGTAATTGTTGAGTGATCTCTTTGTCCTTACCTTAACCCACCATTTTTTTTGCCCCCTGTCCTGCTGAGTAGGAGGAGTGAGAGAGCATTTGGGTGGGCATCTGGCAGCCAGACAAGGTAAAAAAACACTCATGGTGTGGTATTTCCCACTTCAAATGTTCTACCTTTTCACTAATTAGGCATTTTTCACATCAATAGTCTCCTCCATTTATAAAGACACTGTTAAAGATTCTTTCAGCTGTCAGTGGAGTAACAAATGTATAAAGAACAGACAAATGTCTAACTATAATAAGAAGTGTACATCCATCTGAATAACATATACTAAATTCCTGCTATTTTACTTCCAAAACAGTTGGCCCGTTACTTCAGGTAAGGAAGAATCTTTATTCTCTAGATATAATCAGAAAATGTTATTGTTGTCATTGTTATCCACACTTGAAAGAATTAAATAACAATTGTATCTGTGAAATAGTAAAGGGAATATTTTCATTAACAGATGAGGGTGTTGCAGGGTAGTGGTCATTGGCAGAACATATACAATTTGGCAGCTAGTTTGTTTAACTGGTTTTGCTGTTTCTTTTTCATAGTGTTTACATATCCCGTTGGTTTTTGGTGGGAAATTAACAGCATACTGAGTTGGATTTCTGGCTGATTTAAATAGGTGTGACTCGAGTGAAATCACTAACAATTCGATACATCAGTTACAGATCTGGCCTTCTTTAATCTAGGTTGTTCTTTATTTTTTTACGGTGGAAAAGCTGCTAATCCCCAATTGGTTATTTTCTCTTCGAGGTCTGGTTCTGAAATACAGCACATCAGCTCACATATGAATGTTCCACAATAATCATAAAACAAAGTTAATTCCCCGACTCTCCTAATCACCATGGTAACACACTCAGGCAAGCACAACTGAAAATGGAGGTACCCTGAAATATTTTGTCTAAAAAGCAAAAACCCAATCATGCTCTGAGTACAGAGAGGATTTTTGTGGATATTCTGCAAGTCTACTTTTCCTTCGGTGAAACAGCTCTGGAACCAGCATGCCCCAGAAAATAACAAGATAGTTGTTCCATTTCAAATATCCCAATAGCATTAGCGTTCAAAATTCAACACAGAAAACAGCATGTATCTTCCTCTGACATTCACTAAGGTTTATTAATTCACTGTTATAATTTGACTGGGGATAACCATCATTGTAGGGTTCAAAGCCATGCTCTAGTGATTTGTCTCCTTTGATAACAGCACCTTCTAATATAAAGGCTTCTTTCCCCCCTTCCAATGCTTTCCTTCCCAGTATATTCATGGATAATATTGTCAGCCCCTCTTGACAGAACTAAACAATTATTTTTATATGCAATACAGATAAGCAAGTACTTGTCTCTCATTTTTCTTACTCTAGTAACCTTTATCTCCACAAGATCCTCCTTCAACTCAATTTTTTGCAAATGAAGAATGATCAGAATATACACTATTCTGAATGCGTTTTCATCCTTGCCTAACACAATGGCACAAGAAGTTTGCTACATAATTCAGCTGATGATAGTCCTCTTTTCTGTATGTGTTAAATTCAGCTGCTCCAAGTTTCTCACTATTCGTCCTCTCTAATTTTAATGCTTTGTAGTAGATATTATTTTTGTTATTCTTGAATTGCCTGACTTTACACTTTATATGACCAGAGTTCATTCTGCATTTATTATTTCTGTCCCTAAATTAATCCATTTTGACACTAAGACATTCTAACCCTTCTGTTTGCTGACAGTTCCTCATAGGTTTGTACCACCACATCTCATAAATTGCCAAACAATACCGGTATCAATATCAATGCTAGGGAAACATTTTTTAAGATATTCCCCAAAATTCTGTCCATACAAATATCTAATGACTTCTACAACAGAAACCTACCAATATTGGATTTATAGCCACTAGAAACCCCAATATGAGCCTCCTTAAAAATGTTGTCCAGATTGTCTTTAATTTACAGAATCCTTTCTCTCTTCTCTAAGTATCACAACATCAAGAAACAATGTTGCCTGTTGTGACTGCCTCGATTATTTCTATTTTTAAGGAACATAACAAACCTATCACAACTTGCTTTACAGTCATACCTCCTAGTATACCATGTTCCTGCGATGTCATCACAGCGGTTCTCACTTGCTGTATCAGCAAGTCATATTCTGTCACTGTGTTGCCCACGTTTCCTGATTCAGTGAACAAATATTTCGCTTGTGTCTCACTGATTTGTTTCATTTTCCTAGCTGGATTAGGTACAAAAATTTCATTGTATGTACTGCTTGCTCTGCAGATGTTCTTACATATATATATTCTTTCTTCTTTTCTGTCATCTTTCCTCTTTATCCACGCTGCTCTTTTATATCACTGTTGCTCTTTTGTATGCAATTTTCCCATACTGAAACAAGTCCTGAAGATCACACTGTGTGTGAGACTGAAAGAGTTAACATCTCAAACATTGTGGTGGGGCAAGTTCTGCCTAAGGACGAACTCTACGTAACAAGGAACACTGCATAGCAAGGAACCATGGGTGAAAAGCCCCTGAGCACACATCGGCACAGGACATCAGCAACAGGACAGGGAGGGCACGCGGGAGGGTGCGCAGCTCCCTGGTCTGATGTGCTGTTCTATGCTGAGCAGGGCAGCTCGCCGTGCATGGCCAAAGATCAAACAGAGGTCATGCCTGCACGGAAGGAGAAGTTACTCCAATTTCCTGAAGGTTCTGAAAGCACAAACCACGCATGACACGTAATTAGCCTAATGAGTTCGAGTGCCTGCCTGAAGGAGGGCCAAGGAGATGGTAAAAGGACACAAAGTGAAGCCCCATGTGCGCGCCCACTGGAAACGGGACCTCTTGGCTGGCTGGACCAGCATTGGCTGGACTCAGGACTGGTGAAATCCTTCTCTTTCCTTTTCCTCTTCCTCTCTCTTTGTCGCTCTCTCTTTCTCCCTCCTTTTTCATAATCCCCACACTTCATCCCTTTAGACATAAAACCGTTGACCAAGTCTGGGACTAGGAGTGGATCTGGCTGCCCCTGGGCCCTTCTCTGAGGAGGAGTCTAGAAGGCAAGGGGGTCTGCTCTGAACCTCCTGACCCAGCGGGAGGGATCTCCTCATTCCCTGAATTCATGTATATGGTTACCACAGGGTCACTGAGGTAGTCTCGTGCCAATTCCTGTTGTGAGAAACCCCGCCACCTGCTGTTACACCTTCCAAGTTCAGTTTGCTTCTGCCATGAACAAAATGTTTAACTGATCGTTTGGTGTCGTTTCACCTTAATTTAGCTCAAGGGAATTCTGAAATCAACAAGACTCCCTGGTCTGTCCAGCCCAGGTCGTGACACACGCAGAGGCTTCCAGCCTTCTCTTCATTTTCTCTTGAACAAACATTCTCATCCATTGTGCTCATTTTCTGGTACATTTTACCACTTTGTGTGAAAGCCTACAATGGCCAGGTTTTCCTCCTTGCAGCAAACTTGAACCACACCATGGTGTCTATACTCTACTCCTTTTTTGGAAAGACAAACGGTAACAGAAAATTAACCTACAATAGAAAATCATTCTTTAGTCAAGACTACAGTTTTATAAATGATGGTCTTATGCACTGAAGGTGAGTTTGAAATTTACACTCTGTTTTGTTGCTGTTTGCAGGATTTTCTCATTCCTTGTCGATACAAATGTGAGCGAGGATGTGCTCCATGCCAAATTGGTTTTGTAAAGCATTCTGTATTAAAAATGATCCTTCCTGTCCTCTCTCCCAAAAGACTTCCAAATCATTTTCCTTATTCACTTTATAATCAATATTTGTTGCAAAACTATTGCAAGAAAGCAAACTACAGGGCCAGTTGATAATTAACAGGTGGGTGAGGGGAAACACCCTTAAACCAACTCTGCTGCTAAAAATAGTGCAAGTTACACCATTCCTCTGGGGAAATGCTCTGGAGGTAACCAAGTTGTGCGTAACAATTATACTTTTGGGGATTAAACTACACAACAAAACAAATTTCTCCTGTGCTCAAGATGAGAGCTTCTAGTGAGCAAGGTTGATGTTAACTGTGTATAAATGGTACATACCAAACTTTTACCCCACAGGATGATGAACGTTCTCTGAGGTACAAGTTTGTAGCACACAATAGTAGCTTTTAAAAAGTTATCATTTACCCATAGGTTGCAGAATTTTTCTTGATCGTTTCCTGTAGCACTAGTATTTAAAGATAAAATTTAGAGCTGATGACTTTTCTAGTTCTGGGGTCCCCAGTAAAAGGAAGACATAGACCTCTTAGAGCAGGTCCAGAGGAAGACCATGAAAATGGTCAGAGAGTTGGAACAGCCGGCCTGTGAAGAGTGGCTGAGGGAGCTGGGGTTGTTCAGCCTGAATAAGAGAAGGCTCTGGGGAGACCTTCTTGTGGCCATTTAATATATAAAAGGGGCTTGTAAGAAAGATGAAGAGACACTTTTTACCAAGGCCTGTAGTGACACTACAAGTGGCAATGATTTTAAATTGAAAGAAGGTAGATTTACATTGCACATAAGAAAGAAATTTATTATGGTAAGGATGGTGAGACACTGGAACAGGTTGTCCAGAGAAGTTGTGGATGCCCCATCATTAGATGTGGTCAAGGTCAGGTTCAACAGGGCTTTGAGTAATGTCATCTAGGGGAAAATGTCCCTTCCCATGGCAGAGGAGTTAGACCTGATGATTTTTAAAAGTCCCTTTCAACCCAATCTATTCTATGACTTTATGATTATTATTTTTTTTACCACCCATTGAACAATTAAAAGAAAGACAATTTCTAGGTGAATTTACAATGGACAAAAGTCCTACTTTTCTTCATTTTATCACTCATATTTCATAATAAAACTGTTCATCAGTTTCAGGGTATTCCCCTTCCAGAAGCAGACCCATAGAGCTAAGGCTGCTTTCTTTGCAGAGAGAATGCTGAAACTGCTCATGTTAAACAGAACCTAGAAATGCTAAACACATCCTTTTCATTTGCTTGGAGAATGAAAAAAATACCAGACTGACATTTGTCATGTCTTTCACACTTCCCGCTTCATCTCCTGAGGCTACATTTGTCATACTTAGCTTTGTGGGACAAAACTCACATCCCAGCTCATTAGTCTCTAAGTGGGTGTCTGTTGCCTTAATGATTGCCAATACAGTAGTCTTTAAAATTTTTCAGAAATATGGAGTGGCTCAGCTGAACAGAATTCTTGCCCATAGTTGCCAATGTGCCCCTGATGGAGAAACTCTTTTTTTTTTGCTGGGAGTAATAATGGCAATGTGTGCAAACAAATCTGATTTCATTATGATGAGTTAGCTGATTGCTGTATAAGCCTTCATAATGTCTTGTCTTTTTTTTTTTTTTTTTTTTTTTTTTTTCTGTCCCCTGCAGCCTACTTTCCATGACAAATAGCTTAAGAATGTGTTATGGTTTTGGTTTGTGGGGCTTTTTTTTTTTTTTTTTTTTTCCCCCACACTGTGAAATATTATTAGTAACAGCCCAGTAAATTTTGAGGCCTGGAGAAGAAACACAAGGACGTATGCTTCCCAAGCAGTCTCTCCCCTCCTGGGTCACTCCAATTAATATCTCCTCTATAAGACGGCAGTGTCACAGCAGCTTGCAGGTGGGTTTCATGATAGTCTCCAGGCATAAGAAATTTTCAGGCCAGTTTTCCATTTCTTCGGAGTGTGGATTGGAGGGGGAGGTTTGTAATGTATGATTTACAGACAGGTGAGCACTACACATGATAACTTATGGCAACTATCTTTATATATCAGAGAATAGTTAATGTGCAGCTCCTGCTAAAAAAGGGATCATGCACAATGGAAAATGATTTATAATGTATTTTCTTTTGCCAGCTACATTTGTACCCAATCCACATCTTGCCAAAACCCAAATACAACTATTTGAGAGCAACTGCAGCAGTTGTTATGCAGCTAGGTCTCCCACAATTGCATGTACTTCATAAACTTGCTTAGGATACAACTGTGTTCTTTTTTGGTATTATTTGTTCTGAGTAAAGTACAGAAAGCAAAACATTCCTCATGCAAACACAGGAAAACAACAGTTAAAGAAGACACGACAAGCACACTGCTTTGCTCCTACATAAAGTACTTCTGTAATTTGTCTTACATTGTGTTCTCTCTCTACCACTACATGACTAGCCTTAGTACCTGCACCTCTTCCATTAGAGCTATATTCCTCTATCTTTTTCATGCTTGCTTCACTACAATCTGTTATGGGTTCTTTGTGCTTCACTATTGTACTAGTCATAGGGAGGATTGGGTACAGGAGCTAGCAGAGTGGCTCTTTCATCCTTTCTATGCTACTGTTGTGCCTCAGCAGTGGAGCTTACCTTACAGATGGAGAAGAGCAGTGTAAGCACAGAAAACAACATGCCCATTCTCAACATTATATTTATTTCCTCAGCTTTTCTCCAGGAAATAAGTTTATTGAGTGTAAAGTTTGGGATTTGATAAGGAATTTTTTTTCTTCCTTTTTTTTTTTAGACAGTGAGAGCAGAGCAGTGTTGTGGTGCTGAGGACAAACAAAAAAAATTGCTCATAAAAATGCTTTTCACTCTTAGATAGTTTTCTTGAATCTGACACCTATCTGGCACAGCAACAAACATCAGATAAACCGAATGAAAAGTCAAGCAGCACGCCAAGTGCCTCTAAAGTGCCTCCCCCTCTTTTCCTCTTCGGCAGACTTGCATTGTTAGCCATTTCTGAGCTGTCAGTGAGAGCAGAAAGCTGAAATGTCTGTGTCCATGTACAATGAAATTGTAATAGAATTATTAAAAAAAAAAAAAATCTCACTGCCATAAGTAATTTTGTGTTTAAAGTGAAGAAAACAAGCTAGAAATGCACTCTGGCAAAGGAATAGGAAAAGGGTGGCTCATTAGTCAGAGAGAAAACATGAAAAAAAGCTCTGAAACAAACACTGAAGAAGTAGGCAGGAAACAAGGCAATGATTCTTGTACTTGTTAACAGACAGAGACAGTGCTGGAGCTACATAAGGAGGCAGTCCACATTTATTTCAGATAGAAGGAGGTAAATGTTTTAGATCTGAACAGGTCACACTAGTGAACTCTATACTGACCTAGTTCAACTCTATGCCTTTTATATGTTACAGTCAAAGAACACAAGATATGGGTTGACAGCCTTTGGCAGCCACAAAGCTTGTACTGTGGTAGGACTGAGGAATTCCACTGCAGAAACAAAAGCTTATTAAACTGGGTGTTGTACAAGCACCACAACAAGTGCAATCTCACTATAAAGAAATTGTAATGTGAGAATAAGGCATGTGATTACAGGTGGCTGCACATGGACAGACTGGAGAACAGAAGAAAATACTGAAAAATATTGATGAATTCACCCATCATCGAGTGCTGTCAGTGCATATTTCGCCTTCATGTATAAGGTTATTAAATACAATAAATAGAATGTTTATGTTCCTGCACATGAGATGATAGTACCCTTTCCATATATTCAGTTAAAGTTTTCAAGTTCTAGTCTAGTCTAGTCTAGTCTAGTCTTGTTCTAGTCTATTTCAGACCATTCTTCTAGTATCCAAAGGTTTTCCACAGTGTTTTAAATAAGTCTAACAACTCTCAACTGTTGATTTTTCTCTCAACCACCCTGAGAGAGAAGTACCTGAAATGATGTGACTCGCTAGGTATTGTTAAAGAAAGCACTTAGAGTGAGAAGTGGTGACACTTATGACAGTTCCAAGATTCTGAAGTGAATTACTTCACAGCCTTGGACTGCCCCCTGAAAATATTCCATTTTTCTCCCATTTGCTCTCCTGTACCTGCAGACAGTTCCCCTGTGCCGAGGGACAGAAACTGTCAAACAGATGCTTCATCTCAAAGATTTAGGTGAGGTTTTTTTCCTTAAGTATCCTAAGCCAAGTGCTGGAATACTTTGAAGAGAACATGCAAGATCTTGAACTTCATTTATTTTCTAACAAGAGGCAGTGTAGAGCAGAGTGTTGCCTGTATGGCTGTGGAGATGTACTGTGGTAACATGTCCCATTTAGAATTTTTTAAGTTTTGTAATACTTCTGCCCTGGCAGGCCAAATTGCCATGGAACAACTGAAAAGTGAGGAAAACACAAACACCCATCATCCATTAAGATGTGACACAGTCTTTTACTTGGAGCTGACATTATCTATAGTTGAGCTGATGTGGATGTGAGGAATCCATATGCACTGAGAAAAAAAAACTTGCTGGTATTATGAACCTCCAAAATTGCAAAATATAGTTTTAAATAAAGAAAATATTAAAAATAAAAATACCTTTTACTGTCCTTCTGCTTTTTAAGCTGCTAGGGTTTATTTGTTACTGACAGTAGCAGAAATAATTCTGTTACTCATTCACTGCTTTATTTTCCACAAAGCTTCCAGGGAAAAATGTACCTATTTATATGTATAAATAAATACATATATATATATATATATGCTCACACACAGATATGTGTATTCATCTTTCTGTACACTGTGCAGGAGAAGGATGTATCAGGCAAGTAAGGACTGAAGCAGGCAGGGTGATCAGGTGCCTAACTGGGACAGAAAGGTTTGGCTCCAAGACCCTGCCTGTGTGATTCAGACTGAAGTACAATGAACTAGAACCCAAACCCATGTTTTTGACAAAATCCTGTTTGGCTCAGAAAGTTTCTTCTTTTTCAGATGCAAAGTGAAACCAAAAATGAGAACTGAAAAGAGCCAGTGAAATAGCATCTCCTCTGCCCAACTTCACTCATCTCACTTTGCATATTCTCACTAGATCTGCTGTAAAATTAATGCACAAGAGTTAGCAAAAATGTAGCTATGGAAAAGCTTAAGATAAGAAACAGTTTTATAGACTACAAAATCTGCGTTTTTTTCCTTCTTTCTTTCCATGACCCTCTGAACAAGAGGATTTCAGGACATCTAAACACACTGTTAATTCTGCTGAATCAAAATTAAGCTGTTTCATATAATCATAAAATCATAGAATGGTTTGGGTTGGAAGGAACCTCAAAGATCATCTAGTTCCAAACCCCCTGCCATGGGCAGGGACACCTTCCACTAGACCAGGCTGCTCAAAGCTTCATCCAACTTGGCCTTGAACAATTCCAGGGATGGGGCATCCACAGCTTCTCTGGGCAACCTGTTCCAGTGCCTCACCACCCTCACAGTAAAAAGCTTCTTCCTTACATCTAATCTTAATCTACCCTCTTTAAGTTTAAAGCCATTACCCCTTGTCCTATCACTACATGCCCTTGTAACAAGTCCCTCTCCAGCTTTCTTGTAGGCCCCTTTAGGTACTGGAAGGCTTCTAGAAGGTCTCCCTGGAGCCTTCTCTTCTCCAGGCTGAATATCCCCAACTCTCTCAGCCTGTCTTCATAGAAGAGGTGCTCCAGCCCTCTGATCATCTTCATGGCCCTCTTCTTGACTTGCTCCAACAGGTCCATGTCCTTCTTATGTCAGGGGCCCCAGAGGTGAACACAGTCCTCCAGGAGGGGTCTCACGAGAGTGGAGTAGAGGGGGAGAATCACCTCCCTTGACCTGCTGGTCATGGTTCTTTTGATGCAGCCCAGGTTATGGTTGGCTTTCTGGGCTGCAAGCACACATTGCTGGCTCATGTTGAGCTTCTCATCAAGTAACACCACCAAGTCCTTCTCCACAGGGCTGCTCTCAATCCATTCTCCACCCAGCTGTATTTGTGCTTGGGATTGCCCTGACCCACATGCAGGACCTTGCATTTGGCCTTGTTGAACTTCATGTAGTTCACATGGGCCCACCTCTCAAGCCTGTCAAGGTCCTTCTGGATGGCATCCCTTCCCTCCAGCATGTTGACAGCACCACACAGCTTGGTGCCATAGGCAAACTTGCTCAGGGTGCACTCAATACTACAGCGCATGTCGCCGACATCTAAGGCACACCACTTGTCAGTGGTCTCCACTTGGGCATCGAGGTATTGACCGCAAATCTTTGAGTGCAACCATCCAGCCAATTCCTTACCTATTGAGTGGTCCATCCATCAAGGTCATGTCTCTCCAATTTAGAGACAAGGATGTCATGTGGAACAGTGTCAAATGCTTTGTACAAATCCAGGTAGATGACATCCCCTGCTCTTCTCTTATCCGCCAATGCTGTAACCCTGTTGTAGAAGGCCACCAAATTTGTCAGGCGTGATTTACCCTTAATGAAGCCATGTTGGCTGTCATCAGTCACTTTCTTATTTTCCACGTGCCCTAGCATAGTCTCCAGGAGGATCTGCTCCATGATCTTGCCAGGCACAGAGGGGAGACCAACTGGCCAGTGGTTCCTTGGGTCTTCCTTTTTTCCCTTTTTAAAAGTGGGGGTTATGCTTCCCCTTTTCCAGTCAATGGAAACTTCCCCAGACTGCTACATCCTCTCAAATATGATGGATAGTGGCTTAGCCAGTTCATCCACCAGTACCCTCAGGACCTGTGGATGCATTTTATCAGGTCCCATGGACTTGTGCACCTTCAGGTTCATTAGATGGTCTCGAACCTGATCTTCTCCTACAGTAGGCAGTTCTTCATTCTTCCAGTCCCTGCCTTTGCCTTCTGCAACTTGGGTGGTGTGGCTGGAACACTTGGCAGTGAAAGCTGAGACAAAAGAGTCATTGGGTACCACAGCCTTGTCCATATCCTGGGTAACCAGTTCTCCCGTTTTTTTCCAGAGAGGGCCTACATTTTCCCTAATTTTCCTTTTATCACTGACATACTTATAGAAGCTTTTCTTGTTGCCCTTGACATCCCTGGTCAGATTTAATTCTATCAGGGCTTTAGCTTTCCTAACCTGATCCCTGGCTGCTTAGACAATTTCTCTGTATTCCTCCCAGGCTAGCTGTCCTTGTTTCCACCTTCTGTAGGCTTTCTTTTTGTTTCTGAGTTTGTCCAGGAGCTCCTTGTTCATCCATGCAGTCATCCTGGCGTTTTTGCCTGATTTCCTCTTTGTTGGGATGCATCGCTCCTGAGCTTGGAGGAGGTGACCCTTGAATATTAACCAGCTTTCTTGGGCTCCTCTTCCCTCCAGGGCTTTATCCCATGGCACTCTATCAAGCAGATCCCTGAAGAGACTGAAGTCTGCTCTCCTGAAGTCCAGGGTATCGAGATTGCTGTGTGCCCTCCTTGCTGCCCTAAGGATCTTGAACTCCACCATTTCATGGTCACTGCAGCCAAGGCTGCCCCTGAGCTTCACATTCCCCACCAGCCCCTCCTTGTTGGTAAGAACAAGGTGCAGCATAGCACCTTTCCTCATTGGCTCTTCTATCACCTGTAGAAGGAAGTTGTCATCAACACATTCTAGGAAGCTCCTGGATTGCTTATGCCTTGCTGTGTTGTCCCTCCAACAGATAACAGGGTAGCTGAAGTCCCCCATGAGGACCAGGGCTTATGAACGCAAGGCTGCTCCTACCTGTCTATAGAGGTCCTCATCTGCTTGGTCTTCCTGGTCAGGTGGCTTATAGCAGACTCCCACTATAACATCACCAGTCCCTGCCCTCCCTTTAAACCTGAACCATAAGTTCTCAGTCAGCTCCTCATCCATCCCCAGGTGGAGCTCCATGCACCCCAGCTGATCATTGATATAGAGGGGGACATGTCCTTCTACTTCCCCTGCCTGTCCTTCCTAAAGAGCCTGTGCCCTTCCATTCCAACACTCCACTCAATAGGAGCCGTCCTACCACGTCTCCATGATGCCAATAAGGTCATAGCCCTGCAGGCATGTGCACGTGTCTAACGCATCTTTTTTATTCCCCATCCTACATGCATTTGCAGAAAGGCATATAAATTGAAGCTGCCTTACTGGCCGGAGTGGCTGGAATTCCTTCGTGCTGCTCTTCAGGTGCTCTCCTGCTGACCGGTGATCCCTCTCTGGGCTCTGGGCATCTATTGCTGGCACTGGCATCAAACTGGTAGGAGTAGGATGGATTGAGGTTCCCCTCCCCTGGCAACCTTTTTTTAAAGCCCTCTTCACCAGCTTGGCAAGCCGATGACTGAAGATGCCCTTCCCCTTTCCTGACAGATGGACCCTGTCAGCCCCCAGTACACAAGATTTCTCAAAGTGAGTCCCATGGTCTAAGTAGCTGAACCCCTGGCTGTGGCACAAGTCCTGTAACTGTTTTTTCATTTGCCAACTTTGACCAGCCCTTTCAAACCCCTTCTCTTTGACCGGGAAGGATTGATGAAAAAGCTACCTGTGGTCCAGAGTTCCTTACCACCTCTCCCACGGGTCTGTAATCCTTCTTGAGACTCCTTAGACTGCTCCTGGCTGGATTACTGGTGCCCATGTGAAACAATAGCAGTGGGCAATAGTTGGTGGACTGTATGAAGCTTGGTTGTCTCTTGGTGACATTTCTGATACAAGCCCCCAGTATGCAGCCCACCTCTCCAGACAGTGGGTCAGGTTTGCAGATGGATGCTCCTGTACCTCTCGGAAGAGAGTCACCTACTACTATCACCCGTTGCCATTTCTTAGTTGTGCTGGCTGTTATGCAGGGAGCAGATCGGGCTGCCTAAGTCAGCTCCAGCATCTCTCCTGATGTGATGGGTCTTTCTTTTTCAGTCTGCAGAGCGGTGAAGTGGTTCTGCAAGGGCACCTCAGGCTTTGGGGCAAGTCTCTTCCTCCTGGTGGTCCTTACTGTTGCAAGCTTCCACTCTTCTGCATTATTGCCCCCCCTCCCTTCCATGTGTGCCAGGAAACTCCTTCTCAGCCTCCTTGATGTTATGCAGCCTTCTCACCACCTACTGCAGCTCAGCTACCTGCTGCAGGAGGTCCTCCACTTGGGCACACCTTTTGCAGGCAGCTCTTCTCCCTGTCCCTGCCCCAGGAGAAAGGTCCAGGCCCTTCTCGCGGTCTGAGGCCAGCACTGCAGCCTCTCCCTTCAGCAGCTCCATCTGGGTGGAGGCATTGGCCACCGCTGGGGTAGATGGTGCAGAGCCCCCAGCCGGAGCTGCAGCCTTTGCTCTCAGATGAGCTCACACCAGTCTGTCTTGAGGACCAGGTAGGATGAGTGCCCTTGGCCTGTGCAGATGGTCACAGAACGGTGCCCGGTTGCTGGGTTATGTGGACTTAAGTCTCTCTACTCGGCCAGTGGAATGCCCTTCCTTCGAAGAGGCGGTCCTCTGTGAACTGCCACTCCATGCCCTATTTGCCCACTCTGGTCACCACACTCCTGGTCGCCGCACTCCTGTGGGAGTGGGGGGTGGCCGCTGCTACTCCTGGCCATTACTGGCTGTTAATTTACACCACACTGATGTAAATGACTAAACTGTGCAGATGATCACCAAAGTAGAATTGTGCTAAAGTTTTATAATTTTATGACTCCAGTGGTCTAAACTTTAACATGTAAGTAGTCACTTCTAGGTACCTTCATTTTTGGCTGGTCACTTCTGGCATGTTTTTGCTTTCCAAAGGGATGCTCGCTATCACTTTTGGAAAACTCAGTCCCTCACACTGATTACTTAAAATCATTAATCACTTCTGAAAAGGTAAACCTCTTATGTCTTTCTAAATGAAGAAGTGAAAACTAGAGGAGTTACATAATTTGCTCTCAAAGTCCACCTCAGAGAAATTGAATGTATGAAACTGAGATGAGAATTTAACTTTCAGCCAGAAGATTTTTTTTTTTTTTTTTTTTTTCCTTGAGCTTGTAATTCAGGACCATTTTCTAAAGATCATATTTTTTTGTCATCTATTTCCCTTCAAGGGGGGCAAAAACATGTCAGCTGAAACTGTCATTCAATATAGTTTGCCAGAATCGTAATTTTCCTGTTCAAAAGAGATGAAAAAAGCTTTTGAGCCCTGACAGTGTTGCTAGTGTGTCCAGTTGTCTTCTAGGAGAGACCATCTCTAGAGATAAGGTGTCCATCACTTTATCTACTCTGCAGCTGGAAAAAAATGGCCTATAAAGTGGTAATTCTGAGTCACATTTACATTTCTTCTGGGAGCAAAACTAGAAAGCCAGCTATATATTACATCAAGCCAGGAACAAATTTAGTAGGATGTAGAGAGTTACTAAAGGACTTTAAACTACCCACCCACTTAGGTGTTTCTAAAGTCATACTGCACTTTATCTCCAGATTTGCAAACCCTCCCAGCTGGAGGTAGGGAACTGAGGAGCAATTCAATGAACAGAACATGGTTTAATAGTCTGAAAAGGAGGAAATCTAGTCCCTTTTTTCAAATCTTCATTTGGACAGAATTTTCAACATTTTCAGTCTGTGAACCTGTAAACATTTTGGGAAAAAAAAAAACCAAACAAAAGTTCCAAATATGCTTTTAGAAGTATTTGAGCCTATTTCCTAATAGTGGTCTTTGCCAAGTGCAGTATGTTCACTTAATCTCAACTTCTCTAGCTTTGCCATTATCAAACTCTCAGAGAACTGCACAGATATTCATGAGGCAACCCTGCCTGCCCATCAACATCATAATCCCTCTTTTCATTTTTTGCATCATTTCATAGAAGTCCCTAAACAGATTCACCAACATGTTTTATTGCAAAGTACAGTTTGGTGATTGGCAGCTTGCTGTGAAGTACTGGTAAACCAGGTCCCAGGTAAAAATGTCAGAAGATATGAAGTTGAATTACAGTCTTTGACCCAGCACTCATCTTCTAGAAAAGTTTTGCAGTGAGTGTTTTAAATGAATTTGGTCCTAATGATGCTTTATATAGTCATTTGACATACTTCTCTTCAAAAAATGTCAAACATGCTGGTGTGAGATCATTTGTATCTACTGTCTACATATTGTGACAGACAGATCTTTAACCAGGTCTTTTACAGGCAAGACGAATACAGTATTCTACAATGCCTCCTCAATATTTATGAAAGGACATATTGTCTTCTAATGGAATTTAAGATACATAAAGGAATCAAAAGGGTCTTGGTACCAACTTTATGTAAGGCAATCATTGGTGTTTCACCTAAAAAAAACCCCACCAACAAAACCAACCTACATGATGGAAAATAAAACTAACAGTCTACAGGACAGCATGTCTCATGAGGCAAAGTGAATGTAAAGTTTTCAGTTTAAGTAAGTCAAGACTTAAGTGAAGAACATCCCTCATTACAGAGCATCATATGTAATGTTGTGTTGAGATCTATGTTGAGATTTATGTTGGATGCAAATTGGCACAGTGACCCACAAGCTGCTTTATTTTCTCATGCTGAATTGTGGTTTTTTTTTCTGGGAGCAGTGATGTCTGGCTGTTCCACAAGTGATGGGCAGCCAGGAGCCAAGCACAGCAGCAAGGTGGGTGGGAGCATGGACCTCACTCACATGAAGCCCAGGTGTGGGGCAGCAAGTCAGGGTCAGGATCAGGTCTGGAGACAGTGGTCAGGGTCAGACACAGTCCAGGGATGTGCAAGTCTATAGCCACGAGATGGGTCAGGTCAAGTCAGAAAGCCCAGGCAGGAGGTCCAGGACAGGACTGGGGAGGCAGAAGAGCAGGCATAGACATAAAAGTTGCACAGGCAGGAGCCTGTAGTAAGGGATCAGCTTAAAATCAGCTCTAACCAGCCCTTCAGCTTACCTCACAACTGGTCTTCTCAGGACACGGTCCTTGGCCTCAGCCAGCTGAATCCTTAACTCAGCCACCTAAACTCCCAGGAGGCTGGAGCCTGCTCAGGACCCTGACAATAGAGTATCAAGTTGAATAAATGGTTTGGCAACTAGGCCAAGAATAAAAATTAATCAATTGATATTTCTGAGGCACTTCATCGCTTTTAACAGTCTGTTTCTCTCTCCTGTTGTTTTCATTTCATTATCAGACTATACAAAATATTTTGCTTCCAAACTAATACATGAAGCCATTCAGTTCACAATATCTGCAATGGAAGCACAAGACTGGTAGCTGATAGCACTTTATCTCACACAGCAACTGAAGAGGCATTAACTACCATGCTAAAATGCAGCCTTGTACTGTCACAGAATGAACTGTAAAAGATCTGATTATGAAGCCTCTCTTTGTCTGTTACATCGTGTTCACCCACTATGGAAGTGGCCATAACACTGAGATAACAATTTTACAGGAAAAGGGGTTTCCTTCACTTGAAATTGATGTATTCAAATAGATATTATTTGCGTTAGAACCCAGGTAGCTTATCTGTTATAAGAATGGCCTGACCATCTTAGAGTGATCTGGAATAAATCTCACAGTCTCACCTTTTGAAGCTGTTTGATTTGGAATTGGATATTAAGTATGCATTGATCTTAAAGATGATAATTTTATAGCCTAGTGATTAAGGAGTCTTCACTGCTCCTGTACTACTTGGATGAATTTCATCAAATGAGTTGTCTCCATTACAGGTCTATGTATTTATATCCAAGTTACTTAGGATCTCCTTATATCCACTTGACAGAAATTTGGCCCTGTTAAGGTGCAGTTCAGTTCTTCCTAAGATTCATGTCCGTATTTCTCCAATTACTACAAGGACAGCCTAGGGTGATTAGCTCAGTGGAGCTGTCAAACTGTGACACGATGATGTATTTTAACTCCAGCCGGCAGCTAAGCCCTACACAGCCACTCGTTCACTCCTTCCCAGTGGAATGGGGGAGAGAATTGGAAGAGCAAAAGTGAGAAAACTCGTGGGTTGGCATAAAGAAACTTTAATAGGTAAAGTAAAAGTTGCATGCACAAGCAAAGCAAGATAAGGAATATATTTACTGCTTCCCATTGGCAGGCAGGTGTTCAGCCATCTCCAGGAAAGCAGGGCTTTAACTCATCTAACGGTTACTTGGGAATACAAGTGCCATCACTCTGAACGCCCCCCCTTCCTTCTTCTTCCCCCAGCTTTATATGCTGAGCATGACATCATGTGGTCTGGAATATCCCTGGGGTCAGCTGGGGTCAGCTGTCCCAGCTGTGTCCCCTCCCAACTTCTTGCACACCCCCAGCATCCTCACTGGTGGGGTGGGGTGAGAAGCAGGAAAGGCCTTGGCTCTGTGTAAGCACTGCTCAGCAGTAATGAAAACATCACTGTGTTATCAACACAAAGCCAAAACACAGCACCATATGAGCTGTTATGAAGAAAATTAACTCTATCCCAGCCAAAACTGGTATAAATTATTTCCATTCTAGGAGACATTCATGTTCTGTTTCTTGACTTGATTCAGATCATCACTTTGCACTGAAGACAGTAACAGAATCAGGAAGGAATAAAGACAAAGAGGGTTCATTTCCCTCTACTGACATAAGCAGTTCTAGACACTCTTTTCAAATATTGCAATATCCACAGTGAACCTGCCACTGAGAGAACACAGGTATGAATTGCAAACCATATAATTATGTCAGTTATACTTCAAAAATACAGAAGATCTTTATTCAGGCTGCCTGTTTCTGGGTATATTCAGAAGCTTACCAGAGACCAAAAGAGCAACTATTGTTTTGTCATTTCTTACTATTTTTATTTTTTTTTTTAATTCTGAAGATATATTTACTTTCTGTCTACTAATTATTTGTATTGCAGTGCATTTAGCCACTAGGCTCCAATACTCAAGGCAGAATTCCAGAATGAGCAGACAAGGAGTGAGAGGCAACACAGTTTGCTTGAGCACACAAAGCAACTCACTGTTATGTTAAGACAACATAGTACGTTGAGCCCTCTTCCTGTGGTTTACACATTGGACTACATTCACTTTTTTTCCTTTTATCCATACGAAAGGCACCAGTAAAATCAGTACCCTCCAAAAACATAAAATGACACATTTCTTTATCTTCTGACACAGTCATTAAAACAACACAAAAAACACACACCCTAAAAAAAGAAACAGAATAATAAATGTTACTTATTATGTTCCTTGATGCTGTGATTTCTCATAATGGTAATTAGTGACATAAAATTAAGTTCCTTGATCCCTTGGGAATGTCAGATTTTAGCCTGATTGTTCCTGGATGCATGTGAATGTGTGTGTGTGTGTGTTTGTGTGTTCCTGTCCGTGTGTGTCTGTGTGCAAGACCCTGAAAAAGCAAGTTATTTGTCATCCATCTCATCTACACTAGTCTGATCCATTTGCAAATATTTCTGATACTTTGCCATTGCAGGAGATTGTATATACAATAAAGCAAACAAGAGATTCATCCTATGTGTTATTAGCAACCTATCTCTCAAGAATTACTGCCTGGCTATAAAATGGTTCACCCGTGAAACAGGAAAATTTAATACGATCAATTTTCTTCAGTGATATCCTGTTCAATGTTAAACTTCATCCATAGCAACAGTGATTTTAAATTCATGCTTAGGGCTAGAAAACTAAGACGCTTTATCATTAGTGTTCAGCATGGCTAGACAGTTCAGTTGAAACCAATTATTAGAAAGTGTTTCCATGTCCAAGTAAGCTGGGAAAAGTTAATGTACTTGGGAAAGGGAAAAAAATATTGGATTCAGTTCTCTGCAGGAATTCCCAGTGACTAAATAACATATAACTCTGATACCACTACTGTAATAGTTATCTTGAAAAAGGGAAAGGAACGTCCACTTATCAAAGTGAACAGAATCTTCTCCCATTGTCACCAGAAGCTCCCAAACCTCCCATTTCCCCACACTAGTAGGTAATCATGGTGTGTTAGCTTTGGCCAGCTGCCAAATGTCCACCCAGCCACTCACTCCTCCCACCAACAAGACAGAGGAAATAAAAAGGATGGAAAAGCTCATGGGTTGAGAACAAGACAGGTAGCTTGCTTAATAGTTACCGTCATATGCAAACCAGACTCGACTTTGTGGAAAGTAATTTAATTTACTGCCTGTTGTGGTTTAACCCCAGCCAGCAACTAAGCACCACGCAGCTGCTCACTCACTCCCCCCACGCAGTGGGATGGGGGAAAGAATTGGAAGGAAAAAGATAAAACTCATGGGCTGAGATAAGAACAGTTTAATAGAACAGAAAGGAAGAAAATGATAATAAATGATAATAATAACAATTATAAAATGACAGCAATAATAAAAGGATTGGAATATATAAAACAAGTGATGCACAATGCAGTTGCTCACCACTTACCAACCAATGCCCAGTTAGTTCCCGAGCAGCCATCCCCGCAGGCCAACTCCCTCCAGTTTATATACTGGGCATGACATCACATGGTACGGAATACCCCTTTTGACCACTTTGGGTCAGCTGTCCTGGCTGTGTCTGCTGCTTTTGCGCCTCCAGCCTTCTTTCTGGCTGGGCATGAGAAACTGAAAAATCCTCAACTTAATCTAAATATTACTTAGCAACAATTGAAAACATAAGTGTGTTATCAACATTCTTCTCATACTTAATCCAAAACATAACATTATACCAGCTACTAGAAAGAAAATTAACTCCATCCCAGCCCAATTAAAATACATTTTGATAGTGAGAAACAAATAAACGAACAAACAAAATATTAAAACAAGACATTGCTGCCACCCCTTTTTTATCACAGGCTCTACTCCTTCACTCCTTCCAATAAACAAACAATTAAATAAACAAATAAAATGGGTAGTGGGAAACAAAAAGACAAAATAGATTTGGCTAGTGAGAAACAAAACCAAAATTAAAATATCTCTCCCCTGTTTTCCCCATTCCCAGCTTCACCCCTTCCCTCCCGATTCGTGTCCCCCCGAGAGGCGGCGCCGGGGCTGGGGCCGGGGGTTGCGGTGGGTCCCCCCCAGCCCCTCTCGGCCGCTCCTCCCTCCTCACACGTCTCCCTGCTCCAGCGCGGGCCCTTCCCCGGGCTGCAGTCCTTCAGGGACAACCTGCTCCCGCCCGGGCTCTCCACGGCCGCAGCTCCTGCAGGAAATATCCCCCTGCTGCGGCCCCTGTGGGGCCCTCCCCGGGCTGCAGGGTGGGTCTCTGCTCCAGCGGGGTCTCTCCAGGGCTGCAGGGGATCCCTGCTGCCGGCCTGCACCGCCTCCTGCCCTCCTCCTCCTCCTCCTCCTCCTCCTCCTCCTCCTCCTCTGCCTGTGCCGCCTTCGGCCCTTTCTGGAAGCTGTTTTCCCCCATCTTGGCTGAGGGGCTCAGCTGTGTCCTGCGGTGGGGCCGTTGGAGCTGGCTGGGACCGGCTGGAACCGGCTGTGTCCGGCACGGGGCAGCCCCGGCCTCTCCTCACACAGGCCGCCCTGCAGCCTCTGCTGACAACGCCTGGGCACAGACACCCAATACAATAGTTAAGAAAATAAGCCTGTAGAAAAGCACACAGATGTACAAAATAATCAACTAAACCAGTGCTGAACTCTGTATCCACACTGTTGATGACAACAGGCCAGAGTGAACTGCTGGACTGCATGCCAAAAGAAGACATGTATTTCATGCTCTCCTGCATTTCAGAAAAGATCAGGCTACTTGATTAACTTGAGTTTATCTGGAAGCAAGAGTCTGACCCTGTAACGCATACTTATGTGAACAGCTGTAATAGGAGTATCTTCCCACTACGAACTATCTGACCTCTAACTTTATGAAGCTTATCTGCCACTGTATTGCTTACTTAGTTGTGTGAAGTCTGGGCACAGAGGATTTGACTACTAGAAAGTTCTTCTCTGCAACTTCACAATTTCACTGTTCAAAGTATTTCTGAAAA
This sequence comes from Astur gentilis, assembly GCF_929443795.1. Lineage (NCBI taxonomy): Eukaryota > Metazoa > Chordata > Aves > Accipitriformes > Accipitridae > Astur > Astur gentilis. The sequence continues at coordinate 48,231,887 of NC_064881.1, read as the reverse complement.
TCCCAATATCTAGTGTGTTGGTTCTTCTTCTTGAACACTGTCATAGAACTCCAGTGAGGCATAATTTATAAACCTGCACTGACTCTTTCCTCCTGCTTAAATCTGTGGTTTCTAGCCAGATAGTAAAGTCCACATTTTCCAGTCTTGAGGACATGCTTTATAAAATGCACATGGTGAATATTTGCCTCTTTCAGGGAAATACCAACTTCTTCCACTTTAGATTCACAACCAAGATTTTTTATTTTTTTTTAATTAAATATCTAATCAAGTGTCTCCTTGCCTGCAATTAAAAAAAAAAAAAAAGAAAGAGGGAAGAAGCAGCAGATGGGGTATATCCTATTGTATTCAGAAGTCCATTGGTTGAAACATTCAGCTGATGTATGGGAAGAATTTTATATGCTTCTTTTGACTATTTTCAGCACTGTAGTATTTGCAAAATGTCCTATGCAGGTACAGTGTATTTGAGAATGATGACTTTCCTCTTCCTCTTAGCTGAACTGCAGTATTTTGCTTTAATAGCCTTAGAGAAATGTACTCCATTATTTTAGAGCTTAGTGGTTTTGGTATTCAAGTGGAAACTCTCTGTCCTTGTCTCTGTCAGGTATGTCAGGCAAAACAGACCAGTTTCAACAAGGAGATAAAGAAAAACAAGAGTTCATAAAGTCTTACATTTTGATGGTGACTCCAGTTTTCAGGAAATTCAAAATAGTGGGTTTATATTCCCTTAAAGAAGAAAGTGACTTGCATTTCTCAAGTCAATCCTATCTATAGCCATAAGTGGGATGCATTTATTTGTTCATTGCCACGTACTGTGCGAGTTACATATGGAAGTTATGACACTGAGTAACCTAGGGCAGGAAACTCAGTACTGACAATGTATATGTGCATATATGTTCAAGTAACAAAACTGGGATTGTCTGAGACATTTTACTGGCCAAAAGCTGGTCATCTGGAAATGAGTAAATAACCTCAAGATAATGGGGAAAATTGTTTGGTTCCTTTTGAATTTTGGTTCTTAAAAAAACAGATAAGTGTCTTAGTTCATTATATAGTGTTAATGTAAAATCATTTACTGAAGTAACTAAATTCAGACAGAGAAGAGACAATATTCTTCTAATATCACCAAAGTTTGAGATATGGCAACTGTTTCCTTATCTACACATCTCTTTCCAGGTTATAGTCAGAAAATACTTTAAGTAGTCCTGAATACATAGTAGTTATTCCTATGAGAAAGTAATTAACTTTGTTAACTAATCTCGATGGTGAACTTGACCACCTTAAATTCCTTGCTCAGCTGTCTCTTCCTTTCTGAAGCAGTTCATGTGATTTTCTACCATTTCTGTTCCTCCAAGATGTTCATGTCTACTCAGTCTTTTTTCTCAAGTAATCTTTAAATAACCCAGAAAATGTAAACCAGCTTCAACAAAAGAAGCCAATCTGCTGGTGGAAACAGTAACTAGCCAGCAGTAAGCGAAGCCACATCAACCATAGCTGAAGTCTAATCTTGAAGGGACTATACAAGGGGTTCAAGTGAGCGCTTGGACTGTAACAGTCTAAGCTTTAGAGCAAAGAGGGCTTTCTTGACTTTAAGTTCAACTATTCTTTCCGTTTACTCTGAGAGCTTATGCTTAGTCTAATGTTCCTTGTGGACCCCATTTCAAAGTGTTTAATGATCTCTAACTGTCCATATTCGCCTTCTGAGAAGTGTTTCGGGGCCTTATTCCCTTCACTGAACTAACAGAGCAGCTGTTTGAATGCACTGTAGATAATTTCTGTCTTGTATGCCCTAAAACCTGTGCTTGATGCTCAAGTTTTTCCTGAGACATCACTCAGGATTTGGGCTAAGGAGCTCAGAGGCAAACCTCTGCTTCATAAAGAAGATGTAGCCTATTGCACAGAGTTTTTCCTGTGCCAAGCATGCATGTGTTTAAGTCATGGTTATGAACCCAAGCACCTGAGCTGTGTGTAAACTAATCTTCAGTACAAGGTCACTTCTCTCACACTGGCTTACTTCATCCCGAAGATGTAAAAAAAAGGAAAAAGACATACAGATAGCTGTTTGTGGCCTTCTAGAAGCTAAGCAAAGGATGATTCCATTAATAGTTTTGGAAATTTGCTTCAGCTTTGACCTTTAATACTCCTTGGTTTATGCCTTTAGAGTCACCCCTGCGCCTTGTCTGATACCGCTTTCTGATATGAACAACTGATGTTTAAAATGTGAACAGAATATCAGCACCCTGAGCCTATGAGCAGTCGTAATCTGCAACAACAAAAGGCTGACCCACTGAAATTTCAGTAAAGGCCTTCAAAGAAAATTATCATATGCTTAAATAAAGCATATGCTTAAAAGTGTCTTATAAACTTTGGACTAAGAAAAGCAAGCACAAAAGAAGTTCAGACTTTCCCGAGCCCTGTCACAGACTTCCTACTTCATTTTGATCTCTTCAGTCCTACAATATTCATCTAATAATTCCCTACTTCTTCCCCTTAGGGATAGTAACTTTTCCCCTACCTTTTATTTTCTCTCCTTACTGTGACTCTGTCGTCTTCTTAGTGAATATTTACTTGGAAGCTAACACATTGGGAACTCATTCTTGACAGACAGATTTTCTATTAAAAAAAAAAAAAAAAAAGAGAGAAAGAACAAAAAAGGTATCACAAAAAGTCATCGATGGAAATCCTCCTTAATTTGTACAGAACACATCAGGCTACCACATAGATATTATACATACACGTACATAAATATAAAAAATGATTGAAAACTAGTTTGGAAAAAGCAGCTAGCTATGCTGATTTTTATAAACAGCTGTCAACCTCCTTGACTTCTCATAGTGTACCAGGATAGCTTGTGATGCCTTTGCAGACTCTGAGCTGTCATTCAGGCAGAGACTGGGTGAAGATGCTGATGCCTTCGGAATAGATTCAGATTATTACCATGATGGGGATGTGACCATTCCCTTGCTCTCTCTGATAATGTTGCAGATATTGCAGTGACACACATTATCTTCCCAGCTGCCAACCCATCTCAAGAGATGGAGGGGAAAAAGTCTGACCTCATACACAGTGTTTTATCTAGAAATGGAAGTTTTCTTTGCTTTACTCTCAGCCAAATAAGCAGGCAGCCTGACTTTCACAGGAAAATTCTTGTGTTCCTGTAGACACTTGTCTGTAGCACCAATGTGCTAACGATTAAAGGTTAGATTCTGCTCTTGTTCTTACAATGGGTAATACTTTATTTGGCATTCAGTCCCACTGGGCTAAAGAGCACTGCAAGGAAACATCCTTTTGTGGAGGGAAAAAAGCAAGTCATGTCACTCAAGGCATACCCTTAGGAAATCAATTTGCCTCACAGGGCCTCAAAAGACATGTCACTGAGTGCCAGAGGGCAGGTCTATTATGTAGTTTGCCTAGTATAATAGGGTTTTCATCCATTGTGGCTTGAGAACTCCCTACTCCTGCTAAACAAAAAATTCTAGGAGTAGGAACAGCATAGTCATGTTAACGTGGTGCTGAGCATGTACTAACAGGACTTTGCTGGGAAGATAACCCAACAAAGGCCTCTTAGTGCCTCTGGGGAGATTTAGGAACCCTTCTCCTAGGACCCCTGTAATGCCTGTCAGTTTGTTGGGTCTTGGGGATGGAGCAGTTCTGCTAAGGCCTGTTTGGGGGACTCCATCATGGTGTTGTCTTCTACCATAGAGACATGCCTAAAGGATGCATTGAACTCCAAAATCCGTGAGACTGACTACAAAATAGGTAAGGAAACACACAACTAAGTGTGAAACTGCCCTTGCTTAAGTCTGTGCAGTGATTTAGCTTCTCAAACTTCATGACTAAAAACACATCCTAAAGAAATCACTAGAAAGGGAAATGGGAACTTTTATCAGCTAGCAAAAATCCAGAAGTTAGCTTTTGAAAAAGTATGAATAAATTAATAACAAACTTTATTGGGATCTTTATAAATTTATGGCATGTTTCAGTTCTCACCAACATGCAAAAATGCCATCATCTGGGAATCTAATCTGAGTTGCTGAGCCTCCACAGTGCTCCTGGCACACTGAGAGGGAGGACTAAAACCTCTCCCCATTTTTGCTGCTACATTCTCCCTCTGCAATGACCTCTAACGTTTCCTCATTCACTGCTTCCTCTATGTCATTCTAAAGGATGTAACAGCCCTCGCAGTGATGTTAAAAAACCACAACACAACAAAAAAAACCCAAAACAAACCATAAAATCCCAACCAACCAATCAACCAAAAAAAGCCTCAAAACCAAACTAAACCCCCCTTTCTTCTCCCCCCACCCCGGATGTGAGAACCTTAGAACTCCATGTTGGAGGACATACTCATAAGTATGTGTAAATCTAAAAATAAGGCTGGTTACAGGCGGTGTGTTTTTCTATTCTTTTGCCAACCTAACAGAAAGGTTATATTGTTATACTCCTGTGAAACAAAATAAGCTGCCTATGTGCACAGGAGAAAATTGAGAAATGAGTTTTGAAAAGTACACAGTGCTAGTGCTTTTAATTTATGGATACATACACTATTACATCAAAGTAAACAACATCCTTTATGACTTTTAAACATTCACACTATTTCAGGTTGGATTCCAATGAGTGTGAAGAGGGTGACATTATTTTCATTGCTGCTCCACATCATTAGAGAAAACAAAAATCAGAAACATCTTTCAGCAGCTCTGCTTTCCAGCTTTCACTGTTGTATAGTCCTTGTGTGCATTAATAATGATAGCAGCAGGGAATTCTTCACTTGCCACAGAAAAAAAACCAGACAAAACCAAAACCAAACAAAAATGAGAAAGAGACAGTAAGAGAAATACAAAAAAGACTGTATGATAGCTTAAAGAAGTGTAAATAGAGTTTTCCCCTGACACACTAATGATAATTCACAGCTCAGTCTCTGCAATGTGAAAGATTCAATGAACTAGGACAAGCAAACTCTCTGTGGATGCTTTTGATGACTCTAATAATCATTTGATGATTACATTGATAAAGGTAATATTGCTGAAGTATTCTTAGACTTCTGTGAGGCATTTGATTTTGTAGTACATAATAGTTTTTTAGGAAACTAGAATGGTAATAAATCAACATGGTCTATGTTAAATGGATGGGAATGTGATTGCATCATGCATCAAAGGATGCCTCTATGTAGCTTTTTGCAGACAGAGCTTTTACTGATTTTCTGAGGAAATGCAAACTGAGTCTACCAGTGTTCTGAGCTATAGGTCCCTATGATCTTCAGCCTGCTGAATTTCCTGCCTACAGTCAGTGATACTGAAATAATTGTTAGGGAAAATAAAATGAAACCTGCTCCTCATCATCTCTCATTAAGAGCTATTAGAGTAGTTGTTCTTTCAAAAGAATATGACTTCTTCACTTAAAATCAGTTACTAACATCAGCTGTGATATAGAGATCTCCTGTCTTGACATTTTATTATGCACTTAAATGATAACAAATCTGTTCATATTACAGCCACATCCTAGTTATAAGCCTCAATTCAAAATTTTTCACAACAAAAGGACACTAAAGAAGACACCAAAATTCAGAAAATGTGACAAACTTTTTATGATTTGGTCTAAGTATTAATAACCTACAGTGCTGAAAATATATCTCAGACTAATAATTTTAATGTGTTTCAGTTTCAGTTCCAGCCTTAGTTCTTTGTCATGTCTTCCTCCATTGGATATAGAGTTGTTCAAATTTTAATCAGAGTGGTATGCCTCAACCCTTAGCAGGACTTTAAGTTACTGTGAAAAATAGTGCTGCCTCCCTCCTGGTCATTTGTTTCTTTCCTGACATGCTAACAATATCTTTCATGTTGCAAGTTAAAAATGTAAGAATTTTATGTTACCTTGGTTTGATGATGATGATGATGATGATGATTATTGGGGTTCGGGTGCTTTTTTTGGTTTGGTTTGGTTTGCTTCTTTTCAATATCTTCTTTTGCTTTGGTTGATGAAATCACGTTTTTGGCCTATGAGATACTTGTAACAGACTATTCCTGATGGTTGTATCTATACAATAAAGGAAGGTACAGAGTTGCCTTATATAATTATATTTCCTTAAGGTGTTTATAAAATCTTCCACTCCACTTTGTCCATTTGATCAGCAGCAAATCAGGCTAATTTTGCTGATTCATAAGACCTCCATAGAGTCAGAGGGATCTGTAAGCAACTGAAGCTTTGATGTGTTTGTGACTCTGTATATTTATGCGTGTATGTGTGTGCATTTACATGTATGTGAGTGTTTCTGATTGTGTTTAGTTTGGGGAAATATTTGGAGAAATTTAAAGAAAATCACAGCTGTGCTAACATATTCCATAGCAATTGCAATAGAATATATCTCACTGAAGGATAAGTAGCAACATCTGTACTAATGATCAGAGACTAAATGAATACTGTGACATATCCAGTGTTGAAGCAGCTGCAGTCCATGCTGAGGTACTTTGCCTATTATGTAAAAATGTCAAGATACCCTTCCCACAGGTGTTAGGCAGCAGTAACCATAAGGTGATAATGAAAGGCAAAAATAGATTTGAGTCCTTTCTCTCTCAATACTGACAATAAAAATAGACAAGATCTGTGATATCCATTATTCATTCCACTCTATTGCAAGATCTTCCACTTGGTAGTGCAATATCCTGGCAAACCATCTAAAGCTCTTCCACTAAAAGTTAAGATCTCACGACACAAGTCTCTTGGGTAAATTGTGAAACTGGCCTACAGATGTGTTCTGTGTTACAGGAACAGAAAAGTTGTGAGACCGAGGTAACAGATGGAAAGCAAGGGCAAGAAGAAGAGAAAAATCCAAGTTTAACAACAGTCTTCCCATACTCGTTAGCTCTTCTGTTAATGCGCCACACACTAAAATTAGGAGGACTCAACAGATTTTTTTTAATTTTTTTTTTTTTTTTACTATTTATGAATAGTTCCTGGAGGGAAAGTTTGCAATGCATTCTTGAGGCAATATTTTTATTTTCTAACCATGCAGAGAAAACAAAATTTAGTTGTAGCTTGAATCTCTCTGCCCAAAATGCTTCCAGCATTGACAATTATTGATTACTGGATACCAATATCAATAAATGTTTACATGTAGTCTAAAGCATTATGCATATGTCTGTCTTGGAAATGTGATTCTGTGGAAAATTTCTACCTTGTTTTTATGGGTTTGGCCTACAGCCATTTCATTATAATTTCTCATCATGTTCCACCCTCCCAGCTGAATCATCATCTTAGCAAATCTCAGTCTACAGCTGTAAATGAAGAAATTACTTCCAAGAAAATGTGATTATTCATTTCCTACTCTTTTAGTCTTATAACATCTCAAGGTTAAAGATGCACATTGTGACAGCGTGGAAATATTCTTGTGTTTTGTCTGTTACAACCTGCTTACCAATGTTCACTAATAAAAAAGTAGGAATAAAAAAAGAGACATGGTTTTATAGCTGGAACTACTTCGAAGATCTCAAACAGATAAGGCTTGGACGTGACAAGGGCAATTACTTAAGATCAAAATGTTTTGTGAAAACACATCAAACAGAACAATTCTAGTGAACTTAAAAAAAACCCCAACAAACATGTTCAAGAGAGGCTTGCCCAGTTTCTAGACAGATTACTTGAGGGGTGACAGGTCCAGGGCTTGTTACTTCTTGGCAGCTCACAGCTGGAGAAGATTGCTGCCTCTTTCATCAGATGTCTGCTTCAAACCACATATATCCCACAGATGCGTATGCAGCCTGGGAAGCCAACTGTTCCAATGGCTGAGCTGCCATTGTGGACAGCTCATGTAAGGATTAGAAGCTGCCAACAGAAAAGCTTGAAAGAAATGCAATTTGACTTCAGAACTATGTTGGGTTTGGACCTTACATTGAACAGTTATAATTCTCAACTTGTGAGACTGTTGAACCAATCTGGGATCACAGTCTTGCTAGGAGAATGAAAACTATCCTGCAATATATATTCAGTTTCCCATGCTCTGCTAGTTCTAGTAGATGTAACCCTTCTCTGTGAGAAGATGTAGATCTGTAGTACAACTGTACCTCCGAACCAGCAGAGGATCCAAAACCAGATATTTGCACTGTCTAGAGAGTTTAGCGACCTGATGTAGTGTGATTCAAAGGACAAAAGTTAGGAGTTAAAATTAGCCAAAGAAGAGACATGGCAGCAAGCGAAGTAGAAGAGCAGAGCGGAAAAGAAGATTGAGAGCAATTATAGGCTCATTTTTTATTGATGGGCTAAGGATGTTCTTTGTACAGGAAGCCCTGTTACTATTGCTGTATTGCTTCATTACTGAACTTATATCTGTATAAAGAGAAAAAAATAAATCAAAAGGCATGCACAGACATACACACAGGAAAGCCTGCTGACACCTATTATACAGAGAAATAAGTGCATGTACAATATGCATATACATATGCATATATATACACATACCTCTGCATACTCCCATATAAAAATCTGCTGGTTTTTTCCTATACAATAAATATGTACCTTTTTTATATACATATGGATATTTACATATATGTGTGTGTATACACACAGGCATCTATATGTAGCAATGTAAACATCACTCATTCTATAAATGACAGAAAAAAAAGCAACAATAGCTGACAGCATCTCTGTTCTGGTAAATATGGGGAGCTCTTAATTAGCCCCATCAGAACGTAGCCTGAGGATCAGCAAAACCCTTTCATGATTCATATAGGAAACAACTTCAGTGTACGGTGAAAACAATTTACTGTGCTGCACTGAGTGGAAGTGCAGTAAATTGCTCACAGTCTCCCATGGATCCCACAGGTACAGTAATCAGGAGGAACATGTTTCTGTGCAATCATCTTCACTTACAATATATAGTAGTTCAGTGCCACAGCTTCGAAACTCAGACAGTATAGAAACTTGTTCATTTTGAATATGGCTTGGTTTTGCTTTTGGAGTTCTACCTTGACCAGGCATGAATTATAAGTACAACTACAGCTCTCGCATTAGGGGGGGCTGTTAAAAATGTGTCATGCTGGCTATCCCAAACAGCTGCGAAATTTTAGTGTTCTGTATAACATTTCAGAAATGCAAACCAGAAAAAGGACAATTTTCCATTCAGTGAAAAAAATGACTTTTCTGTAAATATTTGTATGGAAACCATTTTGATCACTCCAGACTTTTGGGGTTTATATTCCTGTAGAGTAATTACCTCAGTTTCAAATGACAGAAATGCTATAAAAAAGATGATGCTTCCACTCTAATTTTGGTCACTAAAATTTTAAAATAACTTTAGCCAGAAGGAATAGTTTTATTTTCAATTATTGTAGTAAAATCTAGTAATTAAGTCTCATGAATAAAAGTAGGGAAATAATAAATTTTTGATTCACCAACAACTCAAAAATAAAAATGCATGTTTTAGCTAAAAATAATATTATTTAGAAAAATGAAAAGGTGAGGGAAGTACTTTTTTCAAATGAAATATTGTAATTTAGGAAAAAAAAAAAAAAAAAAAAAAGTCAATTTTGTCTGCAATACCAGCCAAAGGAAATTTTGAAGCAACGTATTGTTTCAAAGTGTTAAATCCTAAAGATTTTGTTAAAGAATAGGAAGTAAATATTCCCTAACATGGTTTATTTTAGTCTGCTTCAGAATCTACAGGAAAACTGATGTAAATCTCAAAACTTTTAATATAACTATTTAGATGCCCTAATATTCAATTTTAAGCCAAAGAAAAATGTTTTGTGCAAAAGAAGGTACATGCTACCTAATATTAACGTTCAGTAGTTTAAGGTTCAGAACTTAGATACACATTTTTTGAATGAAAGATGGAGACAAATATGGGACCTCCTACTCTCTGACTACTTGTTTGTCTTATTATATTACACTGCAGGGAAAAAAGAAGTCTTCCTACTACAACTACAGGGATTATATAGAAGGTGGCTTTTTGCTCACTGTTTTGAAGACATGGCAGAAAGTGTGAGCATGGACAAGTAGAAGAAATAGAAAGGATTGTCTCTTTACCTTTTCTTTCTATTTGGTGGGGTTACTAGAACTTCCAGGACTCTCATACCATCTTCTGATGTTTGGCCCTGAGCAAGAAAATGTTGAGCATGGATAAGAAAGTATGCAGTTGAGGCAGGGCAGTACCTTTCCCTGAAACTTGTCAGGAGGGAGGAAGGCTGGATTTTAGGGAGGAAGGACTAGAAGATCCTAATAGCTCATTTGAACAACCCACCTCCAGCAGAGCTGTGGCCTCATATATCACTCAAACAGTGCAGAACCTGAACTTGAGTATTGCCCATTTCTCCCACTGTTCTTTACCGGAGCAATGAGTCTCTACTACTCACAATCATCATGACTGCTACATGTTTTGACAACACCAGCTACTCTCCAAAGGCTTCACCTACCTAGAATTTAAGCAGCATTCCTCAGCTGGAAAGTTTTTATTAATACTCAAGTGAAACCAGACTCAATTTTTAAGGGCCCAAATTCAGATTGTCATAACAACTTGACACAGTTCTAATAATCCTATCTTTATTGTTCTGCTTAAGTAGAAAGAACAAGATGTATTTGTTTCCCATTAAAGCAATTGTGCTCCAAACAGTCAAAGTGTGTTCTTGTAATTAGACGTAGAGCACCAGTACACCTCACAGTGACATCAGGTTACTCTCAGAGTAACCCTGATGATGTTGGTGGTTTAGTTTGAATTTATATAGGTGTACCTAAGCTCTGAATGTGGCACTAAATAAGTAAGCTGCTTCTGCTCTTATGGAAAGCCTTACTTTTTACATCAGAAAGGATACAGAAATGTGAACATACTGAAAAGGACTGTAGTGGAAATAAGATACAACTTTGCTTAAATGCAAGAAAGGAAGATCATCAGTTCTGTATGGCACGCTGGAGGTAAATAGTCACACTGGTAATTTTTATCTGATCTTGAGACATTTACAGAATACCCACTAAAAAGAAGTCTTCATCCACAGTTGACTTCTTAGCCACATTTTCTGGGGCAACAATGTACTGTGTACTATCCTGGTGATAGTTCTCTTAACCTTCTCTAAGCTGTTTCTAAACAACTCAGTGCCCTACAGGAAAAAGCAAAACACGTGACTTATGTGAATCTGGTTTTAATTTCTCTGAAAGGACTAGAAAAGTACAGACGGCCAGTTACAGGTAAGGCCTGGTTAAAGGAGCCTGACTCGCTCTTCCTGCTTTTGAGATGGGATTCACTTCATCTCACTGGAGTCACTTACAACTTCGACATCTAAGTGAAGTGTCGTGGTTTAACCCCAGCCAGCATACTGAGCCAGTACTCATTTTTATAGTGACTAATATGACTGGATGGTCTACAAACCACTAACGCAATTCCACCTGTGCCTTCAGTGGTATGAATCCTCACAGAAAAGTAGTATGTCACATGGATACAAATCCTAAATATGTGGTAATAATGTAATTAGGAAATATATGTAATAGGGACCAAAAACTAAGCAGATCTTTAGCTCATATAATTTAGCAGTGTTCCATTCAGGTATTCAATATAAAGGTACCTAAGCCATTTTCAAATGATGAAAAGGTTCTGAAAGCTTTTCTGGTACTACCCAAAGAAGGATGAAACATCACAAATTCAAACCACTAAAGAACATCTTTAGTGCTAAACAACCACCCACTAAGCAATGTAAAGAAGACAAACCTCTGAACAGGTTCAAATGATATAATAGGGTGGCAGCCAAAACCACCCCCTCAAACATTTTACCTCCAGAGTACCAACAAAGGAAGAAGCAATTGCTTGTGTTCCCTAAGTTTTAAAGACAGTGCGATGTTTAAGAATATTAAGCAATAAATATCCTGTGGAAAGTGAGGTTCCGCACAAAAATAATTTGCAAGAACAAAGAGAAAGAGAAATAAAAGCATATGTGTTTTTAGATGTGTTGTGGATATCAGTGTCTATATTAAATAAAGAGTTCAGTGTTTGAGTTCTTAATCAGTATGCAAGGTGTCAAACAACTTGTCCTTGCCCCTGGTTATTTCAACAGTTGACAGTGCTCTTTACAGAACAAACAAATAAAAAGTATAATTTAATCATGTCTGAAAACATTTGCTTTTCCTAATATCACCTACTGTCTTTATTTTAATGACACTATTTTCAGATAGATGGCTGATGTGCTGATAGTATTCCATGCAAATAGTTGCATTTCAGTATTGAAGTATAAATTCTGTGAAAAGTTCAGTCTATATTTAGAAAATACAGTTTAAAGGAATGCATCAAATATCAAGTCTGGTTACCCATTGCTTTGTACGTTACTGGATTATTGATAATTGTCCATAGCAAATGCAAAGAGCTGCTATCCAGATATGAAGACCTTTTTTTCTCCTGTGCTACAAAGGATAACTATTTCTGTAGCAATCCCTGGGATCTCAGCTGGGACTGTTATCATTGCACTCATGGGATGCCATCGTATCCTCTGAAAGAAAAACTTTACTTTTGGTAGTAGAATTTGATTAACAGCCTTTTGGGAAAAGTAACTGCAGGGTATGGTAACTAGACACAAGGTGAGGCTTGAGAATTGAAGAAAAGAGCACCTACCAAACTGACCTTAGAAACACCATTCATGATATAGAAGATTCTTGAATTTTTAGTCACGTTTAAATCAGGACTTTTACATTTTCTTTTCATGGTCTATGAATCCAACAAAATATAAGTTTGTAACAGCAGAACTTGACACAGAAGCCCTGTGTGTGTGTGTGCGTGTGTGTGCTTTTAATTTTATATATTTAACAGATCATTTTATCACATCATTTTTCAGAGCCATTGTGTGGATATCTAAACTATTGGGACTATACATAATGTAAGATAATTTCTTACTGACAGTGCTTTTCTTCTTCATGAGTTAAAAAAAGACAAAAAATGTAGCTAAGTCTACTATATAAGATAGTAGAAGACAATATACTAATGGAAAAATAACACACTTCCTTAGGAACTAGAATTCTTTGTTAAGTAAGATATTATTTAATTGTTAAATAAATTGTTAATATGGTGGCCTTTCTTTAAAAGGAAAACACTTTGTGACCATGAAAACAAAGTGCAATTACTAGTACTCAAAATTACTAGTTACTCAAAATCAGATTGATGTAAACTAAAAGTTGAGAAGTAAGTTTTAAGTAATTTTTTTTTTTACTTTTAGAGTCATACTTTTAAAAGCTAAAAAATATGTATGTGTGTATATATTTATTTATTTAGAGTTCTCCTTTGAAATGAAAACATACTTGAAGTACTCATTTTTTGTGTGTTTAGTTTGCAAATAGACTTTTGGATTTTTTTTTTTTTTTTAAATTTGAATTTTTTACCCATGTTATTCAGAAATTTTGAAAGAAAGATAGGCCTCAGAAGAGCTGTCATTTTAATGTTGTTTTCAGTTTGTTCATTCTGGAGGTATTTGTCTTTCAATTCTAACCAAATCCTCAGAGACATGAAACCAAAGGTATGAAATTTTTTCATTCTTCATGACAATTCTGGGATGCGTTTTCATGCAGTAATGGATTGTGGAGGAAGAACTGATCTCATGATAAGATACATCTTTTTTTTAATGTATAACATTAGAGAAAATATTAAGTACAGGACACTTTGATGTCCAATACATATAGAAAATTTATAAAAAGACACAATTTATTATCATATTTCTTCAAGGGATTGGGATTTTAATTCTGAAAATAAATTGGAGAAAGGCTGTTCTCCTTCCAAACACATTTGACTCCAAATCTTCCACTTAAGTAAAGCATTGTTCTGTCCTCTGAATTTGTATCTGTTAAGATAATATCAAATATTTCTCTATTTACTGTTGGCTAACTTACTGTGGAAATTCAGATAGACATAATGATGCCTAAAAAGCCACGGAGAGTGCTCTAAGCCATAAAATCATGCAGTTCCTCAAAGTTCACAGTGGTAAACTTGCCAAGACAGGAACTAGGCTCTTTCTCATGAGCAATATACAAAAAGCTTAGCCAAGAGGGCCAGGAGTCTTGTAATCTCCAACAACAAAGCCTCCTCTGTTTTCAAAAATTGCTCCTTGCTTTATTTTTCTTTCTTTTTTTTTTTTTTTTTTTTTTTTTTTTCATCTGTTTGGGTTTTTTCTTTTTGTTTTGAAAGGATTGCTTTTCTTTATCAGACTTACTTGGCATGCAAAATAATACGCCAGCTGCATCATGTCTTCTCTGGGCACACATCAAAAACTAGTTTGGATGCCACCTGTTTGATTACTCATCTAGTGATGCCAGTTCTGATTTTGCTTGAACGTGCTATGAACGGAACAAAGAGCAACAGAATATATTTTGTTTTTCTGAAAAATGAAATGAAGTTGAAGAAGTGGTTATAGTAAAGAAGCCCTGATCAGAACTGGATCTGTCATATCACCATATAAAGAGCTATACTGAATTTGAAATGTTGGACAATATATCTTGGTCAATTATTCCAGAACTTCTCAAACCTCAAATATAATTTTCTATACCAGCTTCTTTTTTTCTTCAGTAGTAGAATTTTTTAACACCTTATGAAAAATACCTGTGCATATATTTGTAAATTACTCTATATACTTTCATTTTTATTTACATACATTTATATATAAGTATGTATCTTAAGTTACTTAAGATATTGGAACATTCATAAATATGATAGTATTTTTAAACAATTCTTGCATAGTTTTTCAACTGAGTTATTTATTATCATGAAAAAATTAAGACAAATAAATGTAAAATAAAGTCTACTTATTCTTAACTACTTGCTTAAAATAAGAAGTTGACTTTAAATTTAAAAATGCCTCTTAACTGTAAAGGGAACCTATATACATTAATTCAAATGTAAATCCCTAGATTGCAGATGTTTGAAGTTAAACAAAAAAAACCCCTTATTTCTGATAAACATGTTGAAAGGGAGTTCACCAATTGGATATGGAGCTGAATTATATCGTTCAGAGACTTTTATGAAACAAGATTTAGGAGGAGATAACAAAAAGGATGAATGAATAGTTCCTTCCCTTGTTGTCATTTTATGCATTTTGAAAACACAGCTGAAGCAGAGGTAGGATCAATTTGTATGTTTGGGTGGCAAGTTCCCTAGGCATGTTTAGTTTGTATTACTAACACCACTGAGATCTGTGAAACCTTTGCCATTAAATTAAGGGAAGACTGGATTAAAGAGGAAAGACAAAGAGAGGTAAAAAACAAATTATGAGTAAATTTAAGTAGTAAAGGAGAGTGGGACATTCAGATATGTTTCAAATTTCACAGACAGTTTTGTTTAGGTTTGGCTGTCAGTTGATGTTTGGGGAGAGACGTTTGTTCATTTAAATTAAATGAGTTTCCCTTTTGCTACGAAAGAAATGAACTTTAAAGCTTTTTAATGAGACATGTATATCATTTTATATGCATCTGGGTACTGACAATATACCCACTAATAGTATAGAGAATGAAAACCAATTAATAATTCAAGCAGCTTTTTTAAGAGTTAATCAACCACTGCCAATGGCTCTCTACTGCAATGACTTTAATGTCTGTCACTGTCACAGCTTATACATGTTGCTGATACTTGAGTGTATGACAATTGCCCTCTTTTGCATTACACAATTTAAGTTAGCTCTACATGAAAAAGTATCTTACAAGTGTTTTTCTGAAGTAATCCAGGATGAAAGTATGAGGTAATTAAGTGACTTGCCTTTAATTTCTCTTTCAGGAAACTGATCATCCAAAGTTCTCTTCAGTGTTTATGGATGCAGTAGATGAGAAAGAATGAAATTCTGTACTTCAGGTCAAAGTGTGTTTATATTATCAGCTCCTTAGGCTGAGTCTTGTAATGTGCATTTACAAAGAAGCTCGGACATCTAACTCATACCACAGATTATTTTCAATGAATTGGTACTCATACACAGTCCAAATATAAGGTTCATCATTGGTCTGTGATGTAAATAGCAATATAATCAAGCAATTAAATTATCATAAGGCTTCAGTATAGTCTATCAGAGGTTTTTACGGAAGACAATATTCTTTGGGTTCCAATAAAATCGGAAACTGATTTGAGAGTTGTTACCAACATAATAGAGCTACAAATGTATAAACCCATTGAGTTCAAAGTATGATTGATTCCTTTACTTAAAAAAAACATGCTCCTTGTTCTTTTGCTTTAGTTCCACTCTTAAATATGCCTTACATAAGAAGAGCAGAGATATAAATTATTCCTTAATGTTTCCTGATACTGGTACACTTGACTGCATTTTGACAGCTGATGCACTACAATCACTGTTTATTGTAACAAATTTAGTAATTTTATTCTTTGGATTACTCTAATCTATTCCTTGGAGTTCTCTATTTTGTCTTCTTACAATACTAAACTGTAAAATCATGAAAGGTGGGAATATAATTTCATTATGGGAGTGAACTGTCCCTTGCACAACAAATTGTCAATCCCCCGTTTGGCAGTTTGACGTAAGTGCAAAACCACTGTTAAAAATACTAAAGGTAGTTGTAAGAATATGTGAAAGAAGAGTCTGGAGAAGGCGCCCGTGTGCCTGGTGCCAGCTGCTGGGGCGAGGCGAGTGTCTGTATCACCCCCAATCCTGGGGTGTATGGGCAACGCATGTGTATTCACGAGCAATCTTCAAGCAAGTAGGAGACCTGCGGGGGGGATAAGGTGGCCTGGGATCCAAGCAGGGCTGCCGGGCAAACGGAGGGTCTGTGCTGATGCTCAAAGGATCCGCAAATACGTGCGTGCTTGTGAACCTAGAGTTTGTGCGTGGGACATCACTAAGTGACCTTCCGTCTCCACCAGCCAAAGAGGAGGGAGAGGACCTGGCTGGCTGGGTTTGTGCTGTGTGTGAGTCCAGTATGTAGGTGCTGCCTCAGGCACTGCCTTGTCTGGGGCAATCCATGCGATCACCTACGTCAGCGTCCTCCGTGTCTGTGTCTGTGTGTTTCTGTTTGTGTCTTTGACTCTGGGAAACGTGCTCTGTTTCGTTACTGGTTGAAGCTGCAACTGGGAAAGTGGCAGGCAGGGCAGAGAAACCCAGTCCCAGGCACCAGCCTGGGCTTCGGCAACTGGGCAGCAGGAACCTGGGCTGGAGCAGCTGGAGGAGGCGATCACATTTCTTACATCACTTAACAGTATTATGGCACCAGCTGTTGCCGTGTTTTCCTATATTAAATGATTAACTGCAGCGAGAAGGCAGACTCATAAGTCCAGCGACAGAAGAATCTACTTATGCTAAAACCTGAGAGTTGTGTTGTACATATACACAGACTGGGACCGTATGGCAGATTGATGTCACAGGCCAGCCTCAGAACAGCCACTTGCTTACAGCTGTCAGTGATATATTTGTTTCTGAGGGTGCTGTTAAAAAACATCAGTAATTCCCTTAACTAGCATAATAGCAACACAGCGCCAGCGTATAAGGTGATCTGACAAGGCCCGTGGGTCTCAGAAGCAATCAAAAGTAGAGAAGTTCAAGAGGAACAGAAAAGAATAGACAGTGTCAACTAAAAACCTCTTTTGAAACTCTAAGAGCAAATCAGATTAACTGAAGCTATTTACAGTGAAGGACAAAGATACTGACTTCCTCAGAAAGCTGATTCAAATCTCAATTCCACTTACTTTTTTCAGGTTTAACTTCATTGTTTGCATATGAATAATTCACTCATTTTTGGGGAAAGTAAATGTTTTCCATGAAAAATATAATTTTGATGATTTTTTTTTTAACTGAAAGATGATTCCTTCGTTAAAGCAAAAAGGTGCTCTTAGATTGCACGTATTTCACCCCCTGGACCAATAATTTGAGCTTGGTTAAGGGAAATACTTCAGAAAGTCAGACCATTTTCCATTTACAGACAGAAGCCATGAAAATTATATCCTATGATTTAGTAGCCTGTCCCAATAGTTAACCGGACAGTTAACCGGAATAGTTAACTTTTCTGTTAAGAAGTCAACCTACTCCTTGGTGAATTTTTTTCTGGCTTCAGCTTCTAATTTTTGGTCCTTGTTATGACTTTCTCCGCTACAGGGAGGTGGTCTCTACTGCTTGTGATTTTCTGTCCATGAAGATACCTCCACACTATAAGTAAGTTAACTTTCAATCTTCTTTTGTTTTTCCAGCTTAAAGCGAGGCATTTTCTAATTTTTCACACTTCTGACTTATACTTTGTATTTTTTTTGAAAACCTGACCTCCAGACATACGCATACTCTTCTGAGCTTAACCAGTTCCCCGGTCCTTTACAGAATCAAAAAAAAACAACCCCCAAACCAACCAAACTTCAGAGATGAAGATATAGTTTTCTTATTCCAGTGTCCAATACCATAACTAAGCCTTTTACTTCAACATCCCTGCAACCTCTGTCACCAGCTTATTGTGGAGAATGTTCCTTTGCAAACCCCTAGGTGACTTTAGCAGGTACATCTGCCTTTCAGGTAAAAGAGGGATTTTACCTCTCTTCCACATCTGTTGGAGCCTCTAGGAAAACATGCTTAGGAAGAGTAAAACACCGCACAGGCACAGTGAGGAGGAAGGAGAAAATGTGTGAGAACCAATCCTGCAAACACAAAGGTGAGAGGAGGAGGAGGAGGAGGAGGAGGAGGAGGAGGAGAAGGGCGGGAGGCGGTGCAGGCCGGCAGCAGGGATCCCCTGCAGCCCTGGAGAGACCCCGCTGGAGCAGAGACCCATGGCCTCATCTTGTCCTTCTCCCTGTCTGATCAGGATGGAGGTATATTCGCGAAGAGTAGAGATACACACGTACAGTGTGGGTCCCTACAACACCTAGTCTCGGACACTCAGTCTGCCCACTAGCTGCCCTTGGGTCCCGGTCCTCACAGCTGCTGGCACCTGGGCATTCGAGCACAAAAGCCTGCAGCCTCACTCCAGCTGCTGCTACGGATCCCCTGTGTGCACAGCAAAGCACCCCCACACCGGGTCCCTCCAGTAACTGGGCTTACACACACAGTCCATCTTGTAGCTGGTCCTGGATCCTCATCCCCCCTCGGTGCCTCCTGCACAGACACAAACACACGCACCAATGGGTCTCTCCGTTCACTTCCCGAAAAGGTCCAGTCTCTCCAGGAGCTCTCCTGGACCACTCGCTCTGTCAGGTAGCCGGGTCCTCCAGGGGCCTCACCCTGAGACACACCCCCCCCCATCCCGGCTCCCAGGTCTGCCTCCACACTCACCAGAGCTCACACGCCTGCACTCGTCCCAGGGGCTGCACCATGGACCCACGGGTGCCGTCAGAGCAAAATGGACACAGATACTGAGAGACGCCAGGGTGCGGGGTGTCCGTGCCCAGGCGCCGGCAGCGGGTCTGCAGGGCGGCCTGTGTGAGGGGAGGCCGGGGCTGCCCCGTGCCGGACACAGCCGGTTCCAGCCGGTCCCAGCCGGCTCCAACGGCCCCACCGCAGGACACAGCTGAGCCCCTCAGCCAAGATGGGGGAAAACAGGTTCCAGAAAGGGCCGAAGGCGGCACAGGCAGAGGAGGAGGAGGAGGAGGAGGGCGGGAGGCGTTGCAGGCCGGCAGCAGGGATCCCCTGCAGCCCTGGAGAGACCCCGCTGGAGCAGAGACCCACCCTGCAGCCCGGGGAGGGCCCCACAGGGGCCGCAGCAGGGGGATATTTCCTGCAGGAGCTGCGGCCGTGGAGAGCCCGGGCGGGAGCAGGTTGTCCCTGAAGGACTGCAGCCCGGGGAAGGGCCCGCGCTGGAGCAGGGAGACGTGTGAGGAGGGAGGAGCGGCCGAGAGGGGCTGGGGGGGACCCACCGCAACCCCCGGCCCCAGCCCCGGCGCCGCCCCTCGGGGGGACACGAGTCGGGAGAGAAGGGGTGAAGCTGGGAATAGGAATTGGTTTTGTTTCTCACCAGCCAAATCTATTTTGACTGGCAGTAAATTAGTTTCCCTATCTCTGGTCTGGTTTTCCTGTGACAGTAACTCGTGAATGATCTCCCTGTCTGGGAGCGAGGAAGTGAAGCTGGGGCTGGGAAAGGGGGAAGTTTGTTTTAATGTTTTTTTCTCACTACCTGAAAGTATTTTAGTTGTCAGTAAGTGAAATTAATTTTCCCCAAGTCAATTTTTTTTTTTTTTTGCCTGTGATGATTATTGGTAAGTGCTGTCCTTGTCTTTATCTTGACCCACAAACTATTTCATCATATTTTCTCTCAGTGTCCTGTTGAGGAGGGGGAGTGAGAGAACAGCTGGTTGGGAATTTGGCCCCTAGCCAAGCCTAATCCACCACACAACCCCTTTCAGATCTATTATTATAAATAAGGAATAACACAGAATTCTGTATACATTGCAACACTGAGAACTCAGAAAAATTATGTTACCTAATATTGGGTTTGCATGGCAATGTGTTGGCAGCTGGGGAGCTACAGAGGCGGCTTCTGCAAGAAGCTGCTAGAAGCTTCCCCTGTGTCCAACAGAGTCAATGCCAGCCCTCTCCAAGACGGACCCGCCGCTGGCCAAGGCCGAGCCCATCAGCAACGGTGGTAGAGCTTCTGTGATAACATATTTATGAAGGGGAAAAAAACCTGTGGCAGATCAACAGCAACAGAGAGGGGAGTGAGAATATGTGAGAGAATCAGCCCTGCAGACCCCCAGGTCAGTGAATAAGGAAGGGGAGGAGATGGTCCAGGCGCCAGAGCAGAGATTCCCCTGCAGCCTGTGGGGAAGCCCCTGGTGAGGCAGGCTGTCCCCCTGCAGCCCAGGGAGGGCCACGGTGGAGCAGATCTCCACCTGCAGCCCGGGGAGGACCCCACGCCGGAGCAGGTGGGTGCTCGAAGGAGGCTGTGACCCCTTGGGAAGCCCACGCTGGAGCAGGCTCCTGGTAGGACCTGTGACCCCCATGGAAAGAGTAGCCCAGCCCAGAGCAGGTTTGCTGGCAGGACTTGTGATGGCACGGGAGACCCCTGCTGAAGCAGTCTGTTTCCGAAAGAGCTCACCCCATGGAAAGAATCTACACTGGAGCAGTTCATGAAGAACTGAAGCCCATCGGAAGGACTCACATTGGAGAAGTTCATGGAGGACTGTGTCCTTTGGGAGAGAGCCGATGCTGGAGCAGGGGAAGATAGTGAGGAGTCCTGCCCCTGAGGAGGAAGGAGTGGCAGAGACAACGAGATGAACTGAATGCAACCCTTCTTCCCTGTCCCCCTGCTCCACTGGGTGGGGATGAGGTGGGGAATTCAGGAGTGATGTTGCACCCAGGAAGAAGGGAAGGGTGGGGGAAACGTGTTTTAAGATCATGGTTTATTTCTTATTGTTATTTCTTATTTTATTGGTCATAAATTACATTAATTTCCCCAAGTCAAGTCTGTTTTGCCTGTGACGGTAATTGCTGAGTGATCTCCTTGTCCTTATCTTGACCCACAAGCCTCTTTTTACATTTCCCCCCCTTGTCCAGCAGAGGAGAGGGAGTGATAGAGTGACTTGGAGGGCAACTGGCTTCCAGCCAAGGTCAAACCCACCACACATATTTTTCTTAATTATAACACCTGAATCCTTTTTCAAGCAACTTCCTTCAGTGATGAACTCTCCCTCCTGTAAATAAGCTGGTATTGCTTTCTACTAGATGGATACATTGTCTTAGAGTAAAGTAATTATAGCATATGTGGTAAATTAACATTTTTTTTACTGGGTCTAGTTTACTAGGCAATCCTGCTTGGTTCACCCAACTTCATTTGCAGATTTGGCATTTATTTTCTTTTCATGTAGGTGAATTTCATGTCACCAGTAAGCATGATGCTACAAGAGTAGTTCATATGCTGAATCGCCCCCTTTTTTCAGAGTGCTTCGATACAGTTGACTGAAGGAACAAAATCTTTAAGCTTTATTCTACAATTAGAGGGATCTCAGAATAGAACAGTAGCTAAAATTGACCCAGAAGTTTCTCAGAAAGAAGGGACTGAAAAGCCTGGAATTGCATATGAAATGAAACAAAAGACAGATAATAACAACAGCATCAAAAATTTAAAATAAAGCATGATGCAGAAAAGGCAGATAAGATCTGTTCCACCTGTCTTCCGATGTATATTTGATAGTGTTACAAAATGGCAATTTCAAAACTATAAAAAAAAAAGCAACAACAACTTTTTTTCACAGGAAGTTGAGTGCAGAATACTTTGACGTGAGTTGTACAGGGCCAGATTAATTCATATTCCTTTTATGAAAAATATCACAAATTTCCTCTTGAAAAAGGTGGAACTCATCATACTTAAAGACAAGATCACAGAAATGTGATTGTTCTTGTGACTGATCCATTATAGCAGTGGCCCCATTGGTGGATAGAGACATCAAATAAGAGATCAATTAATGCTATTAGATTTCACATCTCTATTCAGAATTTAACATCTCATATTTCTTTTGTGCTGTCACAAAAATAAGTCTTTGAACTTTCATGTTTTAAAGCACAAAATGTGATGACAAACCTCTTAAAAGAAGTCAGTATATTTTACACTTTCAGAGACATGGTAAGGCATCTACTTTCCACTATAACACACATTTCTTTTGCACTTCTTTTTTTTCTCTTCTATTTGAACCATTTAATTTCAGTGACAAATTGACCAAATGAGTGTTATCAAACAGAGCGAGGATACAATATAAAGTTCCTAATCTATTGATACAAAGCTTTTTATGAGCACAGAAACAAAGCTGCCTATTATCTTTCCTTATGTATTTTCTCAGTCACTGAAAAGGTAGGGCAGAACTGCCCTTCACAATTGTTGAAACAAGGTTAAGAAGCATTACATACCACTCTATATTTTCCATACTTGCTGGGTGTTAATTTGTAGGATGTTGTAAATACATATTGCACCATTTCAATCTGTTTTATATCATTTGCTTTTGTACTTTATTGCAGTACGAAAGTGACTACTAATATATTCATATTGTACTAATACCTGGAAACAATCAACCATATAATTCAGTCATTACACACCATAATAAATATCAATGCAATTTTAAAAGTGAAGAAATAAATCTATCTGACTAATATTTCTCTAAGATGTGTAGAAATTTCTGGTGTCAGTATGTGTATCTCCAACCTAACTGAAATCTATCTTTATTGGATGAATGGGCAATATGAACTGTTATGCAAATATGACCTTCAAGAATGTTGAGACAGGGGAAAAAAAAAAAAAAAAGAAAAAAAGAAGAGAAAAGATAACATTGGCTGTCCAGAATTATCTTGTAAATGCTTCTTAGTTCTAAATGAAGGACCTATTATGCTTTAAGATCTTAAGTTTAATCAAAACATTTGTATTCTTCGTAATATAAAAGGTGAACTGTAAATTGTCTTTCTGAACCTTACATTCTGAGAACAAGTCAAGTAGCTTGGGAATTTCTTGGGAACAAACAATATACTTTAATATCCAAAGACTGATGGTTTGCAAGTTATATGATCCAAAGACAAATACTTCCGGAAAATAATCCTATCTGTTAGGGGATTTTTAATTTTTTTCTAATATCTGCACAAATTGTATGTTGCTTCCTAAGATTCTGCAAGGAAAATCCATGCTATAATAGCTGAAGACAGAATGTTCCAACTCAAGCAAATGTATAAAATGTATGAGATGAGCATGAATGAAGTACATTCCTACAATTCTAGCAATTTGCAAGAATGTGACTCATCTACAAGTTATAAGGCACCTGTAGTATCTGCTGCTCTTGGCAAAATGCATTAAAGCTCTGTAGCGGGTTTTATGTTTACACACACCATAGTACAGATATAAGAGTTACCGAGTTGCATTCATCTACCTCTTTAGGAAAAGCTAAACACTTTTGCCTCATTTATGTCTCATATGCATGATCCCAGAATCTGAAGGCCATAAAGAATATCCTTCCTGGAGATGGTCAGTGCCTGTAGCCTCAGATTTGATTACTTCTTTGTTCAGGCTGCAGGCAAATGATTAGGCTGCTGACTAGGTCCTGCCCTGAGGTTAAGCTAAACAAACAGGATGTGGGAAAGTGCTGGATGCAACATGAGAAATTGCTGAATGCGACAAATAACAGTGACAAAAGCTGACAAAAGATACAGATAATGCCATGAATTTTGCAGGTGGTTAAGGGGTACTTTAGTGTGAAATGTCAAGCCAAACCCTTTTTTTTAACCCATACCACATAAGTCAAAAGGACTTTTGTAGTCAAGGGACCAAGGGAAAAGATAAATTTCCTTGGCCTATGAGAGAACAGCTGGCCAGGCAGATCAAGCATCATGGTACCACTATGCTAACGTCCACTGCAGAGCTCCAGCATTTCAGAGCCCATTGCAACTTTCCACACCTTCGTAATGTTCTTATTATCTTCAGGAAGTAAGTCCAATGAGGCTAATTAATTTTGAGCAATGAATCATATTAAAGTTAACCATCTAAGCTGACCTGGCTGCATCTTTGCTTTGTAGGCAATGGAGTGATACAGGAACCAAAGAGCCATTCGTCCGAGATAAGTGTAT
Organism: Astur gentilis; assembly: GCF_929443795.1. Classification (NCBI taxonomy): domain Eukaryota; kingdom Metazoa; phylum Chordata; class Aves; order Accipitriformes; family Accipitridae; genus Astur; species Astur gentilis. The sequence continues at coordinate 48,207,435 of NC_064881.1, read as the reverse complement.
AGTATAGAGGTGATAAATCATCAACTGAAAGTTTCTTTTTCAATGTACACGCTTGAAATATGGACACAATGTGATACAGGATGAAACTAGGCTCTTTGTATATGCATATATGTGTGTATGTATATAAATATGCAAGTAATGTTATCTCTTTTATGCATTTATTCATATTGTAACCATTTCTTCTTTGTTATTACTTAAAATATATAAACATCACATTTCCTTAAGCATATAATGGCATTATTCATAGAAGATCTCAGTCATGTTTTAAATTCTTTTCTGTCAGGTTTTGTGTAAAAAATAGTTGTAATTACTAGGTTTGGGTTTTACATCACATTTCAGGTCATACCCATTGACCAGCTATGTTGCAAGGCATTAGGCTCAACCCACAGCAGCTGCTCAGAGCTGAGAAGTTCTGCTGAAAATTGTTACGGGATTACTTTCCCTCCTGACTGCCCACAACAAGTCTTTCTGCAATTTATTTGCAAATCGCTGTCACGCTCTTTGTCTTAAGACTGGAAATTCTGCCAGCTGCTGTGCAACATGTCCAGTAATACCAGAAACTTTTCTGCAGCCTTATATTTCCTCTCATATAGAGGACTCCATGGATACAGAAATAGTCCAGAGACCCATTTTGAGGGTGGCTCCACTTCCTTACTGCACAAGAACTTTGGACTAATCTTGTGTGTTCTATACAGAAATAAATTTTCAACATAAAGAACCATTTGCAGCTTAGAGATAACATAGAGGTGACAGGTAACAGGTAACTCGGGTACCTTGGTGTAGTTGAAACAAGCTTCCAGATTGATTCTAAATGTCATTGCAGACATCAGTTTTGCTTCTAGTGCATTGAAAAAGAAGTAGACATCAGATCACTTCTGATGTCCCTTTGGTCTTGGAATAATGTATTCCTGCTTTTCTTCACTGTAGGGAAGGCCAAAATACAACACGCTAAGAAATGTGAAACTGGAAGTGTTTTGAGTTACGGAGTTGTATCCAGAGATCTGTGTTCTAGCTAGCTTTTACTCTTTACCCCAAAATAGAACTCGCAACCTTCATTAATGAACTCTTTCATGTACTGCCCATGATTTCTGGCCTAACAACAATATAACTGTGAACACAAGTAATTTCAAAATCTTGTACTTTTCCTATTGTGATTTTAGTAGTATCAAACTTTCCTCTCAACCTTGATTCACAGAAGGTTTTAGAAGCACAACCTTGACCCCAGCGGCATTTAAAATGAACCCTACAGCAAATAAAAGAGGATCACTTTACAATAAAATAAACTTCAGAGTTTTGCTGTCCAGGCCTTACTGTGCTGTCCTTGTTTACCTCCATTAATCTGAAAATCTCCTTGCTACATCAAGGAAAGCTTAAGAGAGGGAGGCTACTGAATCCTTTACAATATTATGAAAATGTCATATTATGGCACTGTGCCTTGGAACATATAAAAGAGTCTGGGAAGGATTTTAGACATGGATGCCTGTATATATAAACACAGAAGGCTACCTTTAGCTGTGTGATCATAATATTTTCCTGAAAACTGTACTTCTGAAGTGTAAAACAATAAAAGCAGCACAAATTGTTAGGTTTAAAGGTAAAGGAATATATTTGAAAGATGCAGGTTCTGTAGCCTTAAAGGACATCCATTCTGTCCTAACTGATTATTAGACACAATCTGAAAACCAAACCCAAACCAAACCCAAAGCCTTTTTAGCCTAAAAATTCTTTGTCATTCCTTGTTTGTGGAAAAATGAGCTCTCTTCACTGCCTGTAGTTAGTAATTGAAAAAGCTAGAGTACCTCCTGACCAGTTAGAGCATCACCTCTTGCAAGCCTGATGACACAGGAGAATGATTATGAAATGGAAACATTAAAATGAGATGATTGTGACTTTTTTGAGCTTTCAATGGTTCTGAATTCCAAGTCAGTGCTGCTGAAGAGGATTGTGTTACCTGTCACAGCATAGTCCAGCTTTTGCATAATACTCATGAAATATTGAAAAATAAGACAAAACACCAGCGTTTATTGGCACGGCTGTTCCATTTGTTGAAAGCATAAATATTTATGACAAGTCCATGGCTAGCACTGTGACAAGGTATGGCACCAGAACAAGAATTGTGTACTTTGAAGAGATGGGGCTGTCTTCTCAACGTAGACTATACCTAAACCTGGACACTGAAATGTGTGCAGACACGTGTCTTGAATTCTGACCCAGAAAGGTACCTCTTCAAAGGAAACGGCCTCAGGTTTGGGAATCTGTTGGGACAACCAGGATAATATTTTTTAAAACTCTAATATATGAGCTTTTGGCATTGAAACCATGTGGATAATGTATAAATATACAAGGAAATTACTAGGCAGTGGGCTATATTGTCTAGCAGTTCATACATTTGTTATTGTTCTTCACTGTTTCTATTATGACAAAACACAGAACATGCATCTGAGAGCAACACCATGCTAGGTAATATTCAGGCATAATAGCAGCCTGCTTCAGAGAATTTGCAATTAAAGAATTAGATAGCCAAGTACAAAATTATGATCCTTAAAACTGTACTTTTCCTAAAATTATAGAACCCTAAAATCATTATAATCCTTACCTAATGCTAGAGTTATTTCAACTTTTGTTTGTTTCTTCCTTTGTACTTTCATTTCAAGGTCCTTGCAGAACATTCTGTTTCTAAGAGATATTTAGCATTTTTTGTTCTTAGCTCACTCAAGCTACTGTAACATGAGGCGACTCAGTTTCAGTGTAGATTCTCAGTTCAGTTGCCTAAATGTAGGATTCGTGTGTTGCTAAAGGCACCTTTGGGTATTAAAGACATTTTAATTGAGCTGGAAGATAATGTTCAATACCTACACAGGAATTATATCCTTCTGCAACAGCAGCTGGAGGCCAGCCAGGATATATAGTATCGTATAAGGTACTGACTGGATGCATATCTTTAAGCAGCTGAATGGCTGATCTACCTATCTGTGCCTGCATAGACTACTATTGTACTACTTACTGCCATCCATAGAGCTTAGTGAGCTATTCACGTCACCCAAAGGTAGACATACAAGACATGATTCACATACTAAACATGTCTAACGCCATTGGACATGCCCTATGCATTCTTATCTGTTCCCCAAAGTCTGATTTGGAAGGATGTGGGTCTCTTGTACTTCCTCTGTCAGATCTGTGAGTCCTGTGCAGATGTTGCAGATGTGTGCCAACAGATGCCTCTCTTCAGATAACAGAATTGAGCCCATGTTAGCTCAATATCTGAATGGATTTTCACCCTGCACTGTATTGACATGATATTCACTGAGCGAAATGGAGTTTAGAAACACCTAGTGCCTATACAGATACCCAAATTTAGGGATTCAGACTGAGTGCCTCCCTTTGTGTCTTGTCCAAAAGCCTTAACATCAAAACTACTGGATTGTAATCCATCCAAAATGTAGCAGACATCCACTTTAGTTTAATCCACATTAAAAACCCCAAAACTTTTTTTTCATGCAATAAACAGGTACTTAGAGCATTGTCTTCAGACAAAGCAGATCAACATTTTATTTCCTTCACTTCAGATATTCAAAACGGTATCACTTCCTTCCTGAAGCATGTTCTTGCTGGCAGTCTGCAGAGTAGTCTGCCGTGAGATTGAAGAAGGAAGAACAGGATTTTATTAGCCTCCTGTTCAATTTATACCATTGTAAAGAAAAAAAATGAATGAAATATTGAGAAAAGGAACATGTCTTTACTATGAGTCTCAGTTTTCAAGCAGAGGGAAAAACTGCTCTGACTTCTTTCTTGCAAACAGCTTCTCTTGCTTATATTACTCATCCACTTGATAGAATATAAACAGTTATTTGGTAGATCACCTAAACACATCAGATCTGTTTTTCTAAGAGCTTCTGCCCTCTATTTTTAGATTAGTATTTTAACACTAGCACTTCCCAGGATGTTCTCTAAGTGACATAGTACTCTTGCTTGCCTCCCACATCCTCTTTTCTCCTGTAAGGCAAGAAGCAGCACTCATTGCAGAGCTGTTTCGAAGCTGTATGTACGTTCATTAGTTATTCAGCCAATATGTGCTTACTCTCTCACAAAGAGCCCCAAACAAAGAAATCTAAGAAAATTCTGGTTTGGGGTTTTTGTTTGTTTGTGGGGTTTTTTTTCAAGAAGGCATATGAATTTTCCTCTCTTCCTTTTACTCAGGTGTTATTTTTCATTAAAAGTATGATTTGGCTGATGTTAGCAACAGAACTTAAAATTTAACAAACTGACAGATATTTCTAATTTTTGTTACTTTAGAAATAAATGAAGAATATAAATAAATTTTAAAAAAAAATTAGCAGGCTAAAATGAGTTCTGGGTGAGCGGATTAAACCCCCAGACTTTTCATATTCAAGTGACTATTTTAATCACCTAGAGACAGAGAATTTTTCTTTATTTCTGTCTTCTCAACACCACATCCAAATTATTTTCTGCAGAATAACACAGCAGTAACTGGAGGGCTGAAGTATGCTCTGTCTTTGAAAAACTTACAAGTCAACATTTAGGATCATTCCTGGCAATGGAGAATTTTAAATCTGAAAACCTTTGAGATGAGGCTGGAATTAAATCAGGGTGCTATAACCACTCAGGTGTTAGAAAAATATGTGGGTGGTTTTTCTGACTTCATAGAAAGCAAAAATTGAAAAAGAGAGCAGATGACACTCCTTTTATGCAATCTGTCCTTTCAGAGACAGTTTCAGACATTACCAAAATATTTCTAAATTACTGAATGTCTCAAGGATTTTAAAAGGTAAACCTAGTTTCTGTATCCTAAACAGTTGAGAAGCGTGCAGCTCTGCCAAAATTGAAGTGATCCTTGCCACCTGTGTGGACATAACTCTTAACATCTGGGAAACTTGCAACTTGAGGAGGTGAATTAAAAGTTCTATCATAGTAGAATCGCAAGTTAAAGCTAGAACATAGAATCTAAATACAACTTTATTTCCTTCTCTTTTTATTTGTTTGCTCATTTTATCATTATTTTTTGTTCCAAACCCCACAATAATTGGTAGTTATAATAAACTACTAACTGCAGTTTTAGTCATATTAATGGTGCCAGGAATAATTTCATCTCGAAAATGCCTGTCAACAAATGGATTTGTCCAAGGGAGTCTGGATATAATTTATTTATGTCAATACAGTTAAATCAGGATGAGGAACTTGATCCCTCCCAGTGAGTTCACAGAAACTATGTTATCTTGTCTGTGTCATGGATTAACCTCTCTGATGGTGATTTAGACATCTTGATTGCTTGGACCTTTCAGCTAAAGATCTGATCTAGAGGGGTAAGTGTATTGATTTGACTCATTTGAAAATGTGACCCTTTTTGATGCAGTTCGGTGAGAGGAAGTTCCTGCTCGGGATCCACACTGTTGTGTGAGCTCACTACTTCCACTTGCCAAATACAACCTGGCGGATGTTCATTGCCTCAGGAGCTAACTGATGTACCAGATGAAGAGTGCCTGTGACAGCATGTCAGCTACAAAAAAAAAACAAAAAAAAAAGAAAAAAGGAAATTTCTTGGAAAACATTAATAAATCTAGAAAATAATTTCCATTCAAGCCTATAGGAGAACATGGCAGAGAAAGAACAAACAGACATATTGTAAGGCAAGAGGGAACAAGGGAAATTAGCTTTGATATCCCCATGTGAGTAATATTTTTGTGGAAAATTTTATTGTTGTTATTTTGAACTCAGATACGAATGTATTACAGAGAACCTGTTTAAGAAAGAAAAGTATGCCAGAGCTGGGAATCTGCACATACTATAAATTTTGAAGAAGACCCCTAAAAAATGCTCAAGGTTTTTTGTTGTTAAAAAATGCACAGCATTGACCTATGTTTGTTCTTGCTGATGCCAAGAAACTTAGTGTTGCTTTGGTTAAGTTTATTCTGACGTCTAAGAGATTATACATGTCAAGGTACAGTGATCATATACTTAGAAAAGCCATGCTTCTGCTTTAGAAGCATATTGCTTTATGAGGAGGAGGTTCTCCAAAGAAGTCAAGTGTTTAAAACTTTATCCCTTGATCCTTCACGCAGAAGAAGAAAGCAAGACCGTGTCTTCCAGTGTTTGCAAGATGTTATCAACTATCTTTACCTTGCAGTGCAGTCAACTGTATAGACCAATAGATTATCCAAAGAGTGAACAAGGAGTGAATTAATTTCTCTGTAAGAGAGTTTGCCTGGAGAGATGTACATACTGAATTAGCAAATTCACTGATCTGGCAATCCAGTGGCTTGCATTTATATTCATTATGCGGGTTTTCTGTCTTTTTTATTTTTTAAAGTGGATGATTATGGCTTTGTAAGACATGAAACTTCTTCATAAACTGAGAAAGAAAGGGAGCTGTGTTCTAAGAAGTAGATAACAGGACTGTGAGACAAAAATCTTGGCTTTTTCTGTCCAAACTAAACACCTCCACTACCATTTCTACTTAAGGTTGTACCTGCTTCTTGTAAAGTCCAAAAAAACTTTCTCAAACTGTCCAAAATAACTTAAAAAGTAGTAGACTAAAAAAAAGAAGGGAATCCCTGGGAAACACACAGTAATATCGTGGTTTCTTTTGTAGCCATATACCTTACCACAATTATAAAGAGACATTTTTACTAATTTCCTTAATTGCCTTTCACAGGAGTCTTCAGCAAAAAAAGTTGGATCTGGGCTTGCAAAATGGGACTGTTAATAACTCTGTGTGTTTGGTTGACCTGGGCTGTCTACCAGGTGCCCACCAAGCTGCTCTATCATTCCATCTTCTAGCAGGATAGAGGGGAAAAAATACAAGGAAAAGCTCATGGGTCAAGATAAGGAAAGGGATATCACTTACCAATTACTGTCATGGGCAAGCCAGACTCAACTTGGGAAGATTAATTTAATTTATTACCAATTAATAAAAGAGTAGGTTAGTGAGAAATAAGAACAAAACTAAAACCACCTTCCCCCATGCCCCCTTTCTTCACATGCTCATCTTCTCTCCCAACTCATCTACCTCCTCCCCGCCAAGCAGTGCAAGGGGACAAAGAATAAGTGTTACAGTCAGTTCATAACACTTCACCTCTGCTGCTTCTTCCTCCTCACACTCCTCCCCTACTCCAGCATGGGGTTCCTCCCACAGGAGACTGTTCTTCACGAGCTGCTCCAGCGTGGGTCCTCTCCACGGGGCGCAGTCCTTCAAGAACAGGCTGCTCCAGTGTGGGTCCTCCAGAGGGGCCACAGATCCTGCCAGAAAACCTGCTCCTGTGCAGGCTCCTCTCCGCCTGCTGCAGCTCCTTCCAGGACCGTGCTCCGGCATGGAGTCCCCACGAGCTACATCTTCCTCGGTTTTCTCCACGGGCTGCAAGGGGATCTCTGCTCCGGTGCCTGGAGCATCTCCTCCCCTCCTTCTGCACTGACCTGCGGGTCTGCAGGGTTCTTTCTCTCACTCTTTTCTCCCAGCTGCTGTGCAGCATTTTTTACTTTTTCTTGAATATGTTATCACAGAGGCGTTACCAACGTCACTGATGGGCTCAGCTTTGAAGCTGGCTAAAACTGGCTTTATCCGATACAAGGGCAGCTTCTGGTGTCTTCTCACAGAGGTCACCTCTCCCACCCTCCACTACCAAAACCTTGCCACGTAAACCCAATGCACTCCAAGAGTTTATAATTTTCATGTTGATCCAGTTCATCTATGGACTGCCTATGTTTATTATATTTCCTTACTTATTTGCCACCTTTCTGCTTTCTATCTGTTCATCTATTAGCACCGCAGTTTCTTCTTTCTGAACCTCAGTGATATGGTTCTTTGGAAATAAAGCCCATCAAAGGATATAGAACGGAAAAAAAATTACATAAATTCTTTGGCTGAAAAAGCCACTAAGCCAAAGGGTGCTGTAACTTGGAAATAGAATTGTGAGAAAGTATCACTGTATGCTTGCCCTGTTCTTACATCTTTTTCTGAGTACCCACTACTGCCTACAGCCCTTAGCTGGTGTATCTGTGCTATGTTCTTCAATACTCTTCAGGTTTTGGACAGGACAGAGATTCATGTGGCAGAAGAAAGACAAAGACAACATGTCAAAGTGAGTCCGCACTGACAGACTTTTGTTATGATAAGTCAGTGTTTGAATTTTATTTTTTACCAGGTTTATGAGACAGGTTCAACTTGTTCAGGGTTTAGAAACAGAGGAGACAGACACTGCAGCTGTTGAACTAGAACACTAAAGTATCAATAATTTAAGTTAATGTTACCCTGGAAAGGTGAACAGTAATTGTCTGTAAAAAGGTGTAGGGTATGCAAAAAGTTAGGTGCATAGCAAATGGAAACTACATAAGACAGAAATAAAAATCTGGAGTCGCAATAGAAAGTCTGATTACACACCTCTGCTTTCTCCCTTCCCATCTGATGATGGTCATTTTCTGCAGTACGGATCTGTTGAGCTGTGAAAATCTCAATACAAGTAGAAAAGGTTGGACTAGAACTTTTGATATTGCAAGCCATTGAGGTCAGGGACTCTGATATTTTCTACCAACTCAGGAGCTACCTCACAATCTTCATCTTTTGCTCTAACTTTGCACACATTTTTACAAGGATCTGGTGTCAGACTTGCCATGAATCAAATTATCTAGTGATTACATGGCACAGGAATGGAAAGGTTAAAAGCAAATGATGCTTTGGAAGATTCTGCTATGAGTCTATGCAGCATGGAGAGATGTCTAATCCACAGCTGACATATTTTCCCCAAATAAATGTCCCATGGGAGGCAAGGGGACAAACAGATGAGGATCAAGGCATGATATAGAGATGGATTGTTTATAAGCTATTGCTTTGTTTTTAGTGTTTATGTAGTTCAAACATACAGGGCAAAGAAGGAAAAAATGACTGAGCTGATTTTTTAACAGAAAGAAACTAGGAGGTCGAAATGAGAGTGGAAGATTGGAAGGTTATCACTCCTTTTCCTTGCAATCCCCAGAGAAAGGTCTGGCTGGATTTTGGGCCAGATGTTCAGATTCTTATACAATGAACCAGTATGTGGAAAGATGTTTGGCAGCCAGCACAGAGCACAAGATGTAATACAAACTTGTCTTCAATCCCGAATAAGCAGCTGCTTCTGTATTTATTTCTTTTTAACTGTTTACTGAAATGAAAAGAGAATAATTTACCCAGCATGTTCATATATCAAGTTCTAAGGAGAAAATTTCAAAATGCAAAGATAGCCAAGCCCAACCTCTTTGATGTTTTGGACCTCCAAGTAAAGATCACTATACAATGCCAATAAAGCAGTCAGCTCATGCATTTGTCTGCCACAGGATAGAGTAGCCAATTCCTAAACAAGCTACCTCTCCTGTGGAGTCTTCTGACCCCTAAACACTATGGCACAAGGGATATTCAAAGATATGCTGTGAGCTGACAAATTAATGTCCATGTCTGCCCTCTTCTAATTTAGGTTAATTATCCAGGACTGATACAGTTCAAATGCAAGGAATTCATCTTATCTCGGTTTAGCCATCTCTAAATTAGCCGGCGAAGCTATTAATCTAGTTTCTATACATAATCAGTAGAGAGTGTGAGAGCTTCCTTCAGAAAGTGATTCATGACATCTATCTGAAATGTCTTTTTCAGGAAATACTTCTTGTTCTCCACTGACTACAGAAAGAAGCTTAGGCAGCAAGTTTAGGACTGGCTGCCAATTTCTGGATGCTTAAATCAGGTGAAGTGAACCTGCGAAGTTTGTAGACCATTTTGAAGGTGAGCCTGTGCCACTGTGACCAGCTAGCTGGGGGCTGTACCAGTAACAGCGAGCACATTGCAATGCCACAGAACTGTGGTACCTGGCTGTGTATAATAACAACTCGAATTCCTAGCTGGTTGTTGGTTTACACTACTTTGTCTCTACTGTGTCAGTACAAACAGTTATTTGTTTAAGTTATCCCAGATATGCCACTCTCACATCTTAAACTCCCTGAGAAATTGAATCCCCTCTTGTATCCATCTCCTTACCCCTGCACTTTCCTGCACTAATTGAATCTCACCAGGGCATCATAATATCATTGTGTAGATCAATAGACTCAGTAGAATGGCACATTAACTTTCTTTTGAACTGAATATTAAGCAAAATATTCATATTAGCTGCATTTGACAGTAACTGATATCACAGTTGTATAATCAGAAGTGTAAGCGAAGCCAAAATATACTGTTCTGTACTGGCCGGTCCTGCTTTTACACAATAGAAGCAGGGTCAAACCCAACTTTCCAGATATAATTTGAGCAAAAGCACTCATTCATGTGCTCCCAAGACTGTTTTTACACAGACCCCTGTGCATGGGGTATCTATCTCTGCACCTGAGCTTAAGGTTTCTTCACCTCGAATGGTTGCTCAGTTCCTTTCATGAAGAGCAAATACCAAAAGGTAAATGCAAACTCATGCTGTGTGTGTCCAATTAACTCAGGAAGTGTCAAGCAGAGGTGGCACACATCATGTCCCTGCAATCTGCCTTCAGGACAACACTTGAGAAGATCCACAGGAGTACTAAAGCACTGTATTTCATTCTGCTCTTTATTTCTATTTTGTAGAATGTGCAAAACAGGACAACAGCAGAACTTGTTTTGTTACTTTTCCTTTTGTGTTCAGAGAAAAGTGAGTATAGGTAAGAACTATAAGTTGGAATATTAAAATATTTATCTGTAGGTTGCTGGGAAATTTTTATGGTACCCCTTGAGGTGAATTAAACACAAGTTTGTGTTTAAATATTTTTTAAAGATACATATAATTAATGAACATTGGGCAGAGTCGTACCACTGTAAGGGGTTCTACAAGGAGTCTGCAAAGACGTGTCATGAGCTGATTTCTTATATACCCTTGCGCCAGCACCAATCCCATGAGCAGTTGCATGGGATGCTTCAGCTCAGCCTTGCGTCCATCCTCCAGCCCAGCTCTGCTGGCCGATGGTGCCTCCTGAGCACTCGCAGGGCAGGGTGGCTACACGGCGATGCTTCAGCTATTAATCTCGTCGCCAAGGGAAACTTCACTCCCTTACAGCAAGACCTCCTGTCTCTGACATTCCTGCTTCCAGCCAGTTTAGCCCCTTCTGTGAATTGTCTGAATCTTCTTCTTCACGGACCAGCATTAAGTGAGCATGGATAGTTCAGACATGAATATTAATCCAGCTCTTAAGTCTTGCTGGCAGCAGTATGTAAATCTGATGACATTTGTCAGCATTCTAACGTTTTGAAATTAGTGTGTTGTCACATTATGGGTGGATACTTCTTTTGAAACCACATTTTAAAACTGATCTTTCAACAAAACTTCCTTAACTGTATAAAATTGACAGTAAATTTTGCCAATCACAGTTTCTACTTACTGCAATGTCTTTGTAGAATCCTACTAAATATTAAACTTTTTGAAAAGGAAGGAGATACCCTTATTAAATAGAAAGTCATTGAGAGAGATAGTGGACTTACACGTGTATTTTTTAAATTAAAAGAATATTTATTTAAAAAATTCCCTAGATTCTACTGATATCATCTTCAACTAGTCAGGATCATAAAAACAAACAAACAAACAAACCCAACAAAAAGCAACGCCCTAAACCAGCTAAGAACAAATAAAAGTTTTGTTTGGTTGATTTGTTTGTTGGTGGGGTTTTTTTTAAGCAGCTTAGTCTAATCTTTGAGAGCAAAGGAATGTTCTGCAAATAACTCAGAAAAGTGTGAAAATGAAGGGGGAAGAAAATAAATTTGGGAAAAGCCTCAAAAGACATTTTTGTGAGCAGGAGAAAACATAATTACATGACATTGCAGACAGGGTTTTTTAGGATTCACCCCAAAGTTAATTTTTATTTTTACATAATTTAGTCATCATCTATAATATTTTTTGAAAAACTGAATTCTGTTAATCTCAAAAACTAGGTTGTTTGCTGATATATTTTATTTTTCCATCCATTCTCCCCCATTTTTTATTTTTTATTTTATATTTTTTTAAATTATTCCAGGTGAAACTACTCTACCTTAGGAATTATAATTCTAGCAAATTCATAACATTTCCCTTAATAAGACAGTACATGAAGACTTAGAAACAAGACCATCCAGGTTTGGAAAAAAAGAGAATGTTTGTTCATACAGAATAATGGAAGCATAGAGTGGTCGAGGTTGGAAGGCACCTCTGGAATTTATCTGGTCCAACCCCCCTGCTCAAGCAGGGCCACCCAGACCTGGTTGCCTAGAACCATGTCAAGACAATTTTTCGATAACTCCAAGGATAGAGATGCCACAGCCTCTCTGAGAAACCTGTGTCAGTGCTTGGACACCCTCACAGTAAAAAACTGCTTCCTGATGTTCTGAGGGAACCTCCTGTGTTTCAGTTTGTGCCCACTGCCTCTTGTCCTGTCACTGGGCACCACTGAAATGAGCCTGGCTCCATCCTTTTGGCACCCTCCCTTCAGGTATTTATATACATTAACAAGATCCCCCTGAGCCTTCTCTTCTCTAGGCTGAGCAGTCCTACCAGCTTTCTCAGTGTTTCCTCATAGGAGAGATGCTCCAGTCCCTTAATCATCATTGTGGCCCTTCAGTGGACTCTCTCCACTATGTCCATGTCTCTCTGTACTGGAGAGCCCAGAAGAAGATCCAGAACTCCAGGCATGGCCTCACCAATGCTGAGCAGAGGCTAAGTAAGGGACTGAATGAAAGTTTGAGCAGATGCTTCTCCTGAGATCAAGGATGAAAGAAACATAGAGAGAAAAACAAATCAGGAAAAATGAGTCATCAAAGGTATTCTGAGCTGTTTCTCCCTTAAAAGAGGTAACTTTTATGCAAATACAGAATATGGACAAACAGAACACTATCACGACAATAAACTACAACACACTCTGAAATACGGTCAAAATTGACATGGTTGTTGCGCTCCATTAAGTGTTCTGCTTCTCAGGAGGGAAAAATACAATTTATGGTTAGCTGATTTACATGAAACCTACAACCATAATTTGAATTTTATGTTAACCTGGGTAAGTTGGATCAATAAATTGAACTCCCTGTGAAGACACAGGCAATGTGAATCTTTCTGCTAGCTGCTGGTGTTACAATTATTATATTTTTTTTTTAATTTCTCAGTTATACCTATACAAGATGGGACAAGAGAGAAAAGCTTCAGTCTTTGAACATCTAATCAGTGTCCTAAACCCAAATCCATAATTTCAACCGCAGTAGGATCCAACCAAACACCCTTCCACCCAGATAAATTATTAGAACAATCTGATTTATGAAATCTTAATATTCAGATTCATTATGGTTAAAAACAAATCCAACAGCTGAAGTTTCAAGAGTAGAATAAAAATGTAATAAAACCACCAGCTCAATTATTGCATAGCTACATCATGACACTAGTTTTGTCAATAAATAAAGATGACTGAAAATAAGATTTTAGTTTCACATGAAATTTTGATATTTTAGTAATTGAGAGATTTAGTTTTCATCCTGAACCAAGGCAAGAGTGAAAATGTTGAGTTTGTTATGGAAAGAAAATTTATCTATGTCGTGGTTTAACCTCAGCCAGCAACCAAGCACCACGCAGCCGCTCACTCACTCCCCCCCCATCCAGTGGGATGGGGGAGGAAATTGGGAAAACAAAAGCAAAACTCCTGGGTTGAGATAAGAACGGTTTAATAGAACAGAAGAGAAGAAACTAATAATGATAATGATAACACTAATAAAATGACAACGGTAGTAATAAAAGGATTGGAATGTACAAATGATGCACAGGGCAATAGCTCACCACCTGCCGACCGACACCCCGCCAGTCCCCGAGCGGCGATTCCCTGCCCCCCCACTTCCCAGTTCCTAAAACTAGATGGGACGTCCCATGGTATGGAATACACCGTTGGTCAGTTTGGGTCAGGTGCCTTGGTTGTGTCCTGTGCCAACTTCTTATGCCCTGACTGGGCATGAGAAGCTGAAAAATCCTTGACTTTAGTCTAAACTCTACTGAGCACCAACTGAAAACATCAGTGTGTTATCAACATTCTTCACATGCTGAACTCAAAACACAGCACTGTACCAGCTACTAGGAAGACAGTTAACTCTATCCCAGCTGAAACCAGGACAATCTACCAATGTTTTTCTTCTCTGTTCTGCCTCCCCCCTTCCCTGCCTCTCCTCCTCTTTTTTTGCATTTCAGAAAGAAGTAAAGGAATGGAAGAAGGGAGAAAGGGGGGGGGGGGGGGGGGGGGGGCGGAGGGAAAGAGAGGGAATGACAATGAGAATGAGAATGAGAAAGGAGAAATAAAAGAGAAAGATAAATCATTATTGTAATTGTTATTAGCTTCATCCATCATCTTTGCTTTTTCTTCTCAAAGTATAAATAACTACACAGATGAAAAATGGTGAAATAAGTTAATGTGCTCTATTAGTTGACATACACACTGCATTTTGGGTTTATAAAAAGACACAAATTATTTGGGACTAATGCACAATGGATTTGCATGAAACCTTCCAACAGCCAGCATTTTTCTTAAAATCCATATTTAGCATCAGGATGTTTTCTGATGGAAAAAAAAACGTCCAGCCATTCTGGATGCTAACGCAAAATAATAATTGGGATGGATAAAAATTATTTATTAGGAAATCCTAGACTCCTTTTCTACAGGAATTATGAAGGAGCTCACACACACACATATCTATGTATGAATATACTCAAGTTTCATTTGCATGGCAAAAGTGTTGTACAACTTAATGACATCCTAGAGTTCAAGGCTTCAAATGATAGCTTTATTATTTTCCTCTTCATTTTGAAGTGCTGATTGCAGGACTGCTCATCTACAGATATTGTTCCAGTTCTTTCCTTTTACCAACAACCTTATTGATTTAAACTTCTATGTTATTTCTCAGTAAACAACAGGACAGGTTAAAATGTTAATCAAATACATTGAAAGTTTTTTCATGAGTCCTCTTTAATTTTAAATATATGTGCATGCCTCTCTCTGTATATAGATGCATATTATATATTTATATGTATTTCTGGTAAGTGTAGTTGGAAATGCAACATTTTTTTAAATGAAGAGTTCACTTATGTTCGTTGAGAGAAATATGCTAACAGAAAAAAGGTTTTTTTTCTTTAGCATTATTATGAGCACCATACTTTTAAAGCTAAACTGAACGTGATATAAGAATTTAACACAAACAAGCATTTTAAATGAGCCAATAATAGGTAGGGAGTCAGTTTGTGTAATTTCTAAAATCTGACAGCTAATTAAATATTCAATACATTTTTTAATGAAAAAGTGATCAGAATAATAAAACCCCATCACTGTTTGCACAGCAACCCATACAATAATTTAAGATTTTAAAGTCAGATCTTCCTTAGATTTTAGTGTTAGGACTAGTTAGGATAACACTATTTTTCCAATGTCATGAGAAAAAAAAGAAAATTGCAAGACAATACTTGATAAACAGAATATCTAAATGTCCAAATTAGAACATCAATATCCGAAATGTTTTTTCAACAGAACCTCTAAATGTTTAGCCTGGATTTTTTTGATGCCATTGAACCCATAACATTGAAGGAGGGAATCTGATTCCATGTAAGACCAGCTTTAGTTAGATATCACTGCAGACATTTTAATTAGAGCAGTGCTACAGTTCATCAAACTTCCTAGGTAAAGTTATAGAGAATACTTCTGGAACAAATGGATAGGTCTTTGTTCTGTATCTATTGCACTGGCCTTTTATATATATATGTATTTCTGGAGGGTATAAATCAGCATGATGCTGTTCAGTGGTGTATAACCTAAAGTTCTGATTCATCACATGTACTCTCCTGCTATACTTGTATGCGTCTGGATAACCTGTAGTCCCATTTCTTGATTGAATTTAGAAAATAGATCCTGTTATAATTTTTTTTACATATATTCTTATTTCAACTCAGCATTTAAATGAACTCAGAACTTTTAGCTAAAGTCCTTTGCATATTTTATACCATTCAGTGACTTTCCACACTGCGCACTAGAGATTTGTAATATTAAGAAAGCACTATAATTACTTCTATCTGTTAACAATATTATAGTTAAGTGCCAGCTAAATTATTGAGAGACATTGCTTAGTATTGTGGGAAAAATCTATACTGAAATGCTAGAAAATGCTATTCCCACCTATTCTTCACTGACAGATTTGTTCTTTTTTAAGCAGATCCATTAGGATCCTGATTCAAACCGACTGGCATTTACTTCATCAGAGGAAAAAAAAGCAAGCAGGTGAACACATCTAGATGAAATGGAAACCAATCTGAGTCAAACCTACCAGAAAACTCAGGGTGACCAAGAGGATTTCATGTTTTTGAACACAGTCAAAACAGTTTTAAGAAACTATATGCTCCTTTTAGGGTTATGACCGAGTTAATAGCCCAAATGCCTTGAGTACAGAGTTACATCAATAGTAAATACGCTCTAGAACTAACATGCATATTATTTAACTGCACACTGTGTGCATAGCTGAACCGGGCTGTAACATCACACCACAGCTTGCAGTTGCTTCTTTCCCTGCCCTTAATCCCTAAATATCCCATAAATACTCTACAATCCCATACCCTCAGGCAGCAAACCCCTTCAGTCCAAAGGGTGCTCTACCATTGACTCATCATGATGGGTTTCACAGCTGGACGGCAGGTCTGAGGACAGCCCTGGGAGGGGCCCAGACAGGGTGTCCCTTCCTCTGAGTCCTTAATTTGGGTTTCCTCCTGCCATTGAGCTCCAGTTCTCCTCTGGGCTTCTGCAGATGGACCTTTGAGAGGCTGATGGCTCTTCCGCTGGGCCTGAGAGAAGCTGCAGGCAGGTATTAATTGGTGACCCCCTCCTGCTCTCTCTAAGCTCCTTTGTGGGTTTGCACATGAGCTTTTATCACATAACCTAACATTGCATATTCTTTGCTTCAGTAGCTTTTCAAACATACTTTAACCAGTCTGGTTGATATGAACTTGGTACAATAAATATAGGGGGCTTTAAGTTAAGGAGAACTATTATAGCTCAATATGTTTATTTACTAAATACTTTTATTGCAAGATGATGGAGAGCAAGAAAACCTGATAGTAAAATGAAAATAATAGGTTAAATCTAAGCCAACCCTATCATAAAATAGAACAGCATTTTATAGCCATTCACTGCTTTGATCCAGCTGGTATAAATTGAGATAACTCCTTTGAAGCCAATTTATAGCAGATAATGAGCAATTTCAGTCTTTCAAGCAAAGAAGAAAGAGAAACAAGATGTGGGAAATGAAGGAAAGACGACTTTCAGAATGTAATATATCAGAGAAAAGAAAGGCAGAGTCCAGGAACTTGATTCAGAAGACAGTGGCATCTGTGAGTAATACTTTCTTATACTGTTTCAAGGTGCCAGTTGTCCAACTAATGTGCTGTGGTGAGCGGCAGCAGGAGAACATCCAATGTTAGCTATCTTTCGTGGCAAACGACCCCTAGCCCAAATAAGAAACAAAGTTCACGTGTTATTGCGTCAGTGAAGGACTCCTCTGTGTGTGCAGATGTGTGTATATGTTTATTTGTGTTGCTCCTGTTTAACAGCAGAGATTGTGTTAGCCACTGTCTTAACAGAGAGAGCAGAATCTGGTAGCTAGTCTTCACCAGAGATCATCATCAGAGAATTGGATAGCCTTTGCCAAACTGAGACTCAGTCTGAATATAAACTTGCCTCAAAACACTCAACAGGCATTAAACGGCATAGGTTTTCATGCTAATGTAAATATGCTAACTTAAACCACTTGAGGATATAAAATACCATCTCTAGAACTGGCAGTTACCTTCCAGACTGATAACATTTTAAAGTATGTGCACGAAAGGGATGAACCACGAACGTGTGAGGTTAATTTGAATCTTCAACACTTTCTTTTGATATACTGGTTGGAACCAAAGGCCACTGAAATACAAAACCACATAAAAATCTGCTATTTTTGTCTTTATGTTTTTTGTCTTAATAATTCTTTATTCTTTGCAGCATGTTTGCAAACAATTCTACTAACTGCACATAATTTCTAACTAAATACTGAAATCCTTGACCTGTGTTCATCAATGTGCTGTAATTGTCCCACCACTGTATTCTCATTGCATATGATGGAAATTATAAGTGAAGGCAAACTACAAAGTACTTCAAGCAGTTATTAGAAATCCAAAGATAATTTGTCTTTGATTATTACAGGGAATTGTAAGTCACCTATGGCCATGGAGTCACAGTGATGAAATCTTTCCTGACCAGCCCTTATTATCCTCCAAGTTAAGTTTTAAAAATAATCTGTGAATACTAAGTTATGAGATTTATTTGATTTAGGTGGACTTCCTAATTCACTTAGACTTATGTACTCATTGGTCATTAGAATGTTTCATAGCATATTAGGCTCAGTCTGGCACTTAGTAATTTTAGAACATTTTACTAGGGTAATGGATACTATTTCTATTTCAGCCCTGTCTTTTCTCCCATTCATTATGATTGCATATGTCATAATCTGTCTGATGGTGCATTTTCCATAGTGTCCTCCACCATGGTACCTAGCAGCTTCCACACAGTGACCACACAGTAAAACCTTTGTGTTGTAATACAAAAAAATTAAAACCTCCTAGTTCACTTCAACTCATATAATGTATTACTAGCACGTCATGGAAAACAAATCACTTTTTGTGTTAACTTCACTAGTGCAATTAAAATTTTATGAGGTGATTTGCACAAATATGGAATATTTGCTTTGTGACAGAACTGGCTTCAAAAGATCCCAAACCAACAAATAAACCTTGTTTCCCAAGCACCTGCTGAGTACTCATTTTAAGTTTCAGGAAGCTTAGAAATATTGCAGAGGTTAAGAACAAGTGATTATTCATCTAAAATTTAACAGAAAGTGAGTTCTTCATCATTTGATATCATTTTCTTACTAATACTTTCTTATTCATTCCACCAGGAAACAGAAAAAAACCTAGCAAAACAAACACATTTCCTTAATCAGTCTTCTCTCTTAAAAAGTGCAACTTAACTTGGTAAAATTGCCAGATACAGCAAAAATTGTGAAAATAATCTGGAGTTTAAAGAGTATAACCTGTGTAAACAAAACTATGTGAGGAAAAAAAAACCAAAGTTAATTCTCAAACAAGACGCAATATTTAAAACAGCATATAGAAATCACAAATGTAATATGATAAACTGAAGTTTACACTTTGATGGACATTAGTTGAACACAAATCAAGTAAAAAAAACCCCTAAAACTAGAAAAAGAGGATCAGATCTCAAATAATTAATTAAAAAACATGAAAGAGAACCCAGATCAAATCCCAAAGCAATCTATTTCTAATTAATTCAATCAGACATGTTCATGATGAACGAAACATTGATTTCATTGCTCTAGGGCAGTGAAGGCTTAATTTCATATCCAGTGAAGTTAGTGAAATCTTTATTATTAGCATAAGTAAAGAACCAAGAATTTAGTTTACATGGATAAACTGCATAAACCTTTTTTCTTACAGAGGGACTCAAAACCTAGTCTCTTTAACATTGTATAGGAAAATTAAGTCCTGGCAGACAAGGTTGAAAACAATATAGAGAAGTGGGCCCATGTGAACCTCATGAAGTTCAACAAGGCCAAGGGCAAGGTCCTGCACCTGGGTCAGGGCAATCCCAAGTACAAATACAGGCTGGGTGGAGAATGGATTGAGAGCAGCTCTGAGAAGAAGGACTTTGGGGTATCAGTGGATGAAAAAAAAAAAAAAAAAAAAAAAAAAAACCACACCCAAAAAACAAAACACAACTGAATATGAGTCAGCAATGTGTGCTTGCAGCCCAGAAAACCAATCACATTCTGGACTGCATCAAAAGAAGCGTGATTGTCCCCTCTACTCTACGCTGCTCTGATGAGACCCCACCTGCAGGATTGCATCCAGCTCTGGGGCCCCCAACACAAGAAGGACATGGACCTGTTGGAGTGAGTCCAGAGGAAGGCCACAAAGATGATCAGGGGGCTAGAGCATCTCTCCTATGAGGACAGGCTGAGAGAGTTGGAGTTGCTCAGCCTGGAGAAAAGAAGTCTCCGGGGAGACCTTATAGCAGCCTTCCAGTACCTAAAGGGGGCCTACAGGAAAGATGGGAGAGACTCTTTATCAGGGCATGTAGTCATGGGACAAGGGATAATGGTTTTACACAGAAAGAGGGTAGATTTAGATTAGATGTAGGGAAGAAATTCTCCGCTTTGAGGGCAGTGAGGCACTGGAACAGGTTTCCCAGAGAAGTTGTGGATGCCCCATTCCTGGAAGCGTTCAAGGCCGGGTTGGATGGGGCTTTGAGCATCCTGGTCTGGTGGAAGGTGTCCCTGCCCATGACAGGGGGGTTGAAGCTAGATGGTCTTTGAGGTTCCTTCAAACCCAAACCATTCTGTGATTCTATGTTTCTATAGTATGCACAGAGGGAAATCTCACAACATGCCTACGGGTTAACAGCAGGATACATTACCTGACAGTGTCTAAAACTCTGCAATTCTATATTGGGCATGTCATTAAGGGATCTAAAATATTACTCCATCCATTTGCAACATATGACATCTGACATATCTTTCAGATATATATATATGCATTTTATTTCAGGATTTTTCCAGCCAGGGTTTCTTTTTTTATGCATACATAGAGCAGAGGCTAATGGTAACACAAACTCTCCTCTTTTCTGTGAAAAAAAAACCACCAAAACAAAACAACAACAGAAAAACCCACAAAGGTTAGAAAGGTTAGAGCACTCGCCCAAGTCAGAGCACCAAGATTTCTATTAAACTATAACTGGGCAAAAGGTATAAAAAAGTTCAGGGAAATAAAGTGTCCAGTTGGAAGGTGGAGGAGCAGTGTTCCCAATGAAATAGTCCCCCATTCCCCAGGCATCTACACCTCATTTTTGCACAGTGGACAACTTTGTCAGGACAAAAGTACCCTCCAGTCATCTTAAAGTCTGGTGGCTAAGGTATGATCTTTGCTCACACTGAATTTGAACCTGGATCTCCTTCTCCCTGCATGAGTCTTCATCAAAAAAACCTCCAGAAGACAAGGAAGTGAAAAATAAGAGGAGCATCGCTATTGTCTAAGGCTGCTCTTTATTTATTTGTTCATTTAAAAAGAAAAAAGAAAAGAAAAAAGAAAGAAAAGGTAAATGCACGATGATGGGGTAATTGTACTGTGAGATGAAATATGATTCAGCAAGGATCCAGTTGTGACTCAGCATTTTCTCCTCAGATGAAAAAGGGCTGCTTGTTCAAGAAACAAACTCTGACCAAGAAGCCAAATGTGTCCTCCAGAGAACTTAGATTGATGGAGACCCAGAGTGTATGTCGTGTCATTGGTGGGAACTAGGGAAAGGGTCTACAAGAGGCACAGTCACTCACGGAGGTAGGTCCAGACCCCTCAGATTGCTGTTGTCCATGGTGATGTCAGTGTACCTGGGTAGAGATGGGATTTAGGCAGAGCAATGCCTAATTCTGCTGACAATTACATTTAGAAATATGTATTAAGTTGCTACACTGAATCCCAGGCATCTGGGAAAAAAAATGCTAAAACAGAAAGAATGTCTTTCCTGCAAAACCTGTTTTAGTATGTAGCTTATTTTCCTTAGTTGAAGTCCTGTAGGTTTATTTCCCTATAAAGCAGCTAAAACCCTGTATACTCCTAAAAAATGTTTCTTTCTTATGGTGATTGCTCCACTTTGTACTCCCACATAGTTTTACTCACTTCTGTTTCTCTTCCTTTGCTAAGAGTAAACTGGATTAGGCTGAAAATAAGCCCTCCTTCCACATGTCCACATGTCCACATGACAACATCCTTAGAAGGACAAATAATTATGGTGATGGCTTCTTAAATTCTCCATTCTGTGTAAAAAAAGCACTCAATTAAAAAAGAGGTTGAAAAGACTGAGTTTACTAAATCTCCAAAAGAAATGACTGAATAAGATAATAAGTGAATATTTTCCTATATGAAAAGATTTTTTATATTGGCAAGATCATAATTAAGTTTTGTCTGTATCCTGTGGGAATAGAAAAAGAAATAACCACCCAGGTGAAAACAGTTGTGTACTTTAAGATGAAGGATACTTGCTTAAATAAACAAGAAAACAAAATTTTCTAATACCAGAAACAGGCAAAGTTCCTGGAACAAAATTTCCATAACAAGAGTTACTAAGAATAAATCAGAGAAAGATGCCTACAAAAGATGTGTGTCTCTTCCTTCAACACACCAAACTGATGAGATGAACTCTTCAGATTCAACAGCCTTTGTTTCTGTGTTTCTGTGATATAGTGACCACTGATATTATTGTTTTTCATATTGCTCTGATGCTCAAATATCATTTCAGTAATTGTAATGTTCTGTTCTTCATTGCTTTTCCTGAGCTTAGCATTTTTTGTTGAATATGTGTGGTTAAGGAGTTATAACAGTGGAACAGTGCATAATTTTATTATCACAAATTGTGCATAATTGAATAAAAGTCTGAAATTCATAGTGGTAATTAATTACTCCCTGACTACTTTCTGCTTGCTTTTTAATGATAATTTATTTTTGTACATTTATTTACAAGAGAAAAGATATAATGGGTGACTACTTCAGAGTGTTTCTTTCCCTTTTCCTCCCCTTAAAGGGACTTCATCTAACTTCCATGGAAATCAGATGAAAGAATACTTTAAATTTCAGTGGCTGGCATGTAAATCTCTTCATTATATATATATATATATATTCACAACATAGAAGAAAAAAATTATAAACTATGAAATCTTTTGTTCTTCTGTAAGAAACATCTTCCACCAGATGGCCTCTAAGCACAACTGCAAGGATTAGTGAATTCAAGCATTTATAATTTATGTGAAAAATAAATATGTTACTACTCAATTCTTTTAATAAGAAGGGTAAACTGAGTCACTGGAAAATAAACTTCCATATTTTTGAGCCCAGCTATTCCATTTTGGCTTGAGTGATACCATGTAAGAGTCCTTAATAGTATGACCAGAGTGCACTCATCTCCAAAAGAAGTCAGCAGGAAATGGAGCTGGGCACAACTGAAAAACAAGCCTACCAATCTCAGTCTTAAAATGGAGCAGCATCAGATGAAAGAATACTTTTTAAAGGTGATAGTTCATGTGAACTGCCTGTGAACAGAACAGATTCGTTCTGTGCTGTTAAGATGGTTATACCACTACAGAGGTATATTGAGCCTCCAACTGGAACTACTATTACGGCAGACACAAAAGCTAAATTTAGCCCATTCTAACTGGAGGCAGTTGACTGAAAAACAAAAGGTAGAATCGTAGTTGGTGTCATTGTTTTCCTGTCACTGTAGAGAAAGAAGCCTCCAAAAATCAAATTAACTTCATATTTTATTTGTTTCTTGAGGTGTATCTCTATTGACTAGCAAAGAAGAGAAATGAAACTCCAAGCCTATAAACCTCATTTACATGTCTTGAATTAAATAGGATCTATCAAGGGAAAGACTCAAAAGGTATAACTCAAGGGACAGTTAAATACAATAAATAGGAGATAATTGTCAGATACTGATCAGCATAATAAAAATATTCACAGGCTTTGTGACAGCGGGAAAAATTCAGTCATACAATCCGTTTTAAATTCCAAAACATTTATTTGTCTATTTTAGATATTTTCTGTGATATAACACAGCGTAAATCAATGTAACTTTTCCAATTCCTGTAAAGTTCTGTTAACCCTAATTTATGTCAGCTGAATGACAGAGTAACTATTTTAATAAAGCCCAAAGTAAATGCCCACATTCCAATAATTTTGGTCAATGTAATTCAGAATGATGTTTTCTTTGCTTAGATACACATCCTTAAATTTTTCTTTGCAATTCAGGTTCAAACTCAGAGTTTAGATACAAATGTCAGTTGAACCTGAATAGCTTTCAAATCAACACTAGGGGTGGGATTCATTCTCTTTAGATTTAAATAGGCAAAAAGTCAAGATCTCAGGAAAAGCCAAACACTTGTCCCTCTCTGCTGAGAATAGAGAGAGCACAATTCTGCCAAATTTTGACAAAAACCTATCTAAAAATAAGAGCTTGAAACTGATGGGATAAATCCTACCCACCGAGGGGGAATCAGCTGCAAGAATTGACAGTGTAGACATGTGTATCTAAGCTCACTATCTAAATTCATAATATAGTCAAGGAAGAAAATTGGCACTTCAAATATTTGTTCTATTTCATTGTATAATAAACAACTAGAGCAGGGTAGTTGACTTGCTCCCTAAAAATGCCAGGTTTTGTCCAATGTCTAGTGGAGCTCGATTCAGATGTGATAGCCAGGTAGCTAGTTAGATGTCTACATTACAGATGTCTGCATTGGTCAGATGAATCCTATTAATTCTTTGTAGTTCTGGAGCTATTAAATGATAATCAACTGACTGTGATTTTCAGATCTGACTCAGACACTAAATCAGAACATTTTCTGTTTTCCAGCTTTATTGCAGAAGTTTTACTAAAGTCTAGTCATTCCTTTGTTGTAGCACCATTTCACAGTTCCATAATAACCAGATGTTATTAGATGTTAGAAGCACCTACAGGTGAAATCATGGATTCACATGGAAGAAGGAAAACATGTTTCCCTGAATTTCAGAAGAATTTGAAATGATAGGAAGTTATGTTACCACATTTTCAAACAGGAGACAAAGTGGGGGCTTCTGTAAATACAGTTCAGAACATTTTAACCATGATACACCTGCGCTCTAACTGAACCACAGTATGTTTAAAAACTCTTGTAAGTACAGGAACAGTTGAAGAGTTTATTTATATTTAGCGAACAAAAGCAGCATTAGTTAATAACTGACATTTTGGGAATTGGAATTTACAGGGAGGAAAATAGGTTTCACATATTCCATTTCAGGAAAAGATACCTGATTTCATTTCACACTAAGTTAACGTGATCAGTCCTTAATATTGAATAACTACTTAGTAATTTTTAGTGTTTTTTGTAAACACTAGAGTCTGGAATTTTGGTCTAACACACTAAACTATAAAATTTGCTTACATTTAAACAAAAATATAATGTATGAAATTTACATAAGCTTTCATTTTCCAAGATGCTTACCATCTAGTAATTTAGGACACATTTCTAAAAGACCTTAGAGTTCATTCAATTACATATGAGGTTACTGGAATTTTTAGAGACTTTTGTATGTTGTAAATCCGAGCCTGACAAAAGAAGCAACTACTGAGAGCAGTGCTGAATCTCTGCACAAAAAATGAAGTGGCTAAGATGGAACTGGAGTATTTTCAAACATAGGTAAGCAATTAATGAATCTAGTAAGTGATGGGGGTCAAGTTAGCGAAAAAATATATTTTAAATTGAGAAAGTAAACAAACAACAAACAAACCAATCCCTCCTATCCTACATCTCTATGACTGTCCTTTTATAGTCTCTGGGCTTTGAATATCCACAAATCTCCATGTCAGTTTAAATAGCACATAAAAAATAGAAGTAGTTTAATATTCCAAAGAGGCATGTAGACCAGTTTTGTATGGGGATATATTTTATTAAAACTGCCGACATGAAGATGCATTTCTAACAATGTTTAAATTAAGCTGCATTCACCCTAACAAAGAGTGAGATAGTATACTAAATTTTATTTATCTCTTTTTAATCTTTCTTGGAGATATCTATCGTGAATGCTGATGACAGCCCAGAGGTGTCTGTCAATGTTAAACTCACCCAGTACGTGGCTTCACCTTCCAGAGTAGATTCTCTCCTAAGCAGTTATCATGCCACCAGGTTTGTCCATGCGGACTATCTCGGATGATCTGCAAGGCAGCTCAAGGTTAGGTTCATTGTATCTATCTGAAGGAGATATATCTAGCACGCACAGCTAGTATTCCTCTTTAGTGATCACAGGTGGATAGCTCCATCGGATGACTCTTTCCATTCTAAAATAAAGTTATAAGATAAATTTAATTACTTGCTCTCTGGAGGTGCATTTCATTCAGTGCAGAGGGAGCCAATATAGTTGATTCAGTTAAACACCTATTTTTCAGTTGCCTAAGACTCTTTTAAATAATTCCTACTTTTGGGATATTAAATCCCAAACCAGTACATTCTACTTTTGACAATGTGAATTAACTGCCCAAATTTCTTGGGATTTGTAATGATAGGCCAAACCCCAAGTTTTATACTCTGAAGCAGCAGATGATGAGTCTTCTTAACTCTTTCTGATTTCAGACAGATCTGAATATTACCAGTAAAAAGCATTAAAGTGTCCAGAAGAAAACACAGAGAGAGCTGGTAATGTGTCTCCTAAAGCAAAAATATAGAATCTCTAATGGTGGCATCACACGTTGAAACCAGTGGTTCAAGACCATATGGAACCAGACGAAAAAAAGAACACTTCAGAGACTCCCCTGATCGTTTTTGACCTTTCACTATGGCTCTGTCCTAATGAGTTTGCAAGGTAAGTTTAAAGTCTAGCTGAAGGGGTCTAAGAAACAGGAAGAACAAATGACAGTGTTGAAAAGGATCTGCTATCTTGACCAGGAGCAAAGGAGTTTGCAGCTGTGCTAATTTGGCACATTTCTCTTTTTTTGATAGGTGGTGGTTTGTAAGTTCCAGGGTAGTCTGTGTGGGGATTATGTGTAACATTTGCAGCCTGTTTCCTGGTAACTGAAGCCCTTGACAGACATTCACTTCAGGATCTGTTAAGCTAAAAGAGATTACTGTCTTTACCCCTTCTTCACTACCTTTCCCCTTCATATTACCAACCCTTTCCCTTAGCCTTCAAAAACTTCTGTGAGCAGTACCTGATTAAATTCAGGCAAAATTACCTAAGTTAACTGCAATAGTTTGTTAGTCTCAAAAAAACTGGTAATTTTAGCAATGAATTAGCACTTAAATAAAGTAGTCTGTAGATTTTGGCAGGATGTAGTCTCGATCTGCTGAGCAGTAATGAGCGGTCAAGAATTACAGCCTTTTCTTATGTCACAACTTTATCCAGAAAAGGGCAGCTGTCTTACACCTGAATACTCTTAGCAACTTAACAGAGTAAGTAAAAGTTGCAGGCAATATGAATATCTTCTCAGTATATTCTTATCTCGGTTTCAGTTGTACTATTAAGAAACAACATACTACTAATAAAAACCATATATATATATAAAAAATATATTCTATTAAGAAATTTTATAATCACAGGGGGACAGGGATGGGGAGGAAAAAAAAAAGTAAAAAAAAAAACAACCACTGGTGATTAGAAGTAGTAATGTATAAGCAGTGACCTAAATGTAAGTCTTATACTGACTCTTTCCTTGAGGTGCAATGTATTTCACTCACCATAGGTGTCTTATTGCTATTTAAGATGCCACAAGGCATTTATAGTGTCTTCATGGAGCTAACTGATAGCTAGCCATGTGTGCTTAAGACTAAAAATTCCTTTTTTATATTATTGTGAAAGTCTAGTTTTGTTGAAGGTAGGTCTCTTAAAGCGCTGTTGGTTGCCAGCTTATGCTAGTGGTTCGACAGGACCAATGAACAAGCGATGGCACGACCCTTTTGGCACCATAGCTAATGCATTATGTGTGTGGGATAGCCTACAAATGGGGGCTTTCTTTCACTGGGAGCGTAGCTAGAATAGTCAGGAGTGACCAGACTGAATTTAGATTAAAATTGCATAAAAGTAAAAATCTGTATGATGCAGACTAAATAGCTCTAACACACACAGTGGAACAAACTTTCCCACTTTCCCCGAGTTGCTCATATATCTGTGGTACAAAACTGGGAACCAGACTTGACTGTCTCACTTCTGAGAAAAGAGAGGTATAAATGGAATCACTGTAATGTCGATGTTGGGCTAATTTATGTGACTGGAATTGCCAGCTCTGTTTATTATGTGTTTAGCAATGACAGAGAGTGTTGAACAAGTGAAAAGTAGGGGTGAAGAGGAGAAGAAAAAGTGGCACTCAGTAGTAGCAATGTCAGTACCAGTTTTAGGGTTGATAGGTACAGGGACTTCAATGTTAAAAGACCAAAGGGCTAAATAACAAAGAATGGAAATGGAGTCTATTCCAGATTCCTAAATTAAAGCAGAGAACAGAGGATTTACTTTTTAATATCTGCATGTAAGTGAAAGAAAAACTGTGCTACTAAGTAGGATTTCAATTGTGGAGACATATTAAAGGTCTTACACAGGCAATAGTTAGTCATTAGAATTCTTGAATAAATGCATATATGGGTGGGTTCATTTTTCTTTTTTTCCCTCACACTAGAGGCATCACGCTTAACACAAGCTAGCTCTATTTTGAACCTCATTATATGGATAACGATGAATTAATTGCTGGATTAGTATCTGGCTGTTGCTTAGAGACCGGTGATTATAACCTGCTTATATTTAATATAAGCAGATAAAAGATAGTCCCAACCACTTTTATTTCGTTTCATTGATTGTAAGATGGTCCTGACCACTACTTACTAGGAAACTACCAGCTTCCAAGCTGATGATTAGCTTGTCTGTATGAATTATATATGGCATTTCAGCAAGCTGTTTCCAAGCTAAGGAGAAATAAATGGGAAATGGAAGACAAAAACAAAAAAAGGAAGCAACAGTATCTTTGAAAAATGGAGCTTTATGAAAAGAATTTCTGATATTATTTTGCTATTTACTTGAGAAGTAATGATTCCATATTTGTAAAGAATTTTTTGTCTAGCACTTAAACTGTCGTAGTTGAAAAATGAAGGCAATAATTGGAAAATAAAAATCAATATATATATATATAAAGGAAGAAAAGAGACACAGATAATAATTGATAGAAATTAGAAGTTATTATGAGTACAATATGATAAGAAAAGCCAAACACATAAAGGAAAATTAATGGCTCAAATAAACAATGAAGAAGACTATGCATATGAGAAACAAGTTCTGAGGATAAGTCTACTAGTTACAGGTGATATTATAAATAATTGTTAAGAAAACCCAGAAGTTTTCTTCTGTATTTAGGAAAAAAAACCCTGTTATTGCACCACATAGCTAGTTTTGAATTACTGGTAATTGAAGAAGTCACTATTTCTTTTCATTAAAACATGAGGCCTCCAAAATCATGCCCAAGCAACTTACAGAGTTTGTTGAGCAGATATCTGGATATAGTTACTTATTAAGGGATATAATAATAGAACATTACAAAAGCTTGGAGAATAGAAACATTTGCCCAGTATTGAAAACAACAACAGAAAAAGAGTATGTGGGCAGACTTAAGCCTGTTTAAGTAAGGAAAACTATCACTCAAGTTTCATGTTATGGACAATTAAATGACAGGAATGTAATTAGTAAGTACAAACAGCCTTCTGGAATATTGGTTTTATGAAAAAACTACTGCGATGATGCTGGTTGATACAGGTAATGGCTCCTGGCTGTTGGAGCCGGCTGGGACTGGCTGGAACCGGCTGTGTCCGGCACGGGGCAGCCCCGGCCTTCCCTCACACAGGCCTCTGCTGCCGGCGCCTGGGCACGGACACCCCGCACCCTGGCGTCTCTCAGTATCTGTGTCCATTTTGCTCTGACGGCACCCGTGGGTCCATGGTGCAGCCCCTGGGACGAGTGCAGGCGTGTGAGCTCTGGTGAGTGTGGAGGCAGACCTGGGAGCCGGGATGGGGGGGGGGTGTGTCTCAGGGTGAGGCCCCTGGAGGACCCGGCTACCTGACAGAGCGAGTGGTCCAGGAGAGCTCCTGGAGAGACTGGACCTTTTCGGGAAGTGGACGGAGAGACCCATTGGTGCGTGTGTTTGTGTCTGTGCAGGAGGCACCGAGGGGGGATGAGGATCCAGGACCAGCTACAAGATGGACTGTGTGTGTAAGCCCAGTTACTGGAGGGACCCGGTGTGGGGGTGCTTTGCTGTGCACACAGGGGATCCGTAGCAGCAGCTGGAGTGAGGCTGCAGGCTTTTGTGCTCGAATGCCCAGGTGCCAGCAGCTGTGAGGACCGGGACCCAAGGGCAGCTAGTGGGAAGACTGAGTGTCCGAGACTAGGTGTTGTAGGGACCCACACTGTACGTGTGTATCTCTACTCTTCGCGAATATACCTCCATCCTGATCAGACAGGGAGAAGGACAAGATGAGGCCATGGGTCTCTGCTCCAGCGGGGTCTCTCCAGGGCTGCAGGGGATCCCTGCTGCCGGCCTGCACCGCCTCCCGCCCTTCTCCTCCTCCTCCTCCTCCTCCTCCTCCTCTCACCTTTGTGTTTGCAGGATTGGTTCTCACACATTTTCTCCTTCCTCCTCACTGTGCCTGTGCGGTGTTTTACTCTTCCTAAGCATGTTTTCCTAGAGGCTCCAACAGATGTGGAAGAGAGGTAAAATCCCTCTTTTACCTGAAAGGCAGATGTACCTGCTAAAGTCACCTAGGGGTTTGCAAAGGAACATTCTCCACAATAAGCTGGTGACAGAGGTTGCAGGGATGTTGAAGTAAAAGGCTTAGTTATGGTATTGGACACTGGAATAAGAAAACTATATCTTCATCTCTGAAGTTTGGTTGGTTTGGGGGTTTTTTTTTTGATTCTGTAAAGGACCGGGGAACTGGTTAAGCTCAGAAGAGTATGCGTATGTCTGGAGGTCAGGTTTTCAAAAAAAATACAAAGTATAAGTCAGAAGTGTGAAAAATTAGAAAATGCCTCGCTTTAAGCTGGAAAAACAAAAGAAGATTGAAAGTTAACTTACTTATAGTGTGGAGGTATCTTCATGGACAGAAAATCACAAGCAGTAGAGACCACCTCCCTGTAGCGGAGAAAGTCATAACAAGGACCAAAAATTAGAAGCCGAAGCCAGAAAAATATTCACCAAGGAGTAGGTTGACTTCTTAACAGAAAAGTTAACTACTCCGGTTAACTGTCCGGTTAACTATTGGGACAAGCTACTAAAGCAAAGGAGATAATTTCCATGGCTTTCTGTCTGCAAATGAAAAATGGTCTGACTTTCTGAAGTATTTCCCTTAACCAAGCTCAAATTATTGGTCCAGGGGGTGAAATACGTGCAATCTAAGAGCACCTTTTTGCTTTAACGAATGAATCATCTTTCAGTTAAAAAAAAAATCATCAAAATTATATTTTTCATGGAAAACTTTTACTTTCCTCAAAAATGATTGAATTATTCATATGCAAACAATGAAGTTAAACCTGAAAAAAGTAGGTGTAATTGAGATTTGAATCAGCTTTCTGAGGAAGTCAGTATCTTTGTCCTTCACTGTAAATAGCTTCAGTTAATCTGATTTGCTCTTAGAGTTTCAAAAGAGGTTTTTAGCTGACACTATTCTTTTCTGTTCCTCTTGAACTTCTCTACTTTTGATTGCTTCTGAGACCCACGGGCCTTGTCAGATCACCTTATATGCTGGAGCTGTGTTGCTATTATGCTAGTTAAGGGAATTATTGATGTTTTTTAACAGCACCCTCAGAAACAAATATATCACCGACAGCTGTAAGCTAGTGGCTGTTCTGAGGCTGGCCTGTGACATCAATCTGCCATACGGTCCCAGTCTGTGTATATCTACAACACAACTCTCAGGTTTTAGCATAAGTAGATTCTTCCATCGCTGGACTTATGAGTCTGCCTTCTCGCTGCAGTTAATCATTTAATGTAGGAAAATATGGTAACAGCTGGTGCCATAATACTGTTAAGTGATGTAAGAAATGTGTAAAAAATCCACCTGCCCCACTCCTTTATTCCCAATCCCACCTTCACCCCTTCCCTCCCGACTCGCGTCCCCCCAAGGGGCGGCGCAGGGGCTGGGGCCGGGGGTTGCGGTGGGTCCCCCCCAGCCCCTCTCGGCCGCTCCTCCCTCCTCACACGTCTCCCTGCTCCAGCGCGGGCCCTTCCCCGGGCTGCAGTCCTTCAGGGACAACCTGCTCCCGCCCGGGCTCTCCACGGCCGCAGCTCCTGCAGGAAATATCCCCCTGCTGCGGCCCCTGTGGGGCCCTCCCCGGGCTGCAGGGTGGGTCTCTGCTCCAGCGGGGTCTCTCCAGGGCTGCAGGGGATCCCTGCTGCCGGCCTGCAACGCCTCCCGCCCTCTGCCTCCTCTTCCTCCTCCTCCTCCTCCTCCTCTGCCTGTGCGGCCTTCGGCCCTTTCTGGAACCTGTTTTCCCCCATCTTGGCTGAGGGGCTCAGCTGTGTCCTGCGGTGGGGCCGTTGGAGCCGGCTGGGACCGGCTGGAACCGGCTGTGTCCGGCATGAGGCAGACTCCTCTGCCAGACACAGCCTCACAGAGGTCACCCTGTAGAGCCCTCCTGCCAACAACTTGACATGGACACTCAGTACAATGGTCCATTGATTTTTTTGTTTTGGTTTTTTTTTTTTTTTATTCTAGTACAGAAAAACTTGAATGAATTCATGGCTGGAAATTGAAGGTATGCAAATCAAAAATAGAAATCCAGATCTAAACTGTTAATGCTAAAAGATGATTAAATTCCAGAATGAACTGCCAGTGTTGATTTTCCACCTGTTGATGCCTTCAAGGATGAGAGGATAAATGGCTGGAAGTTAACTAAAGCTTCCCTTAGTCTAATACTAATTGTTAGACTCTGCCCATGTGGCAGTGAAAGTTACTGTCCTGTGTGGAGAGAGATTAAATTAAAAAATCATGTTCTTTTTTTTGGTTTTCTAATGCTTGAATCTGCAAGAAATGAAACGAAACCTTCTTTTGGTTTTTTTCTTTTAACTTTAGTAAAACAGTGAGGGGAAGTATATTAATCACCATGGAATGATAAAGGTACTAAAAGACTGGGAAAAAATGTAAGTACTGTTATGAGAGGGCAGGCCAAGCTGCCTGCCTGTATCTTTGGCTTTCTCTCATGCTCCCTTTTTCTTGTGTGTGTCCCTATGCTTCTGTGTCTTGTTTTGATAGATGAAAGTTCAAGCAGTGAAACACGCTGTCAGACTAAAACCATTTGTCACTGAAAGCTAGCTCTGGTCTGCCTATAGATATCGGGCCTGAGTCATGTCTTTTCTTTTGATAGGAATGTCAGTGCTATTTGTCACAGACTTGTTTATCTGCCAGATCAGACTGCCATTTTGCTACCCTGGGTCAGTGCATAGGAGAAGCAGCTCACCTCCAGTAACACTGTCAAATTACCCTCAGCATAAAGATGCCAAAGCTGGTGCCTTTGTAATTTTTAACTTAAGTAAGACAGGGTCAGGAAAAGTACTTTGGCAAGTCCTACGGGGCCATACAGAATGCCAAAGCAGCTCACCTGTTAAAAATCCATGGAATAAACATTAGTGCATTTAAAATGGTTTCAATCTTTGTTTCAAAGAAGAGATATCAGAAATGACCATTTTGATCTTTCTTGTATTTTTATGTCTTGGCATATCCAGTGATCAGTGCATACTTTGGCTACTAAACAGTGGCTCTTTGGGCTGAAAA
The DNA here is from genome assembly GCF_929443795.1 of Astur gentilis. Classification (NCBI taxonomy): domain Eukaryota; kingdom Metazoa; phylum Chordata; class Aves; order Accipitriformes; family Accipitridae; genus Astur; species Astur gentilis. The sequence goes on along the minus strand of NC_064881.1, from coordinate 48,174,035 downwards.
TTAATCCTTTCTTTAATCTTCATGCTAGCAGAGAACTGAATTGCAAATGTAGCCATAAATGATTGGACCTAGTCCCATTATTGGGTTTACAAACATTAATGCAGGGATTTTTAATCTAAAGATTGAAGGATTTAAGGAAGGATTTATGTAGTTCTCTTGTTCTCCAGAATCTTTTGTTGCATTTCAAACATGAATTACACAGACAAGGGCAGAAGACATCAGAAACATACTGCAAAATACTACTACAAAGGCTGCATTTGAACTGGAAAGGCAGATTACTATGCTAATACAAGAAGACAGGGGTAAAGAGTAGATAAATATTTCAAATCCATGAGATTGTTCTTGATAAGTGCTATTATCACTAAAGATTAATTTAATTTGTAAACATACTGTAGCAGCTACTCATACATTCCAACGTTTCCCAAATAGCTGGTGGTTTGAATGGCAATATAGTATGAAGATGAGAAATGATGAGTTTTGAATAGTATGAGTGAAGTGGAAAAAAAACCAAAATGGCATTTCATCCCTTCTTACACAAGTGTATGTCAATTTTGGTATCGGATTTGAACTAGTAATATTTTAAAGTTCTAAAGGCTTGGTATTTTCCTTTCAATACCCTTTGCTTTCAGACTCCCATAGACTTTTAGGCCCACTCTGCTCTTCTCTTCCTCCTGAGTTACTAACACACACAAGTGGGAGAGGCAGGAGGTATGATATTTGAGCTATCTGAAAGATCAGGTGGATAGCTCAGATATTCCTTTCCTACTGGCCCAGAATCTTCTTTCTGTGCATTGATGGAAAAGATATAACAGAACATCAAAGTGTTGCTATTTCAGTTCTCTATGTTATGGTCTTAGTGTTCCCAGCAAGACTGAAGGAATAGAGTGCAATCTGTGGGAAATAAAGCCCATGTGAGCAACCTGTAACTCTGAAAGGTCTAGGAGTACCTTCGTTCACACGCAGTGAAGTCAGTCTGACTGCATGAGCGTAACTCAAGGCAGAATTTTCCATAGCTCTTAGGAGATTTGTCTCAGCTTAGCAACTGAGCCTTTTGAGGTTTCATTGCTCATTCTTGCCAGCCACATCATAAAGATATGTAGGTGTTTCCTTAATTTTCTTGCAGTCAGATGAATTTCTTTCAGGTGTGTCTTGCTAATAGAACACTGAATGTTTCTATCCTTACTATTTATTTAAATCTCTGTTCTTATTCTCTTCCCTAACATATTGCCCACCCCCAACCCCCCAACTGTTAGCAATACAGCACAAAAACATAAGATTTATGAACTTGTAAATTAGCATGAACAAGTAACAACATATCCCTTTTCTTATCCAGTATATTAACTGACTTAAGTTTAAGCACTTCTTTTCACATGATTCAGAATTCAGCCTCATCCCTTACTGTAAACATAAAACAAACAAACCAACCTGCCAGTGAGATTCATTACAGAGGGTAAAAAATGCTGAAAATCCCAGAATAATTTTCTACTTATTCATATGATAACTTCTGATGGAGAAATTTATGTTCCACTTTCATTGCACAGGTATTGAATGAGGTAAAGGAGGAACAAAGGACTTGGGCTGTGTATACTCCATAGTGATTTGGGGTATTCAGCAATGGAGAGGAATTCCTCTGACCCAGATTTCCACCTTCAGCCTCAGGAAATTTCCAAATGCAACCAAGAAAATACATTCCCAGTAAAGTTTTCTTTGGGATTAATCAACATTTTCTGATAAATGGGGAAAAAACCCAGCAGCAAGAAAACAATTTGCTGAAAAGACTTTCTTAGTAAACATTTATGCACAGGGCTAAAATCCTGATGACTTTTCTTGCAGGGGAACATGGAAGTGCCAAATGGACTTTTCAAGAAATTCATTGCTCATTATGTATTTAGTGCAAGGCAGAGCTTGCATGAGAATTGAACCTCTAGGAGGGATTGCCAAAAAGAGTGGTAACAGACTTTCAGGAGGTCCCAGTCTTATTCTGGAGAGATTAGACAAAGTTACCTTAAAATTCTGTGTTGAGCCTAGTGCAGTTTGGAAGTGAAAAAGAGTTATATGGTGCCTTTTTCATTCACACTGTGAAATCACACTGTGAAATCATGTGGTAGTCCTGATTCAAAATATGAAGTTTCCATACCAGAAAAGCTAGCACACTGAGTACCCCTGCAGTCAGTCAAAGAGGAAGGACAATAAATTAAATCAATAAATTTTTACTTACTGGTGTTGATAACACAGACACCACATAAAACAATTTAAAGGTATTTTGCTGGGGAAGCCATAGAATCCACTTTAAGAAACGCTTTTTTCATTAACAGTAAAGATACTCCATTAGAGGATGTGATGGGTTGACCCTGGCTGAACACCAGGTGCCCACCAAAAGCCATTCTATCACTCCCCCATCCTCAGCTGGACAGGGGAGAGAAAAATATAACAAAAAGCTTGCAGGTCGAGATAAGGACAGGAGAGATCATTCACTAATTACCGTCACGGGCAAAACAGACTCAATTTGGGAAAATTAACTCAATTTATTACAAATCACCAGAGTAAGGTAATGAGAAATAAAACAAAATCTCAGAACACCTTCCACCACCCTTCCCTTCTTCCCAGGCACAACTTCACTCCCGGATTTCACCACCAAGCCCCGCCAGCGGCACAGGGGGACAGGGATGGGGTTTATGGTCATCACACGTTATTTTCTGCCGCTTCACCTCCTCAGGACGAGGGCTGATCACACTCTTACCCTGCTCCAGCGTGGGGTCCCACCCACGGGAGACAGTCCTCCACGAACTCCTCCAAGGTGGGCCATTCCCACGGGCTGCAATTCTTCATGAACTGCTCCAGCATGGGTCCATTCCACAGCGTGCAGTCCTTCAGGAGCACACTGCTCCAGCGTGAGTCCCCCACGGGGTCACAAGTCCTGCCAGAAAACCTGCTCTGTGGGTTCCTCTCTCCACAGATCTGCAGGTCCCGCCAGGAACCTGCTCCAGCGTGGGGTTCCCACGGGGTCACAGCCTCCTTCGGGAACCCACCTGCTCCGGCGTGGGGTCCTCCACGGGCTACAGGTGGAGATCTGCTCCACCGTGGACCTCCCTGGGCTGCAGGGGGACAGCCTGCCTCACCAGGGTCTTCACCACGGGCTGCAGGGGAATCTTCGCTCTGGCGCCTGGAGCATCTCCTCCCCCTCCTTCTGCACTGACCTTGGTGTCCGCAGGCTTGTTTCTCTTACATGTTCTCACTCCTCACTCCAGCGGCTGTTTCTCTCTATCCCCACCTTTTTTTTTTTTTCCTTCTTAAAAATGTTATCACAGAGGTGTTACCACTATCACTGATTGGCTCGGCCTTGGCCGGCAGCGGGTCCGTCTTAGAGCTGGCTGGTATGGGCTCGCTCTCTCTCAAACACAGGGAAAGCTTCCAGCAGCTTCTTACAGAAGCCACCCCTGTAACCCCCCCCCCGCTACCAAAACCTTGCCACACAAAACCAATACAGAGGACAAAAAGTCTCAATCTTTGTCTGTCTTGTACTTTTAACAGATGTACTAAATTGAACGTTTTGCATAGATTGGCATAGACAATTAATAGAGAAAGCACTCTCAAATGATATAGATAGTGTACTTTTTATTTTTCCCCTCCAACCTGCATTGTTCACGTAGGTTTGCAAGAAAAACAGCTTTGTGATGAAGAACATGCTAAAGGATTCTGGAACTCATGTTGGCTAACTGTATTGCGTTTGTATGGCAAGGTTTCGGTAATGGGGGGGGGGACTACAGGGGTGGCTTCTGTCGCCTCAGTAAGGCGTGGTGACCTGGTTCAGGAACAGCACGGCGACCAACCCCAGGTCGCTCGGTCCATCAGCTTGCAGACACCAATGTGGTAGATGGCAAATGGCGTTTTATTGGTGAGTGACACGGCATTATATAGCTTGGGTTTACAACGTCACTTCCGTCCGCTTACATCATAAACTAAGTGCCATTGGCTATCAGGAGAGAGGCCCTGTCTTTCCGTACAGCGCGATATCTTCTGGCCGCCTGGCCCTAACTGCCTACAGCTTCTATAAGAAACTGCTGGAAGGTTCCCCTTTGTCTGACAGAGCCAATGCCAGCTGGCTCCAAGACAGACCTGCTGCTGGCCAAGGCTAAGCCCATCGGCGATGGTGGTAGCACCTCTGGGATAATATGTTTCAGAAGGGAAAAAAAGTTGCTGCAGAACAGGAACTGCAGATAGGAGAGAAGATTGAGAATGTGTGAGAGAAACAGCCCTACAGACCCCCAGGTCAGTGCAGAAGGAGGGGAGGAGATGCTCCAGGCGCCAGAGCAGAGATTCCCCTGCAGCCCGTGGGGAAGACCCTGGTGAGGCAGGCTGTCCCCCTGCAGCCCAGGGAGGTCCACGGGGGAGCAGATCTCCACCTGCAGCCCGGGGAGGACCCCACGCCAGAGCAGGTGGGTGCCCAAAGGAGGCTGTGACCCCATGGGAAGCCCACGCTGGAGCAGGCTCCTGGCAGGACCTGTGGCCCCATGGAGAGAGGAGCCCACACTGGAGCAGGTTTTCTGGCAGGACTTGTGACTCTGTGGGGGACCCACGCTGGAGCAGTCTGTGCCTGAAGGACTGCAGCCCGTGGGAGGGACCCACCCTGGAGCAGTTCGTGAAGAACTGCAGCCCATGGAAAGGACTCATGTTGGAGAAGTTAATGGAGAACTGTCTCCCATGGGTGGGACCCCATGCTGGAGCAGGGTAAGAATGAGGAGTCCTTCCCCTGAGGAGGAAGGAGCAGCAGAGAAAACGTGTGATGAACTGACCCCAACCCCCATTCTCTGTCTCCCTGTGCTGCTGTAGGGGAGGAGGCAGAGAATTTGGGAGTGAAGCTGTGCCTGGGAAGAAGGGAGGGGTGGGGGGAAGATGTTTTAAGATTTGATTTTATTTCTCATTACCTTACTCTGGTTTGATTGGTAAAAAATTGAGTTAATTTTCGCCAAGTTGAGTCTGTTTTGCTCATGATGGTAATTGGTGAGCATTCTCTCCCTGCCCTTATCTCAACCCACAGGCCATTTGTAATATTTTCTCTCCCCTGTCCAGCTGAGGATAGGGAGTGATAGAGCGGCTTTGGGGGGCACCTGACGTTCAGTCAGGGTCAACCCACCACACAAACTCTCTTCAGTCTTGTGCTCTAGAAGTATCCATGGCTCAGGAGGCTATTTAATTCACCATTATTATGTTGTGGGAAGCATAGCACAGGTGACAAATGGCAAACAGAGTGTGATATGCAAATACTTTAGAAGATAGGCACCTGAGCTTCTTGTCAAAATTAAAAAAAAAAAAAAATAATCTGTCTGGAGTTATAATGCAGGAAACTTAAACTTTGAAAATAAGCATTTTATTCTGTTTTGAATTTCATTCTAGAACCAGATTGGAACAACCTTGGAAATTAAAGCAAGAATTAGGAGGCAGGCATGTGGATAGCAAAGTTAGGAAAAAAGCTTCAATCACTGAAAAGAAGAGATGGAAGTCAGTTCAAGAACTTGTTTAATATAGTCCCATCCTCTTACCTGGGCCAACAATACAACACCTCTGACTTGCTAATCTAAACTGATCTCAAAGACTGCTGAAGAAGCAGCTTCTTTTACCAAAAAAATATTCATAAACTGCAGTCCCAAAAGTATTTTTTCAAATTTTTCTGTTTTCCTTCATATTTTTTTCACAATGGAGACAATTCATCAACATTTGTATTTTACTAGTCCTTTTCCTATTGGAGGATCATCTCCTTCTCCGTTTTTTCTTTTCAAAGCTAAAAACAAAATAATTACTGCTTTAAGCCATTTCTGCTTTTCTCAGAGTAAGTCCTCAATACCAAAATGCAGCTGATTGACTGTCTCCCATGTCTTCTATATAACTTTCCCATTTTTACACATCAGTTTGAAATGGTATCTCATTGCTGAATGGTAGTTATATTTTGAACCATTATTAACCTCATGAAAATTGCCTGAAATCCTGGCAATACAGTGCCAAGAGAAATTCCTGCCAAGTGCATGTGATGTGACAGATCCTTAATTGTTGCATTAGTCATCAGGTGATAGTTGTGGGAGAATGTTGACTCTTGCATTGAGCAGCTTGGGCTGACAAGGAGTGTGTCTGTATGATGCAGCGGGCAGTCTATTATTTCTGTGTGGGCAAAAGCTTTTCCCTTTCTGTCTGATTTAATGCAAGTGACCTGTAGTATAACGAACCTACTTAAATGTGAGACTGAGTTGCTGTAACTGTCATCTGTTACCTGGTATTGTTCAGTGCTTCAGGCAAAACACTAGAATGACAGAATTGTGATCTGATCCCTTGTTATCAGGAACTACAAAACTTCTGCTCACTGAGTATACAGTCGTGGCTAATGAGTAGGATGTTCCATAAAGTATCTCAGTCTACTTTCCATCTTATTATCAGGGTAACAGTTAGGTAAAGTCCCTATCCTACATTCTTGTGTAATAATTAAAGAAAGACAATGATTTTTACTGGCACTTTTCTCAACTGACTAGAATATTTCCAAGTGGTCCAAGGAAGCATCTGTTTCGCAATATATCATGAGATATGCAGGTATACAGTTTCCCATAATATGGTAGTTGTTATCTAAGGATTGCAAAACATCCTTGGTGAAATTTTCATTAATTCAGCCTTACTTTACCTTGGAGCAATTATTTCCTTTGAAACCTAAAGAAATGATTATGTATAGCTAAAGAGTGGCAAGGATGCAAAAAGACTGATTGTCAGAGCCAGGAACACATCCTCAGTAAAGATTAATTTTAGTTCTATTTTAATTGATTCAGGTTAGTAGATCTTGCAAGAAAGTCCAAGACATTCAAGTAAGTTGTTGCACATCAATACACAGAGAACACAGGGGGCAACACAGGAGACTTTCACCGAATCTTGGATATTATCTGAAAAAAATTATATTTATATACATATTCATATACAGCCCTACTGGTCTGTGGTTTTAATTTAGCTAGGGTGCACAGCAATTTAAGTGATAGCTTTTTAGTTCTTCTTCTCTTGTATCTGACCAGTGAAATTACAGCGATTCCATGGCTGTTTCCATATTGCTGTGTTGTAACTTTCTGATAAAAACTCCCAAATTTCCTATAACTTTTGGTGGATATCATCATCCTTATTTTACACATGGAAAAGCTGATGCCGACAGAAAGTCCACGATAGCTAGAACCACATTTCATGATCAGTTTTATCTGGTAGTTCGTATGGTGACTTTTCTTACAGTGCAGGACAGGGTAGCATTTAGATTTCCAAATGTTTCTTCTGGTTTTTATTTGTTGCTTCTGAGCCTTAAATAAGCAAAAAGAGAGAAAAGGAACTGAACCATATTTTAGCATGGCAAAGAGAAAATTGTGTGTTTGGGTGTATATGTATCCATGTGAATTTCTTTTTCACCAGGTTTATGTTGCTTTGCTCCCTGCTTTACAACTATTACAACTAGTCCTACCTGGAGTACTTCATTCAGCTCTGGGGCCCCCAACATAAGGAAGACATGGACCTGTTGGAGCGGGTGCAGAGGAGGGCCACGAAGATGATCAGAGGACTGGAGCAGCTCTCCTATGAGGACAGGCTGAGAGAGTTGATGTTGTTCAGCCTGGAGAAGAGAAGGCTCCAGGGAGACCTTCTAGCAGCCTTCCAGTACCTAAAGGGGCCTAGAAGAAAGCTGGAGAGGCACTTTTTACAAGGGCATGTAGTGATGGGACAAGGGGTAATGGCTTTACTCTGAAGGAGGGTAGATTTAGATTAGATGTGAGGAAGGATTTCTTCATTGTGAGGGTGGTGAGGCACTGGAACAGGTTGCCCAGAGAAGTTGTGGATGCCCCATCCCTGGAAGTGTTCAAGGCCAGGTTGGATGGGGCTTTGAGCAGCCTGGTCTAATGGAAGGTGTCCCTGCCCATGGCAGGGGGGTTGGAGGTAGATGATCTTTAAGGTTGCTTCCAACCCAAACCATTCTATGATTCTATAGGGTTTATATTTGTAGTCTCAGAGAAGTCTTGTTTTTCTTTGAAACTGAACTCAATTGTATAGGATGATTCAAGCAATCCACTCTGATCATGTAATATTCAGGACTTGTTTCTTTGTTTTCAGCGAACAGCTCAGCCAACCTCAAGAGACAATGCTAACATGTATTAGTAGTGTCGGACACTACAAGTGGTAGTATGTTCCTGGCATGGACTCCCTCAGGAATTCCAGACATTGCTACTGACCAGTAAGCACCTATAATAGATATCACAGTATTTCAGTAGGGAACTATGATGATTCATGACATAAGATCTGGAACACAATTCTTCTTAAAATCCATGTTGATTAAATTGTGGTTTCAGATCATAACAGGGCAGCTGGTCGTGACTGTTAACAGAGGAAAGTAGCATGAGGGCCTGAGGAGGCATGAAGCTTTGCAAAGCTCTGGATAGGACACATGCAGTGCATTTACACATCAAGAATGCTGTTTTCATAAGCTTTTAGTACGAATAAGGCCAAGTAAAACAGGAATCATTTTAAAATCATTAACCTTTGACCACAGATTGGGACAGGAAGAAAAGGGGAATTATATTCCTGAAGAAGTGCTGTGCTAAGCATTGTAGCCTTCTGATGCTCTGCCCTGTAAAGCATTGTTGGGTTTATACAATGAGCAGTTAATTCTGCATACTTTTGTGAACCAGAAAGGTGGGGAAATGAAAAGAGCACAAAGATATTCTTTGCTGTATTTGTGTGGTATTGCATCTCTGCCAACAGAGAGGATTTATAAGCTAGGAAACCAGTTGCAGCAAACACAGCTAGGGTTCTGAGTCCATCAGGTAAAATCATAAATACTGTGCCAAATCATATGGACTTCCCTAGGTTTCTACTGAGTCAAAGATCTCTGCATTATGCTCCTTTACTCCACATGAATGTGTTCCCATGCAGAAATAAATTATTTTTAATAGCATCATCCTGTGGCTCAGTGACTGACTAAGATTACTCAGGTCCTCTCTGAGCATCTCCAGTCCTCAGGAGATGCTCCAAATTTGCAACATCTGCTGCCTCAGCTGGTCTTCCAGTTCTTGTGTTGTATTTCTATACTGTCCAGAGCTCTTTGCTGTCATCTTCAGCCAACCGTGGTACATCCCGTGCAATCTTCTGTCCACATTGTTGATAAAATTAATAACTTTGGAAGGAGGAGTGGAAAAAAGTCAGAGAGGTCACAAAAGACAGACAACACATTAACTGGAATTGCGCAACACTGACACTGTAATGTAACAAAGTTAATAAGGTATAAAACCTGACTACTCGTTTTATAAGCAAACTCTTCCTGGTAATTAAACCAATAGACCAGAGAGAGTCAATTATGATGATCTGTGGCCATGTATACACAGGTACTGGGGATGCCAGTCAGCTGTACACAGCTGCAGAAAGCATTTCTGAATGTGGGATCTGATGCTCTTTAACAACAAGCTTCTGCTTGCCAGAGCCAAACTAGCTAGCAAATCCCTGCTAGCAGGAAAATCCTTTATATATACTCAGGTCCACTGTAGTAGAAGGTAGTCACTCACATATTGATTTGAAAAGTAAGAAATCCCCAAAAGGAAGAAACCTAAACTATTCTACTGCTGTAGATACTGCTGTACTTGTTAAGCCCCTTTGTCATAGACATAAGCAAGTGAAGTCTGCCCTCACTGAGCACGAATTAATGCAAAATTTTCTCCAGTGTGAATAACAGCCTAAACATTGCTAATATTTGCTTCAGCACTAATGGGAATGGGGAAACTTTCTTGCAAGAAGACCCAAGATTATGATTATGTCTCTATATTAGGTCAAGGAAATAACTTTGGAAATGCCAAGACTTGTTTATTATACCTGTTATAAATCCCTTGGTATCAGTTGAGTTCACCCGGGATGAATGTCAGTCATAAAAACAAAGCTATTAGGGACATCTTTGTCATACTGCTAGAGTAAGGTTGTTCAGACTCAAACCCATGCTCATAATCAAAAATAATGTCTTTGTTAATGTTCAATGTTTTGGTAGAGGGACCTGTTCAGAAAACTGTTCTAACTGTGAATTTAAGGAATGAATTTGTAGTGGCCATTTTATGTCCTAATAATGAAAAGAGATGAATTTCCATAGAATTTTGAGTGTAAACTGTGTAAGGAGATTAAGTTAATCTAGAAACCATCTCATAATTAATTAGGTTTTACAGGTCACAAAGTAGTAGAATGTTATGTATAAGCCATGTTGTCCTGTTCTTTCATTTAAGTTGGAGTACAGCCTACACTCCGTGAAGTCCCAAGAAAGAAGCAGATGGGTTCAGCTAGCAGTAGCAAAACAGAACAATGGCTTTGCAATGTAAGTATTTCATGTGTTTTTTTAAATTTATTCCTAAGCAGTCTGAATTAATATCACTCCTGTATCATTCATTAACTCTTAGTGAAGTGCAAAATAATAACTGACATCATGTTTATAACCATAAAGCATAGCTATTAATTATGTTATAGCATTAATAGATGACTATTTAAAAAATATACAGTGTAACATACAGTTAGTTATGCTGACATAAAGAAGAACTCCTATGCATTCAAAAGAAGGAAGTAATGGGTTGTTTTGTTTTGCTTTGTTTATCTCTTTAACCAAATGCATAATTGAATTGTGGTAGCTATGACCAAAAGACACTATAGTACTTCAGAAAGAGCTTAGACAAATTTATGGAGGACTAGTTCATTAGATGATATTAAACTTATTTGACACAGGAATTTCCTAAATTTCAGGCTGATCATGAGTGGGATAACATTCAGGGGCAGGAGTTGTTCCCTGTTTCCTCATGTCCTCTACTCTTTCCTTAACCAGCCACTACCAGCCTCTTCTAGAGAGGGAGGGCCTTGGTCATATTTCTGGCATGAAAGACCTTACGTTTAGAATAACTAAGCTTCAATTGCAAGTATCTGAGTCATTTACATGTTTAAAATATTACACTTAAATTCTTCTGCTGGATGAAAGGAAACACACCTTACAGATTCAAGAATTTATAGTTACTGCAATTAAAATTGAGGCAATACAATCAAAGCACAACATTTACTACAGTCCAGCTACAAAGATATTAACACTGTTAGTTAATAACACAGTTAAGACTGATAAAAACTTTCTAGGATCTATACATTATTCTGTGGTGTGATGCTCACCTGTCCAATGTTCCCTTGTCTCTGAAGGTCATCAGCTTCAGTCCTCCTCTAGAAGGACATTCTCCTTCATTCTTGCAGCGACTCACCCAGTACCTCATAGGTTTTCAGTGCCACAGTATACTTTTTTTTTTTTTTTAATTACTATTCCTGAAACCTCTTTCACATGACTCACATTTGTTTATTTATTTATTTGTTTATACCTTTATTCACCAGTGTATGGCCACTGTGATTTTTGTGTATGTCACAACCCATGTTGGACAGACCAGGGAGGAATCATGGTGAATTCTGAATTCCCCCAGGCTAAATTAAAGTGAAATGACACCAAACAATCAGTTAAACATTTTATTCATGGCAGAAGCAAACTGAACTTGGGAGCCATAACAGTAGGTGGAGGGGTTTCTCACAACGGGAAATGGCATGAAGCTACCTCAGTAAACCATGTAACCCTTGGTAACTTTATGCATCAATTCAGGAAATGAGAGCCTTCCCGTCAGGTCGCAGGGTTCAGAGCAGACCCTCTTGCTTTCTAGACTCCTCCTCAGAGAAGGGCCCAGCAGTGGCTGGATCCACTCCTAATCCCAGACTTGGTCAATGGCTTTATGTCTTCAAGGGATGAGATGCAGGGTTTATGGAAAAGGAGAAAGAAAGAGTGAGACAGAGAGAGAAAGAGGAAAAGAAAAGAGAAAGATTTCATTGGTTCTGGGTCCAGCGTTGGTCCAGCCAGCCAAGAGGTCCATTTCCAGTGGGCGTGTGCACGTGGGGCTTCAGTTTGTGTCCTTTTACCATCCTTGCCCTCCTTCAGGTGGGCACTCGAACTCATTAGGTTTATTAGGTGTCATGAGTGGTTTGTGCTTTCAGAACCTTTGGGAAATGGGTCGATGGGCTTGGGGATCATTTGAGGAGTAACTTCTCCTTCTATGCAGACATTGTTTGATCTTTGGCCATGCATGGTGAGCTGTCCTGCTCAGCATAGTAGAACACAGAACTGCTCTTCCTCTGGTGTGCCTTCCCTGTTCTGTTTCTGATGTCCTGTGCTGATCTGTGCTGATAGACTTCTTTTCAACTGTGTTTCATTGTTATGCAGGTTCGTTGTTATGCAGAATTTGCCTAGCCACAATGTTTGAGACATTTACTCTTTCAGTGTCTCAAAGTGTAGAGTCCTAGTACTTCTTGTGTCATGTGCTTGCCCTCACCTAAACCCTACAATTTTATTCTAGGGTCATAAGATAGTTCACCTTGCAAAGAGTACTTGCTTTACTACTTACCCATGAACAACAAGCAGTAAACCATACAATTCCACAAAGCTAAACTAAACCTTAAGCAAATTTAGAGGACACTTACTTGACGGCTAGATGGTTGTTGTCACAACTGAAAGAAGCTAAAATCAGCACAGGCTAAGACAAGTCCAGACAAGCCATGCAATCTGCAAGATCAGGTCAATACAATGCCTATGCAAGAAATGATAAAACAGTATATAGTAGTCTTAAAAATAATAATTAAAAAAAGGCTTCTTACACCTAATTGCACTCACTTTGCCTAGATATTAAAGAGAAAGTTGATTTTCTCTATTTCTTTTTTCTCTGCAGTAAGTCTAAAGTGACTTTGTTTGGATCAATATAGGTATCTTGCTCGTGCAGTTGAACTGCTTATGCTATTAAAAAATGCATGCCTTTAGAATTGTTTTCATTGTTTTCCAATGAAGCATATTTAAACGGCAGGATAGATTCTCCTATAATTTACATGACATAAATCAGAAGCAGCTCTACTATGTAAGGAAAAACTGCTGTGAGCAAGTGCTGAGGAATGTGGCCACATCATTTAAAATTAATACGTTCAGTTTATGCTCTATTTGTATTCCCTGCTTTCTGTTCACTAAACATTTCTTTGTTCTTTAGGATATGAGCCATATCTCTCAAGGGTAATGCTTTATTCTCTAAAACAGTAAACATATTGACCACTGCTAAGAATCTTGTAAGACAATTTGCACTACATTAGCAGGCCATGAATCTCACTTTCTGAGAATCCATATTACAAAACAGAAGTTTAAGCAAAAACATGGCATTATATTGATTTCTTGGGAAATAATATACACAAATGTGTGTTTACACACAGATACATATGCACATGCACACGCGTACACAGAGTTGCATAAACAGCATATATTGCACAAAACAGATCAATGGTTTCTTGGCTGAGCTATCTTTCTCTTAGATTTGGTACCAATTGTATCTGTATGAAATATTGATTATTAATCAATTAAAAAAGAATATGGGCCTCAGATTACTGTTACAGTCCACAACTATCTTTTTTTTTTCTCAGACTGTGTGATAAGGCAGGCTTTCTATCTCCATTCACCAGTGTATGTATATTATATGTACATACATATACACCATTATACAGTGGCAGAATATCTTCTTGAGAAGGGATAAACAAGTTTCCCTAATCAATTTTAGCCAGTGGCATCCACTTAGACATATGTGTCCTGTAACATATAAATAACATCCATGTCTCCTTTGGTTTCTGGGACCCAGTGGGAAGATTCTGTGTCTATTATTAGATTTAATTGTGACTTTTCTCCATAAAAAGTGGTTTTCCTTGTTACAGAAGCAATGATTCTGCCTTTAACAATGTCTTCTTTTTTTTTTCTTTTTTCTTTTTTTTTCCCCAACCATCTGGTTTGTTATCATGGAAATGATGAAGACTGTGACAAGGGAGAACGACTATTGAAATCTGTAGGTATTCTACCTTGTATGACTTTGGTTAATTAAGTTTTATACTTTGATAAGGACACATGAGAAATGTGATTCTGTAACCTAAAACTTTTTTTTTCTCCTCAGTTGATTGTCAGCATTGAATCTTCCACGTTTTCCTGCTGCTTGTAATATTTTCATGACATTTTCTTTCCTTCAGAGTCAATGCTACATTGCCAGTTGCTAACTGGTCTCTCTAACTATCTTACAAGAATTTTCATGGGATTAATTTCTTCTTGCAGCAAGTTTACTACATAGCCACTCAGAAAAAGCTGACACTGGCATTCATCAATGACACACTGGGGTAAAAGGAATCAAGATAGATGATTTGAAAGGATTAAGTCTTCTAATGCAATATTAACAGCATTTTGGACCTGTATTAAGACAGAGGTCTTCTTAGCACCTTTAGTGTCCATCATCAGCCTTGACCTGTGTGATCAACACCAAGAAACAGCTGATTTGAGGAGTAGAACTCATATTTTATTTTTGCAAATAGAAAAGAACCTTTATTAGTTTTGAAGACACTGTCCACTGTGGTCAATTTTGGAGAGCACTAGGCACAAGTTTTTGGTTTTAGAGAATTTGAATAATTTTTATGTATTTTCTCTCTCTCCTCTCCCCTGCCTTTCTGAAAAAAAAAAAAAAAACCACCAACAAACAACCAAACAAAAAAACCCACCAAACCACAAAACCCAAAACCAAAACCAAACCACCTACTTTGAGATAAAAAATGTGGAAGGCAAAGCATTTAGAATGTGTGAAGCTGGAGGATTTTGGCAAATTATTCACTCTGCAGGACAGACTGCTTAAAATTTCTCCATGATTATGACCTTCTGTTGATCTGAGATGTGCCTCAAATGAAATTAAAAGTCTAAGGTTATTTAAATGTTGTTCAAATTTTCTTTCTTTGTGGATTATTCCTCAGGTAAGTAGCTGTGCATGAAACCTAGGAAAAAGTGATGATGAGACTTACTAATATTTTACTTACTCAAATGTACTCTCAAAACAGGCCCTCATCTAGAAGAAATTACATTAGTTTCTTTAAAAAACCCAACCCAAACCAAACATAATTGAAAAAGAAACAATTATTTAAGTGCTATTAAATTTGAAGTATATTTTCTTTCATTCTTAGAAATTTTACAAAATAATGTAGTGTTCTGCCAAACTCCTCAGAGTTTTTGCTATGTGTCAGAGAAACCCACTAGTTCCTTCTCTAGTACTCTGTTTTGCATCTAACTTCTCAAAGGGTAAATGATACTTGAAGGAGAATAATACAGCTATCACACTGAATTTCTGGTTCAACTAATCTTTCCATTAGGCCACATAAGGGAAAGAGTTGAAAGCAGGCTTCCAAGCCTCTTCTTCACCAAAATACAATGCCATCCCCTATCTCTGCTTCCAGTTTCCTTATTCTACTGTTCCTGTTAGTAGTAGTTAAATGAAAGGAGTTAATTTGTATTGCAAATTATTGGCTGTTGATTATACTCCTCTTAGAGGTAATGAAATCTGGCTGGGCTTAAGCAAGAGAAAAATATTCCTGCAGGCCTACGCAAAATCAGTGTCAGCTGCTCCTATGCCATTTGCAGTACAACAAAAGTAGGCAACTACAGTTCCAATTTTAAATCAAATTAAGTAGCTCCTTTTTATCATCCCAATAAAATTCTCTCAGAGTATTTCAGGTATCTGAGTAACACTCACAATTATACCAACACAAAGGTATAATGAGAATGAGTTAGGCTTGTATCTTTTGCAATCATCTTCAGAATGGATTCTATTTAATGCCATTTCTATTCTCATTACAATCTTTGTTAGGCAAAGGCATCAGAATTTTAATGGCCAGTACAGTCTGTTTAAAAACTATAAACTCTTAATGGAATTAAAACCAGAGCCTTTAACCTTTTAAATGTTCTGGACTCATTTCACTTCCCTCTCCTTACAGAGTTCAGGAGATACAAACAGAAGAGAACAGAGAAGGCAAAAGCAGAACACCAGCCTTTTTAAAGGAAAACTAGGGTAACTGAAATGAAGAACATGTAGTGAGGAACTGGAAATCACAGTCCTTAAGATCCATGTGACCTTGGATAAACTTAAATTGCTATTTTCAAAAACTGGTGAAACCCCCAAAATCACAGGAGTCAATTGGCAAAGTGACCTGGCATTCTGAGGTGCTAAATATTTTGTCACCTCTTTGATCTATGTGTGGATTGCTTATCCAAAGAAGGCAGTGGCCCTCTCCTGGCTTCTGCTGAGTTTATGTCCATCAGAAACCAAAGCATCAACAAAGGAAAGCCAAAGACCTGGGAACTTGGATCTTGTACAAACACAGCCACTGATACAAGGTGAACCAGAACACACTGTGCCTTTAGACTGTCTTTGTAACTTCAGAATGTCTTCTCAATGAATCCTGGCATGTTTATTTAAATTTTTTTATCCACAGGAAATAAAGAAATCCCAAAATATCAATTTGCAACTAATTTGGGGACTTATCACTAGGAAAATAAATATTTGTGTAACGATGCATAGATTTCAGAGACCATGAGTTAGGGCAGCTCAAACTAGTATGCCTATAAATTTCAATCAACACTAATGGAGATTAGCTTGCGACTGCATATTAACTGCAGCTGTGTAGTTCTGTATCCAAGCTAAGTGTATCCCACTTTCTTGTTGAATAAATTCTCTAGAGATTGGACTTATTTGAACAAGTGTGTGTGTCTTCACCTGATACTCATGGAGATAAATAGGTACTTCTCAGTTAAATTATTTGAAGATGTGCATCTAAAACTGGTTAGATAAATTGTTTACTAATAGTACTTATTTCTTTCTGTTAATGGTTGCTTTGTGGTGATTGTAGGGTGCAGAGATAAAAATCTACACAGTATATATTTAAAAGCATGAATTGAAGTCCATTCATGGTGCTACAGAACCAGCTTATGTGGTTTGACCTTCTGTTGATGCTCTGCCTAATGCATACCGAGAGGCTACTGATCTTCACTTCAAGGGCCCATTGCTGGCTCACGTGCAATTTGGTGTCCACTAGGACCACCAGCTCCTTCTCTGCAGGTCTGGTCCCCAGCCTGTACTGGTACAGGGTTATTCCTTCGTTAGTGCAGGACATGGCTTTTTCTGTTGTTGAACTTCACAAGGGTTCTGTCAGCTCATTTCTCCATCCTGACAAGGTCCTTCTGATGGCAGCACAACCATCTGGTGAACAAAACACTCCTCCCAGTTTTGTGTTGTCTGCAATCCAGTCTTGCCTTGTGTTAAGGAGACTTGTAGCTTTGGTAACATCAATTAAAACTACAGATTCTAGAAAATAGCAGGTTTCCAGCCAAAAGCCAGTAAGTGGTAGATTCCTGAAACAACATCTTCAAGGAAGGGTAGTTTGGCTACAGCTGAAGAACTTGGGGTTTTAGTAGTTTTTGATAATTTCAGGCCAGCTTCCAGAGGACAAATGCTTTATTGTTCTGACATTTCACCAAATAAGTCAAAGATATTTTGAGCAAAACATGTTTATCACAGCAGTCAGTTGGTTTTGGAAAAGGCCTATCACCTGGAAAAAACCAGCAACTGCATTAATCTTTTTTTATTCTTCCATCTATAAATGTCAGAGGGATAAAAAAAAAAAAAAAATAATAACCACGGCACTAAAAATCTTCTCTTAATCTGGGCAAATTGTTTCTTTATTCTTCTTGAATCCGAGGTTGTAACATTTCCAATGCAAAAGCTAAAGTAAGTGTATCTGAGCCTACATCCTGTGAGTATTCGAACAAGTTATTAGTAATGAAATACATTTACTTACTCATTTAGATATGGCTTGCATGCTCTAGCATAGTCATAGATTAAAAGGTAGCAGATCACTCTTATACAGCAATGTGTTTAAGAATATATTTATTTAAAGAAGAAAATTCAGATCACCAAAACAAGCATTTCAAATGAAACATGCTGTATTGGGTTTGCATGACAACGTTTAGTTAGTGGGGGGCCTACAGGGGTGGCTTCTGTCATAAACTGCTAGAAGGTTCCCTCATGTCCAATACAACCAATGCCAGCCGGCTCCAAGACAGATCCACTGCTGGCCAAGGCTAAACCCATCAGCAACAGTGGTAGTGCCTCTGGGAGAACAGATTTAAGGAGGGAAAAAACATTGCTGTGCAACAGCAGCGGGAAGAGAGGAGTGAGAATATGTGAGAGAAACAGCCCTGCAGACCCCCAGGTCAGTGAAAAAGGAAGGGGAGGAGATGGTCCAGGCGCCGGAGCAGAGATTCCCCTGCAGCCTGTGGGGAAGCCCCTGGTGAGGCAGGCTGTCCCCCTGCAGCCCAGGGAGGGCCACGGGGGAGCAGATCTCCAACTGCAGCCTGGGGAGGACCCCACGCCGGAGCAGGTGGGTGCCCAAAGGAGGCTGTGACCCCATGGGAAGCCCACGCTGGAGCAGGCTCCTGACAGGACCTGTGGCCTCGTGGAGAGAGGAGCCCACGCTGGAGCAGATTTTCTGGCAGGATGTGTGACCCCGCGGGGGACCCACACTGGAGCAGTGTGCTCCTGAAGGACTGCACCCCGTGGAAGGGACCCACGCTGGAGCAGTTTGTGAAGAACTGCAGCCTGTGGGAAGGACCCATGTTGGAGAAGTTTGTGGAGGACTGTCTCCCGTGGGAGGGACCCCATGCTGGAGCAGGGGAAAAGAGTGAGGAGGAAGGGTGGCAGAGGCAATGTGTGAGGAACTGAGTGAAGTTGAGCCTGGGAAGAAGAGAGAACTGGGGGGAAGGTGTTTTTAAGATTTAGTTTTATTTCTCATTATCTTACTTTGATTTGATCGGTAATAAATTAAACTATTTTCCCCAAGTCAAGTCTGTTTTGCCCATGACAGTAATTACAGAGTCATCTCTCCCTGTCTTTATCTCAACCGATGACCCTTTCATCATAATTTTCTCCCTCTCTCTGTTTGGGGAGGGGGAGTGATAGAGTGGCTTTGATGGACACCTGGCATCCAGCCAGGTCAACCCACCACACATGCATATACATGTTTTATAAGTAGATCGCAACTTAGTTATTCCATTTAGTGCTCTTTTGAGGTGCATTCAGAAAGTTTATATAGTCTATATAAATTACCAAGAACTCAAACTATCTTCTAAGTGGAAAGCGTCAAGTGTGCTTCCACTGATTTCAGGAAGAGAAAGTTTGAACCAAATATCTGTTGCAATGGAAACAGCGGACTCTTGGTCTTGGATGTTTCCATGTTTCTCATTAAGTTTGAACACTTGTACTTTTTCTTAATTTTCAGACAAAAATAGAGATACTAATTTTCACTGTTTGGAAGATATTCCCCCTTCTTTTGGCTATAGTTTTCATTTGCTACTCGTTTAGCTCTACTGACATGAACAATTACATTGCATATAACTGCCAAATTCTGTTTATTAATTATTGTATCTCTTTAATACATTCTATGGTTAGCTAATGAAAATTGCTTGTTTAGTCTGGTCTTAAACAGAGTCCACTATACTTGAAAGCTGATACTGCACCTTAGAATTTTTTAATGACTGATAATATACTAAGGTAGTTCCAGCTGTAGACAATGAGTATGAACTCCCTTTATTAGTATTCAATTGGGCACTAAAAGCATATTGTATAGAACCTAGCACTGCTGGTAAGAGGCCAAGGCAGAAAAAAATTTAAAATAAATCATTTGTTAAAAGGTTTCCAGAAATTTAATTAAAAAAGAGAGAAACAACAGTCCATATTTTACTTTTTTTTTTTTTTACTTTTTTTTTTTACTTAATTAAAACTGAGGGTCACCTTCCGAACAAATCAGTTTGCAAATAAAGTTTTTATCTCATTTCAGCAAGTCTTTCATATAAGGTTGAAGAGATACTAACAAAAAATAATATTTCTTCTAACTTTGAACAAGAAATTATATCCAAATGGAGACTGTGGACTACCAGTAAAGCAAAAAGCCATTTTCAGCCCCATTCTTGTGGCCTTCAAATACAAATCACAAACATACCATTGTGGTAAGAGCTATGGAATTTTAGTTATAAGCATGAATCTTAAGTTTCCCTTAAGGTTATAATTATGGAGTACCCTCTGTGCACACCCAGTGCACTTACATCATTAATCCCTAGGGTGGCCCAGGAAGTCCTCAGCTTGTCTTCCTCGTCAGATCCTTATTGTCTTCTCAGCATGGATGAGACAATGGATTGGTTTAAGACAATAAACTGACCTGAGACAAGGTGTTTCACTGACTTCCTAACCCTCCTCACAATAAAGTACGTGTATCAGGAGCTCTCAAGGTGGGAATTTCAGAAAATCTGACTCCCCTAGGGAGCTCAGGCTCTGCCTAGACCAATTTTTGTGCTTAAATATTCTGATTAACATTCCAAGTAGACAAGATGGTCATTCTGCAGATTTTGTTATTATGGTTAATTATTGTTGCATATTCTTCAATAACCATAACTTCTAACAATTTAGTTTTCTGACTAAAATAACTTTTGATGACTTATTTACAGAGAAAAAAAATGGTCAATGGACATTGCTTTTCTTAATGGGCTGTAAACCTCATGTTATGTGGTGAACAAAATGACCAAACAAAAGGTTACAGTAGACAGCAATTTGCTATGAACTGTCAACAGCTCAAATCAATATATATGAAAGATTGCTTTTGTTGCATATCTTTGTTGTTGTTGTTGTTATTGGTGGTTTGGGTTGGGTTTTTTTTAGCCATGCATACCCCCTTCTCTTATTATAGTATCTAGCAGTTGTATCTTACTACATGTCTCAAAGTAAGAAAATTCTTTTTCCTCATTATTTAACTGTTGAATTAGGATAACAGGTAAATTCTTAGTGCTTAAAAGTATTCAAATATCTTGATAACACAGTATTTAGAGATGCCTATATGAAAGGTCCAGTCCTCATATATGCAATCAACACCTCTGTGTCAGGAGTTGGAACCAAAGGCAAAGTCTTACTTGTAGGTAGAGAAGTTAGTGCAAATTTCCATCGATTTCATTAGAGCTAGCACCACAACTGTAATATTTCCTTTTGTTGTCTCAGCTTATTTTCATTAACTACATTACATTTGTTTAAAAATAGAAAGCTGCATACAAATAAGACCTGATGACTAAATATCGATAAACTCTAGGCACGCAGGTTGGGATTTATATTACCTAATTTAAGCCACCTACAAGTAAAATATAAGCTAATCACCTAGGATCCCTCTGTAGTCCACGGAGTCTGAAGGGTGGTTCTTTTAAAATTAGCATTCATCTTACATTAAATGTTTCCTTTGGGGTACTAATTTCAATCAGTTATAGAACAAGTCAAGCTTACACTGTATGCCTAACTTTAAAATACATTTCTTTGGGACTGACTTCCGGGGCAACTGTTGATTTTAAAAGAATTGCAGATGTTAATGTCAACATCAGCAAAACTCAGCAGTTTAACTGATGAGCAGCTGGTACTAGACTGATGAGCAGGATGACTGCAATTCATCAAAGAACTAATGAGGATCTACATAAGACACCTCTGGTACTTTCTGGAAGAGAATATGAAAACCAGGAAATAGCTAAATATAGCATTTCAAAATCAGAACATGAAATGAACAAAGAGTGCTACAAATGACTTAAAGTTGAGTACAAGTTCATTGTGTAGGTAAAATATTGACTATTAAAAGGAACATGACTGATGTATGTCAGAAGATGATAACCAAGAGGAAGATATATGAAATGAGGTATTAGAAAGGGATTAAAGGTTTGTAAATCTGAATCATAAACCAGACCTTTTGAATTTAAGCTGCGAAACAGCTGAACCTTAGAAAAGTTTCTGGCCTTCTTACAAGGCATCATACTTGCTGGATAATACAATGAAAAAAAGAAAATATGTGTCCATTCATAAGTCTGTATGAGTCTGGAACCAGGTAAGAAGGGATGAGAAACTGACCTAGGTGGAGATAGCTATGGCTAGTGAGTTGGCAGATGCTCTCTGAAGCTCCAGAAGTTTATCCTGGTCTGCTGCACACCTGGAGAGCCAAAGCTCCTCAATCCCCTTAATCGTAAAACACAGGGAGACTGGAAGGAATAGCCAGAACTAGTTATATTCTTCTGAAGATAGATCTCATGAAAAAGCTGAAAGCATGCTTAGTTATAAATCTTATCAGTAAAGTATCTTGTGATAAACTCTTCTAAACAGATCAATAGCCACTCAGTCACCTTTTAAAATAAAGATTATAAAGTATTAACTACTATAGAAAAAAGCTAGGAGCAAGTATGTATGCCAGGAAGAAGATTTCCAATGGTTGTGTCCTCCTTGGCAAAAAGCAATAATTCTACCCTTTTGAAATGAAATTATTTACACTTACTGCCAATTAAATAAACCCAGATAAACATTAAAAAAACACCTGCTCCCACCCACTTTTCTCCATTCCCACCTTCACCCCTTCACTCCTGATTTTTCTGGATGAGGGACTGTCTGTTCCCTGTGCGTGTGTGTTTATGGGTGTGATGGGTTGACCTTGGCTGGCAGCCAGACAACCCCACCAGCTGCACCCTCACTCCCCCTCCTCACAGTACACAGGGAGAAAACAGGATGAGAAAGCTCATGGGTTGAGATACAGACGGGGAGATCACTTACCAGTTACCATCATGGGCAAAACAGACTAGACTTGGGGAAATTAATTGCTCTGGCCACCAATCAAACTAGATTTGGCTAGTGAGGAACAAAACCAAAATTAAAACACCTTCCCCCCTGTTTTCCCCATTCCCAGCTTCACCCCTTCCCTCCCGACTCGTGTCCCCCCAAGGGGCGGTGCCGGGGCTGGGGCTGGGGGTTGTGGTCGGTCGCCCCCAGCCCCTCTTGGCCGCTCCTCACACGTCTCCCTGCTCCAGCGCGGGCCCTTCCCCGGGCTGCAGTCCTTCAGGGACAACCTGCTCCCGCCCGGGCTCTCCACGGCCGCAGCTCCTGCAGGAAATATCCCCCTGCTGCGGCCCCTGTGGGGCCCTCCCCGGGCTGCAGGGTGGGTCTCTGCTCCAGCGGGGTCTCTCCAGGGCTGCAGGGGATCCCTGCTGCCGGCCTGCAACGCCTCCCGCCCTCCTCCTCCTCCTCCTCCTCCTCCTCCTCTTCCTCCTCTTTCTCCTCCTCCTCCTCCTCCTCTTTCTCCTCCTCCTCCTCCTCCTCTTCCTCCTCCTCCTCCTCCTCCTCTGCCTGTGCCGCCTTCGGCCCTTTCTGGAACCTGTTTTCCCCCATCTTGGCTGAGGGGCTCAGCTGTGTCCTGCGGTGGGGCCGTTGGAGCCGGCTGGGACCGGCTGGAACCGGCTGTGTCCGACACGGGGCAGCCCCGGCCTCCCCTCACACAGGCCGCCCTGCAGCCACACTGCCAACACCTGGACATGGAAACCTGTTATACCTATTCTTCAGGTTTCTAATTTGACCTTTTTTTTTCTTTCTTTCTTTTTTTATTTTTTCTTTTAACATTTTATCACAAAGATCCATGCCTATCACAATCCACAACAGGAGTACTTTGTAAGGGACCCACTGACATGTTAGAAAGCACGTCACTTGTTAGTTCTTCTTCCCTGGATTAGGCCTTATAAAAATGTTAATATTTAATTCAACAGGACCGTGCTCGGTGAGTGCATCGCCTGGCCTGTTGTCACTACACCTTCTAGACCATCCTACCTCATGGAGCAGCTATCTCTTGCTGCTCCCAATGCTGGGTTGGATCTCAAATCATCATCCATCCAGACAGGGTCACCTCTATTCAAACGAGTCCTGACAGCTGCCTCCTAAATATCTACAGTGATGGAAACCATGAAGAAAAGCATCAGATCTGTTTGGTCAGTGTGTTCTGAGTGGCCTACTATAAATCATACATTTTGAGTTTCATCAGACCAATTTTGCTACCAGACTTGTGTCACAAAATTTCGAAGTGCTCCATGTCAGCTGAAGATGCACAATGTATTCCATGAGAAAAAAACTTTTGCATGTCTTCCATTTTACCTCTTATTCCCTCAACTCCTTCGTAAAGCATAGGGGGTTGGGGGTTGTGTTTGGGGTTTTGTTTGTTTATTTTAGGGGTTACACCTCTCGTAACACTATAGACTTTTCCTAAGTCTATCAGTCTTTCCACTACCAAGACTCACAAAGGAAGGATATCTTGTGTCAGCACAAGGATGAAAAATCAGATTTAAGGTCCTTTTTATTTCTTCCACCAAACTAATAGTGGAAAAATGGAAACCAATTCCCTAGAGACATCTGGAAACTAATCCTCTAGAGATGCAAAACACCACAGTAAACATCTTGCTGCATCCAATAGTATTGGGTGTCACAGGTGGAGCTGATCAGGCAAGTAAGTTTCAGCCTTTTCTTTTTCCCCCTCTAAATTACATCAGTAGCCCTTTTGTCTTTATAGTCCCTTCTGGTTTTAGAATCAATGAACGGATGAATAAGTGCAGTAAACAGCTGTGAACAAACGTTTTACACTTACATTTACTTGTAGAAATATCATTTCAATAATTTAATGTAGCAAATTCCACTACAGTTCACATGCAGTGTAAAAGGCTAATTTAAGAGTATTTCTTGTTTGTTAGTAGTAATATATTTCACAAGTATAAATATAAATTGAAGAACTTAGGCCTAGATGAACCAGAACTCATAGGACTAGGTGCTCCAAGGCACCATGAAGGATTGGTCACAGTCCTCAAATTTTATTGAGGAAAGTAGGTTGATCCTACTTTCCTCACAGTTTTGCCAAAGATTAATTTAAAGTCAAAGTTTATCCTTGACTCAGACATATGCAAGTGGCACTCATTTCTCCTTGACGAAAGTGCTGTGCTGTATTGCAATTTTTTTTATTTCTCAGCTCTGTTTTGAAGTAGAATATTATTTCTGTGACTAAGCAATCAGCCTCCAGCAGAAGGAGCACTGGCAATACAACTAGGTAAACCACATTCCTTGGGATTTTATTTTGATAAAATAGCTCTAAGAATTACATGTGATGCTTATTTTCTGCTACAGGATGTTTCTTCAATGTTCACTCAAGAGGAAAAGTGACACCAGTTTAACCAGGGACATTAGCAGCCATGTGCTGGTCCTCCCTCCCCTTCTACCATGCACTCCTGAATTCAGTCCAGCTTTAGCTGTCTATTGATGTCTGACGGACTTGCACCACAGGCATCAGAGTTGCAAAAAGAAAGGAAGGGAAATGTAATTGTCTTTACCCCTTTGCCCGGCTATAAATGCAACCTATGCTTAATTGTCTATCATTGCTTTTCAAAATATGATGCAGCTGTACAATAGCTACCTGCTAGAGATTCATTTCTCTTCAGAGTTTCGTGACCTCTTTGTGTTGTTCATGGTACCATTTAGCTCTTGGTCTTACACATGACCACAGTGGGGACATCCAGGTCTCTGTCCTCTGCTAGCTTGAGGACAACTCAAGGGTAAGGCCTGAACCAATCTAGCCTGACAAGAGGTTTTAGGAACTGCAGTTACTTTCTTTTCTCAGAAGATTTGTAAAAGACAAAGAAAACTTAAGGCATTTCATGTATTTTGTCCTTGTGACATCCACAGCATCATTACATGACTCTTAGCAAAACAGAATCACTGGGGACCTCCCAGAGCAGACAACTGTTCCCTTGCTAGTTTTTAAATGAATATAGAATGATAAAATCATAGAATGGCTTGGGTTGGCAGAGACCTTAAAGGTCATCTAGCTCTAACCCCCCTGCCATGGGCAGGGACACCTTCCACTAGACCAGGCTGCTCAAAGCCCCATCCAACCTGGCCTTGAACACTTCCAGGGATGGGGCATCCACAACCTCTCTGGGCAACCTGTTCCAGTGCCTCACCACCCTCACAGCGAAGAACTTCTTCCTTACATCTGAACTAAATCAACCCTCTTTTAGTTTAAAGCCATTACCCCTTGTCCTATCACTACATGCCCTTGTAACAAGTCCCTCTCCAGCTTTCTTGTAGGCCCCCTTTAGGTACTGGAAGGTTGCTAGGTCTCCCCGGAGCCTTCTCTTCTCCAGACTGAATATCCCCAACTCGCTCAGCCTGTCCTCATAGCGGAGGTGCTCCAGCCCTCTGATCATCTTTGTGGCCCTCCTCTGGACTTGCTTAAGTAGGTCCATGTCCTTATGTTAGGGGTCCAGAGCTAAGGGTCATCTTTCATGACCACACCTCTTATTTCTGATATAAAACAATAACAGCAAGGTGGTCATGCTAATTTATGAGGGGAAAAAGCATAACCTGGAAAAAAATTCCTAAGGAGTTTGCCATCCAGTTTCCTTTGTTTTGTCCACTAAGCAACTAGTTATGTCTGTTATTTCAGTAAATCTTTTAAAATCCTTCCTTTTTCTTGCCAGACAGCCACTGGATTGTTTGTTGTTTTTTTTTTTTTTTTTAACCAGGACTCTGCTAGACCGGCCAGGGGGAAAAAAAAAAAAAAAAAAGAAAGAAAAAACCCACCCACCCACCCAACCAACCAAAGAAAGTGTTTTACACTGCTGCTACACCAGCCTAAGTGGAAATCTAACTATTTATTGTAATCTGTAATTTCCATTTCAGGAATAAATGAATTTTTCATCCTTGTTATTGAAACCTGAATAGTTACTGTATCTTCTGCATAAGAAATCTCAGTGACACTAAAGGTGGGAGGGGAGATCAATAACGAAACTTGACTTTAAGCAGTTGATTCCTCACAACTCACAGTCTCACTCTGATAGCACTCTTTTTTTCTTTCCCTTCTCTCTTCCCTAAGAATTGATTATTGGTTTTGTTGTTTTTTTTTCTTGTGTTTTGTTAAACTATATCCTCCTTATAAAATGCCATTCAAAGTCTCCCCGAAAACAAGTGATTAAGATGCAAATAATTGTATTAAAGAAGACTCTGTTCTGGAAAGACTTCTTTTCTGTGCCAAAATCAAATCTCTTTTTTCACTGGAATTTCATATAAAGACAAGTCCAAGGTCAATCTTGAGCTTGCAAAATTACATCTAATGTTTTAGACTTGATATAATCCAGTTTCAGACCAGCACATGAAAAGTCTTGGTGGCATGATAGATGGTTTGCTACCATCAGGGATGATTAACAGAGAGATGTCCTTATCTTAGACCTCCCTGAGTCATTTGACACATCTGTCGTATTTCCAAGTGAATATTTAATATTGAGGTACATCCAAAGAGCATGATGGAAAATGGTACCAAAGATCAATGATCTCTCTGGTCCTGTATGGCATTTAAATGCAGTTGTAAAATGATATAGACTCATATCAGCAACCTTTCAACATA
Organism: Astur gentilis; assembly: GCF_929443795.1. Classification (NCBI taxonomy): domain Eukaryota; kingdom Metazoa; phylum Chordata; class Aves; order Accipitriformes; family Accipitridae; genus Astur; species Astur gentilis. The sequence continues at coordinate 48,146,828 of NC_064881.1, read as the reverse complement.
TATATATCTACAACACTTCAGTACACATGGCATAACACTTGGAAAGCAGGTCCAGGTCTGAGATGAAAAACAGTTTGTTGAAATTAAAGCCAAAAAGGTCAGTGATGATGCTGATGAGCAAAGAAAAACACTTTAAAAAGTTGCTACTAAGAAACAGCCATTAGCTGAAGAATTGAAATCTATCTTTTGGCAACACCGTCTCTAGTTTATTATTCTTTCTTCATTCCTTGCTGATTTTAGACTCTTACTGACCCACACTGCTGTGTGATGCCTTCTATTTGTCACCAGCTGCCTAAAGAGTCTTAACACTACTCTAGCAATGACTGTGATATTCATGATTTTCTCACTTCTTGGCTGGGTTAAAGCCATAAAATGTAGTTTAGAATGAAATCATTAATTGCAGATACTGTCTGCATTGGATCTGGCATGTCCAGGAGACATAAGAAACATAATTGTCTGTTTTTATCACTGCTTGTCATTAAACACCAAATCAGATTCAGAATCTTGAGCCTTATTTATGGTCCCCAGGGGAGAGAGGATATATTTGTCTTGTCTAACCTTAAAATTTGCATCGTATATGTGTTCATGTGCTTCAAGTGTCTTTATAGCCATTTGAGAGGGACAGGCACTTTCAGAAAACAGAGGCTGTGAGACCCTGATCAACAGCTCTGGTGTTTCTCAAAATGAGCATTCAGCGATGGAGTTAAGTATTCTTTATTGCAGCGCTGGAAGCACGGGGGATCGCTCCTCCAAACGTGCTTCCTGGCTGGGACTAACTGTATAGGTTAAATACATGTCTTACATACATATTCATAAAATTTCCAAGAAATAATATACATATTCATTGACTTTCTGAGAAGTCATTAGCATATGTAAATGTCCTTTACGCATGCACGTTGAAGGTCTTCGGTGGTCTTCTGGAGTCCTCTGGTGGTCTTCCATAGTCTTCCTCACTTGTCTGCTGTTTGACCCTTGTTGTATGAGTTTGCGCAGTACCATCCCCTTCTGGGCCCCACAAAAAACTTCTCTGCTTACCACCTAGTTTTTGGCTCAGTCATCACAAGAGACAGAACATATTTTCTTATCAAACAGAATACCTCCTCAAACAGGGCATGTTATCTTGTCTTATATTACAGGCACAGAAATCTTGTGCTTTATGTCCTTGGCTTGTCTATGTAAATCAACTTATGAAGACAGTCGTTAACCTTCTAACACATTCCTGAGTCTTTTATTTAGCAATACACTGAGTCTAAACATACGTTCTGTTTCTACATCTACTAGACCTAGTGTCAGTCTCTGCATCACTGGCACCACTAAACTTTCTGTATAACTGTGAAGTTCATGGAGTTTCATGGGATTATTCTTCAGTAGTACAATAAGCTTCCCTAAAAGTAGACAATCATAATGAACCTCTCCATCTCCTATTGTATTTCTTTGACCAACCATCGCTTTTATGAACAGATAGAAAAGAAAAAGAAAAAAGAAAAAACCTTCCAGTAAAAACATTTCACTGCATACACAGTTCTCTCCCCTGGGAGATGATGAGCAAGAAAATGAGCTACAGTTGACACATGTTAGTCACTTTACTTAATGTGCTAATGGAAGATACTCCAATATTGTGAGTGATGAGGGCTGCATAAGAATTAATACGGTAGAATAGAAACTGCTTGCTTACAATGGGCAGAGAGGAGAGATTTTGAATAGGACTAGATTTATTTTATCAACTACACAGCAGTCAAAGCTGTTTCAATGAAGATAAATGAAGAACTCTATCATCTTACTTTGTAGACTTATTTAACCAACAGACTGTCTTCTCTATGATTTGTGATGGCTTTACACATTAGAAACTAACTGAGATATATCATGACTGTCAAATCCTGGTATTCCTGTGGGTTTCACATACAGTACAATAGAACCACTTTCATTATCTTTGTGTTACAGATAATGGATAATAAACCATCTTACAGTACCCAAAGGAAAGCCTCTTGGAGCACAGAAACACTCTTAATACAGGGAATACATTTTAAACCTTTTTTTTTCCTGAAAAAGTCTTTGAATCAAAATGAAGATGACTTTATCTTTTAAAAAGCTACACTTTTTCTTTTTTTCTTTTTTTTTTTCTTTTTCTTTTCCTTTTCTTTTCTTTTTTTTTTTTTTTTTTTTTTTAGTGGAAAGACTACTTAAACTATCCCATAACAGGAACTGTGCAGTTATTCTTACTTACCAAAGCACATACTTTTCAGTAGTTTGAAAAGGTTAAGGGTTTGGGATTCCAAATAAATCACTGAAAAATTCCAACTGTCAACAGCATGAACTGATTTTCTGCTCCCCCCACTTGAGCTCTACATCAGTGGTTTCCCTTTGCATATAATGTCATTCTATCTTTGTTCTTCCTAGTGCTGGACTGTTACTGCTCTTTCTTCCCTTTACCCACAGGCATTCCCATTTATTTCCCAGTCTCATACCCATCTCTATAGCTCATAAACAATCTTTCACTGAAGTCTCATAATTCAAAATGAGAAGGATTCATATCAAACCTTTTATCCCTCCAAAACAGGCAACCTCCAGAGTATGCAAGCAACACCTATAGAATGGTGCAACGCTACTCAGTCATGAGACAACGTTTCAGTTTGCTAAAAATTGAAAACCAGGGCTGTCTCAGATCTCACCATAGCCTACAGATGACTGTTCAGGCAGATATTAACACCTCCTAAGCTCTGTGTCATTTTGCCAGTTGTGTGTGGAAACCTTAGATACTTTGGGGGAGCCCAAGTGGCACTAGATGCCTGTGTTTCTTCCTCACCCTTATTTTCTCTGCTATCCCTTCTATTGTGAACTGACTCCTTCACACTCAAGCTAGGAAAGAAATTTTTGCTGAGATTTGTATCTGCCTGCGATGCATCATTCCTTCGAGGTTTCCTAGCTGCCATTGCACATTCACTGGCAGCTCTTCAGAAGACAAATGTGGCTTATTTTATTACCATTATATCAGGTCTTTTCTCCCTATTTCATTCATTATTTTTTATCAGTTACAGTAGTTGTATTAGTGGTACACAAGATATAACAGAGGCAAAGTTTGTAGGAAATAATGTTATTTTTAATTACATAATACATGCAATAAGGGTGAGCAGACTTTGAAGAGCACAGGGGTTTCACAAAATCTTCTTCAGGTCACAAGAAGGAACAGCAATTCCCAAGTCCAAAAATCAACTCAGGATAAAAACTTCAGGATGAGATAATTATGTCAACTTATAGACAACATGAGGGAAGAACATATCCATTACTTCTACAACATATGGAGCTGTAGGTAGACTATTCCTTAGTCCGTCTATCGGGTTTGTGTGGCAAGGTTTTGGTAGTGGGAGGGCTAGAGGGCTGACTTCTGTAAGAAGCTGCTAGAAGCTTCCCATATGTCCAACAGAGCCCATGCCAGCCAGCTCCAAGATGGACCCCCCGCTGGCCAAGACCAAACCCACCAGTGACAGTGGTAGTGCCTCTGGGATAATATATATAAGAAGGGAAAAAGTTACTGTGAAACAGCAATTGCAGCAGGAGAGAGGAGTGAGAATATGTGAGAGAAACATCCCTGCAGCCCCCCAGGTCAGTGCAGAAGGAGGGGAGGAGATGCTCCAGGCACCAGAGCAGAGATTCCCCTGCAGCCTGTGGTGAAGACCCTGGTGAGGCAGGCTGTCCCCCTGCAGCCCAGGGAGGTCCACGGTGGAGCAGATCTCCACCTGCAGCCCAGGGAGGATCCCACCCCAGAGCAGGTGGATGCCCCCAAAGAAGGCTGTGACCCCATGGGAAGCCCACACTGGAGCAGGTGTGGCCCCATGGAGAGAATAGTGCACACTGGAGCAGGTTTTCTGGCAGGACTTGTTTACCCCATGGAAGACCCAAGCTGAAGCAGTCTGTGCCTGAAGGATTGCACCCCATGGAAAGGACCTATGGTGGAGAAGTTCATGAAGAACTGCAGCCCATGTGAAGGACTTATGTTGGAGAAGTTTGTGGAGGACTGTCTCTTGTGGGTGGGACCCCATGCTGGAGCAGGGGAAGAGTGCGAAGGAAGGAGCAGCAGAGACAATGTGTGATGAACTGATTCAAGTTGAGCCTGGGAAGAAGGCAGAAGTGGGGGGAAGGTGTTTTAAGATTTAGTTTTATTTCTCATTATCCTACACTGATTTTGATTGGTAATAAAATTAAGTTAATTTTCCCTAAGTCAAGTCTGGTTTATCTGTGATAGTAATTGCTGAGTGATCTCCCTTATCTCAGACTATAAGCTTTTCATTATATTTTGTCTCCCCTGTCCAGCTGAGGGAGCCAGTGACAGAGTGGCTTCGATGGGCACCTGGCATCCAGCCACAGTTAACCCACCTCGGTCCCTCTGGAAAAGTTGGAGATAGTAACTAGTGTCTCTGGGAAAGGCTTAACAGGATTTAAAGAAGTAGTAGAAAATTATGCAGTGCTTTCAAGCCAGTCCTTCTTTCAAACCACTGACTTTTAGAATTCAGTAATCTGTGTGTTTTCCTTCTTTGGGCTATAAAGACCCATAAAGTGTTTACAGGTTTTTGGGATGAAGAGGTAGAGGCCAAAGATGGCTTTTGGTGAAAATTTTTCTGCCACTGAGAAAAAGATGTTTATGCCTTTCATTAGTTGTATGTTTGAGGCCATTCCAGAGAATTTTGTTGTTTGGTCTTACACATATATGCAAATAAATGTTCTACTTGTATGTTCTGATATCAGCTTGAGGAAGTCAAATGTGCTCGGTGCGGGAAGAAGTAGTCCCTTCTGCAAAGACTGTGTAGTCTACTATTTAAATGGATTTACCTGTGCTTTAATATTGTACATATTTCACATTTTACTTCAAACTCTCTTGGGGACAGGCATCTTAAATACTTGCAATTTGCCTAGATCCATTTAAGCATGCAGTTATTGCCATAATGATAATAAACTCAATTCATGTGCATATTAGTTGGTTCACTGCAGTATGCATCCCCTGTATTTAATAAATATTTAACTGTCTACTGTGTAATAATTAATCACTTCAGCTTTCCTTCTAAATGTCCTTCTGTTAAAAGTTGCAAAGCAGTTTTATATCTATAATAAATCTGCCTTTCCAAAAAGCAACCTATGGCAGACAGTTCCTCTATCTCCACTGCAATCCACCCCTACAATATGTATTTGTTCAGAGTTCACATTTAATTGCTTGACAGTGGAAAGAGAAAATAAAGAATTTGAGGCATTCAGAAAAAGAAAAAAAAAAAACAACCAAAAAACAAAGGCAGACAGTACTTGAAACAGGATCAGTGGTGCAGTTTAAAAGCATATCTTGAGGGCATAATGAACTTGTAACTAGACCTTTACCAATGACACCAAAAACCTTAGCTCTAGTCTCAGTCATGGTCCTGGCCTGCTGTGTGGCATTTCATTTCAGCCCTTTGTGACTCTGTATCATCGGATCTACTAGGAAGATAACGTTACTTTTAGATTCAAAGAACATACAATAGCTATGGAAATACACTCACATTCTGGAGTTGTACTGTGGAATTCAATAGTGTTTGGAAACTACAGAAGACCTACACAGAGGACTGCAGATACTTAAAAGCTTAGAAGAATTATCTCTGATAATTCATAGCCCTTCATAAAATACATAAAGACAAAAAAAAATTATTTTGGGGCATTATATTTAGTTCTCAAGGGAAAAGAAAAATGTGTTTAAGTCAGTCATCTATCATTATAGGAGTTGCAAAGAACAAATAGACATTTTCTTATATATTCTGTTTCTGTAGTTCAGATGTGATTTTCCACTTTTGGTCCTCTATCCTAAATTGATTACTGGAGTCAAGTATCTGATATACCTCTTTCAAAAAAATCATAGTATTCAGTTGTTTTTTTCAGAACACGGCAGAAGATGGTGGCTTCAGCCCTTTAACTCTATCATGGGACAGGTATGTTCAGTTCCATAGATTGCTTCTCATATTTTTTATTTTATTTTCCATCAAAAACTTATTTAAAATAGAAGAGCTCTAAGAGGAGGGAATGGGATTCCCAAACTTCCAGTCAATTACGCTATTCTATAGTCAGGCTGGTTGAATACTCTCCTGGGATGTCTGGGTGCAAATTTCTTCGTGCTTCAAAGTTATCTGTCCTGCCCCTTCCCTCTTACACAACAAGGACACAGTGTTCTCAGAAATACTTATAGAGGTGCTTACTGTCCCTGTGTCTTTCACAGAGTCTAAACTCCTAGGAATACTCTGAAAATGAGTATGAGATTGAGGTCTGTGGGCAAGACAGAGGGATGTCTGAGCTGTAAATGCCTTAGAGGTTTGGAGTGAGAAAGAAGTCAAGCTGCTTAACACTGTCAGGTTATGTGATATAAAGCTTGCCTCCATACACACAGAGAAGCTCAGAAGCACAAGGAAGGCAGAAGAGCCCCATTACTCCAATCAGAGACACTAGTCCCTGCCCTGGCCCCTGGCAGTGCTGTCCAAGGAAAAGCTCAGTCCCATGGGCCAGGGGTGGCACCCACACTATGGGGCAAGAGGAACAGCACTTTGGGTAACCTCACTGACTAAGTGCGTTCACTGCCCAGGGTCATGGGACACATTATGGAATGCAGGGAAAGAGCATCCTGGGACTGAGCTTGACTTACTATGTGGTTATAGGGAAGGAACCAAAGGTATGGAAATAGATAGGCCTAGGTGATCTCAGGAGCATGGTAAAACTGAGGGATATGGGGATAAAAGTGCCACATGTAAACAACTTGGTTGTCAGTAGGTTTGTCTGACCGTGCCTGGAAGTTTTATTGTCTTATTAAATTTTGTTCTAATGATTCTTCTGCATGAGGGACTGTCTGTTCCCTGTGCGTGTGTGTTTATGGGTGTGATGGGTTGACCTTGGCTGGCAGCCAGACAACCCCACCAGCTGCACCCTCACTCCCCCTCCTCACAGTACACAGGGAGAAAACAGGATGAGAAAGCTCATGGGTTGAGATACAGACGGGGAGATCACTTACCAGTTACCATCATGGGCAAAACAGACTAGACTTGGGGAAATTAATTGCTCTGGCCACCAATCAAACTAGATTTGGCTAGTGAGGAACAAACCCAAAAATAAAACAACTTCCCCTCCACCTTGTTTCCCATTCCCAGCTTCACACCCTCCCTCCCGATTCGTGTCCCCCCGAGAGGCAGTGCCGGGGCTGGGGCCGGGGGTTGCGGTGGGTCCCCCCCAGCCCCTCTCAGCCGCTCCTCCCTCCTCACACGTCTCCCTGCTCCAGCGCGGGCCCTTCCCCGGGCTGCAGTCCTTCAGGGACAACCTGCTCCCGCCCGGGCTCTCCACGGCCGCAGCTCCTGCAGGAAATATCCCCCTGCTGCGGCCCCTGTGGGGCCCTCCCCGGGCTGCAGGGTGGGTCTCTGCTCCAGCGGGGTCTCTCCAGGGCTGCAGGGGATCCCTGCTGCCGGCCTGCAACGCCTCCGGCCCTCCGCCTCCTCCTCCTCATCCTCCTCCTCCTCCTCCTCCTCCTCTGCCTGTGCCGCCTTCGGCCCTTTCTGGAACCTGTTTTCCCCCATCTTGGCTGAGGGGCTCAGCTGTGTCCTGCGGTGGGGCCGTTGGAGCCGGCTGGGACCGGCTGGAACCGGCTGTGTCCGGCACGGGGCAGCCCCGGCCTCCCCTCACACAGGCCGCCCTGCAGACCCGCTGCCGGCGCCTGGGCACGGACACCCCGCACCCTGGCGTCTCTCAGTATCTGTGTCCATTTTGCTCTGACGGCACCCGTGGGTCCATGGTGCAGCCCCTGGGACGAGTGCAGGCGTGTGAGCTCTGGTGAGTGTGGAGGCAGACCTGGGAGCCGGGATGGGGGGGTGTGTGTCTCAGGGTGAGGCCCCTGGAGGACCCGGCTACCTGACAGAGCGAGTGGTCCAGGAGAGCTCCTGGAGAGACTGGACCTTTTCGGGAAGTGGACGGAGAGACCCATTGGTGCGTGTGTTTGTGTCTGTGCAGGAGGCACCGAGGGGGGATGAGGATCCAGGACCAGCTACAAGATGGACTGTGTGTGTAAGCCCAGTTACTGGAGGGACCCGGTGTGGGGGTGCTTTGCTGTGCACACAGGGGATCCGTAGCAGCAGCTGGAGTGAGGCTGCAGGCTTTTGTGCTCGAATGCCCAGGTGCCAGCAGCTGTGAGGACCGGGACCCAAGGGCAGCTAGTGGGCAGACTGAGTGTCCGAGACTAGGTGTTGTAGGGACCCACACTGTACGTGTGTATCTCTACTCTTCGCGAATATACCTCCATCCTGATCAGACAGGGAGAAGGACAAGATGAGGCCATGGGTGCTGTTTGTGTCTGTCTGTATTATCTCTTTGGCTGTCTGGGTATATAAGTATAGATGTGTTGTATATACGTGTTCTGTGTGTGAGTTCTTACTGGGAACTGCTATTGTTTGGACCTCAAGGCATGGAGCTGTGGCAATCTTGCCTCTGTTGGGCTACTCAATTTATCAACTTCTATCAAACAGGGAAAGAAGCAGATATTTAAATATGCAGGGTATTATTCATTTTGATGATAAGCTACCAAAGCATGAATGCCTTCATATGAGCTGAATATTGAAGATTTCACATCAGGACAGAGGAGATGGAGGGCAGTATTCTGTTGGCCAGTGTTTTTCAGAAACAGAGGGGTATCCTTCCTGGGCTCTGGGTGCTGGTGTGGCAGGATATGTCTCCCATACATCCACACACCTTGCGCTGCGTCTCCCATAACTATAAACCTTCATTGTCTGAAATAGCTCTTTCATCTGTATTGAGGAATTGGTATAGCATAGATATTCAGTACCAGCACAAAAAAAACGAGGCAAATTCAGGTGCCTGAAAAGTGCAAGGGACATGTGACAATGGCAAGTTTCAATGTCAAGTGTCATTGTGTGCCTTTGGATATATCAGCTGGCCTCCACTGGTTGCTCCAGCAAACCACAGATCTGCAAGTCTCTGGTATCACAGACAGATACTTTAGGCACTGAAACTAGCTGTCCTAGGGCTTTACTGTAGAAAAACTGAAATTCTAAATGTCGATTTTGCCTAGGAAATATTGAACACTTCCCTTTGGCAAGTAAGACAGGTATCTATTCATACTTCAGGCTTACGCTGCAATCAGTAAAAGTCTCTATGGGGTGATCCAGTCAACAAAAGGTCTGCAATGTTTTCTGAAGGAATCTCCCCGCAGTAAGTGGGAAAAAGCTTAGCATATCTACCTTCATGTGTTTCTGGTAATTAGAGGTTCAAGGTGAATGGGATGAAAGGATGGCCTTAAGGATGGACCTTGAAGTTTAACTGCTGATATGAACTTTGGCTGATATGAAGTCAGTTTTAGATTTGGGTGCCTGTGTTGAAAGTTTAGGTTCCTACATCCATTAAAATCCTTTTACTACTGAAGCCCTTAGGTGTTAATTCATTTATTTTGCCAAGACCCACCAGCATACTTTAGCCTTATATCTCTTTTTAAACAAACTGTGTGTATGTGGAAAAGGTAACTGGGTAACTTTCAGGATTTGGGCCTTTTGAAGAAATCTATACCAAGATTTGTGAAGAATACCAGTTTTACTACCACACTTCCAATGGTGCATTCCTGTGTATGGATAGGTAAATAAGAACAACTCATCTAATGTTTAACTTTTGCATTTGTTCTATATTTAAAGTATATATTTTCCCCAAATGCTCCAGGGTTTACCAAATAATTTAGAAGCAATTACTTAAGAATGTAGATTTTGAACTGCAGGCCTTTTATTAGTAAAATTGTACACTTTCCCACATCAGCTTACTGAAGGAAAATAAGAACAACATAATCATAACACCCAACTTCTTAACGCATGGAAAGAGAGGCAAGGAAAAAACGGCTGGGAGCTGGAAGTATTTAGATTCTTTCCTTGATTATAGCTGATGAAATTAAAAAATAAGACTCCAGATGTCTAACAAATAGGGAGGATTGGGGGTTTTTTTGCTTGTTTGTTTTGCGTATTTTTTAAATCCTATTGTCAGCTAACTACCTAGGAGGTTCTACCATATAGATACATTTTAAGTATAAACCTTCTGCCAGTGTAACTCACGATCTCATTACAAAAGCCCAGAGGAGGGAATCAGAAATTAATCCAAAATTAGATGTTAATTAGAAATGCGTGCAAACTGATGTGCTGTGTGGGAGACACAAAGCCACTGCACACTGTGGGTTGTGGGTTAGAGTAGCTCTTTATACCCTGCCCTGAGCAAAGAATTGTGCAGAAGCTGAATGCTTGGCAGAGATGTGGATCTCCCTGTAAATACAGAACAAAGAAACATCTTTTTCCCAAAGTGATCACAGTCAGATGGGAGGGGGGGGGTCGCTGGGGGGGGGGGGGGGGGGGGGGAGAAAAGAAAAATAAATAAAAAGAAAAAAATAAGCCTTTCTCATTTTTCATATCTTTGTTTTTGTGGTTCCAGGTTCCAATAATGACTCTTCAGGCTGCAAAAACTGGAGTCAGAAGACCAAATTTTTTCAGAAATTAATCTGTTTTTTCTGCAGGTTTGTATAGTATCTAGTGATACCTGTAGGGAAACAAGATTGGTCAGGGAGAAAGTCTAGTCGGTTGACACTTAATTGATCAAGGCAAATGTTCCTTCATTAAGTCATCTACTATGTCCAGTTCTTTGCTGACCAAGTGACAGCTTGTGGGTAGGACTTAGGCTATAGCCAGGGCACTGACAGCCCCTAGCATGTCACCCCACAAGGATTTACTGGAAGCACCAAATTCTATGAACAAATAACTGTATGAGATTTATTAAAAAAAAGAAACAACATTCCAGATAACTGAGAAAAAACTTACAGGTTTCCCAGAATGCCCATAAATGATTAAAAACCCCTTCCTTTATTATTTTTAATGTCACGATTTTATAAAATAATCTTATTATTTTCAAGCGTATAACAGTCAATTATTGAACCTCTACTTCTGGTAATATACTATTCACTCACTTCTCATTAATCACCTGCTCCACTGAAATGAACCTTGCTTTATTCCAAAACCACAGCAACTACAAACACAGAAATTCCAGAAAAATGCTAATACTAAGAAATCACTATTTTTTTTATATAGTACTCTGTCTGCAATCTAGCCTACTGCTAACAGTAAAGTATAACAGATCTGCTAGAAATTTTTCTTAGCATTACAACTCTTAGTTTTCACTCATACCAAGATATCTCCTGGTAAAGGCAAGTGAGAAGATTCCCCCTTCTGAGGTAGAAAAACTTGTCTTAAGAACACCTTTGTAAGATACTTGTAAGAATTCGTGGATTTAGTGTGGGGTTCTGAGAGAAAAACAGACAAATGAATAAACTCAGGCTTTACTTGTAATTTTATGGATTTTGTATTAATGACCAGGGGTCATTTTGCCTTCTAATAGAAGATTCTCTGCCCTGAAGTAAAATAAATTCCAGAAAGGAAAATCCTTTCCTGTCTTTTCCTTGCTCACTTTCTATCTTTGTTCATATCACATGACTTGTTAGATAAAAGTTTCCATTTTAGCTTCATATACATATTGCATGAGTGTCAAGTCCCGACTTTTTGCATCAAAAGTTAATGGAAAAAATCATTCTTCAGGTGTCTAGGGCACATACAAATTATGGTCCCAAGAGGAAATATCCAGACACAGATGTCTGTTGGACTTTCAGAAAATGAGCTATTCAGCTTTCCAAGGGATTTGGATACGCAGTCACCTATAAAATTAATGAGAATTGGGCATACTCAGCCCCTAAGTGGCTTTGAAAAGCTTGTCCTCAAATCCATACTAGTAAATAATAATGGCTTAGTGCTAGGGAGTTTCTGGCTAATCTCAGCACGTACAGCATAACAGCATCTTTTGCTGGGGCCTTATTTTACTAGAGGAATTAATTTCTGTTGTAGAAGACTATGAATATCTGAATATTTCTAAAATTGGTAATTGCAACATTAAGGCTGTTTGATGTACAGATATCTGTTTATATTAAATACGTGATTAACACTCAGGTCCCTAAATCCAGCATTTCTAATGTTCCTCTCTAAACAGAATTTTCAAAAAAATATAGTTGAAGTTGACAAAGAACCTATAAAATACTAATCACTTACCACTTATCTGGGGGGAGACTCTCATCTTGATAATCTATGGCTTTTACAGCAGATGTCATTATCAGCAATGCCCTTCGTATTCTCTCTAATACAGGCTGAATGGCAAAAACTTTTTGAACAAAGTCACTCGCCTCTCCTAAGATAATGTTACTATGTGTGACTAATTGTTCCAAGTAATAAATATGGCTTAAAGTGTTTTTTGATATAGCAGTATTCTCCATCTACAAGAAACCAAAAGATGAAAACAAGCTCTATTTTAAATAAATAAATGAATGAATAAATATACAGCTAGCCTTTTTATCTGTTTAAGCAGTATGAAAACTTAAAGATGCCTACAAACCAAATTAGTGAAATGAAGATATAATTTTGCTCTCAGTAAATCCAAAGTAAGTCTAGGATAATTCTGTTCTTTGTGTACTTCTGCCAAGAAACTGATAATGAATGATAATTTTACATAGTTATGTAATGGTTGTAATTGGCAGTACAAGTAGAAGACTCCTATTATTTTCTTCACATTTCTTTCCTCAAAAGCTTTTAAACCAGGAGTCTAATCCAAACTGCATTGCTGTTGGCAATGATTTAGGATTATAAGAAGATGAGAGTAGCTGTGTTGTGTCAGACCATTTAATGCTATATCTCGTTGCTGACAATGGCCCAAACAAAAAGCTTAGAGAACAAAGGTGATAACACAAAAAGAATAAAGTGACTGACTTTGTGGGAGAACTTCTTGGCTTCCAGCAATTTGTTTTTCCTGTAATGTGCAGAAAACAGAGCAGGTGTGTGGCAGAAAGGGGTTACGGAACTGAGGTCATAAGGAAATGAAATAATTTTCCTAGTTCCTAACAAAAAGTTGCAGCAGCAGAGACCATTAAAGGGGGTGCAGAACTTAGCTTGTAGCAGATGTAAATTTTAATACTAAGAAGATTAAATTGGCTAGTGAGTTGCTTGAAACCCATATATAGAAATACCAGTCTAACACAGTTTATATAGTGTTTGCAGTCATTACAAAGCAGCAAACTTTAGGTGAAATTATATATTTTAAACAAAAGGAATGTATATTACTTTTCAACTGTTTATTTATAGTTACATCCCCAAACGATGAGACTGGGAACTGTTTTGTTGATTTAATCATTAGGAAACAACTTTAAACCATGGATTTTTCCACACAACTTTTCTCTCAGCAATACACTCACATAGTGGACTATGGAATACTTTCTTTGGCAGCTTTCTCTAAATAATATTTCCTTGTAATTGCTCTGCTGGTAAATATGACAGAGAACAGGCCAAAGAAACAAATTGTCATGACCCTAATTGGATAAATGTTTTCTTTGCTCTGTAGATTTTGGAATTAAGTTTTCTAAAATGTTGCTAATACTTATGTCACAATATATTATCACAGTTTCAACTGTTAACCGTTTGTCTTTCACCAAGAGAGTTTTAAATTATAATAAAATGCCATGTAATAGTTTATGCAAACATTCTACTTATTAAATTAATTTAGTCAAGTCAAGATAACGTTTTTATTATGAAGTGTTGAAATAGTCAACTGCCCCTGTTCTTTAGGGAAAAAAATATAGTTGATGCTTACATTAGAAACTGCCCCTTCAAAGAGGCTTTGTGAAATTTATACCTCATGCATGGAACTATAATCAAAAATAAAAATTTATTTTACTTCATATCAAAGATCAGATATAAAGTAATATACATGCATTGTGGGTCAAGATCAAACTAGAAAAGAAATAGAAGTGACATGAGGGGAGGCTGAAAAGAGTGGGAATTTTTGCCTTCTCTTTGGAAAGAGAAAGCTAAGTGAAGATCTTGTGTTTTGTCTTCATCTACCTAATGGTAAGGTGTAAAGAAAACACGGTGGAACTCTTCTCAGCAGTTCAGTGATAGGACAGGAGGCAATAAGATGCCACAAGACCTGTTTTGAGCAGGAAGTTGGATCACCTGACCTCTTGTTGCCTAGATTATTGTGAGATTCTTTAAAATGGGACGTAAATTTGTTTAGATACACCCTGCAATTCTCTAATATCTGAAGCAAAGATGTTTTGTTCAGTATGCAGAGAAAACAAAATCAGACAAAAACACAGATTAAAGTACTAAATGTGTGTAAAGAAATCACAGGTTTCTGACAATAACTGCCAAAACAAAACCCAGGGGACTTACCTTCTGGCACAGAACATCCTGAATCATGTCATGTGTGATAAAAAGGAGAGAGAATCAGCAATACTTATTGACACTTCTCTAAAGAGTTGTGAGTGTTTTGTTTGTTTTTTTTTGTTTGGTTGGTTTGGTTTTTATTTTTTTTTTTTTCTGTATGAAGAAAATGTTAATAAAAAAATGTTTCTGAAGGGGCTGCATGCTAGAATGTAGAAATATCAGTTCTTACGGAAAAATGACTGTAAACTGATACTGACTTCTCTTGTCCTTCTTTTTGGTGGGGGGAGGTCAGCATTGCACTATTTTCATGAAACAGATGCAATTTTGCTTCTCTTAGGCTTTCCAACCTCTGTCTTTGTGGATCAATATCAGCCTAGCTATTAAACTGTCATTTTAAGTTTTCTGTAGGTATCCTGCAATGGTAGTGTTGAGGTCAATCAGCAAAGAAAAATTAGGTTCCAGTTTTCCATGTGGCCCATAATAATTTCATAATCCATAATACTCTGGTGATTCTCTACAGGAAAAAGAGCTGAAATGCACTCTTACTGCAGTAGAGCTGTTTTTTCCAGAGCTAGAAAGTATATGGAATACATGGAAACAGTAATTACAATATTTTATAGTAACAGTCTTTGAGACAAAATACTGGTGTCACCACTATATATTTTATTTAACCACTGCATTCGTATGTTCCTCTGAAAGATAACTACAGTGCATCTCCTTTTCTGAAAAGTGCCCAGGAATCTTTCATTGCTCACCACCTAGGTATGAACAGAAGGTATGGTACGCATGAGGGGATCTTTTCTTTTTCTGTTTCTGTTTATTTGTTTGGAGTGTAAGACCCAACTATGTGAAATGTTGAGTGCCTTCAACTTCTGTTGACCTTAGAAGGAGATGATGTCACACATCACTTTATCACCTCTAAAGACCAGGGATTTGGAGGAAAGCATTGTGGGAGTTTCAGAACCCTTGGTAAGAAATCAGCAGCACCTGATAATTTTTAACATCTTTTCTTTTACAATTAAAACGCCAAAAAATGTTCTATACAGGAATTGTTTTTGTATTAATCACCAATTAGGAATAAAAAGAACAGGAACAAGAAGAAGATTGTACTTTGGCATATGATAATTTATTCATGGTAGCAGCTGATGGAACCACATTAGGGAAAAATACATTTTTTAAATGAACAGGAGAGGGATTATTTTACCACCATCTGATTCACATATATCCTGGCAGTCTGCCTTGTTAGCTGTGAGGAATTGCAGAATTTCAATATTCAGTATTAAAACACTTCGCTGAGGTATCTTCATGAATGTAAACAAATGCTGAAAGGAAGGTGCATTTGCCTAACTTAGAAGAACTGGAACCCCTCTAGGAAAATCAATGTTATATCTATTTACAATAGATTTATACATCATACGAAAGATTCAGCCAGGTGGAATCATGTGTACTAATACAGACAGACCTATCTTTTCATGGATATATTTTATACCCCAGATGTATCCAAGCGTATCCTACCAAATCTTCCCATGATATTCTTGGGACATATGCTCATCAGTAATAAGAAAAAAAAAACATTTGAGGATGTTTATATTGAAAGGAAGAAAAGTTACTTTTTCCCAGTTAATGCTGAAGCCTTGGTTCTTACTTTTTCATCCTCTAGTAAATAGAAGAGTCCCTAGCCAGGCATAACAATTTATGTGATTTTATATTCTGCCAGACAATCTCTTATTCTGTGATCATTTGAATAGACCCAGGAAGGCAACTTTTCTTAAAAGAAATTATCATTGCAAAAGATTTTGTTTTCCCTTTGGATTATATTCTAGCTTTGAAGAAAAAGATTTAAATGTATTTATGGAGTAAAAATTATACAGCTCAGCATAAAGCTTAGGAAAACTCTCATGTAAATCAATGGCATAATTCCTCATGGATGAAGTGCTGTCCTCACTAACGGTGATTAGAACTTGGGCACTGAAATAAAAAATGCCACAGTCTCACATTCAAACATCAATGATGCAAACCAAGGACTCAGAGGGTAATTCTTTGTTTTCTTCTTTTTCTAGAGAACACTCACACTATGAACTACCCACTGCTTTCGTATACAAAGCATGCTACAGTCCACAGGCAAAAATAAGTATCTCATTCTCCTATGGCTTTAAAAGATCTTCAGTGGAGAACACTACAGGAATGGGTCTTCTAGCTTTCCACAGGATCCATGGCCTTACAGAAGCTGACCTATTTATCCCCAGTAGCACAGAGGTCAGGTCACTGAATTGTTTTGGTTCTGCCTGCGAAGATTGGTCTTGTCTTCCTGAGGAGGCTTTTCATTGGGATGTAGCAGTGAGGTAGCTCAGGTTGATCACCAAAGGCAGGAACTGTGTGACTTAAAAGGTAACTTTGCAGGGCAGTATATGCTGATGTGAACAGGCTGGAACTTGCATGTATTTTTCTTTAAGCTTTACTTATTAATTAGTACCTTAGTCCTGGAGGGCCCTAATACGAGGGTTGACCATCTTATGCCCCATGTTACTTCTTGTTGGTTCAAATAATGTGGCACTCCCAAGTGGCCTCAGTTCAACATCACTGACAGGTACATATTGCGCAGTCGTTAAAGTATTCTTTGGGAACATGTGAGTGTAGGGTTTGAGACCCTTTCAGCCTAAAAACGGCATTGAATGTCATCTCCCACACATCCCAAATGAGTGTTCAAACCATGAAGCTCTTCTGCAGGAGGATGAAGTTTTTATTCTGGAAAAGCAGAAGGAGATATTGGCCCTCAGGAGGACAATCCTGTGCTAGCTTTGCTTCAGTTGGAGATATCGGTTTGGGACTGGATGAGTTACATGCCTTTGCGAGAGGAATATCAGTTTCAAAACATCTCTAGCATCAGTGTTTCCCACTGTCTTGCTCCAAGCTGCTCTATCCTCATGGCCTGACTGTTTGGGTTGTCATTTTGAGGTCCCCAAATCTCGCCACACAAAGACCCTGGCAGTCACAATGCTCTCCAGGCAGGTCCAGAGGCCAAGAGCCACTTAGGCCATGCAGGTCCTATCTTCTGTGATCTTTATTTCTTTACTGCATCTAGCCTTAAGGTTTAGACTATTAGGATGTGCTGATCTAGTCAATCTGAGACATCTGACATAGTACAAACCTCTGTATGGATAAGGAGTGAAAGTAGAATTTTATACCACAAATTGTCTTCATTTAAAGAGCCAGCAGAGATGCAAACCTTTTTTTTCTTTTTTCCTTTGAAGACATTTTTGTCATTCAGTTTGCCTCCATTCTTTAAATAATAGTCTCTCACTGCCGCAACAACAAGAGTGTAACTGACTGCTTCTCATTTTGTATTGCCCCCCTGTGAAATATGCACAGCCTGCATTCCCGGGTAGAGCTTGCTGATTTTTATAGCTAGTTTTAACATAAAGAGTATTGTGCTAAAGAGTAGGGATGATATGACATTTGAAAAGCCTCTTGAGAAAAAAACAGTGAAGTGGATAGCACTGAAAAATCATTCTGAACCTGAGATAATTTGAGCAGCTCTGCACCAGTGTTGTTCCACTGCTATCAGTGACAGGTGCTTCAGACAGCACGTTTGCTAAGTACCCAAATATATCAGTGATTGTCTCTCTCTAGAGAGGCAGTCTTATCTCTGCTAAGGCTGACCTGTGGAAAGGTTATTCAGAGAAAATCATCAAGAATTATATCCTGCTGGCCACCATCACACCTCTGGTGAGTGAGAATGCCAGAGAGGATTAAGAGATCTGAATGAGCTAAAAAAGCAGCAGACAGATCCATTTTCAGCAGTTTCTGCCCCAGCACTGGTACCTGCATTATCCCATCAACATCCTCATCTTAATGAAAAAGGTGACAGACTTGTGGTCTGCAAGCAGTTTGAAGCATCATTGGCTGGTGTCCTCGGTGGAGATGAGGCTAAAGATGCTTGGGCTGCAACACAGGCTTCCTACGAGGGGTTGTGCAAGGGCCACTTCCCTGCCTCATTTACTCCTCGCGGTGTTTCTCTTTACTGAGCAGATAATTTGGGAGAGAGTGTCTCTCGTACTGCCTTCCCCTGGAGGTCAAATAAGCAGCACATAACACCTCCAAGAGTGCAGGGACCAGAGGAGTTCTTCTCTCCCAGGCAAGTGTCACTTTTTGTATTTAAAGAGTACATAACACTGCAGGAACATTCATGCAAGGAGGAGGGAGGCAGAGATTTTTTTTTTTAACATGAACAGCTATTTTGAACTTTTCAGGAAAGAACACTAAATAACAGTATATAATTTTAAAGTTCTGGGTGTCCAGTAGATACACAGTCATCTTTTTTCTCCAGCTGTGAAGGTAGGAATTAGGTAGTCAAATGGAGGGATGGAATTTAGTAACCAGGTTTTCAGAGATGCTCAGGATACTTTTACTTAGTGTTTAGAAATTATTCCATGAAAAGAAGTAGCTAAAGTATAAGTCCATGACATAACATGCCAGCTCTTTTATTCTTGTAATAATGCATAGCAGGGAGGCAACAAAAAGCAGCTAAAGGGTAGTAACTTCTTAAGCCACTTCTACTGCCTGATCAGAGATTGTGAGATCGTAGGTACTTAAATAGTATTTAACTCCCCAGCCCTCTTGAATATCAGTTTAAAAACATTGAAGTAGAAGCTATAATTGGTTCTGTGTTCATTAACTCCAGAAGAGAAAGTGAGAGATGCACTGAACTTGGAACCAATGCTGGCTGTGCAAAAGCCAGTGTCCTTAAATAAATGAAGAAGAATAATTTAAGTAATTGGAGTGAAATTTCTGACTACTTTTCTCTTAAGGAGTCATTCAAGAGGCATTATTTTTAGCAATTGTGATGCCAAATCACTAGATTTACTCTTTAACACTCATTCTTCTCTCTGCGCTGCTCCCTCTTTGTACTCATCTACATTGTGATCAGGATCTAAAATACACCTAGTCAAATAACTTTGCAGACACGTAAGTTGATTTTTAACTTGAATGAGTCTTCCAACTAAGTTCACACTTCCTGCATTGGGATGTACACATCTGCATATATGTACTGAAAGGAGATTGAGATGCCAGTAAGTAGACCGAATGGAGAGGGGAGAGGTAAACAGAAGTGATTTGAGCTGTTAAAACAAATGATCCTCTAACTATGTCTCTAGGTTCATAACTATACATGCCATTTAAAAAAAAAATAAAATAAAAATGTATAACTCTATCCACAATATTGGACTTGACAACCTCCAACATGAGCAAATGTTGGAGGATAGTTGGTGGCTGTGTAGACCTTTTCCTGGTTTGTATTATTTCTTTGAGATATTTAAGTATTCAAAATTTCTGCCATTTTAAAACATTTTGATTTCGGAGGCATTAATTCAGTCTTTATCTGTTGTATATGCTCTCCTTCCCCTAAAAATCCATCTTGTTTTATGAACTGTGGTAATGATTATTTGTGTGAGAAGGAAACCAGGGACAGTGACAGGAAAGGGAGGAAGAAGCAACAAATTTTTACCCAATCTTTTAAACATATTTCAATTTCTTTTTCTTGTGCCTATAGTCAGCTTCACAAGCTGGTCCACAAAGATAAAATATGTTACCCCTTACTGATTCAAATATCACCTTAATTTCTGTCTGTACAGTGGTTCAAGTGTAAGCAAAAACTTTATAGCTATTTACGTTAATGTTTACAAGATGTGACAGACACGCAAATCCCTACCAGTAGAGGCACAGACTATAAGCTTGCTATAAGTATATAATGAGAAGAAAGAGTTGTTCCCTGATGCACTGATGCTGGTTTCAGAGACACTTAATGAGACATACACCTGCCAAACATTGATGTGCAAGTTAAAGGAAATGGGGTCTGTGTTTACCTTTCCTCCATGAAAATGTTCAGACTTCCTTGCTCATTGCTCATGTATAAATGTGTGCAGAAAAAAGGAGGTGGAGGAGGATGTTTACAGAGTTATTTGATCCAGATCTGTTGCAGTGTTGAGGAATAGGACATGTTTTTTCCTCTGCAAATTGGCATCTCAGACTCTGCTTCAAACAAAACAACTTTACATTCATCATTCTAGCATTCATTGGAAACTAGTTTCATGCTCAGACAGATTAATTTCCTTTAGAGTTCTTCATTACTACTTGTTTCTTCTGATTGTCTGTCAATCTCAGTTATTAAATAAAATAATAGATTTTATCACTGAGGTTCTAGGCATCAAAACCAGTAGGGCTGTAGTAATAATTAAGGGGGAAAATACCACCGATGCATAGATAGTTCTTTATCTCAAAACTCACAACCCCTGTGCACATACCGAGCTGTAGCATACAATTTACTATTCTTTTTCACTATGGGGCATTGAGTCCAGGGACCATGGAAAAAATGCTTTCTTAATAGCATATGCACAATTTGACATTAGGGTTTTATTCTGCCAGACAAGCTAATGGGTCATATAAGTGTCAGAGACATTACCATTTACAATTATCCCTAACAGCTTGCTTAACACAGCACATTTTCAAAAGACATGCCTTTCCATTTCACAGGGAGCCTTATGCATGCCAATCTGCACGCAAAAAGTTATCATCTAATTAAACAAAGGTAAAGTAGTCCTGATGATCCTGATAAACTGCTTGATTCAACTGCCTAAACTTAGGTCTCTAGCATCATTTTAAATGTCTTATTGCACCATGCTTTGTGTCCTGCTGCAGATTTTCTGCAAGCCCTCTCTCACATCGACCAGTTCCTGCAAATGTCTCAGGTATTCAGTGCATCAGCTGTCCCAAACCCTAATCACTATCTTAAGATATAGCTTAATGTTACTTGCCTCCTAGCCTGTTTTTTAATGCTGTAGGGAAGATTCATGGTCTAATAAATTGAGTATAGTGTTAACATTGGTTTTCAGAGGTCAGAGGTGGAACACAGAGTGTCAGGGCCCTGAGTGAACCAGCAGGCTCTGATTGCTCTGGCCAGCCTGAAAACACCTTCTTCTACAAGCTGCCTCTGCAAACTCTTTCTCCTCCCTTCCAGCCTAGGGATTTAGCTGCTTGTGTTCAGGGTCAGCCTTCACATGATGCAGCTATGTAACCCTAGAGAAGACTTTGGTGAAAACAATTAAGCTGTTAGAAAGGCCTGTGGTAAGCCTTATCCAGGGCCTTCACCCATGCCTGCACCTTCTGCCCTGTTGAGAAGCTGCGTTTGAGCTCCAGCCCTTGCCCTTGGTCTTTGCCTGAGCTACACTGCGGGTATGTCCACGCCTGGCCTTGCACCTTGCAGATCCTGACTTGCTGGCTTGAACTCAGACCTGACTTATCATTAGGACTAATGTGGTGATGGTTGCTCTGTGCTGCCCCTGGTTACTGTCACCAGACCTACTATGGCTTGGGTACTTTGGGACTGTACCCTTCGGCTGCAAGAACATTGACCTGCCTGCTTCGCTGTCAGCTCCCGTTCCCCTGCAGAGCAGCCCTATTTCACTGCTCTCTGACACCAAGGATAAAGCACTTGTCCATTAAAGGCTCTGGAAACCATCTAATGTGCGTCACTACCTCCTACTGCAGATTACAGTTTTAATGTATTTGCAGAACACTCATGAAAGTGCTTATATCTAGTAAGAAACACAATTATTTGGGATCCTACCATGTCTGTGCACTCTTCCTCATTTTCCTATTGCTATGTGCAAGCATAAACATGCCAGTTGGATTCAGATTAAACGGTGTTAAAATATCAAGCAGTGATCTTGTGATAGTTTTTCTGAAACTGAACTTGTGACTTGTGGTGACACCTTGTACTTTGCCATTCCTCCGCACATACTCATAGGAGGGAAGGAAATACACAAAGCCAAAACCTAATCCTGAAGAAAAAGGTGGGCCACTGCCGGTGCCTGAAAGTGGTTATGAAAAGACACATGGTGAAGCTTAGAAAGGAGATTGACAGACCTTGGCCACTGAAAATATAGGTCCCTTCCAACTATTCTATTCTATTCTATCCTATCCTATCCTATCCTACCCTGTCCTGTCCTGTCCTGTCCTGTCCTATTCTATTCCGCACTCTACCTTTGTTTAATAAAAATCTGCATTACTGAAATGACTATTTGACCAAATGATGTTTGACTGAACAATTTTAACATATAATTTACATGTATAAAGGCAGCTGGATATGCACAGCAGATAGCATTACTTTCCCTGTCTGAAGATGTTAGACAATTCTACCTGCCTCCTGACAACTCTTGAGATGAACGAAAGCAGTAATTTCACTTTCTGCACTGACAAGAGAAACAGCCAGGATTGGGGTAGGTCTTTTCCCTGACAATTCTGCAGTAAATGGCAGCTATTTGTGCATTTACAAATCAAATTGAATGCCCATTACACAAGTTGCAAGTGCTCATGCCACACCGTAGCCAGGTGAAAATCCGCCCCCCGTAAATGCAGATGTAATTCCTGTGTCTTTCATTCCTTTTATTACTGTGCTCTGGGAGTGACTGAGCTGCTCACTTGAGAGGAAAAATGGAAGGAAGGAGGGGGAAGAAAAGGATTGGATGTTTATTTTATTGGTGGATGATTATCACCCTTTGCTGACAGATGATTGTACTTAGGTCACTGAGGTGTGTACTCTCAGGCAATCCCTATTCTCTGAGCAAGCACAAACAAAAAGAAAAACAGGGGACAAGGATCTGGCAATAATATGGGAGCTGCAAACTATCAAAACAACTTACTACTCCTCTCAGATGAGACACAGTAGATCTCTGAAGGTACACAAGCAGCTGACTCTCATGTGACAGAGCCAAACAGACGGACATTTCTCTGCTCACCCTAATACAACAAGGTCTTTTATTTCAAACACAGGACTCACTGGAGTGATAATCATCTAAACCAGCCAAATTTTGACTTCACAGGTGTGTACTGTGTACTTTGTACATAGGTGTGTAGCTTTTTAGTTGCTGGATTTGCTAGGTTAAATATTCCAAATGGACACTATGGAATAGCCATGCTTGTGTGTTAATAACATTTTCTGGTTTTGTTTGGGTTTTTTTTTACTTTTGATGAACTTCTCCATGACCATAACAAGACTTTTAAAAACTGTACAAGGAAACCCTATAAACACCTGATTATTTGGTGGGCTGCGGAGGAAAATGCTCTGTGCTCAGCATCAGTCACTGGACTAGAGAAACACCATGACTTTATATTCTCTAATCTTACAGCCACATGTAGCATCTTTTTAAAGCCATATATCCAATCCACCTGTTCTGGAACATCAGTGGACACTGCCACAGAAATGGAGAGACATATAAGTAACAGGGTAATTTCTCAGCAAGTAGGTTCAGTACAGTACTGTCCCTCCAGCTCAGGATCAAAAGGAGGAGACCTTATGATGCACTGGTGTTATTCTGAAGTCACTACTGCTTATCATCAGGATTAGAGCTGCTGCTGAGACATGCTCTTGGGAAAGAGATGCTGTAAGGAACAAGTGAAAATTCCTCTGAGTTTGGAGAGTTTAACCCAATGATCTTATTGTTATCCTTCCTTCCAGAGTGCACTCTGCTGTCACTTGCAAGGCTAATGCTTTACATTCTCATGTGGGCTTTCGTCAGGGAATCTTGAAGCATTTTACGAGCATTAGTGGATTAAGTTTCACTCCACCCGAAGCAAGGATAGTAAGTGGTATTAATTGCAGTGATATTTGATTGCTATCTCTCCATGATAGGAATGTCACTTTAGATGGCTTGAAGCCCTAAGCACATTTATGATGTTGTGATTCTACAAATGGGGGAAACAGAAAGATGTGTTTGCCCTGAACTACTCCTTAAGTCACTGGCAAGACTGGGAACAGGGTGCAACCTGACACATTCTGCCAAGCTCTGAAATTCAGCCGAGGCCCTCCCTTTTTCTGTAAGTGACCATTTGCCACAGAGCAAATACACTTGCTGTGCAACCTAAAAACACTTTTACCATTTCGTAAAAGAAAGTAAAAAAACCCAACCCATGAATACTTGGCCACCTGGGTTTAGACCTGCTCTTTGGTACATTTTAAGAGCTGGGACTCAGAGCTAAGACTGATTTGTGCTTTTGGACTGCACAGTTTTCCTGGTCCATAGTATTCCCTCTGAAAATTGTCAAAACCACTTTTTGACTGGAGACTTAGTGGTTGGAGTATAGATGGCAATTTCAGCCTTACAAAGCAACTCATAAGCATGCTCCAAAAATAAATACAGCATCATATTTTTTTTATTAGCAAATGGATTTAATGAGAGCTTGAATCTCACTGGAATATCTTTTCTTACTCCTGTTTCAAGGTATTCTCCAAATTTTGCCTTTAAAAATCTACTTTTTCCACAGCTACTTCTTTCTGTTATGTTACCACGTTGTAAAACACAACACCTTTCATTACATATCCTTTAAATTCTTTTAAACTCCTGTTCTCTAGCCTGAGAAGTCAGTAAAATTGTTGATTTCATCTCCTGGAGAATTTGCTTGCTGAATTGTGTTTAGGATTTCTTTTCTTCTGTCTTTGAGTAACTAGAACATGATTTATCAAGATTTAAATCAATGAGTGCCTGTTTAGAGACCAGTGTTTATTAGACTAGGTGTCATCTATCTTTCAGCTGGAAGTTTTGTGAGTATGTGAACCTCTATGAATACCCCCAAGACGCTGACATCTGCACAGAATGATTCTGTGAAAGCTTTATATTTCTTTCCTTATTTCTTTCTCCTCTAAGTTTTCTGCTTGCTTCTGAAATCTGGTCCTCAGCTGAGAGAAGGGGGAAGCAAGTGAGAATGAATGTCAGTCTGACAAGTATTATATCACTCTGTGCTAACAGAAGCCTCCCTGTTCTGCACTGGTGTCTCTACTGTCTTGAGCAACATATCAGATGCTATACATCTGGAAAGAACACAATCCTTGAGGAGTCATGGAGACCTCTGTAACTTTTCTGACAGCATCAATGATTATCTACTTTTTTTCAGTACCACCTAGCCCTCTTCACTTTCTCCTCCCCACCGCATTCCCAAATTCCACTTTCCAGAAATCAGCCCAAGGCAGTTGTGTCTATGCTGTCAGTTAAGGCAAGAGCCTACCCTGACTTTCCTACAGTCACATTCTTCATACACAGACACGCTCACAGATCCTGTTTCAGATCAGTGCTGGGGAAGAAGCTCAAAGCCCAGCTCAGTGGCTCAGTGCAAGCCCAGACTCCTCTTACTGACTTCTGAAAGGCGTAAGCATAGGCAGGGCAGAGACTTGGGTCTTGTCCCAAATGCAACTTTTGAAATCATCACCTTCTTTCCAAACAGAAGTTACTTGGGACCTGCAACTCAGTTGCCACTTCAGTCAATAATATAAATAGCAAATAAGACTTAAAGGAGTTGAACTCTATACTTAGGTCTACATTCATAGTTCATATTCTGGTTGCCATACTGTGTAACACCAAGCTTTTACCCACTGCTGGATGACCTAGGATGTCTGTGCTTTCACCTGAGTGCCCTTTCATGGCTGGGAGGAGCTGTGTGCAAAGCCAATTCTTTCCTTCCTTTTTCTCTAAAAGTTACAAAATGCACAAGAAAAGACGGATCTCTGGTGTGCTGAGATCACTGGTTATCATATTTCATTGTTTCTTGATATGACTTAATCTGGCAATTTGCCTTGTCTCACCAGCTTTCTGAATAAAATGATTTGCACAGAACCTCTCCTGTGGGTTTCCTGATTCCAGCTTTAATTCCTAAGATTTACTTCTGTAGTAATTATGTAAATTTGTTTTCTAAAGACTTGCTGGGTTTCTGTATTGTGTCTTGACTGATTATTCAAAGAATTTGGCAAAGCTGGGCTGTCAATGGAGACACATATTTAAATCTGTGTGTGCATTTACTCCATCTCATAAAGAAAGGAGTTACTGAAGCTTCTTCACACAATCACAGACTGTCAGGGGTGGGAAGGCACCTCTGGAGATCACCTAGTCTAATCTCCTGCTCAAAGCAGAGTCAACTAGATCAGATTGTTCAGGGCCATATCCAGTTGGGTTTTTAATCTCTCCAAGGATGGAGACTCAAGAACTTCTCTGGGTAACCTTTTCTTGTGCTGAGTCACCCTCACAGCATCTGGGAAGAGAAAGTGTTTTTTCTTCTGTTTAAATGGGATTTTTTGAGTTTCAGTTTGTACCCATTGCCTATTGCCCTGTCATGAGGAGAGAGGAGAGGAGAGGAGAGGAGAGGAGAGGAGAGGAGAGGAGAGGAGAGGAGAGGAGAGGAGAGGAGAGGAGAGGAGAGGAGAGGAGAGGAGAGGAGAGGAGAGGAGAGGAGAGGAGAGGAGAGGAGAGGAGAGGAGGGGAGGAAAGCTTTCATCAGTGTTTTAATCATATCTTGAGCATAAACTGATGAGTTAAGACATATTACACTAATGATCAGAGTACCTATTTAGATCATGCAGTAGCGGAAGGTAAATTTGCTGATATCTCATGTTCAGGCTGTCTATTAAGGATATTTTCTATTGTTGCTTCATCTTATCTAACATTATACTTTATTAAAGAAATATTCATAATTTCCTGCCCATGCAGTTTGTGATGCTGACCAAGCTGTAGTTTTTAGACAGTGGATTAATTTATTATAAAGGTTCTTTTCCATTTTCTCTCTTTACCTGGTAGGTAGGGTACACAGGATTTTAGAACTGCTCTGCTATTTTGCTCTCAGGTAATTCTGTTTTGCATTCTTTTATTTCCATTTAAAATAGCCTTTTCCTGAGCTGTTTCAGTAAAAAGCCTGAGGGGTTTATTCATCCCCATCAAATTACATTTATTTAAACTTTGAGCATAAAGAAAATACATGCATAAATAGGGACCAAGCTGTCAACTTGACTCATCATTTACAGTTAACAGGATTAACTGGGTACAGCAACCAATGTGAAAAACATCTCAGAGTACTGCCACAGGATAAATCGACATATTTTAGTATTGACAACCTTCTCTCTTCTTGCCTCACTCACTCTCTTTAAATATGCATATCATTTTTGCTGTTTAATGAATTAATATAGTGCTTCTTAAGAACTGTCACAGAGTATTTTGTTGCTTACATGTTTCCATGACAGTACAGTGAAAGATTCTGGTATAGATAAGGGAAGATTGAGTTCTAAGTACACTATGCTCAGACTTTATGCTTGGAAAAAAATCATGCCTATGAATGAAATATAGGTAGTGGAGCTGATCCACAAACTTAATTCGTGTAGACCATCAGACACTCTTGAGATGATAAGAATTTCTGAGTGCCACTTGCCTGTGGTAGGTTTGGCATATAATCACTGGGGCAAAAGGAATTGCTGGAGTTGAAATCAGTTATTTGTACTTTTGTTGTTGGTTAGTAACAAAGTATTATGTAAGGTAATAAATAGGTATTATATTTCAGAGGATGCATTTTTACTTCAAACAAAGTATCTGGTTGAAATCAACAGAGGATGTTCTATGATTTTAATGGGGTTTGGCACCAAACCAGGTAATTTTTAGCAGGCACGATGTTCTGACATAGCTGTCAATGAATACTACTATTCATTACATGCACGATTGTCTGACTTTATGCACTGCTGTTACTTTTTTTGCTTCAAACATTTCTGTGAAGAGGAGTGTGGGGTTCACACCAAAAGTCCATTCTAGCATAGTATGCTTCTCTCTGAAAATGGTCTGTAGCAGCTTTTTAAGGAAGAAAAATAGAAAAAATAGAAAATAAGGAGTTAGCTCTTGCAGTGAAAGAGAGATTTTGCAAATATGCAGGCTGACAGAGCCTTCAAACACTCCTCAATATCTGATACTTTTCCTTCTTCCCAGGACCTGACTCAGTCAGGTCTGTACTCTACAACCTGTACTATATTTAAAGAACCTACCAACATGACAGTGTATGGGTACTTTCAAAACCAGCAAAAATAAGCCCAAAGTATTGGTGCATAAAATATCATCCATTAGTAAATGCAGTTGATTACAGCTGTTTCTGTATTGCTGAAGAAAAGCCCAAACAAGGCCGTGCTGGGTTCTGTTCTCTGCTTCAGATACTTAGTCAGAATTTGAATTGAATTGCATCTGTGCACAGGCATTGACGATATATCTTTTTCCTATGATAAAAAATCAAAGCAATTTACTTTTCTTTTAATTAAAAAATCACAACTAGCCTGAGTGTTTAGCCATATTTAATCACTGTGTTCCTTATTAGGACAGCAAATGACAGAATGTTTGTCGCCAGATGGAGGAATTATGATGATAGTCCTTTAAGGTCTCCCCACACTGCCTCAATGCCTCCTTTGAGGAGCTAATGCTTTTCTTGACTTATGACCTTGAATCTAGAAAATTCTCTACAGTCTGAAGCAGTAATGTATATTCTCTCCCTTAGTTGGCTTACTATAACTAGGAGCATAGATGTCTTTCATTCTGCACCTAGGCAGTAAGTACGGATGTACCCATTACCTGAAAAGAAAAGAATGCAGAATGTCTGGAAGCCATTAAATGAGCTGTTAAATATCAGAAAACATAGCTTGTCAAATGGAAGCCTTTCATGAGAACATTTTAGTTTCAGTGTCTGAATATGAAATCACTAGATGAAAGAAAATGCCAGAGGTGAAATATGTATGGGACTCACATGGTGTTATGGGCTACGGACTGTAATCCCTCCCTTCCTGATTCAGACTAAGGAATTCCCACATTGTGCTGCCATTTGGAGGTATCTTGACAGGATGGAGAACTGGGCTGATGGGAACATCATGAAGTTCAACAAAGGAAAAAAGCCAAGTCCTCCTTCTGGGGAGGAATAGCCCCATGCAGCAATACTTGCTGAGGGCTGACCAGCTGGAAAGCAGCTTTGCAGAAAATGTCCTGGAAATCCTGCTGGAGAACAAGTTTCACATGATCCAGCGATGTGCCCTTGCAATAAAAGTGCCCAACAGTCTCCTGGGCTGTATTAGGAAGAGCGTTGCCAGCAAATCAAGGTACTGGTGAGACCCATCAGGAGTGCTGAGTTCAGCTGTGGACTCCACAGTATAAGAGAGACATGGACATAACGGAGAGAATCCAGTGAAGGTGTCAAAAGGATGAAGGGACTGGAGATCTCTCCTGTGAGGAAATACTGAGAGCTGGGATTGTTCAGCCTGGAGAAGAGATGTGTATCAATATTTGAAGGGAGGGTGCAAAAAGGACGGAGCCAGGCTCTTTCTAGTTGTGCCCAGTGACAGGACGAGAGGCAATGGGCACAAACTGAAACACAGGAGGTTCCTTGTGAACATGAGGAGACAGTTTTTTACTGTGAGGGTGACCAAGCACTGACACAGGTTCTCCAGGGAGGCTGTGGCTTCTCCATCCTTGGAGATACTAAAAAATTGTCTGGACACAGTCCTGGGCTGTAGGTGGTCCTGCTTGAGCAGGGGTGTTGGGCCAGGTGATGTCCAGAGGTCCCTTCCAGCATTAGTGGTACTATTTCATCATTTTAAAGAACAGGGATTTTCTTTTTCTTTTCTACCCCCCCCCCCCCCCCCCCTTCATTATCTTAGGCATTTTCATTTAACAAGAAAGTCCTTTTTTCTCATAACATCTTGGTAAGGAAATAGTATACCATCTGGGCATCATTATGTACACTCAGCTCATATTTTGACTCCCATAGAAATGTTTCAACACCTCATGTTTTTTCCGGAAAAGTACAAACCTGGCTGTTCCCGTTCTGTTTCCTCTTACTGTGTTGACAGTCGCCTAGACTTCACTGAACCCTGACTGTGCACTTAGTGCATTAAGGCAACACCCTGCCTTACCATTAGAAAGGCCGCCTTCTCTTGCAGAGATATGGCCCTTTCCAAAAAGGAGTGTCTTGTCATAAGAGATTTTGCAATACAGATAAAATTTTATGTTCAAGAAAGCAGCAGGTTTAAAAAATAGTTGCAGGACTTAGCAACAAATCCGTGAGGCCGCTTTTAAGAAGTAATGATAAGCACTGGGAACACTGACAAATTAGAGAGTTGTCTTTTAAATAACAAGAGGAACCAGACAGGGGCGAGTTGCTGAGGGAGACGAGTGGGATTAGGCACCTATATCACCTACGGCTACATTAGCAAGGAAGAAAACGCGTCTGCATCTACAACAATCATCTGGACTTTTGGACATCATTAAGCTTATGGAACTCAGGATTTGCTCATCAAATATAATCACTTACAATAGGCACTGGCAAGTGTTTCTCTAAATTCAAGAGATTATATTAACATCTTAACACTAATGATGTTTTATATTAAGTTATAAATTTAAAGAAGGAAGTGTTTATGGACACTGTAAATTCTTCAAGGACATTTTGTTGGATGCACAAAAAGCCGTGTTTTCATAAACACAAAGAATCTTTCATTACACAAAAAAAGTCTTGATTAAAAGAAGAGGTGAAAATAACTATTTTAGTTTAATATGCAATATGATATGGAAAAAGAACCACTTGAACATAATGAATTAAAATAGAAAATTTAATGCAGGCAGCTGATAAAAAAGCAAAACAATCACTGAAATTTAAATGGCCCAGTAAAAATCATGGGTCATGGCCCAGTAAGCAGGCATATTACAGTGAAGGTGAGCTTCTAAGTAATGTATGCATCCACTGGTACATTTGAATGGAAATGTAAGAGGTAAGGATGCACAACAAGGAAAAATGTTCAGTATATATTTTTGCTTTGCATGATGCTGTGAATAAAACAGAAAGCATAGCATTTCTAACAAAGGTGGTTATAAGCAGGATATGCTGGAATTCAGTATTTTCAAATCCAGAAACTTATTTCTTATTAGATCTATGTTGAGGAGCTTCCTCAACAAGAAAAAATATTAAATAAATAAATAAATAAATAGGAGTCATGAGACTCCTTGACTGAAAAGACCATCAGCCTAGTTTATACTTTTAAGTAGGACAGACAGATCTTGCAAAAACTGAAGACTGCTTAGCTTGACTTCAATCCCAGAGGAAACAGTGTATTGATAAAATGGTCATCCAACAAACAAAGAAGCAAAACCCATGATTAATGGCTATCCATGTGGTTCATTAGATAAACCTATCATTTTCCTGATGTTAGTATAACTGTTGAAAATAATTTCTATGAAAATACAAGAACAATGAGACTGTTTTACTATCCCAAGAGTAAAAGAATGTTTTTTTTTAACCTGGCCAAAAAAAATAAAAAAAAAAAAAAAAAAGAAAGAAAAAGAAATAAAGAATATTCTGTTTAGAAATATGTCTGGAACAGAATATCACTATATCTGAGGCCAAATATCAAGATGACGGAAGAACTATTTAAGATAAAGGGCAATTGTGGGACAAGAAAGCATTAGTATAATTAATAAACTCAGGCTAGAATTTAAAAAAAGGCTTTTAGACATAACAGTAATGAAGTTGTGATACACCAGACTAATTGTAGTAGTCAGGCAAACATACTTGTTTTTCAATAGAGCAGTCCATAAAATATATTATATAACATCATTGTTTGTGATACAATAAAACTGTATTCAATGACATGGAATGTCTTTTCCCATTCTATGCTGCTATTACTCATCCATCTGATCAAGATAAACATATTGATGTAGCACACTTGAATTTCTGCAGGGCATTTGAGAAAGTACTACACAATATTTTACTTTCTATGGAACAAATAAAACATCAGATAGATTAATGTCACTGATTGTAGCAGCTGTTAAAGGGGAGTCATCCGTGAACTGACAAATTTACAATGCTTATAGTAAAGATCTCAATAACTATATCAAATATTTACAGATAAATCTTGAAGATAAGAAAAAAAAAAGGTGAGAATAATAATGAGGAGACATGCTTCTTCAACAGGATATTCTAAAATATCTTAAAATTGTTTCCCAATAATCAGCTGCTCAGTAACATGCGCAGGAGCAGGAAATTCGTGCTGAACTTACTTGATAAGGAACTTTACAGTGGAAAGTAGTAAGTCAGAGGAAAAAAAAAACCCTTTTGTTCAACAATAGGATATCATCTCAACATGCTAGCAGTGAAGTGCTGTAGCATAAAGGACTAAAATAATCTTCAGAAGTATAAAAAGCAGGTCTGTCAAACAAAAATAAAGAAATTGCCTTGTCTCTGTACACAGTGCTGTCAAGATCCCCAACAGTTTTGTGATTCAGAGTTTTAAAGGATGCTGAAAAACAATTGTGCAAGAAGGAAGATGGCAGGAGGAGAGCAAAAATGTTCTATGGATCATATTTTATGTTGAAAAGCTTTAGGAGCTCAGTCTGTTCAGCTTATTAAAGAAATTGGGTTTGGCACTGCATCTGATAATGAAGTGAGTGCAGAGAAAAATTCAAAACAGGATGCAGTGAACAGTGAGACCAGTTTAGGTTTGTACATCCCTGAGTTGAAAAAAACCCCAGAAATTATGAAGCGCAGTTTCTAAGCAATTAGAGTAGTCAAGCACTGTAATAGTTTACAAAGAAGGACAGTGAGGTCAGAGGGACTAGTGCTAGGAGACGTTTGAGTACACTGGTGTACATTATACGGCCGTGTGCATTGATACAGGGTTTTACCTCCAGGTTGTCCTCCCCTGATGCACACAAGTGACTCCTTGTACTCTGCACCAAAACGATCCGTATTGTATCATTTGCTTATGAATTTTATCCCACTACAATATAAAGCTAATACTGATACATTTCCAAGGCAAATATTTCATATAAACCTTATTTTTTAGGTTCCCTTTATTTTAATGGCTACAAAGAAAAAAAAAAAAAAAAGTTTGTGATTCATTACTAAGGAAGCTTCTAACATAAATCAAATTAACTGCAAGCCTACAGTTTCTGGTTTTCTTTTCTGGGAGCCCAGACAATTAACTCAAATGTAGGTATCTGCACTGTCTATGTCTAAAGGTGATTAAGATGTATCCCAGCCCAGGGAATTAATCTTTCTTTCTAGGTCTACATCTATGTATAGAGGACAAAACCACAACTCTTGTGGTATTGCAATTGGAGAACTTCGTGGATTTAAGGCATGCAAAAATACATTGCGAGAGTTCTGCAGGAATTTAGAATATGCAAGGCGAAACTCACACCCAGCCGTTAAAAGCAGCTTCCAAGGTTAGGCTGAATTGCTGTTGGGAGCTAGGTGGGCCATTACAGTATATGTTGTCTGTGGGTAAAAGCTTGAGGCTAGTTCTTAATATTTGAAATTTATAGCCTTTTGAAGAAGGTTAGATATCTTTCTATACATTTGGTGACGTAATCTCACTTCTGGAAGACAAAGTATCTATCAGTTTTATACTCAGAGGTTGAAGTCATTGGTCCTGGTGGATACTTGGACTCTCTGCATCTTCTCCTTCCCTTATTGATCCTTACAGAGGCTTTACATTTTGTTGGTGTGCTTGTATCTCTTATAGTTTTGGTTTAAAGCAATGACCATAAGCATGTTTTGGGTTTCTACTGGTAACTGCTGAAAGTCAAGGAGAAATCCACTTTATGCTAAATAAATTATATTAAATTAGTTGGTGGTTTGTGTTGGTTTTGTTTTTTGTTGTTTTTTTTTTTTTGTTTGTTTTGGTTGGTTGGTTTTGTTTCTCCCTAACATCAGAGTGACCATGTCTCCTATAAGTCAGAAAATTTCCTTCAAATGCTTGACTTGTTAATTTATCTGTAAATAAATAGAATAGTAATAACAACAACAACAACAATAATGGAAGATTGGAAACTAGGGAGGTATTTTCCACATGTTAAGGTAACTAACAGGGACTCTGAGGTTTTCTTGCCTTGAGCAAAGAGTTACATTTTTTTTTTTATATCTGTCCTGCAAACCCTTCAGCATATATAAGGGCCCAGTTTCTCCTTTTCTCTGTCTGTATTATGTCATGGACAAGAAAGAGGAAATGACAACCTGTAGAGTATCTGGATACTGGGGTTTATTTAAGAAGCGAGGAGGTAGGAGTTTTTTCCTACTTTGATTAACTCACTCACTCTACCCTTCAGTGCTATGCTCAGCAGGTCTCAACTCCTCTCCCGTGCAAGGAGGCCACTGCTGGTCCATGATGCTCAGGCAGAAAGTGGTGTTGGTCCAAGCTGTGCCTCAGTCACAGATGCTACCAACCGAGGTCCTTGGGCATCCTCAGTGACTCATCTCCAGTCACCTCCTCCATCTCCCAGACCTCCTCCCACTTCCAGATGTTTCCTTCAACTAGGACCTTCACCTTCTTCTTTCTGGATCATGTCTTTCTTTTCCCCCACCTCTTCTTTCCGGATGTTAAGTCACTTGTTTTCTGAGTCTAAAAAGCTAAGAGCAAAAACACAACATGGGATCAGCCTCCTAACTGATGGCTCTTTCTCATGTCCCCACAAGTTCAAGAAAATATTGAAATTTGAACTTCCTAGAAGTTTTCAAGAGGAAATCTGAACCACACGATATTGGATGTCAGAACTCAAAAGTGAGATCAGACTGAATGATAAAAATGACCTCAAAATCCATGTATTTATGAGCATACCAGATGTTACCTCACCAGGTGTCTCTTTTGCGATGCAAGGTCTCAGAGTAAGCAGCAGAAAATCACATTATTCTCTGCTATTTAATTGCAACGTTGCTTCTCACATAAATGATAATTATTTAGATTTTTTATCTATCATCAACTCCAGATTTTTAAACATTATTATTTTATTGTTTTCTCACGTTTTCTTTTTAAATACTGTTTTTCTTAAGTTTATTGACTTGTATTTTCCCAAGGCAAATGCAATGTTATTTCTTTTGCCTTCTTGCTTCTTCTTGATGAGTTTTTATATTATTTTTTTGCCTTACTGATGTTTCCAATATCTCTTTGTGTTGCATTTTTCATAAGTTCCTGTAACATCATCTTTGCATAATCACTAGAGTATCTACAAAAGAACTCTAGCATATCAGCAGTCTTCTAATCATGTCCTTGTTATGTTGAAATTGCTCATTATGCAGTTTTCATGACTCCTTTGGATAGTTTTCCACACAACATTATGTTTATATAAGCTGATTTTCAATAAAAGGTCCCATTAAAGAATCATGGATTTACAGAATAATTGAAGTTGGAAAGGGCCTTTGGAGATCATCTGGTCCAGCCAGCAGCACTGGACACGGCAGACTAGATCTGTCATACTGAAGCAGAGGGACAATATCGTCTCCCTCGACCTTCACCAAGGGCAAACTGTACCTGACTAATCTAGTGGCTTTCTACGACGGTGTGACTGCATCAGTGGATGAGGGAAGAGGTACTGGTGTCATCTAACTGGACTCCTGTAAGGCCTTTGGTATGGTCTCATGCAACATTTTTGCCACTAAAGTGGAGAGAT
The DNA here is from genome assembly GCF_929443795.1 of Astur gentilis. Taxonomy (NCBI): domain Eukaryota; kingdom Metazoa; phylum Chordata; class Aves; order Accipitriformes; family Accipitridae; genus Astur; species Astur gentilis. The sequence continues at coordinate 48,111,274 of NC_064881.1, read as the reverse complement.
AAGGGTTTAATGGAGGTACTCTTGGATGGATAACGAAATGGCTGGATGGCTGCGGCCAAAAAGTTACAGTCAATGGCTCAAGTTCCAGGTGGAAACCAATAACAAGTTGTGGCCCTCAAGGGTCCGTACTGGCACTAAAAGTATTTAATATCTTCATCCATGACATAGACAGTGGGATTCAGTGCATTTTTAAACTGAAAGAGGGTAGATTTAGATTAGATATAAGGAAGAAATTTTTTTACAGTGGTAGTGGTGAGACACTGAAACAGGTTGTCCAGAGAATTCGTGGATAGTCCATCATGTGAAGTGTGCAAGGTCAGGTTGGGCGGGACTTTGAGCAACCTCATCTAGTGAAAGAACTCTCTGTCCATGGCAGGGGGATTGGACTAGATGATCTTTAAAGGTCCTTTGCAACCCAAACCATTCTGTGATTCTATGATTTACTGGTAATGTTCTTCCTAATGCAGACCAGCAGGTAGCTGACCTTAATTGCTGCAAGGGCACACTGCTGAATTACGTGCAACTTGGTATCTACCAGGACCCCCAGGTCCTTTCCAGCAAAGCTGCTTTTGAGCTCTTGAGGTGCATGGGGTCTTTCCACCCCAGAGGCAGGATTTTGCACTTATGTCAAGAATCATGAGGTTCCTGTGAGCCATTTCTCCAGCCTGTTCAGGTTCTTCTGGGTAACAGCACAACCCTCTGGCACATCAGCCACTCCTTCCAGTTTTATATCATCTGCAGACTTGGTGAGGGTGCACCCTAATGAAGATCTTAAACAGTATTGGTTCCACTACAGATCTCTGGGGTACCTCACTAGTAACCGGCCTCCAGTTCAACTTTGTGCAGCTAATCACAACCCTTTGTGCCCAGCAGTTCATCTGTCTTTCAGTCCACCTCACTGTCCATTTGGCTTGTCCTTATTTCATAGTTTATCTAAAGATGTTATGAGTGACTGTGTCAAAAGCCTTGCTGTATCCAAAAGAAACAACACCTAGTGCCCTCCCCTTGCCCACCGAGACAGCTATCTTGTAGAAATCTATCAGGTTGGTCAGCCATGATTTTACCTTCATAAATCCATGTTGACTACTCCCAGTCACCTTCTTCCCTTTCATATATTTGGAAATGGTTTCCAGCAGGATTTGCTCCATCACCTTGCCAGAGATTGAGACAAAGCTGACCACTCCATATTTCTCCAAATACCCCTTTTTGCTACTCTTCAATGTAGGAGCGATACTTGTTTTCCTCCAGTCCTCAGGAACCTCCCCTTATCATAATGACCTGTAAAGTTAATCAAGAGTGGCTTTGCCATGACATCAACCATCTCCTTCCTTTTGTGAATTAGTATACAAGCAATTCTGATAGGTATGAGAGCTTCCTCCACACTGATGTCCTGTAGGCACTTCATTATTGGTGCGCATATTCTTGGGGTGGGCCCCCTTCAGCCCTGTTACTATTTTCAAGATCTCTCTATTCCACATCACACTGCCCACTTTTCTTGCCAACGCAGTCCACCCTTTCTTCACTTCTTTGTGGGTCATCATCTCCCTTATCCCATTATGTAAAATGATTTTGGATCAGCTCGTTCTACTCTCCATAGCAATCTAGCCTGCTTACCATTAGTCTTTACTGCTTTACTTAGTGCGCTTAATGAAGCATACTACAAACATAATACAGGAGCTCTTGAACTGCTCCAGCAAATGTGGCATTATGTGTGTAAAGTGGAGGCAAAATATTTAACTTTTTCTTATAGGGCTGTTCTTCTTAGAGCTTGCACATGTTGTCATCACATAAATAGTCATTGTAGTGGGCAAAGCGAATTAGCCATTATAGACTCATGTTTTTAATTCCCCAGAATGATGGTATTCTAGACAAAAACTCTGCTGACAAAGCCAAATAAGTATTCACCTGAAGTTCCAGTCATTGCAATGTAGGAACATCAAAATAATGTTGTAGCAATGTAACATTTTCTCAGGATCCTTTCAACAACCATTGTAAAATTTACCCCCAAAGTGTCCTATAAAAGCCATAAATGTTTTTTTTCAAATAAACAAGTGCTTACATCTCTGTTGATGTTGGGGGTGAGGGGACACATATCTAGTTAGTTAGTTAGTTATTTTTACTACCACCCATAAAATAAATAATGAATTGTGCATCAAAAAGTCAGGCTTTCAAAACCTGGAAGAAAAATAATATCGCAGTCTTTGCAGGACAGTTTTTTTTTGTTTATCGGTTATTTTCATTGTGCTGGGGAAGAAAGAAGTATACATGTCAGGATTCATCAGAAACTCTGCATTTAATCTTAAAAAAATATACAAAACAACGCTTGGCAGATCAAACCCACTGGAATTTTATTTCATAATCTTCAACTTTTGCGGAATCCACTGCTTTATTGTTCTTTCATTCTGACATGAATTGAAGTAGCTGTCTGAAAAGGGTCTTGTGCATTTAATGGATACCCAACGCATCTGATGTAAGCAGACTCTCCTAGCATTTGCTACAAACTTGATGCCATTTACATCAAACCCCAGCAGCTTTATTACTGCCTTAAATTACTTTACATACTGTTAGCTTTATCGTTACTCAACTTTCCCGTGTGTTCAGTTGAATCTGCAAGTGGTGGACAGTGATAGGAGCTGGGAAGTTACAAGAAGGCTGACATTTCTTTTAAGGAACACAGTACAGGGCAGACTGTTATTGACCACATTCTAACCATCCAAAACAAATTTCCCACCCATTTCAAAGACAGGTTTTTATTATCAACTCATCATCAGTCCTTGCTGACACACGTGACAAGTCTTACCATGAAGGCAATGTCAATAACAGCAGTAGAACCTCTTATATCTCTAAAATTGGGCATGGGTTTAAGCACTTTAGTTACCTAAATGATGCTTTTCTTTCAGATTTCATCAATGATAAGCACAATGAAGTGGTGTACAGAAAAAAAGGAGATTGAGCCCCCCAGCTTATCCCCAGGTCTTCTTGCTTCCATTAACCTCAGCAAGGGTTAATTACTGTTGCTAATACACATTTCTCCAAGAGCACGCTTTGTTCTCACAAATCTGAATGCTCTTTCAGAGGAGGCCTATATAATTATTTCTGCTTTACAGCTGTCAAAGCTAAGATATAAGAAAGGGAAAACTATTTTTAAAATTACACTGCAGCAGTGTCTGTCCAGGTCAAATCATGCGTTCTAATATCAGGCCAGTCTGCCCATCACATAGGATGTCTTCACTTTTGGGAGCTTTTCCTTTAATCTCCCGTGGCCCCCATTCAAGAATGCAACCATGGGGAAAAGCTTCTGAAGCATTACAATAATAACTGGAATACCAAAAACTTCTAAAGAGAAATGTGATTAATACACTTGTATGTAAGAAATGTATGTTTAAGAACATTTTAATAAAAAATATCCTAGTCCTTTTGCTGCTTACTATAGAGACAGCACAGAATTGTGCTTATTAAGTGAAGTCTGCTCTAATTCTATGGGTTTACATCCAGCTAAATCAATCTGCAATAGGCACGAATCCCAAAAGGGTTATTCCTGCTCTCTCTCTTCCTTGCACAAGCATGCCAGCCCTGTCTTTTATGTAGCTCCAATGATAATACTCCTGTAAGATCACTAACTCACTAACTGATCCAAAAGAAAAACAATTTATTTTTTTTTTTATTGGGTCTTATTCTGTGTTAACTTCCAGTCAGACCAGCAAATTTGGTCAACTCCTTCGATATTCTGAGATAGCCAGAAGTTAATAATTGACCTGTCCCCTGAATTTCCTGCCTGCTTATTCTTGTATTGTCCATCAATGACCAACATCAGGTCTTGTTTTGGTCAGGAATTATATGGAGACAGGAAGAGAGGCTATTGTGAATCCCCCCCACCTTGCAGGATGACCCGTGTCTGTAGAGGAGGTTCGCTTTACTTTCACTAAATGACACGATATATGGGCACAAACATGCACAAGGGCTAGTCAAGAAATATGTATTAAGCTGTCACTTAAGCAGCAGAACAACTGATCACAGAGCAAAAACAATCGCATAAAGAACTGCAGAGTGTAGAAGAGATGATTTCTGCTGGGCACTTAGTGCAAATGAAAAGGATGGAGATAGTTATGATTATGACAGACTTAGACAGATGACTGCATTAAAGAACATTACTTTCAAGTTCAGATACTCTGATATGTTATTATCCTACAAAACAGCCTTCTTCACTAAACTTTCCACGTGTTGCTCAGTTCTGGTCATTAAACGAATGATTACAAAGGCACACTGCAGTGGCACAGGCAGTATTAGAACCAATTAGGCAAAACCACATTTGTGATTGTCTCTTGACTAAGGATTTCACTGTCACAAGGATTTGTAGTCTTTGGTAGAAGAAAATATTGATCTGTAGCTTTAGCGTGCTGCAAGCCAAGGGAAAGAGTACAGACAGAAACATCTGATCAGGCAAATAACCTTGTTGTAGAAACAAGTTATTGTATCTGTATTTGGTTGGTTTTTTTCTTAGACCTGTGCTACTAGATGCCACCACTTCCTCATGCAATTTTAGGTGTAATTTTCTGTTATATACCCCTGCTTTTCTAGTGTGCCCTTTAGTATATATGTATACCTATATGAATACATCTGCTTTTGAGAACTATTGCCATAAATAGTGTGTTTAGAATAACAGGAGGGTTCTTTGTATACAATTATTTTATTTGATAAATACACAGCTTGGATATTTCAAAGTTGTCTAACTATGATAAAATACATACTACTGTAATCTGTGATTTTTCAGATGATACTAAGAATGATGTGTACCTCTGTCCATCTAACACCCGCATTAAAACTTTCCAATCTCATATTTCTTATATGGATAAAGAAAAAATGTCACAATCCTGATGGATTTTTATCCCATGAGGCACAAAAGTGCTCTTATCTCCTATCTACTGATGAACAACGGAAGAACAAGAAGACTAAAAGGAATATTTGAAAATAAGATATTTGGTGTTCTGTGTCATTTTCAAAGATGACCATGTCCTGTTTAAATCACTAGACACATCTTTACAGCTGTAGGTGTTCAATACCTTTAAACATCTTTTCCAAAAAGATTTGTCCAAGGTCACAAAGAAAGTCTGCAGAGGTACAAGAAATTTAATCTAGGACTCATAAATGCCAAATGACTGCTTCATAAATAGGATCAGCCTTCCTAGTAAGAACAGTCAGAAAGTGGGAACAGTTGTGTCAGATGAGGATCTGTTTGTATTAAAGAGATGCCCTGAAGATGACTTAACTCAGTGCTGTGATATTGTACTCTTCTCTGTGAGCTCAGTGATTCAATTCAAAGTTGGCCATATGCAGCATCCTCCAGACAGTTTAATGAGTCACTTGCCAACCCTCTTCAGAGACAGCCCTCCTGACACAGTGCTCCGTGTTAGTATTAAAACACAGAGATTGTGCCCTAAAGGAGATTTCATATAGAACCCTAAATCTGTGAATGCACATTCAAAGGCAGGCAGGCACAAAGAGTAGTTAACTGCATAGTCATAGAATGGTTTGGGTTGGAAGGAACTTTTAAAGATCATCTAGTCCAACACCCCTGCCATGGACAGAGAGTTCTTTCACTAGATGAGGTTGCTGAAAGCCCCATCCAACCTGACCTTGAACACTTCCAGGGAGGGGGCAGCCACAACTTGGGTAAACTGTTCTGGTGTCTTACCACCATCACTGTAAAAATTTTTTTTCCTTATATTTAATCTAGATCTACCCCCTTTCAGTTTAAAACTGTTGCCTCCTGTCTTATCACTACAAACCTTGCAAAAAGTTTCTCTCCATCTTTCTTATAAGCCCCATTTAAGTATTGAAAGGCTACAAAATTTTTTCCGTGTAGCCTTCTCTTCCCCAGGCTGAACAACTCCAACTCTCAGCCCTTCTTTATAGGGGAGGTGCTCCAGACCTCTGATCATTTTTGTGGCCCTCTGGACCCACTCCAACAGGTCTGGGGACCGCAGGGCTGGATGCAGTGCTCCAGGTGGGGTCTCACCAGAGCAGAGAGAGGGAATAACCCTAAGCCCGCTGGCCATGCTTCTTTTTGTGCAGCCCAGGATATGATTGGCTTTCTGGGCTCAATCCCAGCTCATGTTCAACTTTTTGTCTACCCATATACCCAAGTCCTTCTCTGCAGGGCTGCTCTCAATCAATTCGTCACCCAAACTGCACCGATACTGGTGACTGCACCAACCCAGGTGCAGGACCTTGCACTTGGCCTTGTTGAACTTCATGAGATTCACTTGGGCCCACTCCTCAAGCCTGTCAAAGTGCCTCTGGATAATATCCTTTCCCAAGGAGATCAATGGCACCACTCAGCTTGGAGTTGTCTGCAAACTTGCTGAGGGTGCACTTGATCCCACTGTCTATGTAATTGATGAAGATATTAAACAGTGCTGGTCCCAATATGGACCCCTGTGGGACACCACTTGTCACTCCAGACATTGAGCTGCTGACTGTACCTCTTTGGATGTGAGCATCTAGCCAATTCTTTAACCACTTATCCTGGTTTTGGCTGGGATAGAGTTAATTTTCTTCCTAGTAGCTGGTAGAGTGTTGTGTTTTGGATTCAGTATGAGAAGAATGTTGATAACACACTGATGTTTTCAGTTGTTGCTAAGTAGTGTTTAGACTAATTCAAGGATTTTTCAGCTTCTGATGCCCAGCCAGCAAGAAGGCTGGAGGGGCACAAGAAGTTGGGAGGGGACACAGCCAGGGCAGCTGACCCAAACTGGTCAAAGGGACATTCCAGACCACATGGCTTCATGCCTGGTATATAAACTGGAGGGGGATTTGGCCTGGGGGGATCGCTGCTTGGGAGCTAACTGGGCATTGGTCGGCGAGTGGTGAGCAATTGCATTGTGCATCACTTGTTTTGTGTATTCCAATTCTTTTATTATTATTATTGTCATTTTATCTTTGTTATTATTATAATTTTGATTTTCTTCCTTTCTGTTCTATTAAACTGTTCGTATCTCAGCCCATGAGTTTTACCTTTTTTCTTCCGACTCTCTCCCCCATCCCACTGGGTAGGGGAGAGTGAGTGAGCAGCTGCGTGGTGCTTGTTGGGGTTAAACCACGACACCTCACAGTCCATCAAATCCGTATCTCTCCAATTTAGAGAAAAGCATGTTGTGGGGGACTGTGTCCAAAGCCTTACAGAAGTCCAGATAGGTGACATCTGGAGCTCTTCCCTTTTCCACTGACATAGTCACTCCATCGTAGAAGGTCACTAGGTTGGTCAGGCAGGACTTCCCTTGGTGAAGCCATGCTGGCTGTCTCAAATCACCTCCCTGTCCTCCATGTGCCTTAGCGTAGCTTCCAGGAGGATCTCTTCCATGGTCTTACCAGGCACAGAGGTAAGGCTGGATGGTAGTTCCCAGGGTCCTGCTTTCTACTCTTTAAAAATGGGTATGATAATTCCCTTTTTCCAGTCACTGGGGGGACTTCACCTGACTGCCATGACTTTTGAAATATGATGGAGAGAGCCTTAGCAACTACATCTGCCAGTTCCCTGGGATGCTTCTCATTGGGTCTCAAGGATTTATGTTTATCAGGTTTCTCGAACCTGATCTTCTCCTATGATGGGTGGGACTTCATTCCCCCAGTCCTTGTCTTGAGGTCCATACATTTGAAAGGTGCAGGAAGAGCAATTCCCAGTGAAAAATGAGGCAAAAAAAAAAAATGTTTAGTACCTCAGCCTTCTCCATGTCAGTTGTCACCACTTCCCCATCTCATTTATCCCTAGGGTACAATTTCTTTTGTCTTTCTTTTCTGACTAACGTACTTGTAGATGCCCTTCTTATTATACTTCACACTCCTTACCGAATTTAGCTCCAGCTACGCCTTATCTATATGGATCCCATCCTTACACCCTCAGGCAGTATCCCTGTATTCTTCCCAGTATGCACGTTCCTGCTTCCACTGCCTATGCATTTCCCTTTTGTGTTTCAGTTTGACCAGGAGGTCCTTACTTGGCCACACTGGTCTCCTACCTTCCTTGCCCTATTTCTTGAACATGGGAATTGAGAGTTCTTGTACTTTAAGGAAAATGTCTTTAAATAGCTGCCAGCTCTCTTTTGCTTCTTTATCCCTGAGGGCGGTTTCCCACAGGTCCCATCCACTGGTGCTTTAAACAACTAAAAGTTCACTTTCCTAAGGTTCAGGGTCATGTCTATACTTTTTGCCTGGCCTATATCCCTTGAGATCACGAATTCCAGCACGGCATGATCTCTCCACGGTCATAATGAGATACAGTGGGCTTAGGAAAGCAAATCTTGTTTGTGGCTGTTCTAGAGAGGTTTCTGATAAATATGAACCCAGCTATAATTATGCAAAACAGCCAGAGAGATTCTTCTGATGAAAAGCGATACATTAATTAATTACATTACATTAGGGAGGTATTGGGTGTGATTTCTGCCTTGGGGACAAAATATTCATACAGTCTTCTGCAGTGTGACACATTAGCAAAAGTTCACATAAATACTAAATGTCACATTATAGGAGAAGACAATTCTTCTGGGAAAAAGCCGGGCACAATTCTTTTTGACTCTGTCACTGACTTAAAAACATCTCGGGAATCCTTTCTTGCATGCATTTTATCTCTGTCAGCCAAGACGGGGTAATCTCACCCCTGAATTCAAGCTCCTCACAGGATCAACATAGTATACCATTAGCTTTATTTAAACACCATTCAGGAGCACAATCCTGTGGGGAGAGACAATGCAGCGTGATGTGGAGACACACATTAGTTATACTGATGGCTAGCACAAAGACATATGACAAACCCTTTGCCATTCACATGTTCAAATAGCTTAAACTGTGAGGTCAGTTTAATTCTATTTTGCCTGGCACATCCCCTGCCCTCTAAAAACAGTTACACATTTGTTGTGGTTGAACCTGGCAGGCAGCTAAACACCACCCAGCCGTTCGCTCATTCCCCCCAAGTAGGATAGGGGACAGAATCAGAAAAAGGTAAAACTCGTGGGTTGAGATAAAGACAGTTTAATAGGACAGAAAAAGAAGGGAAAAGAATAATAATAATAATAATGATAAGAGAATACACAAAACAAGTGATGCAGAATGCAATTGTTCACCACCTGCTGACCGATGCCCAGCCAGCCCCTGAGCAGCGGGCCGCTCCCCCCGGCCAACTGCCCCCAGTTTTATTGTTCAACATAACATCATATGGCATGTAATACCCCTCTGACCAGTTTGGGTCAGCTGTCCTGGCTGTGTCCCCTCCCAAGTTCTTGTGCCCCTCCAGCCTTCTCGCTGGCTGGGCATGAGAAGCTGAAAAATCCTTGACTTTTAGTCTAAACACTACTTAGCAACAACTGAAAACATCAGTGTGTTATCAACATTCTTCTCATCCTAAATCCAAAACACAGCACTAGGAAAATTAACTCTATCCCAGCTAAAACCATGACAACATTTCATTTCAGTCTGTTTTTCCAGGCTCCTGGTAAATTCTTTCTAGAGTTGCTGATGTGCTTTACAACTTGTAGTTGTCATTCCTTCTAAAAGTCCTGTATACTTTTTTTTTTTTTTTTTTTTTTTTTTTAATCTTAAACATATTATCAGGTGTCTTTTCTTTTCTTTCTTTTCTGTGCCTTGAAAACCGGTAAAAGACTTCACTAATGAAATTTCATAAACCTCTCACAGAACAGCATAATTATAGCTCTCGAGCTCGGCAGTACTTCATTAATAGACACAAGGCATGGGAATGACCTTTCTTTCCAAATGATGTCAAAATTTTTGATCACATTCTAATAAATTGAAGTATGAAAATTCAAGTGTCCACTGAGCTCTGTTTACTGAGACGTGTTCCACACATAAAATAAACCAGAAGGGAAACCCAGGCACACTACAGAAAAACACTAATCTGAATACACCCTGGGAAGTGCAAAAGAAAACCTTTAACAAGTAAGCATTCCTTCATTTGTGTCTTTAATGCAGACAATAAAAGATCTAGAAGATAAGTAGACACATACAAAAACTGAAGGATAGCAGGAACACAGTGTAATAAATGGTCTTACCAACTGTAGTCTTATTTCTTAAGATGGAAATATTTATTTATATTTTGCTTTTGGTTCTTATTTTCTCAATCGTACTTCATCAGTACTTTGGATGAAGGCAATAATAGTTCTTTCACATTGAGGATTATAATTTGTTACTCCTCCTGGGCCAAGTGTATTCCTGGTGGAACTTCAACATTTTCTAAGGACTAAATAGTCATTTATGAATCCTTTATTTTCTTATTACTAAATTGGATAGATTTTTTGTTTTGGTTTGTTTATATGTTTATTTCTCATCTGCTCTTTCTTCAGCCGGGAGGGAAAGAGCACTTTCTGTCTTTCTGGTTGTCATGGTTTAACCCAGCAGGCAGCTAAACACCACACAGCACGTCGCTCACTCCCTGCCCCCAGTGGGATAAGGCAGAGAATTGGAAAAAGAATAACATTTGTGGGTTGAGATAAAGACAGTTTAATGGGACAGAAAAGGAAGGGGAAGTAATAAAAATAAAGATAAAAGAATTAGAAAATACAAAACAAGTGGTCGACAATGCAATTGCTCACGACTCCCCAACCAATGCCCAGCCAGTCCCCGAGCAGCTGGCCCCTGGCCAGGTTTCCCCCTGGTTTATATATTGAGGATTACATCATACAGTATGGAATATCCCTTTGGATGGTTGGGTCAGCGGTCTTGGCTGTGTGCCCTCCCAACTTCTTGTACACCCCCTCACCCCCAGCCTCCTCACTGGCAGGGCAGCACAAGAAGCTGAAGAGTCCTTAGTGTAAGCACTGCTTAGCTACAACTAAAACATCAGTGTGTTATCGACATTATTCTCATCCTAAATCCAAAACACAGCACTATAGCAGCTACTAGGAAGAAAATTAATTCTGTCCCAGGTGAAACCATTACATCAACATCAATGTGTTGGCATCCTGCTCTGTAATTGTGCTTTGTTCTTCAGCCTATGTGTCTTGTGACAAATGCATGGGTGACTTGGAGAAAAAAAAGGGACAAACCAGAATTTTTTTCCCAAGCATAGAGAAGTGCTTGAAAAAAAAGGCATGTTCTAAAGACTCGGTGAAGCCTGATGGGGACTTTGTTTCAGCGAAATCCAGTGAAACCTTGTCATGTTAGTATGGTACTCACGTTGACGATGCCCCGAGAGGAAGGATTTATTGGTTCAGTCACCATATTCTGGTTATGTACCCACAGCATTTGAAGGGAAAAAGTTAACGCCTCCTCCTGTGTTGCATGGTGCTACATGGGCACGGTGACCGACTCAAAGTCATCATGGAGGTATTCCCTCATGATATACACTGCCTGGGGACAGGCAAGAGGGATTATGGTTGTCTTAAAGTTGTCACCAAACATCTGATGTTACAGAGAATTGATTTTCATCATTTGAGATGAACAGTTACTTGTCCACAACACAATTGTGGGTTTTTTTCTCCACTGAGCTCGCAAAAGTCCCTAAAGATGAGGACATGTTGAAACGTGCACAGTGATGGGGATTTCAAATACACCAAAAGGCAAAAATGTCTGAATCCAGCATATTGGCTCAGTCTACATAATAATGAGAAACACTGGCTGAACTCATTCACACTAGATTCCAGTTACAGCCTCTGACTTACTGTCATCACGCAAGCAAAGATGAAGTTAAATCTTGTAAAAAACAACATATTGTTCCAGTTATTTCCTCAGCCCAAAAGAAAAAGCCAAAGTATCAGTATACAACCAATGTATTTTGAAAAACTGTTAATTATATAAAAACCTCCTGGCTGCATCCAATATTTTCACGCACAATCCTTCTTATTAAGTAATATAATTAACTTAACTATATATTAAATGAGAAATGCATCCACGTGCCCCTATCTTTTTCTGAGTCTCTATTTATAAGTGACAAAAAAGTTCTCAAGTGTTATCTTTGGCTTAAAGTACTAAAATGTTCTTACAGTATGTAGTTTAAATGAAATGAGACAATAATTAAATAAGTGCCAATGAGGCTGCAAGCAAAGCAATATTTGAGACAGTTGGCCTTGCCGTTGCTTGCATGGTGTGATAACAACAGCTTTTTCAACTGAAAAAAAAAACCAAAAAAACCCCCACAAACCAAAAAACAAAAGGCAAGGCTGGAGTTTCCAAACAAAACACTTCAACAACTGATGGACTGAGCAGCAGCTTGTTACTAGTTGGCTGTTCCACACAAACAGCCACAGAAAAATAGTTTGTGTGCCTATATGACACTTTTCAGGGGGGAAAAAAAACCCTAAACCAATTTAAAAGCTGAGTGTTCTGCTGAACAACCTATATTTTGAGATGTTTCCAACACCTCACATAAAACCCAGCACCTTCTCTTGGCAAATGTTCAGTAAAATGCAGTGATGATCTCTGTCTGGTTAGAGCAGGAGGGAAAAGATGTGCAAAGTGGGGAGGGATCCAACAGATACAAAACAAGCAGAAAAAGTCTGGTTTCCTGGTAAAAGGCTTAGACAGCACAGTGAATGGTTTGTGTATTTTAATATGTAAATCTATGTATTTATTTCTGTATTCCCTTTAAAGTGAAATTCCTGCTGTTGCTTAGGTTGGGCCAAAAAATGGACAATATGAAAATAATCCAATGCACCCTTCATTCTGCCTTTGGGCAGAATGTTCTGAAGTGACAAAGAATACTATCTGACTTCTTTTCCATTTCAGACCATGCATGCAGCAAATCAACAATTAGCCCTTACTAACAACAGTTAGGTTGCTTTGGGAGCTACAGATGAGATGTTCACTCTGATTCTGGACCTGCTCCACTCATCTCACACCTTCAGCCCTTTACTGTGTCCTGCCCTCAGTAGGTGGTAGCACAGAGATAAACCATGCAGTTCTCCAGTACTCCTGATTTTGCTTTGCCCCCAAGAAGGCAATGACAGTAGGACTTCTTCTGAGTGTGGCTGGGATGGACTTAATTTTCTTTATAGCAGCCTGTGTGGTGCTGTGTTCTGGATTTGTGGCTAAAAGTGGTGATGATGTGCCAGTGTTTTGGCTATTGCTGAACAGTGCTTGCACAATGGCAAGGTTTTCTCTTTTTCCCACTGGTCCCCCAGTGAGTAGGCTGGGGGTGGGCAAGAGATTGGGAAGGTCACACAGCTTGGAAAGCTGACCCCAACTGGCCAAAGGCCTATTTTTGCATCACTTTTTTTTTTTTTCTTCTTCTTTTTTTTTTCTTAATCTTTCCTTCACTTATTAAAGTGTCATTATCTTGACCCACAAGTTTTCTCACTCTTGTTCTTAATCTCTCCCCCATCCTGTGGGGACCCTGGAGGGACAGGGGAGCGAGCAAATGGCTGTGTGGGTGTGTAGCTGCTGGCCAAGGCCAACCCACAGCAGACTGATACTTCAGAGAAGTGTAGATTCACAATTCAAATGGAAATCAAGACACAAATTCCCCATAGCCATGGGATAGTGTGAAGAGATTGCATCGTACTGAGAAACGTGAAGGCATACAGGGTCATGGGAACAGTGTGAAACCATTGATCAGACTTGTATGACTTATTTCAGTAAGTCACTCTCTCAGTGAATGTGTTTGTTGAGACTTTGCCTTTATGATTCCAGTCCAAAGTTCATTAAAGTTGGCAGAAAGCTTCCAGTTACCATCTTGCTGCCTTAAATTAACATCTTACAGTACCAATACCCCTTTCTTCTTCTCAGCCAGAGGCAGAAAGCTGTGAAATAATGGAACTACGAGGACCTTCTTCCTGTGGTGGACTGTGACTAATTAGCAGAGGAAAAATGTGTAGGCAGGCTAGGCAGTGGTCAAAATGATGGAGTCCGAAGTTCTGAATTTGCCATAAACTTCCTCTTTGGTTTAATTAGATTTCCAAGGCTTATGGGACACTAATCATGCAAGCAGGTAGATCCACAGCACACAAAGGCATTCTGCGGGGTAAACAGGTAAGTGTTATGAAATGGGCACTAATGTGAGCTACTAGGCAACTCAGATACAGGCAGGATAGCAGATGACCCTTAATGTTTGTATTTAGAGCACTGCATCAAGCTAAGGTACCTACATTGAAGATGCCAATAATTGAGTTTTCTGAAATTTTGTTAGAGCCAGTGAAGGGAACTGGGGACAAGACATCTCATCCCAATGTAAACATCTGAAATAAGTCAAATGCACTCTACCTATTCCTGTCTGTAAAGGTCCAACAAGGAGACTAACTCAGACATAGAAATGTACATTGTGTAAGTCTAGTTAGGGAAAATTAATTCAGCCCTGGGGGCTCAATTCAGTTGCCCACACAGAGGGGCTTATTTCCCTTTGCTGTGCCTGAGGGGATCCCACAAGTCTAGATTCAGCTGTTACTCCTGAAAGTCATGGGCATGGGTTCATATTGTCCAGTTGGATGTCTCAGATACCCAAGCACATTTCAGATGACGCACACTAGCCTGTGTTTAAGAAACTGATTTGAGGCCTGAGAGCTTCTAAGTCCATTGACACCCACGGAAGGACTACTTCAGGTAAACTCTGTGGCCATGGGATATGGCTCTAGGATTATCTGTCTCGATACTATCACTAGCCGACTTCCTGACCGTGCCATCCAGCACACGCACGTAGCAGAGTGCCTTTAAATGGAGACGGTGCCCAAGGGAGTACAAATGAGTAAAGCTTTTTTCCAGTTCAGAGTTTCTTTGGAAATCTTCCAAATCAGAAAACAGCCAGTGATACCAAGCCCCCATTGTTCCTTTTGGTTTCATAGTGTTAAAATCATCCTTCTAGATTAAAGTTAGTAACTCAGTTTTTTCACTTAGCTTTTTCTCTGTAACATAGTGTTTCTTGTATGGCATTAGAAAATGGGAGCTGGCTAACTCTGAAACATAAGGTGAGGGATTTCAATTATCTTACTTTCATGCTTGCAGAAATATTTAAAAATCTGTTATATATTGCACTTACACGTAGAAAGTATAATTTGAATAAATCTGTTCCCATAATTAACATACTTTAATTAGAGCAGGATGTGGTATCGGTTGCTTTTTTTTGCACTATGACACAACATTCTGTATTTAATCTTCCTATTGTTAACTATAGCTAGTCTCTGTAATTATTTATTTCTATAAAAATCTGGTATTGTGTTGAGCAAATTTAAGAAAAACAAGTTATCTGAGTTCAAAAAACAGTGTTTTGATTTACATGAAAGGAAGAAAATAATGAAATTAAGATGTACAAGAAGATCAGCTCACTGCTGCAGCTCTATTGATTTTAATGGAGCTTTACTGATTTACAGGAGTCGATCTGAACCTTCATGTTTTGTAGTAAGACTAACACAGTGACATACAACACACATCTCTAATTATATATTGACAGTCCACAAAAGGACTATCATAACAGAGGAATGAATCATTATGTAGTGAAATGCAAAATTTTCACGTCTGCAGATACAGCCAGAGAAATTAGAGTCACAGAGAGGTTTCTTTTATATAGTGGCTTTATACATTGTTGTAGAGAGTTTTGTTTTGTACCCAAAATCAATATTAGTTATGGATAGATGTGACTGGCAGATAATTACAACTGTATACTTGAAAACTGTACCATATTTCATGCTTAGGTCCAAATATATTGATACTATATTCAGCTTAGATGATTTTTATAAAGGAAGACTCTGTCTGTGTTAACACCTTGTTTCTGGGATGTGATGGAACATGGATGGTCCGGGGCCCTTGTCTCCCATGTATCCAAACTTGGCACCTGTTAGGTTAAAACAAGGTGTGGGAGTGATTGCTCCAGTCTGTCACAGAGTCATAACAACACCGGGGCAGAGGTGGAGGCCCCAGAGGTTGGAGGGGCCCCCAGATCTTTGCCCGAGAGGCAGCAGCCTCACCACGTCTGATTTAGCCTGCGAGAACCAGCAGGACTTTTCAAGCAGAGGCTTGTGGACTAAACCTCGCATCACGAAGCGGCTGGTGTCCCATTCTGGCCCATTCTTCCCTCCCACCTTCAATGGAGAACCTGGAGCTGGGTGATACAGGTAGAGGAACCGGCCATTGCAAGCGCACCGTGACCCTCTTGCAGGGTGGAATCAGAGCCAGGGATCCAGGTGTTCTCCAAAACAGGCTTCTGCCTGGTACCTCATGATTACAAGGGGTCTGTTATACCCATATTGTCTCTAGACCACCTCGGCTGCAAAGTATACCATCAGCTCTGATCCAAAAGAGTGTCTCCCCAGGGCACCCCCGTGTCTAGAGCAATGTTCGTCTGCGCTGCAGCCCTGGGGGTGCGCAGGAGAGGTTTGATACATCACTGCTGGCGAAGGGGAGAGGGCACGATTTCTCCTATATGCACAGGAGCACGCCCTGCTGTTTAGACAAGTGCAATATAGCCTGTTTACACTCAGCTTTTACAATATCAATACCTTCCCTTGTAAAACTAAAACAAGAAAACATCAGAAGTGCCCTGAATGAGTCTGATCCTAAACCATTTAAAAGGTATGTTACTCAACTACATACTCCACACCCGCAACCAGATCTATAAAAGTAAAATAAAACTTATAAACAGGCAACACAAAATGAATTCTGTGATTATCTAGTGCAAAATCTCAAATGCAACAGTATTTCTTCTAGTAAAAACACACCAATAACTCCACAGAGCTACTGTTTTAAAAAAGAAAGCCTATGAACATGTGCATAAAAGAGTTTAGACATGTGATTGCTTCCTTAGACTTATTTTGCACTATGGAAGTGATCGCATAGCAGGCTCTAGGAAAATGTAGGTCTTGATCTTTTCTGTTTGCTAACCCCCTTCAAGAATCTAGTGCAGATGTCTGAGAAATCACTATTTCATTCTATCAGGAGGATCTTTTCCCTCTCTTTGGTCAAAGGTGTCAATGTACCACAACAAAAGACATATGAACTATTAATCTTTCATTTGTTCTCTCAGTGTGGCTGCCTGGATAATACATTGTATTTTTTTCTGACTTTTTTATACTGTTTCCAATTGATAAGCTATTATTTTCCTTCCAACATTTCTGATGAACTGAAATTCATGTGGCCGGACCTGTATGATTTTGTTTATTTCTCTTTGGGACAAAGTAGAGATAAGAGAGATCTATGGAGGACCACATAAAATATCCTTTTGTTGTCAAGAGTGACCAGTTCCTTTGAATTATCATTTCTTCTGAAATGAAGTATGATTGCAAACCTTCTAAGTAAACAAGAAAAAAGATAGCATTAAAAGCAAAACACCTATTCAGAGAATAAAGGACTCTGATCCAAGCCTTTGTTTCTTATAAGGTGTTTATATATAGGAAATTTCTGTAACTATACAGTGATATTCCTTGAACACACTTGGATGCAAATATCAAAGGTTCAAGCTATGTATAAGAGAATCTATATTCAATCTCTTAGAAACAACAGTAAAATGCCAGATTTAATAGGAATGTAGTTGTAAGTAGCAGAAGGGGAAAAGCCTTGAAGGTATTTAACGAGACATACACGAACATAAAGATTAAAGTTCATAGCGAAGTTGCAAAGAAACATGCTTAGCAAAAGCAGGCACCTTTCCTAAAGTAATTACACAGATATTCCCCTAGCTATAGTCACAGACACCTGATGTTTCAAGCTGGGATTGGGAACACCAGTTAACAAAACTAGTATAGCTATATTTCCCTACACACTCCTCAGTTTTTTTCCCACAGGCTGTTGTCACTTAGAATTCTTTCATCACCTGGAAGAAAAAAAATAAATAAAATCTTTAGGTTTTAGGTCTTTAGTAACAGAATTGCATTAATGCTACTCTTCTGCTACAGAGCTCCAAAGCTAACGGCTTTCCCCCGCTGGCTTAGCTCACATATTCATAGAAACCTAAGATAGGAAAGTTATAGTAGGAAATAAAATTAATTGCCCTGATAATGAAGAATTGGTCTTCAAAGTATATTTTCTGCTCTGGCCAGAAAAAAATTATACAGTGAATGCTTTGGCATTTCTACCATTTCTCTTAGGAATTCACTGTAGCTCTCTTTTTAAAGTGTTTTGTTTTGTTCTGTTTTCCTTAATACTCAATCTAACTTTTTTCCTCTTCCCCCCCTTTTTTTTTTTTTTAACTTTTGATTGCTCTGACTCCTCTGTAGCATCTAAACGCTGGTAAATTGGATCAATGTTTGACTGTAGGGGCAATTTCTCTGAAAATGGCAATTTAAAACAAAATCTCCCTCTTTCTTTCCTCACTCCCCCCCTCCCCTCATTAATCATGAGTTCTAAGAAAGCACATGCCTTAGAGGTGCTCTTTGTGTGTCTGGATTACATGGGAAATATCATGCATTATGGTAGTGTATTTGGTATCAGAAGTAATCTTGACCTTATTTTACTATCTTCTTGGGTAGGTATTTGAGTTGGTATTAAATGTTGACCAAGAGTAAGAGCTCCAAGGACATCACTGGGCTGGCAGCAGTGTCCATGTGCATGTGTTCCAGTGCACACAAGTTTGGGAAAGTGATGCTCTGGCTACTGGGTCAGGATAATATTATCACAAAGGGATGGGAGGACAGGGGTTATCTGTTCTCTCCTCATAGTGACCGTATGTCATGGTCTGATTTTAGTTACTAAAGTACGTGAGAGATTCCTAAATTAAACTTTTCTCCAGATACCATAAGATGGATCTTCATTCTAAAACAAAGGTGGCAAATGTAATTTCATATCTTTTAGCAGACAGTAAAAGAGGCTTAAGTGAAGTCAAAGCACGTCCTGTTCACCATGAGCAGTTACTAAGGTTCAGCTGATAAATGATCAACACATGATAACTTTGTTGTGTGTCAAAGCCCCTGCAAAATCCCAGATGTGGGAGAGGGAAAAAGTTTCCCTTTTACAATGGCCTGCTCTGGGGATGGAAGTCTACATGCTTCCCTTGCTCCTGCTGTGTCACTGTGCTTTTCCCTCAGGGTCATCTGAACTCTTCAACTTCATGCTACCTCCTCTGTGGAGCTCTTGCTCCGGCCAGCTGACATGATGCTCTCACATCAGCATCAGCTTGTCAACCCCTCCATCCCTTTTGGAAGTAGATAGATATGTATTCTTGAGGTAGATAAAGAACATGAGGTATGGAAATCTGTTTCTTACCCATTCTGTCATGAATCTTAGCTGCACCACTCTACCTATCATCTGGAAAAAATACATATGGACTGCTTTGGAATTAGCTGGCTTGTGACCCAAGCAGACTGGACCAAACAGCACAGAAAATCGTGTGACATTTGGGAACGGACAGGCTAAATGGTTGCTTCGGTCTTAGCAGGCTAGTTTCTCGTTAGCTTGGATGTGTCCACACTGCACAGAAATCACAGCAGCAGCTGCCACATTCACATATCCTACAGAGCGGTAGAGAACGAGGATATCTAATAACTCTGCATGTTGATTCTCTTCTACTAAAAAGCAAATGCAGTTTTCAGGTTCTTAGATGCTGCTCTTTGGCATGATGCTGACTACATGTAGATAACAGACTGTAGCTCAGAAGCTTTAAAAGGCAACCCAGTGTGATTTTCTTCAAAGTTAGGGGGAGGAAGGGGGGACATCCCGTTGTTTTAACCTACAGAAGGTGACAGCAAAGCCCTCTGAGGATATCTTAATGTGAATTCAGCAGGGAGAAGACTATTTTCTAAAAGAAGGAACATTTTCTTGGCATTCTTGGAACAAAACAAAATACGTGGGGGAAACTGTTACTGCCAAGAGTGATCAAATCACCCTGCTTTCAGAGACAAGCAAACTGTTTCTGACAAAGCTTCAGGAAGAGCACACTGGAACTCAGAAGCACCCCAAGCCTGATGGCTAAATTTCCTACCACATGTCTGCCAAGCAGACCTTCACAGTCAAATGAATAATAGAGGAGGCTAGGAATTTAGAGATGTGATGTATGAAAACAGCGTGAATTTTAGAGATACTTAAACACCCATGCTCTGAATATGAGCTGCTTTGCTGACTGCCTGAATGCTACTGGAAACCAGTCCCCACATAGTCACCACAGAGTCTAATCCATGTCCATCCATAACATTATGGTGAGAAAAAATTACTGACATAGGCAGAGAATGGTTGCACGATCCTGGTTAAACTTCTGTACTATGTGGGTTAGACATGGTTGTCATAGCAGATACCAACAAAAAAGTAAATATCTGCAGATTCAGGTTTTCAAAATCATAAGCATACTGCAAAGCTCATTTGCTCATCACATTAGGACACAAAGACTTCATGTCACTAAAAATGAGCACAGTTTTGGAAACAAATGGTCCTTTCAGAAGCTTCCTCAGCCTTGCTGTGGCTTTTTTTTTTTTTTCTTTTTTTTTTTTTTTTTAATTTCAGAACTTATTAGCACTCATTTTTCTCCTGGTACAGAATCAAAAAGAACATTTTTCACTTTTGTACTATTTGTGGTTGTACACAGCAGAAATCTTACAATGACTTGAATTTTTTGTTACGTACAGGTGGGATTCACCACACCTAACTTCACTGGGCTGAGACGATTTAAACTAGTCCTCTATGTTCCTTCTGCTCTGACTAAGCTCATAAAAGCTGTTCAGAGAGATGTTTATATTCAGTAAGGTGAACTACTAGTTGGACGTGCCTAGTGAAAAAACCTAGATAACTTGCATGAACCAGCTATCTAAGTTCAAAATGGAGGAATTCAGGTGAAATGTAGACTTTCGGAAGGCTTGAATGTTACATGATGCGGAGCTAGTGCTGCATGAGCAATATCTTGCAAGCAGTAATAGCTCAAACACGTCACCAAGCTGGTAAATCAGTACTGGTTTTGTGACCCGAGACAAAATACATTTGTATATCAAGACACTAGATATGCCAGTTTATTGATGGAAAACTTAGGGGGTTTTAACACATCACTTCACTATGTAGCATAGACATGTGCTAAGAGATCAGAAGATATGTTATATATAAAAATTTAACTTAATGTATAATATTTATATAGATGTGAATGGATCCCCAGCACTGCAGGCTCAGCTCCCATCAAACTCAATGGAAGTTGCTTGAAAGACTATAGGATGGTATTTATTACATAAACCGAGGAAGGGATAAAATCTGAATTTCTCTGTATGGAAGTGCCATACCTGACAGCAGATAAGAATGACAGCATCACCCCCTTCCTCCCATTACTCCACGCAAATGATGGTTCTGCATCAGGGACTCATTTGAAACTGCGTGGTGAAAGCAGCAAAGCTTCCTCTGCACAATCTTCATGTATGGGATGGATGAGATATTTCATTTCATACATCATTTACTGTTTGCTGCAGTTATTTCACAAAGACCTGTTTTGACTTTGCTAGAAATGTGAGAAAGAGTTTCCAAGTTTGGAAATTTCTGCAGACAACAAGCTGAACTGCAACTCCAACTTATGTGAGTCATCGGAGACCCCTTGACTTCAATAGTGTATATTTATGTTACTTGTCTACTGTGTATAGTTCTGAAGTCAATGAAGCTATGTTAACATGGTAGAAGTGAGATTGGGATTAAGACTATTTTTTCTACCTGGAACTGAATTTTATAGAAAGATACTTTACATTCTGTATTTTAACCAGTATAATCTTGTCAATGAACATTTTCACACCTTTTTACTGCTTTTGTATGTCACTGTGAAATCTCGTTTCGCCAACTCAGTAACATGGTCCTTCAAAAACTTGGTCTAAATGATCTGCTTTCTAGAGTGAGAGAGAGGAGACTTATATGCAGGAGGTTAAACTTGGTCCAGTTACTGATCAGTAACTTTCAGAAGCCATTTAGGATCAGGATATCATTAGTAAACAGTCCTTTTTTGCACCCATTCCCAAAATGGACTCACTTATGTTTGAGACAAAAAAAAATCAATATTCAATATGCTCTTCCTTTTCCTCTGTTATCCTTTTTTTGAATCATAGGGGAAAAAAAGCCTACAGCTCACACAGTATATGAGGGATTAACTCCTTTCATATCCTCAGGAAGAGCTAAGGGAAGAAAGTAGTACCTGCCTGTCCAGGCTGTCCACTCATGTACCATACAAATAATTTCCTGGGCAAGTGTTTTCACCTATTCTTTCCACAATAGACAGCAATATATAAATATTGTGGGAGGTACTGGATTGCAAATGGCTGAAAATGAAAATAAATTGGGATATTTTTGAATATCAACATTAAAAATTAATTTACAGCAATGGTCTGAAAGAGCTGTATGATGTGACTTGCTAACATATAGCATCTTGATACCTCATGTGGCATTTCCCCTTTTTGATTCCTAAATATGAAACTTCAAAATTTACTTTAACATCAGAAAGTAATGACAATTTTAAAAAGAATCTGACAGTTTCCCTTTTCACCCCCATTCTTCAGGCTAAAGCTGTTTGAGATAAGAAAAAAAAAAAAAAAAGTTGTGGATTTTTTGGAGCAGGACAAAATCCTAAATCAGTCTAATCCTCATGATGAACCTTGTTACATTCTTTCTACACTCATTACTTTGAAGAGGAAGCTGCAAAAATAAAAGGCTGGACAGTCAAGCTCCAAATCTTTTCAAGCATGATTGTGAATGTGTTTACAAGCAAGCAATGCTGCATGAACCAGAAAACAGTAAGCGCGTTGCAAATCCTCCATCTGCCTGGGCTTGAAATAAGGACATTGCGGAGCTCATCTGCAGACGGATGTTGCTATTTAATGTGATTTCCAACAAACCATTCATTAAATTCATAGCTGCACCTGATACCCATTAATGTGTTCCTGCTTACAAGTCCTCTCAAAATAGGCTCTTCCACAACTTTCGGAAGCTTTACCCACTAGATTTTAGCAAACTGCAAGAAATGGAGGCTAGATGATGTAGAGGGGACATTTACTGTGGATTTCTGAAACCATGGTGAATAGTTGATGATATATTAAAAAACTAAAATAGAATGGGTGTCCAATCTTCCAAGTAGCTTTGAACTTCCCTTTCAAACAAACTTTGGTGTTGATCCATGACCACGCAGATAACAAGGAAAGTTGAAAAAAAAATGCTCTCTGTAAATAGACAGCAATCTGATATGCAAGGAATTAGAGTAGTGATCAGAAGATGAGTACTTCAGGGGTATGTACAAATCTCGATATTTTCAGCCTAATGACTTCAACAGATCTTTTCTCATTTCGGATGGTTTTAATTGCCTTAACATTATTTTCAGATTAGATATTAAATATAGTTAAAACTGGAAACTTAAATTTTTGGCTTTTACCAAATATCTTGTTAAATTTACAGTAAGACAACTACTAAAATGCTAATATGCACACTGATAAAGTGAAGGCTGTACTGGTTTTGGCTGGGAAAGAGTCAGTTTTCTTCATAGTAGCTGCCATGGAGATATGTTTTGGATTTGTGCTAGAAACAGCATTGATAATACAGGGATGTTTTAGTTATTGCTGAGCAGCGCTTACACAGAGCCAAGGCCTTTCCTGCTTCTCATCCCATCCCACCAGCAAGGAGGCTGGGGGTGCACAAGAAGTTGGGAGGGGACACAGCTGGGACAGCTGACCCCAGCTGACCCCAGGGATATTCCAGACCACATGGTGTCATGCTCAGCATATAAAGCTGGGGGAAGATGAAGGAAGCGGGGGATGTTTGGAATTATGGCATTTATCTTCCCAAGTAACCATTACGCGTGATGGAGCCCTGCTTTCGTGGAGATGGCTGAATACCTGCCTGCTGATGGGAAGCGGTGAATGAATTCCTTGTTTTGCTTTGCTTGTGTGTGTGGCTTTTGCTCTATTTATTACACTGTCTTTATCTCAACCCACAAGTTTTCTCACTTTTATTCTTTCAATTGTCTCCCACATGCCACTGGGTGGGTGGGGGAGTGCGCGAGCAGCTGTGTGGTGCTTAGTTGCTGGCTGGGGTTAAATCACAACTAGGCTTATTAAAAAAGAAAAAAAAATAATCTTATTTCATCTCACCTTTGTGAGTCTTTGGATACAACTAAACAAAGCATTGAAGTTGAAGTTTATTATACATTTAAAGTTTTGAAGTGTTGTAATCAAATCAAATAATAATAAAAACATTGTCTGAGAGTAAAGGATCAAACAATATAAATTCTCTCTTTCCTAATGTGTTAAAGATTTCATCTCACTCTTCATTTGTATATGGCCTTTCTGCACATTGACAGGAATGTGAGTATAGACAATCATAGATGAGAAATCCCTGCCTTTGATATAGATCATTTCAAGTCTATAAAGATCAGCCATTTTCATGTCATTGAGCTGATACTATTTTTCAACATACATTGCTTATGAATGATCACTATGCAAAAACTCATATCACACCTTGTATAACATGAGATAGAATTGCCCATGTGATGTTATGTTTTCTTAGACTTCTTTCTTTGACACTTCCACCTGTGTATTGTCTTCCTCTTCCCTCTCTCCACTGAAACTTCTCTGTGTTTTACCAACTATAGTCATGTGTTTGTCTCCGATGAATTAGCGAATTCTCCCAAGTGCATAAGGGCTTTTGGTTTTTTTCACCTTCTCTGTAAGGATCATATTCTTCTGTTCTTAAAGAGCCCACTGATGGACCACAAATATTGCAGAAATTGGCTGCCTTAAATGGTGAGTGGCAGCAGTCCTCAGTGTGCAACAGTTATGACCTTGATACCAATACCTACTGACCACTGAGGTGATAAACCTGTCTCTTTTCTCCAAAATTACTGAAGCTGTACTTGTGGGTGAGCACGACATAGCTTGAAATCACATAGTGAAGTCATATGGCTGTGCCACATTTGAGCACAGATCTTCCAGTAATACTAATCTGACACTTTCTTTTAATTTAAGTTCTTCTGCCTTCCTATTCCTGCCTATACTCCCCACAGTCAGAGAAAAGTTCGGAAGAGTATAGGATAGCCATTCCAAGAAGCAAACTGGAATCACAGTATGGACATCTGTAGAGCCTAGGGGCTGTTGTTTGATGTCCCCCAAAGGGAATGCTAAATATCACAAAAACTAAGCGACTTTGCAACCGATGTATTACTGAAATTTGTTCTCCCTGTGCTCCTGTGGTAATGACACCCAAATCATACACAACCTAGTATCTCTTTAGTCTTAATGTGGCTTCAAAATTAGCAGCTGAATATCAAAATCATGATTACCTTCTCAAAAATATGTGCTAACAATTGTGATTTATTAGTTGTGATCAGGTTTACATGCACTTAGTCTAGGTAGTTAAATCACTCCAGACATTCCCAGTGCAGGAAGAAAGGATCTACAAAGGGTCATACTCATAAGCCAAGGGGACCTAGTTGAATATCTGACTTAAGAGATATCAGTGTGTGAGAACACAGTTTGATCGCTACTGACTTCGCTGAGTAGTTGACAGCAATGAAAATTGCTGATTCTTGTGTCTCAAGGCTCTACAGAAGTCCCTATTTTGTCAAGGTCAGTAAAAGTGCAGAGACATACCTTTTTAGTGAAGAGTTTACAGTTTGTTGTTTCATGATTATTCACATAATGCCTTATCACTATGGTAATAATGCCTTATCATTATTCTTTTGACATCTGTCCTTTGTGACAGAGTACTGGAATGAGGAAGATAGGTACCTTTCCAAGGAGACCATGATCTATGAGACTGGATACTAAAGAGCTGCCCACAAAGTGTTAAAACGGCAGATTTAAACTTAAGGCTTGCATTCAGCACATCCAAAGAGCATTTACCTGAGACGCCTAATTTACAAGCCTGTCTGCTCTAGGTTCCTTATTAAAGTTATCACCCTCATCAGCTGCTTGGCTTTCTCCATAGAGTAGAGGTGAGCTCTGGGTATCTATTCTCAGGTTAGGTGACACAGTTAAATGCCTGAGAAATACCCAAAGGTGCTCGGGACACCACTTATCTCAGATTCTTACATAATCCCCCTTAGGCATCAGGGCTTCCTTGGCTGTTGCTGATTCATATCTCCCTAGGAGTTTGTCCTCGTGGGTGGCTGTGGGGACATTTTGTTCTTTGTGCCTTCCTTCCTTCCGCCTCCCCCTCCCCGTCACACTTGAATTCTCTGGCAATTCAGCTGCGATATCTCTTCATAGTGGCATCTTCCCAGGGACAGAACATGCTGTACATATTTGCAATGTATTTAATAGAAATCAACATTCACCCATATCATTACAGCAGTTCTGGGAGCAGGCTTTAAATGAAATGCAGAATCCCAAATATACGAACCTGCTTCACCCTGTGCCTTTTGCATTACAAATTCCTCCAGCAGCTGTGAGAAAAAGAGATAAGATCAGATTCTGTCACTGTACCAGATTTCTCTTGGCCTTCAAACTGAAAATTCCAGTCATAAATAGGTGTGGATTCATATGTGAATTTCAGTATCTGTACAAATGCAGCTAATGCGACTCCCCTTTGCTCCATCAAAATGCTAAAACCACAAGTAAGTTGAAGGATAACACTTCTAGGAATATTTTCTTTCTAAAAGGCATTGCTTACCTGATAGGTGATGCTCAGAAAGCTTTATTATCTTGTGTTATCCTGTGGCACTCGTAAATATGATTTGCCTTTTGCTAGTGTAGAAGTATGAGGCACAGAAAACTGACAAGGTGCTCCAGGTCCTTGCAAAAATCATTAGCTCAACTGAAACACAGACATATCACTGTTGCTGGCATGATTATATCCTCTTAAAGTAGTGTTTAGAGACTTCCAGCTGAAAGTGAGTGTTTATTATGGTAAATGCTGGACACACCTGTAACATGAATTCCTCCATAAGAGAGTTTATAACCTAATTGACAGGAGTGTCAGAAAAATGAGTGGAAAGTTGTGCTATGATCCAGAAGCTACATAAACATCAAAACCACAATGCAAAATAAATTAAAGGTGCTCTAAATACAACACAGACAAAATGTTTCAGCTCTAAAGATTGCTGAAACTGAACTGCTCCAGCTCCTCTCTTTTTAGGCGCTATTATCTTTAGATGCCTAATACCCTGCTGGTATCTGACATTAAGTCACCACCTTTTGGGTGGAGCTGAGCATCTAGGCACCTACCTAAGGCCATCTGGAAATTCAAATGCCTAAACCACCTAAGGGCCCATTTTGCTAGGCTTGCTCAGATCACTGCTCGCACATTCCTGCCACACTCGGCACAGGATACGGCAACGAATGCAACTTTGATCACGATCCACCTGGCAGGGACAGTCTGGCTGCTCCCTTAGGGACATGGAGCTGAGATCCAAAGGTGACCCCAGCACATGCGATGCCTTCACCCATGGGGTCCATCCTGCCAGTTGCTGGTAACGGGATCCGGCAGCAGTGGCAGACACGGCAAGTGATGAACCAGGTCTGGGATCCATCCAGCAAGCCCGGTCAGGAGCTAAAGGAGATGGAGCCAGAAATGGGAATGGAGACAAGGCTAAAACATAGGTCCAAGGGGACATCCAAGATACAGGGACAAAGGCAGGACTGGAGATGAGCTACAAGGCACACACAAAGAGCCCCCCCAGTAGGCAAGCTGCCTACTGCAGAGGTCTGATGTCTCTGCAGGATGCAGGGCCAGAGGCAAGGCTGCAAAGAGGTGGACCAACAATATAGGAAAATCCGAACAAAGACTGGGTGACCAGGCCTAAGCTTAAACAGTATTTCTGGTCCCACAGGCAGATGGTGCAGGTGATGCATCTAGGCAAGGTTGCTCAAGGCCATTGAGCCTACAACTGTAGGTAGTGTGCATTACTGCATTCTTTCTTTGAGGTTAGGAACCCAGACAAACAAGGCTTTTTTTATATTTAATGAAGATAAGTCATTGTTTCTTAATTAAGCTAGGTACTAATTTTCTCCAGAAAGTTAATCCTAAATTCCTAAAACCCAGAACCTGAGATTTTTTTGCTGGCTTTTGCATAACAGCCCAGCAGTTACAGCATTCTTCAGGAACTGGAAGACCTGGGGTCTTAACTGGAAGGGATATAAGATCTCCATACCAAAAGACTACTCTAACCAATAGTTTATGCTCTACTGGGAGATGCAGGAGCTGTCTTAAGGCGTTTTCTGCATAAATTCAGCTACTGACATCAGAACTAAGATGCTGATAAGAGATGAAGCTCAGAGGAGCTTGACTTCAACAATATGATTAAAATGCTCTATTTGGAGGGCATGTCTGTTCTCCTTTCTGATTGATGGGCCATGGCAGAGCAGCAGAGAAGGAGGATTTGCATTTGTCTTGTTCTGGCTGCTGCTTGTGAGGTTAAGTGGGACGTTTTCACATGAGGGAATGTTGTATCTTCTCAGTGGATAATCATGGCTGCGACTTGGACGTAACAGAAAGATGTCTTCATAGAAGACCACGTAGAGTTTGTTGTAGTTCAGTAGGTCCTTGGAAGTCTTAGCTCGAGACCAAGACTTAAAAAAGAACCAATCTCCCAAAGACATGTGTCAGGAGGAGATTTTTTGTGTGTGATTCTTTCACTTTTTCATGTCTGACAAGGGAAATTTGAATGTCTTTATTTTTCATTTATCTCATTTTCCTTTGTTTTCAGATAAAACAGAACTTCAGAGACCAAAAGCTTGGTTTGTGCTCTTGGTTTGCTCTTCTTAGAAAGACAACCAAGGCCTCTCCACACAGAGTTTTGATTATTGTGGGGGTTTGCCCCAAAGGCACAGGCTAAACCTCTTTTCCCCTGCTTCTTGGTTTCTTCTTTGTGTCCCCCTGCAAAACAGAGCTACAGCTCAGGGCATGGATATCCTTCTCAAACACTCCTGTAACTCCTTCCCTCTCTTCCGCACTATGGGCTTTAGGTGTTCTATAACAGGAGTTAGGTATCTAAACACCTTTATGGATCTCAGCACAGATGTCTTAAATTCCCTATATATATCAGGGTCTGATGGCTCTTTTGCATAAAAGCATATTCTTTTTTGTGAATCTAAGGCAATTTTTCCTTCATTTTCTACTGTTATTATAGTCAACTGAAGAAAACACGTTTCAAAAGCTAACACTCCCTGTCATTTTTTTTCTTTTCACAAATATGCAGTATTTCAGCCACCTATTAGTCTGAAGAAAAATGGAGGCATTAGTGTCTTGTTTTTGTTCGAAAGCTGTTATTTAATATACAGCTGTCCTGTAGCATGTTTATCAGAATTTAGTGCCAAGTCTGAAATTGCTTTAGCTTATACAACAGGAGTCTACTCTTGTTTACACCGGTTTTACTCCAGTATGACTGTGTCCATTAGTGTGGAGTTGCTCCTGAGTTCCACCTGGACAAATAAGAGGAGGATCTGACTGGAAAGTTTAGCACTACTTTTTACTACAATTGCCTTTCAATCCTTGCACTAAGTCTATGTTCAGTACTATTCTCTTTGATTAAGATTAAATCATGGATCCAAATTAAACATTAACCATCAAAGCCATTTGAGAAACATGTTAAGGTATTTATGAAACTGTTCTGCACAGAAAACAATGTGTTAGAAATAGTGTCTTATATCTACTGTTCTAATCTGTTACTTCCCTTCTATTGTATTTTTTTCCTGGATCTAACTATACAGTTGTTGCAACTCTTTGTTGGAGGACAAATGGTAAGGGGTGGGAGGAAAGAGTGGAAAAAGGAAACAGTTTAAATAAAAAGCATCCTCCTTCCTCCTCTCTCCATTAGAGGCTTGTAGACTTCTTTCCCCTTAGGGAATTAGGCTTAGAGGTGCTGCCTATAGCCATAACTCAGACGTGCATAGGACCTGTGCACGTATGGCCTATGCACATGTGCGTAAAGCAGATTGGCCTTTGGCAAACTGCCTATTGGGAATGGAAACTGGCACAATTTAATTTCCTAGTATAGACATATTTAAAACTGCTGACAGAGCTAAAAGCTGTAATTCCCTTCTACATCTTTACTCTCAAGGGTGAGAGATGAAGTTTTTGCCTCTAGCAACAAAGCTTCCCATGAAATTACACTAGTAAGATAAGGGAATCTAGGTAGTGGGTTTTAGAGGTAGCCCTGAAATTTGCATCCCACAAGTTATCCTTATTTCTGCCTTTTTCAAAAACCCTGACCCTTTCATACCATGTCAAATATTGCACTTTGAGGAGGATGCAACTCTAACACACACATCTTTGGACACAGCTGATACCCCAAAGCCTTCATCAGGTAATTCTGTGTGGAAAAGAATTCAAATCCCATTTAGTCAAATTTTTCCAGCAATTTTTTTTTTTTACAAAAAGAAGAAAAATGATTTTCAGGTTTAGTTTTAATTTTTTTGTTAATAACCACACTTTCTTAATACAGAGAAAGAAATGGTAGCCAGGTTTTTCATTTGTTTATTCGTTTGTCATCTGGCCTGATTTGGAATAATTTTCTATGTAGATTTCCTGTGTTTTTCCAATAAATTTCAAGTTCTAATACCTGTGACATTTTAAGTAAACAGTGGAGAAAAGAATCTGTTAGAAAAGTTATAATCCTCAATTACCATTTAGGAATAAGTTTCCAAGTGTTAATCCCAAATACGTGGAATGGAATATGAAAGAAAGATATGTGAGTGGTAGGACCAAAAGGGGGGAAAGAAATATAAAGTAAGGCATGGAGAGAGAAGTATCTCACCTGTCTATATGGCATCAATAACATCAGGTAGAGAATTCAGCCTGTTAAATTACGGGATGGGGGAGTGTATTTTTTATTTGGGTTTGGTTTTGTGGGCTTTTTTTGTTTTGTTTTGGGCATTTTTTGTGAAAATACACTCTGTAAATTCCAAAAGTCTCTTCCAAACCCTTATGCAAGTGTTTTAAAATCAATCAGAAAGAGACACTGTAAGCCACCTCAAAGATAATCTAGAAACACAAAGAAAACAATGGAGAAAAGGAAACCCTAAAGGAAAAGTCTGCACTGAAAACAAAAGAAAATTAAATTGGCTGTGTGAATTTTCTAGGTTCCCAGAGAAGGACATCCTTATGGCAGAAATGTCCTCACATTCTTCCAGGAACTGTTATGCTGTGATGTTGCCATGCACTGTACCTCTGAGCAGCACAACTGGACAAGTGTTTGTAACAATGGCAGATGAAAATACATGGAACTAAGAAGGTACCACTGGTATTTTGATGGACATCTTGGACATCTCATGCTATATACCAAGACTAAGGCCAATTATATTACACCACTGTCAAAATAGGGGGAAAAGGGTATGGCTGTGTCAAGGTTTTGTTCTTGAAATCTTACAAGATGCTCAGTCTTGTAACTTTGGGAGAAAACTAAAACTTATCAAAGACTGAGCTGTTAGCCAGTTTACAACCTCATAGCTTTCCTTCGGAAGGTTTATCTTCAAAGCACAATAATATAGCTGTTCACAAGGACTGAAACAGCTAAAGCATGTCTTTTCTGGTTTGTTTTATTTTGGTTGCAAAAGCGTAGCTGATAACCCTCACTACAGCTGCTAATCTGGCTCCTAACTTGTAGATTTTTTTGTTTCAGCTACCAACTGGTCTGGCCTCTTGTTTGATGCCCATAGTAAAACCCCACCTCATCACACTTGTACCGATGACGCCACGTGATCTTTTGCAAACAGATGCAAGCTCGTTGCAGGCACAGTTTGGGAGGTGTGCTATGTTAAATGGGGCAAAGGGCTTTCAATACAGACGCACTGCTTCCAACCGCCTTGGAGCATACCGCAAACTCACATCTGACTGCAAAACCACATGTGGCAATGACTTAAGTCCTGTATGACCAAACCTTGTCTTTTTGTTGCCTTTCAGATTTAGCTGGAAAGCTTGAAAAAAGAGAGAACCTGCCATTCCTCTCAATACTTTGTTTCTTGGGCTAATCATCTTTACTATGATTTTCCGACTGATTTTTCATTTGATTTTGTCTGGATTTCACTTCCAAAAACTGCTCATTGTTATGCCTTTCTTTGCTACATGGAGGACTACTTAAGTACCTTCTATTTCCTCCCACTGGAGGTATTTATGAACCATAATCAAGTTGCGTCTCAGTTATCTTTTTTTTTTTTTTTAATAATAAATGAAACAAATTGCACTCATTAGATTTGTTTGGTTTATCCAACTGTTGTTTTTATAATAAATTAGACCTATGAACTTTCTAGGGTACTGACCGTCTTTGGGAAATATTTGTGCGTAGTATCTAGCACAGCAAAAACTGAATTCCAAATGGTGACCCTGTGTTTCATGACAAGTTATTAGTATCAAATCAGTATGGCTGCTGTTGAAACTGTTCCTTGGAATGTATGCCAGTGTGTGTGTCAAATGTTCTCCTTCACCTTATTTCTCTTAATCCTAGAATTTCACTGCATTATGTCTTGAGATAAAAGTGCTTCCATCACAGCCAATCTATGATAGTTTTTGGTGAATGGACTGCAAATTAACTCGAGCTGAGTTCAATTCAGTGAAATAAAGTCTATTAACTGATGATGGTTCCAGTTTCTCACAGATTCAGTTCTTATCTCATTAATACCACCCATACTTTTCCAGGTGTAAAATGCATTTTTTCTAATTTAATCAGTCTCCATCATAGTTTTAGGAAATTAATTTCGTAAAGACATTTTTCACCTGTTAAGGGATATATTTTTAGAATATCCTTCTATAAGTTTTCATTAAATATATGCATATATTTTTATATCTTTATATAAGATGTTGACTGCATGAACAGGAAGAGGTTAATGTTTCGGAGCGGTGCTGCAGAGATGGCATTTTCTGACCTTTAGTTGGTCATTCTACAACTAGAGATAAACGTGTGAATTGTGCACCTGGGAAAACTTTCACACAGTAGGGAAAAAAGAGCAAATTACAAGGGCCATACTTTCAGTGGATGTAAATTTAGTCCTTCATATCAATAGCACCATCTCAATTCACGCCAGCTGAGAACTTGGAAGAAATTACTAAATGTTTGCTGGGCAGCTTTTTAAGATCTGCTCCTTGCGTTTTAAAATCACATGAGACTAAAACTTCTGCAAAAGACTGACCCTAAATCGTATGCAGCTATGATTAGAGTCTCAGGGGAGATCTGTGAAGCGAAATGAATCTGAATTAGCTTTGGTGCAATTTAAAGTCAAATACATTAACTGATCCAGAATTATACAGGTAAAATTTGCTTGTGTTAAGGAAAATACTGTGCTACTGTGCCTTACAGTGTAACTTCAACACCTATTGAAATGGGAGGAGACAACTGGTAGGGAGGGTAAAACTCAAGTGTCTACATTTATAGAAATGATTGGAAGCTTCTCTGTTTGGCTGTGCAAGCTAGGACACCAAAGAGATTAGGGTGAGGGCTTGGATCTTTCTGAAAACTCAGTCTTATTAAGAGAACTGGTTTGTGCATGCTTAAGGAGTCAAAACCAAAAAATTGACACTATAGCTCTTCTGCTCCCCCCACCCAGATATCTTGCAGGTAACAAACAAGGAGAGGATTCTGCTGTACCTACAGGGGTATCATTCTTTTCAGAAGGAATTACATTACCAGCATTTAAGCAGGGTCAGGCTTCTAGCAAACTACAGAGTAAAAACCAAAACAGAATATGGAAATGTTTTGAGGTTGATCATTAAAGTTATTTTCTTAGGTTAGTCAGACCAACCATGATTAAAGACTGGAAAGAGGATAAAGGAAAATGATCAAGATGACGTTGCAAGGAATAATAGTTGTGCTGCTGAGAGAAAACCTTTGAATGAATCACTGAACTGCAGAAGCAATTGAAATCTTTTGTTCAGCTAGTATACCATATACTGGCTGGTGCTTGTGGTTTCAGACTAATAAAATAAAACTCACTGTGTTATTGCTTTATTTTTTCCTTGTAGTAGAAGTTTTGTCTGAAGAGGTAATTTCTACCTGGGTTTTTTTTTTTTGGCTGTTTTTTTTTTTTTTTTTTTTTTTAGTGGGTTATGCATTGCGTTGGAGTGGAAGGACATAAAATAAAAGCCACACTTTCATAAATGTTCTCTTTTTAAAGCTAGAGCATGGAATAGTAATATTTAAGATAACACTGTGTGTGCGTGTGTGTAATGATACGGTTGCAGGGTCGTGTAGACAAGTGTGTCCTCCTCACTCTTCAGCCTTCTGCAATTAGGTAGGCATATCTTTCTAAACCATTTTAATGAAATTTTATAGTGAATTTAGTGATTGTGGCAGCAATGTAATGAATTCTGAAAGCTTAATCTGAATGAACATGCAGGTTTAATGAACTTGTATACTAATTCAGACTCTGAGCACTAAGAGAAACCATACATCCCTAACAGAAACATCTACATTTGCTAGCAATTCTATTTTTAAGATAAGAGTTGGGTATTTGGGGGCGAGTTGCTAGTTCTGTACAGATTTCTTCTTCAATTTTTGGCTGTCTCTATGTGATTCAGTTCCTCTCCTGTTAAATAGTTGTAATGGTTGTATTTTAAGTTACTCTTTTTTCACTAAAAGACAAAACAGCAATTAGTAGTGTACTAAATGTAACCTTGCCCCCTCTGTCTCTCGTCCTCTCCCCCTATGTCCTCTTCTTAACATTGCCCTTTCTTTCTTTTATATTCATTTTTTAAGCACCTTCAAACAGATAATATATTGGACTATATATTTGTACAGTGCCTAATGGAATGGCCTCTGAGCTCCTCTAAAGTTTCTGTAATAAAAGTATTATTAAAATGCATGATTGTGTTCTCTCAGATGTATGGCGTACAGACCTCATTTCCTTGCACTTCCAAACTGGACTGGCCAGGAGGAATAAACATATTTGCTTCAGCCTATTTGTCTCTTCTTTATGGCACCCAAACCTTCACACAGGCAGTGGAACAAATGGAACTCTGGTTTCCTATCCCTTTGTGTACTCTGGTTGCACTCACTGGCATTTATAAAGATGTCTGACTGATTCTTTGGGACATTCAAACTGTCCGTCTTGTTGTTGCCAGATAAAGGTTGAACTCCCAGACTCTTCCCCACGGCATATTCCAAACACCTTTTCCATAACATTTTCAGGCGCTAATATCTTTGCAGGCTGTCTCCCTTTAACGAATATGATTTCATTTGGATTGTGGATTCCAAGAATATTTTGAGGGGACATGAGAGTCACGGAGAAGTCGCACAAGGAGTTCATATATATTATTCTCAGAGTACCATACTGATAACCATGCAGCCACTGACCCACTAGTTCTGACAGTTCAATGAATGGACCTTGCACAGTTTTACCCAGACCAGAGCCCCATTTTTTTTTTTTATTCTTAATTTTCTCTCATTGTTCACTGGGTTTAGATTGGGGTGAAGATTCTGGAGGTATTTTGGCATTTTGCTTTCAATTTGAGGTTCTGAAGCCACGCATCTATTTTTGTCCACAGCTACATATGAGTGCCCAAACTGGCAAAATTCCAGTTACTTTTCTCTTTTGCAATTTCTTAAAACAAATATTTATATTCTTAAAGCCCTGCAAGGAGACAAGTGTAAGAAAGTGTTAGAATTTGTCTGTTGCCTTCATGCTATGTCTGTAAGTAGGCCATCCCGCTGCTTTTGTTGGCTTATGGAAGGGACTGTTGGCCGTCTGTTAGCCGTGGGATCATGGTAATTTATAATTTTTAATACTACTTTCAGATTGTACCCTGTGATTCTCAGTTAGCTCAGAATCTGCATCAATGATTTTATCATTCTTGCTGCAGAGCATTTCTACTAGTTTAAAGACCCTAGTAAGAGCTCAGTAGTTCATTGCAAAAAATTGCAGCTGAAATAGCAGAGGCAATCACTAGCCAGCCTAAGCCATGCTGTGCCAAATGCATCACACCTTAGAAACTAAGTAATCCTTGGCCAGTCCTGAAATTGAATACAAAACAAATATGGAATAGAAAACTATAAACTCAAGTTATAAAAACTGCGTGATTTACAGGACTCTGTTTGACCCTGTTCTAACCCCTAAACTGACAGATGATGGAAAGGAAGAGGATGTCCTCTAAACTGCATACACAGGTTAACAAATGGGAAACAATAAAGGAAGAGGTGGAGATGGAAGATAATAACACTGGCTGCTTCTTCATACCAAGGATGAATTCTGCTGTGCTGTATAATTTCTTAGCCCATGTGCAGTTTCTTCCTGCTTGTCTAGAAGACCTGTCAGTTATCTATTCAAAATGATAAGGACACAGTAATTAATGTGTCTCTCTGATCCTTTGATTAATTATACGGCAAAAATGTTCAATCAGTGCTGAGTCTATGACTCTTGTTATTCTCCATTTTGCTTTCCTGAGAAAATGCCGAGGAAATGTTTTCACTTTCTCACGGCTTTTCATTAACTTTTCTTTTTTGTATCAAGACTTAGCGGTGCACAATTGCATCATCTTGAAATAGCGTTCTGGAGCTAAGGGTTATCCTTTAGAGCTATTCTTAAGAAATCATTTCAGTAGACGTCTGCAGGTCTGGCTAGAAAAGTAGGCACTAAATTTCAAAAACTGGAATTTAAGATTTGTCAGCTATATGAGATAGGGTTCAGCTCTAGATGATCTGGCCATTAAATCACTCATATGAACAGAGGGCCTCCAGACTAATAGTAGATACTGAAACCAGATGTACATCATTCAAATGGATATAAAGGCAAAAAACCTCTAAGGACATGTAAGTAAAAATAATGGTGAAATTGAAAAGAAAATAATACAAATATTTTATGGGATAAGCATTCTGTGGAATACTTTCCTGCTGATTTTATTTGTGGTCTTAATTAGACCCCATTAAAATGGTGTTTGAGCCCCTAAGAAGGGGGCTCATACCCTAAGAAAGGTAAATGAAACATTACTTTGAATATTTGATAATTAGACTAGGGTTTTTTTTTTAGTTAACAGCAGGTGTCTTTAGCTAGATTTGCAGTTCATTGCACTGTGAGATAGTGAGATACCCTTTCTTGTTCTAAGTGCACAAGTTGGATATCAGTACTCTGGCCCCTTAGCAGCTTACAAGGAGATCCACAATATCCTCTAAGTTCATTCAGAGATACTTATTAAAACATTATAGGTTGTTCTGAGTTTGCATTGCTCCTGGTTTTGTAGTGTGCACATTCCATTAGACTCCAAGAAATACTTAGATTGCAATGATTTTAAAGATACTATTCAAAAATATGAAATAATATTTTTTTCTTCTCAAGTAAAAAAAAGGTAACTGTAAAGAAGGTTTTAGTTTCCTTATATGTGATGCATAAATGTCAGTTTGCAATAGTTTCTAGGATACTAGTTATATATGGGAAAGCTTCGTTACCGTAAATGAGAGAGAGCAGTCTTCTTTAAAGCCCACATATGTACAAATGTCCAAGTATCAACATCTACCAGTTTGGCTTGTTCTGTGAAAAACTGGATTATCCATTAGGATAATACCTTCCCTCCTAGAAATCAAGTATATTTTAATAAAACATTCCAATACTGAAATTTGATATGCCACTTTAAGAAAAACAAAACCAACCAAAAAACCTATGATTTTTATTTTTTTATAAATGTTATTCCTATATTTAGTCTTCTGGTAAGTATGCATACCACTAATACATCCTTGAGCTAACACGAATTCTTGAAACGCTTAGGTATGAAGATCATAGGATAACTCAGGTGTGAAGGACTCTCAAGAGGTCCCTAGACCAAACACCATCTCAAAGAGGGACAGTTTTGGGGGCAGACCAGGATGCTCAGGACTCTATCCCATCAGGTCTTGAAAACCTTCAAGGATGGAGATAACACAACCTCCCTAGACCACCTGCTCTACTGTCTGCCTGTCCTCAAGGGGAAAAATTTTCTCCTTTTATCCAGTCTGAACCTTCTCTTTTCAACTTCTGCCCACTGTTTCTCACCCTTCCATCACACACCACTGTGAAAAGCCTGGCTCCATCTTCTTGGTTATCTCCCTACAGTGTGCTGGGGACCACTGCCAGGTCCCCCCAGTGCCACCCTTCTTCAGGCTGAACAAGTACTTGGTCCTCAGCCTCTGCTCGCAGGGTAAGTGTTTCAGCCCCAAGTGTCTTGGTGACCTGTGCTGGACTTCCAGCAGTTTATTGATGTTAGATCAAAGATTCTGGAACTCAAATGTCCATTGACTTCAAAAGGGCTGCAGTTGGATCACTCGCTGTGTGAATATTTTCTTTTGGGCTATTTTGCTACAGATACATTACCCTGAAGTCATTTTTCAAGGTTAGAAGTACAGGTTGTACATGTTACTGTACAAATCATGAAAGAGGGTAGGATTACAAAAGAGGGGCTCAGAAGTTCATGCAGACAAAACTAGTGCTTTCAAAGGAGATGTAAGGATGTTTTTGTTTGTGGTGGTGGTTTTCATATTCTTGCAATATCTTGTTCCATATTCACAAATGCATGCAGATTTTGCACTCATCTGCTCCCTATCAAGCATTTTTCTGGCCCTCCAAGTTATCTGTCTGAATCAATAGTATAATCCACAGCTTTTAGTGCTGACAGCTAAAAAAAAAAAATCACACAATTTGCACCATACCTGCCTTCAAAAGCAAAGCCACATATTCCTTTGTGTGGATAGAGTAATCACTATAATGGTAAAGTGTATGCAATTTCCAAATGCCAAATTCTATAGAGAGAAAAGTAGTACTTTGCTTTGTGCTTTTCAGCTAGCTGAGGCCCTCTCATATGACAGGCCATAATCAATAAATCATGTGCCAGTTGTGCTGATTCTGTATGTCAGGTCACATCTCTCCATTTCAGTTTTCAGTTTCTTACAGAGTATTCACTTGCGTTCTATTGTCATATCTTTCCACCTCCTCAGTGTCAATTTAAAAGCTGTTATTTTTAGGCCATAGAAATTGCAACCCACCTGCCCCCCTCTCTGCAAAAAACTATTCCACTGGTCAGCTTCAAAGCAGGGACATGGAAAGAGGCTAGTCCTCTGCCTGAACTCCAGTCACTGTGATATACCAAGGAGGCCAAATCCTCTATGTGCATACATTGTCCATAGTAGGCAAAGGGATGCCACGATAACAACTTGTGAAGACTGATCAGTAATAAAGATTGTAGAACTTCAAGAAAAGGTCCTCGTGGAAAGATGTTTATTTCTCTCTTCCATAAGCAATTATTTACTCAATCAGGCAGCTTGATGGCTCTAGTCTTGCTAAGGAAATTCCTGATTTGGCAAGCTTGATGAAGCAGACTGGTTAGACAGCCAGAGCGGGAATTCTCACAATTATTTTATGTATGGGAAATCTGGCTGTCTGGGCTGTTTGAGTCACTCCAGCCTGGCCTTGCATTCAGTAGGTCACTCCAAATGGTAAATCAAGATTGCTGAAATCCCTCCACGGGCCTGCATTAACCCTGGCTCCATGTCCTAACCTTTGTGCTCACTCTTCCTTCCCTGTCTCCAGAGTTCGCCGTGCACCTTCAGGAAAAGTCTGTTTCCTCTCTACTCCTCATTTCCCATGGTAAAGGAGGAATGCTAGTAATTGCTTACAGCTCAGTAGCGTTTTGAGTATTGGTTAATATTTCTGTCTTTTTAAAGTCATAAAGACATACGCATATGCAGCTTACATTCTGCAGTTCCTAACTATTGGAGCTAGGCACTTTGAAATTAGTGGCATATTTATAAACACCACCACTATTTTATTTTGCTGTCACGTTTTTCCCTGTGAATGAACATTCAGACAGGGAAACAACTTGGAGAAAAGCCATTTTCTGGATCCTTCAAGGACTGTTCTTCAAACAGTGTTCTCAACTGGTGAATTACATTGACATGTTCACTTCCAGTGCTCTTAAGTGACTATGATGATTCAACTTGCAGCTGACAGACTTGGGGATTTGTGGCCATCTGGCTATTTTTTCCCTTTTTCTTTATCCTCTTTCTTTGTTTTAGGGTTTTGTTGTTTTCTTTTTTTCTCTCCCTCTGTGTTGTTTAGAGCTCACTTTATATAGAGCCTGTCCACCTCCATCTCTTCACCCTCCTCTTCTACACTGCATCAGATTCTTCTTCAAACTCAGTTTTCCTACCCTGGGTTTAACTACAGGTTTCCATCAGTCAAGAAATTGAGTTTTGCAGCTCCAGCAACTACCACAGTTGGCTCAGCTCTTACTGTTTGGCTTTTTTGATGTGTCCTATTAAGCAGAAAGAAATGGTACATTTATTTTTTGAATGGTTATAAACAAGAGGTTATTTTTGTCTTTTTTTTTTTTTTTCCTTCTTCTTGAAATCTGTTCCTTCAGGGCAGATAAGATTCTTTTTAATGTCACAAAATGATGTTAGAGTATCTGTGCTCATACTAAAGGTATTTTGCTCTTATTTTACCACAGTCTGTGTTTCGGGTATTTTAATGAAATAAAATAAAATGGACACAGTAGGTTGGGAAAAGGGGGTTAGTGTAATGTGGAAGTTCCTGAAAGAAGTGTTCCCTCATCTTGCAGAAACATTATTTTACATGCCTACATGATATAAAGACCTTGTGGAGGTGTGGGCATGTTTCTTGGTGTAAGAAGTCAAACTTATCTTCCCTAAATTAAAGGAATATAGTGCCTTTTGAGTTAACTCGGGAAATCCAAGACCTCTGCATGGTCCTGGCCAGTGTGACACTGGATTTAGAGCAGATCTATATTATTCTGGATCAGCAGCTGGTGTTCACATGAGATATCTCTAAAACACAAAAGTGGCACTAGATGCCACTGTGGGGACAATAAATTTCACCTCATCACCTTTTCTTTGTGTCTTTATGTAAGTTTACCATTCTGACTCACATTGTGTTTCAGGGAGATCTAAAAGTTTAGTCAGTACAATAATTGCAATTTAGGATGAGATGCCCCGGAGGAAAAAGATATATTTCAGAAGGATCCTCAATTTCATTGTCTTTGCTGTCCAAGACACTGTTCACTCAAAAGGGAATTACCTTGAACTTTTTCTCATGGAAGTACCTACACTGTGAACTTTGAAATGAATTATATGACTCCCACCTAGACTGAGGCTACAGTTGGTGAGACTTCCCAAATATATGTGTGTGAAGTGTGACTGTTGATAAACATTATTCAGGGAAAATAAAATATCAAGGAGCTGTTGGACAAGGAAATGAAGGAAAAGGGGTTTTCAATAAAAATACTTACCACTTCTTAGGGTCTTTGTTTTGTTTCTTTTGACATTCCTACATTTTCTGCCTTATTCTGCTTTCCTACTCAGCTGATGATCTACATTAAGGCACAGAACAGGACTCTTCGGCACTACCTTGCAATATGTACTTGCCTGATCCTTCACAAATGACTTAGCAGTGCAGGAGTTTCCCCACCTACTTGAGGCTGTTTCTGTGTTTTGTGGTGTAAAAGACCTCAGACTGAGGAATGTTCCCTTCAAGCTCTTATCAGCTGTAGGGGTGGAAAGAAGGGGCTTCATTCAGCTGAGGATAATTTCTTGTGCCTACCTTTGACAAGTCTCTGTCTTTTTCTTTTGTTTTCCTAAAAGATTTCAGAAAAATCTCTATACCACATGTATACACTCATTGTGTAAATCACTTTACTGTTGTTAAAGTCATTACTTACTCTTTTTAGCACAAAAACTAACCAAACAAGGGAACAAGAAACCTTTTTTTGTTTAGGTGCTAACAGTAAAAAGCAAAATACGTTAAGTGCTGAATCTTCTTCCTCATAACAAAATCTTTCCATATGATGAGCATGCTGAAGCAGTACTTATTAAAAATGCAGACTGAGTGACCTGAAACACTTAATTATAGCTGAAGAGCTGCAGGCAGGCATAAACATCTTCAAGCCAGAGTAATTTATAACATTAAGGTTACATGTATGAAATACAAACTTTTTTCTTTTTTTTTCCTACAAGAGATACCCAGATACTTCACATTTTATGTTGCATGAAAGAAAAATAATTTCAGTTTGACTTACTGCTTTTATATTTAAAACAGGTAGGACTACCTCTTGCCATTGTGGTATGCATGCAAAGTATGTAACAGTCCTTAGACTATAACACAATATTGAATTAATGTGATACAGGCAAAAAGATTATTTCTGCAGAGGCCGCAGACAGAAGAACCCAAATTTTTAGGAGTCTAACAGTTCACCTGATAGGAAAGCTATGATTTTGCTAGCAGTAGTCACTGGGTGGCTCACTCTGTAAGCTACAGACTCATCTGAAGGCAATGATATTTACAATAAAAAAAAAAAGCTACTGACCAGAATGGGTGAAAAAATTTCTGATGATGTTGTTTTGTACCAGAAGATTTGATTCTTACTGTTAAGATCTAATAATTTAAAATATGGTAAATTATTGGAAAGTATTGCTAGAAGTTAAAAGAATAAAAGCAATATGCTAAGTTATAACATGAAAAGTTAGAACTATGACTTTGACATATAGAATTTGAAACTTACCAAAGGGCAACTTTGTGTAGTGTTTGAGATGAAACAGTCACAATTATAAAATGAAAATAAAAGATTGTAACATTCCTCCCTGGCAGTGTTCAAGGCCAGGCTGGATGGGGCTTTGAGCAACCTGGTCTAGTGGAAGGTGTCCCTGCCCATGGCAGGAGGGTGGAACTAGGTGATCTTTAAGGTCCCTTCCAACCCAAACCATTCTACAAAATGTTTCAAACATTATATCTCACTGTTTAATGAGAATCATATTCTTAAGTAACTGAAAGGGGCTTGAAGGCCATGATTCAGCTGAAAAAGTAGAAAGCAAATTTTGTTTTCAGGGACTTTTCATTACCTCTCTGTTTTGAGAATCCAGCAGGTGATTCTTTAAGGGGAAGGATTTTTAGAAAACTTATGCTTAGTAATTCCTGAACATATGGTGCATTCTGTGACTTCTTGTTTGACTTCTTCCCCTTCTTGTATAATTACTAGATGCCTTTGAAGTATAGGTCCTCGCATTTCAGGAAACATGATACATTTCTAACAGTAGATGCTTACAGTAATCTGGGACAATGCAATGTCTTACAGTTGTTAGACTGTCTACTTTGTCTGGCCTTTAATTGTGATATAGTGAACTTCAGATGACTTTATTCTGTGAGCTTTCTTTACATAAAAATGAATCAGTAAAATCCCTCACATTTCTATTCATCCTGTAAACACAGGGCTGTAGAATATCTCTTTCCACATAATAAATAAGAGGACTTTGTTACTGATGAGCATTAAATTGTAAATCATATTTTTGCCATTCACATGGCCTGAAAACAACATAATCTGAGATCACTATAATCTTCCAGAGTTGCAAAATATTCTTTGTGAAATGGTCTCTTCATATTCTCTTTTTCACTAGCACAAATCAAAACTTTACAATGGAGGGCACTTTTCTGTACTATATTTAAAACTACTATAAGAAAGAGATCTCATTTGTCCGTGCAAATGACCAACCTGTAAACCGATCTGTGTCCCATTTATAGTTCTGAAATGGCAAAAGAATAAAACAACGTTAAATATAACTGGCATTAGAACTGGG
This sequence comes from Astur gentilis, assembly GCF_929443795.1. Taxonomy (NCBI): domain Eukaryota; kingdom Metazoa; phylum Chordata; class Aves; order Accipitriformes; family Accipitridae; genus Astur; species Astur gentilis. The sequence goes on along the minus strand of NC_064881.1, from coordinate 48,067,947 downwards.
AATGAAGGAAAAATGTTTTAATTAGCAAGTACACAACAGCTCAAAGGTATTTAAAAAAAAATAAAAATACAGTTGAACACCACAGTGGCTAGGTTTTAAACAGGCTCCTAGACAGTAATTCAGAGCTCTCTGAAGAACTTCTGGCATCTGTGTAGGGAAAAACAAAATAACTCTAAGTGTCTGTTCAGAAATATCTTTATTCTGAGAGAGGAGATACAACAAGCCAGCCAATGGGAAACACAGCCAAATAACTGGGTCTGAAAGCTTAAACTTTCTGAAACTTAGACACCTGCAACAAAAACCTACTCTAATATCTATAGCACAAACCCCCTAGGTATATATCAGCAACAACTCCTCCAAAGGACTGAGAAAGTTTTACTCCTCTCCCTAAAACACATTGGCAAGCTGCGGTACCATTGTTCAACTTTATGTCATCATCTATCTTGACTTTTCCTTTCAAGCTCTGTCTTCCCCGTTTCCCTGGACCTAGGTAAAAGTAAGCCTTACCACATTAACAGGACTCACTCCAATATCTTTTTGGGTTTTTTTACTTGCAGGGTAACACACGGAAAAATGTTAACATAAAACAGCCTGAAGAGTAAACGGGGCAATGCAATCTTTCAACATCCAAAGACAATGAAATTTGATTCTCATTCTACACAATTGCAATATACCATATTTCACACTTGCAACTTAGGTTACCTAAAGACATCCGAAAACATTATTTGGCTTCCAGATTCGGCACTAGAAACGGATGCTCAGCATTATTCGCAACAGGGAAAGCTACACAGCTAGACAGGACTGCTTCTTTACAAACTGTTGTGTTTGTTTTTTTTAATAAGTTCCCACATCTTATTTATTGTAACTGTGTTGGAATAATCTAATCGGTATTATCATTTTAAATGTTTAATTTCAATTGGTAGCTCAATATGTTCTGTAACTCAAAACATCTCTGATTTAAGCATTTGTCACAACCCGGGCTGGAAAGACCAGAGAGGAGTCCTGTTGAGTTCAGAATTCCCTTGGGCTAAGTTAAGGTAAAGCCACACCAAATGATCAGTTGAACATTTTATTCATGGCAGAAGCAAACTGAACTTGGAGGGTGTAACAGTAGGTGGTGAGTTCTCTCACCACAGGAATTGGCATGGAACTACCTCAGTAAACTGTGTAACCTGTGGTAACGATATACATCAGTTCAGAAAAGAAGGAGAGCCGTCCTGTCGGGTCACAAGGTTCAGAGCAGACCCTCTTGCTTTCTAGACTCCTCCTCAGAGAAGAGCTTAGGGGCAGCTGGATCCACTTGGAGTCCCAGACTTGGCCAATGGTTTTGTGTCTAAAGGGGTGAGGTGTAGGGATTGTGTAAAAGGAACGAGAGAGAGAACGTGACAGAGAGAGAAAAAATGAACGAGAAAGATTTCACCAGTGCTGAGTCCAGCATTGGTCCAGCCAGCCGAGAGGTCCAGTTCCAGTGGGCGCACACACGTGGGGCTTCAGTTTGTGCCCTTTTATCGTCCTTGCCCCTCCTTCAGGCAAGCACTCCAACTCATTAGGGCAACTAGGTGTCACGTGTGTGGTTTGTGCTTTCAGAACCTTCGGGAAATGGGTCGGTGGGCTTGGGGGTCGTTTGAGGAGTAACTTCTCCTTCCGTGCAGGCATGGCCGTTGTTTGATCTTTGGCCGTGCACGGTGAGCTGCCCTGCTCAGCACAGCAGGAGGAGGAACTCCTCTTCCTCCGTCATGGCTTCCCTGCCCCTCCCCGTCCGGTTGCTGTTGTCCTGTGCCGACCTGTGCTGATCGGCTTCTTGCTGTGGTTTGTTGTTATGCAGAATGTGTCCCACCACAATGTTTGAGACATTAACTCTTTCAGTCTCTCACAGCGTTGTCAGCAAAAGGCCCATATGTGTATTTACACTGTCTGCAAAGCTCAGCCTGCAACTTAGATGCTGATATATTTCCCCAAAAAGCAGAGGACCTGCCTTCAGTGAGCAATTTGGCCTTACCGCTTGGTCCAGTACCTCTTATTTTCTGTGCTATGTCTATCTGTGCTAGGTGCCTGTAGTGTAGATTGTGTATAACATAACCTGGCAACATACACTGAATAGCAATAGACTCTGAGCCTGTCTCGTGAGATAGGCCACTGTGAGAAAAGCTGGTGGGGTCAGAAGAAGAGTGAGTAAGAAAGAACCTGACTCTGCAGTTTAGTGGTTAGACGGAAAATCTGGGACAGGGCAGGGCAGATTTCCAGTCAGGCATGTGTCTGAGTCCCTTTAGAACTTAAGTGCCTTGTTGAATCCAAACCTTAATTAGAAACTGTCCTTACCAAATGTCAAAATGTTCCTTTTCCCTTCATAAAACATTAACAACCACTAGAGATGGAGGAAATGGGCATCATAATTCCCCTCTGTCAGAATATCAGGACTCCAGTCCACATGATTTACTCTGTACTAGCATGCAGGGGGACTTGCATGCAGAGCTCAAACAAGGTAAATACAGTCTGCTTTTTTTTTTTTTTTTAATAATGCTGAACACCACTTCTGGGTTACAGTGAGAAGTCTAATATACTAGAAAAGGAAATGGTATTACATGCACCAAACACAGTAAAAATAACTAGATCCCATGAGGCTCTCTCTGAACCTTATAAATTGCTTGTAGAAATAATATTAAGCACCTCTACCTCTATAAACATGGCCTTATGTTATAAGCAATTTTACTGTAGTAACAATGTCAAGAAAAAACACTGTGATTTCATAAAATAGCTTTGCTGCTATTAATGTGATATCCTTTTTTTAAAAAAACATTATAGCCTAGAAGGCATAAGGAGAAGGAACTTATTCAAAAGGGCAAAAGTTGCTCAAGGACTTCAATCAGGTGAAAAAATTCTGCGTTAGACCCTCAACTGGTCTATATTGAAACAGCTCCTTTGAAATTATTTACACTGGCTAATTATCTGGCCCATATGGTTAATATTTTTAAGACCACCCAATAATGTGGGTTAACTCACCACCATTCTCACTGACTCTAGCAGGAGCTGTAGCTGGTTACCACTCCAAACAATAAAGCTTTTTAAATAGCTTCAAATTGAATATCAAAGTGCAGGAACAATGAAAATTAATGAATATTTTTTGAAAACTTGACCTATTTGATTCAGTGACAACTTCCAGAAATTATTACTATGTAGTACAAAAGACAGTGATCAGTTCACCCACAGAAAGAATAGCATATTAAAATGTTCTAACCATTTTAAATGTGACAAAAAGAATAATCAAGAAAAAGCTGTCCTTTACAGTGAGGTAGCACTATTCCTCCTGTCTCCTTTGAATTAGGGAAAGATGAAGCTTTTAAAGCAGTTATAATCTAATGTCTCTTAAATATAGACCTGAACATCTTTTTTTTTCAGAGTGTAAGTTTTTCACCAACAATGGCATTATAGACATCTTAAAACTGCTTTGATAGTTTGACCTTAATTCACAGAATAATTTCAATCATAGGCAGAGAGAGAACAAAACCACAGTTCCCAGCTGAATTCACAAAAGAACTGGAGCAGACATTGTTTCTCTTTTACCTGGTGACCAAATGAGCACTGACCAGCCTGTGAGGGACCAGTCCTAGTTCTCTGTAAATGGTTTGGAGCTCTTCTGCCATTTCGCCTAAGGAAAGTACTCCAACCACTCCGCTTTTATTTATGTTTCCAGCGCTTCCTCTTGAAGCTGTGCTCCTTTGCATGAAATACTAACTGAAAAAGGGACTGGGATCCAGGCAGTTTGTCCCTCAGGATCATGTCTTGACCAGCAACATACACTGCAGAACAGTAAAATAGATATACGAAGCAGAACAGCTGTGACAGGACAGACTGAGAGGCACCTTCCTTAAACATCTCCAGTTTATGGGTTTGGGGTCTGCTGGGGACAGCACTATCCGAGTCCTCTGTCTGAACCTACAGAAGTGTTTGAAACAAGGTTTCTTGTGTCCTCATAAAACCTTCTGAAGTGTCTGAGTGTCCCTCAATCTCTCCTAATGACTCTGTCCCATTTGCTATGAATTATTTAAATCCTAATTGAGTCTGAAACTTATGCAACAGCTTCATTGTCACTTGAGATCATGAGGTTGACTTCCCTCCTGGAACAAATGAGTAGAGAACCGGATTGCTCACTTTCTTTAAAAAGTGTCTTAAGAAGAACATCATGGACCACCACTAGCATGTTACAGAGTCAACTTTTTCTTTTACTGATTTTTACTACAATGTTCATCTATGAGCTACTTCACTTTCAGCTGTACAAAATATTTTCCATCATTCATATATTACAGATTTGGCAGGAAAACACATACTCATGCATGCACGCATGCGCTTTAGTTTTGGAAGGCATGAATTTTTTTGTTTATTCGGTTTTGGCTCAGCACTGAAATGATAGAGTAATTTATTCACTATCCCACTGAAATTAGCCTTTTCAAATTAAGGAGACATAGTTAATTAAGACAATTTTTTTGTTTAATACAATTTAATGTATTAGGCCTTTTTTTGACCTTTGATTATTCAAGATGTTCTGAACAGATGAATGCCTGGCTCCTTTGAGAGACACATAAAACCTGAGGTTGAAAACCATAGCTGGCTCTGACTCTCCTCAGGCAAAAGGACACTTTCAGTCGTTTGTGCAGGAAATAGTCCTTTGCTTGGCTGGTCCTCAGGCTGTGAAATGTACTCCAGCAGGATCCTGGGCCTGTCACAAGCATCACTACTTCCATTCCTAGCTGAAAGAGCACAACTTGCCATCTCTGACAAGCACATAGAGTAGAGGGCACCTTAAAACAACAGTTACGGAAAAAAAAAAAAAAAAAGGAAAGAAAAAGAAAAAAAGGGAAAAAAAAAAGAAAAAGAAACCTGACTGAAAGAGGAGACTACACAAACATTTTCCCCCTGGGTTAAGATTAGAGTGGAACGAACTCCACGTAACAGATGTTTGTTGTGGCACTTAATGTACTAGGGGAAGGTGCTCAGATGCCTGTGCCTTTGCAGAGCAATTGTATAATGTTTCTTGGCATGCTTGGAGACTTAATGGTATTAAAAAGCCAAAGCTATCAGATGCAACAAACCAGCCTGGTCTGATTTTTGGCAACTTCTTATTTCATATGGTACAAATAATCATAAAATCAAATGGCATCTACTTATAATTTTATAGTAATTGCGTCTATAGCACTTGCCAGTTTTTCCATAATAACTTCATGTATAATTAGTACGTAATCTTCAGGCATAAATAACTCTCTAATTAGTCTGTAATCTGTAATTATAATGTACTTACAGACTAGTTATTTGCTTATTTGGACTCCATAAAATAAAATACCTTCCTGATAAAACATTGAAGGAGAATTATGTAGATTCTGGTTACGGACATCATTCTTAGAGCTGTCAGGAGAAAGAAAACAAGATATAATACACTTATTGAAGTTAGGAAGTTTTCATTAGTTACTACATGTTTATGACAATGGATGATAAAAGAGGAGATGCAGATTAAGAAAAAAAAATCAACAAAGATTTGCTGAAATCATACAAAAGTAAACAGTCACTTTTCAATTTCCTGTGAATCCAGATAACAAAGAATTCTGGGATTAGAAACAGCAAGCAAGAGTATCAAGACAATGTTTTGTTTCATCTCTTTCTTTTAGGACCTGGCCTTGACTTATCTTGCCTTTCCTTTTCCTTTCCCCTTGTCCTTCCCCTTGTCTTTCCCCTTCCCCTTGCCCTTTCCCTTCCCTTCCATTCCCTTCCCTTCCTTTCCCTTCTCTTTACCTTCCCTCCTTTTCATTGTCTTTTTCCTCCTTTTCCTTTCCCTTTCCCTTTCCCTTTCCTTTTCCTTTTCCCTTTCCTTTTCCCTTTCCCTTTCCCTTTCCCTTTTCCTTTTCCTTTTCCTATTCCTTTTCCTCTTCTTCTTCCTCTTCCTTTCCATTTCCCTTTTTCCCTTTTCCCTTTTTCAGTGAATCACAGAAACAAAAAGGTTAATGTTATTTGATAATCACATAAACATCCCACTGGCAAGAAATTAATGAGCTACTGGATCTCAGGAGAAGGGCACCTCAGATGAAAGGATTTACTCAAAAATTACACACCTTAGGTGACAGTAAATCTTGGATCGGCAGGTTGGTACATCACATTCCAGGAGGACATTTTTGTGACTGCTTTAAAACTGTGATATTAAGGTAGTTCTAAAAGTACCTTTCAATTCCCTAAGATGTTTTTCTTTTTTTTTTTTTTTTTTTTTTTTTAGAACTTATTCCAGGTACTTGCAGAGTATGCAACATGAATAATACTATTCCTTAGCATGCTGCTTAACATGTTTGCCTGTATTTCTGCAACGATGCAGTGATGAATATTGGTAAATCTGTGCCTTTACAACTTTTAGTGTTAGAATCTTATTGCCACACATTGATACAGAGAGGAAAATACTATTCTTCTCAATCTGGTGAAAACCCATTACAAGAGATTTGCTTTGACCTGGAATTGGTCCATATTGTGAAACTTGTGATGTTTCAAAATTCCTTTAACATCAGCTGACTGATTTGCCAGGTTATTTTCCTTCCTTCCTTCTCACAAAAAAAGCAACAGATAGAACGAGAAGAAAGATAAAATGAGTCAGGTGGATAAAATAATTCCCTTAAGGTTAAATAGAAAAATCAGAAATAAAACCAGAGCTGGAATACAGGTTGAAAGCTAATGAACAATTCTTCATATCCAGTTAACTCCAGAATCTGATGTGCCTATGAATGGGTGTTATGGATTAGGTTCAAACTCCCCAGAGAGGTGAAAGAATTTTTCGGTAGGGAGAATTTCAGAACTAGAGCTGGGTTCCATTCTAGAAGATCCAGACAATTAACAAGTTTAAAGAAGAACATGAAATAAAACATCTGTGGAATTGGAATCACTGAAAAAAAGTCTTTTTTTTTTTCTTTATTTCACCGAATCACAGAATAGCTGAGATTGGAAGGCATCTCTGGAGATCATATAGTCTAACTCCTACGCCCAAAACAGGATCTGCTAGTACAGGTTGCTCAGAGCCACATCTACTTGGGTTTTTAATATCTCCAATGATAAAGACTCCACAGCTTCTTTAGGCAACCTGTGCTAGTGTTTGATTACCCTCACAGTAAAAGTTTTTTCTTACATTTAAATGGAATTTCCTGTATTTCATTTGTCTCCATTGCCTCTTGTCCTGTCACCGGGCACCATGGAGAAGAGTATGGCCCTTCTTGTCCACCTTCACTCCCCCCCACCAGATTCAACTCCAAGTAAGCTTTGACTTTCCTAATCCCATCCCTACATGCTTGGATAATCTCTTTATTTTGCTCTTGGGTAATAGCCTGTTTCAACTCCTTGTATACTTCCGTTATGAGTTTTGCTGGGACCAATTTATTCATCCATGCAAGCTGCCTTTGCTTTATTTTCTGCTTGTCAGGATGGTGCAATCTTGAGCCTGGAGGAGGTGATACTTGAAAATCAATCAACTCTCCTGGGCCTGCTTCTCTTCAGGGCTGTTTCAGATGAGATTCTTCCAAGCAGATCTCTACAGTGGCCAAAGTCTGCTTTCCTGAAGTCCAGGGTCATGGTCCTGGGTTTTTGACCAGCTTCCTCCTCTCCAGATCCTGAAGTCAACCATCTCATGGTCACTGTTTGCACGTATGTGGTCCATTGGTGTGTCTCCCTGCATCAGCTCCTCGATGATCTCTACCAAGAAGTTTTCATCAATACACTCCTGGAAAATTCCTGGATTTGTTGTGCTCTGCTGTATTGATCTATGAACAAATATTAGGGTGGTTGAAGTCCCCCATGAGGACCAGGGCCTGCACGCATGAGGCTTCTTCCAGTCATCTCGAAGATTAAACTGATGGAATGCAATACAAAAGCAGATGAACAACATACTAGACTACTAGACTGTACTACATATCATACTGGTATGAGATATGAAATAATTGAGATCTATTTGTTAACTTACTTAAAATTTTACTTTAAAAAAATCCATTACTTGGAAAATTATTAGTTGTTATAATTGGGTTTGATCCCAAAAAGAGACCAAAAAAATCAGAATTTCAGTTCTGATCTTGTCATTGTTCTTTCCCATGGCTACAGAATTTTGTTTTGAACATGCTATTTTATCCTGTAGTATAAACTCACAAATAAAAAAGAAACAACATTTTGATAATAATGAAAAAATGTTCTATATTTTGGGTGCTTATATAAGAAGGATTCAACATGAAACAATTTATTTATTTCATTCAATGTTATTAAAGAAAAAGATATGATTATGTAAATGGTTTGGATAATATTAAATATCAAATTTTCAGAAAAAAAAAAAAATCTTTTCCTTTTGAGAAGAAGAAGTCCATTCCTATTCAGTAACAATTGTGTAGAAGTTTAATTACTTCTGACCAACACTGTCATTGTATTTCTTCATAGTGGACAGATAATTTTGCCCCATTGACTGAAAAATACAGTTAAGATAAGGAAGAGGAAACAGAAGACAAACAATTTTATGTTCTTTGCAGTACTCACAGACGGCATGAATGAATGTGGTATGAATGTCAAATAGAGGATGATTGTACTCCCTCATGAAGCTCCACGTGGGCATTTATTCCACATTGTTATACTGTATTGCATGCACTAGGATTGTCTGACTCATGAAGAAGACAAAGAAGACAGTCAAATCAGCTATTCTTTGTGTCTGCCCTCAAATTCTTCTTTCAAAACCACCCTTGCATTCAACACTGTAATCTGTCTGCGTTTCCAAGTACTAAGGGCTAGATCAAATAAATGCTAAGGGGCCAAAATACCATTTAGGGTGTAATTCTTCTGGAAAAAAGGTGGGGGGGGGGGGAAGTCATCCTAACATTTATCTGAGACAGCTCTTAAAAATCTTCCTTAGGGTCTAACACCAAAGCTCTTTGCCCTCCCTCTTTGCTGAACTAACGTGGAGGCGCTTTACCTATAGATTTCAGAATCTCCAAAACAGGCAGCCCTGAAACAAGGAGTCTTGAAAAGTCCATTTTCTTTGCTACATGCGTCACTTGTTTAAATATTTCTATTAAAATGCAATTAAATAAGCAACTAGAACTTTTTATTTTCCAGAGGGTGAGAGATTTAGGTTCCAGGGCAACCTCCCACTGATTTTCACATCTCAACTCATCACAAAAGCCTGAACAAAATGTTTACCAATGAAAATGCTTCCTAGGCTTACCAGAGTTGGGCTATTGAACAGCTAGAGATAAAAAATAGCAAAGATATGGATGATGAGGAGGTAAGCAAGATCTTCTTCAAGTTAGAAAGTCCAAACAGCATATGAACCAACTATGAAATGTCACACAGATTGCTGATTATGTTTATGTTTTATAATTAGCTATTCAACATTAAAGATTGAGTGGACAAGAATGAGAGATCAGACTTCCTCACTCTTAGATGAGTTTTGTACACACCAGGCTTTACAGTTCGACCTCTAAGTCCATGAAACTTTGTGTGAATGTGGCTTTGCTATGGTCCAGCTTGAACAAGAGGCTTGGAGGGGTTACTGGTCTCAGTTTGTCTTAAAAACTCACTCCGAAAATTGCTGAAGGAGTTCAGGTATCCATGAATCTGGAGATCATGGGACAGACCAGATGTCTTGGTACTTATTCCAACTCCTGCGGCACAATCTTCAGTGAGGTCCCACAAAGAGAAGCCATACAAGCCCAACGGGTCTAAAATCTTTTGCTTTCATTGTGCTGTCTGGACTGCTTTTCTGTGCTTTCCCTTGAATGTTATTCTGTGGCAGGGCAAATAGCTAAGATTATGGAAATTTAAAGTTTTGCTGGATAGGCAAGACCACTTTTAGGGACTGGATATAAATCCCGAGCTATCAGAGTATTTAAATTTCCAAGCTTCTTGGATTAACATTCATCATACCATCAATCATTTAGTCCACAACTCATTCTTTACTCATACAAGGTTTGCTTTTCCAGAGATGTATGAAGATAGGATCTTGTTTGTTCTAAAGAAACAGTAGCTGTCATCTTTTCTAAAATAAAAGTAAAAATAAAAATATTTGGTTTATAATGAACCATATGTGATACTATGAAAAAGAAGGGAGGAAAAGAAAAGAATCAAGGTTAGGCTTTCGTATATCATTTGTATGAAGAAAAAAAAAAAAAAATATCAAAGTAACGCCACTGAGTTAAAAGGCTGCCAGCTCATTTAAACCTCCCAACATCTTAGATCAGTTCTGCAAGTGAATCACAGTAGACTAGCAGGCTGCTATTTGCTCCATCCTTAAATGTTATTTAAAGCTGCCTACGACCAGAGCTCCAACTCTCAGAGATTTAAAAGAAGGAGCATGAAACAGCTGTTCATTCTTCCATTTCCAAGAAACACATTTCGATGATCCATGCTTTCATTTAAAGTTGAAAGCCCCAGAATAAATACGCCTTGTAGGCTAACCAAAAGTTAATTCGCTATCAGTTGCCAAGGCAGCCACTTGCCAATGCTCCCAGTTTTAGCAAAATGCTGGGCAGAAACTGTAGCAAAAATAAGGGGGAAGTAGGACTGGGATTCATGAATAGCATTACCTCAGAGAAAAGCACCATTTTTAAACAACCCTGGTACTAATCCATCAATAATGAACAGAGGAGTTCTAAAAACACCTTGGAATTACATTTATATGCAATTGTGTGGAACAAATCTAATTATATTCACAATTATAACACTTATTTTTAGCAGAAACAAACTGCTAAAATGCATAATGTAAACCACAGTACAAGGAGTGAGAAATGAATTCAAAGACTAGAGGAAAAAAATCTTTATCTGAAGTTAAAGATGCAGAGAAGGAATAACATGATGAATTTCAAAACATTGTTTGGAGGGATATACTTTTTCTTTGTTTTGGGTGTCCTTTTTTTCCTTTTTCTTTTTTTTTTTTTTTGATCACCAGTTTTGTGAATTATTTTGCTCAGTGAAAGCAAAATTCTCTTGCAACATGGAGGGGTTATATAGAAAGCATTATACCACACAGTTGGATGAGAAAATGAGACCACAAGAAAAAGAGCAAGATCTGTCCAGTCACCGGTCAGGGGCACATGGCCAGTAGGCATCTCAAAAGGGAGTTAACACAAGCTTAGCCATGCTTGAATGACACATGCTGCTTTGTCACAAAACATGGGATTTATCTCACCTAAAAGCTGATCTAAACTAGTGCTGCTGACTTTGTACTTAAGAGATGGAAATAGGGAGCTCCAAAAGCACCTTGCTTACTTTTGGCACCTGTTACAAAATGAGATTATTATTTTCAAAATATTTCTGTAACTTCATTAACTATAGAAGAAGCCCATGGTATTTGCTTACAGTAAGAGCCTACGTTTTAAGCAGCTATGATTAATTGAGTAAAATCTCACCCTTTGTCTGCACTGAGGGACCAATCTATTGAGAACTGAACATTCGGAAGAGCATGAAGCAAAGTAGCCGGCTACAGGTCAGTTGGTGGTGACCTTCCACAGCCGTGTTTAAGCAGTCATGTTATCCTAACGTTAGTCATGACCCAGTACCTTCTACAGCAAACAATGGTATCTGTAATATTTTGGAAGGCTCACAGGAACGTCACAGGGGAGAAAGTGAATTTCTTTTATGATCTTGATAACAACGAAAGTCCTGTTTTATGAATAGTCCTTATGTCCTGTCCATCCCTTCTAAATGCCCATCACTGAGGAGAATTGGGGGATTTCTTGCTTGCCATAGCAAACTTAGTCTTTTCATACCCTGACAGCCAATATATGCCTCCATGTAAGTCCAAAAACATAAAGAATTATCTCTGACAAAAACTCCTAATCCAGGAGTTCTTGCATCTATCACCGAAAGCCATTTAAACCTGACAGGGTGCCTGCAGCACATCGAGGAAACATGGTTTACAATTAGTTGCCGATCTCCATGGTGGTTTCTCTGGCTTTAAGTCCATAAGCCCATCATGGAAGTGCTACCTAAGAAAACCTCTGAGTCCCAAAGTAACCCTACGTGCTGTGGCTGCTGGCAGTCCCTGAATGTGAGACAGCAATCCATACGTATGCTGCTCTCTAGGTCAATTCCACAGTGCAGCTTAGAAACAGATGTTCCCCTTGGCAGCGTTATGAAATCCCCAGCAGCCAAGTGAGTGGCACCTTCGCCTGAACTCACTGATAACAAGTCCACACTGAGAAAGCAAAGCGTCCTGCCTCGGTTACCATAACACCTGATGTGATGTCACCCCTACAAAACCAAGTCTATCCAACAGTACAGAAAGGGACCAGAGACACCTGCTCTAGTGTAATGAATTAAAGGATCTTTGAAAGAATAGGTATTTTAATTTTTGTCTACAGTGGCTATTAACTCTTGCAAAACTTTCCCATTTCCACCTTCCTGTTTGATTCACATAGAAAATGGCATTTCTGACAGAGACACTGGTTGAAAAGGACATCAAGATTCTGCTCCACAGTTGTTCTTTTGATATGTAGGTTTGCAGGAGTAAATATGTACTTTGCAATACTGCTGAGACTTGAACCACTGAGAAAAATAGGGTAGACTTAGCTTATTATTCAGTGTAAATAAAGGTAGCACATCCTGAATCTGTACAGGCCTCCTTCAGACTAATAAAATGCTTGCAGTAGAATAGACAGTAAAAAAAAAGAGATGGGATGATGCATGGGTGACCAAATTTCAGCTCATGAGCATTTTGTGTGTAGCTTCTGACCAGGACAAGATGTCATGACCTGTTGGCAGTAATAGCATGAGGCCTTCTTGGTGAAAAGGAGGAGGTTGTCTAGATAAAGGCTGCTGAAGGCAAAAGGAGTTGACAACCCTGGAAATTAATGGCGTATTTGGCTTCACAAGAGAACAGTGAGACTATCTACTTCCTATAAGCAAATGTCACCCTCCCTTTAGTGGAGTGAAGAGTATCATGGATCTTATAAACATCTTGGTATGTGACTCTGATTCTGGCAGGATGGCTCCCAGTGACACACAGCGTCAACTCCCAATGTGCTTGAAGTGAACCTGCAATATGGAGTTAGCACTTTTGAAGATATGTCTGATTCTTAGGCCAGTTCTCCAGATGGTTTAAGTCCATGAAGTTGAAGCAGCAGCTGAATTTATAAAATAAAACTGAATGTAAAGCTCCAAAATAGTAATTGGGAAGTAAAAATGAGGTGGTTACCAAGCATATTTTACATAGATTCTACTCCATTTCGAATGTTACAGCTTCTAAAGATCTATAATTAAGCAATTATGAAAGAGAGAAAAGAATGATCATTTGTCTGTAAGTGTTATAGAACAATGATAGACCATTAATTGAAACACTAATTACCTTTCATAAGAGTTTTACAAGGCAGACAGCTTCTAACATAATGCTAGAAGCAACACTCAGGGCGTTATTTCCATCAAAGCTTTTCAGCTGAATTGCACTATTGTCTATGGTTACTCCATCTACCCTCAATCAGTGTGCAAATTTAGATCCTTTTTCCCATGGAGAAATCTCTCATTTTTACCTTGCATTTACTTCTTCACAATGCAGAAACTGTTTCCTGTCTCTGCTACTCATGTTGCTTGCAAGTTTACTCTGATCGTAGTGCTGTTATAAATACAGACCTTTAGTTGGACTAGAAGAAGCTAGCTTAGCTGAGCCTACTCACATAAACATACCTACCCAAAAGAGTGAACCTACTCTTATGAATAAGAGTTTGCCAGTAGTCCCCATGGAGGTTCCAGGACTGGTCCAATGAAGGCAAGAGGACCTCTTGAAGATCATTACGGATATTTAATGAGAATAAGGATAGGAGACTCAAGACTCTGGAATTAAATGTCTCCCTTGCAGATGAAGTAATGTATGCATATGATTAATATTGTTTATAAAAGCAACTTCATCATAACAAAGAATTTATTTGAAATTTCAAAGATTTTTTTTTAACTGTGTACACTTTATTGATATAAATGAATGCTACATGCCCTTTATAAATGAAGTTACAATTTTAACTCATGAATTATCTCTTTTTCCCTGCTAACACACATTGCTCTCTTTGAGACTAAGAAGCTTGGCAAGTGGCAATCTTGGCATCTAATTTCCTATTTCCACCTATGTTGGTGGTCTTTGTCCCAGCGCCTCCAATGTTGAATGCAAGTTTGGCTGATATGAAATCTGTTTCTTGGAAACATAAAGCTGGACAGATGCTTTGGACCCCTTATTTGCATATGAGGTTTTCTGTGCATATATATGCAAATTAGTGTGCTTATGTGCATATATTTCATAGTGTGACTCTATTATGAAGTTCTAGCATTGTCTAGATTTAAATATTCTTTATTTTTAACAATTACTTGGTATTTTGAATAATCATATAAAAATTACCACTTATGGTTATATTTTACTCTGCTACATTAGGGACTACAAATATGGTTGACCTGACTTGGGAAGCTCTGTGTCTTAAGGACTGGTCCAAGAAACTTAGCAATTTTACAGAGGAATAGTCATCATAAATTGGTTGTTGATAAATATCCAAGATCACACACAGGACAAATAGTCTCATGGATAGGAAGTGACTAAGGAACTAGCAGGGTTATTAACATCTGACTGAGGAACTAGCTGGGGGATTAATTTCTTCTCAGCACACTGTTCATTCCTTAAGTGGAGGTTGCATACATACCTCATAAGACAGATGCATTGTTGTAGATTTAAGAAATGGCTTATATCAAGAATGCTGCCAGTAAGGCAATCCTGGAGAAGGTCCTGATACGGCCTATCATGGTGGCAGGAACAGCACTGCTAGGATGCTTACACATACACCACTTTTAAGAGAACAGTGAGATAAGGATATTGGCATCCTTTGCTTTTATTGAGGGAGTTGTCAATGGAGGTAAAAGAAACACACACACCATAATTTACAAATGTGTTTTACAGGTTCAGTAGAAAGTGTTGAAGGTCTCAGGACCTGACAAGCAAAATAAATAAGCAATAAAGGACCTGAGGCTGGCCTAGTAACAACTATGTTTCACTTGCCTTGAACCTAATTCATTGATAATGCAAGCCAGGCTGAGAGAATTGTGAATACTCACAAATAGGAGGGAAACAGAAGTGGAAAAGAAGATACTCCCCTAACACAGCCAAGGAGCAGACACAAGACCCAGTAAACACCATCAGAACCTGGCCTCCTCCACGACAATATGGAAGATGAACTTGAATCATAGCTTTGCTTATTTGTACTAGACACAGTTACTTTAACATATCTTACGGCTGTTCGTCACAAAATCAGACCTTGGGTGTCTAATATGTCACTCTATTTGTGCTTTGAAGGTGTTTACAGTAAGTCAGAGTACCTATTAATAAATTCACCTTGCCTACCTTTGTAAAACAACTGGAGAGGGGACTGAAAACTTTAATCCAATTGGCAGGTCTGATTGGTGAGTGACAGCTATTCTTTTCTTCTTTTTTTTTTTTTCCCCACCAATAGTAATAGTTAGTGTTTTTTTTTTTTTTTTATAGGAATGCTTAAGGAAGTTAGATCTAGACCACCAAACATTTTTAAGCATGGTAATATTTACCTGCTAGGGACCCCAATCTCTAGTGGTATTCTGAGCTGCACCACACCATAGTGGTGGGGTAAGCAATTGAAAGGGGCTTGACTCTGGCCTCATCTTATAAGCCATCCTCTTAGAGCCAAGGCAAAAACATCTTTCATAGAAAAAATGTGTGAGAAAGCAATCTCAAATTAAAGTAGTGTTGAAAATGACAAAATTTAAGTGATAATCTACCAAACTTCTTAGAAAAGTGTTTCTATGAGAAATCAAAGCTTTAAAAGAGGCAGAGCTGCAGACGTGCCTGAGGTAAATATTTTTTTGATCACAGAGAATGAAGAGGATTTGGTGGCTTCCTTACAGAGATATACTCAGGATAATCTAATAATTCATAGAGTTTAGCACTGCCTGAATTGCAGATTTGAATTCTGAAAAGAAAACTCAGAACAGGGTTTTTCCTTGTTTTAATTGGAACGATGAGGAAAAGCCCAAAGACTGAGGTTGTTTTCTCAAACCAATATTTCCCACTATTGCATTTTTTGAAATCACCAGAACACGTTGGTGATGGAAATTGTTCTGTATTTGTGATGTAGGATCTCACCTCCTGGAGGGGCAACATAACCTAAACCTAGAAAAGGATCAAGCAGATCCTGGTATATTGAATGGTTTCTTAATGGGGAAAAAAAACCTCAGCAAAATTAGCATTTCATCTTTGGAAAGTGAGATTTCCACTGAAGGGTATTTCAAATGTTCAACCAGGCCCACAAGACGTTTTAACCACAGAGCTTGTCCTTGTGTGCTGCTTGACTGCAACATGGATAACAGTGCCTGTCCCAATGGATTTAGCATTTATTACCTTGGCATTTATTAATCTGCCTAAGCAAGCAGAAAAAACAATGATCATTTCATTGATATCAGTGAGCTCTGACAAGGTCCCAAGATGATCTACTCTGTAAACTGGTTCATACGGGTTTATTCCTTCGTCTCCCTAAGGTTACCAGTAGGCAAAGGGCCTTTTCTATGCATTCAGGCTGCAGAAGAAAGGATTCCTTGGCCTGCGCCCTCCAGTCAGTCAACAAGAAATCTTGACAGGTCCCATGAAGGCCAGTAAACAAGATGCTGTTGAATCAAATAATCCTAAAATGCTAAACAGCCTTCTGACACCATGAGCCTGTTAAACACAAAAAGCCCTGGAAGAATATTGTATGTAGATGGTTAAATCCCAGATTCTGGCATCTCATCTCCACTCTCGCCAAGGAAATCTTTTAATGGCTACTGGCTCTGATGAGCTGGTGCTCACACAACAGGAGGTGAGAGAAAAAAAGCACAATGAATCAAGCTCCTCATCAGTAACAGGAGGCAGACAGAGCCAGAGTGTGACATATATCGCAGTTCTGCTTTTGCAAATTGCTTTGCTAATTAGTAGTCAAACTAAAATAACAGATTCTATGAGTTTTGCCATACTTCCCCTCCCTGCGTCCTCGTCTCATAGTACAGTTGTATTGTGCCTCTCCAGTCT
This sequence comes from Astur gentilis, assembly GCF_929443795.1. NCBI lineage: Eukaryota > Metazoa > Chordata > Aves > Accipitriformes > Accipitridae > Astur > Astur gentilis. Next base: position 48,050,894 of record NC_064881.1, on the reverse strand, counting down.
CCTACTGAGATGAATGGGAAAAGCTGATCCCACTGTACTAATTTAAAACACAGGGAAATGCTAGAGACAAGGATTACAGCCAAATAAATCTGTGCTGTGTCAGGGTCGATAGGAGAGGGAGGTATGTGAGACTGGGAGAGAAAAGGATATAAGACAAAGAGAGAAAAAGACAATCCTAGATTCAGAGGGTAAAAAACCCTATTGTGATCATCCAGTCTGACCCATGTAACACAGGGGATAAAATTTTACTGAGTAGTTCCTGAATCAAACTTGAGAACTTGCAGTTGAACTACCAAAGATAGCTGAACTATCTTTCAGAGATATAATCAGTCTTGAAAGAATTGGAGTGAGGAAGAACTTATCTCACCTCTTGATTAAAGCAAGGGCAATCAGAAAAGAAAAAAAGGAAGAGCAATAGCCCTGCAGTATAGGAACACTGAGGAACCTCCACCAAAACATGGATTAGTATAATCTCTTGAAAAAAAGCGGTTTGGAGCCCGACTCCTCTTAGTGAAAGGATAACAGGCAATGGGCACAAATTAAAATACAGTAAATTCTAGTAAAGAAAACATATTTTCACTGTGAGGGTAGTTGAACACTAGAACCGACCATCCCAAAGAGGCTGTGGAACCTTCATCCTTGGAGATATTCAAACCTGGACTGTACGTGGCCACAAGCAACCTGTTCTAGTTGAACCGGCTTTGAACAGGCCATTGGACTGGACAATCTCCAGAGGTCCCTTCTCACCTTAATTTTGTGATTCTTTGAATGAAACGATATCTTGTTTGTAAAGGTATCCGGTTAATGTTTATTCAGCATAAAAGAAAAAAACAAGAGACAGGAAAAATAATAAATCACACCTAGATACACCAGCTGACCCAGTCAGGAGGCAACAGGGTCCCATGGTCTCAGATCACAGGTTGAGAGGCCGTATTGGGTTTTATGTGGCAAAGTTTTGGCAGTGAGGGGCTGCAGGGGTGGCTTCTGTGAGAAGACATCAGGAGCTGCCCCCATATCACAGAGCAAGTTCCAGCCAGCTCTAAGACAGACCTGCCACAGACTCATCAGCAATGCTGGTGGTGCCTCTGTAATAACATCTTTAAGAAAGGGTGAAAAATGCTGTGCAACAGCTGTGAAATAAGAGTGAGAAAATGTGAAAGAAACTTCCCTGCAGGCACCAGGGTCAGTGGAGAAGGAAAGGAGGAGTTGCTCCAGGTGCTGGAGCAGAGATTCCCCTGCAGCCCGTGGGGAAGCCCCTGGTGAGGCAGGCTGTCCCCCTGCAGCCCAGGGAAGACCATGGTGGAGCAGATCTCCACCTGCAGCCTGTGGAAGATCCCATGCCAGATCAGCTGGATATACCCTGAAGGAAGCTGCAGCCTGTGGAGAGAGACCCAGGCAGGAGCAGGTTTTCTGGCAGGAACTGCAGCCCATGGGGGACTCATGCTGGAGCAATCTGTTCCTGATGGACTACACTGTGGAGGGGATCCACACTGGAGCAGCTCTTGAACTGCAGCATGTGGAAAGGACCCACATTGGAGAAGTTTGTGAAGACCTGTATCCCATAGGAAGGACCCCACTCTGGGGCAGGGGAAGAGTGTGAGGAGGAAGGAGTGGCAGAGACGAAGTGTTGTGAACTTACCGCAACCCCTGTTCCCCATCCACCTGTACTGCCTTGGGGGGAAAGAGGTGGAAGAGTCTGGAGTGAATTTGAGCCTAGGAAGAAGCAGGGGTGGAATGACAACATGGTGATTTTTTTTCTCTGGTTGTTTTTTTTTTTCTTCCCCCCCCCCCCCCCCCCATTATCCTACTCTGTTATTAATTGGCAATAAATTAAATTAACCTTCCCTAAGTCAAGTTTGTTTTGGCCATGACAGTAACTGATGAGTGATTTCCCTGTCCTTATCTTAACCCTCAAGATTTTTGATCTTGTTTTCTCTGCCTGTCCTGCTGAGGAGGGGGAGTGAGAGAGCAGCTTGGTGGGCACCTGGGAGCCAGCTAAGGTTAATCTACCACAGGGACTATTGAGGGAGCCACTCAAAGCATTGAGAGGGTTCAACCAGAACCCCATGGGTCTTAATGTCCACCAGGTTTGGCTTCCCTTAGCAATAGGTGTGCACCTCTGAATTTGGAATAGCTACCTGAACATGCTTGTCTGAGCAATTCTCTGGTTGCCTTGTCTATGTTTGAGCTATAGCTCATGCTCTGGCTTTTAAAAAACTATGATATTCTTGAATGCACTGCAGTCAAGCACAACAGTAGCAGGAGTACAGAACAAATGCAGCAAAGCCTTTTTCTTGAGCTCTTCAAACTATTTGTAAATAAAGAACATGTAACATCAAATTAACCCATTCTGAGGGTGCTTGGCAGAGCACAACCTATTTTCATTTCACCTGTGTTGGTAGCAAAAGTTGTATGCCACAATGCAGAGCTGCCAAGATATACTCAAGCTGGTTCTGCAACACAGAAGCTATTTTATTTATCCACAAGTCTTATCAATCACATTTATTCTGGGCTGACTCACTTCAGTAAGAAAGGCTGCAATCCCTTCTTCTGGGCTTTCTTGTGAAGAGGTCTGTTCTTGTTGCCTCAGTGACTGTTTGCAGTCACCCACACAGGCACCATGTTGTCACATATCTAGTTTGCATAGGTACTATCCACCCTCATTGTCAATATTTTTGAAGGAGGAAACCACATAGATAAATTATATACACCCCCACAAGATCACTAACAGTTTCTATGGCTCCTAGGGCATGACAGCCCGTGACCTAGCTTCTGTCCCAGGAGTGCAAAGAGAACAGCATAGTTTTATTCTTGCATGTTCCTCCTGTACTTATTTTTCCTCTCTTGAAGGTCAGTTGGTCTTGAAGGACAATTGTTTACATAGATTTTGTTTTTGCAAGGCAGCTGACTTGTTCCTCTGCTTCAGGAAGATCTTTCTTTTCCCTCAAAAACCATAGCACTATACCAGCTACTAGGAAGACAATTAACTCTATCCCAGCTGAAACCAGGACAATGGTTCTCCTAAAGAACAGTTTTCTTATTCATCAAAACAGCAAACTGGTCTTCTAATGTCCAAACCATGGAAGTCTTCCTTTGTGACTTTCAGGTTGAAGCTTCTTTTTTCTTTTTCTTTCTATCAGTCTTATACTATTACCTGCATTGAAGGAAGGTTATTTCAATTTCTTAGCCCGCTCATCAGAGTGGGACCATATGAGTTGTTTATAACTCAATTCTCCTACTTTCTAAATAAGTGGTTCAATCACAGTGCTCTAAACACATGAACCCAGGGGTCTGTTTGCTTCGTTTTATTAGCTGGACCTAGCACAGTGGTTTTCAAAATTTGATTTGTGGAATTCTATGTCTGAGTGCCTTGTAACCTGCAAGAGGTTGCAGAGAAAAGTGACCTATCAGATTTGCATTCTCTGTACAGGCACTGACATTTCCACTTATAAAAGGTATAACATGGTACACATCAGAAACAATTAAAACCAACCTCTTTAAACAGCTCCTTCATCAGCATGTAAAGCCAATGCGTTTTCCTCCAGAAATAACCAAGCTCTTCACACTGTCAAAAACAAGCGTAAATGCGTAGTCTGCCAGAAGCGTTTTGCTGAGCCACATACCCACTGTCTAGACATTGTGATGTTCTCTAACTTGAGCCCCCAAAAAGACATTTTGAATAATACTTCAGACAGAGGAAATTTTAGTGCTTAAAAAGTATGTGACAACAGGCTTTGATGCCTCGCAAAATGAGTTGCAGCTTCTGAAAACTGCAGTTCAGGCCCTACAGCAGCCACATCCATTTGTGAGTCTTGTTCCCCTTCCTTTCCAAGATGATCTCAGAACTGAACTGGGGTGGTTGCCTTCATCACTCACACCTCAGGGAGAGCTTGTAAGATGAAAGTGATTGCACGAAACCGGAACATTGCTTATACTTTGCAAATTGTATGAACTGTCTTCATTTTGATAACTTTACAAGAATATACTTTCATTTTTAAGTTAAAAAATAAGAAAAACTTACAAGGTCTCATCAATCACAGACCAAGAGAATGGTTTTGCTTCACAGAGAGAAATGTTCTTTATAGATGAGCCCATTTCTTTTGAAATAAGACAGAGAGAAAGGAGGATATTTTTTTTTTACATGATGTCATGTTGGCTATGTTCTTCATTGTGGCAACTTCAGGGACATGCTTCATCTGCTAATCAGGATTACATAGCTTGAGGGATGTCTATTGAAAGCATTTCTTTCACTCCTTTAGCCATGTATAGCCATAAAAAAGGGTTACCATCCTCCTCTGTCATGATTTGACCTGCTAGTCTCACACAGTGTTAAAACTGGAGTATTTATTGGTCTTTGTTAGCACAAAATTTGAGCACCTAATAAAGTTAATGGTTTCTGTCTCCAAAACAGGAATGAAGTGGAACAGAGCCATTAACTGGAGATTGGGGACAGAGCACAATGGCTGGCCCCAGCGTTGTATTGGAAGTCTGCACAAGAGCAGAGCCTGGAGTCAGACCCTCAGCCAGCTATTTGACAGATACTTGGAAAGAAATTAAGCAGCATTTTTGAAAGACACAGTCAAAAAACCTGTTCCAAATCATTCTTCTCAAAATCTGTGACCATAGTTACAAAGTTGAGGTCCGAGTTTCTGATATCATTCAGAAGTGCCTGGTAGGCTGGGAACCACTGCAAAAAATAGTCTTCTGTTGAAATAAGTTGTCATAAGTAATGACAATATAAGATAGTAGGTTGAGTTTGGGTTCTCTATGTATCTGTTGCACTTGGATTGTGTCTCAGATATTCAGTGGACTAAAAAAGATACGTTCTGGATTTAAATGGCCATCATTCAAGTCACCAAGTGTACAGTAAGTGTTTTATGTAGGATTTTTAAATTACTATAATCACTAAATGCACTAAGCTATAATGGAATTACAATCCTTTAAACAAAGTAGGGGAGAGGACATCCTCCTTTAAAAGCCTGGGAAGGAAATTAAAGGTTGCTTATTCAAGTATAACAGCACCTAGAGAGAAAATCATGAGAGCTGGATATGTTGTGAAAAAGTATCTCTGAAATGTTCATTAAGCCAACTATGATTTCATTCTTTTGTTTATTTGCTCTTATTTCTTAATTGACCTCTTTTCTACAGGCAGGCAGGAACATTTTAAAGAATCTATTAACCAAATAAACGATAACATTTTAGCAACTTTTAAATTCCATCTGCCCAATCAGTTTAAATTCAACAGTATTCCTCAGAAAGCCTAAATTTACATGTGAATGTTTTATATGATATTATAGTGGACAGTGTATGCATAAAAAAAAGCTGCCTTTGCTGGACTGAATCATGACTGCTTTTTTGTTCTTGATGTGCTTCTGACAGCCAAGAAAGGTGGGTGGGGTTTGTTGTTTTTTCTTCATTTCATTTATGAGGTGCTTTTGGAGGCAGCCACTTGCAGTTTCAGCTCTACTTGAATTTAAAGAGGTGACACAAAGTTTTTCTGCTGCCTTCTGACACAATGCACCAGTTTATAAGCCTAGTTCCAGTCTTATGTGCTGCCCATATTCCAGCTCTAAGGATGTCCCTGAATTCCTGTGTTCTCCTGCATTAACACTGCTCAGGGAAAACAGCTATTTGGTTATTTTCAGAACTCATGAGGTCTCGCTCTTGCTACAGTCCCTCAGTGTTTCACGGTCTTTGATAAACTGCTCCTCACAGCCAGGGAGTCAGAAAGAGTTCAGACCAATAAACAATATTTTTTCTTCTATTGGAATGAAACACAAACTATGATTGTGAAGTTTAGTTGGACTCAAATGGGAATTGAATTAGGATTATTCTAATTCCAGTTGAATCAGAAGCAGAACTTCTACTGAATTGGAAACTTTACTACTTCAACTACTTGCCCCCAACACTTTTAGAATTGGAATGCTGTTTTAATGCTGGAATTGCTGTTTTAATCTGAAATGACAAAAATAATAAGTAACCTACTCAAGACAATACAAAAAATACACAGAGTAAACCCTTTTTTTTACATGCACTGTAAATGCGTGTAAACCCATCATTTTTTTCTCTCTCGGAAAGATCTGAAACTTGTTCTCAGATAAACTCGTTGATGTGACTAAACAGAATTTGGCCCAGCATTTGTAATCTCAGTTGGATGCTTCACACTTTCCATCCATTTACTTCAAAATAAATAATGATACACGGATAGACATTTAAATCAATGGCACTAGAAACAATGAAATAACATGGCTTGTGTTTCCACTGGAAACTTTAACTATTATTTTGTGGTTTAGTTTTCACTAATTTTTTTTATTGAGGTTTGGGAGGAAAATGTAAAATCCAACACAGAAACACTTCCCCCACCCCACCCCCCCCCGCCCCGCTGCTTCTTTTCTTTCTCTGAAACTGTTTTATGTGGGAGAAAGATTTTCCCACTGCTTTTTTATTATAAAAAACCTAAGTTTTAACAGGCAAGTTGTCTGTGAAGGTAAGTTTTTACTGTAATTGAAGATGGCTGTCATTGATTTCAGGGAGCAGTGAATACGACCTTGTATTTTCAAACATTACTGAAGACTGTGGAGATGTGACCACAGTAAAGATAAAGGAGTTTAAGCAGTGAAAACTTCTTTTCCCAACACAGTGCATTTTCTTAACCAGTTAGTACAATATCTCTACATCTCTCTATCTAGGTAGTAGAAACATATGTATGTAGGTAAATTCTGGAAACTTGTGCTGGCAAAATGTGTTATTTACAAAAATTGGATATGAAGTGTTATTCTTGTCAATTAAGGTCAGCTGATTTTCTTTGCTTTGCTGTAAAGCAACTAGAAAGATTGTTTTACCCAGCTATCACTTATTTTCTAAGTCCATTCCATTTCCATTCTGGGTTTGCATCTGTCTTTTCATTAAAAAAAAAAAATAAAAACCTGTGCTGCTCACGGGAGAGTTTCTGATAAACTGAGCTGCTCTATTTTTCCTCCTGTAATTGTTTGTGTGATGCTGTTGTTGTTTCAATTTGTTTCAGCTTTTTCCCCTAACTAAATTCCCCAGGCATCTCACTTTTCAGATAAGGTACAAATTATTACAATTAACTGACATTAAAATCACAAGAATGCAAGATATTAAGCAGCAGACAGGCAACTCATCATAGTAGGTGCTCCGTAAAAAAATATATCAAACACGTGTTCCCCGCTCCAATAAATTTAACTTTTTTATAAATATCTTTTTGTAAATCTTGACAGAATTACTTCAAAGCTTATCATGGTCTCTTTTCTTCAGGTCTAGGTGAGAATAAAGTTATCATATGGCACTAATATATCTAGTCTTCCCAGACCTCCCAAATTTTTTCTCTCCCATTGGATGAGATACCATCCACCAGGTCATGGGAATATGAAGGGCTTTGTGAGGACACCTTTCTAGGCAGGACCTAGAGAGTGCACTTTCTAGCAGAATTCTTTGAAGAAGGGGCTTGCAAGTATCTGAAATTTTGCCTGTGATATAAAACCACAGTCTCTTTCTCCTACTGTGGGTTTACTTCTCTCAGAACCAGGTGAGTCTGAGCAGACACAAATCAGGCCAATCCACTGGGCATTAGACGGAGGAGTCTCAAAGCTGGAGCCCAACCGCAGGGCACTGCTGCAAATAAACGAGATCCAGGGATATGGAGGGAGAATGAGCTGGGAGTTATACTCCAGTGTGTGAGCAAGAGGTGCGTGAGAAAGGGAAGATTTTTTCTTTCCCCCTTAATCTTAATTTTTGGAGGAAACTATTTAATTGTCTGTCAGCCTGTCCTTCACCCAGGACAATTTTTTCTTTCCCCAAAATTCTTTCAAGTTACATGATTTGTGTGTGCTTTGATGAAAAGTTGGAATTTTAGAAGGAAAGCCACACTTCTGACCAACAAAAACACAATTCCTGAAAAAAAAAAAAAAAAATCTTGAAAAAGAAAACCCCCACCTGGTCTCTACTGAAAATTTCCAAATAAACATAATGGGCCTGGGAAACGTGATCATACCTTTATCTCTTGGATATCCATAGCAATTCATACAGTCATCAACAAGTTCTCAGTGGCCATGTCATTTCCTCAGCTGAAATGCATGTAACTTGGTTCAGTCCTCTCTGATGCCCATAGTTTCTGTATTTATAGTCTTGAATACACTGTTGACCCCTAAGGGGGTGAAAGGGGCCTTTTTCCCAGCTACTATATAGTGATTATCCTACCACTTGTAGCCTAATTGAAATGTCAGACAGAAAGCAAATATGGGGAAGCAGGGAATCCACAAATAAGGAAAGAAAAAAAAATTCTTCGTATAAATGCTGTGAAGGCTGAATTTTGCACAGCTCTAAACTTTGTTTATAACACGCAGGGAACTAGACTCTAATAACATCTAGGCACCAATTCAGACTGACTAAAGCAATGAAAATCTGATTTAAGACTCCCACAGCACCATCAGCTCAACCCTGTTACACAGAACAGTTATGAAGGCACTTTGTTAGATGATTAGGTGAAATATCTGACAGCCTTCTCAAGATGAAAATACTGTAAATTAAGCACAGTTTTGTTTTTGGTTTTTGGTTTGGTTTGTTGTTGTTTTGTTTGTTTGTTTGTTCATTTTGTGTGATTTTCTTCTTCCCAGTGGGACTCTTTTAAGGTTCTCAAAAACAACTTGGTTGGTAACAACAAAGTTAAAGCAAATTCCTGAGCCCCTTCCAAGAAGAGTGTTAAAGTGTTCAAGGAAACTAACAGACCAAATGAAACTGCTTTTTTTTTTTTTTTTTCCCTCCAGATTTAGCAGTCTTTGTGGATCTGACTAGTAGCTTGTCTCACTCGTACCCATGCACACCTCTTGGATGGGGTAAAGGCAAGTAATGATATTGGAAAAACAGCATGGGAAAAATGAGTGTGTAAATACAAACCTGACTTAAAGATCAAACTGCATTTGACTTCAAAGGCCCAGACAAAAATCTAATATGAGGGCTCTTCTTACATTATCTTATCATATGCACAAGTTTCTACTTTCACCTTTCAAAAAAATTTATAGTGTAGTTGTGCATTTTCCCATAAAGCTCATGAGTGCCATGCATTTCAAACCCACAGGTTGGCTTCTTTGAGAATTTTAGTTTGTCTATCTCATTTTGAACAGAGCAGGTGTCTGTAGAAACGACCCGCAGCTTTGCAGCTCAATTGCCTTAAATAAGGTTGATAAATCTATAAGGAGGGCAAACATCCAAGTACCTTATTTACCAACTTCTCTGCTGATTGAATCAACACCAAGCCCATGATGTCATAAATAAAGGTAAGTTTCTCTACGCAGTGTTATGGTTTTGCAATATACAGAAAAGCAGTTACATAATAAAAAAACCAAAATAACATTTTACTTGCTTGGAACGCAGAGCAGTGAATTCCATATTTCTGTTTATACAAAATAAAATTTGGGAAAAAACAAAACAAACAAACTTTAAAATGTTTCAGGGATGTTCAAAGACATCAGAGAGCAAATAAGTTCTCCTGATCATATGGTTTTGTAGAGCTTAATTGTCTATAAGTACAACATTGGTAGCTATGTAATATGTAAAGCAATACCTAAGCTTTCTCATGTAGCATACCATTTCCCAAATGCTCCTTAAATACAATCATTAAAACCTTCTTCAGACATAACCAGTAAAACCCCAGTAATCACATGGTTAGTGTTATAGGTGTTCCATAAGCCTGTTTCCATTAGTGTTGCTCTTTCAGGAAGAACAACTGTCAATTTTTCTTTCCATCCCTCCTACTACCAGTTGGACAGCATTTCTCCAGGAAAGAACGTTTGTCTTTAAAAACCATAGCCATTTAGTGTAACTTTAAAAGTGCACCCATAGCAGCACCCATATTGAGCTTTCGCTTAAAATCAGGTGATTGCTGCGTGTCTTAATCTCTTCCCCTTTGAATTCTCTGAAATGTATTAAAGATTTAAATTCCCGTTTTCCCCTATCCTCTTCATGCTTCCTTTTCTTATAATTATGAACAAGCAGTGTTTAACCTATACAGTAAAACAAAATTTAGGGATATACACTCTCCAGTCTTTGCAATAATAATGTGAGGAGTTGACCAATGTACAAACAGCAAGGTTGTCTCCTTTTTCTCTGTCTCTCATCTGACTGTCAGCACAGACTCTTCTGCCCATGCATTTGCTGGTGCGTGGTAGGTAGCTGCCCCAATGTTTGACTAAATATTGCTGTAGAAATGTTGAGAACTCCTCGGAAATAATCTGTGAGCATTTAGTTGAACAAACTCACCAGGTAACCTGAACGAACTGTGTTTTACAAACCCCTTCAAATTGCTTTTTCTACATCAGATTGTTGTCATGTGTATCACTTCTGGCCATACTAGGACAATCATCAGCTACTACAAAACATGTAGGTTTTTTGTTTCTGCATTTAACTTTCTCCAAGAGCTTGTCATTCAATTCCATGGCTGACATGTTATAGTTTCTGACAAAGCCAGTAGTTATTTCTGGAGTCAGATGATTACTTTCCAGTTCTATGTCTTTATATTAAGCTGATGGCCAAGAATATCCTCTTGAAATCATATTAATCTTTGTGCTAATGACATAATTTCATTACTACCTTTTCCCCATAGGAGACAGCTATTCTTTAAAGACAGCTTCAGTTGCCTGAATTAGAAAGGTCTGAATTGCTTTTTGGTTATTTAATGTAACCATCCCTAAAGTTCATAATTATTTAGCAAATGGAATTTTGTTTCTGGAGCTGTTAGCTGTTCTGGGAAAAGCATCAAATGGGGACACAGCAATAATTTTCCCCTTAAATATTTTCCTGTGCATAAGAAGAACCAAGTCTGTGCACATATATAATTACTTTTAAAATTAAATACAACATCCTTTGTATATTGTGGCTACTGTCAGCAATGAAATGGTATCTTTGTCCTCAGTAGCTTCACCAGTAGTTTATGATATGCAATGAAGATTATTTTTTCCTCTGAAGAGGTACTAGAGAAATTTAATAAATCAAACAAACAAAAATGCCTAAGGACTTTTTTTTCTATTGTGAAGTAGTTTTTTCTCAGCTGCTGGTGTTGAAGCCCACTTCATATTTTAGGGGGTTAAAATCACACTGATTTAAGAATATATATATATAACTGGAATGAATCTTTCGTCATATAGCCAAAAATAGTACAAACACCAAGATATTTGGCAGTCATCATACACTCCCAAAAGCTTTTTTTTTTTTAATGGATTTATCTGTTTTATGCCCACATAACGCCCCCAAGTAAAAATTCTGACTATTAAGAAGAAAAAAAAAAAAATCTTTGATATTTCTTAAAACTACATCCTTGCAACTATTTTGAAACTTCTTGATTTTACAAATGTTCTTCAGAATTCTTCCTAATTTATTCAAAAAGCCATCTTAACTTACCTATTGTGGTAGTTCAGATATTACTCTTCAGGTCACATTGGATTCAATAGCTATACCTTAGGATTATCCTCACATCTAAAGAACCTTATCCATTTATGGATGTGTTTTGATCTGTGCTTCAGCATATCTTCCTGTTAAGCGTGGAAGATATCTGTTCTCTGCTAGCTTGAACAGTGAGGTTTGTAGTTTTGTGGTTTAGGTATTTCATATTGACCTGTTGATAAGGAAAGTTTCATGGTGGCTTCTTTGTCCTCCCCAGATTTATAATTTTTTTTTCATCATAGATCGAAATTTCCCCACATCTTTTGCAGAACAGTGTGAAGTAAATTGCTTTACATTGCAGGACAGTGCTTTACTTAACTGGTGAGAGGCACTGCTACTAGAAAGTGCTGTTGATCCCTCAAAACCTTCCTGGACAGACGCCAGGCAAGAAACTGCTGAAAAAGGAAGTCCTGTAACAAGTGATGCATTGCTTGCTTTTAAGATATATTAAACTAGACTGGAGCAGTTTGAAAACTGCAGCACGTAGGAAGAAAGGTGGAGCAGGATCCCTTGTCCACAGTAAACTACACAGCTCCTCTGACAAGACGAAACAGAATGGTTCTGCACAACATCGAGGCACCTATGAAGACGGGGGAAAGTCCTGTTCTAAAAATGTCAAGGAATAGCACAACACTGGGATCTGCCCGCAATTACCCACTAAACAGCACCAGCACCCGGGCTCCTTGATAGTGATGGGCAAGAACTGTTCACTCTTGCTCACTGCAGCTTTGCTTTTTGTCATAGGTAGCAAGTAAATTTAATGTCCTGAAGTTGCTGCTAGTTAATTGAGGCTCTGGGTGGGAGTCAGCCAGACTATCTGCCCATACTGTGGAGACTTTCTTTCCCTTCAGAACTGAACTGAGGGGGCTGGATACGCTCCCTCTGCTAACTGGCATGACAGGCAAATTCAGTTGGTGCAAACACCGTCCACAATTAGAGCTAGCACCAGCAGCTCCCGCAGATTATGATACTCCCTGCTGCGGAAGGAAGAGAAAGAAAGAGAGAGAGAGAGAGAGAGAGAGAGAGAGAAAGAGATACTCCCTGCTGGGGGGGGGGGAGAGAGAGAGAGAGAGAGAGAGAGAGAGGGGGGGGGGGGGGGGAAAGAAGGAAAAAGAGAGGAGGGAAGGAAGGAAGGCAAGAAGGAAGAAGGAAATAAATGAAAAAAGAAAGAAAGAGAGAAAAAATGTATTGAGGGAGGAAGGAGTAGCTGAAAGGCTGGAGGGCGTGCAGGAAGGGAAGAAGGCAGGAAGAAAAAGTTTTGCACTGGAAATGATAAAAAGGTCTTTACAAGAGCATGGTAACAGCTTGCAAAGGTGTGTACACACCCCTTACAGCCTCACAGTTGACTACAAGAAATCAATGCTATCAGCCTCCTGTGTAAAGAATTAATTAGAAGTCTAATTTAGTATAATCTCAATCACATTAATTCTTGCCTTGTATTTTTTTTTTTTTTCTTATTTGGAGGATAAAAAATTATAAATATTTTTGACCATTCAGCTTTGTGTTTGATGATCAAATGTTCCATGGATACAACCTTAACTGGCAGGAACCTTAAGAAATGTGCAAGACATCCATCTAAGTTAGGTGCCCTTTTGTATTTTTTCAAAGATCCTCAAAGAGAACAAAGTATTACTGCAGGTTGTCATGGGAAACTTGAACTATCAAGTACAAATTAATATACGTGCCAGTGCAAACTACTTGTTCCACCACCATGGTTTTGCACAACCGTCAACCGATATGCTGTACAGCTCTGTAATATGACCTTGTTTAAATAAGAATCTGCTAGTCATAAGTTTTGTGCAGCTGGGAAAATAAAGGCATGGGTTCTCACACGTTTGATGAATAGACAGTTTTGTTTATGTAATTTTGCGCATATCTAAAGATATATGTAAAGAAAGGGATCCATATGAATTGGAAGTATTTATTCTTTGCCTTTCATTTAGTTTTAACATTTCGAAGTGAACCTCCCCAGTAAGAAGGCACACTGTATCTTGTGCTGGGTTGATAGCTCCTACCTTCTGTTAATTAACTCATACTAAATTATCATCTACTCCCTCAACATTATTCAACAAAACTATTCATGTAATACTAATAAAAATGCATTTATAGACACAGGGATTGATCTGAAAACAGAACAGTACACAAACAAGAAAATAAAAGAAAAAAATGCTACATATTCAGGAAATTAATCACAAAGAATAATTGAGTCAGTTGCTGTCAAATAGGTTTAAGCAAAAGCCAGGAGAAAGGCTAATCTAATGCCTAAGAAAGTGATCTGTGATTTTATTTCTACCTCTGCCAAAGGTGTCCTCTCTGCCCTCATTTGACCACAAACAATTTAATTTCTCAGTCTTCAGACTGTAAAATGGGGTTGATGTTTCTTCTGACTTTCAGTTCCTTGGTGTTATATCTTTAACTTGTTTTCGCTTGAGGCTTTTAGGTGTAATTTAAGCAAGCAACCTGCCCATGTGATTACACTTGTGAGACAGGTCTGCTGTGTTTGGACCACAGTTTGGTTGTGTCCTCTGCCCTGCCCACATTGGACATGGGACTTACAGGGAAATACTGGAGACAATGTCCAAGTTCCATAGTTGTTACACAAGAAGGAGAGAAAAGATCTTATCCTGGCTCTTGATGATACATTTCTGAGAAATTTGGGTAATAAGAAAAGTGTTCTCTCAACACAAGGTTTTCAAGGTCTGTATGGTATCTCTTAACTGTGTAACTTCTGAATTATGTACTTTTCTCTGTAATATTTTAAGAACTAATAAAAAAAAATTTGTTTTAGTTTATCTGTATTTCTAGGAGCAGAATTCTCAGCACTACATTTTTTGAAAAGAGGTGAGTTAAGTGCCTTTACAAATCTTGTAATGATAAGAACAAGGAGAATGTTAATCTGCTGCACTCTTTCCTCTTCTGTTTTTACTTGTTTAATTATATTAAGTAATTTGTGTTCTTCATATTTATTTCCTTCCAAGATACTTAAAAATTTTGCCAAGCTGTTCTTATTTTCCGGGAAGGGAAGGGAAAAGGAAAAGGAAAAGGAAAAGGAAAAGGAAAAGGAAAAGGGAGGGGGGGCAGATGTCCAACTTGTGTGTCTTTACACTGTGCTTCTGTATATCATATTTAAGATATCTAACCATGCATGTAACAGGCATAATATTCTGAGGCTTTTGCTTATTGTCATTTTTCTTGCGCTTTTCTTCTGATATATGACATACCCACAGTTACATCCTGATTGAAAACACAGCTTGACCTTCCATTCTGTGACATCTAAAATAAAATGGGAGTAGTGGGAAGACCAATTCTGTTTGGACTCTGTAAAGATTTCTTTATATCTACCTTATTTTCATATACTGTGGTGGATTGACCTTGGCTGGATGCCAGGTGCCCACCAGGCCACTCTGTCACTCCCCTCCTCAGCAAGATGGGGAGGGAGAGAAAAGAAGATGGAAAAAACTCATGGGTCAAGATAAAGGCAGTTTAATAAAGCAAAAGCAAAGGCTGTGCATGGAAGCAAAGGAAAGCAAAAGATTTATTCTCTACTTCCCATCAGCTGTCAATATCCAGCCACTTGCTGGGAAGTAGGGCTGCGGTATGTGTAGCACTTGCTCCACAAGACAAAGGTTATAATAACGAATGCCCCAGCTCCTCCTCCTTTCTCTTAGCTTTTATTGCTCAGCAGACATCATATGGTATGGAATGTTCCCTTTGGTCAGTTTGGGTCAGCTGTCCTGGCTATGTCCCCTCCCAAGATCTTGCCCATCCCCAGACTACTGGGTGAGGGAGGAAATGTTGGCAAGACAGCCTTGATGGTGCTGCAAGCACTGCTCAGCAGTAGCCAAAACACTGGTGTGTTATCAACATCTTTCTGGCTACCAATACAAAGCACAGCACTATGAGGGCTGCTATGGGGAAAATTAACTCCATCTCAGCCAGACCCAGTACACTTGTAATAATCCTAAACCAGTGAGTGAAGAGGGCTGTGAGGAGGATCATCTACTCTGTAAACATTGGATTACAAGAAGTTCTGAAAATAAATTAGTTCATTCCCATGCTAGGATAGTCTACTGTATAGCTTTTATGAAAATACAATTCACAGAAATTTTTAGAGTGGTTTCCTAAGGAAACCAGACCCATGCTGTTTCCCCATCAGTCCCTAACAACTTCTGGTGATCCCCTTGTCCAATATCTGACAAATGCAGCCAGAGTAAAAGTCCCCCAACATACTATATTCCTACATATCTTGCAAAAATAAACTGCTGTGGAGAGGAGACTCAAATTCACATTTTTCCCGAGGAAAGTCTTGGCTGTACCTCAGCATTGTTCAACTCTGCATGGAACCCATCTGACAGGAAGAAAATAAGAACTCCCATTTTCAGAAAAAGCTTATCAGACATATAGTAAACCCAGCTCAGAGGCAACTGGGTCTTGCAAACCTTTGCTGCCCACAGAGCTAACTGTTTAAAACAATGTCAGTCTTTCAGTCTAACTTGCCAGAGCAAAACAAGGGGATGTATTTTAGATGGTGAATGCATCCAGAAGATACAGCATTCATTAGGGAGTAGCACAAAGCATTAGTGGAACTAGCTGAATAATGTTGCCAAAGGACACAGGCTACTGGATATTGCATTATTTTCCTTATCATTGCAAATTGCAAAGCTAGAAAATACTGAGGTAAATTAATCTGCTGTTGTGGTGTCATAAGCCTTTCTCACTCAGCAAGAGGCAGCTTAAACCATGAACGTTGGTTTCTGAGGCACCTAAAAACTGAAAAGGACAGTGGAGATCAGAGGTGTTTAAGGACAGGTCTAACTCTTTAGTAAACTATTAATCCTGTCTTCAAACCAAAAGGAAAATTGACTCTACGTTGATCTCCTAATTTCAGTTCATCTTTGAACTGGAAAACCTGAAGGGAGAAACAGTCAGAAGACTAATCTGTGGAAAGCCTCATGTGTGACTGCTCTGATGAAGCAGGTTTCACTGGACAGCCTAAGGAATCAAAGACAGACTAGTTTCCAAAGAGACTGGTGACCCCGAGAAACGCTCTTTCACCTCTGCACTCACTTGTCTGGGGGAAGAACCCATTGCTTCACAGAGATGCCTCAAAGTCCCTCAGATCCTTAGCTCCACAATACTGGCATTGTACACTGCTTGTGTATGAACCCATATTGGCTGCCCAGTGCAATCAACTGTCCGTCCCATGTTGTGACTAGTTTTTGTCTCCTCCTGCTTTCCACTGTCACCTCTCTTCACAACTCTACATGGACTTGCTTGGAGCTGCAGTGTGGTCCTTCCCTTTTCTGTTCAAGGGAACAAAAGATTTGCCTCAGCCTACTCTTTAGCATGGTAAAAGAGGATTAAAGCTGGAACACAGCAATGCCAAATTCATCAGAACAAACGGATCCATCATTCCTGTGATGTGGACAATGTTTTAAAAGAAGGTAGGAGGACCTCAAAAAGTTCAAAGGACTGATAAATCACATTGATTTAATCCCTTTTGGAAGTGCAACTTGCTAGCATCTGATCCTGTCTTGCTGATGCAGTACAGTTCACAAGGCAAGGCTCACTCTGGCTGTCTTGCAGCTTCGCTTTGAATTTGCTTTCCTTCCTTCTGTCTATTAATCCATTTCTCTGAACCAGAAGTTGTTTCACAGGATAACTTTTAATGTGGCTTGACACTTCTAGATTATTTTCACATGATTAAAGGCCACAAGTTTAATTTTCCACTATATGGAATTTGATTAATTTTGTAGTCCTAATAAAATCCTTTTTTTCCCTTCTTTTTTTAACACCAAACAAAGTATACCCTGCTCTCCTGCCCCTTTAGAAACCATTAATTTCTTTCTCCTTGCCCTCCCCATAACTCTTTAAGAGAAAATCATATGATATAGATGTTCAGGGGAGAGGGCTGGAACACATCCTACAGGGTTCTGTACTGCAATAAGCCATCCATTTGCCTGGCAGGGAAGAGTGCCCAGTTTTTTCTCCCTTAGACTTTTGGGCTTACATCCAAGCGTAAGCACCGTCTCTTGCTCCTGACAGGAAGACATAGCTGTGATCTACCTGCTAGGAAAACCTCTGTCTCTGTGTTCTTGTCACCTGTGTATCAGGTGTGATATACTGCCATTCTTACTTTATGAAACCTTTGTTTCCTGCTGTCTCACTCAAAAGAATACTTAGTCTTGGCAAGATTCCCCCTTTTTTTCAGTTCTCTTTTATTTCCTGGTTGTTAGGCATTTTTGTGAAGGTAAAGTTTTCCCTTAGAAATTACTGGGAAATTTTGTATACCCTTAGCGTTCTGTGATTCTCCCCACTATTGCACTTCACAAAGATATAGTCAAGTAGTCACGACACAGAAAGTAGAATATGAATTATGCTAATGTATTATATTACCATGCAAAGTAAAGCCATGTGGTTGTTAAAGTCAGTGGACTCAGAATGAGATGTCAAGGGGAAATTCTGTAAAAAGACACATACATTCTTCTTGGCTCTTTGGAAACTATCAGCCTTCCCCTTCAACTTTTGTTTCAGTGGCAGCTCTTGTGCAGAAACAAAGTGTTCAGAACTGAACTGGTCAAAGAACCTTCCCATAAATTACTTCTGAGCAAAGGAGGCCCAGGGAAATCTCCCAATAGCAAAAAAAAAAAACCCAAACAAACAAAAAAACTGAAGTGTTGGACAAATAACATTGAAATGAACTAAAAATGTAGAGCCAACTAGGCCCAGAGACCATTAGACATGATCAAGTGGGATGCTATTATAATCAAAAGTGTCAAAAGCAGCACTCAGATCAAGCAACATTAAACTACTCCAACATCCAGAGTCCAAGTGCATTAATAAACCATTACAAAAATGTAGGTGAGAACACTTTCTGTGCCAAGAGTGAACAAAAAGCCAAGCTGGAATTTAATAGAAATGCCCTCTTCCAGTAAGCAGTGAATGACTTCACCAAGTAGATGTCTTCTACCATCAGGACTTAAGGTTACAGCCAACTCTGTTCTCAACGGTCTCAAAACCAATTAATTCTACCAAGGGATGTTCATATCAAAGTTGTTTGCAAGATGAAGACTAGCTGGGAGATTCAGATTCATTGTTAAATGAATCCAAACTCCAGATGTGCCGTGATCCTGAAAAGCTGACATTAATGTCTTTTTCAATGAAAAATACCGGTATGAACTAGATTGAGATCACTAAATGCTCCCTTTTGGCATATTTCTGTTTTTTTACAGTAAGCTGGAGTTTTTATAACCTGTTAAATCATAGTCATAGAATGGTTTGGGTTGGAAGCAACCTTACAGATCATCTAGTTCCAACCCGCCTGCCATGGGCAGGGACACCTTCCACTAGACCAGGCTGCTCAAAGCCCCATCCAACCTGGCCTTGAACACTTCCAGGGATGGGGCATCCACAACCTCTCTGCGCAACCTGTTCCAGTGCCTCACCACCCTCATAATGAAGAATCGCAGCAGATACTGCAGAAACACATGCAAACTTATAGAGACACATATTCACAGATTTTAAGAGAGAAAGACAAAAGGAGACTTTCAATTCCTTACCAGCTTTGAATTCTATTTGCAGGTAATTATATGCCATCTGAATAAAGTTAACATTTAGCAGTAACAAAATAAGAAATAGTGTTGTATTAATCCATTTACCAGCAGTAGTGCTAAACTTGGAGAAAATGTTTAAAACATCAAAGTGTGATAAGGTCATTAGGCCAAACCGCAAATTGCAAATTTCTGACACATCTTCAGTGTGTTTTATAAGGTGGCCTTTGTGCAGTTTGATAACAAATGTGCTCATTATCAGGAAGAGATAAGCAGCATTTGCCTGGTAAAGGTTGAAATGTTGAGTTTCAGAAGCTTTCTGCTGCAAACATTTTTTTATCTTTTGCATACTTGGAAAGACTACTACCAATGCATAACATTTTTGTAAGATAAGGACAATAACAAAGTCAAGCACTGCTTCACCAGTAAGTAAATCACTCTTGAAAAATGTTGCAGCTGTAGGACACTTGTAGTCCTTAGAGTACGAAGAATCAACCTGTATCATTGTCAAAGGATTGTTTTGGCTCACCATTGAAGCTGACATAGGGTAACAGGCTAAAGGTAGCTATTGTCAGGCTGTTGTTGAAGAGCTGACAACTCAAGCCGGAGAAATGTAAGGAAACTTTTATTTAAACTTCTGGTGTCTGCAAAAGGAAAATCTGTCTTTAAAAAGTGCTTCCTTGTGCCTTTGTTTATATATTAAAGTTTGTATGAAAATATTCCCAGAATCAATACAACTCCTAAGGGCTTTCCGGTGAAATAAATAAGTATGAGTGAGGAGAGTGAGGAATCTTCAAGCATTTTGTTTTCTTGACCTGCAAATGTGTGACCAGTGACAATGTTTTTAATTTAGAGAGAAATGGATAAGTTGCAGCCTCTTCTTCTCATCTACCTGGGAGACACCATTTCTGTCTGAAGAACCACTTGTGGCAATTCTTTTTTCATTTTCTGGGCTACCTCCAGGTAAGCTACCTCTCCTGCTATGGCTAGTCTACACAGGCTCGCCCCACAGAATATACCAGAGCTTAAACCTACTCTGGTGAGATCTTTGGTACTCATATATCCAAATCTACTCACATTTTAAAGCAAGATCTGACAAGGATTTTTATTTCACTAGACTGTAATCATGTTAACTTTGGAGCAAAGAACTTTGCACTGTGTTACAGTCGTTACAGAAATTGCGTGGCATTTGGTTTATGTTCCTTTAAAAATGGTGTCATCTCTCTGTAAGTGATTAGGTTTGATGTGGGAAAGCCAGAGTGAAATTCTTTGGCCTTTTATACTCAGGAGAGCTGATAATTTCCTGCAATAGGTTCTCCCTTTATCTTGCAGCACAGCCCATTTCTCAAGGACCTCAAAGACATGCATCATCAAAACTCCTCAACATAGTCATGTTTTCTCTCACCAATGCTGGCAGGGCTACATCAACTTCAATTTGAAAAGCCAGGTCAGTTTCTCCAAAAGTGCAGACAAACATGCTTAAATTTAAACATGCTTAAGAAAATGCTTGAATTTGTACTTAAATTTGTCATTAATCTGCAAAAGATTCAGTTCTAGCAGGTATTTTTATTACACTGCCGTGTTTTGTTGAATAGGCTTCTAAGGACCAATTTATGAGAGATGTTAATTGAAGAGTCATTTCTGATAACTACAGATAGTAGGATATCTCCTGTCAATAGTAGGTGATATTCAGTACCTTTCTAGGCCTGGTATTTTCAACATCTTTAGAAGCACTTTTAGAAGTAATAGTAGTAGTAATAACTATTTTAACTTTACATTGGCATTTGGATGCATGATGATATGGATATGGATAATATGAGTCACAGTAAGACTAAAAGCAAAACACTTTTAATTCAGATAGCTAATTCCAGAAGAATCACTCCATACCAGCCATGTCAACTTTTAACACATTTTTTAAATCCATTGCTAATTCTGTGAGATTACATAAATTAGACTTTCCTTAATTGGCAGTTGCTAAATAATCTCCCTAGGAACCTTTTGTCTAACAGAAGATTTAAAATTCCATTAATAGCAATGGCAGCACTGTATCTAAAAGAAGGTAGGTTTGTCTGATATTTTGTCTAAAATAGTCAGGGTAATTGATGATGAGAGAGAGAGAGGCGGGGGAAGAGAGAGAGAGAGAACACCCATTATCTCAGTGATTGATATAGGCTTTTTTCTAATTACATCAGCTCTTTCCAGTGGAGACAGGTCATGGTACTTATAGATCTGCAGCTACAGGTTTAAGACCATTTGACAAATAACCATAATTTAAAATAAAATTATTAAAGAAGATAAGATAGATGCTGTACACCTTTTTCTGCATGTGTAGGACAGCAAAAGAAGAATGGAAAGAATGGAAACTTTTCCACAGTTGTGAGTATGACAGGATTATATTTGGAGTTCTGTTTCACGAACATTACAAAGAAGCAGCTAATATTTTAAAACTGAAAAGATTTCCCCAGAACTATGTCAGGTGAGTGCATGTGATCCAAATAATAAGAATGTAAAGATAAAATCTATGTAACTCCTTAGTCTTTATTACAGGTTATTGCAAGGCAAGGCAAGGGTCCTATGCACATGGGTCTATAGCTCCACAGAATGAATGCAAAACTACAAGACAAACATTTCATCAAGGTCACCATGACTGATGTAATGATCAAAAAAATATAAACTTGTAAAGGGTGAAGACCGGTATTCAGAAATGTTATGATCTCTTATATTTCAGATTTTTGTATTCAGAATAAGAAACAATCTCTCAAAACTTGGATATTAATGAAGTTAGTCACAAAACTCTCTTTGGTTCTAGTAAAAACAGCTCTCTTTCCTTGGATTCCTCAAAACTGTTAGTTAAATAAAAAAGAAAACATAATTAAATGACTTTACAAGCTGATAAATACCCATAACTCTGGTTCTAACCTATGAACAGTCCACAAAGTGAATACTAGATGACAAATGAGAACATAGCCTGCAAGAGAGTAACATCTCCCACTATTGGCATGTTCTTAGCTCTCAACTGAGGTAGGTTTTCCAGTCTGGGCCTCACTCTTCAAGTTAGGCATGAATCAGTCTGGGGGACGACAGGAGTTTCCAAGGAACTACTAATCATTCCCAACCAGAAAAGGCTAAAATGGCTGGAGCTGCTAAACTTGAGGGAGAGAAGACTGGATGGAGACTATGTAAATGGACTCAAAATGCCTGTTGTTACAAAAGGTTGCTACAAAGGGAAGAAAAAATTGCTGATTTCTGTGCTTAGAGAAGAAGAAGGAACTTGACAAACTATTGAGTTCCTCTCCTAGACTTATTTTTATGACTAAAACAGGCAAACAAAATACTTCCTAGAATAAGACTATTTAAGTTTAAATTTCATAAGCTAAAATTCAAATTTAAGTTCATTGACAAAACCTCTCAGAATTTACATTGAAATTTCCGGTTATGTTGCTCTTATAGGCTATGTTTAAAGATGATAAAAACATCAGCCACAGTAGATAAGAAAAGGTCTTTTGCTTTCTGTGAATTTCCTGTTACAAATGAGTATCATACCCATAAATAGGAATGTTTTGGTTTTCGAGAACGAACACTGATAGAAATGTTATTTAAAGCATATTATTTATATTTTGTTTGTTTGGGGGGAACCCCCCCCAACAACTCTCACTTCCCCTTAATCCCTTTTCCCATATTCTATTGTGTTTAAGCAACATATGGGTTGCTTAAACACATTATAGCTTAGTTAATTTTGGTTTTGTGTGTCTCTATTTTTGTTGAAAAATTGAAAAATATAAACGAAGATCCTGAAAACTTTTCCCAGAAAGTTTTGTCAAAGAATTATTTCCTCATTAAAGTATTGACCAGCTCTAATAGCTATTATACCTATATAAAGGACATTCAAACATTCTGGTGTGTTGTGCACATTGTAAAAGCTCTTATAAAAATACACAGTTCAAGGTGACCTTCTAAAGTAAAGAATAAACATATATTGACCATGTTATGATTTTAGTTCATCAGAATATCTAAATGTGAATATGATACAGAACTCAGGAAGAAATTTATTAATTTGGCTTCCATCTTAAGCTACAATTTAAAAGTGGGCTGTGCCCACTCTTAAGATCAATCCACTAGGCTAAACTTAGTGCCTTTTTAGGACAGCTGGGGTATCTAATGCACAGGATGCTGACAAAGGCTCATGGAAAGGCTGGTGCCACAGCTGAAGGCCAAAAAAGATACTCTAAGGTTCTTAAAATGTGAATTGCACCTGAATTTCTCACTCCTTTAGGCAACTATGTTTCTTTGCTACATACATCCACAACACAAAGCAGTCACAGAAGTTTGGTCAGTCTGGTCTTTTTCTTGCATCACTGAACACATAGTGGAATTAATAAAACAGACTAACCACAGCTCACAGACTGATACCGTACAGCTAATTTTTAAGTTGCATCTTGGCAGTGTCTTAATCTGAAGACATGGACAGATCCTCAAATCTCAAGGCTGACATTGTTCCTTTTTGCAATTAATCATCAGGAACAGGATGGACTTCCAATTCCACCACTGATTTTAGGTGAATGGTAAGATGAGATCAGCACAGACCAGAAAGAATACAAGTTATTCCTCCTTGGTGAGAAAGGCAGGCAACAGGAGATACAGACCTTCCATAGAGAAATTGCCCACAAAACAACATGCCCAATTCTGTTGTTGGCATATGTGATAATGAACTCCTCCAGCCCTTTGCAATGGATCAAATCCAAACTTGCTGTTTAGGTCTAGGCTTTACTAGGTGTTTTTTAAACTGTTTAAACGTCTCAGTCTACACACAGAATGGTCACTAACACATTTTACTGTAGTTTGTTGCAGGCAAACATGAACTATCTAAAGATTTAAATCATAGTGAAGGGGAACCTTAACAGTGGTTCATGCACCCACTTGCCTCTATGTGTGGACTTTTCCCTTCTGAGAGAAAAAAAAGATAGTAGACAACCAGAAGGAATTTAGGAAGAAAACAAGTAATTAAGTCAGTACCATATATGGAGATTTGTGGAATGGAACTAAAAAGAAAAATTAAATTGAAGCCAGGGCCATAATAATTTGAATCTGCCTGCTTAAAATCAGAGGAACTGTGACACACTCTATCATGCAAAAGAGATGGATTTTTAAAAAGCACAGGTTTCCTATGACATCCATTAATTTAATGTTTTTTGGTTTTTTTAAATATAGGATTTACTGTTCAGAAAGAGGATAAATGAAGACTAAGAAGCATTGGTAAGAGGTTAGCCTAAAAGTATCATCTTACTAATGAGAAAGCAGAATTATTTAATTCAGGATGAAGAGCGGGGGGGGGGGCGAAGATTAAAAAAAAAGTCTGTTCTTTTCATTCGTTTATTTTCCAAAGAAAATTATGTAAACATTGTTACTGAAACATTTAAAGCTGCTCAGGAAGAAAGATCTAAATGGTATATTTTCAAAAGAAAATGAACTATCCTTTCCATATTTAACTCCCATCTTGATGTACATCTTGTTAGGGTCAAATGATTACAAATATTGATACAACTTGGAGAGAACACATGTTAAAAGTTATGAAGCAGCAGTACTCAAAGGAACATGCTCTTTTTATTGGCCAAAAATGTTCATACGGTGGCTCTCTGATTTTGAAAATCTGGACTTCCCAGTTGGTTCACATAGTATTGCTTATGAACAACTTCTGGCCTGTCATGACTCAGAAAGACAATGTCCTAAGCATGTATCAGAGCTTCCTAAGCAGGATTGGGGCTGACTCCCTTCACTCATGTGGAAGTATGGACTTGCGTGTGAAATTATAATGCTTGCAAATATGAGTTATGCTTGTGGCAATTCCTAGCATTTTAGTGTATCATTTCAATCCCTTTAAAAAGCTTTCACGTTCTATCTTCCTCTATTAGACATATGCCATACTTCATCCAGTTCCAAAGAGGATTATGAATATATAAATCAATCCAAATAATGCTATCCCAAACAGGGAGCTCTGAATTTTTTATTCTACCTCTATGCACTTTGTCACACTAGGATTCCTGTGCTGCAGCTCACTAGGAGGAAGTAATACAATTTCTCCCAGTTGCACTTATTTGCAACTCATTCTTGGAACAATAACCAACCTTGACCCAATGCTGACCCTGAAACAGCTCAGAAGAAAAGAAAAGAAAAAAAGACTAAACTAATACTGTAATACTGTCCAATTGACACAATGCAGCGTGCACAAAATAAGAACTCAGACCAAGTCTTTGCGTCAGCTGTGACACATTTATCATGTAAGTTGAAACATTCAAAGAATCTGAATGAACCCCTTAACCTGGTTTATTTTTACCTGTTTCAGTGTACTTTAGAATACAATAGATATTTGAAAACAAATGTGCAGCTTTATGCAGCATAATTCATTGCAGTAATTCAGAGCGATATTTGTAAGAGGAGATCTTAAGAGTTACCATCTACTCCATTTTTATCATTGTGTTACTCATGGAGCACTGACAGCAAAGGGTTGTCCATATATAAATATGAACATAATTATACACATGGAAAGAAAAAAAAAATCAAGTAGTAGCAGCTCAGACCCCTTTTTCTTTTCTGATGGCTAAAAAAATGTTTTGAATAACATCCCTGTGAGTGAACATAATGCACAAAATGGTCCACAGACTTCTAGTTCTATAACTGATGAATTAAAGATAAATACATTTTTGGGTTACTTGGTGCTTTTTTTAATTGGGAAGAAAAGAGAAAAGCAAAGAGAGAAGAGAGAAGCAAAGAGAGAAAAGGAAAGGAAAGGAAAGGAAAGGAAAGGAAAGGAAAGGAAAGGAAAGGAAAGGAAAGGAAAGGAAAGGAAAGGAAAGGAAAGGAAAGGAAAGGAAAGGAAAGGAAAGGAAAGGAAAGGAAAGGAAAGGAAAGGAAAGGAAAGGAAAGGAAAGGAAAGGAAAGGAAAGGAAAGGAAAAAAAGAATCTTGAGAAATTGTGATCTAGCTTGGAGTATCAACATAATAAAAGAAAAGGAAATTGAACTTGGACTTGGGGATCATGGACTCAGGTTGTCTCAAGAGCTACCAACCATCACCATCGCTTAGGGAACAGTATCATTCTTTGGTGTAGCAAAACTATTATTTTACTCTGGCCAGTCTGCTTTAAGAGAGGTATCAGTATGCAAAGCATTCTTGTTCTATTGTGTTCCTTCACAAAGAAAAGCTCTGAAATCCTCTAAAGTACTTGTCTTTGCTGCCTATGTACTTGCTTTGCTCTGGTCAGTAACTTCTCATTATAGACAAGAGATCAATTAGATTTTAAAAATTATTTACATTTGGTTCCTTTTAAAAAAGAAGGGAGATCTGTTCTTGGTGACTGTGCAGTGAGATAGAAGTCACATGTTCACATAATCATTCCCAAAATCCGTAGTATTTAAGGACCGAAATAAGTATTATTATTTAAGGGAAAAGGACACCTTCTCAGTAAAAGGCCTTAGGTGTGAATATGAAGCCCAGCTTCCAAAAAAATCTACTTGACTGCTTGAATAGAGGTTTTGGTGTTAACTTTATCTCTAAAAGGTTCAAATTTTACTCTCTCTACTTGAAACTGGGTACTTCAAAGATTAGGTGATTGAACAAGGAAATCATTAGCAAAGGCAAAAAGAAAAAGAAAAACTGGCTGTCAAATGAGTATGGGATATTGGCCTTTTTAATTAAAAAGTACCATGTTCGGGTCCCCATGCTGTTATTCAAGCATATCTATCTATAACTGGGAAGAAATTTAAATGTATCAAGATGATTTGGAGCAAGGGGCTCTATTTATTTAGGATCACCTGTTCTTAATTGGCAAACAAATTATCCTCTGAAAATAAATCATTAGAGCCATTTTGTATTAAACCGTGTCGCTTTCTCACTTGAACTTTTAAATAAAACTGAAAACTAGAACCTTACTACACTTCATCAAAGAATTTACTTTTCAAATTGATAACCTCTGTAGAAATCACTGTCTGATTTTTATGTATCTTCTTAATGTTCCAAAATTCAAAATTTTGAATACCTAGAAAGATCACTCAGTAATTTTGCTTCTTTTCACATTTGAATAAATATATTGCTCTTTAAAATCCATTGTATAACCAAAAAACAAAGTATCAGGAATGCAGTCTGGCAAGATGGTGCTACTTGTCCTCATTCCTCTCTTTTAAATGACTGTCATGTGAAAGACAGGAATGACAACAC
Source organism: Astur gentilis (assembly GCF_929443795.1). Lineage (NCBI taxonomy): Eukaryota > Metazoa > Chordata > Aves > Accipitriformes > Accipitridae > Astur > Astur gentilis. The sequence continues at coordinate 48,023,677 of NC_064881.1, read as the reverse complement.
AGAATAAAGAACTTCTCTTTTATTTACTGAATAGACACAGCAATGTAACTTCAAAAGCACCTTTGAAAAGACTAAAATATTCATTACCAAGCAGATTTGGATATAGATTCTGATCTTATTTTTGCCAGAGTAACTAGGTGTAAATCCAGCAGCTTGAGTGGAGAGTAAATTATATCAGAATGTGGACCCTGATTCTGCATCAGTCATCTATCATTGACAGACAAACCAGCCATAGGGATTTCTTAGTAGCCTCTCTCGAGTTAATTTCAAGAAAAACAGCTCTAATAGAAGCTGTTTTTCAACACTTGAAACAAACCTTCATTCTGAGGTGAAAAGCATATGATAAGATATTCACAACCAAAACGGTATGTTTGTGTACAGTGGGGTAAGACTATCTTAGTATGAATACATAAATGTTTATGTGTGTGTATATATCCTTTAATCATTGTTATAACTGCTCAGACTTTCTTAATAGGACTGAAAAAATCAACAAGGAGGTTCACAATATCATGTAGACTAGTTTTGATATTTAGGTAGATTTAGATTAGATATTAGGAAGAAGTTCTTCACTGTGACGGTGGTGAGGCACTGAAAAGGTTGCCCAGAGAGGTTGTGGCTGCCCCCTCCCTGGCAGTGTTCAAGGCCAGGTTGGATGGGGCTTGGAGCAACCTGGTCTAGTGGAAGGTGTCCCTGCCCAGGGCAGGGGGGGTTGGATCTAGGTGATCTTTAAGGTCCCTTCCAACCCAAACTGTTCTGTGATTTTATGTCAAATCTGGCTTCTCTCTAGAAAAGTCCATCAAATTTCAAACAAGTGGAATTGAACAAACTGTCAAAATGCATTGATCCACTCCCCTCGGAAGAGGCCAGTACCTTTTTCAGTACCTCTATGACTTGTTTAAAATTGTTTACCTGTCCAGTACTTCCTTTCAAATCTCTAGTTCTGGTGATCCCAAAGGCGGGAACATTTTCAAGAGCTTTCTGGGATCCCAGATCTCCATTTTCCCACTCATCCATCATCTTTTTAATTAAAAAAACTCAAGGAAGGTTAGACGAACCTCTATTCTCAGTCATAAAAATTTAGACCAGGAAAAAAAGAAACAGAACTCTTCAAAATACTTATTGCATGAATAAGAAGAGGCAACAGTTTTTCAGCTCTGCAAGGATATTCAACCTGTTCCAAGTGCCGGACACAGCCGGTTCCGGCGGGTCCCAGCCGGCTCCAACGGCCCCACCGCAGGACACAGCTGAGCCCCTCAGCCAAGATGGGGGAAAACAGGTTCCAGAAAGGGCCGAAGGCGGCACAGGCAGAGGAGGAGGAGGAGGAGGAGGGCGGGAGGCGGTGCAGGCCGGCAGCAGGGATCCCCTGCAGCCCGGGGAGGGCCCCACAGGGGCCGCAGCAGGGGGATATTTCCTGCAGGAGCTGCGGCCGTGGAGAGCCCAGGCGGGAGCAGGTTGTCCCTGAAGGACTGCAGCCCGGGGAAGGGCCCGCGCTGGAGCAGGGAGACGTGTGAGGAGGGAGGAGCGGCCGAGAGGGGCTGGGGGGGACCCACCGCAACCCCCACCTCAACTATTCTAGATTTTCCTGTTTTTTTTCTGATTCATATATATTTAAGTGAGGGGAAATGAGAATCGTTTATGCAAGTAATATAGAGAGGCTTATCCATAGATGCTCTCCAGTACTGCTGTTTAGCAGCCGACACAGATGCATGCCTTGCTAAGGGGGACAGTTCACTTTCATGGAAACAATTAGTCATATTCCATGACCCTAATTACACCAGAATCATGATCATATTATGCAATATTCAGGTTAGACAAAAGATTCTCTGCTACGTTACTCTGCTTTAGGTCCAGTAAGTGTCTTCTAATTAACACTTGTCTCAGTGAAAGGAAAATGAAGTCCATACTTATGCATCTACCTAGATTAGTTTAGATTTGCTTAGATTAGGGGAAATTGTCTAATGCATATGCAAGAGCCATGAGTAGAGGGCCATAGTAATACTAACATATTACTGCTAATAAATCCTCTTCTATACTTAAACAAATTAAAGTCTCATCAGCTGGTACATAATAGTTCCATTGTCATTGACTTAAAAATAAAATGACCTGATAGCAAGGAGACATTTTCTCTATTACCATTACCTGCTATTGAAAAATGTGAATTACTTGCAGGCAGTAGCGGGTTCCACTTGCAATTAAATTAGTACTAGTGGACATTTCACCCACATCCAGGGAGATCACTGGAGAGGGGAAAAAGACAGATTCTAATTTATCACAAGCTACTGGTTCTTTGTGAAACAGACAGGTTTAAGCTATTCTTGTCCATTTTCTGAAACCCACAGGAGCTTGAAAATTATCTGATCATCTAACTGAATGATTTATAACTCCCTTTTGGCCCCACGCAAGGATTTGCCCCCAACAATTAATCTTCCTGGATATAATTGGAGTTAAAATTAAAACTACATTACTCCTCAATTCATTGGGATGAACTTGGCATGGACTTTTGTAACAGCTTCAGGTAACATACTTATTAACAATGGCACATGATACCATGTTTGGCTGGCCAAAAATAAAAATGAGGGAGGGAAAATTAACACAAATAACAACCTTTTATCAAGACATCAATACCTTCCAGCTGCTCAGTTCTATGGTAGCAAATTGCTGCAGTAGCAATTACCTGATATCGGTAAATGAATCTATTCTTAAGCCCCAGTGGTATAAAACACAGTGTAACTCAAAAAAAGTCACTAGAAAAAGTAAATTTCTGTTCCCTATTCAAACCTAAGAAAGAATCAATGTCCCTAGTAAGGCTTAGAATGGATTTAGCAGAGAGTCAGACCTGTCCACAGGCCGCAGGAGACCCTTTTGGGTGTGAAGAAAGATTTTTTTGGCCAATGGCCTGACTGCACATTTGCAGAGAATAAGCACAAAGTGTTAAGTCTTTTCATGAAAGCCATTAGACCCCCCCGGGTGCTTTGCAAACAAGATTTCACAGAAAAAAAAGCACAAACCAGCATGACAGGGTTAACACTTAAACCAGTCTTTTCAAAATGGGCACTGCTTTTCTTCCCATGGTAGTGTCCTGTGAGGACATCTACCCCAAAGTTTCATTGATAAATTTTCCTGCTTAGCTTGCTGAGTTTCATTTGCCTCTTTTTCTTCATTTCCTCTGGGGGCATTCTCGGACACCATAGACAGAATCCGTTTGCCAAAATGTGAGTGTTCAGTGCCATTTCAGATGCCATGAAATCATCCTTCCTGACCCCTGGCTGCAGCTCCAGAAGGACGCAGGTATCCTAGAGATCTGTTATCACAGCTAGTGGTCTCAGGCAGATATTTTGGATACTCTGGCATAAGTCAATCTACGGACCGAGATTGAAGGCACTGATGTTCACATTTCAGCCATGTCAGTCAAAATATTTATGACAGAATATTATCCAGCAGAGGAAAACATTAAACTGACTTTCTGGAGGAATGTTACTTCCCAGATAGACAAACATGTTAGCATTTACTCTGAAACCTTACTTGCCTCATTTTCCTCACTAGTGAAATGAAATGAAACTTCCCCATATTCTGCAGGATAAATTCCTTAACGCCATTGAGCTCCTGGGATATGTGAGAACCAGAGGTATACTGGTATAGGTTCAGCTTTCTTCATTCAGACTGGTTCATGGCTGGTCCATAATGATTTGTAATAGGAAGGCTGTACTACACCATTCAGTACCAGCCGGGATAACTCTGAATAAATTGTTGCATCCGTGTAGCACAACGCGACATGGGGTAGAGATACCAGCTTCAGCTCTGGAAGCTGCAGAGTTATTTCCTCTGTGTAGCATCTAATGTTATCAGAACGGATTTTTGTATAAAACACAGGGATCTCTGTCCAATGCTGCACTGTGTATTGCAGACTTATGCTGAAAGCCCCGTATGCCGTCACTCGCAAGCAGAGCAGAGCATTCTTTGCAGCACTAGCATCATTACCATGTGGTAAATAACACACTATTTTTTTTATTCCATTTCTGCTGCTTCCATTGTTTGGATCTGTAGTTTTGTTGATCCTCCCTCCCTCCCCTTACCGAAGGTATTCAGGAACACCCTTGAGTTTCAGATGTGTCATAATCTCTTTTTTCTTTGGTCATGCATTTTCGGTACAGGATGCCATCCAGGAGGAATAGGCTAGACTGCTAAATGAAACTGCTGTTAACATTATATCTTCTGCTTCGTGCCAAGACAACACAAACTCCTGCTGTATAGTTTGAGCGACCTCCTAGTCCTGAAGAATAGAAAGTCCAGATGTAAGAGTACCAGGGATGAAGAACTTTAGCTTTACAATAAAATTTTACATCAATTTTGGTCAGTCTTCATGCAGCTTAATTATCAACAGCAGGCACTGTATTTTCTAGAAGCATGAGAGGATTACAGGCCCGTAACAATGGGAGCAGGACCCCACTTGGAAAATAAATAAGGACAACATTAACAAAAAGCCTCTTTTAGACTGGGACTCATGACTCTGCTTTATGAACACAAAAGATTAATCCTTAAAATACAGAGGTATTCTTATGAATATTTTCTTACTAGTAACCTCTCTGTGGATAATAGTTCTGTCTCACAGAACCTGTCACCATTAGAAACAGATCTCCTATGCTCTCCATCGTAAAAGACATTGTAAACTAAATGGGAGTAAGATTGTTCATTTACCCAAAGAAATATGTTGCTGCCAGAGAGATGAAAGGCAGCAGCAGTGGAGGCTTTTCCTGCTTTGCTGTGTATTATAATATGGACATTATCAATAAATAGGACAGTCTGTAGCATTGTCAGCAGGACATTGATAAAACAGTTATAAATGTGAAATGATTACTCCTGCATCACAGGGATCAGACACCCAGACCAAGCTCCCTTTCCATTGATTCAAGTGCTGTACATGGCCGTCATAAGGAGCCACGTAGAGGTGACAGCTTTACAAGCCAAGAAACTAAGAGAGACTATTACTCCTACCTTTTTTTAAGAGTGGAGAAGGATAAGGCGGCAAGTTTTAAGAGTCACCCCTGCAAAACAGATTTGTGCAAACCGTGTCCAGATCAGTATATAAGTTATTTGTTAAAGGTCACACATGAAACTTCAGGCAGACTTAGCAAGGAAGCTCAGCTCTGTTGAAGGTGGTATTTGGTCCTTTAAAGAGCATTGGAGCATTTTGGTTCCCTTTGTCATACTTTCTGTCTGTTGTCATCTAGGAAGATAAATGGAGCAGGTTGGCTTTACTGAAAGTGTTTTCTGGAAAAGGCAGTACTAGGAATGTCCATCAGAGGTCAGAAGATAATCCTTGATCCTCCAACATGCCTGAAGAAAGGTGATCCTTGTCAAATCCTGAATAGATTTCAAATTGGAAAAGCTCCTGAGGTAAATAAGATGTACCTTTGCTGAGAAGAGGAAATGAACTGAGGAAGAATCTACCTAAATGTGTTGCGATTTGGGCATTTGTCCCCTTTTACTGCTCTAACAATGAAGGATTATAGTAAGGCTTTACCAAATAATGAAGACGTATGACATAACGGAATGAAAACTGCTTGAATTGTCAACACATTTTGTTTTGCTGCTCAGTATAAATCTTTTCTTTGCAGATGCAGATGTTATTCATTATGTTGTAGATAAATTCAGAAATGTGGTTTACACTGATTTAGCATTGTACTTAATTGGTTTTAAATCTAATGCACTGCAATAAGCTTTAAGTGCTACTTTGCTGTGAAATTTAAAAGTGAGTAGTACTGTAATTTTGCTTTGGTAGGATTTCTTTGGAAGCAAATATGCTTCATTTCAACAGCCTCTCACTGGGAATAACACAACAAAAAATCCCCTTAAAATATGGTTTTCTTAAGTGACCTCGGTTTCTAAAAGCTCACATTTAAGGAGTGCATTATTTGTGGGGTTTATGTCTGTAAGACAGATACAATAGCAAATCTGGAATCATGGCATTTAGCATTTAGCTCCTAATAATGAAAAAAAGCACCAGACTATCAGCAAGTGACAGCTGGTGCACCAGAATGACGGGCATCTTAGAAGCACAAAGGAAAGCAACACAATATACTGCTGATGTTTTGCAGACCCAAACACCATACCTATCTCTTCTGCTGCCCAGACTTGGACTGTAAGCACAAGACTACTCTTGTCCTCAATAATATATAGCCTTTAATTGAGACCCAAGATATTTTTTCAGGTTGGATATTTGTGTTATCACCCCTTCCGACTCCTACCCATAGAATACACTTCCCATACCCTTGAATTCTCAAGTATATTTGTTTAAATTACTATTTTTCAGAGAATAAGTGTCCTGAAGATGTGTCGTATAGCTACCAAACATACCAATATGGCAGCCTAGCTACTACTCTGCACCTGTCTTCCTGAAATTCTCTTTTCATTTCATTTCCACGTAAATCACAGTTCAGATGTTGTAGAGTTTGACATGTTGGCTTCATAAATGAACCTCTCTGCATAATGTAACTCTACAAAAATTTATAATATTTTTGCTTTTTTAACAAATTAATTGGCTCTTTCATTTTCAAATTATTTTTCATTGAAATCTCACTCTTCAAAAATCTTTACCCAAATTCAAGTAAAAACCATTTTTTTAAAAAAAGTCTATATTTTTGTCTTTGTAAGTTCTTTGCGATGTTTTTCATGTATTTTAAATATATATATATATATTTATATATATAAAATTGATCGCAATGTCCTAAATATCTTTTGACTGGTAAATATCAAGTGTTTTATTTTTCTATTCTTGAACTGAGGTATCTGATTTTTATAATCTTTATGTGTGATTTTCTATTCCATTACTGCATATTTCCTTATAAATTATAAAACATTCCAAACTAAGACTAGGAGATGAAGGGGGAAATAAAATCTCATTTATTCCTAACATTAAAGAAAAAAGCAAGACAAGTGACAGCCTCTCTTTGAAGACATAAGAATTTTACTCAGCAGTTAAAGTAAGAAAAACACAGAGTAGAAATTGAACTTGGCTGTAGTTCGTGGCACTAGAGTTTTGGTTAACCACGTGAATGCCAGTCCCACATAGTCTAAAGATGACTCTTCACAGAAGTACCTACACGAGAAAAGACTGCAGTTTCTATTGAAAACATACTGGATGACATGAAGTCAAACTAGCTGAGGACAGTTTTTATCTCACATACTTATTTAGATGCCTACTAGAAGTGTACCAGCAATTTGGAGCGTGTTGCCCAAACTCACACAATGTTTTTGCAGCAGTCAAGTGTGGCGGAAGCTGCTTTTTAATTCAAGGGGAATCAGGGAACTCCTGATGTGAATTGGTTTCTCAAGACAGAGGACATTTTGCTTTCCTCTTCTCTCTTTTCTGAGATTACCAGCTAACAATATGACCTGTTACATTTAATTTCAAATTTTAATTTTCATATTTCATTATTTGATTGGCTGGGGTTTGGGGGTTTTCTGGGGTTTTTTTAGGAGAATATCATGATACAGCTCAGGAAGTAAACAATAACTTAAAAAAAGCTTTTTGTTGTAATGACATGATGAAACAGTGGAACAATTACGAATTTAAAAAGTGCCTCAGACATCTTATTTTCCCTACTTATAGGCTGTCTTTTCAGGGAGTACAGGATATCCTGTGACTTGCAAGAGAAGCTTATCTGTTAGTCTTCAGTAAGTTTCCTGGCATCTTGCAAAGCTTCAGGGGAAAATAAAATAAAATAAAAAAGTCAAGTAAAGCCTCCCAGCAGCACACTATTTGCTTTAAGTAATGCTAGCTCTGCAATATGAACCAGCTTTTCTCAGTTTAATTTTTCTCAGTAGCAAATAAAAAAATCTGGATAGTCTCAGGCAGAAGCTGTACACATCCCAGTCTTTTCACCTTATCCTCAAATCTGATCTTACTCGCCAGCTTGCTCATCTCCATTTTCTCCAATTTGCATCACTGTATTTTGTATTGCCTTCCTCACTTTCCAACATCGTTTGTAGCTACAGCTATCAAAACACAGATAGACAAAGGTTTATTCATTAGCAGCACAGTTCATCATAGTCACATATTAGAAGCAGCGATTATTCAAGAACAGGGAAAACACATAGTTCAAACATTTCAGTTCATGGCTGTGAGTTAATGAGCAACACCTAATTAAGAGTGATCAGCTATTGACCTCTGTTAGCATGTGTTTTGAACATAGATTATTGATCATCTGTGTTACAATAAGGTATGCGCTGATTAATGGCAAATATTAATAATGTTCTCTATGATTACTAAAAATTGTTTTCTTGGGAGAATTATAGGCCTTTTGTAAATCTGTATTTTTTACACAATAACCCACAAAACAAGTATAAAAATGTTGAGCTGTTTTGCAAAAGGGTCACTTTTCCCTTCAGTGAAAATATCTAATGTCCTTGGGTTTGATAAGGGATTTCTAATGTTACTTTGCAAAATAATCCTATGGGAATATTGACGCTAGCAGTTCATCCATAAAAGATTATTTAAAGTAAAGGCACAAACCAGGGCGTGTACCAGTTTTAGCCATGGACTTTTTCCATGACAACATCCATGTCTATGCAACATATCTCTATGACTTTCCTCTCTGCAAATATTTCCATGCCATCTCTAAATCAGCTGGGAAATATCTGAGAGAAGAGACAATTTATCCTTGATCTACCCTCAGGACGATCTCAGAAAAATCATGTTTCTTTAGCAATGGCAGCCTGATTTTCTTAATCCCAAGAGACAACATTGTGGGTAGTACCTCTTGGGCAGCATATATTAGAGTTGTTAACTTATTAAGAGTAATTAGGGTACTTCACATCTCTGTGACCTACAGTTCTTGTTTGTGACATCTTCAGCAGGTGTTGCTGCATTGGTTATATTCAGCACAACAGTAGGGACACAATATTTTCTTTTAATGAAAGCTGATATTTAAGACAACATTATTAAATCGTGTTATGAGCTGGAATTTTCCATATGATATGGGAAAGTCTTTTAGTCTTATCATAACATGAAGGTATATATAATTTGCTGGCTTACAGTAAGCCACTAATCTTCAATGCTTGCTTGGTATCCTGGAAGAGATTCACATGATAGTGTTTGAGTTTGATTTTTTGCCCCCTTTCCTTTTTTTTTCCTCTGTAGTATCAGTGCAACAGCAAATGGGACATATAAGACTAGTCAGCCACAGTACTATAGGACCTACTTAGTGAAATATATGCTTGAGCATGTTCTGAATTTTAGGGTATCCTTAAGATACCCCTCTCCTTCAACACAACTGGTTCTCTTTAAAATTAGTCTAAAATGCACTCCTATGGGAAGCCAGTGTGTGTCTGGAGAATATACACTCAAGCCCATCAACTTTTCTCATAAAATGTCTTGAACTTCGCCCATGTTTTGGAGAACCATTACTGCAACCAAAGAACAAATAGTTAAACCGCATCTTCCAGACCTCTGAATGATTACACCTCAAATATATAGAAGTTTAAGAAATAGGTATCAAAATGTCTTCTTAATCCACGGAGAACTCACACTAAGATGAAAATTTCCGCTTTCCTAATGCCAATAGGAATTTTGCCATTAGCTTAAGTGGAATGAGGATTTAAAGCTTGGACTTCAGGCTGAAGTGCCCCTCAGCTGTTAGCAGTTCTGAAATGCTGTGGTCTGCATTTTCTTTTCTTCAGGTCCATTAGGACCATCTATGACAAACGTGCTGAGTCCTCAATAAAGTGTGTTTAAAGAAAAGCATATTGTTGAAGTGACCATTTACAATGATCAAAGTTTGTAGCCAAGCTTTATAACTTTGTGTTGTATACTCATTTTGTGGAGGTGACCTAACACTATTCAGATTTTTAGAAGGCCTTGCAATGATTTGAAATGCATGTATATACAATTAATGGAATATGTTGTACACTAGTTCCATCCATAGTAACTCATGTTAATATGCAATATACATATTGTTAGTTCTTGATATAGAATGGAAATAGCTTACCAGCATTTTCTTCCAAAATCATTAAAATGTACTATGCTTGTTAATCACATTAGCACTTTGATATGTTCCTTTTACTTGTTTTTACAGTATAACATTTAGCATCTTCACTGCTATTCTTACAAAATAATATCCTAGGAAGACATCTACACCTTTCTGCCAACAGATGGCACAGGTACAGTCTGATAGATTTAAAGAAGATATTTGCAGAGGATGATGTAAATTTTTTAAACTCCAAGAAATCTAATAGTTAAAGACTTTGATAAAAACAAAGAAAATAATAATGATGACTGAAAACATACGGTTATTTTTTCTAACAGAAAATAGCATCGGGCAAATTCTCATCACTTCAGATTTGGGTGGGAAAGAGTGAAAAGAAGACAGTTTTTAAAGATAGGATTTAGTGTGTAAAAAGAGCAAAAATACTTGGAGAATCTACCTGACTTTCAACTGCATTTTTCTTCTCTTGAAGACTTTAATGAACCTGGGGCAGTCAGTCAACAGAAACTTGGTGCAAAACCTATCATCTCACTCGTGTTTGCATCAGCCTGAAAGTGCTGTTGGGGCTGAGCCAAACACCTAGCTATTAGTAAAATGACAGCTTCACTCATAAGTTTCCAGAATTGATTGTGGCCTCAAAGTTGCTTCTGCTGAAGACCTGGTCAGCAGTGAGAACAAAAGCATGACAATACCCAAAGCATAATTTACTGTGTGGTTATTCTTGCCAAAAATTAGAGCAGAAAGAAGTTTTCATCTTGCCTTAAGATATAGAATGCAAAAATTCCCACGATGATAAATGAGATAACTGCTGTGGTAGTCAGCCTTCTTTTCTTTTTCTTTCTCTTTTGGATTATATCCTGGAAGTGCAAGGAAGTCCTTCAAATGTTCAATAGCTATTTATGATCTTAAGCTGCTATATACCCAGCCTGGAGCAAAAGTCATACTCCTAGATTATAGTAACAGCTACATAATCAACTAACAGTGAAGTGCAGCTCACACAGTATATTACTTTAGTTTTTGAGCAGTCACAATAAAATCAACAAGCTTACTCTCAGAGTAAATTACAATTCAGTGTAATGGCATGTGGCCCACAGTGTCTTGGAAAAGTTAATCAACATAATCAAAACTCCTCTCTCAGCAGCAGTATCATTTGTCACATGATAGAAAATTTATGAGGTCTGTGCAATTACAGAATAAGTACTTTAAACTATTTTTAAAAGCAGGCATAACTTTTACCAACCTCCCAAATCCCCTTCTCTATTCCAAAAAGTTCTTTGCTAAAAAAAAAGTATAAAAATTTTGATTTCTAGCAATATGCAACTGGATCAGGTATTAAAACCCATTTCTTATAATGTGCCCAGTTTTATCTTTCACAGTTTTCTCTTTCAAAGGTGTATAATTACAATGGCTAACATAACACTCACACTAATTTATACCATAAACACAGATGATCTGTCACAAGGCAATTTTTGCATAACACTTCTTAGAGAAAATCCAAAGCTATTAAAAAAAGTGTGAATTACATATGCTCATTACTTGCTTAAAATAGATCATGTAAAAATGAATGTGCTTTAGCTAGTAGAGTGGAAAGTTACAGTTTATTATTTAAAATGCAATCCTGGTTAGAGGCAGCCTTTGGAAAGTATACGGAAGAGGAATTGTTGTCAGGTTTGCCAATCAGGAGCTTAACTGTGTTGTCTGAAAAACAGACGTTTGAGAAAACGAACACGGTGTATCTATATATACGTGGACACATTTTGTATATGTCTATGTGTATATATATATATGTGCACATAACTCATGTTCATATAGTACCTCTCTGTCTTCCTCTGGCAACTACATCACAAACTTACTAATGAATATTCTAAATTTCTTTGCTACAGTATAAACACTCTGATTTTTAAATATAGAAGATGTGTCCGGTTTCCACACTCAGTGATCCCCTGCTTTTGGCCTTTTACAGCTGCAACACTCCACTCTCATCATCACACCTCAGAGACTCTGGCTACCCTGAGTTAACACCTGCCTGACTGCTCTGATTTGCAAGAGGGAAGCTGGATGTTTGCTACTCATGCACAATAAGACTCCTCCCCATCTGTATGTGAATTCTTGCAGAAACAGGACATAAATGTCTAATGACACCCCTCTGCCTTCTTTAGGGCATTTAAAATATAAGTGCATTGTTCTATGAGTACTTTTAATCTTTTGAAAGGGATCAATCTTTAATCAAACAATACTTCCCAGAGGTGCCTGCTGAAGTCTCCACTCAAACTCTGTTCAAGAAGTGTCCTATATCTATCCTTTACTCGGACCTTATGAAGTTACTGTTGAAATCCACTGAAAGGATTCCATTAATCTTGTGTTTGATCCATGTGTCATGTCTTTCACTAGGAAACTGCAAAGAAAAAAGGGAATGGATAATTTCAAGGAAAGGGACAGCCTCTGTAAAGAACAGGTCATCGCAGCCTCTTAGACTGAACAGCATTTAGGCACTAAACCCCATACTGCACAGTCAGTTTTCTTTACTCACAACACTAACTATGTGCCTGTGTAGGAAAGTAGATGCCTAGACACATTCAAGATTCAGTGAAATTCAGCTGACTTTATAAGGAAATGAGACTGAGAATTAAAAGTAAATGAGCTATGCCCTCAGAACACTACACTCACAGACATATTCCTCTTTTTTTTGACTACAGGGTTTGTGTTTTAGGCTCCTGTCTTTTGACCAAAGAGTATTCCTTCTCATATCTAGAAGTCTGTTGTATAAATTTTTAGATGGGATACATTGGACTGGCTAAATGTGGGCATCTACAACATAGTAGTCTGCAAGTCCCTCTTGACTTCCTTTTCACTCAGAAAGCTGGTCAATAAAGGCAATGTTGTTTGTAGTATAAGTCATCCTACCTTAAAGTAAATACCAATATTTGGTCAGAGGAATCACACCCCAAAGTCGCTGAGCACAAGGACTAGGATTGCCCAGATACAGACACGGATGTTCAAAATATCCCTCCTGGCCTCCAGCTGCCACTCCCGAATGTCCTGTATCATGTGTGCCAACACAAGCATTTCAGGCACCCTAGGGAATGCCCAAGTGACACCAGGTGTGACACTTGCCAGGCCTGTCACTGGTATCCCAAGTACTCCAGGGCACCGGACGTGTGCCTTTTGCCAACTGAATCAAGCCCTAAAATGAAATTTTTTTCACCTGATTTGAAGCATGTACAAGCAAGTGTCCAAATTCCAACTGGTTGTCTAGACTCCCAGAACAGTCAACAGAGAGCCTGACTTTACCTGACACACTTTGGTAGTGGCCAGGAAGGAATGCTCATGTAAAAAAGCCACAGAAGCTGAACTGCAGAGGAAAACAATGGTATAGTTTGTGAAATTTCACAAATGGAGTCTCAAATCAAAATAAATTATTAGAATATTTGCTTGTACTTAACATCTGAGAAGACTGTGATTGAACTGGCCATGAAACTGTGCACGCTTAAAATTCATGCAATGTTGTCAGGGTACTGAAGACAGAGAAGTCAAGGAGCAGGCATTTTTGTGTATTGCATTATTTAACTCACACTTTACACCATGTGAAACAGTTTTCCCTTCATCCTGCTGGAAAATGCAGAGGCCATTTTAATGGGGAAAGGACAGGAACCAAAAGCATAAAAGCCCCTTTGCTAGGGCCACCTGACACGTGCTGTGTTAACGCAATAGGGAATCCACAGCAGCACTGTGGCATAACACTCTTCCCCCAAATTTCATTCAGCCCCGAAGCATACATAAGTAATATGGAGAATGACAGTGTGTTGGAAAGCTTACCACAGGAAACAAAGACGTTTTATTCAGGAAAGTACTTAGAAAAGACAAGTAATTCCTAGGGGAGGGGAGATAACTAATTTAAAACATGCAAATGTTAGGTGACTATTGCTGAAATACAAGCTTATGATTATTTAGATTGAACTGACTAGCACTTGGGACATACTAATCTCCCTTCCTCATTGATAATAAGCTTACAATAAAAGTATGATTTTTAGATGATTGAAGTTTTATGGGCAACTTCTGCCATAAATCACAAAAGATTGGTTTATGCTGCAGTCAAAAGCTGTGTAAAAATAACAAAAGTAGTTTGTATTCTGCTAGACCAAAATTAGGTTAAATATAACTACTTAAGCTTCTGTTGGGCCTTTGGCAGCAGTATAAGCTCATATTTCAGCTTTCTTTGCCAGCAATTTTATATGGACAAGCAATAGTAATAAGTGAGATCCTAGACTGTTCCAGTTATTTGAGATACATTAATTTATCGTCAGATTAAATAAAACAAAGTAACAGACCAATATACATTGCATAGGGGATGACTAAACTGCTCATGACTTCGCTTGTCAAGCTTTCTGTTATAAAACAAAGGAGATTTCTGTAGTTTGCTTAATGTTTCTCTAGTCATCAGTTCCCACCTTGCTTGTGTTCAGCCTCATACTGTGTTTTCACTTCCCAAATTGCAATATTACTAACACCTAGTTGACTCTATTTAAATGTCCTTGTCATGGAGGAATCCAGGTGAAATTGATTTCCATCAGCTTTTAACTTTTTCCTTGAGAAATGCTCCATCTGTGATATCTGTTTTCTATGTCACAGTATAATTCATGCCTTTGTTTTACACTGTCCCACATCTTTGTTTACAATATTCTACCCACAGCTATCAAGAGTTTGGCTCAATTTAGATGTCTTTGTATTTATATGTGAGGAGTGAGAAAGAAAAAAATAGTAAGAAAGAAGAGAAAAAGAGAGACTATGTAGTATGTGACCTCATTATTGAAACAAAACAGTTTACTTACACAGAATGATGTTCATTTGTTCTCATTCAGGCCCAAATAAATTACTGTTTTCTTACTCTCCTCTAATGACATTATATGTGGCAATAGTAGTCTTTTATAATTATACATTTGAACACTGGAAATACAATGAGACCCAATCTCTATAAAATATAGAATTATCAACTGTCATAAAACATGATTTAGTAAATTCAGACCACCCGTCTTCGGCCACATTGCTATGGTTTTATTCTCACATTTCAGCACATTCCTGCATTTGTTTGAAGGGTTAGCACGTAGATGGCAAATGTGAATTTTGCCTCTGTTGCAAAAATAAATGTTTAGAAACCCATATAAGTTTACTCTGATTGCAAGCCGGTGACTTAATGAAAATTGAGATTTGACCACAGATTCTGTATCCCTTTAGCCAGAACCTCCTCAAATGGGCTAGGCTGATTTTAAAAAGCTGAGTCCTGTGGTTTTTTACTCCCTGTACTTTGGGAAATGCCATTGGTATCTCAGGTGACCTTTGCAAACCTAACTGTGTCACAGACTTTACTCTGGTGGCAGTGGGATAAGAGCACAGATCCATTATTCTTTAGTTAGGGGATCACAATGAGGTGTCTGGGGCCAAGCATTTCTCTGCTTCTCTCATTTTGTTTTCTGAAGCTTAAAATAAGGGAGATTGTGCATTGCTGGTGGGTATGCTAGCAAGCACAGCGTGCTTACGTTTTCCAAACTACAAGTAAGATATACTCTAGCTGGGGAAAAAAAAAAAAATCCATAAAAATGTTAATTGCCAAATGTATAGAGAAATCATTTTATCTTTTTGCAATGCACACACAAGCACACAGAACTTTACCTAAGGAATTAAGTACTTGATGGTTCAGGATTAGTCATTTTCCAATCTCTGTTACCTCCCTCCATGAAGCTCTTTGGGGACTACACAGTGCCTCTTAAACAAAATTAGTAACTGCCAAACGTAGCCATTTCTCAGTAATTACAGATCAGTTTCTAAGTTCCTGGGGGCAGGGATCAAGCACTGTGGCCTTCTACAGGAAAATGCACAGGAAAGACTTGGCTACAGAGATATATAATAAATACAAATAGTTATAAATAATAAATACTAGTAAATGCCAATGTTTGGGGGCAGCTATCTATCCTGTGTAAAACCACATAGCTTCTTCTGGCTATAGTAGGGTGACATCAGTTTGCACAATAGAAAGAACTTTATCCCAAAAGGAACCCATTTCACTCAATGTACCTGCTCTACTTATCACCTACACTGTGTATACGATAGTTGAAATCGAATGAAATAATTAGTTTTCTTGGTAGGGTTATTCAAGACACGTATAGACATAGGTCAGTCTATATCACTTGGTCCAACGACCATGTTTTACTCCCTGGTTCCAATATTATAGAAATATAGCTTTGGATGCCTTAGGTTGGATGTACCCACATGTCAAAGACATCTCCAAATTGCTGCTACATGATGAGGAACTCACTGGACAACTCTCTGTACATTCTTGAAGATCTCCAAGCATCAAGAGTTCTGCACCTGAAGATGTTAAAGGCTGTGCTGCTCAGATGTTCCAGTAACGATGCACAAAAGTGCAGTAGTTATTAACCCTCCAAACACTCTCAAACACAATATTGCCCTTTGTCTTTTTTGCAGTGTCACTAACTGGAAGAAAATGTAAGGACTTGAAAGGGATTAAGGGCTCACTTTCTCTTCTTCTATAGTTTACCTAACAGCAGAAGACTATTATTGATCTAGGATATGGCAAGAAGAAAGTCTTAAACCCACTTCAAGCAAACAAAAAAAAAGTGCCCTGCACTCTTCAAAGACTGATTTAAACCATTTTTAAAATTAAAGAAAGTTTCATATGGACTGACACATATATTTCAGGTTTCAAACCCAGGCAATTTGAAATTGCTATGGTATTAAACCCAGAAATTGGAGTTCATAATGGAATTTCTGACACGCAGCATCTCTTTGAATGGTTTGAGGGACACTGCCGTAATAAAGGTAGGATCCCTATCATATTGAACACTCCCTCCAAATTTCTTTCATCAGGGATTTAGTTCAGGTGGCCTATCTACACTTCCCAAACCATTGTAAGGATTAATGATGCCAAAAAAGTTGTAAGCAAGCTCTTCAACTGCTGTAAATCAAAACTGTTTCACTGAATAAATTGTTTAAATGGCACTATGCTAATTTACATTAAGCAAGGATTTGTTCTCAGGTTAGTGCTGGGAATTTCTATGGGGCTTTGATAATCAGTTAACTATCTGTAAAATAAAATTCACATGATGAGCCTTCATTTATGTGTCCTACTTTGTGTAAAACCATTCAGGAAGGTTGTGGGACTGTCGGACAATGGTCTGAGGTGAACAACAAGAATAATCAGAGGCCTTGAGAATATGAACTGTGAGGAAAGATTGAAGAAATTATGACTGCTTAGTTTAGAGTAATGAAGACTGATAGTAGACATAAACACACCTGGACTGTAAGAGGTAATATGAAGGACATAACTCTCAGCCATGTCTGCTCTGGTTAGGAGGACAAACACTGGACATTAGAAAACTGGTGAAGGGTGGAAATAATGAAGCAATGGAATACTCATGTATAATCATCATTGTTAGAGATTTTTTAGAGTAGGCTGGACAAAATGGTATGAGCATATGGGACCTTGTCCTTCTTTATGTGATTTTTTAAAATTATTATTATTTCTGTGTTGCAAACTCCTTCTCTTACTTTTTCAATTTTACATGGCAGTTTTTAAATCTGTTTCCCTTTCCAGAGCTTGCAGCACAGCTGCCATCTTTTCAGGGACACGTGGACTCCCTCTATAAACTAGCAACCAGCCAAAGAGTGATTGCAACATTTTAAACCATCTGATCCATGTTTCCTGAAGTGCAAGCATCTGAGCCTTTTTCCTAAATAAGTGCTTTCTTGTCTGCAGTATTGGCTGTCTCCAGAGACATGGTGTATTTGGTTTCCTCATTGACCTGACAGGCACTGTATGCTAGAGCAGTATATGGGCTGTGACCCAACCAGATGTTTTCCATTATTACAGAAGTCACTGAGAAATGGTTTGTACCTCTCAATCTAATTTACCTTAACACAACTATTGGGTTTATGCAGCGGATATTTACTCTCCGTATCTAATAGAATATAAAGCAATATTTGACACTCACAGTGTATGTGTCATCTCCCTCCTTCTTTGCCATTAGGGAAGAGGAAAAGTGGAAGAGGAAAAGTGGAAGAGGAACAAGAAGAAGGGAACAAGAGAAAACAGAAAGTTCAAAATAATATTACTTCTGGAAGAAAAGTAACCTGTTAGATCAAATTCTCCTCCAGATGTTAGGAGACCTAACTTAGAGATAGAGACACAAGAAATAGAACAAAAAACATAATTCATATTTAAAGTAAATTAGCTACTGATTTTTCCTTCCAAATATTCTTAACTATCTTAACAAATCACATTCTTTCAGAGTTCTTTATAGTTTGAAAAGAAAACACATACAGAGATTAAAAAAAAAGATAAAAATAGACTATCAAAATAAGCTTTGGGCCAAAAAAAAGTGGATTTCAATAGCAGAAAATAAATTTAAATCTTATGGTATAACAGTATCAATTATTTACTACATAAACCAGAAATAATAAGTATTTCAACCCATATCAACAAAAACATGACAAGTAGAAGACAAAAGCTAATTTTTTTCTTCCTTTGGGACTGACATGTCAAACTAATCAATAAAAGCCCACCGTATTGTACGTATTTTTTCACTAGTGGAAATGTACGTGTGTATATATGTATCTATTTTATTAGCAAAAAAATATGTAATCTTGTGTCATGGTTTAAATCCAGCCAGCAGCTAAGCACCAAGCAGCCGCTCGCTCACTCCCTGCCCCCCCCTACCCCCCCCGAACTCTGCAGTGGGATGGGGGAGAAAATCAGGAAAAGAAGTAAAATTCATGGGTTGAGATAAGAACAGTTTAATAGAACAGAAAAGAAGAAACTAATAATTATAATGATAACACTAATAAAATGACAGCAGTAATAATAAAAGGATTGAAATATACAAATGATGCAGAGTGCGATTGCTCACCACCCACCGATCGACGCCCAGTTAGTCCCCAAGTGGTGATCACCTGCCCCCCGCCTCCCCCAGTTCATATACTAGATGTGATGTCACATGGTATTGAATACCCTGTTGGCCAGTTGGGGTCAGACGTCTTGTCTGTGTCCCCTCCCAACTTCTTGTGGCCCTCCAGCCTTCTTGCTGGCTGGGTGTGAGAAGCTGAAAAAGTCCTTGATTTTAGTCTAAACACTACTTAGCAACAACTGAAAACATCAGCGTGTTATCAACATTCTTCTCATCCTGAACTCAAAACATAGCACTGTACCAGCTGCTAGGAAGACAATCAACTCTATCACAGCTGAAACCGGGACATCATGATTGTGTTGACTCAAACACACAAAAATATCAACATATAGCATTGAGGAATTCGAGGTTTGACCATGTCTTTTATTGAACCCTTGTCTGCCTGGCAACATCAGCTAGACAGCCATTTGTGAGAATACATGACACCAGAAGCAGTTGCCCTTCATGGTACGCTCCATTGAGTAGGTCCTGCCATATCTCCGCATGTTATGGAAATACCCTTCCTGACCTCCTTCCAGCACAAGAAAAAAGCTCTTTTCAAAACAGACAGCAGAGGGACATTTATGGTCCTCTAAATAAGTTCTCACCTGGAGGATTGTGCTCTAGTCCACAAATCTTATACACCATCATACTGTAGAGGGGCAACGCCATTCTTCAAGTGCTTGTAACTACATTTTGTTCATCATAGATAGTCTAAGAGCATTAATTGAATTACATTTTTATGCATAATAATATATCTTAACTGAATCTGAGGTTTATGGAAGATTTAGTGGTTATAGGGTGGAGATACAAGAAAGAGGGAGAAAGATCCATTGTCTGGAGACCTGAATTTAAATGCAAACCTAAACAAAAAAAATATCTTAGAAGCCATGCCAGAAGGATTTTGGAAAGCAGACAGAAATATGCCCTACTCTGGAAAAGCTGGGGAAAAAAACCCAACAGGCTGAATTGTTAGTAAGTCTCTTCTGCCTATGTTATGGAGAAGGACACACTTTCCACTTCTGTGTCAATCTCTTTTCTGACTGAAAATTAGGTTCTTTAATTTTAAATGCAAACCCTTGCTTTGGTCTCTTGTGACCATGAATTTTGTAGCCTAGTCAGACATTTCCTTTAATGAGCTCTAGATTTCTTCTTATGCTCTACCCTTACAGACTCACCATGCCCTCTAAAATAACAGCTGCAGATACTATTGACCTGAATCCTGTATTTATGCACAGCTCCTGGCAATGAGCCATTTAGCACGTCATTTCTCACAATCCCCAAGTGGCAGGTTTGTGCATTACACCTGATATCATACAGTCCCAAATACATGGAGTTGTACCCTTGAGTATCTGTTCTACATGGCCATTAAGGTGGAAGATATTTTTAGGTATGCTTCTCTCATTTTTCAAGCGGCGTTATCACTTGCAAAACAACTTTGATACAGAGTGTTTTGATTCACTTAAGAGCAAAATGAGGCCTTAGCAAAAGCTTTTCATCCATACTTAAGAAAACATGACTTATTTATGAGCCACAGAACAAATAAATGTACTGTAAAAAATCCAATCAGCACAAGAATAACAGAAATCGGGATCAGAGAAGAGTGGTGTGATGAAGACGGCCTCTCACACTTCACCACCTAAGCCCCAGCATCTGCCTTTGCAAATGTAGAACAAGCCTCAGTGAGGGGAAAACTTTACCTAACATCAGAGTCTAGACAAGCTACCAGATAAATACTGTGCTAAAAGTAGCATCACTTCCTTCTGAAGTGCATTGAAAGCCTCCACGAGACATAAATTTAATAATAAAAATTACTATTAAAGTGAGAAGGGGGAAAGAGAGAGGATTGAATCCCAACAAGCACAATGAGGTTAAACAAGCTCCAGCCCAGCTGAATGTCAGGATACCCAGATGAAAAAGCATCTAACAGGTGAAAAGGCACATAATGAAGCCATTGATTGCAGTTTGTCGGCCAAGCCACGTATATCAAAGGTGGAAAGCTAAAAGCATCCCATACCCAAGTAACCTATTACATTACAGAGGAGGTGAATATCAAAGCTGCTTAACAAATGTATTACACATCAAAGCCAGCAAGAGGCATCATTAGGCATCCTTAGAAGAAATGGTGGGACTACAGAGTGTCAAAAATAGAAGGAACAACAGGTAATGGGTTACAATTATAGGTACCATGAGATCTCTGTAGATTCCTCTGGGAAAACATAACTTACAGTATGCAATAATTCTCATTAAATATACCTTCATGATGGGATTTGCCAGGGCTGCTGCGTCTCCTATATTCTTCTTTCTCTTCTCTATCTGAAAAGTGCATTAATTCACTACTACTACCACACAGACAAACTTTGTTCCTGTATTTTCTAAAGAACCTTGCTGATAACAAAAACATGTTTTATTTAAACCATATTTTTAACAAGTTTATCCAATGTTATTTGTATAGCCATCCCTGCTAAGCTGTGATGGCATTCTCTGTCCTACCAATACTGGCCAAGAAGGTAGCCCTGCCCTGAAAAGTTTGATATCTAAGACACAAGGTAAGAAATAGTTTCTAGGAGAGAGAAGAACACAAGAAAATAGTGCAAGAGCATTTATTGCCTCATTATCTAGTCTCCACATAACAGAGTTGTAGCCCTTGACAGTTATACTGTAGGCATCCTTACAAAAGGCATTTCAATAATCAAAATACATTGACTTGGGAAGCATTGACAGGGGATCCCCCAGTTTGAAAGTGAAGTCAGTTATATTGTGTTCATTGTAATATGTATGAGTTAGGAAAGAGGTACAAAGAGGGCTGCTTCCTAAGGAATACATTCTTCGAAGAAGATCTATGGTTACGACACTTGATTTTGGAGAAGGATGGCAGAAGAATAACTGAGGGATCTTCATGCGAGAGCATACTGGGGAAGTTAGGAAAGTCTATTGGGTACTGTCTGAAGACAGAAAGGCTTCTCAGAGGTTAGGTATCCAGGCTGGCTGTGTTGGGAGAAAAGCAGCCTTTGAAGTGGCTCCCTTTGCATAGACACAGAGGAAGAATAACCTCAACTAGACCAAGAAAAGTATACAACAGTTGTGGTGACACATGAATGAAAATTCATCTGATCAAAATTTCAGCATCTGTCATGCAAACAGTGACATTTGGGACAGAATTTAGATAAAAATTAAGATGTCAAAGTTGAGATGTTACATCTTAATTGTAGCTAATTATATTTCTAAGCCTTCACTGACTGTTCTAACTAGATCTCTGTTGAGTATAAACAGGAGTTTAGACACTTGGCTCACATATAGACACCTGAATTGAAGACACTTACATTTAGATATCTGAGTCCAAAGCTGAATCCCACCCCTGCAGTAGGATTTCAATGACTGAATATAGGCATCTAGTGACCCCTTAGATACTCCTGGCTTCCATAAACTGTGCCAGACAGACACAAGTGACTCTGTCATGAGTTCCATGCATACCTGTTATCCCCACACAAATTTTTTGGACACCCATGTCATACTTTAAGCCCAGCTGGTAACAAAGCACCATGAAGCTGCTTGCTCACTCTTTTCCCCCTCCCTGGCCCTGGTGGGATGATGAGGAGAAAATATAAAGAAAAGCTCGTGAGTCAAGACAAGGACAGGGAGGGATCACTCCCCGCTTATGATCATGGGCAAAACACAGGATCAACTTGGGGAAGAAACAAAATCAATTTAATTTACTACAAATCAAATCAAAACAAGGATAAAGAGAAGCAAAACCAAATCTTAAAACACCTTTGCCTCTCCCCTCCGTCCTTCCCGGCTCAGCTCCACTCCCGGTTCTCTCTCCCTCCTCCCCCCGGCAGTGCAGGGGGACGGGGAATGGGTGTTGGGGTCAGTTCCTCACACCTTGTCTTTGCCGCTCCTTCCTCCTCAGGAGGAGGAGGACTCTGCACTTGGCCCCTGCTCCACCGTGGGATCCCTCCCACAGGAGACAGTTGTCCATGGACTTCTCCAATATGAGTCCTACCCATGGGCTGCAGTTCTTCATGAATTGCTCTGGCCTGGGTCCTTTCCACAGGCTGCAGTCCTTCAGGCACAGCCTGCTCCAGCGCGGGCTTCCCCACAGAGCGGCGGCCATCTTGTGGGACATCCATCCCCCTGCTCCGGCATGGGCTCCTCTCTCCCTGGGCTGCAGGTGGGCATCTGCTCCCCCGCTCCCCTCCGTGGGCTGGGGGGGGACAGCCTGCCGCCTGGTCTCCCCACGGGCTGCGGGGGCATCCCCTCCTTCCCGCCTTCCTCACTGACCTTGGTATCTGCAGAGGGGTTCCTCTCACATCCCAATCCCCTCATTCACTGCAGGTTCACCTTCTTAAATCTGTTCTTCCAGAGGCACTACCACCGTCACTGACGGGCTCGGCCATGGCCAGAGGTGGGTCCGACTTGGAGCTGGGGAAGCTTCCAGCAGCTTCTCACAGGAGACAGCCCTGCGGCTGCTCCCCTGCTACCAAAAAAACCCTGGGCCACACAAACCCAAAACACCATGAGGGTATCAAATGACACAAGATGCCTATGTTTCAGCAACCAAATCCACTCACTTAATGCCTCGTGTTAAATGCCTACTTCTAGGAATGCAATGTATCTAACCCATTTTAGATGTCTACCTTAGGATGGGTTGAATGGGGAATAAACAGGAAATTCAAAATGAAATAACTACATATGTAAAAAGTATAAAATATCATATTCGCATTATAATTTATACATCTCTTGAGTTTCCCAGTGAAATGTCAGCTACTGTTTTATGCACATTTTAATGTCTATTGAAAATATTAATTCAGGTTTATTGAAAATGCTTTCATGTTGTGAATATTTTATTATTATTATTTTCAAAACAGACATATTCTTCAACCTGTTTCCTAGGAAAAATAAAACCTATATGATCAGCCTGTGTGTTATCTGTCTGTCATTCCCTTGTCCTCCATCCAAATATCTTTAAAACTTAATTTTCAATTTCAACCCTCGGTGAGAGAGGGAAAAGATCTCAAAGCTATTAAGGACAAAGAAGTTTCATTAAAACAGTAGATGAATAAAAAAGAGTGATGCAAAATAGTGATTTAACTGTGGAAGTGACCAGAGGTTTTGGTCAACAACAAAATTAAAACACATCAGACAATGTATATCAGCAAAAGTTACAGGAAAAGCGGCAGCTAGGATGGACGTTTTATTAGACACAGGGTAACACAGCCATGAACACAGAGCCAAAAGACAGCAGCTATCAGAAATCTACTTCCATAAAACTTCAGAAACCAAAAAATTGTTTGGTAAAGAAGTTAATCTGTAAATTACCAGTTTAAGCATGGTAGTGTTTGTGATACGGTTAGATTCAGAAAAATCTATAGGAAGAGAAAAGAAAGGGACAGAATTATGGATACTTAGTAAGAATCAAAAAGGAGGATTAGGAATATCTTCTGATTAACTTGCTGTTAAGGAACGGTGGGGAGAAATTCAAAACATAACCACGTTGTAGCCAGACAAAGCAATTTTCTGTTTAGAACAGGGAAACTGTGACTTGCACTGAAGTTTCCCTATGGGCAAGACAGAATGTGTTTCTAAACATAAATTATCCTTCGCATTTTTTTGTTATTTTTTTAATCTTTTTTTAAAGTTTTCAGAACATCAGTAGAAATTCATTCTGAGCACTGTTGACAGGGACTAGATTTAGAAATGGACTTGAACATCCATTTGCCTTTTATCACCTCTATTTTTAAGCCTGAGCTACTCAGCTGGTCAAGACTGTCTCAAAAGCCAATAAAAAAAACAAACAGCAACAACAAAAACCAGTCCATAAAACAATTAATTCTATGGTAACTGACTTGATTTGGAACAAAGTGCCTTTAGGAAGAAGCTTAGACAGCTAGCTGAACAACTAACTTCACATGTCACCTACAGACTGTAGCTCAGAAAACGAGCTGGGGAATTTAAAATAGTGAAAACCAAAATAAAATCTGAACAAGGGAAGTGTGGATGATGAAGAGAAAAGACCAGCTGTGCATATGGCTCTTTGGTTCACAGCTTTGGAAGTAAGTTCCTAAATTCTAACTAAGCCCTTTTCATCATACCTACATCTTTTACTGGATGTAGCCCAAGGCTTATTACACTCTCATACACTAATCTGTACTAGTATAAGATTTATTAAGACTAGGACAAATCAATACAATATGTTTGGGGAGGGAAGGGATCCATCTTGGTTCATGAAATGCCAAGGTGAAAGAAAATGCTAATTAATCTTTCATGGCTTTACATGTCTGCATATTGATCCTTATAAGCAAATGAGAAGGAAATTTTTACTTTTTCTTTTTCTTTTCTATGAGTGACATTATGGCAACACAGAAACCAATAGAAATTCTGCAACCAGTTTCAATGGCATTAAAGTCTCACTGAAAGCTATAACATTTCTAGACTCTATTAGTAAGCTTTCTGCTATATAATTTATAGATACACACACACACATATATATATGAGAAATTTAGCCCTTGAAACAGCATCTCCCTGTTTCTGTGAAGCGCTTCAGTGTTTTGTTTTTCTTGTTTTGGACAGAGCAAAGAGAAATCTGTGCCTCCTTTGTTCTTTCCCTGTTTAGGGTAACAAAGAAATGGTGCAAGAAAGTTGCAGCACAACCAGACGTAGAGGAGAAGATTGTTTCTTCCTGTGATAGGAAAAATAACACTGCTCAATTAATAAGTTCTACCAATTACTTGTCAAATAAACAGCCAACTTGGCAAGCGAATGTCTCCATCTCTTTAAACCTATTCAGAGAAAATCTGGATTTACTGAGCAATCAGCCACTTTCTGGTAGTGTTCAACAGGAAACAACAGCTGGCTAATTTAAAGTCAATGATAAAGCTACAAGACTTAGTACAAATCAACCAATGTGGAGAATTCTGTTACATAAGGCCCTGAAGCAGCGACTCCTTCTCTCTTTAGTTCATTTGTAATCCTACTTAGAAGCTGCTGGTTTCACAAATAGGACAAGGTTTTTTGGGGAAACCAACTCTAGCAACTGAAGTCTCAGTTTCCTTTCTTAAAGAACTCCAAGTCCCTTGCAAAACTACATGCCCACCAGAAAACTCTCTATACCACTTACAATTCTACCAGTGGCATGAAGAAACCTGCACAGGTATTCATTCGCAGGTGCAGGATCCTGAATTTCCTGTTGTTGAACTTTGTAAGGCTCTCATCAGCCCATTCCTCCAGCCTGTTAAGGTCCCTCTCAATGTTGGCACAACTACCTAGTTCACAGTCTACTCCTGCTAGCTTTGTATTGTCTGCAAATCCACTGTAGGTGCTTTCTATCCCATCATCTAAGTCATTAATGAAGAGGTTAAATGGTATTGTCCCCAGTATCAGCATGATGACTACTCCCAATCACCTTCTTGTCCTTCATATGTTTGGAAATGGCTTCCAGATTTAGACACTCCATCACCTTCCCAGGGACTGAAGTGAGTCTGGCCAGCCTGCAACTCCTTGGATTTTTGCCCTTTTTGAAGATAGGATTGACACTTGCTTTCTTCTACAGATCTCTCCCACCTGACGCAGCCTTTCATATATGGTCAACAGTGATATCTCACTGACATCAGTGAGCTGCCTCAGCATCTATGGGTGTGTCCTGTTACATACCATGGACTATTGTATGTCCAGTTTGTTTATATATTCCGTGACCTGATCCTCCTCCACCAAGGGCAGGTTTTCCTTAGTCCAGACTGTCCTTTTGCTCTCAGTGGCCTGCAATTCCTGAACATCTATCTTACCAGTAAAGGATGGGGCACTGAGTTCCTTGGCCTTTTCCATGTCCTTTGTTGTCAGGTATCCTGCCCCATTAGCAGCAGGTCCACATTTTCCCTGGCTTTCTTTTTGCTGCTGATATACCTGTAGAAATCTTTCTTGTCACCTTCCACATCTCTCACCAGATTCAACTTCACCTGGGCTTTGGCTTTCCTAACCGTCCCCCTGCATGATCGGCCAATGCCTCTTACCTTCCTCCTGGATGACCTCTCTCTGGTTCCACCTCTTCTATGGTTCCTTTTTATGTTAGACCTTTGTCAGTACCTCCTTCTTCATCCACACAGGACTCCTGCTGCATTTCCTTGCCTTCCTGTAAATCACAGTGTATTATTCTTGATCTTGGAGGAAGTGATCCTTAAAAATCAATCAACTGTCCTGGACCTTTCTTTCATCCATGACTGTCTCCCACAGGATTCTTCCAAGAAGAACCCTATAGATCTCCTATGTAGTGGAAAAACAGACAGCTACAGAATTGTCTGGCAGTTGCTTCCACAGAGAGAAAGACTGAAAAACATTGCAGTTAGATTTTATGAATTAGGTATTGTATATTGCCTTGCTTATCTGTCTTGTTGGTGATTTGTTTTCTCCATTTAATACAAATATTGTTTCTTAAACTAATTAATCTTTGAGACTGGGGAAAACTAGATCACTGAGCATCAGAAATCTTATTTTAGTTTTCTCATGTTTCTGTGTGGAGGCTCTAATGAGTGTGTTAATAATGATTTCTTCACATCAGAATCCAGTTCTTGTTGCCAGTCAAGTTCTGGCGTGAGTTGCATTATTATTATTATTTTTTAATTATGCATTTTAAGTATGGTGATTGTCTTTCTGAAAAGAAAACAACAACAACAATAATGAAAACATAGGTATCCAAATACTCTAATGTGATAATGCTTGAGCACATGTTTAGCATGAGACATATATAATGAACTGTGAGAATATTCCCTGTTCCTAGATCATGATGCCACAGCAGATAGCCTCTTATTGTACCTCAAATGTTAAAACGATAACCCAATGTATTATCTGTAGAGATGTCTCAAGGCCAAGGACCTGAAAAACACTGCAGTGACTGCAAGAGCAATGACAGTATAATATCAATGAATGTGCCATTTCTCAGCTCACAGATATTTGTTTAAAGAACAAAGTGTTGTGTTGAACATGAAGGGAAATTAAGCAGGATCGATGTCTCTATAGTAGTTCATCTCTTCAGTTACAAAGAGAGTGTTCTACCTGTAAAAGAAATGTACGGGGGGGCGGGAGGGGGGGAGGAGCAATTTCCCTTAGTTTTCCAGTCATTAAAAAGGGAATACTGGTACTGTCTAATCACACAATTTATGAAAAGGGGTTGTTTTCAAACAGTAAGAGTGGAAGAGCCCCAGTAACCGTGTCCTTGATTTAGCAAAGCTTTTAAGTATGTCCTTAACTTTAAGTGTATACTTATGTCCCATTGACTGCGTAGGGACTGAGCCAAATACTGATAATTCCATTCTATGATTAAGGTAATTTGTTGATTCCTGACCTATAAGAATGCTGTGATATGAGGGTTAGAGTGGGCCAATTAAGTAAAATCTTAAAGAAGGGGACACATTTTGCCAGACAGCAAACGATTTCTCCCAGATGTATAACCATAGGTAAACAGTGGTAAAAGATTTTTAAACTTGTGGAGGGCAAGAAGCTATTTTGACTGCACAACGGATAGAGACTATGTAAGCAAACAGTAAGGAAAAAGCTGCTGTTATATTTCTATGGTGCACAAATTAATCTCTCCCTTAATAGACCTATGCAAAAAGATAAAAGAAATCTTTGGGCCTTAGCATCCTTAGGACCAAATTTGGCTTGAAATGCAAGGCTTTCTGTGTCACTTACTCCTTTTTCCTCAGCTGTTTCAATTCCCCCAACCCTAAAAAAAAAAAAAACACCACAAAACAAAACAAAGCCAAACCAACCCCCCCTCCCCAACACTGCAATAAACCAACCATATACAAACAGAAAAACAGGTTAGGGTTTGTTTATTTGTACAAGACAAAACACACAAAGACTTTGCACTCATTTTGGGACTTCAGGTACTTTTAACTAAGGGAACACGAACATGGGAAAGCTAACTGTACAGAATAAACACTTCTGTTTCTTCTTTCTTCTTGCTATCCCCATTGAATGTTCTTATGTTCCAAATGATGAGATGTTATGACGTCAACAGGTGAAACAGGTATAAAAAAGGCAATGGTCACCTAACTCAAAAGCCATGTTAATATTGTGCAGGGTGTCCAGTTACTTCACCCCAGCTTATACTAGCTAAATTGCCATTATAAAGAAGCAATGAAATATGAAAACTACACTAAAACTGCATTTGAAGGTAAGATAGGATGAACAAGAGCGCATTCTGAGGGGTATTTGTGCACACAAAGATGAGTCCTTAAAGAAGAGGTATGGCTGAGACTAAGCTTATTGCTAAATTCCTGAAGAACTGGATAGGGGGTACCGTAAGAGTTGTATGAGTAAAGTATATGTACTGAGGGAAAACAGCAACTCACAGGCTGAGAAAGCCTTCAGATCTAATGGCTGCAGAAGCAGGCATCCTATTCTATCTGTCATATTGGCACACAAATGACAAAACCTTACTCATTTGTTATTGAGCCCAAGCTCCATGGCAGAGCTTCAAAAGGACTTTTGTGTAACTGTACACAGGGCAAGGCAGAGATAACAAAAATCACAAGAAATACTTTTAGCAATGAGCAGACCGTAAAGCCCGAGCCACCAGGATCACTGGCAGAATTATAGTCAGGCAATTACAATAAGTTTAACATAAAATTATTTTCAATTTCCTATTGTTTTCATTTCTGTTGTTAAAGATCTAAGAACATTTTCTGGAGTTTGAATGGCAGAGGAAGTTTCCTGCAGCATGACGACAAAGAGTGACAAAATATTGGATTGAATACATTCCTACTTGAAGAAGGCTGATGTTTTTTTTTTGACCCTCAACTACAGCGTCTTCCGTATAAGCCACTACATTTCACATTCAAAACTGTTATCTATACCAGTTTTCAAAGTTGGATAAAGAAAGGAAATAGCCAAGTGCTTTAGTGAACTATACTCCTCATTCCTCATGAATGTTTTCTTTAACAATCTTCACATACCTGATGTGACTTTTTTTTGCTTCCTATGATTCAAATAAATTACTAGAAAGGAAGGGTCTTTCTCAGACATAGCAGAAAAAAATCTTATTACAGAAAAAAAAAAAGACAGGAAAATAAAATGGCCTGACACAGATGCACCCTGGAATCTGAGTAGAGCATACTACTGCCTGTCCTGTGTGATTATGTCAACAGAAATCCTAATTGACACAGTCTGAAGGCTTGGTTTGTGGCTTTGATTATGTCAGGGCCATCCTGCTTCTGGCTGGTTTCTATAGTCTACATATTTTATCCACAGTGCTGCTTTTAATAAGCTGCATGTTGTGACCCTTATTCTGCTTTCACCCAAAATCTGTGATTATGTCCTGACATTCTCAATCAGATAATCACATCTCTGAGCCCAGTTCCACTGGAATGTAGTCTGCATTAACTGACCTGGACTGACTGTTTCTACATGTTCCCGACACCCAATTTATGTGCAGAAAGTTCTCCTGTGAAAAATGTTATCTTTTAGGAGATGGGAACACACAGTATTACTCCGTTTATTAAAGCAGTTTCATACTGACCATATCCTATAGTCACCAGACACTTTGGTACCGATATCAGTTTTAAATGGTTACACTCAGATGCTATCACCCTGGACAGGAACATGAAATAGGTTCTGAAGTTACCATTTAGTAACACTGGAAAAGGAAAACTAGAGGTAAGCAAAACCAAATATCCATTAACTTCTCTAAAGTTGGAAGTGTTAGAGACAGCATTAACAAAGCAAGACAAGAAAACCACCATCTTCTGAAGCATTAGTGCTTCCCCATTTCCCTTTTGTTCAAGGAGAAGTTATTTCTTCCTAATTCCTACCTCCTGGGTCCACTTACACTGGTTCCTGGATACAAGGTCTGGGTACCTCAGGTGGGTACAGTTATAACTCTTCAGTATGTGTGTGGATGCTATTCAAGTCTAGTCCTACAATGGCAAACGGGCATGCACAGCTCAAGACCAGAGCATTAAAACAAGAAGACTGGATGATTAAAAAAGGATGAATCACACATCAAATGCCAGTACACCTAGAAAGAAATCATTCATATGGGAGGGAGGAAAAAAAAGCTAAGATTTCTTACTGAAACATGATTAGCTTTATTTATTTATATTGAAATAGCGACTAGATCCATTATTCACAAGTTAAGGTCTTACCACACATGGCACTTTATGGAACCAAAGGGATATTCTCTGTCCTGGAAAGCTTACAAAAAGTCAAAATGGCAATTCCTACTGCATCAGCATTATACCATCATTCGGGCTATGATAGTCAGACAGAACCCAGCAAACAGAGTTCTGGCTGGGCTGTTTATTTACCCTGTTATTTCAGACATGGCTAGTCTGGGGAGTGTGTGGGTGCAATTTGTACTGGATTACTTCTATCTGCATATCACAGGAGTACAAATGTAAGGTCTATTGAAAATTTACACCAATTCTATGACTATGAGGTGGCTCTTCAATTTTATGAAAAAGTCTTTCTTGAGGTATGACTTTCAAAAGAGACATTTTCTACAGAAAGCAAAAGCCAAATTTACCCCTTATGTACTACTTCGGTTATGATTATAAAGACCTCATGATAGCTAACCACCTTCAATTTCCCTTGCTAGCATTTGTTTTCAAATCAGGTCCAAAGTATAAAATAAGAGACTTAAATAACTTTATTGGAGTTTGAACAAAGCCTCTCTCCAGAAACCTGTGTTGCTATCTAGTGTTCTTTTCAGAGGCCTTAGAAAGCCTGACATAGTCCCAGTAGGCAGTTAAATCTCAGCATCCATAGGAGGTTATTTTAACTGCACAGTAGAGACTGTGACATGTAACGACTCTAACTCTCATTTTTAAGACAAAGATTGATGGAAAGAGGAAAGAAATGTCACAATAGGAGCCCTTTTCATTGACAGCAACAGCAACAAGAGAAATGGCTGAGAGAGAACGCACCAGTTGCCACTGTGGATTTTTAAAACTATGATCTTTGTCACTGTGTGTGTAATGTGTTTCAAACGGCTGTACGACTTACCAAGAGCTGAGCTGGAACCACAGTCAGCCACAGCTCTGACTACTCCAAAAAGCTGAATGGAAAGTTCTGAATGGAAAACTGATGGGAACAAAAAATGACCAAAGGGAGACCATAGAAGTAAAACATCTCTGCTCAGTCCTAGCAGAAGTTTTACTCCACTGTTTTCTTTAGCTTCTTACTTGATTACTGTTGTCATTTAATCCTGGTAGGCAGCTCAGCCCCACTATTTTGATCACAAATCCAAAACACAGTACCATACAAGCTACTGTGAAGAAAACTAACACCATGCCAGCCAAAACCAGTACAATTACTTACAGTAGCAGCCTTATTTCCTCTCCAGCTATCAATAACTCACAGGTCTTCACCAATAAAAATTTGCCTGCTAGATTTTCTCAGGCAGTTCTTACTCCATGCTGTCCTCATTCTCTCCCAAAGTAAACCAGTCCCATTCAACTTACTATATGTAAAGTTCATTAAACAAAGATCTTAGTTTTTCCATTGTTCTTATAGCAAGGATAAAATGGAAAAGCTTGAGCATGTGTGACCAAACATAAGGCTAGGACATGTCCGTGGACACCCCTCTGATGTCCCCTGTCCATGGCCATGTTTTCATTCACATAGTAAAGAAAATCAGACTTTTTCTGTCAGGATTGATAATACAGGTATCTCAGACAAAGAATGAAATGCATTTTAAGCAAGAACTTCTGTAATTCTTAAGACAAAATGAAGCAAAACTTATATTACTTAGGTGATAATCAGAGAACAGTCTTCCTTTCTCATTCTTTCCAAGTATTCTGGTGAATCTGAAAACAATAAACGTAAGGTGTGACCAAAAAAAAAAGATTTTTTTCTGCAACCAATATGTCTAAGCTAACCTACCGCTTTCTTCCACATTTTCTCAGTACACAGATTTCTAAATAATTCCATGAAAAGTGCAGATCTTCATTTTCTTACCATTCATAGGTCCAATAGAAGTATTTTATATGTTTCCAGGGAACTTGCAGAGCATTGATTGAAAACCACTTAGTTCCTTTCAGTATCTCAAGGATGACTAGTTTTGCAGATATTCTTCTGTCCTTATTTGTGGCTTTTTCTGTTCACTACAAACTAATTAAGTACTTCCACTACTCTTCTAGTAGTGAAAACAAGTCCAATAAGGGTTCATCCAGTCTATGTACGTACAGGCAATGTTGATTTTTTTCATGTTGAATGTCATTGTTGAATGTTACAGGAGTAAGTAAATCCCTCACAACCCAAAATAGTTACTTTTTAAGTGCACAAGCACACAAACACATACATAAAACAGCTCACTTCCTAGGCTTCATGGGTTGAAAGTACCATTCTCTCTACTTCCAAGAACTGTCTCCAGTTAACATCACCAGTTTCTTCCCTGCTGCAACGGTCAGTTTTACAAGACAGAAGGTGATGGGTGTAACCTGCAGCTGTTCTCTAGTCCTCAACTAACTCCATTGCTTCTGAAAGCACTTTCAAAACTTCCCCTCTCTGCATTCCAAATCCCAGTTCAATGTAGCAATCAATATTTAATAAATTTTGGGGTTTTTTTTTCTATTTTTTTTTACAGCTATGTTTTCTACCGTGAACATGAATTACTTCAGCACATTAAATGAATTACATCCAATTTTACTTCTACTATCACTTATGTTGTATCTGCCCGCAGGTACAAACCACCAGAGAGAGCTTGAGCTGGAAAGGTGCTTCTTAGCCTATAGTTGATCCTGATATAAGTAGTTCTTTTATATTTCCTCATGTAAGACCTAATCTAGCAACACTGTGTGCAGTCAAAAGCTACTGGATGACTCAAGGCAACGTTACCTCTTGACTAAGCCAATAGCTTGTCTCGGCTGGAAGAAATGATTCAATGCTCCTGCAAAGACTGCTCTTAGAAACAATCACCGGTGACAAATACTAGACTACAAAACTAACTAGGCCTATCTGGCAGGGAGTTTACTTTCCAATTAAACGGCATCTGTTTCTTTCCACACCCACAAAACATGTACGGAAACAGTACCAGCCTCTATGAATGTCCCCTAGATTTGTCCCATGATTGAGATCTGAGTTGTAGACATATTATGTACATGGCTAATTTGTAAAACAGTAAGGCAGGAAAACAGATTTCTGCAGCTGCTTGACTCCAGAACTGTATTCCTATGGCTTGCCATCAAATTACTCAGGTTTTACAGCTTTGGAAGTATCTCCCTTTGGTCCTTATCTCTGTGGGAAGTGATAGCTAATCCTGCACCATAGCTAACATGTCTCTGCTGATTGGAGGAGGCTGTGTTTGTAATGGTTCAGAGTATCTCCAGCTCATCTTTAAAGTCCGAGTCTGCCAGCATGCATCAGGGATTTGGTGCAAATAAGGGAAGGGGAAATTATAAATGATGGATCCACCATCATGCATATCGTCCAGCTTTTTCTGCCAGAATAGATGAAGCTAGAGGCACAGGCATCTGGACAGCTGCGCCAGCCCTTGATTTTCATGGCATTTGTGGAGTGTCCCTACCTCTTTATTTCAGAAGGAACTCCCCAGTGACCAACAAGCTGCTGAGTCTTCACTGGAGACAGGATTTGGAGCTTAATGAGCAGAGACTCAGCAAAGCATGAGCAACTAATGATGTAGATTGGAAGCCCCATATTGTTTAGTGCACTGCCAGGTGTCAATTGTGATTCCAGTTGTAAATTAATATCATCTCAGAGTAAATGATCTGGTGTATGAAAAAAATAAAACAACTGACTTCATTAGTAGAGGGTTGATCTCATGGGAATGCATTTTATACGCAATCCAGGATTATTTATTTTTTAACTTGGCATGCTGGAAGAAAAACAAATCCTGCCAGCTTGCAGTGAAAATAACCAAGGAGAACAGATGTACTGTAGCATATAGAAGAGATCAACAGAGAGAGAGCAGGGCAAAATACTGGGAAAAACACATTGGCTGGGAAGTTGCCACATCCGGACCTTTAAACACTATAAAATCACAGCTATTTCCACCTTCTCCACCCTCTTCAAAAAAAAAAAAAAAAAAAAGGGGAAAAAAGAAAAAAAAAAAGAAACATAATTATACCCCAGGTTAGATATTTAGAGTCTCTGAGTATAATAAACTCAAGATTAAGGTCCTATCTGTTTTGGCTCTTCCCTACTTCAGAGGCTACTAGCTGGGACACAACGTTCCTGCTCTGTTGATCCTTCATGGATATATTCCCTTCCGTGTTCTTCTCCTCTGATCACTCTGGAGCTCAGCAACCTTCTATGCAGACATTTCACTGAACTGGATAAAAGCATAAGATGAATTTCATTTTTTTGACAAACCACCTTTTTTTCTGACTGAAAAGAAAATGGATTAGTGAGAAATCTTTAAAATACTCTTTCATCCCATGTGTCTATTTTCATGTAGACTCATACAACCCACCATCAGTTTAGTCAGCACCCCTTCCACTTCCATTTTAAACTGTCAAGAGTCTCAACCTAATAACTGCTCAACAAAGGTGTCTTTCTTGACTTTATTAGTGTGTAAAGATACTCTGGCTAAATCCTGACCCTACAAATGGTCTTTGCTCACTATCTCCACTGCACTGCAGGTGTGGTCTGTTACTATGCACCGAGTTGTCCCAGATGCTTGTCCAGAAGAATGCAGAATTCCTTTGTTTGTGTAGAAAATAGTGTATTTCTCCTCAGTTATTCTGTAAAGAAGAAGAATCAGCACCTTTCCAACCTTTCAAATGCACGTGGAGATCTGTGGATGAAAACACAGGCTATTGTCAGCCTTAAAGGAAATTAATTGAGGCTGGGAAAATAGCTACATCAACAAGAGTTAGAAATTTCCCAGTTTTCTTTTTTTTCTTTAATTTCTTTGACTGCTGTGGCAGGTAGCAGAGGTGTGTTACTGTGATAAACTAATGCAGTCATGTGTAAGGTTTTAGTCCGAGGCACATCAACTGAGACGGGGATGTATAATTGCTTCGCAAATCCCATTACAAGGGGGCAAGATGAAGCAGGTTCTCTGACTAATAGACTTGCAAAAATCATGAAGTCTGATTGAGGTTCATTATAAAATAATGCTGCTCACAGAGTAGGAAAATAACAAGGCAACTCCACTGCCCTCTGGTACTCCTCACATGTGGATCAGAGTAAGAAGGAACTGCTGTCCAGCCGGAGGTGAGAAGGATTCAGCTGCTCACAGTGCACATTTTCAACCTCTTCTGAGACTTATTACTGATAATTCCTACAGATCATTGCAACAGCTGCTGCACTGATTCAGACTGGATCATCACCATTTCATAGGAAGTCATGGAAAATACTTGAAATTGCATTCTTAGAGCTGCAGCAAGCACTGCTGTTGGGTTCTTTTATTTTTCAAATGTAGGTCAGCCTCTGGCTACTCTTGCTTTGCTTCTGCTTAAGCTACATTTCCTCTCTTTTTTCTCTGTTTAGATTTTCTGTTAAAACATCTGACAGGAAAGATGCTTTTCTATTTTCGCTATGTATTGCAGTAGAGATATTAGAAGCTTATTACTTCCTTAATGTGGTAAGAGCTGAATTGTCTGATTTGAGTGTGTTATTTTTCTTGGTAATGTCTTGCTAGAGTTCTTGCTAATGTCAAACTTAATCGGGCCCTGTAGTTTTATGCTGTAAAGTGTGATTATCATTGAATTTTCATACTGAAAATTTTAAGTACATCTTTTCATATCCAGTTTTAAACACTTCCCTTCAGTGGGAGACATCATTTTAATCATTATAGCCTAATCCAGAAAGGCACATTTACAACAGTTAGCAGTCCTGTAGGAGCAACTGAAAAAAAGCCATATTTCATAAATCAAAATTTTAATCTTGGTCCTCTGCAACAAATTATCCCTGGCCTTACTATATGGTCCTTCTCTTCCTGAGCCGTTAAATGGTCTGAACTGTGGGCAAAACTGTTGATTAGAAACTACTTATGTCTCTCCTTCAGGTTCTGGACTTTGAAGCTCTGTGTATCTCCCATATTACCTTTAAGTCTCAAATTAACTGTGTCTCCATAAAACAGGTTTCCTACAAAGTACAGAGGTAGAAATTAAGTTTTGATATGTGCTTCGTAAACAACTTAGATTAGACAGACAGAAATCTCCCTTGACACAGCTGCTTGTTAGGTGCAGAAAAGCAAGAAGATGAAAAAAAGAAATATGCATTGTTCATGTGCATGTGCTCCAGTAATTGCAAAAAAAAAAAAAAAAAGAAAAAGGGGAATGGATAGGTTTGGGACCACGTACATCTTCCTACAGTTAAGCCAATCATTTATAAGCAAAATTTTTCCAGGTTTTCTATTTTGATTAAAAAAAAAAAAAATTAAAAGCAGGTTCACTTTATAGAATCATAGAATGGTTTGCGTTGGAAGGAACATTAAATGTCATCTAGTACCAACCCCTGCCACCCATGGGCAGGGACACCTTCCACTCGATCAGGTTGCTCAAAGCCCCATCCAACCTGGCCTTGAACACTGCCAGGGATGGGGCAGCCACAACCTCTCTGGGCAACCTGTTCCAGTGCCTCACCACCCTCACAGTAAAAAACTTCTTCCTTACATCTAGTCTAAATCTACCCTCTGTCAGTTTAAAGCCATTACCCCTTGTCCTATCACCACATGCCCTTGTAAAAAGTCCCTGTTCAGCTTTTTTGTAGGCTTCCTTTAGGTACTGGAAGGCTGCTAGAAGGCCTCCCCGGAGCCTTCTTTTCTCCAGGCTAAACAACCTCAACTGTCTCAGCCTGTCCTCATAGGAGAGGTGCTCCAGCCTCCTGATCATCTTGGGGGCCCTCCTCTGGGCTCACTTCAACAGGTCCATGTCCTTCTTGTGTTTGGGGCCACAGACCCAAACACAGTCCTCCAGGAGGGGTCTCACGAGAGTGGCATAGAGGGGGAGAATCACCTCCCTCAACCTGCTGGTCACGCTTCTCTTGATGCAGTCTAGGATATGGTTGGCTTTCTGGGCTACAAACGCACATTGCCAGGGCACATTGAGCTTCTCGTCAACCAGCACCTCCGAGTCCTTCACAGCACTGCTTTCAATCCACCCATCACCCAGCCTGCATTTGTGTTTGGGATTGCGCAACCCATGTGCAGGACCCTCCCCTTGGCCTTGTTGAACTTCATGAGGTTCACATAGGCTGATCTCTCAAGCCTGTCAAGGTCCCTCTGGATGGCATCCCTTCTTTCCAGTGCATTGACCACACCACACAGCTTGATGTTATTGGCAGTGAGGGTGCACTCAATCCCACTATCCATGTTGCCAACAAAGATTTTAA
The DNA here is from genome assembly GCF_929443795.1 of Astur gentilis. NCBI lineage: Eukaryota > Metazoa > Chordata > Aves > Accipitriformes > Accipitridae > Astur > Astur gentilis. Next base: position 47,985,444 of record NC_064881.1, on the reverse strand, counting down.
GCAGCACTGGTCCCAGTACCGACCCCTGAGGAACGCCACTTGTCACTGGTCTCCACTTGGACATTGAGCCGTTGACTGCAACTCTTTGAGTGTGACCATCCAGCCAATTCCTTATCTAACTAATGGTCCATCTGTCAAATCCATGTCTCTGGTGTCCAGGCAAGCCTTTCTTTGGGTCTTTAGAGTTAATTTAATTTGTGCTTACAAGGCGAGGGTTTATGCAGTTCAGAACTGACTGTGCAGGCTAACGCCATCACTTTTGAACAAACTATGGAACAATATCTAACTGTTGCAAGTGCAAAAAATCTCTCCTCCCCAGTTCAGTACAGATGAGATTTCAAATTATTATGGCAGAATGGATACAGGACATATCTTATACAGGACATGCTATCTTGTCTGTGCATGTATAACAACTTAAAAACTGTATTAGAGGAAAAACAACCAAATTTAACTCCACTGTATCTTAGGTATGTACAAATACATTTATGTACATAGCTATATGCATATACACATATATTATTGATTAGAGTAGACAAAGTAATGCAACAGCATTTAGTATCTCAGCTGAAAAGACCATTAAAGGTTTCTGTACTAAAGTGTTTAGTTAAAAATCAGAGGGCTCAGCCTCCCAAACTTTATTCACTCTCCCTCCTACCCACAAAAAAAAGACAAAATGAATGAATGAGTGAATGGATGAATAAATAAATAAATGATGTGTGTACATGTGTACCTCTGTGTGTGTACAATTTTCTTTTGATTGAATATATAAAGATTTCAGAGAAAGCCTTTTGGGCTTCATTTCTTCAAGGAACTAAACAGGTTCTGCCTGTTGTTGTTTTGTCCCAAGGAAAGCAGTCCCATTCCATGAAAGTGTCCCTTCTGTCAAAGAAATAATTTTCTATAAAAAACAATTTTTGTGGAACAATTATCAACTTTTTCTATTTATTAAATCTAGCACAATAATAGAACTCCTGCACCAGCAGTGCTCATTAGTTGTTATTACTTAGCTATTATTTTTATCATTCCAGCTGTCTAGGTGCTTTACAGACTTGTGGGAATCAAGCCTTTCCGTAAGGAGCTTCTATTTCAAACAGGCAATTCCCAAACAAAGGTAAGGAGATGAAAATGAGAGGGGACAGCACGATAAAATGATAAAGTTATGCTATCTTACAGAGGATCGTTTTTTTGTTTTGTTTTTTTTTTTTTTTTTTTTCTTTTAATTGGTTCAATAGAGTATTTGTGAACTCCAGGATCAGTTAGGGAATTCCTGTCTCTGTGCCAGAGATACAATATTTAAGCATGTTTTGGAAGAAGTGTGTTTAAAAAAGGACTTGTTGGATGTGGAGGAGAAGAGAAATTGCATGTCAGACTGAATCAAGAAAGTGATTATCAGCATAATTGTGTCCTTCCCTAGGGACAGGAAACATGGTCAGGAGATGGCTGCTCTGATAGCTTGGGAAGGAAAATAGACAAGAGTCATTGGCTCATTTTCACTGTAAATGAAGCTTGACAGAGGATCTAAGACCTCTCAATATATCAGTGTGAATCACTAGGCCATAACCAGGCTGCTATTAGCTGGTAGCAAAGCTTGCCACCAAGTATTCTGATGCTGGGTTTTTTTCTGACAAGTTGAATAAGAATGTGGCATGACTGGAAACCAAGCCATGACTTCATTGCTGGAAGCAAACCTTTCCCAAAGACTAAATCAGGGTTAGGTAAATCTCAAAGTTCTGGTTTATTTCAAGGAGGAATTAGAATTCTTATTTGTTAATATCAAGTCCTTGTGGGAACAGGGTTGTATTCTTTCTGAGTTAGGAGTATAGCTGAGATAAATGTGTTGGTTTTTGCTTGGCTGAACTTCAGGCAAAATATGGTTAGATACTGAAGTGCAGTGCAGTTCCAGTGAAGGCGGTTTGCGTAGATGGAGAATTGACTTTAACCACAACTGTTTGGCTCCTGAATTGCTAGGCTGAATAGCTTACATCAACCTGCAAACTCTTCTGGTGAATGAAACGTGATTAATCCTGTGTTCCCCAAATCTCTCACTGCAATGAGTCAAATAGGTATACATATAACATTTCTATGGGAAAAACGCTTAGCAGAGTTCTAAATATTGTGCCATTACTGTTCCTGGCCATAAGGCCTGCTTTCAGAAAGCATATCTTAGAAAATAAGTAAGGAAGAAATGAGGAATAAAAAAGATTAATTATATGGAAATGGTTCATATATGTTCCTTATTTTAACAAGGAGTTAATCAGCACTGTAGCGTTTCCAAGAAACGCGATTAAGTTCAATTTATTAATTTCTTAATAGCCTCCTACAAACACTGGAAATAATTAAAACCCTTGCTACTTTGGACTGATGATTTTTAGAGATGAGTGAGTTTGATTGTTTTGAGAGTGAACAGATCCAGCTTCAGGAGTTGAAGCCTTCGGCTAGAACTCCAAGTATTGCTGGTAGTTTTTTTTCTGGTTTGGAGGGAAAAGAATAGTAAAACAAAACTGGGAAGGATGGAGGTTTGAGCAAAGACCATATGAGTGAGATATAAGGATAGAAAAGACTTTGTGTAGAAAGAGTAGATGAGAAGAAAGGTCTCCTGAATAGAGTTTATACATCACATTATTTTGACAAACAGATGAATGTGTGTTGTGGTATAACCCCAGTTGACAACTAAGCACTACACAGCCGCTCGCTGATTCCCCCCCGTTGGGATGGGGAGAGAATCAGAAGAGTAAAAATGTGAAAACTCATGGGTTGAGATAAAGACAGTTTAATAGGTAAAGGAAAAGCCGCACACGCAAGCAAAGCAAAACAAGGAATCCATTCACCACTTCCCATCAGCAGGCAGGTGTTCAACCATCTCCAGGATAGCAGGGTTCCATCACGCATAATGGTTACTTGGGAAGACAAATGCCATCAGTCCAAACATCCCCCCCTTCCTTCTTCTTCCCCCAGCTTTCTATGCTGAGCATGATGTCATATGGTCTGGAATGTCCCTTGGGTCAGTTGGGGTCAGCTGTCCCAGCTGTGTCCCCTCCCAAGTTCTTGTGCCCCCCCAGCCTACGCGCTGGTGGGGTGGGGTGAGAAGCAGGAAAGGCTTTGACTCTGTGTAAGCACTGCTCAGCAATGAGGAAAACACCCATTATCAATACTGTTTCCACCACAGATCCAAACCTAGCTACTATGAAGAAAAATTAACTCTATCCCAGCCAAATCCATCACAATGTGTATTTCCAAAACTCACCTAGGTGACACGAGAGCCTAAGTCCTGTTTTTAAACATGAAATGGATGGGTAGGAGTGTATTTTAAAAGATTTTTAGGTCCTTTATTCCATAAAATCACTGATTATTTAGAGGTCTCCATATATTTAATTGTGGTCTTCGTAGCTTTTAATAAGATATAGGTTCTTCTATCACCTGTATCAGAACTTTGAAAATTTTTCTCTTGTGGACTGCAGAGTTAAGTCTTTATTAACTTCCTACATACCAATTTATTCTTTACATCTTTACTTAAAAAGTCTGAAAGAAATGATTTTCAAGACCAAAATTCAAGTGAAATGAAAAATACAGAGTCAATCTTAAAGAAAACCCCACCACAACACAAAAACAAGACCATTATTAAGCAAATCACCTTGAAAACAATCTTAAACCCCACTGCAGTTAAACAAATTGTAAACAAGTTAAACTTATTTTGAAATATTTGCTGAATCAGGGCCAGATGTAATTGAACATGCAATGACATAGACTACTGATTCCCTAACTATAATCCAGGTGGTGTTAGTGGTTCATGAAGCCATGTTAAGTGGTCCCCAGGTGGTTCATGGAACCTTCTAATTACAGAAGAGTGTATGGTGTTTTGAGGGGTGATAATGTTGTCTGAGCCTTATGAGCTGGTGGTGACCATATTTGGGAGATGGATGAATATACATTCTTGGACAGGAAAAACACAAAAATAAAGAAAAAAGTGTGTTCGCAAGAGATAGTGTGAGGGATTTAGACTGGGATACTCTACATCTGCATGTCAACTGTACATGATGTCTACTTTCTTCTAAGATTTCTCTTACCGCACGAAATGCTAGCTTTCATTTTCTTTCTCTCCTTTAATTTTTGTGTTTTATTAAGGAGATCTGTAGTTTCAGATATGAAAAATATTTCATAAGTTATAAATTATCTTTTGTTAATCTGGGTTTTCCCTCCATCCCTCCCTATCATTGGAGACACAAAGTCCTTTGGGAATCATGAATTGAAATTCAAAGTCCCTTTGTTGGAGAAAAAAGAGGAAATACCCTTTTTGTTTCAAAGTCAACTTCATCTTAGCAAAAGGTTCATGGCTTGACAGCCTTGCAAACTAATGGCCTCTAGTTATTCTCGCAACAGACCAAGCACAAAATGTGCTATTATGAGCCTTCAGATGCTGCCTCAGCTTTGTACTTGAAGAATCAATTTTGACTGGACATTACAAAGCAGTCTACAAGTATGATATTCATATTCCTTGTCTTTAACCAGTGAATATTTTACCATCCATACTAAAGTAAACCATGAGACCTTACAGTCTCTATTGCTCTCTACAGTCAGTGGAGAGAGAAGTCTTTAACAGAAGTATCCAATATAGGTGATCTGTTATTTGCCAGTTTGCATCTTTTCCCAGTGAACTAGAGAGGCAGCCCAAATTTTTCCTCTGTTGATGAGTTTTAGGCTGAGATCACTTTTTTGATTGATAAAATGCATAGAATCAGTCCACATTTTAAACCACATCTAGACTACTGTGTCCAGTTTTGTCTCCCCCGATACAAGAAAGCCACCTACAAACTGGAACAAGTTCAGTGGGTTGCACTGAGACGGTCAGGGTTAGACCACTTGCACAGTGAAGAGAGTCTGAGGGACTGGATCTTGTTCAGCCTGAAGAAGGGACAGCTTCACAGGATCTAACAGCAGCCTCCCAGGAAACTATGAGGAGGTCATCAAGAAAATGGAGCCAGGCTTCTAACAGCCTTGCAGTGGAGTTAATGTAAAGGTAAGAGTGCGTATGTGCTTGTATGAGGGCCTCTCCCCTGTGACCATAAAATGAGTTTGTTCAGCTTTCAATTTAAAGCAGCATTTAATCATTTCCAGCTGTTCATTCTCTGGGACTTTCTGCTCTACCTTAGCAATTCAAGTCTGTTGTATTTAGGCACAAAAGATTGCTGCAGGAAACTGGTGCTTTATAAAAATGAATAATGATGGTATCTGTGACAGCAAGGTTTTGACAGGAATGGCCACATTGTGACTCAGAGTGAAACTATGAATGAAAAAATGCCATTAATAGCAAACACAATTTTTTGGAGGGTGTAGGGCGATAATGTCACCAAAGATGAGTTTTACTTAGGATATCTGACTTAAAATGGCAAAGGCATTCCCCCAAAGCCCACAAAGCTTTGTGCTGAGATCCTGGCTCAGACCCTGACCCAGAGTGTGTCATGGTCTTAACTATCTAAAAAGATGTAGATTCCAAGGTTGGAGATTTAGGTACATATGGAATAGGTGGAAGGTCTAATTTCCCAATTTAAATACATCCTGCAAATTAGCTTAAGAAAAATCTCAGCTCAATTGTGGAAATCACAGGGAGAACACAGATGTTCAGCATTTACAGAATAATGTTCTGGTTTAAGGCATCAGTTAATCTTTGCTAAGTAGCCCAAATCAACACATTTCCATTGCTTCCAGCATATCTATACCTGTTATCAAATTAGGATCTACAGCCATTCATTTCAAGAGCTAGCTTGGCATCAATGCTTAGTGGGCACCCTAATATAAAGACTATTTGCTAACAGATGCAATTGGTTCTCTAATGTACATTGTCCAGGTTTATTCACCATTTACCTGCCTCAGTTATCTTTATGCAGCTAATTCACAGATGCAGCAAACCATGTATTATTTCATTTAACTGAAGGATACATTTATCCCAGTCCCACTGCCAAATATGCACAGCATGGGAAATATTGACTCATTATTGCTAGGGGTAGCTTTGATTGTTTTCTTTTTTAACTGTTTTTATTGGAAACATTTATGTTTTCCTTTGAAGAATTTAGTCGTTTGCAAAAATGAAGGATACAGTGATTGAAAAAAAAAAAAAAAAATGGTTCAGCTTACTGGCTATTACTGAACAACACTTGGAGAAGCGATCTGCACTTAGGTTCTGTGGTGGATTAACCTTGGCTGGCCACCAGGTATCTACCAAGCTGCTCTATCACTCCCCTTCCATCAACAGGACAGTGACCTTTAAATAGTGACCCTCTTTTTTTCCCAGTGTTTTTAGATGAGAAATAATAAGGCTCCTACCCTTCAGAAAACAACCAAACACTTTCCATGGTAAATTCATTACTAGACAATTTGGTCTTTGAACCTAGAAAGGGGTGATGGCAGGATAGGATTCTCCAGGTCTTTTTTCACATTTTTTTATGCTTCTGAAAATATGTTTCCCAAATATTTGTTCTATACTGCAAGCACATTTCCCAAGAGGAGGGGTTTGCAAGTGACAGTTTCCCTTATAACCTCAGGCTGTGTGAGGGAGCTGCATGACCAGACACTGGGAGTTTTTATATGCAAGTTCTCATTCATTTTTTCACTTCCATTGCAACAATAAGGAATTAACCGTCATGAAGATCAGCCCTTAGAGGGCAGCTTGCCTCAAAAAGTTATCATCCCACTTGTTGTGGTCACCAGCTCCCTTCTGTATTAATAAACTGCTGTTATTTGTGGCTTAAAATATCATTGCTCACTGTGGACTGGAGGAGGGAGGAAATAATTAGCTGCTGGCAAGCACATGGGAAGGAAATTCGTTGTCATTGCTGACAAATGGAAGGACACACTCTCAGCCACAAATTGTTTTAAGTCCCACACACATTCACCAAGTCTCAAAGGTCAACCTGGAGGACTGCATGATGAACTGAGTGGTACAGTGTCACTGAGATTGCCCAGCCAGGATCAGGGCTACATTGACACTGCATAAGCAGCTGTACAAACATGCATGCCCTAAAATGTATTGACATCTATGAACTCTCAGATTATTTTTTTACGCAGGGGCAGGTCTGGATTTGTCATGGGTGGAGGGGTTAACAAAGACTGTGAGGTGACTGAACAGCAGTGAATGTTGCATACTTTGCCTCCTCAAGTTTCATGGTTGTGTCTACTGCTGGTTACAGGTCTCCAATTTCTCATGCCCCAGAAGTCTTTTTTATGATGGTTAAACAAGAAATCTCAGAGAAGTAGATTTGTAATGCCCATGTCCCTTACAAATAATGCCATCTTGTTATTGGGAGACAAGAAAACCAAAACCATGAAAAGTCACTCAGTCCAAGGATAGTCTTAGGAAAGGTGAATGCACAATCCTACTTACCCCCATCCCCAAGGCTTTACCAAGCCGTGAGATACAGTAACAGCCCAGAACTCCCGCTGAAGTCTTTTTGTCATACTTCTAGTCAACAGCCATCTCACTCCTTTTCCGCTTCTGATCTCAGTCAGGGTACCTATGAAACTCCTGACAGCAGGTAGGCAGCTGGTGGGTCATGACTACTGCTTATGACACCAGTAATGATTGTCCTCTTGGCACCTTGTGTTCCCACCATCTGTCTGTCATATTTGCCTGCTGTGTTATGTTTTGTCTTTGCGTTGCAAACTCTTCAGGGTTGGATTTCTTCTGACGTGCATTTCTGAAGCGTCAAACACAGTAGACTTTTACTTTAAAAGTCCTGGACTTGTACTCTTTGACATATAGAGAATAATAAACAATAATCAACTATTTTTTTTAAGCAGTGAGAAAACCAATGTCTGGGTTAGTCATATTCTGAGAGACGTATAAGCCTGTTCCTAAACCTGATAGAATTTATGGCTTATAGGAAAACTAATAACTTTTTGTAATTTTCAAAAGAAAAAAAGCTATTACAGCTGGAAATAAAATATTAAGCGAAGTGGGCACAGCAGCTGAACTGGAGCATTAGTTACACCTGGTACCTAAGATTTTGCTTTTCTTTCCCAACAATATGAGAGTGCTGGACACATTCGGTATGTGGTATCTATTTCCCCTGTTGCTCTTTAATAACTATTGCTTTATAGCTTTTTCTCTGGACAGAAAGTGTAATTCTCCTGTCCATCACACAAGATGTAACTGCATGTAGAGAAAATAAAAGCATTGGTGCTACAGATGTAGCTTTGGTTGCACTTATTTCCTTCAATGTCAATTCTACTTTCAACATACCCCTCAGCAACATATTAAACTATCAATTAAATGTAAGATGGAAATTAAATGTCTTTGTTTTTGGAGTGCTACAACACTTATTGCATGTCCCATACCTCATCATTGCACTGGAGTGTTCAAAATGAAGTGTTTTCAGGTAGTACTGCTCCACAGAATAGTAGTTTGTCCTGCAGAAATTAAAGATGTTATAAAATACAAAGCACGGCAGCCAAAGCACCTTCTGAGTCAGTGTGCTTATTGTAGTGAAACACTAAGTGGTAGTGAAGAGCAAATTAGACATGAATGCGCTACAAGAGCACAAAGCATCCAGTAGCACTCTGCTGGGTTGCAGGTGCAAAAATATGAGCAGGAATCTGGTTGTTTCTGACTCAGAATATGGCTAGAATCTTATTTCCAATCCCAAGTATTAAAAAAAAAAAAAAAAAAAAAAAAAAAAGTAAATTCACATAAAAAGTCAAATGGTTTTGAATTTGGAAAAAGCAACTAACAAAAGAAGTATACACAAAATCTACAACCTCCCATTCAGTTAATTCCACTAAAACTACTCCTCCCTGAAAATAAGTTCTTCAATAGTTGTCATCTGTCCCCCTTCTGCCACCAATAAGTAGTAAATTCTCTTTCTTGATCCCCAGACATTCTGCAAATATCCAGGACCTGGTGGAGACGTCACTGTATGGAGCATGGGGTAAATACAGATACAGTAAGGAATAAGAATACTCTTAGTCTAAAGAGATCTAAAAGTAACGAAAATATTTTTAGATAAAAATACCTTGTTATTACCTTCATCTATACACAACCTGTGTAGCAGAAGGATGAATAACATTTTGCTTGTTGGTTTTATTAATGGACAACTTGTGGACAACATATGTAAAAATCCATGAGCTCAGTGAAATTATCTAAAGATTTACAATACCCATTAATCACTAGGAAAGATACAGAGAGAAAGAAACGTTAAGTTTCCATTTTACTGACAATGCAATAGAGATATAGCCAAGTCTGGTGGTTTGGCTGCAGCCACCTAGCAAAGCAAGTATGGAAATACCACTTAAAAGATCAGTGCTCACATTTTTAATTTCCTCCTCTCTCTTTTTTTTTTTTTTTTTTCTTTCTTTTTTTTCCCCTCTGGTTTTTGGTTTTTTTTAATTGTGCTAATCTCCCTAAGAAGTCACCCAACTTGGACATTCTGCTCAGCATCAAAAGGTGAGGCTCTCATGGAATAGAAATGTGATCAGCCACAGTAAAGACACACTTCTCACTGCGGCAGGTAGTATCTTATGAGAGTGCTGTGCATCAGTGTTGGAAACTGTCACCCTTTGTACTAAAACCTGGGTGACACAGTATGACCACTGTAAAGAAAAATCTGACATTTATGGTGAGGTGTTATTACAGTTGGGTGGTTCAATATCTTTTTTTTTCAGTTCTGATTTCTGAGTTTACCCCTGCGTAGGATTTCTCACCATCTCTCTCTACTGGAAAATACTGAGATCATTACATGTATATTTCCTCTGCCAGTATAAATAACACCATTTAAAAATTCATCTGCAAATGTGTTCTAATAAATTATATAAGGAATACTTATGATTCACTACAAATTCTTGGATCCTAAAGCCCTGTGAACAGTAATCTGATTTGGAAAAATCTGTGCATTTTTTTTTTTTTTTTATAATGTGAGAAAAATAACAAAGTTTGAATCATCTTTTGGGATACATATCTGCCACCTGAGGTTTGTCTTTCATTATGGAAATCAATAGGAGCTCTTTTGTCAATTGCATTATGTACTGGATCAGACCTGCAGAATATTATGCATCTATTTGCATTGATTACAGGTGCTGTTTTATTCCCACTCCTGGAACTGGCTGCAGTATTATCACTGCTTTTTAGAAAGGGCAATGTAGCATATCAGTTTGAAAGATTGTTGCCTTCTGGTCATACTCAGTTAGGAATAAACAGATGGAATTTCCACACTTCCCAGGTCCAGCCTTATACTGAAAAACTACCCCAAAGTACATTCCCCTTTCTTCAATGCCTTTATTCCCATCACACAATTGTCCCTCTCCATATCATTGACTTCTTTGCACCTTTAAGACTGCAGTTTCGTTTGTGCAGGGCTCAGGGTTTGTTTTCTCATACTAAGCAATCTCACAAAATGTCCTGAACCTGTGTTGGGTTTGTGTGGTGGGCTTTTGGTAGCAGGGGAGCAGCCGCAGGGGGGGCTCCCGTGAGAAACTGCTGGAAGCTTCCCCAGCTCCAAGTCAGACCAGACTCTGGCCAAGGCCGAGCCCATCAGTGATGGTGGTAACACCTGTGGGAGAACAGATTTAAGAGGGGAAGCTGCAGTGAGTGAGGGGAGTGGGATGTGAGAGGAACCCCTCTGCAGGTCCTGAGGTCAGTGAGGAAGGCGGGGAGGAGGGGATGCCCCCGCAGCCTGTGGGGAGACCAGACAGCAGGCTGTCCCCCCCAGCCCACGGAGGGGAGCGGTGCAGCAGATGCCCACCTGCAGCCCAGGGAGAGAGGAGCCCATGCTGGAGCAGGGGGATGGATGCCCCACAAGATGGCCGCCACTCCCTGGGGAAGCCCATGCTGGAGCAGTCTGTAACTGAAGGACTGCAGCCTGTGGAAAGGACCCAGGCCAGAGCAATTCATGAAGAACTGGAGCCCATGGGTAGGACTCGTATTGGAGAAGTCCATGGATGACTGTTTCCTGTGGGAGGGATCCCACAGTGGAGCAGGGGATGAGTGAGGAGTCCTCCCCCTAAGGAGGAAGGAGCGGCAGAGACAAGGTGTGAGGAACCGACCTCCATCCCCATTCCCCGTCCCCCTGAGCCGCTGCGGGGAGGAGGGAGAGAGAACCAGGAGTGGAGTTGAGCTGGGAAAGGGGGGATGGGGGAACGTGTTCTAAGGTTTGGGTTTACTTTTCATTATCCTTGTTTTGATTTGATTTGTAGTAAATTAAATTGGTTTTGTTTCTTTCTGAAGTTGAGCCTGTGTTTTGCCCATGACCATAAGTGGGGAGTGATCCTTCCCTGTCCTTGTCTCGACTCATGAGGTTTTCTTCATATTTTCTCCTCATCATTCCACCAGTGGGGAGGAGTGAGCAAATGGCTTCATGGTGCTTTGTTACTGGCTGGGCTTAAACCACAACAACCTACAATTTCTTTAGCTAGTCTGGGACAGATTCCTATTCTGATAAAAATTTATTAAATGTTATAACTATGGAACATAACCTTTGAGGTCTAAAACAAACAGCTCTCCAACTAAGACCTAGGAAGTTATGGTTGCTTGGGGACCAATGGAAGGTGGGAATAACTAGGACTAGGAAAATGCAGGTTAGTAATGAGAAAACTGGTCTGGGGAATGGATTCCACTTTTGTCACTGTCTGTGTGATGTGATGTCCTAACTCAAGCTGAGCTTCATTACGGCATACCTGATATAAACACCACTCACGCAAAGTTACAGGAGCTTTCAAAGAAAGCTGAAGAAATTTTGGTTGATTCAAGGCTGAAAGCTAAATCTCTCTAAGTTTCACCTTAAATGCTTGCTCATATCTTAATCCATAACTGATGAAATGATAAAGCAACTTGCCACAGACCTGAGGTTGCTGTTCAAAACCAAGAGGAATTTGGAACTTTCCTGTGTTGTTAGACAACAATGAAAAAATAATAATAAAACATTAATAATAATACATATATATTTTGAAGTTTTCATAGTTAAATGATTACAGAGTGATTTTACTAATAAGTGGTCATTAAAAACAAATTCACTGACGCTGACTCTTGACCTGCCTACAAGTCGTAGGATTTCCCATAGAAATTCCATTGGAAAACAAAAAGAAGGGTCTAAAGTTGTAAAATTCCCCTGGAGTAGCACAAGAGTCAAAAAACACCAGAACGTTTTCAGGGAAGAAGGGAAGGAAGAAGGACAAACCCTCTTTTTAAAATTTATTAAGGGCCCTGTAATCAGCATCTTTTTTGTGTGTTCCCCAATCTCCTCTTTATTATCTTTTATTGACATTTTGAAATATGACAGAGTAAGTCAGTGAAACCATAAATAAACCTCCCCCCTTGTCTCCCCCCCCCCCCATTCCAAATACAGTATATTAGATTCAAAGCCATCATTTCTGTTTTGCATAATTGACATCATTATCTGTCAGGTTGCTGGGCTCAGGTTTGCAAGTCATTATGAGATCATTAGAAAAAGGGTTGTAATAAGTTCAGAAGGCCAGTCGGCTCTATTCTAATCACTGGAGAAGAGAGTGCGGTTAGGGGCCTCAGGGAGAAAGTATTGAAGCAGCTAGAGGATTTTTAATGACCAAATCAAGTTAGGAAAATCACCACCTGTGCCTCAGTGAACAGGATAATTTCAGCTTGGAGTGAGGGTGAGTGTAAAATGGATTTGTAATCACTTTTTTTCCCTCACCATTCTTATTTGATTTTTTCTCTTTTTTTTTTTTCCTAATTTTTTTCTTTTATTTTTTCCTTAGGGATGGAGTTCATGACTGGGAATCTACAGAGCAGAGCAGCAGAAAATAGGGGCAAAAAAATCCAGAAAATGAAGTTATTGAAGGATAATAAAAATAACATCCTGTAGTAGCTGAGTGATGAGTTTCAGGTCAGAACAGAGACTTTGCAAATTCAAGGAAACATCAAACATTTAAAAATGAAGGGGAAAGAGTTCTGTAACCTAAAAATGAGAAGTGCAGTCTTTTTTTCAGTAGTCAGTGGGGAGAGAAAAACATTACCTGCAAATGATTCAGTCCATCATAATTTAAGTGTCTGAAATGTTTGGACAAGTAACTTGTCTGGGAGTGTCTGCCTTTCTCCATTCACTCTAGAGGGAATACAAATGAGTAACTGAGTTGTTAAAGCTAATTATTAGACAGTTAAATGCTCACTCTAAGGGTTAAATGACTCTTAGTCGTGATTAACTCTAGTAGACTCAGGCACGCTGATTCTGCCTTAGACTGGGCATTTGTACTTGAATTTGCAGTTCCCTAGTTCTTCCCCAAGAAATTGCTACTCCTGACCTTTATCTTGCCCATCCAGACATCTCCAAAAATCATATTGGTCTCTTCCATATTGCCATTTTCCATTCTTCAAAGATATCTATATAATATTTTTCAGAAAGGCTAGAGCTGACTTCATCTATACTCCTGAGCAGATGCTGTAGGAAACCCTAAGCACAAGTTAAGATATAACATCTTTCACCAGCACTCGGTAGCTTGGACTAAACATCATGTTATTTGTATTCATGATGCTTCTAGTTAATGTGGAGCACAAGCAGAGGAAATTTCCATCTGCTTTGGATGCAAATAGAATGATCTCATGTCTGCTCAGAGGGCAAGAGCCCATGTAGGTGTATCCTACGTCTGGCTTATCTGTTAGGTAATAAATTAATCAGAGCAAGAGCAATTTCCTTTTTGTATGTTTGTACAGCCCTCAGCACAGGAAATTATGGGTTCTACTGAGGTCTGAAAAGGCCACTCCATTACGAAAACTAAAATTTAGAATGAATGCATTGTCAACCATATCTTCATTAAATAAATAAATGGAGCACATTAAAGCCAAGGTGAAAAATATTCAACAGTTATTTTTCTAATGGAAAGATAATTTAATTGAAAAATAATCTGTTCACAATATTCTCGTATACACTATTTTATTAGATCCTATTACCAAGAACCCATTTACTCCGCATCCATTGGAAGATGTTATAGGGAAGGGAAAATTTAGACTAGATGAATGGATAATATGTGGGATGAATGAATCTTCTTGTGTTAATATATCTTAGATTAACTGAGGTAGGTAATTAAAATAATCTTTTTTAAAACCATATATAAGTAAGGAGACTGACAAAGAAAAAGATAGTGTCAGGTTTTGCTTTTTTTTTTTTCTTTCTTTCTCTGTGTCAGACTGTTCTTTCTCTGTCAAGGGAGGTTTCTTGCTTGAAGGCTTCTTTTCTCTCCTTTTTTTTTTTTTTTTTCTTCCTCTTTTTCCTCACAGAAACCTTTGACTTTATTATGAAACACTGCCATCCACAAGAGGGGCTATTTAAGGCAAGGAAACAGATGGTAGCTCCCTTCCTCTATTTATACTATCAGTTTTGTGGTTTATTTTGTTCAAATATAGGGGTTTAGGCCACCAAAGAGCATGTTATGCTGTGTGAAATTGCTATATAAGATTACCCAGTAAATGAATCAATAATGGCTCTACCAGGTCTCAGGGAAATCAGATTTTACTTCTCAACCAAATAAAAATATGAATCTGATCTCCCATTCCTTTTTTTCTAAAGTTGGAGGAATCAAACTGTCTGACTATTATTCATTCCCTTTGCAATCACTCCAAGAGATGCTGCATTGGGAAGCTTCACTTACCACATTCATCAAAAAAATGCAGCACTTTTTTGACCTTCCTAGTTTTGAGATGTGTTCTGTATAAGTTTTTGTTAAATGTTTTGTTATTTTAATGCATGTTAAAGGCAACTTATGCCCTTGAATAAGTTAGCACATCTGCCTGCAAGAGTCCCCAACTAGCCCTGGATGGTTGGCAGCACCTTCAGCACTAATGTCAGTCACCTCAGTGACTTGAACCATTAAGTGACTCCTCTGGTCTCCCTATTTAGTCATTAAAGAGAAACAGATACCTTTAGAAAATAATTTTTATTCACCTTAGATAGGATGACACAATCATCTGAAGGAATGTATTTCTGTCTGTTGACTATAACATCAGCTGACATTCTTTTTAGCCGTTATCTTCTTATCATCTGAATATTCATAAAGCATAGTGTGAACTATTTTTTTTTCCTTATCTGCCTTCCATGGTCTTATGTTATTATGTGAAGAATGACAGCTTGAACCCTTTGTATCTAAGAATACCAGTATTTCTAGGCACTGCATTTACACAGCATTGACCAAAGACAGTAGAAGAATTTTGACTGAACATGTGCCAGGCCACTATGCTGAAAGAGTAGCTCCTTTCACACCTGACATCAATAAGCAAATGATTCCATAATTATAAGATCAGCAGTCTGAAGCGTTTAGTTATGTCTGCAGCAAAAGATATGTAATACATGCTAAAATGACCACAGTACACCTTAATGGAGAAAGTGTGCCTCGCTATGCATGACAGTTATAGCCTCTAGCAGCACTCATGTGAAGAACAGTTTGACTCATAGACATGGAGAAGTGTTCCTGCAAAGCTGAGATTCCTATTTGAATTCCTTGTCTAATTTGTGAATCATCTTGGTTCTGAGGCTCATGTCAAGAATTCAATGTAAGAAAATTTCTGCACTCATGCAGACTATGTGCATGCTGAGACTTGTTCATCACCAGAAACTCTTTAAGGACTCTAGATGAGAACAATTAATCAAGTGAAAATTTATTTTAGTACGTGATTTGATTCAGTTACTGTCTTAGGCTCTAGGCTCAAGGTACACATAAAGCTGTTCCCCTTTTTACATACTACTGACTGTTTCTGAAGCCCCTTCTGAGTTGTGTGTGTGCCAATGTATCAAGGTTTAGTTGATAGCTCTGCTTGTACTGAGGTTTTTTACCTCAGTCCTTCATTAATCTGTATGGTAAATTCTGCTACCATTTTAGAAGATCAGTATGCTATTCTGCAAATTAGTCCACTGGACAAAATACATCACCCTTACTTAGACAGAGAAGTGCCTTGCTATGTAGTCCCACTGAATTTAATGACTGAGCTGAATAAGAAAATATTGATACAAGTCAAATGAGTAACAGAATGTGGCCAATAATTGGCATAGACAGAAACTAAGGATTTAAATTCTTCCTTTTGCTTCCTTTATTTTAAATGAGGTGTTTGTATAACTTAATTAAAAACTGAGAAAATCTTATATTTGCCTGGCAGAGATTTTTTTTTTCTTTTAATGAGGGCTATGGTTTCCAGTGATGAGTTTGGAAAAGCACCATATCCTGTCATTGATGAGTCCCCTTTCCTAGCCTTTGACCTGATCAAAGTCAATATAAATCTAGTAACTGCAGACTGAAGAGTTATTATTTTTCTTTAAGAATCCATTTTCTACAGAATTGGACAAACATTCACCTTTCTGTTGACAAGTGTGGGCTTGTTAGATGGCCTTTCCCTGTACACGAATACTATACTGCTAATTGGATATGCTTTAATATTTAGCTTTGCCAACAAGAGTATGAATATACCAAAGAAACCACAGAAAAGATATCAGGGCCAGTAAGTTAGCTTCTTCAGACATCTTCACCCTTTTTTTTCCCCCTGCTTTTATCATAATGAAAACATATGCCCATTTTTTATTATTTTTTACTCTTACAAACAAAACTGTGGGATTAAGTACTTCCTTTGGATATAAATCTCCTGCACGAGACCTGACGGGGGCTTAGTGGCATTTATTGATGAAAACTTTATGAAAGTTTTTTTTGCCTCAATTGGAGAAGCTCTTTTGGATCAATTCATGCCTAGTAAATCCATCCTGTATTGATTTCCTCCTGAGCACATGGCCCATTTTGCTTCCAAAAAGAAGTTCCAGTAACAGAATTGTAGAATACACTAAATGTTGGACTAAATATATGTATTTACTTCTTTTCATTATACTAGTTTGTTTCTTGTCTACTTACTAGGTATACAGACTTCAAGTTAACATGCAGGTATTTTGATCTGAGCATACTTACTACAGAGTTGCTTGGGATTATAAGAGACTCTGTGTTGACATAAACTGTACCAAGAACATCTTCCAGCTTTTCTTCTTTAGGGAAAAGTTTTGGACCCTATGCCCACCTGAGACCACCTGTGGCTCAGCACTGGTACGGGACTTCTAAATGTGACTCTTTCTCTTATGGCATTCTGCACAGAGCCCGGTAACATCACATTGGGAAAGAAACCGCATACAGGACCACAAGTGTAGAAGTGGAAAACAAGGTGTTTTGAGTTTCTGCAGTGGGGTTTTGGTAGTGGAGAAGGAGCTAGAGGGGTGGCTCCCGTGAGAAGCTGCTAGAAGCTTCCCCGGCTCCAAGTCAGACCCGACTCTGGCCAAGACCGAGCCCATCAGTGATGGTGGTAACACCTCTGGGAGAACAGATTTAAGAAGGGGAACCTGCAGTGACTGAAGGGATTGGGATGTGAAAGGAACATCTCTGCAGATACTGAGGTCAGTGAGGAAGGAGAGGAGGAGAAGGAGCCAGGGAGGAGAGGATGCCCCCGCAGCCCGTGGTGAGACCAGACGGCAGGCTGTCCCCCCCCAGCCCATGGAGGGGAGTGGGGGAGCAGAAGCCCACCTGCAGCCCAGGGAGAGAGGAGCCCACGCCGGAGCAGGGGGATGGATGTCCCACAAGATGGCCGCCGCTCCCTGGGGAAGGCTGCACTGGAGCAGGCTGGGACTGAAAGACTGCAGCCTATGGAAAGGACCCACACTGGAGAAGTTCATGAAGAACTGCAGCCCGTGGGAAGGACTCATGTTATAGAAGTTCGTGAAGGACTGTCTTCTGTGGGAGGGACCCGTCGGTGGAGCAGGGGAAGAAAGAGTGAGGAGTCCTCCCCCTGAGGAGGAAGGAGCAGCAGAGACAAGGTGTGATGAACTGACCCCAACCCTCATGTCCCATCCCCCTGTGCTGCCAGGGGGAGGAGGGAGAGAGAACCGGGAGTGGAGTTGAGGCAGGAAGGACAGAGGAGTGGAGGGAAGGTGTTCTAAGGTTTGGGTTTACAGTTCATTATCCTTGGTTTGATTTGATTTGTAGTAAATTAAATTGATCTTGTTTCTTCCCCAAGTTCAGCCTGTCTTTTGCCTGTGACCGTAACTGCTGAGTGATCCCTCCTTACCCTTGTCCCAACCCACGAGGTTTTCTTTATATTTTCTCCTCCTCCAGTGAGGGAGTGGCTTTGTGGTGCTTTGTTGCTGGCTGGACTTAAACCACGACACAAGGGCAGTCACTTGTTGGTTCACAGCAGGAAAAATTTTACTAAATTATGTTGGATAAATGGGCAGGTGAAAAGAGCGTTACCAGCTCTACAGTTTCTGCCAAAGGCTCTGACAAAGCTGCAAGCCAAATCTTCTACAGGAGTAGACTGAGATGATATTTATAAATCCTTCACTTAGTGGAAAGAGCTGTGGTCTACACCAAAAGCAAAGGAAAAACATGTGGCTGCAAAAGGATTAGATCTGAGCTCCCCAGGCTTCACCTAATTCATAGAATGGTTTGAGTTGGAAGGGACTTTAAAGATCACCTAGTTCCAAGCCCCCTGCCATGGGCAGGGACACCTTCCACTAGACCAGGTTGCTCCAAGCCCCATACAACCCGGCCTTGAACACTGCCAGGGAGGGGGAATCCACTTCTCTGGGAAACCTGTTCCAGTGCCTCACCACCCTCACAGTAAAAAACTTCTTCCTTACGTCTAGTCTAAATCTACCCTTTTTCAGTTTAAAGCCACTACCCCTTGTCCTAACACTACATGCCCTTGTAACAAGTCCCTCTCCAGCTTTCCTGTAGGCCCCCTCTAGGTACTGGAAGGAGGTTAGAAGCTCCCGGAGCCTTCTCTTCTCCAGGCTGAACAACCCCAACTGTCTCAGCCTGTCCTCACAGGAGAGGTGCTCCAGCCCTCTGATCATCTTGGGGGCCCTTCACTGGACTCGATCAAGCAGGACCATGTCTTCCTTATGTTGGGGGACCCAGAGCTGAATGCAGTCCTCCGGGTGGGGTCTCACGAGAGCAGAGTAGAGGAGGAGAATCACCTCCCTCAACTTGCTGGTCACGCTTGTCTTGATGCAGTCTAGGATACGGTTGGTTTTCCAGGCTGCAAGCATACATTGCCGGGACATGTTGAGCTTCTCGTCAACCAGCATCCCCAAGTCCTTATCCACAGGCCTGCTTTCAATCCACCCATCACCCAGCCTGTATTTGTGCTTGGAACTGCCCCAACCTATGTGCAGGACCTTGCACTTGGCCTTGTTGAACTTCATGAGGTTTGCAAGACTTGTTGAGATCCCCCTGGATGGCATCCCTTCCCTCCAGCGTGTTGACTGCACCACACAGCTTGGTGTTGTCGGCAAACTTGCTGAGGGTGCGCTCAATCCTACTGTCCTTGCTGCCGACGAAGATGTTAAACAGTACCAGTCCTAATACTGACCCCTGAGGAATGCCACTCATCACTGGTCTCCACTTGGACATTGAGCTGTTGACCACAACACTGAGTGTGATCATCCAGTCAATTCCTTATCCACCAAGTGGTCCATCCATCAAATCCATGTCTTGCCAATTTAGAGACAAGTATGTTTTGCAGGAAAGTGTCAAATGCTTTGCACAAGTCCAGGTAGATGACGCCCACTAGACTTCCCTTATCCACCAACACTATAACCCCATCGTAGAAGGCCACCAAATTAGTCAAGCATAATTTGCCCTTCGTGAAGCCATGTTGCTGTCACCAATCACCTCCTTTATTTTCCATGTGCCTTAGTACACTTCCCAGAAGCATTCACTCCACTATCTTGCTGGGCACAGAATTGAGACTGACTGGCCTGTAGTTCCTCGAGTCTTCCTTTTTTTCTCTTCCTAAAAATGGGGGTTATGTTTCCCCATTTTCAGTCAGTGGGAACTTGCCTAGACTGCCACGACTTCTCAAATATGATGGATAGTGGCGTAGCCACTAACAAAATTAGCGTTTGTTCTCCAACACTTGGCTTCTATTAGCAATGTACGGTTACAAGTGTGCTTCCTACAGAAAAAGGAAGAGAAAAAAGGGCTTGTTGACCGTAACTCACTATTCTATAATACTTAAGAACTGCCAAGCCTTACAATATTTTTCTTAACTCCAACGACTAGATATGCTATTCAAATACCTTAACAAGATACCTAATCCTTTCTTTGAGGTGTCTTGCACTTGAAATGACTAATAATGTTTTATGTGTTAGATTTATGCGTAAGTTGTTATTGTTGGGTTTTTTCCCTCCCACAGAGCACATCTTTCATTACACCTATTCTTTTGGAAAACTAAAAACAAATTTGAAGAAAAATCAGTCAATCAGCAGTGTTCAACACTATGGTTCTTATTTTTTTCTTTTACTGAAGCCTTGGGTGGGATTATATTTCTTCTGTGAGAGTTGAATCTTTCAAATATTTGGAAAACTGTAGCAACTGAATGCACATAACACAACACAGTACTCTGCCATCTGAAACTGCAAATAATAAATTTCATTTTTCTGTTTTTCTAGGGAAAACATTCAGGTGACCGATGGTAATTACTAGGAGATGAAGAGAAGACTTTATTATCCAAACAGGTCTGAGAGTGATATAAGTTTCCTAATGACTTTCCCATGGAAAGACATCTTAATAAATGGATGAAATGAACATTTGCTATGAAGATTCGAATTCTAATTTGAACTCTGATCACAGTCACCAAGGCCAAAGCTCCTCCTCCCTTCTGCATTGCTATACCATGAGGTCCAACATCTAGAAATGGTCAGAGTTGTTATCATTCAAGTTTTAGATGGAGTTGTGATTCTAGGAGTCATAAGAACTTCATTATACTAAGCATTGTAGAAATACATAATAGAGGGCAGTCCAGATGCACCTTTTGACTAGATGAAATGATCAAGGCATAGGAGGGGAAATAAGGACATAAAATTATTCAAGCATCAGTGACAGAACTGGAATTGCTTAAGGTCATAATAATTCATTGGATCTAGCACTTGTTATTGGGGAAAATAGAATTTCTGCTCCATCAGAACTCAAATGGTCTCTCAATTTGATCGTAGTGTCTCAAATGTCAAATCTCACCGTTTTCCCTACTTCTGGGAAAGGAAGCTGTACTGCCACAAGGATTATACACTAGCAGTGCTCAGTTTTCATATATTTTGAAAAGGAAAAGAAATACTTAGTGTGGAGGGGAAAAATGACTGTTTCTCTGACTTCTTACCTACCATCATCTGCAGGAAGTATTATTCACCTCCGCCATCCTTGCTTTTCAACTTCTTTCTTTGCATAAGTAACACAAATGGATGTAGATATGGATGCTTTAAAAACAGACATGTAGATCTATATGAAGTACAAAAAAAACTACTGTCCCTTATCATAGATTTTTATTGGGTCTGGAATTGCATCAGCAAAACTATTAACGACAAATTGAGGCTCCTGATAAAGGAGTACTGTAAGATTACACATTGCTTGGAAAAGTTTTGCTATGAAGCAGAAACTAAATAAAATTTAAGGTTCCGCAGCTGAGGATTTTAAATCACTGATCCTTAGTGTTCTACTACCTAAACAAAGAGAGAAGGAAGAGAAAAAAAAAGTGTTGACTTTGCATTACCAGCTAAACACTTAGCACACATGACTGGGCATGACCTTTCTGTTCAAACACATGCTCTCATCAACCAGGACAATAGAAGATGTCAGGCTGTAATGTTTGATATATATTCCACACGCTTGGTGAGCTGGATATGGCCCATTTTACTTTCCAATGAAGTAAGCGGTCCTGAACACACAATCATTTCTGGTAATTGCTTTTTTTTTTTCTTTTTTCTCCCCTCTGCATTGCAATGTTGGATGAAATATTTTGGTTTTATTTTCTTGTTTTTATGCCAAAGTTTATACAGCTTTCTAACAAAGGGACTTGCCTTTGTGCTTAACTTGAAGTTTCAATGACATTCAAATTGACGGTACTATGCAGATAGAATGGTCTTCATGACCAAATGTCATGAAATGAACACCCAGGGAGTTGATGACTTTTTAAGGGAATTTTCTGTTAGATATGAAACTAGCATATTTGTTTCTTATGGAGATGAATCAGTAACAGGTTGTACCATACAAAAAAAATTTTACATTCAAAATAGAAAATATAAAAAGGAGTAGACCAAACTGCTTTCCCATAGAGGCAATCTTGACAGTGATAAGAAGACTGTGTAACCAATTTTCTGTGCTGTCACTGGAATCAAAATCTCAGCTGGTAGTTATAAGGGTGATAAATTACCTATTTTTCAGCTTCCTCCCCATTAAATCTTAAGGCTTTGATGGTGCCTTTGATCGCACTGCTGACGGAAAAACTGGAGAGACATGGAGAAGGTGGGAGTCAATTTCTGGTATTGCACTAGGAGCTGTATCCTGATGCCATTTCTTGTATTGCTTCAGGACCCGAGTCACACAACCTTGCTTATTTCTATTATTTTTTTTTCCAGGAGGCCACTATTCTACCTCTCCAATTGCTACCTGAAGTATTCATCCTCATGCTCTCTGACAGCAAACATGGTGCAGTGGAAACAGGACTCCCTCCAGTACTTGTTCTTCCCCATCACCTTTTTTCTACATTTCATCAGGGGTACTCCTGGTCTCCACAGCCAAGCCAGAGTCAAATCTGAGCACAAATTAACAAAGAAGTAACCAATACCATCCTCACCAAATTCAAATAAAGACTGTGAAGGTATACATCAATGAAGTGGGTTTATTTGCAACAGCTTTGCTACTTTACAGGGCTTCTTTTGATCTTCAGCAAATCTTAAATAACACATCTTTGTGTTACAATGAGAAAAGCTCTATTTTCTTTCTCTGATTGTTTCCTTTTTTATCGTTATTCTATACAAAAACTTCAAGGTTAAGTTCATGTAATAATTAAAATCGTATTTTGTACATATTATATACTTATAATCCATTTCAGGGTACCAAAACGTAAGAGTCATTTCACCAACCTCCACCTAATATCTCTCACTAATGCTACATAAAAATCCTGTAGGCAATGGAACCTGAAGAATAATTTGCATTGCCAGAATGTATTAGCAAAACTTGGATTCTGGCCATAATGTTGAAGTCCTGGCTGTATTTTTTGCTGGGAGTGCAAAGTTCTATAGTGACAACAACAGACTTGGAACTTGGTTTGGCTTTGCATTTCATGCAAAATGTGGCATTTCAGCAGATAATGTCTCCAGTCTGACAGAGCAGGATTTCTAGCCAAATTCTGACACAGTGTGAACCAGGAGTATTGTGAACTATTTACCTGAAGGAAAACGAACGTCTTCAAAATGCAATCCTCTAACAATTTGATTGAGCAAGAAATGCTTCTAAAGAGGTGATTATCAGACACTTCCTAAAGGCACAGGTTTTTGATTTTCATCACTTCATGATTGATTCATAGTAGGGGCTCAAACCGGTGTCTGCGGGAGACAAAAATATTTCTGGCACTGCAGTGATCTGCAATAGATTGTCATCCAGTTTTTACTTTCTGTGTACTGCATCAGGGCACAAAGACCAAACCCCAAAGCTGAGTTCAAGCATAAAGAGAATGACAAGTCTGACCAAAGCAGAAGACATGCTCCCTTGGAGAAGTCAATACCTAGCATAGGTCGCAATGTCTCATTTATTGTTGCTTCTTTGTCTGAATGACTGAGAACTACATTTCTGTGATGCGCAAATTGAATTACTGTGAAAGAAATATAGTTGAAGTCAACCAGAAAGCCAAGCAAAAGTTTGGTGTAAAACTGGAGGAATTCTACTTAACACATCAGGGATCGACACAATGAATAGAACAGTGGAAGTGAATCCAGAAAGCAAGACAGACATAATTGTCAGGTATGAAAAGCAGTTAGGCTGACAGAGGACAAACTTGTTCTTAGCATGTGTGAGAGACTGAAAGAGTTAATGTCTCAAACATTGTGGTGGGACAAGTTCTGCATAACAATGAACCACAGTGAGAAGAAGCCCATCAGCACAGATCAGCACAGGACATCAGCAACAGGGTGGGGAGGGCATGGAGGAGGGTGCGCAGCTCTATGGTTTGCTATGCTGAGCAGGGCAGCTCACCCTGTATGGCCAAAGATCAAGACCCAAACAGGCCAACGGGCTATTCCGTACCATGGGACATCACATCTAGTTTAGGAACTAGGAAGTGGGGGCGGGGAATCGCCGCTCAGGGACTAGCTGGGTGTTGGTTGGTGGTGAGCAATTGCCCTGCACATCATTTGTACATTCCAATCCTTTTATTATGACTCTTGTAATTTATTAGTGTTATCATTATCATTATTAGTTTCTTCTTTTCTGTTCTATTAAACCGTTCTTATTTCAACCCACAAGTTTTACTTCTTTCCCCGATTTTCTCCCCCATCCCACTGGGTGGGGAAGGAGGGAGTGAGCGGCTGCGTGGTGCTTAGTTGCTGGCTGGGGTTAAACCACGATAGGAGGTTACTCCCCAAACAACCTCCCTCCAAGCCCAACAACCCATTTCCCAGAGGTTCTGAAAGCACAAACCACGCATGACACCTAATTATCTTAATGAGTTCAAGTGCCCACCTGAAGGAGGGCAAGGATGGTAAAAGGACAGAAACAGGAGCCCCACACATGTGCACTCACTGGAACTGGACCTCTCAGCTGGCTGGACCAACGCTGGAAGGACCAACGAAATATTTCTCTTTTCTTCTTTCTCTCTTTCTCCTGCTCTGTCTCTCTCCTTTTTCATAATCCCTACACCTCATCCCTTTAAGACACAAAACTGTTGACCAAGTCTGGGACTAGGAGTGGATCCAGCTACTCCTGGGCCCTTCTCTGAGGAGGAGTCTAGAAGGCAAGGGGGTCTGCTCTGAACCTCCTGACCCAACGGGAGGGAACTCCTCTTTCCCTGAAATGATATATACAGTTACTAGGGGTTACACAGTTTACTGAGGTAGTTCCATACCAATTCCTGTTGTGAAAGCCCCCGCCACTTACTGTTAAACCTTCCAAGCTCAGTTTGCTTCTGCCATGAATAAAATTTTCAACTGATCTTTTGGTGTCGTTTCACCTTAATTTAGCCCAAAGGAATTCGGAACTCACCACAACCCCTCCCTGGTCTGTCCAGCACAGGTTGTGACAGCATGATCACCCAGAAGTATATTCCACTCAGGTTTTTATGTAGCCTGTATTTCTTTAGAAAATGTGAGAGGTAGATATCACACAATCTGCCTAAGAAAGGCTGTTATCCTCATTTTACACAGGGAACTCAAGGCAAGAGTTCCTGATACCTCAAAGTCTACCTAAACTGGGACTTCAGAAGACTTTAGATACAGATCCACATTATGATATTCTGTATTACTCTGTTCTCTAGGTGCTTCCCCAGATCAACCTGGTGATACCTTATGTGTGTTCCTCAACAAATTCTCTGGCTAGATGATGAAGCAACTTTTCTCCTTGGGACCTTTTCTCCTTTGGAACTCAGGAGCATCCTTGCTCCTGAGTTTCAAAATTAATCTGAGTAGATATTTCCACTGCTATTTCCTCTGGTCAACTTTTAAATTGAATAACTATCCAATCAGCCATCTATTTTCAGGACATGATTTGTCTGAATCCCAAGCAGTCAGAAACCCCCATTATGGAAACACAATTTGGATACCTAAGCTCTGCAAAACTAAGTATACTCCTCTCTCTCATCTTTTTTCTGCACCAGTCTAGATGTATCCTCTGTCAGAAATGCCTTTCTGGATCCTTTTTTCATTGGTTATTTGGAGAAACCTTACCACCTCCTTTACACTGCTTTATCTGTTTTGGCCAAGTACCTACCTACATTTCCTGTTGGGCTGGTCAGTAACTAGTGCACATAGTCAAAAAGAAAAACTATAGTGAAGCGAGAAATAGAATCCATGTATCTCAAACTACAATTTATGATCTTAACACCTACACCACACTTTGCCTCTGGGAAAAAAAACCAAAACAAAACAAAACTGAAAACACTGTACTGTGAGGGTTTTAGCACCTTCCTTCTAGATTCAAAGAGGGGATTATTCTACCATCGATTTTCAAGGACGGATATATTCTAAGAGTGAAAAATAAGGCTCATTCCTGCAGCATAAACTTCATTGTGATTTTAAAGAAACTACTCACATTTCTTGTATTAAGTACACATTTAAATGTCTGTGTGACTGAGGCTTAAGAAATGAGACTGTACTATTTTCATATTCCTGCTCCTCATTGTCCCAAATCATCCTACTCCTTCATCCCTTCCTGCTATTGTTTTAATTCACTTGTGTTCTTAGTTGTCAGGAGTGAAAGCTTTTTGAGATACAGTTTATTTTTCATTTGATTCATTTTTCTGTAAAGCTTAATACAATAATCAGTTAGTAGAATTTTGCACATTATATTAAAACACATAAAAATTATAACAAAAACACAACCATTCACCTCTGGAGAGGGAATTGGATGAGACCACATCAATAAATCTCTAAAGCAATACTGGTATTAGTAAATTAAACATTTCCAGGATGATTCTATGATACTGAGACCATCTGTCACAGAATCTTATGTTCCCACATGATTAAACTCTAAAATTGCATAGCTAAATACAAACATGTTTAGGAATGTTTTCAGATCCATGAAAGCTACTAAACTGTACCCAAAATCTTACTCAGACAGTGCCAGTTGTCCAAAGCTAAAACTGTATCATGGGCCATTCTGACAATTCAATGATTGAACAGGAACATTTCTTGATACTGTTCAACTTACTATTCTTGACATAGCCTAGAGATCCAAAAAGTAACCAAAAAAAGGTGTGATAAGAAGCCATTTAAAAGTAAGAAACAATGATCAGTGTCTGACACACGGGAAATCTAAGCTGAGGTCCACAAACTCCCAGCTTTATAACTCAAATTGGCAGAACAGTTCAGTGTTCCTGTGCTCAGGACAGCATTAACCTGAATGGTTCGCTGTTCTTTTCTTGCTGTTGTTTTTCCTCTGTTTGAGAATGACACTTCAGACTACCTTGTGTAAATACTGAAAAGAGAACAGTTCCCCAGGACATGACAGCAAGAAATTCAGTATTTGAAGAAAAAGATTTTCTGAAGGACCACACTTTTGCCCTGTGAAGTGAATCACATTCTAAACAACAGAAGCAGCAATAAAACTACAAGAAAATGCATCTATTTTTGAAAAATTATGGTTATGGGCACCACATATCTCAGAACAATGATGCAGTGATATTCTGTCTCCAAAGACAAGCTGAGATCATAAGTAGCTCAGCTTTGTTACTAATAAGACTGAGATTTTAACTGAGGTTTAGTGACATGGAACTTACACTGACACTTTTAGAAAAAGAGTGAACTTTCTGTTATTGGTGAGGTCCTATTCTCAACTGCTGGCACTCGAGGGCCAGCAGCCCAAACCATTTGGTTGGGCTACACTGGGAAGACCTGAGAGCACTCTGAGACAAGAAACTCATGTTATTAATTTAGACTCGGTGATTAAAATGTTAATGAAACATCAGCCACAGTACAGATCCAGGACAAAAGGAGAAAAGATAACAAAGCAAACCCACTGATTGAGAAATATTGTCAGTAGGCTCAAGTGAGGCTCAGCTATATAGATATCTGTGGGGCCTCTTGCTCTACAGGAAAAGATATATACATACCTTTTAAAGAAGGATAGATTAAAGAAATGTTGATGGCTAAGCTATGGCATTTTTCCCATTCCATTTTCCTTCCTTCTCTGTACTCTAAGCCCAGACATGCCTCCAGGCACTGTGTGTTTAAGCACACATGACTTAAGGCACCCAGAATATGTTTGTCATAAATGTTAATCATTTTAGAGTCCTACCTGGAAAATCAGGAGAGCAATGCTTATATACCTTTGAAAAAATCTTTGGTAATACTGGTGGGAAGATTTCTTATCTTGGAAAAGTAAGTAACTATTTTCATCTTTATTTCCCCAGAAGCATTACCTTAGCACTTGGGGACTTGACCCTACTTACATGCAGCACTGCACTGTTTTCTGCCAGGTCTTCTATAACCGTTATGTACATGTCAGTATGTTTTGCATTTGAATACAGACTATCTGGAAATGTTTATATAAAAGTAAAGGACAAGGTTATTTTGAACCTGTTTGAGCAGAGGGGTTAGACAAGACGAGCTCCAGAGGTCCTTTCCAACCTCAACTATTCTCTGTTATTTTGCTCCAAACACAAAAATGCCCCTTTACTTAAGAATGTGCTTCTGTAAGTCTTTGTTTTCTGGCGCCACTCTCACTTCAGTCTCTTTATCCTGGGGAGGGGTGTGCTGTGGAGTGAAGTTTCTAAGTCTGGCAGATTCACAGCCTCACAGAGAAGGAAAGCAAGGGAAGATAGAAAGACAAAGCCCTTGACAGCAGGACAAAATGGTGGAAGTTCAGTATCGACAAATCCAACTTTAATGCAGTTCATCACACCATCAAAACAAATCCCTGGCAAACATGGACAAAACTTCTGAACACAGAAGGACCCTTTGGTGGCATGGGACTGTAATGAAGCATCTGCTGTGCTGAATGCACATAGATACAGCAGGGGCTGAAGAAGAAGTGTTTAAGGAGACAATAAAAACTACCTAGCAACCAGCACACTGCTGAAAATTAACTACTGCCTCACAGACCACAAAATGAACACCCTAGGTTTCCTGAGACACTGTACAAGACACCTAAGATTACTGATGTTCTTCTATTCAGCAGTGATATTTTTGGGACATATTGTGCATATTATTTGCTTTATCAGAATAGATGCCAATTAACACATTTCTTAATATGCTACAGGACCTTATAGTGCCTTTACTACGAACTGCAGGGGCCTATTACACTAACGCTAAAGACATTAATGAAGTCTACAGTGGCATAAAGGTGTCTGCAGAACAAAATAAAGTGTAATACAGGGATCCCTCAACTACTTCTGGGCAGATTGGTATATTCTTAAAGCATGATGCCTTACCACCCACTGATTGTAATGAGGGTCCTCAGGGCAAGAGGGAAGACTTGAAGCATGAGACTTATCACGTGGCTTCTGTCGCCACAAATTCAACCCAATGAGTTGTCTGTTCCTAATTTAACTTGCCTCCTTTTGTATTGACAAAGCCACTTGTCATGTTAGCTTTCCATTTACACAGATGAAAATAAAGACAAATGCATTTGTGAGAGCTGGAAAGTTTTCAAATAGGGACCGGCACTTAGGTCTGTGTTTGTACAGCACCTAATATAATGAACAATGGACCCATGCCTGGAAATCCTAAATTTTGTCACGTGAGAAAAAATAAATTACAGTTATTCTGTGCTTTGTTTTAGAATTACTATCTAATTTGCTCATAACATCAGTCATGTAGTCTATTCCACAGTAGAGAGGTATAAACAAAGATAAAGTAAAATAACAACAGCGGCCAATTTAGGGCTATTTCCACCCATGAACTGATGTTCCCAATGTGGTTTTCATACTTATTTATTCTAGGGTGGGAAGCAAAAAGTAAAATAAATTATACCTCTTCTGTTTCCATACATTGAGGTCTTTATTTATCAGCACTAAGCTAGTGATTTAGTCAACCCAGAGGGGTGCCAAGAAACTTGAACAGCAAGAACAGAAAGCAGCCCAGAATAAGTGAAATAATAGCTACCAAACGGAAGCCTCTTAATGGGAGCTGGAAAGAAGGTCTCAGACTTGCTGGAAAGTTGTCAGAGAAAACAGATACGTAATGTTTTTGACCAATACTCACTATTTTGACTTATGTTGATAATATTGTAGAGAAAACTTTTAAAAACCTGGAAATTCTTTCAAATACAGTGATTCTCATAATCCCAAATGACAACTGACACTTCTGGGCCACCATATTGCAGACAGGTCATGTAAAAGTGGTCTTTCGTGCACCACAACACAGAAAAGATCTCATTACCTCATGCACCCAAAATATTAGAGTAAAAAGAAAACCCTGAAGATGCTTGTGTAACACAGAAGAATTATCTCATTTCACAAAGACAGTCCAGATTTCACTGTTTTTTCCAGTTTACCAAAGATATTTAACATGTGGCAGTCACCACAGTGTCTGAGAGCATCGTGATCTTCTAATATTTACCTTAATCACAAGAACGGAAGATGCAAAAATGTAATTTTTCCTGTTTTATTGGTGGTTCTTCTTTCTTTTAATATTCCAAATGGGTCTCGATTTCACCACTGTTGAAGAATATTTGATAATCAAACATTGACTTTTTTTCTTTTCTCTTTTTTTTTTTTTTTTCGATTGGTTATTGTTGTTTTCCACAGAAAAGCAGATATTTCACTACAATTATTGATGGGAAGATATCTGAAATCCAGGGAGAAATCTCTGCACACTGTAGCTACATCTACACCAATAAACTATGTGTACCCTGAAGCATTCCCAGACACTGAGATAAGCTGGCGAGGAGACCTGCATCTATGCTAATGAACTGTCAGTCACCAGAAGAGCTCAACGGCTTGGAAACTGCCTACTGGGATCCCTTGAAAGGTCTAATTGCTAAACCTTATCCAGGAACCCTTTGGGACAGTGCAGATGCATTGGGTCAAAATCACACCATAAAAAACTTCTGAAATATTACTAGTAGAGATATGTGACTCAGCATGGCCTGAGAGAAATCTGAATAAAAATACCTGATGTTTTGAGAGTAATCCAATTTCACTTTCTCTCTTTCCGTCACACACACACAGAAAGCAGAGGTGGGTCTGAAAGGTTTCATATGCTTCCCAATGAGCAGAAGATAAGGACCAAGACTGCAACGTGCAGTAAGAAGGGACACCAAGTTGCCAGTATAGTAGGTACCAACTTACTACGACAGCAGAGCACAGCTCATCGCGGTATGTCAGTACCAGTTGCACGCAGACCCTCTTGTTAGGGCAGTAGTGTGAGCATAGCACCACACAACCACGGGAGTAATTCTGGATGTGGACTTGTTCACATACAACCACCTTGAGGTTCCTTGGGCTACAGAGATCATCTGTAGTGACTGAGAGACTTCTCATGAGAAAACAAAACAAAACTGAACCATGTAATACTTCTTTACCCCACCCCACCAACTTTGGCAGTTGAGCTTTAAGAAGTTGCTTTCCCCCCAAAAAAAAATTCTTTTGGCATATTCCCTGCCCTACCCATTTATACAGTGGGTGAGTTTTAACCTCTACTCTGTTCCTCTTGATATCCAGTGTCCTGTTTCACTATAAAGAAACAATCAGCCAATATTTTTTTTTTATTCTATTAAGGTATCCCTGTGGAAATAAAATCCAGTAGCAGTCAGACATCTTGTTTGCTTGTAATGCTTAAACTGTTAGAACATCAGACCGTGCTTAGGACAAAGCCTGAAGCAAAGCAAGGAAAAAGTTTGAGGCTTACCTGTACTCTTATTATGGTCCCAACGTGCTCATTCCTTCAGTGCAGACAGGCATCAGCGTATTTGTAATGTTTGATGAATGTGTGTCATTATATACCACATAATTGCTTGCAACAGTATCGAGTGGTCAACATGAGCCAGATCAAAAAAAATGGCTTTTTTTTCTTACATTCCAGGTGGCAAACCTGTATTGGAGAAACAAGCTGTTTATTTTGCAACATCCCAGGGACAGTCTGTATTCTGAACTGCCACCATCTTCATTTGTGACATCTTCATTATGCCAAATTTTCAGACTTGGAAGACTAAACCTTAAGTTTCTAAATATGAATATAAATTTCTTACTTGAGAAATGTAAGCTTTAAAACATTAATAAAATACACCTACAGACAAGTAAATCTTTCTTATTGTTAAAAATGGGCAGAAATTCAAAGAAAGAACTAGGGTAAAAGACAGATACATCAACTCACAATTCTAAACCAATTTTCCAGGTAGGTAGCTGTATAGATAATGTTCTCAACAGAAATGCACACTATCATTGTATTGTGAATGGAATTGAATTAGATAATTACTTTAATTTATTTATGATAGTAGCCATTTTTTAAATAACTTAAAAAAAAGAATCTATTTTTTACCAATCACATAATAGAAATAGGAATAGAAATTACTCTCCCAACTTCTAAATCATGTTCTTAATGGGACCAACGAAAAGTCATTCAGGAATACTGGAAAAACCCTTGTGGATTGTTTTTGTTTTTTTTGTTGATTTTTTGTTGTTGTTGCTTGTTTAATAACAAGATCTAGGATCAGATGTAAAAGTTTTTGAAAAAAATACTTCTAATTGGAAATATTTTTTGAGAAAATAGAGATAATTTGAAACTTTTTAAAAATTATAATACCTATTTGATTTGGAATTGAATTAAAGGTACATCATGTTTACTGTAGTGAGTGTCTTATACTCTTCTTTTTTTTTTTTTTTTCTGATATGAATTTCTCTCTTACAATGCACCAATGCTTCTGCTCAGGGTGAAGGGAGATGCTGTATCATGCATGTTTCAACCTCTGACAGGATCATGGGAAAGGTGTCTTTGTAGGGAGCCAGACCAGTGTAAGTATGAGATAACTGAAGTAAAACTGCTGTAAGCGTCTATGGCACCAGCTTCTATATGTGGGATTTGTCCTAGAAAATTAAAATGTTCCGTATGAAGCAATTTTCATTAAAGGTCTGTTTGATGTTGTGTCAGACAAGTTTTGTTGGAGACTTTTTGATCTGCTTTAAGGAAAGAACTTCTATTATTGAAAACTCAGATTTGACATTTCACAGGTTAATCCCCCAAACTGATTTTGCATTATTTTGCTTGATCTGATATTGGAATTTATTTACCTTTTGCTAACACTCCCATAAATATTTTTCTTCTTAGCCTGACTCTCTTCCTCAATACCTGTCTTCCAGCACACACAGCACAAACCTACGGATCAAAGTAAAAATTTCTGTTGTATACAATATGATTCCTATCTTCTTTTACGGCTGTTGCTGTCAACAGCAGCATTTTTCTTCAAAATGATAAGAGAGAATATAAAATATAAACAAATTGGCTTAATCTACAGCTGTTTACCAATGCATTTAATTGAGAATTTGTTATTAATTATGGAAAAAACTCACAAAACCCCCACTACAACTCAAATACGTTAGTCCATATGAAATAAATAAGCCTTTTTAGTTCCACTGAAAGAGATGACATTAGCATGTGGTGTTTATAAAATGATCTAAAAACATAATACTGATGCAAAAAGGGTAATTTTCTTGAAATCTTGGACTCATGCTAAAAGCTGCCTGTGCCTTCATCTGAGGAAAGCCCATATATTTTCTTTCAAGCTAGTGCTTGGCTGCATCAGATTTGCTAAAGAACCAAGGGCTGTTCACCTCTAGAAGGAGGAGGCTGAAACAGATGGTTGAGAAGTATCCAAGAGGACTCAAAGGCTCTTCCAGATGCCCAGTAATTAGTTGTCTTATCGAAAGCCAGGAGGCTCAGATCTCACATGCAAGCTGTAGCCCTTCTTTGCCTGTTCTTTAGTTTGCATAACCTGAAATTAGACAGCTTTCTAGGTAAAAATCTTTACAAATTCACATTTTAGAATCTTTCAGTCAAAAGCATAACCAGGGAAGAAACGAGCATGCAACAGTGATGTACTTGTAATTTAGAGTGTATGTGAATGAGGAAATGTAGAAGAACTGGCCAGGATTATGAGCAGAGCATTTTTGACTGTTTAGAAACACCAAGGAAGTAAAAACCTATAAGCCCCAACATACTAATTTTAGAGTACAGAAAGCCGGGAGTTATGATTGGTTTGATCATTGCTAGAAACGCTCAGTTGAAAGGAAGGAAATTTTTAGCAAATTTAAGGCATGAAGGCAAGAAGAGAGAAGGTTGAGATAACTGTCTGGAGAACAGAGAATCAAAGAGGATGGGAGAGGCAGTTCTTAGAGCCGAGGAAAGCTTATGGTCATTGAGAAAGAGGAAACAAGAATAAAGAATGTGTTTCTGTTGAACAAATCAAGATTTTTAGGGTGGAATGATCAGAATTCAATGAAAGCCATATCTGAAGAACAGCAGGTTGTTCTCAAGAGATGATCCAATGTTGCAGGTCAGATAAACCAATACAGAAATAGGTGAGTAAAGCTGCAGCCTTTGAGTCCTGTTAGCTGACTGTAAACATGAAGAAACACCATCTGAACACATGTATTTTTGTCTACACAAAGAAGTCCTATGTACCAGATCCAGGGATCATTCAGCAACTACTTACTTACATATTACTTGTCACTAGGCACTTGGCTGACAAAAGATCCATTTCTTTGATGCATTTGTATGTCATCATTTAATATAATAGACCAAAGTTCATGTTTACTGGGGATAAATGTATAATGCTGAAATGGAACATAAGCATCTATTACTTACATACCATTTTAAAAAGGGTATCAATTTTCTGCAAAGACAGGCAAACTCCTTTTTTTCACTGTGGACTGTAGGTAGTGCTTACACATGCTACTGTAAAGCCTTCATGCTTTAAAAAAATCTGTTTAATTAATAGTAGAACAAAGCCTGAAGGTAGCATACACCCTTATAAGTGGTTAAAAATCAATAAAGGATACAGGATTTCTCCAGAAACACTGATCATTCTTGTAGTATTTAAAGAGTTACAAGGAACTTCTTGCTTGGTGGAGGAACAAGTGAAATAAACGACTTTGAATGTAGTTTACTAATGGGGTAGAATGTGGCAGCAGCAGTGTTTTTTCATTTCAGTTCTAATATATTACAATAATACAGTGAATTTTTTTGTATAACTTGATTCAGAATTATTAAACTTAATTTATACATAAAACTTGATTGTTTTCCTTTTTTCCTGCTTTTTATAACAAGAAAGGAATTGTGTATTTCCCATGAAATGAAAAATGCAGTTCTTGCCCTCCTCTATTTTTAACACCATTTCTTTGAAGAACTTGTGCAGGGAAATCTGTTAATTGAAAATACTGACAGGATCCCCAGAAGGCAAAAATGCAACTGAAAATTAGTCTAAAGTTTTACTGAAATATCACAAGTTCTTGAAACTAATTAACTTCTCTTTGTTCAATGCATGCTAATGGAATGAAACTGTTCCATTCACCACTTCAACATAGCTGAATAGTTTTCTAATAGATTTTTTTCTCAGTAACTGTTATCTTATGAATATCTTGCCAGCCTCACTCTGCCTGAATAAAGCTACAGATCAGTGGCAATAGTTAAGGATTTATTAATTGTAAGAAAAAAAAAAAAAGTAAAAAATTCCCATCAAGATGTACATATTCCTTTGTCTACATTCCTTCTTGACTTCCTTTTTTTTTTTTTTTTTTTTTTTTCTTTTTTTTTCCTTTGCTTTTTTTTTTTTTCTCCTTTTTTTTTTTTTTTTTTTTTTCCTCTGGGCAGGGGGCAGGTGTTTGTGTTTTTGAAGGACTGAAGGTCCTTCCTAGCAAACAGCTCAGTTTGAAAAGCAGCTTGCTTAGTAGGTGCTGACGGCATGAGTCCCGTTGTACTCCACACACAGAGTAGCTTACTGCTGCACAAAAACTGAACTGTAAGCCTCCTTGCTGTGCATAGTGCTGATCTCAGGCCTAGAGTATAAATTAGCATCTGTCACATAGTCAAAATACCCCAAGTTAAACCAAGTGTCAGATCAATTGCTAATTTCTAAGCCAACATAAGGAGGTTTTTACATTTAGTCCTTGATCTCAGCAAGCGTGGTACGATTTTAGGATTTTTTTAGGTGTGGGGATTTGGGTTTTTTTTGTTGTTGTTTTTTTTTTTTTTTGTAATCTCATCATTTCTTTCTGTCCGTGCTGCTGGCTGTGGAGTAACTCAAGCATAGCTGGGGTCTTAGCTATGAGCTGGTCCCAAACACCCTGCAGACTTGCTGCATATGGTCCCAAACACCCCACAACTCAGGTCAGACTCAGCCAAACCCCCTAAACAAAGCCTGAGCCACGTGCAGTTCTGCAGTTTACCTGGACTGACCCTCTCCAGAAAGCTCCCAAATGTGGCTGGTAGCAGTGATTTTCGGCACAAGTTTGAGCTTTCCTGCTGTAAATAAAGGGTCAGTCTTGGTTCTGGGAGCAGAAAGACTCATGTTTACCTGACAGAGCAGAGTGCAGAATAAAAGTCAGTGGACATGTCAAATATTTTGAGCCACACTGCTTCATTCCATAATGAGAATTTGGAGGATTATTTTGTTTCTGGTTCCAGTAGAGCCCTAGGCCATTTAATCTTATCCCTCATTGTCTGCAAAGGATTGTGTTACTGATACACAGAATAAAAATCCATCAGTTTATCCCAGGGTTCCAGTGAACTTAAACCATTTATGAAAGATATTGTATTTGCAGCTGAAATCAAATAATTGATCTCTGTGTAGGTTACATCTGCTTCACTTTTCATGAAGTTCATCCCACAATAAAACGAGTTCATTAACCAAATGAGGATTATTGAAATATTCCTTTAAATATTAAATAAATAATGTGCATTTCATAAGTATAATGCTTTTGTCCTTCCAGAGCAGTGTTACTTGTTATATATTCATTATGCTGCAGTCTAGTTTCCTGGCAAAAATATTTCATTAGCTAGACTTCACTGAGCTTCAACCTTTCTTCCCATCAAGTATGAGCTCACAGTACAAATACGACCATTTTCAGCTCAGGGAAAAAAACAACAACCAAAAAGCAAAAACAACAAAAAAAACCCCAAACAAGAAAAACAACCCCAGAACCAACCAAACAAAAAAACCCCAAACCCTTGAACAACCCTTTTTTTTTTGCAAGTGCTTCCCACTGAAGACCGTTTAGAAATAGTTGTTGATGAATAATAATCCTTAAAATACACTGAGACGACTGGGATGAGGTCTACATCTCTGATGTAATTTGAGTGCTGGCCTAGGCTCAGCCTGTCTGCAGAAGAGCAGGGTACCTTCTGATGATAATTTGGACCTGGAATGGACCAAACCTAAGCGAGCTCCTTGTTTTAGCAGTATTAAGTATAGGAGCAGCCACAGCTTATGTGCCAAGCAGCTTTCAGGCTAGCTCAGACAAGTCTCGATCCGACAAAGGACAGGAAGATGCAAAGATGGAAGTGACTCATCTGAGGTTATATGGCAAAGATAAAAAGTAAAGGTCTTTTCAATCCCCTTTCTCAGGTCACCAAGCCCCGCTGCCCTTCTCGTTGGAAATGTATTCTGGTCTTTGGATTTGATAATGTCCTTTCAGAGCACGGGATGATGTCAGCTGATTAATGTTGCAGACAGGAGATTGCAAGATCACCCAAGGTTAATATGATAAACAATTACAGAACTTAGGATGCAGCAGAAATCATATTGTCTGACAACTCTCTAATTGTAACGGCGGTGTAACTCTGAAACAACCCCCTCCCCAAATGCACATAGTCTGCCTCAGCATCAATAATAATTCACATCTTAGTGCTGTCAAAGATAAATATTGCTGATCTCAAGGCCACTGAAATCATCCTGAACCAATAGTTACAGCCGTCAGCGAGAGAGACAGAGCGATAGAGGAGACAACACCCAGAGAGCAGTTCTTAGCTAGCATTTGCCAAAGCCCTCTGTGACTTTTAGTTAAGGCAGTCATGAAAGAAAATACTGACCATAATGCCTACAACTGAGTTCCTAACTCTGCATATTAGGCACCCTAACAAGAGTTTTGTGTGTTAGAGGCACTAGGGGCTCACAGATCTCAATGAAGTTAATATGACTGAAAGTCTGTCCAGTCAAAAATACGGATGCGAGCATTTCAGCAAGTCAAGCTGCTCCCTCCTCTTGAACCAGACTTTGAAGGAGGCAAGAAGGGCCCAAAAGACTGCCAGTACACATATTAAAAGAAGACTGGAGAATGGGAACAGTCAGAAGAGGGCCCTAGGGAGTGCAACACGGAGTGTATTGACACAGGGATAAAGGAACTGAAGGGACTTTACAGTAAACTGTGCAAAGATGCTCACAGAAAACAGCTATAGATTGGGGCAGTGGTACAGGAATGAAGACCATCAACATCTCTTTTCTCCATCCACTTTAGATCTATCAAGTCAGTGACATTATTGTCCAGTTTTAGTGATGTGTACATTTATACAATGTCCAATGAGCTCCAAATTTAGGCTTACAATGTCCTAGTTTGATAAATCCGCATTACAAATAAATGACATGAGTAAAAGAGAATGAGAAATAGCTTTCTTAGAAAGCTGAAGACAATAAACACTGTCCAGGTTTAGTTAATTTAACTAGAATGTTTTCTTTTAGGTATTTAATTTTTCTTAATTTTTCTTAAACAATTTGCTAAATTTAACATTCGAAAATAAAAAGCTCTTCAAAAGCTGAAATTAAAAAATTAATTCGGTGTTTATTGACATTAAACTTGGTTTTAGCCGGAGCAAGGTTTTTATCAGAAGTGATTTGATGGGCCCAACCTCATTTCTTAATAAATTATTCATGCAAAAGTTGCACCGTGTCAAAATTCAAAGACAACAACATCTCAGGCTAAAGGAGGCAGTCATTTCATGGCAAACATGCAAAGTACAGGATAAATTCAGAAAGATCTTGTATTTTAAAAGCCTGAGCTTATGTAATGTTACCTGACATGGATCTGAAGTAAATATGAACAATGAAATATAATGATTTCAGATCATATTATTTAAATATCCCTACAGAAAAAAAAATACTGAAATAAAGCAAAACCTCACATATCTTCATAAATGAAAATTGATTTTATATATATTTTTTCCATCCGTTCTCTTTACAAAGAGCTGTTCAGCTAGTTGATATGGCCAAAAAGTGTCACCTTCATTTCTTTGAGAAAATAGAGAAGGTTACAGATGGCCACCTGACAATAGCTCTCAGATTTATTTCTTAGCATGGATGTTCAACCAGGGAGTGATGGGAAAAGTTTTTAGCAAGATGGCATGATTTCATGCTAGAAAAGTGTTGATTATGTGTTAAAATTTTGGAATAAGCAAGCTCACATTGATTGCACTTATATGAAGTATCAGCTGGATTTTTTCCCAACACGAAAGAACAGAAGTCTAGAACAACAATTTTTAAACAGATTACTGCTAAAATGAAGTGTAAGCCAGACAGAAGTTAGCCAAAATTTGGGTGCCTGTTTCATCATAATAATAATAATAATAATAATATCATCATCAACATCATTTAATTTAAAGTAGAAATGGATGGCTTGCTGCCAGACTGGATTCAAACACGTCTAAGATAATGGTAAAAAGTTATGACAGGAGAGATCCTTTGGGTTAAAAAATTAATTGTTTCAGACAAGCTGTCAAGTTGTTAACACTAACATGCCCTAAATCCAAAGATTTATATACCCAGATATGAAGATTCACACTTGATTGTACCTGACTAAGAGGTTTTCAATTCTGTAATGATTTTTGGCACTGGAAATATGCCTGCAAGGTTCAAACACTTTAGAGAAAAATTGCCTGGCAGATTCTCTGCAGGCTTGTTTGATTACAAGTTCAGAGTGAATTGACTGGAGATGTTAGCAGCAGTTTTAGGTCCCTGTTTTAGAAACTTTGAGAACATACTATGAAAGACCATGAAAACTTATAAGCAAGTGGTAAAACGTCACTGACAAAATCTGTCTTCTTTTCTCTACTATTTTTGATGCCAGCTGAGATTTGAAGAAGTACCTCCAAATTACTATTACTGTAGTAGAAGCTGGTCCTTGAAACTGCTCTTCTCCTTGGAGTAGATAGGGACCAAATGTCTAACCGGTTGTTAGGTGGTCTTGGCCACTACTTTCATAAACTGAGCAAGTTCAGCAGATACACTACACTGATCACCTCTAGTAGGTCTCCTAAATGTGACCCAAAACATCCCAAAGCAGCAAGATTCACTCTGTAGTCCCCCTTGATCAATGTGACTGCTT
The DNA here is from genome assembly GCF_929443795.1 of Astur gentilis. Taxonomy (NCBI): domain Eukaryota; kingdom Metazoa; phylum Chordata; class Aves; order Accipitriformes; family Accipitridae; genus Astur; species Astur gentilis. Next base: position 47,945,681 of record NC_064881.1, on the reverse strand, counting down.
CACTCTATAGTAGAAGCTCACCTTAGCATCCATGCTTCTTTCTTCCATTATAACATTGCAATTTCAAAAATAATTTCTCTATTAATAAAGACAATGCAACATTAAATTTAATCATTTTTGACCAAGAGGAGAAAATGGGAAAGGTGTTATGAATACAGCTGCAGAGAGACAGCTTTTAAATGGTAAAATATTGTAGTATTAGTCTCCACAGCTTGAGCTGAAAAGAAACAACAGTGTCAAATTTGCCAGGGTATCGCCCATGTGTGACCTCACCAGCACTGAGTGGAAACATCATGGCATGTTGAATACATGCATTTGTGGACATAATTTCAGTTGTTCTTTACTCTATTTAAACCCACTAAACTTCTAGGTGTGTTAAAAAATAATAATAATTTTAAAAGGCTATATATTTTAATATTCACAAAGCATTAAAAAAATCCCATATTTATTTACTCCTCATGACCAGAAGTGGCTGAGATATGGTACCTTCTGTGAACAGATTAATCTGGAAACTTTTGCCATGGGTTGGGAGATTTTTACCCAATTACTGCAAACAAAGTATGACATTAAAACTCATTAAACAAAACTCTAGCTCTACAGTAGCTGTCGCTAGCACTTCAGGTATAACACAAGCATTCGTAGCATGCTTCTGGCTGACTGACACAATTAGAATACACATAAAACATTGTTAAAGATGTATCATCATTAAACGCGTATCAAAAGAGTTCCTATATGTACCAAGATTGCTTTGAACGCCAGTGACTGTAAGAATGAAGCACAAGTAACAAAGACACCCCAAAAAACAATAACACTTTGCCATAAATTGCAAAATTCCAGTGTTTTCTAAAGAATCATTTGTTATACAAGCCACCAGAGACTGAAAAGGATGCACTACACCAAGAGCTATTAATAGATTCAATAGCAACACATTTAATAGTGTTCTGTGTAAGACTTCCTAAAGGGAAGGATATTTCATTTGTGATGATGGAAAAAAGTCATCGTCTGTGATTTAATGACAATAAAGTCCCATGATGCTTTCACTTCTATGAGCAGATGATAGATATAGATGTTGGAGGAGATGAAGGGAGGGGAAAAACTCACAAGTGATGGAAGGACCTGTGACATTTTGGTGTAAATTGCTTATGCTGACCCCACAGGGGCACACACAGAATGTGGTGTTCCCTGGTATTAGATATCAGGAGGAAACTGAAAGAGTCAGATGGAAAGGGCCAAAGCTAGAAAAATCCATGAAGTATGAATGAAGCCAAGATCATTTAACTCTAGTTACTGTAAATTATCATTCCCTATTTTAGGGTAAGTCTAATCATCAGTATTTCGTTATTATTCCTTTTCTGATGTTACAGCCTTTGAATCTTGTTCTGCATAGCGTAAAGGACATACTGTATTTTCATGCTAAAGAAGCAAAAATGGCTGCCCTGAGTCATATGACTTCATGGTAAAGAAGAAAAATCATTCAGATAATAAAACATGTGATAATCACAGCCGCCACCAACATTTCAATCTTACTGTGCAGCCTTTGTTATGTATAGGGACAGAATGAATGAACACAAGTGTGGCAGGGAAAGAGAGACAGCCAACTTGCCATCCCCGACCAATACTGATTCACTTGCTATCAAGATTGCTGATAGTCCCATTTAATGAAATAACTCTCTTTAGCCCAATAAAAATATGTGTTAGATATCACCAAAGGATTCTGTTTGCTTTTAATATAACTTATTTTAAGTCCTAAGGAGAAGCCATATTTTTATATGAGGCTTAAAGAAAAGGTTTATATGAAGGCTATAAGGAAAAAAAAAACCAAAACACCACAGTAAGATTTGCTTTTTCTAATCCCCATTATTTTAAAACACTGTTGTTGACCTCAAATTTGAACAAAGCACTTTGACTTTGGCAACAGACTAAGGATAAATAAACTTTGAAGTCTTTAAATAAAACTAACAAAAAAAATCCTGGATTTTCATATAATGGAAGAGCTCATATAATGGAAGCTTCCAGCACTGTATCAGATTAACATCATGAGTCTTATGGCCTAGACTAGGACCATGATCCACTGGAGAGAAAAAGAGCGTGCAGAACTGTAAACAAGTTTTCCCCAGAAGCTTTTCAGCAGTATGCACTCAGGAAATTTGTGTCAACCCAAAACAAAATGTCTGGTATAAATTTTGCAGTTGGAAACTTTCAGTAGCATCCATCTCGTTAGGTATTTTAGATAGATAGAAATAAATGGAAAAAAGCTGGGTTTTGACTAAACTTGTAAGGAACCAGGGGCATGTTAGCTGTGCTCTACTTTGAACAAACCCCAAGCTACCTGGTCAGAATCTGTTCCTGAGCCCACAGAGGTCACCCACCAAGTTGCACAGGAGCTGAGAAAGGCTCTGGCAGTGAATGTAAAAATGCAGTTTTTCTTTTGTTCTTTTGCATAAGAATTCCCCGCAACCACAAGAAATCTAACTCGATAAAGATATAAGATTACTGTCACCGTAGCAGTGCCTGCCATGCCCCAGACGGCTCCCAGATCACCTTCCCTGCGGAGCAGCCCGTTCCCGCTGCTCCCAGGCAGGGAGGCAAAGCTGAACTGTGGGTCAGAGGGAGGTTGAGTTATATTTAACGGTAGCATGTAACGGTAGCTCTGGAGAACTGGCCCACTTCAGTAGCGCTGCCTCAATGCTTCATTTTTTGACTAATAATCAAGTTGAGATCAAAGGGCTTAGCAATCCACAGGTGGATTTTCCCCATGGAAGAGGGAGTACCTTGACATACTGGGGTGAACGTTGTAGGAGATGACATACAGATCGTTTAAGTAAAAGAGTAAATAAATAAATAAAAATATTGTACATGTCGTTGAGAACTGGGTAGCTGACAATACTGACAGCTACAAACATGATGGTCCAGAGGTCAGACCCGTAAATTGCCTGTTGGTGGATCTCATGAAACATCTAGCAAACTTCTATCGAATGTTGTAGAGGAGGGATTTTTTTCGTCTTATGTATATGTGAAAAGGACTAAAGGGAAGAAAAAGGGAAAGGCATGTTAAAGGAAAAAAGTTAAGACATGAAAGCAACTTTCACTTAAAAGCCTGCTCTTCTTTTATGAGCATACATGAATGTGGTAACATGAAGATTTTTTTATTATTATTATTATTTTATTTTTTTTTAAATTACTGGAAAGCTCTAAGCCAAAGATGAGCCAATGCCAGATGGATGGAACCATACCACATAAACCAAAGAGGAGAGCAGACAGCTGGCATTAAAATTTGGGAGAGATAGTGCTTGGAATTGCCAACGTATGCTGGAGAAATGAGAAGGGGAAAAAAAAAAAAAAAAAAAGAAAAGTAAAAATCTAAGGGGAACCTTGATTTCCATAACTTCTGTAGTGGAACTATTCCCCCTGTGGGCTAGTTATTTTCCAGCTCAGTAAGGATGTACAAACTCCTCAGGGCCATAAGACAGCCTTTAAAGAAACCATGAAAGTCTCATGTGGAAAACCCCACAATTTTTCTGTTGATTATATTCACTAAACATGGGTTTCAACTTGTGCTGAAAATCAAAGAATATAGAAAATGACTGCTCCAGTTATCTACAGCTGTATCTTTAACATTCTTACTAACCATTGTAAGAACCCAAATACTGATCTAATCCATTGAGGTAATTTTTATGCATCTCTTCAGCTCTGAATGGTGCAAAGCACAGATTGTCAGCCAAAGGATAGGCATTCCCCCATGTCACCATTGAGAGCCATCCAAATCACTAAACCACCCATTTTTGGCACCGTTTCATTGCATCCTCCTGTCTTCTCCCCAGCTTCCTTTCTGCAGAAATAAGGACACAAAGGAGAATGTTTGCCCTCCTGCCAAAGTCCATGCAAATAATAATAATAATAAAAAAGATAATAAAAAAGGAAAGTAATAATCTTTTGTTTCCGTGTCTGTAGATCAAAAAATAATGTCAGCTCAAGACATCAAATACAAGACATGAATATGAATTATAATCTGATTTCAAAGTAAATTTAACTTAGGAGTTATACTCAGGGAACTGCGTGTGTGCGTATAAAGCAGTGCTGCTGCTGCCAGTCCTCTCTCTTTTCTGCTACTTCAAATCTGTTACTTGGAGGGAGGAAAGTGGGTTTGTCCTCTTTGATGATTCAGCACAAAAGCATCCCAACACTTATTGTATCTGCAATGAGGGTTCTACAAATCGGCTGCGTTGTTTCAGTAAAGTAAAATAAAAAATCCTTTAATAAAAACTAAAAGCAGTCCTTCCATTCCAAGAAAATATGTTTACTGCATTACATAGCTAGTCAGGCTAAATGTTTACTTTTGTAACCGAGAGGGACATTCAAGAGTAAGAAAAAAGCCTCAATAATCCAGGCAGTACTAAGAAATATTATTCAACTGTTTCATGATCAGTCGATTTACAAACCATAACTAGTGAGTACATGCCTTTTCCTTTAATAAAAGGTGCCCAGTTTTCTGATTAACATTTCTTCTTTTTATTGCAGTTTTGCTTTTTAAATATGTTTGAATTTCATGGGGTATTTAAGGAAATTAATTAAAACTAGAATGGCTTTTAAGTCACTACACCATATCCCATTTGGCCCCTTCTCCACCCATTGAACTGAAGCCCATGATTTTAAATTAGAATTTGCCTACACTTGAAATGGCTGTGTTGTATGAGTTAAAAAGAAAGGGGGGGGGGGGGGGGGAAGGAAAAAAATAAGAAAAATAATAATTTCTGCATCTAGCTTCACAGGAATACATAGCTGAAAAAAAAAAAAATAAAAAAAATCCCTCAACTTTCCACAGAAGTTATTGGTATAATTGTTTTCCAGTCTACCAATTGGCATAACCGTTCATGCAAACTTTTTTGTATTTTTATGCACACCTTAGAAAAGGCAGGAGGCAGAAAAGAAAATACTGGAATGATTGAATCAACTTATCACAGTGCAGAAGCTCTAATGGCATTCATATAATAGCACCATAACCTGGGACCTTCAAGACACTTAATTTGGGGAAGTAGATATAAGGAGTCTTGCTTGACTTCAAGGAACTGGAGATGTAAAAAATGAAATAATTTCCTTATAGAAGAGGGTACTGTAATCAAGGGATTTAGTCATAGCATTAAAAGCAAGGTTTAGGAGGATGATTTCACTACTGACTAGCAGGAATCAAGGAAGAAATTATTTCTTATGCTTCTTTTTGCCATAACATGAATCTGTTTACGTAGTTGGATCTATGCTGCTTTTTTCTAGTAAAAAAAAAAAAAAAAATAGAAAAAATAAGTTTATCATATCATGAGAAGGAGGCAAGGATTAGAGGAGAAGGTTATTTATATCACCTCTTGAAAGAAGACAGGTTTATTATTTCCATCAGAGTACTAATTAAGGTTGTGTTGTTGGGTTTTTTTAAATGAGCTTGCATAAAATTTTTGGGAAAAAAATTAGTAACATAATCGTCATCCTGAGTTTCTTGGAAGGAATTTTTTTGCCATATTTATAAATATGGCAAAAAAATGGTTTTGCTTGTGTTCTTCTGGAAAAATCCTTTGTTGGTTAATTTGTAAACTGATAATCAGATTGAAGTGACAGGGGTTTTTTTCTTTTTCCCTCTAGCTAAATAGTCTGAAGTTTTACTAACGCAAAGTATCTGGTGGTATAAAAAGAGTAAAATGTTAACATCAACCCAACCAGAAAATGGGAGACATCCTGTGTGGCTGAATAACGGGTTTTTCAGGAATGACATATTTCTACACTGATCTCACCGATCTTTCTACAGTAGTCTTACAAGTATTAAAGGATAGATGATCGCATATGAGATTAGAATCATAATCTCTGAATCATCCTCAATGGCTGTTTCCAGTGGAGCCATTCCTGTTTCAAGATTTTTAAACACTTTGGTGGTCTTCATCAATTCCAGTTGAATTTTGCAGAGTACAAAAAAAAAAATCAAACACTTAAAAGCAGATAACAATTCCTGCCACTAATTCAAAGACCACACTCTGCAACCTTTATAGATATGGAAACACTTCTTCCAGCTGTTATACTCAATAAAACCCCCCAAAATATTAATGGCACCATGGCAGTCTTGTCTTTAAAAGTGATCATGGTGTTTAAATAAATATCTTCAATGACAGTATTATGCAATTCAATGAACTCGTTGGATATTCCTGTCATTAGCCACAGGACAGAGGGATGAAACCACCTGCCCTTACTGCAGCAGTTTACGATCACACTTCCCAGTAGAGGAGGTAACTTTCCATAAATACTCTCCTATTTGTGAGGTATATTTGTAAGAGCCTAAACTGCCACAACCTTCTGAAATATCTCCCCACCTCTTTACTAATTCTGAATTTCCAGGGTCTTTTGCCTTAACTCAACAGCTGAATAAAGTTGCATTTAATCTTCCCACTTATACCTGCCTCTCTGTTTGATAGACTTGCTTTGCTTTATTAAGTCAATAGTACCCCCCTTTTGTTTAGGATCTTATTTTCTATTCTTTTTTTCTTTTTTTTTTTTCCCTCCAACAATTTAAGACTCATGATATTGTCAGCCCTTTCTGGTCTTTTGAGTGAAACCAGTTGTATCGTAACACCTAGCATTGGACACAATTTACTGCTTTCAGTTGTAAAAGTAGCCATCTAACATATTTTTCCCTCCATTCAAAATATTCGATGACCAATTTTTTAAAAAATACAGCATTGCAAAAACGCAGAAAAAAAGGGAAGAAAAGTCTCCCAAACTTGGAAGATCTTAACCCATTTTGAAGCTAGTTCCCACAATCAGGAATGGACGATTGACATGGCTTTTAGTATTTACTCCTATATTCCTCATATCTCTTGTACATTATCATTTATTGAGATTGAAGGCGACTCATGATAGACTTTTCCTTTATATTATACTTTTCTGTACATTATGTATAACAAAATTGTCTTTGACCTTGCTAAGCAATAAAATGTTTGGCCAATAATACTTTAAAGTACCTTAAATGTCATTTTAAACTGAATCAGCAACATTATTTGAATCTTCCAGGAGGTCAATGAAGTATCAGTTCCACAAATAATTTATATAACATCTTAAATGATCAGATAATGGCTCCCACTAACAACAATTGCAAATGTGGATGCTTGACCTCATCAGAATTTTGCTTTCTGCATGTCAGTCCTCCTCTCCCTCCTCCCCCCAGCATTCAATCTGAACACAAATAAAGAATGTGCAACTGGCTACGAGTCATCTTAGTGAAGACAACTCAGTAAGCCACAATTCTGAATAGGGGCTGAGCACAATACTTTTCAGTAGTAGCAATCCTGGGAATGGTCATGCTGAGGTTTTCTGTACCAAATATGAGATAGGTCCATGTCATTCACAACTCCGGGTTGTTTTGCTGCATCAGGAGCAATGCTCCCTGCTACCCTTCCAACAGATATATGATGATGCATACATAGATCTGTGTTAGCAAGAGAGGGGGAAAAAACCCTACATAACTATACATATGTAAACAGTACTTCCACAATAATCAAATGATTCTTTCTGTAGTGGAAAAAATCCCCAAAGAAACATTAACACCCCGCCTCCCCCCCGACTTTCAGTTTCTCCTAGTTCTGGTGAGAATGAAGTTATCGTGCTGTTGCTTTCCAAATCTCCTAATAAACTTCCAAAAAAGTAAAGATGACCCTGGTGCAAATCTTTCTTTCATCTTGCAAGATATCATTTCACTAAATTCCCTGTACCTAAGGGGTTTGGAGGAAAAAAAAACTAGGCTGCTTTATATTGAAGTATGATGCTAACTACTGCACATATCTCTGGCAAGCAATATAAAAAAACCCAGCTTATTAAATTCAATAGTAGATAGTTTCCTCAGCAAAGATAGAAAGTCATAGAGCAGACGTAACTTTACCAACTAAGAGAACTCTGAAGGGCTTCATTGTGTTTTGATTTATGTCTGGATTATAATGCCTTATTAACCTTTATGTCTACTGAGGAAATTCAAAGAAAATAAGCTCAGCTGGAGCTTGCAGAAGATCATGGAACAGATCCTACTGGAAAGTATGTTGAAACATATGGAAGACAGGGAAGTGGTTAGAGACAGCCAACACAGCTTCACCAAGGGCAAATTGTGCCTCACAAATCTGGTGGCCTTTTACAACAGTGTCTGCATCAGTGAACAAGGGAAGAGCTATGGATGTCATCTGCCTGGACTTCTGTAAGGCCTTTGGTACTTTCCCCAAAATACTCCTGCTGCTAAATTAGAGAGATATGGATTTGATGGATGGACTGTTAGGTAGATAAGGAATTGGATGGATGGTCGCATCCAAAGCAGCTCAATGTCCAAATGTACATCAGTTACAAGTGATGTTACCAGTCAAGGGTCCATACTGGGACTCATAATATCTAATATCTTCATCAATGACATAGACAGTAGGACTGAGTGTACGTACCTTCAGCAGCTTTTCTGATAACACCAAGCTCAGTGGTGCAGTTGATTTGCTAGAGGGAAGGGATGCCATGCAGAGGCACTTTAACAGACTTAAGGACTGGGCCCATGTGAACCCCATGAAGTTAAAAAAAGCCAAAGGCTTGTGTTCAGCTCAAGACATGGACCTGTTAGAGCAGGTCCAGAGGAGGCCACAAAAATGATTAGAGGGCTGGAACACCTCTCCTCTGAAGAAAGGCTGAGAGAGTTGGGGTCACTCAGCCTGAAGAAGAGAAGGCTCCAGAAAGACCTTATTGTAGCCCTTCAATACTTAAATGAGGCTTATGAGAAAGACTGAGAGACTTTTTACCAGGTCCTGCAGTGACAAGACAAGGGGCAGTGGTTTTAAACTGAAAGAGGGTAGGTTTAGATTGGACATAAGGAAGAAATGGTTTTTTACAATAAGGGTGGGGAGACACTAGAACAGGTTGCCTAGAGAAGTTGTGAATACCCCATCATTGGAAGTGTTCAAGGTCAGGTTGGATGGGGCTTTGAGCAATCTGGTCTAGCGAAGGGTGTCGCTGCCCATGTCAAGGTAGTTGGACTAGATGATTTTTAAAGCTCCCTTCCAGCCCAAACCATTCTATGATTCTATGAAGTTTAGCTTCAACACATGGAGACTGTATGCACAATAGGACAGTTTGAACTGCGCATCTGTGTCGCTTGTATCTGCTGGAGGTAACTCCTCAGAAAGCTGTATAAAATGATAGAACTGCAAAGAGGATGAGGAAGAGCAAATGTTAAGTAACAGAAGAAATAGAAAATAATATTTTGAGTCTTGCAATATTCTAGTCTAAAATGTATGTCACATCTGGTCTTCTGTGCATGACTCTGATTGCTTTGGGTCAACCTGTCAAAGATATTTGGCACCGAATTAAATTTACAAATTAGGTGGGTACTGAAGGCTTATTAAGATCAACTGTAATCTCCTCACCATTTAAGATGTCTCCAAAAAGCCTGGCAGGTATCTATGAGCATAATCAGGAGCATAAACAACTTTAAAAAATATGTCCTTAACCCATATCAGTGTGTTGCTCTAAAACAGATTTTGAGAGAATCAACAGCAGCCAGAAATGGTCAAAGAGAACAACTAGTAACGTGCAGGAAGTATACAGTTCATAAGGAAGCAGGGAGATGATAAGATATGATGGCAGAAACAAAATTCTGGCTGCTAATAAAAGAAAAAAAATCAAGTTATTATTTAATCTCTCATGATAAGTAAACAAAAAATGACAAATGCAACGTAAAACCTGGTATATGTAAAGGTTGCTATACACAGAAGCTCTCCCTATTAAAAATGTCTTGAAGCATGTTTGCCACAAGATGTCTAAGACAGTATTATCTCAGAGTAAAACACACTTCACAGCTTTCATATACACAGCAATCATCACAAATTACGTTTACATGCGTCCAAAAAAACAAGACCCAAATCCACAAAACAACCAAATAAAAAAAACCCTTTTGATATGTATAAACATATCAAACATACATGCCTGTAAAGGCAATCACAGACTAATGGTCTTCAGGCAAAGGTTTCTCCATGGTTAAGTTAATCTTTGTTGAAGTTTCTTGTGCTTTGTGCACACAGATATTGATATTCAACAGTGACAGAGGCTAGATATGATCTTAATGGACCCTGTCCAGGCTGCTCCAGCACAGAAAAATCTCACGTTTACATGATCATTTGTGTTCTTCATATATACAGTAACACAACTGGTGAAAGACCCAATGTAGGGATGAGTACAGTCCTGGCTAAGCAGTGTTCATTTGGTGAAGGCTGGAGGGGGGAAACAGAATGTAACATACATTTTATTATAGGAGAATAGATGCAAAGACAACATGAACACTTAAGAGCAATCATGATTTATTGTCATTGACGTGAATGATCCCCAAATTCCTGAGGCTGAGATTAACTTCCTGAAAGATAGTGCTGATCTGGCTTTGGGCAGGTGATTTACTGCCTTTGTACTTCAGTTATTCTAAGTACAAACTATACAGAGCACACGTATTCTTCCTCTAGCCCCAATCCAACCACGTGGTAAGACTGGATCCGCTCTGGCTCCCTGAGTTTCCTCGCTTTCTTTTTACTCACCCTCCCACTGAACTAGTTCACTGCATCAGTGTTGATTCTTCTACCTTTTTTCTGTCCATCAGTGTTTCTTCCCATTTGTCATCTGCTGCCTAGCTTCACCTTAAGGCCTGCTAAGTAAACGTTTTCCCCTTTTTCTAAGAAAAGTCTGAAAAAAAGGGTAAGGAAAAAACTAGACAGGGCACCTAAGTTATTGATCCTAGTCTTCTATGCTGCAAGCAACCACTTCAGTCCCTTCCTAGAGCTGCACAGACAAGAGCAGACTTTTCCTAGTTACTTGTAGCTGAAAACCCCAAATTACCTCAGTTTGGGCCACCTAGCATTGGTATATTCTACAGGATGAGCATGTATTTTGGTAAATTCAGTGCCAAATCGGTATTGAACGTGACTTAATAAATCGGGCAGTTTCCTGTCTTTCATAAGAGAAAAGCTGTGAAGTAGCAACAGCTTTTCTTACAACAGATTTACTGATTCAGGGAAAGTAAGTTTGATAAGTTTCAAGATTTCTTGCAGTGACATCAGGCCAGTTTATAATTTCATGTTAAAGCTAGTTAGCTTCCCTACATTCAGGGTATTTTCTCGTAGGAACCCAGCTCTCAAAAGCTGGTTGTCTTTGTTCTTTTACCTTAATCGAGCAGTGATTTCAAAACCACCTTTACCTAAGCAACAATGAAACTTTGCTCTATTTAGCCTCTCTGCTTTCCTGTTATTTCTCTAACTCTTCCAATTAAGGTATTTTTCTACTTTTGCTCTAGCTGCAGTACATAGTTGAACACCTGTTCAACTCCCCCCAGGTGTTTCCATTTCAGTGACTGGCAAAGCAATCTCCAGCTGCATAGAGATCCTTAATGCAAAAGCATTTGCTCTTTAGCTCTAAGGGCAGTAGCTGAAATAGACGGAGATTATTTTCAAGTTCTTCTACACAAGATTCTGAGAAATACCTGTACTTGCTCCATGACACTAACTAGAGAAAGCTTAACAGAAAATCCACCAGCAACAACTTCTACAGAAGGCAGAGACTGCACCTTTCCATTTAGAAATCTTCTTGTTCTCATTAGTGTAGCTTCAATTCAGGCTGCCTGAGAATGTGGAAGCCACGCACATTTGAGCTGCAATTGCACAAAAAAATCCTTACTACTCCTTCTTTGAAATTAGGAGTCACAGCAGATGTTTTCAAGAGAGCTATCAGATGGTGTGTAAATTCTGGTGTGATTTACAGATCTTCTTGCTGGCACAGTTCTGTCGGTGATATTACCTTCAGTTATTCCTGCACAACACCTAAGTGCAATAAAGCCTAATCCAAAGGAAAAAATAACTTCCAGGACTTCAAAGCTTTTCACTGCTGTGATAAAATGCAATATCCAGCTTTTACTCACTCTACATCATTACAATCCAACAAGTAACACAGGGAAATGGCAAGAAAGACAAATATTTGGAGAGGAATAATGCTTTATTACAGAAGTGGAAAGACTTTTCACTGCTTGTTCTTTTGTCCTTTCTAGAGACAGATCTCCTGATTCTGACATTATATGCTTGTATTGAGAGTCACCTGAACACTGAGGTCCTGGCTATAACATATAGGTACAGACACAGGTATTATGGGAAAGCCCTGAAGCATTACCAGTGAAATCTCGAGTACCGTAGTAGCTCAAAAACTACTGTAATTCTTTGACCTCCTACATAGGCCTTTGGTTGTTTGGTTTTGTTTCCTGTATTTCTATGAAAATTACCCAATAATGTCTCTTTTCAAGATTTTTAGTAGGTCAGAGGGTGTAGAAATGATGCAAGTATTAACCAAGAGATGTTCATGCCTGATTCTTTCTCCCAGCCATAATAGGAATGACTAGGAGAAGATAGCCCCTGGGAAAAACAGCCAGAAGTCAAGGAAATAGTAGACCAGAATTTTACCTGTTGTGTATTAAAATCTCTTCATTAACGGAAATTAATTATGCCTATTTCTTTCATTCACTAGTCAACATCCAATGTTAGTCTCAAGAGCAGATGTTTTTCCCTCCATCCCAGTAGAGAAAATGAAGTCCCTTTCCTGTTCCTGGATAGATAATGTAAAGTTCTGCAATGGAAAAAAGTTTAATGGATAAGAAAATTTAGACAAATGATGTGATAAAGACAAGCTGCTTTTCATTCTTCTTTTGGTGATAGCACCACTCTCTGCAAGCCATCCCATAGCTGCTGAGTGAGCAGCTAAATCAGCAGTATCAAACTAGGACAGAGGGATTTACCCTAAACTTTTCTGAACAAGCCTGTGGGTAATTAAGCATACATTCTTTCTTTTGTCAAAGTTAATGCTTGGTGGAATCTGAAGACATTCCAGCTTCTAGAAATCTGGAGGTAAGCTTCAGGGGGTCAAGAGTAGCAGATTGCCTTGACAAAGAGGAATGTCAGCGTTGGATAGAAGGTCTAGTCCTCCTAATTCTCTTTCCACAGACAATTCCAGCCATTTACTAAGTGAACAGAGTGAATGAAACTAGGTTTTTGGGGGTTTCTACCTCAGTGGCAGGTTAGCTTGTCCCTTCACTGGCTTTCAATTCCTTCCGCTGAAATTAATGCTGTAATAAAATCAGAACTGTCATTCCTTGTCTTTAATAACAGGGCATGAGTCCCAGGTGGTTTCATATGCTTCTGAGTTTCTTTTACATATCTTCCTAAAAAAAAGCACTTAATATCTGATTTATTTATTTATTTATCTATTTATTTATTTATTTATTTACTTGTGCCTCAAGAGAGCACACCTTATTTGCAATTCCTTTTTGGTCCATTCAGGCATGCTGGCAAATGGGTAGTCCAAATGCATAGAGCAAAGGTCAATGAAACATCTGCTTTCCTGGTCTTGTTATTACCAGTATGCTCTTTTCCAGCCTCTGTTGTTCCGGAAATCCTTCAAGCATATAATGGGTACAGTTCCCTCATATCTGAACCTTCAGCTCCAGCTGACACCTCCGTAATTTGTTTCCCATAGCAACTCATTCGAGATTCTTGACCTTGATGGAATGGGTAACGTGGCCACTTCTAACTCAGCTTCAACACCACGGAGAGATTGCAAGTAAACCATGACAAGTGTATTTGCTTTAGAGCCTCATTTTGTGTTTGGTGCCTTTATTTTATTAACCCTGGTTTGCTCTGTTTCAGCAGTAATGCCCCGTAGCAAGAGCTTCCTCCCAGATTTCTTAGTTTTAAACAGAGATACACTTCGGTGGCTTGTTGTAATAGGTTGATATAAAATCACACTTAGCACTCGAAGCACCTGTGTTTTCTGAAGGAAAGTGGGATGGCATCAGAGTGTTTCTGTTTTAATCCAAACATTTCTGATGAGTTCTCTATGAGCAGCATTGCTTACTTTTCAGGGACAAGACAAGAGCTGAGCAATTCCAGCAGAGACACTTGATTGTAAGTATTTCTGAAGATGAGTGTAGTGCTAAGTCAGTAGGATGAAGTTCACATTCTCTTTTTCCCTTCATAAGAAAGTATAACAACTGTATAATTGAGTGAGCAGTTTCTTAGCACCTTAAGTATTAATGCAAATTTGCCATTGACTTAAATAAGCCATTATTTGAATAAGGCATTGCTAAAATTAACATCTTCCTCTCTTTTTTTAAGTAGGTAAAGTTTTTAGGATATATAAAAAATATGTTTATGAGTAAAACTTGCATTTTTTTCTTGAAAAATGGGAGCAAATGCAAATTGAAAGAGAAAATATTTTGCCAGAAAATCAGAGATTTTCTATTTGGAAACAGTCTAAGTCAACTCATGAAAAAAATCAGTCCATTAGACTCCAGCTTCTGATGTCAATGGAATGGATTTCCTGTTCAAGTAAAGTACCCATAATATAGTGATAATAATGTAATAGATTATGACAGCTTAGATGAGAGGAAGCATCAGAATATCATGGGCGCAGTGATTTGTCACGGAGTTTGTCCCACAAAGAGGAAGAGGATATATAAGGTATCAGAAGTTTAACTTCCATAAAGCATAGAGGAAGCATTACTAGGTTTAATAATTAAAAAATCAAAACCAACCACAGATTTTTCGTACAAAGACATTCTTGAAAAAGAGGGAAAAAATATAACTGAAAATATTTCCAACATTACTTGTTCAGTTACTTCATCTGAAAACAACTTGTATATTAAACTGATTATAAAGAAAAATGTCTTTCTGTTTTAAAAGGAAGGAGAATGCATGTTTGCATGTATGTGTGTGACAGGGAACATATTTCCTCTTCAGAGCTACACCAGGATTTAGTGACAGAAAGGGGACTTTGTGAATGTCAGGGGTGACTGAATCCCAGGTCCTGTGTTAATGGACGATAAGGTTATTAGTGGTTAAACTCTGATTCACGCAATTGTTTCACTATGCAATCCTTAAAATTTCTTTTCATTCAAAAGTGCTTGTGAAAACAAAACCACACAAAAAATAGAAAGAAAAACTGAACAAAGCTCAAGCAATCATGCAATATCCATACCCACAGGAAAAAAACAGTGAGCTGCCTGTGAACAGTAATCATACTATAAACTACAGGCAGCAGAACAGCTGGAATGAGAAATCAATTATTCAGCTAGAAAAGACAAAGTGCAATAATTAAATTATGAGTAATTAATATATGATAGCTTACATCTTACGAGCCTGCACTTTGAGAAATGCCGTGACTCTGCAAAGAAAGCAGCAGCAAGGTTTCCTGGGTCTTCTCTGTGCCATTGTTTAGCAAACAAAAGATCCTCTGAGAGCGCAGAGCTTTCTGCCTACACAGCTAAGGTGACTATCCAGCCGCATTTTTAAAGCTGACTTGCAAGTAGAATAACCGAATTCCATCTTCTTTACACAATGATACCAAAAATATGTATTTAGTAGCTTTCAATCCAGAAGAATTAATGTTCTTTATATAAAATCATGTCAGAAATGAGTCTGATCTTACACCACATTAAAGCAGGAGTAACTTGTTAAAATCCAAACAAACAAGAGCAGAATCAGCCCTTGCATTTCCACATTGACAGATCTTGATCAAACACAAGAATGAATTTTTTCCTTTTGTACACTATAAACCAGGAACTCTTCCGGCAAGAAAGAAATGAGAAACTGATTTAAAGATAATATTTTTTTCCAACATCTCAGACTTCAGACAAAGTTAGCAAGTGAAAACACATATATGAAAAGTTTTTGGTGTAACTTCTGTTTTTTATAAATGTATGCAGTGAGACTCTAAGTATTACTATGTCTTCCTTAAAAAAACATAACAAACAGATCCAAGAAGGGTCAAAAACATGTCCAAAATTTCAGAGGAAGTACAGGAATTGAGATCAAGGTCATGAGTCCTATCCTTGCCTTCTGGCCAATGGGTTTACCATGACTGGGTTCAGCAGAAGACATGAGGTGTAATTCCCCATACCTCCAGCCGTGCAAAATGGAAGGTGAATGCAACTGCTTTGTTTGCCTCTGTCTCTGCCTTGAATTGTGACTCCATCTCATCTTTCTTTCAAACCAGCAAGGCTGATGTTTGCACAGATTTTCTAAATCCACCGATATGGTATGAAGCCTCTATTCTGGTAATGCAACATTATACAAAAAGAAGGTAGAAAGAGAATTACGAAGTTTACGCCTGTCTGACACGTTGGAGTGAAGGTTGACAGGATCTGATAGTCATCTGCACATGCACCAGGGAGCATATATATGAGGAAAGAGAAAGGCTGTTTCAGCAAAAGGATAAAACTGTAACAAGAACAAATACATATAGATGGACTGTGAATAAGAGTAAGCTTTCGGTTTCTTTCTAACCGGCAGAGTAGTGAAGGTCTGGATCAGCCTTTCAATATGTGAAAACGAAATACACTTTACAATGGAGCTCAGAAACTTCAGGAGGAGTGTGGTATATTGCCGGCATGGTAGAGTCTTGATGTTTTGTATGAAAGTCCCTATATCCCTAAGTTATCTTATTAGTGTGGCATTACAACCATAGTAAATGACCCAGTTTGAGACTGTAAAGTAGATACTGATCCAGATTACTTGTCAATTAATAATATCAGACATGGACAGAGGGGTGAATTTACTGTGGATGGCTTACAAGAGTCTGGGTAATGTCAGGATATGTAGTGTCAGGTAAGCAAAGTTTGCTAAATACCCCATCTGATTATTGTTATAGTAGTGGCTGTATGTACCTAGAGGCAACTGAGTCACAGTCTTGATAAGATGCTGTAAGGAAGAACCAGATGCACACAGAAAGATGCTGTCCTTGTGTAAGAGCACATTCTAAAGCTCAGCTCCCATCTACAGTCTTGCTTACAGGGCCTGAGTTTCCAATACTCTGTACTAAGGACTTTCAGAAACTCTTCTTATGTTTCTTTTGAAGCAGTCAGGGACGTTGCTGGAAACCTGTCTCTGGCTGCAAGGAACTGGTAGTGGATAAAATGTGTCTAATGTCCTACAGGCAAAGGGGAAAGAGAAAGGAATAGATGGTTGACTCAAGGACACAGTGAAAATCAGTAGCAGAAAAAAAAAAAAATCCTGTCTCCTGACTGTTGTTTGAATGTCTTGACAACCTGAATGTACTGCTCCTCCATCACTCTCTTTCTTCCAAAATACTACATGTGATGTACTGATTCATCAAGGGTATTAATTATCTTGTGTCTGAACGGAGCCAATGCTTGAGTTTCCTAACTGAAGTTGTATTCCGGCAAAGGAGGCCACTTTTGCTTTGGCCTTTCTTTTCTATTACACACCCCTGATTACTACCAGCTCCCCATTATGATTGATTCTAAAAGGGGGGGGGGGGGGGGACGGGGACGGGGACCCACCACCATTTTTTTCCCCATGCTTTTCTGGAGCCGCAAGGCTACCCACGGTGAGGGAGGGATGTTGTCTTTTATACTCACAGCAAATCTCATAACAGTTCTAGATTAACTGGGCACAAGCTCCTTCACAAAATGGTGCTACATGGAAACATATGCATATGTTCTGAAAAGCACCATGTCATTTACACAGTTCAAGTGGGTGCAGGTGAGAATTAAACAAACATCGGCTCTAAGCAGCTTCTCAGCTTTTCATACAGTTAGCAGATTGGCCTGTGGCATACAGAAAAGGCTATTGTTGCTTTTTAATCTCCTTTCAGTGTAGGGAGCTACTGTTCTCTCTACTGCGCTGATAACATATAAATTGCTTATCCCTCAAAGCAGCCTTCACCTGACCACCAGCTGCACTCCCCTCTTGCCAGGCTCCTGATAATCTCTTCCCACTTCTTTTTCAGTCTGTGTGGTGTTTAGCTTGAGGGATTTCTGTGGCCCCATACAGAAGTAGAATTAAAAAGGTCTTTTTTTCCCTTTTTCTTCTCCCCCCGCCCTTTGCTTTCCTGTCTGTCTGTGAGATGAAAATCCATTGGGGGGGGAAAAAGGAAGGAAAATGTGGTGATGGTGCTAGCATGCCAAGTAAAACTCCAATTCCAAATCACGTTGTGAGGTTTCACATGTGCTGTGAAATAATTAGAGGTCACAAAGAGGGGGCCAGATTCTCAGTACTGTAACATGGCGATTTCTCAGAATCCACTCCACAGCTCCTCACTTGTCCAGCTGAAGTCATTGGCAACAGCTAGTATTTAACTTTCTGAAAATAAAGCAAGACTCCTTTCTCTCTCTCTCTGTTTTTCTCCCCTCACCCTATCCCCCTGCCCCCGAGTTAGAACACAGTCATGTGTACATATAAATGTTGTCCGGTCACCGCAGAAGTCAATGAGGCATCCTCACCTTGAATACTGTGTAGCCATCTTATCCTCCAAACAAAAGATGTGTAACAAAAGGTTCTCAAAAAAATCAATAAGAAATTAAAAATAGCAAGATTATTTATGAAGAACAAAAAGAATAAAAAGGTGATACATAACATTGCAGGAAAGTGAGCCAAACACTTAATGTTTTTTTTCCTTTACTATGTAAGAAGAAGCTGGACAAAAATGTTATAGGTATAAATTGAATGAAAGTAAATATTTTGAACTTGTTTTTTTCCCCATGTGATTAAAGAAAAGGAAGTGATTAGAGTGTGAAGAAGTTATATGGTTTTTACTTAGGGAAACTAAATCACAGTAAAATCTTGCCAGGCACATTTGATTTACTAGTACTGATGAAACTTGTGTGGGTTCCTTAATATAGAGTATTGCTTAATATTAAGTATTCCATCTCTGCCTTGTGATGAACACTCAGTGAAAGTCATCAAGACCTCTGCTGAATAAAATGATCTCTTCAGAAAGTCTGACGCTGCACAGACGGGATCTAACTTCAGATTCTCAAGACTTACTCCCTGCTCTCGTGTTCAAGGTTTTTATCTGGAAGTCAGGATCGGTGAGGCACAGGCAGGAGCTTCTCTCCCTCTCCAGCACGGCGGTGCAAAGGACGAGGGGTCTAAGGACAAGTTGAAAGACTCATCCTAGGAATGGCTTAGCTGCCTCCCTCAGATGAAAAGCAAAGATGAAGTGGGACTTCAGTGGGGTGGTTGTCAGGGCCAGAGCAAGCTGCGTCACTGAAGCTAATCAATATTCTCAGAGCTCTGTTTGCTCTGCTCGACGCCCCTGCAATTACTGCAAGCGTGTGCTGAGGTGCTAACTCTGAGTGAGGGAGAAGGATCGTGGCTCATCACCCGAGCAGTGGTGTGGGTTGTACAAAGCCTTCTGTGGGAGATGATTCATCCTGACACCTATGTTAGTGCGATGATATGTTTTTCCAGAGATGTCCCAAGCACTTTACCAAATGCCAATCTTGTTCTTTGGGAAGACTTCAAATAAACTGAGTCAAACAAAAGTCAGTCTGGTTTCTAGGGAAATATGACAAGGTCTGGGCAGTGATATCCCATCACCGAGAAGTGGATAGGGCATGACTGGAACCAGTTTGCATGTGTATGCCTGTGTCTGGGCAGGCAAATAGAGGGAGTGGGGAACTCGGTTGTCTGTCCCTCATGGGTCAGACTGAGCCGTTGTGGGACAGCCCACCCTTCTCCAGGCTGGGCCTTTCACACGTGCTAACTTTTTTGTGGGTTACCTTGGGGTCCTGTGCCTGCAAAGTGCCAGCAGGCACTATCAGGCTGGAGAATTGGAAGGAGCAGTCCAGGGGTGAGATGGACAGGACGTATCTGTGGGGTCCTTACGCCCTGTACTTAAATGAAAAGAATGCCTCTGCTTTCCTTTTATCTGTGTGCAGTTGTTAGCATCAGCATCTGCTCCAAAATGATGTGGCTACTCTTTGGAGGGAGAGAAGCATGGACCTGAGCTGGCACCAGCAATGGTGATGTGCACTAGCTTCCAGGGCTCACGGAGGCTGCAGGCTGTGCACAGCCAAACGCTGATTTTCAGGGAATTATCTCACCGCTCTTCCTCATGAGACAGCTTGGCCAGTCTCCAGGCTCACTTAGATCACTCAGCAGCTCAGGTCTAATTCTTTGACTGGCAACGTCGGAGCTGGTGCTACCTAAAAGGGAAACCTGGTCTCTGAAAGACAAAGCAACGTGGGTGAGGGAGGTGTTCTGCTGTGTCTGTGGAGGTGAGCAGGGTTGGCTGTGACTACATGTCTTACAAGAACTAAGAGTTGTACCTAGGTTTGCTCTGAATTTGAGATGTGAGTATCTCAATAAATGACCAAAAGGGATGTTCTGCTTGTCCCTCAGTTTTCAAAAACCATGACAGCAGGATGAAGTAGAAGAATTTGGTTGTATTCTGGCACGTAGCCAACTTGACTAGTTCTAGGTTATCTGAGAAGTTCTCCAGCTTCCTTCAGAAATGAACTGAAAAGCATGGTCGGGGCCAGGCTTGACTTGCCCTTTGGTATACTAGTTAGGATGTTTTTATTTCTCGCTGACCGTCAGCCAAAAGCTGCAATGGATAGCCAAAGGGTACTACTGCAAATACTGCTTGTATAGAACAGCGTAAATATAACCTCAAGTCCAAAATTTGTTGCAACCCCCCAGTTTTTGTTTGTTTGTTTGTTTTCAGCTTCCAGGCACCATTGACCCCTTGTAATGGAATACAAACAATTTTTATTCAGTAAAGTTTGACTGTAATTTCTCTCTTTATTATCCATTTTGATTAATGACTTTCACTGAGTAGGAGCATTTGGGGAAAATACTCTCTCGTCTTTTCCTCAGTTAATGTTTATCTCTTGTTACAAAACACACATGCCAGCTATATCTGCCAACCACTCTTTATCTGCCATAGAGCCATCACAGGTACTGCCTTAAGTAATGCATTTAGCAGCATCCAGTCATATAACTCCACGTTGATATGACAATTTACAGAGTGCAAATGTAACTGAATCAAAAGCATCAGAATGATGCTTTTAAACACAGGTGATTTTAGCCAAAATAGCTTTACGGCATTTCCTGACAAGGAGGTAGTTTGGATTAAAACAGACTCCCTAGTTTTGGGCTCAAGTACTTTAAAACCAGTGTTTAAAATCAGAGACATGGACTGTGTAAATATGTAGGTCAAACACTAATCCTACTTATATAATCTTGAGAAAGAAAATAATGAGATAATTAGGAAAAATCAATGGACAGTTTTAAGTTTCACACTAGTTTCCATTAGTACTTTTAGCCAAATCAAACAATTGCCAAAAAATACTAAAAAAGTTATTTCTACCTGCTTTTAAATAAAACAGTTTGAAGTGATTTTTACTTCATTTTAAACTATCCAAAAGTTTTAAAAAGCTAAAATAAGATCTAATGTTTTAAACTGGGATTAAGCAAAGCAATTTAGTTCATCCCAGAAGAAAATTCTTAAATGTTTTGATTTTTCAAAATTTTGAGAGACAAAATGTTTATCCAGAACAATTCTATACATACTTTTTTGGGAGTCTGGTCAAAGTGAACATTTATTTGTGTAACAATATATTCTGGTTAATACATTATTCTGCATAGCTGGTGAAAGGGCTGGAAGGCATGTCCTATGAGGAGCGGCTGAGGAGTTTGGGTTTGTCTAGTTTAGAGAAAAGGAGGCTGAGGGGTGACCTCATTGTTCTCTACGGTTTCCTGAGGAGGGGAAGTGGAGAGGGAGGTGCCGATCTCTTCTCCGTGGTTTCCAGTGATAGGGCACGTGGGAATGGCTCAAAGCTGCACCAGAGGAGACTTAGGCTGGAAGCATTTCTTTACCGAGAGGGTGGTCAAACACTGGAACAGGCTTCCTAGAGAGGTGGTTGATGCCCCAAGCCTGTCAATGTTTAAGAAGCATTTGGACAATGCCCTTAATAACATGCTTTAAATTTTGGTCAGCCCTGAAGTGGTCAGGCAGTTGGACTAGATGATTGTTGTAGGTGCCTTCCAACTGAAATATTCTATTCTATTCTATTCTATTCTATTCTATTCTACTCTATTCCATTCCATTTTATTCTATTCCATTCTATTCCATTCTATTCTATTCTATTCCATTCTATTCCATTCTATTCTATTCTATTCCATTCTATTCCATTCTATTCTATTCTATTCCATTCTATTCTATTCTATTCTATTCTATTCTATTCTATTTCATTCTCCACTGTGAATGATTCTGTGAAATTACTAAGAATGCCCATTTCTATATACCATTTAATCCACAAAATTCTACCAAGTTCCTCAACATCATTTATTTCAGAACACTGGCCTTTATAGATTGATATCTTAATGATTCAACAGTGTCAAAATATTAAATACCTATCTTGTCATATGTCCTTTCTACCAGAAAAATGTTAAAGAGCCTATGTATGTACACTGTTCTGGTGATTCTTGAGATATCTACTCCTTGTACCAAAATGAATTGGAACATCCATTTAGTTTTAATTTCGTGATTACATCAGAGAGATGGAAAAAAGTCTTATTTATTCTAAGTGCTTTTGTTGAGGACATACAAGTTGCTATAAAAGCTTGAAAGTCAGATCAATTTTATGAGCAATTAAATGGGGTCTGTCCAAAGGTAATTAATTTTATGGTAGAGGCTGTGCAAGGTGATGCTATAATATTCTTATATCTCTGATGACAGGAGGAAAAGATAGCTCACTGGCTGTTAAATGTTTCCAGATGTTCACATTCCATGTCATTATTTATATTTCAGGTCTGTTCACTGTTTTGTTAATATAGAAGTTCTTCTCTTCTGGATGGTTAAATATGCAATTTATACATGCTCTAATGAATATTATGTATACCAAGGTCTTTATGAAAATTAGCTATTCACTTAATAGACGATGGCTATCTTCTGCTCATTTGCAATGTGACCAACAGTTAGATGTGTATCAGTGAAAATAATAGTTCCCTCAGATTTCCAGAGAAGGTAAGGCTGGAAAACACATATAATGAGCCATAGCTGGTTTTCTTAAAGACTGAATATGGAAAAGTTGAGAATGTAGTTAATTAATTTCACAAAACATCACTAAGATAGTCTGCAAGACTTGTAATTAGATTATACTCTCAGAGAAGTAAAAGTCACCACAGTTCAGAAACGAATGTGAGAGAAAGGTCTGTCTGAACAAGACCAGGAAAATGAGATCTAGGAGTGTTTTGTGGCAGCCTTACATCCATTATTAGGACTTACATATAAGAAAATGCTGAAAACTTGCAGTAAGCAATTATGAAATCCCAAATTTAGTTAACTCTTACATGAAAAAATACATTTATTTTTACTAGTTCTGACAAAATATATAAAGCTGCATTGTAGGCTCATGTAATGTCCTTCATTCTTTGTAACATGGCTCAGGGAAAACTGATGTTCCTAATGCAAATTCATTCTACTTTTTTTATTTTATTTTAATGGATTGACACTTATTTGTTTTCTTAACACTCTCATAAGGTTTTTCTTGGTTTTCACTGAGGCAGCTTTCTATGTCCTTTATTAATCCTGTTGATTATTTTAATCCCTTCTTGTTTTGAGTTGTCCTTCTGAAGAAATATTCTACCAATGCCACATAGTACATTAGATGAGATCATAGAGGATTAGGCACTATGCAAAATACAGACAGGCACTATAATATGATCTGAAATATCTCAATCTCACTCTTTGTGCATTCTAATATTATGCCTGAATTTTTACTGCAGCTGAACATTAAGCAGAGGTCTTCAGAGATGCCTTTGTCCCTTTCTTCACCTACTGCTGTTAGTCTTGAATGCTGCAAGGTTTGACAAGTGATTTAAGAGTTCCTCATGCTTTATTATTTTATTTTTTTTTCAGCACAGAATTTCATTTGCCATTAAATAACCCATTTATGTAAGATGAAGTCCCTCTGAAGCTCATCAACAGGCTCTTTGTCCTTGACTAAGGCTGTAAGAATAATTAATATTTTGGTCTGGCTGCCAAACAAAAGCTGATTAGCATTTAAACAAGTATATAAATGTTTCATTGTTTCTTCCTAAAATGAAAACCTAGGATGAGCAAGTTACTGTACTTGGCAATGCTCTCGCTGAACCTCAGATGAAATATTCCGGTGCTCACATAGTTTGAGGAGTCAAATCAATAAAGCGTTAGCTACTCAAAACCGCTGGGAGAGGTGACAGCCTCATCACTCTCCAATAGCCCAGTAGATTGAGTGCCCATCGAAGATGCGGAGAAGGGGCCTTTGTGCCTACAGACTGAGATAGCCCTCACCATCTGGTTATAAGGCAGACCAAGACAATCTTGTCCGCAGATTTGAATTCTCCTCTGGATGCTGTTCTACCTTTCTTTTTAAGCTCCTAGGATGAGAATTTACATCTGTTGCAGCCCGGTAGCTGAAATGCAGACATCAGAGCGTGCTTCCTGACACAAGATGGGGTGGTGTCAATGGAGGTGTTACCCTTCAGCTTCCAGCAGGTCACCTTTTTGCTGAGATACACTTTAGGCCTGACTGTTAGAGTATTCACATTCTTGCACTTTCTGTAAGGAAAATAGAGTATTTCATCTCCTTACGGCATGTTCTAACTACTGGCTTATTGAAAAAAAAGAGTTGCCAACTGTTTGACAGTCTAGTTCTTCAGACATTTTTTCCAGACTGATCTAGTCTATGTTTGACACTGCAATTGTGAAAAAAATCAGACATATTATTTGCAAAATGACTGTTCTTGTCAGGTATTCCCCTGTACTTTTTTCTTCTTCTTCTACCTTCCTACCACTTTCACCTTTGTCTAGCTCATCACTCATCACCTGTGCTGATAATTACTAAATAGATTAAGCTCTGCAAAACCCAGGGAAGTTCATTTTTAACTCCTTGCCATATTGAAAAATTACTATTTAATCCTATTTTTCCCACTCTTTTATCCAGTCCTTTGCTTTACCCTGGTGTCACACCTTCTTATCTGTTTTAAAATGTCGTGTAACAGATCTTGTCAAAATTATTCTGTAAATCTGAATTAATTATTTCTCTTTACTTAATTAAGAAAAACTACTCTTATGCCACATGAAGTTAGTAAAAGACTGAAAAGCTTTGGTCAACTCAAGTCTAAATTAAGATCTGTTTCAAGAAAATAGGCAAAAGTCAGTGGTCACTGGGCCTTATGTTTGCTATATACTGATGGAGAAACAGTTATTTATTTTCATGCATGGGTTTCCAGGAGCCATCTGATTCTCTGCATAAAGTTTATTCCATTCTGAGAAATGCAAGTAAACATTTAAGAACTTTGATAGTTATTTGCTTGTTTGTTGCAAAGGCAAATGGTGGTAGTTTAGTCAGGGAGGTTTACATTTGCTGCATACACAATGGTTTACACACAGTTTACTTCTACCAGTGACCATGAGGTTAGAAGGGTTATTGCCAGGTGGGAAAGAGCTGTTCCAGGACCAGGACTGAAGCTGGTGAAGGTGGTTCTGATTTTCTCAAGACTTACATCCTGGGAAAGCTCAGAGTGCTTCTAAAATAGGGTATTTTTCAGAGTGTATCAAATATACACTGAAAAAAACCTGAGATATTCATAAGGTTCTAGCTGTCACTTTCCATTTAGAAGAACAGTTTGAATGCTCTTTGAAGTGCTTTTCTCTTGTAATGCAGTGGTTAGAGCACTGACCCAGGGTAGGAGACATCCACCTTCCACTTTCTCCCTCGTTAAATGGGACTAATTCCTACCTCTCTTAGCTCCAAAGAATACCTAGCAGTGGTGCCTGAAGGAGGATGAAGCCTCCATTTCTTATCATGCTGCTTCCTGGCAGAGCTTGAAAAAGTTCAAGACCAACGGACCTTAAATACACAAGAAACATGACCGTTTTCCCTGGTAGCTGGGATGTTCACCTGAAAGAACTACAGAATTCTTCAATCTCCAGAATAAAAACAAAAGTAAGAATTATAAATTGAAAGAAAGCAGTTACAGGATGACTGGCTTAATAGCTCCTGCAAATGGGAAGGTATTTCTCGGTACTATCTGTGCATACCTATCACCCCTTGGGAATGCAAGCCCAGGCTTGCCTAACAGTAACTTCATCCAATAATCAGAGGGAGATCCTTAAAAGATACCTATCAAATATTGATATCAACTCTGATTTATGACCTTTGATACAGCAGGTAAATGAACAGAAAGTGAGATTTATTTAATGCTATATAACAAGCCTTGGGGTTAGGAGTCCAAGCTCTTTGACACAATCAGCCTTAGGCATTAGGAAGAAGCTATTTCAGTAATGAATTATTACAACCCTGGGAGTACTTTGGTCATGGTTCATCACCATGGTACACTGTGGACCTTAATGGTGTCTTACAATGTCAATATGTGCTTTATTTAAGGTTCGTATCATTTTAGCCAGTCAGAAAGTATAAAACTCACTACTGCGCAGCAGGCCAGAACATGGTCTATTCATCATGCTAATCCCACATGAGTCCTCAAAATGTATTTCAGCTGAGATGGAAGTGACACGTAAAGCTTCTGTGAGTTTTTTTGCACGCAGCGGGATTTCAGCTGTGAATAGGAAGGCACCAATTCACAAATAAGTTACTTGATGGAAAATTTCGGCATCAATCAGATTAGCTAAATGACATAATTCCTCTAGCCTTACATACAATGTCTGCATCTTATCTTTTAGTATAGTTTTGGGTAAGAAAATTTCATGGAAAATAATGGCAGAAAAAGAATAGTAAGAATAGAGGAGCGGCTCTTTTAGATTAGATAATTTGTTTCATTTAACTTAAAGTGAAAGAAATCAACATCAGGCACCCTCCTTCTGTATGATGGCCAAAAAATTAAATTCTTGTTAAGTGCTTAAATCCCAACTTGTTCTCTTTTGTTCCACCCCCTTTCTTTTCTCTGTTCTTTTGCTAGGTAGTTTCCAGAGCTCCACAAACAGGGGAGTTTTCAATGTCTTTTTGTATAATAAAAAGAAAGGTCAGCATGATCTACCCTGTTCAAAAATACTTTTCTTTATAAATGAGAAACATTTTTATTCAGCTTATCACACTAACCTTTCTTTCATTTTAAGCATGCTTTGAACTTTAAGTTGTTATTATTACAAACACAATCATGTAACTTTAAAAAAAAAAAAAAAAAAAAATTGCATTCCAAACAAGAATTTTCCATCAGAAAATAATTTGGTTTTCATTGTCCGTCACTTTTTGTGACTTCATTCATCTTGAACTGCTGCACAATCCCATAAACTGCCCTGATGTCCAAGAAGTTTACTGAAAATACCTGCTCAATTGTGGCTCTCAATATTCAAAATAACATTGTTTTTTTAAAAAACAGGGGTTTTGAAAAAGTTATATTAAACTAAACACAGCTATTTTCTACCTGAGTTTTATATAAATAGTACCTTTGTTCTGAGTCTGCTGTTTTACCAAGAAATCAATAATAACATAAACACAAAAGCAAGTAATACTAACAAATATTCTGACCCAAAGCATACTGATAGGTAATTTCATTGTTTTACCAGGCTCCATGTATGCCTGCTGGAATCCATCACGTACGACTAAACAGGAATTTCACTCTTTATGTTTACTGGAATTTGAGAAGTCAATGGTATTCCTTCTAGCAGAAATTATTACAGGTCAGCTCAAATAGTTTGTATTTATATGCATCTTCTGCTTCACTATTAATAGTATTGAAATGCACTTGGGCAGAGGTTAGGCTCAGGGAAAACTCATCACTTCATATCCATTTTCTCCACAAAGTTTTCCTCAAAGCACTTTACAGTTGACTGTCCAACAGAAAGAGATGTACCTAGAGTAACACAAAGGAGAAAAGTCAACCTTTACAGAATGCAGAAGTGTAAAGTTAAGATTTCAGTAAGTAACACTTCTTCGTACATGTCCACAACATACTAGTGTGTTAAAAACAGCGTAACGAGAAAAGCAAAACCAGAACATCCAGAAATTGTAGTTAATAGAAGAACATAAGAGTCACAAAACAGAACTCTTCAGGTTTCAGCTGCTCTGCTACACTCCGATTGATGTGAGGTAGCAATCAGTTCCTATCACAATCTCTAAGGTACTTTCGAAGCTAAAACCAGAAAATAAAGTTTAATCTTTACGATCAGGTGTGCAAAGGCCAGTAGGCTGCTCCCTTTACTGCAGCTTTACTGGGCCACAGGAAATAAGCATACCGAGTCCATTAAAAATTAAAAGACTCATAGTGGATTCATGAATTACTACGAACCATTTCACCCCTTATCAGTGCATAAAGAATATGCACATTTTTGTTATTTAGTATAACTGTGCAGTGCTTCCGCTAAATGATATGCAGGACTATTGCACTTAGTATGGTATGTGGCTATAAATCTTCCTGCATTACCTTTTTTTCCCCTAGAAATTGCTTACAGGTAGCATAACTCTTTTTGTCCAGGCAAGTTCTTTGGATGCTCAGAATGACAAAGGCAAATATAAAATCTTCCATTTCTACCTGTGAGGAACAACAAAGCAGTAGTTTAAATGAGGACTTTGTGATTTTAAAACATGCAGGAATTGTTAGAACTAGAAAGGTAAAGATTTCAGCCCTTGACGGTTTTTTTTCTAATGTGCTTAGTGATGTACTGTTCAACTGGATAAAATGTTGATTGCAGAAAGTCCATTTATACAGGATTATAACTATTCTAGATGGTCTTATGGTTAAAAACACAGGGCTGGAAGCCAGTGGGAATGAGGAAGAGATTTCTGAACATCTCTGATTTTCTTGTGGGACTTTAAGTTTAAAATTTAGGCAATTAAGACAACTGTCTTAATTTTTCCAGCTATAACAAAAGGATTAGTAAGGTAGCACCCTAATTCGCTTTAGACTTTTCTCCAGCATGCCAATGCAAACAGAATAAGCTTTGTTAACTATCTGTTATAAGAGGTTAAAATTTAATCTAGGAAATGCCACTGATTTCAGCAAGCTTTAGCAAGGTTCATGAGACTTGTACGCTGTCTTAAAGGCCAGATGTCATTCATTTTCACTGAAATCACTGCCTTCTGCACAATTAGCTTGCAGAAGGATTTCTTTTCCTTCTGCCGGCCTGGTCTTCACCCTCTTTCTCACTGGTTGAGTAGTTCAAACTCTTCTGTCCTGCATGTGTTTTCAGGGAAAACTAATAAACTTTTTCTTTTCTTTTTTGCATTGATTCAATTCTTCTTAACGTTTTTCGGTTATATTTGCTAGTGCAATATTTAAGTTTGCTTTTGGAGCCAAGATGCTTATTAACTACCATATATTAAAATTTGAATGGAAGTGTTTCTTGTAGTTTCTTTCCATATAGAGCTTTCACAGAATGAATATGTGTACAAAAATCCCTCTCCCTAGCGTCTTTCAACTCATTTCCAAATAATCACTTTTAGTTATGAAAGGATGGTTCATTCACAGTTTTATTTAAACATCTTTAAGCATTTCCACCAAATCCATTGGAAAAGCCTTCTTCAAACTCACTGAGGTTGCCAAGGGTCTACGAATCAGTAAAAATTATTTTAATGCATGCAGGATAACTAAGTGTAATATACTTTTTACATCTCTTTTATGTCAGAGATTTTTTAACCTCCTAGCCTACAGCTAAATTTCAGCCAGTGAGAGGGGTACTAAAAGGTCTATCAATTATTTTCAAACTATTATGAGTTAGTCTGGCTAAATACACACAGGCTTTAGATTAGTAACTTCATATTTCATGACACGACCTTGAAGTTGCCTCCCTAAAATGTCTTTGATTCCACATCCTCAAAAGTAAAAATAAATAATTAGAGAAATTATATTCTGCTTGTATCTGTATTAGAAACAAAATAGTCTCAACACAGCTGCTGAAACAACATGAAGCAAATTATCCTGACTGGACAGCTTAACACTCGGACAGCTAAAGAACTGAAGCAGTTCTAAAGATGTGGACAAAGAAAAGCTAATGTTTAAAAAAACCCAACAAAACAACAAATTGGAACCTGAAAATAGGTTACTAAACCTTCCTTATAAGAAAAGGTATGTGAGAAAGATAAAGCCTAGATCCCCAATTCAGTTTAATTCCTGAACACTCTACAGTCTCGTTGCAGTGCAACACTAGCAATATTTGTTCTATGATGACACCAACAGGTCCGAGCTAAGAATGGGGACTCCATAGGGCTCAGTGTTATAGAAATACATTTAAAAGGCTCTAATATCATCCTTTATAAATATGTATGAGACAGACAGTATGAGGAAGGAAGCACTATTCCCAATTTATGAAGAAAAAACAACATGAATGATCCCAAGGTTGAGCTACAGGAGAGCCAAGAGTTGAGCATTGTTTTGTTAAAAACTAGTGATATATATTTATGTGTGTGTTTGTGTGTATATATATAAGCAAGCCACACATATCTGTTATATTGAAGTACTAGGCACTGAAGGAGAACCAATTCTCCAACATCTCCACTGCTATGGCCACCCACTCCAGCACAAACAGGAAAGGTATATCACTTTTCAGGTAGTATGCCATCACCACAAAAATGTTGAGGATCTATTATAAATGCAAAGCCATGGAAGGCTTTCAAAGACAATCAAGAAAATAAGTAAGAAGAGGTAAAACAAGTAAAGGAAACAACTGTAGAATAGGTACTTCTGTGCTAAACAGACATTAACATTACAAGAGAGAAAGTAATACCCAATATCAAAATGGTGTTCTTCAAATAAATCAAGTGACTGATTTCCCTGTTATTGCATTAACTGAACTACTGAATGGGATTCTCAGAAGATAATCTATTTATGACAATGTTAAAAGACTGCCTAGCAAATATTGCTACAATTTCTTTGGCTTTCTCTCCTCTGTAAATGTCAGTGTCCCAACACTGTGATCTAGAATTCCTCTCTATTTTTCTTTTTTTTCTCCCTTTTTCTACCCAATCTTTTGTTTTCCTCACATACGAGTCCTTCATCTCCATTATAGCTGTCTCACCCTTCTTAAGATTCATGCCAAATCTTGCCTGTCTTTCACACCTTTAAGCACTTCCAGCCTCTCACATCGGTGCTTATTCCAGCTTCTAATAGCACTAGCAGAGTTTCTGTTAAGAGCCATCTCGACTGTGATGCTGCAGCATCCTAAACCAGCACAGGGGGATTGCAATGTCATATCTGTCAGGGCCCACTGAGCAACCTCGTGGTCAGAAATGAATCCTGCTGAAGGAGCTGGTTAACTGTCCATTGGAAAATAATTGAGAAATGTGAAAGGAAAATAAATACTGAATGCAGTTTGTTTGGGTTGGGTTTTTTTGGGCTTTTTTTTCCTATGTGGCAATGACAGCTTATCTCTGGAAGGCATGATGAAAAAAAGAAAGGCAAATAAAAAACACTGTTGGTTTGGTTTTGTTTTTTTGTTGTTTGGGTTTTTTATTCAGAAGACTGCACAGCAAAAGTTCAGAGTGGAAAGGCCCTTAAAACAAAGCTCAGAAGAAAAACTGGTCGTATTTATTTTTTTTTATTATTTATTTATTTATTGCATGAAAAGAAGGGTCAAGGCAAGCTTCTGGTTTAAAAATGGGAAAATCTCAGGAGAGGGGATGTTTTAATTCTGGTGCAAGCACCCAGATACGTGCATGCAAATATATTTTGTCCTTCTGTTGTTATGCAGCACAGAGCACATGTGGACCAATTCCTACTTGCTGTTATGGACTTTTGAAATTTTCCTTTAGCCCGATCTGAGATGACAATTTCACTGTAAAAAGGACTTTGCTTCTCAATTAGGTCTGTGAGCAACATGGAGCATCATGAACAAAATGCTCTGCTGGCAGTAGTGGAAGGAGAAATTCCACCAAAGAATATCATTCTCGATATGCCATATTGGCTGAAAATCTTACAAAGGTCTCCAGAAAAAAAAAAGATTAAACACTAGGCACTCATCTAAATGGTCTCTTGTGGCTCCCTTCATCCCTGCATATGGCCCGTAGCAATGGAAGGTGACACACTGTTACCCTCTAGAGGTCCTACTTAGCCCAAATTGCAAAACCTGCAGCCTGCTTGTTACTTAAGCCTTTGAATGAAAAACAGGATTTGGATCCCAGTGAGGGCTCAGTTTATTATTCTGTAATAATAATAATAGAAAATGTGTTGCATTCAAAAATTTGAGTCTTGATTGGAAAAGGCAGAGAGCTCCACAAAACCCCAGAGAGGCATTTTCCTGTTCAGGTTTTAAAAGCAGTTGTAATTTCATCACATATCTCTTAATCCTCCATTACGAAGTGATACATGAGAAAAAGAGCAATCATATCTGAACTATGCCTTCTATCATCTGCTTAAATATCTCAGTCAAAATTTCATATATTGACATTAGTTTCTGGGGAATTATCCCTTGGAATATCCCTAAATCTTGTTGCACAGCTTTTGTCATCTTTCTCTGAAACATTGCCTGTTTATTACAGCTGTTCCCTGATGCTGAAATAGTACAACATTTGATCCCTTTACCTAATATTGCTAAGATTCAAGTTTCCAAAGATCTGGATGTTCAAATACAAAATGTTTTAGTTCAAGCCCATCTCACACAAACTGTTATTGATAAGACCATAGTCACACACAGCTGACTGTCACTCAGGTGTTTATGGAGGCAGAAATAAAAATCCCATTCCACCTCACTGTTAATCAATCTTTGTCACTCCACCAAGTTCTTTTATGTTATAAGCTCCCCCACGGCTAGGAGAAAGAAAAAAACCACAATCCTGTAAATGGAAGCCTTGCAGCCCAAACGAAACGCAGCACCTGGAGGAACACAGCTGCGCCTGGCAGCCCCAGGTTTTCAGGCCAACACAAGTCACCCAAACACCCACCACAGCCAGAGGTGTGCTGGCCCGTTTCTCCAGCACACCAACAGCTCTCTGCTATAGCCACCGGTCCTTGGACTTCTTCTCCAGCGTGTCATTTTGTTCGTTCAACCCACGACACAACTCTCACAGTGCAGTGAGTGGGTAGTTCCTTGTCCTTCTCATCACTCACCCGAGCCAATCCCCATCATAAGCACTATCGCGCTGAGACCATCAGGGCTGGCTCTGATCCGCCAGCACAGACCTGGCCAGTAAGAGCTAGCCAGGAAGGTAGCTAATCCATCACGGGTGGCCTGGGCAATATTCCCACTAAAGGCTCATCTGGTTTATGAGAGGTCTAAATTATATCCCGAAGGCTGTCCTCACCAGACTGAGCCTGCACTCCAACTGTGGTCACCGACACTGCCGACGTTTGCTCATGTTCTGTGTGAAGCTGGGATCAAGTCAGCTCTGTCTTCTTGACAGGGAAACGGGGGCATGGACTGGGTGTTGGCAGGAGCTTGAATGCACAGCTAGCAGTCAGCAGGGCATCCTGCTCTGGGCTGTGTCCAGACACAGTGGTGACTCTTTTCCCTCTGCCCACATGATGCTGAGGGCGAGCCGTTAAACATCAGTGTGTCCCCACAGATAGACCCAGATTCCTGCTGCTCGGGGTTGGATGGTTTGTGGACAGTATTTCTGAGATCAATGAAAAGCCACAAAAGACTTTCTAAGTAGGAGGTCTACCCTGGCCTACAAGAAAAATGAGATGACTCAAGAAGCAGAAAAACACCAGGGACTACGAGCAGCTCAGGACCAGGCAGAACAGGAAAAAGACCATGAGAGACAGCTCCAGTGGCGATACCTAGGCACTAGACCTTGGGTGATGCTAGGAGTTTTGCTAACGCTCATAGAAGTCATCTTCTGGTGCTGATGTGAGGGCTAACCTTGCTGCAGAAGAGAGGAGTGGTGGAGAATGAGGATCCTTTGGAGACTGGCACAGAACAAGAGCTAGATAGAATGTCTCTAATATCTCCAAATACCAATAAGATGTCATGGTTTAACCCCAGCCAGCAACTAAGCACCACGCAGCCGCTCGCTCACTCCCCCCAATCCAGTGGGATGGGGGAGGAAATCGGAAAAAAAGTAAAACCAGCGGGCTGAGATAAGAACAGTTTAATAGAACAGAAAAGAAGACACTAATAATCATAATGATAACACTAATAAAATGACAACAGCAGTAATAAAAGGATTGGAATGTACAAATGATGCACAGGGCAATAGCTCACCACCTGCCGACCGACACCCCGCCAGTCCCCGAGCGGCGATTCCCTGCCCCCCCAATTCCCAGTTCCTATACTAGATGGGGCGTCCCATGGTATGGATTACATCGTTGGCCAGTTTGGGTCAGGTGCCCTGGTTGTGTCCTGTGCCAACTTCTTGTGTACTGGCTGGACATGAGAAGCTGAAAAATCCTTGACTTTAGTCTAAACACTACTGAGCACCAACTGAAAACATCAGTGTGTTATCAACATTCTTCACATGCTGAACTCAAAACATAGCACTGTACCAGCTACTAGGAAGAGTTAACTCTATCCCAGCTGAAACCAGGATAAAGATAAATCGCACCAAATGCATACTTGCAAATTTCTTCTGGGATGCTGCCACGAAGATAAACAGAGGTCAACAACAGGGTAATTATATTAGTAAATAGAAGCAAGAGAAAAGGGAGTAACAAAGGGAAAGAGTAAAGAGACAGCCTGGTGGGTAGCAAGTGCAGGGAAGGGGGGGACATCACTAGAGAATCCTCATTCTTCGGAAGAATGTATTTGAGCTTTGTAGGAAAAACTTGCTGAGTGAGCAAGAAAAATTCTGTGGTCACACACTGAGTTTCTAATTAGCCCAGGAACTGTGAAGGTGTGGAGGAAGGGTAAGAGGTTGGGGATAGGGTGTACTATGAGAGAAAACATGGTGTAACCCCAGTCCTGACTTACATTCACAGTTTACATCGGCTCCTTATGAGGCAAGGATAAGTGTATCACAGCCTGCACTTCCCTCGTGGGAGCTGGAACAGCATTGGATAGGACAAAGTTGGCCCAAAGTGCCCTGTTCACCAATTTTGATGGCATGGCTCCTGCTGGGCTACCAAATGTTCTGTAACATTCAGCAGACTGTGACAATGCATATGGCATTTGGGCCACTGCTGTGCAAGTGATTATTTTAATTTTTTTTCATGAAAAGCCCAGCTGGAGAGCGTGAGCCAGTGTTTTCCAGGTATGACACATGACTCAGAGCAAGGGGTTTCTGATAAAGCCATGAACTTTTGGTCTCCTGACACTGTCAGTGTTCCTGTCTGAGAGAGGGAAGGGAGTGTCAACATTCTTCAGGGCAGATGGGGATGTCTGGTGACTTGTGCAGCGTTCACACACTCAACATAACTTATATTAATATCCATTATAGTCCATCAAGGGCTGTGATTGAGAGGCAACATTTAAAATTCAAATACTTATAAATCCCTTTGCACAGGTAATATACAATTGCGTAAATACCATTTTGGTAATTGGAAAGTTGGGAAAGATTCATCTAGTGCTGTTGTTGATTCTTACCGTGATGGACAAAGTCTCCGCCTAATGGTACCATTTACCCCTGTTTTGATGCTGCTTGACATAGACTTCTCTCTACACCAATTCTTCATCAACTGGTAAGAGAGTCAG
This sequence comes from Astur gentilis, assembly GCF_929443795.1. Lineage (NCBI taxonomy): Eukaryota > Metazoa > Chordata > Aves > Accipitriformes > Accipitridae > Astur > Astur gentilis. Next base: position 47,910,293 of record NC_064881.1, on the reverse strand, counting down.
GCAGATACATTCAGAAGAATAATAGCTGCTGTCTGGGGCACTTGGTACTCCAAAATAGTGTGTCAACATTATCGTGAAAGCCAGTGTCTGGCACGTTTCGCTAAACTGCTACTCCAGAAGTTGTGCACTTCCTATTAGTTTTCTGGACTATACGGATGTTTCAGTCCAGATAACGCAAGGCTGTTTCCTCCAGGACTGCTGTTCCTCCCGGAGTGGGATGGAGTGGGCCAGGGCCACAACTCTGACCCCTGTCATCTCAGTGAAATTATACGGAAATAAGCGCACTGATTGTTAATGCTGCTGATCTGAGGCACAACAGATTTGGACACAGCACTTTGAAAGGCCATGAAGTAGGTGGTTCAGATGATTCCGGTCAGGTGTGAGGCTTACAAAAGTCAGTCACAGATGAATGTAAAGATGTGTAGGATAGCAGCTGGGTTGAATTTCAGCCCTGTGAAAGCACAATGTGAATACAACTAACAAAAGCCAGTGGCGAACAGGAGTTGGCGGTGTTGAGTCTACTAGCTTCAGCTACTAAGCCTGGTGAGCTGAAGATGTGAACTGATCTGCAAGTGAACTTAATACAGATGTGGCCTAGTAGACACAGGAACAACCATGTGCCCATGGAATTGTTAGAGGGCAGCACTCCAGTGCAAGAAGGACACACTAAACCCAGTGATCCTTATATAGCGGTGCCCATCAGAACATGCAGCATATAAAATTCGATGACAACTTTATGTTGAATCTATTTCATGAAGAATTTTTATAAAAGTCTTTTTCTTATTATTGAAATTATATTTTATAATTTTTATTGTAAATTAGATTGATTTTGATCAACTATTCTAGACCAAAGTATTTCTCTCAAAAGCTTTCCATGGATGCTCTTCAATAATTTTCCACTTCCAATTCACCCTATTTCACTCTATCCCATTTCTCTTCATACATCATGGACAGGAGCTGAAAAAGAGCACAAATTCTGTGCAAGGTGGAAGTCTGCCATGTCCCAGTAGATTACTAAGGTGATAATATACTTACTATCCTGTCCTGTGGTGATATTTAGAAATGAAAATATTTTTTGTTTCAGCTGTGTTGTGTAGGTCTGAATTTCTGACAAAAAAAAGTGATTCGGTATTTGACTTTCCCAAATATTATTGATAGATGAAAGAAATTAGCATCAGTAATACAAAACACTAGTACACCAGCATCATATGTTTTGCAAGGCTGCAAAGTAGGAATATGAAAACGAGTTTATGTAAGGTAAAAAAGAATCAGGACCAAATGATTTATATTGCAAGGGAGTGGAGGAAGATGCTTGCTTCTAGCTTTTTAAAAAAACCCTTCAAATACTATGTCTTTTAATAACATTATTTTCCAATTATTGCTTGAAAATTGTAGAAACACCAGAAAAAAAAATATTAAATCCACACTCAATTACAATTTATTGAAATACTCTTCTTGCTTTTCAACTCTTCCCTGTATTTCATAAAAATACCTTTTTCCTAAGAATTAGAATGCCTTAAATGTCCATTAAAACTAATCGCTAGGATAGGAATCAGGATTATATTTATGTTCTCCCTCTCACCATTTCTGCAAGTTTTTGGCAGTAATCGCATGACTTTTAGGGGACAGTAATTATTATAATTTAATTATTGTAAATTGTTTGATTTGCCTCTATCTAGCTATGGCTTTGTTAAGGAGCTAGTTCTGTACAAATGCGAAGGCCTGGATTCCAACATTTCTTTCTTTAACATTTTTTACAATATTTGTTATCTAATTCAATGCAATTGATGTGTTGAGACCTATGACTTGATTACTACCAAGAGAGCCACAAGTTTCTTAAAAGGTGAAATACATGGTGTTAGCAAAGTAAATTAAATTATGCGCTTCTATTTTTTGATTCTTGCAGCCCACAGTTATCTGGGTGCAAGGGAAAGCAGGATGACAATTTCTTTTTCAGATGCACAATTGAGCTGACAGCTACAACTGAAGTGAAAATGCATCTTAGAAAGTTGTTTCTGAAAAGAAAAAAACCACTAATCAGCATTTTCAAAAAGACGTGTCTTAAGCTCATCCAAGACTTTTAAGAAAAATGATTGGTTTCTATTTTTTCCATTCTTTTTTCTTAAAACACATTTGTCAGACACTTGTTTTCACTGTGTGGCCTCCTGTATTGGGTTTGTGTGGCAAGGCTTTGGTACCTGGGGGGGGGCTACAATGTCCAACCGAGCAAAGACCAGCTGGCTCCAAGATGGACCCGCCGCTGGCCAAGGCTGAGCCCATCAGCAACGGTGGTAGTGCCTCTGGGAGAACATGTTTAAGAAGTGGGAGGGGAACTGTGCAACAACAGCAGCCAGGAGAGAGGAGTGAGAATATGTGAGAGAAATAACCCTGCAGCCCCCCAGGTCAGTGCAGAAGGAGGGGGAGGAGATGCTCCAGGCGCCGGAGCAGAGATTCCCCTGCAGCCCGTGGGGAAGCCCCTGGTGAGGCAGGCTGTCCCCCTGCAGCCCAGGGAGGTCCACGGGGGAGCAGATCTCCACCTGCAGCCCGGGGAGGACCCCACGCCGGAGCAGGGGGATGCCCGAAGGAGGCTGTGACCCCGTGGGAAGCCCACGCTGGAGCAGGCTCCTGGCAGGACCAGTGGATCTGTGGAGAGAGAAGCCTACGTTGGAGCAGGTTTTCTGGCAGGACTTGTGACCCCACGGGGGACCCACGCTGGAGCAGTCTGTGCCTGAAGGACTGCAGCCCATGGGAGGGACCCACGCTGGAGCAGTTTGTGGAGAACTGCAGCCTGTGGGAAGGACCCACATTGGAGAAGTTCATGAAGGACTGTCTCCTGTGGGAGGGACCCCATGGTGGAGCAGGAGTAGAGTGTGAGGAGTCCTGCCCCTGAGGAGGAAGGAGCGGCAGAGAAAACGTGTGATGAACTGACCCCAACCCCCATTCCCTGTTCTCCTGCGCCACTGGGGGGAGGAGGGAGAGAACTCAGGAGTAAAGTTAAGCCTGGCAATAAGGGAAAGGTGAGGGAAAGGTGTTTTATAGATTTAGGTTTTATTTTCTCATTATCCTACATTGATTTTGATTGGTAATAAATTCAATAAATTTCCCCAAGTTGAGTCTGTTTTACCTGAGGTGGTAATTGATGAGTGATCTCTCCCTGTCCTTATCTCGACCCACGAGTCTTTCATTATATTTTCTCTCCCCTGTCCAGCTGAGGAGAGGGAGTGATAAAGCAGCTTTGGTGGGCACCTGGCATCCAGCCAGAGTCAACCTACCACACCACTACATGGATACCTTGGGAACTGTTCATCCCAAAATGGATGTGCCTAAGAATTATTTGGTGCATTTTAAAATTAGTCTAACTATTCAGGTGTTTCTCAAACCTTATGGAAAATGACTAATTGCAGAATTTGACTTTTCTGAATATTTATATCCTATCTTATCCTAACCAGAAAAAGAAATCCAAACAAAAAACAAACAGTTCCCTCACTCCCCAAAACATGATAAGCTAAAATCCTAGCTTTTTAAAATTTCTTCTTAATTTTACTGGTAATAGGAAGAAAAGTCCTCTTATCAAAGCCCCCTAAAACGCTTTGGATGAACTCCCTGTCAGCTCAACACAGAAGAATTAATTCAGCCTTTATTACAACAGGATAATTGAATATTTCTTTTTAGATTTTCTCCAAGACTAGTTCTGGAGTCAGACTGAAAGTCAGCAGAAATAGAAGGCCATGGAAAATTTCTTTCCTTGATTTGCTGATTCTAGGGAACAAGAAAGAAGGGAATTGACTGTTGCTAAAAGGGACCATTTATTTTTCTTTAAATGGCCAAACAAAACCATAAAACCAAAAACACAAAACCAAACAAACTGAACTTACAGGTGATGCTTATTTTAGTTGGAGTGCCATTTTCTGCAACTTAATTGTCAGTTGTAGCAACTACCATGCAAGTATGCAAAGCACAATTCATGTTATCCTGATTTTAATTGATTCCTACAAGAAATTATTACTCTAACTAATTCTAGTTGCTCTCTGCTGGGAAGACAGAATTGGGGGTGAAGGAGGGAAAGGACAGGGGGGTGGAATGATAAGGCACTTCCAAAAATGAATACTTCATAGATTATTAATTTCTTCTAAAAATACTGAGAAATCTTGAGTTGCTGCAAAGTTTTTTGTTAGAGCTGGAATAGATGAGTTTGAGACTTTGGGGGCAAGTTTGTCTTAAGACATTGTTAGTTCTAGAAGCTCACTTTAAAGTTGGGTTGGTTAGGACACGTTAGACCATTTTATTATTATTATTATTTTTCACTGAAATGCTTTTTCCTAGGTAATAAAGCACTTAATGAAGATCTACTCATAGAATCACAGAATGGTTGATTTTGGAAGGGACCTCTGAAGGTCATCTGGTCCAACCTTCTTACTCAAGGTGGACTACCTAGAGCTAGTTTTCCAGTGTTCTTTTCTAAAAATTAGTAAAAGGAAGAGTTGTGAAGTCTATCACAAGATCTTCCATCATTTCTGGAGATATAAAAATAAACGTATTCTTCTAAAAAAAGTTGGTTTATCAACCGTTCTCACATAATTATATTCTGCCTTAACATTCAGTAATTTTGTTTCTGCTCCAGTGTAAAATATAAGAAGAAATAGAGAAGTGGAAAGGGACAAGAAACTAGTGGAAAAAAAAAATAAAATGTTGAAATTAATTACATTTGTCCTTCACCATTTATCCTCTGTGGGGAGGAAGTAAAAAGTGCCTACCTAGGGTTCCGATAAGCAACAGAGAATGTATTGATTTTGAACAGAATTTGTTCTGCATTTGTAATTTTTTTTTGGAATAAAATCCTTCATCTGGTGAAATACAACAGAATAGTAAAAGTCCTCTTCTTAATCTCAGTAATGATAATATTTGTCATAATACTTGCAAGCAGGTTGTTTTGAAAAGGCTAGATCATCCTAATCTATGTACAAACGCTGAAACTCTTACATATATGCAAGATATTTTCATGTTGTGCTCATAACATGCCATTGAAATAAAATTACTGCATCTCTCAATTTCTCTCTAAGAATTAATTTCTGTTTAAAATTTGCCATGATTTCCCTAACAATGCCATTTTGTGGCTACAAGCTCTACACCCCTATTTTTTCTTTGAACATCTTTTCTTCTCTGGTGGGAAACAGAGTTTTACATTCCCTTTAAGTGTCCCTTAGGCATAAGTTACATAGCAGTAAAGAGAGGCAAAGAAATCTGAGACTGTACATGCAACAGCTTCAATCTTAGCAGGGTCAGCTTCGTTTGCATGTATCATTGCATTTTACTGTGCAGAAGGACACTGATACTTTAATAAATCTGTAGGCTCTGGGCTCTGCCTTTTAATGCCCTTTAAGAAATTTCTGATGGAATTAGTTAAATTTGCCTTTCCTGCCTTTAAGACAAGACATAAATGCATACACAGCTGCTAGTGAGAGAAAGTGCTTTGAGAGGAAACCACCAATATAGCTAATGGAAGATCTTTCTCCCCTTCACGTGGTTTGTACTCAAAACCTGTATCAAATTATTCAAGAGAGTTGTCTTATTCCATGGCTTTTCCACTGCATCATATGGATACGACCCTTAACCTTTGACAAGGAAATCAGAAATTGTAGAGTTAGTGATGTACACTGGAGAGGAATGGAAAACAGAAGTGTTCACTTAGGGATGCATCTCCACTTGCCCAAGCAGCCCCTGCAGCCTCTCGCTGGGCGCCTCCGTGAGCCGCCAAAGCGTGTCATCGTATCCCTGCTGCGTGCAGCAGCACTCGTCCTGAGCCCTCCAAGGCTGGTCTTCTGCCCAAGGAGCAGTGGTGCTGTTGGAAATGAAGTAGTGCTCCTGGACAATTCCCCTTCCAGAGACAGCCGTGTAAACCTGAGTCTCCACTTTGTTACAGAGCGGCTGAGCTTTGCTGTGATCTGATAGAGACCCCGTTGCAGAATAGACCAGGAGGAGAGCTGGGGTGCTGCGGGAAGGCAGTGGCTGGGGAGAAGCAGGAAAAGTGAAGGAGATGATGTCAACTTAAACAAGGAATCTACCTGGACATGCATTACCTATGCTGTTTTTATGCAGTAGTTCAATAACTAGTTCAATGCAGTCTTGGAATAATGAGGTTATCACAGATTGCCGATAATACATCATGATAACGGAGGTGTAGTTCCTGCCTTTTGATTCACCTCATTCTACCAAAAAGGCTTAGGAATTTGCGGAGCCCAGGTCTTCAAAGTTATCACAACGTAATGGAAGGCAATCACTTTCTCATATACAGCAAAAACCTATCAATTTGCTTTTTGAAATAAGTGAACGTAACAGAAATGTATGATTCGGTATAACCTCCTGTTAACTGCTGCCACGGATGCATTTTCTCTGTGAGGTTTAGCTCTTCCTTCTGACTGATGGATTCAGACTCACCTTCTCAAACTGATCACTGGCTGCTCGTTCCTTGCGTTATTCACCAAATTGTGACTTTATCACTGCACTTTACTGCTATGCTTTATTTTCGCATTGCATCCAGCAGGCCAGAAGAATAACAAAGGGAATTGAATTTCACTTAGCAAATGAAGATAACGGGGTGGGGGGGGGGGGGGGAGGATACACAAGGCACATTGCAAACCTTCTTGTCACCACTGTTGAACTCCTAAATCCTCCAGGAACATGAGAAGATTGTCTTCTGAAAAATAGTTCTACAGTGACATACATAAAGGTTACTTCTTGACTTTGCAGCACTTTGGTGCTTTTCTATTGACCCATACCACCTATCTGCCAATTGAAAATGAGAGGCGTCATCTGCATTTCCTGAGCAGCAGAAGTAATTTTTTTCTTTCCATTTGGCCCTTTCTGATTTTTTTTCTTCTCTATGCTCTGAAGAAAAAGGAGTCGTGCATGTTGTCTGAAGAAAATTTACGCTCTCATTCTGTTCTTCTGGTGTAGTTTGGGGTGAAATGTAAGATCAACTTATACCATGGGACAATCCCCATAGGGAGAGTACTTAGCTAAAGACTACATATTTAAGGGCATCCGATAGTTAGCGGTGACTGAAGCTGCTTATCTGATAATCAATTTCTTTCCTGTTTCCTGTAATGAAATGCTTGAACATCTATATTAAAGAGCCTTCTACTTGTGGTATAATTAAATAATTTGTATCAAAATGTTGAAAATTTTGATTTAAAAATCCACATATGAAGACACTGATTCATCAAAGGAAATAAGATATTTCAATCATTACTAATATCAGTTACCCTTCATGATTTGGAAAATAGTTATTTCAACAACCACGTAGTCACTGCCAGAAGTCAGTTACATTAACATATAGAACAGCATTAGTTCACATACCATGAAAAGATGTGAATGTGAATGAAATACACAAATTAAAAATTAATCCATCAAGATGTTTTAGAATTTAAATATTTTCTCCACTATATTATTCGTGAACTTAAAAGATATTTGGGGTCACTCTGACTTAGAATCAAAACAAAGGATAAAATGTCAAAAATCCCTAGAAATCTAGAACTTTTAGCATGAAACTTATTTTCTTTCTTTGGATCCTTTGACTCTGGCTTCTGTTTAAATTCAAAGAAGAAGTTTTGTGCCAAGTTAACTTCAAAGCAAACAAATGGACTCTTTTTCTTTTTGGAATTAACCTTTTTAATTGTGGCAGGACCTCTATTGTCACTATTCGTCTTGGTCATGGCATTGCTTCCTTTCTCCTGCAGCAATAATTTTTGATTATTTTGTTTTCCCTGGCTTTGCTTGGGTTTGACTCAGCACCCACCATCCCATCATCTAAACAGAACGATTTTCTGGTAGGGACTTCACACTAACTTCCATGGGCGACCACACAAAGAGAAAAGCAGCTGGCACGTGTACATAACTCTGTTGGCCTCATCAGCAAATAGCACTTGAAAATCCAGCCCAGGAGGTTCTGCACTCTCCCCTTTGGCCACCTGATTCCTCTCTGACAGAAAAAGATTGAGTGAAATTGTGTATATTTTCTTTGTCTTCCTTGGATCGGAGTCAAGTCCAGAGGGAAATTATAGTCTTATGGCTGTGAACAGGAAAAGTGGTTAACATATGGCCCTTTAGTTATGGGGTCACCAAGAGGGTACCTTGACACAAACTCCTCTCAGAGTATGATCAGCTGAGGGAATATCTACCTTAGCACTTTTTCACCACTGCTAACATGAAAATACAGATTTCTTCAAGTACCGGTATGGGTGAGAGAAATACCGCCTTTGTAAAATGATAACTAATGGCAGAAAAAGAATCTTGGTATGTATCAGTTGATAGGTATCATATATTCCCTGAAGTAGTCCATACTGGAAGCAATCTTTTAAGCCATCCAGCTTTGCTCTGTGCAGAAACAGAAAAGTTAATTCATACCTTTGGGTAGTCTAATTTTAGAATACCCAAACAAAATGAGCAGCCCTAAAAAACCCATTTTACACTGCTGGGACACTTTTCCTTGCACTCAGCCACAGCATACTGAATGTAATGTAGTTATTTGCATCACTCTGAAAACAGACAAACAAAAATTCTGCTCAAAATACATAGCCATTTCAAGACCCACTTTTAGATCACTTTAGGAATTTTGGCTGCAAGACAGAAGTGGGAAGTAACAGGGAGTGTTTGGGTGTTTTTTCTTTTGTTCTTTGGTGGGGTTTGGTACGTTTTTTCTCAGTATTCAAAATTCCACTGGCTTGGATTTTAAAGAAAAGTCCCACATGGGTTCTTAACATTTTTCTCACATTATCCGTTTTTCTCCACTCACCCAAAGAAAAGCCCATAAACCAAAACAAAGAAACAGACAGTGCAGTGTAGGAAAGCTTTATAAAAAATGTGGAATAAGAACACTAAGAATAGGAATAAGATACAGTAGGATTATTATGTTAAAAAATGGGAGAAGCTCCAGCAGAGGATTACCAGGATACTTGAGAGCCTAGGGCACAGTACCTACAGGGCGAGGTTCAGGGAGCTTAGACTACTTAATCTTATGAAAAGTTTAAGGGAAAATCTAAATTCTACTTTCAGCTACATGAAGAAAAACTACAGAGATGATGGAGCTGAACTATCCCTCCACAGCGGCATGAGATGTAACAAGAGGCAACAGCTCAGCATGGGAGATTCAGACTGGACACTAAGATAAACCACATCACTAGGAGGGCAATTCAGCACAGGAACAGGCGATAGCCTAGCTGTAGACCCTCCATCCATGGAAGTTTTCACATCTTGACATGTCAGGCCCATCTGGCCTGATCCACAGATCCTGAGGTTGACAATAGTCCTGCCAAACAGACAGCTGGACTAGATGGCTCCAGAGGTTCCTTATAACCAACATCGTAATGATTCCACTTTAACATACCAGTGAAAATACAATACAAAAGGAAGTTTCATAAAATATATGGGGATTTCTTTCTTACATAATGAAAAAAAAAAAATAAATCAACTTTTGAACCACAGGCACAAACACACACACAAAAAATACCTTCATCCTGTTTTGCCATGATGATGACAATATGATAAACATTATACAATGGAGGTTGCAAAAAGCAAAAAGTTATGATTCAGACTACAATTCTCAAACAAAAGTGCTATCATTTCCTTTAAAAACAACCATCTTTTCATAGGTCTCCTTACCCTCTAGGAAATACTTGCCACATGAGTGGTATTGTTAGATTGGATACAAATGCAACCCATCTGGAGAAAATGTCTCAGGGAACCAGCTGTTGAACCAGCAAGAAGGCTTTCTTTGGGCCATTCTGTTCTGGCTGAGAAAATAGTAAGTCCCTTTAATTAGAACTCTGCTAAATAGAATTTGAATTCCTGTGCTGCTGTTGGATACAAGATGAAAAGCTACCTTCCATCTTTCCACACCCCCAGGACACCCTTTCACTTGGTATAATAATTGTTACAATGCATCTGTAATGACTACAGCTGGGCAACATTTTTCCTAACAAACCAGAAATAATTTGCAAAGATTTCAGCAATCTTGGGCCAACTTCTGGCTGTTTTTCAGTCAACCTGAGTCCATATTCTGGGCACATTCCTATGCCAGATTTTGGCTGAAACTTGTCCAGGACTGTTTATTCCAGTAAGGGTTTTTTCAATGTCACCTGGAAGTCACACCAGCCAGTTGATTCTGTGGTTACAAAGACTTAGCAGGGCAAAATTCAGTAGTTTCAGATGAGATATATTTTTAAGCCCTTTCAGAATGGAGTTCAGATTCAAGACTCTTCAGTATGAACCTACAGAATATAAAGCAAAAATAATAATAAAGTGTCCTTCAAACTCTCTGGCACAGAAATCCTCTGTTTCACATAACCTCGGCTGGATTTTCTTTGCTTGCATTTAATTAAGTCTATATTTTTCAAAGGACTGTTAAGGTAACATTTTGCTTTTGCTTGCCTTTTCACAGTAAATAAGTTTAAGCCCACAAATTCAAGACTATCCCCTGAGACAAGTGCAGTTAGCTATGAAGTGGAGGAGAAAACTCCAAGTGTAACAGAATGGTCCCTTTGCCTGACATGTCTCCTTTGATTTTCATAAGTGCTTTACTTAGCTATCTGTACACAGCTGTCTAGGAAGCCAGACTGTAAACAAGCCTCAGATAGCCCAGTGGCTGTAATAAAATTTCAGCCCTTCTTTCTTCAAAATCTGTATTAGATATATATATTTACATATGTGTGTGTAAATATACATATACATATGTGTGTTTAAATACATATATCCATATGTATCATACAACCATAGAATCACAGAATGATTTGGGTGCAAAGGGACCTTAAAGATCATCTGGTTCCAACCCCCCCTGCCACGGGCAGGGACACCTTCCACTAGACCAGGTTGCTCCAAGCCCCATCCAACCTGGCCTTGAACACTGCCAGGGATGGGGCAGCCACAACCTCTCTGGGCAACCTGTTCCAGTGCCTCACCGCCCTCACAGTAAAAAGCTTCTTCCTTACATCTAATCTTAATCTACCCTCTTTAAATTTATAACCATTACCCCTTGTCCTATCACTACATGCCCTTGTAACAAGTCCCTCTCCAGCTTTCTTGTTGACCCCCTTTAGGTAGTGGAAGGCTGCTAGAAGGTCCCCCGGAGCCTTCTCTTCTCCAGGCTGAACAACCCCAACTCTCTCAGCCTGTTTTCATAGGAGAGGTGTTCCAGCCCTCCGATCATCGTCGCCCTTCTCTGGGCTCACTCCAACAGGTCCCTGCCCTACTTATGTTGGGGGCCCCAGAGCCGAATGCGGTCCTCCATGTGGAGTCTCACGAGAGTGGAGTAGAGGGGGAGAATCACCTCCCTTGACCTGCTGGCCACGCTTCTTATTATGGAGAGAAAAGGGAGGGAGCTGAGAGGAAAGATATGTCCATTAATGAAGACTTAAGTCTATCTTTGACAAAAAAATAGACTATGGACTTGGAATACAAGCAAACAAAAACAAACATAAGGAAAAAATCCAAAATTTGAATGCAGCTATATCAGCTGTTCAGATGATGTGCATTCAGAGATTTCAGCTGAATTGGCTAATAAATGCACAGAACTACTGACAGTTTTTTTAAAACATTATGGAGAGGTTCCAGAGATTTAGATGTGGTATTAATCTCCCAGCATTTGACCCTGGTAATTACTGCTTTGTAATTCTAATATCCAACCCTTCTAAACAACAGAACAAGTTTCAAGAAAAAAAAAAAAAAAAAAAAAAAAAAAAAAACCAAAAGCCACCCAAAAGCCAAACCATGTAAAGGGTATCAGATCTATGTGTAATAAGCTCTGTGAGTTTATAGAAAAACAAATCATAGCAGTCAAACTTGATTGCTTTTCTTGATAAATCAGTGAATGAAATAAAAAACCCAGCAATAATGGCACAGAGAACATAGCTGGATTACACTAAAACACTGGCTAGGGCATCACAGTCATTAAAGTAATTTTGAATATGAAAAACTGTCAGGTAGAGCAGAAACAGGCTATGGGGCCACAGAAGAAAATAATAATGCAGCAGAAAGTTTGTGGGATGCATCTAAACCAGCACAGGAATCAACAGCATGCTGAGTCTCATCTGCCTCCCTAGCAGTGACTTGACAAAAAGAATTGAGCAGCATGTAGAAGGTATTTGTGGCAAGGGATGCTACAAGCACCCGGGGAGTAGAAGTTCTACCAGAAAGGTATACTCAGCAGCTACATAGGCTGACAGCAAATAATTAACCTATGTCCATGTTTGAAAAATACAAGGCAATATGCTGCTGTGGCATGAGCAAACACGGCATCACGCTGTGAATGATATCATCTGAACATTAATCTTATCTCTGCTGCAGATTTTAGTCATGATGGTGGGCCAGGACTCTTAACTTTTCTGAATTTCTCCAGCGGTTGGCAGTTTAATGAATGCAAGCTCTAAATTCTTCATAACAGGAAACATTCTCATTCGGTGTTTGTACAGCACCTAGCACACTGGGGCAAGATCTGGACCACAGCCTCTGTTGACTTCTTGTCCACGCAATGGAGAGCAAAAGCATGGCACCAATGAAAACAGTCAATATTTATTTACAGCTGCTCTAGCAGGAGGGTGAGTTATTGTATGATTGAACATGCCAACGTATGTTCCATGAATGAATATCCACAGTTCCCCTCCACCTTCTCCATGTAGTAGTAACCATTTGTGAAGCAGCATTTATTTACCATTTGTTCAAATAAGGAAGAGAAAATGGATTTTGCTTACTAGAGGAAAACGCATTTCCCTCTTTCCCATGTATTTGCAAGTGTTCACCAAGAAGCAGATAAAATTCCAAGGGGGGTGAGATATTTATGCAAAAAAATTATATTATCCAGTGTTAGAATGCTAATGCTAACAGAAGAATGTGGAGAGGATATTAAACTTCATGCATGTAGAATTATTCCATTTTCTTTCACTGAAAGCTGAATTAGTTTACATTTCACACAGGGTAAGAGCTCAGTTTCCCAAGAACAGGTATTTCATTGACATTTCAAGATGTATATTACTATATGTAACAAGCTAATCTTGCCTTACCTCTCTACCAGAGGATCAGCTTACCCTGCTTCTTGCATAGTCTTTCTCCCTAGACCACGTTTGTATCAACCACAGTCATCAACAGCATTCAAAACCCAGAAGGTCTCTGAGTTCGGTCTTTGTATTCCAAACAGACTCTTACCCAATAATTCCACGAAATCATAAAACAGCAGAGGCACTTGGAAGTACATGCAAAAGTAAACAATGTGAGAGCATTTAAAGAAATAACGTTTACAGACTAACGTGAACTCCTTGAGCCCAAAGCAAAATAAATACAGGCAGTACATCTATTAGCTGCAAATGAATAAAACAGTATTTATAAAATGGGTAATTTAGATCTGATTAATGTTTATAAATGTGTTTACATAAGAATTGGATATTAACCTATAGCTTTAAAGAGTTTAATTAGCCTTGGAATATTGTCTCAGTGTACGATGAAAAATAACTAATTCACAAAGGAAAATGCAAAGAAAATCTGCAAGCGCAAATAAGGTCAATTAATTAAGCAATTTACATAAATTTGAATGGTTATTTTCAGGGCATTTTTGACATTTTGCACTTCCTATTCCCATCACACTAGCAAAAATACTTTTCTGCCACCTTATTTATGATACATCAATCATCTCACGGGATCCCAGAATACCAGTACACACTGCAGTATAACAGCTTCTACACACAAGCTTTCTGAACCGTGCAGAATCTAGCATCCCATTTCCAGCTGTACTATCTTATCACCAGCAGATGCATTTACAGGCTGTTATAGCTTCATTCTTACCTCCAAATGGAGAAAAGAATATGAAATATGACTTCATCTCCATTACATTTTTACACCCTGAATACCAAACAGATGGTAACAATTACAGATGGGAGTATATTTCTCACACAAGAAGCCAAATGCTGCATAGCTCACCAATTGAAATCTGGAACGAGTCACTTAATGCCTTTAGTTTATCCAGATCTAAATTGGTGAAAAAGGGTAGAGGAATTTGGCCTAACAGTTACATCTTCCTGTGGTTACCCTGGGAATACTACAGCAGCAGCCTACTCTTAATACAGCTGTGTCCACACAGGTCCTTTCGCTTCTTTCTATTATCCCTATAACAACCAAGGAAAATTTACTTAATTTGCTTCAGAATGGAGATCCTTCTGTGTCAATTCCTGCATATACTTCTTTCCCAGAGTAGTGCCTAGCAGGGGTAAGGGGCTGTAACACAGTCTGGTTTGCTCTCTACTGGCTGAGCTGTGTTGATCCACCAGACTGAAGTCACGATTCAAGAGGTGACGGTGTTCCTAGAGCGCTGCTTCCCAGCATCACCGAAACTTCAGGTCACTGGTGCGCCATCAGCTTAGGATCAGAAGCCAAAGCTGAAGCTCAAGTGTATATTCCTCTGGTTCATGTCTGCTGTGATAAGAATAACGTGGGACCTTTACCCAAGGCTGCCAAATAAACGTAATGCCATAAATTTGTATTTTACTATAATGCAATATCGCACCTACTCAGACATACTTTTTACAATACCTTTTACAGTACATTTCATGGACTGTACTATTGAGAACAGTGATTCATTTACTGAGTCCTTCTATTTTGTCCCCTATCTGCTTAATATAGTCACAAGTGAATTTTTCAGTGCCGTATTTCTTTATTTATACAGTAATTCCTAGGCCACAACTTCAACTGATGCACATACGCGTTTACTTAACTGAAGCCAATGAAATAAAACTGCCTTACACCAGCTGAGAACCAGTTTTTTGTACGCAATATATGTCAAGTGCTAGCAAGGAATTAAAAATATAAAATAAATATAATTCAAAGAAACACTAAGGTAACTAGTAACAATTTTTTTTTAGTTTGCTTCACTTTGTATCATTCAGGGACATATGACATTTTAAAAAAGATCCGTTTCAAAATCGATGTTAACATGGACATCTTGAAGCACGTATGCACTGAAATCTGTACAACTTTCAGGGGCTGAAAGAATGCATTTGAATTGCTTCATGATGTTTCATTTGACTTTTTATTCTTTCTGATGACTACAAATCTTTGCCTATAGATCAATATGTATTTCAAAATAAAAACAACTTAACTCCAATAAGATCAGAATTGTTCATTTATAAAACGTCATTTTCATTCATTTCAACATTTGTCCCGTTGTTATTTTTGCCAGACTACGAGCATTTGTGATTGAACCATTCTAATATCATAGAGGAGATAAACAGATCCCTTTCTCTATTATGTATAATTGCAAAATTCTTACAAACAGCCTAGCAAGTAAGCTTTCTTTCATTTAATGCCTTGCCAGCCCATTTTGCCTTCTTTATGCTGCTAAGTACCACTAAGTCACTAAGCCTCTCAGGTATATTACTGTAATCGTTAAAAAATAGCAGCAGCAGAAGTTACTTCCCCAACTTCCACACACCGCTGGTTTCTCTATAGGGACTGCTTGTTCAGCACCCACAGTGTTTCCATCTGTCTCAGGCTCAGCCTAGTCATGTAGAAAGCAGAATTTGCAAAGAGCTTAAAAGAAAAGATATATTAAGAAAGAAGAAGTGATTAAGACAACCAAAAGCTGGTGAAAAGTCGGAGAAGATCTACGAGACCGGAATACACTCTTTTCCCATACTTTGTCTGTTCCTCCCGAAGTGCTTGAGGGCTGAGTCTATTTTGGTTAAAACTGCCCAGCGAAACCTATTTTATCACACCATGGATCACTGACATCAGACTTTCCTCCTCTTGACAACTTCATCATCAAGCAGAAACCCTTGTGACCTGGTTGGAATTGCTAGTGATGGATATGAAAAAAAGAAACCCCTTGCAGTACTGTCATCAATTTGGCAGTGAAACTATTTACCAGTGGTGTAAGTGTCTTGTTGAACTCAGGATTTCCTTAAGCTTTGGGTTAGTGCTTGAAGCGCTAACTCTAGGATTTCTGTAAGGGTGCTTATTCTAGTATTTTTCTATCCCCTTGCATGAGAAACTTGGAAGATTTTGTTATATTCCTAATGGGGGAACAACAACAACAACAAAATCCAAAATATTTTACAAGATGGTTATAGCATGACCTTCCCAGCTGTAATTCAATGTACAATCTGATCTGAGGCATTTAAAAGCTGCATTACCTCTTATAAAGTTTATGAACCTCTGGGAATTACTCCTTGACTCCTGCGAGGAAACTTAAGTTGAGAGAGATGCCTGGTGAGATAAAATTCAACTGCATTGTGGAGTGAAATGGAGAGTCCAAGGTTTCCTTTTCAGGAAGAAGGCAACGCTTTTATCTGTTGCCCTGTTTGCAGCAAAAATATCTGATGTGCTATGACAGAGGGTTAAGATTTAAAGGATGTATGGGCTTTCTGGTGTAGTGAAGAAAGACAGTTTTAAATTTTCTAAGCTATTTGCCTGCATCTTTGGCCATTCTTATGCCCTTAAAGCTCATGCTAGTCATTTACTGAAGTGTGGGGGATCAATATGCCACAGAAACTTGCAATATATGAGCTGCATTCCGGCACAAGTGGCTTAAACAGCACACAGAGCTCTCTACAAAAGTGAACGCAATCCCTGTGCTGTGTTGTGACAGACCGTATAGTCCTTGTTCCCCCAGACACATCACCTCCTTGGTATTCACTCTCCTTCCATATTGCCTCCTCTCCCAGAATAACTAGAATCAACACTTACTAAGTTGGTATTTTTCAGAAATAGGTGCCATGCTTGCAAAGTACAATTCTTGCTCCTGGGCATCTAACGGCTGCTTCATGCCCTGGCTATGAATGTAATAAACATGTCTGTTAGCAAAGGTGCAAACTACTGCACCTGCTTGTGTTGGAAAATATATTGGCGCATTCCTAAGCACTGATGTCTGGGGGCAGACATAGTTCCAGGCAAGGATATAGAGATTTATATAGAATTTGGCAAAAGTGATTTTAGTCTGTAAAGGGTTTAAATGCACATACTACCAAGTTTTCCTTCAAACTCTCTGCAGACTCTCCAGCTATGTCTTAACTGATAAATCAGAGTCAGGGCACAATTCTGAACACTGTCCTGAGATTGTCACTACAGATTAATTATTAGCACAGCTCCTGGAATGGGTTTTCCCAGGCCAAGTAACTTTCTCTCAGGCAAAGCTCAGGTATGCTTGGGGATTTTTCACGTCAGGCTGTATGGATGAGGCTACTCTGTTTTGAAGAGGGAGAGAATTAACTGCGTGAATATGAATGGAGCTATGTCACTTGGCTTCAGAGCCAGAAAGCAAGCCCTTTCCCATACTATCTGCTCTTTTGACAAAGATATCCTCAGTGTAGTGAAGAAAATATAGCTTCGGATTATGCTGGCTGCTTAAGAACGTTGGAGGGTTGTGCAAGGGCCGTGGCACACAAACCCGATACTATCTCACTCATTCTGGAACTTAGGAGGGTTCCTGCAATGAACTGTGCCCTAAACCACAACTAGTTTTTGTTCTGTTGAGGTGATTCACTTCAAAAGAAAACTCAGAAGATGATTAATATTTACACAGATCGGAGGATCAGTTGGTCCCAGATGTTGGATTGCACTGGTGAGATACTCATTTAGCAGTAAAGACACAATGGTTCCTCAGCTGCTATAAATTTGTTCCATTACTATCAAAAAAGCATTGGCTATCTCCAAGGGCAATGAACCAAGACGAAGGCAGCAGAGCCGTTATGTGAGAAGGTGACAGGGATTACTCCTGGCTTTTCCCTATAAAAAGTGAGATGGGATTTGGGAAAGGCGTGAAGCCTTCTAAACCCAGGAATAAGCCCACAAGAAAAGCCGAAGAAGGAGCCCTGAGCCAAACACAGATGATGAAAACTGGAGAGGGCAGCAGCATGAAACAGAACAACAGAGTTTACCAGTAATCCTACCTAACTCCACCAGATTGCCTCTAGTAGAAATGAAATTGAAGATGACTACATTTACTGAGGGCTTGATCCAGGGTCCTTTCTCTCACAAAGCTTTATACAGAGCTGAGAGAAACAGATGAAATCTTCTATAAAAAATAAGATAGACTCTTTCTTGCTTTCATGCTAAAATTCTTTGATAAAAGGAACTCCTCAAGGGTGTTTCAATACTTTAACCTGAACAGTGGCTAAGCATGAAATGGATGCTATTGGACTAACAGCTTCTGGGTGAGTGTTCAGAGGTAATGGAATAGCAAACAAATGCATTGAGAAAGAAAAAAAATTGCTGAGATAAGTGAGTTTGGGGTGATTTATGGGTGAATTTCTGGGGTTTCAGCAGGACTAGAGAGTTTCATAAAGGTCTATATGAAGGTGTGATAAAGTTTTCATCTATTTATAATGGAAATTAGAGAAACAAGTATTGAGGGGAGAAGAAAGATACGTTTCTTAATTAGAAATTTATGGAAGTTTTCCCACAATGAAAACATAGAGTTATTTTTACCTGGGAGGTATTTGTAATAGTGCAGGGATATAGCGCTATCTTGTATATGATTTTGTTGTGATTAAACCACCTTTGTTACAAGCAGCTACATCAGATGACCTCTAAAATATGAAAACAATCACTCTTCACTAGCATTTTCTAAGTCTCAGCTTTGCCAGACAGACTCATCAGCCTCAGGTGCTACTCCAGCCATCTCCCCATGCCTTAATCATTTCAATCTCTGCTTGAATTGTAAGCCTGAGAGCACCTGAATGCCTCCTGGCTGGCGGCAGCCAGACTGACTTCGTGAAGTCTGGAAGTAGACAAGAAGCTGGTTAAGCTTGTGAGCTCAAATTAAATGGCTGACAGTGAAACCTGCTAACACTGCTCCTTCGAAAAGCATGGGAGGTTTTTGGATAGTAGCTAGACCTGACAGCTTCTTACAGATTTACTGTTTGTCCTTGGAAAGAAAGAAGAAAAAAAAAACCCAAACCCAAATGCCACAACAATACCTTTTTCAAGCAGTGCTTAGTTTGTTTAGATACTAACTTTTATTGTTTACTCAAGAATCTTTAAAAATTCCTCATGAGGGATGCTATTTAATGTCTTTTGGTAATACTGTCTGAGTACTGAGAGGTACTGAAAGGTATGTGGCAAGGTCCATTAACAAACACGTTTGATGAATTTAAATTGCTGTGGGACAAAAGGAAACATTTCGACTCCTGAGACTTCCTGAGCCAGAGACGGTGGGTTTGTGTTTAATAGCTTTGATAAGCTTTTCTTCCATTCCTTAATTTTTTCATTTATTTTTGGGGCACGTGCAAGATTTTGGCTTCTACAGCTTCAATTTTAACAGATGATCTATCTGCAATAGAAGATGCAATGAACTATCATTTCTTATTTATCTTCTGCAGGCCAGTCATGACCATGTAGAAATCATAACCTCTGCTGTTCCAGCATCTCTTTGCAAAATTGTTCTCCTTTTCTCTTGGAACCTGCAGCTGGCCGCTTTCAGAGAAATGATACTGGGCTACAAGGACCTATAATCTGACCAAAAGGGTGGGGTTTATGTTCACATGCAACACAAAACTGTTAACTCTATCTATACCAGTGCTGAACTGTAAATACTGATAACTGGAAAGCGTTATCCTGCAGGTTATGGCACTAATCCCTGTAGCAAAGGGGGAAATCTCACACTGTCCCTTGGTTGTAGATTCCCTGTGTGGAAGTTACGCTGCAATCTGCAGCTACGAGGACCTCACGAAAGGGGTGTCACTTGCCTTTTGGAGACCCAGGGTCAAGTTCTCCGCTAATATAGACTAACACTGTACCATCAAAACTTAAACCAGAGGAATTCCTGTTTCATTTTACACCATGGAGCAAATCTGGAGCTTATGAAATCTCCACTGAAGTTAATAAAAGTCATCCCTCTGCAGCATTTGTTCATCATTCGCTACCTAACGTTGCTTTTTGGGGTGTAATGCACAAGGGAAGATCACAGGTCACTGCTTGGCTGAAGTTAAAGGTCATTCTGCTTTCTTCACTATTGTGGTGTTGTGTGATTCTTCTGCTGGATTTTCTGCTGCCTATAAATTGTTTAACTGCAGCATAACCTATTGAAACCCTTAGCTGGGAAACTGCTGATGACACTCAATGGTTTATAAGTACAGCTGGCTTTATTAACTTTCAGATAAACTGGTCAACCAGGAGATCAGCTGAGCTAGGCTGTAAACCCTAGCTGATATCCCTAAATGTAATGTGTTTTCTAGCACTAATTTAACCTTGTTTTTACAAGAGATTAATGTACACAGACTCACTTTAAGATCCGTTTCCACAGATAAATATTTTAAGGGTTCTTTGTCAGATCCCTGCAAAGTTTCTGATGAACCCATGTAGGAGCTGAAGCCATGAGCTATGTCTGCAGGTAGTTTAGAAGTTGTTTTTCACAATTTGACACTGGAGACAATCTCGCTAGGTTTCTAAGCAAAGCACAAGAAACAGAATGAAAATAAGAACGTCGAAATCGCTTGCTCTTGCATCAGCCTTCTCTGACACTTCATAGTGTTGAAGCCTCATAAATAAAACAAGGGTGACATTCTCAGTATTCCAGTTTAATGGGGATATCTGTCATAAGTCGCAATGTGGATATCTGTCATAAGTCGCACATTTAAAAGCATGTTTCTCCTTTGTAAACAAACCTAGAGTCTCTGCTTCAGTATCTTTCATTTTCCTCTCCCAATGAAAGATTTCATGATTTTTCCTTAACACCCATTCTGAAGAAGAGTTCAGGTTCATTGAAGATAAAAATGAAGGGGAAAATAAAAGAGGAAGGAGAGAAAGAAAGATGATGTGAGCAAGGCCATACGTACACATAATTTTATTTGGTTGAACCTGGAACAACCACGGTGCTCCTGTACTAAAACTACAGATTTATCTAGGTTATCTTCCATGAACAACCACTACACTATCAAAGCTGTGTTGCACATCTGCAGTACTTTCTAATTCAACATTGCCTAAACAGCACTGCACTTCCATAGCACTTTCTCCTTTTGCATGTTACATTTGCAGTTTAGCATGGACATATTTATGTGGCAAACCTCAAATAAAAAAAACCTTAGAGATACTCTTTATAAGATGAAGACTGCACAGAAACTGGAGATTAATTTTCTCTGCTGTTTGTTACACATTTTTTCATCAGTGTTTCCAGAAGGTTATATATTCTTTTTTAATTACAGAAATCTTCAAAACATTCCCAAAGCTTATTAGGTTTCCTTCTTCCATTCACAGCTGCAATGTATTTCAGAGCCACTTTGACATTCCCTTTGACATGTTTGACAGGAGACTGATATCATATTGCTATTTTTTTCCATCGTCTTCATCTCATGATTAAAAAGAGCATAATATTAAATAGCTCAGATGAGGTATGTTTTTATCCCAAGAAAATAAATCTTTTACCATGGATGGGCAAATGTGTTTGACTAATAAAAAAAATCATTGATACTGCAGTCAGAGAGTCTTTTTAGCGTTCATTTGAAGAAAAAAAAAAAAAGAATTCTGAAGTCTTCAGGAAAGACTGTTTACAAAAAATGGGAAAATATCTCTTAAAAAATAACTTTAAGCAGCTGTGTTTTGAAAGCCTTATTTTTTTCCAACCTATACTTATCTGTGTACATTACACAAGACCAGTAACGAAGGGTTATTTTTAACAAATACAACAAGGGGTAACGAACAGGGTTTCAATACATGACTAAACTCCATTAAGCAATATTTATATTGAACATAATACCTTCTTTTTTTTTTTTTTTTTTTTTTTTTTTTTTTAACTTAGTGCTATTGATCATGAAAAAAAAAAAAAAGAAGAGACTTTTGGGTTCAGATCTTCTTCATGTCTTAAATGGAAATATAGAATTCAGGTTAAGCATAGGTTTAGAGTCTTCTTAATCAGATCAACAAACTGACATAAATACAGTTGGTACTTCATCAGAAAGAAATATTCTTAAGCATGGTAGAGTGACACACAGAGAAAATGGGATTTTCTCAAAATTTCTAAACACAAGCAAAAAATAAACGTAAAATGCTAGCTCTTTAGAACCAAAACTTTTCTGTGAAATGTATCAAGGATGTAATTGGGCGATATGTGCATTTGTGGGAGAAAGAAGGTAAGTGCATTTGTATTTTTTTAATCAATAGCCAATATGTAAGGGCATTAATATAAAATTGTAGACTTAAATTCAAGTCATTTCCTGACTCAGGAATACAAGGGTGCTTCATATTAAAAGTAAGTCTCTAAAACCATCCTGGAAGGAAAAATCCCTCTTTAATTTTCCATATAATATATTACGAATCCTAATTTTATCCCAGGGAGGAATGGACATTTCATAAAATCTGAAAAAAATCAGTCACACACTGGGAAAATCAGCTCCTATGCACTTCCACCAATAACATGCAGCATTAGATCATAGACTCAGGGGAATAATTTTATAAGCTGGCAGAAGTAAAGAGCTGTTAGTCTCTAGTGAGCCAACCACTGAACTGGGACATAAACCAAGCTTTGCCAATGTGTATATTGTAAGAATTTGCCTGTATTTTTATTATCTCTGATTCGGAAGTGTCAGGAATCTGGGGTGGGGGGTGAAGTAGTTATTCTCATGAGTTTTCTACTGCAAAGTTAGAGTTGGAAAGTGTGCAATTAACAGTGTGCATTTGCCTCTTTTCTTCTGATGGATTGTAGTCAGGGGAAAAAAAAAAAAAAACCACAAGAAAAACAAAAACCCCACAAACACATGAAAAACAAGACCCAAATGACCTCCTAAACTAAATTTTAATCACTGGAAAAAACAAGACTAGTCAAACTCCATTCAATGTTTGCATATTAGCCATGGTCACAATGTAAGTGCTCTTTTCCACCCTAACAGCAAATACTCAATATTCCATTATAAGAGTTAAAGGTCATCCCTAAAAGTGGGACACAAGGTATTTCTGAACATGCTTCATTAGTTGTGGGCTCTGCTGAATTAGGACCTAAGTAACTTGGACATACTTTGGTTATATTTTGGTCTATCTAATGAAGCCCACCTCATTAACAGAAATAATATGTCCACCACTTTTGCTTTGCCAAAGTAATGACAGTATTCTACCTCTTGGCAGCTGAAAGTGTCTGAGAGTAATGGAATCAAATAAGCACTCACCCATGATAATGACTTTCTGTGTTTTATATGTACAATGTAAGATCAAGAGAATACCATTTTATCGGACAAGGAAAAATTAATAAAAAATAGCTTTCTATTAATTTTCCCCCCAAAATGATAAAGGCATGCCTCCAATAGGTACATCACAGCTTTATTGTCAATTTGAGTCTAGAAGAGCATCTTATTTCTAATGCTGTTAATTAAATGCAAAATAAACTATTTAAAACAATGCTTCTTAAAAACAAAACCTCATTGTGTATTGTTCTTTGTCAGTTTCTGTGCAGATTCAGGAAAGCAACTACAGCATCTCAAAGTCTTCATATTCATTTTCAGGAAATAAAGATGATGAATAAACTCTGGTGTCATTCTGGTCCTTGGATCAACACTGCACTCCCAACAGTGAAATTGGAAGGAAACCGTTTTATAACTAGAATGAGATGTATCAGATTCAGATAAAAAATGGTAAATGCCAGTAAGAGTCAGTGACTGCTAGCTGGATTTCTAAAAGGAAATATGATAATTTTGGAGTTATTTAGTGTCTTAACCATGTCTGTGGCATATATGGGTACTTCCCTGTGATGCACATCTAATAACCTGAGGTTCCTTGGCTAGTCACTGGAGAAAAACATAGAATCACAGAATGATAGGGTCATAGAATCATAGAATAATTTGGGTTGGAAGGGACCTTTAAAGGTCATCTAGTCCAACTCCCCTGCCATGGGCAGGGATATGTTCCCCTAGATCAGGTTACTCAAAGCCCCATCCAACCTGGCCTTGAACACTTCCAGGGAGGGGGCATCCACTTCTCTGGGCAACCTGTTCCAGTGCCTCATTGCCCTCATTGTACAGAATTTCTTCCTTATGAACAATCTAAATCCACCCTCTTTTGCTTTAAAACTATTAATCCTTGTCCTATCACTACAGCCCCTGCCTCTACGCAGGTGCAGGACCTTGCACTTGGCCTTGCTGAACTTCATGAGGTTCGCATAAGTCCAGTCCACAAGCCTGTCAAGATACCTCTGGATGGCATCCCTTCCCTCTAGCAAATCAACTGCACCACTCAGCTTGGTGTTATCAGAAACGTTGCTGAAGGTACACTCAATCCCACTGCCTATGTCGTCGGTGAAGATATTAAATATTATTGGTTCCGGTACAGACCCCTGAAGGACACCGCTTATTACTGACTTCCATTTGGTCGCTGAGCTGCTGACTGTAACCCTTTGGATGTGGCCATCCAGCCAATTCCTTATCCACCTAACCGTCCATCCATCAATCCATATGTCTATAATTTAGAAGCAAGAATGTTGTGGGGGACCATATCAAAGGGCTTACAGAAGTCCATGCAGATGAGATCCATAACTCTTCCCTTGTCCACTGATGCAGTCACTCCATGGTAGAAGGCCACCAGATTAGTCAGGCATGAGTTGCCCTTGGTGAAGCCGTGTTGCCTATCTCTAATCAATTCCCTGTCTTCTGTATGTTTCAAAACGTCTTCCAGAAGGATCTGTTCCATGATCTTACCAGGCACAGAGGTGAGGCTGGCTGGTCAGTAGTTCCCAGGCTCCTTCTTTTGACGCTTTTTAAAAATGGGCATGATGTTGCCCCTTTTCCAGTCGCTGGGTCTTCACCTGACTCCTATGACTTTTAAAATACGATGGAGAGTGGCTTAGAAGCTACATCTGCTCGTTCTCTAAGGACCCTGGGATGCATCTCATCAGGTCCCACATCTCCCTAGAGGGTTTAAACTACAGCGTTAGTGCTTTCATTTACCCCTGTCAAAGGGGAAAATGCAAAAGGGTCCCTTGCCCCAAACAGACTGAAAAGCATTTGCTTTTTTAATAACTGAATAGCACACAATGAAGTTAAAACCCATTTGATATATTGCATTTGTCAGGTTATTTACCTTAGCACAAGCAAATCAATGTAGTAGTTATTCAATTAATGAGACACTGAAATTATCAAATGTTATGATTGTCATCAAATATGTCAAATTAATCATAAGAATCAGTATCTACAACTATGAAACCTTTTAACAATAGCAATCAGTACTTAATGCTGATAATAGGAGGAATTAAAGGGATAAAGTTATAGATTTGAAAATCAATAGGACTCATCATATTTCATAATACTAAATAAAAGTTAATCAAGTCAAATCCACTAGCTCATTTTTGAGAATTAAGATGATCTCATTTTGCTAGACAAAGACTTAAGCAAGCCTTTGCCCAAGCTATTCTGACTCAGTGTGTCTCTAGTTCTTTCTAGTTTTGAATACAGTGCAGCAAGAAGACACATTGCGTGTTGAAAAAGAATTAATGCCTAAAAAATATATTTTCTTTAATTTCCAAGCAAAATGCCAGCTGGAAAAAAAAACCTTAAATATTTGTTTTGTTTTACTTTGTTTTCCAAAACCCAGGAGCATAGGAGAAAAGAATGTTTAGAAAAACATTGAACTACTATAACAATTTTAGGGCTTAAATCTAAAACAAGCATAGGAAATTTTCAGTATTGCACAAAAGGCAATTAAATTATACATACTCAGGATTGTAAGGAATTTGTATCCAATATATCCTTTCTAAGCTGTATGTTTCTGTAGTCTGTAAGAGCTAATGATACGTTTAAAGTCACTACTATGCAAATTCATAAATAAGTATATATGTGTATGCAAGTTTTTCTTTCCAGTTCATTGCTTTCAGTTCTAATTTTTTTTACCTTGATGCTCTCTCCTCCTGGTGAACAGAAAAGATATTTTCTGCATGAAACCTGAGATCCAAGGTATTGTCTAGCCACTATGTGAGTATGCAAGGCAGAGGAAACATAAAAAGTTCTTGGGCAAAGCACTGCAGTGCTGGATAATAAGTCTAATTGTAGAAGAATCTGGATATTGTTCACAACATAAAATCAAGGGCCTTTATATATCTAAAATGGAAAAGAAATCAGACACACATCAAGTAAACCATATCTTCAACTGCTCGGATTATAGGAGACAACTTTGACACATACTTCACTTAACTAACAGCAAATGTGCAGGAAAAAAAGAAATAAATATATATTTAGCTGTTTTAAAACAAAAGTTCTAAAATCAATTCCATAAAATAAAATATTCCATTTTGGACATACTGTTTAGGAAAAACAGACATATTGACTTTCCCTGTGGAAAATAAAATAAAGTAAAATAAAATAAAATACACCTGCAAAATTGGAATTTTCACACAGAATATTTTAATTCTTGCTAAACATTGTTTATTAGCACCTCATATTTTTCAATTATGACATTTACATTCTGGTTGTCAAAAAAATTAAAGCCAAAAAAATGGTAGATCAGCCGAACAGCTGAGAAGTCCATACTGATCGGACTAGCTTCCTAAACTCAAAGCTTGATTTCTTTTGTTAGCAGGTGTAAAGCAGTCAAGTACCAGAACTATTAAAACAAAAAATAACCTCCACAGCTTTCTGTCATACAAAACCTTTGGGATCAGTTCAGTTACCTGAAAAAAGGTATCCAGTGCTGATTACAAAGGCCAAGAGTATCCAAAATATTCACAGAGCAGTTGGTTATAACTCAAGAACTGACAGAGACCTGCACTTTTTTTAGGCTGGCAATTGGAGATCAAGCAACATATCCTCAATGTAATGTAATGTAAAGTAATATAATATAATATAATATAATATAATATAATATAATATAATATTGTATGGTACCACAATACCACCCACAAAACTGAAATCTCCACAGGGAATATTTTGATTCTTGCCAATCGTTTGGGTTTTTTTAAAAGTTTTTAAAGAACCTTAAATATTCCCCTTCTGGAAAACACCCTTGGGGTGTCTCAACCAACCACAGATGCCAGTCACTAAATCGATCCCTTTCTATCTCTACGTTACAGCTGCAATAACTTACAGTTTCTTACACACTCATTTTGCTTCCCTACATCTCTGTGTTTCTGCCTTAACCAGTCATCACCTCCATTACTTTTTCTCCCTCTCCTAGAAGACCTCTTGCAAAAGGGTATGCTCTGCTGCATTAAATAAATTACCTTCAGAAGGACTTTTGGAGAGCTGAATCCTGGATGGGTGCAGGCTTGTGGGGTTTCCTCCTGGCTGTTTCTTAACTCATTCACTGCTTGATTGATGCTTCTGGGATCCTCTGTACAGAAAATAAAAAAAAAACAGTCTCCTACTTCGGTGATCAGAGTCAGTCTCCAAAAGCACCTAGCTCATGGGGAACCCCATTTAGGCAATGTAGACCTAAGTTTTAGGCATCTAAATGCCAGTTTATCTATATTAACAGCATAATACCAACTGTAATGTGCATTGGGTTACTGTTTTGAATACGTGAATGCAGTTCTTTGTGCATTTTGGTAACTATATGTTTCCAGTCCCTTAGAAAAGACTGTCTCCTGAGAGATAGCCACTGTCTTCTTTTGCATAGATCTTTGCTTTTATCTGAATCCATTACAACCCTCCAGATTTAATTTTTTTTTTTCTCCTTCTTACAGATTTTTTCATAAGTTTTTAAAAGCCTCATAGTTACTCTTCAATAACTGGAAACAACTCAGAATTTCTAATTGCCTATTAAAGGAGATCAGAAAAACTCGTACCGCAAGGCAGTTCAGATCCAAGGGAAATTATGTTATTACATTTTTTACATTTACTTTTACATTTTTTTTGGGGGGGGGGGCAGATTGTTATTTTTTCAAATTGGCAGATTTCTTAGAATAACATGTCTATAATTGTGCATCCGTTTTTTTTACTGGTAGTGACATTCATCTCACATTAGCCAAGAATACCAACAGTCCACAGCAAGACGTGTGCAGGAAGCCATGACTGTGAACAGAGCCTCAGCTAATAAACTGTGTCAGGTTTGTGTTGTTCCACAAAGCTCACGTGTTTCTCCATCACACTCCTGAGATTAGCAGGGATGCCTGAAGTCTAGGAAAAAACGAGGAAGCAGCAACAGCAGCAGTTCCAGAAGAAGGATGAGGAAGAGACAGCAGTGGCAGCAGACGTGGACTGCAGTGGGTTCTGGAGAAAAGAAAGCAGCAGCAAAGGAATTAATCTCTAAAGATTTGCAACCCACGAGCAGCCATCGTGTTCTTCCTGCACGTATATTAAGCCTGTGTTTTCAAAAGAGTGGAGAGATTATTAAAGGCCACTAGTGCACAGGCACTTGGAGGTACTTTATCTTCAAAGGTGTTTCCTAATATCTGGAGGTTTTTCTTCCCAAAATTCTGGTGTCAAAATGTCTGATCCCTTTTATATTTCAAGCTGTAGGACAGTGTGACATATAGCTGACACCGGAGCTTTGAAGTAAACTGGGTATTGTAAAGCGTTGATAACAAGAAGGAATCCTCACATCATCTGTCATGACATTGTTTTAGAAATCTTTTCGGTGGTGGTGTTACCTCTTGGTAGTTGAGGGAGAAATGTCTAACCAGACCCTTGTGAAGGCCAGATTGTGGGTGAAAGCAACCTGGGTTATGTTCAACCTAGAAACACTGATTTTGACCGTTTCAAGTAGCAGAGGACTCTGTAGGTATAACATCCAAGGTATAGTCATCTCTTTTCAGCGAGGTTTGCCAGCTAAAGGTACTGTGAAATACCAGATCCCTTCTTGGATTATGATTACTGACCAAATTAGGGCTAGGAATCTTCAATTCCAGTTTACACTATTTCTAATCCTTACATCATTGAACCAATTGCTGAGTAAAGCAAGGAAATATGTGTGTTAAAAAAAACCCAAAACAACAGTCTAAGTAAAATATCGTTACAGACAGCATAAACTGTGTTATCTGAGCACTTCAAAATATTTAATGGACTTTATCTTGACAACTTCACTGTAAAGAAGGGAAGTGCTATTAAACTGTAAAGGCAAAAACCTAAAATACAGAAAGGCAAAGGGTCGACATTAAAACCAAACCAACCAATAAAAAATCCTTCAAAACCAACCAACCAACCAACCAAAAACCCTAAAATAGATCTCAGGCACTGATCTTTCTGGGCTGCTGCTCTGATTTTTGTGTTCTACGCTTAATATGTATGTTTGGGAGATTTTGGACAGCAAAAATGATCTGGATAACTTACAATCATGCTGCTTCTTGAATGTGGACTGAATTAAAAGAGAGTCCTAGCTCTCTTTGTCTTAGGCACTAGGCAGCTGATGTCTGATCCTGTACCTGAATTGCATCACTACAAATATTTATCATATAGTAGCTCTTTGAAGAAGGAACTTTTTATTCGGCATTTGTATGGACAAAACGTAAGAAAGTCCTCTCTTAGTGACTCAGCTTTCTTGACCCTAAAACTGTAGTAATAAAAGCACCTTCTGAACAACGTAACAGCTGTAGAAAGAAGACATAAGTATTTGTTATTAAAGAAAATATGCACACGAACACAGGAAATTTGTGGGCAGACTAAAACCCTAGTCCATCCTGTCCAGGCAGTTTTTGTGAACAACAAAAGATAATTAAACACTGAGAAAGCAGAAGGTTAATCTGATATTTTTTCTTTTCTCATCCTTAAGGTTTCATTTAAATTCCCAAGTCTAAATCCTTGTATTGTATTTTTTTTCTCACACATATTTTGCATTCTAGTTTAAATGTTCAATAATCTTGTTGTTTGTTTGAACATCCATTTATTGCAAGCTTTTGATTGTTTATTTCTGACATACAAAATACTTGGTTTTGATTACACGTATTTGAATGTCTTTACATGCACAAATAAGTTTTTAGCTACTATTCACACCTACAAAATTCATGGTGATGCATATGCATATAGACAAGGAGGAAAAAGCATTCTTAAAGGAAAAAAAATAATTAAGTAAATAACATTAGCTACTATGGTTCATGAAAGTTACTGAAGTGCCTGCTTTCATTTTGAGAAATCTTTTTTCAGAATATTATTGAAGGGCCATGCCCAACATACATCTCAGCTATTGAGCATCCTGTGTCAGTGCAGAGTCTCATTGATTTTGGTAGGATTTTGTGTTACTGGATCCAGGTGCAGAATTGGAGCCAAAGTCAGAATAGAGGCAACATTGATCCGTGCTGGTATGGTGATTCCCGTGTTTCTGTGCTATTGAATCACATCACGTTTGAAAGTCATTGAATTAAAATGAATATGCCTGCAAATAAATGTGAAGCTTTTGCAAACTGCAGCACAAAGTATGTCAAATTACTCTCTGAATGATTCAGCCAAAATTTCTAAATGACTTGGTCACACAATCCATAGAGTTTATAATTAAAAGTATGCAGGTGCATGAATATGGGTGCATTTTTCTCAGATGTGCTTCAGAGACCTATAAAGCCTCAGACATTACTAGAGATGTGCCGAATTAACCATAAATAATTCAGGTAGCCTGAGAACCTCTGCATCTGCTGTTTTGCAGAGAATCTGCATGTACTGTTATTAGCTTTCCTTCTACCCACTGCAATTATTTTTGAAACAGCTCCTTAGCTCCTTGCTATTTAAATGTACAGCAGGTATTTGAAAGAAAAGCTCTTACAGGAAAAAAAAAAAAAAATAAATCCAGATGTGCTATGTCGAGTTTCTCCAAGATATGTCAATACATTATTTTGGGGTCACAGACTGATGTTATGTGACTGTAAATGTCAAACATGAGAAAAAAATAAATTACTTCTCAGCTTTGGATAGACAGTTCTGTTCTTATACGCAATATTCTATCTAAATTCTTGATTGCTTTATAGAAGATCATGCCCCTAATAAAAGTGCTTCTGCTTCTGCATTTTTGACATTGCTCTATTTTTTTCTTCTTTTCTCCCCTTCAGTAAAACTGATTCATGCAGCACATTTGGTTCTTATGCGCACTTAGTTATCCTAGAAGTACAATAACTGCAGGGAATTAGTTAAAATTAAAAAGTGCTAGCAAAACAGAGCAAGTTATTATAAATACAAAAGAAAAAAAAATTTGAAAGAGAAGCTGACTATTTTGAGCTGAGTTCAGCTGTATGATATATAGTCTCTTGAGTAGAGATAGGTGAAGTGTTTTTTGACCTAAATATTTCCGCTGAAAAATACAGAATCATGTCAATCATATAAGCAAGCTAAAAGTAACATAAAATAATGCTTTTTATTTCAAGATTTTTAAAACAACAATAACATTTTTGTCTGAAATTATTGTTGCAAATGAACTTGTGAAAGTAATTTGAGACAAAAATTTGCTTTTGTTCTTCTACAACTCTTGAAATAAAATGCATTTTTACTCAATGACAAAAAAAACCCTACTTTTGAGAAAAGCAACTTAGTTTGTTCAGTCCAAAACATTTTTTTCCAGCGTTGACACAAAACCAAGAGTTAATTATTTGCTCACCTCCACTCCTGAGTTTAAACAAGATCCCTGAGGGCTTTGTATAGCCCAGATATCTTTTTGTCTCCTTTTGTCTTTCCAGTGAGGAATGACATTTTTCTTAACTTATTGAGCTGTTATATATTTCAGGAGAGGAAGATAATGTGGAGATGATACTCTGCAGTAGACTGCAGGTGATCTTTGCTCAAGTCCCAAGGTGGTATTGCATGTTTGTGGTTGTACACTACCCACCAAAATATGGCTTGTTCACTTGAATTATTGCACAACAACTGAAGGCTGCTGCCTTTCACGGGTCAGGTCAACCAGCTGAGGTTGAGAGGCCAACTCACAATCTGTTTTTTTCAATGAGGTGGCAAAGGAGTCCCTGCTGCGAGGATGAATACGTACTCCGGCTTACTTCAAAGCACAAATAGAATGACACACTGCAGCCCCTAAGGAATAATTTTATTATCAATAGCTATACACTACATCATAATATGTTTACTATAAGTAAGCAAAACTGCAATTGAAGGAGATTTGATCAATGTAGGGAAGACTAGGTTCCTGTGTTGCTTCTGGAGTTGCAATGCTGCTCCTTAATGACGTTTTGGACCTCACTTTCCACTGTCTCTCTGTCACCACCCTGTTTAAACTCTTATGTACTCTTTAGAATTAACTTATTTTATCTAGTCAGGGTGGGGGGGGGTCACATCTGTCATCAGCCTCACGTCACATTCAATCCTACTTGTTGCAGTCTTCAGAACTGCCTCTGCCCACTTCGTACTGTCATCACATTAGGTGCAAGACAAGTGACACATCTTTATAAAAAGGCTAGTTTTTCCTCAGTTCTTTGCCTCCCAACTTATTATGCTAGGTGGTTCTGAAAACCACTGATACCACTGGAACAATGTTTTCCATTGACTCTGTAAAGCCTATTTGTGAATTACGATATGTTGCAAAAAAATTCTAGGAATATCCACTGAACTGCCAGGATGCTGCAAGGGTTGGTGACTCCATGGGAGCCAGAATCTGCAGGGGATGCTTGGGATATTAGAGGGAGGGATGGGGTGGGCAGCCCCCAGCCCAGAGCATCAGGCACCTCTGTGGGTATGTTGCAGCTACAGAACAGCAAAATAATGCCATTTTATACCAGTTGAGAAGATATGGTGACCTCTTTCCAAAGTCCTAGATAAACAGAAAAAGGTCAAAAAGTTACTTCTTTGAAAGAAATTGTTCTGTTTCCCTAACAGAAATATTTTCTGGAAACTAAACCCATGAATCTGCTTAATCGAGGCAAAATAAACTGGTCTCCATTTTTCACTATACTATAAAGTAGTTTTCATAAGATGTATTATAGTTAGTATCTCTCAGGTTGAGTTTCCCTTCATTATATAATAACCAATACTGTGGTAAGTTTTTTAAACTTTTACACTTGTACAACAGTTTTGCATATAAGCTTAATTGCACATATGTATAAATAAATACAAATTTCCAAAGATATATGTTTATCTTTGAAAGCTTTAGGGGTTTACAACATTATAAAGAAAATATAAAATGTTATGAGTGAGATTTTATGTGAAGGAATACATGACCTATCTGGAAAAGAAAAAAAACAAATGAATTATGAAACACAGAAGTCTTTTTAAAAAGGAAAGAGGCTACTGAATATGGAAATTCAAGGATTTTCAAGTTTCTGACTTGCAGCATCTTTATTTTGGTGAGCATTAATAGCAAAATTGCACTGGCAATGTAAATCCCAGCAGAACTTACAAACCTTGAGTCAGAATTCATTTCCTTTTGTCTTTGCTGTAATAATGAGCATATATGGAAATAAATCTCATATTTCTTCATTCCTCTTTTCTTGAAGTCTTTGAAGATTGGTGAGGGGGGAATTTTAGCTAGATGGCAGAGGTAATAACATGTGGAGCTCTGTAGTTCTAGCTTGCAGATTAGTTAGTTACATTATAGGGATGCATGCTGTAGGCAGGAGTCCACTGACTCAAAGTTAGGGAGTTTTCAGATTCCAGAGTTATTACAGGCTGGACAAAGCATGTGCAAACACAAATGCTAAGTCACTTGCAAAGGTCACAGAACAAGGCGATGGCAACGCTCAGGAAAAAACTCTTTTCACACCCAGGCAAAGGTCTTAACAACTTGATTTTGCTGATTTTCAACATCCCTTTTTGGAGGATTGTTGCTTCGGTAAAATCCTTGATTTAAATGAAGCTATTCCCATGGGGAATCCTAATCCATTAGGATTAGGCCCGGAGCCCAGACCTGAAGGCTGTTTTGTGGCTTGCTGGTAATGAACTGCTGGGCCCTGTTATGAATGTAGAGTCCTTTCTATGCTGAATGAAGCCTGTCTGTACATTGTACATGTTTTTCTCATATGTTTGAGTAACCCCAACACAATCAGCTCCCTTCAATGGTGGATCTAAATGTTAGCAAAATAATAATTATAGTACTACTATTACTGTGCTGATATTTTCCTGGCATTCTTACAGATAGCTTGGGGACGTGGGCAAAGAAACTAATAAACTTGAACTATACTGACATTTGAATAAATAATTCTCTCAAATTAGGTTGTACTCAAACCCACGTTATTGCTCCTCCAGTTCTGTGGAAAACAGAAGGGTTAAATAATTTCAAGATTCCACTTGCCTCCTTTCTGGGTATAGAATTTCAATATCATTTTGGAAGAGAGGGTCAAAAACGATAAGTATAATACATATAAAAATATAAATATATATAAACTATAAATAAATATAAATATAATATATAAATGAATAAAAATATATAAATATAAATAACTAAAATAAACTCTTCTCCCACATTTGGGTACAACCTAAGAGGAAAATGAAGACATTAACCTGAGTATAGGCCTTTTACACAGGAAAAACTAGCAGGAACCACATTAATGTTATAATCACTGTCAAAACATGAGATTTAGAGGTGAGGAAGAAAAGAATTTAAATTTTAAAGAACTTTTCTGAAAGGGCTTACATTTTCCCAAGTAATATCTCCCATTAATTTAACATGTTCATTGTTTTCCTACCCGTAGCCATCAAATTATTCTTCCTTTTTCACATATAGTGCTGATATCTACTGATGGATTAGTTTGTTTACAAAGTCTGCAGCTCAACAGATTTTGAAAACTGCTGCAATTCGGAAGTTAATAGCTGGTTCTCTTGAAAGTGGAAGGTCAGAATTAAAACTCTGTGTTCCGTGAGGCTGTCACTGTGAGTATGGGTTTGCAAATGATCTCTGAGGCACAAACAGAACATACAACAGCACAATTTATTACATAACTTTTAAACACTTGGGAATATGTTTGAGATATTGACTTTGATATGTAGGTATGTGAGACACTTAAAAAATGGAGCATTTTGGAGACCATTTTGACAAATGATACTTCCTCCAACAATTGGCCAGCAATGGAAGCTGTGTCACTTCTAAGTGCATCTAAATTGCCTAGTACTATTAAGAAGTCATTTAAGCTTCAGCAGTGTTTTGTCTGATTCTGAAACTGAGCACTTAAAATGTATGCCTTGTCCAAACACATAATGAAAACATTATTTTTTACTTTCTTTTTAAGCCAGCCTTTCTCCACAAACACATACACATCCCAGGCTGAAAAGAAATAAAATAGCAAATGATGATGACATGTTTTATCAAACGCATGAGTGAAATAGGATCTATCACTGTGTCAGTCTGGGTATAAGAGCTTTCTTCTAGGACTCAAGAGGATATTAAAATAAGAAAATCTTTTTTAGCACTTTATGTGATTCATGATTTAGAAGCAATATCCATGAGTTTCATAAGCCAAAGAAAAGCTTAGGCAGATACACAGTAATATGGAATAAGTGAAAAGGATTTTTGATTAAACAAACCACTCAAATGGACATAATAATTTAGATATTTCTACATTAAAATGAGTGGGAGAAAGCTTCTATGGAAGTTACTAAGTATAATTTACAAAGCCATACAGACTATTTTAATTTGGTTTTCTTATATCCTTATATATCTGTGCAGTGCCTAGAACTGGTAAGAGTCAGAGCACTGATAGGAATCAAATACAAATCCTATGTTCAGTAGTCAATGGAAATGGAGCTTTTTTTCTCTGATCAATCTAGTAGCCATTTTCTCCACCTGGTCCAATGTAAATGCATGGGGAAAAGTATAGACAGTTACAACACAGCCATTTCCCAGTCTCACAATGGTGCACTAAACAGTTTAGAAGTTGCTGACAGCATAAGTGTTTATAAGCGGCAGCTCAACAAATGAAAAAAAGAAAAATCTGAAGGACAGTCCATCCTTATGAAAGCATGGGGATAATAATGTGTTGGGTAAATATAAATCTTATGCTGACTCCCATTACATTGCCTCAAACTCCACCTTTCAAATGTGACTTCATACATTGAGGTGGAAAAAGACTTACTTGTTTGTGCAAGACTAATTACTTTTTTCTTAATGTCCTTATAAAAATTCCCTTTTGTTCTTATAGAAAATAGATAAATAAATAGGAAGTTGCTGTTGTGCTGAGATGGCTGCTCAGCATGTCAAGAAATAATTCTGGCTTTTTCAGGCTCTCCATTCTGTCTGTATTGAAGAGATTTGCATTTAGATTGTGAGATTTCTTGGCCAGATGATAATGTCTTTGTTCAAATTTTGTATGGTCTCCACTCCAATGGGGACCTTATTCCACAGCATGGGCTTCTAGGCAGTACAGGATTCAAAATGTGTATCATAAGGAAAGTAGTGAAAAAGTACTTCACTCACTTCAGTAAGTACTTCATAAGTGAGTGACTCCTCATGCATTGATGATAACTTAAAGAACAGTAGGAATGTTCAGAGAGTAGTGTGATGGCACGGAAATTGGCACGGCAGCAGCTGTGTTCCCAAGATTGAAGACTTTGTCATTAGAAATCTACAGCTATGAAGGTACAAATCCAGAACTATCTTTGGTTTACCATATGCAATCACTGAAGGAACAAGAAATCAAAAAATTCACATTGTTTCAGTGGAGAGAGGAAGACAGGAAAGAAAATGTTCCTTCCCAGACAGAGGTCCAGAATTCAGCAGTGATTTAATATTCAAATCAATTATAGGTGCTCACATGTTTGTCTTAGGACTTAAATGCATTGTTATATGCTTTGCTGGATCAAAATGTTTGCCTTTGAGGGGCTAGCATAGTAAAAAGCAAGGCACTGCGTAAACTCATTAACAGATAAGTAACTTGCCCTTGTTTTCCTGAACACCAGGTTGTGGCCTTTCAATATGCCTTTTCTAGTAGTCTTCTTGACAGCATACCTCCTAAAGGAGAGCTTATAATGCAGAACATAAATTTTTAAAATCTGTGGAAAAAAAGGATATTTCAATAAGCCAGTCTCTTAAGCTACAAGAGCTCTTGCTGATGTATATCAGAAAACATTGTTTTTAACAATATCTGATGCAATGCAATACAGTTTGAAACAAAAGCATTGTTTATACTGAATTACAGTGAAACTGAGAACCTATTCCTAATTATCCTTTGAAATAAAAACTACATGCTGTACTGTAAAGAGGACTGCATATTAAATGAAGACTTATCACTGTATTGTTGGACAGCAATTTTATCTATATTCAACTTATTTATTTAGTAGTTAAATTTAGAACTGGATTCTTTCCAGAAGGTTTCAGTACCAGATCAGCTCTAAAGAACAGCATCAGAGCAACAAATACAGTAAGACAATATGCTTCCACTACAGTAATAAGTGAAATTCAGCACTGACATACAAACAGGTTCAACTGAGTGTCCCTTACTGCAGCTTCATTAGAGTTCAGCTTACTAATCAATAACTGAGTCAGCCATTGCTGCAGGCACTCTCAGGAGATGAAAGTGAGAAAAAAATACTGTTCTGGGAAGTATCATTTCCAGGGGATATTAGCTCAAGGGTTCATAGTTACATGCCACCAAAGCATTGATTCAGCCACTGATCTAAAATGTCATTGGGAGAATTTATCCCTTGGAGCAATTGGAAATTTCCAACTATCTACAGACATTGTTCTGGTCAGAGTTTTAAATACAAAATGTTCACCTCGGACAGGTATATGAGAAATACTGGATTCAGAGAAATCAGTAACTTATCTAAGAATCCATCTGTACTGTAGGCATGAGCTTGTGAATCATACAGATTCACCCCACAAAAGAAAATAGAAAATCATACCAATCCCATATACGCACCATTAGAGTTAGCTGATTGGTCAGTCAGCCCCCTATTTACAATAAATTGTCTGGAATTTGACATAAAAACTCCAGTTTCTGCTGTTGTGAAAAAAACTGGGTACGAAGAAAAAGAAAAGATAATTTCTTTTTGTATTTATTTATTAATTTGTTTCCTTCAGTTTGTCATTTCAACACATTTACAGGAAATCATAAAATCTGGGTAGCAGTTTAAAATAACCTGACTACATTTTTTAAAACTTTTACAAAAAGGTCTACCAAGCTTGCTTACTCTTTTTTAGAACTAGCAGATGTTTAAAGTACTTACCTGAGAGCCTGAACTAGTAGCTTTGAAGTGACATTCATGGAATCAGCAATTCTGGTCTGTGGTTTTGACTGCTGTTCACTACTGTGTGACTTCTGGCACTCTTCCCTGTAGTCTGCCTGTACTGCAGCCTCATGCTGCTTTTCCAAGGGTTATATTGTTTGATGTGTTGCAAAAAGTTGTGTTCCTGCAAATCTGCAAGAATATTCATGGGGGTTTTAGCAAAGAAATGAAGCAAACTACTAAAACAGAAAGAAGAAAACTGGGAGTAATAGCTTGAGTCCTAACGTTTCCAAGAGGAGAGCCTTACACATCTATTTCATGTTGTTCCTTAAAAAAAGTGATGCTTGTGCAATTATACAGCTTTTGTGCATATTTGTGAATGTTTACCTCTCAGTTTTCATGTCCAACCAAAAAGACCTTTGACAAAGGTCTTAGGTTAGTTCCTTAAGTGAACCTTAAGGTTTCCTAAGTAGCACTTAATAGGTGCTTCAGAAAGAAGAGAGGCTATTTACACATCTTCCCCTTCTACAATATCATATGAAAGGATGTGACATAAACTCAGGCTTTGCTAGATGTCAAAAAATCCACTCTGGAGAGAGATGTTATGAATAGCACCACTGTGAAATGAAACCCCCTCTGACCCCATGCTGCATTGGGCATTGGTGAGTCCAATAGCACTACCCATTTCACAGGAGAACAAGGGTTCAGTATTCCTGTGCTTCATGAGACAATCATTACTCTGAGGATGAAGAGACTTGTCTCATGATTTTGAAAAACTTGCTTTGGGCTGTAGTGTAAAGTACAATACAGGGGAGCCCTGCCCAGAAGATTGATCTAATACTCCTTTTCAGAAGCACAAACATGCAAAATTTGAACGACTTCATCAAAAATAAAAAGGTCTATTGAGGCAACTTTCAAAGACAGTTAACTATCATCATTTAAGCAACAGGGAGACCATTTATTTTAAAATGGAGTTATTTTTAAATGAAGGTTGATCATTCATGATGTGTGTGGTATAACTCCAGAAGTGTCAGGACATTATGGGAGCTGGCAGTTCCCTGGGGCTGGGGACCAGGGGCCATGAAGACTCTCCCAGGGTGACGGGGCAAGACCTGGTAGCCAAAGATGGTCCCAACACCCCCACCAGAAACAGGGTTGACCAGGGGACACCAGGGACAACAGGGGGGCAGCACCAGCCCTGGGCTTTGGCACCATCCTGGGGATGGGAACAGGCCAAGGCCAGGACAGAATGTTGTCCCATTGATGGGACTGGCCTGGTGGCCTTCCATGGCCGGACAGGACAGGGTTCTGACAGAGCTGGAGACCAATGTCCTACGGTGTGGCTGAGACAGGGACTGAGAACCCAGGGAGGCTGAAATGGGGTCTAGAGCCATGGGCAGAGATGGGGAAGAAGAGAGGTGCAACCTGTGAGTGCCCTCAGAGCTTTGACAACAAATCCATAGAGACTAGTGTTTGTGCTAGTCATTGCAATATTTTATTTGTAATCCATATGTGGACAAACGCTATGGAGAGCCACAATCTTTAATATGATTACCCTACAGTACTGTTGTAGGGTATAGAAATGATATTGTTGTATTTTATAGACAGAAACCTGAGAGACAAAGCCATTCCAGAAGATCATGAGAGGAAAGATATTTTAATCATTAAATTTCCTGCCATAAAGAAATTGCCAACCATGAGATTATCGTTTTGGGCTGAGAAAAACTGCTGTGGTGCTATTGACAGGCTGAGAATTGTAGGGCCAACATTCTTCAGCACCTACTACAGCACTGGCTCCACTAACATGATGGGGAAACAGTTGTTGCAGCACAGTTTTTTTGGAGGCAAGAGGTTCACAAGGCTTTTGTGCTCGCCATTCTTTAATACTGCAAATTACGTGAGATTGTGCTTATTTCATATACATTCCAGTTCTATTTCCAAGTGGTCAAGTCCCCTTGAGTTTTGTGGGGTAAAAGCACATGCTTAAACTGATATCACTCCTGAGGATAAGTTAGGGCACAAAATTAACTAACTCAGATGCATGAGTTCTTTCCTAGATCTGGACCATATCTCCCAATTCTGGGAAACATAGAGTCCATCATGTATTGACTTATTTGTTAGATCAGGACAAAATTTATAAGAAATTATTAATCATATGAAATCAAATCAACCAAGGCATCATTTCAGGATCAGGCTAAAAAGATTATACTTGGCCCAACTATTTGTCTTTGCTTGTTCTGTGGATTTTTTTTTTTTACCTACAGGCCAATCATTGTCGCCTGTCTGCTTCTTGTCATCACATGCCATGAATAAAAAGAATAGTAGAAATCACACTTTAATATGAGACACCATTCCCCTTTTGCAATGTTCTTCTATGTAGTGGTTGTTAGATTGTTAGATAGAGTTTTTAATTTCATTTTCATAATTAAAGAATGTTTCTTGAA
Source organism: Astur gentilis (assembly GCF_929443795.1). Classification (NCBI taxonomy): domain Eukaryota; kingdom Metazoa; phylum Chordata; class Aves; order Accipitriformes; family Accipitridae; genus Astur; species Astur gentilis. The sequence goes on along the minus strand of NC_064881.1, from coordinate 47,869,891 downwards.
ATTGGTTACCATTGTTTATCTTGTTCTCACTTAAAAAAAGACAGGACCACCTGCATATAGATAACAGAAAGGGAAATGAGGTTTTGTATCTTCTATTTTAAGTACAGATATTGCTCTTTATAGTCAAAATCTTCTAAGGGATTGATGGTATCTTGACTGTACTTGTTTTACTTCTCCTCAATTCAATTTACAGAAAATGTCCTAGTGCAACAAGCAGCAGAGTAAATACAGCAACGCACAGTATAACAGCATTAAATTTCTCTCATGGTGGTGACTTGCCAATGCCTCACCTGAGTATGAAATGAAGACTCCAGTGTCTCAACAATTCAGCCCTAGAATTTTGTGATTTTTCTGAAAGAAATAAAAACAGTCGCCATTGCTAGGACAGGGAATGATTGAAGGGGACTTGGTTTGTGTCATTTGTGGGATTAATCCAACAGAGAACTGAATATTCTTGGATAGCTACAAAAAGGTATGGCTTCTCATATAAACTTTTAGTGTAATAGTAATGTGGAGCAAACACATTACATAATACCCCAGTAATCCATGTCTCCCCATAATCTTGTCTGGGAGACCTGTAGGTCAGCCCCTATGTCCATGCTTCACTAGTATGAAAATCGTATTTTAATCTTTGTCATCTAAAAGTAACAGTTATACCGTGATGCAACTGTGATCTAAAAACAACTTTAGTGATCTAAAATCACCTCTAAAAGTCTCTTCTTGCTTAGCTTGCAATTTTCTTCTGTGTCTGGAAAGTATGTCTCTGAACAAGCCCAGAGCTGTTTTGTTAATGATTAGATACATCGCTTCTGCCTTTGTCCCATGGAAACATGGTACCTAGGCATTTTTTGCAAGGATTCTTCAATCTCCTTCTGAAGTTCATATTGAGACATGGTGCAAAAAGGGATCATGATAAAGCGTTCAAATTTCTAGGTGACTTAGTAGCTGGGACATTCTGCCTGGGTTTTGGTCATGGATCCACAGACGACATCTCCTTTCTGCCCCAAGAACTCTTTAATGTGAACTGTGTAATACTGGAGGACAAGATCTAAAACTCAGAATTTTCTGTACAGATCAGTAGCCTTAGAACAAGGCATAGAGTGCTTCCTGTGCCTTTTTGTGTGCTGCCTATTCTTTCACTCTGTACCTGTGAATGTAGCACGTCCTTTCTGCCAAGAGGTATATCTACAGCAAGGAGAGTAAAAAGAAACTAACTCTTTGGATGCTGTCATGGTTAAACCCCAGCTGGCAACTAAGCACCACACAGCTGCTCGCTCACTCCTCTCCACCCCAGTGGGATGGGGACGAGAACTGAAAAAAAGTAAAACTCGTGGGTTGAGATAAGAACAGTTTAAAAATTGACATAAATATAAATAATAATAATAATATTAATGATGATGATGATGATGATGATGATGAAAAAGAAGATAACACAAAAGAGAGAGAAATAAAACCCAAGAAAGACAAGTGATGCAGAATGCAATTGCTCACCACCTGCTGATTGATGCCCAGCCAGTCCCTGAGCAGTGGGCCACACCCCAGCCTGGCCAACTCCCCCAGTTTATATTCTAAGCGTGATGTCCTGTGGTATGGTATATTCCTTATGCTAGTTCAGGTCAGCTGTCCTGGCCATGCTCCCCCCAAGCTTCTTGTGCACCTCCTCACTGGCAGAGCATGGGAAACCGAAAAATCTTTTACTTAGGATAAACACTGCTTCGCAACAACTAGAACATCGGTGTGTTATCAACATTATTCTCATACTACATCCGAAACACAGCACTGTACCAGCTGCTGGGAAAAAAATTAACTCTATCACAGCCAAAACCAGGATAGATGCTCGTTATTCTGCTACTAAAATTAAGGACATACCTAATAATGTCTTTTGTGTAGATTTTCATTGGAATATGAACTTATATCATGTTAAGTTATGCTTTAGGTAGATTCAAGGCTTCTTAGAGTCTTAATATATTTTTAGACTTTTTTTATACTGGATTACCTTAACTGATCCTGGAGTGGAAGCGAAGAAATTGAGATCCGTCCTGAGAAGAGATATTACTGCATGTTTTCCAACAATTTTATGAATAGCTAAGAATCTTCTACAATCATTAACAAAACAAGCACTAAAACATGTTATCTTGTGTACAAATACATTGGGATTGCAGATGTTAGTGGGTTCTGCTTCTTTTGTCTCTTCTTTGCTCTCATACAGTACATTTGATATAAACTAATAACAGAAAGATGATTTTTTAATCAAGAACAATTCATAGTTTTGTTTTTTACTTGTCTTTTCAAACTTTTAAATTTTATTTAATTCCTTCAGTGCTAGTTAAAGGGATCTAACTGTGGGACAGTAAGTTCTTGATTAGACATTTTGATGACATCAGAGATAGCCTTAAATGGCTAACTTTGTGTGTAAATTCTCCAATAGGACTGATCTTTGCCTTTTGAAAGTCCAGTTAACTCCACCTCATGTACCACATTGGATTTAGAGAAACATGGGAACCTGAGAAACTTGGCACTTCTTTACTTTTTTCCAGCTCTAATCTTCAAGTCCTCTACATACTGGTAAGAGGTGGCATGTTACTCGACCATGCTCCTGCATAAATTTGAGCAAAAAAGAAAACTGACTAGCAAATCTGCCACTAGGTGTGAAAACAAAAATAACTTGAGGTTACATGCTCATTTGAAATCAGCACTTCCTTCTGCATCTACCACTACCAGGTAACTACTTTACTTGGACTGCACTTAAGCAAAATTAAACCAATGACTGTAAAATCTCGATGTCCCATTAGCCAGAGTCCCTGAATCATAAAGTCCTGGCTATTCCTAAATGAAAAGTCAGGGGGTTTATTTCTTTGACTGGCTTTATGGCAATGAAATACAGTTACGTCAGGAAAACTTTTGACCTTTTGCTGTATCTTTTTGAGAACTGCCCTGCTAATGACCATTGATATTAATTGGATATCTGAAAAACAGATGTTTCAGTACAATTCTTCATTCCCTGATGTTCAGTCACCCTGCTAATAGTACTTACTGCCACCCATCAAGAGATAATAGACTCAATATAGTGTAGCAAGAGCAAACTGAATATTTGACTAACATCAGTGTCTGTTCTCTGCCAGTGCCAGATAACTCACCCTAACATTTTAAGAAGTTTTACTTTGTTGACTCTGTTACAATACACATTGAACCTGACCCTCTTATAACAGCAATGATATTATCTTGTGCTAATAAACCAATGCGTGAACATAGGAATTGAAGACTTGGTACTTACTCAGGTCTACCACGCCTGCTGTCATGGCAGCAACCTTTCTTTGAAGACCAGGATAGACAAGGTAATAACTCCCAAAAGAACGTCCACATATTTCATTGCAGTTATCAACATTTTTAGTCACTGTAAATCAGAGTAACTCAGTTGTGGACATGATGTGAATCAGTTCAGTTAGCTTTTGGTTTTCACTGTTTGCTTTTGTCCTGTTCAAAAGCTGGAATTTTGAGAACTACGTGTAAACTCATAGTGCACCGCACAAGTTGTGGAGAACACATCTTTCAAATACTATTTTTGATAGGATATTCAAAATATATTCCTATTTTTTTCACTAGTTAGTTAGGTTTCAAACTTGAACAGCCTAAGGTGGATGCCAGACAAAAATTTGGAACCATGTTCTTTTTAGACCAGTTTCAGAAAATGAGTAGTTACTTTCCTATGGTTAACAGAGTGTATCTCCCTCTTTGTCCCTTTTTTCATCCCATGGGTGAGTTCATCTAATGAGGCTGATCTTTCATTTCAGGGATACAAATTCATGTGTTCAAAACTAAAAGGGGTGGGGTCTTTGCTATCAAACCAGTTGAATATTTCTATATTTTTGATTGATCGATGGATTAACAGAAGGATAATATAAAGCTAAAGCTAACTTGTTATATAAATCCAAAGCCAACTCAAGTTAATATAAGTTCTTTTAAGATTAAAGTAAATCTAAAATAAAATGCAGTTCCATCTATAAATATGGAAGCTATGGGTGTGAGCCTGTGACTATAAAAGCCCCCATATATATACTGGACTTTTACTCTAAGAACTACTATTGCTGAGGGTGGAAGAGGTAATAGCAATTGCCCTGACAAATTGCCTCCCTGAATATATAAATAGCACACTCTTTACAATATTAATTGAAGGAGGATCCAGGAATAGTAAATACACATTTTACTCTATAAATCAGTTTGACATACTATGGCTTACTTGAAACATATCCATCAGTGATGATCAGAAAATTAATTAATATAAGATAAAGGAAATGAGAAGAGAAGACATCCTGGAAGATTGTTCAGATTTCCAAAGGAGCTTATTAACAAAGATATATTTCTGTTGTCAAAACCCTTGTTTCAGCCATCTTTCTTCAGAGCTTGTGCATGGTACCTATGAATAGAACCACAGCCATTTTCAAGAGGGCTGAAGACATATGGTAAATCTCTTTACCAGAATGTCTCTCTAACTTCACTGTGAGATTGCACATAATTCCATAACTTTCTGAGCCATAAATCTTTAGGTCAGGAAAAGAACTTAAAGATACTTAAAGGTTTATATAAGACTCTAATGCTTCTTATATACTGTGTGATATCTCTCATAAAGTGCTTTTCATGTGACCCTAATTGAGGGAATGTTCCTGCCAGCCAAACTGGTGGTGTCTGTGGGAAAACAGGTTCCAGAAAGGGCCGAAGGTGGCACAGGCAGAGGAGGAGGAGGATGAAGAGGAGGAGGAGGAGGAGGAGGAGGAGGAGGAAGAGGAGGAGGAGGGCGGGAGGTGTTGCAGGCCGGCAGCAGGGATCCCCTGCAGCCCTGGAGAGACCCCACTGGAGCAGAGACCCACCCTGCAGCCCGGGGAGGGCCCCCCAGGGGCCGCAGCAGGGGGATATTTCCTGCAGGAGCTGCGGCCGTGGAGAGCCCGGGCGGGAGCAGGTTGTCCCTGAAGGACTGCAGCCCGGGGAAGGGCCCGCGCTGGAGCAGGGAGACGTGTGAGGAGGGAGGAGCGGCCGAGAGGGGCTGGGGGGGACCCACCGCAACCCCCGGCCCCAGCCCCGGCGCCGCCCCTCGGGAGGGGACACGAGTCGGGAGGGAAGGGGTGAAGCTCGGAATGGGAAAGAAGGGGAGAAGAAAGGTGTTGGTTTAATGTTTGCTTTTTGTTTCCCACTACTCAAATTAGTAATTAAATTTTTATTGTAATTGGCAATAAACTAAATGAATTTTACACAAGTAAACCTGGTTTACCTATGATGGTAACTGGTAAGTGATCTTGTCTTTATCTCAACCCACAAACTTTTCCATTCTATTTTCTCCCATCCTGTTGAGTAGGGGGAGAGAGAAAGAAGCTGGGTGGGAGTTTGGCCCTTAGCCAAGGTTAACCCTCGACGGTCCGGTTGACTTTTAGATGTTGTGCAAGTTTAAGGGTCTCATAAGAGAAAGGGAAAAAGACAGCTCCCAGTTTAGAGCAAAACCTTCTGTGAAGGCTGTTTTACCACTTGGACTGGCTGATACTTATTGGCTTACCTAAGGTGGCTCAGATTTATGAACTACAGACTTTAAGTCTGTTTGTAGATTTGGCCTTGTGCCAATCAATAAATAACATGAAGAGCTTGATGAAGAGCCTTCATGACTGCCAGAATCCCTTTGTTTCTGTGTTCAGCAACTTCAGATCAGGTTCTCATGCTGAGTTATAACTCTTAGCAAGTAAGCTGTTGCCTTCTTCATCAGCTCCTGGATTGGTTTACACTGCAGACCTATACAAAACACATTGCAATCTCCTTTCGAACAACTGCATCACATGGATCTCAGTAGCACCCATAACATCTGAAATTGTCAAAACCACTTACCAGAAAGAAGTGAAAAAAGTTGTGTTGACCATCTCCAAATATGATTAAAAGCATCTGCATAACTAACAGTCTCCATTAATCTGTACACAGTAATTGTTACCAATTCATGTAACAGAAAGTTAATTGCAAGAATGAATGTTAATGTAATATATAATTAATCTAACAGGATTCTAAAAACACATACATTAGGAAAGTAAGAATAAGTCATTTATGCCTTTAATTATCTATGTATATTTGGGTTGGTTTTAGTGAGACAGAAGCATAGATTGTAATACCCAGAAGAACCCTCCATTTTCTCTAGTCTTTTCAGCAACAAGCTATATATTTGGGTTGATGTGGGAAAAGAAATTACTTGCCTACAGCAGAATATGACCTGCAGATGTATAACTCTGATGTCAGAGTCATGCTACTAGTCAAAAAGAGCTCTGTTTACATTACTTGAGCATGTGATCAGTATTTACGCCACTATAACTGAAAGATTTTGTTCATTTTGACAAATTTTAGCTGCAGAAAAAGTAGCTATCTAGCATAAACTGGATTGTGAAAGAAGTATAGCCATGATAAAACTGTCTGATCATGATGGGCTGTGTACAGAGGGACACTACAGCTCTCATGGTTTTTTTATAGAAAATTCCTACACCTGTCAACAGGAATTGTGTGGATGTGTCTACAGCAGAATATGGCCCTATTTCTATTAGAAAGAGTAAGATGATGAGCAGAAATATTAAAGCAAAGTTTGAACCATTTTATTGTGGAGAAAGAATGATGATAACAGCCCTGCATAAGGAACAAATTACAAGACCAAGAGTCTTTTACTTGGAAAAAACCAGCTGGAAGCAGGGGAAGAAGGGGATGAATAAATGCTATAGAGGGCTGTAACATCAGATCTGGCATGGAGAAGGTGAATAGGGAAAAAATGGAAAATTTGAGGAAGACAAATTTCAGCATTAATGGATTTCTAATATAAGGAACTTTTTGACAGGCATTAGACAAATTAATGGGACAAATATCTATCACAGGCTATTAAATATGAAGAAAACTCTTCTGGTTAAGGAGGCCTCTGAATCACCAATCAAGGTGCTTGGAAAATATTCTAGGAATTATTGCAACGTTCTTGTCCTTTTCTTGTACCATTTTCTTACACCACTCACTAGGGGTCAATGTTACAGACTTGATATGAGGCTATATGAGCCTTTAATCAAACCCAGAACTATTTCTTACTGGGAAAAAGAAAAAAAAAAAGAAAAAAGGTATCAATCAATAACATGGAGTATCTCCTCTATATGCATCATAACAAAACCAATCATTCTGTTGTTTCCAGTAAGCATTGCAATAGATCCTATTAACAGTAAAATCCTCTTGACTACTGAAATCTATCCTAGGTTACCTTTCTTTTTAAGAACTATTGCCAGCTAGTACTAATGGTTATGCTGCAAAATGCAAAACCAGGGAGACTTCTGCATTTGAGCAGGAAAGATTTCCTAATTAGTTTTTTTCTGTTTCCAGTTTTTAAAGTTGCTTGATTCCTAACAAGTCTGATATAGAAATGTGTCTAGAATATTCTCAGAGATTATTGTCAGAGTGAGCAAAGGTCAGGCAAAAGAAGTGCACTATTAAGTCTTTGAGGAGATGACAAGACTGTTCAGCAGTTATAGGCTGATTAAATTATGCTAATCTACTTTTACTTACAAACGTACAATTCCCCCAGATGGGTTTTGAATAAAGTGCATTTTAAACAGGATAAACGGCAAAGCTTATCTTTCTTTCCAAAGGAAAGCTTCTAGCAATGATTTCTTACTGAATTATGTGGACAACTCTGTGCATGTACGTTCATGCAGGGATGTACACAACATTGATCCAACGTGTTGAGAACAGAGCATCATCTGCACAGCCAGAATCACACCAGGACATATAGCACACACTAGAGAGTAAAAGCTTTTTAACACTCTTACCCACACCCATTAAATATACATACTCATGTACTCACATTCACACACTGCTTTGATTATATGCTAATTTCTCCCTTTTAGTATTGCAAAGGGCTGTGAGGTAGAGAAATAGTGATTATATCCATTTTAACCAGAAAGAAAAAGGATTTTGCATTAGCAACCAAGCCAGAGAGAGAAGTTCCCAAGCTCCAGGCCCTGATTGGCAGGTTCTGCTTTTCCTGATTTCTGGAAATGTATTCTCAGAGTGGATTAAAAAGTCACTTATTGACATAGAAGGAGATAAAGTGCACCCCTTAATCTCATTTCTTACTAGTGTGTTTGATGTAGTTTAATTTTCAGTTAAATGCCAGCATAAACAGAATCAACATTTTGATCTATGCATTTTAATAGATAAAAAGCCTTGTATCTTTGAAAGCTCTGTGACTGTTTTATTACATTTTTTAGTTAGTCTAATGAGAAAAATCCCCTACAATTCTATTTGTCACATTATTCTTTTGAAACTATCAAAATCTTTTATATAGCTAGCAATACAAAACAAACATAGTTCATATTAAAATCAATACTCATTGACTTTTCAATGCAAAACAGTTTCTACCTGAAGAGTTTTGGTTTACTTTAGGTTTTGTGTTGTATCATGAAACATCACTTTAGCTAGCAATCCATATTTTTACTAATAACACTTATCCAGCACATTTTCACTTCAATTTATTTAGTGCTGATCATCCAAGCATAAGAAAACATTTTGCAAACAGAGCCTAATAAAAAATGAAGAATGTCGGTAAAAATAACACCTTTCTTCATAGTTTTTCGCCTTGTGTGATTTCAGAGCCAGTTTTGCTAAATTGACTGGCAGTTGCATGTTTTTCTTATTTTTACTCATATTTTTCTTGCAGAAGTCACACAAGGGTGTGAAGGTATCACTGCAGGTTCTTTACTACTACAGTGACTCTAGTTTTACTCTGTGCTTCTAATCTGGTCTGCTGGGGAAAAAAAAAAATATATAAAAAAATTACACACCAGAAACCCAAACTGAGCTCCAGACCTGTTTTATTAGACATTATAGAACTATAGTGTGAGGATGGGATCCATCTCCTAGCCTTATAGATTAAAGTGCTGAAGTAATAAACAGTTATTCCTACTACTACTACCACTGAGGATGACAAAACTCTCACAAAGGTCGTTTAAGTAGGTAATACTATAACATTCCTGTGAAAATAACTCATAATTACTGGTAAAGAGACAGGTACTGTTAAGAATTAATTTCTATTATTTACCATCGGTAAATGGCACTGCAGATCCTAAAAAACCTAATATTTTTCTAAAATGGTAGTGTATTGACATCCATGTCTTACTTCCTCATATTTTACTTTCTGATATATCTTCATCTGTTCACATATGCATTATCTTTTATAATGTTATAAAACGTAGAAAAAAATGAAAAAGACAATACATTAAATATTTTGGTTGCTGGACAACATTTTGTTTCAGGTTTGTACGTAATAAACATTGGGTTTTTTCAAAAGTTAGTATCAATGTTTATCATACTTCAAGGAATTCATAATTTTGTTTTCAGCTTAGATCAATATTTGTAATGTTAAGTCAATATATCATGACAAAATATTTGAACTTTATGGGTATGGCTTCCAAATACATTTTATATTCTCTGTAAGGTAGTGTACAGTGCAGTAATGGACAGCACACACATAGTTTAGAGTTGTCTGTACAGTTTGGGAAATCCAGAAATGGTCAGTGTGTAGTGAAACTTCACAGCTCTTTTCCATTCCATGTTGCCCATGTGTTCTGCTTCTGACCCAAGTCATGTTTCCCTGATAAACCTGCTTGTTGTCTTTCTCATTTGCAGGTCTTTGTTTTGATCTTTTTTCACTTAACTTGAGTTCCCTATAGCTCAGTTCATCTACAGAAGAACTTGTAAACTTCACTTTCTCTCTCTCATCTGCCCACTTGTTAACTTCCTCTCTTGACCCATTCCTCAAACTTTTATACGTGAACATTAACTCTGTAAGGTTTTATTCCCCATTTGTTAAAAATAATTATTCAATTATCTCTTTTTTTTTTTTTAATTATTTTTTTTATTTTAAATTTCTATGTGTGGAGCTGTCTTCGACTTAATATTTGCCTAGGAACTGGCAGGGTGGAACTCACCTTTTTGAATTGGATCTTCTAGTTGGATCCTACTGTAGCACAAGCAGTAACTAGGGCTTGAAGTCATAGCTTTTAAGGTCTTTTATGATCTTTTTTAACCAAGTTGACAATAACTAAAGACATATTTACTCTCTCTTTCTTCCTTCCTCCTGCACATAGAACACTTCAAAGACTCTTGATCTCCTCTTTCCTTAGGAGAACAAAATGTAACAATACAGGCTGGTATTTGTACCAGCAGTTAGTACCAGATGTCTACTGTATTGAGCCCTCAACAAGTGGAGATATAATCCGTGCTTGAGAAAAAAGACTAACAACAAATGCCTCACACTCCAAACTGGAGGACAGGTAGGATCAAGCAGAATAAGAAAAATAATAGTGGTTTTCAGGGATGAACCATGAAGTATCAGCAATCAAAGGCCAAATACTCTTCTAAAGGGATGTAGAAATCAAACACCATACTATTTCAAAAGGAAACTCAATATTTTCCTTGATGGAAACCCAAAATAAATGAAAATGGTCTTTCCTGGTTATGAAAATGAAGGCAAAACCTACCATTAAAGGTTTCCTGCACTTGAGAACAATATGGGTCAGGGAGAAGAAAAGATGCACAAGCATTGGCTAGTAAATGCAAAGTTCACTAACACTATGAGCCAAGGTCATGAAATCACAAGGCTCTTCTAAAAATTTTTGGTTTGCTTCTTTTTTTCTTTAATTCAGTTTGTCTTCTTTCTCCAGGCACAAAAGCCTGAAAAGCGCTTTGCAAGAGCACTTGGATCTCTAGCACATGTCACAAGGATTTTTGCTATGACTTTTTCTTTGTTTCTGCAAGTCTTAAGTGGTTTTGAAGATGACTACACCTCAGAATATTTCCTCACACCACAAATTTAATATTTTCTCACAGTGTATAGATAATGCCATTTCAAAGACAAGTGCTAACTAGGATGCTTGAGAATGATTTAATGAAACATCTTTTTTTGCTACTTTGAAATCATGGGTTTATTGCAATGGAAAGAGTTTACAAGATTAAAGTATTGATGAAACTCATGTTAGAAAATGTTTCTTGGGCAGCAAAATTTCTGCACAACACAGCAGAGATATGTCGACCTCTGAAAAACTCAGTGAGGAGGCCAGTCAGGTAGACTGCAGGGGAGGAGAAAGCAGAGCTGAAACTGTCACTCAGTTGTCATCCAAAATGAATTCCTGCAACTGTACACTGGTGAAGGGGCCTCCCACTTTCACTTGCACTTCACCCACACCTTGAAATAAAGCTTCTCTTACCAAGCCATATATTTTCTCACAGCTTAAGGAGGCCTCCACAGTCTTCTTTTACTACTCTTACCTAATTTATCTGCTTTTCACATGATTCCTGTAATTTACTGCTATGATTTCTGGAGCATCCACTCCAGAAATGCATGCATTTAATATGTCTCCTGTGTCATATCTGCCAGAGCAACGGATTTATATGGTGGGTACGTGTCGTGGTTTAACTTGGCAGGCAGCTAAACACCACACAGTCGTTCACTCAGTCCCCCTTGGTGGGATGGGGAGAGAATTGGAAAAAAAGGTAAAACTCATGGATTGAGATAAAGACAGTTTAATAGGACAGAAAAAGAAGGGAAAATTATAATGATAAGAGAATGCACAAAACAAGTGATGCACAATGCAATTGTTCACCACCCGCTGACCAATGCCCAGCCAGCCCCTGAGCAGTGCGCCACCCAGCCCACGCAAATCCCCCCAGTTTTATTGCTCAGCATGACGTCACATGGCATGTAATATCCCTGTGGCCAGTTTGGGTCAGCTGTCCTAGCTGTGTCCCCTCCCAGCTTCTTATGAACCCCCAGCCTCCTCTCTGGCAGAGCAGCACTAGCGGCTGAAAAGTCCTTGACTTAGTGTAAGCACTGCTCAGCAACAGCTAAAACACCAGGGTGTCATCAACATTATTCTCATCCTCAATCCAGACCATGGCACTATACCAGCTACTAGGAAGAAAATTAATCCCACCTGAATTCAGGAGAATACTCTAGAACTTCCGAAGTGGCAATAGGCATCTGTATCTGGGCAACTGGATTGAATCCCTTAGGCAGAAATACAAGAGTTCAGGGGATCATTCAGCTGATTTGCCAGTAAGTGTTAAATTTGGAATAATTTTCTTTCTAGTCTCAAAGTACTTAAAATTCCATTGATTAGAATGGGAAATTAGGTACTGATTGCATATTAAGACACCTGTATTCACCTGTCTTAACCTAGAGCTGAAGTCCCAACTCAAACTTCAAATCTGTTTTAGACTTCCTGTGTGATCTCAGGTAAACTCACCAATAGTTTTGTACCAAATATTCTCAAATTAACTTTTCTTTTCCAGGGAAAGGCACTGTGAAGATGTATGCCATTCTTAAAACCAAGTGATGTAAACAACCTAGATGGATGTATTTCTCAGAAGTACCACTTAGCTGCAAGGTATGGCTTATGGAAATATTATGCCCAACTCTCTTTGTCATAGATGACAAATACTGTGCAATTTTAGGATGCAGTGAATAAGAATATGTTACTATGAAGCTGACGATCTGCAGTACTGCTCTTGGACAAATCAATAGATTTATTCAGCTTTGAGAACAGTATGCAACATATGGGATTCTAAACTATGTACAGTCAAAATATGAGCCTGCAAATCCACTAGCAAAGTGTTATTTCACATAATTCAGTGAAGTTCTTGTCATTAGATATTTCCAACAAACAAACAAAAACCCTCAAAAAACAGTTAAGAAGTTTACGCAATTCGGTAGCCAGCACAGCAGGTGATATTCATCTCACTGAATGTATGATATCAGCAGAAGCTTAACTGGCTGTACTAGATCACTGCTATACCTAATGGAGAGAGAGGGATGTTTTCACCAGCAAGACATTTGGCCCATTTTAGGCCCCTACTTTAGGAAAAAATGTGCATCTTTCTTAAGTGTCTTTTACAATCTGTTTTACTGTAATGACCAATAAAGGATTATAGACAACTAGCTCAAAGTATGTATTTTTAATACTCAACAAGGTAAGATTGTCTCCATATAAGTGGTGCCACTTTGAGCACTGTGGGGTAACTTCCATCTGGGGCTGGAGAAGAGTGTGGCTCTCCTAACTTCTGTGTAGCATTTGCCACCTGAGTGTAGATGTCTTTGGTACCCCAGAGCATCTCTAATGATCCTAAATGCCCATTTTTAAGCAACTTGATTTACCCTGGTGAAGTCTATCTTAGTCAGATGAATGCCACCTCTCTTTTGCTTAACCCATCTGGAGTAGCTATTTATCATTCAGCCTTGTGTTACTTTAAGACTTTTTCTTCATTGCACCTAGAATAAAATAGGACTGTAAGCCAGGAATGAGGGAAAAAAAAAAAAAAAATTCAGATCATTTACTATACAAAAAATATCAGTGAAAAAGATACTCTTGGAACAGAAGGCGGAAAAAAGGATTTCGGTTTGGTCCACCAAAATAGTTCATTCAATCTGAATGGAACTGTTTTTAAAAAAAAAAACATAGTGGAGTCAGATTACAGATTTACATTTTAAAAATTAAATATATGCAAATATATGCTAAATTATATACTATAATTAAAACTGATGCTATTTTCTTGTATTTTCAAGAAATAGAAATTATCCCTTACATGCTTATTTTGATTGCTACATTAGTTGCCTGTTGAAAGAGAAAAACTGAAAAAAGGCCATAATTAATAGACTCTCTATATTTCCTGCTATTCAAAAGTACAAAAATATTAGATTCAAAACCTTGTTGAGGGCAAAAGTAAACATACCCTATATCTAAAGTCAAGAATGTCTTATTAGTGTAATTGAAATCTTAACAGCCTACTCAAAGAATTGTTACCAGTCTATACCAAAGTAATACATTGAAAACATACTACATTCTATACATTTTCAGTGGTGCTTTACACCTGCTTTTTTCTTCTGTGATCTGCTACTCCATGATAGCATTGAACGTACCGTATGTGAAGTGTCTTACCTATACAAAGTATTTGCTCTCTTTACTCATTGCTACCCCCAAAACCAGTTTTCCCTCTACATTTCTCTAAATGACCATTGGTGAGGTGTTTATAACCTTGGGATTTTCAGCATCATGTTGTATCCCCTTCCTTTTGCCTATACTCTTCTGCAGTGCATCCTGTGTCACCGCTTTTGAGGACTCTGCTATTATTCCATGACAATACTCCTCTACACTACATCATTATGCTAGGATCATAAGTAGGTGACGTTACACAGAACAATTAATTTTTATCACTTTTAATGTAAAAATTATGGTTATACCACAGAAATATACCAAAAAAAAAAAAAAAAAAAGAAAAAAAAAAGGCAAAATTAAAATAAATCAGGCAATGACTACCTGGTCATTACAAATTGCTGCTACAGCTAAAGAAGCTTAAATAAAGCTCCAGGCAGGGCAGGTAAATTTGAAACAAAAACTGACAAGTCCTGAGGTCTGGCAGAGTTAATTTTAAGCCCATGGTCTGTTACTGACAATGATAAAATAATATTTACTGATTTGCAGGGCTACAGAAAGAAGGCAAAATAACATTTTCGTGGTTAATGTTATTTAGTACATATACCATGAGATTGGTAGTCCAGATATTTTAATTCTATTCTTTCATCTTTCTCAGATGCATCATGTCTTTTACCTTTCCATAGCGCAGCTTACTGTCCTAAGAAATAGAACAATATTGCATTTGTTGAACAGATATCACAAAGATCAATTAGGTAATGCTTCAGAAATATTTCAAAATCCTCTGAAGAGTTTTTGTCTTGTGAAGTGCAGAACATTTGAATACACGTTTAGCTTGAACTGCTGGGACATCTCATATATTTAAAGCTGAACACAAGAATCAGTGTACTCAAGGAAAAGAATCAGAGTACAAAGCACCCAGCAGGATTGAACTCAGAAAAGTAACCAGGCAGGGATAAAGTATTATTGGGTTTGGGGTTTTTTCCCCCCAAGTCTTGTCAGGCAGCCATGAAAATCAAAGCACACTGTGACTCTGATGCCCTGGCTACTTTATTCTGTGAGAAGCATCACTGAGAAAAATTCTGCATGCCTTGCTCCTCTGGAGCAATGTTAGGATGTGACCCAGTGAATTCATTAGGCTTGTACCGCTACAGAAAATATTCTTTAACATTAGCATCATTATCAGAATGTAACCCTTTTTCTTCATTTTATCTTTTTCGTCTTTTTCTTTTTTCTTTTTTTTCTTTTTTCTTTTTCTTTTTCCTTTTTCTTTCCTCCCTCTCCATCTCCCTCTTCATTTCCTTCTCTCTTTCTTTCTCTTACCCTTTCCCTTTCCCTTTCCCTTTCCCTTTCCCTTTCCCTTTCTCTTTCCTACTATTATTCAAGCCTTCCTCAAGTAAAACTCACATTGATGTCAGAATGGGAAAAAGGACCACAAGAACTCCAGATACCAAGCAGGACTTGTCACAATACAAGAATACCAGAATGATGGAAGGAAATTCCCAGGATTTCCTCCATTGATGGCTTTCAGCAAAGATAATTCAGGCATTTGCCAAGGAAGGGCATACTGTCAGAGTTGCTGAACTGCCACCATGAGGAACATCCCTGCTTTGCTCATATTAGAGCTCAGGACTGACTGTTTTGCTGCTGTTGTGTGGCAATGGAGGAATGATGCCAAGTGGGACAAGTAGTCCCAAAGTTCTGGAAGGACAGTGGCTCGCCCTGCACCACAGTGTCCATGAGTGACATTTCGCCCTAACGTATTTTCCAGAGGAGCTGGCGCTAGGGGAAAAAAAAAAAAAAGAGACCAGACCATCGTTCTTGGTTGTTATCAGCATACACTCCCCATTTTCAAGGAAGAAAGACTCTGTTCTGCCTACTGAGCACACTTGATTCAGGGGAACATAAACATCCACAGTGCATCTGGCTTGAGAATCCTAATGGACAGAACCATGCCCTCCAACTAACACTAATCCAGTAGGGAATTAGACAACACAAGCACTTAAAAATGTATCTAATCTTTTTACACACAAGATCGTAGTCATGCCACAGACACCAACCAGGCTTTCAGTTCCACCAGGAGATGTGTTACCAATTCAAGTGCACAAACAATGTACTGCAGAGCTATTATCTGCCTATATGGGTTGCTGAGCTGTTAGAGATTTAAAGTGTCAAAAGTAATTGCATGGATCTATGATGTGTGGAGATTTTCAACACAATCTGTATTGTTACATTGATTAAACTATTTCAGTTATCTGGGTCATCAGACCACAATGCCAAGCCATTGATTCATTGCACAAGGGTGAATGAGGCAAGGTAAGGATTTGTTTTCACTGGTGCTATCCCTTTATCATTGCAACTGAATTAAAATATTATTTTTACATTTGTAAGTCACAAAGACTTTTACCTTTTACACAAATGTAGAGAGAAGGAGCTGGTCATTTAATGGCTGAAGATCTTTATTCAGCTCAAAAACATGAAACTGCAAAATTTCAAGTACCCTTGGGGCAAGCTGCTTTGTCTCCATTTACTAGGAAGAAAGGAGTGAATTTAATTACTACATTATTTTATATCTGATACTTCCTGAATCCTTCTGCCGATCAGTGGAACCAGAAAACTGAAAAAAAATCTCATATCTGATTGTATTTTCAGTGATTGGACAGAACTTTAATATATCAACAGAGTTATAAATGAAAAAAAAAAAAAAAAGAGTAAAGGTTATTGGAATGAGAAATTTAATGATGTTTTAAGTTTTGATAGGAAAACATAGATAATGTGTACCTAAGTGAAGTAGTGCAATTGAGTGTAACAGTTTAGAACAATCTAGGGGAAAAATTGAGATGTTTTAAATCTTTTTTCTTCCCCTTTTATGTCTATCTACAACCTAAGACCACAGAGTTAGAGGGAATGAGTACAACATGCAGACACAGGGCTCCAATCTATTGCCTTTGAAGTCTGTGGCAAAATTCCCATTAATTGATAAAACTACAGGCACTAAGACATTTTGGTGCTTGGTCTGGCCTGCTGAGAGCTAGGATTTCACAGATTCAACTTTGTAAGGAGATGAGCCAATATAATCAGGTCATCAATTACTTGCTTTCAACAAGAGTAATAAAAAGATGAAATTCTTGAATAAAACAGTGGCAATTTACACCAACAAAGAATACAGCTTTACCTACCCATTAAGTTCAAATCTGGGTTAAGCATGTAAATCCTTTCTTTCAAGAAGTTAAAGAAGCATGAATTTCATCTTCAAAGGATGAACAAAGTAGGCTTCCCTTTTTTAAACTCATTTCTTACCACTTTATCTTTTTAGAGAAACACAGACTAGTCACTGGACTATGTGTATGAGATTGGGGAGGGCACTATCAAATAGAAGCCTTATGTTTTGCAGACATGGTCCCTGGTGGTTAAGGAAATGGAGCATGAAGTAAGCAACTTGGTTCCAGTCCCCACACTGTTTCTGTCTACAGTTAAGACAGTGAAGAGGACTCTTGTTCCATGATGGAGCCTGAATACATAATTACTTGTGCCTCTTCACATTGCACAGCAAATAATTTAAAAAGGCCATGCCTTCTTGGCTCGGCCAGCTACATGGTTTCTTAATCTTCCTTATATGATAGGTATTTTTGGCTGCAGGGTTTCAAAATCTATGCCTAGTCCTTCTGCTGTACTGATTAGTCTATGCTTTGGTGGTTAGAACGGTAGAAAACCTCCACTCTGGCCTGGGAGTCTCTTGCTTCCTGATCAAGTGTGCTGACATCATGCAAATGGTGGGTTGTCTCTGACTCCATTTTGAAATGTCCTTTTTGAGCCTGCTGTTTGACCTGCACATTTCTGATACAGAAAGCCATAGGTTCTTCAAAATCTTTGGCAGCAACAAATTGCCTTACCACTCATACTGGAGCACTTTGGAACCCAGACTCATGTTAAAGTATGGATGAAACTTTGTGTTCCAAAGTAGAGAAACTGATGCAAATTCAGGTTCAGGTAGTAATAGCTAAGTGGCCTAAATCCTACAGTGTTGCCTAACACAGAAAGCAAGCTATACAAACTTAACATTCAGATACAATTGTGGGGAAATCAGATTGTAAAAAGAAAGGGTGATTTCCCACTGGCCTGGACTGTTATTTAAAACAGGAAGTGCTGAAAGTATCATCCAACAACATCATGCAGTTTCACCAGCAAAGACAGTACAATTGGAGAGTGTTAGTAACTAATTATTCACCAGCTATCAACAAACCAAGGGGAATATTCTTGCTAGAAAACTAAGAGACCTAGAAAATTTGTCTGTTGCTTTTTGGCCAGAAGAAAGAAGGAAAACGTTCTTCAGAAATTATTTATTACAAATTACTTCCTCAGTTCTATTTTTAATCTTTCCTCTTCAGAAAGAAACATATGCCTTTTAAGGTTTACACTCTTTATGTTTACCAGACTTTGTACAAGTCACTGCTTAGTTAATTCAGTATTTAAATTTGTAGCTGTCTATTTTCTTGGCATCCTACGTACAGTAAGACATATAACAATAATCTGAGGTGATCACCATATTTCAAATGAGGGAGGTAGTAAACAAAGAGGAAAGGTTAGCTGACATACACAATTTCCTTTTTTCTTCATGTTTTCCTGTCTTCTGTCAGTGCCAACAGATTAAATTATTGTCTTTTTGTGGCTCTCAACTCTCTTGCCATCATTGCTTTGCAGCCTCAGGTGTTTTTCATCAATACTTGACTCTATGTAGCTTCATATGTACTTCTAGATCTTAAAGTGCATCCTTCAGCCAACAAGCTTTACTGTTCCATCATTTCTCATTGACTCATCAGTGACATATTTGTTATAAACATTCACCAATCCTGCTGTATCTGCCTAGTGTTTTGTGAAAAAAACTTTGTGAAGTAAAAGGGACTCTAACAGATACATTTTCTCCATGATTTTATTTTTCAGTTAAATTCTGTTATCTATTATTCTTGCTGGGCTAGAATATCTCTACTACTGGACATCTCTCCTGCAAACTACTGGGACATTTATTTCAGGAAACAATTTATCATAATCCTGTATTCATCTCTTCAGCCTTTTAGATACTTTTCACATAAAAACATACATTAGTTTCAGCCTTCATCCAAAAGAAAGGATTTTAAAAAGTGAAATATTTAGTACCTGGATTGACGGCTTCCTTTAGATGGATTGTTCTTCAAAGACTGTATTATATAGAAATTCTGTCACTTTTAAGACTTCAAGATCTCCTTCTCTATCACTTAATCTCTACCAGATTGCTTTAAGATGACAAAGTATTAGAGTAAAATTAAAAAAAAAAAATAATAAATTTCTAGAGACCAGATGCCCTCTTCTTCTTTTTCTCTTTTTTTTTTTTCTTTTTCTTTTTCTTTCTCGTACCACTTGACAACTGTATCTGTTTATATAACCTGGTTCTAATCCGAAAAGAATATGCAAAGATCTTCTTATTTGAAATATATAATAGAAACCAGAAAATGGAAAGATTAAGTAGACTTCTTAGTTCTCCCAGCCAGAGCAGGTCTGTCACAGGTCGCAGCGCCCTATGTTTTGTTCAGCTTTAAGTAACACGTATCCACTATGAACACATTATTGACACAGAATGTTGTTCATTGCTGACTAAGTACTTAGAGGGCAATCCCAATTAGTATGAAGAAAAAAAGATTATAGAAGAGCTTTCATGGATACCTCTGACTATATTTCATATTTATAGGGTGATGTATGGGGTGTCCGTGCCCAGGCGCTGTCAGCAGAGGCTGCAGGGCGGCCTGTGTGAGGAGAGGCCGGGGCTGCCCCGTGTCGGACACAGCCGGTTCCAGCCGGTCCCAGCCGGCTCCAATGGCCCCACCGCAGGACACAGCCGAGCCCCTCAGCCAAGATGGGGGAAAACAGGTTCCAGAAAGGGCCGAAGGCGGCACAGGCAGAGGAGGAGGAGGGCGGGAGGCGTTGCAGGCCGGCAGCAGGGATCCCCTGCAGCCCTGGAGAGACCCCGCTGGAGCAGAGACCCACCCTGCAGCCCGGGGAGGGCCCCACAGGGGCCGCAGCAGGGGGATATTTCCTGCAGGAGCTGCGGCCGTGGAGAGCCCGGGCGGGAGCAGGTTGTCCCTGAAGGACTGCAGCCCGGGGAAGGGCCCGCGCTGGAGCAGGGAGACGTGTGAGGAGGGAGGAGCGGCCGAGAGGGGCTGGGGGGGACCCACCGCAACCCCCGGCCACAGCCCCAGCGCCGCCCCTGTTGGGGGACATGAGTCGGCAGTGAAGGGGTGAAGCTGGGAATGGGAAAGAAGGGGAGAAGAAAGGTGTTGGTTTAATGTTTGCCTTTTGTTTCCCACTACTCAAATTATTAATTACATTTTTATTGTAATTGGCAATAAATGAAATTAATTTTCCCCATATAATCCTGTTTTGCCTGTGATGATAATTGGTAAATTATCTCCCTGCCTTTTTCTAAACCTATGAGCTTCTTCATTGTATTTTCTAACACTATCCCGTTGAGGAGAAGGCATGACAGAGCATCTGGGTGGCCAGCCAAGGTCAACATACCACAGGCTAAAAATGTTTTTTTATGTTTGTTTAAGAAAAAAATGCTTGTCATCATCAGAACACTTTAGGAAGCTTTTGAAGGACTTTTAATGTGAAAAAAAAAAAAGCAAAAAATCATAGGAGGTTGTTAAAATGACACAAGGTGAAGTGTTGTAGATAAGCTAATGCACACAGATATGTATTCTACACTGTAAATTCACTTATTTGTTGCTGTCTATCTTGTATAACTATCTGTGCTGTTTAATAAAGATCTCTGTCCCTGAATCATGCAAACAAATGTTTTTTTTATTACCCCTTGAAGGAGAAATACATTGGTGTTTAAGCATTTTTAATGTTATTTAAACATTTTAAAATATGGGTACATTTTATTGGAACAAAAATATTTGTTCTCTCAGTAAATAAAAAAGTAAAATAATAATGACAATATTTTATAAAATAACTCAGGAGCACATTCTATCTTGCTAGAAGTAGAAAGTGCAGGTTTTGAATGTTCCTGTCACTTAAAGATTTGCTCCTGGTTTACATTAAAAAAATGAAAATTGAAATATATCCCATCAAGAGGAAACATTGAGGACATAAAAACAGATGTGTCTACAGTTGTAAAACAGCATCACCAATATTTGCAACATTTTCTTTCAGTCTTGCAAATTAGCTGTGTGCCTCAGGTAGACATTCCTAGTGCCTACTTGAGCGACTCACCTCATTCAACCAAAGAAATCCATAATGCAGACCCACTTTTGTCATTGACCTGTTCTGAGGTTGAGCAAGTCGATCTCCCTGTTTGCCTTTCCTCAGCCTTGGTCAGCTTTACCTCAGGGAAAATACACCATAAACTCATGGGGATGCTCTTCATGTGATGCCTGCTGTAACCCAGTCTAGACGACAACTTAAGCCTTTCACGAATGCTCTCAGACCACCGCTACACACATGCACACACTCACAGATAAGCAAAACATCCATTAAATACATGCACACATGTTTTATCTGCCTTATGTCAAGCCGGTGAATCTAATCCTCAAATTGAGTTTAGATTGCAAGAGAAACAGCATTTCACATAATTGACACATTAAAAATAGAAAACAGAAATTAATGGAGTTTACTAGAATTATGCCCGTTAATATTCTAATAGAAAACAGTAGAAACAAAAATGTTTCTATTTAATTGATTCAAATAAACTGTTTCAGAATCACACAACATGTTCTGAGAGTTTTTCCTTTCAGCTTCTATTAAAGGCAACAGATTACATAGCATGATTAAAGTATCAGTCAAAATGTTCCAAAACTTCTCCTGACAAACTGATCTGGACTGAAAGCCTTTCTTTTCCCCCTTCCACTAAGATTTAGCAACATGCTTTTATGAAAATTATGAAGTAATAACATCACAAGAACCAGGGTTGTTTCTCTATTTGAGCTCATCCCAGCAAGAATGAATTCACTTACCATGCGTGTGTGGTGGTGAAAAAAATAACCCTTAGAAATCTATTTTGTCTCATTAATTTTGACATAAAATTTAAGACTGTAGAGTCATAAAGCATAAATTAGGTGTCACCCTGCATCGATCTTTTAAAGAAAAGGAAGTTGATCATTCTTGGTTTATTTCACTAGGAAATTATTTGCCTGGATTACTTCAATGTTTAATTAAATTGTCATATAACACATATAAAATACCAAATAAAATAGTCTTTTTCTGTGCCACTACATTAATTTTCTGTCATCAAAAGTGTTTATCTTGTTAGCTGCCTAACTTAAACTTGCTCAGTGCCAATTAAGTGTTATATCTGAATACATTTAGAATATTTAAATTCCTTCTTTTATTGCACTCTTGTTAAACTTTTAATTTTCTTTTTGTTGTAATTAGCATTTGGGGAGTTCAATTTCTTTAATAGGATCTCTTTAATTTACATTTTATATTACTCTACTTGTTTGTCATGAGATCAGTGGAGCAACTCCAGATTTGCTTAGTGGAAAAATATTACAGGATTATTATACGGTTTATGAAAAATTTCATTAGCTTTATTTCCTAAGGAAGAAAGTCTTATGCATTAGCTTTTTGGACTTTCTGTCTTCTGAGTCCCCACACCACTCACGTCTATAAGTAATATTCAGTGTTATCCAAACCTGACAGAAAGGGATAGAGTTTAATGATAATTAAATTGCTACCAACAGTCCCTGGAATATTTTCTGTCCATGGCAGCATGTGTCCTCCTGGACAACACCTAGTCACAGCACAGAAGTTTGAAAAAGTTGAGGACTGTTTCCAATACACAGTTTGTTGCCACTGTTTTGGAGACAAAGAAAATTTAGCAGTACCAGCTAGTATAGTCTAAAATAGACTTTCACAGCGAGCCAGTCAGAGTCCCAGGCATATTTAATATATTCTTCATGTCCACGTATGCCTAAATTGTTACCTGAAATGCAAGCTCAGAGTCCAGTCACTTGGATAAAGGCAAGAATGAGGCAGGACATGACATGTCCAAGTGGCTCATATTTCAGGGCAGTATGGAAATAAATGTGGAGACTTTATGGGTTTGTGGCTAGACGAGGTCAATCTCCAGGCCAGAGTATGTTCCAAGTTCTCCCTGTCTCCCAAGTATACAGACAGCCCAGGTCATACTACCCCTTGGTGCCAGACATGGTGTGCTCTCAAGGACATCCCAGCCTTGCCTGAAGTCATCCTCCTCTGTAAGGGAGTCTTGAGTCTGGTACCCTTAAAAGGTGTAAAGTTAGACAGTGCAATTAAGATCAAGCTTCTTATTC
This sequence comes from Astur gentilis, assembly GCF_929443795.1. NCBI lineage: Eukaryota > Metazoa > Chordata > Aves > Accipitriformes > Accipitridae > Astur > Astur gentilis. The sequence goes on along the minus strand of NC_064881.1, from coordinate 47,846,610 downwards.
CCCCTCCTCAAGTAATAACTGGAGAAATTTGTAAAGCTTAATGTTTCTAACGTACTTTGAGATCATTAGTTTTAACTGGTGTTATCATTACAGAGGCAACACTATGAATATATGGCTGTATTTTTCAAAAACAGGAACAGGGCCAATGAGTTAAATTAACCCAAGAGCCAAAGCACTTTGATCTATTGTCTACTTGTTCTGCTTTACTAGGTAAACATCCAGAAAAACTTGGTCATTTTCTCTTCACCCAGAAATAAGCTAAACTAGAAATCTCCCTTTAGTCATTGTCACTCACTAATTCTGTGCAGGCATTTAGGAAGTAAAGTTATTGCGAAGGGTTGGGTTTTTTTTTTTTCTGGGTTTTTTTTTCGTTTTTTTTTTCTTTAATTAGTTATGTTTCTTTCCCCCCTGGTCACCATTATCCAAAGCGCTAATAATTTGAAATTAATGGGAGGATAATGATGCAGCACAGGTTGCAGAGCATCACAAGGAACTTGATTGTGCTGGAATACCAGTTTCTTTTTCTCATTGCTGGTGGCTAACACCTGGCTGACAAGAAGTTTGCTTACTTAACACCCGAAGTTGCAAAGAGGGATTCTGCCAGTGATGGCAAGAAATAAAAATTGCCCTTTGAATTTTCTTTGACTCATGAAGAGGTTGATGTAATATGAAGAGAAACAGCAGAAGTGTCCATCTTCATGACTGAGGGGCTGAGAATCTGCTGACCACATACAAATGCATATTTCAGGGTGAGTTGAATAGCTTTCCAGAGTACATTGAGCTTCAGGACCCTAGTGAAAAACAAGACACCTGCCTTACATGGGATATCTGCACATAGAGGTCCAGATTTCAGATGTCTTAAACTAACTCCCCACCCTTACAATCCAAAACTGAATCCCACCCATCGGGTCTGTCAATAAAATATCCGCTTCAGGGAGGGGAGTTCTTTTTCCCCTCTTGGTCCTGAACCATGTAACCTTGCAGCTTCTAGCTGTTTGTGACAACTGCAGTAAGTGGTTATTGACTTTGGTATCCATCATCGCAGCCTCTTCAAACTCTAGCAGAAACTACAGGAACATCTCCCATGTGGCATGTTGCACACAAAAATGCCAAGCAGCGTAGAGTAAGACAGTACCTTATTGCCATGCTAGCTGTGCAATACCAACATGAGAAAATGACACTGGTACTCCAGCAGTATAAGGGGGATACATACTGATGTGGGGCACAAGTGGGTGTGTTAATGGTAGTTTTTTAGGAACTAGAAACTACTAGAAGAACAGCTCAAATGCATGTTTTTATTTTTTTTTCCAGATTCTGAATGATTTATCCTGAGATGAGACTCATTTGAATTGTGCTTGAACACGTTCATAACATTTTAATTTTGACATCATGAATGGAAGTTTCCCCACATTGTGGCATAAAAACTGCAGGCACTGAAGAGAAAAGGCAAGCTCTGGACTTTCAGAAAAAACAGACACTTCTATCTTTCCATAACATTACACTTGTAAAGGGAAAGTTTCAACCACTTCTATATACGTATGACACATTTTTCTCCTGAGTATGTCTTACACTAATTGTGCACAGAATGCTACTAACAGTTATGGCACACACTGTACACCTCATTTCCACCTCAGACTTCTGAAACATTAACTATAACTCAGCATCTTTGGGTCATCTTTCAAGAGAAAAACTGTATTAGCTAGAGACTTTCAATGTTCAGCTATTCTAAAGATTTTTGCTTGGTTTTGTTTTCCTTTTTTATTCCACACTCTTTTAAAAGTATACAGTACCAAGACCTTCTGCTGGTGCTTTAGTAAGAACTATTTTACTTACACTTTATTATAAGCATAGTTTGGGACCCTGAATTGTGAAAGCATAGTGTTTCAGGGGAAAAAAAAAAAAAAAAAAAAAACAAAAACAAAAACAACCAAAACTTAAAAAAAAAAAAGGAGGGCCAATTATAGGCACAACTTGATTCAATAAGCAGCAAAATCACTGGAGTGTCTTAATAAAGCCAATCCCCTACCCAGGGAATCCTCCAACACTCTTTTCCACCAGAACAGACCTTATCCAAGTAGGAAGTTCTTTTGAAATACATTGAATAACCTCCCTCCCCCTGCCTAAAGAGGCTTATTTGTAGCTCTGAGATGGCAGGATCAGGGTCCAGCAAATATTTCCGTCATTGTTGCAAGCCAGCTGCAAAGGTTTAATATAAGTAATGGCAGTGGGTGGTTTCTAAAATCAAAAGGTCATTGAGTCACAGGAAGCCACCTGGCCCTGCTCTATCTTTGCAGCTCACTATTATTATTATTATTATTATTATCTGTTATTGTTCTCAATTTATAATAAATGCATCAACATCCTGAAAAAAAGAATCCATCCAGAGATTAGGTATCCTTGCCAGAAATAAAATATGAAATTTAAATTAAAACCAGCAGCTGCTCCTAATCAGCAAGCCAAAAAGAAATAGCCAACCACAATAAAATGAAGTCTATGCCTACGGACCATGCCTGCATTTCATGCAAATTTAAGATCTTAATGTGTCATTTCCTGAAATACTGGCTAAAAAGACAGAGGGAGGTACATACATAAACCTGGGTACCAGCATTACAATCCAATGTCTGCTTTCTGACCAGTAGCTTCTTATATATGCTGAACAGCAGAAAACGTGGTACCATTTTGAAATGTGTACAGAAATGCCCTTTGGGATGAAGAGAAATTGTACAGATCTGGTCTCTGGGAATGATAAGCCAAACAAGACTCCAACCCATGCTGACAGCTGTACCACTTTCTGTTCCAGTCTGATCAACCCTTGGTCAACCTTTACTATTATCAAAGGAAACAGAAGAGATCTAACAATATCAATATGGAAATCCAATTTTTGTTCATAACTGTGTTTACTTTGAACCTTCAGACATGAGGACAAAACACACGTCCAGCAGGTGGTGATAATTTGTGCCAATGAGTTTCACAAAATAAATCTATGTTATATGAAATTCTTTTAATCACTTTTTCAGCTTGCTTGCTGTTGAGCTTGCTGTTTCTTTTTGGTTTTATATTATGGCAAAATAGAGGAACTGGTTTCTGTGCTACTTACTCTATGCCTCTTCCTTTTATTTACCCTCTGAATTACCACAACGCTTAAGCTCTGTTTTAAAGATTCACGAATTAATACAACAAACAAAGCATTGGTAAATAATTTTTCAGGAAACTTTCAAGGTTAAGAAACCTGCTCTGAAATAACTGTCAGGAGTTTGTATATTTAATAATATATCAGATAGTAATTGCAGAAACACTATTAAAAGAAAACAGAAATCTGCAGTGGAATTCCTACTTTATCACTCAGGTGTATTAGAAAATTTCCTGCAGTTTCTGGTTCAAGAAAACTGCTCATTTATGCAAACTGTTGCAGAACATTTTTACTATTTCTTCAGTGGTCTTTATGAGGACAGTTGGCTTTATAACATTTCTTTTGTTTTATGACATCCAACTTTGTGAATCCCTGATCTCACTTCTGGCATTTAGGCACTATTTTAATATACAAACCAAACCATCCAAGGAAAGAAAATTGCAATTTTGGTAACATTTTCCATGAATGCTGAAAAGTGTCCAAGTGCATCATTAAGGTAAACACACTCCCATATTTAACATTATTCTTTGGCCACCTCTGCTTTAGAGCAAACTCTGCTTCCTGTTCCATTTTCAATTTAAAAAGGTTCTTCCAGAAAAGCTTAAGCGCCAGTGAAAACAGAGTTTGAAACTGCATGTGCCAGTCAGAGATGAACATCAAATGGGTGGTGTTAACAGAGCCTAGAGGTGCAACATTTCAGCAACTGAATGAGGCAATCAACCAGCTGCTGGCAGAATAACTCCTGATCTGATGGTATTCCAAATGTACGCTTTTCATTTGCCAGAGATCATCTGAATGTCAGATTGTGCACCAGTGTTTCTTCAAATTTCTGAAGGGAATAAAATGTTGTTGGGGTTGTTTTTAAGCTTTGCATTCCTCCTGACAGGGCAATGTTCATTGAATGGCAATGTGTTATTACCTTAGCTAGGTGTAAATGATCAAGTTTCTTCCTTTTTGTTGGTTTTTTTTTTTTCATAACTGATTTCAAAATTAAACAATTCTGATGTTGGAAAACTATTATTTCTCCTCATTTCTAACATTTAGTGTGCTGCAATGGCATTATAGAAAACCCCAAATTCCTGAAAATGTTTGCTGATATAACTGCAAGTGACAGAAATCTGAACATCCTTCTGATTTTTTTACCTCACAGTGAGGAATTCTTATTTGTTTCATACTTACCCTTCTTCGCTCTTAGTTTTTTAACTCATGCTTGCACTTTCTTTGCATCTACTCTGCATTGCTACAGGTAGATTACTGCAGAAGGAAGCACACTCAGATCTGTTCCTGGGAAGCTGTTGACACAATCTCTGTTTACCTTACCACAAGCAGAACTTGTTTGTACGGAGTGAATATTGATTTATAACCAAACCCAGCATAAGCCTCAATTTTAAAAGGCACTGAATATTTACAATTTAAGGCAAGGATTCAAGCTACTGCAAAAAAAAACCCAAATAATATAAAACCAAATATAGTTAGCAGATATTTTGTGGTGGTAAAGGTTCATCAATCAATGATGTGAATTATATATTTACTGCTTAAATGAGATAGATACTAGATATCAAAGTTCCTAACAGGATATTTTATAGGAAGAAAAAGAGGCATCAAAATTTAGCACAACTAAATTGTGTTGTTTCTGGCATTTAATAAAGATTTGAACAAAGCCAGGACAGGCAAGATCATTGAAAAGATAAACCATGTTAAGATACTAAGGAAAGTTGCTCTTTTTTTAGGCAATTCTGTAAAAAATCCTTCTACAGGATAGCCCTGACAGTCTAGATGAATAAGCCTAGAGCTAGAATATGAAATTTAATGGCCTGTGACATAAATTTAGCTACATCAGGGATGAATCTAGGTGAACAGAATGTATTAATATACAGATAATTGCCAAACTAAGGTGAATCAAACTGGTATCAATAAATTAACAGATGGACAGACTTGATATTCTGACAGGCTCAGTGTTTGTGCTAGTGGAGAAGTAATAGTCCTGAAAAAGGCTAGAAGGACATTTGAAAGGAACAGGATCCACTTGTAAGACTAAGCATGTTTTGATATACCCAGTTAAGATAGTGTGCAAAGACAGTGCTCAATTTCAGATAACTCATCTCATTTAAGAAACCAAGTGGACAACTCCATATTCCCACCTACCCCCCCCCCCCCCCTCTTTTTTTCCCCCTAAAGAAAAAGAAAAATTTTTTTTTTCAGGAGCTGTTCATGGGAAATCACTTCTATGATTCACCCTGCCTAGTCAAGACTTCCACCCGGGAAAAAGGGAAGACTAAGAGGCACATGTTACCCATCACATGGGTACACGTGGATGTGCAGAGCTAACATTGCAGCTGTCCATGACTTTATGGCCTATAAGTGAAAGAAAGTTGTGAAAGTAAGATGCATCTCCCAGCACTGCTGAGTGTAGATCATTTGGTCTTATTAGAAGAAACCTGAATCATCAAAAGACCATCGAACACAGCATAATAGGAATGAAATGGGAAACTACTCAATGTCTTTGGTAGCCAAAGTCACATGGTAAAAATCATTATTAAATAACTTCTGGAAGAAGAGGCTCTGAAGAATCTGGCAGAACCTGGTTATGGCTGTCAGCTCCTAGAAATCTGTCCTGTGCGTTTGCCTGTCCCCAGCCTATATAAACCGTTTATTTTTAAAACTGTAAAGGCAAATTTTTAGAAACTTTCCAACTCAGCTAAGATGAAGGAAATATGCAAAGAGTTGGGTTTTTTTTCACTTTTTTCCTTCTTTCTCCCACCTGAAATTTGTAAACAACTTGGTGCATTTACCCATTTAGAAATTTTAATGCAGAAAGCCATTAGAACAGTGACAAGGGGGAAGTGCTGTTGTAACCCAGTTTCCTTCCCGTTAAATGAAGATCCAGAGATATACTTTCTACTGGTTAGATTTATTCCTAATCATATCCATTTCTATAACTATCCCAGAGAAGAAGAGAAGAGGAATTATTGTGCTGGATTTATCACAGGAGCCATTCTCATGTCCTTACATATCAGAAGTGTACCCTGCCTTTGTAAAAATGACAAAAAAGCTGGACAGGAATTTTTCATCAAAATGTCTTTCCCACGAGAAGGAAAGTTTGCATAAAAAACCCAAAGCAAAATTTAATTCTAGAAAAATTAGGTTTTTTAATTTGGAATCTCACAAAAAAAAAAAAAAATTACTCCTGATGACACAGGGTTTCACCCATCTGATGTACTTAACACATTTAGGCATTATATTTCACACAGAAGGCCCATTCTGCAGAGAAAAGTAAGGCCATGCTTTCTATATTGTATAATGACGACTTCAATATGTTTTAAAAAAATGTGTGCAACACCATGAGAAAAAATATTTCTGCTTTGTCTTTTTTAAGTTTTTCTTTATTGAAGAACTCTTATACAAAACCAGAGAAATCTTCTTCAATGAAAAATTCTGATTTTTCTTTTTTCTACACAGATTTAGGACCAACATAAATATTGAAATATGAAAGTTTTAAAGCATGCTGAACTATAAGAGTGTCGTAAGAAGATTTATATTTACTCCAGCACAAAGGCTCCATCCTGCAGGCTAACAATTTGTTTTAACTTCAGGAATTTCCCGTCACTGAAGTTACAGGAAATTAGAAACAACAAAAAATTTTCATTTCCTGGTTTTGAATTTACACTGCATTAGTATATTGTGTTTATTTAGTGATCATCCAGCTAACATCAAAGAGAATATATTTATTTCAGTAGTGTTATCAATTAATCCTTATGTGACAGTATGGGATTTCAGAATTTCTCAGAGAAATGGCAACTTTCTTTTTTAGGAAACAATTCCTCTAGAAAATGGTTTCAGGTATGAAAAATGCACTCAGGAAATTTTCCAGCCATTAATTTTATATAATTTATTTGCGAAATGTGTCACTGGAACATTATCTTCATGCAAGATGTCAATGCATTTGAGATTTTGAAAATTCCTAATAGAAAGCTAAATACTGTCTACAGGAAGCTCTGTAACATTTGAGATATCAGAGTAAGTCTATAAATAAATTAAAATTCATGTTTAGAATGACTTGACATTTTAGAAATGCCTATTTGTCACCATCAACTTTCCTTTAAGACTTTCCAAGTACCACAAATTGCAAAGAGCAGCCAGGAAGTAGTTCAATACCTCTTCATTGCCATCAAACAAATGGCTCTATTTTCACTTGGAAAAAACCTCTTGTCAATTTTATTCCAGTTTAAGAATGATAAAACATTATGCCCGTAGACTGTTTGCAGTAAAAATTGTCTTTGTTTCCAGACTCATTGCTGTCTGTCCAGTTGAAAAGTTGATGAAGATGACTCCTAGCTTTCTTGGAGTCTAGCATGAAGTATGGAATGTTTCATAACACCTTGGTGACACCTTAAAACTAACATCTCCAAACCTTTCTCAGCATGATTCTGCAACACAGTGATGAATATATATCATATTGCACAGATTCCACCGATCCTCCTCCAAAGCAGACACAGGGCTACGAGCAATGTAGCTAGAAATCGGGCATTAGTCACCTCCCTATGCATAATCCATCTCATTCCATGCTAGATGTCCTCAAGTATCCCAGACTTCTGTATGCGCTAGTAGACGTAACATGTGACCTACAGGAGACCTGTATGTTCCAAGATCAGCAGTCAAAAGCCACAGAGGATGACATAAATATCTCGAAAAGCACCAGATGTTTCTGTTCAGACAACGTCATCACATCTTTTCGGTCAAGCAAGATGGCAGAAAATGCTTTCAAATAGAAGGGAGGATTAAGTTATGAAAATAAACAGTTTTCTATCACTTTTTTTTTTTTTTTTTTTGTAGATTTGGGAGAACAGTGTAGTCAACCATATCTGAACAGGAAGTCAAGAAACAAAAAAGAATTTGTGAAGGCCTTTGTGTCCCATCAGGGAGCAAATCTCAGTGGTGAGTTTGAATCTTTTTGAGAGAACGTCTAATCCAAAGAAAAAGCATGAGTAATCAGGTTGTGAACTGCTGCACAAAACACCCAGAACTGCTGCTTGCATTGTCACCTCAAGTGGAGAGATACTAAAGGGCCTGCATTTTCTCCTTGACCTTAGAACCAAATCAGGCTTTCATTGTGCTGCATTTGCACGGACACTTACCAAGAGTCATCACTTGCAACAAAGGCACCCAAAAAGTTTACCACCGAAGGCTCTGATGCTGCTAATACACAAGTATATATTGATTCCTGCGCATGAATAGCCCTATTGAATTAGAACATGGTTATCTGCAAGAAAGGAGGTCTAAGATTTTGGAGGCCATGTAAGAAGCGGTGTGACAAAAACACTGAAATGTTGCAGGGGATAGCAGAAGCACTTTCATATATCCATCAATGCAAAGGGCAAACCAAGCAGATGTTCATTTAATCACAATAAACTTGCTACCATAGTCCTATTTATTTCTTCTCCTTCCCAAGATTATTTGCTACATCAGTTGGTCTGATGTAGCACAACCGTGTTCCCCGTCTTTGTATTTTTTGTCACATGGGAATGCTGGCATTCATGCCGGGTGACTGTCTTTGCAGCAGTGATCTGTGTGTATGTCTTGAATTGTAGAGGAATGTCTACAGTGTAAGGCAAATGCCACTCAGAAACCCAGGCTGGCTTTTAAACAAATGGTCTAAGCATTTTATCAATTTGGAGACGGCTTTTATACCGAGCTCTCCCATTTTCACATAGGCTGACTTCATGAATTGTAATGTAGCACTTTAAAGCTACGGCACTTTAAAAAGCTTTCTGGCTTCCAAAAGAGAGACTTCAGAAAAGCAATTATTTTATTTTTTTTTTTCTCTCTCAATTTAATTTTTGTGTGCTGTGTGTGGTGTGTTTCCTCCTATTTATACTTTTTTCTTTAAAGAGGTTTGCAGGTCGTACGCAAACAAGATTAGATGAGACAGAGAGAAACCCAGCTACATGAAATCTCTGCACTGCTTCTCCCACATGCTTTTCATACAAGTTCCAACATTCTCCAAACCCTTTTTCTCTTTCTCTTTCTCTTTTTCTCTTTATCTTTCTCTTTTTCTTTTTCCTAATATGAATAAAGAGTAGTGAGGTTCATTTATGTAGCTCTGTCTTTTTTCTCCCTTTTCTTTTTGTCCCCAGCCCAGGGCTCTAACAGGAGAGGAATTAAACCTGCAACTGCATCTTTTTTTTTTTTTTAAGAGAATGCATCTCTTAAAAATCTGAAGAGGAAATTTATATCTTAATGCAACATCAGTGCACAAATGCGACTGTGGGACTAAGTTATTCTTTGCTGCTCAAACTCTCACTGAAATGTCTGTTTGCATCTTCTGGCTTTGAAAATTTTAGCATGTCTAAACAAAAAGGTATTAGAGCCACCAAAAATGAGAAAGAGATCACTTTTTTGCTGTTACCATATAGCATTTGTAAAATGCTGAGCAGTGATGATTTTTCTTTAATGTGACATGTAATGCTGGACGCTCTGGATAAGGTATTTGCTTATACTAAATCTTATGGTGAAAGAATTGATAAACCTATGAGAAAGCCCAAAAAGGCAGCAGTGCCATTTTATAGTAAATGTTGCCTTGCACTTATCACTAATTACTTGGCACCCCATGCACACAGCACTGGCTTGGAAAAGTGAGAAGCTGAATAGATAAATTTGTTTTGTCAGAAAATCGTGAAAGATGTAGAAAGAAATGAACAGATTAACTTAATTTATTTCTACAGTATAGTAATAAACACTCAAAAACCTGAAGTTATTCATGTTAAGAATGACAATAAAAGGAAAATATTTCATACTTTAAGTTTGATTTTGGGTGATTGTCTTGGCTTGGTTCATTCCCCTTGCTCATCTGAAAAGAAAACAAAGTTAGATAATTTCAAGAGGACTTCCCCCTGCTCCATCCACAGAAATAAAACCTGTTCATTGTTCAGAGGAGGACATCTTTGCTAACTAGACAGCCCTACAAGAAATGAAAAAGCATAGGATGGTCATTTTATGCCACCTTCTCATAATCTCCTAAGAAGAAGTGGATGGGAAACCAACAAGTAGTAACTGGAGACTTGGTTTCAAGGAGTAAGCAGAGTGGTGAACCAGTTACTCATGGTTTAGGCTTCATTCAATTACAGCTTTGAGAAGCAGTAATGGAAGAGGCTACAGGAGAGTTTTCACAAACATGATACAGTCTAACTGAACAAACCAGAAAATACAGTTTTCATCACATGGGAACTGCTGAGATTTCAACATGTGGGTTTGTGGGAAACAGTGAAATCTCAGGTTTCTTTCTCTATTGTGAAGCATTGCAAACTATTGATATTTGACTCTATATGATTAGAAACAGAATTAATGAAATCTGAATAATCATTAAAAATGCAACAAAATAAGTTGGGTTTTGTTTGCTTCCTTGCTGGCTTGCATTTTTATGGACATTTTGCAGAATAAACCCATGACATGGATAATTTTCAATTACTTTTTTCTTTCCAGAATGCTTCCGTGTTGGTAGAGTTTAGATGCCATCCCATGTAAGAACATTCCTCAGCAAATGTAATCAAAGCACATGCTTTGTGAGGGAAACCAACCAGCAGCACAAGCAAAGTAAAAAATAGAGAAGGAAATAATGTTTAACCATACATAAAGATCATTGTTTTTAAAAGCAACATTTAATGATTCATTAAATTAGTACACAGACAAATTATTCTTGCTAATAACTCTGCTGAAGTTTAAAACATACTTGCTTTTATAGTCAATATTCTAAGATTTAGCAAATGTTTGTGCTAGTCTAAAGAATATAGATACTATCTTTTTAAAGGCTGCCAACAATACTTGGAAACTTGCTGGAAATATACTGGAAACTTGTTATGTGGCTATAGTAATGTACTTTTTAATTTTCTTTTTAATTACAAATGAGTCTCCTATACATTATGTTAATGTAAATAGTAGGTAGCAATAAATAAATGTAATGCAAGAGCACAGAAATACTGGCATTTCCAGAATTTGAAATTTGTTTTAGGAAAAATTTAATCACAGTATCTGTCTACAGGTCATAATGCTCACTTATACTGAGAAATAAATAAATTTAATTAGAGTGGTTCCTTTTTGCCTTAATTGATTTAGCATAGAAAGAGAGCGAAAGCAGAAATACTCACATAATAGCAAAGAATCAACAAAATGCATGTATGTACACATATATGTATACACACACAATAATGCTTATGTATCATACAATCATGGAATGGCTTGGGTTGGCAGAGACCTTAAAGATCACCTAGTTCCACCCCCCCTGCCATGGGCAGGGACACCTTCCACTAGTCCAGGTTGCTCAAAGCCCCATCCAACCTGGCGTGGAACACTTCCAGGGATGGGGCATCCACAGCTTCTCTGGGAGACCTGTTCCAGTGCCTCACCACCCCCACAGTGAAGAACTTCTGCCTTACATCTAATCCAAATCTACCCTCTGCCAGTTTAAAGCCATTACCCCTTGTCCTATCAGTACATGCCCTTGTAAAAAGTCCCCCTCTGGCTTTCTTGTAGGCCCCCTTTAGGTGTTGGAAGAATGCTATAATGTCTTCCTGGAGCCTTCTCTTCTCCAAGCTGAACAACTCCGACTCTCTCAGCCTGTCTTCATAGGAGAGCTGCTCCAGCCCTCTGATCATGTTTGTGGCCCTCCTCTGGACCCTTTTCAACAGGTCCATGTCTTTCTTGCCCTGGTAGCCCCAGAGCTGAACACAGTCCTCCAGGTGGGGTCTTATGAGAGCAGAGCAGAGGGGGAGAATCACCTCCCCCAGTCTGCTGGTCACACTCCTCTTGATGCAGCTCAGAATACGGTTGGCTTTCTGGGCTGCAAATGCACATTGCTGGGTCATGTTGAGCTGATATGAACACACAGATAGACAGACAGACAGACAGACAGACAGATATAATCACAGTGGGGAATGTAATCTGGTATCATGCATTTCAGGGCTCTGAGAGGAAGTTTAAATCAGAGTTTAATGCTCAGACACAATATTCTATTAAAATTGTGACTGATTATTTGGGTTCCTTAAGGAAATGTAATAAGAAAGTTTAAACAATGCAGTTTAAATAACGCTCTTCCCCTGTTCTCTTTTCAACTAGATCCAACCTCTGATCTTTTCCCCTTGTCCCTGAGCTCCAAATTAAACTCTTTCTTGACTGAAGATGAATTTGTAGGCTTTCTGAAGTAAAGGGGAATTTCAATCCCCTTTGGTAGGGGCAGCATTTTATCCCAATCAACTTAAGTCTTTGCCTTATTGTAAGCTTTGGGGATCAAACCAAAACTAATCAGGAGATCATTGACTGCTATGGCTTTGGGTCACTTTCCTACTTCAGGCAGTCAACACCAGCATCTGGGAGAAGCACAGAATAAAATTGTGCTTTCAACATCTGTTTGCATCTGTACCTGCAGAAGGTGCCCTAATTGACATTTTCCTAATAAAGACCTCATTTCTAAATCCTTTAAAACTATCTGTTGTCTAATACATCATTTATCTTATTATCGACCTTTTAAAGTGTGGTGTTCTCATGACTTTTTGAAAGATTTTTAACTCTTGGCCACATACTAGTCAAGATAGTTCCCTATCCTCTGAAAACACTCAAGGTTTCTTATTCTCCCTTTTTAAAATTTGTAGGTCATGTTCCTTTTTGAGATTCAGCATGAATCAGATTCTCTCATTATATTAGCCAGATTCAGGTCACCGCCATCCTCAATCTGAATTTTTTTTAGATGTGTCTCAGAATTTTATCAGCCCCCCACCCCCACCCCCACCCCCACCCCCCGCCAAATATGATGGAGTCTTACCTACCTTTTTGCCTGTCTGCAAAGATGAAGGACAACACTGAAAAATCTGCTCGAGATTTGTTTTAAATTTGTTGCCTGTAATAACAACTGATAAAAAGATGAGTAGGTATTTAGCCTCACTTTCCTGTTGTGTTTTTTTTTTGTTTGGGTTTTGTTGGGTTTTTTTTTTTCATTATCATTTTGATTTTATTCAGCATTTACAATGTTCAGTGTTTTAGGTCCTTATATACAAAATAATAGAACATACACATATTTTGTATTAATTTCCAGCGGCAAGAAAGCTTCTATATCTGAAGTGTGATAAAAATCCCACCAATAGCTGTAATAACAAATAAAGGTGCTCAATACCTCTGATGAAAGAAGAAATAAGAACATAAGACATTTCCAGGAAGATATAGGGCAGCAAGACACAGGAAGCCTCTGTCTCTGTAGTCCACTCGGGGTATTTTAGTATTTCTTCCCTCAGTCATAACTCCCTCCTGTCTATGATTATTACAGAAGTCTGCACTTATTAAAGAAAGTTCCTTTTTGTTTGCTGACTGATATTTTTGCTGATATGTTACATCCAACAGGAATTTCTCCTTTGTCCCCAAATTCAGTGGCTACAAGACAAATTTCTTCCACATGTCCCTCCTTTTATTCTATCAAATTTTACCTTGTCCATAATTCAAGATCACAGCCAAGCTATGGGTTTGCTTTTCTGTCTAGGGCCAGATCTGCAATGCAAATAAAACATTATCAAATCCCTTTCCTTCTTGTTACATACAGTGATTACACTAAATCCACTAAATCATTCAGATGAGGAATGTTAACAGAAGAGATGTAGTGTGAATATATGCACAAAGCAATCACAGATTTGCTGCTTCTTTCTGTCCTGGTTTCAGCTGGGCTAGAGTTAATTGTCTTCCTAGTAGCTGGTGCAGTGCTATGTTTTTGAGTTAGGTATGAGAAGAATGTTGATAACACACTGAAGTTTTCAGGTTTTGCTAAGTCATGTTTAGACTAAGTCAAGGATTTTTCAGCTTCTGATGCTCAGCCAGCGAGAAAGCTGGAGGGGCACAAGAAGTTGGGAGGGGACACAGCCAGGACAGCTGACCCAAACTGGCCAAAGGAATATTCCATACCGTGGGACGTCACATCTAGTATCTAAACTGGGGGGAGTGGGGCCGGGGGATTCGCCACTCAGGGACTAACTGGGCATCGATTGGCAGGTGGTGAGCAATTGCCCTGCGCACATCATTTGTACGTTCCAATCCTTTTATTACTACTGTTGTCATTTTATTAGTGTTATCATTATCATTATTAGTTTCTTCTTTTCTGTTCTATTAAACCATTCTTATCTCAACCCAGGACTTTTACTTCTTTTCCCAATTTTCTCCTTCATCCCACTGGGTGGGGGGGAGGTGAGTGAGCGGCTGCGTGGTGCTTAGTTGCTGGCTGGGGTTAAACCACAACACTCTCAAGCAGTCATACAGGCAGGATTTGGGGACAGAACTGCTCTTGTCCATTTTTTTATTCTTTTTAAATTGGAACCATCAAAGCCAAATCACAGTAAAGGTATACAATAAATATAGTCTGCAGAGAGAGTCACACTTCCTCTGTTCATCGTGAATCTCCACCATCCTCCACTAGCCAACAATGCTCTAAGTATCCCCTGGCATAATGTGTCTTATTTAAAGTAAAAACTCTTTGGGGTAAAAATGTCAAGAGCAGAAGTGACGTGCCTATGGTACCACATAAATAACAGTAATATGTCTTCAATGCCTTGAATTGCAATCCATTCAACCATTGCAACAGATGTAAGAGTGCTGCAGTCAGACTGTGCAAATCACAGAAATTCATAGGTTAAAAAAAGAAGTCCTTTAATTTCTGTTAATATTATTGTGCATCTTTCACTTAATAGCAATGGGACTGGTTTCATTAGGATAGTAATAAACTATACTGTGAAGATTTCCCACCTCAAGGGGGGTACAAATGATTCTTTTGCATGTGTTTTGTGATCTCAATTATATGAACGGTTGATGACTTTTCAGTGTCTGGAATTTAAAATACAGATGTGTCAGCATCTGGCCTAGAGGTCTCAGCCACTACTGCCACAACCCCTTTCATAAATCTCTAAGATTTTTATTCCCAAAGCATATGGGTAACGTGTTCCCATGACAGCTCAGCTATAACATTGATGTTTCCTAACTGTGGCAACACTTCTACAGCCACGTGGGCTGAAACCACCAATTTAAGTCACACAGGCCACAGAGCTTTCAGAAGGGAAACTCCTTTGCTGTTACTCACTTGAACTGGTATTGAACTATGTTACCCAGAGGTTCAAAGGCTCCTACTGATCCTCAGAGCCCCCTGAGAACCTCTGTGCTAGCATTTGTTTGTACAACAGCTAGTTCCCCATGTTTTTACAGTAATTTAAAGGATGCCACTGAAACCTGGGCCATCTGCAGCTATGCATCTAAGCAATGGCTGCTTTATTTCCCAGTAGTATAATGTATATTACAAATATAAAGCTGTACTTACCACAACCAGCTCTGGAATTAGATAAAAATACACCAGCTGGGACAGTGAGTAGCATGAAGCAGGTATTTTATGGGGTAGTACATGTACTCTCTATCACTTTCATAGACACTTTCCTGATATTAATGTCAAATGATATAAGCATCTTTTCTAAGCCTGGCTGTATTTCTGACTTTCAGTCACCATCATCTTATTAGCATTCTTGACATCTTTTTCCCAATTTTTCTGTGATAGAGAAAGGCAGGGAAGTTTTCTTCTCATACCTTCGGGGTGTTTTTAATCTTAGTCTACAGGTAACATGTCCCCCCAGTGATGTGTGTGTGGTTGTCTCTGCAGGCGGGTCTTTATCTAACCCTTTTTTATGCTTCCCTTACTCACAGCATGCTTTTTCCACTTTTCTTCTTTTGGCTAATCACACTTGCTTTCTCTCCTTATCTTGCACATATTAGTCTTTCTCTAACCCAGTTTCTTTAACTTACATATCTGCTTCATTGTTTCTTTTTCTCTGTATGTATCTCAATTTTTCTGCCTTTTTCCTGAACCAATTTTATTAGTTTCATTCTCTTTTTTTATTCTCTGTACCCTTCTATAGTCTTCTGCAGCTGTGCCTTACTGAAGGTATGAAGGTGTGCAGAAATATACACAAGATTTCTCTGTTTATTCCCATTTTTCTCAGCAATCATACAACCTTCTTGAAGATGAATCCTGAATATTGTGAATTCAGATGTGCTCAGCCCGCCTGGATTTCCCAGAGGGGCCAGAACCAAACCACAGGATTTATCATCTTGAATACAGACACTTAAGTGCAACCCACTTTACCTGAACAGTGGATTGTGATCCATACTGTAACAGAGGGAAAGAAACGCTTTCTGGATGACACCATAAGCGAAGGGTTTTAGTTTTAGGCAGTCCTGTGAGGATCAGGGAGTTGGACTCCATGATCCTTATGGGTCTCTTCCAACTTGAGATATTCTATGATTCTGATTCTGTGACTGCTTCTTGTGGTCCTCAAGGCTTCCCCTCTCAGTTTCCCCACACGCTTCAACATATTTGTGTCCAAATGCCTTATTCTTTTCATAGCTTTTTTTTTTTTTTTTTTTTTTTTTTTTTCCCATTTATTGGAATAGTTTGCAAAGAGCAAGCTTTCCTGGAGTATAAATAACCATGTGAAAATCCATGTCACAGGTTTGCAATCTAACTTTGAGGAGCAAGCTGTGCTATTTCACTTCTCTTTATTGTAAGTCACTTCTCTAGTTTCAGGATAAAAATCTTCAGTATCTAAAGATCTTATGCATGCAATTTTTAAAAGATCTTAACATCTGAAATCTCAGCAACCTTCTTAGGTGAGTTTTGTCCTTATTGAGGTATTAAAATGTTCTGAGATTCAAATCAAACTAAACATCCTAGTAAGCTCAGACTATCTATTTAGAGAAAGGTCTTGTGCTGGTTTTGGGTGAGATAGATAGAGTTAATTTTCTTCATAGTACCTGATATGGGGCTATGTTTCAGATTTGTGCTGAAAACAGCGTTGATAATGCTGAGATGTTTTTGTTACTGCTGAGCAGTGCTTACACAGAGTCGGGGTCTTTTCTGCTTCTCACCCCACCAGCGAGGATTCTGGGGATGTGCAAGAAGTTGGGAGGGGACACAGCCGGGACAGCTGACCCCAGCTGACCCCAGGGATATTCCAGACCACATGGTGTCATGCTCAGCATATAAAGCTGGAGGAAGAAGAAGGAAGAGGGGAACGTTCGGAGTGATGGCATTTGTCTTCCCAAGTAACCATCGCGCCTGATGGAGCCCTGCTTTCCTGGAGATGGCTGAACACCTGCCTGCCCATGGGGAGTGGTGAATGAATTCCTTGTTTTGCTTTTTTTGTGTGTGCAGCTTTTGCCTTACCTATTAAACTGTCTTTATCTCAACCCATGAGTTTTCTCACTTTTACCCTTCTGATTCTCTCCCCCTTCCCACCAGTGGGGAGTGAACAGCAGTGTGGTACATAGCTGCTGGCTAGGGTTAAACTACGACAGGTCTTTAAAAAGCAGATCCACTTTTTAGCTACTAAACATCTGCGCATTTAGCCCTCTTAAAAGCTCTTTCAGGTATTGGTGACTTTTTAATCCTTAGTATTTAGGGCCAGAAGGATCCCATTACAAGTCAAAGAACTGTTCATTCGCCCTATATTCAGCTTCCTAATTTGAATTTTTCTAAAGTATATCTTCCAGTAAGTTGTAACTTTAAATACCTCAAAATTGGAGAATTTTCTGTCTCCCTTACTAGGGTTTTTTTTTTTTCAGGTTTTTTTTTCTTTTGATTTGAATAAAAGTAGATTTAAAATAGCTTGTATTTCCATATACCAATATAACCAGTACTTCAGTGAAAGCAATACAGGAGAAAGTCAAGTCACGCCACAGCAGCCCACTACAGTGACACAGAAGTACAAATGAAAAAATCTACATAAATACATAACAGTTTCCTTAAGCAGTGATTTTTGAATGCTCATTATGTCTGATTCTACTTAAACATGGATACAGACAGTTTGTGCTCCTCTCAACCTGCAGTTAAGAGACCCACTTAACAAACTTGAAATTACACAAAGATATATTATTTTGTCAAATGTTCACAAAGAAAATTTCTTCATAAATTAAAATGGTTAAAGCAGCATTACCTGCTTTATCATTAAGAAGGTGCATTGTGCTCTTCCTGGACCTAATTATCCTTTTGATAAATAATTATCTGTTCTCCCATTTCTATAATTTAGACAATTTGTTACATAAAAAAGAGTAGGTCTGATTCTCTATTGCACTAAGGTATACTTAACCCCCTCACCTCCTTGAAATGTAATGGAGATATTAAACAGAAAAAGACCCGCTAACAATGACCCTGTGGCTTGCAGATGATTATAGAGGTAAAGATTTTACACTGACTCAGCTGCCAGCCCTGGGGACGGTGTGGATTCTGGTCAAAGTTCAGTGTAAAAAATCTGCAGACCAGGAAGATAAAAAGTGGAGATAATATAGTAAGATTTAGTCTGACTTAACTTTAAGCAGGAGCTAACCAAGCTCCTGACCAGCACCAGAATACTCTACTTAAAATTCCGCTTCCCTACTACTTTGAGCATCTCCAAATACAGCAGGAGCCAAAACTTGACTTTTCAAGTGAAGACGTCTATGTCTGGGTTGATGCAGGGTTGATGCTTTTCTTAGTGCATTACAGTGTTTCAGAACAGTGAAGTCAGCTAAAAGCACTCTGACTGATGCTCCCGGGCAGGATAAGGTTTGGGTCCTTTCAATATTTGGTCCAGTCCAGTTAGATTCTTCTTAGGTAACAAGGTTTTGGGTTTGGTTTGGGTTTGGGGGATTTTGTTTGTTTGGGTTTTGGGGTTGGTTTGGTTTTTTGGGGTGGTTTTTTTTTGTTTGTTTAATTGTTAATATTACACTGAGTAAAGCACTGATACTTTTGGGATGGAAGTCATCTTCCCCACCCTTTGCCATCCCAATGTTAGTTATGGCTCAGGATGCAGGTCCTACAGGAAACCCACATCCTCCTGGACCTGTTGTTAGATATCAAGCAAAATGTCCTGGAACAGTTAAAACAACACTAAATGCCTAAGGCTAGGCTAGACATTAAGCATCTGAGTCACACCCAAAGACTTCATACATTACACACACTTTATCTGAATGAAGTCAAAAGCAAAAGGGGACATTTACACGAGTAAGCAGATACTTCTGGGCTGGGATACTCAATCTTCCCTGAGTTTGGGGGAAGGCAGTTCAGCTCCACACTCAGACACATATGTGTAGGGGTCTACCACTGAAATAGATGTAAAGGAGCTGATCGTGATCAGTGACAGCTTAGTGGTTGAACTCGAAGAGGAAATTTGGTTCTCCTTTCTCTGAAGTGAGCGTCTTTCTCTCTAGATTACAGGATACAGAAGATGCTTTTCCAACACACCTTCATGAAAGGGCTCTTGTAAACCTTGCCAGAGAAACTGAAATGCTGTAGAGGAACTGAAATACTCTGGCATTTTTTATGTATTCATCCCTTTTTTAATAATTTTCAGCTGAATTTGTTAATTCTCAAGTCACTTGGGCTACTCTGAAGGGCTCTTTTCTTGAAAAAAAAATAATATTTCCTACATTCCCTTATTTTAATTTGTTTGTTTGTTTGGAGTTTGGGGGTTTCTTTTTGCCTTGTTCTATCACAATTTCAGTAATTGTGGCAGGGGAAATACAAAACAAGATTCAGCAGTAGTTTCTAGCCCTTAGTCCATAAGAAGCTAACTTCAGGTCTACTTCCTCCTTTGGTGGCTCAGAGTTGGCTACCTTGGTGAAAGAAGGAAGAGATTATAACTTTAGGAAGGACAGGCTTTACCTATTTTAGGTTTAGCTGGGCTGAATTGTAAACAGGATTCCTTTGCTTCCATGCTATAAGCAATATCCCCTGAAGAAAATGTCTTGCTGTCTTTATTTTTCTTACCAATTTCTTGTTTAATCAGCTTAAAGATTAGACTGATTTGCACATTTAATTAGTACCAAAAAAAACCCCAAACACACACACCAACCCCCCCACACACACACTCTGTAATTTATTTTGCATATATCCAACATTACTGAAGACAGATTTTAGCCAAATATGGTTTTACCTTCAATGGACTATTTTGGCTAAAATCTTGTCCACCAAAAACCTGTATCACACAGAAAACTTAGCTCCTAACATGTGTTTTGACAGCTGCATATAAACAGTGGTCCAGGGATGTGGAAATGATGAAGAGAGAATCCTCTTAAATTCATGACAACCTGAAAAAATTGTATGCTGAGAAGAGTTTTGAAGTCAGTGAACTTGCCACTAAAATCCTCTGCAGATATGCTTCTTAAAAGGTACACTGATACATTGCACAGTTATGTTGCCTGTTTGAACTAAAAATGACTATGATGGCCAAAACTATAAAAGGAAACAATGTAAGATCTGAATCTGTATTTTTCAAAGGGAAAATAACCTGATATGTCACTCACAAAGGCAGCTGGACCTTTTTTGTCAGCAACCTCCTCCAGTGGTCTAGTAATTTCATGGCTTTCACAAAACAAAGCTTTGCCAGCATTGGGAATGCTAAAAAACTTTTTGATGTAGTGAAAAAAAAAAAAAAAAAAAAGTGCTCTCTTCTTTGTCTGTAGTTTATGTGTTGTCTGACTTTTTAGGAAGCTCTTATTAATTCTCAGCTTCTACCTTCTGTTCTGAAATGGTCATTTGTGACATTTATTTATAAATATGATACTCAAGGTCAGAATCTCAAAAAAGGTGAAGCATTGATATATGAGGACATCCTTTACATTCATTAATTTATCTCAAGGATTTTAAAACACTTTGCAAGCTATATACAAGATAGAATATTTTTCCTTCCCAGATGGCCTGCAGCACAGTCCAGGTGTAGAACCTGAAATCTTTTAAAAATGTATAGTAACACTACCCAGCAATGGAAGCATGAAAATGAAAAATAGTGTTTCCAAGTTGCTTAAGGAACAGAATTTGAACCAGAACCACAGAAACCCCACCTCTAATGGCAAGGAAATGTGAGGAAGAATTTTTAATAATTACTTAATTCTTTTTAATAGTTTCATTTTTATTTTTTTTTTTCTTTTAATTTAATGGTGTCCTAAATCTTTTAAATTTATCTTGTTTTGTTCTTGTTTGCCCATCGACCAGTTTTATTTTGTGGTCAGTATTCTGCAGATTGTTTCTTTGACCTGCTAAGTTAGCAGCATCACAAGAGTATAACTGGATGGGACCAAGGATCCATGTAGTCTCATGGTGAGTGTTGATGTTTAATAGTGAGTATAAGGGTAAGGAAAAGATTTAGTTATGACCCTCACAGTTTCTGGTAAGCAGTAGCTTAGGGATTTCTTGAACTGGAAGCTGATTCAGTCTTTAGATAAATGTATATCCTTGTTCTGTTTGGGTTTGTTAATTCATGTTCTTTCACAATCCACAATACCCAGTCCTGGTAAGTTCTGCAATTACAACATGTGGTGTAAGAAAAATCACTTCCTTATTCCTAGTTTTTAATGTGTTTACTGATAATTTCTTTGGGTGTTCCTTGTTCTGGTATTATAAATGCAGTAGAGAAGCATTCTCCCCCCTCCCCCCCACTTTCTCAACCTCTTCTCTCCCCCTTCCCAGAACATCCATGTTTTCACACTAACCAGAAATGGACCATTATTTTGGATGGCTTCTGAAATATTTTATTTTCTCAGGTTCTATAAAAAAAATGAGAATGCAGAAATGTACAGAGAGATTTCAATAAATCAAGAAGCAGCTAAAACAATACATATCCTTCTCAGTGGGCATTAGCCATTATTCCCCTTTGGTCATGAACATGGGAGAGCTGACTGTGCATGAATTCATACAGAAGAATTAATGAGCCATATCTGAAATGATAATAGCTGAGCTATTAAAGCCAAAAAAGGACCTAAAGGAAGAACAGGGAATGCCAAGGAAAAATTAGATGAGAAAATGTTGTAGCAGAGACTGTGTATATAAATATATATTCATATACAGTGTTACAGACAGTATGGTTGGTTCCATTTCTTCTGCTACTTTGTTTCAGATTTTCAGAGCATTTGTATGTAAAAACCAGGTCTGTCCATGCCACCACCGAAGCACACGATGCCCTTCAGCAGCCTTCAGCAATGTTATATGACTCAGAAGAGTTCTGTCAGGACTTAGTTAAAAATGAACTTTAAGGAGGTCACTATAATAATAATAAAAAAAAAAACAAACCCACAACAACAACAACAAAAAAAACAACAAACAAAAACCACACAAACAAAAAAGCAAAACCTAAAGCAAACAAACAAACAAACAAAAAAAACACCAAAAAAATCCCCAGGATCCTGGCACTATTACACTAAACCTTCCAATAATCAAAAGAGCATATTTTCTCTTTTCACCAAATGTGAATCAGATGCCAATAATTTTTTTAATTTTTTATTATTATTATTTTTTATTTTTTAGCTTAAGAGAGGAAAAGAAAACAAGGTAGATAAACAAGCAGACAGCCTGTTTCTATAACTAACTCTTAGGGTGAAATTACAGCCGTAGTAATCTGCTATACCAACCAGCTGCTTTCTCTTTCCTGCAGTAGGTTTCATGCACTATTTTAAATGTTAAAATCTTGCTGGTCACAAGAGCTGAACTGAAGCTGAACTGACCTTTTGATGTTTGACTGTACTAGCTGTGCCATGCTTTGCTGGTGAGCTGTCTCACCGTAACTGAGGTTTTGTGCCAGTACTTTCCTCTAGCTGCTCCCTTCTCTAATAGGTGCTTTAGCTAACTTAAAAACTTTGCACAGTATTGGAAAATAAACACAGATGATCTATAGCATCTACTTGTGTCCCAGCTCTCAAGGGACACCTTGAAAAAAGATCAAATTCCTCTCTCTCTCATACTGCAGAAAACATCATACAAAACCCTTGGTTTCCATCTTTCTTTTTCTCTAGTAAAACAGTTTTCTAGTTTCCTTCTTTTCTTTTTTTCTATAATTTTTGCCTTCTGTGCTAGAAACAATTGTTTAAGTTCATGGTAACTGGATTCATCCTTCTGCATGCATTTGACAGAGTTCATTGGCTTGGACTTCTGTACTGTATTATAATTACAAGTCTTCTCTGTTTTATAGCATAACTGCTTTTTTCTTTGTAAAGAAATATATGTCAAAAGAAATAGTGCAACATATGAAATACTATGCTTTGAACATGCCCATTAGTGTTTTCTATTTATCTATGCTTTGATCCACCAGCTGTTCACAGAGCATCCCTTCTCTGGTGGACTCACCCCCCAGGTAACTCTTGAGGTGAAGAGATAGGAACAGAGGCGGCACTTTCACCGTAGCCCTTTGCCACCAGATTTCCTTGGGCAAGACAGTCAGACAGCAATGCAACACCTTGAACACGGTGAGTTAGATAAAATCTGATTTCCTCTCCCACTTATTTTGTGCACTACAAATTTTGAGGAGACCTGAAATATCCGTCCCAGATATAAAGGTGCCATGTAGCTCCCAGAAAGCATATAGGCAGTAGAGCAATGAGTGTGTGATGTGAGAATCTGAACATAGCAGACATAAGTAACACATTAAGGTTGTGATAGTCAGTTAAAACAAGCCAGTTTTCCTTTAGAACTAGTTGTAAGGGAAGAAAACTATTTTCATACCAAAACAGTGGACAAATATTCTTAGTGTCTCACATAGCCTTCTGTGGTCAAAGACAAATGCTTGCAAGAGGGCAGTTCACGGTGACCTAAAATGGGCCCCCAGGGTGAGATAAATCAGCTTCCAGAAGAGCTGGCTTTTATCTCTGGCTTCAGAGACAACCCAGGTGGGGTTTTTTTGGCTGTATGCCTACCTCATTGACTTTTAAGCCTGTCGACATCTAGCACCATGTCAAATACCTTGGGGTGTACACGAGAAACACAGGAGGTTGGTGGGTAACCTACAGGACTGATGGGACACCTTTGCTCTTCTGGACAGGCAGGGAGAGGGTGTCTTAGAACATCTCAAATGATTATAGGTACTTGTGTGCATGCAAATTATTCTATATGTTAATAATATGGAAGACAAATACCACCCTAACGGCAGCATTACAAATGAATAAAAATACAGATATTCAATAATACCGTGTTTTATGTGACAGCAAATATGGATGCAGTATATATACAATTTTATTTTAGATTTATTTACATTTTCATTTATTCACGTGTAAGTGGATGAAGAAATTGAGTAGATTTTACTTACAACCTTAATTAGACCCACTTTACATTTTGAGGAGTGGAGAATTACTGAACACTATGCTGTGAGAGTTTGACCTAAGTACAAACTGCCTGATTTTACACTATGTAAATAGCAGTTTAATCCTCTCTGGGTGACCTTTGTCTGATTCAGTAAAACAGCATTTAAACAGATGAGAAAAGTTATGCACTCACTTAAATTCTTCCCTGAAAAGAGATTAGCTCATGGTTATGCATTTTCTTGGTTCCTGGGCTATTGAAGTGACTTTTAAGTCATAGTCATTGGTGTTTATTTTTTCATATGTATTTGTATTTTGCAAATAATTCACTAGCAAAAATAATCCTACCTTTATGGCCATCATGAAAACAACCTCATGTGAAAAATGGGGAAAAAATCCTATAAGCCTGGTACAAAGGAAAGAATTAATGAATTCCAGCAGAAGAAAGAAAACACTAAAATACCTTGACAAGATGGCAGGCTGGTTTTTTAACCAGACATGGGGGACTGGGGCTCGAGACAGGGGGCTTAATATTGCAAAGCTTTCTAGCCTCTGTCTTTTTACTGGCCATAGAAATAGAAAATATTTTTAAGGGATCTTTGTAACTTGCTTGACTGTAACTCACTGAACTTCTCGCTAACATTTTCTACATGACATAGACTATGACAATTTATAATAGTAAGTGAAGACTTAGAAATAAATGTCCCCTATTCTTTTTCTTTCCAAATGCGTCCTGTTGTGCTGTAGAGTTTGCTCTGTCCCAGCTTTACGAAACATAAGCAACAAACTGTCTCTACTCATTTAGCTTTTGTCTCAAAGTTACAGCAAGTGACAGAGTCTTGTTATGATGTGACCTAAAGCAAAATAGTTGGGGCTAGATTTTCAAGTTCTCGGCACCCTATGTTCCACTGCAGCCTTTTACACACTCTCAAAAAAAGCAAAAGGGTGTGATCCACAAATAACTCATTGATATGCTGTCTTTTCAGGAAAAACTTTAAGAAAATTACTTGAAAATAAATTTGGGGATTGCTGAAAGGTTTGAGCTGGAGAGAAAGATTTGCAACAAAAATGTAGCTCTTTGTGGAGTTGTACACGTTCCCCGTGGACTCATTAGTGTCAGCTGGAGAGATCACTAGATAGGTTATATCTCCCACAGCCCCATTTTTTTTGCTTGTTTATGTTTTTGAAGATGGAAAGTTGTACAGCAAGAATTTCCTAACTGTGATACATAATGGCAGATATACTTCACTTAAGGTCATGGCCTATCAAAAGTAAAGGTGCAAGGAATGCGCTACCTTCTCCAGGAGTTTCTGCAACTTCTTTCTGAATAAAAATCATTCCTTTACTTCAGGGTTTTGTGGGGAAAAATAAAGAAAGAAAATAAATAGAAATTTCCAGTGGAAATAAAAATATTCTTGACTTTCCCGATCCATAACTATATTGCTGAGTGGTGATGAATACCGTAGCCATAAGTTCTGCATGCCTACAAAAAACTTGGAATTAGTAGGGCAATTCAAGTGCAGAAATCCCTGCCCACTCCGCTATTGCATATTGTTCTTCCCACCTGCCTGTGCACAATTCTTGTCATTTGCCTTATAGTCAGATTGTACACCCGGCTTGCAGGGACCACAGAGCTTACAGGGCATTTAGAACTGCAGGGGACTTCTCTATGACTGTGGACACTATGGACTATGCTAATTGGAAAAGCACAAAATAATTTAGCAAGCTGTGAAATGTATACAGTCAAACATATCTGTCTCAATGGCATACTACAAGAATTAATTTATGTATTCCCTTCAGTGTGTTCAGAGCTGCTCTGATAAGAGGTGCTACATAAGGCCTAAGAATTACTCATTTATTATTTATTAGTCATGTTACCTTGGTTTATTATACGTGGAGAGAGAACAGATAATGAAACACTGATTCTCTATGCTCAGTTTGCACTTTAGGCAGCTTTTGCAGTTTCACTGGATTTATTTGTAGGCACAAAGAAATTGTCATCTAGGAACAGATCAATGGACTAGCTGGAACAAGTTCCCATCTCTAACAGTTGTCATTGGAGCTGCTTCAGAAGAGAGTGCAGAATTATTATTGTGAATCTGACTGTGTGGTGTGATATGTTACGGACAATTTTGTCTAACCTCAGTGGGTCATATTATACCTTAAAAATAGGATTGGATAGCTCTCATAGTTGTACTCGTGCTGTTGTAATACCATTGTTATTTGTGGTTTTGGCACGATCCAGCTCTATTCTTAAATCTACAAAGCTACCCAGTGGTATTGACACACCACCTTCCTGTAGCAATGAATTACAATGGTGAGTTATCCAGTTTTCCATGAAAGACATTACTCTGAGCAATTTTTACAAAAGGATATGCCTTTGAATTGAATTGCATGCCTCCTCTCCCTGAATTTTGCTTTGTTTACTTTCAGTAAAGGGAGAAGGGAGAATCTCAGTGTGTCTTGCTGTAACGTCTTTTATGCACATTCTTCTGTAGGAGCCTTCTGGCTCTAAGATCACAAAGTTTCTACCACACATCCCTGCTAACACTCAGAAACTCAGCAGCAGGGAGTCCCTTTGATCCTGAGCACAACTTTCTAATTACCCTGAACTACTATACCACAGCACAGTTGAATGAAGACAGACTCACCGGAGGAATGGGTTTGCAATGCCAAACTCATTTTATCTGAGCCAGATGTGAAGTTGGGTCTCCTGGGCTGCAGCTTGAATGCATTATCTTGGTCCTAAGAGAATCCAGTGGTTTGCATCCCCATGGAATATTCTTCACAGCAATCATTTTAATATACTCTGAATTTTCTCATGGTACTTCTTGCTATTGACTTTGCTAAGGCTACTGAACCAGAGATAAGGAGTACTCACATGCTTTCTGAGGCCCAATGGCAAGCCCGTTTAATTTGTCCTTTAAGTGACTTCCTATGTGTTTCCTGGTAAGTGTGCTTTATGTCCCAGAAAGCCTGGCACATGCTCAGCCTCATGTTTCTCCCTAGTCCCTGCTACTACATCTTTTATTCCCCATACTCCCTTACATGTGACAGACAGAGAGGCCACTGCTGTTACAGTTCATGTGTCTAAAGATATATTACTTGAGCATGTCATCAAGCAAAGTCACTTTAACAGCATAACACAGCAATACATTATCAGAGAAATGGTATTTTGATGATGTATTGCTGTGGTACATCAGAGAAAATGCAAAATGGCAGAAAGGCTATACATATGGTGACCCTTAATGAATGTAAACTAACAAGGTCATATCTTCAGCTAGCTAAAATCTGGGAATCTCAGCTGGTTTTATCAAGTCTAATGAAGTATATTTTATGGCTATCTTTATGCTCCGACATAGAGACATTCCCTTTTATACTCGCTATCCAGTCCCATTTGTGTGTATATTCTTCATGACAATTATTCCCGCATCTAGGTTCTGCCTAATAAAGCTCAGAGCCTTATGTTTGTGGATCATACTAATTTCTTTGGCAATGCATAGAGAAGACTCAAACAAGCCAAAGGAGCAATCTCACCTGATGATTGCACAGCTAAGCACCATGGATTTCTGCCAGATGGAGACCTTGAAAACCAAGAGTGATGTAAGTCTTTACGTGCTGAAGAGGATGAAATTATATGAATGCAAGATCAGCTTTAGATTGTCCACCTCTTTCTTGCATGCCAAGTCTGGCTTGTTGCTTCCAGAGGAATGGACCAGGACTGTTTTTCTTGGGTGCAGAGACATCACTTGTCCATCATTCTCCCTCTGCGGTCTCCCCATGGGTGCTCCACCTCACCCTTCTCACACTCTTCTCTCTGCCCCTCCTAGTCCCATGACAGACACAGCACCACCTTCAACATAGCTATATCCCGTTGAACCCCCACTTCTGAAATAGCTACGGTGACTCTGTGCAAGTCTCTGGAACACCAGAAGACCAGATCAATCACCCCAGGCACCGTCTCCAGTTCTGTGTTCACACAGCTACAGGAGGAAAGAGAGTAGAAAGATTCCTCTAACTGCAAACTAAATCTTTGGACTTATGCCAGTGTCATTCATGCTTGAAGGAAAAGAAGAACAAAATAAATAAGAACAGCTAATTTTCGAAGTTGATTTTTAATGCACAGTGTTTTTCAAAGTTTTTTCTTTCCAGTAAAATAGTCTGGAGTTTGGCTGTAAGACAAGTTCTTCTTCTACTGTTAGATAGGAGGCCTCAATTTTCTATAGGTAGTTTTGGCACCCAGACTGCCACACTGAGCCCCTTGCTTAGCACAAAATAACACTTTATATGAAACAGGAGGCATGAATCATTGCATTATAAAAATAGACTCTTCACCAAAAACTCCACTCTAAGTAGGTTTCCTTGTAGTCAGATTGTAAAGTGTGAGGAAAAGGCACTTTGACTCAGAGTGGAATCAAAATCAGCCCTATTTTTCTACTAATATTCGAAAGACATTATCCGGTTATTCCCTACTGCTCTCCTGCAATTTGTCTGAAATAATCTCTCTGTCACTTTGCCCTTACAATGCCTGTTTTGAGTTACTCTTACATGGTGTAAATCCAGCACATTGCCACTGAAGTCAGTGGAAGTATACTGAAGTAAAATGAAAAAAAGGTAAGAACTAGACCTACTATTTGTTCACTCCATGTAATTTTAGAAAGGTTCCCATACTTCAAAATATTCGGCTTCATTTATGCAGAGATATTTTTTCAAAGCTTATTACAGGATAACTGTTGAATCTGTTCAACCAGCTTCCATAGCATCAGGAGGTACACTTTGATGTACTTCTTTGATGTTCAAAAAGAAGAGCTTTACCGTTTTATGAGACACCATGATTGGGTTTCAACAAGCTTTGTATTCATGCAAAATCCCTCAGCTGATATCCTTGCAATTTTGTACCTTTCCTGCACATGTTAAAAAAAAAGTTACTTTTGCAGTGCTTACACAAACATAGCATACATACAAATACAATACCAAGCAGCCTGATTTTTCAGTACTTTGTCTCTCTCTTTACATTTGTGAAAATCCCAGCAGATCTTCTTCCAATGCCTGTTAAATCAGCTCCTCTGCTGACGTAAATTGGTCGTACTCTATTGACTTCAATGGGACTATGCCAGTATACACTGGCAGAGAGTCCTCCATCATGTCTACATCCATAATTAATTCCAACTATTGCTTTTTCACTCTCATATATTACTTTTTCAGAGCTTAAGGTCAACAGAACACCCTCTTTTTAATACATTACACATAATAATAAATAAGCCAATGAGATAATAATACTTCCAAAACACTGAGAAGAGATTATAATGAACTAGTGGATTATGAAGATGTTTGAATCCATCATTTGAGATGCTAGCAAAACAACAAGTTCAAAAGATGAATACATTTTATGCAGTTTAAGTATTCTGCTATCATGAATCATCAAGTTTAAATATTACAGCTCAAAATCCTTTTTAGCTTGTTCCCAAGAAATATTCATCACTTTTTAACTGCACTTTTTCATTTCTTATGGAACGGATTAGCCCTGAAAAGATCTCTCCATTCTAATTATGGGTATCCATCTAAAAGCAAATAGCATCAGAAAAATGCTGGTTATCTGTTAACAAGTTCCTCTCAGAAGGTTACATTTGCTTAAAGATAGATCTGTTTATCTAGTATATACTCTCCTTTCCACTGACAGAGAAAAATCAATTTGGAACAAATTGTGGCTGATAAGGTTTTGAGCAGCATCACCATTGCCATTTGCCTCGGAGGGATTATTGTGCTAGGGCACCAAGCTGAGTTTGGGTAGGTGGGCTGCTGTACCGTCAGAATCAGAGAATCTGGATGGTCCACTCCCCTCCCACCCTGGGCAAGCACTGAATTTCATCATCAGAGGAGGGTCAGTGTTCTTGTCCTACCAGAGCTCCTATTAGTCTTCTTAAAAAGGAAGAACAAATGTGTGGGAGTGTGGCTCCAGCTGGGTTACCCAACAAGCGCAAACATTTGCTCCCTTGAAGCTCTACTCTGCTACAGCAGACTTCAGAGCACCTCAGAAACGCCGGGCAGGAATAACCAGAGACATTAGTCAGACGTCAAATTTGCTTTTTCTTCCCCAAATGCCATTAGTGGCCATCATAATTCAACCAAGTACATCTGTATTTTTGATTTATTTATACTTAACATAATATTGCATTACCTGTCAAGAGGGCAACATAATACTTCATCGTAAATGGATCGGCAAGAAAAATGTTTTTACAATGTCATGAATTGTTGATGGCTTCCTCTGCCAAAGCTGACATCTGGAAGTTTAATATAGCAGTATGTTACCAACAGCGTTTGCACTCCATAATGACCTTTTTTCAATTTGAGAATCAGTAGGCCATATTAAGATTAGCTACATCATGGTGCCCAAGGGAAAAAATCCTAATTTGAAGAAAAAGCAATGAATTTAAGGTGGCTGTTGTTGTCGTCTGTGCAAAGATCCCTGTTACCCTATTTTACTTTTAAAACATGTGGATGATGTCATCTTGGTCACCAGAAGTGGCAATAAGTTGGAGGAAGATACTTGGCCAAATATACATTGATGAGGTAAATATATCAGTATGCAATAGCACATAACACCAGAGTGGATATTTTGCATATACGTGACTGAACACGTGCAAATTCTCAGATAAGCAAAAGACTAGTAGCTCTTCCTGCCTATGTGAGGAGAGACATTATAAAGAGAATCAAAGCAGAAGGAGCAGATTTCATCAGCTGTTACTGAAGAAAATCAGTTTCTAAAGGCAAGATATTGAACTGGCTGACAACATCCAGCCATCCATCCAGATCTTAACTGTGGGTAAAATTCACCTGATTAAACATACTTGCCTACAGCAAAGGTATCTGTATTTGAGTCACTTCTGGTTTCCTTTACAATCAAAGGAGATCAAGTCAGCTTGGTTACTGAGTGCAATTCTCCTCAACTTAAGGAGCAGTAGAAAAGTTCTCCACATGACCAGGTAGAGTTGTTACCCTAATTTGTACATACGAGAACCAGCTATAGAGACCACAAGAAGTGTTCAAAGCTACAGAGTTTTCACGTAGTTCAATGTAGAACTGAACTCCCATCTTTCTGAAGTCTAATTCAGAGCCCGTTGACAAGGCTGGCTCACCAGACAGCTCAGGGGAGGAAAGATTCATCTGCTTGCTGAAGGGTTGGATACTGAACATAGCAGAATGAAATATCCTGGCTGAGCAAATAAATATTCTGGTGTTTTCAATGGCTTCCAAATACTTTTGTGTATCCACTTGAATTTAACTTTTAAGAAAACAAGGCAAAAGAAATGTTTTGTCTTTGTGTCATTTTTCTCTTTCTTCTAAATTATGTTCAAAAAGGAAAAAAAAATTCTGACAGCAGCTATACATTCATGCTAGTTTGTCTTAAAAGATCACTTCTTCCCTGAACCAGGAGAATTAAATGCATAAACCCTTTCATAGCAAGATATGCTAGAGATTAAAGAAATAACTATCTTTCATAATTCTCATATAGCAGGGGTGAAAAATAATCTGTTATTATCTAGAGCAAAGAAAGTAATTTATATCCAGACATGAATACTTAATCATTAAACCAAGTGATGTTGCCCATACTAATACAGACAAAATAAATCAGCTTTCGAGTCTACTGCAGCCCTTAAAATAAAAGGAAGATAAATCAGCTGTTTGCCACTGTAAAAAAAGAACTTTTACAGAATGAGTATGCAGTGACTATCCCCCAAAATAATGCAGGAACAACATTAGAAAGGAGGATCATTTTGATTATCACAAGACAAATTAATTACACAGGTTTTCCTGGTACCTGCTAGTCTACCAGAACAACATGACAGAAGGTCACATTTCTTTGTTTTTGGGGGAGAGGGGCTTGGCTTTGGTTTGGGTCCTTTTTTCAAAACAAAATGGCCTGGAGTGATGTGACAAAACATTATTTTCTGAGGTCTCAAAGTCCTGTTCAGTGTTACTGTTCATGCGGTAACTCATCAACAGCAATCAAAGTAAAGGGCTTCCAGGAGTCTAGAAGTAAAAATCAGATAAAAGATGCCTCAGTCTGGCACACACTGGCATATGTGCCCGCTCTGTCAAGAAATAGCATTGTTCAGGAAGGGATTATAATGGAAATTATTAGTTAAATATTAGACATGATAGCCACCTCATTCACCATCAGACAGCCTGGGTGCAGTGATGGATTCAGCAGCCACACAGGACATGAATATGAATGTGTTTGGGGTTTTTTCAAAAATTCATGTTCATAGTTTTCCACATTACTGGATGGAGGCGATCAGGAATCCACTGGAAAAGGGATTTCATGGAATTGTCCTGCTTTGCCCCAGCTGTGAGTCATACATCAGGAATAACGTCTTGGAAACATTCTTGAAATGCTTGTGTAACCAAATGAAATCTTATCTTGGTACCTACAGTTCATGCTCCCAAGTAGTCAGAATAATTATTATATATTCTTGCTGAATTTGTTCTTAAACTTAGACTTTGGGCTGCTGGGGACAGATTGCAGGCTTCCCAGATACCTCTTCCAGATACAGACTGTGAGCCTCCATGCATGGTTTAGTTATTTACATATACAGAGTCTGCTACAGCCTGTGGCCAAATACAGTACCTTGTTTTTCCTCTGTATTCTTTGCCAGGTATAGTCCGATCAGATTGGAGAGTATAACTTCAATGATCAGTGAATGTCTAATGCTTAATTTCAATCACATCAGATGCTTGTAATTTTCAGCAACCAGATCCAGCTATACTAATAGGGTTGGCTCCAAATCATGATGATACGCAGACAGATATACACACGCAACAGAGGTTTGTGTGAAGCTTAAATCAACTGCATGTTCTGCCTCATCTTATCTAAAAAAATAAATACATGAAGTTAACCTTAGTAGAAGGAGATGGAGAGATGTCTAGAAAGTGAATAGAGCTACAACATTTATAGCAAGGGCTGTAGTACAACTCATGTACAAAAGTCACAATAACAGTGCAGAGCTTCCTTCATGTTATGTTAATATACCTTAATCATGATGAAGAGAGATGAAAGTTCATGGGAATAGGAAATATTTGCTGCATATCCAGTTGTTACTCTGCTGAGGGCAGATAAGATACTGCTAAATTTGTACCTGCCTTTGTAGAACCTTTTAATCTGTGTCCGTAAAGTACCTGCAACAGTGGTTCCTTGTCTGTGCTCTTAATAAACAAGAGCCTGACAGTATAAGATAACACTGGGAAACTGGAGACAGCCCAGTGATGAAAGTTCAGACAGGACATGAGGAAATATTTCCTTTAACTACTTAATGCCATTTAATCAAATAATCTGATGTAGTGGAAAGGAAAGGAAAGTCCATAGATTTAATAAAAAAAGATAATAGTGAAGATGAAGTCTACAAAATATTCTTATTTGATTAAGGAAGCTGTAAATTTTAAAGTCAAATATTTCTACTGAAGATTTCTTTTGAGAGAAAATTTCCTCAAAATTAGAAAAAATTTAATGATTTTCATTTGACAAGCACTGCCAAATGGATAAGATCCAATATTGTGCGCATACTTGCCTGTGTATGTATATGAAATAACTAGCAATTGTACCATATTATCTACTTTATGCACAGGCTGCATAAAAATAATGCTGCTGCAGTATTTTGATAATGTGCAACAAAATAATGGGTTCACAGAGGACAATGGAGCAGAGTTTTATTGAGGTATTTTCTGAATTTAAGCATTTTTAGAGTACTAAAAATCCAAACACAATCTACAAGCATACAAAAATCAGAAAGAGGAACTTACTGCATGAAGGTTATGTTTGCTCACAGTATCCAAATAAACTTGAAATGCCTACTTATGCAAGGAAAAAAGACATGCCGTTAGAAAAGACAGAAGAAACATTAAAGAAAAGTAGAGAGCCAAGAAAGAGTTCATACCACAAATAATTTCACTATTAAGCCTCAAAATATTTGGGCCTTAAGTATTATTTCATGACATTCAAAGGTTCATCATCATGAGACCAGGGGGACAGTTTGAAGGCACTCTGCTGCTGAAAGAGAAATCTGTTATGATTTAACATCAGAGAGTTTGTTCTTAGTTATTTTTTAAGGGATTAGTTAGAAACACTCCTATGACAGTCTTTGGGGAATTTTACTGGAGTGGAGCCAAAGACCTGCTTAAAGGAATTTGCTAACTTCAGAAGAGCTCAGCAGATAACAAGGGCTCAGGGGTTAGACCTTTGCCCTGTAAGAAACTGAAGAACATTTGGGATCAACTTGCCTGCTTGGCAAAAATGTGCCTGGGACACTCCTTCATCAGGAGAGAAAAGAAGAGTGTGGCTTCTGTTCATATACTTACTAATTTTTTGTGTTTCCTTAAACTGTATCCTTCAACTTTGTTGAAATATATATATATATATTTATATTTGTAACATTTATATATAAATAATGTTCTCAAAGTATTCCTCTCCCACCCTTCAACCCCTACATCTCTGCTTCAGGAATGCATTTATTTTTTTATCACTGCAAGCATAAGGCATTACTTCTAGATCTAAAGAGAATGTTACTTTTTAGCTCTCAACAGAGTTATGAACATTAAACCTTGTTCTGCCTTTGAAAAGAAACCCTATAGAGTTTATTTTTGTTGTCTGTATTTGTAAGAAAGTTGTGCAATGCCAAGAAAATAGAAAAGTAACTAAAAAAAGAACTTGTTTACATTGGGGGTTACTTAATTTACAACAACATTGATTTTACTAAGAGAGGTTTTTGTGGGGTTTTTTTTTAATTCTTACTTCTGAATTTATAAAGAAAATACCTTTTTTTTTTTTTTTTGTAGCTGCTCTTTTGTTGTTGTTTTTCTTGTTCTTCCAGAGATCGCAATTAAATTAACAGAATAGAATAGAATAGAATAGAATATTTCAGTTGGAAGGGACCTACAACAATCATCTAGTCCAACTCCCTGACCGATTCAGGGCGTCATCATGACCAAGTTAAAGCATGTTATTAAGGGCATTGCCCAAATGCCACTTAAACACTGACAGGCTTGGGGCATTGACCACCTCTCTAGGAAGCCTGTTCCAGTGTTTGAAGAGGCTTTAAAACTCAGTAGTCCAATTATTTCCTCTGTATCTTTTAACTTTGCTTAAAACTGAAGAAATTATGAAAAACAACAGGAAAAAAGAAACTGTGCCACAAAACCATCTTTTGAAGATCCCATGAGAGGCATATACCACTTGTATACCATGCCAAAACACTCAGTGCTTTCGCCCAGATACAGAGAATCACTCTGTTGTCACATTTTTAAAGAAAAGACCCAAGAATAGCCATGAAAATAAGAAACAGTCTCTCCGCATGATCCCTTCAGATATATTTGTTCAATAACAAACATGTTTTCAGTGAATTAAACAGAAGCAAAACAAGGTTTGTTACCTTGATTGGATAGAGGAAGAGATGGAAAGGGAAGAGGCAGAGCCCTCTGGGGAAAGCTGCTGTGCCATGAGCCTCCCTGACATGGAGCCAGGCTGGTACAACCCCTGCTCCAGCCTACAGAGCTGTTACTAAAGTCTTACATACTGACATAACATCAAATGCCCCAAACTCCAAAGGCATTGCAAAGCCTAAGTTAAAGTAAGACTGCAGGGTATGAGGTTTTGGGGTTTTTCTGTTTGTTTGTTTGGTTGGTTGGTTTGTTTTTATACCAAAGTTTAGGAAACTCCCTGTAGAATCCCAAAATACAGGAGGCATTAAGGTGAAATAAAATCATTCTTCCCACATTTTCATCCACTGCTAGCTCAAGAGGGAAATAAAGCCACTCAGTATCTCCCATCAGGGGGAACTCTTCCATTAAATACCCCTGGCAAGCTCACTGTCCTAGTGGTTATGTCTCTAGGAATATATCCAGAAGAAAAATGATCTTGTTGTGTGTGCATCCTGTGAAACCAAATGTCACAGTGAAACCTTGGATCGGTACATTTTTGAGGTAATACTGGGCTCATTCTTACTAGCTAAGGAAATCTGACTGTCTGCAAGCCTGCTAGGGTCTATGCTGCAGTTCTTGCCAGGGATCACGCTGACATCCCTCCCACAGTTTGCTTAGAGAGCAGATGAAATCTTTGTCACAAGCCACAACACCTGCCATAGCTTCCTATCTATATATATCCGTGCTCATATCTCATCTTTTTCTTCTCTCTTTTGTTTTATATACCAGGGGATGACAGCAGTGATTCAGATTATTTGACTGTTTCACTGGAACTTGCCAAAAATCTGGCTCTTGACACACCTTTTCTAAAAAGGAGTAACACTCGGAGGTCTCAGTGAAATAGCCAAGCTGGAGTCTCAAGCACACAGCGGTGCACGTTACACGGTGGCAGGGAGAAGCAAGGACGGGGTAAACAGGCAGGAAGGCTTTAGTGAGTGAATGATAAAGAGTGAGATGGATATCAGATCTCATGCAGACACAGAAGGAGAAATCATATTAGTTACTGAGAGGAGAAAAAAAAAAGAGAGAGAAAAAAAGTCATTATTTTTTCAAAATGGTCAATTCCTATCTTTTATTGTCCATTTCTCCTCTCTCCAAACATGGTGTGCTGGTGTAGTAGAAAGCAGGAATCTTAAATTAATAGAGCAAGAAGGTATTTTCATGTCTACGCACCATGACAAATTAACAGACTTATAAACAACTGAAAAAAAAAGAAAATGTAAGCTTAACTATAGAAGGTCTTCTCCATCTGTACAGTACAGACATCAGATTCTGATTAACTGTGATACAGAACTAATCTTTTCAATTAATGCAAATGAGCTGCACTTTTATGTAGACTATTACCAGAGGGCATTCAATGATATTCTTATTCACCACATTTGACCTTAAAAATGTTTTGTAGTCATCAAGGATACAATTTTTCACACAGTGGGGATGTAGGAACAGCTAATTAAATGGTGTTTAATGACATTTGTTCCTTAAAGGAGGGCTGATTAAATGTAGCATGTAATTTTTTACCAAATCAAGCAATTCAGCCAATTTCCAAATGTGCTTAATAAGCTAGGCCTTAATAATTACACATCTTACGTAGATGCACCACAGTCACAAAGGTTTGTGGGCTGGTAAATTTAATGTTACTTATTTGCGAGCCTTAGCTGGTTAGAATGCAAAATTCTGATTTCTTATTCCAACTGTATTCCTTTTTGAGAATAAAAGAAATTGTGTCACTTTTAGCAAGTGGAATACACTCTGTATTCACTTGTGAACAGTCACTGTGAAGAAACCTTGAAAGAATTTCACAAATGCAGTTTTCCAAGATCTTACTTTTGGCAATTTTAAACCACCCTTTGCAAACAAAACCACAGCTTGCCTTGGATTTGAGCCATGACTAGCATGAATTTTGAAAATCAACCTGTCTGCTTAGCAGTGCAGCTTATATGGTCTAAGAGAAGCTCAAGAAGGCATCTGGGGTGGGTGAGCGAGTGAGTGAGCTCATGTACTAAGAAAGATGGAAGAGATGGAACAGGAAGCTCTTTTTTTCACTGAAAATCAAGCACACTATTTTCACCACATTTAGGAGAGTTGAATAATTGCATTTCACCAGGAACTGCTGATGTCAGTTGTTTACTGTATTATGCATACTAGGACATATATTCTTTTAATGCCTTATGGCTGGGTGTTTCTTGGGAGACTAGTGCTGCAACCACATCACTGCATTCAGATATCCTGCCTGTTTCTCCAGAAGGACATAGATCTCCTGCAGGTTTCATATCACATCTGCCAGACTATGAAGGTGTAATGCATACGTTAGGGTTCCCAAATAGCACCGACACTTTTGTTCGGGCATCAGAGTTAAGGCTAATACAAGGCTATTACAGCGTGACCCAAGTCATCTTGCACTGGTGCGGCCCCAGCTTGAGTACGGTGTGCAGTTTTGGGTGCCTCAATATGAGAAGGACATCAGACTATTAGAGTGTGTCCAGAGGAGGATGACCAAGATGGTGAAAGACCTCAAGGGCCACACTTACAGGGAGTGGCTGAGGTCATTTAGCTTGTTCAGCTTGGAGAAGAGAAGGCTGAGGGGTGACCTCATCGTGGTCTACACCTTCCTCAAGGGGGGCATTGGAGGGGGACGTGCTGATCTCCTCTCTCTGGGGACCAGGGATAGGACATGAGGAAATGGCATGAAACTGCATCAGGGAAAGTTCAGATTGGACATTTGGAAAAGATTCCCACTCAGGGGGTTGTTGGTCACTGGAACGGGCTCCCCAGGGAAGTGGTCAGGGCACCAAACCTGTCAGAGTTCAAGGAGTGTCTGGACAACACTTTTAGTTAAACAGGTTAGTTTTAGGTAGTCCTACAAAGGAGCAGGGTTTTGGACTTGATGGTCCTTATGGGTCCCTTCCAACTTGAGCTGTTCAATGATTCTGTAATTCTGTGATCTTCCCACTCTAGACTGCAGTGACTAAAGTTCAATTGATTGTAGGTGAAACAACCAAATCTAAAGTTTTGCTGGCTGAAAATCTCAGCCAATGTCAGTAAGTGCTTCACTGATTCCAAAGAGTTACAGATATACACACTTTGTATAGAAGCAGCAACAACACCTCCTCCCCAACAAAATATTCAGGATTCAAAGAGCTATGAATCAACTGTGTGGCACTGAGTCTCAATTTTTTCAAAAAAAATATCTGAAATCCTCCTACAGCTTGATAGTTGCAGATCAGGGATAATGATACATAAATAAAATGCTTAGCATGTTCATAATCAAAATGTTATTGCTTTATAAAAATGTTAATTTTATTGTTATAATTACAAGCACTCTAATTACACTCTAACAGCCATCAGGGGTCATCTCCCAGTTTCATCCACCAGCCGGCAGTGACATTTGTGCCAACTGTAGGAATGTACATGCACGTGTGTTTGCAAAAATAATGATAGTTTTCACCTACTTTTAAGATTCTTTCTAAATTATTATGGGCCTCCAGTGGTATGAGGATCTCCACTGGAGTGGCACAGATTCAGGAGAATGATAACATGAACATGTCTATATTGCAAACATAGTTTTAGCTCTCATTTTAGCTCTCTTACAGAGGTGATAAACACATATTAAGCAGTATAATCTTGTAATGATAAACTGTTGAGGTCTAAACAACATTTACCAAAGATTTATTCACATTATGATCTTTTTGAGATGATACAGCATCCCTGGCCTTCCCTAGTCATTGGGAGTGATGACTGGTATTAGTGGTTCATGTGTTTGGTGAGACCCAATAGCCATGACAGAATAAAATTCCCATCTGTCTGTAGCAGCTCTGGCACTGTATTATCACAACCTGATGCTTTGCAATTCTTTAAGCTATACACCACAGTGTATATATGCGTGGTGATACAAAGAAGTATTTCCTATAAGAAGTTTCAGTCTTTATTCAAGAAAAAAGATGCTTAAAGCAAATAATTAAGGAGCGTGTTTTAAGATCTCTGTAATGAGAGATATCAAATAGCAATCATTAATTCCAGATAATACTTGCATTTCAGTTCTTTTCAGGACAATGAAACCCACCTTGCATCACATATTCTCAGTAGCCAATTAAAGATGATGTAAATTGACTCCAGTGTCAGTATTTTTTGACTTAACTACCTAATGTCATTCCCAGAGGTGTTCTTTTTTTTTTTACTTTTCTTACTCAGTATTCTGAATTTAAATCAATCCAGCAGTAACTTTCTTCCTTCTTCCTCTTGAGAGATTCAGATTTTCAGCTTCATTTTTTTCCTGTGAGCACCTTCTCACCAACCTTTTTCTGAAATGTCAAGGGCGGAGGACCCAGTATCTATAAAAATCATCAGTGACTTGAACTCAATCCTCTATCACACAAAGAAGTCTTCAGTTTCCCATGCACTGACAGTCTTTCACAGTTTGAAACAAATAACTAGGCAATGGTTCTATTTTAATAAGAGATCTGGTGGAACTAGACTGATTTTGGCTAATGAACTGGCTGACACTAAAGGCTAAGGTGCCAGTTCATCAGCAGAAGTGGCCAGTCAATACCCTGCTCAGCATTTCTGAGAACTCATACATCATTGACCATTGACTGCCAACAGCCAATAGCAAGGACCTGCTCAATAGATGTGCTGGGCCTGGGTCTTCACAACTCTGCCTTATGAGTGACAAAAGAACAAGTCAGAAATGTCCATATTATTGGCAGTTGGAAATTCCAGCCATTCCAGTTCAATTCTCTTCTTATTCCTGATACCATACTCACCCACCACAATTCCATCCTTGCCGATAGTTGACTTTGTATGAGAGCTAATTGTTTAAGGAGTGGTCAAGAGAATGGAGCTTGGCCACTGAACACTGTCATTCTTGCCATGACGTCTCGTTTTCTCCTCTCTATGCTCAATTTTGGAAACCTTTTTGAAAGGTTTTCTTTAAAAATGGAAACATTTCCTTACACTTTTTTTCCCACCCAACTTCGCAAACTGATATATTTTTGCCTTTGTGTGTCTCAGCTGGGTACACAGCATGGTGGTAAAATAGGAACGTTTTTCCTCTGGCTGACAGTGGGATTTTTTCCTGTATCCATTAAGCATCTACATATTTATATACTTCAAATACCTATCAGAGAAAGGGAGAAAGACGGGGGAAAAGGGAAGGAAAGCTATAAATATAACCAGACAGAGATGGGAGAGAGACCTTGTTGATCAGCTAGTCTATCTCCCTTTAAAGGAAATACTACTCTCCACAATATATTTTCCTCAAGATCTGTCCAGTCTCATCTCAAAATATTTTAAGCAATAACTTTTCTTCTAAGATCATTCCACAACACAATAGATATCATGGCTGGGAACTAAGCCCTAATATGCAAACTAAATGTACTCTGAATGATTTGTAAAAACTTTCCTCATAAACTCTTCATATGAACCGATAAGATATTTCTTACAGTTGAGTTCTTAGTGGGGTGTGGTGAAATTCCATGTATTACTACTTTGCTTCTTATTTACTATCTGTTATTTTACTAGTTAGGGCTTATTGTTGGGGTTTTATCCCCCTTTGTTGACTTTGTTTGCTTTATCAATGCAATCAACATAGCTAAATCAAAGATACATGCTATACCAAATTCACTTGGCACATTGCTTTAAGATTTATGTAATTTTGACTTATAATTAAGGCATGGGTTTCA
Source organism: Astur gentilis (assembly GCF_929443795.1). Lineage (NCBI taxonomy): Eukaryota > Metazoa > Chordata > Aves > Accipitriformes > Accipitridae > Astur > Astur gentilis. Next base: position 47,805,225 of record NC_064881.1, on the reverse strand, counting down.
CATTCTTTAAACCTAGTAATGTTATTTGTTGCCTCACACCAAGTAACACATATAAGATACAGTTCCCCATCTGTAAAATGGGTTCAATCTGTAAAAAGAGAAGAAGATACTTCTATTTTGGTCTATTTATGCTGTGAGCTCTCCGGGGAAGAGCTGAGTAATAGTCAAGAAACAAACATATCATGAGAAATAATCAAAAGTTGAAAAATAATCACAATCAGGCTGGAATTAATTTTGATTTATTTTCTTGACAAGACATGCACATTACTTCTAGTACAAGAATTACTAGTTTACTCAATTCAGATTAAAAAAAATATTTCCTAACATTCTATCTTTGTTTTGAGTTTCTTGCAGTTGCTTGTAATGGCTAAGTTTTGTTGTCTTACAGTACGATAAACACTATCAAAACATTTTGAATATTTGCCAGAAAAGTTCTAAGTATACCCAGTTGTGCAACTGATATTTCTAAACAACTGATTTCTGTCTTTATATCATGGTGCCCATGCAACATTAGCACCTGCCAGTTGTAATTGAAGCCTGGGATCCCAAATCATCATTTTCCACAAAATTTAGCACAGAAGTAGCTATTTTCAGTATAAAAATAAACAAACCTACATATGAAAGCCCAGAGATCACTATTTAAGATAGAGTATATTCTCTAGCCAGATAAATTACTTAGTTGATTTCTCCATTTGTATATAATGATCTCATGAAAAAAACTATGTAGTGAAGTCCTGAGGTTAACTAGGTTTGAAAATTTTTTTCATAAAAACAATTTAATTGAGTCAACAGAAAGTTGTAAATTTAGTGGTACATTAGCTTAGAAATAATGAAAAATATATACAATGTTTGACTACATATAAGTTAAATTTTAATAAAAACAAAGGACAAAAAAATTAAACAACAAATTGATTTGTGCTGTGGTATAAGTTTAAATCCACTGCAAAGGAGTTCAATTTTTCACAAGAAAAGTTGAATAATGTAGTTTTAAATCAATTGAGTATTTTCTTCTTTTGTATTCCAACTCATTCAAAGTACCAAAGATGCAGTTATTTGCACAGCTTTAATGTCAACACTGGAGCTAGTGGAATTCTCCAAGGTCAAGTATCACCAATCTTTCTTCTTCATCCATTTGGGAGGAAAACACATTAAGTGGCAGAGGTAATGACCTCATCTCACCTTAACAGCAAGTGTTCAGTGTGGGTTTTTCTCATACACTCTACATACAATGTGTTTCTTATTCAGTCAGTACGGGAGTAGGACTCATCTGATTAAACACACACATCTGCATTTGAGCTAGGTGATGGACAATTAGTTAACATAGGCAATAAAATCCAAGATGAACAAACCTGTATTAAGAAAGCTTTCTGAATCCTGTTTCTGACTGTAGCTCAGGCTCAAAGTATATGATTTCCACCTGCAAGGAATGGAGCTTCCATTATTCGCTTCAAATACACCAGTTCTCAGATTCACTTCTGGTATTTTCTGTGAACCTTACCCAGCAAAGGAGACTCTTTGACATAACAGGAAGCTTTCATAAACTAGAATGTTTCCTTTTCTGCTTTCCTTTTCCTCAAATAGCAGACTTCTTCATTGATAAGAAAATTTCCCCATAGGCAGCGAGACGTGTAACATCCCTGGGACCAGCTGAGGTTTGGAATCGCCTCGGCAGATTTCTGTTTCAACAGGTGGCCAAGCAGGATAACTTGGCTTAATGGTGCTGTTTCAGCACTAACTTCTTTGGCAGTCATCGCAAACATTTTCAAGATAGGAAACAGGTGTTCCAACATGCTTCGCTGGGCAGAATGAAGAACAATTCCCTCCCTGGTGTCATTGTACATGATGTATTCAATGATTGCTACTTTCCGATCAAGAATACGCTCACTCATGTAGTAGAGAGCAATCCATCTGGTTTTGTAGTCTGGAATGAGTTGTTGAAATAGAAAGTCATTACTTTGGTGGGGAGGAGGGGAGTAATGTCTGGAAATAAGGCTGGCTAAACATGTTTGCTTAACTTTGAAACCAGCTGAACACTGCTAATGTGGCTAGAATATTTGACGAGGTTTTTTTTTTTCATATAGGGGAAGCATATGTAGGTGGGAAAGAAGAATTTGAAAGATGAAAGAAGTCTAATTAAAGGGGGGGGGGGGGGGGGGGAAGATTAATCAAATTCTTGTCCAGTGCATGTTATTGTTTCAGAGGCAATGAAGTTCTGCTGACTAATAACAGGTAAGAATTTAGTTGTGCAGAAAGAATCATGGAGTAATAGAATAGTTTGGATTGGAAGATGCCTTTAAATGTCATCTAGTCCAATCCCCCCCTGCAATGAGCAGGGACATCTTCATCTAGATCAGATTGCTCAGAGCCTCATCCAAGGGATGTTTCCAGGGATGGGACATCTACCACCTCTCCAGGCAACCTTCTCCAGTGTTCCACCACCCTCACTGTAAGACATTTCTTCCTTATATCTCTTTTGTGGCCCTCCCCCACTCCAACAGGTCCATGTCTTTCCTGTGCTGAGGACTCCAGAGCTGGATGCAGTACTGCAGGTGGGGTCTCACCAGAGTGGAGTAAAGGGGCAGAACCACCTCCCTTAACCTGCTGGCCATGCTGCTTTTAATGCCCCCCAGGATATGGTTGGCTTTCTGGGCTGCTAACGCACATTGCCGGGTCATGTCCAGCTTTTCATCCACCAGTACCCCCAAGTTCTTCTCCACAGGGCTGCTCTCAATCCCTTCACCCCCCAGCCTGTATTGATGCTGGGAGTCACCCCAACCCAGGTGCAGGACCTTGCACTTGGCCTTGTTGCACCTCATGAGGTTCCCATGGGTCCACTTCTTGACCTTGTCCAGGTCCCTCTGGATGGCCTCCCATCCCTCAGATGTGTCAACTGCACCACTCAGCTTGGTGTCATTTGCAAACTTGTTGACGGTGCACTGAATCCCACTATGTCATTGATGAAGATATGAAACAGTACTGGATATAAACCCCATTTTTAGAATCCTGTTATCATTAATACAACAGTCACATTAAAAAGTCTGCATTATCCTTACTCGACCAGATGTACCCCATTTCCTCTTCCACATATAGAAAAAGATTTCAGCATTTTAGCTACTGTCTTACGACAACTGTTGGCAAACACTGCCTTCCCTCAGGGTGATCACAGTGTACAATGCAACACCTGCATTACCTAGAAAAGCTCAAAATTGGCTTTTGATGAAGAGAAGGGAGAATGATTTTGTGATGAATAGCATTTAACACAATGCCATGGTGGTCGTCATAGGAAAGAGACTCAGGAATCGGAACTAATTTCTGTACCTAAGAATTACAGAAAATAACTTTCCAGGATATTAACTTTTATTTTCTAGGAGCAGGCCTAACTTTAATGGTATTATGTTCTTTCCTCTAATAAATGGGTAAAAATGCTCATTTGCTTATTTTTTGTTCAAGAATTATACTAGAAAATCAGTATCCCACCACTGTGAAATAAGCCCAGAGGGTAGTGGATCATATGTCACTGTGATTCTATTGTGCTCTATAATATATCTTCATGTCTCTATGAAATGTACCTTTTTGTACAGAAAATGTGGTATCTCAGAACTAAAAACTCTTTTTGCCTTCTGTTTTTCCATCATTTTCATTCATGCAGATAGATAAAGAGGCAATCATACAGGAACTATGGAGTACACCTTACAGAAGGAGAAAAAATACAAATTAAAGCAACAATGAGTTGTAGCAAACTCAGTTTAATAGTCTTTCATTCACTTCAGAAGTTGTTATTAAGGAAATATGAATATTCTAAGTGATTTAAAGGACACAGAGCAGTTTCACATTTTTTTACATATCATTTTAAAACTTGCAGCTTGGATCAATGTTGGAAACTTATAAAAATCAGTGCACGAATTCAAGTAAAAAGAAAGATAAAAATGGGCAAAGGAGATAACAATTTTCTTAGCTTAATACTCTCTTCATTCATGGGGGAAAAAAAGGACTATGCTTATTTACTATTGAAACGTGATTGCTAGAAATTTGGATGATCTCATCAACACATGCTTAATCTGAGTGCATCTGGGAATCATGAGCTCTTACATATTCAAGGATGATTGGAAAATTGTCAAACCTGTTTTGCTGGCATTTTAGAACTACCCCTCAGAAAGGAAAAACTGACTGATGGTAAGTAAATTTGCATGAGGAGAAGGCTGGATGGGTTATCCCATGGTAGGGTTATCAGTTTGACATATCCTTAACAACAGTGAAAAAATACCCCCAAACCCTACAATATATGTTGCATAGGCAGGCTATCCTTATATCTGTGATTATAGAGATTTATACAGAAGCAAACCAGCAGCCTACGCTGTGAAATTCGCAGCAAAATCATGAATTGTCTGAGAAGAAGACACTCCTTGGCTGACATAGTCTTGAGCGATTGTTGTGGTTTAACCCCAGTCAGCAGCAAAACACCACACAGCTGCTCACTCACTCCCCTGCAGTGGGATAGGGCAGAGAATCAGAAGGGTAAAAGTGAGAAAACTCATGGGTTGAGATAAAGACAGTTTAATAGGTAAAGCAAAAGCTGTGCACACAAGCAAAGCAAAACAAGGAATTCATTCACCACTTCCCATGGGCAGGCAGGTGTTCAGCCATCTCCAGGACAGCAGGCCTCCATCAAGCATAATGGTTGCTTGGGAAAACAAATGCCATAAGTCCAAATATTCCCCCCTCTCCTTCCCCCAGCTTTATATGCTGAGCATGATGCCATAGGGTGTGGAATACCCCTTGGGTCAGCTGGGGACAGCTGTCCCAGCTGTGTCCCCTCCCAAATTCTTGTGAACCCCCAGCCTTCTCACTAGTGGGGTGGGGTGAGAAGCCTAAAAGATCCTGGCTCTGCTGAATAGCTGCTCAGCAGTAACAAAAACATCGGTGTGTTATCAACACTGTCTCCATCACAAATCCAAAACTTAAATCCATTTTTCAGCCAAGTACACTGCCTTTAGAAGAAGAGAAATATTTAGTTTTGTTCTTTGGATTTTATTGTAGAATTAGTTTGGTGAATTAGAATACATTTTTTAATCCAGACAATAGGAAAAGACGTCAGATGAAAAATTTTATCAGAGTTGCAGAGAACAGAGATACTTGTGATGTCACTTGCAGCTATACAATTTCTTCCCCATCAGCTTGTCAGCCCATATTAATGCTTGTTTTTGTCAGTATGGAACTTGTTAAATCAGTAGGAAAACAGTTAAATCAGTAGTTAAATCAGCAGGAAATCTGGGAGGGTGATATGTGCTGCAGTTTATTCTTATCCCATTGCAGTCTGCAGTCAGAGTGACTTTATCCTTACACATCAGATTTTGTTGGGGAAGGAAGATGTTGAGATTTTGTTTTTCCCCATTAAGTTAATTCAGAAGAATCTAATAAGACTTGCCTTGTTCCTTGCAAAATCATAAAAGCATAAATGAAATATATCAGACAGATCCCATTGTATATTCATGCAGACATCTACAGCTATTCTGGTGCATTGCTAAAAAAACCTAACTGCATTGTTTACAGTATTTTTTTATTGATATAAATGAGCAATTGAAACTAAATTACTGAGACATGTGCTTTCTTCCTATTACAGTTTGACTCACCCATATGTTCTAAAAAGGAGGTCTTTTCTACTTAGGCCAAGAATCCCACAGAGGAATAATTGATGAGATATGAATCACTTTATTTCTCTGAAAGAAAGTGGATTGGTTTTATATTCTTGCATCTTTTGGTCCTTCCTCACCTTTAATGACATTCACATGGTGCCACCTAGAATTAGTGTCATGAGAGATACAGGAACAGTTTGAAACAATCAAAGCTTATTTTTTAGAAAAATACAGAAACTTAGAAGCAGAAAGCCTATAAACATATGGTGTTTAGACAGGTGCTCTCTAAAATACAGCTTTCCTCAGGTGAAGTTGCTGTCAATGCTTTTAATCAAAAGACTACAAAAAGAATATTTTTTGTCCTTTTTCTTTCCCCTCTCCCTTGTGGTTTTTTATTATTATTTTATGAAAAATAGAAGTCATGTTCACCTTTTGTGTTTGCATGTGTGTGTTTTTCACAAAATAAAGAAAGAGGACAGAGAAAAAAAAAAAAAGATAAATTAGCCTAAAAACAGTCTATGAAGTGTAGGAAAATTATGAGGGAACAAAGGTACAAGTCCTTACAGACCAAGGTGTCATGGTTTAAGCCCAGCCGGTAATAAAGCACCACCAAGCTGCTGGCTCACTCGACCCTCCCCGGCCCTGGTGGGATGAGGAGAAAACATAAGAAAAACTCACGGGTCGAGACAAGGACAGGGAGGGATCACTCACCAGTTATGGTCACGGGCAAAAGACAGGCTCAACCTGGGGAAGAAACAAAATCAATTTAATCTACTACTAATCAAATCAAAACAAAGATGATAAGTAAACCCCAAATCTTAGAACACCTTGCCCCCACCCCTGCCTCCTTCCCAGCTCAGCCCCACTCCCAGCTCTCTCTCCCTCCTCCACCCAGCAGCGCAGGATGATGGGGAATGGGGGTTGGGGTCAGTTCACCACACGTTGTCTCTGCCGCTCCTTCCTCCTCAGGGGGAGGAGGACTCCGCACTCATCCCCTGCTCCACCATGGGGTCCTCCCCATGGGAGACAGTTCTCCATGAACTTCTCCAAGGTGAGTCCTTCCCACAGGCTGCAGTTCTTCAGGAATTGCTCTGGCCTGGGTCCTTCCCGTGGGCCTCAGTCCTTCAGTCACAGCCTGCTCCAGTGCAGCCTTCCCCACAGAGCGGTGGCCATTTTGTGGGGCATCCATCCCCCTGCTCCGGCATGGCCTCCTCTTTCCCCAGGCTGCAGGCAGGCATCTGCTCCCCCCCGTGGGCTGGGGGGGAACAGCCTGCCATCTGGTCTCACCACGGGCTGCGGAGGCATCCCCTCCTCCCTCACTGACCCAGGGATCTGCAGAGGGATTCCTCTCACATCCCCATCCCCTCACGCACTGCAGGTTCCCCTCTTAAATCTGTTCTCCCACAGGTGTTACCACCGTCACTGATGGGCTCAGCCTGGGCCAGAGGTGGGTCTGACTTGGAGCCAGGGAAGCTTCTAGCAGCTTCCCACAGGAGCCACCCCTGCAGCCCTTCCCCTGCTACCAAAAAACCCGACGCCACACAAACCCATAACACAAGGAAAGGAATACAAACAACTTGGGTTTCCACTCACTGACAGTCCCCCAGAGCTCTCATCAGCTTCTCTGTATCTTACTTCTGAGGTGGTTGAGCAGCAGCATGGACTTGCTGCGAATGAGCTGTAAGATCTGTTGAATATAAAAGGAATGTAGGTTTTGGGTTTGGTTTGCACTTAAAGGAAGGTATATTATATATATTTGCGTATACACAGATCCATCTCACAACAGAGATTTCATTGTCATTACTGGGACATCAGTCATTCTCCCCTTCCTTTACTACTAAATTACTACTGAATTCTACCAAATGTATGCCCCAGAAATCCTGCAGGGTGCCGCCTTACTCTCTAAGTTGGACTCTTAAGATTTCAAGCATCCCTACAATTTCACTGTAGAAATGCAATTTACGAATGCAGTTTCTGAGGAAAAAATCCCTAAGAAACAAATGAAAAGTGAGCGTGCAATTCTTTTCTAGGATGATTCAGCCGAACTTAGGGTTCTGTATGCCATGCCTCTGTTTGTGCTAGGTGTCCAAGCTCCCATTAGACATCGTGACAATCTAGGTTCAAACATGGTACTATCTAAACTAAACTATCTAACTATGGTACTATCTAAAAATCTGTAGATTATTCAAGGCATCTCCATGCAGTTGGCAACTGTGACAAATTGTGTGCAAGAGATCCAGACCATTTTGGAGCCACAGCTGGTGGTGAGGGAGGATAGCTTAAAGCTTGTGAGATATTCCTGGGCACATACGTGGGCTACTGAATCAAGCCTCTCGTCAATATAGACAACGATGCCCAGACTACAGTTCAACTTATCCAAAATAAGTGCCTACTGCCTGGTCAGCTGAAAGATGGGCTCCATTTACTAGGTGTCTATTGACTGCAACAAGAGTGTGCGGTCCTAGATTGAGTATGCAGAATTTTATACACCAGGGCCAAAATTCAGCTGGTTTACTCTGAAAATAGATCCAATTTTAGAGGCACAATTCAGCTGCTGAGATATAGGTGTCTAATGCTATGTGAAACATCCTTGTGCAACCTCCTCTGCCTTTAGGTATTGACCCTCCTGTAGGTCAGTGTCTCCAGCGTCCATGCCCAGGTACTGGCAGGGGGGCTCTGCAGCAGTGGCCTGGGTGGGAAAAGGCCAGGGGCTATCCTATATTGGACGTAGCTGGTTCCAGCCAGCTCCAATATCCCCACCACAGGACACAGCTCAGTCCAAAATTATGTTTTCCCTCCAACCTGGATCTGATTGATATCCGGAAGCACCCTGCTCTGTTAAAATGCCCAATTTCAACACTCAAGTTCCTTAGAGACTTAAAATCCCACTTTCACCTGCAGGTGTCTCAATCCTGCCATTTTCCTGTTAAATATGCAATTTAAAAGCTGTCCCCAAAAGAAATATACTCACCTATAATTTTCTATAATAATATGAATACTAACAGCAAGCATAAAATGCATCAGAAGCTGCCAATTTATTTTGAAAAAAGGAAAGGGAGATATAGTGTCCTGTGGCAAGATGACACCCTGATGCTTAAAACATTCAGCCAATCTTTTTAGACTGCTGCCTCTCCAGGATAAGATTTGCTTTATTTTTGTTGTGTAATAGCTAACTTATTAGGGTTTCATATCCAGCTGGATATTTAGCCACTGGTGTTATGCAAGTAACAAACAATTTCTTTCTCTCTCCATCCTTATTTTATTTTCTTTTTATTTTCTTTTTACCTTTTTTATTTTTTTCACAGTAGCAGGGTTTCCATTGACTATTTGAAATAATTGACATATAGAAGTCCCATGTTGTTAATCAGCTGTCCCTAATTGTGTATCTTCCTCTGTTTCATTTCCTTAATTGAGAATTTACCCTCTAACCAAGCTTTCAGCATTTACTCAGAATTTGTTTTGTCTGTCAGAATTGGAGAGAAGAAAATCTCATCCGATTTTAGACTGTCTCTCGGTGTTTTGAGCAAGTGGAAGGGGGAGCAGTTGATGCCGGCACACACAGCGGTGCTGGGAGGTTACCAAGCAACAAGACGGAGATGTGTCACAGGGGCAAGGGAGATGGGGAAGATGAACAAAAGTGTGGACAAAGGATTCGAGAAGATGAAGGAAGGAGGCGTGATTGCTTGACCTCTTTCTTATATCTCATCTTGAGTTGCAATGGTGTCCGTAAAGGTAGGCAGTGTAAAGCATCTCAAATTTGTTTATACAGGCCCTTGGAGCCTGAAGGGATGGAGAAAGCCTGGCATGCAACCTAACTGTCAAAGGATTATCCTGTCAGTAGTCCACCGCGTAACCAAAAGGGGACAAAGTGTTCATATGAACATAAAAAGCGCATGTTTTTCACTGGTAGAGAGGGAGTCACAGTACAAACAAATCCTGTTGCATTATACATAGAGTAAAAAAATATTAGTCAGAACCTGATTTGACTTCAAAAAAGTTCACAGTCCATAGAACAGCTTAAATTTGGAAGCTCAATTTTCTTGGGTTTATGAAATTCTTAAAATATGTTCTTGCATCAATTTCACACACCTTTGTCTCCATCCAAATCATTTAAATGAAATTGGCCTTCTTCAAAATGAGAGAGACAAGGAAAAGTTGGGACGTAGAATCCTTATCTGCCTGCCTCAGTTTTTGCAAGGGAATTTATGTCTATCAGCCCTTTTAATACATATTCTATTCCCTTGTTACGTTTCTGTGGTGGTTAAACTCCATCTAGCAATTAAGCACCACACAGCCGCTCGCTCACTCCTCCCTGTTCCCAGTGGGAGGAGGAGGAGAATCAGGAAAAAAAAGTAAAACTCATGGGTTGAGATAAGAACAATTTAATAATGAAAATTAAATAATAACAATAAAAATCATACAAATATAATAACAATCATAATAATAATTGTAATGAAAGGGAATATAACAAAGAGACAAATTAGACCCAAGAAAAGACAAGTGACGCACAATGCAATTGCTCACCACCCACTGACCGATGCCCAACTCCCCCCAGTTTATATACTGAGCATGGCATGACATTCTATGGTATGGAATACCCCTTTGGCTAGTTCAGGTCCACTGTCCTGGCTATGCTCCCTCCCAGCTTCTTGTACGCCTTCTTGCTGGCAGAGCGTGGGAAACTAAAAGATCCTTAACCTAGGATAAGCGCTACGTAGCAAGAATTAAAACATCAGTGTGTTATCAACATTATTCTCACACTAAATGCAAAACACACTATACCAGCTACTAGGAAGAAAATCAACTCTATCCTAGCTGAAACCAAAACAGTTTCCAAGCTTGAATGAACTGGGATAACAGTAGATGCTTAAGGAACCACACTTGTATTTTGGGTAGTAATACGTCAAGATAAAGTGTCAACAGCTGTATGCAGCTCCTCCTATATGCTTTGAGCCAACTTTGGCAATCCCTTGATAAACATAGGAACCTGATCTTACGTTTTCTTGAGAGGAAAACTTTCCTTATAGGCATCCTAAAAATGTAAGAAATAGGAACAAGTGTGTTTCATGACATTATTAAAGCAGTTTAAATTCATGGGGTTTGGTCTTCTCTTCTTGGATATGAATTGTCAGAATTTATAGTATTCTAAAAATTAACCTAAAAAACCTGCATAAGTATTTTGTATTGCCCAATACTGTACTAAGATGTTTATTCTGAAAATTACAACATATATGTAATGGTAAATGTAAAATATTCTGAAAGAACGTGAAGCTCACCTTATTTTTTTTTCTCTATCAAGTTTTTTTTTGGCCTTTTGTCAGTATCTTTCCACAACACTCTGGGAAGTTGAGAACTGATATTTGCACCTTAGACAACAATGATCCAGCAATTCATGTGAACAAGTCAATTTATTTCTAGGTCATTACGACAGAGTGATGTTTTTAGAGCCTGGAGTTCAGGGAAAAATAGCAATTGCTTTCTCTTTGGAAAAATAAAGCTGAAAAAGGACAATGACCATTTGAAGGTGCTGTTTTCCTCAGTGGTCCTCTTTTAGTGGAATATAAAAGTTTGAGCAAAGAAACAACTCTAAATGTTGCCAAGTCAGTGTCTGAAACACCACTGACATACAAAGAACTGGCTTCCTTGTTACTCAGCTCCCATTTCAAAGCATTTCCCCAAGGTTAGCTTGAGGCTGAGCTGCACCAGCAGGAGACTCCATCATGTTGTGGTCTCAGCAGTTTTCCCCTGTATCTTAGTGGCAATTCATGTCACACATTATTCATTATAGAGCTTGGGGACTCCCAGACCTGCCAGTTGAGAGGTGTGTCACCTGCGTTTACAAGCTACAGAAACATGGCCTTATCTCTTAGCCCTGATAAACTCAGTTTCTGTGCAGCCCTTTTATACCCAGCAAGTTGCCATGTGATCACCCTCTGTTAAGGTTTCACAAAATATCCTACAGAGGAGAGCACAAGCATGTATTACTATCTTTTTACATCTTTTCTATCTTTCTACCAGTAGCTGGTAGAAATTTTACGAAAGTTAAAAATGTGACATCAACCAAACAAAATATATTTTTTAAATGAGAAATTATCCATCAGGTTCATTTTCTTTTGCCCTGTTTGCCATCAGAAAGAAATTCAGATTGTGAGATGCCCTATTTCAGCTGTAAGTCCTATTCATTTATCAGAATGGATGCATATACCATGCACACATTAGAGCCATGCATATGGCCATCAAGATAATCAGTGTAGAAAGAAAAGTTACAGATTCTATCTGCCAGTGAAACAACCTCCTACCACTCTAATTAAAAAAAATAAATAGATAAAGTAAATCCACAACTCAGTTACCTCTGAGTAAGTCATAGGCTGATATTTGTTCTCAAACAAGATGATCATTAAGGCAATTTATGTTACTTAAGAAAACATATCTATTTCTGAGTTGAAAAAACAGGAAAACAAAATGATCAAGTAAAACCCGTGGGAGTGAAAAAGAATATTGTAAATTGGGAGATTAGACTGGGCACAGAAAGGCAGCTATCTGGAGAAACTGTGGATACACCACGTATTCTCCTTGGAGCTACCTTAGGAAGAGTATTTCTGAGACCAGAGGTCATGAAAGCACTCCTTGTGTTTTCTAGAATGTGGATGCAAATACAAATGCTGTAAGTCATTCAAATTGAATAATGCCCTGAATGTAGGACTGGCAGTGAGGGACTACCGTATCGTATCCCGAACTGTAACTTTTTAGAAAGAGGACACAGCAGGGGATGGAGATGATCCCACATCAGATGATCCCATATCTGCGTGTTGTGGAGCTATTTTTGTAAAGGTTGCCGGATTACAGCTCTGATTATTGTCAGAGATGCAGAGATCTAGCTAAGTCTTTTTAATGAAATTGTTTTCCTTAGAATATGCTACTCGGTCTTAACCGAACCACTTCTTGACGCAATGTGTCAACTGGATTTTAATCAGAAAAGACTTTTCATGTTCAGGGTAAAATTCCCAGTGAGAGAAAACCTACTTTATAGTATCCAATATGCTGATGATTAGGCCCTCTGTGATCTCTGCAGCTAAAGGAAACCTTGATTCTCTGTCCCAGTCTAACATTTTCCCTGCTAGCAGTGAATATTTTAACCGTGGGCTAACCACATCACAGCCTCCTAGTTCCTCACTCCCCAGAGCTGCATACGAAGGATTTCCAAAGGTGCTTTTTCCAACCTGAGGCAAAAGAGCAAAACGCTTCTCCCCCAAATGCTGAACTGTTTCCCAGCTGCCTCTTACAATCCGCAAGTCAGCAAGAGGGACTGGGAAATTGTCTTTTCCCAACTCCTGTGCTCCCAGGTCAGCACCAGCCAGTGCCATGCTGGACAACATGCCTTTGCTTTAGTGTCACTTGCATAAAATAAGGAGTGCACAAGGGTAAACCAGCCACATCTTTGACAAGTGATATGGGACAGTGCTTTTTACTGTCATCTGGGGTATATTCCTCCTCAAATGGAACAGGCTCTGATTCCACAATTAATCTCTGTTGACCTTATTAGGCTGCAATAACTATGTAACATCATCAGTTGCCACTCCCGCCCGTATTTTGTTCCAGTAATTCAATTACGATGCATGTGGAGCAGCCATGTAACACCAGCGTTGTGTATCTAGGCCACTCGAAATATAAATGGACACTATTAAAGAGTGGAGGCATTTAGATATAAATAACCGAGTGCAATCAGCTTCAGAACATCAGCTTTAAAAAAGCAAGCTTGTCATTTGCTTACAAATGCTTGTTTCCCATTTGCAAACGTTATTTTGGTAAGTTTGTTTTTCTGTTTTAAAAAACTGCTTTAACCCCAGTTTAAAGTGAAACTTGCTGGTGTCAGCTATTGCTGGGGGGAAGGAGGGGAATCTCATTTCAGGTAAACTGGGTCAGTTCCCTTCTTTGCCATTATGAATAATTTCGTTGCTGCAGTTTAAAAAAAGTTATGTAAGTTGTCTGGATCATAGAGATACTCAATTCACATAGCAGCAAATGGCTAGAAGTTATGTGGAGTTTCACCTACCTATACAAAATGTGAAAAAAACAATTGTTCTTTCTCTGACAATTCAGGTTTTTGGGTTTTTTTTCTTCTTGACATACTGTTTATAGTAAGTAAAATCAGTTCCACTGACATGGAAGAAGTTCACACCCTTATCTAAAATGAACTATCCCCACATTTATGTATGAAAAATATACCCCTTTTCATTGATATAACACTTCTTTGTTTTATCCACTGAGTTTATCTGAATCATTGTGACAGCATAATTCCTTAGATAATTCATGTTAAAACAGAATTAAAATATCACATAATTTAACACAAACATAAAATTCTGTTACTTTCTTCACGAGCCTGTTGTGAGTCTTGTGAGTCAGCATATCACAGTATTTTTACTTTTACAGTCTTTGAGGGCTCAGATCTTTCATTTCCAAATTTCTGGGTTTTTTTGTTGGGATTTTTTGAGTGTTTTTTTCCTGAAAATATAGCATGTATGATCCCAAAGATGTGGAAAGAGAATGAACAGCAAGACTCACAAATAACATGAGCTCCCTTTGGAACAGTTGTTCCATAGGGTTTTAGGATACCAAAACATTGATGCATTGTCTTTGAGTTCCCAAGTTATCCTCCTAAAATCTATTTTCTGTTATGTGGATGCAAGCAAAATCTCTCCCAGAGAATCTAAAAAACCTTATTTGAAATACAGTCAATCATCAGACATTTCAGTCTTATAAAAAAGCATTTATATTCATCAGATATAGAAAACAGATGTGAGAATTTCTACACATTGTTAAATATTTTCTTCTTTCTTGCCTAGAAAAAAAAAACCATTACCTTTGACCACTGCAATGTAACAGTTTCAAACAAAGAGGAGATAAATTTCCTGAACTTAAGGAACTACATCAGGATTCAAGTGATTCAGATTTAATCTTTGGTGCTGATATAGACTACCAAAGCACCCTCAGCTAATTATTTTCAGCTAAACTGTGGCTCCATTGCTTATATGAATAGGACTGCACAATATGAATCCTCTCACTTATGTGAATAAGGTTATTTGTGAATTATTCATATTGAGTGTACTGAAACAATTTGTCATTTTTCTGGAAGGAAATTAATACACTTTTTTTTTTTTTTTTTTTTTTTTTTTTTTTTAAGGGGGAAACAGTGCCTACTGTTTGATTTGTCTTTTATTCTTTTAGCTCTTACATTAGAACATGGTTCTTATTTTTATTGCTTAGAAATTAAGCTAAAGATCTTACTGAATCAAATTTTCTTCTCCATCATTACTACATCTGTCTTTTTAATATATTCTGGAGGGTTATGTCTAGTGTGGTTTGCAAGATGTGGTCTCAAGATGCAATGTTTTCAGCAATTTTTCCAGAACACCCTGCTGCAGTCTAATGCACTGCTTTTATACATAGCAACTTTTCTTAAATATTGACATACTGCCATCATGCAAATAACATTATACTAAGTTTAAAATAAGACATGGTGGAGCAACCACCTTCCTTCCTCTTCCTGGTAGCACATATATATGTGTCAATTTATTAGCCTCTTTGTCACCAAAAAGTTTAAAGAATGACTGGCATTTTTTTTTTCTCTTCAGGGTAAAGAATTTTAACACCTTTACTCCTCAGGGCAGAAACTACCTAACCTCAGTCAACAGTCTTATTAACAATTTCTAGCTTGGACAAGCTGTGTAACAGGATCTTCCAGCCAAGCTTTTTAGCCCAAACCAGAGATCAGTTCTTTGACTGTTCCCCTAGATGTCCTCACAGGCTATCCAAAGTCACTTGCAGACCTGTGGATACCCAAAAAATCCTTAATTCTTCACAACAGTATAGCTTCACTACTGCTACACCCTGTCCCACCAGGCATTGCTGCTAAGGCTAACTTTTCACTAAGCCCTACAGACTCCAACCTTATCATATAAAATGGAAACAGTGTCAAGGACAAAATTTGACCCATGGCCAGATGATGTGAGAAAGTTGGTGTCTTACACACAGACAGACAGACACGGCAAGGTGTTTCAAACCTAACTAAATTAATTGGAGATTAAATTGATGAAAAATACATATATAGCAAGTAGGATTTGTGAAAGAGGGATGCGGGTTCATGTGCTTTATGCAGTGCATTATACTATAAGTCCCAAACACTGACATGAGCTCATTACATGTAGCTCAGCTGTCTCTTCTATACAGTAATCTGTACAATGCAGAGTAGGTATACCTGGAATATTAAAAGGTGAGATAGACACTTGGCTCTGTGTCAAGAGGAGCTGGCACTTTAAAAGAAAGGGTCAAGGTGAAAGATGGGTAAGAAAAAAACAGAATGGGTGATGGAATAAAAGAAAATGTTGATAAAGACATTAGGATCTTCTATTTGTAATTAGCTTGAATGAAATCTGCATAATTACAAGTCTTTGAATAGGAATGCTCAAGGGGAAAAAGTGGAGGCTGCTCTGCCCCTTCAGCGGATACTCATCAACAAAAGAGAAATGAGTCCTTGACTGCTGCTGGGTTCCCTCGGCAATAGCGGTCTCTCATGGTATTTCTTAAGTAACAATTTGTCCTTCTGACTTTGCAGTTCCGTTCCCCTATGGTGAAGTTCTGTTCATTTTCAAGTCAGAGACTGACTACTTTCTAGAGGAGAAATATTGCCCACATCTTGGGATAATGACTTGAGCTGAAAATATTTTATTTGTCCCAGTAAGTCTCTCATAAGAGACTGAACCCAGTCCTTTTGATGACCAAATGGCTCTAAGTTATACGCTAACACTGAAGTGCACTAAGAAACTTCCAGAGAAGGCATCAAGGACTTGCATCCCACCTTATGCTTTGCTACACTTTCATCAATGAAGCATTCTAAATAGGTGTCACCAGGTTTGACACCCCCCCACCCAAGCCCTCTATTACTGTAATAGCCTACTAGGATCTTATTATTTGTTATCAATGGTTTCATTAGCACACTTACTGTCCATGGAAAACATTACATCAGGCTGCATCTGAGGATGATCTGCTGGATATATTAAAAGCTGCTTCTGAAACTCTACAGCACTTAACAGTTTTCTCAAAGTTAGTACAATGGATAATTCATGTTCTATGCCTTGCCTTTAAGGATGATGGACCTAATCCAATTTGGGGGTCGGAAGGAGTGAAGCAGACAGCATAATGATGCACAAACACCCAGGGTTCCTAGACATATCTAGGGATGTAACTGTCTGAGTTTGGGAAACAGAAAAACAGGAGCACTGAAGTGTTATCTCATGGGTAATGCTGCGAGGTTGCAACCGCACTAAACTCAGGCTAAGGAATGCATTTTCCATTTTCTAAATTGTCATGTTCCCAAATGGGCTCTTAGAGATGCTTTGCAATCTTAAAAAAAAAAGTAAAAGAGATTCACAGGGCTTCAAAGGTCAATTACATTAAAAAAAATGCTGAATCCTTTTACACTAATGTCCTAATTGTTTTTATTCCAAGGGTTTTCACTCAGATGTCGAATTCAATCTCTCTTTTTCTTCTCCTGGGTCACGGATGCTTAATATTCCTTACTGACACATAATGAACCCTTTTATTTCTCTTTATTATGTAGTTTCTTTAAAATTAGTCTCTTTAAATTATTAGCTCAATCTATTGTTCAGTGGTTGGATGTCAAGGGGTTTTGGGGGGGTGGGGGTTTGGGCTTTTTTATATTTCCTATTAGGTCTCTGCTATTACCAGTTATTCTTAGGAAGAAATTAGATTGGGCAGTAGTACTCAGAGGTCAGCAAGCACAACCAACACAAAAGTGTTGGGAAAATGAAATGTCAAAATCAGTGATGTGTAGGATTTTGCCCATCTCTTCTTTTGAGAATCTCTTTTCCTTTCTCTAATACAAAATAAGAATCATCAATGCCTGGTGAGTATTTATCGGGAAAAAAATATTTTCTTCCTAGACTTTTCAGCTGTGGACTACCATATGTTTTAAAGTATTAGAATGAAAACTGAAATAGCTAGAGACAGAAAAGATAGTCCCAAGTGTTTCGAAGAAGGACCACAACTCCTGCACTGGTATAGTTTTTTAGCATTCTCAAGGGAAAAGGCAGCTGTGGTAAATACTGCACTGAAAGCATCTGGACAGCTTCAGATCTGAAAAGTCTTTTTCCCTCCCAGATATTTTCTAGTGCTCAGCATTAGCTATTCTCAACCCTCCTCCTTTTTTTGCCAATCATACACACATCAAAAAGATGAAAGCAGCAGGAAGAGAAGACAACGGAGAGAACAGCAGAAAGAAATGCAATGCTCTGAAAATAATTCACAAGTCAATGAAATTAGGATAGCTGTATTCATCAGTAATGATCACCGTGGACACTCATCCTCTTAGCACCTTTTAATGTCAGTTTTCTCTTTATGTTGCTTAGGTCAGGACATCCTCCAGACTCATTTTCGATTAAGCCTTCTCTGCTTTGTACTGGATCCTTAGATCTCATTGTGTTCTTCTCAGCATTCACCTGGGACGTAAGCAGCTCACCATGTTATTGTACGTTTGTTTTTTACTGTGAAAACAGAACGGGCTCCTATTCCAAATACCCCAATTGTTGGAACAGGCAGGTACTATTGATTAAGAGAAAACATCTTGAAAAGCATCAGGCTAGAGTGTCTTAAAATGCCACCTCAAGAGACTCAAAGAGCATCTGTTACCAGCTGAAGGTTGTTTACCGAGCTACATGGAATGAACTGCAGGATGTGGTACATGTGGTCTCTGTCTCACTACTCCCAGCAGACTCTTTCATGTCAGATTCAGTAACAGCTTGATTGCCCTGCGAGTGGGAGTTATTGCGGTGCTTTGCCTTTACTTACCCCAGCTCCCACGGATGTCAGTAGCAAATCTGCTCAAGTGACTACAGAAATTTGGTCAAAATTGAAGCACTCTGCGAAATTCTTACCCAAGTCAGAGAAATCCTGTTGCTGGTTTCTCCAGTTCTTATCTTTCTTAGCAGTCTCAGCACTGAAGCTAAGAAAGATGCGAGGTGCGCAAAAGCCACTAAATCTTGCTCAGCTCTGAAACATTATTTCACTATTCATGAAAGCTTGTCGCTGGGGTAAATCATATCTTCAGTAAATAAAGAAGGAATCAATCACAATTTTCAGAGACAGCATTTTCTGTGAATAGTGAAGGGATTTAAATAGTATGGAGGAGGAAAAAAAACCCAAAACACCACAAAACAAACAAAGAAAATGCTTCCGAATCAGTAAGTTAATACCTTTAGGAAAGATTGCGCATTGTGTTGAAGGTTTGTCAGGCTTATCCAAGTGTGTAGGTTGCTGCGAGTGAACGAGCACTTGCTGTGCTGATCACTGGCAACAATCAATATTGGAACAATTAATCTAAGAGAAATCCCTGCCTCTCACAACCCTATTCTCTACTCCTATCTCTTGCACTGGATGACGCAACCATGGTATGCTAAAAGTGGAAGGGGGACCTTCCCGGTGCTGCCCAGTTCTTGCAAATAGAAATGAACAAGTTTGTCCTCCAGCACAGATTCTTGCTGTGTATCCGGTATGTCACATTATTCAAGAAAATATCAAGATTGGTGAACACTTGTAGTTAATTCCCATAAAATTAAGGAAATTATTTGCCTGCTGCTTCAGAAAGGACATATACTTGCTGCAGTAATTTTAAGAGTTTCTCTGCACTTCTTTCCTCCATTTTCAGTATGTTTACGAAGTCTATGTATAAAATCTTGGAGGGCAAGACAGCTGGGTATCTTGATATTGGCTGTTGGCAAGATTAGTAGAAACATGACACATGACTGAAGAGTAACAGCATTATCTGGAGCCAAGTCCTGTGTGTGCAAGCAGATCCTGGCCAGGATTGGATGTGCACATCAGCTAATACACTTGACTGGCCATGCTCCTTCTTTCTCTCTCACAGCTGTCAATGCAGTAAGCTGAGAAAACTGGAGACACTCTACATACAACACAATGTCCCACTTTGCATAGAATGTGAATTTCTATTGTCTTATTTACATAAATTCCCTGTCATCAAATCCTTCATTTCCTCACTCTTCCTTCTACCAAATCTGTAACTTCTCCTTCTGTAATTCTTCTTCTGTAATCTTCTGCTCCCCTGCAAGCTTCTGTCATCATTAGGAAACATCAACAGTCAGTCAGGAGCATCATCATGGAGTCAAAAATCTCCACCTGGCCCAGGCTGGTCTTGAAATACAGGCACAAGCACAGCTAGCAGGGCTGCTCCTCCTCCCTGCTCAGTGGCAGAGATCTTACTTAGGGTAAAGAGAAAACGAGATCCTGCAAAAGCATCCGTATGCTGAGCTAGCTATTTTGCTATCCTGTTTTGAGCAGTAAGATATGAAGGCAATACTGTTTCTATGAAACTTTTCAAAATATTTCAGTATTAAATATTAAGCTCTACAGATCAGACCCAAAGCCACTAAATAGCACATAGACAGAGAACGAAAAGGCCTTTTAAATGTCGTAGTCCATCACTCTTTTGATACAGAATTTTTCCTTGGATTTTGTCCAGTCTAGTCTTAATTGTCCTAGCACTTTCCTTCAGAGGCTGTTCTCCTGCCAAAGACATTCAGGCAGATGGTATTAGCAAGTCAGGGAAAAAGGGCCATTTCCTGATTTGTGTTCCTCCAAAGATGCATCGGGGCGCTTTCCTGATATTTGGCCATGATGTTTGATTTTTCTGCTGCTAAAATTTAATACATTTTTGTAACAACATCCTCATCTCTTAGCTCTCACTCTGCACTCCCATCAGCTCCTGATCATACATTCACTTGATGGCAATCAGAAAAGAGGTATTTTGAAATTATGAAGTCTGCCATGGGATTGTGTTACATGTGTTTCAATATATATTGTGATGTATTATAATCTTTTATATGTATTTTATTTTTATTGTATTGTATCATAGGTATTATATTATTAAGAATTTATGTAATTGTAATGTAGAGTATGCATTAAAATGTATTATATTTATTACAGTATTCACTATAATATGTGTTATGTCACAACATAGTACCTGGATTTGCATATTATTTGAAATATATGCACAGGCGAAAACCTACAAATAAGAGCAAGATCTTTTTTTTCCCCAAGACCCTAATTCTGATTCATTTAAATCAATGGAAGTTTTGCCATATCCTCCAGCAAGACTAAATTAGTCCCAGGGCAGGGGAAACACTATTTCCTTGTTCTAGGAAAGCCCGCAGCTTCCCCAAGTAGTGCTGCTCCACCTTAACCTCAGCGAAAGTCTTTTTCCATGTTCAAACCCATCCTTCCTCAGGGTGTTTACAGCCTGTGAAGAAATTCACAGCAAACTGGTTTTAAATGGTATATTAACATATACAGTAAGCAAAGCAACAAGTTGAGTGAAGACTAAGGTTCTTGAGCTGTAACACCTGTAGCAAAGCACCCAACAGCCTTTTTTTCCCTGACCACAAATATTAGCATGGATGTCTATACTTCATGATGGTCAGACACAAGCCATCTGTATGTGACTCAAAAGCCCCATATCCAAGTTTTTATGATACTGTCCTTTAAGCTGTTGAGAGAAAACAAACCAAAAAAAAAAACCCCAAACAACCCACAAAAATGTATTAGCTGGACATGGCACTGGACCACGAGCTTTTTGATACAGACTTTTCCTGTTGAGACCTTGGGCTGGATCTGCCTGCACCTGACCATGTACATAACATGCTCTCCATCTGTATTTAGGCAGTTACATTACTGTCCTGGCCATCAGGTTACCTGTATTGCTCACTGAAGACAGCTGGAACTGTAGGTGTTAGAAAAGTATATGCGAGTCAGATCATGCTTACCTATTCCCTTAGAATTTCCCTAATACAAGTAGATCGAACCTGAGTGTTCATGGCCAGTTAGCTAAAATTACAATGTCACTTCTTATACTTAGTCATTATGGTCCTTTATATTTTGATATGTCACTTCTTTAAGATGAAAATTGTAGCATTTTTACCAGCACATTTACATAATGCCCACACATTTACTTTTGGAACTACCTCCTGTAACATTTTTGGCTACTTAGAGTAGCAAATCAGACCAAGTCAAATAAAACTGGGTGAGAGAACTGTCCACATCATTTTGCATCGTATTTTTTCAGTGTACGCAACAAAAGTGGAGGATTGTAAATACAATGGAACATGTGGCTTTTTACATGCATTGTGAAATCCATAAAATCCCATATTCTGAATAGAGAGATAATATAATTGCTTGCATTTTTCCCTTGAGTGCACCACATAGGTATTAGCCCATACGATTTTCCTTATTTTGAAAGACTTATTTCAGTTCCTTTCTAATACTAGTTATTCTTTGCTGTTTTGATTCTTCGTCTTTTGTTAGAGGATAAACTAATTTGTGAAAAGAAATGGAAGCATTTATTGTCAAATGCATTGTACCTGATATATTCAACATTTCTAATGCACTCATTTTTTGCATGCCCAGGTCTAAAATCTAAGCCACGAAAACAAAGGTTTCTTTAGGAAAAAAACAACACACAAACAAACAAACAAAAAAACCAAACCAGAGCAAGCCTTTTACATGAACAGCAAGCTCAAATCTTAATTACCTGTAGACATCCAGAGACATTTTCAGACATTCATGCAGGTGAAGAGGGGTTGTTCATGTCACCTTCCTGTAATTATATGAAGACGGGAATGGAAACCATCGACACATGGCGAATGAAACCGATCTTGAAGAGGGCACTGTTATAAAGAATCAGTGAAGTATGCACCACTAGGCTTTGACCTTCATGCAGCAGGAGGCAATGAAACAAAATTCTTTGATTTAAGAGAGAGTTTTAAAAAGAGAATTAGATAGTTTATGAATCACAGAGGGCCAGGATTGCAGCTAGCACTGCATGGGTGCGCAAGAAGATGAGAAAGTTGTAAGGAGCCTTCCCTCTCCTTACCTTACTCTTGGTCCTTGGACTTTGTGGATGTGAAGGCTCAAGTAGAGGTAAAGGACTGGAAACCCCAAGGAGTGTAGAAAAGGGCAATAGTCCTTTCGTTTTCTGGGCTAACTGACAGAGCAAGGTCAGTAGGGAGAGAGCAGAGTGGATGGGAAAGAGGAGCATATCATCTTTACTTTAAATGCTCTGAGAGAGAATTTTCAGTCCCCATGGACTCCCTAAGCTCCTACCCCACCTTAAACGAAACCTAGAATATCTCCAATGGTGTATGTTCAATACTATATTTCAAACTGGACTGCAGCCTTCTGAGTGTCTGTGAACAGCAAAAGATAGCTAAAAAAACTAAACCTGCTTTCAGTAGGCTTAAATTTTCAGGATAGAGTTTGGATAAACAACTAAAAACCTGCCCTAATATTTAGCAGTTCAGAATCTGTAAGCTGCCTTTTTCCTTTATTCCCCACAACATATTCAGTTCTGTCTGTGTCTCCTGAGCACAATGATAAGGTGTATTTCAGATTCTTTTGCAGATCTCTGCTGGCAGTCATCCTACAGGCTACCAGTTTCTCCTTCCAAGGTGTCACTACTCGTGAGCAATAGCAAAGCAAGGATGGACTGGAAGTTCCTGGCTATAAGTCAGGAAGAGAAATTTTCAAGATTGTTGCTGAAGAGGTCTCCATGGTTCAACTGTATATTTGTGGAGAGTTGCAGACATACAGCAGAGCGGCACGGAGCTGGGATCTGAGCAGAGAGTGATGGTTGAGTTGGGCAGACAACAGCTAAGCAAGTGAATTACAGCAAACATCAGCAGCAGAAATGGTCTTCAATCTCCTGATTATCAGTCTGGTCTTTAAGCTAGAATACACACTTTTTTACATGCCATGACACTGTTCTTAAAACCTTTACTAAATCCACACTTTGTGCAGGGATAAAGAAGTCTTTGCTAGTCCCAGTACAGACAAGGAGTGAATAACGATCAACACTTATTAACTCACCCCTAGGGGGATGAGTTAACCCACCAAAATGTCATCACAACAGTGGAAATGCCACACCAAGCCTCACTGTGCTTATCATCAGTTACTGATTTTTGTACATGTAAATTTACAGCTAGAAAGGAGCACACCAGGGTGAAACCTTAGGAGGATAACGTGTTACTAGGTCACATTTAGATTAACCAAGGATGGACATCTCATCAGCAGTGTCTGTATTTCAGATGGCATCCCTCTCTCCAAAAGCTCTGTGCTTTGCTTCCTCACTGGGCTATTCTAGATGGTTTGTATTACACCCCCATAAGATGACAAACCTCATTATTTTAGTTGGCATTACATGCCATTTTAATGACCTTATGTTTGCCTTGCTTTTCAGACATTAGGAACAGTGTTTGACTCTGTGACTTCCCCTGCAAATGTTCCACCAATTGACAAATTATTAAACTCTCTGTCTGTATGGGTTAGGTCAGGCCCTCAGCACCGTGTGTACTTATGTTTGCTTTGGTTATACCCATTTTACTTTCACACTGGACATGGATATCCTGCTACCGAATGCTCCAGCACTTCTTTCCCCATCAGTTCTTAACTACAACAATAAACAACCCAGCACATTCAAAATGCTGCAGAGAGGAACATATAAATATTTCATCATGCACTGGCTCTTAGAAAAATGTGAACAAATTAAGGCTCTCATGTCTCGCTTGTGAGATCAGTATTTTATCTTCTCTCTATTAAAAAAGTAATAATCAGAGAAATGCTGTAAACTAACATGAGGTCTCCTGAGCAACATGCACCATGTCATTAGTCTGCTATTTATATCACACACACAGCCCCAGAAGTCATGGTATAAGGAAAGGGTATGCAATAATTAGTGCCGGAAGAGTACTGAGTTCAACGTGCAAATGAAACAAGTACTAATCATCCAGATGGTGTCATCTCTCCAGAGTTTCACTCTGACTGAGGATTATTAATCTTTCTTTTTTAAAAATTTTTGTTCTTTATAATGCAACCCACAGAAAAATAAATGCAGAGGGTTAAGAGGCAATACAGTATCATTTATTACTGCTGTTAATTAGTTGTGTGATGATGATGCCTGGAGATATAAGAGAACAGAGAGCAGGTCCCTATTGTGCTGAAGTCTGTCCAGATACAGAGATGGTCCCAGCTAGGCACTGCAAAGGGGACCACAGGCAAAGTGGCTTAGGCATGGAGCGAGGGATATCTGAAGTTCCTGCTACATGATTAACATTTTCTGACATCCTTTTCACTTCCACCATAATTTTAACCCCTCTTCTGCCTGTCACCACTTCTCATCCTTTTAACTTTTCTTTCTCTTCTGATTTCCTTCTCCAAAGTTCTGCTCCCAGCCTGTGACCTTGGATTTCTGCAAGAATCCTGATTATGTTCCCTTCTCTTCTCTTTCAAAAGCTCTTTTGAAAACAGCACTTTTCCAACCAATTCCTTCCTGCTTCACAGAATCCAAAAGCCTATTAGCAATTTATAGCACTGTATAAGTATATGATCAGAGTCATCTGTGAGGCTAAAATCTGCTTTTAGAAACCAATATTCTGCTTTTTCTGAAGTCAGAGAAGTAACATGGTTTTTAATGAGGGCAGATTCTGATGCATGTTCTTTTCTATATTTTCAGACACTTTAAAACCAGAGTTAGCACCTCCTACAGTGATATACTACCATCAACAAAATGTAGGGTAGAATTTCCTTTGCCCTAAATTCTGTGTCAACCTGAGGTTTATTTGTCCCTTATTAAAATGGAAGATGCTATTAATATTGTTGTTGTTGTTACTATCATTGTTAATATTATTATTAACCATATTCTCCCCGTATTCTACATTTTGTTGGCAATAGTACTGATTTCTTCAGTAGGGGTTACCTGATGCCATATAAGACCCAAAAATTAATTTCTCAGTCAGAACTGACACTTCTAACGGGTGTTACTTCTACTATGAGACAACATAAACAAGAAAAGGGGGGGGGGGGTTCGTTGTTGCTCTTCTTGTTCATCCATTTGGAAGAAGATTTAAAAAACTGTGGGCCTGACTTCAGTCACTTGTGACCTTATTACTCACATATAACTCCACTGCCATCAAGATATACACTTAGACTGATGCAAACAAGTGGATAATCAGCTGCATAAGAGTCATATGTTGGTTGAGGAGACCAGAATTTAACTTTCTGCCATGCAAAAACTTTCCTCATGTTTAACAGAAGGGGCCAATGCCCTGGGCTATTAAGATGAGATGCCACAGGGAGCAGGGAAAAGAGGGGAACTGTTGGCTGGATATTCCCTTTCACCACATGTTTTTGCTGGACCACTAGGCTGCTCACTCTTTAGAGGCTCTGGTTGTCAATTCTTCACCTGTAAAATGAGAATACTTTATTTCAGGAGGTGTTGCAGACATAGATAATCAAAGATCATCAGTTGCTGTGACCCTAAAATAGGGAGAGGCTGTAAAAGACTTTCAGAGGAAGGCAAGAAGGGCAGCTTCTCAACACCTAAGTCTTAAAAGGCTCTCAGCCAAATTGCCACCCTGAATTAAGCATCTGAGCTTCTTGTGCAATGACTGGGGAGAGATTAAAAACACAAAGCTACCCTCCCAGCTGAGGTAGGAGCAGGAATTTCTGAGGAGAGGTCTGTTAGATCTCTCTCTTCCCTGGACCTTAAGTGCTTTTAGGCTTCAATCACCCTTAGGCTTCATCAGGCAATTACTGCCTATCGGGACACAACCCGAGGTGGGCTAGCTGTGGAGCCACAACCTTGAGGCTGCAGCTGGTTACATGCGTATGCCAGTTGTTTCTCAGGAAAGTGAAGGGTGCTATTTTTAAAACGCAAAACTTCCAGAAGAGTACTAGACCTCAATTCAAATACCTCTCTTAGTTTGGATGCTTTTCTAATGTGGGGAGGAGTTATTACACAAGGGCTTCAGCATATGTCTCTCCCCATTAACTAGGCACTAACCAGGCACTCTAAATAACTCTAAACCACTGCTTTCTTCTTTGTCCAATATATGACATTACTGTGGGTCTGAGGAATGAAGAACTGGCCAAAACAGTTTACTGTTACTGGTGTTCCTGATTAGCAATGCAGTGAACTGTTCATCTTGTCAGCAAGCACAGGAGTACAAAAGGCCAGTGAGTTTACTGCCGTTCACCTGGAGAGCTTGGTCTTATATGCCAAGCCTCGCTGCATCCATTAGGTACGTTGCCTTCCATCAGGTGAGTGGTGAACAACCTCTGTTTTCCAGGGAGGCTGCGGGAGTTGAAGGTTATTTGGAGGTGGGAGTTGGAAAGGCTGACATTTCCTGGGAATGTACATGCACCACTTGCATGACGAAAAGCCGCTCCTAGATCTCCAGAAATGGATTTCGTTTTTTGTTTTCTTTTTCTGCAAAAGAAAGAATGAGGAATTCAGTGGGTGATAGCCTGCAGCCTGCGGGTATGAGATGCCTGTCTCGGGTCCAGATAGTGTGGCAAAGGGCCTACCTACATGGGTATGGATCCAAATGTTGGGCTACAGAGCAATTCCTTTTCTTCTTTTGTGAAAAACATATCAGTGTTTCATCACAATGTCTAATGGTGCCAGTACAACAGGTTGGGGAAATCAGGCTTTACCTCAACTTTGCTAGAACCTCAAAAAACAAGTGCTTCAGAGTGCAAGGGGAAAAGCAGTAACTACATCTTTATAACAGCTTATCTTCAGCAAGAGCAGGGGTCAACGGAGTCAGTGAGATGACTTTCAATAGTGGTAGCAGGAATAAGACAGGGCTACTCCTCACACTTGCTGTAATGCAGAGTTTTCTTCCATTGCAGTTCTTGTTACTAATTTGTGACTAGTTCATTTAGGTCCACAAATATCAGTTGTCTGTCTTTCCCTTTCTCCCTCAAGCTGGAATGCTCAGCTTGCACGTTCACAAGAAGCACAAGGCTGGCTTTCCTCCTCACCTTGGCATCTCAGATCCACTATTTGTAAAATGGGTGTGTTGCTTTTGTTCATCAATGTGGGGTTCTGGGACTGGGAAATAAATGACCCACACCTGCCAATCATTTCCCCTTTCAATATAACTAGAGCAAAACATAATACCTAAAATTCACAGCATCATGGCTTTCAGGAGAGTCACCCTCAGGTCTACCTATTCTGTCATCTCTGGATGAGTCAGCAGGATGGGAGAGTTGTGCCATGCTTGGCCATTACCTCATTTCTTTTCTTTCTTTTCAACCATGTGCTGCCTTCAGTCTCTTGGAGCTTCATATGTCAAAAGCAGGAAGTAAGCGGGCGTAGGATTTTCCTTTCAGTATTGTTCAGGCAATGACAGGATGCAGCACAGATGGAATAAGCTTGTTTATACTGAATGCGCTGGAGTTATTGATAAAGGACAGCTTCATCCCTCTCTGAACAACACCCTCTGTCCTGGCTTCTTGAACACATGCCATGAGCTCCGCTCCAAGATTAGCCATAACCTGCAGGCAAACAACTTTCTGAAAAACAACCACTTTGAAAGAACAGTCCTGGGTTTTCTTTTTTTTTTTTTATTTTCTTTTTTTTTTTTTTTTTTTTAATTTCACTTATTCTTGGCTTCCCGTGTACAATTGAGATAACAGTGCTGTATCTTGCTGCTGCAGCCATATGTAAAATTGTTTATCAGGAGGTTCTGTCTTAGCCACACTGCATGTCTCTCAAAATAGGGGTTTTCTTAGAGATGTCCACACCTGAGGAATGTAAGATTCACTGTGGAACCCCACTCAGTGAGGTCCCCAATCTCTCTCAACCAGAAACCTCTTCTCAAGTCCAGGAAGAAGTCTATCTAGAAAGACCTCATAACCCACCCTTCAATCTGTATTCCATTACCACTGTCTACCCCTACCTATGCCTTTATACAAAAACTTTATGAGAGAAGCCCTTTTATTTCTGCACGTAGATTACAAAAAAATACTGTGTTTTGATAGAATCAGGTTGAACACAGATTCCTCATAACACAGACTAGCTTCTTGAAAATGCTTTCTCAGTGCTCAAGAGCAGACAGACAGGCAAGTGAAACAGAATCATAGAATCATAAAATCATAGAATCATTTTGGTTGGAAAAGACCTTTAAGATCATCGAGTCCAACTGTAAACCTAGCACTACCAAGTCCACCACTACACCATGTCCCTAAGTGCCACATCTACAGTTTTTTTGAACACCTCCAGGGATGGTGACTACACCACTTCCCTGGGCAGCCTCTTCAATGCTTGACAACACTTCTGATGAAGAAATTTTCCCTAATATCCAATCTAAAAGTCCCCTGGTGCAACTTGAGGCCGTTTCCTCTTGCCTTATCGCTTATTACTTGGAAGAAGAGATTGACACCCACAAGGAGGAGTTACAGAAAAAGGCACAGAAAACAAAAGAGAAAGCATCGTCATACTAATCTATAAAATCTTGATACTCCTTTATCTTATATACTGCATGCTTTTCTCATCCCTACATCACAAAAAAAAGATGTACTAGAACTAGAAGAAATACAAAAGGGGCGGGGGGGGGGGGGAATGACTGAAGAGATGGAACATGATCTATATGGACAGATATTAAACAGAAAATGTGTTTGTCTGGAAAAGAGAAGATGGGGGGAGATACGATAGCAGAATATGTAAGTTTTGAAAATCCTGGAGAAAGTAAATATTCAATGATCATGCATTATTTCTCACAACCTAAGAATAAGGGAAAGTAGGGACACAAGTGAAATTATGAGGCAGGTATTTGGCAAACATCAAAAGGATTTATATTTTCATATAGTGCCCAAGGACATAGTAGAAGTCATTGAAACACAATTTCAGAAATGCCAAAAAGTGATTTGACAGATTCTTGGAAACAAAATCCATCAACAGCTATTAAATATAAATATACAGATGCAGTGCTTAGATAGAGAAGCACCCAAAATGGTGGTTTCTGGGATTTAGGAAGGTGTATCGGCAGAAATGTCACCCTTGCCTTTTCTTGTCTTCTTTCCTTCACCAGCTGTCAGGAACAGGTTACTGCTCTAAGAGGTTATAGTCTCACTACGAAGAGTCTTTCTTTGGTGCACAGTGTACCATAATCACATCAGTGATTACATCGGTATCACTACATTAATAATGACATTGAAATATAATACTTGCTTTCACAGAAGAAATGTTAAAGAAGCAGAAATTCAAGAGAGGATCTTTTCCACCCACATCTTTCCATGACAGCTACTTGTTACTGCATCTTGATTAGGAAATAACTGCACAGTCTGAAGTCGAGGAAACACAGAGAGACAGTTATGAGATAAAGCTTTATTTCCTAGAAATCCAAGTCCAAACACCCTCAGTCTTTGCCGGACTTCTGCTGTGCAGATACCTGTACTTCTGCTGACTTGTGTCACGGTTTTGCAATACACAGCAGTCCTTCCTTCGCTCTCTCTACTTCATCTATCATTCTGTTCAGTTTGCTAATTAAGCAAAGGCATGGACAGAGAAGGTTTTTTAAAGCTCCCTGCAATCCACCCTCATCACATGAGTAATATAACAAGAATACGAAATACTATGGTTTTACCCTGGTCCTTACCCTGAGAGCAATGCGTAGTTGTATAGACCTTGGAGCAGACTTGGAGGTAGGTTTCCCATCATATCTGCAAAACATACGACAAGCAGATGCGCTTGCTCAGAGTGGCCAAGTTTAAGCTACTAAGCCCTGCTGAGAAGTCCCGTAACAGTTATTCTGTATCTCTCCAGCACAAATAGAAGAGCTGACTGGCTCCCATCACAAAACTGATCTTAGCCCTTTACCCTCCTTTCTGCTGCCAACATGTAAAAAAGGTTCAAAAATAAGACTTGGACCATGAAAGGAAGATCAATCTGCCTTCCTCATTGGGAGATAGGTGGAGAAGAGGCACAGGAAAAGGAACAGAAGCTTAGAGGTCCTCATCAGACATGCTGCTGACACTGGAGACATGCTCTAATAAGCAGATTATTCTTCAGTACGCTCTACCTGTTGGCCATGGGGTGTCTCAGAGGGTACATGCTACAGACAAGTATTTAATCTTCTGTGCCTTTGTTATACTTGTTTGGCATGGCTTCTGCCTCAGCGGGGGGAACCAGGAGGCACAGAGGTCAACTGGCCCGCACAGTGTTGCATTTAACAAACCATTAGCAGACTTAGTGAATGGATGCATTCCTGCCAACATACGTGCTTCCTTCCTCCTGTACAGATTCAGAACGTGCTACAGTCAAGAATATACTAAAGTCGATGGAAGTCTTTCCGCTGTGCTCTGGAGATTTCAATTTCAGTAATTAACATAAGACGAAGAAACAGTTGTGGTGATAACAAAGGAAATTAAAAGTAATTTTTGCTTCCCCATCTTCTTCTCTTGCTGAACAGATTTTTACTACTTCTTGCCTCTTTCTGTTCCAACTGCTGGCATCTCTGTAGAACTTCTGCTTTGAATCATTTTTGGGCATAAACACAGGAAGCTGAAGCACCTCAGTGAAATGAACGTGGTATAACAAAATAACAGCAGTTAGGGAGTTTAGCCAAAGCAATGGTTTTATCAGATTTTCACTTCTCTCTTAAAGGATCATGAGATGTGAAAACTCGATAGAATCCCTTACTGGTGTCACTTGTGCATCTCATGGGTATTCTGTAGGCCTCAGAGAGTGCCCATTTATAGTGGGATCATAGGAACATAGGATAAGTCAGGAAAGGGGTCATACTGAGGTCATCTACTCCAACTTAAACCAAGGTCAACTCTGTGGTCAGAATCCATATTCTTTAGATATTTTTTTTTTTCAAGATATTTAGGTCTTGAAAGGAAAATCAAGACTTTACAAGGTGCCTACATATCTTTGAGTTCTCTGTGAGTTTATTAAATTAGAGGTTAGATGGTGAGTTTTGCTGCAATAGCAAACTTGAGAGAATGACTCAGAAGAACTCTTCCAGGTCTAGTCCCTGTGACTCACAAGAAGGAAACGACTGACAACTAGTCTTGAAATCCTGCATCTTGAAAAAGTCCAGGGAAGAAATCTGCTGTGCCTAAATGATTACTGTCACCAAGGTCACTTCTATTCTCTTCATTTCCTTTTTTCTCCCATGACAAAGTGATAAAATAGACACCTTAATTACATGGTGTGAATTTCACCCTGAGAAAGACCTGAGCCTGACAGGTTTGGTTCATAATTCACAACAATTCTTCTCATGTAAAC
Organism: Astur gentilis; assembly: GCF_929443795.1. Taxonomy (NCBI): domain Eukaryota; kingdom Metazoa; phylum Chordata; class Aves; order Accipitriformes; family Accipitridae; genus Astur; species Astur gentilis. The sequence continues at coordinate 47,773,437 of NC_064881.1, read as the reverse complement.
ATGGGAACTAGCACCTCCTGTTTTTCTGAAGACTACATTGTGGAGCTGAGGGACACCTTAAACTGGGAAGGCTGAGAAAAATCCCAAGACTATTGCATTAAATATACCAACCAGATTAAATATGTTTGCACATGGGAAAAATAAATCAGAGCACTTACACAGCCTTAATTGTTTTAAAGAATCCCAGGGATATAAAACCTAACAATCTGCATGTATAGAGAGGGAACAGAATTACTTTTTCTACTCCGAACCATTTCTCTAAGTTGAGGTAGCACAGCTCAGGTGCTTGGCTAGCCACAACATCTTACAGTAATTAGATAGATACACTTATCTCGTACTTGCATACAATTTTATATAAAGTGGCTGAAAACAGATAACAAGCCAACTACTTCCTACTGGAAAAAAAAAAAAAAAATCTTGCTCCCCAATAAAAGACTGTATATGCTTTATGATTTTCTAAGGTGTCCTGGTTTCAGCTGGGATAGAGTTAATTTTCTTTCTAGTAGCTGGTATAGTGTTATGTTTTGGGTTCAGTGTGAGAGGAATGTTAATAACACACTGATGTTTTCAGTTGTCACTAAGTAGCGTTTACACTAAGAAGTCAAGGATTTTTCAGCTTCTCATGCCCAGCCAGAGAGAAGACTGGAAGGGGACAAGAAGTTGGGAGGGGACACAGCCAGGACAGCTGACCCAAACTGGCCAAAGGGATATTCCATACCATGTGATGTCATGCCCAGTATATAAACTGGGGGCAGTGGGCCTTGGGAGGATGGCTGCTCAGGAACTAACTGGACATTGGTCAGCAAATGGTGAGCAATTGCATTGTGCATCACTTGTTTTGTATATTCCAATCCTTTTAATTATTATTATTAATTATTATTATTATTGTTGTTGTCATTTTACTATTGTTATTATTTTATTATTTTCTTACTTTCTGTTCTGTTAAACTGTTCTTATCTCAACGCATAAGTTTTACTCTTTTTTTTTTCTGATCTCTCCCCTACCCAGTGGAATGGGGGGCAAGTGACTGAGCAGCTGCATGGTGCTTAGTTGCTGGCTGGCATTAAACTACAACATAAGGCAAAAGAAATTCTCCTGGCTTTTGTGAGAGATGTGGGGCCCTGGGGCCCAGTTCAGTGGGGGATTGTTGTATTTGGTTTAAAAGACTGGTACACCAAATGGAAAAGAGGGATCAGCAACAGCAAGCTGAATGTTTTCCTAACAGCTGCCTCCAAATTGCTCAATGCATGTTGAATTTGTAGATGTTGAATTCCCTTTTGGATGCAGGTTTAGCCTCTGCTGCAGACAGCTAAGCAAGATGGAGCACATATTTAGTTCAGCAAATGGAAGACCAGGAATGGTCTTGCAGGAAAAGCAAGAACAAATCTCAATCACTAATACAGGAAATAAAGGCAGTCCTAGAACATGAGAGCATCAAGGGATAGACTTTATATTTGTACATTATAATTTTAAATACGTTCCTAAAGCAGTGTACCTCTTCCACCCATATCTGGAGGCACTTAAAGTTCACAAATGTGACTATTTTCAGTCCCAAATATCTCATGAGACAGCAAGTTCTATCTCTGAGCAAATGGATGAGCATTTCCTTTTTCTCTGCATAGTTTGTTGAGCAGTTCAACATCTGATTAACAAAGAAGCTTCACTGGTGTTGGGAAATTAGGCATTTCTCCCTTTATTTTTCTCCTCTGGGAGCTTCTAGTGAAAAGTGTTCTCAGAGTGACACTTAAAAAAAAAATTACAGCTTGAGGAAATTCCACACTGCTATAAAATCTCCTAATGGTCGTATAGTTGCCTGGCCCTTGGGATACTTGGTTTCAACTCTTTCATCAGGAGGAGGGCCCTCAATGCTATACCCTTCTGGCAAATGCCCTGTCTCCCAGGAACAGGGTATGCTAGGTGGAAAGGAGGTGGAATTCTGCCACTGTACAGCAAAAAACTAAAATAAAATTTTAAAGCTTTTTTTAGCTAAGAAAAGAGCATTAATGGGAATAGGATTGTGCAGCCCAATAATTAGGGAAGGGAGAGAAGTGGCATTCCCCCACCTCCCCTTCTGAAAAGGGAAGGAAGTTGGCATATTTAATCTATTCCGCAGTAGTAAAGAAAATCGACCAAGACCTGTCATCTAGCTACAAAAGCACCGTGTAAATCCATGGAGCAAAACTTCTCACTCAATAACACAATGACCTCATCTGTGTTGTCTACTGAGAGCAGTCACTGGCTTATGTGATTCCCCATGCCCCATTGCCCTGGTTTCAGCTGGGATAGAGTTATTTTCTTCTTAGTAACTGGTATAGTGCTGTGGTTTGGATTTAGTGTGAGAATAATGTTGATAACACAGGGATGTTTTAGGTGTTGCTGAGCAGTGCTTACACTAAGTCAAGGACTTTTCAGCTTCTCATACTGCCCAGCCAGCGAGGAGGCTGGGGGTACACAAGAAGCTCGGAGGGGACACAGCGAGGGCAGCTGACCCAAAGTGGTGAAAGGGGTATTCTGTACCATATGACATCATCTTCAGTATATAAACTGAGGGAGTTAGCCAGGAGGGGCGGATCGCTGCTTGAGCATCAGTCAGCAAGTGGTGAGCAATTGCATTGTGCATCACTTGTCTTTTCTTGGGTTTTTATTTCCCTCTCTTTTTTTTTTGTTATATTGCTTTTCATTATTATTATTTTTTATTATTATTTTATTTTATTTTACTTTTGTTATTAAAGCCTTCTTATCTCAATGCACAAGTTTTACTTCTTTTTCTTGATTCTCCTCGCCATGCCTCTGGGAGGGGGGAGGAGAAAGCAAGTGGCTGTGTGGTGCTTAGTTGCTGGCTGGGGTTACAGCTCAACACACGTCCAGGCATCACCCAAAAGACTTTTAGATGTACCCATCAAAGCTATTCTAGAGAAAGTATTAACAGTTAAATGTTAAGAATAAATGCATGCTTGTGCTTGAGAGCATTCCTTGGCCTAGTATAGTTTACCCTTCATTTTCAAAAGAGGCTGACGTTCAGAGTGGCGGGTACCCCAAGCAAGAGAGACTGAAATTTATAAAGTCTATCACCATTTTTAGGTCACAACAAGGGGAAGCTAAGCTTTCTGGAACATTTGTATGGTAGGACTTCTTTTATTGGAGGGAGGGTATGGGTATGGAGGCACTGTCATTAATTCCTACTCACAATTGTAGTGGTGGCTAACAAAGGGAAGCGTGAGTCAAAAAGAAGGTTCCTCCTCAAAGTTTATTCTTTTATTTAGCTCTGTAGCTTTTTCAGCATTAAATCTCATTTGGCAAGGAGAAGTGCCTTCTCACAGATGTACATTTTATAATAGGCATTTCAAAGATGCAAGGACTAAAGGAAAGCATTTCTGTCTTAAGTACACTCATCTCTCAAATGACCAGTCAGCATATGTAGACAGAATATTCGGTTACTGTAATTTAGTACACTACAGAACATAGAGTACTGAGAAGCAGAAGTCAATAAGAATATTTAATAAACAGGAGCAGAACAGGAAGACTACACTGAATTATCACCAGCTTGTTATCCTTACGGGTCCTATTCTATCCAATTTACTCTCCTTAAAAACTAATTTTCCTTTATTTCAGTTAGGCACTCAACCTTCTCCACCATTCACAACAATTGCCTCTTCAGAAAATAGACAGGGGAAATACAGAAAAATGTAGTCAGGCTGAGGAGGAATAATGTAACCAAAGCAAAGACTGCAATTGCAGAAGTGGAGATAGAGCCACTCAGTTTTAGATGAGGGACTGCTGCTGGAATATTTCAGGGCCTGCAGCATTCTGCATTTTGTACAATTTACTGATGGGTTCATAGCAAAACAGACCTACCTCCTCCCTTTCCTTTTTCCTCTTTTTTTTTCTTTTCTGTTATAATTGGCCTTACTCCATACAGTATAATGTTAGCCTTTAAGCATATTGTTACTGTGTTGATTTCTTAAAATTGGGAAGGACCAGAAAAGACAATTTTTTTAAAAAAAAGATATAATAAATTATCCACCCCAAACTAAAGGATGACATTTTGGGTCCATCCTGTTAGCTCAGTGCCACAATGTCAACCTTACTCAGTTTCTTGGCTACTATGTTCTCCCCAGGGAGTCAATGTTCATAACAGATGAGGACAAAGGAACTTGCTAGTAATTGCAGTGGGGATTTCCGATCTCAATGACAGCATGGGAGGTCATGAAACAGACCTCAGAACCCGTCTGTTAAGTCTGGGTTTGGGTTAGAAAAGCAGACAGAAGTATTGTGAATTCAACAGCTCTTCGTCTCTTGAATGCCTGACTTGCTTCCCCTATGGAATTGCTCACCTCGGCCTTTGGAAGACTGGTCAGACATCTGTGCTGCAAAAAATGGCCCTGCAAGGTTGAAACACCAGACAGAAACATCAGAGCAACATTCCGTTGCTCACCTAAAGACCCAGCCAGTAAGGTCATTTCTTCTGTTGCTCTGGAGTGTTCAGTAGATTTAACCACTGACAAGTGCCTACCCTCCACAGCACATGATATATATTCAGGAAAAAAATGTTTTATGCAAAAAAGTAAGTCAGCCACATGATTAAAACTAGCTGCTTAAAAATGTATAGATCTAACTCAGCCACACATTTGCACCCACCTTAAAAGGAACTGCATGGATAAATACGAATTTTTAGTAACAACTATCACTGAATTAACTTGAATTGCTACAAAGCCAGAGGCTGAACACATGTGTTAAGGTATTTTCTTACAGATTTATATAGACTGGGCTCTCCCTCAAAGCTGACTCCTGGTCACCTTAGAGAGAAAAAAGAATCTGGCTATGAAACAGAAGGATCATATTTGACCCCTGTGCATTGGGCAGACACTACTAAATCTTAATTGTGCTGTCCCAAGGAGTCATCTAAGGACTGCTACACCACTCACAGAGCACAGAGGTGCTCCCAAGCAGTACGTGAGTGTAACCACACAACTGTGCTGTTACCTCTGTGGAAACAAGGACCTGGATTTCTGAGTGCCTTCTAATTAGAAAATGTGGCCATTAGAGTTAATTGTCTAGGGTTTCTGCTTGTTGAACAAGTTTTGTGTATTCAGGTAAGTACATAAAATGGGACATTTTAAAGGTTGCGGTCTATCCCTCTCATGATCCATTTGCTGCCTGGAGTAGGGAGAAAGCCCAGGACTCAGCGGTGGAGAAAGCAAGGACAGCTTTCTGTTCTGCATTGGCTGACATTACCTGAAACCTCCTGACCAGAGCGGAGAAAAAGCAACAAGGGCATTTTGCAAATTGCACTTGAGGACATTATATACCCTGGGCTAAATGTGACCAGAAGACTGTTCTGCATCATGAGACTTCATGTTGCATAGGAGGAGGGGATTTAATTATTCAGAAGTAACTTCTAAAAAAGATCTAACTCCTGCCTGCAGCAGATCAAGAAGTAGGTCCACAGGCTCAAGAAGAGAAGGCATGAACCTCCAAAAGAGACAGATCCTAGGGCAGTCCTGAGTTTCTAGATGTGCAGTCACTGCTCAAGGAGAAATGTGAAATCCTGTGCTATGTAGACAGAGCCTATATCCATTTGACTTTGTGTCAAAGGACTGAGATGAAAAATGTGTGTGATAAGAAAACCCCTACCTTCCCCTGACTCACTTCAGCTCCCCGTGCTGAGCTACTCTCACACAGTAAATGTGGGTTTTTATTGGTTTTCTTCTCCCACGGTCTCCCTTCTTAGTCTCTTTCTTCCTTTCTTTGCCTTTTTTTATGAAACAAAGCATTTCCCATTACTTTTCCCTGAGTTCTCACAGAGGTTTTTTTAACCTCTTGCCCTGACTGACCTGTGCTGGAAAGTGAGCTTTGTTATACTTCAGGACACTGACCGCTAATGGAGAAGTGAGCCAACCCAGCTCACACCAAATTGTACTTTCACCCCAAGAGTAAACTTGTCACAGATTTTTTTTTTTTTTCTTTCTCCAACTTCTGCCTTTTTATTATCTCTGGTCAAAAACCCACCCATGCACAAGCCAGTCCAAGTGCACGTCTAACATTGAGGTGCACCTTATCATATCCAAGGTGATTCTGAACTGCAGTTTTGTTGTAAGTGGAACACTCCTCTTCTGTGGTTCAAGGTTTTTTTTGACACTAGTGAAGTCAGCTTCAGAAAAAAAGTCAGCTTTATGGATCTGAAAAGTGCATCTTTGCACTGTGATGATCAGCAGCACTGAGAATTTTCTCAATGTTTGTTGTGGAAATCTGCACTCTAATGCTCACATGGTATGGGGAGACAACAGCATTTAAATAAATCCAGACGTAATAGTATGAGACAGTTATTGGTTAAATAGAATCTGCTCTCAATATATAACCCTTATTACAGCTAATAGGAAATACACATGCACACGTGATTATGGGGAAGATACATCATGCCAGGACCAACAGGTTTCATCTGCTGTTGTCAGCGCTGACGCTTTTCAAATTTAGCTGTAATAAGACAGAGCTCTCCATGGAGGAAAAAGCAACCCAATTCTTTGTGTCCCAGCATTTTCTTGTTACAGGATAAGCACAGGGATTCTCAGGCTGCACCCAGTGGGCTCAGGGACATTTATTGGGCCAAACAGATCAAGAAATGACCTATTATCACCCATTTTATCAGTGAAGCAAACTGCAGCTATGCTTATCTTTAAAATGAAGAAGGGTCTGTATCTTACAGAGACCTACTCTCCCATGGCTCATCATCACTACTGTCTTAGTAAGGGCAAATCTGAGCAACGTCATGCAAAAAAGAAGGAAAAAAAGCTACTCACAAGCTACTCTTTGAGCAATACTAGGGCTCCATTCACTGCCAGTGGGATTAATGGAAAAAAATTCCATAGGTTTCAGCGGGATTAGGATTTGGTGTGTATTAAAATCATTTAGTAAGCAAAAGAGAGGTTGTATTACAGGTGGGAGAAATCCACTTTTAAAGGTCTGCCGCTTTTCCACTTGCTGGATGAAATTGGCTGCACATCCAGTCTGAGATGTCTGCTGCCACCTCACCTCTGCAGAAAAGTCACTAAGCTTACACTAGGTAGATGTTATGGGAGGTTTGGTTTTTACATAAATACTACACTGAGAAGGAGGAAAACCTTGCACAGGTTTGAAACCCCCTTCACTGGTGTATACTTTATAGGCAGCAAAGCTGCATGTCTCAGCTAGTTGAGGTTTGAATATTTCCATTTTAATTATATATTTTTTTCATCCTGATTAGATCTTTAGACTTTGGGGTTTGTTCTAGAGGAAAATTTAATTTTTGTTACAGGAGGAGGATTGTACTGTCACATTGCAGACAACAATAAAACACCTTGAGCTACCTGTGAAAATGCAAGTTGAATAGTGCTCTGCCTCTGAGAAGAATGACTAACTTTGCTTTGAAAGCCTGACCTAAATTTAAGAATGCAAAAAAGGAAGCAAAATATAGATCAGTGAACATTCAGAAACCTGAGCAGTTGTTTTTATTGTGATAAAAGTGTCAAAATGATGCCTTTGATAATATGTGCTTTTTTTTTTCTCATATCATACTTCTTCATGTCGTTTAGGAGTCAGAGAAAGGCTGTAATTCTGTGGCCCTACTTACTAAAAGATCTCGAACTTTGTTTTAAACTGCAGTGCAGGGAAACTAATTTCTGTTAAAAGGCTATCATCAGAGAATGAGGATTACAGCACATTTAATCAATTCTGATATAATCAGTCTAGTTTTTTAGCCCCTTTTCCTAATCCCACAAGGCTTTATTAAAAACTTTTTCAGAGTCAGCATAAGGTATACTGTACTGAGGCTATAAGAAACAAGAAACTTTATCTCTTAACCTCTCAATAGCTGCATATGTCTGAAAGGAAAGTTTAGTGATGGAAGAGCTCTAATGCTGAGCGCCCAGTTTTTCTTGGGCAGTTCCCAACACAGTATTGGTTAATCCAAAGAACTAAAGACAGAGACAGACATACACACACATGAATGAGTTAGACTTAAAGAGCTGCTTGCAAACCATGATTTAACTATGCACAAGTGGAAATATAAATGGTCTCCTAGCGTAATAGACAATCTGACAGTTTTATACTGGATCGGAGATGAGATTAGCTCGCAGAATTACAGCCAGATGCAAACAAATGCTAGCCAACTGCGTATTGCCATATATTGATACAGACTTATTAGCAAATTCAGACACTTTATGAAGCCAGACACAGGATTATTATTACTTGCTTGCAACAGAAAATAATAAATGTTGGTATTTGTACATACATAAAGGATAAACGAATATGCTCTTTGGAGGGTTGTATGCTGACTTCCTTATTATAATCCTCCTTTTTAACAATAATTAACTGAGTAAAAAGCCTTATGTTGCATCCAGTCTCTGGCTGTCTCCAGTTCTTATCCAGGTAAATCTGTCTTGCAAAATCATGAGCACCATTTGCAAAAGCATTAGAAGAATAAGCAACTTCAATGCCTTTCTCAAAAGTGGTTTGACCTTACAGCCTCAATGGTACTAGAGCTAACACATAATCTCCAAGTTGCCAGTCACTTTGAGCTACGCTGGCCCCAGGCTCCCTCTCTGATTCTCCATTCCATCAGTCCAAATACTGCCTGCCTCCCTCACATGCAGCATTCCAACACCTAGGAAATATTTGTAAGGCCCTTTGAGGACTGACCATGAATGATTTTACAAGATCTGGTTAAAAACCATGACAAGCCTTTTTCATTGTTCTAAAAAGAAAGCAGTTTCATAAACCCCCACAATTTTCAGGCTAAAAGTACTGTTTCTAATTTTATTCTTTTCCCACTGAGAAACTATTTAATAATCCAAATGAGAACGTTTTAATTTATAAGAGAGTTCCTTCTCTCCCTTAGGACAAAGACTTTCACTTTTAAGCATTTAGCAGATCAAAAGTGTTTCACTTCCACATGTGATGTGCTGTCCCATAAGGAATGCTGTGCTTTTTAAATTGTGAGATAGCCCTGTCCCCTGTTATACCCCTGTTCTACATTTTCCTCCACTGTGATAATTGTGGGGTTTGACTTCCACTGGGGAAAGATTTTTCTCAGAACTGGACAAATGGCAATTCCAGACATCGAAGTAACCCTTTCAGATTCAAAGAAGCCACACTGATTTGTAAGGTGTTTCCTGCGGTACAGGGATGGGATTCAAACACCATTTAAACTCATCTGTTCCTTCTAGAGAAGCAGTGAACCTTGGTTTTCTCAGGTACACCCAAAATCACTCAACACCAGGCAAATTTCAAGCTGAAAATAAGTTTGGGGTTTGGATTTTTTGGGTTATGCTTTTTTTGCTGTCTTGGAAAAGGAAAGGGTTATGTATTTATAAAAAATGGTGTTACTACCCATGTTTACCCTTGATTGACCTGTAATAATAGTGCAGAGTGCAGATTTGGTATCTACAGAGGCATTTGCCTTCTCAAACCCTCACATGCCCACTGTTTTTATCAGTTATCAGAGACACCATTCTACAAAGAAGGAAAAGTCATCATGCAACAGTGTGCTGGAAAAATACATCAGGAATTTCACAGCCCTGGCAACTTAAGCTCACTTAATTGCACCGAAATGGCACCTCCACTCCAACAGCACTGTCTGCATCATGGAGTACAGACTGCCGTTATCCCCCTTGACACACTGCAGTGATGAATAGCTCCGATGTACCACTCTGTTTTACTGTCACGTGTACCAAACCACCCCCATGTTCTCTCATGTTTTCATTTGGAATTAAATGTCCTGTTCTACCAAATAGGCTGAATGTTGGACTAGATGATCCGCCCTTGGGGGGGCTGGACTAGACGACCTTTAAAAGTACCTTCCAACCCAAACTGTTCTATGAAAGTTTAAAAAAAAAAAAAAACAAAAAAACAAAAAAAGTCTTAGGACAGTCTTTAAGTTCTTACCATGCTGTCAGTGGGTGGATGTGACAGTAGCATGACGTGTCCCCTGGAGTACCCAGCAGAATGAGGCAAAGTCCATGCAGAGGTCTGCGCTTTCAATCCCATGCACGCTGATTCAAGCTTTTTGGAAACTCAGGGGTGAAAACCTGGCTTCTGAAAAGTCAGTTGGAGCTTTGCAATTGAGTGCCATAGGGACAGACTTCTCTGAAAATCCCACAAAATGTATTTCGCTCTAAAGAATAGTAATTAATTTGGGGGTTTGTTTTGTCAAAGAGAACAAAATACTGAAATGGACCAAGTGGGGCACAAAATCTATTTGCGGGAAGCACGTGGTGGTGCCTGTGCTGCACCCAGCCTCTCATCTCATCTAAGGCAAGAGACAATGAAGAAGAAAAGGTGAGGATGGCCCAGTGGCCCTTTTCAGAGCCTTTCCCATAGTGAGGATAAGGATGTCCCCACTCCAATTGATTGCTCCAGTTCCTTGTGCATATTCCACCTTGCTTATGAGAAGTCCCTCTGAGCAACAACTAGAATTTGAGATTTGACAGTGGAAAGTCCGCAGTCTGCATCATGCCATTTCAGACACATTTGTCTCCAGAGGGTGAGAATGAGCTCGTTGTGGATGAGAAGTCCATGACAGATCAAATTTCCCCCGTATAGGCCACACAATGGTATAGGGCAGTGGTAGTGTCACGACCCAGACTGGACAGACCAGGGAGTCATGTTTAATTCGAAATTCCCTCAGGCTAAATTAAGGTGAAACGGCACCAAATGATCAGTTAAAGAGTTTATTTATGACAGAAGTAAACAGAACTTGGGAGGTGCAGTAGTAGGCGGCAGGGTTTCTCACAACAGGAATTGGCATAAGACTACTTCTGTAAACTGTGTAATCATATACATCAATTCAGGGAATAAGGAGATCCCTCCTGTTGAGTCATGAGGTTCAGAGCAGACCCCCTTGCTTTCTAGACTCCTCCTCAGAGAAGGGCCCAGGGGTGGCTGGATCTACTCTTAGTCTCAGACTTGGTCAACGGTTTATGTCTTGAAATGAATGAGGTGTAGGGATTGTGGAAAAGGAAAAGGAAAGAGAGAAGAAGACAGAGAGAGAAAGGAAGAGAGAAAGGAAGAGAGAAAGATTGCACCAGACCTGGGTCCAGCGTTGGTTCAGTCAGCCCATCCTTTGGGTGGGCACCAAACTCATCAGGTTTGTGAGCCTTTGGGCTTTGGGGTCGTTTGTGGAATAACTTCTCCTTCCCTGCAGACGTGGCCATTGTTTGATCTTTGTATCAGAACAGCTTATCAGAAGAGGGAGCTGCGCACCCTCCAGCATGCCCTCCCCCTCCTGTTGCTGATGTCTGAGCTGATGGGCTTTTCACCTTGGTTCCTTGTTGTGCAGGGTTTGTCTTTAAGCAGAACTTGCCCCACCACAATGTTTGAGACATTAACTTTCAGTCTCTCACAGGTAGGGAAGTATGTAATGAGGACCCCGATGCTGCAGCAAAGGATGGGTGGTCACCATGGCCAAGACAGCACAACACACTACTATTAGTCAGCTGAGCTGCAGTAATTTAACAGTGGCAAATATTTCCCTGGTCTCTGCATATCTGCTGGCTGCCTTGCTAAACTCTCAGCTTTGTGTTTAATGAATTTTCAGTTAACACTCTCGAGTGAGCAAAGGCATACGAGCTCCTTCGAAAGAGTGCGCTAGAGGCACTCTTTAATTACCACCCCGTTATTGCTGCTAGCTCACTGTTTCATAAACGGTTATTCCAAGTTCTGCTTTTCCCCCTTACGCACATTTTAAATTAGAGTAAATCCAGCGAATCCAATCAGGTTAGTGCATGCAACTGAGAGAAGAATTTGGTCCATTTTTATCGCTCTTCTTTTATTTTTTTCCTCTTAATTTTTAATTAGAGTGTAAAAAATGAAACCTGTTTTTTATTAAATCCTTATTTATGAAAATTGCTTCAAACATTGCACAGAAAAGCATTGGGTGATTGTTCATTTTACCATGGTTATAAATATTGGATTAAATTAAATATGACACAGAGAATAGTCAGAAATTTTAAAAAGTGATTTATAAAAAAGGCAGGACAGGCAATTGAGATGATAGAGGAAGCATGTGTATGGGTATGGGTGTGTGTGCATATATAAAAAAAAACAACCAAGAAGTAGCACAGAAAATAAAAAATTGAGCACTTGAAGAACAAAGCCTAAAACTAATATAATGTTCAGAATTTATTTTCCTATATGCTTACATCATAAAACCTCAAAGCACAACAGAGCTAAAGAATCAATAGATACAACACATTGCACATATTCCAAAACAGAAATTTATGAAGTAAAATTCTAGTGCAGCTTATCTTTAGGTTTAGAGAGACAGTCCCCTACATGGAAACTGTGAAAATCCTTCCTAAGAAGAATAGGGCAGGTTGTGGTGGGTTGACCCTGGCTGGATGCCAGTTGCCCACCAAAGCCACTTTATCACTACACCCTTCAGCTGAACAAGGGAGAGAAAACATAACGAAAGGCTCATGGGTCGAGATAAAGACAGGGAGAGATCACTTCACCAGTTACCACCACAGGCAAAACAGACTTGGGGAAAATTAATTTAATTTATTGCCAATCAAAATGAGAACAGGGTAATGAGTAATAAACACAAATCTTAAAACACCTTCCCCCCACACCTCCCTCCTTCCCGGGCACAGCTTCACTCCTGGTTCTCTCCACCTCCTCCCCCTGGCGGTGCAGGGGGACTGGGAATGGGGGTTGGGGTCAGTTCCTCACACCTTGTCTCTGCCGCTCCTTCCTCCTCAGGGGGAGGAGGACTCACTATTCTCCTGCTCCACCGTGGGGTCCTTCCCACAGGCCGCAGTTCTTCACAAACTGCTCCAGTGTGGGTCCCCCATGGGGCCACAGGTCCTGCCAGGAGCCTGCTCCAGCGCGGGGTTCCCACGGGGTCACAGCCTCCTTTGGGCACCCACCTGCTCTGGCGTGGGGTCCTCCCCGGGCTGCAGGTGGAGATCTGCTCCCCGGTGGCCCTCCCTGGGCTGCAGGGGGACAGCCTGCCTCACCAGGGGCTTCCCCACGGGCTGCAGGGGAATCTCTGCTCCGGCGCCTGGAGCATCTCCTCCCCTCCTTCTGCATTGACCTGGGGGGCTGCAGGGCTGTTTGTTTCTCTCACATATTCTCACTCCTGTCTCTGGCTTCAGTTTCTGTTGCACAGCAACTTTTTCCCCGTCTTAAATCTGTTCTCCCAGAGATGCTGCCACCGTCGCTGACGGGCTCAGCCTTGACTAGTAGCGGGTCCATCCTGGAGCCGTCTGTCATTGGCTTTATTGGACATGGGGGAAGCTTCTAGCAGCTTCTCAGAGAAGCCACCCCTGTAGCCCCTGCACTACCAAAACCTTGCCATGCAAACCCAATACACAGGTGGAGGTGTATGAGCCAATGCACTGGCTGTTCCATGCACACTGCTGACAGACATTTAAAATATTAGCTGTCTTCCAAGAATGTCCAATCTTTGAGGATTTTTTCAGTCAGCTTTTCATTTATGATTCTGCTAGTGCATAGTTTGCCTTGCATTGAATATTAAATAATAATTGGCAGGGGTGGGGGGAGAGCAAACCTCAAGATGTATGTATTAAAATGAAACCATACTCATAATGCCTCTGTTGGTACTCATTTTGATTTTCCATAATGAATGCATATGTAAGAGGCCTCTCTTTCCACTCAACACTGCTGACCAAAGCTGAGAGTGAGTCATTCAAGTAATTTGCAACAATAAATGCTTAATGGATTGGTTTCTTCTTGACCCAGGTATTAATTTATAATTTTGCTGCCTCGCATGTCAGAAAAAAACCCAAAGCTCTCTCTTTCCAGTAATTAGATGTTAACTGTATACTGTGCTGACAAAAGGTACTCATCACAACAAGACAAAGGGTTAAGAAATAAGTGACAAAAGACATGTGAAACCTTGCAGAGAATTAAATTTAATCCCTCCTTAGAAAAAAAATAGGTGGATGACTGTTTCTGGATGCTGCTTAGAAACACAGGGACTGAGTTTGATCTGATATTAACAAACTTATCTAAAAAGACATAGAAAGATAGAAAACTACATGCAAAACAGGCATTCAGGAAGCTCAAGTTTGTTACCCAGGTTAGTGACAGACTTTAGCATGACCTTAGTTACTCACAGGAAAACATCACAAGTAACGCATCAGTGTTGAGCAGCGTCCTAAGAAAATATTATCCACCAACTTTTGGTGTGTAGGAAGAGCTGCTTCCCCAGGTTGGAGTCCTTCTGCCATAGAATTTAGATATATAAGGAAAGTCAGAACACCTCAGGGTTGTGGCTGATCACCTGGACCCCTGGATATTAATGCCAGTTAGGAATTTTCCTGGTAGTCTTCCCTGTATTTCAGTTCCCTCCTCTAAAATACAATGAGTGTTTCCTATCTCACTGAGAGCTGGCCATGCCTGTGAGGTGCTTATATACTACAGAATGGAGATCATACAATAAAACAGCTAGATCAGCTCACTTGCACCCTGAGGGTAGCCTTCAAAAGATCAGCGCTTGCCATTGACTGTCACTCCAAGGGACCTCACAGTCCTTCACAGGTCCCTCATTATACCTCAGTAATGTTGGAAAAGGAATATTTTTTTTCCCTAGGCATATTTAGAGATATCCATATATATAGGCTGTCTTTGCTACATTATCCCTACATCCTTGTGTGTTTCAGCACAGAATATACCTGTACTTGAATGCCTGTAAACCCTTAAATCCCAGTAAATTCCTCAATTGCAAATTCATCGTAGAGCTACTTGCAATTCTTGGGCTTGATTCTCCTTTCACTTGCAGTGGTTTCTCCACCCATTAGACTTACTCCTCCTTTACTACTGAGATAAAATGAGGTCTTCTTTTTCAGATCAGATCCTCTAGGAGAGATGCCTACACAGAAATGTTTTTTTTCCCCAAAGATTCATATTGTCTAGTGTCAGATCAAGCAGCAGATGAGATACCAGTTCAATGCAAGAGGGGCAGCTATAGTTGTTGACGACCAAAGCAACTGGTATGGTTTTACCTACCACAAGGTAACTGAGAAGAGAAAATTCCTGTGACTTGTTTACCAGTCATGTCATGGTGATGTCACGGCTGCACAAACCACTCCTCATGCCCCAGGTGATTGTCAGATAAATAATGGGGGAGGAAGGTGAGACACTGTCTTTGCCCCCATGGCTGCAGTGGCTGCTCTGCGAGGATAGCCTGAGTAAGCTGACTCCTGCTCTCCTCAATGGCCTTTCTTCAGAAGGAACACTCAGGAAAAATGACCTTTTTGGAATCCTGCCCAGGAGACTGCTTTGCCCCTGTCAGGGCACAGACAGGCAGAAACTCCTTGGGCAGTTTGCATGTCTTGTCATGGACAGTGCTGTTATCTCATTGATCTGCTGAGAATCAGCCAGGATGAATTCAGCTACAGCGTGGTGAGCATTAGGTAGGAAGACATGTGACAGTTTTATCCCCATATGTCAATTGCTGAAGTGTAAGTTGCATAACGAGAACAATTTCAATAAACTCGGAAAAAAAAAATAATTCAATTCTATCCAGATTAAATATATGCAATTCTAGATGTTTCTCAACTGTGCGAAGGTGTACTAATAATAAGCAGTGTATATGCCATGACAAACATGAAGAAAGTTGGGTAACTTTGAAACCTCAAGACTTTTTTATAGCAAGTGAAGCGTGAAATCTGTTGCTCACCTGTATATATATATATATGCATGCATATATATATATATATATGAAGCTTGAACAAAATCCTCTGAGTTTTTTTCTTTGCTGCTCCTACAAAACACCAGCTATTGCAGAATGTCACTGGTGAAAATACGAGCATATGTATGAAATTGATTTAATGCCAGCTAAAGGAACATTAATCTAGCTGCAAATTTTCACTGCAGGGACATGGTGCAGTAAATTTCTGCTAGTCTAACACTGGAGTTGATATTGCATGATGTATGACACTTTCGTTTGGAAAAGAAAAGAAAACTTTTCTTCAAAACCTTAATTGACTCTCGTATATTTCTGGTTACAAATTGTACTGGATAATAAAGGTAATAAGTATAGCAAGTAAGCCCATATTTTTCAAACACTCTGAAAGATATACAATTAAGCTACCCAGCTCACTGTATTCTCTTCATTCCCTTTATAATAACTGGGAGTTAACAATCTTAATTCACATTGATTTCTCACATGGATTTTTTGGTTACTAATATGCAAGCAGGACAAAAAGAAAATGCCTCTGCTTCCAAGAAATCCTTAAAAGTGAAGCTGAGAATTGGACGGCCTCATAGGATGTTCTGTACTGATTCCAGGTTAAGTAAAACTCCTGGGACTGCACTATCACTCCTTAGCAAGAGTCCAATCTGGAGTGGTTTTCTTTTACTATGTTTATCTGAAACTATATAGTCAAGGGAGTAACCACAGTGACTTCATATGTTCCAGGTATATACAGGGTTAAGCATTTTATATAAAACAGTTCACCAAAAAAAGTTGTTGGTGCCATCCCTATTACACTACATAGAAGTCAGAGCCTTGAATTAGTGGATCAGGACACAGTGCTGCTCCTTCAGAGTCAGCGAACCACCAGGCAAGCCTCACTGCCGGGAGGTGGTAGCTCGCAGTAAAGATGGTTAAAAACAGCTCAGAGACCCTCTGTTAGCTCTGCTCCACCAGCTAGTACATAAATGATTTGGCTGCTCACTTATACAGGGTGAGACATCAAGCGTAAATGCCTTTTTCTGCCTGATTCAGACCAAGGATCATTGATCTGAATTTGAACATTATCTTATGTCATTAGGCAATCTGAATGGAAGCCCAGCCCTATTTTCTTCGGCAGAGTTATTTTTCTTACTGCAGGAAAGAATCGTTCTTTACTGCATCATTTTCCTTTTCAGCAAAGACAGGAAACAAGAAGCATCTGCAGGAGTAGCCACTCGTGCTAGAAGGTACTTAACATCTTTAGAAACAGTACTGACCTTTTGGTCTGAGATTGCTTTAGATCGCGGTGACAGTGTAGCTAATACCCCTTTACACACTACCTTTCTGGTCTCTACCAGCGTTTCAGCTATTCCAACATGAAATCTCCTTCTGCCTTGCTCTACGTACATGTACACATACACACACACCCCAGATGCCCAAACATACAGGTGAGCTATGCTTACAGACAGCTGGCCTTGCAACTGGGCATGTTTGTTGACCCAAAGAAGTTACACAGAACAGTAAGAGAGCTCCTGCAGCCTCAGTCCAGGCTTCATGCAGCTTTTCATCAGATCTTCAGCCGGTGCAGCCTGAAGAAGGCAGGTCCTTCTTCCTTCTAGTGACTTGCTGGATCCCATGTGGGACAGCTTTTTTCCTCTGCTTTTTTTATGACGTTCTGGTAGCAAGTCACTGTCAGGACTTGACTGGCTGTTAGGGTGAAGACTTGGACTGGCTCCAAAGATACTTTGAAGACTACAAAGGCAGGAGATTTTTGTGAAGCATTCTCAGTCCAAAGACTGTCTCTCAAGTCTGACATGCCCCTCCTGACATGCTACTTAACTGGATTTTTTTTGCCCTGTCCTTCCAGATAGAACAGCTGTTATGGGGTTTTACAGTACTTCCAGTGGCAGCCATAAAGAGACCCTGATGTCCCTGCACAGGAAGGGGACACGGTCATGCCAACCATAGCACAAAAAGTAGGTGCTGTAGTGTTCTGTAACAGTCATTTTATTGCAAACTGTAAAAGTGATCCCATTGGCATCTGTTAATAAAGGCAGACCCATCTGCAGTCTTTGTTCAGCCATTCCAAAGTAATCTGTCCCATGGATTAGCTGAGGTCCTGCATATGCCATCTCACGAACAAGTGTTAGATGTTACAAATAGTTGGGCCCTTAAGGGTCTTTTTAGGACTCTGCTGGGAGCAGTCCGTTCTGAAATCTAAACTACCCCAATTGCCATGCAGGGATCAGAAGTATACTTCAGTGAGAACTGAAAAGGAAAAGCTCACAGGCAGCATAAATAGAATCAGATTGCCCTTAGCTTAATCAAGGAAGGACAATAAAATGTAAACAAAAAATGCCCAGCTTCAATCTAAGGGTTATTCAATTGTGCACACATGCAGATTAAATCAAGAAGTTTGGATAAGAATAAGTGATGGTAGAAGGAATAAAGGATGGTTAAAAGAGGTGCACTGTTTTTACCTAATATGCATTTTGTATACAAAAATAGCTGAACTTGCTTTGAATGTGACCTTCTAGCAGAGGATGAACCTGAAAAATTTCACTCTCAGGCTGGAGATTCAGAAGATAACAAATAGCTGCAATCGATAGCAGAACAAAGAGGCAACTCTACCTTTTGGCAATAGGGAAGGGCATAGCTCTACTGGGTAAGTGTACACTTCTCTTGCTCTACTGGTTCACCCAGTACAACCCTATACATTTTTGGTGTTGCCTGCTGCAGAGATTCCTGAAAATGCTCTCTAGCGAGCTAACGTGTGATAAGTTTTCTTCTACCTCATAGTATTTACAGATTATTTCTGCCATTATGGATTAGAGGCAGATGGAAAAATGGAACTGAAATAGTTTTTCTCTGAAGACTGAAAAACTGAATTCTAAGTCACAGTTCACATTTTAAAATGTAAAAAAGTCAAATAATCCCACTTTGATTATTTTGGAAAGAAAAGTTTTCAAGGAACTTATATCTTCATCAACATTGGCTATTTTGAGTCCCCTGAAAGTCTTTTATTTCAAAAGAATTTAAAACTTTGTATTTTTTCTTAAGCTTGGTAAATTTGTTTCCTTTTCTTGTCCATAGAACATTTGTTTGTTAATGGCTTCCACTAACTGTTCAGTAGCTTTGACCATTAACTCTTTCCAAGCCTTTTTTCTGTTTAACTCTGTGTAAAAGTATAAAATATGTCAGTGGCCAGAGTTTTTATTAGATCTCTGGAATAACAATTCCTCCTGGTCAACAGAGTCACAGGATAATCAAGGTTGGAAATAACCTCTGGAGGCCACCTGGTCCAATGCCTTGCTCAAAGAAACACTAGCTAAAATCAGGTTGCTCAACACCTCATCCATCTGATTTTTTTAATTTACCAAGGTGAGATTTCACAACCTCTCTGGGCCTCTGTTCCAATATTTGAACACCTTTATGGTGAAAATTTTTTTCCTAATAACCAGCCATAATATGTGTCATCTGCAGGCCTTTCGTTGCAGTAATCTGCCTCCATATTCTCAATACCCTCCCATTCAGTAATTTAGGAAGGCAGTAAGATGTCCTCTCAGACTTCTTTTCCCAGTCTGAACAGCGTAGCTCCCTCAGCCTCTGCTCACTGGGCAAGTGCTTCAACCCCAGTCATCTCCATGGCCCTCCACTGAATTCCCTGCAGTTCGCAATGTCTTTCTTGCAATGGGGAGTCCAGCACAGGACACGGCACCTCAGATGTGGTCTCATAAAAAAAAAAATCCAGGCCCCGCCTGGATGCACTCCAATCATTTTCATTTTGCATTTCACATAGCAGCAGGTGAAGATATTCAGTACCTTCCAGGCTCAGCTTTTTATCCTGTCTAATCAGGAGTTGCGCATGGATTTGCTACGACAAGTGACCCTCAGACTTCTGGCAGCAGAAGTTGTCAGCTTTCCAGTATTGTAGTTTTCTAAGTTTTAGGACTGTCAGGCTGTCAACGCCATGGGCTGTTGACCTAACAGGATTGTCAGCAGATGTCCCCACTGAATCTCTCCCAATTGTTGTGACTTTCTAACACATTTTTCTTTGGCTTCAGGATGCTTAGCTGAGCTGCAGAACACTTCCCCAAATAACAAGGGTAACAATGACAGCAACAACAGCAGCAGAAGGAAAGACGACTCATGCAATCAGTCAGGGAGGAAATTAGGACACAGAGGTTGGGAACTGGGGGTAGAGGGGGGATGCTGCTACTGACAGGAAAGTAGATTGAGTTTGAAAAGATTTTGGGGGTGTGTATACAAGAGGACTCCAAAATATCCCACCTGAGACCATCTGTGTGCTCACCTACCAAGATGGCATCACCATCAGTGCAAAAGAGACAATACTTTTTGAAAACCAAGACAGTACATACACAACAAATCCATAGATACACAGCCAGGCAGGATCAGGCTAAAAGAAAAAGAGACACATATTTCTTAGCCTATCCAAAAGAGTTAAGAAGAGCTAAATAAAGTTCCTTCAATTTAGATGTAAACCAACACAATATAGGTACTAAAAAATGAGTAAGACTGACCTAGAACTGCACAATGCAGATTGGATAACTAGGAGCCAAATTTTCTGTAGGAGACACGTGTGTAACCTCTATATGGCACAGGTGGAAGTACAAGAATTTCTGAAAACGTGATTTGGGGATTTTTTTAACCTTTTTCTTTCCAAGTTTTAGCACCTCGACCCCAGCCTGAACAAATAAATAAAAGCGGTGCTTTCAGAAGCTTTTGTTTCACATGGAGATTTGATCTCCCTCTAACAGCATGTTATTGCTAAGCATAAAGCCAGCAAGCAACATGGTCATCTGGAAGCAGGAGATCAGAATTATTTCTCTTGCTCTGCTAGTGACTTGGGTTTAGACCTTGAATAAGTCATTTTGTCCCTCTGAGCATGTTTTCTAGTGTTCTGTTTTGCTGTGTGAGCAACAGACATGTGCTAGCTCCAAGGATTTACAGCAGGTCTTGCTTTGACCTGAGATGTCTAGTTTACTACAACATAACTGAAGCAGAGGTTCTACAGTTGCTCTAAGCCTGGCACTGCCCTGTTTTTCTTAAATACTGCAGCGTTTCTCATGATGGAGAGGTTTCAGCTACACACGAGCACTGAACTTTCCTTTTTCACCCAATATATCTTCACATTCCAGCAGGGTCTTTCCCTGGCAGTTAAGGTAAAAGTTCTCCACTAGCTGAAAACAGTTCCTAGTTTTTCACTGTTTATTTATACACAAGATGTCTGGTCATTGCTCAGTAGGTTTCTTGACCTTTTAGCAGGGCAGATGAAATTTGAATCATCTGACCCCCATTTGTGCTCCTAATTCCCAATCTGCCTCTTTGGCTACAACCTGATTAAAGAACTAAACAGGACCAGAACAGCACAGGACTGGGGCCCCAGTATTGTCTGTAACACATACTTTTATTTATCTATCTGCATACTGTCCTGCACTTTCATGGACAATGGTCAGGCTGGTCCAGGGAACAGTGTTGACCAAGAACCATTCTCCAGAGGCAGTTTGGATGCAGGCGTGTGTTTTGGAGAAGTGAATTTAGACATATACATAATCTGCAGTGTGCAACCTCTCCCCAAGGCCAGTTTGCTAATAGACATGTAGCCTTCCATATTGCACCTGGCTTGAATTTTGAAATGCATCCTTAAAGCAGTTTTAATATGCTCCATTCTAGGAATGCTGCTGCCTGGTTTTGACAGCCATAAAACATTTCCCCGTGACAGGAAAAAAGGGCTTCTTAGCACTCACATCTGGGAGACAAAACCCCCTTCAAAAATTACTTGTAATTCTTAATAGCACAAGAGACGAATGACCAGCGCACCTTCCATAGAAATTTTGCTCTCAGATCCTCTAGGCATGTCTGAAAAAACCCCTTGATCTCTCTTTGAGATCTGTCCTGTCATAAAATGGAGACTGTCACAGAAAAAACTCTAAAATCTTGAAAGGAAAGTGGTATGCAAGTACAAAATATAATTATTGCTGTACAGCATTCAGATTTTTCTTTAAATCCTTGGGGCTTTTATAAGAAAAGATGGTGGGAGGGAGGATCAGCACCTAACATAGTACAGAAAACATTTGCACTGACTTTACATCCATGCTTCTCCATTGAGTTTTGCTGATCTATTTACAGAAGCAGGAGAGAAAATCCTGGCCTACAGAATAGAAGGACAACAGCAAACCCCATTTACTAGGAGGGAAATTTGCATTTTGTTTTTCACTCTCTCTCCCAACTTTTTTCTTAATAAAACATCAGAAAATAAAAGCACAACAACTACAGATACCACATTAAAAATACTCCTGCATCTCAGAAAATTATGTTCTTAAAGCAGTTTTGGATTCCCACCTGTCTTTACAATGATGTGCTGAATGGCTGGTTTGTGCCGAATCTATCATACAAACTATTAAAAAGCCCATAAATCCAAATTACATATTTAACTATGCATTTAGCCCAGGAACTTAAACCAGACTAAGGGAAAAAAAATCTCTTTTTCGTTCTCTTAAATTATTTTAAAGTCTTCACTGACATGCATTTTCTTTTCTCCACTGATTTTACTGACAGCCAAATTTGATAGGTTCTCTTTTTTACCAGCTTTCAATATTTCATGACAGTTGGCAAGCCAGTGTTGACATAGTGATAGGATTTGATATGACCACCAATACTTAAAAGTAAACTTTATTTTGGAAGCAATTGCTGCCATCATTTTAAACAGATATGCAGTCCTGATAGATTATACCTAACTTGTATAGAAGGACAATGTGATGCCAGGTGAGCCACTGAAGTCTTTGTCTTTTTTCCCTAGGGTAAAAATCCCCAAAGGAGCAACTACTCTTTTCTCTCTTTCCTCTGTATTTATTTATGCATTTCCCCAGTGCTAGCATGGGAATACAGGCATCAGGTATTCCAGCATGGCTGAAGGGGATGTCACTGAGGTCACACAGGAAGATTTGGGTTGTTGCACAGTAGCAGGGGCTCAGGGCAGACAAGGTAGGAGCCATTTGTGAAGTGCAGTGTCTTCCAGCTCCTGCTCCTCATGGCCTGGTGTCCTCAACGGGACACAAGATCTGGGAACTCCTACCAGCAAGAAACTGCAGACCCTGTGAAAGGCAGTGTCACGCCGTGCCGGCCAAGTTTCCAGTCCCTTGTTTAAAGTTCATTATCAGAATGAAAAACACATTCCGGCACTCACTTATGGAAAGTTTGCTTACTCCCTACATAGCCTCATTTTATAAATTAAAAACTGGTATTTAAGAGACACAATGCCATCTGCCCAAAGTCAAAAAGAAAGTCTGTGACTGAACTGAGAACCAAAACAAAGACCTTCAAGACATCCTTTAGGGAGCAAAGGCAAGACATGGGATCTCCAAGGACAGCCCCAATCTTAAGCCTTTCCCTTTACAACCGCTGCAGCAGAGAGGAATCCTATGAGGAAGGAAGACTTCTGAGGAAGGAACAAAGGTATCCCTGGACTATGCTATGTCATAGGAGCAGTCCCCAAGTATTGGACAAAATTTTGAACAATGTTCCAGTTACAACACTGCTTCGTCATCTTCCAGAGTAGCTTCAGCTTCAGAGGGACACAAAGATGGCCCTTGATAAGATTTGGACAGCACAAAGCTTCATTTCAAAAATGTGGAGGCTCAGCAGGAGAGGAAAGAGGGAAGAACTTTTTCGGAAATACACAGTATACTACAACTATCAACCATATCTTCGCCTAATCAAATAAAAGATTTCTTAGAATCATAGAATCCTCATCCTAGAATATCTCAAGTTGGAAGGGACCCATAAGGATCAGCGAGTCCAAGTCCCTGCTCCTCCTACCTAAATCCAAACATATGACTATGAGCATTGCTGGGACACTCCTTGAACTCTGACAGGCTTCGTGCCATGATCACTTCCCCAGGGACCCTGTGCCAGAGACCGACAACCCTCTCAGTGAAGAACCTTTTCCCAATGTCCAATCTGAACTTTCCCTAATTTAGCTTCACTCTATTTCCTCATGTCCTATCCCTGGTCACCAGAGAGAAGAGATCAGCATCTCCCCCTCCAGTGCCCTCCTTGAGAAAGTTGTAGACTGCAATGAGGTCCCCCCTCAGCCTTCTCTTCTCCAAGCTGAACAAACCAAGTGACCTCAGCCACTCCCTGTAAATGTTGCCTTTGAGGCCTTTCACCATCTTGGTCGTCTTCCTCTGGGCACACTCTAATAGTTTGATGTCCTTCTTATATTGAGGCGCCCAAAACTGCACATAGTACTTGAGGTGAAGTGTATATCTTATACTATGTAAGAGATTTTCCACAGTCAAACCATGGTCTGATGTGTATTCTTAGGGGTAGCAGTTAGGATCATTTTATGAGGTCTGTCTTACACTCTGACATTACAGCTCTGTACAGTCCATGGCAATAATGCCAGCAGATAAACAATTTTTGTAAATTTGATTTAAAATACATATCACAATTAAACCCAGCATCAAATTCTCCCCTCATGCTCACTCTTAGTGATATAAAGACCAAATTCTGCCACTTTCTTCCACTAGGTTGATCTACATCAGGGTGTCTCTCTAAAGAGCTGCTAACAAATATCTCCTGCTGCCTTGGTTGAGGTCTTAACATAGTCTGTTCATATTTTTTAAGGTGCTCTAGGACATCAGCTCCAGCAAAACCAGATTTGCAACTTGGAAAACAAGGATCTCTGGAGAAAACATTTAGGTCTATTGTCACTTAAGAAAGTAAAAAGCTGTTTCCAGCAAGCCATTATTTCCTTGTTCCTACTGAATGTAACATTAGGGAGCTGTCTGAATATTAGCTATACAGTTATTCATAATAACTGGATTCCATTTAAGACTCTTACACAGCAGACCTGACAATAACTATGCTATTACTGTACATCAGCTCCATCTCTATGGAAATACCTTCTATTTGGGTATCAGAGCTCCTCGTCTTGTTTAATGCATCCTACCTCAGGTCGCTTTCATAAAGTAAGGAAAATGCAGTTATGCCCATTTTGTAAACAGGAGGTGAACACAGAAACACTGCAATGACTTACATACAAAGTCTGCGCCACAGACATGAATTACACTCCAGAATCTAAATTACAACACTACTATAATTTCCTTCTCTCTTCCATTAAACTAAATTTGTTTAAACCAACGTAGATCCTCTATGCACAAGAGTTGTGTTGCATTAAAGGCTTCCCCTCTTTGCTAGTCACAGACTACTAGAGAAAGGGGAATGGCAGGCAGCTTAACAGTGGTGGTGCAAGGACTCAAACAGGTAGGAATCACCTGAGCTAACTTGAGCAATCTGTACTATAGATGTCTACTATGTCCCATCACGACAGTGCCATTTGAGATATCCTAGAGTCTCCTATCTGGTTTCTAGTGGCTGGTCTTGAAGATTGTCGGTCTGTGAAAGTACTGTCTCATTTCGAACTTCCTTTTGCAGCTGTTCAAACACCTCAAGCCATCTCAGGTGTCACTGAAAACCTGTTTATAGGCAACTGAATCAAGCTCCAGCTTGAATCCAGCCAGCCCCATGGTGTTTAGTTGGTGGAGAGTCACACAAGGAAACAATGCCTGTCTTTCACACTTGGCTAGTCCTATCTGTTTTAAAGCCACGTTCACTGCCCACTCTTTGCATGGTCAGCAATTTCCTACTCCAGTAATCTTTTAATGTTCCTCCTTGCATTGCTATAAAAGTGTAATCCCCAGCGAGCTAAAAAACCTCATTTCTATGATTTTATGAGATGCCCGTTTGGAGGAGGTCAGGAGAAAGGGTTCTGATGTTTATTATCGGTAACTGGAGATTTTATTTTTCAGCTGCTTTACCTCCTTTTGCAGTTCTTGCCTGAAGTTTAAGGCATCTGTTTTGGGAGGTCGTCAGCTGTATGAATTATAACCTGACTTTGAGCAGGAGGTTTAAGTACACAATGTGAATCACTTTATTGATGACCCATTTGATCAACTGTGCAGTCAGGGTCCTTGCTCTGCTGAAAACTTGACTGCGCAGCCAATACTACAGCATCCCTGGCTGGCAGGAGGATTCAGGGTCAGTAGCTGTACTACAATAAAATCTGCATCACTGTACAGCTGGCATCTTGCCTATATCTCCCCCTCAGCTGCCTTTCATTGTTCATGTAAGAGATCCAGGTCTGGGGTCTTTCTTCCGTACTCCATCCTTTTGCTCAGGCCAGTGCGTCACCCTGTCAGTTGCAAGAATTCCTGTGGTCTTTTGTATCCCATTGGTTAATCAAGAACAAGGACTCTGTTGCACTCCTTCACTTTCACAGGGGTAGATCTAACATCAGAGAAAAGCCCTGAGCTTGAACGTAAGGGACAGTGGAAATACCACCAGTGAAAGCTGGTCTACTTTTATTTGTTTGATTTTTGATGAAAGACAACTGTTTGAAAAAGTTGTGTCCTTTCTGCATAATTTTTTCGGTTTTTTTAGAAAGACTAAACCAAAAGGCATTTTCATTTTTCAAACAGTAAAACTTCCTGTTCAAAAAAAAGTGACACATGAATCACTGGGACAATTCAACGATCAAGGAAACCACAGTGCCTCATCGGAAAGGACATACAGATGAGGACACCAGCCTGAGGAAGAGAGGAAACCTCCAGACTACTCCTCCCATGAGCCTTCACGGCAGCTTAGAAAGACACCATTCAATGCCAAATATCTCTGAACTAATAATTTGAATCAGTTTGATAAAATGAAATATATGGATGTGAGGTGGCTGGAGTTGAAAGCAATATTCCATTTCTACTCTGCAACGTTCACTCAAAAGATCTGTTCTCTGGCCTCCTAGCTCCCTGATCCTACTAGCAGACGGTGAGAACGCAGCATTGACCTCTGCCAATGAAGATGTGGTTAGGGAGCACTTAAGCCAACCGAACATGTTCAAGTCCATGGGATCACAGAGTACACAAATTAGGGTGCTGAGAGGTGGCTGATGTCATTGCCAAGACACTTGTCGTTGTCTTTTAAAGGCCATGTATGTTGAGGAGGTTTCTGATACCTAGAAGAATGCAGACATCACGCCATCTTCAAGGGAAGGCAAGAAAAAGGATTCAGGGGGTCTATAGGATGGTCATCCTGAACACGGTCCCTGGAAGGTCAAGAAATAAATCCTTCTGGAAGTTATTTCCAGCCACATGAAGGACAAGAAAATAATTGGAAACAGCCACCATGGATGTACCAAAGGCAAATCAGGCCTGACAAAGCAGGTTGCCTTCTATGATGAGACTGGTTGTGTGGACAAGTGGAGAAAAGTGGATGTTTGTACAGGGTGTCCGTGCCCAGGACCCAGCAGTGGGTCTGCAGGGCGGCCTGCGTGAGGGGAGGCCGGGGCTGCCCCATGCCGGACACAGCCGGTTCCAGCCGGTCCCAGCCGGCTCCAACGGCCCCACCGCAGGACACAGCTGAGCCCCTCAGCCAAGATGGGGGAAAACAGGTTCCAGAAAGGGCCGAAGGCGGCACAGGCAGAGGAGGAGGAGGAGGAGGAGGAGGCGGAGGGCGGGAGGCGGTGCAGGCCGGCAGCAGGGATCCCCTGCAGCCCTGGAGAGACCCCGCTGGAGCAGAGACCCACCCTGCAGCCCGGGGAGGGCCCCACAGGGGCCGCAGCAGGGGGATATTTCCTGCAGGAGCTGCGGCCGTGGAGAGCCCGGGCGGGAGCAGGTTGTCCCTGAAGGACTGCAGCCCGGGGAAGGGCCCGCGCTGGAGCAGGGAGACGTGTGAGGAGGGAGGAGCGGCCGAGAGGGGCTGGGGGGGACCCACCGCAACCCCCGGCCCCAGCCCCGGCGCCGCCCCTCGGGAGGAGAGGAGTCAAGGCGTGAAGGTGGGCCTAGGGGAAAGAGGGTGGAGGGAAGGTGTTGTTTTCATTTGCCTTTTTTCTCACTCCTGGGTCTATTTTAATTAGCTAATTATTAATTTTTTTTTTTTTTTTGCCAAGTTGAGTTTATTTTTCCCGTGACGGTAACTGGTAAGTGATCTCCCTGTCCTTATTTCGACCCATGAGCTTTTCAATCCTATTTTCTCCCCCTATGTTGTTAAGGAGGGGGAGCCAGTGATGCCCAGCTGGGTGGGCATCAGGCCACTGTCCAAGGTCAAACCACAGCAATGTTTTATATCTTGAGTTTAGCAAGGCCTTTAACATGGTCTCCCCATAGTGCTCTTATAGCCAAATAGATAAGCTATGGACTGGATAAATGGATGGTAAGGTGGGCAGAAAATTGGCAGGACCTTCCACCTAAACCAGTGATGATCACTGGTACAGAGTCCAACTGGCAGCCAGTTAGTACTGGCTTTCTTCAGGATCAATACAGTTAGATTATCTAATCAAAATCTAATCACTCGTATTGTATTGTATCCTATTCTATTCTAATCACTACATACATAATTCTCCTTGAAGGACTGGAATTTTTGCTTAGCAGCAGATGTCAAAATAAAACTCAGACTAGACATCACAGCACTGTAACCCCCATCAACTTTAAGATGCATGACAAGCAACAAGAGCTCAAAACTTGATGTCCTTCCATTGCTTTCAGTTTTATACTGGCTTCAGGGCTTCTTTAGACCTCTTTTGATCTATTTACCAGAGTTATCCAATGCATTTTGGACTGTCTCTGCTTTTGTTTTGTTTTGCTTTTTACTTTTATCTTTATAGCATTGAGGATATTATTTCCAGGTTTATTCTTGACATATACCCAAACTATTAGAGCCATCACTCTGTAACACCATTATGTCTTATCCTAGTGTTTTCCTATTACTTTTTTCTCTGCAGTCTTGAAATTCTCTACATATGTTCAGCCATCTCATTTTTAAGTCAATATGCTTTATCATCAAGTTTTGCTGTTCTCCAGCACTGCTATCCATATACCAATATAACATACTAGTTAGCCTATATATGCTGTTCTCATGGTTATTCTTGCAGATACAATGAAGCAGTGTTCAGAAAAGGGGAAAAGAAATTTCTTGATGCAGTAGATTCAGGGGTGGAGTATGTTCAAGGTACTATGGGGGCTTAGTTCCCAAGAACAGCAACCTGGGATCAAGAACCTACAGAAGAGGATGCTTTCATATTTTACACAGCAAAAATTTACCAGAAAAGAAAAATTACAAGTTAGACTACATCCCTCTCTCTCTCCATTTCCCCACTAGTGAGTTCTCTACCCCTTTGATGGCAAAGGTGTTCTCTACCTATATGCTCCCTGTCTCAAAAAATTACTCTTGAACTCTGTATTGTTGTTCAGCTTCAACAGGCAACTGGAGTTCGTCATTACCATATTCCCTTCTCTGCCCTTCCAACACAGACGGGACATATCATACCTGGAGACAGAGACTGGATACTTGAACCCCAGGTTAAGATCTTCCAAGTACGGGGCGGGGGTGGGGGGTGGGGATGGTGGTGGTGGTGTTCTATTGTATGAAATATGTATTATTTTATTATATAAATGTTGTTATTTTTATACAATTATGCCATTTATTTGTTATACACAATTTGTTATGAATGCCTCACATGTATTTTGTTCTATGTATATGATGTATGTGTTACATTAAATTCATAGCAATTTATACACAGACACTACAGAAAATGCTTTTTATAGGTATCCATAAATGTGTTTATGAAGTTGGCTATTACATAAACCCACCAGCAACAGCTTCTTGAGGAACCCAGTTCTGTCACTGTATGTTAGGTAAGATCTGAAACACAGTACGGAGCTCCTCAGGAGACATCGGCCTCATGCTGCCTCATTCCTGCTTCCTGATTACATTTAGACAAGAGGCAGGGGCTCAGAGCAGGCAGTTCTGAGCCCAAGGAAATTTGAAGAGACAGGAAAGTTCAAATGTCACCAGCCTTGAACGGTGCCTGAAAAAGAGTCACGGGAATGTGATTTTGGAGTTAG
Organism: Astur gentilis; assembly: GCF_929443795.1. NCBI lineage: Eukaryota > Metazoa > Chordata > Aves > Accipitriformes > Accipitridae > Astur > Astur gentilis. The sequence continues at coordinate 47,743,845 of NC_064881.1, read as the reverse complement.
ACGCATCAGTCTCACTTAGACCTGGGGTAGTTGTCTGTATCTGTGCCCAGATCAAGCCCTCAGGCTGGGAAGATGACTGATAGTTTTATTCCTAAATCTTTCACTGATATACTGTTCCCAGGATCGGTCCCATGATTTCTTTCTGGCTGCACTTTTCCAGCCACTCAAATATTACTTAACAGGCATGTTTTGAGTCAAATCTCAGATAGCAGCGGCTTGTGTGTCTTGGTGACGTCATTTGATCAAGTATCTATCTCCAGAAAGAAAGTACTATTGGTTTGTACCAGACCTCTTTGTAATCACTGGAATCTATCCCACTTGCTAATGCAGAACAGGGAGGGCTGAGTAACAGGAAAATACTCTTAATATAATAGATTATTGCTCCATGGCGCAATTTGTCAGAGGCAGTTGGGAAGGCTGTGATCCACATTCACTCCTGCAAGATCACAGCAAGGGAGGGGATAAGAGACAGCGATTTCTAGAATGAGGAGCAGTGAAAGGGTGCAAAGAGCAGTATAAGCAATTCTCAGAAGCTCTTTGGAAAAATATAAACAATCTGGTAAGGGGGAGGAGGTGTGGGAGCTGAGCAGAAGCAAATTAAAAGGATAATTAGAAGAGAAAAAAAGTTGCTGATACACTTTAGCTGGTGAAGTCAGGGATTTCAGATGTATTCACAGCAGACAGATGGTGAAAAAAGGGGAAAAAAACAAAAAAAAAAAAACCAACAGCACACCCTATAATCAATTCCATAGCATGAATATTAGGGGGATTTAGTTAGGGATAGGGAATAAGGAGTTGGCAGCCTTAATACAAAATTATTTTGTTTTGTATCTTTGCAACAGCAGAAGAGGGATCAGAGCAACCAGAGGCAAAAGCCACAGCCCTGGTTTGTTGTGGGGTGTGAGCTGGAACAGTCAAATAATTCTCACCATCCACCTAGACTGATATTTTAACTGTAGTTTTCACATTTCCCTGTGTAAGTGGTTGGGACTCCCTTTTTTCTCAGACACAAATGTCTCTGGACACCTGGAAGTTTAATTAATTAACATATGGGTTAAGTAGATAAGTCATTTTGCCATATCAATCAATGCATCCTAAAGAAAAAAGAGTGGAAATAAAGAACAAATGAAAAAGAACTCAAATAAATACCCCATTCCCCAATCTCTGATAACATCAAATAACAGAAGCTGCAATAAACAAAACAGGAAAGAAGGGAAACTATCTCCACAATGTGATGAAGAAAGCACATGCCTTCCCAATGCAACAGGATGAAAGGCAGAGATTTGCAAAGCAGCTCTGACCACAGTGCACCCTCATGGCATGGGGCAGAGACCAACGCAGTGAATTGCTTTTGCTCAGCACCACAAATGCTGTTGTCTTGCTCTGGATGCAAAAATGGCCCATACAAAGGAGGCTGGAGATCTCTACAGAGTAAGCTCCAGAGCCTTAGACCTGCATCTCAACCCTTTGGGGCCAGGTGGGGTGTCCCTGTGACATACTCCATAGCGGAGATGCTTCAGTTTGGGTTGCTTCTCTTTTTTTGGTGGCTACTCAGAGATACTTTATACAGTATAAGCTTTCCTGAGGGATGTACTTCAGGAGATGACAGGTTTCACCTGTCTAGTCTAAAGCTGGGCTAAACCTATAGCCAAGATGAAAAGAGTCCTCCCGCAGAATTGGAGGTATCCTACAAGTATGAAACATTTCATTAAAAAATCCAATTCCCACTGAAATTACTAGCAGAACTCCCATTGATTCAATTAAGAGAAGAATCACGGTGTTTATAGCCCCCAAACCTGCTAATACATAAGGACATCTGACTCATGAGGCCAGTAACCAGAGGCAAGCTATTCACACACTTTATTATTCATGGACTCATGACTCTGGACAGCATAGATGAGACCAAACTGATTTGAAATAGAGAAGCATTTTTACAGAAGGCCAAACCTTTCAGATAATTTTGCTGATTTCAACAATATTTTAAATTTGCACTGTCTTGCTAATTGGGGAGATTTACAACAGAGGAATTACTTAAAAAACAAACAAAAAAAAGAGTAAAGGTTTGGGCTTTTTGATGTTTGCTTTCAAAATTAAATGGAAATTAAATGGGAATGAAAGGAAAAAAACACACAACTTTTGTGATTCCTCTAGTGTAGTCTCTCCTAGGAAGATGATTTTATTTTGAAGTGTTGTAATATGCACGTCATTGCTTCACGTCTGTTTGGAAACACATTGCATTTTCTGTGGTTTGGTTTGGTTTCTTTTCTTGCTGCTGAGGTACTGCAATCTGTATAAAAAAGGAAAAAAGGATTTTCATAAATGTGTATGTCACAGAGAGGTGTGAGATCAGGAGGGAGAGTTACCCACCCTAACCAAGGATCTCCCATATTTCCCCTCACTCCATGTTGTGCTGCTCATGAGCTGTGAGTCTCTGGACACGGTCATGGCTACAAAGACCACCAGGTCCAGGAGAGGGCTGCAGCCTTCCCGGCCCTGGCCAGGTGGGCAAGTAGAGACCGGGCAGTCTCTTCTTCCACGTTGTTTGCAGACAAAGTCCATGCTGTGCCACAGCTTTCCCAGAAACCCTCAGAGGCAGCTCCCCAGCCTTCCCGCTCACTCCAGGCCAGCAGTACCAGTCATACAATGAGCTGCATTGAACATCAGCAGCTACGGGAATTTTCCTGAAACAGCGCTGATGCAGATCACGTTTCCTCAAAGCCTCTTCGTCTCCCAGCTGATGGATGCCCCAAATCCGTTTTTGTGCTGCCCGAAGTAAGGAATGAAACGGCCTGGAGGACCTGATACAGAAAGAAATGTGAGAATATGGTGGATAACACTGTATTCACTGGAGGTACAACCTTGCTCCCAGAAGAATTTCTGAAGAATAAAAGCCTCCATTCCCCCCTGGCACTAGACCTGGCTTTGCAGCAGCTATTTCCTTATTTCACTTGTTTCATCCTGGAGGCTGTGATTCTTTGATAGATCAGAACTTGCATCACTTCATCTCTCACTTAACTAATTTGATGAGGAAAATGGAACTGCTATGGTGGCAATTTAATTGTATTAAAGAAAAAAGTAAATGCAAAATTTTGATTCACCAAATTTAAAGTCCATTTCCATTACATTTAATAAGTTCAGCCTCTCTTAGTTCATCTGTACTTATCTTTAAGTCTGCATGGCTGGGTGGCATTAGAAATAAGAATATTATTCATAGTAGGGTGCTCTGCCTATGAACTTTTTCTTAGCTCTCAGTAGAGATAAAGAATCTTTGCTCAACTGTATATCATTTCATAATCACATGAGTGGTCGGCTTTTCTGTTCTTATAAAATCAAATCTCACACCATTGGCCACAAACCTTTCAAAAAATACCAAAAGGGGTATAATTAATTCACACAGAGTAATCATTAAAGTATGAGGATAGTCTGACACTTGCTTTTTTATTTCTCTCCAAGCATACATGAATTATAGGATCCAAATCACAGCTCTTGTAAGTTCATGCATTTGTGTAGTGAAAGGGGAAGGAACTTGCTACATGAATTCTCAGCCTTTCACTGTAAATCCATGCACAAACCGTTTGGGTCCGAAGGCCTGGGCCATGACATAGTAAACCGTATCAAGGAAAAGTAGACGAGGAAGCGAGCCCAAGGAAAAAGCTCCATAACGATTGACATTAACGTGGTGGGGAGGGAACACGCTAAAAGGCTGCCCCTGGGGTGGCAGCAGCAGGTGCTTAAATTCTGAAGGATTTAAGGAGTGATTGGAGGAAGGGGGAAAGCAAGAGAAAAACTTCCACACAACCTCACAGCAGCAGCAGCTGGCGTTTCCCTGTCTGTGGAGTCAAGGAGAGGGAGCGAAGCCCTTGGAGCCAGCGTGGGAGCAGGTGGGGGAAGGCGCTGCTGTTATTTGCAGCAGACGTTCCTTAGCAACAACCTTGAGCAGATGGGAGAGCCCGGGTACCGCTGCGCAGAGGCTCCGTCAGCAGCCCCTCGTCCCCCCCAGCCTCTGCCTTGGGCAAGGGGAGGTAAGACAAGACAGCAAAGTCTACCAGAGAGCTTTTCTCCAGATAAAAATGGAGAAGGAGATCACCTTTGCCTGCACGAAGTTGAAGCCCAAAGAGACATGAATAAGTTTCATTAAACAAGTCTGATAAATACCGACAACATTGTTGTAATCAGATATATAGTAGTGATAAGTAATTACAGAAGTGTTACACGTACACATACATACAGACAGACATATTCTTTTATTATGGCTGAGTAACCTGGATTTCTAGGGATGCTGAGAAATCCTGGAAACTTAAAGAATGTATATGCTACCACGAGCACCTTCAGGCTATCCTGAACCACACTTGGGGGAAAAAAAAAAAAAAAAAAAGAAAAGAAAAGAAAAAGGAAGATACCAGGTCTTAATCTGCAGCTGAAGTAAAAAGTAAGGTGATGGATGTTACACAGTTAAAAAGGTTATTTGAAAATGGACAGTTCACAGATGCAGAGGATTTCAGAGAAAGTCTGCACTGACAGATGGATGTATTAACAAATTAAAGAAAACAGGAACCTTCTGTGGGATAACTAATTAATCTTGTGCATGGAGAATGTGGAGAATCATCAAAGTTGAACATAGCTAACAGCACAGGTGGAGCTGCCTGTAGACAATGTCCATAAGACTGTAACAAATACCACTAAGTTGCACAGGCATCCCTTTTTTCTTCAAGATCGGGTATGCAGAATTGAGCACTCTGATATCCTGTATTATGTTATTGTATATGTAAATATTGTCTTATTACCATTAAAGGAAAAGAAATCCTACTGCCTCCATTTGATCTGGCAACATGCCCTTGAGACTTGGTTGTAACCTGCATGTAAAAGCAAGATGGAATAAAAGTACAAAGGCCATAAAACTTTGTGGTCAATAAAGAGCCATAATTGTCTCTAGGGGGAAGGACAAAAGCCCTCTTTCGAGAGTTTGTACATAATAAGAAATGGTGGGATTTCTTGCACCTTGTCAGGGGCAGGATGTTGTTTGAAACACGTCTATGGCCAAATTAGGATTATATCAACCAGATTTGTGCCCTCAGTGCCTTTTTTCTATTAATATCACCATTGACGAAAATCTGATAGATTAATTGATTTATCTTCGTTGATTACCTTGATTAGTCAGGACCTAGGTGAACACCTTAAAGGTTTAGGAATAGCTCCATAGCCAGCAAAAGCAGATAAACACTTGATTATGTATTCTGGTGAGTCAAGCTCACCCATATGGGATTTCATCTCCTGTGTCTCCATTTCCCTTCTGCTAATTTAACCTCTTAGCAACATTTTAGCAATTCCTGTGGGTGATACGAGCAGTGAATAGAAATTGGAAAACTACAGATGAGTCTGAACTTACTTCCATTAAAGCAAATGGATGCTTTGTTCCATTAACATCAAGGACACTGGTCTGAGCAATAATGGTATTTAATGTTATTTCTTTGGCAATCTCTGGACAAAGGAGAAGAACTCCTTTTTTTGTTTCTTTAGAGGTATAGACCAAAAAGAGTGTAACCAGAGTAGAGCTGAAGTTTTCTTTCTTATCAGAATTTGCTGATTAGCCAGAAATGTGCAACTGTGAGGAGATGGTTAGTTTTACAGGCTTTTCATGTGTATCTTACCAGTTTGTCTATTTCAAATCTTTCAGTCCACTTGCTCGTCCACCAGCTTACTGAAGTTTCTGATGATTCTTTTTCAAGGCAGCTCACCTGCCAGATAGGGCAAGATCAGATCATAGAGCTGCTTCATGGGTCCTCAAGAGCCAAAACTCCCTGACTGCCAGCAAGAAGACCACTGTGCTCTGAGGGGGTCCAGTGTTTCCACAGCTTCTGTTTATCAGGTCCAGAGTCAGGGCTCAATACCCTTTCATAGATATTTTTCAATTGGTATTCTTCCTCTGAGAAGCAGTAAAACAAAATTTCAAAACATCAGATTTTATGTGAAAGATTTCCCTACCCAGACTCCTTAATCCAAAACCTGGGAGCAGGCTGAACCAGCTTTGGTACACAGGCAAAGTGGTATCATTTTGTTAAGGATGTAGCCAGGCGATTGTCATCACATGGTCTCAGATGTGGCCATTTCTTAATTTCCAATTAGTGTACTATCAGGTCCATTTCTATGCAATATGAAGTGGACTGGACTAAACCGCGTGTGTGTGTGCACATGCGTGCATTTATTTAGTTGTTATTTAGTTATTCTGCACTATAACAGTCAAGGAGGTTTCACAGAATGAATTACATAGCTAAAAGGGCAGCAACCTTTAGTCGAAAGGCACTACCATCTTACACTGCTCAGATGTGAGCCCACGTACAGATCTGGCAACACCTATAAACTGATTGTGCTGAATCCATGTATACCTGCATTCACTTCTCTACTATACTGCGAAACAGCAGTGTTAGCATTTCAACAGGTACTATTTCTAGCTGCCTTAATGTGAAATAAGTTTGATTTAAACTGATGTAGGAGTGTCCAGGTAGGAATTTGCAGTACTTCTGTTATGTTGATTGATACCACTTCTTCACTTAAACAACAGCTACAAATAGTGCAAGCAGGCAGGTAAGGGTAAGATAAGGCAAAAAAGCAATATTATTATTGTTGTTGTTATTTTAGCACAAAAAAAAATTGTGGCTGCAATCTTTGTCCAATCAGTAGCAGCAATTCCAACGTACCATCTTCTCAGCCATTATCAGGCAACAGTTCTCAAAATGTAGTATGGGCAGGGACTGAGGTTAGCAGGCAATGCCCATGTACAACACCCTTGCCTCACAGCTGCTGCCAGCATGTCCATTTTCCTTTTGTTTAATTAGGTAATTTAAAATAGCTTCTCCCACCCCTCTTCACACCCACAAAGCAAAAGCCACTACTGACATTTCCAAGACAAGAATATGTAGTTTTGTATTCTTTATCATTTTATCCTCCATCAGGGCTGATTCTTTTAACTGGTAGGAAAGCCAACTTCATGTTTCATAGAATATGCCCTTTTTTATGCAAAGCATTAGCTAGAATGACATTTCAGCACTGATCCTGAGAAAAGGACATTGCAAAGTGTCTTTATGGTGAGATAAATCCAGTGTAGCATGAATAAAAAAATTTCCAGTGCACTTCCATTCTGATTACATATCTACTTGGAAATCCAGATAGCTTGTTTAAATCATCAATCTACTGGGTTCAATGCCATGGAAATTGCAAAGAAGTTCTGCTTTGCAGGACCTCCTGTGCTGTATCTTGTTGAACAAATTTGAATGTGCCCATGTACAGAGCAGAGAAATTTGATTGTGACACTTCCCTGTATGGATTGTGTCACTTCTCTGTATGGATTGTGTCACTTTTCATACTAAACTGATTTTTTCAGGCTTCAGTTCAGCAGGTTATGTCACCTGACTCCAGAATAATTATTTTGAAAAAGATTGGTTTTTTCTTTACTTCCATAGTAAATCTATTCTGTTTGGTTTTGTTTTTTTAAAGGGTTCATAAGATCCTTTTTATAAAGGATCGACATCTTGTATAATTTACTATAGTCTTATTGTGCAAGTATTAGTATTACTTCTATTTTCTACTCATAAAAGTAATAACATGGGAAACAACTCCTTACTTAATTTTGTGAAGATTCATCCTTTTCTAGAAATTCCACTATGCTGGCTAGTCCCTAAAGATAAAGAGGAAATTTCCCTGCCAATGATGCAGGCACCAAATAGCAAATGATATGTTTCTGGTGCAATCATTGTATTTGTCACCAAGCATACAGATGGTGACCTGTGGGACAGGGAAGAATCTTGGGGCAGATTTCTCTAACCAGCCCTTTGGCTTGCAGGTTACTTTGCTTTCAATGTACTTCACATATTACACAATGTCATAGTCATTACAGGATACACAGATACAGTGCTGAGGCTGAAGTGAACAATTGCAAAACACACTTTTATATTTAACTCTGACTTAGAAGGAGGAAGGAATATGATCTCAAAACTGTTATTTTAAAAAAGGCTTTCAAAGAAAAGTAAAACCCAAGATGGAAGAAGTCATTCTTGGACATCTTCTTGAACACCTTTTCTTTCTTTTTTTTTCCCCCAATTCTGACATTGCATAGTTATTTCATTCCTTTTTGGTTTTGACACTGAAAAATCCATTATAGGAAACTCCCTGTATTTCATTTGCCCCTAAGGATACTTAAAAATAGCAGTCTTTTTGTGTGTCTTCATGGCATTTCTTTTAATATACCTTTAACCTTATTTTTAATTTTAAAAGTTGTCTAGTGTTAAATATTTCAGATGTTCTGGCACACTCTTATTTCAAGCCTCCTAGCACTTCTACAGAACCACCACCTCCAAGAGTGAGATGCGGCTTTCATGCCAGCTTGCCTTACAATTTCCCAGTGATATTGACCCCTCTCCTTGTTTACCTTTCTGAGATAAGTCTAATGCCACCTTCATGGTACAGGGACAGATTAGCATCTGTCTCCTAAGTCTTTGTGTAACAGCATCATCTCTTGTGCAAAGTAGAGACAAGGACCACCATAAAGCCAGGACACAGAGGGTGGGGGATAAACCACCTTAATCTCCCCAGTCAGCTTGTGGCATGGCCTGGAAGAAGGTTGCACATAAACAAGACCTTCTCAGATCTGGCTTGTCTGGGTACCACCATAGCTGTTGGTCCATTCTGAGCCCTGTTCTGGACAATATACATGTGTAAGAGGAGTCAACCCTCCATATTGTACACCCAAGTATTAGTACACCCTCAGTCCCTTTCCTTAGAGCAAAACTCCTTGCCTGTGTCCAAGCCTCCCAGCATCTACAACCCAGAGCTATGTCCTCATGAACATATACCTGCAGTCATCACTTCTGTCCCAGTACTTTCACCATCTGCACTTGCATCACCAATTCAATGATTCCTGCCTCATCATTCTTTATGAGTTGTTTCTCACCAAACCTCTCAGATGTTAATGGCCAAGCAGGTATTTAGACTGAAGCATGTGTGTTCGTACGCCTCAGCTCAGATATATCTCTTTGAAGAAACCAGGCACCAGGAGCAGCTGCCTTGTTCCTTTTGCATTTGCGTGTGCACTATCATTGGCATGCACGCCGTCCTTGATAAACTCTGGAATAAACTATTCCAGACTCCTGAGCTGCCTGTCTATCTGTCTTTTCACTAGCAATAAGGTCACTCTTAAAAATAAAGCAATAAAAATTCTTCTAAGTAGAAGGAAATGACCTTTATTTGTTGCATGTCTAAGTAAACTGCATAAAAATAACATGAAGACTGTGTCATGAGATAACCAAAGATGGTAAATTTAGGCTGACACTTTGTCCTTAACTTGAACTGTTCAACAAGAAAGTATACAGTAAAAACAAAGATTTGGTCTTAAATCAGATTCTCTTGGGATATTTCATTGTGCTATATGCTTAATATATTTTCAGGTACTTCCTGAGCTGCCTTTTATATGAGACAGAATCACTGGGAGAGCAGAAATGCTGAAAGACCATCACTGGGGATCAGAGTCCCTTAGGACCAGACGCTATAAAGCTAAATTACAACAACAGAGTCCCTGCCCAAACAACTCAGAAGTTAAATGCCAGAAGGGATACAACAGATGAGCCATTCAGACATACAGCGGGAGGAAAAAGAAGAACAAGCACTGGCTGAATGGATCAGATAATAAAAAGAATGAAGGTCGAAAGAAAAAGACTTATGAATCTTGACACAGCGGTTTTTCGCACATGTGGGAATTATAGTGGGGAAAGCATCAGTAAGCTTGAGGAAGAGTTCAAGAGAAACACACATGTGGGGCTATCTTCTGTTAGTCATCTAGAGCACTCTTTTGGGTGACTGTGGGTTTTTATAGTGTGTTCAGTTTGAAGCTGAGTGTTCTGAGATTAAAACCATACGACAAAAGATCTTAAAATATAAAATGCAACCCCATACCAAGTTAGACTTGAGACACTTGGGGAAAAATTTCTCACACTCTGAGAAGTCAGACTGCTTTCCAACCAGGTACCTAACGTAGGTGTTTTGGTTCATAGTTGAACCCAGTTGAATCCTCATTTCATTTCTCTTTATATTTAACGGCTACAAATAGTCTATGAAGTTCAAGGAAAAAAAAAAAAAAAAAGCTAAATTAATCCTTCTAAACCTGATCCCCTTCACTTAACACGAATTTAAGGCACTGAACTGGGATTAATTGGACACCACAGTTTTTATTTATAATCTATGTGAAAATATACTCAAGATATGAATCATGATGTGTTGTTAGCTACAGGGTTGTCCCTTGTAATTGATCCTCCAATAAGGCTCAGTGCCCTCCAGAAACACTGTCTTCCTAACCCTAAAAATTGTATACTTAACTGCTGGCACACTGCTATTTCCTGGATCATTTTGTTACTGGAACTGATGCTTTTATTCCTGGCCCTGGGAAACAAATGGAAGATTCATGGATGGTTTCTCAAAAGGCAAAGTCTCACACTGATCACCAGTGAGCCAGTCATTTGTCACCTGATAGTTCCCATCCACCTTGGCAGAAGAAGATGGGGTAGAAATGACCCACGCAGGCTGACCCAGCTTTCTGCCTACCTCGGGGACAAATTGTTGTGGGTTAACCCTGGTGAGCAGCTCAGCACCACAGAGCCACTCGCTCACACCCCCAGTGGGAGGGGGAAGAGAATCAGAAGGGCAAGAGTCAGAAAAGCCCTTGACACTGTGTAAGCACTGCTCAGCAATAACTAAAATATCAGTGTGTTATCAACACTGTTTTCAGCACATATCCCAAACACAGCACCATACAAGCTACTATAAAAAAAATTAACTTGATCCTAGACAAAACCAGTACACAGATCAAGACCCATATCAGTGTAGAATTTTAAATCTGTTCTTTAGTCAAGTTTTTGAAATTCAAATGTTGATAGCAGTACTAGGAACTGAAACTCAAGAGTTGAATGCCAGGAGGTAGTATACTTACCAGAGATAGTTTTTCATGTAGCAGAAAAAAGCACAGCAGAAAATGTAAACCAGAAAAAAAACCACTAAATTTTAATGTAAGAGATAGTGAAACATTAGCATATTTTACCAAGAGAAAACTTTTAGTCAAAATGGGAATTTTTTTGTTGACGTTATACTGTAGATTTGTAGTTTTGAACCTCAAGATATAACACATGGATCATGAAAAGTGATTCTTTCTGGCCTCAAATTATATATATATATATATATGTATATAAAAGAAGTCATTGATCCCAGGTGAAAACATGACTAAAGTTCAAAACATTTTTTCTACTTGCTTTTTTTTGTAGTATCTACTTCTCTCAGATATTGTCTTTTCTTCATTGCTATCTTTGTTATTCCTTGGAAACGCTCACCAGGGTGATAGGCCAGTAGCCTGTTGTTTCACATACTGCACAGAGAGAGAACAAAAAGGCATCCTCTACCCCAAAACCGCTCACAGTAGAGCTGAAACTGAACATCTGGATAGAGGTGGGGAAACCAAGAAAACAAAGGCAAAAATTCAGGCTGCAGAGGGGGTGGCTGCCTAACGTTATGTTCTTTGTAGGGATCGTGTTGAGTATGGAATTTAAGGGTATTTTGGAGGCATAAGGCTAGGAATTTTGCCATTTGTTATGGGAAATGCATGGCAGTAAAGGAGAGGGCAACAAGTGGAAGCTGGCAGATCGCGGGTGGAGCAGAGACAGAAGTTGACATTGTGATACTGATTGAAAGAGGCTGGGTGGATAGTTCAGTTAAGTTCAGTTAGTTCAGTTAAGGCAAATAGGTGCTTTGTTTTGGTTTTCTTGCAATAAGAAAAGAAAATCGTGAGGGAAGTACAAAAAGATGTCATGAGAGGGACAATGTGGTCAAAGTAGCAGCCTGGGACAGCATTATTGACACAGATATGAAGAAGGCAAGCATGTATATGACGGAGTGACAGAGAAAGATCTTGCTTATCAGAACCTGGGCAGGAATGTCAGAATGGCTGCAAAAACCTGCAGTTTAGGAAAGATGAGGACCTAAGTTTGAACCTAGCTAAGGACTTGCAAGCCCAACAGAACAGTAGGATGATCTGTAGTAAACCATTTCAGACAGTGATTGTAGACAGTGCCTTTAAAAAGAGCAGGAGACAGACATGGGACAGAAGTTCAAAAGGCAATTGTGGGGTTTTTTTTCAGGTTTGTCTTTTTTTTTTTTTCTTTTTCTTTTAAGATATGTGAGCTAAAGAAGCAGATAGGTCAAGGGGGAAATGCTTGCAATATGAGACAGTCACTGGGGCAAGAAGAGAGAGTAGAGAAGGGAAGTGGATGAAGTTCTTCTGCCTCTCAGATTGGGGGAAGGAACCTAACTACCAAATTTCTTCATGTTTTGTGTAAATACATAAAGAAAGACCCAAATTAACATTCTCCCCAAGGAATAGTGAACCCCAAACTCAACTATAGTTTAAGCACCAGAGGATACACACGGGAGGAGACTGTTATGAATTCTTCATCCATAGAAACATGCTTAATGAGAGCAATTATCTTGACATGACAGTTCACAACAGTAGAGGCTCCACCATGTGTGTTTCACTGTTTACAGAAGCACTTACTAAAATAATAGAGTCAATTACTTAAAATATTCCTCAGTTCCACTTTTGTATTGGTGCCTTTCTGATGTGTATTTTATTCTTGTTAAAGCGAAAAAAAGAGTTAACAGAAACAAACAAACAAACAAACCCCATCAAGGGATGTTTTTAGTCGCAGTTCTCTGGGAGGGATGACCAGTGATCATGAGTTATTTTGGGTTTGCATTGTGATTCATGACTGCATCACAGTGTCACTGATATGTTACTTAATTGTGCTCACTTCCTTCAGCAGAATGAGTCCTGACTGAAAAGCCAAACACATCTGGTGAGAATTCACAAAACACATCACAACTTCCTCCCAGCATCAGTAAGAAAAAATAATACAGAATCGTCTTTTAGATTGACTGAATTTCTTTCTAATCCTATTTGGAACATGGTAGAAACTTTACTATACTGAGAAGATGGCTTATTGAAATAATTTTGGTGAGTAACTTTGTACATTTTGACAGTGTGAAAAGCTACCATCAGCTTAAATTTATGAGTTAAAACCAAACCATGCTGTAGATAAATTCCCTTATGAGTATTAAAACATAAAGGTTTATTCATTTTTTATTTTTATTTATTTTTCCATTTTAACAAGAAAGTTTTAACAATGTTTTTTCCATCCATTTAGGCCCAGCTCCAATTTCAAGGTAAGAGCTTGGGAAATATTGTGTCACTGTGTAAAAAATATCAAAACAAAGTGGTAGTTCAGCATGACAAGACAACATATCACTGCCCAGCTGGGATGCCAAGAGGAAAATCAAAGCAAGCACTGGTGTTTGTAGGCTCCTGCAGAACATGACAAATGTACATTGTGATCTCAAGAGGAAGGAAGACGAGCTCAGGAAGTGTGTAATGAACGGTGCTCTGTCTTTGAGAGTCAGCAGCACCAGGAGCAACTGCGGTTCCAGTAAAGCTTGGCTACCTAAAACACTTTTATATTGAGCTGTTGCTAATCAATAGCAGGAAGAGCTCCTGTTCCTGTATATTCTACAGGAAAGACTCCATGCAGACCTCCTACAGCAGGTTCATGCCTGATGGGGGGCCTTGGAGCCCCTTCTGAGAGCCAGCAAGGAAGGGCAGAACTCACGGGTTGGGGTCTATCTTGCCTCACCTGCCAAGAAGAAGCAGTGTCTTCTGCAGGCTCGTGATAAATGATCCCCCATTTCCAGTGGAGGCAGGCAAGAGAGATTTGGCAGGTGGCTAGTCCCATCCTAAGGTGAGTCCTAAGGGAGTTGATTAGAGTGCTGGTGCACTGGTGGGGTGTGATTTTGATTAAAAAGGGAAAGGAGAAGGAGAAGGAGAAGGAGAAGGAGAAGGAGGAGGAGGAGGAGAAGGAGGAGGAGGAGGAGAGGAGAGGAGAGGAGGAGAGAGGGATAGGGTGGCATGGTTCACTTGTACCCTTCCTCCCAGGCTACGCTGATGCCACGGGGTCCCTGCCTGACAGCCTCCTAGTGCAAACAAGAGACAGAGGAACTGTCATGCATTCACCACACTGCCCTGTAAAAAGTGTTTCTGATCCACTCAGAGAAAAATATGTACCATGTTACTCAGCTAATCACCAAAAGAGAGAGGTGCCTGAGGAGACCAGTGCTGAGATTGACCCTGGAAAGGGGCAGGTGAAGTGGGGAAGGAGGTTGTACCTGGCAGATAGCTGAGTTTCTCATCCCCATTCTGTGCAGTAGGATGACATTTGCTCTTGTTATTAATGAGGGCCTACACATAGGTATAAATAAATAAATCAAAATCCGTTACACAAACATGAAAGCTGAGAGTGTTTAATTCAGACTTGACTGTTACTTTCTTTCTGTCAGGACTGGACCACTGTGAGATACAAAGAGGCATTGACTCTACTAGGTTTTAGCTATGTATCACATTACCACATTAGGTTTTAGCTATTTACCATATTTACTAAATTACCATACCAAAATCACATCCTTGTCTCTAAATTGGAGAGACAGGGATTTGATGGATGGTCCACTCACTGGATAAGGAATTGGCTGGATGGTCGCACTCAAAGAGTTGCAGTCAACACCTCGATGTCCAAGTGGAGACCAGTGACGAGTGGCGTTCCTCAGGGGTCAGTATTGGGACTTGCGCTGTTCAACATCTTTGTCGGCAACATGGACAGTGGGATTGAGGGCAACCTCAGCAAGTTTTCAGACAACACCAAGCTGTGCAGTGTGGTCAACATGCTGGAGGGAAGGGATGCCATCCAGAGGGACCTTGACAGGCTTGAGGGGTGGGCCGTGTGAACCTCATTAAGTTCAACAAGGCCAAATGCAAGGTCCTGCACATGGGGCAGAGTAATCTCAAGCTCACAGGCTGAGAGGAGAATGGATTTAGAGCAGCTCTGCAGAGAAGGACTTGGGGGTGTTCGTTGATGAGAAGCTCAATGTGACCTGGCAGTGTGCATTTGCAGCCCAGAAAGCCAACTGTATCCTGGGCTGCATCAAGAGAAGCGTGACCAGCAGGTCAAGGGAGGTGATTCTCCCCCTCTACTCCACTCTCGTGGGACCCCACTTGGAGGACTGTGTTCAGCTTTAGGGCTCCCAACATAAGAAGGACATGGACCTGTTGGAGAGGGTGCAGAGGAGGGCCACAATGATGATCAGGAGGCTGGAGCAGCTCTCCTATGAAGACTGGCTGAGAGAGTTGAGGTTGTTCAGCCTGGAGAAGAGAAGGTTCCAGGGAGACCTTACAGCAGCCTTCCAGTACCTAGAGTGGGCCTACAGGAAAGCTGGAGAGGGACTTTTTACAAGGGCATGTAGTGATAAGACAAAGGGTAATGGTTTTAAACTGAAAGAGGGTAGATTTAGACTAGGGGTAAGGAAGAAGGTCTTTACTGTGAGGGTGGTGAGGCACTGGAACAGGTTGCCCAGAGGGGTTGTGGATGCCCCATCCCTGGCAGTGTTCAAGGCCAGGCTGGATGGGGCTTTGAGCAACGTGGTCTAGTGGAAGGTGTCCCTGCCCATGGCAGGGGGGTTGGAACTAGGTGATCTTTAAGGTCGTTTCCAACCTAAACCATTCTGTGATGATTCTATGATATTAATCATAATCCAGCTCACCTTTCAAAAAGTAAATAACATCTTTAAGATTATCAGACTCAGTTTCGAGCAACATTTTTCTTATTAAACAAGCACACAGGAATGGGAAAAATCAATAGGAGAGTTAGACTAACCTCCAAGTAGAGCGTGTTTGTTATCACCCATAAGCCACTGTAAAAGATGACAAAGCTGCCACATCATGGAGAAAAGTAATTTTACAGGGCTCAGGTGGGTTGAAGTTTCCATCTTGTCCCTTCCTGTAATTCAGTGCATCATGTGTTTCCACCAGCTAAATGAATCTGCTAGCCTGCCAGACACAGATGGTCACCACAGTGACATAGCTCAGTGTTCTAATTCCCATTTTATAGGCCATGTTACCTTACTTTTTCTCTTTAGCAATAAAGAAAGGAATTGTATTTCTTCATGGACAGTGCAAGTTGGTGTGATTGAGTGGGTGTAACAGCCCACAGTTGCAGGTGGCTGGCTGACCACATACATCTGTGGAAAGGAGGGGATTCTCATTTCAGCTGGCGGGAGGAAACCTGAGTGACCTCCACCACATTCATCACCTGGGTGACATGGTCTGCCTCCCTTACTGTCCCAGTCACCTCAAGTAACTTCAAACAGCAATGTAAATTCAGTGAAATTGGTATAGTTTAGGCTAAAGTTATCATGTATAAAAAATGTTTTAATTTCCAGGTGGTCTGATTTTTCTGTGCAGTTTCATAAGTATAGAACTTTAAAAATTAATTACTGATGCTAATTTTTGGGGGGAAGGGATGGTTTTGTTATTTGATTATTTGTTTGTTGTTAAGGGAGGAGATTGTTTTTTACCAAAATGGAGGTTCATCTTAAATTCTTTCTTGGTGTGTAAGAGCTATTATTCATTTGTATTATAATAAGGCATTAGAGCTTGCAGCTGTAGTGGGAAGATGAGTTGGAACAAGATGAGGTAAGTAGCCATTCCAGAAAAAAACGTTTCTAATGCAAAGGAAAGGTGATAAAAGGAAAAACAGAAGCAGAGAAGGATTAATCAAACTGCCTGTGGTTTTAGAGCACCTTTGTGTCAGACACAGAATCCTCATACTTGCCTTCCATTCAGTAAACTGCTTGTAGTGGAAGTTACTGTACATTGGTGAAAGCAAACATATATGTGTTAGATGTTAAGGACACTGAGAAAAAGAATAAAAGCATTAAAAAGAAAATATGTGGGTTTGCAGTAGTACCCATTGAGGTGCCAATCTCAGACATGTAAGAAAGATACTGTTTTTCCTTCTCCTCCACTCTGTAGCTACTACATGGGTGGAGTAAAACTCCATTCTACCAGTGACTTTCAAATGGGCACTAAGCTTCACAGTTCACTTTTGTTACCTAGATTAATAGGCTATTATTTTCTGTGTTTGTCTTACTACCTTTGTTAATTCTGACTTGAAATGTAGCCACTGATGATCAATAGGGCCTCTAATATGCACATATTTACATTATTAGAAGTAATAAGTCATGCACAGAACTCATAGCTGAGAGTTCACTTTGTTAGCTGTGTTGTCCAGACAGTTTCATAACCTTCAGCTGTCCTCTGCATATATTTTGATAACTAGTATTGAGTGACTCTCTAAAGTGAATCCTGGAACCTGTATCATGAAATTAATCAATAATACTTGTTATCCTTGATATTACATTCTGGGGACATTTAATTGTACATCGTTGGAGCACAGGATTGTTTTAACAATGTTTTAATATTAATAGCTGGTTAAAATGAACAACAAAAAATTTGTTCTGTTTTTAATGATGTAAAAATTGGTCCTCATTTGATGTAATAGAACTTTAAATCCAGAACTACACCTTGCATGAAAATGGAATTATTTGCAGAATCTTCCTAATTTTGAACTGAAATTCTATGTATTGCTGCAAATTTCCTGCCAGTGCACTGAAATCAGGATAGCTTGCAATCAGATTAAGATCGTTTTAAGCCAACATCTGCATTTGGTGTCAAGGCCACAATATCTGTATGGAAGTATCACTGATGCACACTACAAGCAGGCTTTCACGACAAGCAATCACTATTCAAGGGTGAATATGTGGTCACCTAGAAAAGCAATATGTGGAGCTGTAAGCACGGGAAGACAACTGCCTCTTTAGCTCTTCTGAGAGAAGGAAAGGTCTCTGCGTGAAAACATCTGCCATCTGAATAGACAGAAAAACCTACAGAATACAGTCTACTTGAATACCCAGAAAATCAATCTGGGTAAAGCCATATATGATTGTTTCACAAAGACATAATTTCTGTCTCTTTCTCCTCCACATCTTTTTGTTAAAGAAGAGAACGAGGCATGGTTGCTTCTTTGTAGCCCAACCTGCAGATACAGACAACAGGCACTTTTCTGAGGTGTCAGAATAACTGAGTAAGTTTCCACCTTAGGCTAACCTACTGGCTCTGAGTCTCTTGTGGAGCATCTTTTGGGAGCTCTGCACTGGGTGGAGGGATAGTATCCAGTTCTTCAGTTTAGTATTCAACCATGATAGGCAAGAGATCCTCACTTCCCTCCCCCTATCCTCTTTCTTATTGATCATATATCTCCTTATTGCTGCAACAAGCAATTTGTCTAGGCAGTGGAGCACTTTCACTACACAGTCCTGATTCATCTGTGGAGCAGGTCCAACATATACATGCAATGTGTGCATGTATTTGCATAATCAGTGGCTGGAAGGTAATATATATTTATGAACAGCACCAATTCAGCTGTCACAGATCATGATAGTTCCAGTGATTCTCAAGCTGTGTGTTATACATGTTAAAAAACATGTAAGTTTTTTTAAGAACTAACAGTAATCGGGTTTCTTTTTAGGTAAAGAGGGAAAGGGATACACTGCTTTTGGGTTACAATATGGTTAGATAGTTACGCTACATGTGTCTGGGATCATTCTTTGGCACAGATTTGCTTATATCTGTACTGTTAAACTCTCCCAGCCTGTGAAACAGGGTGGGCACATCCAAACCGCTAACTGGGAATGGTCCCTGTCTGTGCTGATTCCCGAACTGTGTCCAGGATGCACTTGGGAGAGTGCCAGCTGGCTGGGGCCAAAATCATAACAGGAACCATTTAACAGGACAGGCGATCAAGTTCCTGTCCCCAGGAACATTCCCTGGTGCCATTCAATTAGCTAGGATAGATGTAGTCCAAAATTCTAAACTAATTACCATGAAAAGAGACGGTGGCAGCATTTCATTGCCATATGCTGGCATCTTTGGGGTCTGGAGAGAAAATAAAATCGTCTTAAGGAAAGCTTTGCCAAAGGAAAGCTCTAAAAGACAATTGCAAAGAGAATAAATTTCAGGCATCACTCGTGGCACTGCGAGCAGGATGAAGATGAGCAAGGGAAGATGAGCCCATAGGAATGGGGTGTGATGAAACAGCACTTCTTTTACTTCCTTCCAGACTATTTCAATAGAAGGGAAATATAGTGAAAAGCTGATGAAGGAAAATACTCAATTACTTACAAAGATGTGCTGTTTGATTTAAAAAATACCCTTAGAATGCTGTGTTTGCATTACTGGACTACAGAGTTGACCACAGCCTGTTCCACAGGGACAACTCAAACCAGTTTTCATTTAAACCAGATTTCAAGACCTGACACTGTGTTCTGGACACAGATATTGTGAGGAACACTTACAAGAAACAGAAACACTTCATTAAGAAGTCTTACCAGGAAAGGCAAGTGTGCCACATACATGTTGACGTCTTGTAAAACTCAAACCTTCCCAGTGAAATGGCAATTGTAAATGAAAAATCCCTCAATCCCTCTTCAGGTGGAACTGTAGAGTTAGAACAATTATAAATATATCTGTTTTAGAAAGAAACATCTACTAGCCCTCCCCCTGGCATGGATATACCAATGGGGTAAATGACCTAAAGTAATCTATTTGTCAGTACTATTTGGGGTAGCACATACACTGGGTCATGGGAGAAGGAAAAGACTGTACTGTGACACTTCATTTTACTACTGACCTTGGATCCATATCTACCAGACCTCTAGGGCCAGCAAAAGTCTAGATCATGGGAAGCCACTGTATCAGCAAGGAGGTAAACAACTAATGCAAAGGCCATTTCTTGCGCTATGGCTCTGCACTGTATCAACTACTGGATGTCCTTTGAATAAAGACTGATCTCCAAAGGTGGAGAAGGAGGGTAAATTCCCTCCATGTTTAATTGGGTATGACAAATGTCTCATCCTACTCTTATTAAATAGAAAATATTTATCTACTGAACACCTCCAACACAGCGTGACAGTAAAAAGAGGACTAGTTATAAACACTGTCTTGCTGAATGGAAAATGTACATGTAGGACATGATGGACACAAAAGTAACTTGGTTGCATCCAAAAAGTTCTCCTTTATCTGGACAAATACAAAATTTGCTTGAAATGACTGCATCTCAGATATGCCTTGCTGCCTACTTGTATCTTGTTATAAGAAGTTGTCACAACATGATGCATATACCCTGTTAGCTTTTACCAACTTCCATTCACTAAATTGCGGGAGACGGATAAAGGTCAATTGGTGGCTGAGAAAATTTAGTTTAATCACAAGCCACCTAAGTGAGGAAAGACATTACCATCTGGCATTATATAGTACATTAAACTGACTCTTCTCTGGCCTGTAAAGGTCATTGTACATTGCATGGCAAAGGTTGCACTGTGGAAATGCTAATTGATTTTAAATATTGACTGCTGGTTTTCCTGTAGAGGGTGTCAAGTGCCTCTTGGGAATACTTACTGACACTAATTCCCAATTCAATCATAATCACCACCCCATACCAGCAAAACCAAATGGATTTTTGTCGTCCAGTCCAGCAAAGCTGGAAAATGACGAGGGATCCAGGTAATAATCATGACTTTGCCACCGAATGACTAGACCACCACTGCCCAAGTGAGGTAATACTTTTGCATCTCTCATTTAGAAAGCAGGATAATCCCATCCTCTTGCCCATGGAATTCCGAGATGGAAAGGGCAAGCTATCGTCATTCACAGAACTGGTTTGAGCACTTCATGCCAGGTCCACAGGGTTTTAAGTTGTAAGCTCATACTGTATTTCAACTGACTTAGATGTGAGTTAAATATCTCCATACAGAAAATACATCAACAAACTAGAACAAGTTCAGTGGAGGCCACTGAGATGATCAGAGCTGGAATGCCCTTGAGGAGAGGCTGAGGGATGAGCATTGTTTGGCATAGAGAAGGAGAAGAGGTGGCTTTTGGGGGATCTTACAGCAGCCCCCACTATCCATGGGAAGGTCATCAAGAAGATAGAGCAAGGCTTTTCACAGTGGTGCACTGTGGGAGGGTGAGAGACAATAAGCTCAGAGAGTGTCAGACTGGATATAAGGAGAAACTTTTTTTCCCCATGAGGGCAGCCAGGCAGTGGAGCAGATTGCCTGGGTACATTGTGCGTTCTTCATCCTTGGAGGTTTTCAACACCCAAATAGATAAAGCTCTGAGCAATATTACAGGAATCCATAGCTGACCTAGTTTTGAGAAGGAAGTTGGAATAGAGATCTCCTGAGGTCCCATTTGACCTGAATACCTGATGACCCTATGAAATGGGTACGTTGGTGCTGGATACTCCCTTTGTGTGAGCCATCTGGGAGAATGGACAGATGGGAAGATCTGTCATTCCACACATACAGAATGTCAGATGGTTTTCCAGAAGCTTCCTCAAATGCTTTTGAAGGGGAATACTAGATGGTGATACTTTCGCTTCTGAAAAGAAGCCAGTTGATAATTTTTTTTTGCCATTTGCATACATGTACAATAGCTTGCTTCTGATTGTCATCTTCAATGGCATGAAATGCATTTGGATCATATACAGTTACAAAATGTATACAAAGTCCAAATCTTCCTAGGATCTGTTAGTTAAGAGTCAGATGTATTTCTAGGAAATCCCAAAAGAAAGAAAAGTATAAGATTTGGAAGGATACGGTTGAGAGGGCTCTAGTGAGACAGACTGCCTGGCTCACAATGGTGGGCTGCAACGACAGAGGAAATCCCCAGCATGCCATTGGCAAACTTCTCTGTTCATAACTCCCTCAGCCCTAAAATGAATTCTGGAAGGCTAATCATCATTTGTATAAGATCACTAGAATGTAGGAAAAGCCACAATCTGTGACAGCAGGTAGACAGAAGTTAATGATAAAGACACTTTAAAAAAAAAAAAAAAAAAAAAAAAAAAAAAATACCCACACCAAAAACCAAGCCTTTACTATTTCAGAACTGTGTATTTCTAAAAAAACCCTCTGGGACTTCTTTAAATGGCACTTCCAGTAGTTTAGACAACATTACCATTTATGTTCAACTTGCCACAGCTTTGCACAAATGCTCAAAATGAGAAAAAAAAAACAAAAAGGAGATGAAAAAGCACTACCAGCGCTTAAAAGGAACAGAGGAAAACAAAAGACAACTCGTTTGCAGTGCACTCCAAGCTCCTTTTTGTCAGATTTAACGAATTTCATCCAATTTCTCCATTAATCAGCTAATAAAGCGGACCCACATTCTGACATGAAGCATAAGATAATGTCAACATTATTTGCAAACTGCTACATTACAGTGACAGCCTAATGTTTATTACTGTCAAATTACTGTCATTTTATTAAAAGGACCAAAAGAGCTGGCTTTGCTAAGCACAGCTCTCAGTCCCTCTAGACTAGTGAGGCTGCTCCCTCTTCCCCTGTGCTGTTCTCTGTGATGGAGCACAGTATATCCATTTGTCTGCACAGACAGCTCCATGAACATGCTAGCTAATGAACAATGCACGGAATTTTAAATACCAGGACATCTTTTTATCTGAATCACCTTTTAGTTTTCGATGGATTTGGGGTTTGGGTTTTTTCTCCCCTTGAAGCCTTCATATGTATTATCATTACAGTTTATTCTCCTAATAGCTATTCTCCCTGTAGCATTTGTGCTGTTAGGGCCAGATTCTGCTAGCCTTACTCCGTTTGAAGAAAGCTTTCTTTGCTGTGTCAGTTCTGGCACTTGTGGAGTGACATGCTACACAATTTTAGGAGAGATATCACTGTGTCACCATTTAGAATTGCATCTACTAGTCAAAAAAATGCAGTATTCTCATAACCTATGCTTTTCTAGTGCAAAATGAAAAAACTTGGTAACAGATCTGGGCTAATTAATTTCATAGGCTTGCATGCAAACACCCTAAACTTAATTTTGACATTGTTAACAAGGGCATAACAAGAGCTGAAAGCTGGAGACTGCAAAATCCAACCTTAAAATCAGTGATGATTTCTTAGAAACAGTACTGCTAAGAGCTGTCACAATGCTTACACAAGGAAAGGGAGGGCAGGCACTGTCTCCTGTGGCTTTTTAAACAAGGTTTGAGATCCCTTTATCCAGCTTTGGAAAGAATTGCAGCATTTGCATTTTTTGAGGGGGAAAGGACATATGAACCTCCTCTGCTGAATGGCTATGGGCACTAGTAGCAGGAATGGGATTTCTTGTGCTGCCCTCAATGCATTCGTTTACCTAAGGCTTCATAATTCCTTGTAGTAGATCTTAATGTGTCAGTTTAACACCTATAAAGGTCAGGACTCTCTTTTCTGAACTACATACCTAACAAAAATGAAGGAAAAAAACATCAGATGTAGAACTTCTACTGTGTTCCACTGGTTTGTGTCCACAGAACCACTCCGCTTGGTGTGACCCTTGCCTCCTGTGTTTGCTTTTACAGTTAGCAATGAGAAAACTGCAATTAGAGTTGGATCAAATGAGAATTAGAATGATCATTTAAACTTTTCAGCAAAAAGAAAATAAACTCAGGACATGCCTCTCTATACATAGGTGAATACACTGCAGAAATACACATTAAATAGCAAGCCCCATAGCAACATTCTTAATATGGCAGGTGGGAAATAGAAGCGAGCCGAGGGTTAAAAGCAATTGGCTTTGGTTGCCACTGGAAGATCTGTTAAGTATTCCTAGCTAAAATACTCTCACCTCCAGTCCAGCTCAGTGTCCAAACCAGGCACCATTCATCTCATTGAGCTTTAGTAGCCAGTCTCCAGATACAAAACTGAGGTTTGTGGAATCAACCATTGCAAACCAAAGCCAAAAGAAACTTTGATCAATACCTGCATGTGAGAAACTCAGGCCTCCTTTCACCACTTCTTACAGCCTGTTCAACTCTGAATCAGAGGATCTCATATAAAATTCAATGACTTTTAATTAACCTATTTAAATTTATGTGTTTGCTTTATTTGGCTTCATTTGATGTCCACCATTTAGGGAAGCACACCATCTCATCCTCCAAGCCAGTGATGATCATCTCTTGTCCTGTTCATGAGACACAACCCTTCTCTCATGCCAGATACCTATTCCACATTGTGCAGATACTTCCAATCCCTGCTTGCAGCAGTCCTTACTTTAAAAAAGTAAAGCTGCTGAGATGAAGGAGGCTGTGGAGATTACAGAGCAAGAAAGAGAAACTTGTATACACAGAGCGCCTTTGTGTGAAGAGGTTTTTCTTTAGGTGAGTTGCATGTACACAGAGACCAATCTTCAGGGTGTGGGAAATCAGCATCCTTGGAGTTTGGAGGAGAATTTTCTAAGTTGGCTTGGCTAATATGAAAAACCAGAAACAGCTCATGACTGGATTTTTCTCTGTGACAGGAAGGAGCAACCTTGCATACCACACATGGCTAATCTGGGATGAGCTATCTGCATCAAGACCACTTCTTCATTGTCCTCATTCTGTGTTATGTGAAATTGCCAAGGTGGTGCATCTTCCTTCTTGCAAAATAGAAATTTGGTGTACGGTTGTGTTTTGTGGTGGTTTCTTTTAACATCTCATTTGCATCATAGATTCTTTGCTTATTTAATTTTACCAAAACACTTGGGTCAGATCTTCTTCTGGTATAAACTGTGGAAGTCAGCTGAAAAACTACAGTAGGAATAAACACAAACTCAAATTAAATAGAACTTATCAAAAGAACAGGAAAAAGTAGCACATCTGAGAAAATCTTAAGGCTATTTTTTTTCATTTTCAAATACAAATGACCTCCAGTATCCTAAAATTTAATTGCAAACATTTAGTCTGATTTAGTAAGCCTGAAAGTCTGTCTCTTCTAGAAGAGATCACTAAATTATTTTTCGGGGTGGGGGGGGGGAGCTGAAAAGGACTACTCCTCTGCAGGGATATAATAATTTAAAAGATACATCCCTACCAATATCCAAACCATGACTCTTAAATCTGCAGGTGTCTGAAAAAGATTTTAAAGTCAAATAAGGCAGAAGATTAGGAGCTCTTTACTCCCAGGGAATTTCATATGCTTGAAGAACAGCAATTGCTTTGTCTTCTGCTGAAATACAGCTATCTCTGTGGTAAAGAGAAGCAGCTGTGTAACACTACGTAGCGATGCCACACAGGAACTTGACAGGAAAGGAAAAATCGCACGTGAAAGCACAGTGGCATCAGGAACTTTGCTAGACAAACTGCAGTCATTACCCTTTCAGATTATTGGGACAGAGATGGGAATTAGGCTTCCTGTACCACAGGGCCTTTAAAACCCCCTATGTGGCAAAGCTTGAAGTTTGATATCTTATTTGAAGCCTGGCAAACACCACCTCATAGGGTCTTTTGCTCCAATACTGCTGCTGCGAGTGCTGTTCTAGTGTCATAACAGCAGATACATTTTCATTCAGGAGCAACATTTGGTTACAGACTGAGTTTGCTAGTACTAATAACTTGGGCTGCTTCCAAAAAGGGTAAAAAAAAGAAAGGGAAGGGAAAAAAAAAATAAAACAAACAAACAACAACAACAACAACAACAACAAAGAAAAATGGGGAAGGCAGCAATCCAAATATGAATCAAAAGCTGTGCAACCCACAGAGTCAACGGGGACCTGAACTGAGATAATGAATACCTGGCTCTGGGTGAATGTTAGAAGGCTTAGCAATATGGTTCACTTGCTTCTCAAAGGGGGAAGTGCAGGGTGAGAAATTAATGTAGTTGCTGGAAACGTAAGAGACAAATAGCCGGCTTCACCAGAGGCTTAGGAGGTGGTGATGGGTTTGCCCGTAAAGGAATTTTGCTACACCTGATTAAAGCATTGGTAAATGTAAAAGGCATCCAAAGAAAGAATACCTAAGCAGTTCTTGTGAAGCTCACAAGTCACTGCTATAAGCAGGAGGCTGGTGATCTGTCACTACCTTCCATAGTTTTTAAGTCATCAAAGAGATGCCTGTGTTGCACAGGTAGCATTTGCGTGACCTACTTGGGTGCTAGGAGTGTGCCACCCTGCCACTAACTAATGGACCTCTTCAGGAGAGTAAAAGGTGGCCTTCATATGCAAAATTGAGGCTTAAGTGAAGGATTTAGACAGAGTTAAACAGATGTTTTTGAGTCCCACTGGAGGCCTGATCCATACCAACAACAAAACCACCATCTGCAACAACATGGGAGTCAGACCTGCTCCTCTCACCCAGTGTACAGGGACCCAAGGTCTGGCAGCCCCAAATACTGAGACATTCGAACTAGCCATCTCTAGCTTTGCGTGGTAAGTAGTGCTCAGATGTCTTAATCAGACATTGGTACATGAGATGGGAGCGGGAGACTTATCCAAACAAACCTCATCTAGAGGTCAATACCCCTTTTTTTTTTTTTTTTTTTTTTTTTTTTTTCCCCCAGTTTATTTAATCTCTAGGAAATTATTGCAGCATAGAGTTATGCATCACCATAGCAGTACCATAACAATAAAGTATTGATCCTGGAGCACAGCATGCCAGTAAGTGAAAAGAACTCATGACCAGAAATAATTTCAGAGAGTTATTGCAGAGAACTGAAAGTAATACATGTCCCCTCAGGCAGGTCACTCACAGGGCCAGGAGGAGACAGTTACACCAAAGGCTGTGGGACTTCTGCTCCAGACTCTTTCTGCCACGTTGGAAGCGGACAGATCCTATCTACTGTAAGTTACAAAATGAAAATAACTGGAAAAGTGATAATGAAAGATTAAGACTACTATAAATATGTTTAAGGTGATGTACTGTGTGCCCATGCCCAGGCGCCGGCAGTGTGGCTGCAGGGCGGCCTGTGTGAGGGGAGGCCGGGGCTGCCCCGTGCCGGACACAGCCGGTTCCAGCCGGTCCCAGCCGGCTCCAACGGCCCCACCGCAGGACACAGCTGAGCCCCTCAGCCAAGATGGGGGAAAACAGGTTCCAGAAAGGGCCGAAGGCGGCACAGGCAGAGGAGGAGGAGGAGGAGGGAGCCGAGGAGGGAGCAGCAGCAGAGGGACCCCCAGGCTGCAGCAGCAGCAGGAGGAAGGGGAAAAAAATGCTGCACAGCAGCTGGGAGAAAAGAGGGAAAAAATGAGAGAAAAACAGCCCTGCAGACCCCCAGGTCAGTGAAGAAGGAGGGGAGGAGATGCTCCAGGCGCCGGAGCGGAGATTCCACTGCAGCCCGTGGGGAAGCCCCTGGTGAGGCAGGCTGTCCCCCTGCAGCCCAGGGAGGGCCACGGGGGAGCAGATCTCCACCTGCAGCCCGGGGAGAGAGGACCCCACGCTAGAGCAGGTGGACGTTCATGGGCTTACTGCTTCCTTCAGAGAAAGACTGTCCCCTGTGAGGGGTACCCCACGCTGGAGCAGGTGAAGAGAGCGAGGAGGGAGTGGGAAAGACAACGTGTGAGGAACTGACCCCAACCCCCATTCCCCGACCCCCTGTGCCACTGGGGGAAGAAGGTGGAGAAGTCAGGAGTGAAGCTGAGCCTGGGAAGAAGGGAGGGGTGGGGGGAAGGTTTTTATATTTGTTCTTGTTTCTCATTATCCTACTCCGATTTTGATTGGCAATAAATTAAATTAATTTCCCCAAGTCAAGTCTGTTTTGCTTTTGATGGTAATTGCTGATCTCCCTGTCCTCATCTCAACCCAGGAGCCTTTGGTTGTGTTTTCTCCCCCTGTCCAGTTGAAGAAGGAGAATGATAAAGCAGCTTAGTGGGCACCTGGCCGGCACCCAAGGTCAACTCACCACAGTGATCTCTTTGTCTTTATCTTGACCCGTGAGCTTAAGGAGATCTGCTTTTTTTTCTTTTTTTTTTTTAATTGATAAATACAGCAGCCCTGATTTGCAAATATGACCCTAATGGGAAAATTTTGATGTCTATTTACTTCAAAACTGGCAACTTGTACTTGGGCAAGTTACTGTCTAAAAGCTGTAAATCTTTTAAAGCTTGCTCTGTCCTAATCAAACTATACTATATTATGGCCAGGTACTTAAAATTCTGACTATTTTTCTTTTGAAAGATACAGATGGATCACGAGGCCTGTCCTAAAATATAGCTGAGGCTTTAAAATTGTAAAACCCGTTATGCAGAGCTAATAGGAACAATACATTCACAGAACTAATGAAGTGTTGTGTTCTGCCCACTAGATATGAAATGCTGCAGGTGCTCAAAAGTAAGTAAATAATAAATTGTGGTTTGCTAGTTTTTTGTGTTTGGGTTTTTGGTGGGTTTTTTAATACTAAGAAACTCATTGAAAAATAAATGCCTGCATATAATTGAAAATGTTGCCTGCTCCCTGGATGTACCTGTAGTAGAACAAAAGATCTGCAGGGATGATTAATAAGTAGCACTGTTTCTCAAGCACTGTCTGATTAACAGCGTTCCCGTTTACACAGTCCTCCACTTGAATTAGCAGAACAGGGTATCATCAGTGAATGACAATAATGGGTCTGGTGGTGGGGTAGCATAAGGAAGTCAACTCTTCCCTGCTAACATATGCTGATCATCAGGAACTTATTTATAATCAGCTCACTTACAGTCTGTTTGCACAAGAAAGAAGACAGAGGAGGGAGCACAGAATTCATCTTTAGTGTGTTTATTCATTACTAAATTAATTCTATTACTATATTAACAACCGCAATTATTTCAAAAGCAGTTCATGTGGGTCAGTAAGGTGGTGTCGGCTAACCTCAGGTAACCAAATGAGGCTTCTAGCACAGGAGAAGAGTGCTCTCATGTTCCTCAGACTAGCCATATCATACCTGGCATGCCTGTCTCTCCCTTTCTTCCATGGCTTTCTATCACAGCTATCTATAAACAAACCTAAAATAACTACAGTCCAGACTTAAGATCACATTATGTGGTTCCAAAATACCTGAACCAGATAAGCCTTGATATACAGTGGAGTGACTTACACTCCCTCATGCTGTATGTAGCTTTGAAAAGCCCACAGATGCTTACAGCATTCTTCAAGATTGCACTGAACAAAACTGTTGTACTGGTCCCAAGGCCTGTTGGCTGAAGGAGAAAAAAAAAAAAAAGATATGCAAACATCTTTCTTTTACCATGACTGACTTGAGAAGAAAAAGTAACAACAGGAAAGCACTCATTTTCATGCATTTTTACAAAAGGGAAAGGAAGAAAGACCTCTATAGTTTTAGGTTCCTCTCAACTACTTTCAGCTGGGTAAAAGCTGAGTAACTACTCCAGTGTACTAGGTAATGAAGAATACAGGAAGATTCAGGGGAAGATTCATCCCAGTTCCACCTCCCTCCCCCTGCCCACGACATATATAAAATCAAATATAAAACAAAAGAATGATGTTCTTGATGCCTAGATGTCATGTCCATCATCAAGAATGAAGATCTGGGGAACTACAGACTGCCTGGCCTAATCTTGGTCTCTGAGAAGGTTATGGAGCAAATCCACTCAGAACCACATTTCTGTGCATGTGAAGGACAAGAAGGTAACTAGGAGCAGTCAACATGAATTTATCAAGGGCAAATCATGTCTGGCTAACCTGGTTGCCTTCTGTGGTGACTCACATGGTCAACCTGGAGAAAGCAGTCAATGTCCTGTACTTTGACGAGCGTGGAAAACTTGCAGTCAATCTGGAGATACAAAGAGTGGTTGGATGAACTCCAGGGTGACTGGAAAACTAGGCTGTACTGAAAAAAATAGCTGGGCAGCTGGACTCCAAGGGTCGTGGTCAATAGTTTGAAGATTTGATGACAGCCAGTTCCTTGCAGCATGCCTCAGGAATCCATACTGGAGCCAATACTGAATAGGATGGAGTGCACCATATGTACACCTATCGAGACCTGGGGACACAGTTAATACGTTGCAGGACAGAGCTTCTATTCAGGTAGACCTCTGTCACAGTGGCATTAGTATATTACAAAATCATAAAATGGTTGAGGTTGGAAGGGACCTCTTGAGGTCATCTTATCCCCCTCTCTGCTCAAGCAGGTTTCCCAGGACTATATTAATACAGAGAACTACAGTTTGAGAGTTCTATGTCTGTGTCCTGCTATCCAAAAGCTTCTGCTTTATTTTGTTGTTTCCCCTCCTGATTGATTTTCTCATGTCTTTCGAGTGGCCTAGCAACATTAGGCATATCCTGAGAAAAAGTCATGCTTTGAAAATATAAATCTTCTAAAAAAAAGTTTTGAAATCATTTATTTTAAAATGAAATAGTAACTCTGTTCCCAGTACATGTTTTCCTGTAAACCAATGTATTTCTGGGAAAATTTGAGTTTCTGAAGAATATTGCACCAGTGACAAATTTCAGGCTTGTTTTGACTCTTCTTCTATATTGTGCAAAATGATCTACCTGCAACACCTCTTCCTTAACACAACAGTGTTTGAAAGTGAGTGAATTCCTTAAATGTTAAGAACCAGAGAAGTATGAAGTCTTAAATTTCCATTAGCAGAAGCATTGCATATTTTCCGTTTCCTAGTTAAAAGATTTCCTGCAGCTATTCTAAAGGAGAGATAATCTTATTTATACAGCTCCAGATAGCTGGATAAAAACACTGTAGGTTTTTATATTTCTTCTGTGTAGCATCTAATGGTTATTAATGGGGGCTAGATACTAGTATTTTAGACACTAGGCTGAAATAGGAAATATTTTACTTCCT
This sequence comes from Astur gentilis, assembly GCF_929443795.1. Classification (NCBI taxonomy): domain Eukaryota; kingdom Metazoa; phylum Chordata; class Aves; order Accipitriformes; family Accipitridae; genus Astur; species Astur gentilis. Next base: position 47,713,272 of record NC_064881.1, on the reverse strand, counting down.
ATTGTCCTAAGTATTTATGCATAGAAATTCAATGGCTTTTTCTAGTCTCTAGACTTTCCTTCACCCAATCCCATTTAAAAATTTCCTTTAAGCAGCAACTAACACTTATAGCATAAATTCCCTCTTGTACAAGTCTTCTCAGCCCATATTCTAGCTAATCCTTAGATTTAAGATGCTTACAAGCAAACAAAAACATGTAGCCATGTTTAGCAGAAGTCTCTGGAAACAAACACTAAGTATGAAAATGTCCTGATAAAAAGATATGCTAAGAAGGCTACGTCACAGAAATGTCTGGAGCAGAAGCCAGCAAAAGACAGTTTGCCTTTCTTTTCTGCTTACAACAGAGCATAAAACTTTTGCTGAAAAAAGGAAGGACGGAGAGAAGGACAGACAGACAGCAGGCAACAGACATGGCTACATACACATCCTCTCACCTACTCCTACCTATTTGGGATAGTCCTCTCTCAACTGCGTAGCAAACCACACGATGTACACACATTGCCATGAGAGCTGTCCTCTCTGATTTTCTCCAAGTAGCTATTTATTTCCAGACCCCATTAATTGCTGCTTTTGTCAAGGTATCAGCAAAGCTGGATTTGGAACAGAAATATGAGTGGGATTCATAACACTTCGTTTCAGACATCTAAGGTTTAAACATCCAAATACGTTTAATCACCCCCATGAGTCAAAGGGGAAGAGCCAGGTGCTTTCAGAGGGTGAGTCACCTCATCTTAATATGCTTCTGTCTCAAAAAGAAGAGTTATCCTTTGAGCTTGTTCCTCTTGGTTGACCGTAAGGGGAGCCTGGGCAACCAGTCAAGAGTTTGTCATCTCGGTTGTAGATACATAAATCAGAACTGAAAAATCCAGCCTGTTTCTTTAACAAAATTTAGAGACTTCTGTCAACTTAATAAGTAGATGCTGGTTTTCAAAAAACATAAATTATAAGTTAACCACAGCAATATCCAAGATTTCTAAATGTTGCTTGCATGAGAAACAAGAGTTGTGTTGGTATGTGAGTAAATATCGATTTACCATCACATTCACTGTAAAGGCAGTAAGACATACATAATATATATATTTAATATACAGAGAAATGGAGAGTTCATCCTTGTTAATAAAAGGTATTTTGATCATCTTAATCCCCACAGATTACTCTATCAGCCTGCAAATCAGGGGAAAAAAAAAAGTGCTTCCTTGTGATTGCTAGAATTATTATACAACAATCATGGATCCATGACTTTCAAGTTCAGACACGGTTATTAGATCATTCAATCTAGTCTGGTATGTAGGAAAACCAACAGAAGCCCATTCATCTGTATGTAGCTTGCTGCTGCGGTTAATCACTCTCATTTGAGCCTAATTTCTCATTTAAAACTGCAGGGCTTTTACACTCAGCATTAGTTCTTACTTTTTTTCACTACTAGATTAGAGTCATTTAGTACTTGTTATTTTCTCCCTGTGAAAGCAATTATAAACCATAATCAAGCTTTTTAAGTCTCTCACAGTAAGATAACATCTTCTGTCCTTTGAATAATTCTTCTGAAGAGCCCTTACCAAATACATTAAATTATGTACATGTGCATAAAATTTTATTCAGGAGTACACAGTGACCTTTGAAAGGGGTATTGATTGTGGTATTTACAAAAGTTATCTGCTTCTAACTTTGAAGGATATCACCAAAAATTAATGAAGTTATTCCTACTATGTGAGGGATGCCAGTGGCAGACTAGGTAGATACAGGCAGAAAAAAAAAATGGTAGTTATCACAGACCATGCCTGTGACTTATGTCTCTCTTACCCCTCTGACCTAGGATGCATCACTTCAACTTCCTAACATCAAATATGTCTAAATCAAGAGTGAACTCCAGGGAATAATTGTTGGAATAGTCTATGCCAAAAAATTACATTTTAAAGATTAGTAACTATTGCATAGCTTCCCAAGGTAGCTCAGGGAAGATATACTTCGGAATATGGAGGCTTTCACCTTCCATTCCAGAATCTGAAATCCAAAATGGCTTTTAGGATTTAGATTGCTTTTTAACAACCTGTCTTCTCCATGCCCCCCATCTAGTTACCTGTTGTGTAATATGCTTATATTACTTTTTTCATTTTCATTTCCTCAAATCTGTAATGAGTGTAATAAAAAAGTAAACGCAACTCATGATCACCACCGTAAAACATACCACAAAACTTTACCACAATCCCTTACGCATTTACCTTGCAGTTCTTTCAAGAGGAGTAAGTGCCTAAGGATCAACTCTCCTTTCTTGACTTACACTTCCTTAATTCTGTCAGTCTTAGAAGGACTACTTCTGATATAACAATATAGTCTTCAAGTGAATAATGAAAAACACACACATGCTTTTCTTATCAATATGCTGTATGATAAAATCATCACTAGAATATTTTAAATATCTAATGGAATTTTCTATTCAAACCATTTAAAGTTAGACCCTCAAGTGCTGTAAAAAAAAATGAAACTTATACCAAACAGAATAAGGTTAATTATTACACATGGATCATTCTGATCATCATCATTAGTCAGATGATTTCCAATATGCATGTAGGCAGCATTCACCATAGTTTATACTTAGTCATCTCATTTGCTTTCAGGCCCCTAATTAACTATCCTGAAAAGTCTACTGAATTTTTAAGAAAGTATTTATATTGCGATATGACCATTGCAAAATATTTAGTAAAAACCCAAAGTCCGCAAATGTATGTTTAGCAGTGTAATTCTGTAGCAGTCTTACTGTCGGAAGCAAGAGCATCTTCATCCATGGGTTTTTGAACTGGTAATAGCATTATCAGAAGAATGAATTTAGAGACAAATGTATTTTCCCTCTTTTTTAATATATCCTTATCAAGAATAGGGAATTCTGTGAGATGGAGTGTGCATATTTTCTGTCAGTAAGAAACACACAAGAAACAGCTACCTCCGCATTAAGAAACCCAAACTCAATCAAAAAACGAAGAAACAAGGCAAGTTATCAATGAACAAAATGTATTTCATCTTCATGAGATGTTTAGGGCATGAGGATCTTTCGCAAACAGATCAAGAGCAATAGCACATTACTAAACTCTTCTGCCACAGAAAACAAACTATTCAGTTCATAGATTGCTGCTCCAGTAATTTGGAGCAGTTCGCTACATTTTGCATGAGAGTGTCCTGGTTTCAGCTGGGATAGAGTTAACCGTCTTCCTGGTAGCTGGTACGGTGCTGTGTTTTGAGTTCAGTATGCGAACAGTGTTGATAGCAACAACTGAAAACATCAGTGTGTTAAGTAGTGTTTAGACTAAAGTCAAGGATTTTTCAGCTTCTCATCCCCAGCCAGTGAGAAAGCTGGAGGGGCACAAGAAGTTGGCACAGGACACAGCCAGGGCAGCTGACCCAAACTGGCCAACGGTGTATTCCATACCATGGGACGTCCCATCTAGTTTAGGAACTGAGAAGTGGGGGCGGGGAATCACCGCTCGGGGACTAGCTGGGTGTCGATCAGCAGGTAGTGAGCAATTGCCCAGCGCATCATTTGTACATTCCAATCCTTTTTTTATTGCTGTTGTCATTTTATTGGTGTTAACATTATTAGTTTTTTCTTTTCCGTTAAACCGTTCTTATCTCAACCCACAAGTTTTACTACTTTTCCCAATTTTCTCCCCCATCCCACTGGGTGGGGTGGGAGTGAGTGAGCAGCTGCGTGGTGCTTAGTTGCTGGCTGGGGTTAAACCACAACAGAGAGAAAAAAAAACCTGGTCTATGGAGGTGAATAAAAAAACCAAAACAATAAAAAAAAACCCAAACAACTTCCCTTTATCTTCACAAAAGGGCCAGCATTTCACTTCAGGTGAAAATTTACTTCCTTGATTCTAAATTTCAGTAAGAATACAAAGATAAGATCATTTAAGCTATTTTATACCAAATGGTTCTAGGCATAAAGAACTGGTTAAGTGTTTAGCTTTGCAAAAGCAGAAACTCCACTCCAAGAACTGATTTACATTCAATTTCTCTCAAGGAAATAAGAGCAGAACCTTGTTTAGTCAGGAATTCTAGCTCCATAGCTTTCTACCTTGAAAGAGCATGAAATTATTTTGATTACTAGATATAAAGATTCCCGAGAAATTTTGTCATAAACCTTTATTAAATCTAAATTACTTTAATTTCATAATTCTCAAGTACATCTTTGACTGAAAGTGGAAGTTTCCATTAAGCCTGTTCCCTAATTTGCTATTTTTAGGAATGTCGATATTTCATACTTTCTTAATACTTTCTCAGTGAGCAACCCAAAAAAGAAGTACACAGCAAAGCAGCTTTATTTCTGCCCTCGGCTACAATTTCTAAGCATTTTTAAAATCCAAGTTTGCCAGAGATGTTCTCTTGACTTGCAATTGTAGAGAAAGCCTGCCTGAAGACAAGGGTCAATGCACTGTAAACTCACTAAAGTATCTGAGGCTGCACAAACATTTATCATCTTAGCAATATGTGCTTTAACACTAATACCTTCAATAATTTCCATTACCAAAGGGGTTTTTGTCCCCATTAACCAAATGCAGCACTTGGACAAAATTGCTGAGCTTGCAAAAATAATTCTCAGCCCCTTCATCCAATTAATCTTTTTCAATAACTTAAAGTCAAAGATATTCCGATTCTTGGTGTGCATTTGCTCAATTGCAATAGTACTGAGGTTCTTGGACATTGGTGACCTGGAAATTCTACTACAAGTTGAGAGAAATTGAAGCAGAACCACTCAAGGGCAGATTTGAGCTAATATATCACCAATTTTATTTATTTATTTTTTTAATTTTAACTCTGCATTTTGATCTTTAAATTTTCAGTTCCTTTGCCCAGAAGGATGAAGTTTCAACTTGAAAAGTATGCTCTGCAATATCATTTAAAAAGGCATATGACCTCAAGGTTTGTTCTAATACAGTCATAGAATATTATTTCATACATTTATTATGTACTTAAATGTGGTGACATCCCCACATCAGGATAAACACTATTGGAAAGACTGTGATGTGGACAGGACAATTCATTGGAAGCAGCAGGCTCACATCCTTGCTCAAAACCTTTAAGTAAGGCAACATCATGTAGAACTGCCATCACAGAACAGTGTCAGAACAGTCTCACACTGTAGGTTAAAGGCATCAATGCCAGCACAGGCAGGATGCACATATATATGCGGTCTTTTGAAGCGAATGACAAAACTATTCCAATGAGACCCAGATTTCACTCAACACACAGTCACAAGAAATACATAAATCTCTACTTAATGAGAATAAAAACCAGTAGAAATGAAGTCCAGGCTTAAAACACACAGAAGCAGCCAGTCCTTAAGTTTTTAGTGAAATCAAGCAAAGTACTTGCAAGACGAACAACTGGGTAGTCTGCAGTCAACCCACTTTCACTGGACCCTAACAGTTCCTGTGTTAGACCACTCGGGACAAGATCTCAGAAAAATTACTGGATTTGCTAGATAGCTTTGATAGTCACATATTAAAATAAGTCATAAGTGGAAGGCTTGATACATCACTCTCAAATGAGGTTGTGTTAATAATCCTGGTGTACCGTCCAAATTACAGCAAGTGAAATTGCATTCTCCTTATCTAAATTCCCCCCACCCTATCTATATACAATTTTTATACTTGGCTAGCATTTGAAATGTTAGGTGCTGTTCCACACCAGAGATTCCTGCCTGTCAGTCTGAAGGGAGTCATTATTATACGTCTCTAGCGTTTATTCAAAGGTTTTTGTATTTTGCTTTTACTTATTTAAATAATTAATATTGCTTGCTGTGGAAAACATTGCAGAAATGCAGCTGTTGTACAGTGAGAGGTGATAGCAGGGAAAATCTTTCCAGATTGTGAGATTAACTGATAAATTCACCGTAAATATTTGAAGGTTAAAAATACAGACTTGTTTTCACACTAAGTTTTTTTAATCTATTAAAAATGATATCTTACTCAACACGCTTTGATCAGTGCCAGAGTTAATAGGAAATCTTAATTTTTTCCACATCCCCAGAAATTTCAAAGCCATTCTTCAGTAGTCAGTATATGGTATTAGAACTTACGAATACATGTTGAAGAGGAGACATTTGGTGCGAAGCTATTAAGTGATACTGCTTATTTTCAAAATAACATAAGCAACACAGACCCAAATTATTCTTTTCTTGGGATTAATCTGAGATTCAGTGAAGAAAAATGCATCTGATGGAAACATAACTGAGGAATGGGACACTCGCACTTTGCAAGCAGCATTTAGGAAAAAGAACACAAGAAATTAAATTATCGGAATTTTATTTGTTACAAATTGTCACACTCACAATTAATATAAAACAGAAAGCACTGAGGAAACATGACTGCTAGATACAAGATTTATCAAGGTGTAAAAGCCTCATCCAAGACTCTACTACTAGAAAACCTGTGACTGTATATTAAACATTTCTATGCATCAAACACCAAGTGAAAGAGAATAAGCAGCATATTATAATTCACAGGGATTAAAACACCTTCATGTTATAGAAGTTTCTGAAGGAAATGGAAGTTGGAGTATCATTTCTACCCAAGAGTCTTGTTTTGAGTAGACCTGTTTAAAATTAGCTATTAAGAAAAGCTTCAGCATAAAACACCAGTCTTCATTTTAACTTATCCACGTTGTTCATACATTAGACAAGCTACTTCCAAAGGCATTTAAATTCTAGTCATGAGACTTCACACACTCTCTTACACTTGCTGCATAAGGCTAAGGCTAAAAAGAGTCACTAAAGGAACAACGAGGTTGCATTATTGCTTTGTAACAGGAACTTAGATGAAAATTCTTTATTGAGCTCCAAATAAAACATTGTTGCATCACTAAACAATTAAGAGTTTAAATATACATTTTAAAAAGTGTATACTGTTATACACTTTAAGGCTTTAATACAAGAAATACTGAACAGGATTTTCGTACTCCGTAGCCTGTCGTCTTGTCTGGGCACACGGATAAGTACAATGCTCTAAGTAGTCCATAATTAACATGGCAGAAGTTCCTGAAAAAGAGCAAAATATAATTTATTTGTATCCATCTGGAGACTAGCGACTATGAATTCTCTGAATACTGTCAGATTATGTGCAGTGGGATAAGGCTACTATGAAAAAAATAAGAGTATGTAGATTCATGGAAACCATTGCAGAAACTGCTGTCATTGAAATTCAGTGCAAATGTGATAAAAAGGTTCAATAAATGCAAATTAATGATATGATTAATTATAATCATTACCATTACTTGTTTGACGAGTAACATACAGCAATTGACCAGTGTCAGAATATAAAACCCTACTAGAATGGATAAACACTTCTAGGTTAGCTTGCCACAATAAAAGAAAGGCTGCCTTCTGCAGGTTGGTTTTTTTTTTTTTTAAATTTAGAGACCTTTTTACTTTTTCCCTCTGTTCAAAATCTAATGGATTTCATTTCAGAGATTACTCCAAAAGAAAAAAATATATCCAACAGAAATGCAATAGCAGAACACAATGCTAGTACATGTTATTTCAGGAACTGTCAAGAGAAGTTTTATACTGTAAATGTAGTTTCTAAGAATACCTAATACCAGCTGTTTTAACTGATGTAGTTTATTGTACACACATGTATAGGACATGGGAATTGACACAATTTTTTTTTTAAAAGGCATGACAGTACATTTTCTTTGGAGAAATAAGGTGTATCGATGTGGAGCATTGGAAGAAGGAAGACTTAATGGATCTAAAATTCATACCACGACTATGCTCAATATATGCAAACTTTTAGATGCATCAAATTTAGATCTTGCAACTCATTAAAAGAAAAAAAATTTGCACTCAAATAGTTAAGTTTTCCATCAAGGTGGGCCACAGCTACTTAATGGGAGCACCACATGGCCACAGACTGCTCCATTTTGTCAGATGCACATCTGGCACATGACCAAAACAATCACTTCTGACCAGAGGATGGGTGTGCGGGGAGGGGAATTCTCTTAATTTTCTCATGTGACCTACAACATCTAGTCATACAACACCCTGTCACACAATGGTACACCCAAACAGCCTCTGCATGATTCGACAGGGACATATTTTTTTCCCCAAAAGGAACCTGAAACAATTTAAGGATTTATAGGACTTCAGGGCAGAGTAGCAGAGAAGTGGCATAAATGCATGCTGATACATTCATCCTCCATAGAGGAGGCACTAAGGAAAGATGGCATTAAAAAAAGTTGGATAAATATTACAGAAGGTTGAATCCACTTCTGATTCACTTATGTCTACTAGCCATCCTTGCTACTAGATATTTTAGTTTCAACCCATCAAGTTTCATCATATATGTTTAATACAAAACTTCATGTTTTCTAATGAAAGCTTGTTATGACTTATATAACTCATCATGTGATTTAAGATGTGAACAGAAATAGAGATTTGACCAACTCCATTATAAATATTTTTAAAAGATATTTATATACTCAGTTTTGCCATAGCAGTTCTAGCAGCAGGTATTGAATCTTTGTCCTTTGAGCCCCAACGAACAGAAATCTCCAAGCTCTCCTAACCTTGAAAGGGTTTTTTGGTTTAAATCTTTAAAATACTTTTAAAATGGTTCTAATGCCATTTTGTATGTACAAAAAGTTCCTTTAGCCTGTGGCTGCAGTCTTTTAAATTTACTGTGGTATACAGAGGCAGTGCAATATATGCAATATTTCAAAGTATAGGGCTCTATTTATGCAAGGCACTGAGATCATGAGGTTATCAGGAAGAATTACCATTACAGGTAGGAAATAAAGAAAAAAATCTGTTCTATTTAAAGTATACATAATCTGAGCATAAATACAGTTAAATTATTTGTTACTTTATATATTGAATTCACCAGAAGCAATAGAGCTAGCTATTCTTCAGCTAATGTTTCTCAATGGACATGTTGTTCTTCACTTCTGCCAAAAAAAATAAGTCTGCTTCTTGGGCACAAATGCTTTCCTTGGAAAATCATTCTATAAAATGCTTTCTTCAGCTTTGAAAAACCATTTTAGACATGTCTGCTGACCAGATTAGCATCTGAAACTCCCATTTGAACACTACTAGCATAAAATCACATTCACTTTCTTTCACCTTCCTCTGTCCGATGGAATACTTAATTGGTTGAAATGTTGTCAAAGCTATTGTATACCTTTCAATAAACAAAGAGCCAGAGGACTGTGTCCACACACTGGCACAGTTTAATGTCCTGTTTAATGATAGTTTAAAACTATGACTTTTCCCACTAGAATTAAACATAGCCAATTATTTTTGCTGGCCTCCAGCTCAGTACCTGTAATCATTATGTAAATTAAAGCCTTGTGTATAAAGAACTAAGGACCTGATCAAAAGCTCTATTATTTATCTAGATTTCACAGATGAGTAAAGATACCTACCAAAGCATCAGAAGCTTAAGGTTTTTGTTCTCTTGGCTGTCCAAGGAGGTGGGTTTCCTGACAAGAGAAAAAAAGATATTTTTACTAAATTTCAAAGACTTTCAAATAAAAACTAAAGAAAACAATGTAAATCAAACTATAATTAATAGAAACTTAATGATTAACAAAAAGCTTTAGATAACATTTGTATTGTTTAAGTTACTAGAATTTATGGAAAAATAATATATTACAAACTATTGGTTATGAGGTTTTACCAGTTGTTTAATAGGGAATAGTTTGTCCAAATTTAACTAGCTAAGCTAAGGCTTTTTAGATTACTAATACAAATTAAACGTTTTAAAATGAGAATTTAGGGGTCCTCAAAGTCTTTCCTACATTCTAAAATGAAACTTTCTAAGTTGTAGCCTCCCTGTTTTTATTGGTTATATTAAGATAAATTAAGTGAGATTAAAATCTTATTTGATTTATTTACCTTTGCAAATGAAGACCGTTTTAAGGGTTACACATCCTCTGTCTCTGACGAAAGCGACCTCAATTAGTCAAGTCAGAAAGTCTTTAAAAGCTTTGTGTTTATTGCTTCCAGCACGGAGCGAGGTGGTCATTAACGTACCAAAATTCTCATAAAAATTCCAAAGTTGCACTAGTGAAAAAATGCTCAACAAGATGAAAACTAGTCACATCTTTTTCAGAAAATTCATTAGCTATTTTAAACCATTTTTAACAAAAATATTTTGATTTAATGTGGCACTCAAGCAGATCCATACCATTTGGATACTTTAAACAGCATTTATATCTACTGTGAGTATATATATACATATTTAGGTTTATACCATTTTTTTAAAGAAGTTGCGCAATGTTTAATATGAGCCTTTTATGCTGATCACTGTTAAACATTTCTCCCTGTTTACTACTATTTATGAAGTTTTATTATAAGATAAAGCATAAAATTAATCTCACACACACTGATTTTCTTTCAAAAGTTTATTTAGTATCAAGCAAGGGTAAAACTTTGCTTAACACTACAGAACATTTCAAGACTTGAGTTACAAAATACCACATTATTTGCATTTGTAATTTGCTTCCCTTTTTACGCATGTTTGCAAAGAGAAAATCTAGCAAATGGCTGAAAATAAAAGCTAAAAACTAAACTGTTGAAAACCTTTAAAATAAAAGGTTACGCTTATGTTAAAAGAATGGACTAACATATTTAGTAAACCTATTTTTTGTTTAACACTAGTTAATCAAAGGTTATTTTTTTGATCACCTATTTTTTCAAATACAGTTTGGAAATAACAAAGTTCCTTGTTTTACATATCCTTCTGTCCAGGTTGTTCTTTCGACAAAATATTTTAAGTTCAGTCCATCCATTCAGATTTTTATGCACTTTGATTTAATAAAAAGGGATTGTTCATAGAAAAAATTACTTTGAACAGTATACAGGACTGGTGGAGATTGGGTATTTCACAACATCAGACAGTACAATCAGTATCTGGCATATGGCTGGTCTCTGTAGACTCCTTTTGTTGTCCTTGCAGAAGGTGCCTTGTGTCGTGAGTTGGTCCATTCTTCTTGCCCTATAAGAATGGAAAATATAGTTAGATCCCTTCCAATGTTCCCAGATGCTGTACTTTTTTTTTTCCCCTTATTTAATTCTGAATTAGATAGCAACACTTTTACTGAAACCACGGTGCACAAGGCGAAGTCTAACACTTGAACCAAAAAATGTGCGTACAACACATCTATATGAGGTATCCCACAATGCTTTTTCAGCACATACCAGCAGGGAGTGTGACAGGCTAATGGCAAGAATATTTAGGGCTCTTGCATTCAGCTGGACCTGCTTGTTGCAAATACACAGAAGTGTCAGCTATAGTAGCAAACCTACAAATAATTACGCTAGGGTGAAATGAATGGAGGATATGAATTATGTATAAGCAAATAAGCTACCCTCAGAAATAAGTTTCTTTCTATCAGTACCAGTTTAGGCTTAATTCAAATATGCAATCCAATATTGAAAAGCCTCAAGTATCACTACAAACACCTGTGGCTTCTAACAATCTAGGGGCAATATTCAACTTCACTGTAAACATACACTTCTAAAATGCAAGAAATAGGAAGACAGATTATAAAAATATTGAAAAGAGCAAGGGAAATAAATTACTTATTTGAATTTTGACAACAAAATAAGTTTGTGAAAAAACTTATGCTATATTTAATGCTTTATTGGTAATAAATATTAAAAAAAGTAGCAAAGTATTGTCTTAAATGAGTCAGACCTACTGTGCCAGGCATTTACGATGAGGGAAAAGACAGGACCAAGTGCAGAGTATAATGAAACAGTACTTAGGTACGCTTTAATCAGGTAAACACAAATCAGAGTACTGTATCACCCGAGAGAAAAAAACAAAACCATAAAAAGCAAACACACCTGAAAACAGCATATGTATTTCCATATCTACTTTTGGAGAATTGCCCTGCCTTAAGCAGACAGTTGTCCAAGTGAACCCAATGCAATCCAGAAACTAATGGTGGAATCCAAATGTATGGTAATCTAAAATGTAGGCATCACTTTGTCTTTCTAGTCCATTAAAAAAGAAAAATAATAAAAAAAATAAATCAAAGTCAACAGTCAAAGAATCCCTGTACTTTGAATGGTAAGGTAAATTGCCCAGACAGATATATGAAATTACGTGACAAGAATTCTGTAAGTTAAGGGTCCAATTTCACAATCTCTTCACAGAAGTCTCATCCCAGCTACTTTACTTTAAAAAAATATAGACGGTTGCCTGCAAAGCCTAGGTGCTCAGAACATCTGCCTAGGAGGCAAAAAGAACAAGTTCAAATTTGGTGTCAGGCTGAAAGAATTAAACTTCTACCTCAGGCAAGTTCCACAGGAATCTGATAATAGATAACATACATGAGAAGCAACCTCTTGTGCTGCTTCATCACATAGAAAGCAAGACTTACATTAAGCAAGGAAAAGAACCTTAGCCTAACAGTAAATGCAGCTGGATGAGGGGCAAGAATTAAAAATATGCTAGCTTTTAATCACTATTGCAAGGAATTGTTTAAATGTAAAAAGCAGCCTTGGTCACGGTTTAAGGGGAATACTCACTCATTTTCAAGCAATTGGTCAAATCAGTAGGGTAAAGAGACACCTTTATCAGTTTTCATTTTGGTGCCATTCAGGGCTTCAAATCCTAAAAATACAGATGTGCTTCCTACATCCTCTGGACTGGCACCTGAACTTCTCAGAGGAGGAAAAGTTCAGGTACTTCATGGGAATCTGTTTCCTCCTAGCCAGCACTAGGCAACTATCTGCTCACTCTGCAGCCTTATGAATTTTAGTTCGAGACACCTAATGTTCTCTGCATCTGTAAGGATGATTATTAGTATCTAACTCTGCATTTAAGGATGTACTTGAGGGTCAGCTAGTTAAGAAATAAAGTGTCTAACTATTTATTTGTATGTGCAAAATCTTCAGTGGCTGTAACCCATAATCATTCTTTAAGGCATTTATAGTCTTCCTCTCAACTTGAGTAAATACATCACTTAATATTCCGAGTGGCTGTGCTTTGATAAATAGAAAACCAATTTTAAATGCAAAAGCAATGAAAAATCCATATTTTCAACCTTAAATACTGCAATCCACATTTTTCCCCGTCAGTCAATTCTACCTACATTAAGCAGTTTCATACATTTCCCCCCCCCCTCCCCCCATCAATTTTGTATTCATGGAATAGTATTAGAAATATCAGACTTATAATGGCAAACAGTTTATTTTAATGCTGAAATAAAGATTTAAGCTATATATCTATCAACACCAACTGAAAGTGCTGGGGGACACAGGAATTTCAAGTGACCTCTTCTTTTGATGAACTGACTTTCCCCTTAAGCAAAATAATTATTTTAAGCAGACTACATTGAGCAAACTTCTGCATTAGGTTCATTTATCACAACTTAGTTGAGGTCATTTTAGTTTTCAGAAGGAAGCACTTCCAAATGGAGTTCAAGAAATACACCATGGAAAATTTCAAGTACAGCTCTAAAATCACTGAAGCATCCATTACCCAGAATAACAACTCTTTTACACTAGTTACTAAAAATCCTCAAGTGTTTGAGATTTGAGTGATCTAGATCATATTTCTCTGATCTCTAGCCAGAGATTTAACATTTATCCCTTAAGCAAAGGTGCCTTTTAAAATGCTTTATGCTTCTAAAATGCTTTATGCTTCTAATCTGTAACAGATTTCTTTAATTATACTTGCATTACCACACTTCAAGCTTAAAAAAAGTGATCTTTACCATCGGCATATGTTTTTTTGCTTCATTACGCATTGTTTTGTCTCCATATGAGTAACCCACTGCCCTTATGTCTATTAGCTACCTAAAGTACTTTCATAACCTTTACATAATGACTCCCTGGTTGATTTCACAAGACTGATGCATGAAAATGAATACAAAAAGATGATACAAGTCTAAAATGCACTCCATTAGGCCGATTCAGCTGAGAACTTCAGCATACTCTTACCTTGTACCAAGTTTCAACACCAGTTGTGCCACACTAGAAGCATTTGCTTTCAGCTGCAAACAGATCCTGAAAAAAGGTCCTCCACCCCCATTTTTTTTCCTTAAATGTCATTCAATGTGACATGAAAAGGGTACTTGCAGTATGGTTTAATTTTAGGTTTTTATTTCTTTGATTTTAGTTTCACATGGCTACATTAGCTCACAGACCACAGAAGCCTCCTTCAGCATTTTTCTCAATAACCACATGAGGAGGTCTGTGACAGTGCCGTAATCCCTGAACAGCTGTTACACACTGCAGAACTGAAGCTTGCCTTATGGATATTCTTCTTTGATTATATTTTTTTCCAAGAGTCTACTACTGTAGTCATTCAGCTCACAAATCTACTCACCGTAAGAGTCGTATGTTTCTTCACTCAGTCCATGGCCATAGTCATAGTAATCTGCTCCACTGTATGGGAGGAGGGTAGTAGGAAGAACAAGAAATAAAGCAGTTACACTTTAAGAAGCAATGCTTATCATTACGCATTCTACCTTTGAAAAGAAGAAAGCTTGAAGGTTATAGACATGCCCTAAGGTAAGAAAGGTAAGCATCCATGTGACAATGACAACTTTGATCCTGCTTATTTGTTAACTAGAAGACAAAAGAAACCGTATTTATTTTCATTTAGGATTTTTTTTAATCACTGAGCACCTGGTCCACAGTGTAAATGTGGAAGTGCGCATTTTATATTTAAAATTATACTTATAGTAGGGGAGGTTGAAGATCTTACAAGTGCCAATGAAGGAAGAGTAGGAGGTGTAGATACTGAACCAATTCATTTGTCGTATAAACTTTTTTCATTACCTACTGTTGCATAGTATTTTGTCTTTGCATCTTTGAATTCACTGATAAAAATGCAATAAAGGACAAGCAACTTGCTGAGAGGGTTATATAGTTGCTATACATGTACAGTTCAATGTCTTCAAAACAAGACAATGTGCACGTATGTAAATGATATCATTTTAATAGGCAAACAAGAAATGACAATAGAAACTAAGTTAAAAGCAGAAATCTGCAGTTCTTAGGATTCAGAAGTATGAATACCATAACCATGCCCTAAACCAGTCTTCCATTTCATAATGGCATTTCTATTTGTACTGAGACCACTGAATGGAAACTGAAGAACAAGCATTCTTACATACTACTTTTTCCATTATGCTTTCATTTCTCATAGAACCATAGAATGTTTTGGGTTGGAAGGGACCTTAAAGATCACCTAGCTCCAACCCCCCTGCCATGGGCAGGGACACCTTCCACTAGACCAGGTTGCTCAAAGCCCCATCCAACCTGGCCTTGAACACTGCCAGGGATGGGGCAGCCACAGCCTCTCTGGGCAACCTGGTCCAGCACCTTACCACCCTCCCAGTAAAGAATTTCTTCCTTACATCTAGTCTAAATCTACCCTCTTTCAGTTTAAAGCCATTACCCCTTGTGCTATTGCTACATGCATTTGTAAAAAGTCCCTCTGCAGCTTGCTTGTAGGCCCCCTCTAGGTACTGGAAAATAAGTATAACTATGTATAGTCTTTTACATAGTTGACAGAACAAAAGTGTATTAGACATGTTTGTAGGACATCAAAAGCAAGCCTCCTGTTTTGTTTCTTTTTAACCATAGCCAGACCCAGGGCTGACAATGTTTGGAAAATACTCTACAAACTGATGCTACCAAGTCATTACCTTCTGAGTGAGAAGGAAATCAGTAACATAGGATCACTAGCAAGTAATTACTAATATTGACAAAATGTTTCTTGCATTAGATGGATTGCTAACAAAATAAAAACCAGAGAGAAAAAGCAATTTATAGCCCTAACATGAATTAGCAAGTAAAGCATTTATATAAAACAAATAACACATCACAATCACTTCTAAACTGACACAAGACAAAGATCGTTTGTTGTGTTTGTGGTTTAGGTTGTTTTGGTTTTTTTTTTTTTTAAACTTAAAGTTTTTAAATAACACAAAATAATCCAGGCCAGAAATAATACAATTCTGGTGTGCGCAAATGCATACCTAGAAAGTGTGGATGAGTATTTGTTATTACTAGCATAAGGCTTCCTTAACAAAAACTTAACCAGAATGCACTATGAAGACCCACAAAAAAAGTTTCTGTATACAACCTACATGTTATGTATGGTTTGTCAGTCCATTTGATGAAGACCCCACAATAACAAGGGCAAAGTTTGAAGCATAAGAAATAACAATTTTGCCCTCCAGCAGCCAGTGATAAAACAGTCTTTATTCTGACAACCAACTTAAAACTGACATTCAATATCCTTCCACACAGTACTTGATTATTTATTTTAAGGCTGTCATCTAGTTTAGAAGCCTATAGCAGCTGAGCCCTTTCCCCATAGCTGTCAATCCTGTCAGAATGACTTTTTGAGGGTTTCATTTCATAGATCTAAAATATCTATTATACAAAAAATTACTCATTTTACAGCATATAAACTGCAAGATGAATAAATATCAGAAAGGAAAAAACTTTTACTTATACTGAAAGTATATCATGGCCCATGTTTATTAACAGACAAACCCTTCAAAACTAATTATCTGTCCAAAAAGTACATGTTACAATGGGAAGTAAAGTTGGCTCGTACAATTCAATACTCTACTCTGACTGCTTTCATTTGTGCTCTATGAACAGTGCCGACGCTCTCTCAACTGTACATTAAACAAATGCAAAACTTCAGATAAGACAACTTAAAGACTATGACCCAAAGAAAAGAAAACAATAAAAATATTATTTTTTTGTTTCACCTGTAACAGTCTGAATAGCCCATGGAGTTCACAACCAAGACCAAGATAACTGAGGGATTTTTATAGAGGAATTACAGAAAAATTTAGTACTGTATATGAAGTTACAGCTTATGGCACTGTATTTTTTCCAAAGCAATCACCTGCTGAAAGGAAACCTAGTCAAAGGAACCTGCAATACAGAACTTTTTTCTAAACTGTACATGCAAACTCATTAACTGAGATAGTTGAGGTCAATTCTGTTAGTGAGGAAATAAGTAGCTATATTAAAAAATTCTTCATCTGGAGAGAATGCATGATGTCAATTTTTGTCTTAAAAACATCCTTGACATTTATACTTTCTTATATAGGTTCTCTGGCATCTTAGCATTCTAACTGAAGACTATTCAAACTCTGTATTTCCCTTAAATGGATTTATTCTGCAAGGGAAACCCTTTTCTTCCAATTCCTTTCCGTTTGTCTCATAGAAAGAAGAACAAAACCACAAAGAAGGTTCATTTTCTTCTTCACCTCATGTGCCTCCCTCCTTTCAGGACAAGGAAAAAACATGCCACAGATCCTTTCCTTTTTAACCCAGCATGGCTAAACTTGGAGTCTGCTTTGAGTTCCTGTTTTCAGATGTGAAATTTCTTCTTGAGGTCATTTTCTCTAAATTTTCTTTTCTTAATTTTTCCTGACTTCTCCAGGTTTCTACTTTGTAGATGGTTTAATTGCATTACATGGTACAGTCAGCTGAGTTCTCAAGCACTTTCCTAACCATCAGGTAAATAGTACAAGTGTAATCAACACTGTGCAAATCAGCTGTGATTCAGGTCTTTTGTACACATAGAGCCCTTGCTTTTACCTCCTCATATTTAACTTCTTTTGTATTCCCATTCCAGAACAATGTCTTTGGGCTGACAAGAGAGAAGACAGAGATGGCAAAGAAAAAATGGTTTGATTTTCCAAGTCAACATAAAAAACTTGGAATCACCAAATGGTATGGAAGGATTAGCAAACAACAATAAAATTTAGTATGTCACTTCTGATTGCTGAGGGCTGGGCATTAATCCTACAATGCTTAGAGCAAGTGTGAAGTGAGGCTTAAGTAGTTTAAAATAAGGCCAGGAAGTGTTTGTTTTCTCTGTTCAAGAAACAGCCTGAGATAGAGAACAGCAACCTCAGATTTTAGCACCTCATCACTGATGAAGTAAACCCTTAGAGAAGCTTTTTTTTTATCTAGTAAAACAGAGGACTGGGAAGCTTCCTGCCATGTTTTCTAGAACCGCTGTGCTGTGAGAAGTGTCTTAAAATACTTTAATTTAGAGGTATTCAACATAAGCCTTCAAAGGTCTTGTGGAATATGACCTGAATTTCTCAGGCATTTCTGCTAAGCTGATTGTTTCTGAAAATATCTTGATGAACCATAATAGAAGAACAAATCCTTATGAAAAAAACAAACAGCAGTAACCGCTCTTGACATGATGGTTAAGTCTTAAGGAACTCTTACCTTTTATACTATACTATTAACTCATTCTGTCTAGAGATGTTGGAATGTTCTCTTGGGACATATATCAACAGAATGGTAGAGTTTCAACCTAACACTCAAAGATATTGGAATAGGTCATTAGGCTATTTTTGGGACAATCCAAGAACAGGCACGTCAAGCATAGTGCAAGTGTCCTCATGTATTTCCCCAAAATACATGAAGGTAGTCAAAATATATTGTGATTAAGGAATGCGATTGCCATGGCTCTTTAGATTTGATACAGGTGTCTTTTAGCATCAGCATTATGCCATTTCTGTGTTTGAAACAAAAGTAGTTTGGCAGGGAGCCTGATTGCTAAGGGGTCTCTGATTCAAAGCTTCTAGGATACTGGAAAAGCCCAGACTTAAGCACTGATAAGCCTGGTTACCGGGTTTAAGCACCAAGTGAACTGAAACGTTCTTCATCTTCAGCGATGAAAAACAGCCTTTGCAACCAGTTCCAGCTTCTTGTAATGCTTACTAGGGAAAAATGGAAAAAAATATTCTGCTTTTTCTTTTGCACATTGGTATCACAAGTAACTTTGGGACTGATCCCTTTAGACAGAAGCCAGGGCAGTTTCAGAAAGCAACAAAAACCTTCCAAACACTAAGGTTTCCTTTTGTGCTAAAAGTAGCTCCACAAGCATCATCACCTTTGTCCTTCTACACAGAGGTCGCAGAGAACAGCAGCAAAGTAGAAAGAAAAAATGAGGATCTCTCTAGCAAGAGGTCTTATATGATAGACCCTGACTGATACAATCCCATCTGAACAGAACTCTTCCTCAAGGCCAAGCCTCTTTCTATCGCTCCTATTGGATCTTGGTGCTCAGCTGCTTCTGATATCAAAAAGTATCAATCAACAGTAAAAAGGAAGTGTGTCCCTAATGTCATTGTCAAGACAACAATCACTATAGTGAAGCTTCTCATAACTCCGTACTCGTCTTGAACACTGAGTTAAATATCTGTTCTTAATGCTTCTGTGGATCACTAGAACACCATATTCTGTAACCCAGTTTACAGCAGCATAGCTTAAACCCAGGATCTCAAGAACAGATCCACATCTTTTCTTGCATTTTGCAGATAGATTTTTATTTAATGTCCAGTTCTGCCACTTCTTAGCAGAAGTTTCTTTAGTACATACTCTCATCCTTGCATCTCAGTTTATGTCTGTAAAACAGATAATGACCTCAGAAAGCAACTGTGATCTATGTGTGAAAGCTTTATAAAATACAGGAAAATGATGCAATCTTTCTTAAATTATACCCCATTGTACTCTCATATGGAGAATACAAATAACAAATCTATTACCTACAATCCTAAAAGATGACCAGAGTGCCCCCTCAAGGATTCCCTTAGCTATCACTTTAGAAATTACTTTTTATGGCAGAAATTACAATAAATTTCACCTCTGAATAGTGAAATGCCCTCAGAGGCATTTGCATTCTGGTGCTGCCCACCAGGCACAGGACTATGTGCATCTACGTATTTCTAGCAAAACTCTACAGAGTTCCCTAAAGCTAACAGTTTTACCATCTGAAATGTTCAGTTACTGCTTTCGGTGAACTCATTCAGTCTTGCCCCCTGATCCTCCACTCTCACATCCCATCTCTCAAAACAGGAAAGGTAAATGGCAAGTAGCAGAGGTGACTGAAGCACACAGTACAAATACGGCTGCTTCTTCAGAACAGCAGCAGCAGGGAGCTATAGCTTTACCTTGAAACTATGAATAGAATACAGCAACAATCCATCCCTAAACATGAGAAATGCGAAATAAAATGTCAAAAATTCACTACTTCAAACAAGAAAGCACCAGCGGAAAAACCTAAAAATTCAGGCTGAATAAACACCAGCATTTTGGTTTGGCCTGTGAATTAGAACCAAGCCCCAGGCACCCCACATCACATTTGTCTGGTTTGCAAAGCAGTTTGAGGGAAGTGAACTAGATAGACTCCAGTCAGAGGAAACGAAACTAGAAGTCTTAAACTATCCAGGTGTGTACCAAATGTGTTCCAACTGCTAAATAGAGAACAGAGATCTGAACCAACATGAACATTGACATTGGCAAAGGATGCATTTTCTTCCCTTTCCCCTCCAAACAGGCAAGACTACTCAGGACAGCGGAAGCAGCAGAGAATATTGAAGACCTGACAGGTATCCGTCAAAATCTTTAGACTATCCATTGCAATACTGGAAAGAGTTGTGGGTATTACTCCATGTAATTCTTGGTTATCCCTCTTGAGTCTTGCATAAGATGTTGTTAGAGATCCGAGATGATATTACTTGTCACAGATTGGAGTACCAGACAAGGCTGCCTCTAATACATCATCATCCACAAAAACTGCACAGACGGTATGTCACCATGCTGTCATTAGAAATACTACTCAGTAAGATATACGTCATACCTTCTTGTCTTCCTAATTTACTGAAGGAACAGTACAACTATCATCAGTTTCCTACAGATTTGATATCCTTTATCATCAGTTAACATTGAAGAGCATTTGAGAAAAAAAAATATCATTCCATCCCAGTTTTATATAATATAATTAAAAAATAATAAAAGTGCCAAAAAATGTATTTGGTTAAAGAGATTATGACTGTTCTTAGGGCTACATGGTCATTTGCATCTGACAGATCTTAAAAGCAATGACTACCATGAGCATCTTTCCAGTGCTCCTCTAATGCTCCTTACACAGGCAGGGTTTGAGCCTTGCCTCTCCAAATACAAGGCAGACCTCTTCCTCTTGTGTGAAGATAATTCAATACACTTAAGTGCTAAGACTTGTTTGCTGGGCTTAACATGGGCTCTCCTACTTTTATCAGCATGTATGTTCCAAGCACATTGCACCTGACAATTACACCATGATAAACCTCAAATTCTGATGGTTACTAAACTGTATTTTTCATGATCTGTCAAACGAATGATGCCAAAATTGTGCTTGAAAGTACAATTTAGAGCTCCCGGTATTTCTTCTAAAATACAATACAAGCAGGAGAAACAAGTAAGACCAATTTAATGTTTACCTGCAACCATCTCCCTTTTCTAAAGTTGCCCAATTAAATATATATTTCCTCACCGACAGAAAGAAGCAAGATTTTTCTTCCCTTGAAAGCAAACCAAATGCTACAGGATAGTCTAAGAGAAAAAAACCCTGCAATTTCCAATTACTGCTAGTAAGCAGACATAGTATGTTGACTGTCAACCAGCAAAATAGTGTCAAATCATCTACAAAAAGGTGTTCTGTGACAAAAATATGTTCTGGACAGATGAAGCCCGATTTCTCATGCATCTCCGATTCAACTAATGCACATTGGCTTCCAAGTGTGAATTTCCAGTGAAGTTCCTTCTCCACCCCACACCGGGGAAAAGAAATCTTCCCTTTATATACTCTGCCTACTGCAAGTGTGAATTTATGAAGCTGTCCCTTCTCTAGTCACAGAGAGACTATGTAGTTTCTCTTCCTTATCTTTGTACCTCTTAATAAACTTTCTACTGGTTTCATTATGTAAGACATTTGAAAAGTTATTTCTAAATGAGTAACAACTTTAATTTGTAAGATTTGGAAGCCTCATTATCCAAGTTCTGTCTCCAAAGACCATATATCTAGTGGCATTGCTGCAGCACCCTGCTGAGGCCTAGCAACTGGGTACTCTCCTTCCTCTTTGTTACCTCCATCATCCAAACTTAAAGTACTTTTTTTTTTTTTTAAACATACTGTAATTAAATTGAAGCACTCATAATTAAGATGTTTTTAAACTACAGCTAATTCCACAAGCTACCATTAACAACTACAATATAGCATTTGATATTTAAAAAATATTCACTGTTAATGAGTTTTTCTTCCTGTTATGGACTTCTTAAAAGAACTTGTTTGACCATCCTTTTCTCATGTTTTCACCTGTGTAATTGGTCAAGGAAAAAAATCCTAGATCCTATCAAGTACTCATCCTCTTTAATTATATTGTGGTAATTCAACCACCCAGTTTAAGATGCTGTACAATCACCAAAGTAAAATTAAACCAATCATGCAAAATGAATAATCTGATTTTATGAAATAGTTCCCCCTTTTTTTGATTCCTCAAATATTTAAAATTTCATGTTACTACTTCTTATACCACTATAACACCTCTATATAAGTTTTCTCTAGCAGGTCTCTATTTTTAAATGCCATTTTACTTGTTTTCTAAACATTGAGGCATATTCATAGTTAAGTTTAATAGAAGAGCCATGAAGAAAAACAAAATTATTTTTTGTATCTAAGAAGTATTTTACCAAGATAATTCAAACAAATTAAAAGTAATCCTAACATTAAGTAGTGAAGTAATCTACTAATGTCAACGTGACGAGGATTCTAAAAACCTTTTCCGAGTGCAGCATGTGATATACTTGTTAAGATTAATTTTTCCTTTAAAGGTAAGTTTTTTCCATCATTACACTTCAATTGCCTTAGTCTTATTCCTGTTCACTGAGGTTTCAGACCAGATTTCTGTGAAGAGATTTAAAAAAATTCAAACATGTATGTTAGACTCACAGTAAAAGCGTTCTGTGCTATTGAGGCACTTCTGAATACTTTATCTTGTCACATTTTAACAGGTAACAAAAAAGGAAAACATCTATCTAAACCTAAAGAACTAGATCTGAAAAACTGCAGAAAATAATCTCTTTCAATAATATGACTGTAAAAATTATGCAGGAAACCACATGGCAGGGATTTTCAGTTAAAAGAGACGTTACCTTGTTTCTGCTAATGTTTTTGAGGCTTTATTTGTGCAGAATTATAACCTCCAATAAGCTCAGACATACCAGGTGTTCATAAGCAACATTTGCAAAATACTAGCTATCTGCACTATCCCCAGAAATCAAACTGCTGTGGATTGATTTGATTTACAAGTCAGAGCATGAAATACAAACAGCTACTAGCATTAAAATCCAAAAAATTACATCTTGAAAAGCTACAGTAACAGACACTGTTTTGCATATAATGCATATTTATACTGCCTCTAACTGCATGATTGCTGACAAAGTTAACAATGTAAATTTAAAACACTGAGTATCACAAACAAAATGTTAGCAATTAACTTTCAAATACCTATAGCAACACCTCCATAAGCTAATTTCAAATCCATACCCTCAGCTCTTTATGAAAATCCTTCTCTTAAAAACAGCAACGTCATCATCTGTATGACTACTAAGCACACTTTCAGAAAACACCTGAAAATGTGAGTTCCTAATGGAAAATGGGGAGGACTACATCTCTGGGTCTTGGCAAGAACTCCATACTAGGAATCAGCTTCTCTCAAAACTAAGGTGCCTCTGGAGTGCCGCAAAATCAGAGGTTGATATTTGAGGGATTCAAATCTCTAAATTTAGTTGTATTATTCAGGCATCAGTTAAATAATTGGCCATTGCTCAATTTCAAGGTGGGCGGTTTCTTTAGTCCTCTTTTCGACCTGACATCAAATTACTTTTTTCTTAAGTAACTACCACAAGCTACAAAACGCAAACTTCCTCAAACCTTTCAAACCACGGGGTCATTGTACACAGTCTACCCTACTTTCAAGAAATTTTCTCTTGAATCAGTCACTGTTGAAACAAATGGGAAAGAATAAGGCCTCACCACATGGCACTGCTAACACTGGGCTTTTAAAGATGCTTCGGAACTACCACATGGGGAGTTATCTTTTTATGCTTTTAGATAAATAATTTAAAATGAAGTTGCAGCCTGTACTTCCCACTTCCCAACACATTAACCAATAAACACAGAGTGCACTAGAGGCACTGAATAAACATAGGTATACTAAAGAGAATTTGCCAATTCCCTCAATTCAGATTAGCTTGCCTGCATGGGTTTGAGGTTTACAGGCAACTTACAGGTATTTGAATGTATTACATTTTGATATGATTTGAAATGTTAGCAATTATTGTTAGATATGCAAGAACAGCATCTGAGAAACACCATGTTTAAGCCAATAGCACAACAGTTGCTGCTGAAAGGTAGAGCATTAACAGGCAAGTGTGGAAACCAGAAAACATTGCAGAAGACTGGAGACAAAGCCAGCAATCACCCTGAGTCCTAATCTTTCCCCTTTTATATTGGCATTCAAGATTAAATTCTGCAATGGAGTGAAGGTGAGATCGCCCTGACTAAAGATCTAAACCAGTTCTAAATTTACAAAATAATTACAATCAAACACAAAATGACTACATTACTACATGAATGACTGTTTCTTGCTCCTAAACAGATACAGTCATAGAGTTATACAAACTGTTCCTTTCATAGTTGAGGTTGCTGATCTCTGTTGTAGGTAAAAAAAACAATGAAGCTAGACAAAAGCATTTTTTTCTTCTAAGAAAAGAATTATCCACTTTTAAATGCTAGCAGACAAGCCTGAAGAAGTTATTTGAAACTTCTGAGTGCCATGGAGCAGACAGATGGGGTTCTCCACATTTTTTTTGTACTACAGTAACTGTGTTAGCCATTCTCTCTTGATAGTAAAGTTAAAAGCACACAGTAAACCTTTAATGCTGCTGGAGAGGTAACAAACTCAGCCCCCTTTCTCGGCAACCTTGTCACATAATCTGAATTTTAGTAACAAACCTCATTCTCTGGCACGTTAACTCTCTGCAGCATCTGTCACTGCTATGAATGGTTGATCATAAGTACCTCTGTAGTCATCTCAATGCTATTAAGCAGATGGCAGCGCTAAATCCGAATGATGTAGTACATCTCCCTGGTGGACTTTGTTTCCATACACTACCATTATTCTACAATTCCTCAGTGATAAATCTCACGTATTCTAGAGAACATTAACAGTGAACTGACAGTGCCAATTGATTTATTAGCATCCATTTCCCTTTGCCCTATTATTGTCTTCGCAAACACTTGTGCAGATCATGTATGGAGCCACTAAGGGACAAAAGCACTTTTTCTCCATTTGAAACATATTTCTGAGATTTAAAATAAATAGAATTTTTCATCATGCTGAAAATGTTTAATCTGATCTACAGATTTAAATGAAGACCGAACTAAATGCTCCTGCTTCCTCCACAACATTCTTCTCTGAATTTTCGTAATAAAATTGGTCTAGCATTAACATCAGACTATTAAAACACTCGCTACTTTCTGCAATAAATCCAAGTAAAGGTTTACAATTTTAGACAGATTTGGGAAAGTCCTTTAAGAGTCAGTTAGTTGTGTAAGTAAGCATGCATATGTGCCATTGAAGGGAGCTGACAAATCTACACACATCTGGCATAAGAAAATACCAGCACCAGTTACAGGAGCATGGCATTTCACACTTGTGCCTCACATTCTAACATAAGGTCCCCAAGAGGTTTTTAGCATACAACTTCATGTCTTGAATTACTACATATGCATATAGAAGAAATTTTATGAAGGAATTGCTGACTGCATAATGTGAAATCTGCCCTGTATGACAGAGAAACATTCAGAGTAGTCTTGCTGATCTCCTTAGCTAGGCATCGAATATCAACTATAAATGACATGGCTCTTGATTGTGTTCATTATTTTGTTAAATTAGATTGCTTTGTTTTTTATAACAATACTGAACAGCCCAGTTGATAACCATGCCAGATTATACTGGTAAAAATATCATCTAACAATCCTCTGCAAAAAACTATACGTACAACTTAGTCACATCTCTTCTGAAAAATCAGTTATCTAGCCAAGCTCAGTACAGCTCCAAGGGATTTTAAGTCTTTTTGACCATAAAAAAATAATTCTGTTAAAAGACATCCTGAAGCACTATTTGGGGCTTTGTTGCACAAATAAAAAACTGTGGATAAGAAAATATGTTAAAGGAAAACTATTTTTTATAGGATTACAGGGCATTAAGATAGATGAGAAGTTGGAGAAAACTCTGATATTTCTCTCCCTATTAGTGCTGTGACAGGTTTTAACTAAAGCTTCAGATTGTCAAGCACAAGCAAGGATACAGACTTACACAGTGTCAAATAAAATGCCATTAAACTTTTAAACACACATGATTTGGTAGAAGCAAGCAGTTCGGTTACAGAACAGAGGAATTGTTTGCAGAGGTATGCAAAGTCTCAAGTATCTTAATGCACACAGAAATATAGAGTATGCTTTTCTTCATATCTGAACATACTACCCATCCTAGTCCATCTCAGATTTGGCTATTTCTGGGAAATACACTAGGAACATCAAAATTAAAAACCATAAAGGAAAGTTAAGCTGTGTTGTGCCAAATGGTTAAATTTGGAGAATTTCCACCTTTAACAGAGAAGTCGCTAAAATAAGCAAAAACTTTACAAACCAAAATTAATATTTCAACTGTCTCCACTGTATCACACGTATACGTTGTACACACAACGTACACTTGTGAACATTAACAAAGTTTGATGAGGTGCAGGAAGAGGGTTCATATACCGAAAGACTACTACAAATAATTTAATGAGCAAACCCATCGTTTCAGTTTACTAGCCATTTCTCAAACATCCTCTTCAATATACAGTATCATTAATATCAAAACTTCTCCAGAAATTAATATCAGAAGATATACTAGAAATACTTTTTAAGATCACTACTTTCAACTTACAAAAGGAAAGGGGAAACGTTATTTGCACATGCTAGTCACTAAATGATGCATTTTAAACTCGTTGAATGCCCTCTATGTGCAAACGTATTTTTTCTTCCCATACTTTATGAGGGAAAAACATCAAGAATGGTATAAGGCTAAGTTATGAAAACAATACACTTTTCCCTAATTTCCTTCACAGTTAGGACACTGTAATGCACCTAAATATGATAAGCATCTCTTAGTGATTACAAAATGGCATTTTGCAATATGGGCTACTATTTGATATTCAGATTAAAGAAGGGAATGTTGTTCTAGGTAGCTCAGATGGCTGTTTATAGTTATTACTTTTTGTCTGCCAATACAATCCTAAAAATCTTTTTGCCAAGCCAGAAAATATGCCAGAGAATGAGTGTCAATATCCCGTGAGAAATGTACAAGTGAATCATTTCTTGTTATCTATTACCATGCAGTACTTAATAAAATTAGGGAGGAAAAAATGAAGTAATCATTCCAAAGATAATGAATTCAACAAAATCTAACAGTATATGTATCATGAAACTACAGGTAAAATACAAAGCAGAGCAATCATTCTATGAAGTATCTCCTTCCAGACTGGGCTAAGCATATGCACATATTATATCTAAGAATATTATATATATACTTATGTATTAGTCCTTTACAAGAGCAGTTTCATTTCTTAGGAGATCTGCTTTTTGCTAATTTTAGTTCAAAGGAAAAAAATCTTAACGAAAACGTTCTTAACAGAAAAAAATCAAATCCAAGTAATGCTTAGTTTTGGCTCAGGCAAATGACTTCGTAATGAAGTCCAAATGTTTGTGTGCAATAAACCCATTTACCAACACTAGAAGCAGTAAAACAGAACAGAATTACCAACATAAAAAGTTGAGGACTGTTTTGGTAATTTTCTTCTTGGAAAAAAATCCATTACTAGCAGCTGCTCTCTAAACGTAACATCCTACAGAGCCCTATATTTTGAAGGTCCTGCACTGCTGGTTTCTTAAGTTGTACTATTTTTATCAATTTTCAATAGCTTACAAGACTCCGTAGGAGCCAGGTATCAGACACAAAGGTATTTTCATTCTGTTAGTTCTCAACAATGACACTTGAGTTTTCCACTAAGCTTTTTCACATTGACTAAGTTGTTGGGCACAGGAAAATATTTATACAACAAAATTTAACTTGGGTGTGTCAACACTACAGCAAAGCAGGTGTCAGGTGTAAACAGCTTCGTTCCCAACTTTGCTGTGAACAGACAGTTATGTACTACTTCAGATAAGGCTACATTACAAAAATGTCGGTATCTAATATTCTAAATATCTAGCTGAAGGTAAGACAGTCTAATCAGTATTTATCAACATCACAATATCCACCAATATCTCCCTTTCCTACTGTCATCATCTTCCCAATGGGCAAGGTTTGAAGCTCTAATAACCCCAAATAACCAAAGTAGTAATGCAGAACTATAGCACCTTATTTTATTTTTACAATTTTCTTAACATTCTTGTTTGGAACATTTGAAATTTATTGACATAAGAGTTTCAAGAAATTCTCAATGACATTACAAAATCTACCACTGATCAAACTATGAATGCTTGGTCCAAGAGAAAAAGAGCAAGAATTACAACTCAGTAAAAGGTGCACAGAAACTCCCTTTCCAGACATGCACATTAGAAGTATCTAATAGTGAGGACAATAAGCCAAGCTACTAAATAATGTGTCATGTGATATTTGCATTAAATTTAAACTACCACCTAATACAAGTAGGTTATACTTCATAGCATTTTTCTCATCATTGGGACACATTAGTATTCCTTGTAATTGATGCTGTTTCCAAATAGCAACTCCTTTGAAGAAAGCAAAATTTTTAAAAAAATCACAAGTGCTTAAAATGGCAAGAGATTCAAATGCAGAAAGACAATTCCATGAGGGAGTAAAACAAACTAAAAGGTGTACTTTTTGTACAGCCAAAGGTAAAATACTGGAACATAACCATGCTCAAGTAGTAAGAAAATGCAATCAGCTGTGTTTCAGATGATTTAATACCTTCTATAAAGTTTGGGTTTTTTTTCTCTCACCTCCCCTCCCTGCCCACCACCCAAAATGAATCTGAATTAGACCTTCCTGAAAATCCTGAACTTCTGAAAACTTTGATTTATGATTTGGCATCGCTAAAACTCTTTAGTTTCAAGTTCTCATTTCTGTTTCTTTTCAACCACTAAGTAACTTGACTTTTATACTTATGTGATACTAAAGACAAATAACACTGGGGTTATTTCTAATAAGCCTCTTATAACATTTTTGCTGTTTAAGATGAAATAGAAAAAATCTTTAAGTAAAACTAACTTTCCAACTGCAGAATATTTCAAATGTAGTTACAGCAGATTTGGAGACGTACCTTTGTGCTTGGGTGCTATAGCTGTTATCATAGGAATCATAGCTTTGTTCATCATAAGCAGTTCCATAACCATCATCATACTCCTGAAACGATATAAAAGAAAGGCAATATTAACCATAAACACACTCCAGAAACAAATTAGTAACCTAGTAATAAATATGAAAGACTATACTCTCCTGAAATGCATATATGACATAAGTATACCATGAAATGGCAATATCTTAATGATATTAATAGAGACTACTTCCATTTAGGAGGCCACACACATCTAAGACTTTCATTGCTTCAAATGTATTTTGATCTACTGGCAATATGCTTCGAAAAGATTTTTTTTATTTAACACTGGCTTGCACAGAGACAGTACAAATGCTTCATCTCTCCATATACTTGAATTTGAGCTGAGTGAGCTAATGATCTTCAAGAAAGCTCTGGGATGCATCTCAGGAATTAAAACACCTGAATAAGTATTGTGCAACTGACTGAGGTAGCTGACTTATTTCTGGACAATAGGTTCAATATTCTACGTAGACTACAGATGGGAAAGAAACTACCTAGAGGTAAAACTAGTAAGAATGATGGTTTTACTTCTCTGAATGCCCTCTGTATACTCAACTTGTGGGAGTTTAGCATCCATTAAGAAACTAAAAGTAAGGCTTTCTTACTCCTCCCACATTACCCACACTATTTAAGTACACACTGTAGGAACACTTTTCCCAAAATAGCACTGGATTTAAATACAAAGTTGAACAAACCACTAACTCCAGCTACAAGCCACGCAGAAGTTCAACATAAAAACGAGTGACAATGCTGTGTTATCCCAGAGGAGGATGCACTATAGAAATACAAAGACTGTCACTAATTTTTTGTTTCATCCAATAATAAACCTGAGCTAAAGACATGAAAAGTAGAAATGGCACTTCCTTTGTACTGACTCCTAGGAAATCCCAATGTCCAAATCCTATCCAAATATGCCAGAGACCTCAACGGATGTTTAGGGCTATCTTGTACAGTTTTGCCAGATGAGAATGGCCTAATGAGAAGACACTTTGAAGATATAGGGACCAGACAAAATGAAAATCAGGCATCATCTTACATACAGTGTTTTTTCAATAAACATGTATCAAGCCTTAGCAATGTAAGGATAAAGTATAATGAAAGGACAAACTCTCTTCCAGGAAAAAGAACCTTTAAGAATCTTTTAGCAGTGACAGAAAACAAAATTGACTACCAGTATCAATTAGGTAGGGATGACAGATGATGGATTGTCCAACTCTAGTAGAAAATACCTCCAATGATTGGAATCTGACAGCTTTCTAGACATTGTAAAGAAAGCTTTCTATAGCAGAAGCCAATGACATCCTCAATACAATTGATAGGAAACTGAATTTGCTAAGAGAGTTTTTAACATTTTTTCCAGTCATTTGAAATTACTTATATGGAAAACCAGGCAATCTGCCCATCAGTACTGCTTCACCACTGCTAGATCAGTGAACATGATTGTTTCCCAGCAGTGCTTAGTAGAAGGGTGTCTATGAATATTTGCCAGCATACGAGTGACAGCCTATTCATAGGTCTGGAAGAAGAAACGAGGATTTTTCCAATTGTCTGTTCCGAAGAGATCCATGGATAAATAGTTCCACTTGAAAAGGAAATGCATTGTTTTCTCTTTCAATAATTCACTGTCCTGAAACTGAAAATTAAAATAGAGTCTTAGCATTTTCTTTGCCCATCTGATATGGATATGGATTTTTCTTGATAAACCACACACAAAACCCACAAAACCATTGCCTCCTGGCAGTTATTACGAACAAGCACTTTATTACTTATTGATGCAATACACAGACATCTGTTAACAATACAGACATTGATCAACAGCAGAAGCTGTCTGAGCCAACTTATTTGCTCTGTTCCAGAACATTTACATGACATTTGGTCTCCTCATAGAATCTCCCAACTGTGAACTAGCCATCCCTAAGAGGAGCTCCCAAACTTCAAGCCATGCACACCCAGCAGTGACAACAAATGAAAGAAAAGGACTGAAATTAACCTTTTCACATGTTTAGAAAGCTTTGCCACTAAGGAATCACTGGAGACTTCTTAAGCAATCAGTCCTATTCTTCACATATGTTAACTATTTCACTAAAAAGCTGATCATGAAAGAAAACGGGACAACAGACTATGAAGTTATGGTGTATCTATGACTTCTTGAAAACAAAACAACAAAGTAAATTTGAAATAGGAAGATGCTTAACAAGATGTCCAGCAGAACAAACCGAAAATTTTAGGGAGTTCCATGCTGTATCAGACTTAAGTGTTTCTAGTATTAGCAATTCCCTTCCAGAGAGAATTTTCCCAGAACTCATTACTGTTCACCATTTTGTGTGTTAATAAATTTACTACTGCAGAAATTAAGCCCTGCATTATTATGTTGAAGGTGGCTCTTATATGCTTTGAATAGAAAAATATCTGGTTTGCAGTCTATACATGGGAATCATGTTACTTAGCATTAAAGAGATCAACCCGAGCTGTTGCAGTTACTATAATCTGCTTAAACAGATCAATTCTTCCTTTTTATTGATGTATTTACATTTATGAACCCAAAAATTTACATTAAAACAAAGATAAACTGTGTGCAACATGTTGAAAAACTAGAATAAGTTTAAAGAGTTGCTCTCAATGGCTTGTTCTGTTAAGAGGTAAGAGCTTCAAATTCCAAAACATTTGTTTACTGTGCACTATTCCCTTGAAGTAGCAATTAGGCAGGGGCAGATGAAGTATGTTTCAGAGCTTTCCCTGAATTAGGTCTGACACAGTATTTTCGCTTAGACATACAGTATTTGAAAACTTTCTCTTTTAGGACATTAACAAATAAGGTTAGCCAGGGCAGGATGTTTTACATTTTAGATTAAATGCACACTACTTGAGTATTTTCTGAAACACATAACTTTTAGTATCTAAATGAAATATCCTTGGCCATCTAGCATGTTTCAGTACTATAAAACATCATGTTAACTTAAATGAAAATAACTATAATTTTTACACATATACAATGAAAATGGACAGGACAGAACTTAAATATGCACAGATATCCTGTACTAAGTATATCACAGATTCGCTGACAAGCATTGCTCTACAGTTTTCTTTCTATATAATACTGGAAGAATGACACCTTCATAGGGATATTTTAATTGCATTTTTCCTGCTGATTCTTCAGTATGTTTCGGGTATTTATAAACACATTCATTTCTGTATTTAAAGCCATTATTCTTCTTTATGTGGATGACAGCATTTGCATTCCTACTACCTACCAAATGCAATACAATGGACTTCCCTTTTACTCCAATTACATAACTCTATAGATAGATCTTCTTAAAGGTACTTGCTAATCAGAAAGTGTTTACTAGTGAAGCCATATTTCCGCCCCGCTCCAAAAAACAAAGTCCAAACAAGATAATATTTTCATCCCATGAATGGAAGCATTTTGTTTCTGTTAATCATTATTGTACTTTTCAGGATAACCTAGAAAACTAACTCTCATCACATTTAGTCTGATAGAAAGAAGGGACATGTGCTGCACAGTCTGTGCTTACAACAAAAGTGTAGAAAAAGATGAGCTGAAAATGCTAAAGTCCTCTTAAACTACAGGTATTTTCCACACATTTAAAATATCAACTAGGAAGGTATCAAAAGCGATTGTCCTGACTTCTGTTAATTTCAGTCTTAAGAATCTTCTCCCAAAGTAACAAAAGAGCTAGAACTACAAGACAGATCTTCTGAAAAGAACAAGAAATTATTCTGTAAAATCTCAAACTTTATTAATAAACTCCTTTATTAAGCCAGCCTATAAGCCAGAATCACATTACGTTTCCTCTTAAAGAGAGCTTCTGCCTGCAGTTTTCTCAAAGATAGTGCCTACAGTTGAAATAAATCCAAAGAGCAGCACTGGTAACGGTAATTGTTCAGTGCAAGGTGCAGAAATTTTTCATGAACAGAACCAAAGGCAATGTTTAAATATGCACCCTTCAAATGTATTAAATCATAAGTTACTATCACGGGTCAAAGGATGATAAAAGCAATGAAAGCAATCTCTGCCAAAACCCCTACACTACCCAAAACATTATAAATCATGCTAAAACTTGCTCATCAGTATTTCTTTCTAATAATTAAGTACTCTAAACATACCAGCGTTCACAGGGAACACGAAATGGTAGCTTTAAATTATAATCCACTGGCAGTGACAATGACAGACTAGCATTTGGGGTCTCTTTAGGAGAAATTAACAATGTTTCCAAGAGAACAAGGCAGAGAAACAGGAAGAAAAAAAGAGGGTAAAAAGTTCATTTTAACAAAAAGGCCATTTGCAGTGCTGGAAAAAAATCATCAAATCAATAAGAAATCAATTTTCCAGCTCTTCCCAACTAGGGAAATCCATCCAAGGGAAAAAATTAAGGCTGTTATCACTACAACTAAAAAGGTTGTTGTTTCTTTTACTCATCATTCTCCGAAATTAATACTTACACCAGTACTTTATCACAGAATATTGGAGGAATGTCTTCCTTCCAGATAAAAACCATCACATTCGAAAAAATTGTTTGCACAGAGATTAACTTGAAGGAGAAAGAACATGAGGCAACTTCAGTGCAGTGCAATGAAGAATTTTTTCAGCAAATTAGAATTGTTAAGGGAAGGAACAGCCATTTTGGTATGTGGAAATAACATCTCCCCATCATTAAATCAACAGGCAATATGGGGCAATCAAAACAAATATGGGTAGCTACTACCATCTAAAGTCTGAGTGATAACATTAAGGACATTAGCAGCAAACATGCACAGACTGTAAGCTCTTATATTGTAGATTTTCATCTGTTTTCATCTAGAAGAAGCCTAGTGCATATTGAGCCAGAACAAATAAGGTATTCACAGAATGAGAAACGTACAAGTGGATTGTCTTTCACGCATCTTAGAACAAAAAAAAACCAAAAACAAAACAAAAAAAAAGAAAGAGTTGCTAACGAATATAGGCAGTAACACTTAAACCAAATTACTATCAGGCCAAAAAATTCTATTTTTCTATACACAACAGGAGGGAGCAGTGTCAGAATCAGGACAACAACTCATGCCCATTCAATAATATCAAGTCAGAAAAAGGTCAGCTTAGACCAGCAGCTTAAACTCTAAAATCATTTGAGAAGAAAATATTTTATATGCACATTATAGGTGAACTCTCAACTTCAAGATAGGCAGGTAGAAAAGCTTTTCAGCCTTTCCTCAAAAACATTCCTCTGTTTCCACAGCCAAAGTTGCCCGAGTTCCTGAGAAAATGGAAAGACTTTCCATTCTTCATAAAATTCATAAAAGATTAAAAATGAAACAAAACAATTGAGACTTCGCTTTTAGACAGTTATTTCTTCTTGCTTGTTCTATTGAGCATGAAAAAGAACAGTGTAATTGGCAAAAAAAGCCAAGAAATAATGGTTTGCTGTTATGAACTTGCTTTCCAGAAGTCTTACCTGAATTCACCCTGACTTTAAGAATAGTCTTAGCACTTCTGAAAAGCCACAAGTCAGTAAATGCATTGTTTAAAAAAAGGGTCTAAGACCTAAGTAGAAACCACAACATTATCCACAGAGGGGAGCAGAGACAGAATGGAAAAAAGCCTGTCCTCTAGTTCTAGAGAATGAAGGTACCTCAAACCCTTTTCCAGGAACCCAAACAAAAAAATTCACGCTCAAAACAAATACACAAACAAAACCATTTTAAATTAATTTGGTTAAAATGTTGCATGTTACTGGGAAACTATCAATATTCAGAAGACCACAGTAAATTAAGACCTAGTGTCACTCTTGCAAAGTGACATGAAAGTTATACTTGAACTCTAATCAGGGAGAATTTAAATTCTTTTCAAAGTCCTATGTCATCTGGATTAGCCCTGATTTTGCCACCTCAACTGCAAGAAGCATTTATTTTAGATAAAAAGCTTGGTTTTTTCACATTGTATAGAAAGTTTTCACTCTCTTTTTCCTACAAATCTTTCCTTTTTCAACCACGAACACTGAGCGAGCAAATGAACGTTAGTGAGGAAAAAGTCTACTTTAAAAACAGTTTACCACACAAGATCAACATTCTATTAATAGCTCCAAGAAACCGCTTCTACAGTATCCTTTTGTAACCCTAATTTTCAGTTTTTCAAAATCTAAATTATGTATGATCTCAATGAAGAGATGGAGAATCCAAGCTTAATACTGGAGATCAAAACAATTTGCATCAGCTTTCTAGGAACGTGCACTAAATAAACTATAGGCTATTCAGCTGAATGGGGTCTCACCTGTAAATAGTAAGACTTTGTGTTAATTCCTTTCACTAACGGATACATATATGCACATTTCCTAATAATCACTGGATCATGAAATGGGTTTCTGTTCTTAGCCATCCAGCCAAACGTCACTTGAGAACAAACTTCCCTTAAATCTTCCCACAAATTTGTAAGAATTTCTTGCAAAATCAAA
This sequence comes from Astur gentilis, assembly GCF_929443795.1. Taxonomy (NCBI): domain Eukaryota; kingdom Metazoa; phylum Chordata; class Aves; order Accipitriformes; family Accipitridae; genus Astur; species Astur gentilis. The sequence continues at coordinate 47,677,548 of NC_064881.1, read as the reverse complement.
AGGACAGAAACCATTTCTAACACTATGTATGCTATTCCTGGTGGTCAGCACACCATCTCCAGAGAGAACCAAGGGAATATGAATGCCTGCGAGAGGAATTTGAACCAAGGGTCTTCCGCTACTGGAGAAATACTGAGCTTTAAGTTAAGAAGAGACATATAGCATCACATCTTTTCCTCACTGTTTGGGTGGGAACTTGTTAGCCAGCATGTTATGTAATGTCTTTTGGGTCTTCCCCATTTCTCATGGGAAACTGATGAGCATAGTCTCAGACTATTTCAGTATCTATAACATATATGTATCTTATAGCATATGTAGTGTGAGTATAGTCTCATAGTACAGAGTTAGTATGAGAATTACAAGCTTAAGTCTAAATTAAGTCTGAAGCACTACTTTGTCCACCAGTAAAAGTAATGCATTTCTGGAAATATCCAGAAAGGTATGTTTCAGGAACTATAATCTTTTAAAACTTAGCAATCCCTAACCTTTAGGATCTTCCAGAATCGGGCAATAACTAAACATACATTTTAAAGAGTAGATTTTGAAGTCTGTTATCAGCATCTCTTTTGTATCCAAGTGTTCTGTGCACCCCCTAAGTAGTCTGTATCTTTAAGTTACAAAAAAATATCTTTGCATGTAACTGGAAATAGTTCATAATGTTCTTTTTCAAGTTACAGTTTACTTAACATTAGAAAAGCTCCCTAGGTCTCTTACTGGTAGACTTTCCACCTTAATTCAATTTCTTATTACAGAAAGCAATCTCATTGAAGCTATCTAATTGAAGCATTAACTGCTAGAAATTATACATGTGGTCATCACATTAGAAAAATCTGCCACTGAAGTAACCCCTGTCTGAACACAAGAAAACATCAATAAAATTGCCATAAACAGAACTGAAGCTCTGCCACAACTTTTCCCCACATGCACTAGGGAGGAACATTTAGATCTGATTGCCTTCCGACATAGTGTTGAAGCAAGTCTTGGCCGTAACTCGCTAGACTGAGAAGTTTAATTTTTCAGTGCAGACATTCAACACTGCGACAGCAATGGGTTTTAAATTCAGGTTTAAAGTCCAATTCTCAATGCCTAAAAATCTGATTATAAACTTGTAAATCTCACTTTGCATTTAACACATTTAAGCAGCCAAAACAGGACTTGACATGGCATGATCACAAACATATTCATACAAAAATACAGAATTTAAATACTCACAGAATATTTACAAAATATTTACCTTTGTAAAATGAAAAGAGTATCTAATAAAAATCCAATCTTAAAAAAGCTTCAGCCACATTGCTGTGTTACTAATTTGGAAAAAGCCTCAAAGTTTTGAAGCTGGTAAGAAGAGGGCAAAATGATGAGGCAGAACAGCAACTGTTATTAGACAGTAACTGAGACTGGACAGTTATGGTCTAACCTATGTCTGACTGAGCATTGGCTAAGGAATTGACACTATTAAAAAGTAGTGAATTGCTAGCATACTGTTACTAATTTCCTGCTTACTGAAAGTTATGGAAAAGCTAAAAATCTCCAGCTAGCAGTTAAATACAATTTCTATTTCTTATCTTAATGGAATAAATTGTCAACTTAAAGATACATGAAAATATTTTTATCTATTACACAGTTTTCTTCAATGAATAGAGTAAAATTCTCATGTAATTAATAGAATGATGTCCCTGAATCTCTCTGTAAGTGTTTCAATAAATCTAGCAACCATCTAGCATAATTTTCCTTATCCAAGCATTATAAAACTAATCCTGGCCATGCTTCACACATCACACTGGGCTTTCTCCTGACCTGAGTGGTTGAGGACATAAAAACGGGAGGCGTGTTAGCCTTCAGAGCAAGTTTATCACACCAAACAGAGCAGTGAGGTTAAAATGGTGATTATAAAGCTGGCTGGCCATAGAGGCCTGAATTTTTGTTATCGTCTAAGCTGATGCTACAAGCTATTAAAAAGACAATGTTCACAGAAAATGATAAGGAACTGTCATTTCAGTGGCTTCAAAAACTTCATCATGGTACTGACAATATGGTGAGGTCCCAGGAAGAATAGGTCCTGGGGCTGAGAGATACTGAAGTGAGACTAGCAACGCTGGAGTGGAAAAACTAGTTACACTGAACTGGAAAAGTGTACAGAAATTGCTGCTAGTCTGATATGTTGCATGACTTCAGTAAAGAAGGCCACATCAAGCATCCAGAATTAGCGCTGCAAACATCCCAGGAAGCTGACAGACAACGGAGGTAGTCTACCTCTGTGAAGAGCTTTCGGTGAAGGGTAAGTTCTGGACAACTTCCCTACGGGCTCCAAGCACAGGGCAGCAATCATCACCTAGTTCTCTTCATCTTAAGCTCATGTTAAAATGCATCTAAATTCAGATGAATCATTTTTTGCCTGTGGCATGATTGTCGCTGTGTGAGATACTGCCTTCAGAATTAACCTTTCCAATTTTTCAGAATAAAATAGGTATTCCCCTTCCCATTTTTATATTATCCTTTAGAAAACAAATTCTTAAACAATCAGGAAGAGGAAGGAGAGAGATAAGGATAGGCAGGAGGCAGAATTGAGTAAGATCCTCATAGATGTTAAAGATTTATTGGTCTCAAGGACTACAAAAAAGTTAACAAAGGGAGTGAAAGGAAAGGAAGGCTGTTTGCGACTCAATGACAGCCTTATCTTCTGTCACAAGGTATACTTAATAGTACTCCACAGAGGAAGCGGGCAAGGACTTTATGTACGAAAAGCCCTGCATCATCTTTGAGATATTTACAGAGTTACCAAAGTGGTTGAAGGCTTCCATCTAGGATATAGTTTGCTTTTCTCAACTTGCGTATTTTCACATTATTTTAATGAGTACAAAGCAGAGGATGATAAGCCTAAGGGAATCAAAAGCTTCATGAATCCTTGAAGACTTTCCAGTCTTCAATGGAAAAGTTCTCAGAGCTGCTCTGTAACCTCTCTGGATATCCCAGCCTCCAAGCCTCCGAAATTATATGCTGCTTAAAATAACCTTTTACGATACCCACAATCTCATTGATTTTCTCATTCTACAGACACTTCTCAGCACACAGTGACACCTTATCCTGCTCTGATATTCAGGTTGGCAAACCAGCACTTAATATTAGATATGGTTAAACAGCCATTAGTAAGGAAAGGACAGAAATACTACTAATGACTCCTAGCATGTTACCTTAACCTGTAAAAGATACAGTTAAGACACTTTCATAATGTACTACAAATGGGCAGGTAAAAAAATACCATGCATTAAGTTTAACATTTAACATACAATACACCAATGACTCATGTCCTAGCAAAACTTCAGTCTAATGAATCTCCGTTTTAACAAAGGAGACACAGAAAATATGGTAGTTTTAAAATGGACCAGATAGCATTGCTTTGTCAATTACAGTTTTAAATATATCTATCCCAGTTAAGATATCTTGTTTGGAAGAGAAGTGATCCAGTTCTAGAGAACGTTCTTTTTAGAAGTTGTTTAGCACATCACAGTACTTTCTTTTTTTATAGTGCTATTTTCTAATTATTCTCTCTCAGAAGTAAAGCATACATCAGGATACTGATTCAAACAGCTGTTACTTCCATGCCACTTCTATATATATCTGCTGTTTATAGCATGTGTATATAAATATGTAGTTACTCAAAGAGGTTTTTCTACCACATCACCATGCATTCTACAGTGTATGCCCTGGAAACAGGCTGTTTAATGAGGACTAAGTCCTTTGACAGAACTGTGAAATATTTGCAGTACCCATCTTGACTAGTCAAGTCAGGCATAGCCAGGGGATATTTAGATACATTGTTCAAGTATTAGTTCTCATAACATTAATAAACTACATTAATTTCTTCTGAATTGTTCGGGTATGGGTATAAGTGTTTGTACTAATGACATTGAACTTCTAATGGCATTAAACTTCTTTCTGCATAAAGCTTTAAGTGTTATATAGAAAATTAGGTTTCTGATCAAAAAGACAATGGTTGAGATTTGATTTAGAGGGTTTGGGAGAGGGGGAGTGGAAGAAAAGATGGAGGAAGTAGGTAGAAGAAAGGTTGAGAGAAAAGCAAAAAATGTCTAAATAGCAAAACCATTCTCTGGAGCTGAGGAATTCCTTCTTTGCTAATCTGAACAACAAAGTCCAGTCAGAACTGGCTGTAAAGAGGGCACACTAAAAGCTTTAAGACATATACAACATTGAAAGCATTGTTCTTGAAAATTTTATTTTTCTACAAAACTAAATCCATTTTTACAATAACAGTTTTGATTTTTACGATGACAGTTTTGATTTAATAAGCTTTTTTTTCTCTCACTGGTCTGTAAGTTCAGTTTAAATTAAATTTACCCTAACAATTCATATCTATAGTTTTCAGTCATGTACAATATAAAGCATTTTCATATGTTTTTTTAATTTTTAATACAATAAAAGATAAATATGCATGGCTTATTAAGATACACTGTACATTGTTAAAATTTTAGGATCAATTCTGCAGCTTTCATAAAAATATTTTAATTGCCTAATCGTTGAACAGTTATATGACCACAAAGATAGGCTTAGGAAAAAGAGTAGACTATTATTCTCAGTTTTAGTTGAGAATTAAAAATCCACTGACAACATGATTTTTCAGGTTTTTGTAAAGCAGAAGCCTAATATAGTATGTTTAAGAGGTACATAACTATTTTGCCAAATGCACTGTAAATGTCTTTATGGCATTACATATAACCTGGAGTTTTATTAATATGAAACAGTTCAAGTCTGAAAAGGTGACGAGAAATGACCACAGTTGCCACGGATTTGGGGTGTAAGACTTAATTCGGTACTCATTAAAGAGATTCTACTGAGTTCTGAAGTGAAGGGATAATCCCTCCAAAATTATACACATAACGCACGGTATGTCAACAGCTTGACTTACATATTCACCATAAGTCTCCTGTGCTGGAGGTGGTGGAAGGGGCCGGTAGCCTGCAGGTGGAGGTACTCCTCTTGCTCTGGGTGCTAGAAGTCCACGGCTACGACTGACTGGTCCTCTACTGGGAGGCACTCCTCTGGGTGCTGGTGCCCCTCTCGGTACTCCTGCCGGTGGTGGAGGCACTCCTCCACGGCCCCTGTGAATATATGGATCACTTATCAGCAAATACTACACCCTGGGCCTCCCTTTTAACATCTCCCTCCCCCACATCACGACTATTTAGCCTTGCTACAGCCAGAAGTCTAAAAGAGGTTTATAGTTTGTTGTTTTTCAGTATGCTTAAATGCTATTACACACATTATGCAAAAAAATGCTGAAAGATACAAACTAGACATGTGATTCAGTGATGAACTTCTCACTAGCTTGAGTCATTCTCATATATAGAGACACCCAAACCAATTTGCTGGAATCAGTCAACTTCACTAGAATTTGACTTATAGTATGTGAAATCACAATCAGAATAACAGGTTAATTTGAAGCTGTCAGGCTATATCATACTCAAACCCTGCACAGAGGGATCAGTTGCAACTCCCTTCTGATCCTGTGTAAGCTTCTAAATGCAATCCAAAGATCACACTACATCTAAGAGATTGAGTGGGTCAGAAAGATTACATTTTCTTCTGGTTCTAAAGAAGAGATTTCCAGCTGTTGCAGGAAACATTCAAACATATAATAAATGTGCAGGGTGATTATAGGATATAACCTGATGTTCTGTATGTATTTAAAAAACAAGAAATAGTAGTATGTTTGTTTTTAAATTTCTGAAAGAATGATAAGCATTAACTTGCATTCAATTACTTCAGACACTTAAAATATGGATGAAAAATGGAGACCTCAACCAGAATAATTTTTTGAAAATATTTGATCCATTTAGAAGTGGCATTCCCCCCCACCTCCCTATAGTAAAGGGAGAGACTTAGAGGTACGACCTATTAGAAATTTGCATCATTTATCATCTTTTAAACAGGATGTTTAAAACAATGCTAATAGACATCTCCTTTTTTAAAGGAGATCATTTCACCCCACGGAGTATAATTAAGTTTAAATGACTGCTCTGTAGGCATATAGACTTGTTCCGAGGAAGTCACACCCTTACGTAGAAGAAAACAAACAAGCACAAGCTCCACACTACCTTTCTACCTATCAAGCCATCAACTAATTAAAGAGTAGTAACTGAGTGAAAATACTCTGTCCTGATTTCAGTAGTCATTTCCAACTTTTACAATATTATAAAGTACAATCCAGATTTGGCCTTAATATTTCCTATCCCATTTCAAATAAATCATATAATTTCTCATTGGTGAGCTTATCGGAAGAAGCAATCATAGCACAAATAATTAGTATTTGAAAAACTGCATCACTAAATGAAGAATGCAAAAACGTAAGTACTTGATATAATCAGGAGAGATTTTATTAATTCTAATTACTGATCAAAACACAGTCACAAAGTATTTTAAACAAGCCTAGAGAGTAAGTGATTTAAAACTGTGCTTATTACTTGGTTTTGGCTAATCTGTAGAATGCCTCCTCAGGACAGGGTACCAGCTGCTTATTTGACTTCATTGTAGTGGGGGCAGGGGTGAGCAGTGATGTTCCCAGACACAGCCTGCTGAAGTAATATAAAGAAATAGCAAATGTGATACTTTCCAAGTGAAGCCAAAGAAAGGGAAATGAACCTATTGGCATAGACAACAGTCAATACCAAGTGTAAAAAAAAAAGGTCAGTAAAAAGACTCAAGAATCACTAGCCATAATCTTCATGGCATCCTTCAGACAAGGTGCAAGTGAAAGCAGCAGGAAATGGGACATGCTGAAAAACATGGAAAAACATTTGAGGGAGGAAAAAAAAGTACAGGTTTTAGAGCCAGCATAGATTTATTCTTGAAGATAATTAGAACACCAGATCCACGTGATGAGAAGGTCTTTTCTGCATTTCAAAAACAGTTAACAGGATTGGAGTGGTGATAGGTAGGAAAACATATTTCTCCTATACTAGGAGACCATTTACATGGTATTTTTAAGAGTTACTGTAGGAAGAATAAACAATCTGAGATGTGTAGTTCTGTATTACACTACTCAGATAGTTACTGCACCAGGCTGGACAAGACTATAAAAGTGCACAGATAGGAAACCCAGTAACAGGAGAGTTCAATTGCCACAATGCAGATTTGAGTCATATCTGGGTATGATGCTAAAAGCAAATTTTTAGAGACTGTAAATTGTTATTTCATTAAGAAGTTATCAGGGAACTAACAAAGTTTGATTGACATGAGCAATGAACAGAAACTGAGGAACAATGAACAGAAACACGGAGGAACCACTTTGAATAAGAACTTTTGCATACCTTTGCAAAAACAACAGATCAGTTCTGGTATTCCTTAATTTGAAAAAAGGCAGCTATATAAATTATGTTTAAAAAGTTTTAGAAGAGTAAAATGTATATACACAATATGGGAAGACATTTAGAGAAATCCCATGGGAAGACATAGCACATACATCACAATTGTCAAAAAGAAAAAAACTGGAAAAAGGGCAAAAGGAGCTCAGTAAGGCTAGAATAGGAGGATAAGACAGGTATTAAAAGAGGTATCACTTGAAAAGCTGAACCCATCTCTAACATCAAAGGACAAATGCTAATAAAAAAATATAACATACTCAGAGGCAGGTCAGAAAATTTAAAGAATTTGTAAAAAGCAAAAAAAGTCTTTCAAGCATCCTGGAATTGGGAAACCTGCCAGAGTCTGAGGCCAAATCACCAATGAAGAACAGAAAGAAGTTTTGTATATATGTACATTTACATTCATAAAGTTTTTTGCTACACAGTCAAGAAAGACCGGACAAGGTTCTCATACTAGAGTCTTTCCTTATGGGGAATGCATTGGATGGTGCTGCCAACTGACTTAGAGACAAATTACAGAACAAGAGGAGCAATTAAAAGTAATCACACTATCCTTCTATAAACTACAACAGGAGTTCAGATGTCTATCTCTAATCTGTAGCCGAATCCCAACCTAAAAATTAAGGAAAATAGCAAAAAAAATTTAAAGCGGCAAACTGTAAGAGAGAACACTTGACTTACACAAATTTGTATCTCCTAACATTATACAAAGTAATAGGTTCTGAGCTATTGCTACCCATAGAACACCTACAATTAAGATTGGCCCAGTGATCAGAACAGTAAAAAACAAAACAAGTTTTAGAAAAATATAAGAGAACACAGAAAACTTTGTTACCCTGCTGTGTGTATTTACAGTCCTGTTTCCTAATTCAGAAAGAACAAAAGAACTGGAAACACATCAGAAACTGTGTCAAAGATGACCAACACTATAGGACAGCTTACATATAAGGAACAATTAAGTAGATTAAGGCACTTCATACTACAAACAACAACTGAGGCTTACATAATAGAACCCAATAGAATGGAATTTGTTGATCAAGCATGACTTCCCCTTTGTGAATCCATGTTTACTACTCCTGATACCTTGCCGTGTATGTGCCTGGAAATGGTTTCCAGGATTAGTTGCTCCATCACCTTCCCAGGGACTAAGGTGAGGTTGACCAGTTTACCAGGCCCTCCTTGCCATTTTTGAAGATAGGAGTGACATCTACTTTCCTCCAGTCCTCAGGCACCTCTCCTAATCTCCACGATTGTTCAAAGATTGAAAATGGCTTCACAATGACATCTACCAGCTCCCTCAGCACTCATGGGTACATCCCATCAGAGCCCACGGACTTGTGTCTGGTTTCCTTGGCTATTCTCTAACCTGATCCCTCTTCTACCAAGGGTACGCCTTCCCCCTCATGTTTGAGTCCTTGGATTTCTGAAGGCCCCTCTTACTAGTAAAGACCGAGCCCAAAGAGTCAGAGCCTCTGCTCCATTCAGCCGTAGGCCTACATTTCCCCTAGTCTTCCTATTGCTTCTTAAGTACTCATAGAATCACTTCTTGTTGACTTTGACATCCCTCACCACGTTGCTGATGACACCTGTTAGTCATGTCTTCTCATGTCTACATAGCAGATGTGTCTATCCATTAGGGACAAAACTGATGGCCCTACGGCAGTTTAGTCCGCACATACCTCTCAGAATTCTCATCTTCCATCTATGCCTTAGCTAATATCCTTCCACAGCTCTCAATTCTGATCCATCTTGCCTAGTCTTGTTTTCCATTTCACTCCTTTATAATTTACATATTACCCCAGGTGTTTAAGGTTGAAGTGGTTTTATTTTACTTTTCAAGTAAAAGCTTCACTCACATACTTGAATGTAACCCACTACTACCAGTAAGTTCAGTGAACGTGCCAACACTTTTCCAGTTATACCCTGGACATTCAGTGGTGTGCAAATAGACAGCATATTAGAAAGCACTCCCAGGGGGTATCACTTTTCAGCTAGATTTCCTACAGAGTTTCTCCACATATTCCATGTTCTATTTTTCATTTCTGATCCAATGACATTTTTCCTTTTGGAATCCTGTGCTTTCACTTTCCCAGGCTTTCCCTCTCCTAATCAACTACTTTTGAGGGGTATCCATCTGCTTCTCAGGTCTCTGAAGAAAATGCAGAGGGTGTTTTCTCTACCCTTTTTCTTCTACAACTGTCTCACCTATAAATTCAAAAACTTTGGCGCATTTGCTGACATTTAGATTCACTCTTCTACTTAATTCATCCAAGTCAAGACATCTCAGCTCTGTTCTATCACATTCAGAGGTATCTTACCATGAAATCAAATTCATCATGACTCCTAGCCCCTCCAAGTCTTTCACTGCTTGCTTCTTTGACCAAGGACATCATTCTGCAGGCCAAATTTCAGCTGCCATCACCGACTCTCCTTGTCTTTGCACATGGCTTACAGACTACTTTTTTTCCTTATAAAAAAGCCACCTCACATAGCCTTTCTTTTCAAATTACATGAAAAATTATTTGGCATGGAGATTTCAGGTGACATCAAAACTTTAAGAGAATGAAGGGCTCTTCTCCCAAAAATCAGATGTTCTTTCATGTTAATTAATGGTTTAGAAAAGTAAATCTTGAAACTTTCTGGAATATCAGTGATTAAATACCAAGTTCCCATTTATTTTAATTAAAATTATGGCACATTTGAACAAATAACTATGAAACAGTCTTGATCCATAACTTTGGTTCAAGTACATAATCATGGTTTCACTACAAGCAGCACAACTACTGGAAATACCTTTTCCTTTCGATAAAGAAAACTGTGCTATAGTAAGCCTCAGTCAAAATGCTTCCGAATCTGAAATTTGATCAGTCTCCCAATACATTTTCTTGCCTGTTAGCCTTCTTAATCCTTCCACTGTTTCTTTGTTGCAGAAGAATAAGATCTTTGTTTCCACTTCTATAAGCTACAAAGCATTATCCCCAACGTTATCAAAACTCATTTTCAGCCCATGGCAACCTTGACTACCTGCTCATATTCTGAAATACAAGAAGGACCTTTTTGCCTTTATTTTCCCTCTTCAATACCATGCCATCATCTCATTCCCTTTCAGAAGTCTTTTGAATGTCCTCTTTACACCAGTGCCCATAAGAATATCTTTCACAGTGCTGAGACTGCCAATATATCCAGGGTTATGATGTACATAAGTGGGCACTAAACTCCCCACATAACTGTCTTCAAACTTGTTGTATACTTTGATTGTGTAAGTACTTTGAAAGAGACTTAAATGTACCTTATTTTCAGGACACCTGAGATAAAAAGGTCCTTGCCTGTGATCCCTCCGATTTATGATACTGCAAATACACGAGTACTGAAGCATCACAGGAGACAGTGTTTAGAGTTTCTTACAAATGTAGCAAAAAGAAAACCACTCTGAATCTTATGTCAGTATACTTTCCAGAATCCCATAGATTTCTTTGGATGAGGGAAACCCTACTCCTTGAGTACCTATTAACTGTATTTTATACTAACAAGACTGTAGTAGTTAAATAGACAGTATTTAAACATACTCAGTAAATCCTAGCTTGTAGCCAGATTCTATTACCACCTCCAGACATGCTTTAACAACAAAGCGATCATCTACGTACTTGAGACTATCGAGTCATACTCTCAAAACATTTTACTGCCCTAAAACAGATTACTACAGCTATGTGAGAAAATTTGAAATACTTCTATGTTTCATCTTTATTATCACTTTGGTTTTGATTTTCCTGAATTTATCAATCTAGCAGTGGTGAATCCAGTGAAGGGATTTAACCCTTCCCCATTAAATGCACAGGTAATTTAGGTGGTTAAATTAAGAATAATATTACTTTCATAGCTATGTAATTAACTTCTAGGCTCTGCAGTGAAAAGGTCTTCTTCAATCTGGGTACCATCAACTAGACCAAATAAGTCAAATCCCAAATAACTTAATTTCTTTTGTTTTCAGTAGACACAGAACAGTATACCAGAATAGTGGGGTGAAATAACCTAATTTAGCTCATGTCACACCATCCCTTTAGGATAATGCCATGAAAACTATTCTTCTTGGAACCTGGATCTTTCCCCCATAATGCTATTTCATTATTTATACTTGCAATTTAGTATGACAGGAAAAACAGAATAGTAAGTGAAGCACCAAATTTTTATAAAGTTATCAAATAGACTAGAGAATGGGAGAATCAGCCTTTCACAAAAACATTAGAATGTGCTAGTGTGATTTGTAAATACAGTATAGTAATTATAGAAGATAATTTTAATGTATAAAACCTGAGAAGTGTACCTTACTGTGTACAGTTAAAATATTACTCAAGAACTGCATATTGTAACTGATTAATCTCTTGCTGTTTGAATGAAGAGTTTAATGTTTGGAAGAACATTCTAAAGAAAATCTAGTACCACTTAGAGCCACATATTATGTTAGACTTAGAACACCTGTGAATGTTTAGAAGTAATTCACAGGTACTAATCTAATCAGTGATTGCCACTAAAATAGTATTTTACCAAGCCATACAACTTAAATACATCCATACAAAACTACTTAAAACACTTCCTCTTTGGCCTTGTCCTGGTTTCCACTGGACTAGAGTTAATTGTCTTCCTAGTAGCTGGTACAGTGCTATGTTTTTGAGCTAGGTATGAGAAGAACATTGATAACACACTGTTTTCAGTTGTTCCTAAGTAGTGTTTATACTAAAAGTCAAGGATTTTTCAGCTTCTCATGCCCAGCCAGCAAGAAGGCTGGAGGGAGACAAGAAGTTGGCACAGGACAGAGCCAGGGCAGCTGACCCAAAGTGGCCAACGGCATATTCCAGACCGTGGGACATCACATCTAGTATAGGAACTGGGGTGAGTGGAGGCAGGGGGCGAAATCGCCGATCAGGGACTAACTGGGCATTGATCAGTGGGTGGTGAGCAATCGCACTCTGCATCATTTGTATATTCTAATCCTTTTATCATTACTGCTGTCACTTTATTAGTGTTATCATTATTAGTTTCTCCTTTTTATATGCTATTAAACCATTCTTATCTCAACCCACGAGTTTTAATTCTTTTCCCAATTTTCTCCCCCATCCCACTGGGTGGGGGGGAAGTGCGTGAGCAGCTGGGTGGTGCTTTATTGCTGGCTGGAGTTAAACCATGACAAGCCTTTATTAGCAATAATTTTACCATATCTACTTTATAGTAGTCCCATAGTGTTTTTCGAGCACTTTACTGTGCTTTGTTTCCAGCAAACTAAGTTACTGCCCTTGACCATGGCAGGCATAGCATCTAGCCAATGCTCCCTTCCAGCTTCCCTCAGCAATAGCTCTACTTTATCTTTTCATTTATCACTATCTTCTCTAGTATTATACTGATTTTTATTTCAAGTTTCTCCTTTCACTGGATGACTGAGTTAACAAAATTACTCTGATTATAAAAATCACAGCTATAGTCAGTTCACAGCTTTCCTTCACTTTTTGTGAAAAGAACAATTAAATGAGTTTCTGCAGTATGAATTTTCTTTTCAGCATCGCCTGTCCAGAAGGGAAAGTAAATGCAAGAATATCTTTAATACAAAAATAATTGTGAAATTTAGGACCAGTTCTCGAACACTTGGAATTCTTTAATTTTAGCATTTGTGATTCCATATACCTGCAAAGATTTAAACTGTTCAATAAATGGATCTAATGAATTTTGTTACCAGATGCTGATATACGTTATTCCTTTAAGCTTAGCAACTACAGTCAGTATTCCTCACACAGTAATGTTTTTGTTCAGGTTTTATATTTGACATATGAGAAATGGCACACCTGTTATTTTAAAGTGTCAGTACCAAAATATTGAACACTAATATCCAAATACCACTCACAGAGCTAGGATTCCTACCTTTTCTTTTCTTTTTTTTTTTTTTAAATGAGTCACCATTGAAGTTAACACTCTTATGCAAGTTTTATTTCACATTTTTATTTGAAAACAGTAATAGGTATGTTCATGTTTCAATTCTGTGAAAAATGGGAGATTTATCACAAGACTAAAGAAACATATCACACTAAACATAATACTTGCCTTTGTCCTGGATCACGAACTGGCTTTGCCAAATTTTTGTGCTATAGTATCTTTTGCAGTACACTACCTATATGTTCTCAACAAAGTTATTCTTCAAAAAAGAAACCAGTTGATTCCAGACATGATAGGAGAACAATTGGAAGTTGTAAACACATTGCAGCAGTGATTCACATCACCTCATATTATTTCTGACATTCAAGACAGCAAATTCTAACCTACAGCCTCTGTAACAGCTTTATTTTTCTGCACATAGAGTCTTTCAACCATTAGGATCCAAGCCATGCATACAATGAAATATGAATAAAAAGAATAAATGGGAAAAGTAAAAAACAATAATATACAAGCATAAACAAGAATTTTGCTATTCCTTTAATTAAACTATTCCTACAAGTTGGCTTTATAAGAAATTACTTTCTCCTCCCCTCATCTTAGTGAAACCAAACATCTGCTTTCACATACAATTCCTCTCAATCTGGGGAGTGAACCCAACCAGATCTCCCTTATTGTGGCTTTTCAACACTTGCTTATTAGAAAGCTGGAGAGAGACTTTTTACCAGGGCCTGTAGTCACAGGACAAGGGGCAACAGTTTTAAACTGAAAGAGGGTAGATTTAGATTGGACATAAGGAAGAAATTCTTTATGATGAGGGTGGTGAGATACTGGAACAAGTTCCCAGTGAAGCTGTGGATGCCCCCTCCCTGGAAACATTCAAGGCCAGGTTGGATGGGGCTTTGAGCAACCTGATCTAGGGAACATAACCATTCCCATGGCAGGGAGGTTGGAACTAGGTGATCTACCCAAACCATTCTATGATTCTAAAAGTGATTTCTAACTAAGTGACATGAATTGATTCCCCCCACCCCACCCCTAGGTAGCAAGGAAGATTTATCCATATTCTTAGACTTACTATTATCCTCTAGAATTTCACTTTTCCAGTATAACTTAAGAGTCAAAATTGAGTGATCCTTAAATCTTTTTTTTACTTATTCTCTAAAATAGGAATGTGAAGTTTTAGAGAGGAAATGCTACTTTATTTGCAAAATGTCCTTAGAGGTGTACATTAACATGTATGTTAACACATGTTTATTTGCAGTCTTTAGATAATCAGAAGTCTCAATTCACATTTCAGTACTATTATCATTTATATTGCACTGATTTGGGATGGGAGTTCAAATGCATTAAAGAAACACTGATTCCAAGAGAGTTACATCTTCTAGCTACTTACTATAACAGCACATTAATCATCATGGCTCCTCTAAGCTTCTAGCATAATCAGTTAAAAAGGAACTGGTACGATCCTTCATTTCATAGTCACCTCCAAAAAAACATTTAAGAACTATGTCAGTTTGCAATAGGAACAAAAGGAATGAAAGCCAGGGAAAGATTCTCATTTCCCTTCTCTTGTTGCACAGAAGAAGCAGGTACTGCCTAATAGGTTAAATGCTCAGCATAAACAACACAAAGTAGAAGTGTTATGATTACATCTGAAGGTCATCTTTAACAGTATTAGGACAAAGGAAAAAATAAAAGTGTGAGCAAGGGGGGAGAAGGAAGCAGCTACATGCCTAAGATCAATGACGAGAAAAGCATATTCCTAAAGGTAAAGCTCAAAAGACATTACAACCCTTCTACAGCGATTCCCATCCACACAGCCCCAAATTCTTACTTGCCTCTAGAGTCATAAATAGAAGTCAAGAAAGTCTGGAACAAGTCAGAAATCACAATAAAAAGTTACCAAACCATAACCACTAGGAAATTACTTACCATATACAGGAATACCTGGGCACAAGCTAGAATTTTGTATGCAAGCACAACATGTATAGTTTTCTACAAAGTAAAATTTTGGTATGGAGCTAAACATACACATAACAAGTCTTCTTAAAAGAAGGCACTTGGTAAGATGCATTATCTCCAGTTTCAAAATGTCTGATAAGGAGTAAAAAAAGGTATAAATTAGTACTTTGGTTTCTTTTTTTTTTTGGTTTTTAAGTGAAACTATTTAGGAATAAAGTCTTAAAAAAACTGGGAACTTAAACATACTCAGATATTGCATCCTCAGCAGGATGTTTCATGTATCAAGGCTGATAACTTAAAAATATTCCATAGATTATAAAGAGAGGTTAGGATCGATGCTTTAGACTTCATTTCACAAGTCTTCTTGGGCTTTGCTTCAACCTCTCCTGGATATCTCAGGAATGCTTGCTATTAAAACTGTTTTATTTAATACTAAGACAAAGCCTTCAACAAAGCTTGCCTTCAACAGTATTACTCACTGAAGTCAATTTGTGCTAAAAAAAGAATTAGAGCATTACAACTGAGTTTGAGATCTTTAACTCGCTGGCTATAGTATCTCAGGAGCAGTAGCATTGAATTTCACTTAAGGAATATGCTAATAGAGTGCTTCGATTTCTGAGGGAAAAAAAGTCTTGGAGTTGAAGACAGGCGTTAAAGTCAGTCAAACAAATCAACAACCCTTCAGTTTTCTTTAGAATGTATACACAAATACAATTTTTAGCTGTCATCACCAAATCAAATGCTAATAACATTTACCCTGAAGACACTTCAGTAGTTGTAGGGCAATAGGTTAAATTACAAAGGAGTTTGTGAGCTACCTAACAGCATGTATGTCTTATATAAAATGCAGATTTGAAAACATAATATACCAAAATCCAGAGGACAGAACTAGTGATGCTGGAAATTCCGCACTATGAAAAGTTAATTATGCATGCATGTGCTAGATACTAGTAGTGGAAATTAGGTATGAAACTTTAGGTGATAAGGTCAGACCAAACAATAACTTCTGTATCACAAACACTGCTTAAGGACATACGAAAAATTAAGAAAATGTGAAATAGAACTGTGAGTGTCTCTGTACTGAGCATCTGCAGCAGAGCTGTTACAGGCATCTATGATAAAGTTAAAAACAGATATTTAAGAACTGAAGTAAAAAAAGCAAAAAACCCACCTCCAAAATCAAACAAGATCTGATTTGCAAGCACTTTTGTATGGCTGATTACAGTGCCAAAGAAGTGAACCCTGGTATGTAATTACCTCTACTCCGAACAACGTTAAAATCAAGAAAAGTGGAATGGATATATTACACAGTATTACTTAAGAATATAAGAACAAAAATTTATTTAGAGAAAATAATTATATTCTTACAGGATACAACCAACAGTAAGTGGAAATTCTCTAAATTAACATTCATTCTGCATTGCATTTGCAACTATTACAGGATACACGTAACTAAACAGATCTGTATGAATGGAATAATTCCTTAGTGCTTTTTCTTCTAACATGCTTATTCTAAATTAAAACACTTCAGAATATTATTTTGAAATTATTTTAAAAGCTAAAATAGAAGTTTCAAGCTTGCATTAATAAGCAGCATAGACATAGCTGAAGGAAAATAGTTCACAGTAGAAAACTGTTACACTTAGCTGCTGCAGCCACAATCTCTCTGTACTGTAACAGAAACAGTTATGCACTTTAGTTTGTTTTCACACTTCAGAACTCAAAGGAGTAGAAGCTGTCATCTCTGTACTGCAAGGAAGATAGGGGATGCTAGAGTAAAAATAAAACATTTCCTGTGTCAAAGAAAAATAAAGCAAAAGTAGTAAGAGACTTGCCTATTCCTGAATCAAACAAAAGCCACATTTTTATGAAATAAGCTCAACACAGGTGAGACTAAATCCAAATTCTACCTCCAAAACACTTCCATAACATTATTGTATCAGGACTATAAGAATTTTGTAATGCAGTAAAAGGAATACATATATTCCACAAGTTAGAGAAATTGATCCAAAATTCATGTCAATCAAGGCACGATTTACCAGTTTTCCAAAGCTGTGAGCTCCGTAGGGCCAATACACAGACCCTACATGCACCTAAGGAGCAACTGAAAGTTAGAAGTAAAGCAGCACAGAAGTCTTACTGTGCTGCTTGCAATAAAATGGAACTTCTTTATGATGTACGTGGTTTCTTAACTTAGGTACCATTCAAGTTTCATAAGACAAGTTTCAGCCATTAAACATTAATAATTCTAAGCTAATGAGACTACCTTCAACAAATCAAGATTTGTTTCCCTTATCTTTTGCTCTTATTTTGGGGGTCCTTCACATATTTCACAGTTGTACTCCGGGGGGGTGGGAGCTAGTGTTTGAAGGAAGAAGCTTAAAATACACACATTCAAATTAAATTCCACTACAGCTGAGACACCTACCTGGACAAAGCAGGAACTGGTACTCCTCTTGCTCGAATAGAGGGTTTTCCGCGAACTACTGGAACTTCTGCATTTTCTGAACCACCATTTAAATATGTTAATTCTTGAAGTTGTGCCTGTCTGATTTCATCATTGTAGTCCTAAAACAGGGAGCACAGTGAGAAAAAAACCAAAATGTTCAACCACCACACCAAGTTAGTACCAGCAAACACTGCTCCTGAAAATTTCCTCTTGAGAAGTTGAACATACCATTGAAAAAGTTTAATATGCAGTATATTATAGGCATATTATTCAGTCAAAAAATTCTAAAAGAATTCTACATATTAACTGCAATTTTTGCTCAGGCATGTTTTTCTTTCCCCCTGCATATTACCTCCACGTCCTTTACGAGTTCAAATGCCAAAGTCAAAATGCTGTAGAGGGAAATAAAAAAATGAAGGTACCATTTCTGAGCTGAGATCTGGTTTGTAGTTCCAGATGGAGTATGACAGCGTGTTAAAAGCAGCAAAAATTGCATTGCCTGGTGTTGCAAAGCAATACGGAATACCCTGTAGAGAACAGTCCCTGACAACTAACCAATAAATTAGACATCTACCCTTAAAATCAGGAGTTAAAGAAAGAATAAACAGTGAAATTAATTCAATACAAACATACAATATTATCTAATAATAAAAGCTCCAAAAATGTCAATTCTAGAACATGTGAGGATAAACAATTTCAAGACACATGGCTCGTTTCTTATTCTGCACAAATCCTCTCTCAAGGTCTATCGAAAAGAAAGCTGAAGTTATTTACATGGAATTAATCGGGTACTTCTCAAATACACAAAAGTCTTCTCAGGGACCTTGAGTCAGCCTCCAAAACTAGCACGTCACACAGGAATAAAATAGACACAGCAATGAACTCTTGAGCTCTACATATTTTTCTGCCATTTTCCCTCCACTTAAAGTGAGCCAAAGAATGCATCTGTAAAGGTGAATCAGAAAAACACTTTACTCCATGTGTATACATACACACTAAGTACCAAAATATTAAAAGATCCTCTAATAAGAATGAAGTGATACTTCTGATATAACAGACCTTATCTTCCTGCAAATTCTCCCATTTCAAAGAAGGCAGGTTTGCCCAAATACTACCTATTATTACATTTCAATTACAAAACAAAGGATCTGCATCTTTTACTGGAAATCTGATTTTATTACATTTATGCACTAGGCAGGTACCAAAAGACTGTCAGGCAGCCTTGCATCAGACAACTCACTGAAACATAACTCTGTATTGAAAGGAGATTAAAACATCTATGAGCTCAAAGATCTCAATTATCCTTGAAACATTCTGCTTCCACAAACAGAAATAAGAAAGTTTTCCTTCACATGCCATTACTGAAGATAGTTACTACTGTTAAAGTGGCTACTGTTAAAGTGGCACTACAGAAACATTTTGTCCAAACTGTTGTAAACAGGCTCTGAAATTCAACTCAATCGTCCATCTGAGGTCATCCTCTATTTAGCAGCAGAAACCAACTAGCAAACAAGATGAAGACAAAAGTCTGGAAGACCGAAACAACCGTGTCAAACTGCGTAATTGCAGCTTTTGAGAAACAGATTCCATTATAAAACAACTTGGAACCAATACGTAGCCAAACCATCACAGAAATAGAAACAGGCAATTGGACACTATTCTGGCCAACTACTGTACAGAAACCCACTTTATATTTATACTTTGTGACTGGACCGGAACTGTCTACAAATGCAAAATTCTATGCAATGTATGGAACAAAGAACTCCAATCTTGAAACAAAATGCTAATGAATTGTTAAAACTGTACCACAAAAGCAATCCTCTGGTCTCAAAGTTCTGACATAATATATATCAGAGATGCTCTTTATAACTTCCCCACAAGATATCCTCCTCGGAATTGGACTCCTGGAAAAATACCTTTGATCTTTTTATATTAATTTAATTTCTTAACAAAGATGTGCTTAGGTTGCCACTGTGCATGTTGGGTCCTTTCTCTTCTCTCTGATGCTTTCTCGTTTTCCTGTAGCATACTACTAGACATACCAGCAGCCTTAGTCACAGACAAGGACTCCACTGTGCAAAGGCACAGACAGAAAATACGGTCCTTATCACATATGCCAGAGGCAGCAGGAAGATACAGAATGAAAGGGCAGTACAAGGAAGACATGATAATCTGCAGTGTTAATCCATTAGAGTCTGAAATGGATTCTTCAATTAAAAGTAACAGACAGTCAATTTATGAATGCCCACTGCTGGAAAACAGCACACTTCAAGTCAAATTGAGGAGATAATCTCTTCCCCGCCTAGAACACAAGATGGATATGGAAACCCTTTAGACTGCACTTCTCCCCTGTGCAGTTTAGGCAGAGGCAACACTCGAATTTCAGTCAAATGCTGCTGCTGAATTTCAAGTGAACAGATGTACTCTTACTTTACGAGCATTGCCCATCCTCACTGCAGTCTTCGCTGAAGATAGAAGATGTTTTCTTCTGTAGGAATGACTATGTCATCAAGATATATACAAGAGATTTTCTCCCTACATGGAATTACTTATATGACGCAACTAAGCAACATTCTTGTAGATTTGTCTGCAATCCTCACCAGCCCTGATCAACACACTGGCAGCAGCAGCTCTCCTTGAGATCACCTGTAAGTTAAGACCTTATTCCAATTTATCATTCAAACTATTAGTTAAAAACATTTTTATTTAATGTTAGGACAAATCCCTGCAAAACCCTATGCAGTTCTGCAGAACTGCCAAGCAGATCTTCATCCTGGCAGTAAGCAATGAATAGTTATCAGCCACCTTTATACACACACCTTACAGTTATTCACCAGCTTGTTTAAATAAAAGTGTGTGAGTTTGCAGAGCCCAACAACTCTTCCAAATGCCATTAAACTCTATTTCACTATGACACCTTACAAACTAAACATGCAGGAGGCAAGGCAGACTACAGGAAAAAATTGTAAATTCTGCTCACATTGTCAATGGACTGCTATAGATTGGTCCCTAACAGATATTTTTTATACTTTGCTTTAAAGACAAGGAAAAAAGAAACTTGGGTAGCCAACAGCAAAGCATAATTAATGTTGTAGCTGTCAAAAGAAGAATGACTACCACTACTAAAAAAAATAAGCAAAACGGACTAAGAAAAGTCCTATTCACCAAAACTGCAGTAATCATGGTATAATACAGGATCTGCAGGGAGGTGAGGGTGGAAGTACCTGGCTTTTTGTCTTAACTGACAGAAGTAATGCTATTAATATCCAGCACAACGCCCACCAATCTAACAGTTGAACACACTGCTGACCAGAGGATCTGGCCTGAACAAAGGGACTGGCTCATTTAAAGCAGAACAAAAGAACATACTTGAACTCAGAAACCATAATTCTACCTGCAGAAGACGGCAGTCAAGGCAACATAAGCACAGCCCAAACAACCCAAGTCAGAAGGTTTTATGTCTTGGTTTGAGTTATACCAATAGGTTAAAGGAAAGTACACCACTGCAGCTGCTTGAGGATGAACTTCAATGCAAAGGTGCTTGTTCGTAGATCTAAAAAGATCTGAGAAGAGAGGCTGAGGCATTTTTGCTATAGTCTGCTACTACAAAGATATTTTATATCCTACATTCAAGCACCAATTGTGGATTGTACATTCAGGCCTAAACTGAAAACTGAACAATAACCATATTTATAAATTAAGATTAGTATCTAAGGTTGTTGGAAGGTATAGTTAGCTTACATTGTAAGGAGAACACAAATTAAGAACGTAATCACATATATTGATAGCAGGACTTCTTACTTGAAATAAGACTGATAATTTGCTAAGAAAGCCACAACAGACATCGAAAATAAAAATTAAATTGCATTTGGCAGCATTTAAACAAATGGTAGTTTGAGAGGACAGCGTGCTCCTTGTTGCTTCCTGGAGTGGCGGGGGCGGGGGGGGCAGGCAGAAGAGTTTAGGGCATTTAGAACCATTCTGATAAGATTACATTTGAGCAGCCAAAGGGAAATTAAGACAGTGGTGGCTTGATCCCGTAGTTCAGAAGAGATTATGTAGCATCAGTTCAGCTCAGTACAACAAAGATGCAATGATCAAAAATTGACATGGAGAAGTATACAACGAATGAATGGAATCGCTTATTATCAGTCTGTAATTCTACTAGCTTAACAGCAGTAGAGTTATGGCTAGGTTTTGAGAAGCTTGCTTCATTTATTAAGAAATTAAGTGAACCAAGCTCAATGAAGAAAAATAAGATCTCTGATGAAGGGGGCAGGGGGATCAGATATATCCTTACTACCAGTGCATGCAAAAAGCACTTACCAGATTGAGCATATTTTCATCTAAAAAGAAAACAGCTGTTTGCTCACTGGAATAGCCAAGAACTTAATTCTCCCTTATCTCTTCATACAATCAAATCATGAATCATGTAAATACAGTAACCTTTGACATCATGACAGCCCAGCATTCCTACAAGTACTGGGTATCTCCTACCTAATCAGTTATGATGTTTGAACAGTAGTATGTTTGTTTACCTCTTCATATCCATCAAGACAAAAGCCATTTGGAACCTGCAAAGTTATGATGTGGTGCTTGCTTCTTTATAACAGAGCATAATGCTCAGGACATTTGTGGGGGGTTAACTGTCTTAAGGTGCATCCACATTAGTATTTCACATCAGGATGTATTCCTAAATGAACCTCCTGATGATTGTTACTTATCGTGGTTTGGTTCATGTCATGGAGTAGTATTGGGGCATATGAACTAACTTTAATTCAGCCAAAAACAAGCCAGAAGAAACATTCAAGGAGCACACAGTCAACTCCAGTCACTTGGGAACTTAAGTTTCATGGATCTAGACTAGGTTTAGCACAAACTAAAATCCCCAAAATGCATACAGTAGCACTATCAGGTCATCAGCACCAACTGCTTCACACTAGAGCACAGCTGGCAGTTCTACCCCCACAGGCATCCCCAGCTGGTCCTGAATACAGCTACACTGACTGTACTCTCAAACATTTATGTGCTGTTGTCACTCAGATACACACCTTGAAGTTTCCTTAGCTATGTCTCCCACATTTCCAAGATCTGACACTAATCATAAATAACACTTGGATAAAATTTTCAGCAGTAAAAATAAACAGAAGTCAATGCACCCTGAGGATGTTTTGCTTTCTATATTCATTCAATAACCAATAAAAATAGAGAACATTCACTGAAGAGCTAATAGTTAGGAACTTCACACACAGTAACACCACCTCAAATGGCCCAGCTTCTTAAGAGAGGTTGGATTGTTCCAAGCAGTTTCAGATTGCAAAACAATCAAGGCTGGTTCTCACATGAGAAGCAAATAAAGGAATCTTCTGCAGAAAGACACTAGAAACCCTGCAACACCATTGTCGATACATACCCCAAACCTGGACTACAAACTTATACTGGAAATCACATCTTATTTTATACATCCATAACATCACAAGTTGAAGTATACACCAGAAGACAAGTATAACCCATGTATCACTAGCTTTGTGAAAAAAAATACAAACACAAGACAAAATGTATCGATTCTCAGCACTGAAGACTAAGCCAGGATTATGGGTAGAAACAATACTACAACTTCAAATGTATTTATTCTTAAGTGAAACAGAACCCTATGCTGATATTTCAGGTGTACCAAGAACACAGAAAAGCTCTACCTTCAAAGAAAGCTATTTTTCCATATTTTACAAGGTTTTACAATTATTTGTAAACTTCAATACTTTGCACATGACCAGTTAAGCAAGAATAAGTTGCTCTTTTACTGTAAGTCATACCATGAGATGAGAGCCTACGTGGACAGTTATGCATTTGCCCAATACTGCGTACAAAGTGAAAAGTATTTGTAAACATCACAACTTTTCACAGGTGAAGGAAAATTATGCAACACGACCTAACCAATATTGTACAGTAAATTAGTTTTAGAAACAAAATCTCTCACTCAAGAGTTCCAGAATTCTTATTAAAAAATTAAAATACTAACAGGGATGAGGAACTTCTTGATTTCTTCCAATGCATGTCCCATTCTGGCATATGCTTCTGCCGGTGGAGCAAATACTTCAATTAAAACATGCAGATCATCATTTAAGTGGAAGTACTTTGCCTCTCCACTTTTTCTCAACTCTTCCTCCTAGGAGACAAGAAAAAAGTTGGTTTTTTTCCACCTTCTTATTTTAAACATTCTAATGCAGGTGTTAAAGTTGCTTCAGAGGCTTTTCCACATACTGTTTACTCATGTTCAGAAGTCAACTAAAAAAGTATAAATTACATACTTTTCTGATACACTTCTTCATGTTGCTAAAACACCAGAATAGTATCAGTTGGGTTATCATCAGTAATGACCAGTAACACACAAAATAGGACCCATCAGCTTCTGCTCACATACAGAAGCTGTAGCACAAGGGAGAATGTTCCCAGGAGTTTTACAAAGTGCACCAGTTTCATGTAGAAGACACTGAAAAACATAAGCGAACTTGAAGCCTCTTTTCTCAAAAGTAAATCTGTAGTAACAGGTTTGATCTAACATTCCACAAGAGCAAGATTCTTTAACCAATATTATTTCAATCTTTGGATTATTGCACTGCTCAGATATTTATTTTCTGTTCTCACTGAGATTTCTACCCCATGAATACATCCTTCACAAAACTGTGCTACTTGGATATGAAACTAACAGCATACAAAACAAGGGAGGATGACTTCAGAGAAGAAAAAAAAGAGTTCACTAGCTATTTCAGAAGAAAGTTTCTTTCTTTTATTCTGCTTCACCCAATCCACTTCAATATGACTGAGAAACTATGATTTCAATGTAGTGGAGCAGAACTCAGTTCTCACATATCTACATTCACATGCAAAATGTTCACAGACCTAAAGGACATCATTTGTTAGTCTCAGATAGGCTCCCCCCCCGCCCCCACGTGTACCTGATAGGTGCATTTCAAGAGACTAAACCACCATTAAAAATAATTTAATTGTATTACCAGGTAACATCATATCAAATTCATAGCAGTTCTGCTATCTAAAAACAAAGCTCTAAGAATTCTCCCCTGCTGCTTATTATATTTAGCAAGCACCAGGCAAGTACTTCATCCTTTAGATTACTAAAATTATAGTTTCAGTGATACTTGAAGTCTCCCCCCACGCACACGCCTTAATTATGGGTTGAAGTTTATAAGTGACAATCCATTTCTGCTTCTCATAAATAACATTCTTGTCATCATACTTTGTGTTTGACTATGGGGATGTTTAAAAAAAATCAGCAGAATCTAGTTAGCTGTTAGATCATCCACAGCAAGAATATTAAGAGGCCAGAGTCAGTAGGATTAGTCTTCCTCAGCAAAACCATTACCTTGTCAATACAAAAACCAGATCTTAGGAAGTAAACTAATATAAACATTACAGCTCTTAAACATTTAGTTTTAGTAGGAACTTTCCTCACTTTCAGCACAGTTATTCAAGACATATGAACTGGAAACTAGATGTTTTCATCAGTGGAGCTCCCCATATACTTTGTTTAGTATATCCATGCTATCAAGCATTCCCTGTCCCTTTTTTTTAAAGGAGAAAAAAAAAATCACTGTGCAGTTAGATGTGCCGAGAATCGAGAATTAAGAAAATTCATTTCTGTGGTTATCAATCAACTTGCCTGGTAACAGCAATAACCAATAGAAAAGTCACAGTTTCATGTGCAGTACCTGGTGAAAAAGGATTTCAATGAGCAATTTTAAGAAAACATAAGAAATTTCAGTGCAGGTTGTTCTAAAATCATTCCCATAAGCAAGCCTTTAAAGTAACTATATTTTTTTCTTGCTTCACTTGCAAAGTTCACTTTGATTAATTTTACTTTTTTCCCCAATTCCGTAACATGACTTGGCAACGCCACTCTCCACAGCTCTTAACAGCACACAAATAAGAATGAGCTCACTCACTGGCCTACATCTCCCAACCTCGGGCACATATTAAGCACCTCAGGTTTTTTTTCATTCCCCACAATGACCAACACAAAAGCCACAGCTTGTTCCCATTCCAGTATCCCTCACTGACAGTATTTTTAGCTCCCACAAAATCCTCTGCCTTCCATCACTTGACAGTATATACATTGGCTTGGCTTGCCCAGTACACATGGATGCTGCTTGGCTGGCCAAAACACAGAACATTTTTCTCTACTGCAAGGGAGATTTGAGAGCTGCTGAAAGGATGAAAGCAAACCAGATGTGAAATAAGGAAGCTAAAAGCCAGGTCACCACTTTTTTTTTCTTTTCTTAAATCTGTCCTTTAAATCTCCATCTTCTCACACAATTTATCACACCAAACAGCTCATGGTTTGGACAATCTGATTTAATTTCATGTTTTCAGTACTCACACATCCCTGCAGTACTGCACTCTGGGAGTCTTATGAGAAATCTTACCCTATTTGCTTTGTACCTTGTGCTCTTATATTTCATGCCTTCGTGGTCCAGAACAAAGAGCACTAGCACAACTTATGATGCACAGCAGCACAAGGCATCTTGGCAATATGCCTACTAAAGACAGTTAACATACTTTGCCCTGTATTCTATTGTATCTATAGAGCATTTCAGCTTTTCATTGTACTTGTCAAGCTATCAAGAACCAATAACAACCCTAGAAGTCTACTGGTTTAAAATCAGAAGTTGAGTAGCAGTATTTATCAAAATATGCTCATAATACTGTCTGTCCTCATCTTTACTACGTCACCTTTGATTTAGGTTTTAAATTTCTTTAGGTACTACCTGATATGTATTTTTAATGTTACCTTAAATTTGGCTTGTCAGATTTTATAAACCTTTCAGAATACTCAAGTTGTTGAAAGGCCTGTACCAGTCTTGAACTATTGGCAACACGTGAATTACTGATTGAGGCGGAAGGCTTTAAGTTATTTCTTCAGATTTACAATATAGATGCAATCTTATCGTGGAATAAAGAAATTCTGAAATGAGTCCTTTTACTTTTTCACTCTCCTATAGACGCATGAAAGCCCGAGTAGTCTAGCAGAAGTGAACTAGTGAAGTCAGTGATGAAGTGACAGCACAGAGAATTACTGAATTTAGATATCTTATATCATGAGTAGATACAGGAAATGGTCCTCCAGATGTTGACTAAAGAGATGGAAACAGAAGCTTAGACAGATTCGAGGACTCAGTTTAAGGAGTAAAGAAGCAAGATAAAGTTAAACCCCAATCAGATTGAACATTCTAAAAAGGCAATTACAAGTCAGAGCTAGAGAAATACTGTTGCCCAAAATGAACTTAAAGTCAGACTGGTTTATCTGTATCTTATCCTGGTTTATCTAAATCTTTCCCTAGAGAACTTGCAAAAGGTAAAGGTGATCTTTTGCTACATTTTCTCAACCTTTCACATGAATTAGCTTTCTTCCAGAAGCCTTTGAAGTTCTCTTAAAGTTCAAAAAAATTTAAGAAAAAGTACATATTAAGAAATTCAGCTGAGAGAAGTCTATTAAGCTTAGTGTCACTTTTCCTCAGGGAAGAGGTAATAATCATTACTCATTTAAAACCAATAATGTAGCAGGTATACTAACATGTAAGTGTTAAATATCTGACAATCTGATCCAGAGCCTCCAACAATTGGTTCATCCCAGAATCTGTGATCACCATCACTAAATAGCCACACAGCATATGCTGTCTCACTCCTAGTGACAGCAAAGATGCTGCAATTAACATGGAGACAATAGATCAGATCCTCAGCTGTTTTGTGGTGCAGATTTGACTTCAGTGTAAGAGTACTAATTTACATCAGCTGAAATATTTTTTAATCTGTTGTCCTGGTTTCAGCTGGAATAGAGTTAATTGTCTTCCTAGTAGCTGGTGCAGTGCTATGTTTTGGGTTCAGTATGAGAAGACTGTTGATAACACACTGATGTTTTCAGTTGTTGCTAAATAGTGTTT
This sequence comes from Astur gentilis, assembly GCF_929443795.1. NCBI lineage: Eukaryota > Metazoa > Chordata > Aves > Accipitriformes > Accipitridae > Astur > Astur gentilis. The sequence goes on along the minus strand of NC_064881.1, from coordinate 47,649,883 downwards.
AGACTAAAGTCAAAGATTTTTCACCTTCTCATGCCCAGCCAGAGAGAAAGCTGGAGGGGCACAAGAAGTTGGCACAGGACAGAGCCAGGGCAGCTGACCCAAAGTGTCCAAAGGGGTATTCCATACCATGGGACATCCCATCTAGTATAGGAACTGGGGGGAGTGGGGGCAGGCGATCACCACTGAGGGACTAACTGGGTGTCAATCAGCAGGTAGTGAGCAATTGCACTGCGCACATCATTTGTACATTCCAATCCTTTTATTATTACTGTTGTCATTTTATTAGTGTTATTACTAGTTTCTTTTTTTCTATTAAACTGTTCTTATCTGAACCCACACGTTTTACTTTTCCCAATTTTCTCCCCCATCCCACTGCAGGGGCAGGGGGAGTGAGTGAGCAGCTGCATGGTGCTTAGTTGCTGGCTGGGGTTAAACCACAACATCTGTGATAATGTAATTCCAAAGATTTTGCTACCTGCAACAAAAATTCTAAGCACAATAGTGCTTTAAAACTGAAAATAGGGAGGTTTTTTCCCTATTTTTTTTTTTAAATTACAGTTCATGCCATTGTCTTATATCACCTACGCACTTCTGAAAGCAAGGTTTGCTCCAACTTCTGTTCAGCAGGAGAATATAATACTGTTCAGGTTTCACTTTCATCTGACCCTTGGATAAATCAAGAAGTCAATGAGAATTGGAAGAAAATCTACATAATGGCACAGTGGAGCAGGGGAAGAGCATGAGGAGTCCTCCCCCGAAGAGGAAGGAGCAGCAGAAACAATGTGTGATGAACTGACCACAACCCCCATTCCCCATCCCCTTGAGCTGCTGGGGGGAGAAGGTAGAGAAAATTGGGAGTGAAGTTGTGCCCAGGAAGAAGGGAGGGCTGGGGAGGTGTTTTAAGATTTGGTTTTATTTCTCATTATCCTACTCTGATTTGATTAGTAATAAATTAAATTAATTTTTCCCGAAAGTCAAGTCTGTTTTGCCCATGATGGTAATTGGTAAGTGATCTCTCCCTGTCCTTACCTCAACCCATGAGCCTTTCATTTTATTTTCTCTCCCCTGTCCAGCTGAGGCAGGCAAGTGATCAAGCAGCTTCACTGGGCACCTGGGGATCCAGCCAGGGTCAACACACCACAAAAGGCCCCTTCCAACCCAAACTATTCTATGACTCTAACAGTAATGTACTTCATTATTTGTCAATACCACACTAAAGTCTCAGCTAGATTTTCCAAGTAATGCAAAAACTGGTCACAATGGAGAATGTCAGCCTTTCTGAACAGCAACTCATTGTCACCAAGTAATTCAATCTTGGGCTTCTCTTCAGCAAAGACCACTTGTCCCTCATACAGATAAAACTGTATAATTAAGGTTCTCTTATTTGCCAGTTCTCTGGACAAGTTTAATACAGTAGATCCAAAATGCTAACCAAGAGTGTATGAAGATCAATGCAAAAAAGTAAATTACTTGTTAAAGAGATATGGTTGAAACAATTAGTACATAGATAATCTACATGAAACTAGAAAAAATGTTTCAAGTTCTCTTGTCTGGATAAGTTCTCCACACAGAGTATCCAGCTTGCTGAGCTGTGTCCCCTAAGAGCTAGGGATGAGTGCAACCTGGTTTAGGTAATTAGCTGATAGGATCCAATTAGCCAATAGGATCCCTTTGTAGCACCAGTACTTTCTTGCACATGTCCTGTAGACTCAACTGAGTCCTGGAAACAGTGTCATTAGTCTGCTTTAGTTCTGTATTACTCTTTCTGAAGAACTATTCCAACTAGGTACATACAAGCTATTCTAGCTGTATTATTCCAAATTATCCAACTGGCTTCTCTCTATTGTCCCTTTCAAAACCAAAACCAGACCCACAATGACAGGAATCTTACTGTTTCTGAAGTCAAAGATTAATTGCATTGAAGTTATCTGCAAACAATAGCTCAAACTAACAATTTTCTTAGCCACTTAATTTTAAAAATTACTTAATCAGTTTTGGCTAGTATCTCAATCAAGAAAAATAAAAGTTTGAACAATTACTTCATTACCAAAGGAAACAAGAGAAGTTCAAATCATTCAAAAAAGAAACCTTTAAGACTCTTCCCCAGGCTTCTGAGACTCAAGTTAGGATCTGAACTTTTCAGCATGAGCTTCTGCTTTTAATAGAAATTTTTATACTGCAGAGCCATTATAAAAACTCAGGGGCCTTCTTACTCTATGAGACATCATATTTTAATATGGAAACATGTAATGCAGCAACAGAAGAATGTAAGTTTGACACATTCCACAAGAACTGAGAAAGTTCACCAAGTGTCATTTAAAACAGAATTTGGAGACTTACTTTGTCATCCTGGCTGAGAGCAAGTTTAGTTTATATTCTTCTTTCCTCTCTGGTTGAACTAGTTGTGTTTCTTAAAGTTACTAGCAATGTAGTTTTTAATAACTAACTGTGAAATGCTTAAATCTTAAACTTGCATTATCATGTATGATGTAACAGATCCCATTAAAAAGTTCCCTCGTATTTTCAAGCCTTTATTATAGGAGAATGTATTTGTAAAAACATAAGTTACATTTATGTAAGTTATATTTAATAAAAATATTTTTCAAGAAGCAATTAAAAGGAAGAGCTAGCTCTTAATTTGCACAGAATAAAGTAATTTATAGGCTCTGATCAAGCTTTTGATAAATACTGTAAATCACATAACATTTATATTTCGCTGATGGAGAAATGTGCTAAAAAATATATAGTTTAGGAAATTCAGTAACCAGCCCTCTAACTTACTCTTCCATATACATGCCATTATCAGTCTTTATAGCACATAGCATTTTTACATTTCAGATTACATAACCACAGAAAAATTTCACTGGAGGCCTATATGGTATGCTGCAAGCAAGAAATATGTTCAGTGTTTTAATTTGCATCATTAGGAATGCTCCAATTAAAAAAATGCAGCTTACCAGACAAGTGACATCTCCTCACTCATGTACACTTATCTGCCACAAGTCTAGCCAGAGATTTATTTCAGTAAGAAGTGAAACTGATTAGTACAAACACCTATCAAGCTAAAAGTTTCTCTTCTGCTGTCTACTTTGGCTATTGTAATGGATGCATACACTATAACCAAGTACTGCCCATAGAAACAATTGCAGTTTGTCAACTGCTTAGGCTGCATAAGTCCTCCTAGCTGTGAAATTTTTTTCTGGTCGTATTTTGTCTCCTTTCATCAGCTGTTTTTCTCTTTGTTTCTCCTATGCTTTTTGTTTGCTCCAATTTTTGTCACAGTGTTTGTACACCTCCCCCAAAATTACATTAAATTATGAAATTAAGGTATCAAACACTCCACTAACATACTCAGGTCTTACCTTTGTCTTGTCCCTCATAGAACCTTTTCCCAAAATAGACATTTTTGTCAGTGTTTCTTCCTGTAAACGCTTTAGAGAATTGCCACGTGGACCCAAAAGTTTTCCCACAAAGTTGAACTGTAAGAAAACAAAAAAAATTAAGCTCTTTGTATTTTTAAGCATAAACAAACAAGCAAAATGGAATATATTTCTGAAACAACTTTTTCTTCTAGGTGCAAACAAGCATTAGATCATAGATTACACACTGATTAAGTACAACGGTGTAGGACAGTTAACAGCATATCAGTGGCTCCACCAGGTGTCAACAGAAACACAGAAGTATCTGAACTCAAAGAAATCAAATAGTATAAAGAGAACTTTGAGTTTATCCCATTCAACACTGAGAACAGATGTGCTCAAACTGCAATTCAGTTTTTTAACAATTGTTACCAGGTATATAACCATAAAAACAAAGCTGGCAGCAATCTCACAGATACAATAGCAATGAAAGCTCTGAAGAAAAATAATATCTCATTTGCCTTATTCTTGCCTTGAAGATTTATGAAGTAACCCATGCAATATACCCTACACTAAAACACAGAAACAAGCAGAGAACATAAGCATATAAATCCAGTGCCAAACCAGAATCAACATGTAAGATCTTCTCAACTGCCACTCAAACCCCATTATCACTGAAGTTTACCAAACGCAGTTGGGGTTCATAACCATGGCATTATAATTTTAAGATAACTAGGGAGAAGAAAGTGGTAAGCCGCAAAAATAAAGACAGACAAAACACAACCATTTCCATCCATAGAAAACACCAAAACATACAGCCCAAAAGGTTCTTCAGAGGTAAAGTAGGCTAAGGAAAACAGGTATCAAAAAATCCATTCATAACAAAGGAAAAGAAAAAGGGAGAATCTCCCTATTCTCATTTCAAAGACACAAAACTGGACTTAAGAGAGCCAGGAGGTGTGAAACTTCTCACAAGCACTGCTCCATAGGGCATATATTCCCAGTTACATATACCAGGAGAAAAGCTGTATACATTCAGCAGTCCACTTTCTTATATCACTGCAGTGTATTCTGTAAGGTATATGTAAAATTATATATATAAAAAATTTGAAGGACAGTTACAAGGAAGACTTGAGGATTCACTTTAATTATGCAGAGAACTAATTTAGTTGGGGGGAAGGCAGGGAAAATCACAAACAAGAGCTGATACACATAAGCTACACTTGGAAGTTGGTATGGAATGGTGTAAACACTTCCTGAAAGTAATAATTTATTCCTGTATTGGATTTATATGGCAAAGTTTTGGTAGCAGGAGGCTGCAGGGGTGACTTCTATGAGAAGATGCCAGAAGCTGCCCCCATGTTGGCTAGAGTTAGCTCCAAGACAGACCCACCACTGCCCAAAGCTTAGCCCATCAGCAGCATAGCACCTACATGACAACATATTTAAGGGTAAAACCGCTATGAAGTTGACAAGTGAGAAAACATGAGAGAAACAGCCCTGTAGACACCAAGGTCAGCAGAGAAGGGGGAGGAGGTGCTCCAGGCACTGCAGCAGAGATTCCCCTACAGCCTCTGGAGAAGACCCTGGTGAGGCAGGCTGTCCCTGCAGCCCATGGAGGTCCACAGTGGAGCAGATCTCCACCTGCAGCCCAGGGAGGACCCCACACCAGAGCAGCTGGATGTGTCCTGAAGGAAGCTGCAGCTCATGGAGAACCCATGCTGGAGCAGGCTCCTGGCAGGAGCTCTGGCCTGTGGAAAAGAACCCATGCAAGAGCAGATTTTCTGGCAGGACCTGTGACCCCACAGAGGACACACACTGGAGCAGTTCTTGAACTGCGGCCCATGGGAAGGACCCACAATGGAGGAGTTTGTGAACTATTGTATCCTGAGGGAGGAACCCCAGGCTGAAGCAGAAGAGAAAGGAGCAGCAAAGGCAAAGTGTTATGAACTGACCACAACCCCCATTCCCTATTCCTCTGAGCCACTTGAGGGAAGAACGTAGAAGAGTCAGAAGTGAAGTTGAACCCAGAAAGAAGGCAGGGGTGGGGATAGGAAAGGTAGTTTCAGTTTTGTTTTATTTCTCACTAGTGTTCTGTTACAATTGGCAATAAATTTGTCTTCAAGTCAAAAATGTTTTGCCCATGACTGACTGGTGGGTGATCTCCCTCTCCTTATCTCAACCCACAAGCTTTTCATCTTACTTTCTCCCCTCATCCTGTTGAGGGGCAGGGAGTGATAGAGCAGCTTGGTGGGCACCTGGCAGCCAGTAAATGTCAACCCACCACAATTCCTGTCAAAGTAACACTGCAATAGAGATCATTTATCAACAAACTACTGTTCAGGAATATTTACTATCCCCAATGAAACTCTGTAAAACCAGGATATTTGCACTGTTGGAATCTAAAGTGACACAATCACATTAACAATAATGTAGTTTTAGGCACAAGTAAAATATAGTGACACTAGAAAGCCAACCAGCTTAAACTACTTTTTTGTGGCCTCAAATTTATGAAACCATTTGTAAGTTCTTTGACTGTTCCCCTACTACTGTGTCACGAAAGGGCCAAGATGGGCTGCTTTGATCTCCCTCCCTATTTCTCTAGAGGATTGCGAAAACACTTAAGAATGGGGTAGTAGCAGCTCAAAATCCTTTGTTTCTACATTGGAAGGGCTGACAGAATAAAGGCCCAGCTGTAGTCACCCTATAATGCAGAAAGTCTACAGCTCCAGTTCACCTACTTCAGCTTTGGACAAAAAGAAATGCAAGCAATAAAATTATATTTTCATATTTAGTAGGCTTTTATTCCCCTTAGTACTTGCAAGTTCAACTCCCAATGTAGACCTGAGTTACACCTAAGATACAATTGAGCAAATTGCTTATGACTGACTATAGTCCACAGAAGCTATTGAATTTAAGGCCTTGCATGAAGTAGTCTTTTCTGAAATTATCAGGCCAAATCTCAAGAAATCATCAGGCAATTTAAGTTTGTTTTATTAGGTATATCGCTTTTTTTTTTCTTTCTTATAGGTCCTAAGATACAGCCAAGGAGAATATTCATCAGAAATAGGCTGCCCAGAGAAACAGTAGAAATCTCCCTTGCTGAGAATATTCAGGATTCAGGGCCACTGACAGGGCCTCGTGTAATCCAATTTACAGTCATGATTTCAACAGAAGGTTGGACCAGATATTCTCTAGAGGTCCCTTCCAACTTGGACTTCTGTTTTTATTGTTTCTGGAGGTGCAACTGCAAGGAAAGCAAGCAAATTGAAACAATTCATAACAAGTCTGAACTTCCAGAAGTCAATAACTCCTTGTCAACAGTTTCCTTAAATAAAGGATCATTACTTATGAACAGGGACTTTGCAGTTAAGCTCAAGTGAAAGCTTTCATATAGTGTAATACCACATCAATTTTTCAAGCATTACTTAAGATTACTTATGTTTACTTTAAAATAGCCTTGTAAGTTACATTAGGAACAAAAATAAACACTGCATACATTTAAAATGAGATATTTTCCATTTACAGTGAAGTATGCTGAAATTTCAGAATGTTGAGTACCTGCAGTCTGATACAGTCTACATTTCTAGCAGTAATTTAGTTAAAATATTCAGATAAAATTTTACTCAATTTTTGACTGCTATTTAGGAATAGGCAAGCATGTATTTAACTAAGCAATGCATAGCTCTGAATATCACTTCCTAACTGGAACAAACAACTACCTGACAATTAAAATACAAACTACAAATCATAACAAATGGAAGTGCATACCTGCTACAAAAGTGAAATCCACTTTGTACATAATCAAAGTAAATAAAAGGCTTCAGTGCTCAGAGAAGACTTGTGTTCCAAAGCGCATTTGTTTACTCCAGCTGTATTTTTATTTTAATTAAAGCCAAATACTTTAGTAAGTTGCATGTATCTGAAACTTGACCTGCAAAAATTTAATACCACCAAAATTCATCCTCTTCTCAAAACCAAAAATATCTGGTGTTGAAGCTAGACATTATGGTAGCTATACAAGTAGCTACACAGACAACATGCTCTCAGCAACACATTTAATGAACATGAAAATGTATTAACTGTATCTGAGATCCACTGAACTATTCTTTTCTGTGCACCGAGGCTCCAAATATTAGATCTGACAAGTCTGAAGCATAAGAAACCTGTGCTGCAAGTCTGAAATATTCTGCTGATTTGAAAGCACAGTACCTCTAGATGTAGCTTAAAAACAGAACATACATTGAATGTTACTAAAAAACAGCTTACAATGCAGTCCCAAAGCCTTTTTGCTCCCACATAAGCTAAAAAGCTTTTGAACATTTCAGTTGATTATTCCATAAGTAAAACCCATTTATAATATTGAACAAATCCTTTCAGTAGAAAATAGATTATTTACTTTGAACAGGTACTGGATTTCATTTGAACTACTGGTTTATTTTTTACAACAAACTGGAAACATCTGATCAGCAAAGGTTTATTTTGAAATATTTCAGAGATATAGAAACACTCAGAAAGGTATCAGTCACTAAGTTACTATCATACCTCTATCCCTAGCAATCAAAGAGTAGAAGTTAAGACCTAGAGGTACAAAACCTCCACACAGTAAGACAAGTTTTCATTACAAAACTAACAAGCCCAGCCTATCTGCTGGTGAAACAGAAGCAAATAAGCCTGGCGGATCCAAGTTAGCTCTTACACAAGATGGCTTATGTTCAAGTTTCATAGGTGCTACCCATGTATCACATTTAGAGTTTATTTGTCCAAGAGCACAAGAACAAAAAAAAAATCAGGTCTAGTATTGAGCTCAAGCTTATGAACTATCTCTGAATTAGAGAACAAAACATAGATAGTAGTAACAAAATAGATAGTAACAAAAACATCTGAGGAGCTCTATACAAGTCAGATCAGTCACATTCACTAGCTCTGGCTCAGAATCAGGTATGCCAGACTCCCCTCTTCACTCACTCTTCTCCCTAGAACAGCATGATCATATCCAAACTGTTGTAAACACCCAAAATTGTCCTCAAGTTCACTAGCTTCACCTTGACATTAGAGCAGTCACACTGCTTTCCAGTGCAAGCTGTTCTGGAATCTATTGCCATATTCACAGTTCTACAGGATAACTGAACTCTGAAGAGCCAGACATGAATGTTATTCTACACTGTATGAGTCACCCATGTTAAATCAAGGATTGTCCCTACATTAAGACAGTTTCTGATGTCTTAGGTAAGAATCAGGATATTATGGATGATGGTATATAAAACAGAAGAGTTCAACTCAAAGTTGCTTCCAGACCAGCTCTGAAAGATATGCCAAATATGGTACCTCAAACAAAATTACAGCAAAACACTTAAGGCACCTTTGCAAAAACAGTATCAAGATTCAGATTAACAGACCTAGGAGACAACAATTGGAGAAGACAGGAAAAATTGTTACCTCAGCTACGGTTCAAGCCAAGTAACACTTCAGTATTGAGTGATAAATGGCACCCTCTGTAGTCTTACATCATTACAAAGTATCACCAGGTATACATTTGTTTGAGCAAAAGGATGCAAGATTTAAGGCATGTTCTTACTTCCTAAAACCTGTGATCACTGAAAGCATATCCTCCTATATCTACACAACCGGTTTAGTTTGTGGGTAAAGATACACCATGAAGTGCAACAGCTTCTCAAATTCCTCAGATATGGGATTCTATCCCTTGGGCCATGGTGTCTACTAGCCCAAAAGTATTGATTAACTATACTGAAAGCATGTATTTGTTTACAGAGTACCTTGAGGTGCTGTGTAACTAAAAACCTCCAATTTAAAATACATTTTTAATAGGAAAAAATCTATCCCAACAGAAAAAATTAATCAGTATTCAGGTTTTTGCTTGAAAATTGTTTCTTCTCTAAATATTCAAAAATCCTCATTTTAAGCATTTTTGCAGATAGAGTACAATGGAGATTATGGACATCACTTCTTAACACCCGTTTCTTCAGAATCGCCAAACGAAAGTATAACTTTATCAGTTATCTAGAGATTTATTTCCTTACCAGATCCCTGCATGAAAATATTCCCTGAAAACAGTTCTTGAGAAAACACAGATACAAAGAGCATACAAGTGAGACATTCTCTTCATAAGCATTTGATCTACTATATGAATTTCAGCAAAAAACGAATTAATGCCAATGCTACAGCATTTTTAAGTGTATATATTACAGAAAGAGGGATATAATAGAAAAAGTAATCCTTGTTTATCCCCACCAAGGCAAGTCTGCTAAGAATGGTTCATCCAGCTTAAAATGCTTAGTGAAAGTATAAACACTTGACCAAATGCTTTCCTGCAAAGCTCTAAGTAAGCCATTGTCATTAAAGCCATAGACAGCTTTCTTGGCATATTAGTTTTCTGCAATGGTTTCTCTGTGATAGGGTGACTAGAAAAAATAGTTAATTTTAGATTCAGAGCACTTTCCCTTTCAATGATCTGAAACCAGGAAGACATCAAGATTTTTCTTACTCATTGGAGAAAATAAGTTTTCTACAGAAAGGTAAATAACTTCAATCATCTATGTTGTACCACATCAAACTACTCTCTCCTTCATACAACACAGTAATAGGTCTTTAAACATTTATTCACAACAAAGCTTGGTCAATGACTATAAAGTTGCTCAAAAATTATCCCTGGGATTATATTTGATGCTTGTTCTTCCATGTCACTTATGGTTGTACAACCACATTTTCTTATTTCTACTCTAAGGAATCCTTAGAGCTAAGCTATTATGAAAAATTGTTTTCTAACTAGTCATGTGATTAAAATATTAATCTCTCCATGACTTTATGTAACAACTGCAGATATACTGTACTGACAATTACATTTTAAAATAGATATTTTCACTTTAAATGTTGAGCTGAAAGGCTTAAATGGATACCAGTTCCATAAGTCAGTCTTTTGAGAATTTGTATTTAAAGTATCACTTCGGAGAACACACCACAGACCATTTTTTACTGACTTGAGATTTACCCAGTATTTAAGTGTAGTTCTATGAGCAATTTTTAAAATGGTAGCCTGTCACAAAACGGAAATAGTTGTTCCCATAGTTTTGATCCACCTCATGGAAAAACCAACATCATCCCATTTATCTTCCATGGAAGATTTTTCTTCTCTGAATTCAGAACACTTGAGTTCACTAAACTGTCAAAGCAAAATCAGGTTTGAGACTATACTACTTCACCATGCATATTCATTAAACGCGTGGGAGGGAGATAACACGCTCCTGCCTCATTTATACTAAGCTATGAAACACCTTTCACACATGCTGGCATTTCATAGTAGTGTTAAGACAGATATAGAGAGTCCCTTCATGACAACCACATTATGATCTTCCATGGCCAGCTCACTTTTTCTGTCTTTAAGGCTGTACAGGTTTGAAGATTTTGAAGCATGAAATGCAACAGAAGTACAGGTTTAAGGGTCACATTTCACACTTGACCTAGACACAGTTGAGGAATTCAGCTGCTCAAATAGCAAGGTGCATTAAATCACCCTGAACTCCATTGCCTAAGCTGACAAGATCTCATTCCACTAACTGCAGTTTAGACATACAGCATCTATGTGGACTCCTACCCACAGGTAACTTGATTTAGAACAGAATCCTACCTCAAAAAGTTGGCCCTTTTCCTATAAGGTTGCATAAAAGCCCTGACCTCCCTAATCCTCGCTTGTAGCACATGTCCCAGTTACAATAGGACCGCAGGGAACATTACCAAAGCATATTCAGGCCTCACCTAAATACCTCAGATTAATTTCCATATCACAGCAATTCAGACTTCTCAAAGCAATCTGTAGAGCTGGACTAACCTGAAAAATTCATAACAAGACTGCATACAATTGGATTTTGAGAAGACTTGACTGGATCTACAATCCATAGAGGAGTTTCCACCAGGTTTCTTCTTACCCAACAAGACTATCTGTCACCATATCAAGACATATTAAATCAGGGGTTTTTTTAAAGTGTACAGGAGTCTGTAGAGAACACAAATGAAGAAATTAATTCAAATGCACAACCAGCCTCAAGCAGAAACTGAACATAACTCCTGGGACTAACTATCTTAACAGATTATTTCATAAAGCAGACAAAATTCAGGCTGTCTTGGTTATTCTATCACCTTCTGTCAAGGTCCAGACAAAAAAATTTACATGAACTAGCTCTGGCATAAGATATTAGGCCTGTTAACACTGCCATGGTTTGAGCAAGACAAAAGGTCCCAGCAAAAGGATATAAATATATAGCATCACAGAAGCAACCAAGAGCTGTTAGGTAGGAGGCAAGTTAAGCACATAATCACAAAGACTCAACTGTTTGCACACTAAGCAGAAGACTAGAAACTCATAAGGTTCTTTCAGGGAGAGCAGAGATACTCAAATAAGCTTTTGAATTTTTGAGGTATTTTTGAATCTGAGGTCTACCAGATTCCTTTCCAAGAGAAACCCAGCTGCTCTGAACTTCAGTTGAATAGCTTTCTGCTGCAGTTAACCTGTCACCTTCCAGGGCTGTCAGAGGTAATGAGGCTGAATTTGCACAGGACCCAGCTATAAGCCCGTGAGAATGTATCTGACAGGACAGGTAATGTGAGCAGGCATTACAATGCCAGGCTGATCAGATCAGAGCTAGGAGTGCCTGACCCGTGTTAAGGTTATTATGATTTATTCAAGGAGTCAGAGTTAGAGAGAAGTTTTAAAGAGGGAAAGGGCAATGAAATACTTAAAGGAAACTTAGTTAACCCCCTGTCAGGTCTAGTAAGCTGTCTGAATGGGGGTAGTGCACTGTGGGGCTGTTTTGGTCCAGAGACCTTATTTATCACAAAAAAAATTTTCATTAATCCTATCTATATACTTAAACAGCAGAGGCATCTTTACTTGCCAGAGTCATCACTGGCAAATATAAACAATGGAATAGTTTCTGCTAACAGAATCACTTATATTTGTACTTAGTTTCATTTTCAGATATTAAACCCTGTTAAAGATGTAATAGCTTTAGTAACTTGCCTTTTTGATCCTGTTTAAAAGCAGGATCATTTATTTGGGGAAGCACTATTCTATTCATGAAGTTGAAGCAAACCTAGCTTTTCCTCACCACTTTCTGATACCCAAGTTTGCCAGATTCAACCCAAACTGGTACCCCAATGCTAGTTTGACAGATTTAATTATTGTAGTGACTTGGTCAGCTTCAAACAGCAGATTCTCGGTTCACTAACATCAAAAAGAATACATCTCCTGAAAGACTGGAGGTATCTTTTTGTTCAGGATGTTGCACAATAGCTAACAGCATTAGTGTGGACTGCAGGCATATAGAAACAGATGCCAGCTTGCTAGGAGAACTGCTCTAAATTCAATATTCACATGCAGAAGACTTTTTCCACAGATTTAATCCATATTTAAGACTTAAGTTTCATTCTTCTGAAGCACTTGTCACCAACCCTGATCAGCAGAAAGGAGACAATTGCTCATATATCAGAACCAGATCTTTTAACCATTTTCCTGAGGAACTACCACTTTGCACCTTCTACAGATGACATATTTGCACTAATACTAATTCCTCATGTAAGCAAAATGATCTAGGAAACTGCATACATGCACAGAAGCAAACAGCATAGAGGCATAAAGCATTTACATGAAGCATCATTTCAGGTTTTATAAGCACCACATAATACTTCCTGCTTAAGTTCGGCAGAATCTGAATATACAACACATGCACTCTAAATCCAGCTCAGTGAAACCAAGATGACTGGAATAATTCCATATCTACCTCAAAAGACTTGACAAATCATCCCTAATTTCTGAGCCGTCCTATGAACACACCTAACAGGAAGAGTGCCTTCCTGTTAGAGCAAACATTAGGATGCAAAAAGACTTTGTTACACTGTGTACAGGCATTCAAAACTCATGTCACTCACTGCAGACTAGAGTATGCCAGGATAAGGCTCTCAGTTTGCCATCTTGAAGCTATGTCACTTCATACAATGTATTTAAATTTATTAGATCTCAAATAAAACCACAAGCCCGGTTCTAGTAAACAAGTGATACTAAACTGCTGTGACTGCTTGTGGTTTAGGGTGGGTATTTTTCAGAGATCAAGAATACCTGTCATAAGTCTGAATTCACACTCACCTCCCAGGCTACTCCTATACAGTGAGAAATTTTAGTTCCTTTTGACTATACAGAATCTTTAATGAGTAAGCTTTAACATAAATATCCATCTATATGTAACAGAATGGAGATTTCTTAGAAAAATTGAGCACCCCCTATGTTGGGGTAGAAATATTCTTAAATAGAAAACACCCAGGATTTTATTCACTCTGGCAGAAGGGAGATTTGTGTGAGTAGAGATACTAGTATTCTGCTTTCTGTGGAGAAAGCCCTAATGGAGAGACAGGAACTCTCATGGCATGTCTATTCTGTACAGCAGTTGTACTCTGTGCCCCCTGGATCCTGGTGGTCTAAACAGACATGCAGGATTACATCAAAGCTCTATCTGGATATAAATTCAGGTTTCTTCCTATAGCACATACCAGGCTTTATTCTACCTCAGTCAAAGACTGTCTTCATGGAACAGAACTACTGAGCAATCAGCAGAGCATACCTGCCCATTCAAAATATGGCAAGAGCTTTCCTACTATTCTAAATAAGAATTTCAGTGTTCAGTCCTTTAAAGAAAGTTGACACTACGTAAAGAAAAAGCATCTTTCAAAAGCCACTGTTTTCCCTTTTTAATACCCACTTTGCCTTTCTTCCCCTTGAGCTGAAATACCTACATCTCCATATCTATAAGAAAAACATCCTGATTACAAACACTGACAATGTAAGCTTTCCCTTTTACCTTCCCATCTTCATGTTCCTGTATGTTTGTATATAGCTCTTCCCAGTCATAAAGATGACTTAAGTCAGAGCTCCAAAGAGGTGCCCACATGTAAATGGTATGCAGCCTTGAATTCGCCAAAGCAGTATTTCATGAAACTTTGAGCAGCAGTGAAGCAATCCCTGCAAGTTATCCAGCCTAGTCTTGTGAGAAAGACACTGATAGTGTGAGAATATTTAGAAAAAGTCTTCCTAAAGAAATGGAGGAAGGAGTGAAAGATTTCCTTTCCTCCATGAGCAGAAACAGAAGCAGTCTTGAAGGTTCTAGGAGGAGAAAAAGCCATTTCAAACAAATTAAAAAATGCTAATCTGATTTCTGTAACATTAACCTTAAACTTTAAAAAGGGACCAAAAGAATAAAGTTCCACAGCCTATTGAATGTTGAATAAATGCTTCCAGGTAGCAATATTTTAGTGCAGGACACTTGGCAGTAAAGAATTGTTAAGAATTCATGGTGGTCAAAGATATTAACAAAACATTCCCTGCCCCTCCAGAATAGACTGCATAATTTAGTAGTGCAGATATAACTGATTTAAGACTAACAATGGCTGAAGCATAAGAGGATCACAAGAAAAAATTTACACAGTGAGTTCTTTAATGCTGCATTTTAAGCTGCACTTCTACATATAATAAGTTTCAAAGCCTGGCATCAGAGTCAACTTAAATATATTTCATTCCTGTTGATATTCTGAAGAGGAAGATCCTGCTATCCTGAAAACATGATACATTTATTATTTGTTCTCAACATACTGTTTTTTGTGACTGGCACCACTCTTCCTACATGTTTATCCCAACAACAACCATTCCTACCTTAGAACTTCTATAGAAGAGGCTGCAGAACAGCAACAGTGAAGATTATTAATATTTTTAAATGTAACAGTTAAACTAATTAAGATACTAGTGGAATATTTTTATAAGCACTTAGATTAATCAAGTATGAAAATTGGGCTTACCTTAGGGAATTGTTTTACTGGAATCAAAACTTTTTGTCCCAACTTCATATTTTTATTGATGACTACATCAATATACTTTTCTTCTTCCTTTCCTTCTCCTTTTTGGAATTTTTCAATTTCTGTTAAAAGAAAAAAGTTAGTTATTTTCCCAGTTTAATACAACAATCTAAAAGCTGAGAATCTTCAAAGTCAGTATAAATTTCAAACTTTAAAACTAATACTGTATGGCAAAATACTTATGGCATTGTCTAATTAATACATATAATTCATTATATATGTCAATGGGGTAAACCACGTTTGGCTTTTCCAGGCTTTAATATTCATGTTCATATCAGCACCTTGAATTTGCACTGCAAGCATTTTAAATTCTTTTAACTTAAGATTTAGGATACATTTACATTTTATATGGCTTAAGCAATAAAAACTAATCTTAGTTACTTTTATTCATTTTTAAATTCAAAAGCTTTCAACACAGTTCAATACTTGACTATTTTATTCCTCTGTGCTATAAACAAAGCATACAGTTTTAATGGTGGTTGTCTACAATGCACTCATGAGCAAATGTCAAATCAATCTTTCAAAATTTCAGGAATGTAACTGAGGAACACAGATCAGACCCAAAAATCTGAGATTAGTGTTATACCAATGACGACATAATTAGGAATGAGATTTAGAAGTTCAAACCCAGGCTGCATGACTCTTCTCATTCCAGAGGTGCATACAAAACTGATTCTTGATTATAATTCTCTCTGAATATTGACTCTCCAGCATGCTAATGAAAAATTGCAGATTTCATTTCATTGGCAGGGAAACATGAGGATACAAGGAGACTAAAAATCAAGCACTGCTTGAAGTCTTTGCTGGATTGGGTCAAGCATGCTGCAGGTTGCAGTGTTAAGCATGTTAGCACAGAAGATACCAAAATCCAATCAATTTCAGAAGTGCAACAAAAGTTCTTCTATGGACATCTAGCATTTGTCCTCCACAATCATCTCCAAATATTTTGTTAGATTTTCACATGAAATACCCTTCTACTCAACCAGTGGAAGTTAACGACATTTATCAAGACCTTGAAGTTTCTTTAGTGGGAATGTGATCTTATGCCAACAGGAAGCAGTAACAAGAACTTTTGAGTGCAAAGAAACCAAACAAAAATATAGATGGAGAATGCGTCCTTTAGGTACACTTTGAAAGTCAATTTAGTTTGAAATTACTTGAGAAGAAAAACAGAAGTAGTAAACGAACACATTTCTTACTACTGAAAAAATCCATGCATCATTAGCAGTTTTGTTTAATGAATACCAGTCCATTTCCATTTACCACAATAACTGAAGATGCTAACATCTTTCCCAATAACTGAAACTCCAGTCTTCCATGCAAATTTTCACCTCACTAGCACAGAAAATAAATACAATTGCATTTATTCAAGTTAGCGTTCAGTGACTGAAGAACTAAGAAAGCCAAACTAGCCTCAGACTACCCGAAGACTTCTTGAAAGAAAAGCCTTCCTCAGTTCTAGATTCAAACCTTCTTGGCAAGTTCCTAGGAATTTTGATTCATATGGGTTCTAGTAATGTGAACATTCTGGAGGAGCCCTATCAAAGCAACCTTCTTCTGAAGTATCCTTTATGTTGCAGTATGCTCAGAAAAAAAACTCCAAACCCCTCAGCCCACAGGCTAACAACAACTACTGAGGAACATCTTTTAACAGCTGAATCAATGTAAGAATGGAACTCACATGTTCTTTGTAGATGACACTTTATGGACTAGAGAATTATAGGCAATTAAACAGATGTAAAGTTACATTGAAATTCATTTTCAGATGAAATTAAGACAGAAGTTTTATAGGGTATGAGGTTCCCACTCAAAGTAAATGACTGGCACTTTTTAGAAATCAAATTTTCTGAATATCACATTCAAACTAGGAGTGTAGTACTATCACAGCACTCACACACACAATAAACCACTTTTAACACCTCTGCTTCCTGATATTACAAGGGCAGTTATGATAAAGCTCTTTGATTTCTCTTGGAAAATAAGACTAGATAGAGGTCTGTATGTTTTACAAGTGGAAAACAGAAACATGACACTGATTTAATGCTGCTGTTGGTATACACTATTAACAGTATAAAAACTCAAAGATCAAAACTGATTAGACTTATGCTGTTCTTTAGCAACATTTTATACTAAAAAATACCAAATATTAAAATTGTAATAAAAATATATCCATTTTGTTACGACAAACAAATGCAGTTACAACAAAATTAACATAACTTCACTTAGTATTGACTTTAAATCTCAGGACTAGAATTTGTTCAGAAAAATCAGAAGTGTACAGTTCAACTCCATTCAAGATTAAAAATTAAATTAATGCACTGTGCTGTAGTATTTTGGAACAGATCAGTGCACTGAAGACTCCTGGTAGATTGATACGAGATTGATACAAGATCTTTAGAAGTTTTCAGTAGCTATAATTACTGTTAGAGTGAAAGACTTTTTCTTGAAGTAATGTAAACTTACAAAATAAAAATACCTTTAGAAAAGCCCACCATATTTTTATGAACTGGTAAAGCTAAAAATCAGTTTTCTCCTGTTGAGTCATACTATTGTACACAACTGCACAGTATGGCATACGCTGCAATCACCCTGCCCACCTGAAAATTTAATACAACAAAAATTGTACATCCAGTAGTAGTAAGGAATTTTAAGTTAGAACCACAAGTTTATGAATTACCAATGGTTTAAGGACCTTCTTCAAAATTGCCAAGAAACATTACACCTAAAGTGTTTTGCTTCAGGAACATTCAGATGTCCCAGACTTGTCAAGGTTAAAATGTATTTGAAGAGTTAAAAGCAGAGTTCTAACAGTCTCAGTAATGTTCCTCAGATAAGCCAGCTGCATAATTCCATAAGAGATCACTACACTGTTATATGTATTACCTAAATATTTTAGCTTACATAAGTTATCTGAATTCAGTATTTGAAGGACTTGACTGCAACAACTTCATTAATGCTAGATTCATTCATAATCCTATAGTATTTTGATTTAGTTAATATGAAAAAAATTAAAAGGTCATAGAAAGAATATTCCCTTCTTGCTCTAGTAATCACTCAACTTGAAGTAGCTGAAGTAAATATTAAAAGAAATCCATTCGTTACTCAAGATCAGTCTTCCTACCCCAAATAGTTACATAATTTTATTAGCCATTTTAAGAACGCCCTTTCTTTATTCTTTAATTTTTGCTGTTTAATCAACTTTCCATTTGATGAAGAAGCTACTGAAACCCGTAAGAGGCTGCCAATCAACTCTCAAAAATCGATCACAATTTTCCCATTTGATTTAAAGTCAAATGACTTGTTTATCTTCCAAACAGCCACAGCCCATTGCCATAGCACTACAAAATAAAATAAGTTTTTCCTATTTTGGTCCAAAGGTAAATCAAACTGACTTAAGACTTTATGCATATTCACTGCTATCATAAGACTTTCATTTTGAATGACCAATGAATTACTGAAAGTTTATCTTACATTGAGACCATGTTTTCTCAGATTTTTCTGGCTTTTCTTGTTATTATTTTTTTTTCACTCAAATCTAAGATGAATATGAAATATAGTTAAGCATTAGAATTTTATCCATATCTGCACAGCTCATTCAATATCTATCATACACATACATCAAGCTTTAGGTAATTAGGGAAAAATCGTGCCAGATTACACAGGAAATCCAATCAGATTTTCAAGGTCAAACGGATAGTAAGATTTGCCTTTTCCTAATCCTTAGATTACATTCTGTACTTCTTAGCTATATGAAGCAATGACATTTCCTAGATCACAAATAGTAAATAAACATGTGATTAAAGCTTCCCATAATGCTAGAGATTAAAATCCCATGTTCTCAGACCGAGAATGCAGCTAATGCAACAGTCCAGGAATTTAACTGGATGTAGTAATAGCTGCATGGATTTTTTTTTCTTTATGTTTAATCATAGCAGAGAGATCTAAGCAATGATTACTCCTCAGTTAATTCACCAAATAATGTTGCTAGATACATCAGATAATGACAAAGTAGAATTGTTTCACATTAATCTTTAGGTAGAATTAATCTTCCTGTGACAGAACTACAAGCCAGGATTCCAGCTCCCTCTGCTAAGCCAATATAAATGCTTGCATTTAATGTAGAACAAAGCAATGCTCTGTATTTGTCTGTAGTAAATCAATATAATCAATATAAGATCAAATGTCAAACTCAAAGTAAACAGAAATGTTTATTGCATTTGTCCGTAATACAATGTTTCCAAAACACAAGATCAGGAACCAGGTAAATTTGCCTGCATATCCTTAAGAAACATTCTACTATTTTTCCTTGTATTCACAAGTCTTATCAGGTACCTCATAAAATCCAAATCATTTCATACTAATTTTTTTTTACTTCAGATGGAAGAATAAGTGAAGAATCCAAGGCTCAAATTCTAGGACATCCAAATGACCGTGGCTTCAAAAAACAGGGGGTTTACTGAACTGCACTGCAATTTCACTAGAAAAAGTTTCCACATTAATTTTGAAAATGAAAATACTGTAAGAATATTATTATTCTTTATAAATACTCCTAAATAATGCCTGAAAAATACTCTGAAGTAGTTTTGGAAATTACTAACACTATACAACAGCAGCAATATATTTTGCTTTATTTGGACAAATTCAATTATATTTGTTTATAGCTAACAGAAAGAAACATCAAAATTTAGACCAAGTCAACCAAATAAGTTTGTTACACAACTACTGAGGCATGTCCCAATAACAATAGTATTTCTCAGTAAATTCTCAATATTTCATAGTTGACTTGGAAAAAACCACACCATCTTCAAGTCAGAAAACTTTTAAGTCAAGCTGAAGGCTGCAGAAGTATCTTCATATATTTTCCCTGTCCTTTTACTTCTAAAAAAGTCACAGCTATTAACCATTGCTGGAGATACAACACTGAGCTAGATTAATATCTGGTCCGACAGTATGATTCCTTATGTTTTCACATTAGAAAAAAATCAAAGCAATGGTACTACAAAAAAACAGACTTTGGCTTATTATTTTGCATTTTAAAGATCTCCTTTAAGAAACACACCCAAGCTTTGATAAGAGACAAGCTTCCAGAGGCAGAGGGGAACTGCAAGTCAGTTGTAGCAGAATTTCAGAACAAAAATAGTTTTTCATTAATGGAGCAAAAAACATGAACAATGTAACAGTTCAGTTTCCTCAAACATTCTACAATCCTTCCAGTTCAAAGTATCAGTACTTCTGAAACAGTCTTTGAGGCTAAAACATTGCTTTTACACCATCAATAAAATTCTCCAGCATTCTATACTGTTTCTTATTTTAAAATTTTCATTGTAGCAAAATCCATACTTTATGTCAGGAGGCACATTTTAAGCACATCTATTCTGAAAATACTGGCAGTTTGAACTTTTGCAATGAAGCAAAGTCATATAAAGTCTGCTATGCTGGATGTTGATTTAATGCTCATAGTCCTTCCATAACTTCCATAGTTCTAATTTTGATGACATTGATGAGATTAAGATCTCATTATTGTAATAATAAAATGGTCTCAGCTGTGCTTCGGATTATAGATCACTTGTACTAGACTCCTTTAGTCCCCACCCCACTAATGAGGTGATTAAAAGTTATCTGAAACAATACCTCTCTAACAAATATTTCTTGTCTTTTCAGCTGAAAACATTACTGCAACATGAACTTGAACTAGCATCACCACACTAAGGCTTTAATACATTTCAAAAGGCTTTCTGAAATAAATCCCACAGATTTCCTGAAAGCAGCATCTAAGACCTACTACTCACTATCCCTATCTGCTTGATAAGCATTAAGCCGGACAACCCTCCCAATTTTTGCACTGAACAGAAGAGCTAAACTTAGTCTCCTGATTTTGAGTATCTTAAAACATCTAGCAT
The DNA here is from genome assembly GCF_929443795.1 of Astur gentilis. Lineage (NCBI taxonomy): Eukaryota > Metazoa > Chordata > Aves > Accipitriformes > Accipitridae > Astur > Astur gentilis. The sequence goes on along the minus strand of NC_064881.1, from coordinate 47,628,711 downwards.
ACTCTAGTTAGCTTTAAAGCAGTATCTCTGTAAATATATTTACAAAAGATGCAGAATTCCTCAGTTTGAACTGTATGTAGCATCCTAATCCCCCAGAAAAAAACACCACAATTAAGAGAGCACCAACTAAACACTACTGATGTAATTAAATGCTTGGACAAATATCCCTTTTTCCACCCACAAGATATATGCAAAGCAAATAATAATTAGTGTATATTCATGAAAAGGCAAATTAGACAACTACAGTAATCAAACAAAAATAGCATCAAAAATTTAAAATAAGGGAGTTAAAAATATGTGGAATGGCTATATCTAGGGCCATCCTGCATGGGTCTAAGACTCCAGTAAAAAACGCAATAAAATTTTCAGATTATAATGCAGCTGCTCTATTACTGAACCCATCCTCATTCCTCTATGAACTTCAGAAAACTCTACCTATCCTCTTCAGCCATTGTTTTGTTACTTCAAAAAAAGCCTTTTTAAATCACAAATTTAGCCTCCACAGTAGGTCCTAATTCTGAACTAGCATAAAATGTAATACATTAAGAGCACGAACTGTGCATAAGAAACATAGGAATTTGTTTCAACAAATACACATTATTACATTAGTTGAGTTCAGAATAACTGTCTTTCATATGCCACCTTAATTTTGTAGAAGCAACAAGGAATCTAATTTGAATTTACAATAAAATGAGTGGTTCATGCTAGAATGATGTCTACAACATTCAGCGTACTCAGATTAGTAATGATATCCCTACTGAAGGACTCAAACCAATCTTTATTTAAATTGCATTCACAGGCATTGTAAGTTCTATTTTACAGTCTACGTACTCCTGTCAGCACTGATCTGAAAATACATTTCAGTCACCAGTATGACAAATATTTTGAATAGGCCTTTTTATTTAAGCAATTCAAAACTAATCGAACACCTTTTACCTTCAGATCAAAAATGCTCCACTAAAATCTGTTTAAACTGATTATTAGCAATAAAGTAGAAAGTACTACAATAGAAACTGAAAGTAGTAACATATACAATATTACAGATGTTCAGTCAGTCTTGCTCAGAAAAAACAAGATCTAAACATAGGCTTCAGTCCCATATACCCACTCTACTCCACTGAAAATTACTATATCATATTATTGTGAAGACAGTTTCTGAACTTATAACAAAGTGCTAAAATTCCTGTATGATATACCTACTCTTGACAGCTTTCTTTAAACATGGATGTTTTTACATTAGCAAGGCTAGGAATCCACTAACTGCAAAAGCATCAACTCATTTGTTCCAAAACTTAAAAATAAAAAAATTCCAAAGGCAACTTAAACATGTGGAAAAACAGTACCCAATGTCCTACACTCAAGTACTTCAAACTGGGATGCTACATCCTATCAGGACAAAACCACTTGACTGCCATCCTCCCCCCTGCTTCAGGAACACCTAACCTTGCTGTCTAAATATTAGCAAGAACATTGGCTTTTGTCCTGCTTTGAGCAGGAGACTGGACCTTCAGAGGTTTCTTAAAGCCTCCAGCACCTTATGAGCTTTCCTACAAGTAGAACACATCTGAAAAGGGATCCTTACTGTCTTGGTTTTACCTACCGTATCTACTGCACAATAGCCTGTAGAGGATACGATTCTCTTTCAGCAAGTACTTTTTTTGTGCTTCCATATGACCAGCACAAGTGGCCCACAAGTCCCAAAGGCAAAGCTCTGGACACCCTCTAAACTATTTAGAGGGTGTTTGTTTTGGGTTTGCGTAGCAGGGTTTTGGAAGTAGGGGAAGGGCTGCAGGGGTGGCTCCTGTGAGAAGCTGCTAGAAGCTTCCCCAGCTCCAAGTCAGACCCACCACTGGCCAAGGCTGAGCCCATCAGTGACAGTGGTCGCGCTTCTGGGAGAACAGATTTAAGAAGGGGAATCTGCAGTGAGTGAGGGGATCGGAATGAGAGGGGAACATCTCTGCAGATACCAAAGACAGTGCAGAAGGAGGAGCAGCAGGGGAGGAAGGGATGCCTGGGCAGCCCATGGTGAGACAGCAGGCCATCACCCCCCAGCCCATGGAGGGGAGCAGATGCCCACCTGCAGCCCATGAAGGAGACCACACCGGAGCAAGGGGATGCCCCCCAAGATGGCTGCGACTCCATGGGAAAGCCTGCACTGGAGCAATCTGTGACTGAAGGACTGCAGCCCATGCAAAGGACCCAGGTCAGAGCAATTTGTGAAGAACTGCAGCCTGTGGGAAGGACTCACATTGGAGATGTTCACAAAGAACTGTCTCCTGTGGGAGGAACCCCACGCTGGAACAGGAGAAGAGCATGAGAAGTCTTCACCCTGAGGAGGAAAAAGCAGCAGAAACAACCCCAACACCCATTCCCCATCCCCCTGTGCCACCAGCAGGAAGAGATTGAGAGAACCAGGAGTGAAGTTGAACCTGGGAGGGAGGGCGGGCTGTGGGGGAAGGTGTTCTAACATTTGGGGTTTACTTACCATCCTTGTTTTGATTTGATTGGTAGTAAATTAAATTGGTTTTGTTTCTTCCCCAAGTTGACCCTATCTTTTGCCTGTGACCATAACTGGTGAGTGATCCCTCCCTGTCCTTGTCTTGACCCACAAGCTTTTCTTTATATTCTCTCCTCATCCCACCATGGCCAGGGGGGAGGAGTGAGCAAGCAGCTTCATGGTGCTTTGTTACCAGCTGGGCTTAAACCGTAACAGTATGGTAGGAGCAAAATGGAGGAGTTAATATTAAATGATCGTTATGTTTAGAAGACATTTCTTACAGAATTTTAGACATGAGCCTAAAGTAGTTCCCTCAAAAAAGCAGCATGTGTAAACATGACAATTGGCAGTATGGATATAAAGCTACTTTGGATGCAGATTTCAAATGTAAAGCCATTACTTTTTATTTCAGAAGGGGATCCAACATACAGATCTTGTACTACTTGAGGCATAGGGCTTAGACAAAAATGAAGTTAGTATTTTGTATCAAGAGCCCTTACAAAAAGCTGTTCCATGTTTTCATTTGTATGTATGAACATGATCAGGTAGCCCTTACACAAGATTTAACTTGTCATCTTGGCAAGTCATCAGGAAGGGTCCATATCCTTTATTATGTACATAGCACTACTCAAACATTCTGTGATTCCTTTGACAACTTTCACAAGAAGGAAAAGCACAATTCATATGTCATTTGAAAAATGGATACAACCTGCAGCTCTTAATATGCAATATATCACATCGTAAACTATTGCCAAGTTGAAACACTAGCCCATAGCATATCCAGTTACTGAACCCTAAAGCAGACAGACTCAAGCACTATTAAAGACCACACTTCAAGATTTCAGGCACTGGCAGAGACAGTGTAGTCTCAATCTGCCAGGTTCAAACAAACCACATGTAATACTGGAATATACCTACACTACCAAAAACACATCTTAGTAGGGTATCTTCCATCCCCATATTTAATATAATTGATAGTTGCACAAATAAGTATACAACTGTTTACCTAGCATTATGCAGTATTTATGTAGCTATCAGCAAGACAAAGTAGTCTCATCTTTCCTTACTTCTCTAACAACCATTTTGAGCAACTCCAGAGTTTACTAGTACCCTCCATCCTAACTGATGGAAGGCCAGGGTACAGCCTCACACTCTGGCAATCCTTAATTCAGTAAGGTGTCACACCCTATTGAAAAATCCTAGTAAAACACAATTCACACCTATAAGTCACAATTCACTTGCAATCATCACTAAACCAGAAATTTTAGGAAACATCCACAAGTGCTGAGGGAGCTGGCTGATATTATTGACAAGCTACTGTTTTTGAAAGGTCATGGTCATCAGGGAACATTCTTGATGACTGAAGCAAAGCAAGTATCAGTCCTATCATCAAGAACAAGGAGGAGGATCTGGAGAACAATAGGATGGTAAGACTCACCTTGATCCCTTGGAAGGTGATGCAGTAAACAGCCCTGGAAAACCATTTCCAAACATATGAAGGACAAGGTGAGTCTGCATGGATTTTTATGACAGGGAAGTCACACCATACCAAATGGAGTGCCTTCACCAATATGAGCAACTCCACAGATGGAAAGCAACTGATGTTGTCCACCTCATCTGTAGCAGGGCTTTTGACACCATCCTCGTATAAACTGCTGAGGTACAGGCTAGAGAAATGGACAGTGAAGTGGACTAAAATCTGACTTGCCTGGATCAAAGGGTTGGCATCACAACCAGTTCAGCTGGGGGCCAGACACTAGTGGCTCCAAGGGTCAATACTATTTAACATCTTCATCAATAACCTGGATGATGGGACAGAGTGCAGCTTCAGCAAGTTTACAGATCATAGAAAACTGGGAGAAGTGATTCAAACACCAGAGGGTTTCAATGACATCAGAACTACCTTTAAAAGCTGAAGAAATGAGCAGACAACAAATCTCACGAAGTTCAAAGGGAAGTGCAAAATGCTGTACCTGTGGAAGAATAACCCTATGCACAAGAACAGACTGGCAACCAAACAACTAAAAACCAGCTTTGCAGAAAAGGACCTGGGAGCCCTAACAAGCTGGACAGCACCCAGGAATGTATACTTGCAAAGGCCACCATCCTCCTGGGCTGCACTAGAACAGCATTGCTAGTGCTTTGAAAGTGGTGATCCTTCCTCTCTACTCAGCAGTGATGCAAGTTTTAGCTCGTTTGATTTCTACTGTTTTGCAGAAGATTTTTGTAAGGATTTTTTGAAAGAAAAGATTTGTTCCATCTTTGGTATTTTAAAAATACTAGTTCTAGCAAATTCTGCCCCCATCCCAAGACTTATTTCTCATGAAATACTGTAGCCCAGAAAACTACAATTTGTTACCTGAAAGTGCCAGAAATTCATGTTGCATCATAGGATTATATATGCTCAAATAGCCCAGAGAAACGGATTCAGACAGCCAGCGTACAGCAGTCCATTGTTTCCCCTCTCTATAGCCCCACCATTACCCTGCTCTGCATGGCTGAAAGCATACACATCTTCCCACTGCTTCCCAGAACACCACGTTGTCTTTTTTCTGTCTGATAAAAACTTGTCATTGCTCATATTTCACACAGCATTAGGGAAAGGAACAGAGATGAGGCTATCACAAGTACCTGTAATGTGTCTAAATTGTTATATTTAATCCAGTGAAACTCAGAGTTAGCACCAGACACTGTTAGGACTTAGAAAACTCATACCAACTAGATCCAACATAACCAACAAGTGTAATCTCACTCTTACTACAGAAATTGAGAAAAACATCTATACATTCCAACCCCAGCCAGCAACAAAGCACCATAAAGCTGCTCGCTCCCCCCTCCACAGTGGGATGGGGGAGAAAAATCCAGAGAAAGCAATAAAACTTGCAGGTTGAGATAAGAACAGTTTAATAGAACAGAAAAGAATTAATAACAATAACACTAGTAAAAAGACAATAGTAATAATAAAAGGATTGGAATATACAGATGGTGCACAACGCAATTACTCACCACCCACCGATCAACACCTAGTTAGTCCCCAAGCAGCAATCCCCCCTGCCCCTACTCCCCACAGTTTATACACTAGGCATGACATCACATGGTATGGAATACCTTTTTGGCCAGTTTGGGTCAGCTGCCCTGGCTGTGTCCCCTCCCAACTTCTTGTGCCCCTCCAGCCTTCTTGCTGGCTGGGCATTAGAAGCTGAAAAATCCTCGACTTTAGACTAAGCACTACTTCGCAACAACTGAAAACAGTGTTATCAACATTCTTCTCATACCAAACTCAAAACATAGCACTATACCAGCTCCTACAAAGACAATTAACTCTATCCCAGCTGAAACCAGGACATCAAGTAAATTAGGAAAGTGAGTGCTATCACTGCTTTGGAGCCTGTAAAAGAATTAACAGTATATGGAGTAACTTTCATGCATATCTGTGTTGATTCTATCTACTGTTCATAATTTTCTCAGCTTGTTGATTCTAATACAACTTTCCTGGTCCTTTGATGTAAATTGCTCAGATTCCTGAGACTTCATGACTGCAACTTTGTTTACTAAAGCACCAACTATTGATGTTCAAGTACACTCTATGAAAAGGTAAAGTTGTAGAGAGAGAACATGAAACCACAGGTTAATGAAGAGATATAACATTGTGGATGGGCTGTATTTTAATTCATACAACAACAATATATCTCAAGAATTTGAGGCTTTCAGAATACTTATGAAAAAGGTATCCTGGTTTTGGCTGGGATAGAGTTAATTTTCTTAACAGTAGCTGGTATAATGTTATGGTTTGGATTTAGTATGACATAAATGTTGATAATACACTGATGTTTTCAGTTGTCACTAAGTGTTTACACCAAGTCAAGGATTGTTCAGCTTCTCAGGCCCAGCCAGCAAAAAGGCTGGAGGGGCACAACAAGTTGGGGGGAACACAGCCAGGGCAGCTGACCCAAAGTGGCCAAAGGGGTATTCCATACCATATGATGTCATGCCCAGTATATAAACTGGGGGGAGCTGGTCACAGGGCAGCAGGGGAGGGGGGGATCACTGCTCAGGAACTAACTGGGCATTGGTCAGCAAGTGGTGAGCAATTGCATTGTGCATCACTTGTTTTGTACATTCCAATCCTTTTATTGTCATTTTATTATCATTATTTTTCTTCCTTTCTGTCCTATTAAACTGTTTTTATCTCAAACCACAAGTTTTACCCCCCCCCCCGATTCTCTCCCCCATCCCACTGCATGGGGGTAGTAAGAGAGCAGCTGTGTGGTACTTAGTTGTTGGCTGGAGTTAAACCACAACAAAAGGTAATAACCCAAAGATACTAAAGCATTTGTGAATTCTGGTCCACACATGTATGAAAAATCTGCAGAAGTTAGTTGGTGCCTGTAGAAGAAAGGGGACTAATTCCAGGACACCTTTCTGGATTACTTTAACACACTTCTAATCCTTCAGAAGGCCATTACTCCCACTGCCAGCAGATAAAAGAAGGAAAACACTACTTTTGATACAATTATTGTAGGCAGTACTTTTAGTTTATTACTTGTCATCCATTACAGTCCTTGGCTGCAGTAATGTAGCTTGGCAGGAGAAAAAGCATAGAGGCAGCTTGTACAACTACTGCCCTACAGGAAAGTACAGCTTAAAAAATCATGTGGAAATTATGTATGAGCTTCAATGTAAACTGAATTTTAAAAACTCTTAGCATCCAAGTTAATTTTTAACTAGCAGAGGGATAACATTAATTACTCTCCCTTCTACATGCTCAAGAGCAGGTGAATCCAAGTATCTTTTCTGTGTATGAAAATACATATTACACAGAATTAAGCAGATTGCTACCACACTCAATTGTTTCCAAATATTATTCTATTAAACTTATTCTCATAAAATCAGTCAAATCACTTCATGGAATTTTAGACCAAGATCACACTTCCCTAGAAGTGGGATAAACCTTGCAAGTCCAGCTTATGGACTCATTCCAGCTGCAACTTATAAGGGAAGGAACCAACATCTCTGCCAACAGACCAGTTTCTCCAGGAAAGAAGTGAGATCTAAGTCTGCCATAAGCTCGTTCTCTGTAGGACCATGTGCTTATCCATGTAGCACCTTCACTGAGGAAAGCAATCTTCCAACTTTTAGGACATCTGTCAGAGAAAGTTTTTTTCTCTTAAACTAGTCTTTTTAACATTCACCTGATAGAACATTACTCAACTTTCCAGATTGAAGAAAAAATTAAACAGAACTCCATGATTTATACCTGCATAAATATCTGAAGTAACTATCAACTCATGCCAGTACGCTTTTGCTGAAACATACCTTGTAAAGAAAGTTAAAATATACTACAGTTTTAGTAGCATTTATGCTATGTGTCTTCATGTTTAGCTTAAGTAGAACTAAACAGTTCTTTAAGTCATATTTCAGGTTAGTAAATTTGTTTATAGAAAAGCATCTTCAGTAAATAGTTTTTTTAAAAGCCCAAGGTCAAGTTTCTTTCCAATAGACATGGTTATGTTACAGCTGTAAACAGCAGATTACCTGCATGATGGTCTGTGCAACTACTCAGCAGTCAACATATTGCAAATTCATTTGTCTTACAAATTTGTTCTGAAGACAGTTTAAAATCAAGTGCTTATATGGAAGTGAAAAGCATGATGCCTCAGTTTTACCGCAGTTTCAGAAGCCACATTATCTCACATAGTTATGTGATGGATTAATTTTACAAGTATTGCTGTTTTAGTTTTAATCCAGCTAATTTCAAAATCCCAGCTTTCACTGAACATTACAACTTTTCCCAGTGGTAATTGTGCATTATGAATTTTCTTATGGGAGTACTTTGGATATTTAATAGTTTAAATAACAGATTTCAGTACATTTCAACAGATTTTACACAGAATAATCAACAACTAGGAAGTGTCACATTCACAAGGCAGCTGACATCTTTAAGTGCAGTGGAACAATTCAGTCAGGGAAGTACACCTACATTCAAGGTGAGACAACAAAACCAAAACTGAACTGGTCATATAGATATCAGTAGTGCTGGGAAAATACAGAAGCTACTACTAACCACAGACCCCTGCCCTGCCTGTCCACCACTTGCCTTCATAATTCCATATATTCAAGTTTCTGCTCCATCACTTCTGTCTGCCAAGAAACAATAAGAGAAGTGCCAACACCAAGAACCTGATGTGCCATTACTTCTTGGTTCAGTGATGTTTGAATTGCTTCTATATGTGAAAGGAAGTTTTGATCCTCCACTTTCCAAAAGTATAGAATCAAGTTATCTTCTAGATGTGGCAGAGAACAAAGGGGATGCATTTAAAAAATGCAGCTGCCCAAGAAATTCAGGGTCTCAGTGCCCAAAGGATGAAGGACAGCTGAGACAGCAGTAACCACTTAATATGATAGATTGTTCCATCACTCCTTGCTACTAGGGAAAAGGAAAGCATAAAAGTGCATTTGGGAAGAACAAAAGACCACAACAGTCATAACAGGTACTTACGGTCCCATGAATAAGTCTTCCTAATCAATGGTTCATATGTATATTAAGTTTCAAATCTCACTTCCCCTTCTTGATTCATTGATTTTAGAGCAAGTGCAGGAATGACTTACCTAGCTACAAGCAGAATAACCACCCAAAATGCTGGAATTTGCTACTTTGCATAAACCCAAGAAATAAAGGTGCTTAACCAAACTGAAAGATCTGACTGTCCACTAATAATAAATCTGGAAAGAACATTTAACAAGGTAGAAGTTAAACTCTTCCTCAAGCCATCAGGAGAAATATAGGCACAAATACCTCTACCAAATTTGACATGAGGTTTTAAAAACTCAGTGTTTCACAGAGCAAGAAAATACCAGAAATGCTAGACTGAAACTTTGTTAAATATAGAATCACAAAATAGTTTGGGTTGGAAGAGACTTTTAAATGTCATCTAGTCCAACCCCCCTTGCAGTGAGCAGGGACATCTTTGACTACATCAGGCTGCTCAGAGCCCCATCCAACCTGTCCTGGCAGTGGGCACTATGGAAAGAGTCCATCTCTCCAACATCTCCCCCCCCATTAGGTATTTACACAGTGTTAAGAGTCTTCTCTTCTCCAGACTGAAGTCTCACCTCTCCTAACCTTTCCTCATATGAGAGGTGCTCCAGCCCTTTAATCATCTTCATAGCCCTTTACCAGATTCACTCCAGTAGCTCTGTATCTCATACTGGGGAGCCCAGACCTAGACACTGTACTCCAGGTGTGGTCTCAAGTCCTGACTAGAGAGGAAGGATCACCACATTTGACCTGCTGACAATCCTTTTCCTAAAGCAGTCTAGGATGTTGTTGGCCGCCTTTGCTACAAGGGGACATTGCTGGCTCATGTTCAAAGGACCAAAGGTCGTTCATGCAGAGCTGCTTCTCAACTGGTCTATCACCAGTGTATATTGGTGTATGGGATTATTCTTCCCCAGGTGCAGTACTTTGCACTTCCCTCATTGAACCTCATGCAGTTCCTGTCAGCCCATTTCTCCAGCCAGTTGAGGTCCCTCTGAATGGCAGCAGCACAACCCTCTGGTGTATCAGCCAGCATATCTGATATATTTGTATTTGCAAATTTACTGAGGGTGCACGCTCTCCCATTGTCCAGGTCATTAATGAAGATGTTAATTAGTATCAACCCCTGGCACGTACCACTAGTGACTTACCTCCAGCTGGGTTTTTTATCACTTAGTGGTTCATCCAGTATTCTTTCAACCTCACTGCCCACTTATTTTACCCATACTTTTGTCAGCACGTCTACATGTATGTTATGGGAGACAATGTCAAAAACTTAAAGTAGAGGTAAACAACATCCACTGCTCTTCCATCACCCACCAAGCTAGTCACCTCATTGTAGAATCCTATCAGGTTGGTTAAGCTTGATTTCTTTGATTGTGCCTTTGGAAATCCATGCCAACTACTCCTGATCACCTTCTCAGAATCATAGAATGGTATAAATGGAATAAATGTAGAAACATGTAAATGGAACTACATTCCCAGGATTACTCTTTTTTGTAGTACCCCTTTCTGAAGACACACACAGCTAATTTAACAGGTTACTATTCCAATTTACTATAGCTGTATCTTAAAAATATGAACATAACACTAAATTATCAGAAAGAACTGGGAATGAGGAAAAGCATTTTTTTCCACTAAATTAATACAGCTTTTATTTTACCCTTGCATAATAACTATCTATTGGCAGTACCTCTTGACAAGAAGCAAGGGATTAACTATGTAGCTGGCCAGGAGCATCTATTCTCTTTAATCTATTTTTCTGAAGGGGCCATCTGCTCTTATTTCTTCATTTCATGGCCTAGCTCGAAATTGCATTCACTATTCTGTTAGGATTTCAATTAGTTACATGTAAAAATTTCTTCCATGTCAGAATAGTTGTCTTGAGGATGAAATACTATAAGATGAAGAGGGAAAAGGGTTTATTACCAAAAGCTGATTGACTATAATTGATACAGCTCAAATAGCTAATTAGTCATCAATAAAATGAAGGGAAAATAATGCTCTAACATTTATTTTATTACAACACAGCTTGACATCCATTACTGACAAGTATGCACAGCCATGTTTTAAGGTGCTGAATCTGAATAAAGGGACTATGTTTGCCTTCTGTATTCTCTGCACTCAGCTCTTTTCAGATGACTCTGCAGAAAAGCCTCAAATCTCACTCTGATAACAGCACCAAAACCTTCCAAATGAGTGCCCAAAAATACCTCATACAAATGCTGACAAGACATACCTACCTGATTAGCATCATTTTCACAGACTTACAAATAATGAGTAGTTACTTCTGAAAAATGTACTCACTACAAGTACAGATTTGAGCTCTAGCCAGCTATTACTTCAATACAATAATATTAAGCAAAGGATTCTGAAAGGACTGTACAGAATGAAACCTATGGTTTTACATCCTACTTCAGAAGTACTTTTCTTTCCCACTTGGATGATTCAAGTTCTTTCTATCCATTTCACTATTTTCCCCAGCAGAAAGACCAAGCAGGAGGCTATCCAGCAAGCTGAGTACTTTAGTTAGTGCCTAGAGTGGCTACCTTCTCAGCATCATAGAATGCTTTGGGTTGGAAGGGACCTTAAAGATCACCTAGTTCCAACCCCCCTGCCATGGGCAGGGACACCTTCCACTAGACCAGGTTGCTCAAAGCCCCATCCAACCCGGCCTTGAACACTGCCAGGGAGACGGCATCCACAACCTCTCTGGGCAACCTGCTCCAGTGCCTCACCACCCTCACAGTAAAGAGATTCTTCCTTACGTCTAGTCTAAATCTACCCTCTTTCAGTTTAAAGCCATTACCCCTCGTTCTGTCACTACGCGCCCTTATAAAGAAGGCACCATCTTCATGCAAGCCACTGTAACAGACAGCCTTCCATCCTAGACAACCAGTCATTGAAAGTTGGTCATTGCTTTGAGCTCATTGACAAATATAAGGGATCAGTGCCTTGAGGACCTACATGCTACTCAGGCAGAAAACCCATTATGTTAGCATAGTGCTCAGCATACCACTGAAGTCTAAAGAAACTATGATATACTGGTTAAGAAAGCAAATCACATCCGTTTTCCTCTATTGGGGCATTAATTTAAAAAGGACAATTTGTCTAGAGTTCTTCATAGAGCTGATCTCACAGCCAGCTACTTGCCACAATGTGAAAAACACATCAGCATTTTTAATTAACCTTATATTGAACTATGTGAACTATTAGTGTTCCAAACAAGGTCTATTATTTCAGGAGATTTGTAAATTCAGTAAGTGCATCTATGAACAAATGATTTATAAATAACATTATGGTAGTTTCCCTGCACTTTCCCTTTAATCAGCTGATGATAATGGGATGTTCTAAGAGCTTAAAGTTTAAAAGTCTGGCAAAGTATTTCTTTTAAAGCTTCATTCAACACTTATCAAATTGGACTGACAGCAGTCTTACTAGTTCAAGAGAACAGCACAGGCCAAAGCTATTTCAGGTGCCAGCCATATCTCAATTGTATTCAGAAACCCTGTGGCCAAAGATAAGGTAGTTCTATTACAGCCACAGCATTCAGTCTACATTTGAGCCTCAGCTTGTGATCAAGGTATGAGCAGTAAAGACAAATACCTGAGAAGGCCAAGAAGAAAGATGCAACCAATACTAATTTCAAACAGGCCAGTTACCAATTAAAGCCTTTATACCTTGAGCATCAACTTTTTATACTCACGTAGTGAAGCTACATGAAAAGCAATAATGACAAAATGATTCTCCAAGCACCGAAGGCTCAGTTAACCAAATACCGGCTTTCAGGAGGGACAGCGTTTTAAGATGCAGTCAGAACACGTGCGGCTGCAAGAGTTCTTGTGAGAAGCGAACACCGATGGCACCCAGGACTCAGGTGCAGCTCCCCCAAAAGCAGCTCCCGGCTTTCCCTGGGGGGCTGACACCCCTTCCCAACCATCCCCTTTCCCGGGGAGCCCCGGTCGGGCTGCATCGGCTGCGCGCCAGCCCCCCCTGCTGACGCAGCGCCAGCACTGCAGTGACGGGACGCTGCCGTCACGCTGCAGGTGCAGGCTGCGTTGTATTCTAAATAATTCCTAAAAAACGGGCTGCCAAGGCGTTCAGAAGCAGCTCCACGCAAAATTAAAAACTGCATGATGATTTCTCTAGTACTTAGTGACCTGCTGCTAATAGAGTTCTCACACAGGGATAGCATCCAAAAACCTTCCTGGGTAAGTTTTCTCTTCAAAATTCCAGCACTGCTGTATTTAAGATGCTCTCTAGGTATGCTGCAGGAAAACCCATTGTGGGACACTTCTGCTCTTTCCAACATGTGCTCATAATCATACTCATAATTGCACAAGGTCCCCAAATTCACAGAAAAAATAAGGCTGGAAGAAATCTTAAAAGGTCATTAATTACCTCACAAGCACTTTATGACAACACTTATGTCATTCCCAACATTTGTTTCACATGGTATTAACAGGCTTCTGTGAAGTGTCTGCAGAAAAAAATGTCTGAAGAACAGATACAGTAAGCTTTAAAAACATGATAAATCTTCTGTTGTATGCTTTTATACAGTAGGCCAATAAAAACCTAATCATTTTTCCAGACCATGGATGCATGGTGTAATAAAAAGGTCAAAAGTATATGATAAGTGAAAAGAATCTTTAAGACCAATTTGTGTTACACAAGACAAATTGAACCACAGTAGTCCTTTCCACTCTTAAGATCAAGTACTAAGGTGCCACATTTCACCTTGCACACTAGTCAGCCTAGGATATCATTAGGGTATCTCTAGAAAAGCAGCAAGCATTAACTAGAGCTAAAGATACCACTGCAACCTATCTGCTGTGAAGCAGAAAGTGAAGCAGAGTAGTTCTTCCACACACATCAGGATTTAAATGGAGAAACTGTGTCAAATCATTAGTAATAAACTTTCACTTTAAGAAACTCTTCCACCTACCACAAAAGTTTTAGGAAACCCCTGTAAGGAAGGCAGAAAACTCAAGCTGTGACACTGCCTTCTTCCTTGAAAACAGGACAACTTGATCCTAAAAAAAGCAGGCTGGAAGTAGTCATGAAACCATCAGATAATTAATAAAGTGAAAAACCACTCTAAGTTTCTGAACTCCCATGACTGTACAAATTGACCAAGAACATCGTACTCAAACTGTGTGAAAACAAGTCTAGAAGAGAAATATTTTTTTCCCTTTAAACTTGGGAAATGGTATAGGGTATAGTTAAGCTTAACAAAAAGCCAAGAAAGAGCCAAACATGATGGACCTTAGACCATTTCACTTTTGCAAAAGTGAAATTTATCATTTAACATTAGTTTGAAGGGGGGCAGAAAAGAGTGATTTTTTTACTTCACTGGTTTACCCCATATAAAGCTGTATCGCTCACGTCTGCATACAATAGAGCACATCGTTTCTGCCTCATAGCAGGAGAAACAACAAAAAGATCAGATCCTCAGTATCTGAGGGTTAAGGAGCTCAGGAACATAAACTAGGCTGCTGACCAGAGACATCAGGACTGGTGCTTCATTGCCACCTCTAGTTCATTAGGATACAGATCAAAAGGAACCAGCAAGGAAGACTTTTGTCCACTATTAGTTATGGAAAAGGAGACACATGAAAGGAAGAATGATTGCATTAAAAGCAGCACTTCCATTTCTACATCTTTCAATGACATTATCCCAAAGCAGCAGGAAAAACTGGCTGAAAATATATACAACATTTTGCTTTCAAACACATCTGCCTTCCAGAGTACTGTTACTGGAGGATCAGAGGCAGTAAACTACAGATGCATTTATTCTCCAAGCATTCAGTAAGTGCAGCAGCATTCAGTATCAGAGCAACAGCAGTTTTGACTTCTTCACAGATTCGTCTTGTCCACGAAAAGGCATCCTCCTCTACTAGCTATTCCTTTTGTACAACCCAAACAGAGTAATAAAGTTGAAAAAATCAGTAAATCCTCAAAGGATTTGCAAGTTCAGATTTTCACTGTCACTACATTATGCCAAGATCAGCACAGGAACAGTTATAACAAATTTTCTTTCGGATTAAGTGCAAGAACAATAGGTTTACTGAAATGATTTCTAATCTTTTAGGTTTCCAATTATTTTGTCAAGAAATTCTTCCTAGAAAATAAAGGCCTATAAAAGAACACCTATATAGGCCAGAAAAAGTGAAAGATTTACCAACTACAAGAATTAAACTGACATTTGTTTGCTGCCTTGCAACTTTGTTGCTGTCGAGCTGCTAGCTGAAGCCAAAAGCCTGATAAACACATCAAAATAAGAAATGGAAGGCAGCCAGCAAAACAGCGACTGGAAATAGAGAATATGAAGGAAGGAAATCCATTTAACTTTCCAGTTTCTTATTAATTTTACCTTGACAATACAGTAAAATTATGAAAAATGACAATACAAAACAACAAGCGATAAATATGACAAAATTGAGTTCAAGCAAAAGAATATTTTAAGATAGGATAAACACACAAAGAATAACACAGGCGCTGCTCAGCTGTTGAGACACTCAAAATTACATCTTTCTCAGCTTAACAAAAATGTTTCTTCATTCCACCTCTACAGTTGCTACTCTTTAATTTGCTCATCATAATTAGCCAGCCTACATCTACTGTATATCCCAAGTCACTGACAGTTCAGTAAAGAGCCTAACAATTTAGTCAAGATCAAATGTCCAGAAATACATCTCATTTTGAGTCAAAGATGTCAAGAGATGCAAAATCTACCAGTTACTATATTTAAGAGTTAATCATCCATTGCTAAAGCACTGTGCTTTACTTTTTCCCTTGCACTTTTTGGCCAGACATTTCATCACCAGTTTAAAGGGCCTCTTAGCACCTTTATTTACTTCTGTGACAGTAGTAAGGCACTCAAACCACACATTAGTGATCACTTTCACAAACCAATCAGACTAGCAAGAGCCCTACAGACCTTCCCAAGCTTGCAAACCATTGTGTTTTTTCCATGATCTTCTCAAAGGTTAAGACACAGGGACTGCTGTACCTAGAATGTCAGAAGAAAATTAAATTCCCTAGTCCGTGTGCCCTTAGCTTAATGCCATAAAGATACTAATTTTCTAGCTAGTGTTGCACTTGGGAGTCACACTCAGCTAGCAATACACAGATCTAAAGTAATTCCCAGAACTACTGCCACCCTACCATGCAGCTCCAATTGCACAGGTAAGACTTGCCTTCCCAGGTCCCAGGCATAGATAACCCCACTTTATCAAGATACTCCACTTACCCAGTATAAACATCCTGCCCTTTATAATTTTCTACTTAAAAACAGTATTAATAATGTAAACATTAAGCTTGCAAAACTCCTGCCAAAACCAGGACAAGAGCTCAGCTAAGAACAGTCAGTTAATTCACCATAAAATATTAGGTGTGTCAGTTACCAGTTAATCCATTTAAACATGCTTTTTACTGAAACTGTTAAATACTAATTAGAGAGTCATGCAGTACCGCACTGAATATTTTACAGTGGCTACTCAACTCTGAACTTTGATATCCAATTCTTTCAAACCAAAGTGCATCCTAAATTCTTTTGTTTCTTAATTATACTTGAAGTCAGAGGTGGGGAGGGAACTCCAAGAGCAGAAAGGTCACATAACTTGCATGTACTTAAAATCTATGTCAGTCAAACAAGCCACAGGCCAGAAGAGCAGCCATTCAGTGCTGTGACCTTCTTTCTGATTTCTCCAGTAAATAAGTACTCAGAAGGTTACAGTTTTAATTTGCATGGCTGGTGTCAAAAAGGATTGAAAGTGACAAACCATGTCAGTCTAAATTTAAAACCTTTAAATTCGATCTCTCTCATTGACTGCCAAAGTAAGTGTGCAAGTGAATTAGAAGTCAGCTTTAAACTAAATGTGATCATCAGTGAGTGGCTGCAGGCTAGAGTCATGCTTCAGAGCAGATGAGCCTAGGGTGAAGTATGTATGATTATCTTCAGCTGCATTTCACAGCAGCCCTGTTAACATGGTTGGAATACCTGAAAAAACACTTGCCCAACCTTTTAAGAGACAAAAACCGGAATCTAATTGTTAACAAGTCCTGTGTCTTTCCTAATACAGTCTCATCCCAGTAAAAGCAAAGAACCAACCATTACAAAAATGTTAACTTCTGAAGTGTTACTGAACAAGGAAGGCTGAGACATGAGGGACAATCTCTGAAATCTCTTCTTCAAATCATATTACATTTCATGCTGTTTTAAGAAAAAAGAAATAAGAACCAGAGTCAGCCTTCACTGGTTTTATGGTGCTAGCATCACACCATATTCATTCCTACCACTGTCACTAAATTTCTCATCACACTGAGCCTGCCAAATAACCAATTCCCCCTGCACATTTTCATAGACTTGTTTTGAAGTCTGATTACTAGAAGACAACAGAAGAGTTTCTTCTTTCTAGTTAACCTCTAAGACAGACAACTTAAAGTGACTTGCTGACTGAAAAAATCTTTATCTGCAGGGCATATTACAAAATTTACTGTTTTATTCAAATTAATAGGACACTCTAAGTAATCTTAAAACCCAATCAGTTTTCTTCAGCTATATTTGCTTTACAGAACACCCAAAACCTTCACAAAGTGTTTTGCCAGCCTCAAAGAGCAGGACACTTGAAACAAGTGCTGCTCACATGATTGAGACTACAGTGAGAGATAAAGGAGAGTTTGAGGTTACACAGCCACAGACTACATATAACACCATTAGTGGCTGAGAACCAGCAGCACCACACATGTCTTTCATGCTATGAAATGCTTGTCTACAGATGAAAGTGGATGATTCAGCAGCAAACTGATTATTTATACCACAACATATGTATGTCACTTCACTACATATAGTGAAGAATATTTTAGAATTGCAAAAAATTAGAATTCTATTTGTGAAAAAGTAATGAAAATCCTTGATAAGTGCATACCCAGAAGCTCTTGCATACCAAGACAGATATATTAAAAATCAGTAACATCTATGGAACCTTAACTTATCAAGTTCCTACTTCAACCATTTTTACAAAGCTATCCCTTACCTGCTAAAACAATCAGATTGTTAATATCCTCCACAGTGCAGAATGTCAGTACGCTTTTCCTCACACTCCATTCTCCCTCATATTTATGGAGGTACTGGTCTGATTATTGAACGCCTACTCAAAATTTGACACAAGAAACAGCGAGCCTCTACTGATCACTACTAGACACATGGATCAGTAAAGTCATTCAATATACAGCTAGCACATACAGCCATCTACTGATGGGAAGGCTTGTTATTCCTGTACATCATCTTGTTGACAATTTAAAGGAAGCCTCAGCAATTTAAGATATTACCTCAAATCTCAAAGTAGCTAAAATGAATTCCACAGGAACAGTCTACAGAGAAGTAAAAGTTGTCTTTCAGCAGCAGCACCAAGACTCAAAAGTATTTCAGCTGCCTTAACTTTGATTACAGAGTCCTCTCCACCTACACATTTAACATTACACAAACCAAACAAGTGCCAGGCATCTGTTTTAATGTCTCCCCTGTTACAAAACATGTCTGGTATCAACATGTTTTATTTACATGTAGGTTCTTCCATCTGCAATTTCACATACTTTACCCAACATTCACAAAACACTTGTCATAAATCAATACTATACCTAAATGTGAAAAAAGACAATGAGCATAAAGTAACTCTTTTCTTACAGATCTTTCAATATTTTTACAGCATCACTCATGAACTAAGTTATGACAATCAACATTACACTTGCACATTTACATACAATCCCAAATGCAAAGTCAGCCTTCAAAATAAAGGTCTCAACAAAAGGTTAAAAAGTAAAGCTACTTGGTGCCTTGCAATGATAAACACAAAGAACTAGCCTGATTTCAGAACAAGAACTTTCACATACAGAAATATTTTTCAGATTTTGCATAAAGATGAGCACCTGAGAGTCATTAATAGTAAAAATACAAATATGCATGTACAAAACTCTTGCTTCTTCACAGAACCTCATCTTTCCCAAGGTTCTTCAATTACACAACTTATAAGATAATAATTGGATATAATGTTCCAGTTCCCATTGTCTGGTACCAGCTGCAAATGAATCCTACCAGCATGGTCATTCCAATCCATAACATGTTTAAAAGTTTACAGGTAAAAACATCCCCTTTTTAGGATGGCTTAATGTTCAAGTACACAAGTAAATCATCTTAATTAGAGCAAAAGATATAGTCTCCTGCAAAAAATTCCTACTGTTCTAAAATTTAAGCAGCAGCTGAATGTTTCAATGACTACTTAAAGCAAGATTTAAGCAATAGGTCTTACATTTGTGTTCAAAAGAGACAAAGTCATCAAATACTTGAGCAGAGTTTTCAGCAAGAAAAATCAGCACTTCCATGTACTATGCAGGAACAATGAAGGACACTGATCTTTGATTTTAATGCTTTCAAAATGTTTTAAACAAGGTTTTATTAGGGCAAGAGAAGATGCCGTCATGTCTTAATTCTGAAAGACAGATTAATAATACTGCCCACAGAAGTATTCTTGTAGCATCTTGGTTATCGCCACATTGTTTTTTCAACTGAAAGGCTATCCTGGAACATAAAGCATGTCAAGCTCCACTTTTCCTGTATCATTTAAAATTATGTAATTTGTGTGTACCCAAATTATAATTTGTAATTATAAGCATTATATGCAAATGTGCCCACTTCCATTTGAGAACTATAATTAACAGATTTTGGAAGTCTAGACACAGGACTTTGCCCTAGAAACCAAATTTCAACATTGTTAGAAATTTGTTAGCGATTTGGCTCTTTTGTCTGAGCAGTACACACACTTTAATTCCTTCAGCATCTCAGAAGGATTTATTAATTCAACCATACAATTCTTACAAATCAATCCTGAGTTTCTGCAGAAAGTTGGCTGATCTGCAGTATTTCAGTTTAAGTAAATACAGATAGTAAGGGTAATAGCATTAAGACATCAAAATGCTATTACATAATTAAACTGGTTATTTTAAGCACTTAAAACCTTTGCTAAGACATTCTCACACATACCTGGAAAAAGCCAAACTTGGAAACGTTTCATTCTAAATTGAAAAGCTGAACAAACCCACTTTAAAAAAATTAGACAAGCCATTTCGTTTGCATGCTTACTGACCTATCACAGAAAAAACCTCATTGGACCTAACGTATTAAGTACAAGCCAGAACTACTACATATATATTTCCACTAATTGCCTTCATTTAACTCTACAGATTACAATTGAGACAAAAACAGTCACTGATAAAGTTAGTGTCATGACAGGATGGGTTTTTAAAACATCTTCTGAAGTCATACATTTCCACTTGTATTACAGTCACTTCATCTTATTTTATTCTTTGGTGACTCTACAACTGCCTAAAATATGTACTTTACACAGATATTATACAAATTTGCATTTTAAACTACAGTTAACCAGTTGATAGTCACCCTCTACTTAATCTTTTTTTACCTGTCTCTAACACACGAAATACTTAAGATTTAATGCAAGACTTCACTTTCAAAATAAGCAAAAAATCTAGAGACATACTAAAGAGGTTGGATCCATGTTCATCCACATTCATTTTTTCACTGACAGTACAATTTATTTTTGGAGCTGAAAGTATGCACGCAGATACCAGGTATTACATGATAAAAGCAAGCAAAAGTTTGTCTGTCCTCTAATTTCTTATATCAATGAGAACCGCAAAAAACTATCATGCTTCCAAAAAGTCACAGTTTTGGCAACAGCCATGTAATTTTATCTACTTCCATAAACACTGTTTGTAAAATAGTAAATCCCATACTTCTGTAACTTCCTAAAATAATTTACATACACAAAAAAGATTCTCCCTTCACTATCTGGATAGGAACTTCACTAAATTCCAGCCCCAAGTTCTCAGCCGTCAAACTAAATTCTAACAAGTTTTTTTTTTTTATTTACAGCAAACAATACAAATATCTATTTCTTAACATAACTGTCCTTCTCCCACCACCAACAGTGCATTTTTACAAATTCAAAGTTAGGAACAATATGTAAAAAAACAGCCATCCAAGGACATGTGGCTACAAATCACATGGCATATGCATTCCACTGTTGAAACTGTGACAGCTACTCCTAACTTCAGAATATTTCAGACAATAGTTGATTCTCCTTCTGATTTAGAGATGGGCATTCACAGTCCATTACACATCAAAAACTACAACAATGCATTAAAAGAAGCCACATTGATTTAGACCTATTCCTGTCACAGGAAGTAAAGTACACTAGCACAGCTTTGTAATCATTTCAATTGAAGCCAAAATCATTTCAGCTGTCATTAAGTTATATTAGAAGATCAGTTCATAACTTCACTTGATCATTCCAAGCACTGTATCAAGTGTTTGTCTCTACAGACCTGTACTTGAAAGTCGCTTGCCAGTTATACAGTACTTCCAAGTTTACATTAAACCTTACTATAAACCACACAGAATTACTTTTCTATTCAGTACAGGATCATTGAAACAAAGAGCTAGCACTTCAAAGCACATCTGACATGTCAGGTGCACAAGGGGTAGGAATCACTTATTGTTTGGGGTTATATAATGGCAAAAGAAAATGTGCTTTGGGGTTTTTAAAAGATGCACCTAAACATATTGTTCGTTCCTTAATATTTTAGTTAGAGCCAAAAGTTCCTAGGAAAGAGCTAGGTTGCAGGGGCTCCTTTTTAAAAAGGCTCACACATACATAAACAATAAGCTGTCTATTGTTCAGAAACGCGTTAGCACGGTAAAACAAGAAAGCCTTTGGGGGATTTAATCGACTTGAAGCCCAAGCAGAGCACAGACGACCCAGGCTGTTCTACACAACAATTCGACTTGGACTAACGGATAATTCAAGCAGGGAAGCGATCACGCCTTCGCTACTGTAAAAAACACCGATGAAAGAGGAGAATTTTGGGAAACCAGTCCGGCGTCCGCTATTGTTTGGGGGAGATGCTCAGCTTGCTAGAGGAGCAGCCCCGGGCGCCTCGCCGACCTCCACGGGCAGCGCCGTGCCCGGCGGGCAGGGCAGGGCAGAGCCGTGCCCGGGCAGCGGCCGCCGGAGCTGGGCAGACCCCCCCCCCCCGACTCTTCCACCCCAGCCTAGCGAGGGGAAGGAGGCAGGAGCCGGTCAACACCCGCAGCCTGAACGCTAGAAAAAACCCACCGAGCGCGACGGGACGAAGAGTAAACCCCGCACTCGGCATCCCCGGCGGCCGTCACTTAACTGCGGCTCGGCCCCCGCCGCTCGTTCTCCCAGGCGGGACCAAGCGGCCCCGCTCCGACCCCGCCGGCCCTCACCTTGGTTGACCAGCCGCAGGGCGTGAGTGAAAGACGGGTCCAGCGAGTCCTTCTCCGCCATCAGCTCGGGCAGGTACTTCTCGTCCATGGCGGCGGCCTGGAGCGGCGGCGGAGCCGGGGCGCCGGGTGGCCCCGCGGGGAAGGGGGCGGCGGCGGCGGTCCGAGTCCCAGGCGGCGGTAAATCCTCGGAGGCAGCGCTTCCCCCTGGCCGCCTCCCGCCCGGGGCTGCGGGGACGCATCCAGAGGGAAGCGCCGCAAAAGCCCCCCCCCCGGCAGGGAGCGGGGAGGGAAGGGGCGCGGGCAGGGGGTTGGGGGGGGGGGGACGACGCCCCCCCACACACCGGACAAGGGGCGCGGAAAAAAAGAAAAAAATCCCTCTGCTGGGGAGAGGGAAGGAGGGAGAGACGCGTCCCGGGAGCCGCTGACCCCGGGCGGGACGGGCCCCCCGCCGGCCTCCCGCACACACGCGCGGAGCAGAAAAAGCGGAACGTGAGGCGGCCGGCGCAGAGCGCGGCCCCGCACCTCCAGCGGCGCCGCGCCGACTGAGCGGGCGAGCACCTCCGCGCCAGGTTTAAATACCTCCGCCGAGGCCACGCCCCCTAACCGCCCAGGAGCCTCGCCCCTGCCCACCGAGCCACGCCCCGGGACGCCGCCCCGCCCCCGGCTCCTCCCAACGGGCGGTGATAGCGGAGCCCCGCCTTCTCTGTCGCCCCGCCTACCCAAGTGACGGCTCCTATTGGGTGGTGTGGCTCGTCAGTCAGGGACGGGCCGCAGCTTCGGATTGGCGGCAGCTCCCCTCTTCCCGCGCCCCGCCGCCGGTGTGGGGGGGGTAGGGGGGGGGCTGGGGGTGGTGCACGCGCCGGGGCGTGCGGCGCGTGGCGGGCGTTCGCGCCGCGGCGCCTGAGGGGGGCTGTGAGGCGGCGGCGAGCGCGGCCTCCCCTCAGAACCGCAGCGGACCCTCTCCTGAGAGGAGAACTGACGCTGTTGCCCTCCGGCAGCTCGACAGGCGAGCTCCCCGTCGGCGCCGGCGGATCTGCGGCCGTTCGGCCTGCGGGAGTGGCCTGAACGGCGAGCGGTGGCGAGGCGAGGGGCGAAGGGAGCCGCCCGCCGTGTCCCGCCTGCTGCCGGCCCCGCTCCTCTGCGCGGGAGCGGCTCCCCGAGGCAACGGGCTGTGTGAGAGAGGCTCCGGGGAGCCAGGGCAGCGTCCCGGCCCGCCCTGTCAGATCTCGGGGGGCGGGGGAAGGAAGAAAGGCAAGATTTGTTTTTAAAGGAGGAGTAAAACCGAGATTTTAACTTTTTTTTTTTTTTTCCCTCCCCCCAAACAGCGGTGCTGTGTTTATCCAGCGTTTTGTACTTACGCCTCTAGTAATAATACAGAGCACTTCATAAATACTAGCTAGAAAATCTTATTTCCGATGAATTACACCGATGGGCCATTGTAAGTGGGCTTGTGAAATCAGTAGCAGCCTGTTTTACAGGAAAGAGAAGTGAAGTTTAAAAGACCTCGCTAAAGCCTATTTTCCTATTTTTTCAGTGGGTACACTTGGTATATTAGATCATTATTCACTTTGATCTTTAGCTTTGAGGCTTTACATAGCTTCCTTATTAGACCTTAGGTGTTTCATCAATGAATCTTCGGTGACAAAAGCCCAAAGGAAACAAGGCTAACTATTCTCTGTAACGGAGCACAAGGGCAAAACAGAGGAAAATTACTAAATCACTGAAGCCAAAATCATAATGCTAAAGTAACATTTTAAACCAACTGGGAAAAATGGTTAAGAAACTTTAAGTGATAACCTACAGTTAAAAGACCACTGAAAATATTCTTACCTCCATGAATCGAATAATCACACATTTACTTTTTTTCATTTCATGGGAAAAAAAAAAAAAAAAAAAAAAAAGGTTTGCAATGCATCTTAGTCATATCCTTGCAAGATGGGGAGAAAAAAGCTCTGGAAAAAAAAAAAAATCTAGCATGAGAAATCACTCACTCAAAGCTTGGAAGCAGAGGTTAAGGCTCCCTTCTCAGAATTACATATGCTCTTTCACCCTTAGCACAGAAGGACCATATATTAAGGTATCTTATTTCTTGTTGTACTTTACAGACTGAAATGTCTCATAAAACAGTGTCTGATATGCTACAATATGAAATATATTTGATTTACATTCTCTCTATCACCGTTCCAAATAAATCTTTACCCAGGATGAACAGAAACAAATTTACAAAGTTACATTTTAAAAATTCTCCTGCATGACATCAAGCCTGATGGATACAACTAAAACATGCAAGCAGCTGGAAGAAGTTGGATTACAATGAATGTTTTATTTCAACCTTCCATATACATCTTCTATATAAAAGTACTGAAATGCAGCCATCTGTTGTGAAACAGGCAGACACATACAACTTTGACACAGAACAATATGTAGGAGTGTAATCTTTATTGAATGACCTGGAGCAAAATAATCCCTATCTTTGCCAGTAAAGCCAAAACTGTATTTGAAGTCCCTCTGCAGCATACAGGACCTCAGACAGAAAGCTAGTTATATTATTACAAATGGTGTAAAACACAATGTACCTTTCTTGGAAAGAGTCATATTCTCCCTGGTAACTGATTAAATAAACATTTGGTGTTTCAAGAAACCACAGTATTTCCTCCCAAATTGTACCAATTCCCTCTGGCTTACAATAGAGAAAGACTTACTGGAAGTCTGAAGGCTTGTTTCTCACCAGGTCTGTAATAATATAGGAATTATAAAATTATCCACATTTTACCCTATTGTTCAAACTCAAACCTGCACATAACAAGTGCAGTATATTGTTTTCTCCAATGAAATTCACTAGGACGTAATAAAACAAGAGGAGGACAGAAAGGACGGGAAATTGTGAGCCTCAGGCCATAGAAAGCAGCCTAGGATGTGGTTAGCTGGGAAAAACCTGCTGAGCATAGTGCTTACTCTCCAGGAAAGCCAGGAAACACCAACTTCTTAAGGTTTGATTGCTTTCTTGCTACTGAAATCTATACAAAGCTTGAAAAGCAGTTTGATCAAGGAACTGCCCACTAAGTATTAGCTTTAGCATTCACAAATCTTTAAAAGTCATGAGTCCAAACTTTTAAAATACATTATTTAAATGTGTTTATTGCTACTCTCCAACAGTAAACTAAACAGGGATTTTTACACATGTCCACCCTGCTGTCTATATGCCTGTGGTAGTCTCAGACAGTTAGTTTGGTAGGTGTACATCAGTCAGGAACTGGTGTCAGACTAACGTCCATTACTTCTCTTAAAGCACCAGCTGTCTGACCTGACAGTGTGTCTGCCTATTTATAAGCAAAAATTGTAGATGCCAAAGTTAATATTGATATGTAATAGAAGCATTAGGATGTGTTAGTACCTTTACTCTCAGGGGTGAGATTCACTTTCTCAATTCTTGTACCTTTTGATGCAGCCAGCGGGACGTCTGGGGACTGTGCGTGAAGAGGCTGAAACTGAGCTGCATCGTCTCTCTGGTGTGTAGGTTCTGTACAACTTATTGCAGTTACATTTTCCTTATTTGCTGGATCAACACAACAAGCAGTATTTTCACCATTAAGTCTTTGTTCCTAATATTGTAAGCACACTTATATATTTGTAATTTTGTCTAAATTACTGTGCACTCATAGATTTATTTTTTTTTTATGACTAGTGTTATTCCATTTATTCAATGATCATATCAAGCTTCCACTGACCATGGTAGACTTTACATGGCTCTAATGTAGTTCTTGCCTCTGATTTACCTCTGGGTTCCTGATTTAAAGCTCAGATCACAAAAGACTGTTACGGAATCATTATTTATTTGAGACTTCAGCTCATTAAAATGCACACAGCTGAAGACCTATAGAAGCAGGGTCTATTTTGGGAAATAGTTTGTCACAAATACCACATCTAGTGAATATGTCCTTGATGTGACTCACCACAGTTCTGATTAGCATGTTGCTATGTAGGTGCTGGGTTCCTTAGTATTCCAATATATCACTTGCCAATTTCTATTAGGCACATTGAAATTACCGTTGCACTCCTTTCTCCAATATTCCTGTGGCCTTTTTTTTTTTTAAACTTGCACATGGGTTAAAGTATGAAAAAATAGGTAAGAGTGTACTGTCATATCAAGACATCCATCATGAACCATTTTCAAATGCTGTGGGTGCTTGCTTCTAAAAATTAATGGCTTTCCCTTCTATACATTTTGTCCCATAGTTCAAAGGTTAGGCTATTTTCATTCCTAATGAAACGTATTTTGTTATCAGCTACGTTAAGTTTGTTTATTTTAAAAGATTTGTTATATTGTTTTCATATTTGATTCACTCTTTCTCTACATTTACTTCTAAGAGAAACAAGGTTTGGAGGAAAAAAGTATCTTGTGTTAGGAAAAAAAAGGCTTTCAGGCAGGTAAGTTCTTTGCCACCGTATTTGTAGTCACTATAGCATGCCATAGTGTCATATGCAGCTGTTTGTCCAAGTCTTCCATTTGTTTTATACCTTGCTTTATGGTATTAAATATCAGAAATGGACTGACAGGAACCTCATGAAGTTCAATATGGGGAAGTGGAAAGTCCTGTACCTGGGTAAGAATAACCTCAAGCAACAGTACATCCTGAGGGACACCCAGCTGAAAAGCAGGTTGTCAGAAAAGGACCTTGTGATGTTGGTGGACACGAAGTTGATCATAAGCCGGCAGTGAGTCCTTGCTGTAAAGAGGGCTAATGGTATCCTGGGCTGCGTTAGGAGGAGTGTTGCTCACAGGTTGAGGGAGGTGATCTTTCTGCTTCACACTGGTGAGGCCACACATGGAGAGCTGTATCCAGTTCTGGGCTTCCTAGTACAAGACAGACATGGACATACTGGATAGAGTTCAACAAAGGACAACAAAAATGATGAAGGGTCCGCTGCATCTCTCCTATGAGGAAAAGTTGAGAAAGCTGGGACTGTTGAGAAGTGAAGGCTTAGGGGGATCTTATTAATGTATATAAATACCTGAAGGGAGGGTGCAAAACAGGTGGAGCCAGGGTCTTCTTTTCTGCAGTGCCCAGTGACAGGACAAGAAGCAATGGGCACAAACTGAAACACAGGATGTTCCCTCTGAACATCAGGAAACAGTTTTTTACTGTGAGGGTGACCAAGCACTGACACAGGTTGCCCAGGGAGGTTGTGGAGTCTCCAATCCCTGCAGATACTCAAAAGCTGTCTGGACGTGGTCTTGGGCAACTGGCTCTAGGTGGCCCTGCTTGAGCAGGGGAGTTGGACCAGATGACATCCAGAGATGCTGTCCATCCTCAGATATTCTGTATTGTACAAAAGATATGCAAAAAATATTTTCTTAGGGATTATATGCCTCATTCAAGTTGTACATTTGTATTTTTTATATTGTGTTATAGACTCAGCACTGGAAGAGCCAAAGGTTTATCGAGATTTTTTGTTGAACCTGAACTGATTATGTTTAGTTTCTACTGTTCCTGTGTACCCATATCTGTGATGAAAAAAAAAAATATGAATAGTATCCACAAGTAACTACTATTCTGATAACCATAATTTTACATTAATGAAGAGCTACTCTTAACTTCTCCTTGTTATATATTGGCCTACAGTGTGTTTCCCTGAATGAGCTAAGATACTACAGTAGAACAAATAAATGACTAAATCTTTCATGTTAAGGAAAACATCATCTGTGAAATCATTCAGACTGTGATCCCAATACAATTTTCATCCTTCCCTCTGCAGTTGCTCTAGATTTCTGCCAGTCTTAGTCATCATCTTCATTATGCTCTTCAGGTCTTGTAAGAAGAAAATATTTTTACTTGCTTTAAGTACTAACTCTCGGAAGTTAGATACATCTCTATTCCTAGATGTAACCAAAATGATTAACACCAGTTTTCCATCAAGTGTAATCGAATTTTAGATTTCATCTCCTTGTATCTTTTGCCTGTGACATTGCGATTTTGCCACAATCTTTTGTAGTTGCTGACGTTTGAATATAGTATCAATAACGGCTAATTCCACACAGTCCTTCTAGTATATCATTGCACCTTCCTTAAAAATATCATGTCATGATAAAAAGCATTTTCCTGAACTGCCATCTTCCAAAGAGCTGAAAAGTGGGTTGCTACACTCTGCCTGGCTTGAATTCCTGGTATCCAGTCAGAACAC
This sequence comes from Astur gentilis, assembly GCF_929443795.1. Taxonomy (NCBI): domain Eukaryota; kingdom Metazoa; phylum Chordata; class Aves; order Accipitriformes; family Accipitridae; genus Astur; species Astur gentilis. The sequence goes on along the minus strand of NC_064881.1, from coordinate 47,600,166 downwards.
ATAGTATGTAGAATGTGTGAGACCTGCAGAGCAAAAAGATTACATCATTTGTAGCAGGTAAATTTTAGCATTCCACCTTATTGTTGTTTTTAGGTCTTAAAAGCTAAACCGCTGTATCAGAACAGTCTCTCCAGTTTCTAGTGCAGTAATTGAGGCAATCTATTGCAGTGAGTTCACCATCTTTTTCATTATATTCATGTATGCCATGATCTAAAAGGCTTTTCTCTTTCCTTTAGGCATTTTGCTAATGGCAGTTGTAACAGCGCACATAGTCCTGGAGCTGCATGCACATATACCTTGATCATATGATGTGCCTGTAGGCATCATGACAAACATTATTTTTTCTGCTCTGAAGTATTTTCTGAGACTAAAAGAATCTTTTCTAATTTTATTTTAAATAAGGTGCAATAATTTTACAGCTCTCTGTCCCAGTATTGGCTTTGTACATGTATTTATCAAAAAATCTAGATTTTGACATTTTCCTTTTTACACTTGCTAATACTTACTTCATATAGTTCTAATGGTGCAAAAGATGTCAATGCTATCACGGTGAAAAGACTTTTTTTGGATATTCTTTTTCTCTTGTGTCATATTTGGATATAAATACTTCTTTATTACTCCTTTCTTGATGCTGTACTGTAGCTCTAAAGGAATGTTGTACTATTGCTAAATTCCTCTGCTAGGATCTTTTGCAAAATTGTATGCTCTTTACTTTCCTATTTTCCTGTGTAGTATGCTTGTAAAAGTGGTTTGCTCTGTGCACTTTGTGACTGTCTTCTCTAGTGCTGGACAAGCAACGTGTGTTACAAACCTTGATGCAGCTGGTCCTCCCACATACCTCTTTTATTGCTCTGAACCTGGGTGATGCCAAATCCAGTATGCCCTTACCTTTGTCATACCTGTCTTCTTCCTGGTTGCACGTCTTTTAGCACATTGTGTTGTGTGCTAATGAATGTTCTCTTTTGTTCTTAGGACAGCTTTTTCCAGTGTGAAATTGTTTGTTACTAATTTTTTCTCTTATATTCAATTCCATTAAAAGCCTGTCTTTCACAGACTGTCTTTCCTAACTACCAAGGCCTCATCAGCCATAAGTTATCAGTTGTCTTAGTAAGACCTTGATGTGTCTCACAACATTTATCTTTGTATGGTGATGTTTTCTTTAAAAAGAAAGAGAACTCAATTCAGAATGATAATCTGTGTCTTCCCATCTGCTTGTATGAGTTTACTAGATACCTGAGCTTTGAAAATACCCCTGCCTTTTTCCTTGTTCCCTAGTGGAATGACTGGCTATTCAGGGTGAAGAGTATTATCTACTCCAACCCTGAAGAAAGAAATCTGCTGCATTAATATCTTCAAAATACCACTATTTTCTGCAATACTTCTTTTCTGATCTGCCCATGGCCCATTTCTTTCAATATTCTGCATGAAAACTGTAGATAGTTTCTTTTCTTAGTATAAAATATCAGAAAATATTGTTCAGATGGCTCAGATCCTCAGAGATCTAGGGTAAACTGAAGTTATTATATAATAGAGGCTATTTGGTGATGGTAGTTTATTGCATTTGCTTTTAAACAGAGTTAACTCAGACATAGTCAGTAATCATGAAGCAGTCTTATAAAAAGCATTTCTTAAGCTTCTCTTAAGGGTGAGGAAGGATAACAGTAAAATGTCCATTTTTCTTTTGGAAAAAAAAACTTGTTTAAAATGCTGGAAGATGGAGGCTTTTAGTCCAGGTCCTCACCTGCAGCAGCTACTTCTATGGGAATGAGCCAGAGCATAGTTCATGAAAACTCTGCAGACTGTGATGAGATACAAAAATAATGATGCTTTTAAGTGACCTTCAAGAGGTCATATCTGAACTGAGATTATGAAGAAAAGCAACAGCTGTAGGAAAGCCCCAAAGGAACTGTTGGGGAAAAAAGCATAAAGCACTCTAACCTGTTCCATCTTCTGTTTAGGAATGGGAGCGTGCTCCTTCTGCACCTTCTACAGGCAACAGATGAAAGAGGATGAACTCTCCATGAAAGATAGGAAGACTCAGCTCCTGCTCAAAGTATACAGGCAAATCAGTATGTGAAGCGCTGATTTTGTAAGTGCTCCCACTCTGCCAGGCATATGTCCTACAATGGAAGGATCAAGCAGTGCAAAATGTTCTCAGTATCCTATGTTCTTGGTATCTTCTGTGGTGCAGAGAGTTAAGGGACAGAAACAGAATCATCAAACAGTTACCATCAGGAATTTCTCATCTCACTACCAATTGCTGAAAAGGCTACCATGTTTTCATATGTAGCTCCAAATAAAATAATGTCATTTGCACTTATAACACAAAGTAGTTCTGTTTTCTAAGGCCCACTGCTTTCAAGGCACCTATCAATACCAGCTCCGTGCTGAAATGTTGATGTGAGTGTTACATATGTATCTCACTGGTTAATTTTGTAATATCGCAAAGCAGGTAGCCAATATATGCAAAACAATTGTTTTGAAAATCATTCCAGATGCGTATATATTGATAATTATTAGTAACAGAAAAAGAGAGTACCTATGGTGGCAAGGCAGAGTTGTGTCAGATACAATATTTATGCATTTTGTCTCACAAGAAAATCACTCTTTAAAGCCATGAGATGATAAGTTTAAATTCAGTTCTAATGGAAGTTCTAATAATTGTGTTTTGGTCTTATATTTCGAAATAAAATGTTTCTGTACTTAAACTTAACTTTTTCTAAATTTTTGCAGTAAGAAAACTAAATATTATATCTTTAAGTTTAGCATTTCTTGCTTTAGTAAATAGACTAGGTAACTCCCATTTCAGTAACACTCTGATTTCATTTTTAGGTTTTCTTTTATTTCAGACATGACCTGAAATTTAAAGTGCCTGTTCTGCAATATGGTACTGAACTAGAACAGCGATCTTGAGTTCTTTGTAATAATTATATGTTGTATAATAATTATATGAAATACATAGCCATATATTTATTTCTCTATCTCAGATAAAGTAGTCTGGATGGAAGGATCAATTAAAATTGTTTATCAATATTCATCCTCCCATTAATTGTCTCACTGTAGGAAGAAAACAATATTTGTATCATGCATTGTTTAAATGCTGAGTGGTCACAGCATCAGATAGCATTACAAGGAGATAAGGGAAGAGACTTATTACAACAGTTGTCACAAACCTTATGTTAGTTTTACAGTTATAAGCTGGTATCTTGTTAGCTGTCTTACAGCCTCCTTTACTGCATGCAGTTTTAGGAGTGTTTAAAGAGGTTAGGTAATTTCAAATTTTCACCTTGAGAGACGAAAATCAGTTTTACCTGCCCTGTTAAAAAAAAATCCGGAAGGACAGGTTATAATTGCAAAGAGTGTGTTGGAATTTTTATGGTGTAACAAGAAAAAAACAAAAACTACAAAAGTATCAAATCTAGTTACATTTTTAAAAAATATCTGAGCACTGATAAATCCCAGGGGAAGGCGTCTGGGAATACAATCTGGCTGTTGTATGTTAGAAGATTGGCTTTTGAGACTTAAAGAGCAATTCTAGAGGTTGTCTCAGATTTGTGCCTCCTAAATGTGTTGTGGAAACAAGAAAGAACACATAGAATAGAGCAATATAAGAAGAGTTGAGAGAGCTGATGCTTTGGGGGATGGTAAAAGGATATATGGCTGTGAGAAGAGAAAGAAGTCACTGAGAAAAAAAAAGAACCTGTTTCTACAAAGTATGCCTGAGAATTCAGTGGGTGACAATGACCTGATTTCAGATTTTTCATTTAGAACTCAATTGGGAAACAATATTCCTGACCATATGTTCACAAATATCACAGCACTTCTGTCCATGTATTAAGTTTTAGCAAAATGAGAGGAAGTAAGAAGCAGGACTATTTCATTATAGATCATTGTATGAAGTGAAATGTTAAGACAAAAATATGCCTTTGCTTTCCTGCTAAAATATTTTAATTAAATGTTGTTTACCTCCCTCACCCAATCATTTTCCTTAATAATTTGGGATATTGCCTTAATGCAGTTCTGTGACTTAAACTGAGAAATATATTTTTGTCAAAAACAAGTTGCTAAAAATCAATAGTTTGAATTTTATTGATGCACTGTCTTATTTTGGCAGTGAACAGCCATGAACGTAAGCTCGGGTAAGAAATGCTTAGTAAGGCTTAAAATGTATCCAAGCACACATTTTCTAAAAAATAATACATCGGTGGGCTAATATCTCAATTCTAGGTTGTATTCACAGGCCTCTAGATAGATTTTTTAATTTATTTTTTTTTTAATTAGTGGTGAATTAGAACATTATAGTTCCCAAAGAAACCACTTTTGTTTTCTTAAAGAAACTGTCAAGTTTTATTGACTTTTGAAGACTTTACCTCTCATAGAATTCAAGTAAAAGTACAATGCTTGAAAAGCAGGATATGAATGGGTCTTTTAAATTACCTTGAGAAGCTAAGGATACCTTTATAGCATTAGTAGTTAGTAATTGATGCATTCATCCTAAATCTCAAATTTGCTGCTGCAGCAAGTCTTGAAAATTAGCATAACAATCCTAAAGAACAAATGGGTCCCTAGCTGTAAGTTTTTCAGCGACTGAGTTTTTCATTCATTACTGTGATTTTTTTTCCTGGTGTTTTGCCACAGATCTTTTGTTCCCATGATACAATATGCAGTTAAAATTATCTCATTTTGTATTTGTTTTTCAATAAACAGAATGTGTTACACTAATGCACCATATTCTTGGTTGCATTATAAAAGAAATACAATGTTCTAAATGACACAAATAATTAGATTTTTAATATTCATTATTGTATTTTTTTTTTATTCACGATTGCCTATATTATAGCTATAAGGATAATAACGTGATCTCTTATGTTCTATATTGCATTAGATTTCCACAGCAAAATTAGGAAGCAATCCTAAAAATATCCAATCCTAAGTATACCCAGATACAATTCTATTGCATTTTTTTTTTATATCACAGAAATAGAACAGCTATAAATTTTATGCTAGTAACAGATCTAATTTGAGTAAAAACACTTCAGGTAGGCTGGGACAAATTAAAGCATAAAAGTGGGAATGTGTGAAAGAAACATATGCTTTCATTTCAAGATTTATTTTATTTAACTATGACAGTGTTAAAGTCTTGCTGTTTTTTCATATGGAAGAAAATATGAATATTCAAATTTCTTTAACACAATGGGACAGTGGTCAACTGCAGTTTTATAAAAGATTACTTTGGCAGATGCTGATGTCCTCCACATGCAGGAAAAAAATCGGCATGAATTTTTTTCTTGACAACACAGTCTTATGGCAGCTGATGATACAGAACTGAAGAAAACCAGAATAGAACAGACCCCCCACAAGGTCATCTAATCCAATAGTTTGCCCAAGGAAAATGTCCAGGGGACACTAATATCTGCTGAACTGCCTTGCCAGAAAATTGGATACAGTGCCCCTGGTAATGTCCTTTTCTTATACCTACAGACATCTCCTTTGATGTAAAGCGTTACGGGATGCAAGCGCACCAGGACAGACCTCACTCTTAGACTTGAGCCTTTGCTCTGAAGCTGTAAGACAACGTATATAATATTTATCCCACTTGTTCAGGTTATGCAGGTTGCTCTTACACATCCTGCATCTTGTTTGTTAATATTCACCTACCCTAAAGAATGCAAGTGGTTATGCTTTTAGAACCTAAGTCTCCATACGAGTGCCTAGTTACCCTTTCTTATATTAAACCTAAGATAAATACGTAAGTTCACCCCCCACTATACTATTTTCCATGGTATGAATTCTTTTTCAAGTTAATTCAGGGCTCATAGAAGACACTGAATTGACACCGCCATATCTATTTGCACGTGGAATGAGTAAATTACACATGAAAGAGCCCATGTGTTTTCCACAGCACTCTGCTAACATGTTTCTGTCCTCAACAGTTATGAAAATAATACTAGCAATACTATTGCCCAGTTAACCCCTTTTCTAGCTGAAAAGGTTAATGGTTAGTCTTATTTTTTCTTTAAAACCTACTGCAATAAAATTGCTGCAGACTAATTGTCTTCTGTGTCTCAGTAAATGTAAAGGCCAGAGGAAGGCACTTGTGAAAGGTTAACATAAAAGTTATGGGCTTTTGAAGAATAAATTCTGAATAAAATCTTCATAATTAAGATGTTAATGCTTCAGTCATTTTAGTTAGATTGGTCTGCACTGCAATATGGGAGGGGTGAAGTTCAGAAAACAATATTCGATCTCAAAATTGCTCCAAATGGAAAGGACTCAGAAAATAGATACGGAGAGTATAGTTACTACAGCAGTGGTAAAATAAAAGATCTTAATTCAATAAAAAAAAAGGAAAGGAAGTCAAAAGAGGTGTGCTTGTCTAATTTTTCTACTGTAAACTTACAAAAACTTGAAGAGATTTGATATCAGATGAGAAAAGCAAACACTGTAATTTGAGAAAAAAGTAAGTTGTTTTGTTCTTAAAGAATGAAATCGAAGTCTGTTGACTATTTGTGGCTGAAATCTTACAGGATGGTTCTTCCATATCAAGGAGCTTAGAAGACCTGGACTTATGGCATTTCATTGCTATGAGTGTCCTGAGATTGAGAGGACTAGTATTTTAGGTGGCCTTCAGGAGAAGAAAATATTCAACTGTATAAGTTATTGTTAATAAAAATAAGAAAATTTAATCCACATATTCATTTCAAAGACATAAAATTACATTGAGTATGTAATTTCAAAAGCATATGAGACACAGGAAGAAAAGAGAATAAATTACAAACTAATTTAGTGTTCATATAATCTTTATTGCAGCTAGATTTTTCTTACTTACACTGAGCTCTCAACTTCTGTTTTCTTTTGGGTTTTTTTGGTTTTGTTTTCCTTTTGTTTTGTTTTTTTTTATTAAAGAAAAGAAACCAATACATCATTTTATACTGATTACTTTCGTCCAGATCTGCTGATATAGCAGCGGTCTTTACTGGAGTAATTTCTAACCTGATTTTAAAAAAGCCATCGACCTCCAGCCATAAAAACCGCAAAACCCTCAAGCCTCACACACAGCTAGTGATATCTGTAACATGTTTCTTTATCCAAATTGAGAAAGAAGCAACACTGGAATTCTTAATCCATTTCTGATCCTCCAGAGCCTTGGAACCAACTCACCAAAAAGGGGACTGGCTCTAATATTAGAAATTTTGAAACAAATAAAAGTTAACATGCATTAAAAATATGAAAAATCATGTTATCTTGTATTAAAAAATCCTTTGTGGGTTGTAAGATTTTTTAAGGCCCCCAGAACTGAGCTCTCAATATAGGCCTAGATGTTTCCTCTGCTACATGTCATTTAACCCTTCCTGTGGTGAGGAAATTCTTAGAAAATTTTGTCCCTCCTTCAAATTGCAACAGTAGAGTAAGCTGAGACAAGATAAGAATTCTCTTTTGAACTCTAAGAACTTATCTTTTGTCTTTGCTTACAAATACCTGAAAACCTTGAGTTGAGAACAACTCTGCAGTACCCGTTGTAGTAGCCGATTCCACTGGGTCTTAAAATCCAGTCCCTGACAAAGGTTCAAAACGGAGGTTTGTTGTTTTATGGGTCTTGAGAACTGTTGAAAAATAACTGCTTGGCAGAACACTCTGGGAAATGTAGTTCCACTGCAAGTGGTTGTTTTGGTAATTAAACCTTATTAACACACTGGGAATAGGGGATGAAGAGCTGGTAATGTTTGACAAAACTGTATCTTACAGTTAAAGGCAACATGGCACTAGCAAGAGACTGTTAGGGTGTAATAAGGGTCGATAACCTTGTTTGTGCTATGTTTGGTCTAGGTTATCTGGTGGTTTTAGAGCCTGTGTTTTGATTTCTTTCGGTAAAGAAGCCAGATGATTTTTATGAGCATAATGTAGGACAGTTTGGTTTGGGTTTCATTATTTGCTTCATAATAGGGTCTGTGAGCAACACGCAATAAATCATCATCTGAAATCTGTTGTGATAGGTCTTTCTGTAGTAGTAGTAATAGTTGAAAACCTGAGTTTTATTACCTTATTTCAATATTCAGACAAAGGAGTGGTACAGCTTTTGCTTAGTTTTTCTTTTTTTTTTTTCTGTAGGAATTGAAGTTCTTCACCAAGCTTTTCATGTCCTGACAATATTTAATGACATTATGGTGCTTTGGTAACCTCTTTAAAATACAGAAAACAAGCTAGCATGAGAGCAGATGAAAATGAGTACCAAAATAACTGGTAATAGCTATGACCCCATTGTGCCCAAGGTTGTTCAGGTGTTTAACTTCAAACATATATGCAGACCTCTTATGATGGCCTCTAACGAGCACATTTGTAGTGGGCACAGGGAGCCACAGAAACGTTAGCCAAAATGAGCTTTCTGCATCTTCTTTTTCAAAACTGTGTAAATCTGTAGAGTTACTATAATCTGCTTCAGTGAGCAAAGATATCCTCCAAGAACAGCTTCTCTGCCTAGCTGTTTTCAGTGGCAATACTTCAGTGAAGTAGGACTCCTTCAGTACTGGCAACTTAAGAGTAAAATTGTCTCCCACCACCACTAAAGAACTGCAGTGATTTTTTGCAATGGTTATTTTTTAGGTGCCTGGTCCCAAGAAATGGAAGCCAAAGCCCACCATGTGCTTTCTGTGCAATGCTGTGGGGAGAACTCGTTCACTTGGGGAGACAATCCAAAGACCCTCAGATTCACTAGGGCACTGCTAGTCCCTCAGCAGTTACCAGTAGAAAATTTTGAGCATGGGAGAAGTCCAATTTTTGTGTCCTCGCATTTAGGCACCACAGTCAGTTCTGCAAGGGAGATGCTACACAGTCTCCTCAGAGTCCAAAATAAAGAACTGGTTCATGAGGGAAGATGCCTTATCTGAAAGAGCAGAAAAAATCTTGTGCTAAAAACACTGTGATGCCCTCCTTGTACAAAATAATGTATTGGTTTTAACACTTAATCAGAGATGCTTTTACACTAGTGCCTAATGCCTTGACTTAAGAGTGTGGAGTTCTGGAGTCTTGACTTGCCCTCAAGATTATTTCTTTTTTAAATCCATTGAGTGCTGAATGCAAAACATAGTAGCCTGTAGGTACATTCAAAGCGTTCCCCTGTGTTGAAAAGGAGGAAAGATTCAGATGGCAGGAGGAGAAAGGATGTGACAGAGTGAACTGCTAACTGACTGGAGGAGCTTTCTGAGAGGGGAGAATCTTCCCAAAGCATACAAGTTAGTTCTCAACAGTTTCTGGGTCAATGTTGCGGCTACTGAGCTATTATAATGATAGATATTGCTGCCGCTGGGTTTTTATAAAGAAAGAAGATACAAGTGCATTTTGGCAGCATTTGTCCTTTTGAGTATGTGTCCGCACCATTCTCAGAAGACATCTTCCAGACTGGGTGTCTTGAGTGTTAGGCATTGCTCTACATATTTTCTGGATCCTGACAAAGCTCATGCTTTGGACTATTGGGGTAAGAAGGCAGAACGGCACCTGCTTGAAAAAAAAAAAAAAAAGGCATATTTGTGTACAGAATGGAGTTACCGTAAAAATATCCAAAGGTTGTTTTCTTTGTATGCACTTTTCTTTTTAATTGTGCATGACTATTCCTAAATCCTACAGATAATTTAGTTCTAAAATTAACTTAAACACCTAGGAAATCCATTTTCTAAGTATATAAGGAATGCAAAAAATCTCACAATTGATCCTGCAGGAATGTAAACTTTCCTATTCCGTTTGCTCTGCAGATGGAAAGATACAGAGAGACAGAAACTTACAACATATTTCAGCATCTCCAAATTAATAATGTGTCTTTTGGGGAGGGAGGGAGGGGGATAAAATGTTGGGGTTGAAATAAGGATTTGTATTGATATAAACCACATAAATAAACAGGTAGAGCATTTACAGAGAAGTCCTCAGAGCCCCATTTATTACAACAGAAATTCCACATCATGCAGACTGACAATAAACAATCTGTGTGCATAATTCTTTTTATTTGAGGGAAGACGTGAAGAAAAAGCAATGTACTGAAAAGTACTTTTGGTTTTGTTAAACTAAGGGAACCCCTTGGGATGCTTTCCCCATTTATCAATTCCCTTTGAGAGGTAAGCAAAACTCTGGTGTAAGTCTCTGTGGATATGTGCATTTCTAGTGTCTCTAGAACAACAGGGTATCCTCACATTAGGGTTTAGAAACAGCTACATTTCTTCATTGGTCTTGTGTTGCCTTTCCCCAGTTAAAAATACTCGTCTCCATGATTTATAGTACATAACTAGGTACATGGTCTATTTATGCATTCTAGATTTCACCATCGTTTTTGTTTTGCCCTTTTCCATAAAAAAAAGCATGTAAATCCAAAAGCTCTCCAAAGAGTAAATTTTAAAATAAATGTCCTCTGAGCCTATCTCTTAGCTCTACAGCTACTGCATTATCAAAATGGAAGAAATGGACAGCAGCTTCCAGGTGGTAAAGGTGAGTAGGCGCATATTTTCTCATCTTATTTTTGTGTGGAAAAAAAAATCTATTTCTGTACCTTGGTAAAGGCAAGCAAAACTTTCGTTAGTTTTAAGGTAATTTTCAGGAATTATGCATCTGATTTTGTTTTCATTGGTGCAAATCAGAAAATTTCACTGTGAATTAAATTAGACTGATGTTAGCAGTCAAATACATCAGGACAAATACTGTCTTTCCTATTTCTAAAAAATATCTCTCCAAAATGAGGAGTATAATTAATTACAGATGAAAGACCTTCTACCAGGTCATGACATTGTACAGAATATTACCGAGATATTAATTACAATTATTACTCTGTACAGCTGGAAGAGGATTGTAATTCGCAACCAATCAACAGTTGTTTATAGGTTTCCACTCCCACAGACTTGTAGAAACAACATTGTTCTTTAGGTGAAAAAAAAGGAAAGAACCAAGAATACTCAGTCCTGTACACATTCATGTCCCTAATAATGAGGGTAGGTTGAGTTTCATTTTGTCAAATTCTGGATTTCTACGGAACTGTCTTCCCTAGAAGGCTTGATTTGTAGGAACGACATTGGAAATATAATCTGTTGTATGCTCTCTGATGAGCTGCTGGGTGCAAATGGTTCAAGAAGCCTGTTCTGGTTGCCCGTAACCCCAGAAGTCTGAGGCTAAGTGAACAACTAAGTTGTTTAATAACATCAGTGAAACTATTTCCTACCTGCAGGTTACCTCTGACATCAAGGTTGGAAATGGCAACTTTTAAAAATGAACTTTCTCTGTAATATTGTTAACTCTCATTAATACAGGAATGAAAGCACACACCCATGTCATGGCAGGTTCCCAAGTGGACTCTTTGGGACTCCCAGCAGTTCTCTTCTAGACAGTAAGAAGTGGGGGGGGCAGAGCTGCTTTGTAACCACTGACTGTGTGAATCACAAGTTGGTCTGAATCCCACATTTAACGAACGTGACTTTATAATTTCACAAGTTGTTTTGTATAAAGGTAGAAGCAAACAGCCAGAATAGTGGTCGAACTTTGCATTTTCTCTCTCTCTCTCTCTCTCGTACAACTAAATGATTACCCTTTGTTCCTTTTGCCCAGCAATAAAAAATAAATAAATACATCAAATGAACAGATTTTTTCCTCTTCCTGAAGCTGCTGGGTGTCTCATGCCTGAGGTGTGTAAACTCTGCCTGTCTAGCTTACTGCACTTTTGTAGAAGATAGCTCTAAGGACCTCTCTGAAGTATTTTATATGAGCCTCATTACAACAGTATCAAAGTGCATGACAGTCATAAATTGATTTATCTCTGCAATACTGTGGTAATTAGAGAATTAAACTTTTGTAGACGAAGATCCAAAGCACAGAAAATTATCCAAAGATAAGCTATGACAGAGCAGCGGATTACATTTCAGCTAGCAAACCGTCTTTCTCTGGTGCCCTGGTGTATCTTCATGATCTGACCTGGGCTAACTCTGCCTACCTTGGAGCATAGCAGAGTGCAAGCCAGGTGTAAAAGCAGAATTATTTAATGTCATTGGCTCAGGTTTCTGCTCGTATCCATCATCTCAGGTGACACACTCTCACAGGAGCACAGCTATCAAACCTGGAGCTGATTTGCATTTTGCTAGCTTTGAGTGGAAGCAAAATTAAAGCCAGATGTTTCCACCTGCCTGAGCACACTCTCTTGGCACAGACAGATATGCCAAGTGACATCTAATATTCCCACAGATTAACCTACTAGACGCACTTTAACATTAAAACCTTCGCACTAAAGAGGAGTTTCAATTGAGAGGTGTATTGTGTTTCTCTCAATGTATTCTGTGTAGTCAGCTAAATAATTCAAAGCATAGTGCGCCTTAAAATCGTTCACTTTGTGTTCTTTACATTTTAAGTGTTTCTATACTTTATGCTATCATCATGCTCTCTGCATTTTTCTTATTTTCATTATAAAATAACAAAAATCCTAAATAATGCTGTATTTTTCCAAGTTTATGGCAGCTTTTAAAAATACAATACATGCATAAGACAACAATCTTAAGTAAAGCCTTCTCTGACTGTGTTACTATATAAGTAAGAGTCAAATATTTTATGAAGTACTTTCAGAATCATGGAATGCAGGGGTGAAGAAGACCTACAATATTCTTCAGGTTGCAAAAGAATTGTTAAGTATGTAAAAAAAAAAAAAAAAAGATTTTACTTAGGTGTATCTGGAAGAAAAAGAAGTTGAATTTTGTGGACTTTTATTCTGATGAGAGACACTATAAGAACAGGATGTCTCATGGGCTTCTGTGGTTTCTGATTTTCATCTGTGCTGAACATAGCTTTGTTTCTTCTTGTGAGGTTATAATCAAGGGGCTTGATAAGTGAAAAATTAATAAAACACAAATTTAAGGGTTTTTTTGTCAGCTGAGAGTCAAATCACTACTCTCCATTTCTTCTTTTGCATAGCAATTTGCAGTTTTGAAAGAGAAGTATTCATTCTGTAGGCATGCTTAAATTTCTAATTTACAAAGAAACTCTTTCATAAGCGCACCAAATGTTGGCTTGTACATTATAGCCCTCTTTTTTTATATATACCGCAGTTGTTCAGGATAAAGATCGCTGTTGCTATAACGAAAAAAAACCCCACGAACCAAACCACTTCAGTCTTGGGCAACTAGCAAAACTCACACATCACCTTTATTGCGAATACTTTCAATACCATTCAAGGTAGATACGAATGCAGCAGCCTCTAAATAGCCCGACGTGCTCTATGTTCTGTACTTGGATGTTCTTGCTTGGAAGTTGACCGGCACACAAGGCTGCTCCGCTGCCCTTCCCAGCGCTGTCGATGGTGGAGAGAGGACCTGCGGCAGCAGGGAAGGCTCTGGTCGGGTCCTTGCTAAGGGACAACACTGCCTCCCGGTGGTTTCCTCACTCCTTCAGTCCTGATGCCTTTAAATCTTACAGCTGGGTTTGGGCTGAAATACACCGCGTTTGGAAGGCTGAATGCACGCGAGAAAGTACGCTGCTTTTTTTTGTGTACCAGAAGACATTGCTACATCCGTATGTGCAGTTGCAGGATGTTTTTTTTCTGACTTTTTCCATAGGTTTATTCTACTGCAGTTGCAGAAATTGAGACTCAGACCGAAAAACACGCTGTTTGCTTCTTACTCTGCCTTGGCAAGATTATTTAGGAAGATGCACAGAGTGTTATATTCCTTAAGCCAAACTTGGGTCCAGAGCAATTTCTTTTGCAGCGTATTGAGCAACCTAATTGCTAGCAACTTCTCATCATTTTGCAGAAATGATTTAATGAGTATATCCTTCAACTTAATTGCATGCATTAGCTTTTTTGTGTTGCCTGTGACTTTCCAAGAGCACCCGGGTCCACTTGACCTGTCTGCACGAAGACTGCAGAATCACTCAGACCTCAGAGAGATGACTAGCTTTTCAAAAGCTGAAAGTCACTGTTAAAAGAAGGGTCAGCCTTTGTAAAGTTTTGGGCGCTCACTCCGGCAGCTCCCACTGTCACATTCATAGCCAGCTTCTTTTTTTTAACACTTCATGTATTAAGTAACCGAAAATCTTAAGCTATGACCCAATTACAGACACGTGTGCCATATTTATGTGTATGTAATGAGATAAGACATGCAGCTATCAATACGCACAGGACACAGTTAGTGTGTAGGGGAACTTTCTTTGTAAACCCTGGAAAGTGAGATCGTGAAGTTTAAAACCAACACTGGTATTTCAGATAATTTCCAGAAGCCTGTCTCAGAGGCTGTCAGCTTTGCCTGGCACATGTTGGATGAGAAATGTAACGCTTTACAAAGGGTGATAGAGAAGCCTCTGCTAGCCATTTCCCTTCATGCTAAATGTGGAAATGAGGAAAGGAGCTTAAATGATTGAATATGCAACAATTTTCAAATGCCCTTGGTTTTAATGTTTCATTTTAAAAGAATACACTTTCATTTTGTCAGGCCATAGCTGCTGTTTATGGAGGCGTGCTGTATTAATTCAAACAATGGTATAAAATCTGTTGAGATGGATATGCCCTTTTCCATGTATTTTATTCAATTATATGTGAATTACAGAGACTAATTAAATGTCTGTTTTACTGAATATAAAACAATTCACCCTTTTTTTTAAAGGTGAAATACACAAGAAAACTAAATTAACTGTGTGAATTTAATGTTATGGCTGTATAGTTAATTTTGAATTTTTATATTAAAATTTTAGTTTTCTGTGGAAATCACAATGTATTTCAGTTTGGAGGTGTAGTTTTGGGGGTTGCTTTGTGTTTGTTTTTTTTTTTCTTTCTGACCTTGGGACCATGCTTAGGATCTCACCTGGCCATGTGAGAACAGCTGCACTGGATGCTCCGGTCCCTCTAAAGTTACAGCCTACATTTTTAAAAACAATTACTGATTTTAGCTAGCCATTTTAAGCATGGAAGCCTAAAACTCAAGGCTACCATGCATCCATACATTCTTGGCTGCATCTTCTTTTTCTGGGTAGAATTCTGTCCAAAAGAAGAAGAGGAATATGACCAAGCCCTTGTGTCCTCCAATTAGCAGAGTTTTGCAGAGGCAAGTAGAGATGTTGTAGGTTGGTCAGCATGTCTTATGTTCGGTTTCAGAAACTGAAGAGCCCAGAAGTGCTGGCGATTTTTGTATATATGACGCATAACTATACATCAACTGGTAATTATGGATTTAGACTTAGCATTAAAGACAGGAAACAAATGTGAGCTGGTGTGAATCTGTATCAGCAGCACTGTCAGAGGAAGATGAGAGTCACTGCCATAAAAATGTAGGAGTCCTGAACTGTTTGCACTGTTTTGTCTCTGCGGACGATCCAGGTGTCAATACGCTGAAGCCGTGGGGTAGTAAAGCTGGATACAGGCTCATTCTGACCTCTCTACGTCAGTACACATGCACACATCTATATGTGCAATAAAGATGTGTTAATATTGCTACGGCAAAACTGTTTGTTGCATTTTCTTTCACTGGAGCAATCTCCAATGACAGTTTTCCCGCAGTGTTAAATCCCCATAGTTATATAATGGTATTTATTTCATGTTCTTAAGCATACGAGTGCCTGCCACAAGGCCTGAGTCTCAGCTGCTTTCTGTACTTGGCTTGCTGTGTGCCATGTTTGTGCAGTGATAGTGTAAAACATGACAGCGAGAGTTGGGTTTTCCAATTCCACTTTGCAGAAAAAGAGGGAGGACAAGCCAAGTTCATCATGAGCCAGGTAATCAGAGCAATTAGGTCCCAAGTTTTCATTTATTATTGAAGCAATATTTACAACAAAAGTTACAAATTTCATGTCCACCAGTCCCTTTCTACATCTTTATTTGTGTGATTTCCTATTGCCTCATTTGCTGTCGTAGGATTGCTTTGTTTTGTACTCCGCGAGGAGGTTTCCTTGCTAGTCGAGTTCCTTGGGAGAGGAGGAGCAATCCTAGTCATGCAGCAACTTTTTCTTTGTTAGACACTTTGTCTCTCTTGCACATTCAATTCACTAGTGCCCTGCAGAAAAGAACATATTGCCTGACAAGATAGGGCTGTTTAATAAGTGGTTAAATCTTTCTATGTTCCTGATAACTTGGCTTTGAGGGAGATGAAGGGAGGATATTAAAAGCTTTCAGTTACAGACATGTGCTGGAAGGACAATCTTGACAGTGTACTTTGGTAGCACATAAAGGTTAAGAATAAGAGGGATGTTGTGCATTAGTGATTACACTGTTCTGTTTGTGCAGGAAAACATTCTGTATCTGCTAATAATCTTTCTCAGACATGCCTGCCTAACTTTTCGTTTTTGGCAACCTCTTAGTTTAGACCAAATTACTTTTTTTCTTGCAAGAGTAGTCAGTCCAGGTAAATTACAAGTTTTCCCCCTTTTTGCTTTAGAACATCTGAGCCTCCAAGGCAGTATTTGCTTGCAATCCTCTTCTTCTTCTGGCTCAAAAGCTTTGTAGAATTGCTGTTATCAGTTTTCTGTCCTGTGCCAGTGTGTTTGAACAGCAGGGATTCTGCAGCCCAGAATGAGGGACCTGTAATGGCTCTGCACGTTCGTGAGGTTTTTGACATATCGTCTGAAGCACAGCAGAATTCTGGTAAGCATCTTGGGTTACGAAAGATACATGCTGTAACTAAAGCAATATTCTGTTGAAGAGACTGCTGTAAGTAAGAATCTTGAGTGCTAAAAGTTTTCCTTTCTAAGCAGTTCCAAATTAATTTATGACACTGAGATGGTCTGTGAGTGCTTGCTATGGCTTTCAGGGAACTGGTTGCTCACATGACTTAGTCTAGAAGTTTTTTTCTTCATCTGCTGCTCCCTGTGTCTCTATTCTTTTTGGAAATGACAGCTCTGAGATGCATAAAAGTGCCTGAATGGCAAGAAGAGAATCTAGCTGCTGATGGCAAGAACAGACACTATATCAGAGCAAGGAAGAACTACTCTCAAGGTGCTGCTCCCAGAGCTGTCATTTTCCAGAGAAAAAAAGATGTCCCTTGCAGGCAGGCGGGAGGCAGACAGGCAGTGTATGCAGAGGATGATGGTGAAGAGGGATTCAGAGGAATGGGCAGTATTTCCAGTGAGAAAGGAATCATTTAACATGGCAACCTAGCTTAGACAAGACAAGTAGACAACAAGAAAGCACAAGAGTAGAAAAAGAGAGAAGGATGAGAGTGTGAAGCATACTCAGAGGAGCAGAGAAAGAAGGATGAACAGACGGATGCAGTATCATTTTTTACACAAAAAATGGGAAGCAAATTGTAGTATTACATTGAAGACATATTATGAATGCATTTATATGTGTAAATATTTACTTATACATATGTATACATGTACTTATATATAAAATGCACACATTTTCTTAATACTGTCTATATAAACAACTGCTGCTGGTATAAAATTATTCTTATGGTCTTAGTGAACAGTTTTAAAAAGCTTATGAACCCCTTTGCTATGAGAGATAAGAGGGCTTCTGTACTTCTCAGTAGAAGGAATATTCTGTAGTGTTTTGATACCATTACCTTATTCTAGTTCCTCTGTAATTCTGTGAAGTGGATGTAGAGACTTGGATAATTCAAGTGTATGAGTTAATAAATTAGAGTTAGAGTATATTCAGTTACCATAAATGGCTCTTAAATAATTAAACAAAGCAATCTTAAGTAGGATACTGCTACACCACACTAACTAGAAAGGTGTCATCAGAGTTACTAAAAACCTGTCCCTTAAGGTCCCATTCCACTGTGTATGTAGAGTACAATTAGTGGCTGCTTTGTGGGTCTAAAGGAGGTGAGTATAAATCAAAGGCACAGAGTGCTTATAGGGAATGGAGTGGAATTTAATGATGAGAATTGTGTGGGTTATGGAAAATGTGGCTCGGTTGCTGATGATGACGTGTCGGATAAACCACCCAGCCTTGCTGCGACTCTGTTGACCTGCCTGTAGGATGGCTGTAGACCCCTTCCAGGTCGCTACAGGAATTAATGCTTATAAAGTTCCTTCACACTCTTCAAAGAGGACACTACTTTTTAAATCAACATCTGGAATAAAGATGTTATTGGAAGACAGTGCTGTATATTGACCATGCTTCAATCAGGCCTTGAAGTCCTGATGAAAGCAGAAAGCAATGTTCTTGTAATTAGTTCCACTAACGGCTTACAATTTACTTACATAAGCGAAGTATACAAGATTAGTCCTTTGTTAGGACTCTTGCAGGAGCTAAATTTGTACTTGCTAGCAATGAGGTAATAATGGGCTGATTGATCCCTTGTGCAGAACTAAATGAAAATTTAAAAAACCCAGACACCTAAAACAAAAGGAAAAAGAACATTTAAAAAAAAAATATTCTCGTCAAATTCTCATGCACTTAAAAAAACGAACAGCGATATAAGCATAGCTCTTTTCCATGAAAAACTAGAGATACTGTCTGAAAACTGAGTAAGGGCTATAGAGCATATAAACAAAAGACTCTCTGGAAGAACTTTACTCAAAGGTTTTTTACTGTCTGTGGTATTTCAGATGTTCTCACAGCAGGTGGGCCATATATTGTGTTACTTTCTTTGAGAAATTGCAGGAAAGCAGCTGGTGAAATACAAGGTGTCATCCAACACTTGTTTCATATACAGTAAAGCAGACCAGTAATGCAGGTTTCTATGGTTTATCAATAAAGAGCCAAACCACATACTAGAGTTGCCTCTAGACAACTCACTCAGTGCTCTTTTAATAGTAATAACTGAGATTTATATAGTGCCTTTCAGACCCCCAAGATCCCAAAGAATTTTACGAACTCCTTTAAACACTCTTTTTGAGAGGAAATACAAGGCCCGTGAAGAAAATGTGACCGCTGCTTGGGCAAGAAACAATTGCCTGGCAAAATATGCAATGCCATTATACAACAGTTTGGGACAGGAAGAGGAGGACAAAGGTATCAAAACAGAACGGCAGATAGTATATAATTAGGTACATTATAAATAAATGCAATTTATCTAAGAACTCTGCTACTGGAATCCAGCCATTATACTGCAGGCTTTCCCTTAGGAGAGACATTTGTATTTTTTTAACCTATAACGTGATATCAATCCAACACTGAGTGTTGAAATACTTGCCTATGTGTGCAACTGCAACGAGAATGTATTTTTGTCACTTGTAGTTACACTATCATAGTATCCAAAATATATCAGGTGCTCTTCAGTTGCTGCAGATATAGTTCTGGTACCAAAAAAAAAAAAAAAAAAAATCACAGGACAAATAAAAAAGAAAGCGAGGGATGTACAAAGAATTACAAGAGGTGATACTGCAGCTTGTTCTACTGCTTCTTTCACACTTTGGATTTGCCTTGATCATCAAGCCTGATTTGCCATTCTCATTTTCAACAAAACCCAGCTTTTCTGCTTCATATCAACTGGGAGGTTGTTTCCACCTTTATCTCACTCAATGGCAGTACAAGGCATGTATTCCTACAGTCAGACTGGGCCCAAATCTGATTTAACTTGCATACCGTGTAAATCAGTGAGGCTCTGTGCAGTATAAAGCAGGACAGCCTTTGACATGCTGGTTTGTTTGTTTGTTTATTTTTAATAAATACTATGAATGTGTCAGAGCAAGCTGTGATATTTTTTTAATCCCTTTCCTTGCCCTTTTGAGTTTTCAGAAGCCCTGGAGGGGATGCCTCTGGGAATCATTTATTTACAGACAAGGGAAGAGAGGTTTATTGAGTAGTGAAAATATCATCTTGTTTTGTTGCTCTATTTTCCACTTTTATTCTGAGAGATTAACCTGTACAAGAAAAGCACTTTAATAGAATATAACTGCTCTATGAAGAGGGCCTGAAGAGATACCTATGCAGTATTTATATGCTGCCTCAATTACCACTGCAAAATAGTTTGATGATTCAGCAAGGGGCCCTAACAGTATCTTCAATAATTCTTTCCCGTTTAGATCTCTGAAGAAGAACCAAATCTATACTATTGCTTGGTCTTTTATTCCCTTTAGGTCACACGTTTCAGTATAGAAAATATGCATGTAATCTTCTGTGAGCTGGAAATGCAGATGAACCAGGCAGCAAGGCTGAGCTGAATGGAAAGCCAAGGCTTCGTAACAATGCAAGCTGCTCTCTACAAGATACTTTGAGGTAAACACGCTTGGTTTCTAGTTACATTAAAAAAAAGTGTCAGGGATATACCCCTTACAAGAACACACACAGCGCTCGCAACAGAAATGTGACGCAGCGAAGGAAATGTTTTGCTTCAAATTGTTGGTGTAGTTGTTGTGCAAAGCAAATGTATAAATTTTTATTGTCTCCAAAGGCAAAAGCCCAGGAGTTAAGACAAGTGAAGAAACCAAGAGCAGAAGTTGGAAAGAACTTGTGCGCAGCACTGTGTGGGAGATGCTGTAAAGAAGAATATTTTTTAACAGTGTCAGAAAGCACATCAGGGGAGTTGGTAGCAAGCGTCAGTTGCTCAGGAATACGCAACGAGCTGTTAAGAATATTGTGACAAGTTATATGGAGCACCAAGGGATACTCCAGACTTTATCAAGAGTGAGGCAATCATTCCCACCGCCATAAAAGTATCTTGGCAGGCAAAGAATATAAACGTAATAAAAGAGGGGGTGGGGGGAAATGTTTTCTGTGCCCATAAAAGAGGACAGTGATTGTGTAGTTATAGTGCTTCATAAAATCCTTCAAGTTAGCAGGAAGGGAAGAAATTGGGTGAAAAGATGAGTACAAAGCAACCCCATGATATTTTTGCTGCAAGCTGGTAGGGTGGACAAAGAAAAACACCGTTGGATCCTTAGTCTGATTTTATACCTTTCTATAAACAGCAGCCACTGGCCACTGGCGCAGACAGGACTCAGCGAGATGGGCCTTTTCTCTAATTCAGTATGGATATGTTTTACATTTCTAGCTAAAATAAAGGCTAGTAGTAAGACTGATAGAAGCAAAATTATTTCATTCATTAATTACATACAGTGGTTTTACACAGTCTTAGACAGAACCATACAAAGGGCAGAGTGGAAGCTGTGAATTAGGTGACAACTCATTTTTAGATATTTTTTTTTTTTCCCCCCCTGGAAAGCTGTGGCAAAAAAGAACAATCAACACAGCTGCTTTTCTTGATAGGATTCAATAATTGTCCACACTGGTTTTGCATAAAACCCTTCTTATTACAGGTTCCCTTTCTGACCTAAATGATC
Organism: Astur gentilis; assembly: GCF_929443795.1. Lineage (NCBI taxonomy): Eukaryota > Metazoa > Chordata > Aves > Accipitriformes > Accipitridae > Astur > Astur gentilis. The sequence continues at coordinate 47,578,992 of NC_064881.1, read as the reverse complement.
ACAGTCATAGCTAGCAAATGAATGATACAAATTAGATCACCAACAACTGGTGGAAAAACCCCAGTTCTGTCAGTTCAGAAGACATATTTTGTGACAGTCCTTTACTTTCTCCTCATTTTCTTGAAGAAGTCTTTGAGACTGAACTACTAAGTTCAATATATCTTGTATACATCCTAAACATTAACTGAGGCAGTGCTGAAAGATTTGTGGTTTACCCTAATTTATTCAGGCTTTATTCTGCTTCTGTAAGACAGGACGTGGTAACGGGTAAGGATTCAGACTTGAAAATACATGCTGTTGGAACAGGAGATTTCAGTTGTTTAGATATAGCGGTTAATGAGAGCTGTGATGGCTCTCTGGAGATACATAAAAGACTACTAATGACTGGTTCATTTATAAGTGATGAAGATCTCTCAAGATCAAAATCCGTCAAAAACTACAATAAATAGAGAGCTGTGAACTTGTGGAGATCTTGACAGTGGTACGCTGTCATTGTCACCCCACTGGAGAGATTTCTTTAATGCTCAACTTTTAATGGAATTATTTTTCATTTGCAACATCTTGCAAGACATTTAATTTACCTTTCTTCTGCTGCTGCTTCGCATCTCTGCTTTGCAGAACCCAGTGGTTTATGGCTACCATATGTTGACATTTTCTCAGTCACATCTTTTTTCTGCCTGAAACTTTAGTTTGAGTGGAGTTAGAAGATTTTGCTCAACTCTGTGCAACTGCAGTGTGTTCAGTGTCCCTTCAGACACAGGAGGACTCATAGCCTCCACTCCTTGGATGGTCAGCCCATTTGGGAAATTTCAAAATTGCTATGCAAATATAGATCAGCTGGACAACATCTGTGCAGCAGATCTTGCTGAAATTTCAGTACAACTCTGCATTTCTGCCTAGAAAATACCTATCAAAAATACTAGAGACCCCCAGATACGAATATCTGAAATGCATGCGACCCTCTCCAAAACACCATCTAATCTCTAGGCACAGAAATACGTGGCCATATGTGAACACTGGAATAATGTCTTTGTGTATTTATCTCTTTTCAGATTTTCATCTTATTCGTATGACAATACTTACTGGAATTTGATTAATTAAGTATAAAATATAAAAACCAGACTTGATATTTTTATGGCTAATTTTACTGGATAAATGAACTAATTAATTATTTCTAGAAGTGTTTTCTTCTGGTTTGTAGGTAAACAAATACTTTTTTGAGTGCCTGGAGCTTTGAACTTGGAGCAAAGGCTAACCAAATCTTACCACAAGAGTTTATCTGAATCGCTGGAAGAGTTGGACATGAAACGTAGGCCTACGCTGTTTGTAAAGTACTTCTATGACTTGTGTATAAAATCTGTTCTAGAAATACAGTTTTACTATTACTTATTTCCCTCACAGAATATTCAATGCAATCATGAAAAATACATCTCTATTTTTCTTTGCACGTAGCTCTCCTGCCCACATGGAATAAATGGTAAGACTGCCATTAACTCCAGCAATTGACAATCAAATCCATGATTTGAAAGTGAACTCAAATTACAGTGGACAGCATCAGTGTTTCAGTAGCTTGAGAAGCAGACGTCGGTTCATGACCTGGAAAGTATCAAACATCTGTAACTTTCACTGAAGTCAAATTATAAATGCTTGACACCTCCCAGCGCTTGTCCTGTTATTCTGAAATGTAGATTGTGACTAGAGGAGAGAAGATGGCAGTTTAGCAGGAATATTTCTTCAGGGTTAAGTAATCAGAAAATTAATCAGCAGCTGAACTGTGCTAAGATGGATGGAGCAGATCTCTTTCTATCAAAACTAAAATTTTAATATGCCACACATGGATGAAAAGGATTTTGACCATTATGTCACTATAAAAATTAATATAGCTGTGAATAATAATGGTAATCCATTCCAATAACATGAATATTTATGTAATATTGCCATCTGATAATGGTTAGGTCAGTGAGGAGTTGTAATTACCACTATTGATTAACTCTAAATTATGCATATTGATGACTCATGCTGAAATAATATGTTGTTTTCAAAATCCCCTCTTCCACTTTTACTTACTCCTTCTTTATCTCATTCAGCTCTCCAATCTTTTCAATTAGTCAGTGTACTTGTGAGAGCACAGACACTCACCTCTTCTGGCTTGTCCATTAGGCATTACCTTCGCGAGAGCAATGATTACCATTTAATATATATTAAAAAAAATGGAATTCCAGTCTGACTTAATCCTAATGACGCAAAAGTAAATAAGATCCTGGATGAATAATGGTGCAAACATTATTAATAACAAGAATAAAAATGGTAAATAACCAAGTTACTGAAGTGTTGGGTTGTCCGTTGCAATATCTGTTTTCATGAGGTCATGTTTTCATGAGGTCATGTTTTCATGAGGTCATGTTTTCATGACCCGACGCACTCTCTAGAGAGGTGGGCTGGAATACTGGACGCTTGTATCAGGGATGTCACCGCGAGACTACCAAGCCTCACACAGACCACAGACTATTTTCCACTGCTGTTATTTCACATGGGCACCAGTGATCCAGCCGGGAGCAGTCTGAGGAATCTCCAGAAGGATTACAGAGCCCTGGGAGCGGTGGTAAGGGACTCTGGACCGCAGGTAGTTTTTTCATCAATCCTCCCGGTCAAAGGGAAGGGGTTTGAAAGGACCAGTCAAATCTGGTGAATCAACAAATGGTTATGGGACTGGTGCCACAGCCAGGGGTTCGGCTACTTAGACCATGGGACTCACTTTGAGAAATCTTGTGTACTGGGGGCTGACGGGGTCCATCTGTCAGGGAAGGGGAAGGGCATCTTCAGTCATCGGCTTGCCAAGCTGGTGAAGAGGACCGTAAACTACAGTTGCCCGGGGAGGGGAAACTCGGATCCATCCCACTGCTACCAGTTCAATGCCAGTGCCAGCAATAGATGCCGAGAGCCCGGAGAGGGATCACCGTTCAGCAGGAGAGCACCTGAAGAGCAGCACAAAGGAATTCCGGCCACACCAGCCAGTAAGTCAGCTTCATCGGGGTTCCAACTTATATGCCTCTATGCAAATGCCCATAGGATGGGGAATAAAGAGGAGTTAGAGACATGTGCACACCTTGCAGGGCTATGACCTTATTGACATCACGGAGATGTGGTGGGATGGCTCCTATGACTGGACTGTTGGAATAGAAGGATACAGGCTCTGTAGGAAGGACAGGCAGGGGAGAGGAGGAGGGGGTGTCACCCTCTGTGTCAATGACCAGCTGGGGTGCATGGAGCTCCACCTGGGGATGGATGAGGAGCCAACCAAGAGCTTAAGGGTCAGGATTAAAGGGAGGGCAGGGACAGGTGACATTATAGTGGGGGTCTGCTACAAGCCACCTGACCAGGAAGACCAAGCAGATGAGGCCCTCTATAGACAGATAGGAGCAGCCTGACTTCACAAGGCCTGGACCTCATGGGGGACTTCAACCACCCCAATATCTGTTGGAGGGACAACACAGCAAGGCATAAGCAATCCAGGAGCTTCCTGGAATGTGTTGATGACAACTTCCTTCTACAGGTGATAGAAGAGCCAATGAGGAAAGGTGCTATGCTGCACCTTGTTCTCACCAACAAGGAGGGGCTGGTGGGGAATGTGAAGCTCAGGGGCAGCCTTGGCTGCAGTGACCATGAAATGGTGGAGTTCAAGATCCTTAGGGCAGCAAGGAGAGCACACAGCAATCTTGATACCCTGGACTTCAGGAGAGCGGACTTCAGCCTCCTCAGGGATCTGCTTGGTAGAGTGCCATGGGATAAAGCCTTGGAGGGAACAGGGGCCCAAGAAAGCTGGTTAATATTCAAGGGTCACCTCCTCTAAGCTCAGGAGCAATGCATCCCAACAAAGCTGACTTCCTAGTCAGGCAAAAATGCCAGGAGGCCTCCATGGATGAACAAGGAGCTCCTGGACGAACTCAAACACAAAAAGGAAGCCTACAGAGAGTGGAAACAAAGTCAGGTAGCCTGGGAGGAATACAGAAAAATTGTCCAAGCAGCCAAGGGTCAGGTTAGGAAAGCTAAAGCCCTGATAGAATTAAATCTGGCCAGGGACATCAAGGGCAACAAGAAAAGTTTCTATAGGTATGTCAGTGATAAAAGGAAGACTAGGGAAAATGTGGGCCCTCTCCAGAAGGAAGCTGGAGACCTCGTTACCCAGGACATGGAAAAGGCTGAGGTACTCAATGACTTTTTGCCTCACTGGCAGGTGCTCCAGCCACACTGCCCAAGACACAGAAGGCAAAGGCAGAGACTGGGAGAATGAAGAACCACACATTGTACGAGAAGATCTGGCCTGAAACCATGTAAGGAGCCTGAAGGCACTCAAGTCCATGGGACCTGATGAGATGCATCTGCGGGTCCTGAGGGAACTGGCAGATGAAGTGGCTAAGCCACTGTCCATCATATTTGAGAAGTCGTGGCAGTCCAGGAAAGTTCCCACTGACTGAAAAAGGGGAAACTTAACCCTCATTTTTAAAAAGGGAAAAAAGGAAGACCAAGGGAGGCCAGTCAGTCTCACCTCTGTGCCTGCCAAGATCGTCCTGGAAGCTATGCTAGGGCACATGGAAAACAAGGAGGTGACTGGTGACAGCCAACATGGCTTCACTAAGGGCAAATAGTGCCTGACAACTCTGGTGGCCTTTTACAATGGGGTTACAGTGTTGGTGGATAAGGGAAGAGCAACAGAGGTCATCTACCTGGCCTTGTGCAAAGCATTCGACACTGTCCTGCATGACATCCTTGTCTCTAAATTGGAGAGACAGGGATTTGACAGATGGACCACTCAGTGGATAAGGAATTGGCTGGATGGTCGCACTCAAAGAGTTGCAGTCAACACCTCAATGTCCAAGTGGAAACCAGTGACAAGTGGCGTTCCTCAGGGGTCGGTATTGTGACTGGTGCTGTTCAACATCTTTGTCAGCAACATGGACAGTGGGATTGAGGGCAACCTCAGCAAATCTGCAGACAACACCAAGCTGTGCAGTGTGGTCAACATGCTGGAGGGAAGGGATGCCATCCAGAGGGACCTTGACAGGCTTGAGAGGTAGGCCGTGTGAACTTCATGAAGTTCAACAAGGCCAAGTGCAAGGTCCTGCGCACGGGTCACGGTAATCCCAAGCACAAATGCAGGCTTGGCGATGATTAGATTGAGAGCAGCCCTGAGGAGAAGGACTTGGGGGTGTTGGTTGATGAGAAGCTCAACGTGACCTGGCAATGTGCATTTGCAGCCCAGAAAGCCAACTGTATCCTGGGCTGCATCAAGAGAAGCGTGACCAGCAGGTCAAGGGAGGTGATTCTCCCCCTCTGCTCCACTCTTGTGGGACCCCACCTGGAGGACTGCATTCAGCTCTGGGGTCCCCAACATAAGAAAGACATGGACCTGTTGGAGTGAGTCCAGAGAAGGGCCACAAAGATATCAGAGGGCTGGAGCACCTCTCCTATGAAAACAGGCTGAGAGAGTTGGGGTTGTTCAGCCTGGAGAAGAGAAGGCTCCAGGGGGACCTTCTAGCAGCCTTCCAGTAACTAAAGGGGGTCTACGAGAAAGCTGGAGAGGGACTTTTTACAAGGGCATGTAGTGATAGGACAAGGGGTAATGGTTTTAAACTGAAAGAGGGTAGATTTAGACTAGACGTAAGGAAGAATCTCTTTACTGTGAGGGCGGTGAGGCACTGGAGCAGGTTGCCCAGAGAGGTTGTGGATGCCCCATCCCTGGCAGTGTTCAAGGCCAGGTTGGATGGGGCTTTGAGCAGCCTGGTCTAGTGGAAGGTGTCCCTGCCCATGGCAGGGGGGTTGGAACTAGATGGTCTTTAAGGTCCCTTCTAATCCAATCTATTCTATGATTCTACAGGTTAGGCACCAATTTGTTTATTGCAGATTTACACAAGGGCCTATTTTTAAAATTATAGTGAAAATAGTTTTCGCTTATACAACAAAATACACGTTTCTTCAGGGATTCCTGAAGTGTTTTGCACATGCCAAGATACATCACTTTCTCCTTATTACTCACTGCCTTTGAGAAATGAAGAAGGAAATTTCACTCAGCCAGAGGGTCATTAGAAAAGTTCAACAGAGCTCAGATCTGTTGACTTCGGGTTAACCTGTGGTTACTGAGCCTTGAGATTTTTTTAACAGTAGCCTATTGACTCTTGTTGAATTAATTCAATATAAGACTTAAGTACCTACAAGTGGAGTTCCCTGATGCCTAGGGTTGCAGCCAGATCTCAGAGGTTTGACTTTCTATCTGGTGTACAGGAAGATTTAGGAAGAGAAAGCAAGTTAAGAATGTTCACTCTGAGGGTGAGGTTTCGTGAAAAAAGGCTAAACTCAGCCAGAGGTATAGATTTTTTCCCATCCTCTCTCTTTGTTCCCTTCCTTATGCTAGAAGAAACCTGCCCTAAGAAGAACGAGTGAACAGTTTTCTCCTGGATTAGTGAAGTGCAAGGTGTCTCATGAACATAAGGTGCAATGAGAACATATATCCATAAGTAGGCTACTCCTCTGATTATCGTGAGCTGTTAGATCAACTCAGCCATTTCAGAGCTCAGGCTGACCTCTCTCCATGTAGTCTGTTGAATCTGCTGAGCATATGGATGTATTTTCACCCACGACTATCTTCCAGAGATGAGGAGTCTGAACAAAGGACTTCCAGAGAGATTTACCTAGCTATTTGGAAGCCAGAGCCCAACGTCCTCTCTAGAATAAACCGCTACAATCGTCCTCTCAAAATGCTCATGTGACGGTGATTTACTCTTGTCTTTTTAAAGAGGAAGGAGAAGCAGTGATAGAGTCACTCCTTTTACCTTGAAGACAAGTGGTTAGAAGCTCTTACCCACAAAGTGAGACACTGGTCCAAGCTTTTTCTAAGCCACGGTGGTTTTGAAGAAGCTACACCCATATGTTCAAACATCTTCCTAGCCACCAATAGGGACAGAAATCCTTGTCCCCAGCTAGCATAGTCTGCTACCTGGGAGGAATGTACTAAGTGATACAACATATAGAAAGTATTGGTAGTGCCATCAGGTATCATTGAAAATATACACATAATCTGCAGCTTCCAGACAGTTGTTGGTGTGCTGATTATGTGACCCTGAACAGACCAGATGGGCTTGTCGAGGCACTGTGGATCTACTTTGTTTACTCTTTTTACCCTGTCACGGCCCAGGTAGGAAGAAAGAAGTAAGGACTTATCTGATTAACCAGGGCAATTCTGGGCAAGCACAGTGAATTCAAGGCCAGGACAATAAACCTGCTTTGCAGGTGTTTCAGTGGTAGTATCAGCTGGGCTGAGCCCCATGTTGGATTTACTCCTTCCACTTCTGTTTTACTTAGCAACACCTTTTTCCCCCCTCTCCACCCTGATCTGGCTCTAATTCCTCTTACACCAGTCATTTAATGAGCAGTGACCTCTGTGAATCCATGGCCCATTTTCAGTGGTAAGAACTGTTGCTCTCCCTAGTACCATCAATTGCTCCAGTGTCCAAGGGCACTTTTAAAAAAATCCATTCATATAGATTTCTTAAAAGTGATGAAATATTTATTTTACTAATAGGGTCAAAATCTTTCTACTTAGTTGTCAAGAAACGTTTGATGGGTATAATCCAGAATGTAAGTTATTTAGAGAGAATAACATGTGGTGCAGTTGATAGGAGAAAGAAGTGGTATAGACATGGCTTTCAAACTCTCAGCCCTCTGAGAAGTGAGAGGTAAGAGGGCAATAACCCTCTTCAAGCTGTGGGATATTAAAGACACATCTGAAATGTTTCCCTTACAGATTTTACCTAAAAGTCCATTTATTGGTGCTTTAATTCTCAAGCACATTCAGTAAATAGGACCACAGATGTAGCCATATTTCTGACTTGATAAGCCTGGTGAATTATGGGATATGGGACCTTTTATCCTCAACCTGTGGTCAAAAGTGAGTGCAGTGGTCTCAGCCCTGTTTCCAGGGGTCAGATGTCTACTTGTTGGCCTCTGCAGTTCTTTCAGATGACAGGATGACAACTTACTTCTTCTGGAGGCATATTTGCAGAATAAATAGCCTTAATAACATGCTTGTCAATTCACAACAAACAAGTTTTCCTTTTTATTCCCTGTGCTTTTCCTATTCTGTGCAGAAGCTGGACAATTCATCACCTTTTGTGTGAAATACATTCTGCCTTTCAATGAAAAAGTTGCATTCCAGCTTGAGTTAGTCAATACTAGGGTTTGCTGTTTTATCACCACAAGGGAAAGATGGCAAAGGTATTTTTTCTTTTTTTGTTCAACTCTCTTACCTTACCTATTCACCAGTCTCTTTCCCACTTTCCTGTGCACTATAGTATAGGAACATATCCAGAAGCAGTGTTTACATGGGTCAACCTCTCTGCTGCCTAAGCCTTATGCAGTCACACTAAGACAATCAATTCTCTTACAAAACAGTCCAGAAGGAGCAACATTTTCCTTCGTCTTCTTTGTGGCCTTTGACACAATGAAAACAGAAGAATCTTAAATTCTTTTTCTTCATTAGAATCACAGAATCAAAGAATGGTTGAGGTTGGAAGGGACCTCTGGAGGTCAAGCAGAGCCACCTAGAGATGACTGCCCAGGACCATGTCTAGACAGCTTTTGAATATCTTCAGGGATGGAAACTGCACAACCTCACTGAGAAACCTGTTTCAGTGCTCGGTCACCCTCACAGTACATTGTACCTGTTGGATCCATCTTGTCTGGAATTATCTTCATCCCCGATATCCACTATTTTCATAAACTGCTTTAATAACATGCACTGCTGGCTACTACAAAGGAAATGTGATTTTTATGATCTATGATGGCTATAAATTTTACTCTTTTGTAAGCATCTCTTTCTTGGCATGTACATTTTCGGACAACAAAATCATAGACTACTATTATTCTAACAAGTCAAAAGTAACCAAAACCATTATCTGCCCCTGAAGCTAATGGCTAGTATCCACACTACTGAAGCTTTGTAGCTTCCAAAACAGGGTGGCTATATCCAGACTTCCTTTTAGTCCTCCAGGCTTAGTGATCCTGGCCTGTGCTAACTCCCAAACTGTTCTTGGACATTGTGTAGGGGAGTGCTATTTGGCATGGGCCAAAACAGCACCAGGGACCATCTGAATGATTTAACAGTGCATACAGAGAATTAAATACCCACGTCCGGGAATGTTCTCTGGCACTGTTTAATGTACTGTATAGACGTAGCGGTAAATTCTATGTGAAAGCTACATTAATGTGGCTATTAGGTAAATAGAAAGAAACCTTTGACCTTAGAAAACACTTTCTATGCTACTCTATCATTGAAAGTGTAGATCTTTTAAGTAGTTGTGAGAAATTAGCACTTAGGTAGCCAACCTGCTGCTATGTTTGCTATGAGTATTACTGGGAATTATAGGGAAGGGGGAGAAGTGCCAATCCAAACCTTCTACCTAAATTTAATCTCACAGCTGAGTTAAAACTCGACTGATATTGAAGTAAGGCAGAATTTCAGACAAATTAAGTGGAGAATTGCAGCACAGAGGAATACTTACCCCTTTTCATGCCATCTTGTTATTTCCCTTACAGGGCTTCAAAAGTGAAATAAGGCATTCCTGCTTTCTGTACTTTGAAGGTGAGCTGCTTTGTGAAAACTCCCTGCAGTGCTGTGTTGCTGAAACCAACAGTTCGAAAAAGTAAGCTATGCTTTGTTATAGCCTATCTTTTAAGTGGCTATAGAGGCTAAACACAAATCAAGCAGTTTCTTGAGCTATATCTGAAAACAAAACAACAAAACCCGGAACAAAACCAAAAAACCTCCAGCAATCTGAGTTGTGTTCCCCATTTCCTCCATTCACTTTCAGGCCCTGCTCGCATTTGACTTCATGTCCCAGTGAGACCCAGACACCCTCTCTTTCTTCCCTTTATCCATGAACTGGGAAGGTGTGGTGGTATATTTCTTCCCCCTCTCTGAGCTGATCTATGAACTTGGGAAGTCACACTAGGCCTTAGCATTAAGTGTAATGAGTTGGGTGGTTTAGCATCCCTTGCCTGCACCAGGAACTCTTGCATGGCTAAGACAAGGAGCTGGACTGACTGTACCAAGGACTCCTGTTGCCTGGCAGAGGCTGGGGACAGAAGTAGGGATAATTCGTCATTTCCCGACAACCTTGGGGCATATCTCAGTCTTCTCCTGACAACCTTGGAGCATCTTGTCTTGGAATCTTAAGTCATTCTCTGACAGCCTCGGAGCCTTCCTTCTGAATCGTAACTCATGTGAAACTGTACCAGTGCTACTGGAATCCCAGTAATTTGCGGATGACTAAAGCCAATCATCTCCTAAACCTATAAACAGCAGTACTAAGTGAGATCCTTTGAGCTCTCCTGGATTGCAGCGAGCTGTGACCAGCATCTCCCTCTGAGGGGGACGTCTCTCAGAGCTCGCAGACTTTCCTGTTTGTGAAAATCAGAGGTCTGTCGTCGAAAGCCATTGAGACCTGGGGTGATACCCTTTCCTCCTTGAGGCTCGACCCTTCACCCATTGAGAAAGATGCCAAAGCAGTTGACTTGAAATTTTCACTGAACTTGAGGGGAATTTTTAACAGGTATACCTCTTTTACCTGTTTATGTGTATATCTCTTAGTGTCTTTGTGCATGTGTGCATATTAACCTGAATATTCCATAGCACGTACATTGATCTATACATAGGTCACTGTCATGAACTTTATTCGACTGTGAATAAATCTCAGGCTGCTATTATAATCTCTTTAGATATAAACTGTTGACCAAGTCTGGCACTAGGAGTCGATCCAGCCTCACCTAGACTCCAACAGGAGTTCAGAAAGCAAGGGGGTCTTCTCTGAACCTCGTGACTCAACGGGAGGGTGTCCCCTACCTTTTTACAAATTCCACCTCTGTACCAATCACAATAAATCAATTCTAACCTGATTTTCCTTTGTATGTTTCTCTCTTAACCTTTTGTATTGTTGGTTTCTGTATGCATAATACTAGTTTGACTCTAACTTAATTTTCTTGTGTACGTTTCATCCATGTATTAAGTAATAGACCAAACCTTGCCATTGAATTCTGTGAAGTTGTGCTTTTATATAAATTCCTATTAAATTATTTCTGTTAATACATTTAATGGTGATTCTTTAAGTGGTCCAAACCACTCTATTTTATGACAGAAGGCAAACAGGTCCCCCGCAGGGCCCAGTAAGTTTCCTAGCCTGGAAGATCAGGGGCTAGGAGAAACTGGATGAGGCCTTGGAGGTTGGACAATGATGCCTAGGGATGAACGTAACAGCCCTGCTAGGAATAGAGAACTCTGCCTTTTATTGCTTATACAGCTTGCCCATGTTTCAATCCTTCAGTCCAACAACGGCATCAGACTATGTTTAATGCTTACAGAAAAATATGAATAGATGTTTTGTTGCAAGGGCTGATGGTTTTGTAGGTTTTAGTCATCTAGTGTTTTAATACAGAGTTGATGTCACACACAACATGCAAAACGGCTGCATTTCTTTTCAGTGTAAGGCCCTGTGCAATGACATTTGTTGCACGTGTTAGTAATACAGTTAACTTCATGTTAGAAAAAACTCTTTTGCTCACTTACAGGAGTTATGTAAAAATGATTTGGTATAAATTGTTTCATAGTACTCTTTACTTGTACTGTCTCAATTGACCAATATTAAAACTAGCTACTATTTATCTTCATTTCCTTTTGAAAATTGCTGTGAACTCATAAAGGTTTATCTAATGTCCATTGAAGTTAATGGGATATAAAAGGTATTTTAATAGCGAATTAATTTTTCTGGTGGATTAAACTGCTTTAGGTAAACGGCAAATTAAGTAATGTAAATTATCATTAGCCTAAAGTGTTATTCTAATATTATTAGTTTTACTACAGTTTCCAGGCCAGGGTCTGATCTCAATTACACTGGCATGAATGTAGATAACTCTTGACTGAGAGCTACTAAACTTTTTCTGAACATTTCCTAATGTAATGGAACAAAATCTGCACCCCTTGTCCTTCTCGGTGGGGCTTAAAATGCAGGTTTCATTTGCTGGTTTTCCAGCTGGTATTTCTGGTGCACTCTACAATAGTCAAACACACTATTCTTTATTAAAGTGTGTTACAAGTGTTCTTTATTAAAGTCTTGTTACAAGACACTTTTTTTTCCCCTTTTTACCATTCTGTGCTCTTTCTTTGAAGAAGGAAAGATGATGCGGTTGCACAGTTAATAGCTTTTTACCTTACTACTGATTTAAATCCTCACTTTCTTTGAGACATTATTAAAAAAAAAAAAATCCAAACCTGAGCTTTTTCTCTAGCTTCTATTGAAAAGGGACAAAAACCCCATAATTTCTACCACTATGGAAGGACAATACATTAATGTCTGTCTCCCTAATACAATCTAAGGGAAGTTTATTTTACCTAGGTAGCCTTATATGTGCATAAATAACAGGGTTTATAAACAAGTGTCCCTATCCATATGGTCACCCATCTGGTGGTGAAGAATCCCGAGAGAGATTCCAATTAGTGGGAGCACAAACATAAAGTTAGGAAAAACTACTGTTATTTGTGCAGTTTGCAAATGAAAAATCCTGATATCACAATGGTAACTAACATTTTTCTAAAGTGTCTTTCATCTTGAACAACCCTCTTGGTACTTTCCAAGGAGGAATTATTACAAACATAATTATATGATGAATCATTGATATACAGGAGAATTAAAAATAAAAGAACATTCTGGCTAACAGTGCAGAGATTAAGGGATGAGCACCTAAATGACCCTGCTGTTAAAGACGTGTTTCCCTCTGCTTAAATAGTCTTCCCTTGGACACGTATGTTTCCAATGCAATAAAAAGCAGAAACTAGACTTGTGGGAATAGCGAACACAGGAATCGTGTGCCCCTGTGCGAGTGGCAACGTCACGTTAGAGCAGCAAATCCTGGAGCCCCCTTTTTGGCTATTTCTTATCAAATTACTTTTCTGCTTTCCATCAGACAGCAGATGAAGGAGCAGGGACTTGAGAGCAGCATGAACACTCTCTGCAAAGACACAAATGCACCTTCATCGCATATTTTTGGGTATGGCAAGGCTTGAATTTGGTAAGTTGTTTGGAATGTGTCTGTGCTAATTGCCAGTGTGCTTTGGGGGAGTTTGTGGATATAGCTTGACAGCCCTTTCTTAAACCTGTCTGCTCTCATATTTGGATTTCCTTTGAATTCTCAGTATTCCTGAAAAGAAACTAGATTGTGTAAGGAGCCAGAGCAGAGGTGTTTTAAAACCATTTTAAAGCTGCGCCCAGAGTTACCCCAACAATGTTTTTTTATTGACAACACCTATGTGGCTGCACTCTGAGCATAAATACTCTTGTCAGCTTTCTGCTCAGCACAGTAGCTGAGTCTCATTTTGTGGTATGTTAATCTCCATGTCTTACACCCAGAGTCCAGACACTCAGCAAAGAGTTCTGGATTCTGCCTAGGGGTAATCAGACCTCTAAATGTCATCTATTAGCTTCCAGACATAGGACTCTTATTGGATCTAGCTTAGGAAGCAAAAAGCACACTTCAGGGAATGAATCTTTGTTGAGAAAGTATTCATGTCCTTTTCAATGGCAAATGTAGGATACTGCCACTAATAATTTCTGCCAATTTTTATTACTTAGACACTATTCGAATGTGATTTGAGGAAATTAACTAACTAAAAGACTCTCAACTGAATATTTTGGAATACAGAATGATTAATCTTCCGGCAAGATCTGAAAGAATTTCTGATGTATAGAGTGTTTTGATTGGTAGTCATGGGGAAGATTTTCAAAGGTCAAGACAGAAGAGGAATGCAGAATTTATCCAGGGAAAGACTGGATTTTGCTATATAAGCAAGTTAAATTTACATCAAACCTAAAGAGAGGTTAACATTATTTAAATTTTCAGTGCTGAAAAACAAATGACTGTAATGTATACTATTCTACCACAGTGGTGCACTACACGTGCAATAAAGATTAGGGAGCTCGAGCTATTATTGTAAGCATGTATGATTATTACAAAACTTTGGATCAGAATTTCAGTTGTTGTAAGATTTTCTGAGTGCAGTTAGCTTATATCATCCAGATGTCTGCATTAAAAGAAGTTATACCAAATCACGTTTCTCCTCTGATTAGTGACTATAAAAGCTGTAACGTATCATTCCAAATGCACAGTGTTTCAGGGGCTTTGAGTCAAATGTGATCACTTTACCAGCAAAAAGATATATATTCATTTCTTTTCCTTAGCTGTCAGAGCTGGTAACTCAGTTTGGAATATGGCAGTCAAACTGTGCTTTTCTCTGCTGGCACTTTATTGCCAGCAGTAACAATTCAATAACACCTCCATAACCCTATTGCCATTTGCTTGTCCCCAGAGTTACACCAAGAGAAAACTGCTCTGCAGAAAATGTCCTTGTAGGAATGGAAATTAACATCCTGTGGAGACAGTGGAACATAACCTGAAGACAGTATGGATAAAAATGTGACACCACCTTTATTGCCAGAGGTGATACAGAAGAAGATAAAAGCATCTGAGCCATGTGTATTCAGTGGGTCTAGATACCAGAGCTGGCTCCTGGGGACAGGACTCCAGGAGTCAGATACTCCGGGTGTGTAAGTACACACTGGAGCAAACATGGCCCTGAAACGCAGCCTCCAGACCCTTGGTGGATATGTCCATGTGGCAGCTGCTGTGGAAGACACCAGCTCTGGTTATCGCTGTGTGGGCACATGCTTGACTATGTAGAGCTGGAAGCAGTGAAGAAAAAAAACCCTCAAATTTTAAACCGCACTTTTTTGATATGAAAATCACTGACACGCAAGGCTTATGGAGCTCCACAGTCACTTTGATGAGCAGAAGCACGATGTAAATAGCTATCATCACAGAGAACTTACAGGACTAAGTTTATTTGCAACAAAATAGACATAATGAGACACTGAACAAAAAAACCAAAATCTGTGCTTGGATTGTTGGGATGGAAGAAGGGTATGGATCTGCGTTTCTTAATAGCATGTTATTACTTATCAACCTGAAAGACATCTAGAGGTAGCTCAGCTGTTATGATACCCATATTTCATATTGCACTTAATATGAATTCTCATCTAAATGTGTTACTGATTGTGATAATACAGTTTCATTCGAGTTTTTAATTCTGTTGACTTAAGTGTGACTATTTCATATTTGTTTGTAATAGTTACACATGCAGGCTGTGCTATGCATATTGTATTCAGAATTCATTTACAGTATTCTGTACTCAGAATTTACCTGAAGATATGAGGTGAGGAGTGTGGAGGTTAAATCTTCAGAGAATGAAGGGGTAATTGGTAGATGAAGAGAAACGCTTATGAGAAATCCAGATAGACCAAAGACACAAGTAGGAAGAAAGCATTGTGGGGCAGGAGGAACTTACTGACCTGGATGCTGTTTGCCTGTTACATATGTTGATTTTTGAGATATTTGTGTTTAATAATAAAGAAGCTGTTATTGCAGTCTACTAAGGAAATGGCAAAAGAACCATGTCAGATCTGGGGAGGAGGTGAGTAACCTTGAATGGCAGCCTGTACTGCTGGAATAAGGGACTCTACTCTATAACAGCTAGAAACAAGCATTTTTCTGCTCAGAGGGCTTATTTGTGGGCAAGACATCAATGTGATTCTTTATAATATTGATTTTTCTCTGGGAAGCTGAGACAGTGAGGAGGATATTAGCTTATACAGTGGTAAAGGACTTCAGATTACTTGAGTGTTGACACTAGCAGCCTAACTGAAGGAGTCCAACGTAGAGCCCATTTATGACCAGAGATGAGAGACATAGGAGAGCACTTGAACTGCAATTTCCTGAAGAAAAACAGAGGTATATGTCCAAAACGCAGTCTCCCAGCCTGAGCAGCCAACTGTGAGAAGGTGTAAAAGAGGGAGCCATGGTCAGTTAACTCATAAACTCTTCACAGATGTAAGGTCATGATAATTCCTAATGCCTGGGAAGGAAGCAGGGAAGCGTCTTCTAAAGTACTGGAGTTTTAATATACTTTTCCAGGTTTAGAGGGTATACTCACTGTCTCATATTCTGTCTTATTTTCACCCCAAATGTTCTGCTTATTTTTAAGAAATACTGCCTTAATGATCCCAGGGATCCCCACTGCTCACTCCTAAAAAGTGTGACTTCCTACAATTTCACCAGCTTCAGTCCAAAAAATTGGATTAACGATCTCTTGGCAACTTGGTTTCTCTAACAATGTACTGGAATCTTATCAAAAGCCTTTTTAAAAATCCAGATGTATAATGTATTCTGCATCTCCATTAGCCATATACTTACTGAATCCCCATAAAAATGACTGGATTGGTAAAACAGGATTTCCCTTGAGATAAGCCCTGACAACTTTTATCCAACGTATTGTGTTTATCCGTGAACAAAGTGATCTTACTTTTTGTTACAGCTTCAGACATCTTATGAGTGATGGAAGCCAGACTTACTCATGTGTATTTCCGAGGATGAATGACCTAGAGGGTCTATTATTACTTCTACAATTGTCTTTCTACAATTGTATCACATGAACTGGTGTCATAATCTCCCTATCTGGAGATAAAAATGTCAAGAGGTGCACTGTGGAGTGTCATCAACTACTATTTGACATCCTTATGCGGAGAATACTGTGGGTATGCAGTAGATTGTTGATACAGACAGATCTTCTACTTCCAGAATGAACAAAGGGTATGTTCACATTCTGCTGGAAAACTAACCAAAACAGCAATGGTGTGTGCTCCAAACTTCACAAGTGGTAAGTAGTACAGCTTCTAGAACAGAGGAGGCTGCCGCAGGTTTCATAAGGCTGAAATTACATTTTCTGGGTGCAAAACCTCTCCACCAGGTTGGAGAATGGACTGAGTAGAAGACTGTTTCATCTTCCCATGGGACTCTGCCTCTCTTGTCTGAGGATTCCTAGTCGTGATGGAGGACAGAAGGAAATTAATACCTTGGTTTATCCACATTTGACTTCAGATCCATTCTTCTAAGCAAGAAATTTACTGGGCTTTTGATGAAAACCAACCTAAGTGTTCTTAAAAAGAAGTAGTGGTTGGCACTGCCAGGAAGTCTGAGTGCTGGAGCTGAGGGCCAGCTCAGAGCCAGCACAACCAAGGGTGGTCCCTTCTCTTGGGTGACCGTGGGGAGAATCTGCTTGGTCGCACTGTGGGGAGGCCACGTCTAGGGCCGACTTCTGACTCAGGGGAGCTGCTTTACCCTGCATCTCTGGTCCTGAGTCCCTGCCCGAGTTATACCTCCACTGGGTTGCAGCCCTGAGTGTCCTTGGCCATGGATGGTGCTGAGATAGGTGCCAACCATGGGCTAAAGTCCTGGCCTGGCCTTGTCCATCCTCATCCCTACTGAGATGCCTGATGCTCTTACCTGGGGCTGTACGTGACTGTCCACCAGTCTGCCCTGCTTTCTGGCCAGTGGTGGTGGGCCAGGTTCTGGCTGGTGAGGCCATGCCCTGCCGACCCCCATGGGGAGCCCACGCTGCTGCCGACTGCCAGGCCTCAGGGAGCAGTTTACTCTCATGGCACCCTGACAGTGAAGAAGAAAAAAAAAAGCAACATTCAGCTGTCAGCAAGGTTGTGTCATCTCCATCCTTGGAGGTTTTCAAGGCACAATTGGATAAAGCCCTGAGCAACCTGGACAGATCCCGTAGCTGATGCTGCTGGAGTCTGGGCTGGAGACATCCCAAGGTCCTGGCCCACCTGAGTTATTCCAGGTTTCTATGATTCTAAGTTATTATTAGTCATGAATTTTCACAACAGGACCAACCATGAATGGGTCTGTGCTAAACAGAGCACAGCACAAATTCGGCATGTGGACAGTTGCTTTGATTGTCTTCTTTATTTCTTGCCACCTACATGGCTTCTCTTGCACTTTGATGGCATATTGCATTTCTCAACTATGAGATGTTCCAGTTCTAACAATATGTGACAAGAATGGCATATTCCCCTTCAAAAATTACAGAAAAATGTAAATTTTCTAATCGATAATTTAAAAATTAACTTTGCTTGCTCAAAACCTTCTGTTCTGGACCTTGTCATAGGTTATTCTTCAAAGAGTCTTGCATTTATACTGTCTGATGTAGCATTTCATTCATCTGAAAAGTGATATTTACTTAACAGACCAAAAATACAGTTTATATGTATGATCTATACAGTGAGACAAGTCTTTAGCAGCATAAATCATAACTTCTTTGAAATCCATGGAGTTATATTGTCAGAAACTGATGCGACCATTACATATCATCTTTGCATATCTCTGTAAGACTTATCTTGGTCACATATAAAATCTCATTTAAGGCCTCATTTCACTCAGGTATTTTAATAGTTGCCAAAATTTAAGCATGTCATTCAGTTGATTGCAAAGCGATTCGTCGTGTCTTTAAGCACCCTGCTGAATCATGATGAGGAAAGTAAGTGAGGGATATAAAGGACAATTTTAAATATCGCAATATGCCTACCAGCATACTGGACTGCTCCGAAAGGTATATGCTCCTTTTTCCCAACAAAACAAAGAGAAAAGCAACAAAATGTAACTTCTCTGCAGGGTCCCTGGTGAAGGATTTGTAAAGTCAGCAAATTCCTTTACTGTTTGCTTTGCAGTGCAGTACCTTCACTTTTCCGTTGCTTTCCCTGTAACATAGACCTGTACTTTGTTGCTTGACCTCCTTTGTTTGTCCCTTTACAAACTGCTCTTTTTAAAAAAGCCCTTCTGCTCAAAAGATTGTCAAGTGCTGTGGTTTCTATTTTCAGCTTGCAGTTAAAAGCTCTTTGCTGTTTTCACAGCCCTCCCTTCTTGTGACTTTTACACTACGCAAAGGCTATTTAATTCCTATTGCAAGAATCCTGGCAAAAACACTCATCACATTAGGCCAATTGAACATAAGAACGAATCATATCATGTCTTAGATTGCATTTGGAGTAATATGCTTGAGGAACTGAAAAGGAAAAATATACAAGAGATGCTCAAAAAATAAGCACAGGGAAAGGTTTTTAAGGCAGTCCAGTATTGTCCTTCCATAGTCATTGTGGCACAGTTCAATTTGCTAATTAAAAAAAACACCAAAGGAAGATTTCAGTGTGATCCAACAACAACACCGGTACTAAATGTGGAGCCACTTTGAGAAACACAGCTGTAGCGGACCAAGAAACTTGTGTAAATGTGGACAGATATACAGTTAAATATATAGTAAATATGAATAAGAGCAGGTGCACATGTACAAACTGATGAACCAAACCCTGAATGCATGACATTACTCTGTAGGTTTTTGTTTCTGTTTGAAATGACTGACAGATTATTAATAGTTTTTGCATCCAAGAAAATGAATCAGTTGTGCTGGACCCTGTGTCCAGAAGCTTTACCAGTGCCCAGTGAGTCTTGCTCAGTCACCTCAGTCAGTCACTTGGGTTTAATTCAATGGAGAGAATGGCAATTGTCCAAAAAACATGCATTGTCAAAACTTTACTCTCCGGATGTTTTACAGTTTCAGTTATTAAAGGAGTATACTAACTTTATAGCTCATCCAACTTATATTTGTTATAAGTGTTTTCTCTTTCCAGCTATGCACTTCAATTAACAGGAGACAAAGTTGCCAACTGATTGCTATGATTCATCTTCCTTTCAAGCTGCTCTTTAGAGCAGACAGTATGCAGAAATCCACAAAATCTTTTTTCTAACATAGGTTTGTTATGTATTATAAAAGGTGGTGTGAGCCAGTAACTGTGACACAGATAGGGATTTGGAAGCTTTAGATCCAATTCTTGGTTCTTCACTACACTCTGTCAAAAACCTTTAAGACCTTTCATTTCTCTCCACCTAAACTCCACCTCAGGGATGTGCAATAATTAACACTTTCTTCTCCTCTTCTATTATTCTTTTTACTGTTACTGCTCTATTTTTCAGTACACCTATATAACAGCTCAAACAATGAGCTCCAGTCTTCATTGCCTCACTCATCATTGATCAGATCACTCACCAAATGATGCCAATATTGTGTTATTACCTGCTTTTTTTATACAATAAGAAAAATATGTCAGAAAAAAATAGCACTAATTTATCCCTTGAATCCAGACCACACTTTTAAGACTATGCTTTGAGCAGATATGCTTCTTATATTATTCTCTCCCCTCCTGACAACCATTTTTATCTCCTGACATTTATGTGATGTCAACACTTCAGCCACAAATATAGAAATATATTTACTCTGTTTGCTACATCACCTTGCACCCAGTTACAGCAGATGTGTTTGCATTGCTTTTCAATTCAGAGGTGTGCGAGAACAGATTCAAGTTAGGCTAAAGGCTAGACTCAGCTCTCTGCTGAACAAATTACTCTGCTTGCTGACAATGGCAGCTGCTTGTGAATGCATGTAAGAATAAAATTGGTATTAAGATTACAAGATTTATGGGGCAGTGAAGATGTCTTTTTCTTCTGTTAGAACATGCCTGAATCAAACAGTTCCATTCATTCACAGGGCTGTAATAAGACCAGTGAGGAAGCACAATGAGTACTTAGTTGCAGGGTATGATGGTTGGAAAAGTTCCAATTTTTGTTTCCTTATTGTTGTTGCAAAGTAGGTTGAAGCAGTTTTTCAGAAATTGTATCAGCTGCAAAAAAAAAAATCTCATGGGGAAAATATTTTGGAATTAAAATATTGGGGATCTAGATTTTGGGGAAAACCTACTCTGAAAATCGGTTTGGGAATTTTCTATTTTATTATTTTGTGGGCTTTGTGTCATTATTTTGATGTTATTTTAAAATAAATGAGGAAAAATTCATTTATGACAGTGGCATTGCTGCAGCTGGCTGTGCTATTTTCCTGAGGTGGTAGTGGAGTTGTGGGGAGCGTTTACAATCTTCAGTGGTCCCATGACTTCAGACTTACTAAAATATATTGACCAGAAGAAGTGTCCCCTGTCTCCTGTTACAATGAAATCAACTGATTCTTTCTAAGTTGAAGTTACTGTGATTAGTGATGTAAACCTACTCCAAAATTTCTAGAAATTCAAAATGTAGACATTTCTACAAAGCAAACATTTGGATTTTTGACTTGAATCAAAACTCATGGAGTGAACTTCAGTCTGTAAATGTGCTCATCAGCTAAATCTTACTGTTTCAATCTACTGGAGGTGAGACACTTGAACTCGGTGGGTATTTTGAAAGCCAATGAACTGTCTTATGTGGGGCTTCATAATTAGAGGTGATGCTTCTGGAGGAGACTTGTGTCTGCTGGAGAAACATTATTCCCCTGTTTAGAAAGAATTATAAACTTACCAAAATAAGACATCTGGCCACTCACCTTCTTGGCATAAGCCTCTGAAAATGATTGATGGCTCATAGTCTGGCACAAACATAAGGGTCTGCCGGTGCTATAAATTCCTCTGTTGTCTGGACATCCAGATTAAAACCTCAGTGCTGTTCCTACGGTCCGTGAACTAACAGCAGTCTCAGTACATTGGCAGGAACAGCAAACGAACTGATACAAACTAAATTTGCTTAACTAAATTAAATGCATGGCAATGCTAAGAGAAATGAGTTAAAGGCCTTCAGAAAATATAAAGAAGGGAAAAATGCTTGTTTCCCGGGGGGGGGGGGGGGGGGGAGGGCAAAGACAAGACTTAAAGGGAGACGTCAGGAAAGAAAAATCTTTTAAATATAATGTGCATATTCACTGAACGCTTCATGTTTTTAACACATAATCTGGATTTGCTGTTGCTTGGAGAGTGGGCAGGGATAAGTCTGAGAAGGATCTGTGCTAGATGAAAATAGAAAGCTTTCAAAGATTTAACCATGCTGTAGAGGGGAGAAAACGCCCTTTAGTTTTTTTCCTTTCAGTAATACACGTCTGAGGAACACAAAGTGGCAGAGAAGCACTTGGAAGGAAAATGCACAGTAATTACCTAGGCTTTGAGGTTGCAGGGCCAAGTTCTCCAGTTTCACTGTTGTGACTCAAAGTGAAATTTATCCCTACATATTAGTGATCCCAGTGTGGTAGCCACTATTGTCCCTAATTCCTTAATTATGCTACCCTTAATGAAAGAGAGAAAATACCTTTGATACTGCCTTGGCTTGGACTGATCCTGCAGACATTCCTCAGGAAGGGAAATCCAAAGGGATCATATTTTTTTCCACTGTTCATAATATTGCTGATGTCTTCTGCAACTTTTTTTTTTTCTTTTCAGCCAGCAGGTCTACCCTGTAGAGTGGAAGGAGAGGTGGTCCATGCCCCCGCTCCAACCCCCTCAGCACCTCTGCAGGAGAAGAACTATTCACAGTCAGGTTTATCTCTGGACTCCAAGGTTTCTCACTTCTCCCACCTGCTCTCTGGCAGTCCTGCAGCTGGAATTACGTCGCCTCCAACAGGACTTTTTCCATCCACAGGTAGTCACCATAGCAAAGCAAAGCAACAGAAAATCTGGCTGCACTAATAACATCCCCCATTTTCCCCAGGGCTGAGGGCTGATGGCTCCTTTACGTAACTTATCCCATCCCTTCTTCTCTGCTCAGATTTCCTTTTTCATCCCATCAGCCTTGCCTTGAACTGAGAGCAGATTTAGCCATAGACTTGAACCATGGACAAGCAGAAAGATCAGCAAGAGAAACCTCGAAATCTGTTCTTCCACCTGACTGTGAAAGTTGTGAGCTCTTCCAGGCTGTTATCTCTGGAAGCTGGCCAATTTTCAACCTGGATATATGAAATGTATTTATGAAATCGTTCACATGTAGCTTGTTTGGAAGAGAATTCTAACATGTAGCTCTTCTCCCAGTTCCACGAAGTGGTGAAATGGAAAAAGATGAAATCTATATTTAATGAATTAAAATTTAACCCAGTGTCTAACGCAGCCAGCTCTTGCCAAGTTTTCAATAAAACAGTCGCTTACACCTGACATTTATTTCTTGAATGAAGCCATAGTTGAGAGCAGTATGTTTTCATGCTGAGATTGTTAGCCAACTGAAAATAGACAGAAAAGTTTGGCCTTTCCAGCAGGACAGCAACACAGAATTTATTAAGAAGAGCAAAGGAGGACAAAAAGAAATCGTACGTGTATTCCTTTAAATTAAGGGGATTACTGTAATGGGACATCTGGTACTTTAAAATGCAGATTGCAAAGTCACTATGCTGTATCATTTTAATCCCCATAAGTAAATGCTCCCTTCCAGCTTCCTTTCCTGTATTAGTTATTCTCCTGCTTGCTGTCCTTGTATATGGGAAGAACAAATCCAAGGACAAAATGTTGAGAAGCAATTTGATTTTGTAGACACTTTGTCAAGCTCTATCCCCAGAACTTCTGTGGATGTGGGAGAGGAGTGAGGCTATGCTGTATGGCTAAATCACATGCTTTAACATCTCAGCTTCAGTTCAACACGACATGACTTCAGGCAGACCCAGAATTTCATATGGGAACAGTTAAATAACTGAGAACATCTAAAGCAGAGCAGAACAAAATCAGGCAGTGAGGGGTAAATGCCTACAGGCAGGCCAAATCTACAGAAGAAAGAAAATTGCAAAACTGTATATTCTGCATAACAAAAGAAATGTACTTGTGATGAAGGCTGGCTAAACTTATACCAGTTTTGGATAGGAGGTAACAATTATTGCCATTGTAATCCTGGATAATTCCTCACTATAATTATCAGCCTCACCAAAGTTTATTATATATGTGGTGGCTGGAGATTTGAGAAGCCTGGATAGTTGCTAGCTTCTGGATCAGGATAGCGTTCCGCTTTATTTTTTTTTGTTGTTTTAATCTGTTATTTCAAAAAGCAGATTATTTCCTATTTTAATTTTAAAGAGGACTCTTCAGAACAGATAAATAATCTTATTCTGGTTTGATAGTCCATATCTATGTTTGAAAAAAATGTTTTGAGTTTTATTGCAAAAAAGACAGATTTATAATACTGATTACTATGTTTATTTCTAAACATTGTGTCTGCTAAACATGCATTTGCTGTATAAGAGAACGACCATCTGTGAATTGCTGAATTTCATTAAACAGATGATAAGTGTTTAGTGATAATGATTTCATTAAACAAATGTTAGTATTTTGTTTTCCACAGGGTTAATACATTTCATACACAAGAATTACCATAAACTAGTACAGACTTAAACAATTTACAAACTGGAAATAGTCCCAAAACTATATAATTTGTTTAGTTGATTCAGTTTAATTAAGAAACACAGGTTACACATCTTAATTATTATTAAAAATGCCTCTGAAATGAAACAAGAGACAAAGATAGGGTTTTTGTAACTTTTGCAATGTATTTTGGAAATGTCTAGCACTGCTTTTAACATCACTTTGTGTGACTATGAGTTTTTTTGTAAACACAACTGTTCTCTCACAAGACCTTAAATGAAAAGATCTCTTCGTGCCTTTCAGTAAAAGACTTCAGCAGAAAGCCTTTCAAAAAGCCTGAAAGTCATTTTGATGCACAGTTGAAAAACCGAACAAATGTTTTACTTTTCTTTATTATAGATGTTCAGGTGGCAAAGAGGGTCTAACTGAGACATCAGATCAGAGTTACTCACTAAGTGAGCAAACCCAAAGGTGGGCACTGACAGCCTGAAGTGCTGTAGTGGTCTCCTACTGCAGAGCAAACGCTGACGAAGAGCATCACCCAACACGGGAAAGAGGGAACCTTGAAGGCTTGAATAGTTTTCTACTGGTTTCTGTTGCCCACATTTGCAGAATCCATTTCTCTTATCTGCCATGATGTAGCTGCTGACAGCACTAATGACACTTTGAGATGACCTTTGTTCCCTTCCTTTGATTTCCAGCTCTTCTCTCATTTGCAAAAGCCTGAGTAGGAAATATCTACATGCCTTCCTACTCCGCCTTGCACTGCCTCCTGAGAGTGCTTCTCTAAGAGGAACTGAGAGTAAAACAGCTGATTTATTTATTTATTTATTTATTCCATTTACATCTTCCCACGGTTTCAAGCTGATTCCATCTTTATTCCCAGTTTATAGCACAAATTTTTGTTATAAGTCAGTAGCACGTGTCTCTGCATTCAGTACAAGTGAGTAGCACCCCATTTCTAGTGTGGCAGGGCTCAGACGAACAACCACTCCTCTGGATCCATGCAATCCCGATCTGTGATTAACACAACTTTAGGTCAATGGAGAATTTCAACATCCTTTTTTATGCTGCGTTCAGTAATTAAAATACTAATGGCAAGTCTAGAGAAACTCTGGAGAACTTCCTAATAGCTTCTCTTCAGCATGACACCTCCCTGCTGAAGTGCAGTTGGCTATCAGCTCCCCTTAGCTAAATCTCTTCCCACTTTACAGATGTTACAATGATTCTCCATTTTTCTACCTCACTACTGTTTTCCCATGTGGCACCATGTCTAATGCCCTAATTAAATTCCGACAGATTTCATCTACTGCTTTTCCTTTGTTTGGATAATCAGTTATGCTATCAAAGGGAGTTATCTGATTATTCGAGCATTATCTACCCTTGGTAAACTATTTAGCATTTTATCTCATTTTCTGTTTACCTCGTGTAACTAATGTTCCTCAATTTTTATTATTTTTTTTTTACCCTATTGAAATATTGAAGTGGAAGCTTTGGACCGTAACTTATTCCAATCAATTCCCTTTTCCCTCACTTGAAGATGAGCTGTTCTCCAGGTATACTGACATAAACCCTTCTTTGTCATTTAGTGTATCTTCATCTGACAGACCTCCCGGAGTCTGGAGAAGGGGGTGATCCAGCCTGCCTGCTTGACTTCTTTCTACCTCAGAGATGATGCTTTCTTTCTTCCATAACCTCTCATCATCCCTTTGCCCTGTGCTCAGTGCCATCTTCCCAATGGGAAATGAAGACACTGTATTCCCAGGGGGCCACAAACAGCTCGGAGAAATGCTTTATCTAGTGCTCACCAGGAGTAAGAGTTCTTTATAGCTCGCTCTGTAGCTGGAGAGGAACACTGTGCTATTTTTCTTTACGTAAACAGGCCATTCTTTACATCCAGTCAAAGTAATCACAAAAGAGCATTTTGACTGTGAAAGCACAGAGGACTTCCCAGACTTAGATGAAAGTTGTTAGTTGAGGTTTATATAATTCTTGTTTGAATTCATTATACATGCATGGATACATGAATCTTGCAAGAACTTTTCTAACTATGTATTTCGGTGCCTAAGGAATACCATTCTGCAGAGATAAAAGCTCAAATCCAGCAGACCCTTGTCAGAAATTCTTACCTAATTTTCAACATTTATAGAAGGATAATTATCTTCCTTCTCTCACCCCCCACTGTTTTAACAAGGGGTTAGATAAACTTCTCTTTCTTGCAGAGGATGTAGCAGAAGTTTGAGATCCAGTTAACCCTGACTGGTAATCCCAGTTCCCTCATTGGCTCATACTGGGATTCTCATCAGGTCATTTACATCAGCATTTTCAAGGGTCTTTGACAGGCTAATTGCCTTCACTTCTTATTTCTGAGTATCTAACGTGAGAAACCAAGAACTTGGTTTCAGTGGCCCAAAGCCGTGTTACTGTGAGATCAAAGAGGGGAAGCTGAGAGGATGCCAGGCTCCTGGCTGCCAGCTTACGCCCACTGTGGGATGTACTATTCAAAAACCCTTGGTGTACACATGCACTAAATAACAGTAGTATTAGAAGTGATGTGATACACTGGTGTCTGGAGCATTACAATTTACCGTACTTTCATGGATCAGATGAATGAAGGAAAGATAGGAAATGATTATGCTGCAGGAGCCTGAATCAATCCCTCCCCATTCTCTGCCAGACCTGGAAACATTTGGCTCTTGCAAATAATCTTTAATCAGATAGGTCACGCTATTAAAGTCAATGGTTCCTTCTGTGAATAAGGACTACTCAGCAGGCTAAACATTTGCTGGACTGATTTCTAAGTCTTAAAATGCTCAGAGAAAACACAAAATGCTTTTTATAAATTCTTGTTGCAGTACTTCACATTTTACTATGGAGTGAAATTTTATTACTGTTTGTCATTTTTTAAAAAGAAAAAAGAGTGAAATATGAGCAGGACCCAGATGACATTGTGCTTTTTACATAATTGCAAAATACTTATGTTACAGGCAATTTTCATTTTGTAATAATCAAACTTGTGTGATCTTGTCACTGCACTGTCAGTACAATTATCACACCTGTTTAACAAAAAATTGAATAACAATCATAAAGAAAAATAGATAAATTAATGGTTGTCTCAACAGAGACAACAAAGTGAAAAAGATCCTGCCACAGATGTATTTCTCAGCATACAAGAAATCAGAATGAATTGTAGCATTGGTGTGAAATACTCCGGAGAAAAAGCAAGTGGTATGACAACAATCAGACAAGATCACAGGAGCAGTTAAGCCAGCTAGCAAAGATTTTACCATGTCCCTTGTGAACATCTGAAAGTAGCACTCAGAACCTGCTGTTTTTCCTTTCTTTGCCGTGCAGAGAACAATAATACCTGAGAGCATCTTTGTTATATGTGGTTTGGTTGTGAAAGTATTTCTGGGACATGAAGAAAGAATCAAAATGTAACAGGAACAGTAAGAGACAGGCAGACTGTTCTTGCAGCATCCCAGAAAAAGACATCACAAATTTAGCATCATGGACTGTGCAGGAAGGAAAGGGGACTCACAATTCAAACCTTGCAATGGCTGCACAAACAGGCATTGAAATGGCAAAGTGCTGCTCTAGGATTAGTGTGCCACAGGACAGAGACAGTGTCGATGGCTACAGAAGTAATAGTTATGGTCACCACACAAAACCGCTACAGTCACCCTCAAATCAAGAAAAACAGTTATGGCTCCAGCCTGTAAAAGCCTGCATGAAGATCTTGCCTTGAATGTTGTTGACGGACTGTCTGCGGACTGTAGTGACCACTGTTGAAATCTGACATCTGGAAAGGATGACCGCTTGCGCGGGGGAACGATAACTCTCCCTTTACTTACACCACGGGGCTTTGCAACAACTGGTCAGAACAGTGTCCAGCTTCAAACTTTCAGGTTTCAGCCAATCTGCTGCAAAACCCTGAAGTGACCACCCTGGGGAGAGAGATCATCTACGTTCCTTTGATTTTGTGTCACCTGGTAGCTGGGGAAGAGCAGATCCTCGGAGCACTCTATGCAGCTAGAGCAATGGCAGGCAGACCTGATGCCCCGACACAATGACACAATCAAAGCAGCAGCCCCTTTTCGGCTTCAGCCTGCCACTGCCTGCGAGCGACTACCTCCTCCAGGGCAGCAATTTTGGCCGGAACCAATGTTAATCTCCTCACTCCTTTGCATACTGCTGACTTTCAAATGCAGTCTGCCTAAACCATGCTAGCTTTATAAACCACTGTAGCCTAGGTGGCCTTAAAACACCAGCCTATCTTTTTAAGCGTTCAGGACCACGTTCATCTCTTGTATAATCCCCAAGGCATCTAATTTCTGCCTGTTGACATTCACATGCTGCTCAGGTCCTTAGCTATAGAGGAAGACCTGAAGGAGAATTTTCAAAGGCTTTTTCTTCTGAGCACAGCTGAGATCTTACAGAAGAAACACCTGGGGCCAAGCCAGTGTCTACTTTCTAGTGTGGTCACGGCACTGATTTATGATGCAGGAGGTGTAGATGCAGTCTTTTTTTCTATAGAGACCTTTGAACCCACACTCCAGGCAAGGAGCCGACCACAAACAAGGCTACTGGATACTTTGGTGCTAATTTTTTATCTTTTGTTTTGGTGCCATTCCAAATTTTTAGGAACGAGTACTTTTATAGTTCAGCTAAGTAATCTAATTATTTGTGTAGAGATCTGGGCTTTCTTTTTTTTCTGGGCCATGAAAGATTTGTTGGTTTTGGTACGTTAAAAAAGGTGCAGGAAAATGCATGGATATCATCTGGAGAACTTTGGTAACTTCCTGTTGAAGATTCCAGTAAGCTCTTCCACTGATTTGGGGGTGAGTTTGAACAGGTCTATGCTTCATTGGCCATATGTTTTTAAAAGACAGAGTGCAACAGCATGAAGATCTGTGCTGAAGACAATGATTTTTTATAAAATCTGAGGTGTTACCTACTATAGATAGTTCTGAAAATCTCTGATGTGAGCATTCTCAGTGATGCTTGAACTTGAAATTTGGATACAGGAGGAGACTTTGGCAACACACAGAGATTAAAAAAAAAACCCTCCCAACCTGAGAAAAATCTACTGACTATGAATTCTACATAAAGCACTTACAAATAAAGTCACAAAAGAATACCATGGCAACGTAGAAAGAAAGGAGATCAAACTATTCATTATAAAAGACAAATCATATGCTATCTTTATTGCAAGCTTTATAATCTCTCTGCTCTCACAGCATCGTAGTACACAATCTTGGTTAAAGCACTGTGGAACTGTTATTTTCCCTCCGATATAAATTTAAGCCATTGACTTGCAGGAAAATGTCACTGAGAAAATGTATTCTGTATGTAAGCAAAACAAAATATTGCTTTTTAAATCAGGGGATTTGGCATATAAACAAGCAGATAAAAAAGCATTTCATCCATAACCAACCATAAAATCAACACTTGAAGCTAGTCAGGAAAGTCCCAAAGCTGAGAAAAATCACCAGAGGTCAATAGCATGCAAAAAACTTGAAGTGCTGCAAAATATTAGCACTTTCCTCTAAACTTGCTGCTTCTACTTTCTCGCCTCTCTCTTGTGTTATAACTGTATGCTGGTCCTTATGTATAGGGCATCTCTAGCTTACTGCCTTTTCACTCAGAGCAACCTGCAATCTTAGAAGTCTTTAAGCTCTTTCACACATGTAAAAGTGACTATTGTTAAAATCTTCTTTTGCTTTCTATTTCTGCTCTCTACATTTCCTAGAAATGCTGTCTCTCCTCACATAGTCGGTTCTGTCGAGTTTCCAGTACCAGGTTACAAAATATTGTCCGTAAGTGAGTTGGACTCCAGTTAATCAGCATTTCCATGTTCAGTGCCCTAGGATATCTCTGTCTGAAATTCCATAAGGATCTGGGTCTCCCAAGAGTCCTACCTGTTACCTGAGTGAGATGTCTGGAATGGCCTGACACATCTCAGAGAAGTGCTCTCAGCACCTCTGTTTCAGCAACAGAATCCCAAACCTACAGTGGGATCCACCACACCTCAAGTTCGGTTGACAATGATGTCAACATCCACGTTGACGCTTGTTGCCTATTCAGTGGAGATCCAGGTGATAGTCAGTGGCATTTAGAGCCACTAGATCAAATGTCAACATCAATTTTAAGAAGCAATGAACCATGTTTCTGAAGTTCTTTGACTAGTATGGGAACTTGTACATATGGACATATCTAGGTAAATTATGTGAATCTCACCCTGTCTCTGAATGAGGCAATCTTCTGCCATACAGTTTTAAGGTTATTGGTCCTTTTTTTTTTTTTTTTTTTTTTTTTATCGTCTTGCAAAGTATGCAATAGGGGAATTGTCTTCAACACAGCTGCTATTCTGGTGGGACTTTCCAGGACTCTGTGTTAGATCTTATACTCAGTTGGACCATGCATAGCTAATCTATAAAAGATCTGTGTCTGGCAAAGCTGTTAAACTTAAGCCAGATCTTACAGTTGACGACACACCCCAGCACACTCCTTGGTGCTGGAAGACATGTCTGAAAAGATGGTCACCCACTTCTTTAGGAGCATGGATAAGCCACCTTTGTGCTTGCAAACTGCAGGTCTTCATTCTTTGTGAACTGGATGAGTGTGTGTGGTGAGGAAGGAGGAAGGGGGCGGGGGGGACACAATTAACTTGTTCTGCCTACTGATATATAACTGTTCTTCAAAACTTCAAACTTTCTGTTGACTACCCAATATAAAGAAAATATCTTGACAAAATGACGTGGCTATTTTCACATGCTCTGATTATTACCTTTACAAGTTAGAAGAGAGGCACATTGATAAGAAGTTTCATATTATAGTTAAGAAACATAATTTTCTCTTTACTGTTTCCCATAGTTTTCTCACTTTTGTTTTTCCAATTATTTTGATTAAATTTACCCCCATGATCTTATTTTTTTCTTGGACATCTAATAGTAGGTTTTAAAAGAAAAACACCACAGCTGATGATAGGACAAAGAATTGCTGTGGGTTTTATTGGCTTCTTTTTTATTTTAGAAGTTACAGCTGTAGAACTTTAAACACTACATAAAGCACAAAAATTACTCCGAAATAGTGTAATAATATAACATAAAAAAATGCTGCCCTAAATTAAAATTTACATCTATTCTTGCCTCTGTGTGCTGATCCATTTTTAAAGCACTTGCAAGATTTGTTGTTATTCTGAGGCTAGAAAATAGACTCCAGTACTCTTGTGGGAGGACATACTGTATTCCTACTGGTAGATAAAAGCAAGAGAAAAGGAATTCAGCTCTGTTACATAAATAAATAATAAAAATAATCTCTTCTTGGGAAAACTGCAAGGTCAGTTCATTTCCTTAGATTGATCAAAGTGGTCACTTCCTCCCTCTTTTTGTCTTATTGACATATTTTTTTGGCCTAATCCTGCCGTTATGAGATAGTTCTATTAGATCCTAAGTTGTCTATATAATGCGAATATCAGCTCTTCTCAGGGTTCACATCTATAGGGATGTGTCCAAAAGCCAGATTTTTTTAAAAAAGACATTTAATTCATAGTTCATTTATTATGGTTTTTCCACTGTTTATGCTGCAAAAGAGCTAAGACCCTCCAGTCAGGAGCATTCCTCAGTGCAAGGTGCAGTACATTTTCCTCATTAGCTATGTCTTATTTATGAAAAATGCAACAAGTACATGTCACAGTCAATAGAAAGGCCCAGGTAAGAGAGAACAATGAAGCAGGAGGAAGGCTGTATGTTCAGACTGATCATCTTTACACTTATCTACTTGCAATTTAGTAAATTAATGTCAGATGTATAGAATGAGAGAGATAAATAGCCAAAGATCCTTGTCTTCTGGCCAGTCCCTGTAATTTGTTATGGGAAGCACAGGTGGAGGGACTTCTTGAAGAGACATTGAAGAGGGACTTGAAAGAGGGATGGAGATTATTCCTGAGTTGTAGGTTAGACATAAAGAATCTTGTTGAAAAGCATATGAGGGGTTCTGTAGGAGAGTGGTATGAACAGGAGAGACCTGGGAAAAGGGAGCTCATGAAAATGCACAAGGGCAAGTGCAACTATTTTTGTACAAAGCTGCAGAGGTAACCTCCATTTGATGTCAGTGACTCACAGAGGAATTGTGAAGGGACTCAAGAAAATAGGGGTAGTGCCGATAAAAAACTAACAGCGTATCAGAGATCAGACTTAAGAGTAGGGTAGCAATCAGGAGGTCAGGGGTGAAATGTAGACTAACATTCTTTCTGCAATGCACATGAAAAGGATGGCTTGGGTAGGAGGCCAAAGCAACCCATTTTGCTTCAGCTACATTTAATGGCTAGCAAGGGGAGAAGTACCACAGATGAAGGTTGGTGGAAGAGACATGCCGAGGATTGAGAAACATGCTTGTGGGCACTAGTCAAAATTGGTTGAGTAAAATCATGGCCAGTGCAGAGGTTGAACTCCTGAGGACTCCATAGAAATGAGAAGGTAGAAAAGTAAAATAGTAACATCTAAAAAATGGAAAGAGTGAAAGAATGAGCAGAAAAGAGGAAGGAGGAACCTGGAGTTACAGGCTATCTACCTACAGAGAGCCAGAAAAAGTCTGATTTTAAGGAATAATGTATCTGACTGCATGAAGTGTCTGAGGGTCAAAGCAGATGAGAAGAAATAGCCACTTGGGTTTTACTATGACTAAGAGCTCTCTGAAGACCTTGAACAGCAGAGCAGAAAAAAGGAGCCACAGACAACCAGAAATGGTCCAGAATTCAGGAGCTCAACACCTCCTGTAAATACAAATAGATCTGCCTACCACAAATTGTATTTATCCTGCGGAGTCTTAAAGTACAAGGTCAGTTTTTCAAAAATAGTATTTCATGACTGAGAAAAGCATCACAGTGGGTTCTTGCCTGCGAATACAGCCAGACTCCCTGACATTTACAGGAGATATCTCAAGGTCATTTATAGCACTCAGAGACTGGGCACTTTCAGTCTCTGCCTTTTGACTTCAGCTCTTGTTTCAGTGACATCTTCTGTTGGTTTGGGTAATGGTAAGTGGCAGACTGGCCAGGAGCTCCCGCCTCTTCCCGCACAGGGGACTCCATGCGCTTCGTCTAATTACACATTGGGGGCTGCTACCCTGTCCCTTGAAGTAAGCGTAAATCAGAAGTCAATTGTCCATTCTAATCAGATTTAGCCAGAATATATACTACATGAAGTTTCAAGTGACTAGAATTAGCTTACACACAGTAAACATTTCAGGTCTAATCTGATCATTTTAAGTGAAAACTAGTGAGCTTTAACTGTAGGGAAGAAAAAGCCATGCTATAATCGATAAACAAGGAATGATCTGAGAGAGGGGACCAGCATGTCCGATTAATCATCCTACCAGCTGATCAGATTTATGATATGAAGCAAATTAATCACATGCTTTCAAAAAACTGGGGTTTGTACTATACAAACCTTAACCACAGCCTTTGCTGTGGTAATTCGATTTGTGAAGATTTCCTCTGAGACAGCAATGGGATACGTTTACAGCTGAAACATATACAAATATTCATCATTCTTTTCTAACAGCTATTGTATTAATGTCTTCCTGGGCATTTATGCTTGAAGTGACTCTCTCTTGTGACTTGGCTGTACATTGTCTTTCTTAATGCTTACGCATGAATGAGAAGATGTAACGTGAACTCTTCACTGGAATTAAATTTCTCAACATGAGTCATGTTCTTATCACAATAATAAAAACAAGGGTTTTTTTCCAGATTGATTTCATTTTTTTCTTTCCTTTGTTACTACAGTGTCTTCTTCTATGCAGTTTTTAGAAGCACTTTTACAGAGATATTGATTTTTTTTGTTACATGAACCATCAGTTTTCAAGGTAGGAACCTGTCCTCTCTTCCCTCGTTATAATGGTGTTTTCAGGGAAGGGGAAAAGAAGGGAGAGACTGCCCTTTTCTAATATAGTTTGGGTTTTTCAAACCCTGAAGTATGGACACCCTGTTTAGGGTCTTTTAAGTTTGTCATTGTTTAACACAGATTGTATTTCTATATGGAACGAGCTCAGTATTCCACTTCCCAAAGAAAGGCGAGAACTGTACTCTGCTAAAGGGTACAGGCCAGCAATTTAAGTCCAGTTTGCCTAGATATTATGCATTTTGCAAGAGGAATATTTCAACAAATCCAAATACAACTTTTCAATAAACCCAAATACAATCCTCAATAGGAATCAAGTAGGAAAACATCTGCGATCCGCTGGAGGCAGAGTGGGTCTTTGTGTTCAAGTTCAGATAGGCAGAAACTTTTTTTCTTAACTAAACAATGTAAGTTAATGAGGCAGATAGAAGGAAGATGTCAAGAAACTGAATAATTTTCTCCTTATCTATAAATGTCCAGTTGTCTAAATTTTCCCACACCAGCCTTTTTGGCTTGCAGTTAGTATACATTTCTCTATATTATCCAGCCAGGATGGAAGTCAACAAACCCTTTCCTTCTGAATGTCCTGTAACAAACCAAAAAATAAACTGATAAACCATCAAAACAGTTGGGAAGCCTCTCAGGCATTGCAGCATTCATGGCAGACAGCATCCACTTGGGTGTCTGTGCTTCACTGCTGGGACATCCATGTTATGAATAAAGGGATGTATTAGCCTGATGTGGTGCCAGTACTGCACTTGCGCCAGTGGCTTCCTTACAGAGAACATGCAAAACTTGGGGGTAAATTTCAGTTCTCAGTGTGGCTCCTTCCTGTTTTTTCTGCTTAGTAGCTTCTGCTTTTTGCACAACATGCTTTAGATTTGTCAATATCTCTTTAAGGATATTATTATTCAGTGCTGCAGTTTAAGTCCCAATTTGATAAAAGGTCAAACTCGTACTAACTGAGGAATAAACCATGGTCAAAACAAATATCTCCTAACAACAAACCCAACAAATGTTATTATTCATCTCTTACAGGGAAGGAGCTGAGGTACAGGCGGATGAAGTGGTCTACCCAAGACTGCACAAGACTCCTCTGTGACAGCCAGAACTAAACCAAAGAGATACCATGGTCCAGGAACTATCCCATTTTTCCTTTCTCTATTGCCAGGAACAAGTTCATCCGTGCTTTAGTCCCCTTACGCTGCATCCTTACCCAATTTAGTCATATCTATATTCTTATCTCTTCACATTCTCCTGTACCAATTCAAAATACTGCTGTAAAAATTATTTTCCTGTTGTGGCAATTTTGACCATGCCATTTTTCCTCCCCAGTTCTCTTTTTGAGTTTCCCCCTCTCCATCACATCAAGCATACCTTCTCTCTTCATTTTCAAGGTCCTTCGCAGCCCAGACCTTGCCCGTGTTCTATCAAGATGGCAGCTCCTTCCTTCCCGTGCCAGATGTGAGCTGTCCAGACCCCCTGTTTGCTTAGGAGCGTCTCTCTCTCTCTCAAAAAGCCATTTCCTTTCCCAAAGCCATTTCGTTTCTCTCCTTCAGATCCCACCTTAAAATTCCTCTGGTGTGTATGACAAGCTTGGCGCTGCTGGGCTGCAGTTGTACTGAGACCAGGACCAACCACAGAGACCGGTATGGATGCGTTGGCTCCTTCTGCTCTCCCATCTGGCCGCATCTCTTGCCTTCCACTGAAAGCCTTTTGAGCCCAGACCATACTTCTATCTCATGGTGGTAAAGCACCTAGAACAAGAGGGCCACAGTTCACGAGAGTGGCACCTATTTCTAAAGCAGTACAAATAGTAAATCAGTGTCATGATACCAGCAATTAATTTGGTCAGTAACACCAGGACCAAAAGCTATAAATCACTGCCACTGAGATCTAACCCAAGCCAAGCACAGTGAAAAACCTACTGAACATTTTTAATACATTGCACTTCCATGAATTCAACCCGGCGCAGGTTTTGCGTCTTTGTGACAGCATTGCAGTACTGGCTTGTATTCAATATCACATCCTTTCTAACCTCCAAATACTTCTGTGTGGTACTGCTGTTGTAATCACTCATTTGAGGGATGATCTATTTGACTGCTGAATATTTTAACAATAAGATAGCTTGTGGAAATAGAAGCCTGGCCAAAAGATTTCTCTTCTGAAGGCATCCTCTGCCAATAAGC
Source organism: Astur gentilis (assembly GCF_929443795.1). Classification (NCBI taxonomy): domain Eukaryota; kingdom Metazoa; phylum Chordata; class Aves; order Accipitriformes; family Accipitridae; genus Astur; species Astur gentilis. The sequence goes on along the minus strand of NC_064881.1, from coordinate 47,542,755 downwards.
ATCAGCAAAAGCTGTCCTGACAGGGCAGATACATACATGTTGCTCTCTGACTCCAGTAAATCTGAAATTAAGTTGCCAACCTCACCTGCAGAGTTCAAACTATTCATAGGGGTCAGTTCAATGGCAGTGATGTCACAGCAGTATAGCACATAGGACCTGTCATTCCCCCATGAGTTTTTTCCCCAAGTCAGGCATATAAAATCACTGACGTTAATTTAATGAGTTAGTTTTCAGGAGATTAGTCTCACCATGAATTGGATTATTCTGAACATATGGAGACCCAGTCTGGCTATGAAGTATGTAAAAGGATGGCAGATATTTGGGAATGCAGACTTTTTGAGTTGAGTGAATCTTGTGTTAAATACTTTAACTCTTCATACCACTGTTGGGACTGGTTTGTTGTTGTTTGGTTTTGTGGGTTTTTTTAGCCTATTGCAATGCCAGTCACTGTAGTTAACTCCAGTTTAGGTCTGTAACAAGGCACAATAGAGGCCGGAGTGTGTATATTTATGAGAAATAGGATCTATATGGAAAACAATAAAACATGGGAGCAGCTGGATCTTGGAACAAATGCAGGCTAATGTTGAAGTTTAGTCATTTCTTTTAGCAATACAGGAAACCCTTAGGCACAAAAGATATCTGGGATCTGTGTGTGTGTGATCATCTGAGATCAGAGCCCACTGAACTCAAATTTTAGGGATAAAAATCTCAGAGGCATCCAAGTGAGTGAGAAGCCTTAAATAAAGGTGGGTTTTTGTGTGTGTTTTTTTAATATTATTATTTTAGAGCTCAATCCATGGAAGGAGTTAGGTGTCTAACTGCTGCATAATTGCCATCATAGAATTTAAGCTAAGTAGCTCTTCAGTTGCTAACCAGATTCTGAAGGACCTGAAAATCTCAGGTTTTCATAGTAACATTGCCCAGGATCAGACATCATTTGCCCATTGTGAATAACCAATGTCTATCTCATCATTGTTCTTTGTTTAAGTTCTCAATCAAGACCTTATTACACCACCAACTCTGTTACCTGTGAGACCCATCTTCAAAGGCATTTAGGGAGTCAGCAGGCTTTTGTACAGAACATTTTACCCTATAGTCTATTGATTAGAACAAATACCAGACTTGGGAGATTCAGCATCATCTCTGCCCTCTGCCTGTGACATCTCTGACTCTTAGGAAAGAACTTGAACCACAACTAGAAGTGTATTTGGAGGAAGTCTTTACAAACTCCATCTCTCCTGGTAGAGCTCATTCCCTTTTCGAGGAGGAGTTGAGTAATAGTTGAGGAGGAGCAGTAGTAGTAGTTGCTATTAACTGTAGCAAGCATTAGCATTCAGTTTCTTTCTCTTCCTGATTGGTGACTCAGCCTCTGCATTTGCAGAATCTGTCTCATGAGCTTTATCTCTTGATGGCCCAATAAATATTTAGGGAATCTGATCAAAGTGAAACAGCTTAAATGGGAGAACTTTATAGCCTAGTTCTCCAGGCTCCAGAGCTCCCTTTCAGGTCCTTTCTCACTTACTAGGCCATGGAGTCTTATGGCAAAGATGGGAATGAATGTCCATAGATGGAAGAGGAATGTGAGGCTGGATCTTTCGTGAGACTGGTGATTATTAAACCATGGGTTATTAAACCATGAGGAAGAAGGAACTGGCTTCAGAATTTCTCAGGACAATCTGGTTTAGGTGTCTGGTTCTCTAAAACCTGGAGTTAGTTATATGCTCAGTCCTGGTGGGCATGGCTCACCCCAACCCTTTTCTTAGGTTTTTTGGTTGACTACAGGAGGCATGAGGAGGGACAGGTCTCAATCCAAGATTTTTGGCATTCTTTGAAACAACTGGCTCCTTGCCTGGTAAAAGCAATTTCAGCACCAGATGCTGTGTTAAAGCTGTCTCACTTTGGACATATTTTCTGAAGCCTCACATTGTACAAGTTTTGGATTAGTTCTACCTCTGTGTCAAATGGTTCACAGTCACTGAAGTCATACAGTAATGTATATTTTAAAGCTAGTGGTCATAAAACATTACATTTTTCAATCTTGGAAATAGATGCAGTTCCATGTACTTCAATGGGCCACACTTCTTTTTTTTTCACAAAGAATTTGTCCCTTCAGTGTTAAAAAGTGCTCCAGTATCATGTAGACATGATGCAAGGCATACAGCTGACACTGCTGATTTTTCATCTTCCAGTTTATTTGATGCCTTTAAAATAAAACGTAAACGATTCTTAAAGAATATGCTTTCAACCAGCAGAAAGCTAGCGGTTTGGTGCAAGAGCTCAGGTGGGACAAGATAAAAAGTTTACAATTATCTCCTTTAACTTCTTATTCCCTGAATCTACAGAAAACTGATATAACTTAGAGTCTTACTTACAATTATAATGTAAAATCAAAAGGAACATTTAGTATCTTTTATTAAACACAAGGAAAGTCCATTTCAAAAGAGGGGAGAGGATAAGTCTTCTGCAAGCTTACCACAGACTCCCATGAGAAGGTAGTTAACCAATTATTTTTATTGCAGCATAGAAGATAATTAATCAGAGCTATTGTTCAGGTGTGCTGAAACCTGGCCATTTTCAGTGGTTTTGCAAGACTTGAAAAAGGTTGCAGGCACAACCTGCTATCTTTTCAGTGCATACCAGTGAAAGTATCTGCTACCTCAATGAGGAAGCTCTTAGAGCCGTCTCTGCTGTTCGTCAGGATAATTCGATTGATGTTCTACCTAGAACCCTGCAGGACCACAGCTGCTGCAGTGGATAGACCTTCGTTAAGCCTTAAGTTACTGATTTAACAAGCTGTGCTAATGAAACAGGGCTTTAATGAGGTGCTTTTAGCTAGGCTCAATGTATTTTCCTCTTCATCTCAGCCCTACATTTCCTGAACTTTTACAATATAGCTTAGCAAATCCCTTCATTTTTCTACTAGAATGACCCTTGATATCTCATTTCATAGATGAACGTATAATATTCATCTATTCCAGTCAACTTCAACAGTGGCTGTGGCCTTTCTCTAAGCAGCAGCTACTCACCAGGCTAAGAAACATACTGGACTGGAGGGCCTTTAGCCTGACTCACTGGTAGTTCACATGTCCTCTGCTCACAAATTAGGTTTAAAATGATACCTTTGATAAGTGATATGTCTCATCTTCTGCAGTGCCATGTTGTAACATTTAGGAAACTGTGTCACTTCCTTAATGACAAATATTAAAATCATGTTCTTTGATAGTAGTTTGCCAGAAATCAACATGTTTATTTATCAGCTACTGAGTTTGATCCAGATTCACATAGTCATTAGCAGAGATAATGACAAATTGCCCCATGTGACTGGGATGTGAGTTGAAACCTCAAATAATAGTGAAGTAGTACACAGATCACCCAGCATAACTACCTTACTTCAAAGCTACTATAATTTTGTAAAGCAAGTTGTCAAATCAATGTCTCTGCTGTCAAACAAAAATATATTTTTAAAGGAATGCCTCAAAAATCCATAGAGGAAATGCAAGTGCAGCACGACATTTGTTTGATTTCATTCCTCAGGCGATGCCATAAAAATTGATCAGACCACATTTAATGGAGAAATCATTAGAAGTCTAATTCAACCAACTCCAGAAATATTTATGAAGAGCAGTTAAAAACCACTGATATGATGCAAGAGGATACTTGTTGTAGTATTATTAATAGCTAGGAAGACACAGCATCCACATATGATTTCTACAGGAGCTCTGTGATGCATTTCCAGCAGCTTTTGTGCAATGAATTGTTAATTAAAACAGCACAATCTTCCAAATTGCTGTTAGCTAAAGACGGGCTTTGTATGACTTGATATTTATCCATTTTGACCTTTAATGCCTTTTACAGTAATTGTTGATCCAGTAAAAATCTACTTTATCTGTCTTACTCTGGTAGAAATATGACTGCAAGCTTTCACTAGTCAGCCCTATGTCAGCCTGTTACTTAATGTCATTGTTTTAACTCATTCTTCCCCATATGTTGGTCCTCCCTGGTCTGTAATGAACTACACTGAATGATTTGCATGTAAATGCCCACTGATAATTAAACTTGCTGATAAATAGTGGTTGCCATTCTCTAATACTACAGGTCTGTGTGAAATCTTCTCAACCGGGAAGCAAGCACTTTCTAGCCAGTCCAGGGGATTCTGATAAAGGCAATAGTATTTTTTTCTCTTTGAACGGCCTTCTTGGTGCTCATCATGTGTGTTTCAATTACTCTTTTCCTCTTCTCCTTTCATTAAAAATTTTACACATCCTTGCACCCCCCCCCCCCCAAAAAAAAACCCTAAACAAATGAACACGTATTTTTGCCTAAAGGGCTACCATCCTAGAGAGCTCCTGCCAGCACTGTGGTTCAGCAGAGCATCTCTTGGAGGTGCAACGTCTACTGGTAGAAGGGAATTCTCTGCTATTTGAGGTAGGCTGCATCTCCTGTAGTATAAACTGGACCAACAAAATGGACTCTTCTTCTTCTTCACAGCTGTGCTAGCCCATGGGGCTGGACAGGAAGGCTCTGTGGGTGGAGCTATGATTATTTCATGCTTTTTCATACCTAACGAGTGCTAGCAGATGCTCATAGTAGAGATAAAGCCTTGCTCTTAGTCCAAGGACCACAGCTAAAAGAAAGTTATGTGCATTGAAACCTATATACATGCACACACAAAACCACATACAAAATAAAAAGAATTGAAAGGCCAGGTTCCCAGATTTTTTTTGTGTCTTCATGCTCTTCTTAGCAGACTCAGCATAGCAGCTTGCCTGAAAGGCGAATAATATGATATGAAAAAAAAAAAAACATCTAAAATGTAACATTTTAAACTTTATACTTTAATCTCTTGTCCCTAGCTCTATACGGTCAGACAAAGCCGTTTATATCGGGAGAAAAAAAAAGGCCATTAATTGGCAGGAATTTTGTGTACATAGGGATTTTCCATTTTGATTTTTCCAAAGGGCAAAGTCCCTCCATGTACATTTCTCTCGGTGACCCAGGGATGCCATGCATCCAAGAGTGCAGCTTGCTTTGGACTGCACATAGGAGCTGTTATTGCTTTGCTCAGAGAAATCTCGGCTGTGACAGAGCTTCACAGCCCTCTGGAGGAATGGCAGCCATGTTCTGTAGTGCTGTATGCTGGGATATTCCAGTTGTCCCTATTTTATATTCTCAATGCTAAGAGAAAAAGTCAGGAAGAAGGCACCAAACCTAAGTTTGCAGACTGGTGACTGAAGGGTGGTCTATCAGATCATCTTCTTGGAGTCACTGAGATGCAAGGTCTTGGAGCAGGTCAGATGCAGCACACTGAGATGGAGAAGACTGAGCAGATACATGGCCATCATCACATTGCATGCCCTGGATTGTATATGTTGCATAGGGTGGTGAAAACAGGACATGGCTCTCTTCCTTTGCCCCATAAATCCCTTAGTCGTTGACTTTTAATCTTAAGGCTGACAGATCATTGACTCCTTCCAATATTTCTTGATAACCCTGAAGGAAAGACAGAATGGATGGCTTCCCTAACGAGAATAACACTGGTGATTTTAACACGAATATTTGCTAAAAATAAATACAGCATGGGAAAAAGCTTCCTTAAATGCATTGGAAAACTTGCCTTTCATCCTCTCCCCCTTTCATGATCCCATATCAAGTGAAAGCAGTCATTTATGTCCACTACCTTTGCAGAGCAACAGGTATCTACCCTCATCAGCTGAGCTTGGCTCTGCACGCAAGAAGGGCAAGCAGCCACCCCTCGTGGAGCATTGATGGGAAACTCTGCAGTCCAGATAGAAATGCAACTCCTCAGGGGCCAACAGTTGCCTACAGGGTGACAGAGAGGGTGGCGTGTCCCTAACCAGGACTCTGGGACTATTGTGACTTTCTGGGATAGCCCAAGACCCAGAAGCGTGTTGGGAAGTGAGGGTGCAATGAGAGGAAAGATGCAGAGGTTGCATTAAGGCTGTGAGGCAGAAGGAATTCCCTTTCCGTGGGATATCCAGAGAGCTGAATTCACTTCAAAAAATGGGCAGCGATAAGCTCTGAGAGGAGCACTGTGAGGAGATTAGGGAGCAGAACGTAGAAAGGGTATTTGCTCACTGAATGTTCACAGAACGATGACAAATTGGGGACAAGTAGCTGCCGTGTGTGACATTGCAGGGAGAAATATTTTTCTTAGCTGTACACGTGCTGTTATTTGACCTTAGTTGTTTCTCCCCAAAATCCCTGTCTGCTGTCCTCAGTCTCTAAAACCAAAAATTCTCCTTGTCTTAGTGGGAAATGTGCCCATGGGAAGGGAATCAGGAATTAGGGAATGCAGGGTGGGGGTTTTTTGGCCACGTGCCTTGGTGAGGGCTCCAAGCAATGATCTGTGATGTTTATAGCGAACCCGCATATATCTCAGTGTGGCCCTTTCTGCCACCAAGATCTCTCATGTGTGTGTGAAATATGTATATAAAACACATTTATTTGATTGGGCTAATTTGAAGGAAATCACTGGCCCATGGAGGTAGGTCATGCAGTATTTATCTACCCTGTGGTGACTGCCTGTTTTTAGTGTAACCGTATCATTTTGAGTCTTTGGCAAGAGTTTCTCAGAATCTTTCTGATGCTGAAAATCGTATTAATGTGTGAAGGGCTGAGCATATAGATATACCTGTTTCTTGCACGGGAAGATACACCAGAGAACACCGGTCTCTCTGCACCTCTCTAATATGAAGGATTTTGAGAAGAAACTTCTCCTGGGAGTCTGATGTAGTCACCTTCTTACTGATCATGCTGTAAATATTAGAGACATCTGTGAGTTTTTCTGTAGAACTGAGAAACAGTTAGGGGTGGATTAATGGACTGAATTAAATGTTGTCATCACTTGTAAAGTCAGTTTACTTAGGCTGTAATTATAATCTGCCTAAAATGATAAGAACTGCAATATGGTTTCATGCACCCTAGCTGGGAAAGCAGCTAGCACAGGAGAGAGTGGGAGGGAAGCTCGGATTCTGACAATGCCCATCGCCGTGGTGTGCTATTGCACAAAAGGCAAACTCTCCTTGAGCACAGCCAGAAGTGTATCTCTCTGAAGCATGAAGATTTGCAGCTCTTCAGATTTTAATGCTTGTGAACACTAAGAATAAAACTAGGAATTTGCTGACAAATACTGGAAAACTGAGGTTTTGGTGAGGGGGAGATAAAATAATTCACAAATGCTTATTGGATTTTGTAATTTTTTTTTTTTTTTCTTAAAAGCTTGTGTTACATCGTAAAATGCAAAGGTTTATTTTCCATCCATACTTTTTCTAGCAACAATGGTTTAAGGAGATAGGCAGTAAAATTTCATAAGGAATAAATCTCTTGTTATACTAACTAGTGCATCTAGAAAAAACCTTGTGGAGCATAGAAGTAGTATATATTTTAAAAGTTTTAGATCAAAAGAAAATTATTTTAGATATCACTTTTGTTTTGCCAGGACCCAAGATGATCACATTTCTTTTTCATTTTGACTCAAATTACTTTTTACAATTATTAAATTCAACGTCAAACCAGAAATAAATGTATTTCATCTAGTTCCATACCAACTGTTTAAGTTCCATGTTATTAATTCATAAATCACTGAAAAAAGGATTATTTGTAAACTTGCCATGCATTTTGTTAACAGTTGTAGCCAAATAAAAAAGAGAATTAAAAACCCTAAACAGATACTTTATAATAGTATTTTAATATTTTTTTAATTGATGTATCAGGGTAAGCCAAACTATTTACTTCATGTAGATTTCATTAAGTAAACTTTAAAAAATTATATTTCTTCCACAAGTGGCAATTCTTCCCCACAGCCAATTTTTCCAAACCAGATGAGTAAGAAATTATTCACTACAGACTAATATTACTGGTTTTGCTCATTAGTATCTGATCTAAAGCCATTTAGATCTGTGCAGTGCCATGTTGAGCATACCGTGTGGTTTCAGGTCATGTTTCAGCAGGAATCTTCAGAATGATTGTGTTTTTTTCTTAATTCACCAAGGTAAAGATTTCAAAAATGTCTTAAGCTACTTTTGCCAGTGAAACATTACCTTTGGAATTTTTCTTGAGCTTTTTTGTTACTCATGTTACTTTTGAGAGGAATCAAACCAGGAAGTTTTGTTCCAGCAGCCCAAATTCACTGTTTCCTTCCATACAGATAAGCTGAATCTTCTCCACTTTGTTTGTGAACCGAGAAAATTGTTTGATGGTAAGGTTAAGTCAAATAAGAAAATATTTAATCAAGTGTATGTTGATTATACACTCTGGAATGGGTTTATTTAAAGTTACAAGCTTCATAATTCAAAAATTTATCAATGCGACTAAAATTAGGATGTCTATGTTACAACATTTCTCACTAACTGTAATATTTCCCTCTTCCTTCCTTCAATCCTGTGTGTTTGTTTGGAACATCATGCCCTGAGCCGCACCAGAAAATGAGAGTTGGACCTGCTTCACAGTAAAGAGTGATGTGACAACTGAAGTCGAAGCACTGAAGTCTGAATGCCAAGCCTTTGGCAAAGCAAAAGAAAACCAGCTAAGACATAAACACCTGGTCCCAAATCAGTGCAAATGTATTAATGCTATTGAACAATAATATATTTCATTTTAATTCTAGCAAAATGGAGACCAATTATGAGCTAAGGCCATGTAATCAGACACCAGCTTTATGGGTCAGTTGGTGGCAGGGACAGTGACTCAACCTGTGACACCTGGTATTATTTTTCTTACCTACAAGTCAAGAGTTCAGCCTCTGATCTTTTTTTATGTGTATACTATCCTGCAGCCCTGCACCTGCACCTATACAAACTCTTTATTTTTCAGTGCAGGGATACTGAGATCTGGAAGCAATAGTTTGTCATACAAGCATTCTCTAAATGTTTGTCTAAAAACATTACAATAATTCTTCAGGCCCTTAGCAATGTAGACACAAAGTGTAATGGAGAGAAGAAGACATTGGCCTGCTGCTTTATGTTCACTGTTACAGCCTCCAACCCCTAGAGTATATTTCCTCAGTTTTCTTAGTTTTCTAATAGATGAGGACATTAATGACTCTTATCTAGCCTAGACAGAATATTGCTAACCATTGACAATTTGTTGGTGGTAGATTGCTGACCTTGTTTTCCTTTCTCATGAAGGAAAAGAGAACAATAAGAATGTAGAAGGATTTGGGGAAAGGACTGAAAAAAGTGCAGGTGAATCAATCAAGGAGAGATCATAGATTAAAAAATATATTGGGAAGTTACTGCCCTCCTTGAGATTGACCTAAATATGTATTACATTGAGCTCAGCCTTGGAAAGGCAAAGAAAAAGTCCTTGTGCCTTCAGTTTCCAAATAAAACCTACCTGCTATTAAAGAAGCTGAAACTTGGATTGCAGTACAAGGCACTTCTCTGCCTGGAGACTTTGGAAGTGGTTTAGTGAGGTAACTGCATCTGAACTGTTGCAATGTCTAGGCTCAGTCTGCAAGTCCAAAGGAGCCAAAAACTTTAGTTGCTCTAGGGTGCAAGGTCAGCAGTTGACTAGCTGAGGGGATGACCCAAGGAAATGTAGGAAGCCACTAAAGTACAAGAAGAAAAACCTGTATGACTTCAGGAAACTGTGGCAGAATATCATTTGGAGATGCAAAGTGGAGGGAGGGAGAATATCACGAATGGTTGGTAATGCACATGGAGAGTCTGGACTTTATTAAATTTGGCCAATGATGTGTAATTTTTTAATCTTGTCCAGGATTACTCCTCCTGCACACTTTGCGTTTCCATCTGGGTGAAACATTTATCACGTGCCCAAGCTATGAAGGCATTTTACATTAGAAATACCTAACGTCCTTAAAATATAAAGGAGAGTTTCAGGTAAGAAGTCATAAGATCTCCAAGAGCTGACTTCTGTAGAAGAGCTATTCCAGGCAGATCTCTGCAGGCACCCATTCCCTCCATACTTATCAACTGTAAAATAACAACCTCAGCCCAATACCTGGAGGCAGGACCACTGGTAGAACATGATGTACAATACAAACTCTTCTTCTGAATGGTGACTGCACCATGCCATTATTTTTGTTTACAGACACGTTAAGGCTTCCATGAATATTGTTTTTTTGGGTGTTTACAGCTGAGGTTTAATATGTGGCTAAATATATTCTCATAGTTTCTTCATCCTCACTCTGCAATATGACATGGCAAGGCTTTTGAAGAGTAAGTAGGCCATCCAAAACAAAAGCAGAAAATTAAATTCAGCATCCTTAATGTGTGGTGTTTTCCAAAGCTTCTGTTACTTTTATGACATCTCACCAGAGCTATTTATGTCTATGGGGAGTTAGGAAAAAGATCACATATTGTACAGAGAGCACAGTGTTAAATTTATGCGAAGTGAAGAAAAGTGTTATCTCAAAAAATATTTATTTCATAGTTTTTGCCTCGAGGATTGTGCTTTATTATATCTTTAAGGAGAGCAGTGCTATATTAACATGAGGTTTAAATTTTTTATAAATATTAAGAACAGGTTTAATCTGTAACACTTATATAAAGCAGTACATCAAGCTTACCATATTGTGTAGAAAGAAAGCAAACACCTTTACTGCACCACTGCCTATTCTTCAGGTAGACTTGAAAATTGGAAACAAAAGATAGCTAAAAGAAAGAAAGATGTTGAAAGGAAGCAGAAAGATGCTACACTAGCTTCTTCAGTATTTTATTTGCTTTCACATGAAATTTAATTCCTTTGTAAGGAGCTTGAATAGTTCCAGCAAAATTGTGGTAGTTCAGAATGCAAAGGAAAAACGTCTGTATCTGCAGCAACAATAGGTTGTTGGTGTGTGAACAGCTACTGTCTTTGGATGGATCCCTACACTTACATTTAAAGTTCTCCCTTGCAAAAGACATTTTGCAGAAATGTTCAAGGACATCAAACAAAGGATTTCCATGTTAAAAAGTTACATGTTTAAAACAATCTTGTCTCCAAGGATATCTAATTAAAATGCATGTATCATTTTAACAGTGGAATGGTTTGGCCTTAAGTATCAACTTGCTTTGCTCTTCAGGAAAGTGTTTTAAAGGGAACTCACAGCAATAGGCTGACCTGAAGTATTCTCTCCCAGTCCTCCCCGCAACCGTATGGATGCCAATATCTTGAACTGATTACTAACAGTGGGAGCATTGGTAGGTGTAAGAGCAGAACAATTTTATTTTTATAGCCCAGATCATCTGTATGTAGGCATAATTTAACAAGAAACAGCCAAAACAATTTCAAAAATATTAGTTGTCTAAACCGTTTTTGTTGTTGTGGATTTGTTGTTTGGGTTTTTTTTTCTTTTTCAGTTCTCTTTCCTTTATATGTCCCTTTGTACAGCTTCCATTAATGCCAGATGAATGCTTTATGCATGGTTCCTGTGGTTTTCTAAATGGAAGCAGAATTCTATGTTGAGATCTGTTCTCCCAACGACTTATTACAAGTCACTAAAGGTCTGACACTGCCTCTTTGGGGGTCATGCATGTGTAGCCATCTTCACAGAAAAAGATGCCAGGATGTAACCTCCATCCATAGAGGATGTCTCAGAATATTAAATACAAATTAACTTGGACTTCTTCTTGACCCAGGCCTACTTCAGTCCTTCCTTTAATATTGACTTTTCTCTCAAAAGAAATTACCATATTCTAGCAGAAACAAGGCTCCTCCTCCTGCATCTCACTCTCTTAATGGAATAAAAATCATAGACCCTACTTGCATCTTTTCTGACAGACATTTCTCTGTATTTTGCTCTTCAAAACCGTAAGGGAGCTCCCATATCTTCCTTGGCAGGCTGTGCAGGTGCCTGGCTAAAAAGTAACCACCAACACAAACTCCAGGAGTTTTCGTATGATTCAGTCTGCTCAGAACCCCCCCAGGTTTCAAGCCTGACCTCAAAACCAGTTGTCACTCCAGCTTTATGAATGTACAAATACTGTCAAATGCCCAGCTGTCACACAATATTGCTAGGATTTATTGGACTGCTCTCTATTCTTTTTTTGATTGGTAAAGCCTGAGACATGGCGGGGGGGATCTTTGACTGTATTCAGTTTATTTTGCATACTATGAAAGAAGGATGTAATGCATTTTTTCTCCTCCTCCCTTGGCTGAGGATATAACATCGGAGCTGCCCTCGAGTGCATTAGCTGGCAATCAGCTGAGGCATTGTACCTTTTCTGGCTATTCTTTGGCCCTGTAATGTTCTTATTCTGACATTGCTCAGCCCTAGAAAGCAGAATAATGTTTCACTCTTTTACAGCTCATGGTGTTCACTGAGTTTAAGTGTGGAACTACATTTTGCTGAGAATAAACAGAAGGCATGAGAAATTTTCCTCTAATCTAGTGTGTTTTGAGTGTTATTCTTCCTGTTCACTGTGAGACCTAGTCACTTCTTGCACTTGAAACCATTTCAGCTCCTTGCTCTTATTTTTTTAAAGTAATATACATTCCTTCTCTCAATTATTTTGTTTTTCTGCATATACATTTAGAACCTCTCTTTTTTTCTTTTCTTTTTTTTTTTTTTTTTTTTTTTAAAGTTTCATTTCTCAGGAGAAGACATAATCCTTTTTAGGCTTTGTTTTAAGAGTTTCAGAAACTCAGAAATGGGATAATACCCCCTCTCTGTGTTTCACCGTGGTATCTTTTTAAATGCTAAACATTTAAGGGGAAAGATCAGCAACACTCCTAATGCAGATGCAGACCTTTACAAAGCACATCAATGCAAGTTACTGCTCTCGGGGCTTGCAGATTTGAACCCTGTCAGAGTTTATCTGCTGCCAGCTTCATACTGTGGTTCGACATTTCTGGTCAAGAGGGGTGCCCTTGTGAGTCCCGAGAGGGGATGAATCTGAAAAGACAGAGAGGAGCATATTGTCTCCCTACAGCAGTACACTGCCAGGTTCCACTGCAGAGATACCTGTTACCAGCAAGACATTGCTTTGAGGAAGCTCATCACAGCATGATCTTACTTGTGCCTGCAGTAGCAAGCCGTCAAAGCACAGCAAGAAAGAGAGAGATGGCAGGAAGCATCAAAGGGGAACTGCTAAAGACTGAATAGGAATGAAAATAAAAGCTGCAGCCAGTGTAACTCCCTTCCCAAAGGGAGGGTGCAGAAGTGCAATGTAAGAATGAGTGGTCACAGGAGACCTCAGGGCCAATTCATTCCTCTTGTAACCCAGCTGTTACAATAGGCTGGGAACTCAAGTGAGAAAATCATGAGAAAATTGCTATGGTGCACAAAAGATGCTTGTAAAACACTGCAGTGCCACATCTTAAAGCTGCTGGGGGGCTGAGATATTACATTGCACTTTTTCCTGCTTTAACAGATGAGCTGTGGAGCTCAAACGCTTTATCACTGCAAAATCCACATCTGTTTTCATGCATAATAGGATGACGATTGTGTAAGAAGCCAAGGCTATCAGGCCTGAAAAGGGCAAGGAGACTACTGGCACCATAATCCACGTGTTTGTCACCACCAAGGCAGGTTGCCCTCACTGTCTGGAAAGAGAATATGAGGACCATTTCTCACTGGTGTAAGAATGCAACTGTTTGTCTTCCTGTGGTTTAGGTATCCATGAGAAAGCCATTCCCAGGAGTGGGTTCCTTACTATTTTCAGTCCATCCTAGGTGCAAGTTTGAAGACTTAAGTCTAATTCTTAAGCCAGTCAAGGACTCCCGCCCCACTCACATGAGCCTTCAAGCTACACATCCCTGTGACAGGGATTGAACTTCATTGGGATCATGCAGGTGACCGAGGCCCAAGACCAAGGCTTGGTACAGTGGGACTAAATGGTCTGAGCTTTAGAAATGGAGAGACAGTCGCTGGTCAGGTGTACCCAAAAAGTGAGACTCAGAAAGTTTTTCACATTGTATGTGTCACACCATAGATAGATGACCACCCTTTTACATTCCTGAGCTTACCAGGAATTTGAACAAAGATCAGAAAATACGTCTCCTTCTGATGCTCAGCTAGCGCTTTGATTCCAGAAGACTCCACAAAATCCCAAAGAGACTTTTCTATTGATATCGGTTATATGTGAGAGGCTGTCAAAATTTGCAATGGCAATTCTCCTAGGCAGACTGAAGAGATTGCCTGCAGGGTTATAAACCATAGTATAGTTATATGTAACTCCCAGGAAAAGAAAGTAAAGGAGAGAGGTTGGTATGAGCACTTCAGAAGCAGAGGGAACCAAAGAATCATTGAGATGCTAAGGGAAAAATGAGGAGCAAATAGCAATGTTTGGAAAACTTAGAGAATAGCTGAGAGCACATGGATTTGTCAGAAAATGGACCTAAATACATTCAGCTAAGAAACTGGGGGTCTCCCAAGGATGAAGAAGGAGAAGCACGTAGCTATACTACTTGCACTTTTCCAAGTCTAACAAATAGACAAAAGAAGGCTTTTCATGTTGCTGTCATAACAATATGCTTGAGGTTTCCTGTTGAAAGCATTTGTGCACTAGTTCTGCAAGGTACTATATATTTATTGAACGTATTGCAAAAATAAGTCACTTGGGCTAGTGCTTGAGGTTTTAGGTTTCTTACAGTTCCTGTACAGTGTTACAGTACAGACTTGACTTTGTTCCTGAAGTTGCAGTGTTAAACAGGACCTTGATGGATTTGACACTGTTTACAAACATGACTGTGAGCATGGCTGTTGCATTAGTTTGGACCCACACAGATTTTGGTCCTAGACTGAACTAGCTGTTGCTACATGCTATGGTTTAACCTCTCTTTGCTAAGACCTACTGCAACTTTACCGTCACAATGTAATTCATTAATCATCAAACTCAGAAAAACTTTCCAATTAAGTAAAATCTTTAAGTGCTTGCCTGATTTCAAGAGGATTGTGTTATCAGGACTGTATACAGGGGATGCATTATATTAGACTTCATCCTGCTCTCCCCGTATCGAGAGATTTGGATTCTACAGCAGGAATAAGCTATTTGGACAGCTTACGGAACATTTACATCATACAAGTTCAGTGCTCTGTATCAGTAAGAATAAAAATGTATTCTCGACTTCAGTGAAGCTGTATTCAGGATGAGCTGGCTGTCTTAATTACCTTAGACTGATTCAAAACCACATGCCTGCTGTGAAGTCCCATACACGTAATGCTTATATTTAAATGTACATTTAAACTCTATTATAATCAATGGAGTTTAAGCACATGCTTGATGTAAACAGACATTTAGGTGCCGCCTTCAATAAGGGCAAATTTCCCTCTTCTGTTTCAGGAGGGAATACAGCTTAACTCAGGACAGCAGTGATATTTCCTGGCTCCAGTTGTCATTCTGACCCCTTTCTTAAAGCAAATCTGCAGAAATGGTTCACCTGCTCTTGCAGCAGCTGCTGAATCTCTGCAAATTAGAAGCTAGTGTTTTAAAGTAAATCAGGACCAATTTTAGCCTGTGAACTCTGGCAGTTAAGCAGCTGGGGCAGCCTATTTGGCTGCACCCCAAGGAGGCAGCTACCTCAGGAAGAAGTGTGAGTGTGGAAGGTGGTGGTGGGGCTGACCAGAGCCACCCCCGGCTGTACAATCCCTGTCTCAGACTCCTTACTGTATCATTTTCCTGAGTTCTGTCTTGAATCAAAACTGTGAGTTTTACACTTGCATCTAATAAGCCTGAATATTAAATCAAAATGCACAGTCACTTGTAAAAGAAAACTCTGGTCCTGTTAGCTCTCATCAATCTTTTCAAACTGTCTTACTATTGAGATCTCTCTGCTCTGATGTGCAAAAGTCAGACGTAGAAAAAGGTGGATGAAAAACTGCCTCCCAAGTGCTTTTATGGCTTTGAAAATATAGTTTATTTTTCCACCTTATTCTCCCACTTTGTGATAATCATTAATATCTCTTTTTCCTACATCTTTCTAACAGAATGACACCACTAATAGTTGAGCAAGTTTTCTGCTACCTATTATTCCTCTGCACTTTTTAAGGACCAACGTTCATTTAAAAATTCAAAGTGGCAACCTCCATCTGTGGCTCCGTGGGGCTCAGGGCTATAAACATGGAGGTTCCACTTTGCTTTTCATTTTTAAGCATGATAAAATACAGCTTATTTAGGTCATTGCACACTCTTTCATTTTAATTTTCCTTTCTTATGAGGGATACAGATTCAAAACAAAACTGTTTGCCACTGACTTAAATCTTTCATGCTGTATTGCACATGAATTACAAGCTATGTATCAAGGTTTTTCTAAGGTTAGCTATCACCCTGGTATTTGAACATCTTCTATGTGATCCAGAAACCTGGCAAGGGTTAATCTAGGTCAATCTACCCAGCATGAGAAAAGCTTTGGTCTTATCGCAGGTTAAAATAGCAATGAAAAACAAAGAGAAACAAACAGCAATATAGGCTTTTGTTTGGTTTAGCAGGATAATCTGTAAGGGTTTTGTCATGAGCTGCAACTGTTAGTTAAAAAGCAAGTGTCCTTGTCTATACAGCTTTTCTAACTGGAGTTAATAAACTGTAATGAGAAGTCCATCTTTATTTATTAATTTGTGTATAACAGGGTAGATGTACCCCATCTATGCCAGCTTGGTCATCAGGAACAAAGCTGAAGGTTACTGAGGAGAATTTCTTTATTTACTTTGTTTCACAAGCAAGTAACAAGCACAAGTCAGCTTGCGCATTTGGGGGAGTTGCCATGAGAGAGCAAAGTCAAACACAGTCTGCATTTTGCTTGGAAAGAGACTCAGATGATGTTGGCCCTCCTTGTAGCATCCCGCAGCCTTAGTGCAACTCTTGGAGCCTACAAACCTCCCTCCTGCTCTGTCAATACACCGTCGTGCCCAGGCTGCATTACAAAACCCCCAGGTGTACACAATAAAAGCAGGAACATTCGGTAGAGGACAAATCCCAGCCCATGGAGTGCCATGTCAAATGAAGAAGACACAGGAAGAAGCAACGCTCTCCAAGTCAGATAAGTATGGCCATTAGGAGCCAAGGCCCTGAAGACCTGTACAATGATATATTTAAAGCAGGGAGGATGATGTGGTCACCCTAGACTGTTCAGCTGGCAAACCAGCAGCACTCACCAGCCTTTGAGCTTGCACGGCACAGAGCTTTATTCCAAGGCATTCAAGTTCAAAGTCTTCATATCAAGAGCTGTTTTCGTGTGCTCCATACCCTTCTTGTCTTCATTGAGATATTATTTTTTGTAAAAAAAATACTGCTGTATTTCTGCATTATGTTTATACTGCCAAGGATTTTTGCATTGATATATGTTGGAGCTGGTCTTTAAAGTAATAATAGCAGACTTGGCAATAGTAAGTGTTTCAGAATCAACTGAATCTGCCTTGGCACACCTCTAGTTTAAAAGATACCTCACTGCAATTAATTAGCTGGAATCTGAGAGCTTCCAGAAGGAAAGTTTTATGAGTTACATCTTTCCTCTGGGAAGGTATCATTCAAGCCAAATCGCTGTTAACTGACATATTCACTCTTGAATTCTTTCAACTCATCATCCACCCAGACTGTTTTCTCTCTTCAGACGAGAAGTGCCTGTGGAAAGTTATGCACTTTTATCCACTTCTTTCTGATTCTATTTATTTATTTATTTATTTATTTCTGAAAAAGAGAGAAAAAAGTACATTTAATGTTGATGTCACCGCTCTTGACACTGAAGTTTTCACTCTGCCTGCAGAACAGATGGAGAGTTATAATGCCAGCAGGGCAAACTTCCCTCATCGCACAGTGCATCCTCTTTTCTTCATTAAAGCCAGTGGAAAGAGTCTCCTGAATACCAGATGCATAAATGGATGCGCTGGCATCAACAGCATTTCCTCACTGCCCCTCCTCAGTGGGAAACAGTGCCCACTCTATTACCCACACACAAGAATCCTCTCCTCAGTAGTAGCAGCAGTAGAGGAGTCTCCGATCATCAGGACTGGTGCTGACTTCCAGCTGGCACCTGTGTCGGGAAGGTTGTCTCAGCCAGCACCTCCTGTAGTCTTCCTCCTTTGATTCTTCTGATTTGTAGGAAACTTGGAGCAGGTCCTGAGAAGATGAGTTAGGCTCCAAGCCCATTAATCCATCTGCTTGCCCACCTGAAAGGAGGCGGACTGCCTGGGAGCTCTCCTCTGCCCTACGACAGCTCTGCCAGGACGCCGTGTGAACGCGGGTGAAGAACACCACTGTTGGAAGGGCTGCAACCAGGTCTTCTTCTCCGGGCAGAGTCATTGTGCTGCCTGCTCCTCTGGATGCTGGTGTTTAGAGAGTTGTAGGGGAAGCTGAGAGAAACCTTTCTGCTCTCTTCTCCTGTTGCTCCTCCCCTGATTTATTGCAACAGGCGCAAGCCTAGCCATTATGGCCTTAATGGGAGCTCCATATTTTTCTCCTGACCCAGAAAAGCAAAGGCTCTTTTGACTTATGTGAAAATTTAACATTTCCTTTATCCTTCAAGGATCATTCAGGGCTCTTTAAGTTCAAGCCATGTAAGCCATGGTTGCTGGGAGATTCAGCGCTTGATAAATAGCCATTCTCAACAGAATGATTAATAATAGGATTGATATTGTCAGTGGTTCTGTTTCATGCCGTACACTTGCAATTGTGTTACCATTTTGCTTTGGGTATAGGATGCCTCTTTATCAAACCACGCTTTTTCCTCTAAACCTAGAGAGTATAAGATATCGTCGCATCATAAATTTTTAAATATACCCTGTTTGAAAGCAGACTGATTTCCTGTCTGACTTGCTCATCTATTACCTAGAGAGGATGAAAGTGAAGTTCTTTCTTGTTATGTAACCTTACCCTGATCTGATTATTATGCATGGAACCACATTGCAGGCACTTCAGTGTGAAAAAAATTGGGAAACTGTTATAGTAAACAAGGAGAAACTAAACGCATGGATTGGATTCCATCAGGAGATCTTAACTCTAAAATCCACAACACGTGGTCTGAAATGTCACACAATTAATTATTGTTTAATTTATGCAGGAACTCATTATGGGTGTGAGCGGGGATGAGCAAACTGAACAGAATTAAGTAACTCCCTTGGTTATAGACTGTATTATCAAAGAACTTTGGACATAAACCACAGCTCCAGAATTAATGTGGGATTTAAATTTCCCGGTGCAGCAGAGGCATGACTTTTTTTATTTTTGTTTTTACTCTTTTGCCTTCAGTAACTGGAAAATTAGGAAGGGTCAGCAGGGAAAGAAAACATTTTTGAGCTGAAAAGTAATGATTTAATATGCTAAACATCAAGAAAGACCTCATTTTTCCATGCCCTAGTCAGCATGCAGCCATTTACTTACCCTAGGGCTAATGAGTAAAAACATTACTAGATGAGAGCTGGTGCAGCTCATGCTTTCTTTGAACCACATCAGAGAGGGACAGAGAAGAAAGGATAAGCATATCCTATATTCTGCAAAAGCAGGTGTTGGGATCTTCTCAGGCTGGCTCTGGTCCCTCAGCATTAGTCCCTAGCAAACAAAAAAACAAGGCCAGGAAAGGGACTAACTCGCTTTTCTCAGGGCTGTGTATGTATGTCCTGGTTGCCATTAGTTTGCAGGAACTATGTCTCAAATTAGCACACACTCCATATTTGATTTTAAAGTATGTAAATGTAATCAAATGTCATCACCCCATTCTCTGTTATAGGTCTGTAAATGCACTCAGAAGATGTGTTCAAAGAGAAGGATCTGTGCATTGGTCTATAAACAGAACAGGAGACATGATTCAGCTTCCTTTATAGTCAAGAGGAAACTTTTCACTCACTAAAATGAGGGCTGCCTTAGGAGTACAAATTGCTCAAACTGGGTTAAAATATCTTCCAAACAGTTTCATGCTAAAGGTATTGATTAGATTTTAATTTTTCTGATGCCTGCAGCTTAGTCACCCACTACAGATATCTACATGTAGATGCCTTTAATTTGAGTTAAGGTCTGCTCGTGAATTGATAACAGTTATTATCCATGTCTAATGGGATAAACTAAAGCATTTTAGCTATAAACCAACTACTAACTGATAACAGGAGCACCTGTACCTGCAAAGAATAAGAACAGTAGTTAGGGCATGAAACAATTATCAAACATTTCCAGCAAGATGCCTATTCCTTCATCGTGATTTACCAGTTTGGGGTTTTTTTACTTCAGGAGTATGATGCTGAAATTGCAGCATCAACTGATTGACTTTAGAGATTATATTTTTAGTATTTTGGAAATGGTGTGGAAAGTATATTTCCAATTTGAATATTTGTCTCCTGGTAAAAAATAATTAAATTCTAGATTTCGATTGTGGATTTTGAGAGCGAAACCTCCCTCCACACATAAGTGAGCATGCACCTGTCTTCAAAGATATTTGTACCAGATTTAAAGATATTATTATTATTATTATCATAATTTTACAAACATCACCAAAAGAAATGTGCCAAATTTAGGCAATTTAAAAATAAGATAAAATTGAAAAGAAAACTAAGTGGGGTAAAAAAGAGGGATAAAATGGCTACATAGTTATAATAAGAGCATAGTAATATCTAGAGTTTTTCTTTGGATTAAAATGATTCCCAAAGACATACTCTGTAGTTTTCACTACTAGACAGACAGACTTAGTATAACGAGATTGATAAGATACCTTAGTTATGGCTGTTCATATTTAAACATATTAGCTTATTTGAAAAGTTAAACAAAATTGATTATGAGCAACAATGTACTGGGTTCAACTTGGCTGGATGCCAGGTGCCCACCAAAGCTGCTCTATCGCTCCCCTTCTCAGCTGGACAGGGGGAGAAAAATACAATGAAAAGCTCATGGGTTGAGGCAAGGAGAGGGAGATCACTTACCAATTACTGTCACAGGGAAAACAGACTAGACTTGGGGAAAATTAACTTAATTTACCAATCGAATCAGAGTAGGGCAATAAGAAATAAAAGCCAAAACTTAGAACACCTTCCCCCCCACCCCCCTTCTTCCTAGGCTCAACTTCACTCCCTATTTCTGTACCTCGTCCCTGCCAGCAGCACAGGGGGATGGGGAATGGGGGTTGTGGTCAATTCATCACACATTGTCTCTGCCTTTGTCATTCCTTCTTCCTCACACTCTTCCCCTGCTCCAGTGTGGGATTCTTCCCACGGGAGACAGTCCTCCATGAACTTCTTCAACATAAGTCCTTCCCACGGGCTGCAGTTCTTCACAAACTGCTCCAGCGTGGGTCCCTTCCACGGGCTGCAGTCCTTCAGGCACAGACTGCTCCAGTGTGCGTCCCCCGTGGGGTCACAAGTCCTGCCAGAAAACCTGCTCCAGCATGGGCTTCTCTCTCCACAGATCCACAGGTCCTGCCAGCACCCTGCTCCAGCGTGGGCTTCCCACGGGGTCACAGCCTCCTTCGGGCACCCACCAGCTCGGGCGTAGGGTCGTCCCCAGGCTGCAGGTGGAGATCTGCTCCCCAGTGGCCCTCCCTGGGCTGCAGGGGGACAGCCTGCCTCACCAGGGGCTTCCCCACGGGCTGCAGGGGAATCTCTGCTCCGGCGCCTGGACCATCTCCTCCCCCTCCTTCTGCACTGACCTGGGGGTCTGCAGGGCTGTTTGTTTCTCTCACATATTCTCACTCCTCTCTCTGGCTGCATTTTTTTGTTGTGCAGCAGTTTCTTTCCCCCTTCTTAAATGTGTTACCCTAGAGGCACTACCACCATCACTGATGAGCTCAGCTTTGGCCAGCGGCCAGTCTATCTTGGAGCTGGCTGGCATTGGCTCTATTGGACATAGGGGAAGCTTCTAGCAGCTTCTCAGAGAAGCCACCTCTGTAGCCCCCCAGCTACCAAAACCTTGCCACATGAACCCAATACAAACAATAAGCAAATTTTCAGATAAATCAAATTCCAATTTAAAAAAACCTACAGTTCAGGGATCATTGAAATTAAAAGTTTCTATTCCTTATCCAATCGTTCTTCAACAAGAAAATGAGTTTTTTATGAAGAAATGGGGATTTTACAAACTCAAGCCAAATCAGTTTGTTCTGCTTGCATTGGCTTTGCCAGCATGTATTCAGGAATCATCACTTAGCAACAAAGCAATATTGTCCCATCACATGCTTTTTTAATGTGCTAATAACAACAAAACAAAACTACAGATTAGCAGCAACACTTGCATTTCACACAAAGTTCATAAGAAATCATCAACAGGATGGAAATCTCTGAATAAGATAATCTGGTAAACTGTAGGTTGCATCACAATTATTAACGGTGATCTCTTGGGCAGTTTGGTTTACCACTGGAAGTTCAGCCTCTTATGCGCACTTTTTGTATTGCTGTGAGCTGAATGTAAGGACAAATTAACAGATCATTATGCTCCATAATTTACATTAATATTTGCCAGTTGTGCTCTTCAGGGAAGCTGGGAGTCTGAGAATTAATTATTCTGCATTTTAGAAGAGGCTTGGAAGGGCTTAAGCCTGGATTTCTCTGTGGGCAGAGGATGGTGGCTGCTGCTGAACATTTGGCCATAATTGAGGTCGGGTGAGTGCAGAAGAGATCACAGCCAGCAGATAAAGGATCAGGAGGAGTCAGTGACACCACAAAGCATAACTTAGCATTTATTTATTGGTTTATCTTCACTAGTCTTTGAAGCTGCCCTCTAGATTATGTCTTCTGTCCCCTTTGACAGTAAGCTTGAAATTTAGGACTGGAAGGTGCCTCTGGACAGGAGAAAACCCTGTGCATGTGAGCAGGCTTTCAGACGGGAACCTGCCCTCAGACAGGCTGTTAACTTCACAGGCAGTGAAGTGAAGACGAGGAGATCGTGTTATACACGACAGCCAAATAGCTGACTGCAAAGGGTTGTGTAGACATTGTTGCATGTAGCAGCACAGTCGCAGCAATACAAGCAGGTCGCCGGTGACTGAGGAATTTGCCAGCATGCCAGTGCTAATTTAATTTAGGTCATGTGGGTAAAACAGAATGAAAAAGTGTCTTTATTTTTCTTTGACATTTTCTGCTCTGTCTTCTTCAACTAGAGATAGGTGAGACCTTCTTACTGGAGCATAAACTGGTACAAATGTGCCCCTAAGTCAGCTCGGCCCTGCTCTAGGAGCAAGGTGAAGGATTTGTCTGTGAGTGGAAACTCTGAAGACCCTTTTGGACTCTGAAAGAATAAGAAAATATTAGTCATCCTTAATGGAAGCTGAGGAGTATCCTGGGAAGAGCACTGATTTCGTCTTTTAACTTGGTACCCTCATATTTGGTAAAGGTTCCTGTCATGGTTTAAGCCCAGCCAGTAACAAAACACATGAAGTTGCTCACTCAGTCCTCCCCCTCCAGCCCCAGTGGGATGAGGAGAAAATATAAAGAAAGGCTCGTGGGTCAAGACAAGGACAGGGAGGGATCACTCACCACTTAATGTCACGGGCAAAAGACAGGCTCAACTTGGGGAAGAAACAAATCAATTTAATTTACTCCAAATCAAATAAAAAACAAGGATAATAAGAAGTAAACCCAAACCTTAGAACACCTTCCCCTCACCCCTCCTTCCTTCCCAGCTCAACTCCACTCCTGGTTCTCTCTACCTCCTCCCCCCAACAGAAATGGGGGTTGGGGTCGTTCCTCACACCTTGTCTCTGCTGCTCCTTCCTCCTCAGGGGGAGGACTCCTCACTTGTCCCCTGCTCCACCGTGGGGTCCCTCCCACAGGAGACAGTCCTTCATGAACTTCTCTGGTATGGGTCCTTCGCACGAGTTGCAGTCCTTCAGTCACAGACTGCTCCAGCACGGGCTTTCCCATGGAGTCATGGCCATCCTGGGGGGCATCTGCTCCTCTGCTCCCCTCCATGGGCTGGGGGGGGACAGCCTGCTGTCTCACTGCAGGCTGCAGGGCATCAACCTCCTTCCATCCTTCCTCACTGACCTCGGTATCTGCAGACATGTTCCTCTCACATTCCAATCCCCCTACTCACTGCAGGTTTCCCTTCTTAAATCCGTTCTCCCAGAGGTGCTACCACCATCACTAATCACTTCGGCCTTGCCCAGAGGCGGGTCTGACTTGGAGCCGGGGAAGCTTCTAGCAGCTTCTCACAGGAGCCACCCCTGCAGCCCCTCCCCACTACCAAAACCCTGCCACACAAACCCAAAACACTTCCAAATGTGACTTTGGGGATTTTTTTATGTGTCTGAATCACTAGGTTGAGACTTGGAGGAGAAAGGTCCAATTCTCGATCTATCATAAAATTCCTGAGTGATTTAGGATTAGCCATTCAGTCTCTGTGGCCCAGACCCTTAGCCATAAAACAGAAATAATACTATTTTTTGTCGCTGTGTAATTTCATTCTCAGTGTCATGTGAGTGGGACTAGCTCTTACTAGCCTTCATACAGCTCATTGCAGACTGAATACACAGCACATTCATTTCCACATAGCCTTGGTCTTCCCTGTGATGTATATAAATAGCTGAAAAACATAGAGTGGAAGAAGGTTTGGCACCTCTTGTAAACTGAAATTCAGGATTCAGCTGTTGAGCTGAGCTCCTGGAGCTGAAGCCTTTAACATTCTTTCAGGTCTACTCTACACTTGCTGTCTTTTTCTTTTTAAGTCAAACTCTTTAATCCAAGCACTGACTGATGCAAGGATATGTAGAACGTAAGGACATCTGGTAACAGCTATCAGAATAAGAGACAATGATAACAGTAAAAGATAAGAGGCAGTAAAAATAATAAATTAAACACCTAGATTTACAAGCCTTAAGGAAAACAAGAGATAATAGACAACAGCAAAGACCTGAGCTCTCAGGTCACTGGCTGAGGGCCCATTGAACAAATGACTCAAGCCTTTAGAGGGTTCAACCAGAATTTTGTAACTGATAAGAAGGGAGGAAACAAGTTTCCCACATGTCCCACATGAAAGAACAAAGAGATTTGGATATTTGAAGGGGCTTGTGGGGTTACATAAATCTCCTTATGCAATGCTTTGAGGGAATTTTGGGAATGCATGAAAATTTTTATGGGACATTTAGGGGACGGGCCAAATGTGAAGAAGGGTGGGATCAAGGTGGATCAGGGTGGAAACAAGCATGGGAAAATGGAGAACTGCAGTCTGTGCTGTCTTCTTATTGAATCCTATTCCCATTTCCATAGAATCATAGAATGGTTTGGGTTGGAAAAGACCTTTAAAGGTCATCCTGCAATGAGCAGGGACATCTTCAGCTAGATCAGGTTGCTCAGAGCCCCGTCCAACCTGACCTTGAAAGTTTCCAGGAATGGGACATCTACCACCTCTCTGGGCAACCTGGTCCAGAGTTTCACCACCCTCACTGTAAAAAATTTCATCCTTACATCTAGTCTAAATCTACCCTCTTTTAGTTTAAACCCATTAACCCCTGTCCTATTGCAACAGACCCTGCTAAAAAATGTCTTTATCTTTATCTTTCTTATAAGCCCCCTTTAAGAACTGAAAGGCCGCAATAGGGTCTCCCTGGAGCCTTGTCTTCTCCAGGCTGAACAACCCCAACTCTGTCAGCCTTTCCTTATTGGAGAGTTGTTCCTGGCCACGTATCTGCTCTGTGTGGATTTGGATCTTTGATACCTGCTCATCCTTGCTACTTGCTAGACCTACAGATGGCAACAGCGGCAGCTTCATCTGTGGACAGTCAAGCCAAAAATACCTGGGTCCCACAGTCCAGTGGCTTTGGCATTCCCTTAACAAATGACATCCAGAATACAAAGGTTGCTATTACCCTTGTAAGAGGTTATGCCATCAGCCTTTATTTTAACTGTGGTTTTGGAATAGGGAAGAGCCTGTGTTTGGAAACCTGAATCTGGCCCTGAAACTGTCAGGGTTAGTCCCTCAGGACTTCCTCAGTCAAAACACTGTGACTGGCTGACTACACAGACACAAAGTGCAGTGCTGTTCCACATACAGTCTCATTTGAAATATATAAGTTTTTAAATAGATGAGCATTTTGGTTCAAGAGATGTTATTAAAAAAATTGACATAAATTGCTGTGTTCAGGTGCTGGCAGCAGAGGCTGCAGGGCGGCCTGTGTGAGGCGAGGCCGGGGCTGCCCCGTGCCGGACACAGCCGGTTCCAGCCGGTCCCAGCCGGCTCCAACGGCCCCACCGCAGGACACAGCTGAGCCCCTCAGCCAAGATGGGGGAAAACAGGTTCCAGAAAGGGCCGAAGGCGGCACAGGCAGAGGAGGAGGAGGAGGAGGAGGAGGAGGAGGAGGAGGAGGAGGGCGGGAGGCGTTGCAGGCCGGCAGCAGGGATCCCCTGCAGCCCTGGAGAGACCCCGCTGGAGCAGAGACCCACCCTGCAGCCCGGGGAGGGCCCCACAGGGGCCGCAGCAGGGGGATATTTCCTGCAGGAGCTGCGGCCGTGGAGAGCCCGGGCGGGAGCAGGTTGTCCCTGAAGGACTGCAGCCCGGGGAAGGGCCCGCGCTGGAGCAGGGAGACGTGTGAGGAGGGAGGAGCGGCCGAGAGGGGCTGGGGGGGACCCACCGCAACCCCCGGCCACAGCCCCTGCGCCGCCTCTCGGGGGGACACGAGTCGGGAGGGAAGGGGTGAAGGTGGGAATGGGGAAAAGTAGGGCTGGGGGCAGGTGTTTTAGTTTTTGTCTTCATTTCTCACCACTCAAATGTATTTTAATTAGTAATAAATTAGATTATCCCCACATCAAGTCTGTTTTGCCCGTGATGGTAACTGCTAAGTAATCTCCCTGTCTTTATCTCGACCCATGAGCTTTTCCATTCTATTTTCTCCCCTATCCTGTTGAGGAGGGAAAGTGAGGGAGAAGGTGGGGGGGCATCTAGCAGCTACCCAAGGTCAACCTACCACATTTGTGTTATAGTTTAGTAATATAATACAGAGCTCTCACTAGAGAATAGTGGCTTGCATTCTGTAACTGTGTGGTCCTGGGCACATCATTTCCTGCCCACAGACATGCATTTCTGCATCTAGAAGAGGTCCTCATAGACCTGAACTACCTTAGGTAGTGTTTGGAGATCTGCTGCTGAAAATGACTATATAAAATTACGATACAAATATTAGCAGCTGAACAGCACTGGTTTTGGTTCTGGCTCAGATCAGAATGATGTAGACACATGAATGAATGAAGAAGTATTGGTTTGAACCTTCATGTTTCTGAGTGGCGAATTCAGGCCATCAGTAAGATCAGGGCCTGTTTTATATGAGCGTCACATGCCTTTGTCCAATGAAATGAGTTAAACCTAACAAAACTAATTGTGCATGAGTAATTATGCCTCAGTAGGACTCAGGGTCATACAACCTGACATGAGTGAAGTGGTTTTCATAGCCAGTGAAATGGGAGTCACCTTGAAGTCATCTTCTTGCTGGTTTAGAGGAAATGCATGATTAGAGGAAATGCATGATTAGTGACAGTATTTTGGTATATATACTGTGTATTTCTTCATAAAAAGAGGGAATAATCATGCAGAGATGAAAGGATGGCATACTTTCAGCAGAAAGAAATGTGCAATGTCTTCTTTTAATAAAAGAGAAGAAAAATAGGAAGCATATTTTCCTGACACAAGGTGTTACAGAAGTTTGGCACAAAATCATCTTTGGCACTATGATTAACATTACAGAACTGGAATTATGAGTTTTGTTAATGGCCCAAACATCATACTGATCATTTCCATATTGTTATATTAATCAGCTGAAAGCACTGAAAAAGTTGTTTGTGCCTTTTTATTTCTTTTTATCACTGTTTTCCCCCTCCAGCTAATTGTAGTCTCTTCCTTGCCTACACATACTTTCAGGCTCCAGTTTCTTGCTAACAATTCTGGTTTTTAGATTAGATGTAGCATTCTTTTCTGTGCACAGAAGATGAGTCTTTTTCATTTGAGATGACCTTGTTTCTGTTACCATTAGTTTCATGTATCAAATTAGAAGACAATACATGGAGTTGGATGATCCAATGGTCAGGTGCAATGCAATAAATCTCATAGACCTTTTCTAGCTATAATTTGACTTTTGGAAGCACATACATCCTCACACAGTAAACAGAAAAGTAAAATTACTTATTCTGCTGCAAATACGTTTTTTCACCTTGAACTTATTTTTGCATTTCACTCTTCCTGCTTTTTTTAGACAGCAAAATGGTGACAGCACTTATAGCGTCTACCTTATAGAAAAGGCATGGACAAGATTTGAGACAATTTAAATACAGTAGGATTATGCAGTCATTATTATAGAAATAGCCTGAACACTTTCTGCACAGAAAAGTTGTTAAGCCTATGGTTGTTATTAAACAAGACCCTGGATCTGAGAGTATAGACTGTAGACAGTACACGCTAATGATGAGAAGCAGTGGATCTAAAAATTTTGGTTTCACAGGTTTCATACTTTTTTAATCCATCTTCCTTGCTATCTCCTGAAATTCCCATTTCTAGAGCTCGCATTTGTGTGTTTTCTCAACCAGTTTTATCTTATAGTGACACCAGGCACCAGGGGAGGATGCTCCCCTCTCACAGCATCAGTTGCTTTGGAGCAGCAGTGAGAGGTCTGTGGCTTCTTTGCAGGGCTCAGCTCCCCAGGCTCTGATTTACAAAAAAACCTCTTCCGGGTATAAAGTAATTGACAGAAGAAAAAAAAAAAAAGGAAAACAAAGGGAGGAATTCCAAGCAAAGAACAATTAATGACAGTCTGTTTCCTTTGCTTTGTGTCTCTTAGGTAGATTATCGTATGTCTAATAACACAGAAGTTGTGTTTAAAGCTTTTCCTGCAGCTTAATGACAATGGCAAAACTGGATTCTCAGAGCTTTCAGCTTTTTTCCTACAAGAGGGGCACTATGTTTCTCTCTAATTTAAGTGAAAACAGCTGACAAGTTCAGGAGTGGAGTGCAGAGGACTGGCAGACTTCTGCAATAGGAAGACAAATTAAAAGTGCCCACATAGACCATAAGAAAGGAACCTCAGAAAGGAGCAGAAACACCTGCTCTAGGGTTCTTGGAGAAGTTCTCATGCAATGTCCTCTTTGCCGACTACCTTGTCTGCAGCCCAAGACATGGTTTTTTTAAAATGCCATCTAGAAGCTGGGCAGGCAGGCAATCTTTCACCTTTATGTCAGCTTAGAACATTGAAAGTCACAGCCATTCCAGTGAAAGCCTCTTAACCAGGCCCTAATTTGGCCCATAAAAAAAGCAACAGAGCAACAAAGTCCAGGAATTAAGAAATCAACAAAGCTTAACTGCCTTGCAGGCCAGAAAAAAACAGTCTAAAAAGACCTTCTCCATTAAGGGATATTAGTATATTTTTTTCTCTTTTTTTTTTTTTTTTCCTGAGGTAGCAGACCCTTTATCCAGGAAACAGCAGGCATCTAAATACTTGCTTCTGTCAGTAGGCTAACTACTTAAGACTACATGAAGGTAGTCAGACTTGTACTTTCTTTTATTACAGAGACAAGGGGTTTGAAAGGTTTTTAAGGAAGTTGTAACTTCTTCACATACTGGACAAACCCCTTTGTCCTGATTTAGGGGTAGGAGAGAGAACTTCCACAGAAATGCTGAGGTTGGAAGACACTTGTGACGATTGTGTAGTCCAACCTCACCTTTCTCAAAACAGGGTCAGCAAAACCAGGCTGTTAGGGCCTATGTCCAGTTGTGTTTCAAATGTCTCCAAGGGTGTAGACTCCACAGGCTCTCTGGGCAACACGTTCCAGTGTTTGATCACCCTCACAGTCAAAAAATTTTTTTTTTTCTTATGCTTAAAGAAGATATTCTGTGATTCATTTCAGTTTGTGTCCATTGCCTTTTGCCTTGTGAGTCTTCCCAGCCTTTAGTTCCCTTGATTGTCCTTCTTGAAGGTAGGAATGATACTTGATTTCTTCCAGTCCTCAGAAACATTCCCTGATCACCATGACATTTCGAAGATGATTGAAAGTGGACTCGCAGTGTAGTTGGCCAGCCCCCTCAGCTCTCATGGGTGCATCCTATCAGGTCACAGGGACTCGTGTAGGTCTATACACCCTAATCTGGTCCTCCTCTACTGAGGGTAGGTCTTCCTTTCTCCAGATTTTCCTTCTGATCTCAGAGGCCTAAGATTCTTGAAGGTTGACCTATCAGTACAAACCTAGATGAAGAAAGTAATGAATACCTTGGCTTTTTCTGTGTCCTTTTTCACTGGGTCTGTCTCCCATTCAGCAGTGGTTCCATATTTCCATATCATTGCTGCTGATACACCTGTAGAAGCTCTTCTTGCTGCCATCTACATTCCTTATCAATATTCAGCTCCAGGTGGGTTTTGGCTTTCCAAACTAGTCTAGACTAGAACATTCATTTTTTGTAGGTGCTTGGATAACCCGGTGTCCCATCCCACTCGGTGGGCTCAGGGGAGGTGATCTTTTAGATAGTCCGTTGCCGCACACAGGAGTCACGACAATGACTCAGGAGGGACAGGGAAAATTTCAACACCCCATTTTGCTCAGTGAATTCCAGGGCAGGAGTCACAACAATGGCTCCTAATTGCTCGAAATATGTTTTATTTAACGTTGATTTATAACACAAGTGTTGCTAAATTTGGCGTAGCAGATATTTCAGATAAAAATCTTGACATCTAACAGCCATAGCAAAATATTCCTAACAACAAGGTAGGAGGAAGAGAAGAGATAAGAGACAAGAAAGAGAAAAAAAGAAAGGTAAGTACCATTACCCTTGGATCCACTGAAGAAAGAGTCTTGGTAGCAGCTGTCTGGATTCCTCAGGCAGTGGGAGCATGCCTGGGGTTGGTCTCCCCCCTTTTTTATACCCTCCTCTGAGAGCCCCTCACCCATGCGTTGTGGGGTTTTCTCAAGAGTTCTTGAGGAGGGAGTGGTGGTGGTGGGTCACTGATGCCCTGTTATCCCATTTAACTTTTTTACAGAACTGCCATGATAAGGGTCTGTGGCAAAACTCCAAACCTGTGACAAAATGTCCGAAGCGCAACCACCAGAAAACTTCCCAGAAAGACAATTGCCAGAAAAGCCTTTTCAAGGCACAACCACTGGAAAGCCTCCCAGAAACAGTTCACTACTCCACCTCCACAGGACATTTCTTGTTTCAGCTGCTTGCAGCTACCTGCTTGGTGGTTTGATACAAAATGATTGCTGATCTCTCACTGTCTCTCAACAGTCTCTTGGTCTTTCATACGCATCCATCTTTTAAAGGTAGTGTGCCTAATGAAGTTTTTTCCTTTCCCAGACAGGAGGTTAAATATGCTTGTTGAGACTCAGCATAAGCTGGGACGTACTGTCTCCAAGGGGCAAGATGCAACCAGTATTTTCATCAATAGTATCTGGCCTTAATGCGAGGCAGCACTACCTGCCAAAAGCAAAAAGCAGGGAGGCTGGAGATGGGAGCCATGGCATTCCGCAGAGCTCTCTCTCAGCACGCTTCAGCTCTTAGCCCAGATTTCAAAATCTCCCTGCCCACTGTCTTCTCCACTTGTGGTCCATATTGCTGATCTAATAAGCTTCACAACTTCTGGTGAAGGAGTTGCCACACCATGACAACTGCTCTGAGTCCAGTTCTCTGACCTTGCTCATCACACCATGAGGTATAACCCTTACACTGTTCATTTAGTTATTTTAAGTTTGCGGTGAAGACTTCTGCATACAAATGTTAAGTATATGTCATGAACAGTATTTGAAACACAACACAAATGTGAACAGCTAAGGAAATAGTGCTTTAATGTGACTGCTTCGGAGACGTTATTAAGCATAAAAAAAAGAAGCAGTAAAAATGGCTCCCTATACAGGACACAGAATAAAAAGCAACAGCAGTGAAGCTTCTCAGAGCTTTATCCACTTTCCTATTCCCCCATTCCTCCATCTGAATGCTACCATTTCAGTGGTCTCACCACAGGCAATATCTTCTCTTAGGTTTAAGTCTGTCATGATATGCTCAGGTCCCTGGTACCTCAACACTGGCTTGTAGTTTGGATTATTGCAAATAGAGAGAAAGGGTGTCTGGTGCCTTGTAGCATGAAATATTGGTCATAATTAAAGAATAATTTAATTTCCATTTACAGAGAGGCCATGCAGGAGCAAGCTGGGAAATGTTCAGTCAATCAGCTGTAGTCATGAGTCACTCAGCAGCCTAGCAGTCTTGACATTACCACTCAGCAGGACCAAATCAACACATTAAGTGATACAAAGGAAAAAGAGAAAGGAAATAAAAGAATGGTGGTAGGATAATTGTGCTATGGCATGTAGTAGTTGATGAAGGATGATGATGATGAAGCAAGAGGAAACGGATGCTGGATTTTGTGGGTTTCATCACATTATGATCAAATAGAAACACACAGAGCTGGGCCTATTAAGGAATGAGAACTGGTAAAATTGTGAATAAAACATAGTAGGGAGGAGAAGGTGGGAAGGAATGAATCTGTTAGATCTGTGTCAGCTGGAAAGAGAAAATGGATCAATTTTCTTTTCTTTTTGCAGTGGGCTTTGCATTGATTAAAAAAAGGGCGGAAAAAAAAGGAAAGAAAACTCAGCTGCCTAACAAAGCAAATGGTCTGAACAAAGAAAGGTGCCAAAGGTACTTCTATCAGAAAGCTCTTATTAGACCCAACAGAAATCACAACCCAGCTCCACAGTACAAAGGAAAATGAAATTCAACTAGAAAATAAGAGAAAGAGCATGAAATTCCACACCACCTATTGCACAAGATCCTTTTCACATTTTACAACCTTCTTAAGAGTTAACCAGTCTGCATACTTTTGTACGGTGATTTCATTGTGGAAAAGTAGATCTGATAGCAAGCAGTTTCCAAATCCTGTTAGAGAGGAAATACATAGCCTAGCTCATGTGAAGAAGTCAGAGAATATGTTGTTGATACAGCTCCTGTGCAATAGCATTTATATGATTTGTTTGTTGTTTTGGGTTTTTGTAAGTTGTCTCTAATTAAATTCCTTGTAATTCTTTCTTTACACCTCATGCATGGAGCTTCACTCTTTGCACACAGCTGTCTTAATTTTCAAAGCTGTCATTATTCTGTATGCTTTGGCCAGCTGAAACTTCATGGTAATGTAGAGGGATTCTGTGAGCTAAGAGCTGACCTGCTTACAAAGGCTACAGCAGCACCATATAGTGCCAGAGAAGAACTCAATGTCAAAGAACAGCTGCTGACAGATAGCACTTAAAATATCTCTGCTCCAAAAGCAGGTGATCCTTAACAACCTGGTTAGAAGTAAATCCATTGGACTAAGAGCTCCTGGCTGAATTTTTTGGTTTCAACTCTTGCATCCAAACTGAACAGTCCAAACATCTGTCTGTCACATCAGCATCCTGAACTAGAAGATGAGAGCAGGGCAGTGACTAGCAGTCCTTATGTATGACTGAAGCAACAAAACTAGAGAAACAAAAAGGCTGGGCTTCATCCCACTAAAGCTTGATCATCTACAGTGTGGATATCTACATCGGAGCTGTCTGTTCACCTTTTGAAGTATCTATATATAAAGTAGGTACGTATTTAAGTATGAAATTAATCATACTGATTCTAAAATGTAATTGCATGCTACTAATTCAGATGAACATATTGTGAGAGACTGAAAGAGTTAACGTCTCAAACATTGTGGCGGGGCAAGTTCCGCATAACAAGGAACCCTGCATAACAATGAACCTTAGGTGAGAAGCCAGTCAGCAACAGGATGTGCAGTTGACCGTTGACCAAGTCTGGGACTAGGAGCTGATCCAGCCTCCCCTGGGCTCTTCTCTGAGAAGGAGTCTAGAAAGCAAGGGGGTCTGCTCTGCACCTCCTGACCCGAAAGGAGGGATCTCCTCTTTCCCTGAATTCATGTATATGGTTACCACAGGTTACACAGTGTACTGACATAGTTTCATGCCAATTCCTCTTGTGAGAAACCCCACCACCTACCATTACACCTTCCAAGTTCAGGCTGTTTCTGCCATGAATAAAATGTTCAAATAATCATATGGTGTTGTTTCACCTTAGTTTATTCCAAACTCACCACAACTCCCTGGTCTGTCCAGCACGGGTTGTGACACATATCTAAATTTTATTTGATGAATACTACTGAAAATAACTAGGTGATATAAAAAATTCCCATAAAAGTATCAAAACTTTCTTAGGAAGTACCTAAGAAATACCATGGCATTTTTAAGAAGAGAACTGATTAGACTTTTCTGGAAAATAGCTGCACTTAACAGAACTGCAAACATTAAAAATACATCTGTGACATCCCCAGATAGTTCTTTTCTGCTGTAGGAGGAAAAATATCTCTACACTGAATCCATGCTATTGTTTCATAAATTTATAAAAGATTTATATCTGAGGATTGGCCAGGCAAGACATGAGGGGAAATTATCAAGAATGCTTAGCTGAAATGATGTAACAGCAGGTATGTGAGAAGCTTATTAGGATGTAAGAAATGAGGATGAAGGGAGGGCAGGGGAGGAGAAATACAATGAGGAAGACAAATGGTGGAGTCATTACTCATTTTGAGCCAACTAGGGTGATAATCAATTCCACCTTTCCCCCTGATGAGAGATTTAAGCAGGATGTTAACTTTGGGCTCACAAAGCTTTGGCTTCTGTCAGGGAAGCCCAGCTGACCGCGCAGCTGGGCCATGTTACAGCGACCTGAGATTTCTGCCCCTGTTTGCACTGGTTTTAGTTCATTGCTGGTCTGGCTTTTACTTTAGTCCTTTGATTCACTCAGACTGTGCTCAGTTGGAAGTGGGAGGATATCTGGATTAATGGTGGTCAAAGACTGAGCTTTCAAACTCTACTGATTGGTGGTAGCACTGGAAAAATTATGCTGCTTAGTCTTGGTCTCAGGCGGCTTTTTCTGCAGTGTGGCTACTGACACTGGCCATGGTGGAATAAAATGGAAAACTTTCTATGAGGCCTAGGTAATGTAATATCTGTCTGTGTCTTGAAACCAGCTGGGTTTGAGTTTGTTCTGAGCATAATTTGGAATAAAAATTATGCAAGAAATTATGAAGAACCTCAATTTCTGGTTGTCATAGAACTGTTCCAAAAAAATGTTTACTGGGAGTTTTTCAACAAAACAATTTTTTTTGCTGGCACTTTCTTTTTTTCTTTTTAACTTTGGTCAGAAGTGTCTTAGTGTATCAGCTTGGAGGAGTATGTCAGGCCTTCCCTTGATGCTAGAAGTCTGCCAAAGATGAAGTACAATGTAAACTGTGGCTGCAGGGTGGCTGGTATATAAAATGGAAACTACCTGAAGCCTGATGGTGCTTGCCTGAAACTAACAGAAAAAATGAATATCTTGCCTGATATCGATGACAAATTGATAACATCATGGCAAGACGAACATGCAAATACCTGGCTGGTGACCCATGTGACACCTAGACAGGAGATCACTGATATAAGCAAGAACCATAGTAGATCGGTTTTGCTGGACAAAAAAATAAATAGGGCAAAACCCCAAGGAGACCTATCAAGACACCTGACTGACAGTCAGAGAAGAGGACTCTGTCTTTGCTGCATGTCCGGGGCAGAGGAGCACATATGCTGTCATACCCAGTCAGAGTACCCCATGTCATTGGCAATTGCCCACCACCATCAGCATAGATAAACTCCCTAGTTATCGGGAACATGACTTCCCTGATCTTGCCACACCAAGTGGCTGATGGTCGGTGGTGGTTCTGTCGTCACAGGGCAGCTGTTGTGCAAATGTGCTTGCAGGGCTTGTGTGTGAATGATTGCACATGTTCTTGCAGTATACACGTTAGGTGGGACACTGTCTGTGTATAACAAGCACTCGTAATAAGATTATCAATAATAGTTGGAACATTGTTTTATGTAATAAAGGATGGTCTAACTCAATAAATATTCCTTGTGTTTGTCATCGTCTGATTCAACCATCAGTCTCTCTGGAAACTGAACCTTCATTCTTAGAGCTGTAATAGTCTGTAACAATCAGGAAGCATAAAACAGACAGTGAAAAAAAATCCCTTAGAACAGGCTTGAGTTTGTTTCAAATCAGGGCCATCTATCTGGAGGAAGATGTTACATTCTCCAGAAAACATAATTAGCCCCTTTGTGGTCCTGCTTTAACATTTCATATTTATACAACAGGAGACAACTCTAACCAGGAGACTGACTGCCTGCCTGACAGACACCGTAGCCTGGAGATGAGCTGTCATCTGGAAGATCAAATCCAAGTCATGCAGAGAAGGCATTTAAACCATTATTCTTGCTGTGTATTCCTAAAACCACCTGTCAGGGCCATTTAATCCTGCTAGTGCCCTCCAGGCCTGGACACTAGCTAGGGTAATTCTCTTGGTGTATATTTTTACCAATAAAGTCTGAAAATCCTTCTCTATGAGAGGAACGAGAAATGTCAAAAGGTGTTAATTTTCACAAAGTTTAGTTCTTGCTTTCCAGCTAGCCTTAACTAAGAGGCTACCAACTGACCAATTTAACACAGCATCTCAGCTGATTTGGGCTTCTCTGCTGGTATGAACAGCCCCCCAAAAAGCACGATTTCATTCTCATCAGCAACTTCTGGCCAAAAGGGCAACCTTAGACTTTTGTCCTGCAATTCATCCCTAGCAAAACTGTCAAAACGCTTCTTTGTAAGTGCTGCTTCATCTGGGAGTTTTCACTGTAATAATTTTCCTTTGTGGGTCACATTTCCACTTCCATTTCCTTGTCCTAGGCAATTACAGACACCTGGTTTGACAAATGCATAGGCTCTTTATCACAGTACCTCCTGTAATTGTTTTGCTTGTTGACTGTGGGTTTTAGTTTTTCTGTGCTACCACCTTAGCATAAGGATAGATAAGAGTGTTAGGCACTATGCAGGAGGCAAGCAGCACAGACTTCACTACTCATGCTATATTCACA
Organism: Astur gentilis; assembly: GCF_929443795.1. Classification (NCBI taxonomy): domain Eukaryota; kingdom Metazoa; phylum Chordata; class Aves; order Accipitriformes; family Accipitridae; genus Astur; species Astur gentilis. Next base: position 47,505,983 of record NC_064881.1, on the reverse strand, counting down.
TTGAAGCTAAGTGCTCATAAACACAATTTCTATTTTTATACCATCTGTAACTTATGGATGGTGCATTTTAATGTAATGAGGTATTACATTGTCAATATGGGAGTGAAGACAAGGTCAACATTTCCTCCATTCTATTTTGTTATTTAGGTTAAGTGCAGTCCACCTGGGGAATGTATGAACAAAGATGCCCAAGCATTTAAAATTACAAGAAAAAAACTAAGATTTAGGTTCTCATCTATCTCTCATATTGTCAGGGATAAATATCCTAGGAGGTGTCAGGCAAGTGTACTTCCCTTTGATGATGGATTTTTGTTTTTTTCCTTTACTAGGCACTCAGAATACTTTAAGATTTTCTGAATCTGGCCCGGAAATATTCCCCATTGTTCTTACATGACAAATACAGTCCAAAGTTAAATGTCTTGACTACTTTAAAATTAGACACTGCTCCAGGGCTTCTGCAACTGCTTGGGACATTTCACATTATTGACATTTTGCCTCTAGGGTTGGACCAAAAAAGTTCTGACCCACTGGAGTGAATGGGAAATTCCACAAATGTTAAAGACGTCTCACTCAGGATCCCATTGCTGATTTTCACCACCTAGTGTAAAATGGGACAAGAAGGTGATGGGAGAGGTGATCAGAGCATCTGTTTGGGAAGGGGAAGAATTTGGGAAGAATTGATTGGACAGGGAAGAAATCCCTTTACTTAATAGGCCAGGTTGCATCTTGCCTGTCTTAGGAGGGGTAGAAATCTCTGAAACAAGGATGGGGCACAAAGCTGAATAGGGATGTTATCTTAAGCCATTTGATTTTAGTTTTCCGTCAGAGCCCTCCCACTCATTGCTGCAGGCTCCTTCCCTGGGTAATGGATATAATCTTCAGCTACAACATAAAGGGCTTGTGGGGATTAATGCATTAAATTTTCAAGTTTACAGTGGTTGAGGAACTAATGTTTTGTGGAATATCAAGTCACCAGTGACTAGGCTAATAGGTCTCAGAGCATGCCCACGGTGAACTGGTTGTTTCCAAAACCTGCAGTCTCACAGGTGATGATGTATTCTGTGCTCTCCCATCTGACTCGTGGGTGTGTGATACATACAACACTGAGCAGTGTTAGATTATTTGTACTCTGATTTCAGACCTCTGTCTTCAGAAAGTTTCCCAGAAAATACACACTAAATGGACCCTTTGCTTACTTTTTTTCAGAAAGCAGAGGGATCACCTCCATTTCTAAGTAACTTTTCTCAACACAAGAAAACAGCAATCTGAGGTATTAATGCTGACAGACTTGGCAGCCTTCTCATATTTACATGGGCTGTAAGATATCATTCCAACTTGAGGTTCCATTCCTTATTAGCTAAAAATTAAACTGTTATCTGAAGAGGCACAGATATTTTGAAATGAGTGTTGCTGGAATTTGTTATGGCTTGGTATAGTAACGGTCTAAGAGCTAGAATTGCTGACGATACTCTCCAATGTATATGACAGCGGTACGCAACTTACACTCTCCACATTCTAGTGAAAAACTGGTCAGGGTACTTCACACCTTTGTCACTTTTCATCTGGACAATGTGACAGGAAGGCTGTGAAACTTGAGAAACTCTGGGTGATACAGCCCACTGCAGACACCCCCAGGTGCTGCATACACACTCTTCTCCGCCTGCCATACCTAACCAACTAAGAGCAAAGAAAGTGCAATGTCCTCCTGATTGCTTTGGTCTGCAATGGATAAAGTGTGAAACACCAAATAAGGCTCTGGCATGATGGCAGGGGTTGACAGGATTTATTCTGGCAAGGAGTTCGAGGATGGTAAAAAACCTATATTTGAGAATCGAAAGTCTTTCTTGGGATTAGTCCCTACCTGTAAATGGATTCCCAGAGAGAATAAGAACCATGAAGAACATCAACTGTCTTCCATTGTAAGTGCAAAACATTTGCCTAATCTAGCAGGGGTGGATTCAGACAGAGTCCCAAACTCCTCAGCACATAGCCTGAGATGAACAGAAGCTCAGTAGTTTCAGAAGCCAGTCAGCCACTCTAGTGCGACACTATGACCAACCACCATGTCCTACTGAGAGGCTTTGTCTTCACAAAGAAGCAGCATATTGTCTTGGGCAGACTATGATACTGTCACAGCTATACAGCTCCAAGGCTGCTGCTGGCTTGCGTCTGGCTGGCTTGAAAGCAAAAGGATAGGACAGGACAGGACAGTATAGGAGAAAGGAGTAGTGCTCATATGCATTCTGTCCTCTTTCATAGGGTATTCTTTTAGCTTTCGTCTGAATGATCAATGTGAAGTAGCCTGATTTTGGTGCAGTTGAAAGTCAGAAGTAAACCCATAAATGGCAAAGGGCCTAGATCTCTGCTGCTTTATGTCTTGCAGATGATCATTTGCCTCTCTGCAAGGTGCATTAAGAATTGTCCCGAAGCAGCCTTGTAACATCTAGCACTCACCATTTTCAGGCATAAATCACCGTGCAAAATGCAATGCAGTGGAGAAACAAGCCCAGTTTGTTCAGGTGTAACCCTGGTCCAAGAGAGATCTGACTCAAGCCATACAGATTTAAATTAGAAGGAAAGGGTTATGAACACTAAATTACTTTGCAAATGGATGGTTCAGAAAATCTCACCTTCCATAAGGCTTCCTTTGGCCTTAGGGAATAGATTTTATTATTCCTGATAAGAATCCCTCTATAGAGGGAAATGGGAGGTAGACAGGGAAAAGGGAATTTAAAAAGGGAAGAAGAAGATAATTGTTTTCATATTCTGTTGCCTGAAGAAAACTCTTTCATTTTGTTTTTCTACTACAGACAATGGAAAGGCTGGAGAAATCAGCAGTTGGTTTTGGTGTGCTTTTTTTTTTTTTTTTTCTACACCAAACCTTACACTATAATTGGAGAAAAGCTAAATTAGTAGTTTTTCATTAATGAGATCTATAGTTGCATTTTAAGAGGTTGACTAAATTGTGTTTCATGAAAGAAATACTAAATTTACAGACAAGAAAACAAACAACTTTGTTCTGAGAGACTTGTGTGTTCCAAGGTCATTGATCTTTTTAACCGTATTTCCTTTGTGCTGTGTCTTCAGAGACAGATAACACAGGAGTTGGGGGTGGGGGCAGGATCCAAACATTCTTGTCAACCTTATAAAATTTGGCTATAATATTTATTTTACTGAAGGTGACTTTTTTCTTCTTGAACTAGGAGACTTAATTCTCTGAAAAACCCTCAGACCATTACAGATCTTAGTAGCTACCACAGGCAATGTCTGCTCTTGTATTTTTTAAAACAATGCAAAGAGGAAAAAAAAAGACCTGGGTTTGGATATTAACCACTCTTAAAGTCTAATTACTTCACTTTGGTTGATGCTTGAGATAAGACCTTTTCTGAAAACAAAAGCCTGATAATTAATTAACAGAAAAGTGGGCTTAGGTTCTTGATCAAGCCACAGAGGTGAAGTAACATATGTTACCTTAAATTTCTCTTACCTTGCATTTACTGGGAGGTTAGAAGATGGGCAATACACTTGGTCACTTTGGAACACCTAAGACCAGAGCATCACATGTCTGTGTCCTGATTTACTCCTTCCACACCTCAAAGTAGATAAGTTCAGGTCTGTGAGATTTATCAGTTATTATTCAGTGGATCAGATAGTACAGTCATGCCTGTTTTCCATGAACAGTAAAGTTCTTCGGGGAGAGCAGTTTTTCCAACATGTCTTTGGTCAAATTATCACTCTTCTTAATCTTCCATAGGGTGACTAATATATTTGGGGGTTAGTCTTCAGACAGTAGCTACATTTCCATAGTGCTGTATATAGCTGGTAGGCATTTGGGAAACCTTTTCTAATTACCAGTTGTCTCTTTGCAGATAACCACTATCACTGGTTTGGTGGCTGTTTTTTTAAAAAAGAGACCTCCTTGCTTGTGCATGATATTTTTAATATTAGTAATTTTCTCTCTTTTTCTCTTGGTGCCTACATCCCCTTCAGACCATAGCGAGGTGGCCCTTTTTAATGCCCAAGACTGTTCAAATGGTGATAGGTTTTGCACACATGGCAAAGTTCTTTCTCTTTGATTCACTTTTTACTTCAAATTTTGTTTTCAGAATGCTAGCAGTACTTCATGGATTTTTTTGCCAGGATATTCCAAGCAGCCCATTTATTCTGAGTGAGAAGCTCAATTATTCTGAGACTATACTGAGCTTCTTCTAAAAAATGTGGCTTTTCCAGACTTGTAAAGATAGGAAGGAAACAAAGAAATAAGAAAGGGTAGAGGAGAGGGTCATGTCTGGGTCAGTCTTCTTTCTCCTTTCATCATTGGTGTTAGGGTTGTACCCAACAGTCAGCGTCCCATGTAATTAGATTCAGACAAACACATGGACAATGTTTGCTTTCCCAGAGAGATGGCAGCCCTGATGTAATGACAAGTGTAAAGAAGGACGTAGGAGACCCGGAGGGCAGTATTTGTTCATGCTTCCAGTACATATGCCTCACTCATAAGTGTAAATACATGCAGTAAATGTTTCATCAGTCTATATTTTATATTTAGATCTGTGTTTCTTTCTTGAGACTGTTAAAACCAGATCCTTGTCCCTGCCAGCCCTGTCTATATTTTTTATATATCTGTTAAATGTCCTTTGTTTTCCTTCTTTTGCTTACTTTTACCATCACTGTTTGCCTGCTATTACAAATCCTCTTGACCAGCTTCCCCAGAAGAACACAAGCTCTTTTTCTTCTGTCCTCCCATGACTCAGCCTCATACTCCTAATTAATCTTATTCACTAAACTTTCCTCTTTTCCCCATCACAGACAGGAATTACACTGGTGACCTTATAAAGACTGGTAAAATACACCTGAGGCAGGGTTTGGCTGGTTCATTCTGCTACTTCAACAGACTCAAGTGTCTAGGCAAGTCTGCATAATTAGCAGCAACAGTTTTTGCACAGGAAGAAGTAAAAATGCAAAATATAGTGCGTACTGTAGCCTCATTCACCCTGCTTCTGCCTTCCCACCAAGGACTAGTAGGTGACACGATATGTGGCATTAATTCTGCTAGCCATGAAGAGACTCTTTCTTTGTCTTTTGGGCTCTCAAAAGGAATCGAGGATGGACTAATCTATTCTTTTATCAGTCATTGTAGCCATCTCTTGCCATTACTCAGTTAATCCTCTTTGCTTTCAAAAATTGAACATAGGTTCAGTTCTTCACAGGACCATACAAACTACCAAAAAGCTCTGAAGGATAATGCACATCTGTTCCAATAGAAACAACTACAATGTAATCATCTACATCTGAACAAGTAATCTAGACTTCCCATGTAGTCAAAGACAAGCAGGCAAGAGGTGGTTGATCTCGTAGAGAGCTAAAATCGATCAGATGATTCATATCCTGAGTGTGCTTATTTCTCTTCATTGACTGTACTTGGGGCTAGTTCAGACAGAGGTATCTACACTGCAAATGTTTAAAGCTGGGTGAAAGAGTCCTTCCCAAAGGGATTTTAAATAGAGGTGAACTTGGCCCTTATCACTGATTAATCGGCTATATTTTAGATAAGTTTCCTAAGTTTGGGGGTCGGGTGTTATCATTTGGTTCATCTAGCTTTCTGATAAAGATAAACAAGATCTTTGCTAGTTACAAGAAGGAACTTATATTGAGCTAAGGAGATCATGTGTTGGCTCTTTCTTTAGGGTCTGCCTCTTTTGTTAATCATAAACAGCAACAATTCAAGTTTCCTTTTATTCAGAGATTGCAGCCAATGGGACGCAACTGCGTGTTTCTGACTAAATGCTTTTCCATGGGATTGAAGCATCCAGGAGCCAAAAGTCTACACATAATTAGTTCTTGTCTCCTCTTTGGCATCACTAGATATTGTAGCTGGACATTTCATTTGCATTCTTAATGCACTCTTACCATGCATGTACTTGCACTCACACTTGTGCACATCCTTCTTCAAGTCTACACCAGCCAAATTCCAAGACTTCTGTTTTGGCTAGCTGGTTCCCCCAGTTAGTGGTGTCTCAGTATTATCTGTGTCAAAATTGTCAGCATTTTGCTTTACAAACAATAAAAATATAATCAACTGTGTAACTTCCCTTCTCCGTTTCAAGGATTCTCTTTACCTTGTAATGAGTTAACTGGAGTATGTTTCCTGCACCAGCCAGCTTAGGGGCTTTTCTGGACATACCTGCCAAAGAAGAATGGACTAGTAAAGCAGAGATCAGGCTCTGCTGCCTGTCCTTCTGTAATTTATTCTCATTTTCTAAAATAACTGTCCTTTCTGAAGGACACAATTGAACTTCTCCTACAGTTAGAAGCCATATTTGGTGAGATGACTGGTGATTTAGGCCCTGCTAGGGTACTTTGAAGTGCAAATGCTGTGATAAGCCACCATATCTCAAGGAGACTTCTGTAGGAAAAGTGTAAGGATCCCTCCAAGGGCAGCTCAACGATAAGACCATTAAATCTAAAGTATTACAACTAGGTCATGGGGAATAAGGTCAAAGATGCAAGGCTTTTGTATTGTACAATGAATGTGAATGAGAGCTGAGCTGCTGAAGACAGTAGTAATAAAAAGCATGTTATCAGAACTAGTTTGTTACACAAACTAGCTGACACATCTCAAGGGTCAGCATGGGTATTTCAAGCATGAAAACTTGCTGAATGGACAGTACACTGATGATAAAGTACAAGATTGCAAATGATGCTTAATGATGGTTGAATAGAGTGTGCCCTCTTTATATATGGTTGGAGTTCTCAGTATGGAAGATCAACAGAGAGACATACTCACATTATAGTCACACAAGGGGAAAAAAAAGGGAATACAAAGGGAAAAAAAATAAAACAAGACATCCTGCTATCATTATAAGCCATAAAATGCACTGCTAACATTGTATTTTGTCTGCAAGCCAGAGGTCTTCCTTCAAAGCAGCATGGAGGCAGACGAGGATAGAAGGGGGTAGAAAAGCAGATCATGTTCTTGCTAGTTTAATGATTTATGTCTAGGTTTGTTTGTCTTCGGTGTGATTAATTGCTTCCAACTATCTGCTACCACCAAGTCTGTTCTGTATAGAAAAGATGCACATTTGTGAGTGGGATCTCTTATCTCTGGATGAATCAACCCTGAAAATGTCCCAGTGATCTTGTGTCTGACACATTTTTGCTTATATGGGACAGACTATTGGAAACTAAATCAAAGGAAGCAATCAGGGAGGGAGAGAGACACAGGTGCCCAGCCAGAGTCTTTTTTTTTTTTCTTCTTTTTCAGAATCTTCTAATTTTGAGTGTGTTTCTAATTCTTGTGCACCTTTTCACACTCCTCACTCCTTGTTTTAATTATTGCACGTGTCAAAAGTGCAACTGCCCTGTATTATTCAGTCACTAGATTACTAATGTGGGAAAGGGAAAAAGCAGCTAATTGTCTGGAGTCAGCTGGAACCTGGTCTTGAACCAGGGCACACACAATCTGTGCTATCTTGTCCTCTCCTTACATGAGAGGACTTATTATTCCCGAACTCTGGAATCTAGGAGGCAATAGTCAAGACTAGGAAGTCAGGTGAGAAACATGCCATCTTTCTGTGAGTGGTGTGCATGGCGTTTCCGCCTGCACAGTGAGGCTGGATCAGTGTCCTGCTTGGTTTTGTTTTTTGGAGGATAGGAAAGAATTAGTGGTGATATTCCCAAGCAGGGACGTGTTTCAGGAATTTGCAGCCCAGTAGCCATAAAGAGGTGAGTTTGCAAAATTGCTACTTTATTTCTCATACACTGCTGAAGAAGGGGAAAAGGACTGATGTAGCTGCACTGATTTCTGTTTTTTTACATCTGCTTTGACTGTGTTCTGAGATGTGATGAGGAATAAGCACTATTGCAGGTCACTTTGTCTTTTTTCTTCTGGAATTTTCTCAATATTTTACTGTTGCTCCCGACTTTTCCACTGACCTACATTTATCTTCTCTTTTACTCTTCTGCTAGGCTACGTAGCAACGCTTCCCTGGATGCCTTGTCTCCCTCACCAATCCAACCTTCCCTCAAGGTTCTATTCATTCACTTGTATGTTATCAGATAATATTAACCATATAAATTCACCATGAATTTGGGATTTTTCATTTTCTTTATGTCAGGGAGGTGCATTTGTAATGCAACAGGATTGTATATCAGGTCTGATAAGGAGAACAGAACTTCTGTGTTGCACTCCCAAATGCACTGTAGTCCAAATTCTGACTCTGGTAGAAAGAGGCTTGAATGTAACTCTGGGTAAAATTTAGCCTGTAGTGTAACCTTCCTGTCAGAGCCAACAATTTACTATCTAGTTTGTGCATAGCATGAAATTAAGCAGAACCACTATCCTAAACTGTAATAAAATCTATTGACATCCAAACTATGTATTATGCATATGTAGTCTATTATCCTGAGGCAAAAATGCAGAGAGGTTTGACAGCAACCTAATGAAGGAATGCAAAAGAAATAGGATTTAAATAAAAATCTGCAAAAGGACAGAAAAGGTACCTCATAGCCAAAGGGCTGGTTCTCTTTAAGATCTGATTCAAGAAAGTGCAATTCTGGGAGAAGGAAGAGGAGTTATGGGAGCATGATGAGGAAGATTAAGGGGAAATGAATGCGGGTGATTGCGAAGGATGAAGATTTTTGTTAAGAAATGGGTGTCAGGGCTGCAGGAGATGATGATGCAGAAGCAGTCAGAGCACAAAATGAGACCATGTGATGACACACAGGGGTGGGGGGAGAAGGGAGAAACTGATGGTCTTCCACAGGGGGCTAGAGATTAAGTGCCTGAAGGGGATCAATGCTCCTGATGAGCAGGACAGGACTACTCCATTGGTTTGCTACTCTTATATCACACAGTTGCTGAGGTTGGAAGGTACATCTGGAGGCATGGGAGGTACAGGAGGAAATCCTGTTTGGTAATTTTACCAGTTCTGACCAGAAGGAACCAGTGCAGCAATTTCTCTTTTGCCAGCCAGCTGGCTTCATGGCTGGACGTTGTGCTGGCACAAAGACTACATTAAAGAGTACAAACAATAGCAGACAATGAGAGACAACAAGACACTAACTAGCTCCCACAGGAATGCGGGCAGCAACAAATATCCAGACCTTGTAGATTTCTAGGAAAATGTATTTGCGGTCTCTCTCCAGACCGCGGCTTGCCATCTTGAGAAGTTTTTTGGGGTTTTTTCCCCCCCAAGACTTTTAGCAGTAGCGCAAAGGAAAAAGTGTTGAGAACCCATCCTGGAAAGAAAAGGCCAACTGTCTCAAGCAATGGGTTTTTTCTGCTTTTTTTTTTAAACACAGGTCTTGCTAACCATTTTTTTCCATCTAACTGACTTGTTTAAAAGTTAGCAGTCATCAACATTACAATCCTTAATCTAAAATATGTCAACATGCTGAATTCTACTGGGATTTTACAATTTATTTTTAATGTGTAAATTGTCTTCGAGAATTAAGAGCACTATGATGTTCATAAAAAGCATATTCTTTCTATCACTGGAGAAATAGAGCTAAATAATAAATTAAAGCTGTTCTACAAAAAGCATTAATTCTTTGCATACATTTGTTTTTAAAGCTCCCTTGTTTGTGAGCAGTGATAAAAAAATATTCTGCACACTTTTTTTTGATAGTGAGATGAGAAAAGTATAATAGGAAAGTAAAATTAAATTATATTTCATTACTGATGACATCCTGAATAAAACATGGAGAGAGCATTATCAGGCTTCAAGAACTTCTGGCACCTTGACAACAAACAGAACAAATCTATATCCACTTAAAAGCTCCCACACATTAAAGTACCCCAAAATAATAACCTCTCTTTTCTCCAGCTGCAAACTAGATGAACTGGCAGTGAACAAAAGGAAAGCATTTCCCCTTGAATTTTTCATAAGAGCTGTGTTTCAAGAGAAGCATATCACATAGTGTTCATTACTTCATTTTGTACCAGGGCACACCCCAATGGTGCACTTAAAAATCTTAGAAACCTCTCTGGGAAAAAGATTCCCTGGGCACCCAATTTCAATCGTATGCAGACTTCAACAAAACTGATCTAGATCAGGAGTGAACAACATACGAGGACATGACGTTCTGATACACGATCTTTTGTTTGCTTGGAAAGCAACCACATGATGCAATGCAGCATAGTGCCAAAAGTTAGATAACACTCCTTAAACCATCCAGGCAGCTCAAAACTTTGATATGGCCTTCACTGTGCTCCCAGTGAAGTTTTCCTCTTTTTCTTATTTTTTAATTTTTTTTTGCAAAGCACAGACAGGTAACCCCCTATATAGATTTAGGGGATGTCTGCAGGATCCTTCCACTCTGCTTCGTACTGATGCTACAAATCGGGAGTTCTGTGTACAGTGCTGAGTTTCCCAGGACAAGAGAGACTTGGATGTACTGGAGCAAGTCCAGTGAAGCGCCACAAAGATGGTCAAGGGACTGGAGCATCTGACATGTAAGAACAGGTTGTAAAAGAAGGGACTGTTCAGCCAGCGAAGAGAAGGCTCGGAGGGGTTCTTATCCATGTTTATAAATACCTGATTGGGAAGTGTGGGGGTTGTAATGAAGAGGGAGCCAGACTCTTCTCAGTGGTACCCACTGAAAGGACAAGAGGCAATGGGCACAAACTGAGACAGAGGAAATTCTGTTAAAAGATAAGAAAAAAAGATTTTCACTGTGAGGATGACCAAGAACTGGAATGTTGAGCCCAGAGAGGTTGTGGAGTCTCAGTCCTTGGAGATATTCAACACCCGGCTGGACACAGCCCTGAGCAACCTGTTGTAGCTGACACTGCTTTGAGCAGGGTGAGCGGGCTAGATGATCTCCAGAGGTACCTTCCAACCTCAGTAGCTTTGTGACATAAGAGTAGCAAAGACTACAATAACTGCTTTCCTTTAGAGTGTGGCTCATTAGCCAGAGAAGATGTTCTGGGAGTGCAGCAACTCTGGAAAATATGCCTTATGCAAAGAGAGCTACTAGGCTCAGTACAGTGACAGCAGTGAGATCTCTGCTGTTTTCTGTAACTTTCCAAGGTAGTTCACTAAGACTGTAAAATCCTCTGAGCAGAGATCCTGGTTTGTTTATTAGGCTCTGCCTATTGGTCAGGATCATCTAGGTATATACTGTGCTGCAATAAATAATGGATGGCCAGTTGAGAGCCATGGAACAAGCAGGAATCACAGAGTAAATCTGGAACCTGCAATGTCCTTGCCAGACTTTCTTCTAAGACAAAACCAAAACAGCCCCAGCAGAGGTCAGTTAAAGATTTGCTTTGGCATAGACTGTATCTTTGAAAGAAAAATACCAAAATACCAGGCTTTTTGTTGTGTTTATGGTATTCAAATATATGCACCTATTAAAAAGAAAGACACCTATCCTCAAGATATTAGCTACTATTTTTGTAAGTCCTCAAAAAAGTTCCTAACACTGTAAAAGTGAACAAAAGATATTATTATTCCATCTTAGTTTTCCTAATCTGGGTTTATGTGAAAGTTAGAAAGATTCTAATTTAGTTTAAACAGTCCTAGAGAGCTGTTTCAGGCTATGAGAGCTTTCCCCTTCCCTTCCACCCTTCTTCTACTTCCTTGGAAGACGACAATGATGTAACTCTTCCCTGAAGTGCCTCTCCGAGCGCAGTTCCCCATGTTAAGGCCTTGTAGGATCTTATAGTTGTTGCCCATTGTCATGGTTTAACCCCAGCCAGCAACTAAACACCACGCAGCTGCTCTCTCACTCCCCCCTACCCAGTGGGATGGGGGAGAAAATTGGGAAAAGGAGTAAAAATCATGGGTTCAGATAAGAATAGTTTGATAGAACAGAAAAGAAGAAACTAATAATGATAACACTAATAAAATGACAATAGTAATTATAAAAGGATTGGAATGTACAAATGAAGCACAGTGCGGTTGCTCACCACCTGCCGATTGACGCCCAGTTAATCCCCTAGAGGCGATCCCCTGCCTCTCCCCCCACTCCTCCCCCCCCCCCCCCCCCCAGTAATATACTAGATGTGACGTCACATGGTATGGAATACCCCCTTGGTCAGTTTGGGTCAGCTGCCCTGGCTGTGTCCGCTCACAGCTTCTTGTGCCCCTCCAGCTTTCTCACTGGCTGGGCATGAGAAGCTGAAAAATCCTTGGCTTTTAGACTAAACGTGACTTAGCAACAACTGAAAACATCAGTGTGTTATCAACATTCTTCTCCTACTGAACTCAAACATAGCACTGCACCAGCTACTAGGAACACAATTAACTCTATCCCAGCTGAAACCAGGACACCCATGCTGTGTTTTTGATCACATCAGAGGGCCCTCAATGAGACAGCACAAAAATGATTATTTCCTAAGAACTGAGTATTCCTGTGGAGTATCTAAAATAGTGCACAGCCAACCTTACAATCATAATTGATCAACCTTTAAGTCATTAAACAGTAAACTCTAAAAATTCTCAGCTGCATCTTCAATTCTAACTGAGGATGTGAAATCAAGAAAACCTCTAAGTAGCAGAATGTGTGACCCACACTCATCTGTCTTCATTTCTAACTTCTCTTTCCCTGTTTGAGTATTTATCTTCCTGATTATTTTTTTCGCTATGAACCTACAATGCATCTCCTTTAAATTAAGGACTTCCTTTCATTTAAGTTTCCAAAACTTAGCACACTGGTAGCCTGACAAAGCAGTAAATGAGCTGTGAACATCAGAGAAAATGGGAAAATGGATCAAAATTACCTGATTAAGAGATTTGGAAAACATGGATAGGAAAATAGAACAAAACAGGAACTGCAAATTAGCAAAATCAGTAAGATAACTATTCAATACTCCATGAAAGATGAACAACTTGGAAAGTATAATTCTAAGAAAGATGACAAGAAACTGCACAGTAGCTTACAATGAGATATGGCAGAAAAATCGGACAGTGCTTAGGTAAACGACATTTTCCGTACTTCTGGGATATGACTTCACATTTAAGTGTGAAAAAATATCATCAAAAGAGTTACCCAAAGCTTATGTGAAAAACTTTGAGAAAGAAATGAACAATACAAAAGATGAATAAAACTAAAAATCTGTATCTTGGCTAATTATGCAATATAGAGGGAAATAAGCAACAAGAAGATGAGAATGGTTTAGAATATCATGTAAGAGTATAAGTAATAGGATGAAATTAAGCTCAGGGTAGTATAAAATGAGGGTAATTCAAACCAACCCTGATGAATTGATGTTTTGAAGAACCATCTTCCCAGAGAAATGGTGAAACCATGTGAAAATTTACAGAACATAAATAAATGTATAACAGCGAACTTCTGTACTGTTGGAGAGATATATGTATTTATTCATCCATACCATCAATTACTTAAAGTGCTTCGGCTGAAGAAACATGAGGCAAGCCTTTCTTTCCTCATGTTTCAGAAGCAGGTACTACTGTAATCATCATTAGACCACTCCTGGGAGATTAGCACTTGAGACATGTAGCCCAAAAGCGGGACAGAAATGATGGGTCTATGAATTGATTGATTTTTGAACCAATGTGTGCTGGAGAACCTGCTAGGAATAATATAAGCAGATATGTGGTCATGACCAGTGACTGGAGAAGGACCGGTAACAAATTGAGCTCCCAGGATCAAGCAATAACGGTGTTAAACAGTCTGGCAGGCTTTCCCAGGGCAATACATCACAATGTGACTTTAGGAAGAGTTTTGGGGCTTGACAATTTTGTATTTTGCTTCTTTTTTCTTTTACCTAAAAATGTAACATGCAAGTCCAAGATACTTATTCCAGAGAAATCTCTGTATACATTTCAAAACATAAATTTAGCATTTTCTCTGACCAATAAAGCCTGAAGAATGGAAAGGCAGAATGACTGTCCAGTACCTATTCCTATGCCACCATTTCCAATCTGGCAACATTTACAATGTCGCAATCAGAAGGAACATTTAAGACTGTATACAGAGCCCCTCAGCATTCTGATCATCCCCTTCCCTCATCCATACCTCCACACAGGACAGGTTCTCTCGGGTGGCTATCAAGAGATTGTCACTGACTTCATCTATTTTGTGGTAAAACCTGCAGGAAGAAATTAGTTTTATACTGAGACAGCTAGCTCTGATTTTTGGCATTTGATTGCTCTGTGGTCTGGACCCGCAGGAATGCTCAGATTTGTGTTCTGTGGATTTGCTAACGACCCAATTTCTGCCAGTGTTGGTTTCTAGAGGAGAATAGGCAAGACTGGTTGCTGCTGTAATTCATTGAAGCAGTGGAAGAGATTGTGGCTTGGAAGAGATTTGTGGTCGATGTGCTGTCCTCCATCTTCTAGGAGGCTACAGAAGTAAAGAGTCACTGGCACAGGATAAAGAACAGTAACTCACAGCACAGGGAAGGCAGATTTCATCTGGCCTTTCACAAGTTCTTGAATTTCAATATAGCCTTTGACTTCCATGTCCCATGAAACAGGAGAATCACATCCTTAGCTTTGAGCTCCACTATGTCCAAAAGTCCCTTTCAATGCTAAGTTGGGTGCATCTAAGTTTCTTCATAGGTCAGCACACACTTGATGAATGAGGCAGAGATGACAAATGAATCAATATCATGTTCCCTTTTTACAAGTGTTACCTAGGGAATTAAAATGATCATCGCTACCCTCATTCCTGCTTCTTTCCTGAGTCTAACCCATGTCTAGTCTCAGCCTCTGTCTTCACATGCTGCTATGTCTTCATATCTTTGTGGGACAAGTAAAGATTGAAATTAGGGTATAGGTACTTATATAAATAAAACCCCAATAAAACATAGCTGAAAGTTGGGATTTCATTTTCTTAGGGGACTGACAATCCCAGTTTCAATAAAACAGGAGAAACTATTTTAACTAACTCTGCAGAGGTTAGTTAGGACGTAAGGAAATTATTTGATAGCACTCACACTTTTAAGGTTGCCTGTCTTGCCTAGTCTACTGGCTATATTAGATGGTACAGTGTTTTATGGAAGGTCATTCCTGCAATAAAGACACTTCATTCTTTGGAGGCTTTTGAGAACCTCTTAGACAAGTATCCATCAGAAATAGATTAGATAGAACACTTCCACAGAGCAGAGGTAGGAAATAGATGAGTTCTGGAGGTTTTCTCCTGCCTTGTTTTCTATTATGAACTGAACAAACTACACTTGAAAACCAGACAATTCAGCTACCCCACAGAAAGGCAAACCAGCAGGAGTTTAGCAGACAGTTTTCATAGAATCGAGGGACTGGAAGCAATATTTTTAGAAGAAGCAAGAGAAAGAAGACCATTAAAGGATGGGGGGAAAAAAGCTACATGGACTGTAGTATATTCACTGGAATGTATTTGGGCCTACAAGAATTTTGTTTCATTCAGCTTTTTCTGCAAGATTCTTCCTTATGAGGCATTTAAGACCCTTAGGAACTTAATTATTACCTAGTAAATCATGGTGGTACACTGTTGGTGTTAAAGATGGGGTGACCTATCAATAATAAGATGAGATAAAGGCAATCAAATGTTACTCCTCTTTAGGGCTTGTTAGTGACCCAAAACAAATGTGTTGATCCCAATTCATTTCCAAAGTCAAAGTAAAAACCACACAAGTGTCAGTAAAAGTCCCCTTGCTACCAGGCAAAGTATAGAGAGTAAAGATGAATTTTAACTATTTTTTTCATCCTTGCCTGGCCAAGGTCAAGATTTATTGACAGGCATATGTGAAAAAGCTGCTGTTGCTGCTGCTTGCTACACCTGATTTTGTAAGAGGGAACTTCAATCTTAACGGCTGTCAGTTTGGCACCTATAATAAGCATGATATTCATTTCAAAACGAAATCTACCAAAAAAATAAATGACAGGCTAAACTTCACATCTCTGCAAGCAGAACTGTTGATCTCCCAAGATAGCGTTCCCAGCCCACACACCCTTCACACTACCATGTGCTGTTGCTTCTTTTCTTTTTTTCCCCAATCTTCCTTATTACATTTCCTTGGCAGAAATTCCACTGTGGATGCTAGCAATAGACTTGCCTTGATGCTGCTCATCACAATCCCCTGTGACAGCTTAATATCTCATTATCAACATTAATAATAAACGTGTGTTTCTCTGAATATGCAATGTGAGAATCGAATGTATATATGGGACCTCACACTGCATTTATTTGAATGTGTAATGGCTGGTATAAATGCAGACTCAAAGTGCTATGAGTGAAGGACATGATTGGCATGCAGAACCAGGCTCGATTCAAAGCTGTGACATAAACCTCGTGTGTGCCTGAGGGTAAGTTATTTGACCCCATGCACACCCTTTTCCTTGTTCTTTAAATCCCTATAGCACTTTCAGGGAATGATTTAAGTTTGATGTGCTACATACTGCAATGGTTAAATACACAGTCCAACTGATACTGGCATCTTAGTCTTTATACGAACATGGGACAGTTACAACTACAAACTGATAAATATAGAAATAAAAAATCTGATATTTACATTCCTAAGGACATCTATTTAAGATTAGTTAATGGCTTATTTTTCCCTTACACGCTGTCTAATTGTAAATATGACTTTGCCAAGAAAGTCAACTTTTATTTTTATTCTAACATATTTTTTTTTTATTTAAAAGTTCCTATTTTTGGATGAATGAGAGTGTTTTAGTATAACTTCAAGTACCAAAAGCTGACACACTATCAAAACCAGTTTCATAGATGAAATAAAAAAGGCAGAACATTCTTGTCATAAAATAAAACCGGGCATGAAAGCAGGTCTTAAAAAAACTAATTTCTGTTTTTAATTTCTGAGAATATTTTTGTTGGTATTTCAGTTTCTAGTAGCCAGAGTTGTAAAGGGTTTAGAACTGCCTATAAAAAATAGTGGTCAAAAGGACCACTCCTTTAATGGATATGGGAGACTACAGTTCATTTGGCCTTACTGTGATGGAAGACATGCTGGTGGAAAAAAATGCATATTCATAGTAGGGGTTCTGGAACTCCTCAAAAACTGTTACTGAGGAAAAATCCTTCATCCATGCCAAAGGTATATTCCATCCCAAAGACAGGAGATAGTGTTAGCAAAACCGTATGTACTTGGGTGAGCAGCCAGCAATGTGCTTACACCTCAAGCTAAATTTCACATGAAAGAACAAAATTAACAAAACCCACAGAAAGTCAGAATATCTGAAAATATTTCCATTTATTTTCTAATCCAGATTGGTAGTAGATATATTAATCTTAGCAACTCTATTCTGACCTCAGTCCATCCTGGCTTAAATTTAATGAAGGGAACATGAGTACAAAAAAGATGCCTAAACTCATGGAGAATATCTAGAAAACAATACAATCAAGACATGAAAATGTCACTCTGACAGCTGTGTGTGTCCCTAAGCATTTCCCAAAACAACTTCTCCTATGAAGCAACTCTTGTATAAAGTTTGAAAAATGAGACTATGGAGTCCACTGTCTAGAAAGAAGTCCAGTCTAGAGAGAAAGGTCTATGCGTGCTTAAAGTGTTATGAAACATCAAAATGGAACAGTAAACTTTCAAAACAGAGAAGAGGACATGCACAAGGGATGTCAGCACCAAGTATATTATCTGCTCTCCTGTGGGATAATAAAAGGCAACAAGTGATTCAAAGTACAGTAGAAACCCTTTTTCAAGCATGAATGCAGTGTTGTTTAGTCTTTCACTGAAATAAAAACTCAGCAGCTCCAGTTTCATTTGAAAGATGACAAAAACAAAACAAGCTTTTCAATTTACTGAGTTAAAAAGTCAGGAAGACAGAACTCTTCTTCTCAGCCCAGATCTCTTCCCCACTCCTCCACCACCCATTTGAATTCACTTTAAATATGAAGCTATCATTGTTCTTTGAAATTGAGTCTACAAGAAATGAAAGTTAAACAAGCACAAGTAAATCTCGTGAAGAAATGACTGAATATAAACAAAACATTGTTTTGAAGTCGTTGTTTTTCTTACTGAAGATCATTTCTCCCCTAACTGTAACTCAAATCTAAAACTTTTTTCAGAATGTAAATGTCTTCAGAAATATGGCAGAATGAAGAATATGCCACTTCTAAGATTTACACATACATTTGTCAGGAAGCGTAATATGGTCCAGCAGCTGTAATTAGGAAGGTGTCTAATGCAGAAATACCTTAAAAATCCATGGCCTAGGGACCATGAGTTTGGTGACCTTGGAAGAGGTCTTCAAGCAATGAGATCAGAGAAAAAGGAACAAAGATTGTTGCCTTGGACTTGCTCTTCAGTGACATGCAGAAGCTTCTTTTTCCCTTTATTGAAGTTCCTGAATAATAAAACAACTCAAGTTATACTCCTTACATGCCCAGTTTGTGTGGAATTGTCCCTTTATTGAAATATTTAAAGCAGTTTTAGCTGTTAAAACTAACTTGGCATCCCAGACATAGGTACATCCAGGGCTGAGATGCAGCTACCCAAAGCAGATACTTGATGTCCTACAGAACAGCACCATTTGCCTCTGGCACATAACCAACTCCCACAATGTGCCACCTTCTCTCTGCTCTTGCTTTAGAGAATTGGACAATTCCCAAAAATATTGTCTACATATTCGTCTCCTTCTGCTCCTTTCTAAGATCCTTGGAAGACTGGTTTCAAACTTACTGTCAGTGGCCTCCCATCAATGCTAAAATTATGCTAATTCGTGTGATGATTTGCTTGTGTCCTCACACCTGGAAAGCCTCAAATGGAAACTGATACTAGCTGAAAGCTGTGTACAAGATTAATCTTCATTTCTTGCCTAAACTTTCTTTAAATCACAGACTTTTCAGAGCCTTATTTAGACAGTAAGATCAGAACTGCAGAGCTTAAACTTGCTGAAAAAAAGACTAAGCTGAAAAACTACTGCAGTATAAGCTTGGTAAGAGTCTCAGAGTATCACTCTATTATTAATATTAAATAACAACGATAATAACCCTGTTTTTGCCAATTTCTGTTCTGCTTCATTCAGCCCATGCAGAGTGTATTGAGGTCTCCATCCATCCGTGAAACCCTGGAATGTCTTGCTGGCTGGTATTATTAACAAATGAAAAGCATCAGGAAGTGCAATTCTTGCTAAAGAAATTTTTATAAAAAATAAAACTAATGTAGAATTTTGACTTGCTTGCCCAAGGATCACAGTTTCTCCATCTGTTTCTCCGTCTGTCCACCTGTCTGTCTAATGATTCCCTCTCCCCTACTAGCAATAACTTATGAATCTAGTAGCCAATTCCAACCTTTCTTGCCAAAGGAGTCAAGTTACAAAGATATTCCAGTTCTTACATGATCAGACATTCTTTCTGAAGATCAGCACATCCATAAGAAAGCAGTTAGCACCACACTGAGGGAGAAGATTCAGGGCAAGCTAATAGGTCTCATTCTTGTTTGGTCTGTCTCGGCAACCAGTTTTTGTGTGTGAGGTAGACAATCTGCACATGTATTATTGGGAATCAACTTATGCATGTGTTAACTCTTGCCGAGAGATCAGTAGGTGCGGGCTGAAGGGACCTGACAGGGCTTTGAAGAGGGAATAAGGACATCAAAGGTATGTTACAGCAGGGGAACCCAATGTGTTTTAAGTCCATAGAGACCAGGCTGAGTGAACTGCAGCTTAATACCAAATTAAATTAAGGTTAAAATACCACAGTTTATTTAATGGCAAAATTTTAACATGTTTGTCTTGTGTCTTGATGTGCTATTGTTAGGAATCATTTTATTACAATGCCAGTACATTGGGTTGAAGAACATATATTAAAGACCTGGGGAAAGATAAAATATGTCCCACACTTTCACCTTACAGAAATTAGTAGGTAGAGCACTATGGATTTTAGGTCTACATTACCTACTTAATCCTAACCATCTTTATGAAATAATCCAACCCTTCCTCTGGCATTGTGAGGAGATTTACCATGTGTAAAAGGTGCTATATCATATACTTGTAGCAATTCACATGAAATGCAGATAAATATGAAGAGGATTAAAAAGTTTCTTTGTGATTGACACAGTCTGACCAATACTTTAGAAGATCTCAGACAACTTCTTAACACAGAACCTTAAGTTCCTGTTAAAACACACTGGAGTTTTCTGTGGACTTGCAGTGGGGTCAGGATCATAGTACATTCTTACTCTTTGGGCTGTGATAGATCTAGGAAGAGATACCTGTTCCTTTCATGGCTGGATGGTCACGCTCAAAGAGTAGTGATGTACAAGTGGAGACCAGTGACAAGTGGCATTCCTCAGGGGTCGATATTGGGACCAGCGCTATTTAACATCTTTGTTGGCAACAAGGACAGTGGGATTGAGTGCACCCTCAGCAAGTTTGCCGACAACACCAAGCTGTGTATGTGGTCAACACACTAGAGGGAAGAGATGCCATCCAGAGGAATCTTGATAGGCTTGAGAGGTGGGCCCATGAGAACCTCATTAAGTTCAACAAGGCCAAGGGCAAGGTCCTGCACATGGGTCGGGGCAATCCCAAGCAGAAGTACAGGCTGAATGGAGAATGGATTGAGAGCAGCCCTGAGAAGGACTTCAGGTTGCTGGTTGACGAGAAGCTCAACATGACCCAGCAATGTGTGTTTACAGCCCAGAAAGCCAACCATATAATGGGCTGCATAAAGAGAAGCGTAACCAGCAGGTTGAGGGAGGCGATTCTCCCCCTCTACTCTGCTCTCATGAGACCCCACCTGGAGGACTGCATTCAGCTCTGGGGCTACCAGCACAAGAAAGACATGGACCTGTTGGAGAGAGTCCAAAGGAGGGCCACGATGATGATCAGGGGGCTGGAGCACCTCTCCTATGAAGACAGGCTGAGACAGCTGGGGTTGTTCAGCCTGGAGAAGAGAAGAGACTGGGGAGACTTTCTAGCAGCCTTCCAGTACCTAAAGGGGGCCTACAAGAAAGCTGGAGAGGGACTTTTTATAAGGGCATGTAGCGATAAGACAAGGGGTAATGGCTTTAAATTGAAAGAGGGTAGATTTAGATTTGTATGGAAGGAGTTCTTTACTGTGAGGGTGGTGAGGCACTGGCACAGGTTGCCCAGAGAGGTTGTGGCTGCCCCATCCCTGGAAGTGTTCAAGGCCAGGTTGGATGGGGCTTTGAGCAACCTGGTCTAGTGGAAGGTGTCCCTGCCTGTGGCAGGACAGTTGGAACTAGATGATCTTTAACGTCCTTTCCAACCCAAACCATTCTGTGATTTTATGATTCTGTGGTTCAGTTCATCTTAAAAACATCATCTGAACTGTTAGAAGAAGCCATTTCTGGCTTGGATTGGCACCTTATGCAGCTGAGTTTTTCTTAATGGTGGTTACAGAGCAAACACACTCAGCAGGTCTTTCTCTGCTGAGTTGGCACTTATTTGATCCCCCTGGATCCATAAGTGCAGTTCTTATTCATCAGTCCTGCACACAAACAGTTGTATGCAGCAGAGCTCAGCCTTCACAGAAAAAAATAAATGCTTTTGAAATTGTGTTGCTTCAGTCTGAATGCTCGTTAGATAAGTCTGCCCTGGAGTCAATGAACACTTAACGATAGCCTCACATAGGTCTGATGTTCTCTTTTAGTTATACAAAGTAAATTTTAGGTTTTGTGCAAGGCCCCAGATTAACTGCTGTGGAGACTAGTGTCTTCACTCTCTTCATAGAGGTCTGTCGAGAGAGCAGAACAAATTTTCTTACAGTACTTTCTTCTGTAGTGAAAAGTTTCTGTCTGTTTCTCTTATTTTCTGTGGCCTAGTCAATCCATGCATTGTACTTCTGTGGCAGAAGAAATACCTATTCCGACTTTTGATCTTTTGAAACTTGTCCATTTAAAACCAAGCTGAACTTAAGCACTTTGTGCGAAAAACTCAATATTCGTTAGAAAATAATGACTTCTGACCACTGAAGACCTCAGCATCCTAGACAGGAAGTTCTGGAAGGCACTTAACATCATCTGGCTCAGCAAAGATCCTAATTCATATATAACACACCTAACAGAAGCTATCCTACTCACAAACACCAGGTTAAGGTTTATTCTTTCTTTTGAACTGATCTGCTGCTTATGGAACATGGACATGGTTTGTTGTTTATTATCCCCCATGTGCCACAGCTCTAGCTGGAGTATCACAGTTACCAATCTCACCTATTCTGAGTGAGGTACTATTAATTGATCCCTCTGGACTTACTCTGTCTGTGAGTCTACTTCAGGCATTGATTTGTTTGCTGCTCTCATCTAGATTATTTCAACACTGAGTTTTTTCTTCCAGATAATAAAGTGGTTACAGATTTTAAAGTCAATTATAGCCCTACATATGGAATAGTTAATATCAACAAAAAAAAAAATCCAGATAATTTAAAGGGTAGCTCTGAACATAATTTACAACATACCTTGCATATTTAGATTGACTGCATCCTGGGATGCTTAAATTTGAAACAGATGGTCAGGTGATTTGAAAATCACTCAAGGAAATCTGGAAATTAGCTCACAGCAACATGAAGGAATATCTGCTAGATTGAAAAGGGAAAAAAGATGGGGCTGTTGATTGGTCTGGAAAGTAAATGAGACTACAATAGATGTTTGGTTCCATAGACTGGAAAGAATAATTTTCTGGGTTATGAATATGATATTCACCATGATACATACTTAGGAAAAGAGAGACACATTCTGACAGGCAATGCTTAGTTGCAGGCAGTTTAAAATCAGTGCCAATATAGAAACAGGAAATTTATCTTATAAATAAACATGACTAAATGTATGAAGACTCCAGGAATTTGAAGTGACAGTTAAAGTGGCATCTTGTGGTTCATCATATTTGATCCCACTGTGTCAGTGTCACAGTGGCAGCTGGTATCAAAAATCGCTGTTGGGGAGGAGGATAATAAGCTTCTTTCCTCATCCTTACCATCTTTCCTAACCAAGTTATTCATATTTATGGCGGGTGGAAACTGGGACAGTGGTTTTGAAAAGTAGGAGAAAGAAGGAATGTCTAGGTTCACTTTACTCAAATCTTGCCCTCAAGTAAAAAAAAGTTAAGATGTTTCAGCAGCAGGTGTGGAGGAAGACATTTATCCCTCTATAGGAATGACATCCTTGTCTCAAGTTCTGATCTATGATCTCCTGTCCAGCCCTGACCTGAATTCATGCTGTTTTGTTTTGTGTTGTACATGCAATTTAATTGTCCTGTGTAGCTGACTACCTTGCCTACTGGAGAATGTGGCTCCAAACCCCTTCAGGCAGAGTCAAATCTCCCTTTAGCTAGATGGCTGCCCCAGGTATTGAGTTATTGGGTGAGGAAAGTGGATAGCAATGTCTTCTCCTTCTCTCATTAGGGGTCTGAGTCTTCCCAGGCAATGTGTGGTGCTCCTAATAAACTTCACCTGGATGCTGAATGTTCCCATGGCTGGCCAGACACCTGAAAGTCAGGTGCTGCAATACTTTGCATCAAAAGATTTGCCCCTCCTGCCCTCTTCACAGTCCTACACTTAGAGCTGAAATTCAAAATTCAGTAGCTCTGGAGTTTCATGCACGGAGCCCACTAGTGGAGGCACAAGAATTTTATGCAGTGTATTACAGCTGAAGAAGGTAGTTGGCAGCTGTAGCACTACGAGCAAGGAACTACCCACCAATGCTGATGAACGCTCTCAGCCTTTTGGCCAGCTCTACTAGATGAGTCAGAATTGCTTTCTTTGCTGTTAGACTTTACTTTGCTCAAGGAGAGCCTTATGTCTTACTTGTTCAATCTATGCACTAAACCATACTTTTCTCCATACCCCACAGTGAAAAGCCTGTGTAGGAACATTGTGAACATAACTTAATGTTCATCATTAGCTTGTCAAAGCCTTAGGTGGTGCCTATGACTTCCAGGAGACAAGGAATACCGATAACCCAGGATACTATGGAGCTTTCTAAAAACTTCCCATGGATCAACAATAGCCATGTAAAATGGAGACAGGTTGAAAGGACATTGCTTTCCAGCAACATCTGGAGACCAGCACTTCTAACTGCATGTTATCTCCAACACTTTGCAGAAATGTTAGCACAGAGCATAAATCTGGGTCTGGGTGAAAGACACTTTCTCCTTAAAGACGGTGTTTCTAACACCTGTACCTTGACACCCTCAGCACCAACTATTTAATGCCTTTTCTCATTAGTGTTGTATTTATATTAAAAGTTGGACTGCAACTGTTGGAAATGTGTAAGTTAACTTTTCATCCTCTCCAATGTGTATTCATTTCATTGTAATAGATAGATGCCATAGACATGGCATTTGCACATTCATCGGTATTTGAAATCCAGTCTTTAAATTGTCCTATATATGCACATATATTTATAAGTTAATAAAAATATACCCTTTCCACAGTTTTTTCTACAATGAAATAGCCTGTGAGCAAATTACATTTTCTTTTTACTGTTTACTCAGCACAGTGAAGGAATATATTGACTGCTA
Organism: Astur gentilis; assembly: GCF_929443795.1. NCBI lineage: Eukaryota > Metazoa > Chordata > Aves > Accipitriformes > Accipitridae > Astur > Astur gentilis. The sequence continues at coordinate 47,481,579 of NC_064881.1, read as the reverse complement.
AGTTTCTATAACTTTTTCCTCTACAGCTTAAGAAAATGGACCCCCACTCTTATTAATTTCAAGTATTTCCCTTGTCCCATAAATTGTCACAGGTAGAAAGAATTAAGACACCTATTTATTTACAGTCATTTCCAAAAAAAGCTGTGCATCCACATGCTCCTCACAAAAGTTTTATGCATGGTGGGTGTTTCAATCATAAAACCATGTGGCTGGCATATAAAAACAAATGCACTTTGAGAGCTGAATTTCTTAATTGGATGACTGAAGCCCTTATAATAGCCTTTGATCTAGATCTTGCTTCTATGAGTCTTTTCCCTACTGTTCTACAGTCACATGAGTTGCGCCACTGATTTAATCAAAACTGTACACATGGAAAAGGATACCATGTCACGTTGTTCCCATTTCATTTCTCAATTATCTGCTGCTGGCATGTGAAAGATCCTACATAATCTGTCACTTTGTTAATGAGTGAATGGTGTATACCTGGAAGCAGCCTGGTTCACCCTGTGCCGTGAAATCTCAGGTTCTGACTTGGGTCCTTGGACATCAAAACATCGGATGCTGCTCACTGGAGCAGTGTAGCTAGTCAACCCTGTTAAGCAAGATTGAGGGCTGGGTCCTCCGAAGCTTACACTGCTGCACAGATCATATGTGCTGAAACACACGTGAGAATCCACTTGGCAAAATTACTTAACTGCATGGGTATTTGCAACAAGCAGCTACTTTTATGAAAGCAGAGGAAATCATATCATCGCTATAAACTTCACCCCTTTTCTCTTGTAGGAAGTAACTTCATAAACTCTTGCATTTTGTTTTTCCATTACACAAACTGTCCTCAACTCTCCATAAAGGTCTGAATTCAGCCCTGATGCAACTACAGTGATTTAGTAGGACTGCTAGAAAGATCTTGGTTAAGGCAAACTGTTGCAAAGTTTTCAAATTGTTCCCACCTTCCATAGCTCAGCCTCATCAGAATACTTTAACCCCTGAAACAGGAGAAAGAAACCTCTGTGTAGAATTTGTTTTCTAGTAATTTCTTAGGTCAGTTATGATCTAATTAGTGTCAATAAACATAAAGATGTCATTTATACAAATTAACAAGACAGAATATTAGAAAAATATTTTAAATAAACTCATTATTGGAACAAAGGTAAAAAGCAACAACAAATAAAGTAACAAATGCAAATCAAGCAAGAGCATTACTCCCCTACAGCATGGCAGAGAACTATCTGTTGCTATTAAAACTTAAAATGGAAAATAAATGGCCTAGGGATTATTCAGGTCCCACGCAACAGACACTTAACACTTGCATGACAGCCAGAGCCACCACCTTGGCATAGGATAGAAACAGATGTCCCCAACCAACATGGGGTGAAATTGATGCCGATGAATATGAGAAGGGCGGGCAACAAATCATCCACAGCCTCACAAATGGCAAAGTGCTTAAGATGGCCTGTGCCACTGAGGCGTGGATGGTGGATGCTATGAGAACTTTATCAGTTTAACCATTTCCCACTGACAACATCAAGACTACTCTCCTCCCTCTACACTAACACCTTACCAAATCAAATCACGTTTGGGTTTTGAGCACTGATTTCAGAGTATTTAATCTCTATTGTAATGGTGACACAGGGCTCAGGCTCACACCCAGAGCCACTACTGCTGACATGTGCCAGCACGTTGGCTATTGCCACAAAGGATGCCAACTGGCTTGTCAGGATGGACACATGACTGGGGGCACTTGGTCAAGCTCATATTCCACTGCACCAGGCAGGATGAGCACAACTGGTTTGTGGGCTCACAACTGGGCACAGTACCAAAGACAGCCCAGCAGTACTCAAAGAGTCACACGGGATTAGCTTTCTCCCTAAATAACCACCTAGAGACAATGATCTTGAGGGAGGACTACCACAAACCTCACCAGCTTTTGCTAGAGCTGCAATGTCCGTGCCTTCGCTAACATAAAGACACAGAAACACGTATATTGAAACCAATTAAGAAGGGCTCTGTCAAATGAGGCATTTCACTCACAGCTGAGGAGAGCATGAAAGAGCAAACTGTGAATGTCAGGAGCTGGTCAGATCACTTAATGTGCTACTGGAGCCAGTTGTGGTAAGGAATCAGCATCAACTAAGTAGGAGATGGGCTGAGGACACTGTGTACTGCTGTAGTGGGCACTGTACTACTCTCAAGTGCATCAGTTACTCATCAGAGTTTTTCAAAATATCGGGAAAACTGGCAAATACATTTTTGGTTAACAAATTATTTCAACATAACTAAAATGTCATAAAAAATTAAGATAAAGACAATACTTGATTTATAAAATGCCTAAATGATTTCAGATGGGAAGGTACAAAGCCATACTTTTAATCCAGCATAGAAAACAGTAGAGAAAAATCTTTTTTTTAATGACCTCATTCTTGAATGTATTCTGCCACTAATCCAAAGTTATGTTTGGGTAAATTGCTCATTCTAGAGATTTCTGGTTTCCTGGCAATTAAGCGAGAAAATAATAATTATTGTTACAGTTAACAATTACTGCTAATGTTAATAATTATCATAATGCTCTATCAGAGAAAATTATTCTGATTTACGCAGAGGCATGGAATTGTCAACAAGGCAAAGTTTCTGGAAATGAAATGAGGTTTAGAAAAAATTGTATTTGCCTGTGCTCCAATGAAATGGAAGAGGTGTATATGCCAAACTGATGATTAGGCTATAAAAAGACTCAACAATAACTAATTCATATGTAATAACATGCATTTATTTATAAGGTTACAAAGCCTGAAAAGTTCTTAGTGTTACAGACTCGATACTTGAGAGTGAACATAAGGCTGTCTGGATCACAGCGCCCTTTTAGTAACTTATGATTAAATCATGCTACAGATAGCAAATAAAGCTTTTATTACTGGAAAATTATTTCATCTAGCACATAAAATTGCTGGAAGATTCCTTTCTTAATTACAAATTTTACTCCGTTCTTTGGTACTATAATGCAAATGTTTCCTTAGAAGAACAAGCACTGCCAAACTAAATTAGAAAAAAAAGTCAGGGGTTTATGAGCTTTAAAAAGTGGTTAAAGCAGTTTTCAGAAGTGTATTCTAGGTGTAAGCTAGGGAAAAGAAGTGAAAGATCACAGACTCAGATATGTCAGATGGCTATCATTTGCTTTAGCGTAAGATGATCTTGTGGTTGAAAATTGAACTGGGCCACATCAGGGCCACATTCTCTAAAGGTTGATCTATGGGTCTTGGGGTAAATCATAAAAAATCACCCTGCCTCAGTAGAAATGATACCTTCCTTTAAAGGAAAGTTATATTTCCCTGCTTTGGTTAAATACAAATACTAAATAAATTTAGAGTAGATCAGAATGCAACAAAATATATATATATTAAAGCACCTGTAGTTTTCACAGCAAAGATGAACTTAGGCAAGTTTCAGCTTCTCTGTTACACAGCTGAAGTTACTTTCTTAAATAGGATTAATATGTTCTCAACGGGTAGAAGTGAGTTAAAGAAATAATAAGCACCACCACTACCTTTTTGGCGTCCTGTGATGTTTTGGGGAACAAATGAGAAGTCTAACAGAGGTAGTTCCCACAAGGTCCTGATACACTGGAGTGACTATAAAGGAGGAAGATGCCCATTTCGTTATCCCTTGACTTGTTGCTGTTGCCATCTAGTGTTTCACAGAAGGCTGCTGGGAACAATACTGAATTCTGCCCAGTTTTGTCATCTTCTTTTTTATCTAGTTCCATCACACTTTTAGTTTCTCAGATCTGTAGAAATGGTCCTTCTGTCCACACCTTTTTTGACAACACCTTCCCCGAGCTTCTCTATGAATAAAAATAAGCCCAGTTGACATCGAGCCATAAATTGCGTGAGCTAGTTTTGCCAGATTCTGGAGAATTTGCTTGGGATGTGTTCCAACACACGAGGAGTTGAAAGAAAGCATCTCAAGGTCAGCACAAAGAAGGAGGGTGTAAGCAAGAGAGGTGCGACCAGACTCATCGTTGGCATGTCTCATGCTGTAACAGAAGAGCAAAACCCTGCCTCCAGCACAACTCTGTTGTATAACTCACAACCCGGGTGGCCACTACAGCAATACACACTTGTTTGCATGACTGACTCATGTCCTCACACCTGCTGCTGCTGACACCGTCTCTGCCTCTGCAGCCCTAGCTGTTTGTAGCTGCAGGCTGCAGGTTTGGGTATTTCGTACAGTCAGTGCCTGTCGTCACGAAAGGCATCCTGGAAAGTTTCCCTGCACAGTATATTATAGCTGACAGGCTGGTCACGGATGTGCTGCCACTTCTGCTGCTCAGGAGCTCCTTACAAGATTGTTCCTATCCTGTGCTCTTGTCAACAATGTTTTTGCAAGTGTCCTGTGCTGTACTGAGTAGTTAAATGAAATGTTTCTACTGCATTTGAAGACCCCTATGACAACAGAATCCCACTGACCATATTATGTCTGAGAGTACAAAAGCAGCTGTCATTAATAGAACTGTCTTCTCTAAAAGTTACTCCATGCAGTAACCTGCCAAGAAAGGAATGAATGTTGTGGTAAATGTGCTCTATTTCTTGTCTTCTTTCATCTGTGCATAGGGCTCTGCATCCTGGCGTGGTGGTAACCTAAAAGTACAACTATATTCCCTCATTGCATTTCAAAGAAATGGGTCACATCTTGTCCAAATCAGAAGCATACAATTACCTTTAACTACATCCCACCAATAGTGCTTCTGCTACCTCACCTTGGAAGTGCAAGTACTATCGTTGGCACGGCAGTGATGCAGTCTGGTGCCCAGCATGGCCTCGTCTTCCATTCTCTGCCTCCTAGCTCTGAATCAGCTCTACTTACATGTTTTGCTGCATCTGTAAATAAAACCCACCAAAAAAAATTACAAGAAAAGGACTGCCTAACTTTCGGTATCACAGGAACAGATTGGCTTGTTCTTGTTTGGGTTTGGGTTGTTTCAATAGCTTGCTATTCATGATATACCTCCAGGCTGGTGAAATGTTTTCAGTCACACTTGGTTTAGTGTGTAAGGAGCATTTCTGACTGCTCCTTTGCCCCGGTAAGCCCTAGGACCAGGACTCCCAAGTAAAATGTCTCATCTAATGCACCAAAACTAGAGCTCCAGAGCCAGACCTGCCCCTCATGAAGGTTGGAGAGTGTGTCCAGTTATGATCCAAGCACTAAATCTGGCCAAAAAGAATGAGTGGAGATGTAAAGAACAGCTTAATTTTCCATAAACCGCTACAGATCCCACTTAATACCAGGTTCTGGTGTTTTCAAAGCCATCGCTTTGGTTTTGGTGGTTTTACCTTTTTTTTAATCTTGTATTTTTCAGATTAGCAACATAAACGACAATTTGATTCTTTGATTTACTTCATACCGGAGCTGGTGGCAGCAGTGCTCTGTGAAAATGGGACTCCTCAAGGAAAGAACAGGGTGATTTTAAGAAACATATGAGGTTTCCAAACTCCAACTTAATTTTTACTAATTGTTTCCATACTATTCTCATTGACAACTACCATGGACTGTAGCCTTTATCGTGGTATTTTGAATAGCAAAATGGACTTCAGGGGCAATTTGCCGGAGCACAAGTGAGTCAAAAGAAAGTGGCAGCTATAGAATTTTCTGAGATAAGGTAGAAAAGCACATCATTAAATGACTTGATGATGGTGAGCAAAGTTAAAAGAGGAATACCCCTCCTTGAGATTTCTTTCTTTGTCCAAGTAATTAATATATTATTGGCCTCAGAAAAGGATTAGACAACCTTGTCTCTTACTCAGAGCAATGTTGCTAAGAGTTATCTTGCCTTGGAAAAAGGTAACACTATATATCTCTAGTGCTTTTCACCACAAAAGCACATAGTTGGCAGTCCTTATTGCAACCAATAGGAAGAGCAAAATCCTCATGCACCTTTGAAGGGCAAATGTTTTGGCTGGGACATAGCAGTTAATTAATATTTTTCTTGTTCACAATACTGCAGTGTCCCAACCAAGGTCAGGGCTGCATTGTGCTAGGCATTATATAGATTCATGGAAGGAGAAAGTTGCTGCTTAAAGCTCAATAGAAAGGAATGATAAAAGTTAGAGGGCAGAATGGGGGTGCATTCAAACCAAATGCAAAAGATAGCACTCGTCACACGAGTTTTAACCTAGGGTTCTGCCCAACTTGCTGTGCTGCCTCACAGCACAAAAACCACCATGTAACACAAAATTTGGTGATTTTAGGTTATCCAATAAAAGAGGAGAGGTGCAATGGCAACTTAATTATCCTCCTGAAACAGCAGTTGATAGCTGTAGTCAGAAATCAGTTGGAGTTTACAAGGGGACACAGTGAACATTATGGCCTTTGCTAAGCTGAGTGCAGCAATTTTTATTTACAGCAGAACAATCTAAGTTGCATGTGTAGGAATTGTATGGTTTCCTCAGACTGAACACTCTTGTGCTGAAACTCTGGCCTGAATCAAAATGAGTTTTGCAAGCAATATTGAAATGGAGATTCTTATATAATGTATATCTCTGGGAATCTGGGTATACATGGGTAATGAATGTAATACAATTTTAATGAGAATTTCATTTTATGACTCAGGATACAAGAAGACATAACTTCTCCTAATATAATTACCTTTGATTAATCTGTGGGAGTTATTAATTTCAGACAAAAGTTTTGCTTTTTTCAATGTCCAGACTAATGAAATTACTCTTATTAGTTTGAGGGTAGATGATGACACAGATATAATAGGCACTGAAACAGAGATGTATTGGACAGCTTACTGGAAATTGAAATTACAGCAAATGAATATTGCACATTGACCCATGAGCACAGTGGCCACTTTTTCAACAAGAATTCTTTTATCTCCCCTCTGTTAGTACTCTTAACATACATGCAACACAATCTGCTATAAGCTATCACCAAGCACCTCTCTGAAACACAAAGCAGGAATGAGAAGGAAGGACTATTAAAGGACCAAAAGTATTCAGCCCAGTCATACTAAAATTATAATTTGTATTCTGTGTTCTGATAGAGGCCAAAAGGGTGAAAGAATATTGGGCTTTATTGTGTGAGGAGTTGTTCAGACTCTCAAGAAAATAAAATCTGCGCTCAAAAGAATTCAAAATCCGATTTCCAGCAAACCAAACAAATATACGAAACAGTAGCAGGGAACTCAAAGATGTCTGATGAGGGAGATGGTATTAAGGAAGGATATGGTGATGGACTGTACAACTGTTTAATCTCTTTGCTTGCAGTCTGCTCTGTTTTACTGTATGTTCTGTTCTGCTGAAAAAGGGGTGCAGGAAGGAGAGCTGCTTGCCTGCCTTAACTGACAGATATTCCTTGCATGATGCGGTATGCTCTGGACTCAGGGGAATTTGTTCCCTTCCTGAGAGCAACCTGAGTGAAGGAGCTGGAGTGCAGAGCAGGGGCAGGGCAGCAGAAAACCTGTAGCAAAGCCAGAGACTAGTAAACTTCTAGAGAACAAGTAAAAAGAGACTTTTCCAGGGACCAAATGCATCCTACTTATATGGTGTTTGTTACAACCCAGAAAGGTACTGAAAATCACTGGTCGGAGCCCAACACTGTAAGAAAGAACCAGACCTGAAAAGACCCTCTGAAGAAGGGGGGATCTGATTACAAACCCTTTTATTTCTATTGTATTTTACCCAAAAGATCTTTGATTTGAAAGCTCATTTTAAAATTCCGCTGTCAAAGCTACTTCTTTTTGTGTTTTCATAAGCACATCTGTGATGATGGAGAGCCTGTTTGGTGTTTGTAGTGTGCTCTCAGTCCATCTCAGAGGTCTGACTTACTTCAGGTCCCGTCATACCCATGCATATACCTAAATCAGCCATAAAGTAAAAGTTAGGGGTGACAAACAATGAGATACAGAATTTCAGAATGTTTCTGCCATGCTCCTACACAATGCATGGAAAAATCCAATTAATTTGATGTATTTCATATGTAGAGGAGCAAAGTACCTGGTTAGAGGATGAAAGCCCAAATGAACATGTTACTAAATGAATTTGTCTCTGAAATAAGCTAAATTCTGAAGTCCTCATTTACACAAAGCTTGCACTAAATTTTAACAAGTTTGCCTATAAAGGGCTGGAAGAAAACTGAATAGTATTTTATTGGATTTAGCAGTGGATGAATATTTCTCATTCTGTCACAATAAGATTATTTACTTGCAAAGAGGTACTAAAATAAAATATTATGAAAGATAAATGCTTATATCTAAATGGCAAATACTTTTCCTATATATTCTTACTTTGGGGCACAAACATTACAAATGGGTCTTCTCTTTTAAGCGTTATTTTTTTCCTCCAACATTTTTACCATTATCTTTCCATATTTATCATTGCTAGCAAAATCCATCTCCAGTTACATCTGTATTCCTGGATGTCCTACTTGCAATATAGTAGGTGAAGACAATATATGAGGGTCAGGTACTTGCTCTTTTTTCTGTATTTCATACTGGAAGCCTTCTTTTGAGGTCTACTGCCAAAATCACCAAGAGATATTTTTTGTTAGTTTCTCCTTGTAGTTGTACTTAAAGTTATCTAACTTTCAAGTACTTATGTAGGTGTTTATAAGTCAACTGATTTATAAGTGGATTTATCCTTACAGTTGCTGGGAAGGGAGCCAAAACATAATTTTACTGACTTGATGAGTGCTATGCCTTGCCCACTTTACATACCAGAGCTGAGCTTTGGAAGGAGCCACCTCATTTTGAGCCCAAGAGTACCTGCAGACTGTCATACTGTAGAGACAGGGCAACAACTGCAGTCCAGCTCCTCTGACCAGATGCTTTCCCAGACTTCTTGAATGGTTTTTAGCATATCGTTTAATGAGGGTGGGCCTCAGCTCCACTCTACAGAATGGGAACTATTCTACAACTTCTGCACCAGTCCTTCAAGTTAATTTTGTCTCGGCAGAAAATACGCTCTTCAGAGCTGGAACGTCCGTCCACTCCCTGAATGAGAGCATCTTCCTCACTGGGGTTCTGCCCATGACTAATGTTATAACACAAATAATTAACACAAATAAAAGCAGGGACTATCAGTTAGATTTGTACTAATATGAGCTGCTCATAGGCATCTGCAATAAAAGATGAAAATAACCATCATACTTGGAAAAAATGCAAAGATCTTTCTATTCTACCATTTCCCTAATAAACATCTCACTAGCATTCTCCCTTCTAACTTTTAATTATGGGTCTTGTGAAGTTCATAAGCATAAAACCAAATATAATTTCCTTACTTAAGCAATCCTATTGCAAGTGATTCACATGTACCTCACAACTTTGTGATAAACGCAAATGTGCATTTTCCTTGTCAGCCTGGAAATAAGCATTGTATAGAAAAATCCTACTCTGTTTTCCAAATTACAGTGCAATAATTGGCTCGTAGTGCCTAGTCACGACTGAGTTTCTGTATCTCCTACATTGTTTTCTTCTCTCTTTCATTTCCATATCTACATCTTCATTTAAAGTTAAGAGCTGAAGAATTATTCAGCAGCACAAACCAACAATTTCTCTTCCTTGTATAACTTCCTTTCCCATTTTAAAGATATTATTAAAAATGCTGGAAAGTGTGTGTGCATTAAAGACTGTATGTACAGAAAGTCAAATCTTAAATCTACTTTGCAGAATTTGTGTCTGTTCCTCCACTTCAGAAGGCAACAGAATGGCAACATTTGATTCCTGAAAGTAGGTGGTGAAAATCTGACAAGTGGCCTTAGCTGCAGACCAGGTAGATATTAGAATGGTGAAAAGCATAAGAGAATATATTACCTTTAAGATATCATGCTGATAAAGGTGGCCCGAAGGCTAACTAAAGATGATCCCCAATTATAAAAAAGCACTGCTCTGTATAAGTAATCTTAATGAGCAATGAAATTAGACAGTGAAGCTCAAAAGAAAATTATGATATATATGCAGAAATCTCATTACTCAAGTGGTATGGAACATTCAACATAGAAACAGATCTGAAAGTAAGAGAGTAATAATTTATCTTTAAGTTTTCCCTTCAAATTAAAACTTTGCACATACCGATTTTTTGAAGACATCCTGAAATGCATAATTGGCACCATACCACCCAATGTGTAATGCCACTTGTGATAAAAGGTATATAATTTTGTGTCCTACAGTGTCTCTCTGCATCATAAAATTAGCCAAGGATTATGTATTTCAAAGCAAAGGACTGAGCTCCAGCATATCAAAGCCATCTGCTGAACAAATCAGACAGAAACTGCCACAATCACCAAACCGCTAGATACTGCCAGCTTTACCTAAAAGGAAACACAACATGTCACACTAGTCTGACATTCCCTGTTGTCAAAGAATATGACTCGCATACTGATCCAGCAAGCATCTGAGCAGCTTTAAGCACAGAAATGGTTTAGACTGATTTTGTCAACTGGACTGAAATAGAAGAAAAGGCAAAGGATCTAGGATCAAAGTGTTCCAGCTCCAGATTGTGGAGCTACTATTCTCAGCAAAGGCCATTCATTTTGCATGCCCTGTTCAGGCAAAGGTTTCAAAGATGAGAATCTAAAATAAGTGAGAAATTTATCACCTTAAAAAAAAAAAAAAAAAATTAATACTATTCTGTCAAGGCACAGTCACCAAAGACAATATGAAATAAAAGCACTGAAAAGAGATTGCCTGGCTTCATTATGACAGGTTTACAGTACTGGTTCTTTCAGTTTTGTCTATACTATAGACTATAGATGGCCAAGACATGGACACAAAGCTGGTCCATGTTCATCCACACTTTTCAATGTTGTACTGTTTCTGTGCCAGCTAGCACTTTTCCCCAACTCATTTTGAGAATAGGACTGGTCAGGGACTCCTCCTGATACTTAGTATAGATAAAGTCACTGAGAAGAGAAGAGAAGAGAAGAGAAGAGAAGAGAAGAGAAGAGAAGAGAAGAGAAGAGAAGAGAAGAGACGAGACTTTATCCAGACAGATGTGAGCTGTGCCATGCTATTTGTCCTCTCAGCCAAAACACAGGCCCTTGCTTTATCAGTGGATATATAGTCTTTCTGGCCATAATGAGAGGAATTACACACATGGATCTATATCATAGTTAAGTGCTACCCACAACTCTGAGCCCCTGTAGGTAAACCTTCCAGGCATTGATGGAAGTTGTAATCATAGAATCATAAAATAGTTTGGCTTGGAAGGGAAATTTAAAGGTCATCTAGTCCAACCCCCCTGCAATGAGCAGGGACATCTTCAACTAGGTCAGGTTGCTCAGAGCCCCGTCCAACCTGACCTCCAATGTTTCCAGGGATGGGGCATCTACCACTTTTCTGGGCAACCTGCTCCAGTGTTTCATCACCCTCATTGTAAAAAATGTCTTCCTTATATCTAGTCTAAAACTACCCTCTTTTAGTTTAAAACCATGACCCCTTGTCCTATTGCAACAGGCCCTGCTAAAAGGTTTGTCCCCATCTTTCTTATAAGATCCCTTTAAGTTTTGAGAGGTCGCAGTAAGGTCTCCCTGGATTCTTGTCTTCTCCAGGCTGAACAAGCCCAGCTCTCAGCCTGGCTTCATAGGAGAGCTGTTGAATCCCCCTGATCATTTTTGTGGCCCTCCTCTGGACCCACTCCAACAGGTCCATGTCTTTCCCGTGCTGAGGGCTCCAGAGCTGGATGCAGTACTGCAGGTGGGGTCTCACCAGAGTGGAGCAGAGGGACAGAATCATCTCCCTTGACCTGCTGGCCACGCTTCTTTTAATGCAGCCTAGGATATGGTTGGCTTTCTGGGATGCAAGTGCACACTGCTGGCTCATGTCCAGCTTTTCATCCACCAGTACCCCCAAGTTCTTCTCCACAGGGCTGCTCTCAATCCCTTCACCCCCCAGCCTGTATTGATGCTGGGAGTCACCCCAACCCAGGTGCAGGACCTTGCACTTGGCCTTGTTGCACCTCATGAGGTTCCCATGGGTCCACTTCTCGAGCTTGTCCAGGTCCCTCTGGATGGCCTCCCATCCCTCAGATGTGTCAACTGCACCACTCAGCTTGGTGTCATCTGCAAACTTGCTGAGGGTGCACTCGATCCCAATGCCTATGTCATTGATGAAGATATGAAACAGTACTGGTCCCAATATGGACCCCTGAGGGACACCACTTTGTCACTGATCTCCATCTGGACATTGAGCCATTGACCTCTACCCTTTGGATGTGACCATCCAGCCAATTCCTCATCCACCAAACAGTCCACCCATCAAATCCATATCTCTCCAATTTAGAGAGAAGGATGTTGTGAGGGACCATGACACAGGCCTTAAATGTGTAGGATGACTGTATCTCTGACTTAAGGAAACAATTTCACACAGAGTTTTCAAGTTAGAGAAAAAACAAATTCCTTACATTTCAGAAAGAAAATATTCTTTGTCTGAAAATCAGTAAAGAACTAGAAAATTTTCCATTCTTTATGCATTGCTTCAATGATATTGCTATATATACTCTGGAAAACAGTGGCAAAGTGACTGAGCACTGAAAAATGTCTTTGCCAGAGCATTGGCCTTCATCTGCAGCACAGAAGTTGGCCATCTTGTGCCTAATATAGTGCTGGGCTGCGTTTTCTATCCTGCAAACAACTGGTGCTGATCTTCCCATGTCTTAATTTACCAAGCAGTAGTGTCTTTTGCTCCTTTTTGCCCTGTCATGCACCACGGGGGGGGTGGAGGGAGAAAAAAAAGGAAAAGAAAAAAAAAGTCTGTAGAGAAGCACCATTAAGTGACACTAAGCAATGGGATGAAGAATCCTCCATTCCAGCGGACTGTGGAATTTGAGACCTATCTGTAGCTCTCAATGGACCTGTCTTGTACTCATAGAGCTCCTTGGCATCACATCACGCATCTTGTTTTTTCCTTTCTGTACATCAAGATTTCTTTTCTGCAGTTATTCCTCTCATCATGTCAGTGAAATAAAAACATGGAGCTATTGCCATATGCTGTATGCTGCCAGCACTCTCTTCACTCTCCGTACATTAAACTCTTAGCCTCACCCATGTCTCTGTTTGGACTATAAGTTCTTTGAAGCAAGGACCTTCTACCACTAAGTGTTTGTAGAGCACTTAATATAAGAAAACCATGTAGTTTGTTGATTGTTAGGCATGGCTATAATTAACATAATAAATAATAATAACCTTTTTAGCAGTCTACCAATTACCAGAGATCAGAGTAAAACCTCACAGGAAATGGGAGAGATGCCTGCCCTGGGATACTTTCTGAGCCATTCTTAGCACAAATTAAGACCAAAAAGAAAATTGTTCATAATGAGCTCTAGATGAAAGTCTTGGCAGGGAGGAAAGAACTGGGGGGAGGGTTCCTCCTGGCCTCATCTTTGCTACAGGCAAATGGTCTTGGCCTAATTGCAATTTTGTCTTTTAGAATTTGACAGTAATTGTGGCACAAGAGCAGTCTAAATGGGCTATTGTTAGTGGTGCGCTCTTTCCCCCTTTGCCCAATTTGTTTGAAATAGGGTTGTCTTTTTTTCCTTCTGTGTTTTCTCATTCTCTCCATCTCCCCAAAACAGCTCTTGCAGTGTTCTTTTCCTCCTTCCTACACTCTCTACTTCTTCCTTACTTCAGTCTCTCACTCTGCACCCCAAAATCATCACTCACACCCCCACACGACACGCAGCCGTCCTCCCCTCTGCTTTTTCTCACAAAAGCTCACGTACGCCTGCTCTGTGTGTGGTGTTCCCAGGTGGTGATTAATGAGAGCTCTAGCTGGAGCTAAAAGCTGTGATGAGTGGCTATATAATAACAAACATTAGTGCGGGCGAGGGAGGCAGAAGCATGCGTATCTCTTCCCCAGGCTGCCAACACACTTACTATTTCATAGCAACTGATTTAAAATATAGAGTTCCTGGGCCTTATTTCAGCCAGAGCCGCCTAAAGGTCCTGTTAAATTCTGAGGTGCAGGAAAAACTGCAGGAGAAAATCCAGGCCCATATCACATAAGTAAGAGAGGACGTGCATCTCCCCAGCTTGTTTATCATGTTTAACTCTCTGACATCAAAGGGATTTTCTTACTGTTCACATGCCACGAAATAAAAGCAGGAAAGGTTTCTGCCTCGGATGGTGTAATGGTTTAGCCCCAGCCAGCAACTAAGCACCACACAGTTGCTGGCTCATTGCCCTGCAGTGGGATGGGGGAGAGAATCAGAAGGGTAAAAGTCAAACCTCATGGGTTGAGATAAGAACAGTTTGATAGGTAAAGCAAAAGCCATGCATGCAATCAAAACGAAACAAGGAATTCATTCACTACCATCATTCATTCAAGCCATCTCCAGGAAAGCAGAGCTCCATCACGTGTAACAGTTACTTGGGAAGACAAATGACATCACTCCGAATGTCGCCCCCCTTCCTTCTTCTTCTTCCCCCAGCTTTATACGCTGAGCATGACATCATATGGTCTGGAATATCCCTTGGGTCAGTTGGGGTCAGCTGTCCCAGCTGTGTTCCCCTCCCAACTTTTTGTGCCCCCCTCCCCCCCCACCCCAGCCTGCTCGCTGGTGGGGTGGGGTGAGAAGCAGAAAAAGCCTTGGCTCTGGGTAAGCACTGTTCAGCCATAACAAAAACATCCCTGTATTATCAACACTGTTTCCAGCACAAATCCAAAACATAGCCCCATACTAGTTACTATGAAGAAATTTAACTGTACCCCAGGCAAAACCAGCACAGATGGTACCAGTGTAAGTGGGACATCGCTCTTTCCATAAGATGCTGCACAGGGCTGTGTCCCAAGGGGTGTACGGAGACCTCTGCTGCAGCAGGAGCTACAAACTAGCTCGACCTGCCTCAAACACCCTCCTGCCAGTCTCCCCTAGTGATCTCATTCAGTGTGTATGCTTGTATTTCAGGCAAATAACACTTAGGTCCTATCATGATGTGCTTTGAGGAAAACTGAGCAGCGTGCAAACAGAACAAGTAACAATTTAATCTCTACTTCTGCTCTTTTAACTGAGAAGCTTGACAATATACCATAAGTGGATAATGATTCAGGGAGAACTATTGGAGGGGAAAAGTGCAAAGAAAGATGCCAAAAGAAAAAAAAAATCCAACCAAACAACTGTGATCCAAACTAGATATCCGTTAAGGCTAATTTTATGCTGAGTTGGGAAGAAAAAATTTAGACTGTTGTGAGACAAACAACAACAAAGGAACAGCTGAGTTTCTGTATCACGAAGAAAAGTTTTCCTGCAGTTGCACTGATAATAATGATTTAAATTAAAAGACATGATGTGAAGAGGCTATTTCTATATAAAATTCCTAAAATTTAACAGGAAAAAAATCACACAAAATCCAGACAAGGTATTTTAGACTCCAGCTTGCATTTAGAAAGTATATTAGATTTACGTGTTATGTACATTTGTACCTGCCGTCAAAACTAGGACCAGGCTACAATGAAGCAGTTCCAGTGTACGGTACAGAGTACAGGCCAGGCTCTGCCCTGCCTGATATCCCATCCAACTCATACACAAATGAAGACAGAATGTGACTTAAAGCGCCAGCCGTTGTTCTGGATTGCCTTAATTTGACTACATTAGATCCTCTCACATCATTTCTAATCTTGTTTTCCTTTGTCTAAATTTGTCATATGTGTTATTGGCCTCTGTTATCTTTGTGGTTTGGTCTCTTTTAGCTAACCCTTATGCCTCCTCCTTTTCTTCCCCTGCCTGCACTCACTGCTGACTTTGGAACATGGATTTGAGATAAATGAGGAGTGAGCAGAGATCAGAATCTATTGTGCTCATTAAAGAAACTTTCTGGCTGCTTTGCTCTTCAAGTAAATAGCGTATAACAAGTAGTCTGCTAAAAGATGAAAATCTGGGATAATAGAAGACCTTGTGCTGTTGTCAGAATAGTCAGCAAGATTATGAGTCATTGTTTTAACCTCATACCAAGGGACACGTAGTTTAGTCTTAGTCCTTATGTCACAAATCACATATGCTCACAACTCTACACAGGCTGATCCTGAGGACAGAGTAAGAACCAAACTACACCCTTCTTGAGGAAGGCTGTGGTGGGATCACTGGGACCTGGCCTTATTATCCCAAGTGCCATATCGTTTATTCTCTCTCATGAATGTATCAAGATCCATTCTGATTGCATTTTGGTTTTCTGCTCCTGATAATACTATCAGGAGATGACTGTAGAAGAAAACTTCCTGGGTGTTTGGGGCTCAGACTCTCTCTAATCTACACGTACTGGATGCTTTAGCTGTGAGGGTCTGGGATGGCTGTAGGATTTCTCTGCTTTCCACTCCTGAGCTACCCGAGTGTCACGCTGCTCCTTAAAACCAGTCCCTTGCTATGTCCCATTTTTCAGCCTTCTAGCAGAGAGATACTGAGAGGGAAATTACCAAAGAAAATGCTGTAGTGTCTCCGAGGAAGACATGGCCTGACTTGAGTCTGAAGAGAGGAGGAGAAAGGGAAATTTGTAAACATCTAGGCATATCTGGAGAACTGTGCAGGATCTTCTTTTCAAATACCACCTGCATTTTTTAAGCCATTAATGGCTCAAATCTATTGATAATTGGGTCACCATCTCAATTAAAATGCTTTTTTTCCCCAATTATTTCACTGTAGAATTGTTCGTCCTGTTCAGGAGAGGAATTTCTACCCAAGTCTGAGAAGTATGGCCTATACTGAGTAATTTCCATGTCAAGAGCTATGCTGGACAAATATCCTGCCTCAGAATGCTTTTCTTTTGATAGCATTTGACAGATATTTTAGTGTCTAAAAACATATTTCTACAACTTTCATTTACACACATCTCAATTTAAAATCTGAATCTGATGGAAACATACATCCAAAGCTGAACTTCAGGCCAGCTGGAACATTTAGTTTTTCCCCACTGAGTTATATGATCTTTTTAATGGAAATGTCATCTCTACCTTAATTATTGCAGTACAAGGAGAAGATGTTATAATATTCATGACAGCATGTAAAAAATAACTAGATGTAATATATGGGAATATCTGTTTTCTAAGATTATTGATCTCTGTGGTAGAGGCTCTTGGCAACATCCAGTTCTGGAATTTTTAAAAGTGAATTTCAAAGAAAAATAAACAGACAGGCAAAGCCTTATTTAAGCATCTAGCTTGGGAGAATTCGATCAAAGATGACATTGTGTCTTAGTATTTCTCAGAATTGGGCACTAAAACTCTGGAACTCTTCTCCCTGTGTTTTATAAGTTCCTTCTTTTACTCCATTGTATCTCTATAGAGACTAAAGATTTACTTTTACCCATTTCAGAGCCTAAACTTTGTCTCTTTTTGTTTATTATGCCCTGCTTCCCTTAAAAATGATGGCAGATAATGTTACTGAACATGTGTCAAATTGAAATAGAATCTAAATATTTACGGACTTTTCTTTATACTTATAGGATAAATATTTATTTTATAGTAATTCTGTATCCTTTGAACATTGCTGAATTTTTTCTTTATGTCTGACAGATTTTTTTTTTTCTTCCAGCACTTCAAGCTCAGTATTTCTAATCCTATCCTTTCTCTTTCCAGATTTTAACATTGTTATTATGCTTCCCCTCAGTCCTATATAGACAAAAAAGTACCAGTTCATTTAGTCCGTCCTCATGGACCATTCTTTCCAGATCTCTGTTTAGCATGATTTCAAAATAGTTTTAGTCTCCTACATCCTGAAAAATCAGCCAGAAGCAGCTAATAAAATTGCCCTTTAATGAAATTGCCCTGTAAAATTGCTCTAGAATAAGCTCCACAGCTGTAGAAGGATTCAAGCTTTACGAGTGTTTTGGGTTAAATTTATTTTTAATTTGTGCATTTTAAATAAATCATTAGAGAGTAGTGTATGGAAAGGGAAGTGGAAGCTGCATAAAGGTTCTACACTGACAGAGTCATCCTACCACAGTAAAAGAAAATCTGTTCCTTCTTTTTTGTGCAGCTTTATTAATCAGTTATTTGAATAAGCTGTATCAGGAGCAGCATATTGAAACTTTTATTAAAAACGTACCACAGAGAAGCACATTACATTAAATGACATAGAAGATTCTCATAGATAAACAAATATTAAAATCCAATGGAGATGAAGGACTATTTTTCACATATATATAGTCCATGGTTATTTATCTTCACTTCAGTATACAGACACTCCAAACAAGGTTCAATATGTAAGTTTTGACCAGACATGGTCTATATGATTAGTTTCCAGTTTACCCTTTCAGGTTTTGTAACTGGTAATTTTTAAGACTTTTTCCGTTTCAGGAAACAGCTGTGCTTTCCATGGGAGAAAACATAGATCCTTATGAGTGACTTTAAACTTGTAAACTATAGATTGACTTCTTTTAGTCACCTTTCATGAATACTATTTAGGAGTAGTCCTTCAAACCATCAGGTTTCTCAGATCACAGGTTTAAACCTGCCTGCAGACACAGTCTAATGAAAAACCTCAGCAAACATAGATAGTAGTTCATAAGTAGTTGAAACTAAGACATCAGCACTTATGAAAAAGTTAGGAATGCCTTTTTCTTTTTTTTTTTTAGGATGTTTCAACCTGTTGTTCTTACATGCATCACCTAAAATCTGACCTTACACAAGGAGACAAGAAACTAAAATATCCTTCCTGTTATCCTGTTTGCTTTGTGCTTTTAACAACACTTCACCATGTGTTTGCACTGTGAGGGCACCTTGGGTCACCAATCTATCACCTAGTGTACTGAACAAAAAAGAAAAAACATTAAACCCTACCTCAGATTTAGCACAGGTACAACACAAAATGTACCAGGTACGTGGTCTGGAAAGACAAAGCAGGCAACGGGAGAGATGTCAGAATTGAGTAATGGTGAATAGTCAGTACCCTGTACTGTCTGGTGGTAATTTGATTTCCCCTCTTGTCTGTGCAGATCTTCCAGCATTTCTAAAGAATAAGAAAATGAGATCACAAAAACCTGCAGAAGTTGACTGCAGATTTTATTGAAGACCTCTTAAAGTCTAAAACACACACACAAACAAAGCATAGGTCATATATATATGTATGAATGTAAAAGAGCATGTATACCCTTACACATGATTCACAGAGCATCCTACACCCATGTGCACAGCATTGCTATATCAAAGTGTATATTTTGCAGAGGGAGTAACACAACAGATAAAGAAAGTTCTCGCAAAAAGGAGATGCTTCAGTAGCCTCCGTCTCTGCAACCCCAATTTATCATGCAATACAATCAGTTAAATTTATACATGTAGCTCTGTGTTATCATGTACTTTTTTTGCATTTTACTGGTGAATAACATACAGACACATTCTTTTGGTTGTGCTTATACCCCCTGGACTGGAATATCAGACCTGCATGTTTCTGCCTGAAATGCTGACAAATTGAATCATTATGAACTACCCTCAGGAATTTCATTGCCTGAGTCTTGACAACTGCTGATGACATTCAAACATTGACTCTAGCAAGAGGTGCTCAAATGGTTTTAAATCTCTAGCTCTCCCTCCTTCTCACTTGAAATACAAATGGTCAGCTGAACTTTAGTGCAGATATAATCAATAGGAATCAAGAAGAAGGGAGGAGACCATGGCAGAGTGGATGGATACTTCAAAAGAGGCAATGTCAGTATGCTTATCTTTTCCTCACACTGCAAAAAGACCAATCTGCCACTCTGACATCAGAGTATTCTCCATCATGAATTAGTGTCTCTTACAGTATGACTCTTCACCTTTTTGCTTGCCAGATAGGGTTTGCAGTCATGCTTGTTTAGCCTTTGGAAGTAAAGAGGTATGTATGTGCTTTGTAACACTCAGCATTTCCTGAATATATTCAGATGAAGTTTCAGGCACTCTCACCACAAATAGAAATTTCCAAAACTCTGGACAGTTTTGGAAGAGCTTTTGAAGAGTGTGGACTGCATAAAAAATTCAGATGAACTGGTCTTGCTCTTTAGTTGTCAAAGTGCATATTTCTTGGGTGTAAAATTTCTCCTTTTATGTCTAGATATTTATTTCTACCCTTCGAGATCACTTTCCTATTGTACAAAGAAATTAATCTGTGAGAAGTATTAACATGAAGCCTTTCTTCCATGTTCAGGTATGTCTTTCATTGAAAACAAGGCATGTTTGCTATATGTACAGAGGCAAGAAAGTGAACCCTTCAGTGGTTTCCCCAGGTCGAAGTTATTTCTGCACTGAAGGCATTAGACATTGTAGCTCACCTGTACATCAGGATGTACAAAAAAGATGTAGACCAGAATAAAAAATGCAGATATTTGCCATGTCCAGGATGACAGATCCTCTTTTCTCATCTGCTACCTGTCCAGGTGGAGTATTTTTATTGACAATTTATTCCTGTTGCTGTGGGAGCAGACTACAGGTACTCTTAGTCTCCCAAATGCTGCTGAAATATGAGTTATCCTTAAACTTCTCCCTTCTGTGGCCGCCAGAGCTTTAAAGTTTAAATTCCAGCAGACAGAGATGAAATGGAGTTAATTAGGACCCAAATTCCAACCTGAATATGTCTACATATTAGCTATGGGTTTGCTTTCCTAGTACCACAGTGGTATAAAGATGAGAAGCCTTCCTTAACTTATCCTATGTTTGGATGTATTTAGACTAAATGTGCCTGACTCTACTACTCTGTTTTTTCTTGGAGTTCAGATATGGACTATCAACCATTTATTCATGGAGATGGAAAATACAGGGCAGAGGAAAGTCAGAGGAATGACCTACAAAGGAAAGGGTCATATAGCCCCCCCCAAAACCATGTCCTTAGTGCTAGTTGATAGAATACAAACATTTTGGAGGGGCAGGTGGAACAATGGTGTCAACATGGCTTCCAGTTTTGCCCCGGCATGGTTATCTAGGGCTTTTTAATCATGTTGTGGATGTCCTACCATAATTGGCTCAGCAAGCAGTGAATTTCACAAAATTGCCAATGTAAATGTAGAATCTGTTTCCTCCTGTCCTCATAAGGCCTTATTCTTCTTGCTCTTCAGTGACCTCCTGCTCCAGAAACAAAATAATCTTTTCCTTGCTAATCTCTCCTGTCAACTTCTTTTACCCCCTGCCAGTAAATTCTTCAAAGTATCCAAATTCTGTCCCTCTTTTTACTCTCTTTGTGCACGGAGAATGTTTATGATTTATTTTTATTATTTCTTCCTGAATCAAGGGTTCTTTAGAAAAATACCCGACCCCTCCCACTTAATCATGTTAGCACACTTTTCCCCTGTGCTGTGTAGGTAAGTAGATTAGGAAATGAATAAATAATGTCTCTCAGGGCACCCCGCACTCCATCCAGAGCTTAATCTGTGCAGTGGGAGGTACAGACCTTCCACCAGTTTGAGATGAGGCAATGGCAGTATCTCTGCAAGGGGCAGCACATATGCCTTGAACACTGGCAGATCCAAGGTTGATTTTGCCCTTTCATGCTTTTAAGAGTGAGGATAATGTGAAAGTGTAGGAACAGCTATATTGGGTCAGACCAAAGGTCTGTCTGGTCCAATATTCTCTATCCAGCAGTGGTCAAGAGATCCAGTGACATGCAGGGACAGCATATCATGATGCTTCCCTTGAAATCTCTAGCTCTTTGCAGTCCTAGACTGCCTGAGCCAGCATCCTTACATTTCCTAGTCCTTGGTAATTTTTTCTTCTATTAATTTGTCCAGCTGTTTGCTGAAGCAATGTTAACTTCTATCATCCACACTACAGTAAGGAGCTCCCATTCTATGGGAACAAGCAGTTTACTTTTGTTTCTTTCTTTAATCTGCTAGTTTCATTTGATGATTCCTTCAGCATGCACTGGAAGAAACAGTGAACAGTCATTCCCTGTTCATGTTCTCCTGTCACTCATGATTTTATAGATCTTTATCATATTTTCTTTAATTCACCTGTCTTCCAACCTGAAGAGCTGCCAGAAGATCCTTTCTATAAGCAACATAATAGCTACATGGGCCCAGACTAATAGGCTTTGCAGAGAAATGTGGTGCCTTGCTAAATGAGGAGGCATGTTTGCACCATGGTGTTCATGTGCCCAGCTGGTCAGAAAGCAGGCTGAGGCTGCAGTAGCATGTAGTGCAGCCTAACAGGGGTAAACCCAGCTAGGATTTTAATTTTTTTCCTTTTTTTCTTGGGTACATTAGGGGATAGACCTAAGATGGTCCTACTGTGCATTTTCAGGGTGGAGGTCTTTAAATAACTCCATTGTAATCCCACGGATGTCGTGGTTCACTAGTGGTTAGAAACTGCTGGGTTCATTCTTGGAGCCCATTGCCACACTGCAGCACTAAGTAGTGGCGCTCCTGGGGGCTGGAGGAGCTTCCTCACAGGTGGCAGGGCAGGGCCTGTCCCACCACCCTTCACCAGAGAGCAGGGCAGGCTGGGGGGCAGCCAGAGGCAGCCACAGCCCCAGGGAACAGGCATCTTCCTGGGGATGGGAAGGAGCTGAGGCTGGGACAGGGCATCAGCACATGGGTAGGGTGTATGGGGTGTCCGTGCCCAGGCGCCGGCAGTGTGCAGGGCGGCCTGTGTGAGGGGAGGCCGGGGCTGCCCCGTGCCGGACACAGCCGGTTCCAGCCGGTCCCAGCCGGCTCCAACGGCCCCACCGCAGGACACAGCTGAGCCCCTCAGCCAAGATGGGGGAAAACAGGTTCCAGAAAGGGCCGAAGGTGGCACAGGCAGAGGAGGAGGAGGAGGAGGACGAGGAGGAGGAGGCAGAGGGCGGGAGGCGTTGCAGGCCGGCAGCAGGGATCCCCTGCAGCCCTGGAGAGACCCCGCTGGAGCAGAGACCCACCCTGCAGCCCGGGGAGGGCCCCACAGGGGCCGCAGCAGGGGGATATTTCCTGCAGGAGCTGCGGCCGTGGAGAGCCCGGGCGGGAGCAGGTTGTCCCTGAAGGACTGCAGCCCGGGGAAGGGCCCGCGCTGGAGCAGGGAGACGTGTGAGGAGGGAGGAGCGGCCGAGAGGGGCTGGGGGGGACCCACCGCAACTCCCGGCCCCAGCCCCGGCGCCACCCCTCGGCAGGACACAAGTTGGGAGGGAAGGGGTGAAGGTGGGAATGGGAAAGAGAAGAGGAAAGGTCTTGATTTATTTTGTCTTTCTGTCGAGTCTGTTTTTCCTGTGACAGTAGTGGGTGAGTGATCTCTGAGCTTTCTCATCCTATATTCTCCTGCTGTGCTGATGAGGAAGGACAGTCAGGAAGCCCTTAGCCCTTAGTTAACTACCACCAGGAGTCAGGATCAGGCCTGGTGAGGGGACTCCAGAACAGACGCAGCCTGGCATGGCTGGGCAGGACCATGGGGCACAGACTGACAGCCTCAGGCTGGACTGAAGTGGGGCCTCTGCATCCATGGGCAGGGATGTGAGAGGCACCAGGTGAGGCAGGTCAGGGCCAGCATGTCCCATTTGTGCCCCGAGGGCCAGGACTCATATCTTTCAATTAATTTCATTTGGAAAGAAACCAACTCATGCGCTCTGGGACCTCTGCACAATGCAAACCAAAGGGCACTAAGTGGAAAGGAGGAGGTTTGCTTTAAGACCATGCTCTTGTTGTAAAAGTGCTAATGCTTGCACTGCAAGCTGTTTGGATATGACCTCATTCATCCATCCTTCTGTGTGTGGCCACAGCATCTCCCAGGTGGTCTGATCAGAGCTGTGTGGTTTCCCACTGCCTCTTTAGTCATGGCTAGGTCTATTGAGCATCACCATGCTCCAGAGCCGTTCAAATCAAATCCATTTAAAACACCGAGCATGTTCCCTTGATCTTACCTTCCATAACAAAAGTGCAACAACATATTTCTTCAAAATAAATTAAACAACCCAGCAACAACAACAACATCATCAAATATCAGAACTGAATAAAAACAAAACAAAACAAAACCCACCAAAATAAGAATATACCACAAAACAAAGCATTCCACCAAACACCACCTTGGGATGCAGCATAAGCAAATAAAAAGCATATGAAAGATATTACTTGTGTTTCTTAGTGGACTTCTTGGAGACACTCACGCAACAGGGGGAATGCTCTGGATGCTGTGGCTAACACACCTGCTCTCAGCAGAGGAACAGTGAGGTGGTAATAACCCCTACTGATGTATAGTCAAGGGACATGAGCTGACAAACAGGAGTACGAATCATGATCCTTGTGTTAGAGGGGAATGACAAATGATTGATAATATATTTCCACATCGCTTCTGACAGGTGGCTTGTGGAAGTAGAGATCAATCCCAGCTTATGAAATGTGGAAAGATCTCAGCACAAGGTAAGAAGGCAGCAGCTTACATGTGAATTATACTCCACAGTGCCTGAGATCTTCTAAGCAGCAGCTATGCTTCCCTTTGGGCATTTTATACAGTAAACGCTCTATTTTCCAAGGCATTCAACATCCTCTGCTTTCCCCTGATGCTTCTGTGTGTTCAGGGTATTGAATATCATACCAGAATGGACCTTCAGTAGGTCATACATTTTTTAGCAGGGATTTTCAATAATTCACAGGATCAGACCCTAAATATGCACGATATTAGATGAGAAATTTTCCAGTCTCTTTACCATGCAATTTCAAATGCAAAGAGCCTCTGGTTTCCATGTAGTAGCAGTGTTTCAGTCTCCCAGCCATATAAAATGCCTGGCTAATTGGACTGGTACAGGAAAGGGGGATTTTTGTGTTTGATAAATTAATCAGTGAGCACCACTGTACATTTCCCACTAAAATCCTTAATTAGACACAAAATGCCAAAGAATGGGATTCTTTCTTTACTTTTAGACAGGAGTTTAGTTTTTAATTGAAGGGATGACTTTTGATCCTCCATTAGTGAGGAGAGAAGAAAGCCTTTCAAATGGAAGCAGCACCCCAGCTGTTGCTTAGCTTCTGAGAGGTTCAGTACTGCACTTCCACAAATCCCTGGAGCTTATTGATACTTAGCATAAATGCACTAAAAGGATCAAATTGACATTCACACAAACCAGAGTCCACGAAATCACAAAAGCTTTTAATCCAAGCCTCTGTGTAAAAGGATAGCTTCTAATTAGCAGTCTAGACTAATCATCAATGTTTAGATTGTAAAAATGAATTTATCAATAAAGAAAGCAAAATCTGAAATGTTGATAGAGGCCAGGTATAAACTGGAAGATCATTTAGTCATTCACTGTCCATTTCTTTCTTGCTCAGTTTTTCAGTGTTTCCAGAGCTTTTGTAACCAATGAAGACAAAATCTCTGAGGCTTCATTGGTTACAGATTTCACACACACAAAAAAGGCAACCAGGGCAACAAGCAGGGCAAACAAGGATATGCTGTAAGAATTCTCTACAGGTCTTTACTTGTGCCTTGTACTTCTCAGATAGAGCTAACACTTAGCTGGACCCTTAGGCAATGTTACAGGGCACCTGCAAGTCAAGGTGAAATGCCACTTATATTCTTTCATTAACCCTCCCGGGCCTGTCATTAAATATGGCAGGCTTAGCATTTTTCACTTCAGATGAAAAAGCACCACTAATCCCAGGAGGCAGATTTTTTTCAATGCCTAAATTGATGAACACGACAAGGTCAGCAATTTTCAGTTTATTGACAGAACTCTATTTACCTTTAGAAGTATTGAAATGGTATTTCAGATGCCCTGGAGCAGAACTGTGACCAAAACGAAAAGGGAGAGGTTTATGAGAACCATTGCCATTATGCTACCTGAAGTATTGTGAGTGGCTTTTGTTTAACTTGCTAAAGCAGAAGGAGATGTTTTGTGATTAGAAAATATCTTCATAAGAAAAGAACTTTAATTAATGTGAGAGCACATGGTAGATGGAGACAAACACAGAGGAGCAGAACAATAGAGAAAGAGCAGAAACTGCAGCCAACCACCCATCTGGAGTTAAATATAGGTTTTGATGTAAAAAATGGAGGGCGGCTTTTTGCTTTGTTTGTGGTTTGTTTGTTTGCTTAGGAATGATTACCACTAACAAGCTGACTAACTGATCTAGATTTCACTGAAAGAAACAGAGCTGACCATTTGAAATCTGTCTGTCATCGTAGCAATTTACTAGTGACAGTTATTGAAAGCCACAGCTGAGCTCCACTTTTGTTTATAAAGCTAAATAACATCAGTTTATTCATAATGAATAATGATAATAAATAAGACCATATTGCTGTGGGAGCCAAGACACAGTTTGTAAGAACTGGATTTTCTCCTTTAACTATTGCTGGAATGGGTTTGCCCCGAAAGGCCCTGCCTTCAACCAGAGAAATAGTGTGGAGGATTTTTGGTTGTTTTGTTTTTGTTGGTGGGGTTTTTTTGGTGTTTTTTTTTCTTTTCCAAAACAAATGCAGATTATCTAAAAGTAGGCCAAAAGATAAATGAAGAGAAGGCAGTAAATGTTACTAATAAAGACTAGCAAGTCTAATTAAAATCTGGTGCCTACTAAATTTAGTTCAACCCACCAAAATCAGTGGCAGACAACTCTGACCTGAGCAGGGGACTCGCAGCCGTACAGTTGTGACTGACTGCATCTCTGCCACTTAGGCTTCTTGCTAAACTGACACTCTACCTTTGTTAAAACTGCAAAAAAACCTGTTACCTGCCTAGGTTTTACTGAAAATGAACTGCTAGCTAATATGAGTGAGAAACGTGCCTTTGTCCCCAAGGAAGATGGCATTTAAGGACATATACCAGCTTTTGCTTCATAAAAACTACATAGTATGTTTTGGGCTAAAGCGAGCTGGGATCCTACAGTATCACTAAGCTAACTCCCTTGGGTGAGGTTTTATATTTGGTGGGGGTTGTCATGCAGGCATCCCACCTTTCCTAACAGAAATGATCTGGTTACTAAGCCCTTGAAGTAGGCAGTATCTCTGCATTCTGATAAAGTCCTGACATTAGGATGTCTGGAAAAGAAAACTCTCCTGGGTGCCAGCAAAGGAAGTAACACCAAAACTTTGGGGGAAGGTGGCTGGGGTTGAATCTGTCAAGGTTGAAGCATGTTTCCAGGGCTGCTCTTCCACTTCTCAAAATGGATCAACTACCTTAACTAGGGTTTGAAATGAGTATGGCTGCAGCCTTCACTCCTGCATCTTTCACAAGTGTCCTGAAAGCCACTAAAGACATTTAGAGAGAAGGATATCTTCCTTGAAGGGTCTGATGAAGCTCTGGAGAAGAGAAGCTGCTAAGAACCAGCAGTTTAGATTTGCACAGAGGCAGGACTTTCTTGTTAAAAATGTAGGCACTAACAGGCATTAGGAAGCCAGGGAACCAGACAACCTGGGTGGGTTGTACTTCTCCCCAGTTTGCCCTTCAAAGACCCCAGCTGATGCCGAGTAGATATGTATGCATGGAAAGTGCTGGTTGGAAATTAATGTCAGGGAGATTTCTGAGTAGGAAAACATTCCTTTTGTCCTGGAAGACCAAGGACATGAATGATACAAATTGATTTTCTGGGTGATCTTTCCAAGTAAAATTCTTGTAGTTCATCAAGACCAAATTTGCATTTTTTAAGAAGTGGTCAACTCTTGTAAGAGAACAGTACCTGATTTGTGTGCTGTGAGCTGGGAGTAGCTAGGATTTTGTTGATGTTCCTGGGGTTTCCTAATAAGAGCTTTCTTTATGTGAATGATTCATGTCAAACTTAACTAAATTCTCATTCCATTTACCCTGGAGTACATCTGTGGGCTTAGCGAGTCCATGTTTTTTTCATGATATCTTTCACACGTGTATTTACCAGCCTGGCCTCACCCAGCTGCAAATTTAACTTGGCACTGTAACTGTTAGCCACCAAGTAATGTTCTCATAGACAAGCAGAAAATGTGGCCAGCATCTCTTCTACTTCCTTAGTCCTCTCTCCCTACCATGTCAACCTAATTCCCTATTCCCACTAGTAGTGCCCTGGGTGGGGAATGCAGGAGGTTGCTACAGTGGCACCTTTAGGCACAGCTTCTGTGAACAGGTATAGAAGGTGAAAGACAGAGTATTTCTCAGATGTATTGATGTATGCAAACCATCAGCACCCAAATCAGCCACAGACCCTCATCTCCCACCTGGACACAGTCATTAACACCTTCACCTCAGCTTCCAGATGTCTTACCCACCTTACCTCGTCAGGCATGTTGGGGTGGCTCCATGCTGTTCTATGCAAATTTTGGTTCTATGCAAATTGCTTATGGTATGCAAATCAATGCATTAAATAACTAGCATAAAATGACACATACGGAGATGTGCATAACTTGGCAGCTATAAATCTGGAATCATTCCACTGACGTCAATGGTTTCATTTCAGATAGGCTCCAGTACCGAAGGTGTTGAAATCCAGCCCTGTGATATTCTCAGTCAGCTTCTAAACACAAATTCAGGAATGAATGATTTCAAAGGTGTAATTATTATTAATGCCTTGTGGTTGTTGTTATTTCTTTAGGTTTGTACAACTAAACATACATCCAAAGGCAGATTGCAGAACATACTTAATTTCGACTAAGCTGACATTGCTGACAAATAGAGAACCTGTGGTTTATCAGATCTCCAGGCAGTATGAACCTGATCCACTTTGGCCCTAATCACATAATAGTTTCTTTTTAAAAATAGCCAGGTAAAATAATGCAGGATTTATGCCAAAAAGTCTTCAGAGGCAGACGTATGCCCTAAAGTGTTTCAAATCAATTTAGAATGGGCAATGAGTATAGATCAGTTCAGTGTTACATGCCATGTATTTTTGATCCAGGACTGGGTGCCTAGAAGCATATGTACCGTCTTGTGTAACCACCCCCTGACAAGGATCTGCTGTTATTGTATGCAAGAAAAGCAGAACATGGTAAAGGTTAATACTGCACATGGCAGAATCACAATACTGAGCAGGGGCCCTGGTTGCTGACTGCTTCAAGTGCTGTGCAGTCATTTACACATTTGCAAATGTCATTTTCACATGGCAGAATTTCCACCCACTTTTGCCTGAATGTAAATGACTTCAGGAGATGCCAGGCATTAAGTGTTCTCACAACTGCCCCCAACATCCCACCACTCAGAAACAATGCTTCAAAACACTCCTAGAAAACCCTGTAAGACTTTCAAAACACATCAGCTTTTGTTTCTGAGCTTTCTTGGTCACTCGTGGGGCTAGGCTCAGATTTACCAGGATATTGAACTACAAGACACATGAATCGATGACAAGGAGATTCAGCAAAGCCTGATAATGAGACTTTGGAAGAGTCAGGCTCTGCTCCTGATGTCTATTTGATATGTTCCACTCACCTTAAATTCTGTTGCATTCTGCATGAGTAAAAAGCTACAGGAGGTTTGTATGGTATGAAGAAACTTCCAGATTTCTTATTAGTTAACTGAACTAGCATCAGAGACTATGTATATAAATATAGAAGCAATCTAAACTGTGGAAATGTCAGTGTCTATCTGTACATAGAATTTAACATTTGTCAAGTGTGTATAATATTTGTATCAGTATTTCCTTTTGTTGGTTTGTTTTGGGTTTTTTTTGAGTTTTGTGGTTTTTTGTTGACATTGTAATCATGATATCTTTATGTCTGTGTTGCTATAACTAACTTCTACTTCAACTGACAAAATTAGAACCTCTTATTATAGCTATCACTTTGGGAATGTTTTTGAGTTTGTTTAGGTTTTTCTTTTTTAATCATAACAGTCTCCCTGCAGACCTGAACTGACATCAATTTACCATTGTCTTGACATCTTAAAGTTGTTTCTTATAAAATTTGCATTGGTGTCATTTTGTTTCAATCTGATATTGTGACAATGTCTCCCTGGATTTATACTGACAATTTATTTTTATTTTGACATAATGTCGTCTCTATAGCCCTTCACTAGCATCTATCATAAGTCTGTGGGTTTAAATGAAAAGTGGTTTCATTCTGTAAACTACAGTAACTAAATGAGCTTTCTCAGTAGCTACTTCTCTGACCTCAATATCTAGCTATTGACTGTATTTAGGTTTTTATAGAAATGTCAAAAGTTCCTGCCCAGTGCTTTAGGCAGCTTCTCCATATGTAACAAATGAGGAAACTAAACAAAAGCTTCTCTTGAAAATAAAAAATAATTGCCAGTAAGAAAGGGGTGAATGCATGTTTGTAACAGCAGCATCAGACAACTAGGCAGTGTTGGTGATATTGCCTTGAACTGCTGTGAGCTGCTAATCCTCTTTCTCTTTTGCTAAAGTGGTAGGGACATCTTTTGGGGACTGAACATTCAGGCTGTTTCCAGGGATTTCCTTGGCAAACACAAAGTCCTCAATATCTATATATTTGACATGCTGTTGCTAATTTATTTAAATACCAAAAAAACCAATAGGCAAACTCTGGTGGGAGCCAGCATGAAGGGATATTTCAGGAAAGCTCCTGTGTGGCAGGTATATCTTTGAACCTGGTTTATTTTTCAGCTCTTTCATTTTTAAACTCAAAGAGGCAAACAGGATAGTGTGCAGTATCACAAATACCTTGTGACCCTTCTTGAAATGGAGTAATTGTGTGGCATAGCTAGAACTCCCAAGGGCACGTTTGCAAATTATAAAGGAAATTTCTGCCTGTGGTTATTGAATATTCCTAAGATTATCCATGGTCCTGCCAGAGTGGCTTGTGTATGTGATTTTGCAAAAGCTATTGTTCATGAGAATACAAGCATGGCTTAATGAGGTATTTGTAGCAGTAACACCATATATGTTCTAATATAAATGGTTTGGCTCCTATACAACTTCATATCTGGTAAATCACAGTACAGGTACAGAGAAAAGGAGCCTTCAACAGCAAAATTTCCTCATTTTTAATGAATCAGACCATCAATACTAAGTAATGGTGATGGTGACTTGCTTTCATGGACTTGTTTCACCAACAGTGCTTAGGCAGAAGATATACCCCTTATGGTTTAACCAAAATTAAGAACTCAGAATTGAAAGTTCCATGCATGTGGGAGGTTATTCTGCCCTACTTACACAAGGAATGAAATTCGATTGCCTAAACAGGGTGGTCAAGCATCATTTGAAGAGACTTCTAGCTCATGCTCCAAAAGCACCCAGGTCTCCCAGAGGTCCTGTGTCAGAGGCCTGTCAGTCTCATGTGGATATTTAGATACTGCAGAAGTAGATCTCTTATCTTCAAGCAATGAGATCAAGCCCTAGGTATGACAAGATCAGGACAAGAGACATTTTAACAACACTGCAAATAAAGAGAGATCTGAGAAGCTGGTGTGTAAAGCTGGTGAGAAAAGTTTATCTTAAAACTCTTCAAACCAAAAATGATGACTTTGGTATAAGTTTAACTGACACTTTGAAATTTATATTGGAATTAATTTTAAACTTTATCTCCAAAATTCAAAGGGGAACCTGGGACTTGAAACTATATAGGCAGAAACTGAACACAAGAGTTGCACAAAATGTGGATAAAATATTAGATCTCTATATGAGCAGTGTTAATTCCTATAGAAGATTTAGATAAGGAAAAAACATAGTATATAAACCAACCAGTGAAGTTTCATCTAAATCATTAACTGTTTATTTGGCATTCTTTTTGCTCCCTTCCAATATTGAAATATGCTGTTGTTGTTGTTAGAATTAACTCAGTATATTTTTGTTATCTGTGTAAGCACCCAGTCTGCCTTTGACTACAGCAGAGTTTCATAGTCTAATTAAATGTTGTCTGTCAGATTGGAATGTCTCTGTCAGTAATTCTTGTCTAAAAGGGAAACACCACTACTGGAAATAGCGCACTCTGTTGCATTAGGCATAGCAATGAAAACTCATATTAGCCTTGCATTTTAAATCTTCCAAGCACTTCTTATTTGATATTAAGGTTGGTCTTACTGAGTAGATGTTCTGAAACTAAATTCTAATTTTTGTGCCTATCACTGCAATCCTGTTTTTCACAGATGTTAATCACCCATAAGTGGTGCTAGCTCCAAACACAGTTTGGGGACTTCGGCATATTGGGCAGGGTGTCCAAAAATGTATGAAACTTTTTGAAAATGTGGCTTTACTCAGTTGGTATTGAGCTTTCTGTCTGTGGACCATGGGTATTCCTACTAATTTACTTGCAAAGGATACTTTGCAATAGTCTGCATCTTGCTGCAACCTGTATCTGGCAACAGAAATGCTAAGAAATTTCTGCTAGCAAAATCAGGGATGAGAAAGATTGCAAAGAGACTCAGAAAGTATGAGTCACCCAGAATCTTGGTTGTTCACAGCACCGAGCAGTTATTTTAGCCAGCCTCGCCCCACTGGTGCTGGGGCAGTTCTGTGGACTCTGAAGTGATTAATGTGGGCCTACAAGATACTAATACCCCCAGTTCTGGGTTTCAAACCTGTGTAGCTAGATACAGGTGAGGGCTGGTCTTGTTACACTTCCCGCAGAGGTTTCTCCAGGGCTAGGGTTTATTGTCCTCAAAATACACAGCTGTAGAGACTGAAGTTAGCTATTAAATAACTGCTCTAAACTGGGAGTCTCTCTTGCTGGGAGAAAAGGACAGAAAGGGTTTGTGTATCCTCCCTGTAGAGGATACAGTCCCTCTATAGAAATTCCGTGCTGTCCTATGAAGTGAAGCGCTTAGAGTTTATGCTGATCCCCATGTTTGGACACTTTGACTACAGATTTCTGCTTCACTAGGCATGAAGGATCAGTCAGCTATTAAACCAAGGGCTGTAATATCACTAGCTGCGGAGACCTGCTTGATGACAGTGTTTTATAATGCTTGGATAAGAACTGAGATGTTGCTATTCTTTCCAGCATGAACAATAGAGACATATATAAATACAAGCATGTGTACATACACTGTACTTCTGATAATCACATGATAAAAGGAGAAATCAGCTGTAAAAGAAAATGAGATAAGGTGCGTTTAGTTGGATATGCTGACAGTTCTGTGAAGGATATATTGAAATCTTGCATTTAATTTTCAATATGCAATGGTAACAAAGGAAAGTGCATGGGGAACCTTTGAAGATCTAATATCTACTGACTACTATTTAAAAGTCAACCATAGATTTCAACCATTATTTATTACATTTTTAATGTGCATTTAGTGTTTGCAGCAACTCTGTCTTTCAATGGTGTCTGAGTACAATCAACACCTATTTCCCAAGGATTTACATATTATGGTCTAGAATTTTTACCTTTGTGAAATTCCGTTTCAAAATGTGAACAAACATTCCAGATGATATGCAGAAAGAAGGGGAGTGTAATACGATCGTATGTAATATCAGTTCAGCTTCTCCCTATCTCATTACTTAAAAACTCTGTTTCAATTAAGTGTTAAGAAAATAAAAATGTCTTGGACAAGAAGAATAAAATCAACAGTAATTAATTGCTTCAATATTTCTCACAGCCATTCCCCCTCCATAGGAAATTAATTTCCATTCATACTACAGACAAGATACAGAAGATGGAAGGGGAGAAAATTAATTTGGCTGATGTCATTCTGTAGTTTAATCCCACTATTAATATCCTTTGTATAGTGACTGGGAATGATATCTGGATTCAAAAGTAATTCTGTGAAATCTGAGGCTTTACGGAATTGATATTGTTCTGGGAATGAAGACGTTGCAATCTTCCTACCATTTGCAATAGCCAGTAAAAGTGAAGAATCAAATGAGAGCTAAAATTCCTGTCCCTCTCTCTGAAATACACAGCTGTCATCATCTCCCACTCCCGTCTTGTAATGATCAGATAGACTTGCCAAGATAGTCACGTCTACGATTGTCTGTGTTTTGATGGATGAGCCCTTAAAAAAAAGAAAGGGAAAAAAAAAAAAGTTGTAATATGCCTGAAGGCAAAGAAGTGAAAGGCTGTTTCTTTGTGCAGAACTTGCACTGGGTCCTATATTAGGGAAAATTCTGGCCAGAGGAGGAGAACTTCAGAGACATGCCAGGGTTAGGGATAAATTTGCCTTTCCATGTACAGAGCTGCCAGGTCTCATGCCCTCAGACAGACTCACAATTAAATCCCATCTTATTTTAACCACAGATAGTGGGAAAGTTTCTGTGTACACAGTGACACAGACAATCTGAAGTCTTTTTCCACCCAGAGAGGGAATCAGGAAAGAGATGGCTTTGGGTCCCTACCTGCATCCCACTCCAAAGAAGCTTCCTTAGGAAATGCATTCCCCCAGTACTGAGTAGTACCTTGAGGCAGCTGTTGTTGTGCACCCCAGTGCATGCTGCACGTCTTCTTGCCTGATTAACCATCACTGGGGTTTACACACTGAGTGAAAGAAGTCATGTGCAGATATGACACACTGGGGGACTGCTGTCTGCTGATGTTAGGCTGGGGCAGTCCAAATCCCAGAGGAGGAACATGGCTTCAGTTTTAGAATCTAGAATTTGTCTACAAATTTTAAGTGTCCCACCACTGTGATCGCCAGAAGTTTCATACTGTGATTTTACTGCACACTGATTAAGCTTTCTTTTCCTGAATCTGAAGAGAGCCTAAACTCCTACCTGAGTTTGATTTCAATTCTACTTCTTATAAATGCTAGTGTTTGAAGGATAAATCTAAAGGGACTTCACTTGTATTTGCTGGGTAGATTGGTATGTGTCCTTCTGACAGTCTGATTGTAAAAACCATCTTTGGACCCAGTGTACCTATTTCTGTTTTCATTTTATGGAACATTATGGGGAATAATTGTTTAGTGAACAGCATTCTCATTTACATTATTGTATGTTATTTGACCTTCCTCAAGAGCACTGGGACACCTCCAAGCACACCACTCAGCTTTGAGTACTGGCACTTGTAAGCCCATTCTTACACCCTGGTAAGATGATTAATGTACCTTGGAATATCACCTAATGGCTTGATACACTTTCTGTGAAGCCTCTTGTAGGAGAAAAACAGGATAATGTGAGATGTAATTTATGGGTATGAAATGGAAGAGCTGAGACAGAGAAACTCATTCAGAAGTATTGACAGGATATCTGTAGTGCTTGAGAACCACACAGCAGAATTTAAAAGCATTTATGAAATACAGTGATATTGGAAGAGATCCCAAATACGTGGAGACACCTGGCTGACAGGGATGTTCGCTCTTTAGAGACTGGTGGAGGGAACATGAAGAGATTTATCTAGTCAAAATATTGACCTGGAACTTTGCATTTTGTTAAAAGATGTGAAGTACTTGATGTATATGACATGAAAATGTCCTAAATTGAGTTTATTGGTTGTTCACAAATCTATCCTTCCTTGTCAGGTTAAAGATCTTACTTTCCCTGCAGAGTTTGGAAAAGCTGATAGTTCTTCTCATAGAAACATAATGTCAAAAAGGAATAAAATTTAAAAAAAAAAAAAGGAAAAAGAACACAATCTTCTTTTTCAATTGGTATATGAATGTCTGCCAAGCTTTTTGCTTCTCCTGGTTGCTGAGCACCTCTTGAGACCCTGCTTTAAATATTTTGAAGCAAAGAAGTCACCTAGAAAGAACTGATATGTCAAAATGTTTGGAGCTGTCATTCCTCCTTTTTGGATACTGAACTTCATTTGCGGTAGAAGAAGGAAAAGATGTTAACTGGCCCACGCTCTGATTAATAGTGTAAGAGAATGGCTAGAAAGCTGCTAATACAATATGGGAGTGTTTATTTGTATTTCATTTTTATGCTGAGGTTCATGATCTCAATGGCATTCTTTACTGACATTTATTAATTTTGGTGGCTCTAATTCTTTAAGTTTATAATGGTAATATTAAAACATCTGTTCCAAGTAATGGCATATTTCTGTGATTCATTTTTTAATATTAGGACATGACAGATACTGCTTATCTGCACACTCTGGATGCCCTTGATGTAACTTCAAAGTACATCTTAAGTACAATAGTACAGTATAAAATACTCCAACAAGCAATTTCAATCTTAAATCTCCCATGTGCTCAAAAAGTTCCCCACTCTTGTAATTACAATTTCTGTCCCCATTTTCAAAAGCCTAAGAGGCAAATGAACTTTTGATAAGTGCCCTAAATCATCACTTATTTGCCTGAAGGTGTTAATGATGGGTGATATTCTTTTTACATATGCATTATTTCTAGAATTCTCCTATTGATTTCAGCACTGGCAATATACAATGATT
Source organism: Astur gentilis (assembly GCF_929443795.1). Taxonomy (NCBI): domain Eukaryota; kingdom Metazoa; phylum Chordata; class Aves; order Accipitriformes; family Accipitridae; genus Astur; species Astur gentilis. The sequence goes on along the minus strand of NC_064881.1, from coordinate 47,445,548 downwards.
GTCACTGAAAATTTGTCACTAATCATAGAATTTCTAACTCTCTCTCCATTGTTCCAAAAATAATATCTTGCAGTAGTGCTCTTATCACTGTCAGTTTATCAAAGAACAACTTCCAATTGAAAAGCTGTGAAATGTTATTAGTCTATATTGTACACAAAAGTTAAAAGTAATGTGTCATCTGGAAGGCAGAATACATTACACTCCAACAGTGTCATCAAGAAGGGGTATGAAAATCCCCCAAACAAAATAGTGCATTCAACGGGCTTATTCAGCCGATCTCTAAGTGTCATCAGTATCTTTTATTATTGCCATTATTATTATAGCACATTGGGTATTTTTTTCTTCCATTTGACAAAAAAATAAAAAAAAAGTAATAATGAGTTTCTTTTTATTGGCTTGAGACTATCTTGGTGTGACACAGAGGATTTTTTATAATGAAAAACTACTAAGAGGCACAGCCACTTTTGGCAAGGTTAAATTATGAAAGCAATTCTACCAAACAAAATTCATGAGTCACAAACATGCTGCCACTGCAAAAAAAAAAAAAGAAAAAAAAAAAAAAAAACAAAACAACCAAGGCAGACAAAATGTAGCTTCCCCTTCCCCTATATGTAACATATATATTGGTACAGATTTAGGGATTCAACTGGTTATTGCAGGCAGCCTTCTGGACCTGCTGAGTTAACTGCTTCTTTGCTATTGTTCATACATAGCCTAGAACTGAGATTGCTCCCTTGAGATGTTTTGGAAAGGGAAAGGGAATGTAGTTTTTCTCTGGTCCTAGCTGAAACTACTGTATCCTTTGAGGGGAGGGAGGAGGTAAGTTAAGGACAAAACAGGTTTTGTTTTTAAAGTAGATGCTGATATCAAGTTGGTCTAGAAATTACAAAGGTGTTAAAAAGACAAAGCTCTGACCTCTGTTACAAGTTCCCATGCTTTTATGGTGGGACTTCTGGAACTTTTTACGCATTTCAGCAGGCTTTCTTCAGCGCAGAGAGTCAGTCTCTGTGTATAAAACACTAATTTGTGTCAATAGATACCTTCTTAGTGCAAGCAGTCAGTCAGTGAACTTGGTTGAGAGATTTGCACTGTGCAATAGAAATGGAATTTTTTGTATTGCATCTGACTTTCACATGTTTTGCACAATGTGTTCAAATCTACCCTTTTCCCTTCTCCCTGTCCAACTAGGTCATAATACCACAAAATCAATGCTCTAGGTTTCCAGGTTACAAAAGTAGACCTCTGAGCCCCACCAGCAAAAAAAAAAAAAAAAAAAAAAGCAGGAAATGATAGCTTTTTTTGCTCTTTTTTTTTTTTCCTGAGTGTAGTTAGAGAAAACCACAGACAGATATCTTCTGCTTCACAATATGTAAATATGCAGTGTTATATTGAACAAAACAGAAAGAAATTACTCATCAAGAAATTCCTCAGCGAGCATGTAATTAGAAATGGATTCCAAATCAAAATGCAGCCAGAAACTGTAGAAATACACATCTAGAAGTGAACAGCTTACAACTGCTTTAGGATAAATATTCTGCTATGCTACAGGAATTAAAAAAAAAAAAAAAAAAGAAAGAAAAGGATGAGAAATACAGTTCATGGTACATGTGGTTACACAGACAGTAGCTAAGCTGATCTTAAGACATTCAAAGAATCTGTTTGTGTTTAAAGATATGTGTCTAAAAGATGAATAGTTAATCTTCACTGATATCAGTCTGTGAAGCTCTGACCTCTGCTTTCATCAGCAAGCCTTTCTGGCATGCAAATCAGAGTCAAAGCAAAGTCTTGCTGTGAGATCTACCAAATTCACTGCGACCCTAATTCATCCTGTCTTAATGTTAGGAGCACTTTTACTAGGAGTACATTCCCTCTACACTCCCTAGAAGATCTACAGAAAGTTACAGACTCAGGCCAAGCACCTGGCAAAACTCCTCTGCTCCCAAAACACAAAAGATGCCTCTGTTTGACTATGAAAATGCATGAATGTAAACAAATTCCAAAATTTTCTCAAACCAGGACAAAGGCTCTAACCAGGAGACTGTGGTTTAGTTCTGGGTAGGAATGAAGATTCTGGTAAGTATTTAACACTGCACAGTAGCATTTGCTTTTGATATATCCTCTCACCCTACTTTTTTCCCTGACCATGGTATTCATGAAAAAGACATGGATAGATTCTGATGGCTGCAAGGAAAGGCTTATGCTGCAACTAAATCTTTTAAGTCTATAATGAACCCAAACTGCATCTTCAGCTTATTGAATTGAGCACTGTGGAAGGATCTTGCTCTGTTGAATAGATTACAAACATCTGCAAAGGCTTTTCAGACAATCTGAAACCATCCATCACTGTGTTTCTTTAAGCTCCATCTGCTGATTTACTGAGAAGCTCTTGATATCTTAACAAAGTTCTCCATCTCACATTTGTGAGTCTCACCTATCTCTTTCCTGATTTGTGCAAGAAAATCATGAGCAACTAATGTCACTCCAAACCCATGCCTCAGCCAGAGGGATATAATTTCCCATCTTCCATCAAACATATTACAATCCACTGAACACTGAAGAAACTTATCCTGGATTTATTGGCTGTAGTTGAAAAAAGTACAGTGTCAAATCTGCTACTTGTGAGAATACCCACGGGGAATTCACAGAAAGGCCAACTTTAAGTCTTCTAAGTAGTGAAAGTAGAAGTAGCAATGCAGACACAGCTTTGCCTGGATGTAGGCAAGGACATGGAATTATATAAACCATGTTAATGATACTGATTAATGAACTTCTTCTGTCAACAGTTAAAAGACTTTTCTAGAGTCCTCCCAAATCCTTTTGCAACATCTGCTATTGTCAAGCATAAAATACTGCTCCTCTCATGTGAGAAGCATAGCCAGGATCCAGAATAATGTATTAAAATGGCTTGACATCTTCCCACTGAGTTGAGCCAGAAACCGTCTTTACATTTCTATACTATTCACCTGCAGTATACCACTAAGATCAATTCTTTCTTTAGCTCTAATCAGCAGCTGGTGAAACGGACAAGTGTTGTGGTTTAAGCCCAGCTTGCAACAAAGCACCCCACAGCCGCTCACTCACTCTCCCCGCCCCAGTGGGATGAACAGGAGAAAATATAAAGAAAGGCTCGTGGGTCGAGACAAGGACAGGGAAGGATCACTCCCCACTTATGGTCACAGGCAAAACACAGGCTCAACTTGGGGAAGAAACAAAATCAATTTCATTTACTAAAAAATCAAATAAAAAACAAGGATAATGAGAAGTAAAACCAAACCCTAGAACACCTTCCACCCACCCCTCTCTTCTTCCCAGGGAACAACTTCATTCCTGTTTTTCTCCACCTCCCCCCCAGCAGCACAGGGGGATGGAGAATGGGGGTTGGGGTCAGTTCCTCACACCTTGTCTCTGCCGCTCCTTCCTCCTCAGGGGGAGGACTCCTTACTCGTCCCCTGCTCCACCATGGGGTCCCTCCCACGGGAGACAGTCCTTCATGAACTTCTCCAGCATGAGTCCTTTCCACAAGCTGCAGTCCTTCAGTCCCAGCCTGCTCTAGCACAGGCTCTCCCAGGGAGTGGCGGCCATCTTGTGGGGCATCCATCCCCCTGCTCCGGTGTGGGCTCCTCTCTCCCCGGGCTGCAGGTGGGCTTCTGCTCCCCCGCTCCCCTCCGTGGACTGGAGGGGGAAAGCTCCTCCTCTCCTCCTTCCCCTCCTTCCTCACTGACCTTGGGATCTGCAGAGGTGTTCCTCTCATATCCCACTCCCCTCTCCACTGCAGGTTCCCCTTCTTAAATCTGTTCTCCCAGAGGTGCTACCACCACCACTGATGGGCTCGGCCTTGGCCAGCGGTGGGTCTGTCTTGGAGCCGGGGAAGCTTCCAGCAGCTTCTCACAGGAACCACCCCTGCAGCCCTTCCCCTGCTACCAAAACCCCACCACACAACCCCAAAGCAACAAGTAGCAATAACTTCAGACTCACAAATAGAGAAAGGACAAACTGTTCTTATTGCTAACTCCATATGACCTTACCACCATTAACAAAATGGTCCACTGTGGTTTATTCCATCTTTTACATGATGCACATTTGCAACATGCCTCTTATTTCATTCCTCTCTCAGGAAGAAAAGGAAGTAGTGGAGTGCTTTCTTTTGGGTTTTCTAGTTTTCTCGCTCTAGCACGATGTCAGATATACCACACCATATTGAGTACTCTCACAGCTGGAAAAGAAGGGTTATGAGACCTGGGATGGGATCTGACTGTAACAGATTAGATGACCCATTCAACCATGTTCCAAACAGCTGAACTCAAAGCAAATGTCCTTCGGATTTGAAGTCTGATACCTCTACCAGCAGTGATGGGTCAGTAAAGTGCCCTGGAGACACTCATTCCTGACCCCTGATCTTGACTGAGGTCTTCCTGGGGTTGTTCCTATAGGTATATAGATTGCATTTTCAGTGGCTCTTGTGGAGATCATAACAAGGTGGGAATCCTTTATCTCTTACATCACCTCTCTTTTAAGGATCTTCATGTCCCACCACAGGGACAATAAACCGCCATCAGAACAAAACAGGGACTAGGCTCTTGCTTTACTTTGCTCCTTTGAGAATCTTAGCTTGGGCTCTACTTTCCTGTCATTTCGGTGGTACACATTTTTTTCATTGCGGCTATGTTGCTGCCATTTTTCTTCTCACCTGAAACAGCTGTCTTTCTAGGATCATTTATCCTACAGGAAGCTGCCTTTTTGGGAGCACAAATCCTGCTAGACTCTCTCGATAGCTAAACAAAAGCCTTTGTGATTCCACTTCTGCATTTTTTGTTGCTTTTAGATATTGCAGTTTCTTCTCTCCAACCCTTCCCCCTTCCCCCTTTTCATGGAGCTCTAACACTCACCTGCACATACACACAAGGCAGTAACATGGGCCTGAAGTTACCGAATTCACAGGGGTAATTTTTAATAGGCTACTACAGCCATAATAGAAGTTTCCCAAGTTTGCCATGGAATCTCCATTATTAAGCAGGTACATCCAGAAGCATGTTAGACATAAATTTTTAAGAATGAGTTTAAGAATGAGATGAAATGTTAGTGGGGCTGACATCCATGAAATGCCTACCAGGGTATTTTGAAGAGCTGGGGAAGAAATGGAGTTCCAAGTATATTTTGGAGATGGGAGATGAAATCATTGCTATGTGCTGCCTTTAGCAGCTGATTTGCTTCCCAGGAATTTGGGTTATCCAAAAGCTCTGCTGGTCAGGGGATAAAGCTTTGATATTTGTGCACATGAACTTTGTACACGTCAGAACATCAGGCTCCAGCGTGCTGCTACATGAGGTTCCTTTTATGTCAATTTTCAGTAATAATATACTTACTTATATTAACTAGTCAGGTTAGATAAAATTATTAAGACAAGACTCTTGTTCCAGGGAGAAACTAATATCCTTTTAATAATAAAATAATTTTAGCCAAAAATTCTTTTTTTCTTTTTTTTTTTTTTTTTCTTATTCTTAGGATATTAGTAGACATCATGAATAACTGTAATCTGAAAGGAAGTAAGAAAGGATATTGACCTGTAGTTTTAGTGGTCTTCCAGATGTTGACAGTCTCCCCCTCTCTATTCAGCACAGTTTTGCTTTATTACTCACTTTACACATGGAGTAGTAGTTTCCTCACTGAGGATTTGTCCAGTGCATGGTGCTAAGGCTAAGTTTACATCTTCTGTAATTATAAGAGGGCCATTAAATTCAGATAATGTGAGATATAAATTTAAGAGGAATTCTAGGGAAATCATAATTAGGTGCAGAGACATTACATGAGTTTAATGACTGAGATTTAATTTCAGTTTTCAGGATTATAAATTGAGAATCCTTATCTGGCTCATCTTCTTTTTTTCTTAATTAATTGGAAATTTATTTCCAAGCAATTAAGGCAGAGATTCTTTTCAATCCCTAAGTGCTTGTGAGCTATATAGTAATGTTCTCTACCTTACTTTCAAAACTCTGTCCTGCTAATTTCTTTGAGCTCTTTCTGGTAATATGATAATACATGTGTGTGTTTTTATACAAAAAAGCAATCTGTGCTTCAGTTTAGATATTCTGTAGGAAATTAAGATGCTCAGGATTTAGAACTGTAGCATTTCATAAATACTGATAGATTAGATAGTCCTCCAGAAAAACATAAAGAAGGAACAAAATTAAGATTAAGAAGTAGCATCATTCTGCAAGTGTCTGAAAAAACATCTTGCTGAGATCGTCTGTTGTGTTTTATGGTTTCTAAGTTACATGATCTCAGCAAGTAAAATTGTCCCACTTCTAAGCACTTGGGCTGTGACTCATTTCATTTGACTCTAGCCATGTGCACGTTATGTGTCTATCCTAAATCAATCATCTTCAGTCTCAAGTGAAGAGTGACTTCCTCAAGTAAGGGAAGCTGATTCCTTTTGATGCAATGCAATTAGCTTTTGCATTTCATATCTTGATGCCAGAGGAACGATTCTATGTGTCAAACCTGCACACTACTTGGGTGCTAAGGTGTGATATCCAGTAGGTTGGTACATCCATACAGGAACTCAGCTGTTGGTTTCCCTGCTTGGCACCAAGTAAGGAAATCCAACCTTCTCCTTCCCACAGCTCTGCATCTGGATGCATTTAAAAAGTGAGGGCTGGTGCATTGATTTGTTTTTTATTCTCCTGAAGTGCTGCTCTAAGCAAACACGAATGCACCATCCTGAGCAGTAACCAAGCATATAGCATAGAAGACAGTCCCTATGCCTAAAGACTTAAACCTCACAAGAAACAATTTTAGGCAGTAGATGTTGCTTTTGCCTTTATTTTTTCAGAGCAGGATCAGGTCTACAATGTGATAGGCTCCCACCGACTCTCTAGTCTCACTTCTTTATATCACAGCGATGAAGTGCCTAGTGTTCCTATTGCTCTTGCTTTCCAAGGAACACCACCAAATATGCCCTGGGATCCTGAGTCAGAAGCAACTCTTTGGCCATAAAATCCAGCCATAAAACAGTCTTGTGGTTCTGAGACAGAGAGGCTGTGACTGGGCAAAGAAAAGCATATGACGTCAGCTTGGCTCTCTTTCTCCCATCACTGTCACTCTGCCGCTGTTCAGGGCAAGACTTGCACTTTTGCAGAGTACAGAGTATGAGAAGAAATTCAAATTCAAGGTGCTAAAGCTCACATACACTGTCTTTGTTTGCCAAACCAATTTAAGAAGTTTTTGCCGCCTTCACCTTCTTTTGCTTGTTTGCAGTCCTCACTGCAGTTCAATACTGTCTCTGTCTCATTTGTACTGATAAACATTGAACTGGTCTTAAACTAGAGTGCTGGCACAGGCTAGCTTAATAACAAAACCACTCCAGAAATTCATGGAATATTTTAGGTTGTTTTTAGAAAAGATTTAATGTTCTTCTTTACTGCACAGCAACACCAACATTTTTTTTCTCGGTACAGGTGAAGAGGCAGTGTTGCTTCTTGGTAGAGACAAGCATTGGGGAATAAAAAGTTCTTAAGGTAATTTACAGCCAAATAAATGTCAATGGAATTTTACCCTAATAAATATTATTTTCAGAACTGAGCTGGTATCCCCTTGGTATTTGGGATCTATCAAAACTAGAAAAGGGGAAGGTAAGAAACATAGTGAGGTTTTAGATCAATAGCTTCAAACATGGTACAGCAAAAGAAAGTGAAAATTAAGTTCTGTTTTAAAGTAATGAATTGAATGATTTAGAGGATTAGTGGAAGGAAATACACTTCACATCTAAATGACCTGTTCTACTGTGAAAAGACAAGCTGACCTGCAGTAAATGAGTGTTTACATCTTCAAGATCTCTGGCCAACAATTCAACCAATGTGTGTGTGTGTATGTGCGGGGGAATTCTCCTGAGGCTGTTTCAAAGGAAAAAATGAACCCTCAATGAAATGTTCCTGAAAGTGACTCCTCTGGAGGCTCAGACTCAAACTGGTTTGGGTTTTCATCTTCAGATGACACATAGGTGGTTGGCTGTGACATTGACTCATGCTTTCTGTGTCTCAGGCCCCCTTTCTTCTTTGTAAGCTGTGATTCCTGGTTAAACCAGGAATGCACAAAAGTGACATTTCAGCGTCAAAATATTTTCAAGTTTTCTTCAAAAGCTCAAAATCTGCCATGGGAATATCTGGTTATTTTCTTTTAATATATTCATTACTTTTTCGTGAGTGAGAGAGTATTTTCTCAGACAGCTGAAGAGTGTCAATTGAGAAGTCAGACATAGAGCAGGTTATGGGACATGGAACTCCATGTAGAGGTGGCTGTTTCAGTGTTCACATGGTCACAAAGTGAAGAAGTTAACTTTGACTGGATTGTAAGCAGTATTTGAATAAATAAATGGATTCAGTGTCATGGTAATGAACTTTCTGGCTGGAAAGCACCACAGGAAAAATTTGGAATAAATAACTATTTGCTGCTGTCTTTTCAAGCAGGATAGTGGCAAACTGTAGGTCTAATACATCATGGCTTCCATTCTTTACTGAGTTTCCAAGGTTAAGAGAACAAATTATAAACACAATTGTTGTGTGCTATTAGCCTCCATTTCAATGTGATCATGTGAGGAACACCGTGCTTCTCATGCTTTATGTCTGTCTTCAGCTCAATTAGATGCATCTTTCTGAGGCCAAGCTCCTCTGTACAAACATGCATTCTTCCCATAACTGCCTTTTAAACATGGAGCTTTCTCAGTATTCCTAAAGAATCAGCTTTCTGAGAATCTGCTGTGTATTGATACCAGCTTCTTAGGCTTCTGTGAGGTTTTTTTTTATAGACACAGGCTTTAGTCGTTTATCATCACAGCTATTTTTAAAGCACCTTGGACTGAGACTTGACGTCTCCATTGCAAGGTAGAAATGAGACTTTTCACTTTCAGTCACTACTGGTCTCAGGTTTTTTCTGGCTGTTTTCTTGTTTTGTTTGAAAAGTACAAGTAGATTACAAGTTTAACTAGTTTTTTCCCTTCATGTGCTCCTCTTTTTGGCTTCTGTGGCTTATTCAAATGATTAGTCTTCCCTCTTTAATTAGGAACAATCTATAACAGTGGTATTAATACTAGCTAGGAGTTCCAATGATGGATCACTACATCATTTTACTTTGTCTTGAAATACGGCTAAAAATATGCTCACAGGTAGAAATATGAGCCTGGCCCAGGAAGATTTCCAATTGGTTATAAGGTAAAAAGCAGCAGAGGGATTTGCAAAGGACACAAGGCAATAATTACTGTTACAATTGCAACAGTCTGCTTAAATTCTCTTTAAATACAAGATAACTGATCTGTATTTTTTGTTATATGTAGCACCATTTTCATCTACCACTGGTGAAAGGTTGTAGACCCCATCAGGCAGATCACCAGTTGATGTAAATTAGTGTAACTCCACAGCTATTGATGAAATTTACCAGCTTACCATCTGAAGATCTGCACCTTCAGTTTTTATTAAGATTTTGTAATATTATAGATTGCCAGAGTCTGTGATTTTTATCTTTTCCAGTTATCATGTAAAATCAGTAAAAAAAAAAAAAATAATCAGGTTATTTCAGGAAATATATGAACTGTTAAGAGGGTGTAAGACGTAGTCACATACTCGCAGACTCCTACAGCAACTGCAACAGTTTCCTAGCACTTTTCACCTCTTCATTACCGTGCCCTCCAAGAGGTAACAGCTGAATATGTGCGGTTCCTATTCTTCATCAGAGCACAGTAAAATAGAACCATTCTCCCCTTTGCAGAAATGGCTTAAACCGGAACAACTGAAGTTGATTTCCATGAGTCTGTTTCAGTTTGCACTTAAATGAATTTGGAGAGTTCACGTGACCATTTCCAAGTGTTACCTGAGAGGTTGTAACAAACATCTGAGGGTCATCAACTCCAGAAACTATTACAGATGTTCCAGGGAAAAAAAAGTGGTGACTTGCATTTAGGAAAGTCAAGATGGTTATGTTTACCCAGTGAACAAAACATATAAAAAAGGACAACACCTATGTGTCATGTAAATGCAAGTGTAAAGATGTAACCAATTTTTCAATAGTGCAAGGAAGAAATGCACATGGGGAGATGCAGCTGATCAGGGTGTCCTGCTCTGAAAAAAGAACTTAATATCTTTTTGCACTGAATAAACGCCTGGTGGGTCATAGTGAAAAATTCCATGGAGAAAGCTTTGTTAGAAGAGTTTCAGTGGGATCCAGCTAATACCACCAACTTTAGAGGTTCTAATGAAAGTTAGGCAAGCACTTGAAAGCCAGACCTGAACTCTGAAGTCTTCTTAGGCAAAAAGTTCAGAGATTCGGCCAGGGAGCTGCCAATCTGTTTTCTCATGTCATCAAATTAACATCCCTTCATTGCACATGTAGTTTATCCCCTTCATGGGATCTGTTTGTTTCTTGTTTTGTTTATGACATTCACGTAGGTTTGGATTTTTTTGGTGGAGTTTTTTTGTTGTTTTTGTTTGTTTGTTTGTTTGTTTTAATAAAGACAATCTTTGTTCTTATTAAATTTTGCCAAGGCTCTTTCAGCATTACTTATAGCTTTCAGGTTTTGGACAACAGGTATTTTCCTTCAGTTGTTGATGATTATATCATGACTTCATTTTAGGTAATCACACCAAGTATAGGCAAATGACATTTTAGCTCTATTATTTGCAATTATGCAGATTCTAAGCATAGCATTTCATAACACATCAGTGTTGGAATTTCCTTTTTTGTTTGATAGACTGTTTGAATGTATCTTGAGGCTTGAGTCAGTTGCCTATTCAGACGTGTCAAGTGTTATTTGCAACGCCCACAGATAGCTGAGACATCTTCATGGGGCTGACAGCTATTACACAGAACCTGTGGGATGGCAGTGCTCGCCTGGAGCAGCATCTGGAAATTGAAGCAGAATTGCACATGAAATGGCACTGGCCGCCTATCCATCCTGGGCACCTTTATCCTGCCCTTACCAGGTGAGACTCAGTTTAAGATTAAGTTATTTATAATCTTAATGTATCTTGAGGCTCAGCATACATTAAGATTAGTTATAAGTGTCTACAAAGTGTCTTTTTGTGTCTTAAGATTCCATTGTAATAGGTCAAGATTTAAGAGTCTCAGTTCAGTTTCTTGAATGTCATCTCCAATGGCACAAGACACCTAGTGCACCCTGCTTTTCTTTGGCTGCCATTCCCAAGGGTCCATCTATTTCGTAGGTTCTTGGATGGTCTTCGGTACCTTTGAGTGTCTGAGGTGCCATCAGATACCTATCTATAGGCATCCAATTGCATGGCTCATCTGGTCAACACAGTCAATGGAGCCTAGAGAGCAATTCAGTTGATCAGCCAATCTACTCCAGGGTGAGCTAATATGATCTCCCCTTCTGCTTATATTGGGTATTGGCAGTGATCAGACACTCTCAGGTAGGTATGTAGGCATCTGAGATAGATAGCATAGGCATATGAGGCTGGCAGATACAACATAGGACCTATGAGACACCCAGACTTTTCTGGACCAGCAGTTAGAGACCAGGCAAGATACCCCACCGCATCTCAGATGGCATTAGATGCTCATGTTTAGGTGATTGAAGAGGGCCCACAGATCACTATCAATTACAGTAGAAATCCAGTGGACATTAAGAAGTAGACCTTTAAATGTAGTTGTCTTAAACTGGGTCCCAAACCCACCCCCTGTGTTTGGAAACAGGATGAATATTGGAAATATGATATAAGGTGTCTTAGCTAAAAGAGACCGTACAAGGTTCTCTGCTCTTGCCTAATGTATTCTCCCTCTCAAGCAATAACAGCCATAACTTTTCTATTCTATAAGACCATTTGTGGTGGACTGACCCCAGCCATCAGCCAAATACTGACCCTGCCTTTCCCTCACTCCCCTCTCTGAGGGAATGGAGGGGGGAAAAATTGAAGGAAAGCAAGAGGACTTGCGGATCAAGATAATGACAGTTTAAAAAGAAAAGCAAAAGCTGTGTGAGCAAGCAAAGAAAAAATAGGAATTAATTCACTACTTCCCATCAGCAGTCTGACGTCCAGCCATTTCCTGAGAAGGGCCTCAGCATGCATTGACAGCTGCTTGGAAAGACAAATGCCATATCACTGAAATTCCTGCTTCCTCCTCCTTTCCCTGAGTTTTATTGCTGAGTATGATGCCATATGGTATGGAATAACTGTTTTGTCAGTTTGGGTCAGCTCTCCTGGATACATTCTCTCCCAACCTTTTGCTCACCCACAACCTATTTGCATGGGAGAGTGGGGGAAGAGAGAAAAATCCTTGATGCTGTGCAAGAACTGTTCAGCAATAGCCACTTCTGTGTTATCCACACTGTTTTAACCACAAATGCAAAGCACAGCACCATACGGGCTGCTATGAAGGAAGGCAACTCTGTAACTTCATCCCAACCAAACCCAGTACACCATTCTTCCAAGTACGTACTAAAAGGATATGCAGATTGTCTTCTGGGTGACATCTGTACAACACTACAGTAAGTGCAATATTCCACGACCATTCTTTCCCATAACATTGTTCTGATTCTTCTTGAAGGCCCTGCCACTTCGAGGACACATTATAATAGACCACTCCATTTTGTAGAGCAGAGTTGGCCTACATCCAAATGGAAGAAAAGATGCAAGTGCTTCAGTTAGGAAGATGGGATTTTCAAGAATGAGATGACAGACCTCCATTCTAGCTTGCCCATTCAGTCTCCAGTACCCAGTATCTCACTGATCCACCATCACCAAAGCTGGTGCTGTGTTTAAATTATATTGACTAGGAATCAGTAATTTCTAATTATGATATGCATTTGATGTATGTCATTTTCAGTTTTCATAACCTGAATGGAAAATATTTATGAGGTACAGAACATCAGTATTATTTTTGTAGATCCAAAGTAGTCTCCAGGTTTAGTTTAGCCAATTGTAGTTTAGTATAACAGGATTTTTCACAAAAATTTAGATTTAAGTCCTACACCAGTACTGACAGGACCCAATTTGTTATTGGATGGTTTAAGTGCATTGTGATATGGCAAACATCCTGTCTGGATAATAAAACCACAATAAACTTTGGCATACCTAAAATAAGACTTAACTAGAGACTGTAATGAGAACAAAAACTGGAGCTTTTACAACAACTTCCCTAAAGCTTGTGGGAAAAGTATATTTCACTGGGGATTTACAAATCAGTCAACTGTGTCTGCTGCATACTGACAAACTTGCCACTTGTCAGTTAAATCAGGCAAATTATTTCTTCTTTTAAGATTAAAGGGGCAGTTTAAGTTTTCTTGTTACTGCAAATGTTAATGCAATGCAGACTACTGGGTTGAATGTTGCTGATTGACCTAGTATCATATGACACATTAGAAACTGGGTAAATTCAAATTGGATTACCCAGCACACTTTCTTGAGTTGAGCTTTTCTGGCACAAGATTCCTGTTATTATTTCACTTCTAATATGTCTCTTATGCCAGGATGCTAAAAAGAGAAAGGGCGGGGGGGGGGGGGGGGGACGGGGGGACGGGGGACAGGGGACGGGGGACGACGGGGGAAGAACAGAAAATGAGTTTATATTGGATTTGGGTAACTGACAGTGATTGCTATCAAATCACAGCTTAAATAATACGTTGTTCAGCAGCATAGACACTGTACTGAGATGTTTAAAGCATTTATGTACACTGAGTAAAATCTGCCTCTTTCTCAGTCTCTGTCTGTATAGAATACAAATTCATATGCTGAAACTGTATCATTTAAAGACAAAAACAACAGCAACAGCAATGATGAACACTTCAGTGGAGCAAAAATGGTGAAACAAAGATGGGTCACAGAGACTGACTGGATACTGTATGTCTGCCTAATTTTGAGAAGATGTTCCATCCAAGTTTAAGGTAGCAATGTGAACCCAAAGCATGTAGGTGAAGGGACCCGCTGGGTTCATACCTGTTTTCAGGGCAACCCCCTGAAAGCGAAACTTAATCTTTAAACATCCTGTGATATTGACCATTGACCCATTCAGACAGGGGAGAGCACTCTGTTAAGAAAGAGAACATCTAGCATTGCCTCTTTCCCCTACATACTCTTTTATCATTGGCAAACTGACTGTTTTTATAGCAAAGTCTTAGCACATTCTAAGCCCCAATTCAGTCTTCCAGTAATTGCCAGCTACAACATTTCACTGCTGGCACTGGCCATGACAGGCGAAGAATTTGCTAGCTGACTACACAAGATGGCCAGATGTTGGGTGAGAGATGGAGAAGTGACTTGCCAGAGTCAAACAAACACAGGGCTCCATGCAGCACCTTGCCAGATTTCCCTGCAGGATCCTGCTTGCTAAGCTCATTAAAGTTCACAGCAGAATTTGGACTCTAAATTGAATAATCTTAGTAGCACAAAAGTATATTAATTCACTGTGAAAACTCTATTAAATGTAGGAATGGTAACACCAAAGTTTATTAATTGTGGCATGAATGTATAAGAACACCACCAATTTAGTAATTCAGAAAGAAGCAAGAAAAACCCCACCTCTTTTAATTAAGACAAACAGAGCCAAGAGGAACATTATAAACTAGATCTTTTCTGTCTCATGCAGTAATCACAAATGATCAAGGAACTCTACATCGATGGGGAAGGGGCAGTCACATATCAGTGATATTTGATATAAAGGCAATATAATAACAGCACTAATAAAACTATTGCTACTACTCTGGATAATAGTAACACATAGTCTTTACACCTAAAATCCAGCTCTCATGTCAGTGCATGCAGCAACACCAGAGTCAATGAATCATGGATGCCATGGGTTTGCCCATTTCACTTCATTATGCTGACATATTTTTCTTTATGAAAACAAATAGATATTAAGATGGCTAACAGGCTAATCATTTTGTATCTTTGTATTTTCTCCTTTTTTTTGGAGAAACAGAGGCAGAAAGAAAAGAAATTTAAGATGTTTGGCTCATCTCCTACACATATTGACAATCCAGCCATGCAAATACATATGCCCAAATGGTTTTCAACCTGGACAGACTTACAGTGCCCACCTGTGCGTACCAAATGCCGATATCAGAGGAAGGAAATGCTCTCAAATATGTGTTTATTTGGTAAAGCAGTGTCAATGTACTCCTTGCCAGAGGATTATCTTGTAATGAATATTCAGGTACATAATTTAATATTTTACACCAATTTTATTTCAAGACTGACATTTGAAGGGGGAAAAATAAAATAGAATTCTTAAGAACATAACCTGACAATAAGTTGACACTGACATTTAAATTAATTGACTTTATATTTTTTAAAACATCTACTGTAAAAGTTGTGATGGTAATCATTTGTCTTGTACCATCTCTTTCCTTCTGATTTGGTTTGTGCAAAGGCAGAAATGGAAGATTTAATTTGCCAAGTTTTAAGGCATTCAGAACTAATTTACACGCTGAAGGTGTCTATTAAGAAAAAGTCTATTATATTTCTTGCAATGAATGTATTCTGATAAGACTGCAGTATGCAGCACTCATGAAAGCCATGTAAAGCAAGTGTCAGAGCCAGATAACAGAGTCTAAACAAACTTTGATTACCAGTGAAAACCTAAAAATTGGTAAGAGTACAATTAAATTCTAGCTAGCAGATTTTTCAAATGGATAATAATAAGGGAAATTTAATTTCTTCAAAATAGTAGCACATAAATGACGTTGTGACTAGTTATGAGACTGTATTTTAAAAATTAGTCCTGATGATAATTACCCAATATTTATAATTTAGGTAATCTAGTAAGTATAAATATTATTGCTGTTTGTAGTTTCACAATTAAGACTAGGTCTTTCACCTAAGGATATGACTGTGAGGATATGACTGTGAGAATATAACTACTTCGTTATGTATAAATAAAGTATATTATATCATCGACAAAAGGTAAGCCATATAGAGGATACAATGATTCCCTTCTTTAAGTATTCATGCAACATCCAAAAGAGCATACACAGGTGTCTTTTCTCCGGGTTTCAGATGGCAGAGGCCCTATTTCAGTGGGATTGAATGAGATAAGACAATAAGAAATCACATGCTGTTAAGCAGAGGTTCCTCTCCTCAAGAAAAAAAAAATAATTCTGATGACAACTCAGATTGACAGAGTTCCCCTACCCATGACAGGACAGATTTCAGAGAGAAGGATCTCCAAACTTACATTCAGACAGAAAGGATTGAGATGTATTCTGTCTACTATTTCTCTTCTGAAACCAGTGAATGGAAGTTATTGAAAGTGAGCTATGTGCACGGTCTTCAATCAAAAATGGTTGAAAGACGAAGAAGAACTACAAGCTAGTGGCTGTAAACTCACCTGCAGTGATGGACTCATGCAGTCTGCAGCAGCGCTGCTCACTGTTTCACAAAAACAGTTCTGTGGGCATCCAGGTATCAGTGGAAATAAGTGCAATAATGAAGGAATATCTCAAGTAATGAAAACTGTAAAAGACTGAAATTGTTCATTTTGGCAAGGAGACAAGGGAGACACAACAAACAGTTCAGGAACAGACAGGAGAGTTGAAATTGGAGGAAATAATACTACTCAAAAAAGTAAATGTATTCCTAATTGGACTTTGAAAATCCTTGCCATAGAACGCTATTTAAGCAGGAGTACATCAGGGTTCAGAAAGAAAAAAAAGGATATTTCAATGGTCATCCGAATAACCATATTGCTAATTATTAACTCAATGAATATTTTATGTTGCTTGTTAACTATTTATTCTGTAATGGATAATTGTTAGCAAACATTTGCCTTTCATAATGTCTGACATCTCCTGTTACTCTTGCTGGAAGTGAACTAGATCGTTGGTAAACATACATCTTTTCAGTAAAGACTTTGGAATTACCTTTCAAGTTTTCCATGGAAATGAAACTAAACTCCCTATGGGAAAGATGGTGGTCATTATGATTGAGACAGCAGGTGTTTAAAATTGGTCCTGCTGAGCACAGTACAGGATTAAAATTTTAGTAGGTTGGGAGAGGTATAAGAATGCATTTTGCTGAATAGAGAGCCAATATGATATACTGAGACATTTTCCAGTTATCCTGAGGTGAGCACAAGCTACGGCTCCTTCCTAAACCACATTTGAAGGCGGCACTGTTTATTTCATGATGAACAAGTCATTTTTTTAAGTGTAGTAGAAAGCAAGTTTTAATATCTTCACTCTCTCAGTGTGTTCAAAGATAGATGACAATATGAAAATACAGGGACAATCATTGGCAACCAAAAATGTAATTAGCTTCCAGAAAGGTTAGTGCTTTACTTTTCCTTTCTTATTCCCTAATGAAAAAGAACTAATAGAAAAAAAAGCTATGTGACTGTGTTCAAAGTGTTCTGAATTTTGGCTAAGTCAAACACAAGGAAGAAATATGTTTCATAGACAGAGTGTGGGTAATATGTCCTGAGGGGTTAGCACAGTTACTTGTTCAGTAAGTAAGGTTAAATTATGTGTGAGGCAGGGACATTTAGCATAAAAACAGTATTAATAATTCATGTGGCAAGCTGAGTGGTGGAATGATAAGATATAGTGATGGGGGGGGGGGGAAACAAACCAAAACACAACAAAACCCAAACACTAGACAGAGACAATGGAAGAAAAAGCTTATATAAAACAAAAAACCAATAGGATAGAGAGGTGAAAATACCAATTAAGACTTTTCTTATAAATGCCCACACAGATTCAGTCTTACAATATAACAATGATTCACATTTCTGTTATTTGCTTGCTGGTTACCTCAAACCAAAGTGACTCAGTGCAGAACCCCACATTGTATCTCACCAGCCAGCTACATACTGTTTATCTTCACTGCAGCATGATAAAGAGAAACAAAGCTCTCTGGATAAGTAAATACAGTAGGACTATGTTAGGAAGAGAATGGACAAGGTGGTCCAGGTCTAAAAAAGAAGGATTTTGCTATCCTAGACTTAAACTTCAGAGGCATTTTTATTTCTGAAACTTTCTCAAAAGCCTTAAGTCTCCCATGAAATGTAAGTCTTGGAAGAGCTGAGTGAGATGGCACCTAACAATGCTATGCCTGTTTGGGATCCAGAAACTATGCCTTTTCTTATTTTATGATCCCTAAGAAGCATTACGAATACTCACAGTATTCCTGAAACCAGAGTCTTCATAAAATGTAGTTTCTTCTGGGTGACACTTTCTGGCACATATAAGTGCAGAGCTACAGGTTATTGCCTCAAAACAGCATGTCAGAAGAGCAAATTAATGGGATGGAGGCCACTAACAGGAGTTGAAGGTAAGAGCATTCACTGAGGATGAGAGGCTTGTCATTAACTCCTTTTTCTGCTCCTCAGGTTTGAATATCAATACTCGTTCTCACTCAACCAATTAGTGCTTTAAGGGTGGAGATGAGGGGAAGGCAGAGATGACGATCCACCCTAAGAAGCAGTATTTCTGGCCCTCCTGTTCCTTCTTTCATGTTTCTCTGAGAACAGCAAGTACTCACTGCGGTGGCCATTCCAAGGGAACCACATTGTATGACCTGCTGAGTCTCCAGCAGTTTATTTGAGGTCTCTCATAGAAACATTGAATAATAGAATAGATTGGGTTGCTCAGAGGCCCATCCAGCCTGACCTCAAATGTTTCCAGGCATGGGGTACCTACCACCTCTCTGGGCAACCTGCTCCAGTGTTTCACCACCCTCATTGTAAAAAATTTCTTCCTTATATCTGGTCTGAATCTACCCTCTTTTAGTTTAAAACCATTACCCTTTGTCCTATTGCAACAGGCCTTGCTAAAAAGTCTGTCCCCATTTTTCTTATGGGCCCCCTTTAAGTACTGAACATGGAACAGATCCTCCTAGAAGCTCTGCCAAGGCACATGGAGGACAGGGAGGTGATTCAAGACAACCAGCATGGCTTCACCAAGGGAAATCCTGCCTGACCAACCTAGTGACCTTCTACGATGGAGTGACTACATCAGTGGACAAAGGAAGAGATATGGATTTCATCTATCTCGACTTCTGCAAGGCCTTTGACACAGTCCCTCACAACATCCTTCTCTCTAAATTGGAGAGATATGGATTTGATGGGTGGACCGTTTGGTGGATGAGGAATTGGCTGGATGGTCACATCCAGAGGGTAGTTTTAGACTAGATATAAGGAAGACATTTTTTACAATGAGGGTGGTGAAACACTGGAGCAGGTTGCCCAAAGAGGTGGTAAATGCCCCATCCCTGGAAATATTCAAGGTCAGGTTGGACAGGACTCTGAGCAACCTTTCCTAGTATAATTTTTCCCTGCTCATTGCTGGGGGTTGGACTAGATCACCTTTAAAGTTGCCTTCCAACCCAAACCATTCTATGATTCACTGATTCTATGATCTTCACAGGCAGAGGTGAGGTTGATAGGTCAGTAGTTCCCAGGGTCCTCCTTTCCCTTTTTCCAGTCACCAGGGACTTCACCTGACTTCCATGACTTTTCAAATATCATCGAGAGTGGTTTGGCAACTACATCAGCCAATTCCTTCAGGACTCTGGGATGCATCTTGTCAGGTCCCATAGGTCTCAGCCTGCTGCCTCCCTCTTTTAGCTGCGCAGAAGCTTTGGGACTTTTCATTTTGTGGCTGGGGAACCCTTGTAAGAAAGGGGAGTCCTTGGTTTACATTCCTGCTTCACAAAATGTTTAAAATCACAGACTAATTTGAAGTGGAAGGGATCTCTGGAGGTCATCTAGTCCACTCCCCTGTCAAAGCAAGACTGGCTTTAGTTACCTCCAGCTCTCCGTTAGATCAGGTTTTTGTTGAGCTGAGCTGTGACAGTCTTCAGGGATGGAGAGTTCACAGCCTCTGTGGGTAAGTGTCCTGGTTTCAGCTGGGATAGAGTTAATTGTCTTCCTAGTAGCTGCTACAGTGCTATGTTTTGATTCAGTATGCAAAGAATGTTGATAACACACTGATGTTTTCAGTTGTTGCTAATTAGTGTTTAGTCTAAAGTCAAGGATTTTTCAGCTTCTCAAGCCCAGCCAGCAAGAAGGCTGGAGGGGCACAAGAAGTTGGGAGGGGACACAGCCAGGGCAGCTGACCTAAACTGGCCAAAGGGGTATTCCATACCGTGGGACGTCACATCTAGTATATAAACTGGGGGAGTAGGGGCAGGGGGAATCGCCACTCGGGGACTAGCTGGGTGTTGATCAGCGGGTGGTGAGCGATTGCACTGCACATCATTTGTACATTCCAATCCTTTTATCGTTACTGTTGTCATTTTATTAGTGTTACCATTATCATTATTAGTTTATTTTTCTCTGTTCTATTAAACTGTTCTTATCTCAACCCACGAGTTTTACTTCTTTTCCCGATCTTCTCCCCCATCCCACTGGGTAGGGGGGAGTGAGAGAGCGGCTGTGTGGTGCTTAGTTGCTGGCTGGGGTTAAACCACGACGGTAAGCTGTGAAGAATTTGTGCGTGTGTGTGTGTATGAATAATTTTTTCTTGTAACGAACTGGAATTTCTCTTGTGGCATCTGTGCCTATTACCTTTTTTTCCTTGCCATGCACCTCTGAGAAAAGTCTTGTTCTGTCTTCCTTATAGCTACCCTTCAAGTAGTTGGACACAGCAAATAGGCCCCCCCTTAGCCTTCTCTTCTCCAGGCCAAAGAAACCCTGTTTCCTAAGCCACTCTTTGTTTATCATGGAATCTAGCATTACAACGACATTGGTGGCCCTCCACTCGACTTGCTCAGTTCATCTATATCTCTCCTGTACTGACAGACCCCAAACTGGACACAGTTCTCCAGATGGAGTCCTACAACTGTCAAACGGAAGGGAATAATTACTCCTCTTGATCTATGGTCTATGCTCTTACTTAAGCAGCCCAGCATACAGTTCAGCCTGTTGTCCAGAGGTGCACCCAAGGACATTTTACGCTGAGCCGCTCCCTAGACATACATGATTGGGTCTGTACTGCTGTATGGAGATTTTCCTGTGTAGGGTTTTCATTTGAGGTTTTTTTGAGCTTCATGAGGTTCCTGTTAGCCTGTTACTCCAGCCTAACAGATCATGTTTGGCTACATTACCTCTTTGCTTATCTCTGGTTCCATTTTTGTCTCAAAAATAGGAACTAGATCTTCCCAAGACAAATCTGATCCAGGGGGAGCTAGTCCATTGTGTCAAATAATCCCTCAGTTTGGTGTCACCTGCAAACTTGGCAAGGGTGTGCTCATACTCCCAGGTCATTTGAAGATGACAACTTACCAACCCCAGTATCAATCACTAAGAGACACCACTCATAATTGCTTTCAGGTAAACTTCAAGCTGCTTACCACTACCTTTGAGCCTGACAATCCAATTAATTTAATATCCACCATGTAGTGTACCCATCCAGTGCATATATCCTCATTATGGCTGCAAGGATGCTAAAGAAATTGTGTTAAAAGCTTTCCTAAAGTCAATGTAAATTATTTAACCCCCACCCTTCCCATGTCCACAGATACTGCCATTTCATTGTGGAAAGCAATCAGATTGGTCAAGCACGATTTACCTTGATTTATTACCCATGATTTATTACCCATGATTTATCCAGCCTCTGTGTTCCCAATCACCTTGTCCCTCATGTGCCTGGAAATGGCTTCTGTGTATAATACCTTTTTATCATGAAGTCCAGAAAGTAGCTAGTGAGGCAAGCTCTGGGATCCAGCTCTCAGCTATGTGCTCCACCTACAAGAAGAAGATTTCACACTCTTCACCACGGCAGAGATAAGGATTTCATATAAAGTGGATTACCTTCCAAGAAGGGGCAAGCTGCAGGATAGCCTGCAGTTTGACTTACAGTTTTTCAAGGACTTCCGTACTCCATAGTTCAACACCTACAGCAAAAAAGAAATAATTCAAGACACATCCTTGCCTTGATCATTGATTTTTTTGAATCCTGGGTTTAGATATTGAACTCACTGTGCACTGGCATTGACGTTAGGGCTGTAATTCCTCTAACATGCCTGGGTATTACAGTGCCTAATTTTCTCACTTTAGTCCTTAACTTTAACTTCATTTGTGTACCACATTGATACTTCAGTAATGCACTGTGTGCTTCAACAGTACTCACATAGTAGACAGAATTGAAGGTGATATAAACATTTATTTTAATGATGACAGTAGTAGAGTTTGAGGCTGGAGTCAGGAAGACCTGACATATGTGTGCCTAAGTAAATTTGCAGCCTTGAGTTAGACTCTCAGACTTCCCACACATTGTCAGGGCAGAGAATACATATCAAAAGCAGTAAACAGAGACAGAAGAGATTTTAAAATAGCAAATAGGAAATTCAAAGAAAGTAGCAAGTCTTAGATCTCATGTACATCTGAGTTAGCAAGGTGACTCAATACAGGAAGATGAACCTCACTTATTATGATTTATCTAAGAGAAGGTTAGGGACAAATTTCTTGTCCTGAAGACTTACCAGACTCCTGGATTTGGTTTTGAAGTTCCCATGTTCTGCTGATGCTCTGGGTGTACATCTTTGCAGTTACAGATCATTGCCTCTGCAGAGTACAGGACTGTGCGTTTTAGAAATCCTTTTGTTTGTGAGCATATTTGGAGTATATAAAAGTGATAAAACAATTCTAGAGGTACTTTCTGGCAAGTGTGAATGTCTGGACAGTAAGCAGAGAAGGGCTGTGTAGAGGGAGATGTTTCTTGTTTTCAGTGGTCTGGGCTTATTTGGGTTAAAGCTGAACAAAAAGAAGAAATATTTTGTCCTTTTCCTGCTCTGCATTTCTGTGAGTGATAAAACTTGAGCTGTGCTGCCAAAATAATCACAGCTTAAAAAGCTGCTTTAAGGGATGGGGATTATCTCAATTATCACAGCTCTTCCAAAGGTATGAGCATAGAGGACATCAATCTGATAAGACAAAAATCCTTGTATTCATGTTCCCATATCTATAAATTCTATAATACACCCAGAGGCACCAAATCGAGTCACACTCATGCCGTGCCTTACTCATGCAAGTAAGAGATCAGGATTACTTGGTGTCCTGAAACCATGGAATTGCGATACCTAAGACCAGACAGTAAATTACCTGCCCCTTTGTTTAGAGGCAAACAAAGGAGCAGCTCTGCCGCAGCTCTGCTGCAGCAAAATGGACACCTTGCCCTGCCTGATTCCCAGAAATTCTTCTGGTGGAGGGCCAGGATGTAGACAACATGCAAAGCCATCCTTTTGCATTACAACAGCCCTAAAATTGTGTGCACTACAGTATTCACCAGTTGCCTTTTCAGATTCAGGTACAGACTGTGCTGAAGAGACTGTCAACAAGATGCATCTCACAGACAGCTCAACTGTACCTGAGCATCCTGTGCATCTCTGATTGCGGCTAGAACTGCTCTTTGATGCACTGTGGAAAGATGCACATATTGCTGATACCCAGTCAGCAGAGTAAGTGCACTGTCTCCAAGATGGAGGATGTCTGCATACTTGCATTGTGTGTGCATGTCTTTCAGACAACATAAGAGCACTTGACTTGCTGTCTTCTCTGTTCAGATATTTACAATGTCTTCACAACACTCTCCTGTTTCTTTTGACTTCTGCGCCTTATATTAATTCTTGCACCCACATAAAATCACACTATGGCCCTTCTAGAAATACTCTGAAATTCACATTTGTGGATGGAGTCACAATGTGGTTTGTAGAGCTTGGAGGACCAGCGACTGCATGTGATCATAGTACCTTTACCTTCTGTGGTCTCCAGGCTGGCAAAGATTGAAAGGTTTGACAGTGACACTTAAGTCCCTGAACAGGCAGAAGTGGGCAGAAGCAGTATATCAGGATCACTCCACTCAACATGAAAGTTGGATTGTGTTTGGCTGTTGCTTTTCTTCTCTTGTTATTCTTATCAAATTAAATAACTGTAATAATGGGAAATGACATAATTGGTTGATTTGGTTTCTGGAAACATAAGACATGTGGCTTTTGACCCAAACAGACTCACAGAGCAAGCAGACAGAGGAAATAGCAGCAAGAGACAGAATCCTGTATTAGACTGGAGTCAGGACAGAGTTGTTAAAAAGGTAAAGGGGAAAGAAACTTCCTCTATGGCCTCAAAATGCGTATGCCTGAATTATATCATATCATTGACAAATCTTTCATGTTCAGGTTCCTCGATTATACAAAATTGTCAAATCAAATATTAGAATACTTTACTAATCCTGCTATTGCTCAGCACTCAGGCTGTCTCTGGGTAGATGCTGTAATCCTGTTCTCAGGTATAACTACTCTAATGATGTTGTGTCTTCTGAGTAACAGGATGTTACGTTAGCTGTTATAAAAGAAAATGACATGAGATGATTTGGAAAACAAACAGAAGATAAAATGGGCTAAAGATTGCAAATTATAAAGCTGGGAAAACTGATGCAAAGGACTATGTTTTTGAAGATCAAATACAGCTATTTGCAGCAAACCAGTAGGAAATAAGTAGGTTTTCCTCTCGTGTGGTGGTTCTGAGAAAGCGTCCATGCTTGAGTAGGGCATCAAATAAGTGCATTTGCTGCCCTTCCAGGAGACCAGATACTGGTAAGTTGGATAGTAGGCTGAGGGACAGTGTGGGAGCAAGTGCTTAAAGCATCGACATTGTTACCTTCGCCAGTTTCTCAACCAACTCCTTTCTCTCCCTCCCTTTGTGAGGAAGGGGTCGGGCAGAGGAGGGAAAAGAAAGAAACAAAATACATATGATTAAAAATATAATGAGGTGAAGGAAAGGGCACTTGAAAGTCATGATCTGGCAGACAGGCCAAACTCTTGAAGCAGCTGAAAGCATTATTGACAGGTGATATCAATAATAAATGTGAATAGCAGGTAAGAAACTGAGAGGAGGATGCGAATACAGTTTTGCACTTAAAGAAGAGGGATGGAGCATGCTTGGGCTAATGATGCAGTGGCTGCTGCACTAAGGGCAGGAGGTTACTTGCTCTGACTTCTCTTTTGGCTTTGCAAATGCAGAGAGGAAGTGTAAAGATTATGGAATCTTCCCTTTCTAGTACTGCTGCTGGAGGAATCTCTCCTGTTCTCTGTGTCACACTGAGGCCAAGTTATTCAACGAGTGTCAGCTCTTTTAGAGAAAAAGCAATGATAAATTCTGCAAGTACAGAAGGTAGAAGAGCAGAGTCAAAGTGTAGAGCTGGAGATGCACCAGCTCTGTAGGGAAGTGCTTCACTTCATGTTCAGGTGGGGAGTGTAGGATGGTTCTTGGTAGGTGTCCCCATGCTGGCCGTTGAGGGAAACAGACTGCAAACATGTATGGCTGTTCTTCCATAAGACTAGGTCCACAATACACACATCATGTTAACCAGAAGGCAGTGTTTGGATGTTTCCTTCAAGCAGGGCAACCACAAACTACTTCTCTCATCGTCTCTTCCATATTTGTGCTAAGTACATTCTAGTACATCTCAAATTACTGTTCATGCAAGGGTAAGAGAAGATTATTCTTGTTAGTACTGTCCAACTAAGACTCACAATGACTAAAGAGAAATTGTTTCTAGTCAGCTAGGACTTGATCTTTCTGCTATTGACTTCTGAAGAACTGAGGAACCAGTGCCTATAGTTACCTTCACACATCTTCATCTCAGTGCAGTTCATCAAGTATCACACATATTTTAGGAACATCTTTGGAATCCCTGAATGTTGCAAAGATACAAAATTTCTCTGGAAATCTCATGGGATTTTCTCAAAGAATTTCAGAAGCTTTGAACTTCCCCTTAAGATGGAAAGGTAATGAGTAGATTGCTCTTCTTGTCTTGTTTTGATGATTCTAAACAGGAATATGAAAATAAAATTGCATATTGGCTGATGCCTTTTTCAGAACTTCCCAGAAAGCAAGGTTAAAAACCAGAATATTGGTATTTGGGGAGAAACCATTCTAACTCTTTACCGAGTCACCTCCATTTACCTAACTCTTATGCCTTTTCCTGTTTGTTTCCAAGGAACGCTGACCCTTCTCCTTCACTCATCTGGTTAGTCCTGAAGATATGAATTCTTAAACCTAGACTGATTGCACCCATCAGAACCTAAGACAATCTTTGTCAATTAAGGATGAGGATAAAGTTTTCCTCAGTATAAGTGCAAAGCATATAAAGAAAGCAGGGTTTGAAAATCTAATCAATCTTTCTAAGGACTGAAACAATTAGAAGTGATAGAAATATGTAAACAAATGGGCTTCCAGCAGCTGTTTTAAGCAGATATCTTTCTTCAAACAAACATTTCAAAATCACATATTTTAAATAGGTGTTTAATTTACGATATATTCCTTGAGATTTGTGTCTTTCCTGTTTTCTTTATGTTTAGACTCAGGTGGGAAAAGTTTGCTATATGCCCTCAGTGAATGATATCTTTTTTCTGTTAACATAATATTTGCAACTGGATATCCTTTAGGGTAGTAATTCTAGGGTGTAATTTCCATGACAATAGGGGGAAATGGAATTATTTCTTACCTCAAGCTAAACTGAATTTATCTCTTACTAAAATCTCAGTTGTTTCTTAGTGTTGCCTCTAGGTGTTGCAGTACTCTCTCCTCTTCGTGAGGGCTCGTTTTTACCCCTGAGAACTTCAGATAAGTTACCCCAGAGAAGAATTAGGTCATATAGGTTTTAAACAATGATTTAGAGCCTAGTACCTAGAATAAAGGGTAGTAAAACACCATGATATTATCTAGTCTGGGCACCAGTGAGTGCAGTGTTGTGCCTTTTCGATATAGTTAAGTGTTCCTTTTCGATATAGTTAAGTGCACATTATGTAGTGTTCATCCCCTGAGAGCATCTTCCACAGTCCAAGGCCCTTCAAAGCCCAGGAGCATTTCCTGACACTCACTGTACCACTTGCCTCACTTAATATCATCGCATTACTCTTAGTTATGGACCCTTGCTTCACTTTTTTAAATCCTCACATTTTGGCTGCATAAACCTGCCATACAGTTACAGGCAGATTCATGTTGTGTTATCTAACACACAAAAAGTGCAGCACACACTTTGCAGTGGACAGTGTCCTCACTTCAGGTTGTGAAAAGAAGTAGAGAATAAACCTTAACAGACTGCATTTGACTACACATGGATGTAATGAACAGAGCCCAGGATGCAGTTTCCCTGACTCCAACACACAAATCTGAAGAAAGTTGGTAAGTTATAACCTAAAAGTGCCCACTTTTCTCCACTGTGTGTAAAGAGGGGTCTTCTCTGGTTAGCTAGTGCAAAAAGTCCACACTGCAGATACCTAAACCTACATGAGATATATACCACGTCGGGTCACTGTGATGAACCATCCCACAAAATGGCAGATGTCTCAGGGGTTGGGTCCTACCCAGTTCAGAGAAAAGCAGAGCACAGGGAAAAGGTCAACAGCATCTCATCCCTCCTCATTGTCACCACCGTGTAGCCTGGATCGTCACTCGCATCACTGTATAATTGTGTCATGATCCTACAAGGTGTTGAGTGCTCTAAGTCCAGCCTGCAAGTGTCCTCCCATGGGCATTGAAGTATCCCCTGGGCTCACAGTGTTTAAGGGAAGATATGAACAACTTGCCCGGTCTACCTTTGGGACATTCTTCTTGATAAAGCCCCCACTGCAGGTCTGACAAGCACTAAGTAGTGCATTCACATATAATAAGTCTATGTGTATAGGCATAAGTTTAGGTACTCTTTAATCTTACAGCTTAAATTTATATAATAATTAGTAAAGGAAGGAGGGAAGTAAAGCACCTGTGTTTTTTATCTTTACAGTAGTGAGTTAACTACCCAGAACGGTATTCTACCCTTGTTAGCCATATGGGGAAACTAAACAAACCAGTTTTCCTGACACAGTTTGAGTCATCTTTTTTCCCCTAGCTGAGCTTTTTTTGTGAATGTTATCTATATCTTCAAGTGGAAGCATGTGTTATTGTGGACAGCCCAAACCAAATGTTTTAGTATTGCTGCAGTGTGCTTGCCATCCCTCTCTGACTTCAGCCTATGTAAAGATTACAGCATTTGCTATCATAATGCAATTTTAAAAGTAACTTTTTGCTTGCCGAAGGTCAAAAGGACAAAAGGCCGTTCCATGGCAATTACTTTTCCTGTGGTTTAAAAAGGAAAATTCAGGTCATGTTACTTAAAAATTTCCCCTCCTAATATTTCAGTTTTTCACTTCCTGCCAATCATACTTTGCTGAAGTTGCCTCAGATAATGTTAAGAACTGTGTGTAGCACTGTTCATCTGACCTATAGGCAAAAAGTAGTTCTCATCAGAGAAAAAAAACAGCTTTTCTGTAAAAAACATTTCCCCCAATGGGAAAAAACTAATACTGAAGTGAGCAGGTATTTTCGAGAACACATTGGATTTTTTTCTACGACCAAGAATGTATCGTTTTAGAAAGGGAAAGTTAAATCTGTCAGCTTCCTGGCTGCCAAGCATCATATTAATCCTGACTTCAGGTGGATACTGTGACAGTGCTTCCACCCTTGATAAACCATTTAGTCTCTGTTCAGTCTAGTAAAGAGTCTTCAGACTCGCATTGCTCTGTGATGTGGCTTTAGCTGATAAATCAGTCAGAGGATCCTTTTCCTCTCTGCCCTCCCTTCACCACATTAATATTGATTATTTGGAAGTAAGGAGTCCCAAGGAATGGAAGTGGATACGCCTCATTGCCTTGAACAATTCTTTTCCCTCTATTGGGACAGTACAAGGTAAATTAATAGTGTGCTTGCAGACACCAGATAATGTTAATGTACTTGCTATTGATAGAGTGAAATAACATGAGTAACTTCAGCTTTACTTAAAACAAAACATTAATTTTCCAAGGCCACTAGGATTTATGCAGCTGGTCGGTGTAACACATACAATCTTTGTTTTTAAATATGCAACATTTGTGTTTTTAAACATGAAGCAGGATTTTATTGCCAGATGAAAGACAAAAGGGGATTTTAATTCATTGCTTATGCTCTCAGGCTCTTGCCTGCCTTTAACCTAAGTCCCTGCTCAATTTTGTGGGTAAGAAGATGCCTTTTCTACTAGGAAATAATGCAAAGCAGCTTTATCCCCTGTGATCTTCTGGCTATGTAAAAATGCATAGGCAATCTGTAAGTGCAAAAGCTGTGGGTCTGGATATGTTTAAAAAAAAAAAAAGTTTCCATGTAAAAAAAAAAATCTGTTGGGAATGAGGGAAACTCCACTTCCACGTCCAACTATTTGCATGCTCTGGGAAATTATTACAGCCATATTGGATTAAATAGTGGGTATTTTACAACAGACTGGACCTCTGCTAGCTGGAAGCACAGATGGTATTTGAGCCCCAAAGCTTTCTTGACTTCAAGGCAGATTTAAAGTGCCTGCAATCCATAGCATGGTTTCCTTCCGCAGTTCCTCTTGCCTTTGGTGCATGAGTAGCATCTTCCATGCCATGATGGGAAACTTGGAAGCAATTGCCAGTGCAGAGTGTAGGTGAATCTAACAAGATGCTGGCAATTGCTGAACATCCAAAATGTGGTCTAGCAGGAATCACGACACAGCAGCACAGGCTGGGCAGCAGTGAAGGCATTGCCATGCAGGGTCAAAGCATTGCCACGTTACCATTTCCTTTCTGGCCCTACCAACTTGCTATATGATGTTGTGCAACTCATCCGAACTTAAAGTTTGAATTTACCCATCTGTAACTCCTATGTAGTAATAAACTATGGGTAGAACTTGAATTACAGCAAATTTGGCCCTGCTTTTCTCTTTGCACTCTGATGTTAATTTCTACAAACGTCTTTCTAGTTCATAAATATTCACGGAATAGCTCATGTAAACAAATTTTGACTACGTGTTATTCATGCACTGTTTGCTTTGATTGTGCAAGTTCCTCTATGTGTTACTTATGGTGGGTGAACGGTCATAAAAGTCACATACTATTACTTCTGGTACCTGACTGGGCGACTGAATTTTCTAGACAGGAAGATAACAAATGACAAACTGTGGATAATGAATAGCAAGTAGCAAATAACAAACTATACAGAATGAATATTTGGAGGAATAATTATTTGTGCTGAAAATCATGAAACTTTTAGGATTTGCCAGCATTTTTTCTCCCAGACAAACTGGTATTCATTTGAAAGCTCATGAATGATAGATAATCTCATCTCACAAATAATGACAGTTCAAACCTCAATTAAAAAAGCTTCACAAAACCCCTGGGAGATAGGCAGCAAAAATAGTTTTATATTACTAAAACTGATACGTGAATATTTTCCCAAAGAAGTTTGGCATTTGAGGGGTATTTCAATACCATTCAAAGAAAAGCGCTACTGCAAATGAGTGAAAAATACCATTATTGTATTTGTCAGATTCCAGCATGCAAGAAAATTAGATGAAGAACACTCAAGATACCAGCTCTGGTGGACTGATTAGGAAAAACAACATCATTTACTTGTGGCAGGTCAGCCCAGAGCCTCTTCCAGACTCAGTGAATCCTACAGTTACTTGACAGCCTGCCAGCCCACAGAGCAAATGCCAAAAATTCCTTCTCACCATGTGTGAGTTAAATCATAGTTAAATGATTAACTATAGACACAAAGTGCAGATAACCTGCACATTTCCAGCTTGTCAGGAGAGAACAAAACCTGGTTTCTGTTGTAGTAGTTACAGATTTATAAGCAGATCTTATAGAATTCATTATTTGCTATTTGTACTAAGGTAGCACCAGTCTCCAGGGTCATGCAAATGACCAAGGCATATTTCTGTTGGTTTGATGGTCCATTTCATAGCTGTATAGTGCTGATAGCTCAAGTCCTAACCACAGTCACATTTTTCTGATCCTGCATGTACCTCAGATGTCTATGGTAATGTTGCGTTACCCAGAGTACGCACACCAGAGGAGGAGCCCCACCGCACAAGTTACTTCACAGACACAGAACACGATGTTTATCTGAGAGGACTTGTGATCAAAGCATAAAGTTTATAGGAGCTCAGTTTTCATCATGCTTCACTGCTGCAGAGTTTGAAGTGATGAAGGATGGATGATGTAGTAAACCAAAGCCTCTTGCAATTCTTGTAGTAGTGCTTACGTTGGAGCACCTTGAATACCAAGCTGCTACACTCTTACTGTATCCTTTTTCTCTGGAAAGTAATAGGGAGCTTCATTACCCACCATATTATCAGTTCCTCAGTTTGTGTGCAAAGGTCCTATAAAGCACCTACTTCAAATGCTCCAATCTGGTTTTGGACAAACTCAAACTTTTGTACTCAAACTGAGAAAAAAAAGCTTTCTTATTTAAGGCAACAAAAAAACCCAACAAACATTCAAAGCCCCTCATATTCTAAATGCATGCTTGAGTGTACAAATGCAAGTATGAACTGCATTTTTGTTTGGGTACTCAGGGAGGAGAGAGAGAACACAAACACTTGGTGAGCAGAAGGCAGTGACAAATACCGAGACTGAAGCTGGTCTCCTTCATGCCAGTGTTAATCTGAAATACACCAGTGTTTATGCTGATATGAACAGGATCTGGATTAGGCATGTTTTCTCTACAGTTTTCAATCTTTTTCATCCTGCTAATCCAAGATCTGTACTCTGTGCTGCTGTGTTAACAATCTTGCCCCAAAACCCAAGGAACAGTTTGTGCAGCCTAATATTTGCCCAGAAGACAAGGATATAACCTTTGGATCAGCAAAATGACTTGTTAAACTAGATCAAGAAAATCCTGCTGGCCTCACAGAGCTAGCAGCAGCTCACTTTCTGATGCACTGTCAACTCTCACGAGCTGGTTCTCCCTTTTCTCTCTTTCCCAGGTAGGTGAGCACACTTAACAGCCTTCAAAGCAGCCAGGCTTCTTCCTTTCTTTCTTTTTGTAGGTAATGTTCCCCATTCTCAAAGTAGGAAAAAAGCTGGGGTAAGTTCCTATTAAGCCAACACAGCCCTTTTTAAAATCTCAAGGCATCAGTGCTCCTACCCTCTTGAACCTTTCATACTCTTAACAGCTTGTGTTTTTCACTTTTCTTTTACAGCTTGAGTTTTTGAAAACTTACTTTTTTTTTTCCTTCTGCCTGGAGACATTTTTCTTCCCAGAATGTTTAAATTCCCTCACATTGCAGGGTAAAGGAGCTGATGCATGTTTGCAACTTTATCAGTATATTGTCACACTTCTTCCCCGTCCAGCATGTATTAGGAAAAAAAGCTTAGAAATGACAGAAAAATCTGTGACATGGTACACGGGAAGAAAGCACCTTGTGCTTTCAGGGCTGTGCTGGAAGTTAGACCCTACAGAGGTCTAGTCCTTTTTCTGGCATTGATTTCTGCTCCGACCTTTGGCCAGGTGTTAAATCCCTGATTTTCAAAGGTGCTGAATGACTGCCACTAGGTAAAATACTTTTTTTTTTAAACTGAGGTCAGTAAGAGCTTTGCAGCTGGAAGCCAGGATTTCATCTACTCACTTCAGTTGCATCTGTGGGTGTTCCAAAAATCATGCAGCTGGGGAGGGCAGACTTCGTAAGGGGAAAGGTTAAGTCAAAACCAAGTTGGAAGAAGCTTTAGCTGTGTTTAGTTATTTCAAGATATGATTCTGCCCCAAATGTTGTCAGACAGATTAGTGACTGATCCGATAAAGTAATGAATTACTTGTCAGTAAAAGCTGTGCCATATAGTGAATGATTGATTATAAATTAAACACAATAGCTTAGTACCTGATGTAGGTCTTGTTAACAGGGGAGATTAAGAATTATCACATGCTGTCACACGACAAAATAAGGCCATGTGAAGTGGCATGCACTACTGTGTCTTTTGTGGAATGTCATCCACAGTTTGTCACTGTGGATACAATATCACCTATTAGGGAATGGATTCCATTTTGAAATCCAAAAAAATAAAGTAACTGGAGTATTCCACGAGCAGGAAGAGGTCACTGAAATCTAATTAGAAATAATAATTCAGTTGAGAGCTGAATTTCACATTTTTCTGCAGCCAAATACTGTTTATCTACATCTTTTTTCTCTTACATGTATGGAGCAGTGGAATGACCCTCAAGACAAAATAACGTAAACCAAAGCAGGCTCAAATCTTGTAAACTAGTGTCTTGCATTTAGTGCCAGAATAATGCTTAATTCAGCCAAACATCTGAATATATATTTTTATCTATAAGCTTCTTTGGCATTAAAATGACTGCATATACTGAAAGCTAAGAATAAGAGAAACTGCATTTCTGGGTGAATGCTAAATGAAACTGAGCTACAAGCAATGAGAGGGGACTTAATAATAATTGACTTAAATACAGCGAACAATGCTGCAGAATGGGTATAACAAAAGGACACACACAGGCCAAGACAGCTGTTTGCAATGCACTAGCTAAATTATGCACTTCCTGCTACACACAAAGGGATAGGAACTTTAGAGTATCAGGAAGAAAAACTCAGTCAGCATAAATTGTCATAGCTCCAATGACTTCAGAGTTGCTAAAATCATTCTGGTAGTAAAGAATTAGACCCTACCTGCTTGCCTAGTTTTTCATCTCAGAGAAATCAGACAGAGCCTTCACAAACTACAGAAATGAGAACACTTCCCACATCCACATTTAAATGCATCTTCTTTGCCCATCCCCGGTTATAAATAGAACTGGTTGACATTTTTCATTCACATTGCTTGTCAATAAAAAAAATGGCCTTTCAGGTTTTTTCAGAATATACTAGCCCTGTTGATGTTTTGATTTGTTTGGGCTTTATTTCACCATGCTCCATCAAATAATAATAAAAGCAACCTTTCCTCAACACAGACTTTTTTGTTTAATCTTTGCAAAGTGAAAAGGTTTCAGTGTTTCAGAAATGTTTAGTTTTTCTTATCATCACAAAATGATGTAGGGCATTTTCCTATGCTTCCCTAATCAGATAGATCATAAGTGTAATTCCAAAAGGGATTGAACATTTAGATAGCTAACTAGGCCTAGGCTAATTTAATCATTAGCAGTTGTTGATTTAAACTGGCAATTTCTAGTGAAGATGTTAGTTCATATCAGATATCAGGAGAAAAACCAACTATGTGATCAGATTCTGGCTGAGATGAAGTTTTCTTCTTTGATGCCCAGAGGGCTGGCAGTCCCAAACATAAAGCAGCAGAGAAGAGGGATGATAGGTCTGACCCTGAATAATATTTCAGATCAATTCTCTGTAAGTCTTTTATTTTTTAAAAAGGTAAGCTGCCTTATCTTCTGACCAGCTCTAATTAGAAATCTCAGTTGTATTCAGAGCAGAATCTGTTCTGTAAACTGTTTTCTTCTAAAAAGAGCTTTAGCAGTTCTGACTCCTCTCCTTGAAAGCTTGAGTTTCCTGTTAAGGTATCTTTTTGTCTTCTTCATCTTTGAGCTATTCTTCACAATTTCATTGCCAGAAGAATCTTCAAATCTTTTCCTTGCTGTTTCTCTAAGTCTGTACCTCTCCTGATATGTCTCTATAATTATGTCCTGGCCCTTACAATATGGGAAATTTAGTAGGAAGTCACCTGGGAGAGGCTCTCGAGGGGAAACACAACTCCTGTGTGATGGGAAGTTGGGACAACAATATAGATGAAACTGCATTGAGTGGCACAGGAGTGTGTTCACACACCACCTGCAGATGCTGGGGACAGGGACATTCTCCATTACCCCATCCTTCATCACCACTTCCCAAGCAAACCCATCCCCTCTCAAATTCCCAGATTAGCATGGTTGCGAGCACCAGGAAAATCTCCCTCCTTGTGGAGTTTTGTAGATTTTGTAGGTTCAGCCTAGTTCTTTTTCAGGCTTTTCCTTTCTATTAACAGGAGGATATTCAGGATGAGTTTCCCCTCAACACACCCAGATCAGATTTTGTATTTTCCTCAATATCATTTAATCATTTCCCTTCGCATGTTGGTATTCCCTCAAGCTCTTTGCATTAGTCTCCTGTCCTTTCTGGCATCCATGATATCTCCCCATTTAACATCATGTGCAGATTTTATTAGGGTGCCTTTACTCCCAGTTTCGGAGTCATATACAGTGGGGACCAATACCATTTGCTCCACTGTTGCAATGGACAGTTTACTTAAACTCACACCTTTGGTCTTTCTCCTTCTTTACCAATTCTTTACAAGATTTCAGAGAGAAGTGTGTTGGACAGCCTAAGAAGAACCCCTCTGCTTGAGTCTTTCAGAAAACACCGCACCATTTTAATGAAATATGTCATTAACCGCTCATTCTTTAGTCCCATTGAGAGGAAAGGGTTGGCAATGGATACACACAAGAAGACAGACTGTGGCAGGAGGCATCTATGTTTATTTTCACACTTGAAGGGATTATGGGGCCTGAAAGCAAAAAGAAACTCAGTATCTAAAAGGAATATGGAAGTAGAGCTCATTCATGTACAACGATGACTGTCCTGGAGAGAAGCAGAGGAGCGTCAGTGTGAAGGTAGGAGGCAGGCACTCCTCCACTGAGCCTGCCCTACGAGCGACAGCACGTCATGGGCAGCAGGGAGAATGCCTCGCCTGGAGGGGAAACCTACTGGCCAACACCGAGTCACCATCTCTGCAAAAGTGCTGACTTCAAAAGCAAAAATAAACTTTCACTGTACTTGGTTGATAGAAACTCCTCAGCTTCATTTCAATGTACAGAGTGCCCGTGCCCAGGCGCCGGCAGTGTGGCTGCAGGGCGGCCTGTGTGAGGGGAGGCCGGGGCTGCCCCGTGCCGGACACAGCCGGTTCCAGCCGGTCCCAGCCGGCTCCAACGGCCCCACCGCAGGACACAGCTGAGCCCCTCAGCCAAGATGGGGGAAAACAGGTTCCAGAAAGGGCCGAAGGCGGCACAGGCAGAGGAGGAGGAGGAGGAGGAGGAAGAGGAGGAGGAGGGCGGGAGGCGGTGCAGGCCGGCAGCAGGGATCCCCTGCAGCCCTGGAGAGACCCCGCTGGAGCAGAGACCCACCCTGCAGCCCGGGGAGGGCCCCACAGGGGCCGCAGCAGGGGGATATTTCCTGCAGGAGCTGCGGCCGTGGAGAGCCCGGGCGGGAGCAGGTTGTCCCTGAAGGACTGCAGCCCGGGGAAGGGCCCGCGCTGGAGCAGGGAGACGTGTGAGGAGGGAGGAGCGGCCGAGAGGGGCTGGGGGGGACCCACCGCAACCCCCGGCCACAGCCCCGGCGCCGCCCCTGTTGGGGGACACGAGTCGGGAGAGAAGGGGTGAAGCTGGGAATGGGAAAGAAGGTGGAGGGGAAGTGTTGTTTTAGTTTTGTCTTTGTTTCTCACTACTTGAATCTATTTTAACGGACAATACATTAAATTACTTTTCTCTAAATCAAGCCTATTTTGCCTGCAGTGGTAACTGATCTCCCCATCTTTATCTTAACCCATAAGCTTTTCCATCCTATTTTCTCACCCCTGTTCTGTTGAGGAGGGGGAGTGAGAGACCAGCTGGGTGGGAGTTTGGCCCTTAGCCAGGGCTAACCCACCAGAGTGTTATTCATCTCATACTTAAGAGCAGAAAAAGTTTGATTTACCTTCTTCCAAAAGTCTCACAGTCTCAAACTAGGCAGCAAGCATCACCCCATGCTATGAAAAACAGGAAAATGAGGAATTGAGGGGGCAGCGAATAAGTCTAGTTGTGATGAGCAAATGGAGGGAAGAGCAAACAAGTCCAAGTTCATGGCTTGCCCGATTCATCCAAGAGGGCTTAGTTCTTCTTGTAAACCCTCTGTTCAGTCTATCAATGCCAATCCATTCAGACTAATTCTACTTTACCTTCAAAAGCTAAAGTGTCTCTTGCTATTGCCAATGAAAGATGGGAGAAAAAAAAAAAATAATTGCTGCTAAAATTGAGGTGAGTTTGTTGGTCAAAACATAAGAAATGTCTCTAAAAAGGAAACAATTCAGAGAACAGTGTATCCTTGATTAATTCTGTTTATTCAACATTTGAAAGGACAATGTTTGCACTTTACCTGCACAATGTTAAATAGGTATGTGAGAATGTATACCAAGTAATGTCCCAGAGGTCGTCATTGTCTCCTCAGGGATACTTCAAATACTTCAGATGTAATTTGAAATCATAATAAATCTTTTTCAGCCACCAGGAGGCTTACGTTGATGGGTTGGTGGATCCTGATGCTTTCCCATGTCACTTAGTGACATACTTGGAAAGAGATAACTCTGTGTTGGTACTTAGCAGTCAGAAGTATTTACACATCTGTACAAGCAAGTGTGGGGTTAAATCCCATTATACATATTATGCAAGGCAAGTGATAGACCAAGACATATTTGTTTCCTAACTCCATAATTAGGGTCCCAAATGAGTGACTGCTGATTGCTTAGCACTTTTTAAAGCCTTAAGGCTGCATTTTTTTGCAAAACTAATGAAAGTGGTTTCAGGGGAACTTTACAGCTTGCACAGAATCTAAAATATTGTAGTCCTCAGGAATTTTTTTCCCTCTAACCAAAAGCAAAGATCTGGATCCACAGAAAGATAAAATGTAAAAATAATTCCGAGAAGCTACAGAATCTTTAAATTTGAAGCCAGCATATAGACGTCAAAGAAAAGAGTGGCTAGCAGAATGGAAAATTGAGGTTTAATTTCTAGGTATCCAGAATATGATTTTAGTGTATGATTTTCTCATTTTGATTTATTTAGTCATAAGTTTTTCATAGACATAGATCTGGAAAGGTTTAGAAGGTTATCTTTCTATCTCAGGACCAATATAGCAGAGTAGGAGACCTAAGCAGTTTCAGTGCTTCATGTGACTCATGTTTCCATAGAAGTACTGCAAATCTACCACTTTAGCCAAGAAGGGGCAAATATCCCTGATATTTAGACTTGTGAACTGTAGTGGACTGCAGAGGCCATGTGTTGCAGATTTTTTTCTTTCTTCTGCTATGTCAAAAATAAAAACCCTGGCATGTTTTGTTTTGGCATTCATTTATTTATTGTTTGACAATTCCATAAGTTAAGACCAATATTAACACAGGAACTGCCAGATTGTAACAGTCCAGCAATCTCTCTAATACAGTTCTGTTTCCAGGGTAGCCCAATGTTAGAACAGCAAAGTACAAAAAGCCCTACAGCAGGCAGATACGGAATAAATTGCCTTCTTTTTTAATATATGCTATAATAAGAAGGATATGAGTGCTATCTAGCCAAGGGTCCATATATTCAGTAGAGTTATCCCCTGCCTTATTTTTTTCACCAGTGTTCCTGGAAATTAAGAGAAAGAATGCAAACAAAAATGCCCAGTGCTAGTGCCTTTGACCTTTGGAAATAATTGGATGTGGATCCAAACCTGGCAGCCCTATCGTGTACTAAAGTCTCTTAAAATCATCCTATCCATCAGCAAGACAGGGAAAGAGAAACATGGAAGAAAAGGTCACATTATCAGGAAGCTGCTGGCATGATTCCACGAGGTTCATTTTATTTAGCGGGACCAGTTTCTGCTTTTCAAATTCCAAATCCATGCCAAAATTTGATGGCACAAACATGCACAGAATTTCACACTTCGATATATACTCTATCAGGGTGACATTTCAGAAATGATATGCAAGGAGTTACACTCACATGACTGTAAATAATAGTGGTCCAATTCCCCAGAGATGGCACTAAACTCTTACTACATCCTCTGCAAACACTGCCACAAGGCACTGCAGATTGGGTCTACAGTGTACACACACAT
This sequence comes from Astur gentilis, assembly GCF_929443795.1. Classification (NCBI taxonomy): domain Eukaryota; kingdom Metazoa; phylum Chordata; class Aves; order Accipitriformes; family Accipitridae; genus Astur; species Astur gentilis. Next base: position 47,406,952 of record NC_064881.1, on the reverse strand, counting down.
AAACCACCTTGCTTTAGTAGAAAGGCTGAAGCATTTATTAGAGGAAAAGATTATAATGATGAAGTTTAAACACTGCTAACTAAACAGGAATTGATGGGAAAAAAAGGTTAGTAAGGGGCAAGTTCTTCCTTCATCAAACTGACAGCAGCGCTTCTATCATTAAAGACAAAAACATTTTGTGTTTCCACAGCCCTTTTCTTCATGGGCCCTTAAAGAAAAGGGATTTCCTAAACCACTAAAGATACCTTATGTACCCCAAAATATTTGTTCTATTTTTGAGTTGGTACATGAAGTATTGAATCATGAGCCACAAATCTTCTGGAAGAAATCCATGGGTAGTAGCATGGAGATAGCTCAGAAGACTTTACAGCTGTATTACTGCTGGGATGCACACACTTGGCGGCCTTCTCTGAGGCCAGAATATTCATTGCAATGGGAATCTTGCATGCACAGAGCTAAGCCCTCCTTCAGCTAGCTTGCACTCTGAACCGAAAAGGTGTGAGAGGAGGAAGAACAGAAAAGTAGATCAGAGAGCAAATGTTCAAGGGGCTTGCCAGTGTATCCCATTGACTGCATTACTTCCCATCATCAAGGAGATTTATTTCACCTTTTTCCAGCAACCCATTTACAGGAAAGTCCTGAGTGCAGTGGGGCTAGGGACTAGTTCTGTTCTCACCACAGCTAGTTATAAATGGTGAGAAACCTCCCAGATCAAACTCCCCATTACGAAATATGAACAGAAGCTTGAGATCTTTATCTAAACATCTCTGATTTTCCAGATGAGTTGTAGGCAAAAGAATGAAACTAAAAACCATCTCAGAGCATCCTTTGCAAAACTCATTGGATTTGTCTTCCTGACCTGGTATTGAAGAGATGAATGGATCCAAATACTTAGAGGTCCTTCAGTATGGGCCTCCACAAAACCTAGCTGTTCCACCAGTCTTCCACAGTCTTCCTTCCACCAGAACTGTTTCAGTATGATAACTGTCTCATTGCTGCAGACAGAGAAAAAAACACCTCCAAAAGAAATCTACAAATGTAATTTTTCAGCAGTGGTACTCACATCACCCTCCTCCCAAGATTTTAACACAACATCTTTTAACAAATAGAGACAGACTCACCAGAATTTTGCCTGCCACGCACCCTTCTGAACACCCATAGCAGCCCTGTGATAAGAGGAGACATCTACTCTTTGGCTCCCTCAATTAAAAAAAAATTTCTTGTTTTGCACTAGACCATGGGGGTTGAGGAATATGTATTCTCAAGAAAATTTCTCAAGATCAGTCTATAGAGTTAAGGTTCATTTGGTTCTGTGGTGTTTTTTTTTTACCTTTCCACAAATTGTTTGGAGACAAATCGGTCTCAGGAGATGATGATGTGTCTGAAGACACTTTATAAGCAGAAAGAAAAATTCATCAGTCATATTACTTGCTCTGAATCATTCACTCTACTACTGACAACTTGGAGTTCATCCAAAGGGTCCACACTCCATATTGTGTTCAGGAGCAAACATTCTCTAAAGAAATGTTTTTGCATGTTAATGACTCATTCGCCTTCAGTAACCAGCTACACATGTCTATAGAAGTCACACCAAGTTTAAGATTCAGTTGCCTAACAGCTTTAATGCAACATCATACATCATATTTTCAGATGCAGCCATTTGTCTCATCTTAATGCTGAGACTGCTAAGAACATCCTTACTAAGGCTATAAATCACAGCGCAGGTGCAGTCATCTGTCAAACAAAAGCTGGACTAGAGCTGCATAAGCTTCTCCTTCACAATGCTGCCAGTGCACCTCAGAACTGACTCCCAGGTAGAACCAGGAGAAATCCACCGTTCTTTTAATTCATAACATGTATTTTTTTATTGTGAGAAGGTAGTTTTTCAAAACTTCTGGATGAGAAAAAAAAAGTGCTGCTTTGTTTTTTGATAAGGGAAAAAGCCTGTCTTTCTAGGGCCAGGTGCAACAAAATCATCAGGGATTCTTAGTTTTAAAGGAATGGGGTCACATTTACTGGAATGGGCTCTAAAGTAATGGGGAAATGCTTTACTGAAATGAAGCTGACCAGTATCCCTGGGAACAGTCTCCAGAGGGAGGGGAAAGGTAACCAGGCTGGGAGCAGCTCTGGGAAGATGAAGACCCTCTTCAACAAATCTCAGCTAGCGTACGGTCCTTGAGGACAACATCCTGATGCTGCACAGCAGTCCCTCTTCTTTCAGGACAGCAAGCACCCTGGGGAGACTCATCTCAGGCTCCTCTATGTTAGTCGTATGGTGCTGCAGAGAGCAGTTTTGCTCGCATTTTAAACTTGGTCTCCATTCCCTGCATGATTTTCCTGAAAGATTGTTTAATATGAGACACTTCTGAGGAACCCAGAATTTATTTATGTTTTGGCAAATATTTTGTTCCCTGCAAAATCGGCTTTGGGTTGTGCTGAAACTAAACCAAAATGCAAAACCACTGTGAAACATTAGACCAATGATTTGAACCCATTTCTCCATCCCTGGTCAGTTGGTGGCTTTAGGCTAATCTAAAAAAGAATCTCTCCTTGCTCCTCTCAGTGGAGCAACTTCATTTCTCATGCTTTACAGAGAAGGTGTCCCATCCTATGCTGTAGAAATTAATGATAGATATTCACCAGCAAAGAACTGTGAATAAGGCTCAGCTCACCTAATTGTAATCATTTAATTGAGAGTTCTAGGCATCTGAAGCAGAAAATTCACCCTATAGGGGAAGTGTAAACAGAAATAAAGGGTTTTGTCTGTCTCCATGGGCAGATAATAGCTCCACAGTTGGACCCATCTAGGTGAAATATACACCGTAAAATACAGGAAACAAAATCTCTAGCCTTATTTCCTAAGATAGTAATTAATATAAGGAGGGGATTAAAATGCTCAGCCTCTTTCAGTTATAAGCAAAGAATTACTTCCCCTTTGGATTGCTCTTTGCCCTTGCTGATTACTGTAATGGAAGTACTTTGGCATATATGTGGACATACTTTTCCCACACCTTGGTAGCATTCTCCTTTCCCTAGGTGATCTAGCCTATGGATAAAAAAAAAAAAAAAGCTTATGCTTTCTGTACAGTAGAAATATTTAATAAACAAAAGCAGTTCATAATATATGTATAATGTGTTGATCACATCTATACAGCCTAGAGTGGCTTATTTACAGCTGTATAATGAAATGTCTTTCAAGTTTCTGGTTTATTCCCTGAAAGAGAATGAAATGTATAATTAGGGTTAATTTTTCATACAACCTTTCTGGAATATTTTTATGTGCAAGATAATAGGTTATATTCCAATAAGGAAAAAAAGAAAAGTGAGGCAGCAATGAAAATGGAGATTCAAGTGTCCTAGAAGTCTTTTTCTAGGTCACTACAAGAGGACAGGACATTACAAAGGCAAAAGAAACATTTGCAGACTTCTTCAGGAATTCCCAGATGTGTCCGCCCAGCACAGAATACCTCATTATATTCTCACAGCATTACGTGCGGTGTGTGGAGGGTATCAAGGTATTCATGCTATTGCTGGGAACTACTGAACAGTTTCTCACATCACATTGTTCATTCCCCTAGACAACAGCCCTGGTCTTATTCTCTGCTAATGTCCTGAATAGTCTGCTAAACACCTGCTATAGCATATGATTAAATTGTACTGTGTTGGCATTAAATCTGCAGTGCCAGGAGAAGCATTGCAGATGTTTCTTTTAAACTACTCAGAAAGGAGAAATATGACACATACAATATAACCAGTATCTCCAGCCTACTCTTTCAAGCCCTGACATAGGCACCTCCTTGAAAATTTTTTAGTGTGCTGCTTGCAGTAACATCTAGAGGCCACATCCAGAACATATCCAAGGGTAATGGTCTTCTGTCATGGTTTCAGCCCAGCCAGTAACAAAGCACCATGCAACCACTCGCTCACTCCACCCCCCTGGCCACGGTGGGATGAGGAGAGAATATAAAGAAAAGCTCGTGGGTTGAGACAAGGACAGGGAGGGATCACTCCCCACTTATGGTCATGGGCAAAAGACAGGCTCAACTTGGGGAAGAAACAAAACCAATTTAATTTACTACCAATCAAATCCAAACAAGGATAATGGGAAGTAAAACCAAACCTTAGAACACCTTCCCCCCACCCCTCCCTCCTTCCTGGCTCAACTCCACTCCCGGTTCTCTCCACCTCCTCTCCCCGGTGGCGCAGGGGGACGGGGAATGGGGGTTGGGGTCAGTTCATCACACCTTGTCTCTGCTGCTCCTTCCTCCTCAGGGCGAGGACTCCTCACTCTTCCCCTGCTCCACTGTAGGGTCCCTCCCACGGGAGACAGTCCTTCATGAACTTCTCCAATGTGGGTCCTTTCTGTGGGCTTCAGTTCTTCCTGAACTTCCCTGACGTGGGTCCTTTCCACGGGCTGCAGTCCTTCAGTCACAGACTGCTCCAGCACGGGTTTTCCCATGGAGTCCCAGCCATCTTGGGGGGCCTCTGCTCCCCCGCTCCCTTCCATGGGCTGGGGGGGGACAGCCTGCCGTATCACCACGGGCTGCGGGGGCATCCCCTCGTTCCCTCCTTCCTTACTGACCTCGGTATCTGCAGAGGGCTTCCTCTCACATTGCAATCTCCCTACTCACTACTGGTTCCCCTTCTTAAATCCATTCTCCCAGAGGCGCTACCACCATCACTGATGGGCTCAGCCTTGGCCAGAGTCGGGTCTGACTTGGAGCCGGGGAAGCTTCTAGCAGCTTCTCACAGGAGACACCCCTGTGGCTGCTCCCCCGCTACCAAAAAAAACCTGCCACACAAACCCATAACACCTTCCCATAACTCTGAAGCATTATTAATGATTTTCCAGACTCTTTTATATTCAAGATAGAACTTTTTTTATTCATTTTAATTTTATTTTGTTTTCGAACTCTAGTTATTCCTTTATTGATAATGCCCTAATAAGCCTTACTGGTAATTTTATACTTCAACTAAATATTTAGCCTTAGTAAAATTTTGTACCATCCAGAGCCTTCTGATGATATGATGCCCAGGGCCTGATTAACTCTGTGGGCAACTGTGTTGACTCTCCTTATCACAGGTTATAAAAGGGAATATGTTGGGAAAAAAATTGTCTACTATTATATAGCTGGACAGATTATTTTTCATTTGGTTTTACCAGAACATCTATTATATGGAGTTTAATTTGATCCCAGGAGTTTGCTCCCAACTGCAAACTCCAAGTGCTAATGTTATGGATTTTGTAATCCCTCAGCTCAATGCTGTGTAAGTTTTCAGCTTTACCCTTCTGGGATGAAATCTACTGAAGTCAAAGCCAAGGACTCCCTCTGAGTTTGTCAGAGACACAGTGTCATTCCCACAGAACAGTGCAGCAGGAGACAAGTTGAAGTTGCCTGAACTCTGATGTTGCCTCTCCTTTGTTCCCCTCCATGAACAATATCACCTCACCCAAGTAAGGCTTTCACTCCCAGGTGCTTAGAACAGACCAGCGAGGAGGCAGATGAGTCACCTAGATCTATTTACTTTGCTGTATGTATTCAAGCTGAATCATTTGAATCCTTTCCATAATATCTTTGTTGTTTCCTTAAGACAAAAACCTTCCATACCTCTGGGAAAGTATTGCAACACACCTGAGTGTACTGTATCAGGACTTATGTCCTAACAATGTGAGTGGATTAAGCATCAGTAGGGACACCATAATTTTAGCAGGATTTTCAAGTATGATTACTCAAACGTGGACTTTCCTAATTCAGGTGTTCAAATGCAGGTGTCAAAGTTATTTCAGAAGTGATGAGAGCCCTTAAGAGGTGTGAAGTGGGATCTATTTAACTAAATGTGACTATTTATAAAATTAGACTTTTACCTCTAAGCAAGTCACTCTGGGATGCCTTTGCAGTTAGCAGAGAGCTAGTCAGCAGAGTTAATGTAGTTCGTGGCATGATTCATCTCACCCTAAAGGAGAGAGCTGCATTTGGCCAGATGAATCATACACTAATCTCCATGGACTATATTAATCGGGTCACCATTGACTATAATAAAAGCCTAGGCAAGTGGTAGACACATGATGTTAGGTCAGATGAATCATCTAACTAGCAAGCTTTCAGCCTAACCTTCCCGGGGCCATTTTCTGAGATCTTCCCAATGCTCCACTAGGAACATCAAGGGCTCTGAGTTCATCAGAAGAGATGAAGGTACGTCCACATCGCTCCGCCAGAAAAGGGAGGTAAAAGAGATAATGGGGTTATGTCTTTGACTAGGTGCAGGAAATGTGGAGGATTGTGGAGACGCTTAGCTGACCTTTCTGTGGGTTTTATGGCTGGATGCTGAGCAACCTGATGCCAGATCTCTACAGTAATGAAAGGAAAGGTCCTGTACACTGGACTTAGCTAATCTTCACAGAGGTAAGTGATTTACCCTTCACCTGCTCCAGGAAGCACCAAGTTTGTTTTGTAGACTGTCCTTCAAAAAGACCCCATGGTCAGGAGGTGCAATGGCAAGAGACTAATGTTATGACTAAGGTTAGCATCACAGCACCCGCTCTGCTGAGAACACACATCGGAATGATGCATCAATAGTAAAAAACTAAAGTGTTCTAGGTATTGTTGAAACGTTTTATTAGTTTTCAACCTTTTTAGAAGCAGATTTTTACCACAGCAGACATTACATAATAACACTTAGAATACCAAATGAAAATATTGAAAAGCAACTTTGTAGCAAAATGAAAAATTTAAATATTTGATTGTGCAAATGTCAAAAGGTCAGAGTTTTCCTCCTGGATTTTCTTCTAAAAGAGAATTCCTAAAAAGGAATCTGAAAAACCTGATCTGCAAAGCATTTCAAATCACAGTGTGTTCTGACAGAAAAAGTTTTCATCAAGCTTTTTCTGATCTCCATTGGTGTTTGCATACTTGTATATCTCTCTTCTTAATATCTAAGCTTGTTAAATTATTATAAGTTAAAATGAATATTATCGTTAAGGACAACTTCCAGGCCTCCCTCGGGTAGGCTGCCAGCTTGCAAAGCCAGCTTTATTCTGCACTATCTATGTAGCATTTTCATTTTGATTTATTATTATCTGTGGCATTTAAGCAGGACTTGTTCAAGCAAGTCTGTGAGTCTGGACTTACTGCACTTAGAGAGAGGAAACAAAGAAATCTGTCACCAGCTAAATTAATTCAAGTGGGAGATCTGCAGTTTCTGATTACTCCACACATAGAGGAAATCCAGACTCTGAGATTAATGGTTACAAATACTTGTATGGGAAAAAAAAAAAAAAAAAACAAAAACAAAAACAAAAAAAATCTGATTTGTTTGCACTGGATAATACAGGATTCCAAAGGATCCCATTGATGCTTGGACTACTATAAGCATAACAGTTCATTTTCCTAGTTCTTCCTTACCTGCTGCATATCTGCATAGTGGACTCATATCATCAAGAGCGAGAGGCAAATATTAAGATCTGAGCCAGTGCACTAGGACAGAAGGAATAACATTTGTCTGCAGTCTGTCCAACCCATTAAGAATTACATGTTTGAGGTTCTATTATACCGATGATTTTCCCACATTATAATCCCTGGCACAGCTGCCCCAATACAAGCGACAGACACAGACAGGCACAACTCCTGCTTGTACAAAGTTTACAGCTGCTCCCATTGCAGAAAGTAACAGAGCTCACATCATCTCAGATGCAGTGGCTCAAACCATTGCTGCTTTACTAGCATTTTGGAGTGGTGCAGTTTAATGAGCCGATGGTGGCCAGCTGCTAATACCAGGGCAGATCTCTAGCATGAGCAGCATCTTCCTTTAGAAAAAATGCAAAAAAAGAAATTTAAAAATAGAGACAATAAAGCTGCATTGATGAAAGAATAGTCACTAGGTCAGCAGTATGTTCTCTCTAGTCATGAGTCTGCACTTCATTTGTGCAGGCGAAGCTCCTGCTTCCAGAATCAAGGTTCATCTCATCACTTAACTCCTTCCAGTCTTAGATCTCTCTATTTTTCCTCAGATGTTTGTTGGGTATCAGCAGCCAAGCTTGGAACTGAGCAGTCAGATGATATTTTTGCTTAGAGTAAACATCTAGAAATCAGGATACATAAACTAGATTTATACTAACCAATTAAACGTGCTTAGGACCATTCTCTGGCACTGAGGCAACTGGGCATTGAAAGGGCTGCTCTAAAGTGTCCAAACTACCTCACTCTTTCACCCTCCAGGAAAGTGTAGCTGCATGGAAACTGCTTATTGGGAATGGTTGCTTGCCTGTGCTAATTACTGAGCTGTGATGAGGAACGGTTTGGGACAGTGCTGGTTGACTAAAAGGAACCAGGAACAATTCCAACAATTTAACAAGGTAGGCAATTCAGTTACAGTGCCAGGGGACATTTCCCAGCTCTGTTTATTTTGATAGCATAAACATAGTCCCAAATTCTCGGTTCTTGATGCACACAGACTTGTGTGTAACAGTGTGCCTTGATTGGCTGGGAGCTGGATGCTATGTCTATTTTAGGAAGCAGTGCAGTGCTCAGCCTACACTAAAGGCTGAGCTCCGAGTCCTGTACACCACTTCTGCAGGGGGAAAGGCTTATTCTGGTCCAGCTGTAGTCTGGTCCTGAGAGCTGAAAGCTCAGTAATGGTAGGAATGCATGACGGCATCTTCCAGAGACTGTCTTCTGGTTTGGTTTCATCTGAAATGAATTTGGTTTGCACACTTGAGGACTGCTCTGGGATTCAAAACACAGGGCAGTAAATAGGGATGATTGGAAGAATTGCTTCAAAACTGCGTTTCAGATCCTAATGAAACTGCTGATGTAGAGAAATCTATACACATTCATGTCCAATTAAAGGTGGTCACTTCCTGAATTTTTGTGCCTAATTTCAAATGTTCTCATTTCAAGTTATGATCAAACTCTTTGTTTTTCTTAGTTCTTGATGTATTCTGTTACGATCAAACTCTTTGGTTCTCAGTGTATTTTTTTTCCTTGTAAATCACTGTTAATGGTAAGACATGTAGAAGCCTGATTGGCCATACACACTACGAAAAGCAAAATTTGTATACATGTAGAATACTGCATTGTTGACTTTACCTTTGCTAAGCTTGATTATTGATACATAATTATTAATGTAAGCTGTTGTTTCTTTCTCTTGACAATGTAAAAATAGCTTTTTTGAAAAGCATTTTTCAGCTCCTGTAGGAGGTTTGCCAAGACAGAGATGGTAGGGCTCACCGAATATGCGGAGCAGTAATTCTTTATTTTGATACCACAAAAAAACAAAACCAAAAGCCCCACTAAGTATTTGACAAGGTCAGTTATTTTTTTCATTCAAGGAAATCCCATGAACAATGCTCTGAGAGAGGTCTGTCTGGGTTGGAGGATGTCTCATTGTTGAAAAGGAAAAGGTACGTAACTGCTTTCTGACTGCAAATGCATGGTCAACCGGCAGTGTTAATAGGAGCCTACAGGCCCCTTACTGACAATTTTTTTGAAAATAAGCATTCAGTTTGGATGTACAGCTTGCTCAATGACAGTGCCTCAGGAGTGTATGGATGGAACTGCTCTCTTCCAAGATCTAACTCACTGACTGCCTGGCAACTCTCATGCATAAGAGGCTGCAGCCCTAGTGGAAGGAAGCAGCTGCCAAAAAGGCTGATCCTTTCCCCTGACCATGAAAACTTCTGTCAAATTATTACTATAAAAATATGCAATCAGTGCAAGAAAGGTGTGCATACTTCAAACTCTGAGGCGTATGTTGAAAGTCCTGTCTGTGATAGAATCACAGAACCACAGAATGGTTTGGGTTGGAAGGGACCTTAAAGATCATCTAGTTCCAACCGCCCTGCCATGGGCAGGGACACCTTCCACTAGACCAGGTTGCTCAAAGCCCCATCCAACCTGGCCTTGAACACTGCCAGGGAGGCGGCATCTACAACGTTCCTGGGCAACCTGTTCCAGTGCCTCAACACCCTCACAGTAAAGGACTTCTGCCTGACATCTAGTCTAAACCTACTCTCTTTCAGTTTAAAGCCATTACCCCTTGTCCTATCTCTATATGCCCTTGCAAAAAGTCCCTCTCCCGCTTGCTTGTAGGCCCCGTTTAGGTACTGGAAGGCTGCTATAAGGTCTCCCCAGAGCCTTCTCTTCTCCAGCCTGAACAACCTTAACTCTCTCAGCCTGTCTTCACGGGGGAGGTGCTCCAGCCCTCAGATCATCTTCGTGGCCCTCCTCTGGACCAGCTCAAGCAGGTCCATGTTTTTCTTATGCTGGGGGCCCTGGACCTGAATGCAGTAGTCCAGGTGGGTCCTGGCTTGTACCATAAATAGTGTGGCTAGCAGGACTAGGGAAGGGATCATCCGCCTGTACTCGGCACTGGTGAGGGTGCACCTCAAATACTGTGTTCAGTGTTGGGCTCTTCACTACGAGAAAGGCACTGAGGTGCTGAGGTGTGTCCAAAGAAGGGCAACGAAGCTGGTGAAGGGTCTAGAGCACAATTCTTATGAGGAGCAGCTGAGGGAACTGAGGTTGTTTAGTCTGGAGAAAAAGAGTCTGACGGGAGACCTTATTGCTCTCTACAACTACCTGAAAGGAGGGTGTAGTGAGGTGGGAGTCAGTCTCTTCTCCCAGGTAGCGAGTTATAGGACAAGAGGAAATGACTTCAAGCTGCTCCAGGGGAGGTTTACATTAGATATTAGGAAAAATTTCTTCACTGAAAGGGTTATCAAGCACTAGAATAGGCTGCCCAGGGAAGTGGTTGAGTGACCATCCCTGGAGGTGTTTCAAAGATGTGTAGATATGGCACATACGGACGTGGTTTAGTGGTGGACTTGGCAGTGTTGGGTTTACAGTTGTACTCAGTGATCTTAAAGGTCTTTTCCAACCTAGATGATTCTATGATTGTTTGATTTCCCTCTGGTAGCCTTCAGTATCACAAGATTCAGAATAAAATTCTGAAAATTATATGTTTAATTTTAAGTTCATTTGGCCTCAGTCCATTCTTACAAATGACCAGGCACTTCAGTGGTTCTCTCATTTAGGAGTTATCTTCTTGTACAGCATATAGTCACCTCTGCAAGACCAAATTTTCACCCAAGTATCATCTTCTAGAAACTACTTCGCACATCATTTATGCTTGGAAATAATAAATACAATACTACTGGGTGGAACTACTTAGAGTAGTAAGCCCTGAAATTGGTAATAAGTGTTTGCAGTTTCACACGTAAATCTTTGTAAGACTGGGTATGTCGTTCACACTAGAACAGCCATCTACATCTCCGGGGGCTGAGTGAGATAAATGCATAACAGTTTATGATTGTTTTTTTTTTCTTCCAGAAGGCTTCAATTTACTACTTCTCCTGGGAAGAAAACAGCATTTTCAAAGGCACAAAGAATGTGTGGATGCCCATCTCTTATTGACATTTTTGAAAGTCGCCATTTAAGTGGGACGATTTACTTAATAGTCATATTTTACTTGATTCTTTATCAAGTGGCTTTATTAAGTCCTTAAAAACATTGTCTTCTCTTAGAATTAGTTCTGACAAAAAAAAAAAAAAAAAAATTAAATAAAAGGGCCAGGACATTTCCTCTCAAAACACTGCAGTCTCACATAAATGTAAGCTACACTGTTTTCTGTTACTACAGAACACTGAAGTTTATTTTTATAAGGTTGCTAGGCAGTTAAACCACCTTGAAAGAAAGGAACTATCTGTGTGAAAGCATGTACAACAAAGTTATTGATGGAATACTAAATAAAAAAAGAATACGCAAGAGCTAAATCCGGAGATATTTACTGGCGCACTGCTATTGTATTCCAGCAACACTGACATTTCAGTCTGCAGTTTTCAACAGCCACTGCAATATAATTTAAGCCTCAAAATCAAAACTGTCAGCACTTTTGGACCCAAGAGATGGGGAAAAACTTTATTTTAAAACAGCATTTTTCTTTCCTCCAACTTTGTAAGTCTCACAAGTACATAGTAGGTTGCACTTAGTCTTCCTCTTGGAAGAGGAATTCCTCACTGTGTTTGGTGTGAAACAGTAGAACCACAAGAGTAATTTAGGTGTAAAGGGACCTCTAGAATTCATCTACTCCAACCTCTTGTGCAAACCCTGGCCAGCTTCAAAGCAAGATCTGGCCTGAAAGCCATCTTGAGCACTGGAAGTCCAGCACTGTCTAGAATGAGAAGGGTTGTAATTTGCGTGAGTATTGTCCACCTATCAAATCTTCTAAATCCCATGGTTTTTTCTTGTTTTGACATACTTCTTTTTGACCTCCTGTCTGTGCAGAGCATATGGAAATACTAATTCTGGGCAAACCAAGCAGGAAAAAGCACTGGCAACTACTCTGTACCCCACCCCCAAATTTATATACGTTTACAGTAAGACACATGAGAAAATAATCCCCTTTCCCTAGGCCAGTCCCACTAAGTTCTCACAGTTCTTTGCTGCAAATAACTTGAGTTAAGGGAGCATGGTTCATATCTAATATTATATTTGAGGATAAATCTACTAAAAATTGGCCAAAAGGCTCATAGAGGACTGTTTTTAATACAACAATATTTTATGAAACAAATTTTTCCAAAATGGAAAATATTAAAAGTTTAATTTGTAGTATTTTTGTGACTTTTAAAATGGAAATTCTTCATTGAAAGCCAAACATTGAAAAGAGTTCAATATTAATGTTTTAAGTTAAAAACAACTTTCATTTCTAATTAATAATATCCATTAACAAGATTCTTGTAAAAAGCAGGACCTGAGGTGTGGGGCTGGTCTAGAAAGTTATCTTTGGGATTTTTGGCTGTTAATGTATTCTCAGGTCATGTTTTTAAGTTTTAAGGTCTTCAGCTGATTTAATGTACCATGGTAGTCAGTGGAATAAAGCAGGATGATGATACCATGGAGGTAGCTCTAACTTTACCTTTTGTTATGTAAATACATTAAAAAAACAACAAACAACCAAACAACAAAAAAAAAAAAAAAAACAACAAAACAAAACAGAAAAAGTGAGGGGAGAAATGAAATATTTTTTTAATTTTTTTTTTCAATAATCCCAAGAGTCTAAGGTGTAAATCTGTTGAAGGAAAAACATCCCCTAATGCAAGATGCAGGTTAAAATGAAAAAAAAAACTTGGCAGCAGTTTGTGCTCAAAATGCTGCATATACATTTTCTGGTTACAGCTGAACAGATAAACCCAGCTCCTACGGAAATGAATAGAAGCTGGCACATAAGTACCTGTAAGAATCCACACCGCAGCCCATGATAAAACATCTGGTTTATCATCGGCAGCAGAACCAGTAGAATTAAGTAGTTAATACTTCAAAGTGATATAAAATGTGGCTGTAAATTCAACAGAGCTTTCTACTGGAGACCATGTAAGGACACAATAATAACAGCAAATTGATTCACCTAAACCTTTGCTTTGCATTTGCTAGAAGACAGGCTTTCCAGTAAACTACTTCAGCTCTCCTCTCTGTTAATAATAACTACCTCACTGGCTGTTGAATGAGCCACACTTACAAACACAAACAAAAAAAAAAAGAAAAAAAGAGAAATATTACAGACATGGGGGAATGTATTCCTTGTTGGAGCTCCCATTTGTTGCAGCTTTATAAAGATATAGAATTTGGGTCAATGTAATACAGCAGATCCATGTAGTGCCTTAATACTATTGTTTTTCTCTTTTACAGCCTGCTGAGATTTAAGTGATTGAAAAACTACTCCATTAAAACCAAGTAAATGCATTTCCCCCTGGATTTACTCTCTCCCTCCCCAAAACGACCATGACTGGTTTCAGTCTCATGGGAGAATTAACTGCACAGATTTTATAAAGCTGATTGTGTCAGACGCTGCCACTACTGAAGTTAATGTCACAATGGCTCCTTTTCTACAGTCCCCTCCATAAAGATGGTATCTCACGTATTTAGAGGGCAGCACTGCAGGACCTCTCACCCCATGGTCTCACATGCAACCAAACAGCCCGAGCCATGACGCCCCATGCACCTCGGCTGTGGGGTAGGAAAGCAGCAGTGGTGCTTGCAGCACATGGCAAACAGATTACTTGGAAGAACCCCAGCCTCGGAGGAGGCCTGCAACAAGGTCTCTTCCCAAAGGCAGCTAGCACGAGGACCCTTCAACACCATCTGAACCCCTACGCACGCACTCACACCCCCCCCCCCCCCCCGTGCACATGCACGCAACAGTCTTCTTGCCATCTTGACATCGTTGCGTACAGGTTTCTGTCCATCTTCTGCATGGATCTGCAAAGAGGAAGACTGCAATTTATTTATTTTTTTCGTTTCATGGCACTCCTTAGCAACCTTCCCTGTTTGGACAGCCCACCCCCATAGTCACTATGCAGTTAGGTTTTTATCCGAGTGGATGAGTTCTCTGCTCTGGCTCCGGCTGGTCAGTTTGGAGCTGTTCCTGCAGCACTGACTTCCACAATGAGCTGTGAGTGGGGCAGTTGCAATCTAGCTTGTAAATAGCTGTTGTGTTTTCACTGTGATTAAAGTCTCAGCATTTCTGAGGTTTTACAGATTTCATGGAAATATTGTTAGTTACGAAAAAAAAAAAAAAAAAAGCTGAATTGTAAACTTCACAGTTCATGAGGTTTTCCCTCTGTTAAAGCTCCAATATGAACTGGCATCGAAGGCAGCCAAGGTATACTACAACTGACATTGCCAACGCATTTTTCTCAATTCCTTCCGGAGCAGAGTGCAGACCACAGTTTGCTTGCACGTGGAGAGGTGTCCAATACATCTGGAATCAACTGCCCCAGGGGTGGAAGCACAGCCCTTCCATTTGTCACACACTAATCCAAACTGCACTGGAACAGGGTGATGGCCCTCAACATCTACAATACATAGATAACATCATGGTGTGGGGTGTACTGGGTCTGGCTGAGGTGCAGTTAATTCTCCCCATAGCAGCCCTCATAGGGCTGTGCTCTGTATCAGTAGCTAGAAAGGTGTCGCTAACACACCAGTGTTTTGGCTACTGCTGAGCAGTGCTGGCACAGCATCAAGGCTGTTTCTCCAACATTTCCCCCACCTCACTGGCAGGCTGGAGCTGGGCAAGATCTTGGGAGGGGAAAAATGACCCAAACTGACCAAACAGATATTCCATACCCTATAACGTCAGCTCAGCTATAAAAGCTAAGTAAAGGGAGATGGAGGGGGGGGGGCATTTGTTATTTATGTTTGTCTTCCAGAGCAACCACTGCGAATACTGAAGCCCTGCTTCCCAGAAAGTGGCCAGACATTGCCTGCTGATGGGAAGTAGAGAATAAAATCTTTTGTTTTCCTTTGATTTTGTGCACGACCTTTGCTTTTGCTTTATTAAACTCTCCTTATCTTGACCTATGAGCCTTTCATTATATTTTCTCTCCTCTGTCCAGCAGTGGAGGGGAGTGATATAGCGGCTTTGGTGGGCACCTGGCATCCAGCCAGGGTCAACCCACCAATAATAAAATCATTTATCTGCATATGAAAGGAAGTACATTCCTTTCTTTAGAAATAACCTTCTTTGGGTCACAACACACCTAAATGCCATCAGCTGGAAGACTGAAACAAAAATAAAGATGCAGAAATATCAAACTTTGCTTCAGAATCTTACCCTAAGGTAAAATTGATCCACTGTGCTGTCACAGAAGCCAAGGGAGGTCAGACACTAATTCCCAAGTTATGAGGTAGATCATGATTGCTGTGACAACATTCACAACATGCTGGGTTTTGTCTTTATATAGGTTATTATTTCTGTCAATGTCATGCACTACAAGCTTTTTAAAAATGTGGTGCGTACATCATGCAGAAACTGCTACCTTGGGGGTAGCACCACCAGACTTCATTTGTGTTTTCCAGTCCATCACTGCAGTCATTGTAGCACCAAAAGACAAAGCAAGGGAGGATCCTTTTCTGTGTGTCTGCCAGCTAGAATAAAATGTGAGCCATCTCTTTCCACTCCTTGGGTGACAACACAGGTGGTTGTAGATCTTCATCCTTCCACTTTCTACTGCAGAGGGCACTGGCTTCGCAACCATAAATCAGGCATGTGCAGTGCTTGAGTCTTTCAGACCCTTTTCCATGCCTTTTCTGTGATTTGGATCAATCACTTGAAGTGTCCATAGAGCTAGTTTACTGCTCCAGATGCTGCCAAAGCAAATGAGTCATAGGCAAAATTAAGGACATCTGGTCACCGGAAGCTGCTGCTCTTGCCTATTGTAAACAGATCTGGATATACCTATTTAAGAAACCTGGTTTTGTGGGTTAACCCCATTAGGCAGCTCAGACGCACATGGCGGCTCGCTTACTCACCCTGGTGCGATGGGGGATAGAATTGGAAGGGTATGAGCAAGAAACCTCATGCACTGAGATAAAGACAGTTTAATAGGTAAAGTAAAAGCCACGCACACAAGCAAAGCAAAACAAGGAATTCATTCACCGCTTCCCATGGCAGGCAGGTGTTCAGCCATTTCCAGGAAAGCAGGGCTCCATCACCCATAATGGTTACTTGGGAAGAGAAACACCATCACTCTGAATGTCCTCCCTCTTCCTTCTTCTTCCCCCAGTTTTATAGCTGAGCCTGATGTCATATGGTCTGGAATACCCCTTGGGTCAGTTGGGGTCATCTGTCCCAGCTGTGTCCCCTCCCAACGTCTTCTGCCCCCCCCCAGCCTACTCACTGGTGGGGAGAGAAGCAGAAAAAGCCTTGGCTCTGTGTAAGTGCTGCTCAGCAACAACAAAAACATCCCTGTATTATCAACACTGTTTTCATCACAAATCCAAAGCAGAGCCCTGTACAAGCTGCTATGAAGAAATTTAACTCTTTCCCATCCGAAACCAGTACACCTGGCCATACATGTTTGCAAGTCATTAGTTTAAAGAGAGATGCCTTTTAAAAAGAAAGGAGGAACATGCCTGGGATGGAGTAGCAATGCAGGAGCCATTCATTGGCCCCTCTGTGTCAAGATTGCAGCAGGACTATCTATTCAGTTTGTAAAACAGCCATCAAGTAGCCATAAATGCGAGTAAAAGAGTGTCTTTCTTTTTTCAGATATAAAGGGGGGAGCCCTGTGACAATGTCAAAGTGTCACTATGTACATGATGTCCCCTACCCCTCCCCAAGCTCTAAACTTCAAATGGACCATCTGGATTTCCCCAGGTCAGGCTGGACTATGAATTTCAGGTGGGACAAATAAAACACTATTAATCACATGTTCTTTCTAAAGGACATACCACCTTCCTTTAGTTCCAGGCAAACAACAGGGCAACTTCAGTTCCTGGAAGGGACCCTCTGACCCGTTCATTCATGGCCCAGATGTGGTGACAAAATCAGCATTGACAGAGAAATAGGTATTTTGTACGTCCACTGATGTCAAAATCAAGCCCCAATAGTTTATTTTTTTCTCTTCTCATCGCACTTGGCAGACTGAGGATGCTGATTGAAGCCAGCTTTTAGAAAGGTAAGGAAAATAGTTGGCCTTGTCACAACTCACCAGTCGGCCAATGTTCCATGCCATTTATTAATGTTAATATAGGATATACATCCCCAGATGCGAACTTCTGAAAATTCATATATCCTGGCAGTGCTTTCTCCACATTCCTCAGCTAAGATGCTGAAAATAGTGGGCAAAACAAATGCCTTTAGTTTAATCACACTGAATACTAGGCTCGGACTTTGGGAGTTTGCTCAGATATGTTGGCATATTTATGTAGCACAAAGATGTCCAATAATGCTTAGGGTTTACATGTGTTACTACTGAGCCCGACATTTTTGATTTGAGCATAAACATGGGATGTATCTTCCCACAGCCAAGGAAATAATGACTCCAACTGGAAACATGAAATTAGCTCACAGGGCCAGATGCTCAGCTGCAGCAAAGTAAGATCTCTTTTAATGAAATATGCAGAGTTATGCTATTTTGGACCAAAGTATTTCAGGACTGTAATGTTTGTTAGTATAATGTGATAACAGCAAGTGTCTCTGGGCAGCTGGCATAAATTGTAGTAGTTTCGACCTTCATATGATCTGTCTTACGAGGTTGTTTTTTCTCTAGCTAGCTTTACTAACCCACCACCACTAAACAGAAGGTAAACAGGAGTTCATCCCGTTTCCCATTTTGCCAATGAAATAACCTTCCTATTACACCCTGAGATATAGCTAGAAGTAGCACTGGAAGTAGAAAATACTGTTTATTTTCCAGTTCCAGGAAGAGTTTGCAAAGCCAGCATCTTAAAAAAAAAAAAAAAAAAAAAAAAAAAAAAAAAAAAAAAGCAACAACAAAAAACCCACCCTAGGTTTTAACTTGTAAACTAAGCACATCTCATATGTAATTAGGGAGTGCAGATAAATTAACTTTATAACCTAAGGGTGACATTCTTAAAGATTATAAATCTTCCATCTGAGATCTGTTGGAAAGATGAAGACTATCCCAGGAGAAGAGATGAACCTTTTCCTCCCCCTTACATGGAAATATTTAAAAACAGACAAACCTCACAGGAACACACTATCTTGTCTTGGAAAAAGGTTGACCAGCAAGCCAACAGTTCTTCCACTCTCTTAATTTCCTGCTCAAATATCTTAATCTCAGAAGAGTATGCATCCACAAAGGTGTGTTTTTATGTGGTTATGAAATTAATGTTACTCACTGACTTCCTGAATATCATCCACTTGCTTATCTTTATTTCTATATAATAGGAAATGACAAGCCCTGAGCAAGTCATTACTATTTGATGATTATGAATTAGCCAAACTCAGGCCACAGAGCAAGGTAGTGCTGTCTGGCAGACCACAAGGTGTTTTAGTCAACAAATATATAGTAATGTCCTGATCCGCAGCTGGACATTTCTGCTAGCTTAGTAGTCAGGTGTTTCATCTTTCCAAAAAAGAAATGTTCACCTAAGGAAAAAAGAGAAGACCTCTTCCTACACTTAGCAAAGCAATACTATTTGCTAGAGGCTATCAGAGCTTTTTTCTCTTCTGCTGACTGCCATAAAAATACTTTCTAATGCAGGAAACATTAAGAAAGCCCATTTCAAGTATAATGGAGCATAGGCTAAATCAAATACCGAGTGCTGCACCATATAAATTCCTGTCTGCTTCCAGAAAACAAGGGACCACCAAGATTTCCCCGAATCCCTAAAGGGAATGCAAGGCAAGCAGCAACATCTCCAAAGCAGAAGTACCTCCATCCTCCCCTCCTTTCTGCTACTTACACCTTTAACATGTCCAAAGCAGTCTTTTCCCTGCAAAATCCTCCTTCCAGAGTTTGGAAGAGACCAAAGAAATAAAAACTGAGTCTGAAGCAGCCCTGCAGGTTTAACCCATTTAGAAGACTACAATCTAGCCCCTCTCCATCTATTCATATTTTATTTAATCTCAGTTAATCAGTGTGTTTCTCTGTCTTGCAGGCTACGCTACAGCAGCTGGCACAGCTCTGTGCTGCGAGTGGGAGTGATTGCTGAGGCTCTGAGTGGGGCTTGGGCACACTTGGCTGTCAGATATGGCACATCAAAGGCCCATCTGCCAGACCTTCCCAAGAAGCATTGGTGAACAAACACAGAGCAAAGGAGGAAAAGAGGTCATCTCTTGCCATTACCTTTTATAGGAGATATAAGGAGAAATGATCCTCTGTCTTGGGGGAAAGATGGAAATGCCTGAAACCCACCTTTCATTGCAAAGAAGGTGGCAAGTGAGACTGTGAGCACTGTTCTTTCAGAAGGAAGCCCCTCATGGCCTAGGAGATGTGAAGTAGGTTGGATACATCTCCTCCCTCCTACTTCTTCCAGACAGAGTGGAGGAGAGATTAAATTTACACTGTGGTTGCTCTGAAAGTGTGTGACACTGAGATGCCCCTAAGATGTCAGAAGTTGTCTATATGGTATATTGTGGGCAGATGCATGGAAAAGATGAGTCAGTTCCCATGCAAAAGCTGTGTAATGGCAGAATAAGTTAATTCTGCTTTGCTGAGAGGCCAGAAACTTTGTGAAGGCTGGATGGATGCATTGGCTTAGGGTCAGCGCCCTGCTATCGGGAGCACACAGTTGGCTGATGTCCCAGCACAGGCAGAGTGTCCTGCCATTTGTCTGTAATGTGGTGTGGAGATATACCTGACTAATGGATTAGTCTCCAGGGATGTCCATATAGACAGCAATGAACCTGCTGGAGACAGCATTGGAGGCTGGTCAAGAGTGGGATTTCCTGAAATAATCATTTATTTGAACTGATCTAGACTTCCAAATTCCACAAATCAGTAGTTTCTATGTATTTTAGCACTTGTGACTTTGTACATCTGTAACTGTAGCTTTGCACCTGCTTTTGTAACTCTGGTTCTCCTGCTCTTTAAGCTGATTTTGCAAGGTTGCCAATGGATCTGTCACAGGTCAAAGAGGTCATTGCTTCATTTTGGGAAGCAGAGTAAGTAGAAAGAATTTGGAAAGAAGCTATATTCAATATTCCTGCATCATTAGACTAAGCCAAAGCACAATGTGGTTTCTGCAGCGTAATCTCAGCCTGACATTGCTGCCATTTTAATAATCATGCATCAGTAGTGAGAAGGCCTGAGTGAAATTAACTAGTTTTCTCCATCAGATTTTAAGTAGACCAGTGCCGAGGCATGAAAACAACCATCAAATCCAGCAAAAAGTTTCCCTAAGCAAAATGCATAGCTGATAGGCCAGAAGAAAAATTGTGAAAAATTAAATGGGTCTTTTTCCCCTCTTTTGTGTAGGTTTGAAGCACAGTCCTGCAGGGAGGATGGTCTCTGTGAACTTCAGCTCAAGACAAACAGAGCACTCAACTTCAGAACTGCAGATCTGGTACATTTCATTCATGCTCAGGTCACATTAAATGTTTATCGACTTTCCTGTGATGCCAATGGAAATAACAAGGGAACTCCATACATAGTGAGGAGCTTTTACCAAATTTGTTGTGTTGCCTATTGCAAAAATCTCACAGTATTTCCTCTTTACAGAAGAGTGTTAAAGACTACCTGGGACAGAGGTAGGATTGCTAGGCCTCTTTTTCTGGGCTTCCAGCTACTGCCAAGCCCCTCAGGTGGGAGCTTATCAGGTCACTGCCATAATGTTGGAGTGTAGCATACAAGGGGTTTGAACTACCTTCTACTTTCAGAGATGAGTGTGCCCTAAAGCAAAATGCTTCATCCCTTCTCTCCCTCCTATCCCTTGACTTGTCTAGCTGAACCAAACAACCCCTGCCCTTTGGGACAGAGTAGGTTGCTCTTGTCAAGAAAGGGATAACATTTAAATACTTTCCCTGATGAAGAGGTTCCCATCAGCTCTTAATTACTTCCCATTCTGCCTTTCTCCACTGTGCTATTCCAGCTCCTCAGATCGGCTGGTGCAAGCATTCATGGGACCATGCCCTAGGGGGGGATCAGTGAAATGAGTAAAAACAAATGAATAAATGAGACTTGGGATTGTAGTAACTTTCAAATGAGAAGCAAAGTGAACTCAGAAGCAATGAGGATCCACTGCTCACTACAGCTCTCCACCGGGTCTGCAACTTTAGCTGTAGCACCTCAAGAAGGAAGTCACTCCTTGATCACCTCTTCCGTAAGTTATAACAGCAACTACACTAGCGAGTAACAGCTTCACGCAGCGTGCTCATCCTAAACCTACTGCAGCAAGACCCCGACCTCAGTTGAAGCCTCTTGGTGCTACTGTAATTCAGCTAATTAATGCTAATTTTAGTCAGTTGTTCCTGTGTATCCTAGAGAATGGAGTGACTATTCATTAGCCTTGGTGTGTACTTTGAAAACAGCTACAAATTAAAACTCTTTCAAAATGCAAAATGTAATTTGCCTACGTGCTGCTTTCATTGAGCAAACAGAAGTTAAGGGCGAGGATGAAAGAGACTGCTGTACATAGACTGCATAAGAATGAGAGCTATCATCTAGCTGTTATAGTGCCAGTCGCTCCAGCGTACCTGGCTGTAGCCCCATTCACGGCAAGGTGGGCTTTATCAACAGTGTGCAAGGTACAGCCTAAGCTGTCAAGTGCAGTCCATGGTGTTACGGCGTGAAGTTTAGGTCTTGATCTCAGACTTCCATGTTTGGTATGGTGGTGCAGATCCCAGGGGACATGGCTTCCTGTGGAACATGTAAATTCAGTACAGTAGTGCCTGTGATTTCATGTCTCCAGCTCCTGGTTCTAGGCAAGATGAGAAGCGGTTTCTTCTGCATGGGAGGGATGTTACTTCAATTCCAGGGGAAGAGAGTGGTGATCTTAGTGTTGCTGGATCGCACCTCAATTCCTAGTAGTAAAAAGAAGTTGACAGCTATGTCCCCTGAGATGTGGCACAGCAAGCATACACTTCCAAGTACTTCTTAAATCAAAGTCCAAGATGCCCACAGAGTGGTATTGAACCAGGTTTGATTCGATGCACAGCAAAACAGGTGACTGCACAAACGTGTTCTGCTCTTGCTGCCAGGGCTCAGGTTAGCAAAAAGATGCTGCCAAATACCTCGAACAGCAAGAGCAAACAAGGTTTTCCACAAAGTCCCAGCCTGCTCCTCTCTCTCCTCTTTTCCTAGAGAACACACCTGATTGCAGGCAACAGCAAAGCCAAGCAGGGAAGAGAAATGAGCTGTAGAATCACTGGCATGCAGCTCAGAAGTGGGTGGAAGTTTGGAAACGTGTTTGATGAGCCTCTAAGTATGGCAAGACCTATAGAAAAGAAGGAAGCAACAGCTACTGTGGGATGGGGGCTTGGAGTGACAGGCTTATATAAGAGTTACAGTGGGGATAATCTTGATGAGGAGCAGACTAAAGCCTGGAAATGCTGAAGGCCCCTGTGAATGAGTCTAAGTAAATCACATAGGGAATAAAATAGCAGCATGAGATGTGATCCCTGACCTTAAAATACTTCTCTCATTAAGGCTATCGGCCCAGGAACTGTGAGAGACTGTTTTCCCTATTCCCTTTCCTTGAAGAAGAAAGCTAGCATAGCTCAGAGATTCAAGAAGCAAGGCTATCAGAAACAAAAGGCTGTACTACCCAAGGAAGATAAAAGACATCTTTGCAGCTTATAAATTAACTCTGATCAATTCCTATATCTGAAAAAAATCCTCCGGCAAGTGCATATGCCACAAGGAGGCAGTTATGTCAATGCCTGCTAACTTCTTCACAGCACACCATGAAGTAGTCTTCCAGAGGCTGACACAACAGGTTCTGGTCTTAGAGTGAAAGTTGCAGTAGTTCTCATTTTTGTTTGCCCCAATGACTTTGGAAGAGGAAGAAGAAAAATCTATCAAAACCCTTCTTCCTACCAATGTGAAGAAGTGTGTTGCAATCTGGAGCCTTTGTGAAAGGCCAGTGCAACTTGAGAACAAGCCTGAGTTGACACTTGAGAACAAGACTGAGTTGCTGTGCTCCAGAGGCAAGCTGTACTCCAGAGCCAGGTTAGATAACATCATCGATGTGATGGGTCTAAGCAATTTATGTGTGACTTGTGCCCTTCAATGACATTCATTAACGGGTTGTGTGTACCAACATATTTAACTCTTGAGGGCTCTGAATATTGTAGCTTCTGAAGCTGGCTGAACCAGGTCGGCTAATGATATTGTGGAAACTTCTGTTTCCCCTGTATCTGGTGTTTTCAGAAAGGTGCAACAACAGCAACAGATTCTGTTTTGAATGCATCTTATTTTCCAGATTCAACATGAGCTGAAATAACTGCATAAACACAGTATATCGGCAGGCATCTGCTAAACATGTCAGAACCGCAGCCTTCCTATGTGCTGTGTAGGAACCTGAGGCAGCCTCACTGCCACTTGATCCCCTTACCTCAGCCCAAAGGGTCTGTGTTTTCCAGTGCAACCGCTGTCTGGATATACAATCCTTCCGATATCAGGCAAACTTTAGGAAAGACCAAGAAAGGAGGTGCCTTGCAGCCTCCAAGTCTCCCTTGAAGAATACATTTTTCTTCTGGAAAAGCAAAAGGTGTCACGACTCATATTAGCAGGGGACACATCAAAGGACCTTTCCTTTTTCTGTTTAGGTAGGGACAATTGCAGCATATGAGAGAAGAAAGAAGCATCCTCTGTGATATCAACAAGCCATCCACAAGCCAGCTCTGATCCACAAAATGTGTTAGCTCAGTGTTGTACCCAGATAACCGGCTTTGCTCATGCCACCTGCATGATTACACAGCCTTCATCCTAAAGTGAGCTTCAACCCAAGCTGTTTGAAACTCTGCCAGAACTAGCTCCCACCTGCCTGTGTGCGTACACTGCACAGTGAAACCTTCCCGCACAGGGTCCACCCAAAGTTTGGGGAAATAAAGGCTTTAGTTTGGAATATTCTTTCCTATATTTGGCTTGATTTATGACAAAGTGAAATGTGGAAAGATGTCGTAGATAAAATAATGGCATTTCACGTTTAAAAGAATTTTCTGAATTATATAAAAAATGTAAAAGCAATTGCTTACTTTTTTATTTAATCTCACTAGGGATTAGCTGGTTCCTTCCCAGTGACTTAATTGTTTGAGTAGCTTTTTGGAGGAAGAAGGTGTGGGAAGAGATAAACCAACCATCTTTTATCTGCTCAGGTAATCATTGGTCAGAACACCATAAACCACCATTAAGCAACTTTCAGAAGGAGTGACAGCTATTCATCCCATTCACATGATCTACTCTCAGATACAGCAAGTTCAGAAATTTCAAAGAATAAAAATATCACACAGCCATTCTAAACAATATTCACCAAACCAAGATAAAGCACCTCAACTCTACTTAAAAGTCAGAATGAGGAACACAGTGTTACTACCATTGTAAAGCAGAAAAGTCTCATTACAACATGATTCTTTTTAACATCCTGTTTTCGTTTCTTCCCTGCTTTGTATACATGTAGTGTCTGCTTGTTTATAATGTCAGCAAGATAGTGCTCCTTAGGGAAAAGAAGAGGGAAAATGCACCAAATCTGGCACATCAACTCTTTCACACACATATGCGTCTAGTTAGTGCTGTGGGGTAGGATTTTCTCGTGTGCTGAGGACCACGAGGTCCTTGTCCTGCCACTATACTTTGAGAGACCGCACTGAGACTTGGAGGCTATGCTGTGGCCATTCTTAAGGCAATAATTCAAATTATTATCTTATCCTCACATCTATTCCTTCACCACAGCTTCTACCTTTGTTTGGTGATCATAAACATTTTCCAAGTTCACTACTCCACCCAGGAATCAGAAGAGTAAAGAAGCCAGTGCGGTTTTTTTGAGGGGAAAACCCCTGAACAGCTGCCCAAAGGAACAGAATCATACAGGTCTTATTTACAAAGGTGACTGTTAGATGTGTGAAAATGCGGAAATAGGGCAGCAAAACTTATTTTCCAATGAGCACCAGTCTTGTTTCTTGCTGTGGATTATACAAGGGAAAATGTACTTAAGAATCTGTCATTGGACAAATCGTTTCTCAGTGTGCGACTCAGTGCCCTGGTGCATCTCAGGAGAAGGGAGGACATGTACAAGGCCTATATAAAGCAAAGAAAGTGCTGTCAAGACCTCTGATACAAAGGCTGTGAAATTGATGTAAAAATGGCATTTATAGAAGAGTTTTTTATTCATGCCAACTTTGTGAGCCATAAACCCTTTTTCACTGCCTTACTGACAATTAGCTAAGTAGCAGTACAATTTTCTAGGACATGGAGGAACAATCTACATGATCAAAACAAAGCTCAGACACTGCCCTCAGTGCCAACCAGCTCCCTCTGGACTTATGGAGAGGCAAGCCCTGGGTGAGGCTTATGCCCTCTGCTCTCACTGTAGATCACAAAGATTTCACCTACTAATAAGGATTCCTCTTCAGAAGCTGATGAAGACTGAGAGATCAAGCCAAACCAGTGCCTCTTTTCTTGTCCTTCTCTCACTTATTTTTACCTTCCCTTGGGAGCCTGGTACCTCCTCCAGGCTGGTGCCTCCCCAGCTATCACCTTATCCTGGCACTCTCTGTATCACTATCCTGGCAAGAATGCCTTGCTCTTCTGAGGCAGGATGGTGGGATAAGGTCCATGCAATTAGTAGCTGTCCTGATTTAAAATAAGGAAATTATCTAAGGTCCCATTTGTCTCCTTCTGTCTTTCCTCCCTTGTTCTATCACAAGTGGGCCTGCATTTGCCATCTCCATTCTCTGATTTGAAGTTGGAAATGGTGGAGCATTGTCCTGGAAGGAGTTTCCAGGCATTCACTGAACGCTTTCTACCTCCCTAAGAGGGGCAGAGCAGTTTTTGCAACATCAGAGAACAGTATTTAAGCTGTATCTATGGCTCACCAAGACCTGACTGATAAATCAGATGTGAAAGCAAAGGCCCTTTGTATTCCCAGCCTGTCTTCCTGACCTGGACATGAAAACAAGAGCTTTGGAGGGGTCACCCTTATGATTATGTTCGCTGGGTCCTTACTAGTAATGTTTTCCTTACTTTCAGTTGTGGTGCATCAATTTCCTTCACCTCACTTCTACTCTTTAAACATGGCAAAGAGAGGCAGGAACACAGGTGAGATAACACCACCTTGATTAAGGCTCCTGATGACCAACAGGAACTTCACAAATATATCTGACATTTGCAATGTCCTTTTTTCACCGCTAACCTTCAAGAAGCTTCTTCACTTCTGCTGCAGTGCTTATGTGCCCCTTCCCTTGCCATCTCTGTCCCTGTAGTAAGTGCGCACCTAGCAATTTACCTAACAGTGCCTGGAATTGCTCTTCACAAAAGGAGGCTACATTTTCCCTTTGCGTAGAGCTTGCTTTAATCAGAGGCTTCAGCGTGAAAGTCTACACACGCCTCCTCTGCAGCTCACAGATGTGCTGGGAAACTCATTCAATTTTTTGAACATCCATTGTGGCTCAGGGCTACAGTCAAGCACCCTTAATGAAAAGCTGTTTGTGCAATCTATTTCCTGCTGATAACCAAGAACACCTCCTTGAAAAATAAACACACTAAAATAAAAATCCCAGGAAGCTGTCAAGCCTGCTCCCCAGTTTCTAGACTCTTCCATGGTAACTGAACTTAGAAAATTACAAAATCCACCTCAGAGCAGCCAGAAGCCTCAAGTGAATGATGACTGCAAAGTGCCTCCGTTAAGACGTAACTGTTTGTGTTGGGCAGTTTGTGCATTTTCCCATTGCAGAATAGTTTCCAAGGATGGTAAAAGAAAAAAGTGTTTCCATTTTCCTTTCTCTCTCCTCCTTTGATGCCTTTCAACAGCCCACATCACAACTGCCTAACTCCAAACAGGACCAGCATTGGATTCCTCAGAGCTGTGGCACTTCCTACAACAAACAGTTTCATCCATATGGGCATCTGATTAATTTTTCTGCTTAGCCAACAGGAAAGGATGCAGTATACACTTATCCGAGTGTACTCACTTTGAGTTACAACGAATGGAAAGCATTATCATACGCGCAGTGGCAAACAGAAATCTTCTCTCAGTCCTGTACAAGTCTTGCAATTTGCCTGAGGCACCAGTGCTAGAACAGCTTTCTGTCACGACATCCTCAGGAAAATGCAGCATTGAGATGTGAAGGGAACATGGGTTTTGGCAAGCAGGTGATGTTAAAAATGAAGTCTCCAGCACCCTCTCACTGGTCAAACCTCATTCTTTCTTAACTCTGAAGTTTTACGAGAACACCCCCTTTTGCCTTCAAATCCCTCTAATTTACCAAAGACTTTCTGAAAGGATGAGACCTCTCCTAAGGAAACAACTTCAACACTTGAGTCACAAGTTTCAAAATGCAAGGGAAAGTGGCTTCCTGAAGCTGAAAGTGAGGGCTGTGAGTCAGAAAGTTCATAAACTTTTGTTCCAAGGTCTCCACTGTGAAATATTGCCTGGAGACTGAAAAGACTCATCCACTCCTATATATATCTCCTCTTACTGACGGTACTAAGTATATACATAAAAGGATAAATGCTCCTAGGTACTTTAGACAATAGTCCTGCACCAGAAAAAGCTGGTCAAAATGAGCAATAATAGCTTTAACAACTGATTAACCTGCTCCTGTCTTCCCAGCCCAGGCTTTGTAGCTAGGGAGACTGATTTGTCAGATATATAATCAGTTTCAAATTCTTTACTTAAATGATGCAAAAATTTCACCTAAAGATAAAACGAGGGAGAAAGGACAGACTTTGAGAATAATATTGCCACTAAAAAGCATGTGAGTGAGTCAACCTGCTACACTTTGCGAGCAGTCTGTGGAGAGGTTGGCCATCAAGACCTGAACTGCATGGAGTAAAAATTGCTCCTGTATAGAGGCAAGTGGAGACACCAGTATCCTTGCATTCAGCTGCCTTTCCACAGCTGTGACTGGACGGAGCATGTTTAAGTCCCCACCACCTTACCAACACTCTGTCTCCAGTGTCTGCTTTTCTTGCTGCTTTTTTCCACAGACTTCTTTTGAACTTTTCTGGGTTTGACATGCATTTAGTTTACACTGTCTCAGAAGTGCATATTTTACTACTTGAAAAGCTGGGACAAGGGTTGGGGGGGGGAGGGTTTTTAGGATTTGTTTTGGTTTATTTTGGTTGTTTTTTTTAATTTTACACTCAGGCTTTGGCTATTTAAAACTCTGCTGTAGACTCCCTTTGGTATTCCTTGTTGCCAAGTGGGGAAAAAAGAGAACATGAATGTCAAACAAAAACACCACCAACAGTGTATGGTTTGCTTGACTTCTTGCATGGTTTCGTTTGAAGGGAGGAAGGGAACTGTTGGACTGCAATTATCAAACTCTGGAAAGTTTTGTGTTTTGTTTTCCTCAACTACCAAAATGTAACTTTTGAGAGAAGTAATTTAGTTGAGAGCTTTGCATCTGTAGAGCTCTTTCACTCCAAACACAAATCCCAGAATTTAATAGATTGGGTAGGGGCCGATCTGTAGAGAACTAATTGAAGGAGCTGCAAATATAAACATTCAACCCTGATTAATTAGAACAGCAAAAAAGAACACTCTAATTCCATTTCCAAATCAAACCAGTTGTACCACAATTATCTGAAGTACCTCAGAGACAGTTGAGTTCACAGTTAGTCCCTCCCTTTCCTCAGGGAGCAACGGATAGCCTTGTGCACAAGGAGAATCAAAAACCCTTGAGCTCTTTATTCACTGAGTTAATGTATTGGGTTTGCGTGGCAAGGTTTTGGGAGCAGGGGGGTACAGGGGTCCCTTCTGTGAGAAGCTGCTGGAAGCTTCCCTGATGTCTGATACAGCCAATGCCAGCCAACTCCAAGACGGACTCACCACTGGCCAAGGCCAAGCCCATCAGCAACAGTAGCAGCATCTCTGGGAGAACAAATTTAAGAAAGGGAAAAAAACCTGCTCAACTGCAGCTGAAGAGAGGAGTGAGAACATATGAGAGAAAGAACTCTGCAGACCCCCAGGTCAGTGAAGAAAGAGGGGGAGGAGGTGCTCCAGGCACCAGAGCAGAGATTCCCCTGCAGTCCATGGGGAAGACCACGGTGGGGAAGGCTGTCCCCCTGCAGCCCAGGGAGGTCCACAGTGGAGCAGATCTCCACCTGCAGCCCGGGGAGGACCCCACACCAGAGCAGGTGGGTTCCCGAAGGAAGCTGTGACCCCGTGGGAACCCCACGCTGGAGCAGGCTCCTGGCAGGACCTGTGGCCTTGTGGAGAGAGAAGCCCACACTGGAGCAGGTTTTCTGGCAGGACGTGTGACCCCATGGGGGACCCACGCTGGAGCAGTCTGTTCCTGAAGGACTGCAGCCCGTGCGAAGGACTCACACTGGAGAAGTTCATGAAGTACTGTCTCCCATGGGAGGTTCCCCACGCTGGAGCAGGGGAAGAGTGTGAGGAGTCCTGCCCCTGAGGACGAAGGAGCAGCAGAGACAACATTGGATGAACTGACCCCAACCCCCATTCCGCGTCCCCCTGTGCTGCTAGTGGGGAAGGTAGAGAAAAACAGGAGTGAAGTTGTGCCCGGAAAGAAGAGCAGGGTGGGAGGAAGATGTTTTAAGATGTAGGGGTTTCTTCTTATTACCCTACTCTGGTTTGATTGGTAATAAATTAAATTAACTTTCCCCAAGTCGAGTCTGTTTTGCCCATACAAGTAAACGGTATATGATGTCTCCCTGTCCTTATCTTGACCCTCAAGCTTTTTGTTATATTTTCTTTCCCCTGTCCAGCTGAGGCGAAGTGATAAGCAGTTTTGGTGGGCACCTGGCATCCAGCCAGCGTCCACCCACCACAGTTACTTGTCTCTCTCAGTAATACAGTATTTTAAGAAGATAAAGTTTGTATTTGGGACCAATTTTCAAAGGTGCTCAGCATGCATGTTCAATGGTGTTCAGGTCCTGGAGGAGCTGCAATTCCCTTGGAAATCTACCCTTATTGAAGCTACTAGCTAGTTATTGAAATAGGTAAAAAAGGAGCTCTTCTGAAAATCTAGCTTTGATAGGCTTTGTTTTGAAGACAGGATACATCAGATGTCCATATAACGACTCTCGCCTTCCTCAACTTTCCAAATGGTCTGGGTAATGGGATATATGATATCACCAAAGCTAGCAAATCTCATTTTCCTCTGAAACTAGAAGAAATGTCCTCTCCTGGATAGCCATCTTTTCCCTTGAACAGCTCCCATGTCTGCCTCATTTCTCCAGCTGGAAGATTTTGGTAAAACAATGACACTGTAGTTCCTTTCTGACAGTGCATTCTACGTTTTTTCATTCTAGGTTCATCTCCATCCACCATCAAAATGCAGTTGCCTTTGCAGCAGACAACAGCTGTTTTAACAAGGCTACAAACAGTACACAAAAGCTCTGGAAAAGAAGCAAAGAACTTTCCCAGTTTGAATCTGCAACAGTAATTTCAGGCCAAAAGCAAGCAAATGGACCATTGTTTTGTCAGGTAGCTCTGTGAGCCACTCAACAACCACAACTGGTCAGGGCCTCTCATTCTGTATCTCAGTTGAAAGACAGCTGTTTCATTTTCTGAATGGGAAGACAGTTCACCCTGAGCCTGGCTTCAGCTGCTGCAGCTTTTTTACCATCAAATATAACTCAGAATAGATTATCAGCATGGGGAGAAGATAGAGAGTGTTTGAACAAAACAAGCCATTAATTTTCTACATAGAAGAGAACAACTCTCATCCTGGAGACACTGCTGTGCTATTGTCTGAAACACGATTTTCATCTGAAATTGGACAAACCATTTTGGAAAGTAATTCAAGTTCCTCTAAAGGGATGATGTATTACACATGGATGGTGGTGGAGGGATTCAGTACACACAACTATGTTAACTGTATGCAATGAATTGGAAGCATCTTATTTTAATATATCCTAATTGCAATGCTCTGTCCCAACAGCTCATTAGCAAACACTGCAAGTATTCCACCTCTTTAACTCACCGTCATCAAACTTCACTTTGTTAATTCTGCTCCAGTGGCATCACTACCTACTTGTCCCTTTTGACTTGCTGCTTATTCTATCATGATCTAAGTCAGGGAAATGTTCGCCAGGAAGACCTCGAAAGAAGAATCTGTCTTTGCACACACCACCACCAAAAAATGAGGACTCCCACATTTAGAGTGTTATGACTGATATGTCAATGGCTCTCTATGCATCTCATTGTATGGCCACCATTTTAGTACAGACTACTTATCAAACTAAAGGTGTCCCAATCCAATGTTGGGGAAGGTTTCGATATGATCCCAAGAGCACGATTAAGACACAAATGAGGTCAAATGCCGTATACCCAAAACAGTTTTTATTGTCAAAAGTATCAAAAATAGAAAATAGTGGCGATAGGATAGAATGGAAGAAAAGGTAGAAATCAAGCAAACAGTCGGGATAGGGTTACTAGATCACCACCACAGATCCAGCAGCGTCCCATTGGTCCTCAGGCAAGCAGTCAGTGGTGGGAGTTGCAAGGATGGTCACCACCATGGATCCAGCGGCATCTTGTTGGTCCTCAATCTTCAATTCTTCAGTGGTGGGAAAGCCGCACAGCTTGTCTCTACGGCTATTTATAGGGCATATTTCGATGATGTCACGCTGCAGGTTTCATCTATCACATGACCTTTGCATGATCAACACCAGAAACCAGTATCTTATCAGCTCCAGCCCCATTTCCTCCCCTGGATGCCTCAATGGCCTGGTAATGGTCCTTCTTGCAGGAGTGTCCTGCTTAAACAGGCCATGTCAGAGACAAAGGGCTCGAGATAAACAGTTCACAGTTCCTTGAGATGACAGTCCAGTCCCTCAGACCTAACAATCTTTGAGGTGAACAGTTCAAGATAACAATTCAGTCTCTTACAAAAGGCCAAGTGGGGGAATGCATCACTCCATGCCCAACTTAAGTATTTTTTCAAGACATAGACACACACAGAGCTTTCCACCCTCTATACTTAGCAGTAAAGTAAAAAATTACCTGGGAACTGGAAGGCTGGGAGTGTTCCCCATGAACAAATTTGCCCAGTATTTGACCTCTCTGATAGCTCTCACTCTGGATCACAACAGCCTCCTTCTCCGCGCAAGGAAGGCTGAATGCTCCACCTCCCCTCTACCCTCAGCTAACGCGGTCACAGGCTGATGCAGGCTCAATGCTGACACGCTTGTAGATGACATACAGACATGATACAGAAACTCCTCCAGGACAGCTGTAGACTGTGAAGTACCATTCTTTGGCATTCCTTTTCTGAGTTTAGTTTGAAAAGGCATCCAGATCTCTCCATCAAGTGCCACAGAAGTGAAGGATATAACCCAAGCTTATTGTGTAAACACAAATAGCATGTAAGTAAAAACATTATTTTGCTTTACCTGAGTATCTCCAAACAATGGAAGTTAAATCTGAACATCACTTTTGTGGATGCATGTGATCAAAACTTTCATGTTTCATGCAATGCTGACAGAAAATAGTGATTTTAAGAGATAAGAATACAGTATGTACAGAGTGATAGATGATCTTCCACAATATTACTTGCAATTTGCTCCTAAACAAATATCCAGGGTTATTCCACCCTCTGAATATCAATCAAGCCCAGGAGCAGAAAGAGGAAAGAGGATGGATGAGGGAGCAGTTGGAGTAACGAGCCTTTCTACTGTAATCTCAATAACAGATGAGATTGCATCTGCTCCTTTGCTGGACTCTAAGCAAGTATAGGGAAAATAAGTCTCCTATAGAGTCAAGCATAAACATTGGGTTTGTGCACATGAAGACAGCAATAGGGCAGAAGGCAGCATGTTGAAGACAAATATTAGCAGCTAGCTTTGGACCTGGCTTAGATTTCAGAAGTGGGTTAAATATAAACTTCCTGAATTGCTTTCAGCACAGCCCTAGTTAGAGTTCAATATGCTTTCCATTAACTGGTTTCATTGTAAAGATTTTTTCCCAAACCACCTTAACCATTTTTAATTTGAGACAAGGTATCTTTAGTGAAGCTAACTCTAAAATAATGAGCTGTTTTTTTGTGGCTTAAGAACGGGTTTATTTTGGTTTAGGTTAAGTCAGCAAGGAACAGGTTTAAGCTACACTGAAATAAGACATTCTTAAATCAGAATAGACACCTACACTGGGGTTCATACAGACATAATTAAGAAGAGCTGTACATGGGTACAGTCTCAGGTGGTTCAGACATCCATGTTGGATTGATTTAACAGCAGCATAAAATGATACAGCCTGAAACATGAAG
Organism: Astur gentilis; assembly: GCF_929443795.1. Lineage (NCBI taxonomy): Eukaryota > Metazoa > Chordata > Aves > Accipitriformes > Accipitridae > Astur > Astur gentilis. The sequence goes on along the minus strand of NC_064881.1, from coordinate 47,373,316 downwards.
AGGCATAATGCTTGGGAAGAGACTACTTAAAGCAGTGGGTCTCATATCCTGGGAGGAAATTCGCCTATGTGTTTTTTGTAAAATTACCCCTTATCTCCAAAATTGTTATGAACACAAAAGCTAGGTGAAGCAAAACTGCATTTGGCCACCCTTCATGGATTAGAGCCAAGTGACAGACAACACAGACACAGAGAGGGACAGCACGGTGCTGAGGAAGCGGTCGTGTCCACTGTCAGTCAGCACTGAGTCAAACACAGAGTGTTGTGAAAATGCTCTCCTTCCTCCCCCCACCCCACCTCCCATGGCTTAGTTATATTGAGTTATATTGTTCTTTGCCTCCCAGACACCTGGAAAAGAATTAGTGCTGCCTCACTGCATTTACATGCTTAGCCAAGCCATCTCAGTATTTTCAAGGTCACCATCTCCACTCTCCTGAGGTTGTTGAACCTTTGGTTTGCCTATAGAGAAGCAAGCGAGATAAACTTGCAAAATGGAGATAAAAGAAAAAAAATGAAAAAATAAAAATTTATTACATTTTTACATAACAAAAAAGATGGAGGTCAATTAATCTTGGCTGAAATGTACTGCCATTGCTCACACACAAAAAAACCCTTATATTTGTTGGTAGTAGATTGGTTGGGGTTTTTTCATCTCTCCACAATGCAGGCAAGGACACCTGCTAGAGAGACTTTCTTTTCCCAAAGGCAGTGACTTCATAATTTTAGCCTGAGTAAGCTACTGCTGTCTCACCCCATTCATTTGTGCAACCACCTCTATCCTCACAGCAATAATGAGCTGCAACTTACCTGCTGGTAGGTGGGAAAACTACTCAGATTTGTGCATTGAGCAGAAACTGATTCTCTTTTGTCTGTTCCTTTCCCCCACCCCATCCTATGCAGACAAAACTGCACTCTCATTCGCCAACCAATTGCCCTTCATGGTTGGTGTACCAAATCACAGGGTTAGACCTGTTATTCTTACTACCTTCTGCTTTTAGCCTGGTAAACATCCACAAGAGCTGCATCATCTTGAACCACAGTATAAGAGATGGGGCTGGTCGAAAAGTGGTGGTGGAAATAATTTGCCATGAGGTCTTTAAAACATTTGACAGTTGTTAAGTTACTGGATGTCTGATGTTTACTGCTCTAGTGAGCTGACCTTAGCCAGCAGCCAAGCACCCAACCAGTCACTCACTCACTTCTCCTCCAGTGGTACCCGGGGGAGAGAATCTGACATGGGCTGAGGTAAAGACAGTTTGATAAGTGAAACATAGTTGTGCGCAAACAAAACAAAATAAGTACATACTTACATAAAAACATTCATTACTTCTCAACAGCTGGCAGATGTCCAACCACTTACTAGAAAGCAGGGCTTCACCACATGTAATGGTTACTTGGGAAGACAAATGCCATAATCACGAATGTTCCCCTCTTCCTCTTTATTTCCCCCAGCTTTTATTGCTAAGCATGATGTCATATAGTCTGTAATGTCCCGTGGGTCAGCTGTGGTCAGCTGTCCCAGCTGTGTCCCCTCCCAACTTCTTGTGCCCCCCCCAGCCTCCTCGCTGGTGGGGTGGGGTGAGAAGCAGAAAAGTCCTTGACACTGTGTAAGCACTGCTCAGCAATAACTAAAACATCAGTATGTTATCAACACTGTTTCAGTTTCGCAAATCCAAAACACAGCCCCATACAGGCTGCTATGAAAAAAGTTAACTCCATCCCAGCCAGACCCAGTACAACTACCATGTTTATGTCTGTTTCCTTTCTGCATTTTTACTTTCTGTCATCTTAAGTTCTCATCTTAAATTAGTATCTCAGCTGTTTTGGACAACATCTGTCTTTATCAAATATCTACCTACAGACAAGGTACACAGTACAAAGAGCTGACAATGGCAGAAAAATGATAAAAAAATAGTGAGGAGAGTCATGGCTTACTCTCTTTTATTTATTTGCTTTATTTCATTTTATTTTTAGTGTGTGCAGAAGTGTCTGTTAAGATAGGGAACAATGTTGTACGAGGTGATGTAGAAATGCTTACTAAGAAAAAGTCTGTGCCTCAATGCAATTTTAATCTAAGTATACAACAGGAGAAAGGTGATCAGTGCAAGTCAACCAGCAGAAACTCTACAGTCTCAGTTCAATGCCTTCTCCAGTGAATCATGCTACCTCTAATCTGAGCAATGGGGTAACCTCCAACTTTCCTAAAAAAATGCCAGTTTTCATGCTTCTTTTCCAAAGGTCTTTGGTGTCCGGAGATGGGCTTTGGAAGCTATTTCCATATGTCACCAGAATGGAGAACTCTGTTTCAGAGGCATTTAAATTTCAGGTGCATCTGTTTGGTAAAAAAATAAGACACTGTGTTTGAAAGAATCTTTGAGGAGTTTTATTTGTAGCCAGCCTTGCTAGCTAAATGAAGACCTATTTACAGATATTATCAAGAAGTCCCATGCACGCTATTAGCAGATAACAAAATCTGTCTCTTTCTTCCCATGGAGCTGTAATTCTTTTTTTTTTTTTTCCCTGAAGCAGGAAAAAAAAATTTGCATTTGAGAAAAACTTGGTTCATAAAAATGAATTGGGAAAAATAGAGTATGTATAGTCTAATGAGCGACAGAAGCATAACACACTGGCTGAGTTTCTCTATGGATGCTGATTTTGACTGTGGATTTACCTGAAAAAAGAAGACCCCAAGCCAGCAAAATGCTTAAAGCCACATTTGGAGCTTTAATCATGTGAATAGTCTTGTCTAAGCCTTGGAGTCCTTATCCTGCATCTCTGAAGATAATTAGACTTTTATTATACTGAAGGAAATCGTGAATACTTAAATAACATGATTTAGGGACGCTGCCTGGGACTTGGGAGTTAGACGTATTTCTTCCTCCTGACTCTGTGACCTCGGGCAACTCATTGCATCTCTTGACTTTGAATCTCTAAAAATGGAACTGGTGGCTCATTCCTTCCATCTTTGGAAAAAGACTTTCTAGAGGAAAAATGGTGTATCAATCTCCATAGCTACTCAGGCCTGAACTTCTGCTATGAAACTACCTGTAATAAAGACGGTAACTACCAGTACCTGTAATGTAGAATTTAGTCCATTAGTAGCTGAGCTGAGACCATCAGTTCCTTTTGTGTAAGTTGTCAAAAAGCTGTCAAAGCGACCTACTGCAGAGCAAAACTCTCTGCCAGTGCTGGTTTCCTGGGTCATCCTACCTGTCTATCGCCTGCCACCACTCAGGTTTTACTCTCGTTGCTATATTTCTGGGCTTTATTTAGGAGCTAGACAAGAAATGGGACTGTGCTTCTGGGCAATTTCAAAGTAGAGGAAATAATACCAAGGGGAGACACAATAACTGTCTGCAGATAAAGAAAAGAATGTTGCACCAGAGGACAGGAAGCAATTATTATCATTAGTCAGCAATGATAGAGAAAGAAGTAATTAAACTTCAGCTGCATCAGGGAAATTTTTAGACAGAATATTAAGAAAATAGCTTTAAAAAAAGACCAGGCTGAGCTGCCAAGGAAAGTTATGGTGTAACTGCCGTATTCAAAGTCACATCTTATGAATGTCTTTCTGTAAATAGGCTAAGAACACACTCGTCCTATCTCAGCATTATTGGGGTCGAGATGGGAAAACATTTCTATTCATGGGAGCACCTAAACATGCTTAAATTCAATTCACATAATCTGAAAAGCCAAGGAATTTAAGTAGAGCTGGAGCTACCGAAGGGCACTGGATGACAAGGATGTAGATGTGAAACTCCTCAGACAAGTACAAGACAGTACAAGATAACTGGTGAGAATCTGCTATGATAAGCCTTCACCTCACATGGATGTTGTAGAGCTGGAGAACCTGTTTCTACCCAGGCTACCAACATTCGGTTGAGACTTTTATAGTCTTATGACAACCAGAAGGTTACAGTGCAAAGCGAATTGAGCCCCAATCCCAGTGCAATGTACTCACAGGAGGAAGGGAATAGGTTCCCTGTGGCTGTGACAGCAGAGAAGATCTTGATCACAAGAGCAATAGGGAACAGTCATTCCTTCCCACCGCTCAGCTTTAGCCTTGCAGAAGGAATTACACCCAAGAGTGACTCCAAGCAGAAAACAAGTTTATAAATTCTGAATTCTCTCTAGAAGAGCCTCTACTCCCATGGAAAATGCCTGAAAGAGAAAGGCAAGTCCTCTTCCCTTCCTCCTTGCCCCCCCTCCCCCCCCCCCATGAAGCCCAATGAAGGCTAGGTCACAGCTTTTTTTCCGTGCTGAGCTCCCTTCCCACTTCTGACACAAAGAAGAACACAGAACTTATAAGTAACTAGAATTAGTGTTTAGAGGAAAATTAGAAAGAAGGGGAGAGAGAGAGCGTGTATGCCTAATGGCACAGTTTTTTCTGCTTTCCTATGTCCATATTTCATTCATTTTGCTAATCTGCTGAAGAAATGGCTCACTGGCAGGCAGAATCTTGAAGTAGCCATTTAAATTTGCTTGATGGCCCCCAAGGCAAGTCAATTTTCAGTCTGACTGGCTTTAATCCCAGTGGAGAGCCCTGCCATGGCATTACATGACACAGCAGGAGTAAGAGTGGGGAGGTAATCACATTACAGCACCGTTCCATTTAGCCGTAATCTGTAAGGATCTCATGAAAACATCAGACATTATTATGACTCCTGATGTCCTTCAGGCAAAGTCTTTGTGGGGAAAAGGAGAAGAAAAAAACCCAAACAACTCCACCTGTCTAAAGGAGACAGGCACTTTCATTCAAAGGAAAGGGAGGGGAGATGTAAAAGTGACACAATATTATTTAAACATCCTATTACTAAAATTACAATTCATCTATATAAAACTGAGCTATAGGACCTTAGTCTGTCAGCCAGATCAATGTACCTGCCATGGTCACAGAGATGCAACGAGCTGAGGAAACATTTGGGAGACAGAATTTGTTGTAAAGGCTTCCAGCTTCAGTCCATCATATCTAGTGTCCTTCCCGCAGCACTAAATAGCTGCTGCAGAAGGTGATGCTGGGGAGGGGGAGGATGGTTATTCCTCAGCCGATTGCTGCTATGTTCACATCTGGAGGCTTGAGGCAACTTCAGCATAACCACAGCTGGTTTGGGGCTGGTAGCTCTATCAAGAATTGTATTTAAAATCCAGCTCTGGTGTCTGACTCTTTGACCTCTTGTGGCAGATGTAGGTAGATTACATGCTGTGTGAGGAAATACTTGACATCAGTGGCTGCAAATCTGCACAGCTATTAATTACAGTGGCCAGCTACAAGATGGAGTGTATATGGACCAGACAGGATATTTGGAGAATTTCTTCTATTTCCACACCTGCTTTTGACATTTGGTAAATCAAGCCAACTTTTTGGCCTCAGTTTCTGTTTGTAAATGGAAACTCCTGCTCGTGTGTGTAAACGGACGAGCAAGGGATCATGGATACAACATGCCATCATACCATAAAGCAAGGGAAAACAGTCAGTTTCCATGGGCTTTTTCTCCCCATTTTCTTCCCCAATATTTTGTGAACTGGCTCAAGGAGTATCAGGGAGGCAGGTATGACTGAGGAATCTCAGTTTGGGATGGTGGTAAACAGAGGGAAACAAGCAGGATCCAAAGAAAGGGTACACGGGCAGCATCCATGAGGATGACTGTTTTCCGGACAGGGCCAGGGAGAAGCAAGGATGACATAGTGGCAGGACTGAGAGCATTATACCTTGGCATTCAGCCTGTAAGAAACGATGCCAAGAATGGCTGTATTTCTTAGGAAGGCATCGATCCATGAGATGATGTGTAGTAACAGCAAAGCTGCTGACAGCAGGCCAGGGTATCTGAATTGTGCTGGGACTCCTGATTCTCAGGGTAGGATGCACAGGGAAAACCACAGCATGAAAGCTAGGCATACCACAGAAGGTAATGCTGGGGGGTGCTGAAATACAGCCATGATGGCTGATGTTAGTCACCTAGCGTCAGGAGCTCAGTCAGAGCACTGAGCTTCATTTGGAGGACAGGGCAACACTCCCACAGTACCATACTCAGCAACCCAGTTGCTGCAACAGAAGATGTCTCTGGCAGGAATGAGATGACCAAGGAAGGAAAGGCTTAGATAACTGGGAGGATTTGGAAGAGCTGGAGCCCAGATTAGTCTATGAAGGGAATAGGGTTAAGCTTCCAGAACAGACTGGCGAAAGGTCACATAAGGCTCTCCTCCTAAACTGCAGATTTGGTTTCTGCAGTAGATTCAAGAGTGAGGCAGAAAAACAAAATATAGAGGAGGAGGTGATGTTCCCTTGCAGGAAGGCAGAAAGGAGAAGTCATAAACAGAGGGATGGATTGGGTTGAGACAAAGCCCAGAAGAGGGAGGTGATGCTTGAAATAATGTGTTTGATCTACCTGCCCACTGAAAAGATACAAGGGAAGACCTAAGATCCTCACCCTACAGAACCATGTAGATTTTGTCTGCTACGAATGGGTCATGATGTGCCTGACCTGGCCAGGGGACTGTGAAATGGGATGTCCACTCTCCTGTGAAAAGATCAGGCATGCAGTCATAGGGGAAAAACAAAATAAGAACCTGGATAGATACAATACAGTTCTGGCAGCTCACTGAGAAGAAGGCGTCTCAGACTCTGCAGGGGTTTTTTGTTTACAAAAAATATACACATATATATTCAGAGATTTGTGGAGAGAAGGGGCATGGGAAGTTTCACCCCTCCTGCTAGATTTTAATGTGGCACTTGATGACTTGTAATGGAAAAAGATCTATTGTTTCTCCAGTAGCAATAAAGTAAGGTTAAAACAAAATCAGACATAAATTTTACAAACAACCCTATATAAACACAGCTGTTCAATGAACTGATAGGACTGGTTGCTAGCTGAGTACTGCCCCCTAATGTTGTCATCTAATGGAAATGTCCTTTACCACGTCTTTTATTAATGAAACACCATTTCCCTGTAGGATGATGGAGAAAAAAAATATTGCTCTTGAGATTAAGCTAAACCTAACCTAAATATAACCTTGACTTTAGCAGTTGTGGTTTTGGCTTGGTTGCCTACAGAGTCAGTTATTTTCTACATCATCCAACAGAGAACTGATGTGTAATAATGCTGTTTAGAAACCTTGGTTTTGGAGAAAAAGCCCGTTGTGGTTAGATGAAGTTGCTTGGAAGACAGAGTTGGTAATTAGTTCATAACCATCTTTTTTTTTCCAAAAAAATTTAGCCCAAATGTACAGTGTCTGGAAGAAACAGCTTCGGCTCACAGGGATCCAAAAGTTCTAGTGCTTCTCAGAGCCTAGGGGAAAGAGAAATCCAAAATGGAAAGGATCTCCCATGGGTTTCTAGTGCTTTCAAGCTCTTAGCAATGGACTTTCCCCTACTCTAAGGCTCTTCATATCAGTCCCTTACATAAAATTCACCTTTCGTACTGATTTAGAGTGTAGATGGTTTGTATAGCCATCGAGGCATATGCATTTCTGCATGCATCCTAGAAATGCAGCATCACTGAAAATAACTGATAAAGTTAAAGGTTGGCTTTTGCCCCAGTGGAGAAGATTTATATCCCTTTCAGTCTTTTGGTTTAGGATTAACTGATCAGCTCCTTGCCTCCATGGTGCCCGGTGGCAGTAAATCCAGCCGGAGAGGAACCCAGGTGTCCTGAGGCCAGTGCAGTGCTTTAAAACATACAGGAAGGTGCATTTCTTATCACTCTCCACATCATTCATTGCTTTCCAGGCATCTTCAAGCCCTTCTTCATATTTTCCCTCAATGGCACCAGCCTTATTCTTTTTTCCTGGTGCTACTAGTGGCTCTCACCCAGGCCTTCTCTGTTCCCCTTGACAGCAAATTCCCCACCTGGCAGACCATCCCATCACGGTCCATGTAGGACGTGGTGTGCACAGATAACTCTGCTTTGCTGTCAAACTCTAGTGCAGCTGCCTTGCAAGAAGGCACCGAGCAACGGATCTTGCTCATGGGTCGGGCACTTATTTTCCTGATGGCAGCTGGCTCTGACTCACCCTTCCTGAGTCACTCTTTCTGACACTGTCATACCTACCTGACAGCATTAAATCCCCCACTGTCACTTTGCCAAAGGATTAGAAATCTTTCCACCGTCATTTGCCTGGGACAGAACAATCTTCTTTGGGGGGCTATTTTTCATTCTTCCTCCTCTTATTGCTGCTTGACAGGAAACCATCTCATGTTGTTCCGCTCCAAAATGTCACCTGTCTGTAGAACAGCAGTCCCCACTTCCCTCCCTTCTTCCCACACCCTGCTGTTTTACCTGACTTTGAAATGGCAGCTCAGCAGACATTATAGAATTATTTATTTATTTATTTATCTATTTATTTATTTTTGCACAGCAAAATACAAAAATATATATATATATATATCTGCTCAACATGGGCATCTGATCTGGGAATAGCAAGAAGTAGTTTCAGGGCAGAACCCCATGGTTTGAATTAATAAGTATAAAAACAGAAGGAAAGACTGAGGTGATAACTAGGTAGATAGATATGATAGGTTTTTATTTAAGTACTCTGCCTACTACAATTTAAAGGCAAGTGCCTTTTGCAGATGTGAGGTCTGCTGCCATTTCAGAATGGATAAGGCTACGTGCTTTAAATTATTGCAGGAAACAGAAACACAAATAGCACTGTCTCCTGTATCTGGACAGATTCCCTTTTTATTGTCACCTGCCTGACAGCCAGGCTGTTGCTGCTTACTAAAACCTGTCTGCAACTGAAATCCCCGAGGTAATAAGCTCCCTGTGAAACAGGTCCCTGACTGGAAAAATCTGCACATCTCCAGATTAAATCAATAACAATTAAGAATTCTTTGAAATCTAATTGGAAAAGCAGCTATTTTGATCAGCACCATGATGTTATCTGGAAATTGTATTTTGTTTATCTACAGCAGAAGAAGGTTTTCTTCTTTGTGGGATTGGTTTGCCAGCTTCAGACACATCCTTTGATCTCTCAGATGATACAGTGAACTGAAACATGGGGGCAATCAGAGGGATTATCACGGGATGGGGAAACCATTTGATCTATTTTTAAAAGTATTTTTTTATGAATAACTTTGGGGGTTGGTTATCATTAAGAAAGGAAGAGACTGCTCTCCCATCTTTAACAGTGTTAGATTTCTCTGAAGATGACTGATTCATGTAGTTAATAATACTTAGCATTTATATAGTGCCTCCTAACTTCAAAGCACTGTACAAATATTTCTCACTAATACCGCACACCAAACTTCTGCGTTATTAATTTCGGGGGCGGGGGGGGGGGGGGTGGGGGGGGGGGTGAGACTATTTGATCTCTCTCATATTCCTGTGGATGGTTTGCTATTCAGGCCCCTCTTTAGTTGTCTCATGTTAGCTGGGACAGAAAATCCCAGTGAGAGAAGGAGAAAGACTGAAGTCCTGGTCAAGAATACAGTGAGACTTTTTCAAGCACATCATCTGAAAACTCTTCTGCTCATCTTGGGAAGGTTTTCTACACCTTGTATGGACCATCTTACCAAGTTAGCTGAGTTTCTAGTGCTTATTGTAAGGACAGTACCCTTGTTTGAAGATCCCTAGCAATAGCAATGCTCACAAAAAAAAAAAAAAAAAAAAAAGACAGCATAAGAACATAAGCACAGAAGACATACTGTGCTTTGTGTGAGAATATCTGATGTTTAAAACAAAACCAAATCCAAACTGTAGAATGAACTTGAAACTCTAAAAGGTTGGTAAGGCCCTTTTTTTTCCCCTTGAACCTAGTTTTCTTATAGTACATATTCATGCCAACAAATAGCAGATGGTGATGGCAGATATGTACTAAAACAGCTAAAATTGTATTCCTTGCAGGAATATCTATCATGCTGATCATGCTGAACAGTCTGTGCTGGCAGAAACGTCTGGTCCATGCTTGGAAGGAAAGATCAAAACCTTTCTTGAGATCTCTTTGGATGGTATTTCAAATGGCTCGTTTTACAAACAAAGGTAGATTTGTTCTTGTGGTTCCTGGGAGCCAGTCAAGACAGGAGTGTTGCTGTTAGCCATGTGTCTGTCCTGAGATGGTAGCTTGAAGCAAGCCAGCATCAGGGATGTAAAGGAGGGACCGTGGGTACATGGTGCTCCCCTGCTCTAGCAGGTGTCCTTCCTCAAATGTGGAGTTTAAAGCAGCTTGCAGCTCTGACAGCTGGGGTCAACAGATGAGCCAGGCAGACCCAATGTTTCTTCTTGGGCTTACTGTAGTGCAACTTCTTCTCCTTTCCAGGAAGATTTCCTAAGAGATTTCTGAGTCTCCAGGTCGTTGGCTTCTGTCTGGCTCACTGCAGTCAGCTGTGACAATGTTTCTTGCAGCACAGAAATTTTTTCACCAGGAACTGGCATAAGTCCCATTTTGGAAAGGCCGCTAAGGCCGTCATGGATAAGAAAGAAAATTAAGGGAAGCTTAAATATATGAGGAGCTCACCAAGGATCACTGTTGCCCTGGCCTCCAGGAGATCACTCCATCTGTGCTAGCATATTAAAGAGGGACTTCTAAGGGGTTAGCATTTTTTTCAGACACTAATACTTTTCATCCAAGTCCCCCAAAACTTCAAGTGGTATCCTTTGATCTTTAATTAAGGAAATTCATAGACTATGAACACAGACCTTACCCTTTCCAGTCATTTTCCTTCTCCAAACACTTTGGCATAAGACTATAGGGTAGGATTATCTTAGAGGAAGAGCAGGTGGCCTGAGAGTCATAAGTCCTGAGATCTGAACAGATATGTCACTGGTTTGCAGTGTGATCTCAGGCCAGTTACTGAGGGCCCGGTATTGCGGCACACTGGACATCCACATATCCCACTGACTCCAGAGGAAGCACTGTCTGTTTGGTACGCTGGAACCAAAGAACCTCAACTGTCTTGACTCTTTGATGTCTGTAATAAAAAGATGTGATTTCTCATACCTACCTCCAAGGGGTATTGCACCACTTCGCTGTTATTCATATGGCACTGTCAGATGTCCACACTGTGAAAGAAACTACAGTAACTCCACTGTGTTTCTCACAGTGCTGGTGTAGCACAATGCCTAGGCTTTGAGGAATTGCCCAGATTTTTCTCTACAATCCTCCAGGCATCTCAGCAAGCTGATCTCTTGTATTTGACAGAGCTGGCTTTCTCCAGGCTTTCTGGCTGGTAATCCTACATGGCCTTTTTGCAGTGATTCTAATTTTCCCCTATTCACATTGCCTACTGATGAGCTGATCTGAAGTTACCTCTTGCTTGTAGGTTCAGACTCTTGTTCAGTCACTTTGCACTCTTTTATGTGATTGCTGAAGTGGAAACTAGGCTTTGCTCTTAGGCAGAAGCAAAGACACAACAGCAGCACCAAAACCTGGCATGCATGTCCAAGCTTTGAAAAATGCAAGTGAGTTGGGCTCTAATAGAAGAGAAAGCAGACCCTGTGCCTTCAGGGAGCTCAGCCAGATCCAGCGTTTTTCATAGATGCCCCATGTCTTCATCAGTATGCAGATCCATCTGCGCTGCTGAGATATCTGCATGGTACAGACAGGGAGTGGGGGAATACATTTATAAATAGGATCACTTCATCTTTCCCTTTCCTGCTGTCCCCACTCTCCCGTAATCCCCACTGATGGAAGTACTTCACTGCTGAGAGCTGCCAGTTCCACCCTACCTTTATACCTGCTCTAATGTCACCAAACACTTTCTTCTTTGCATTGTAAATGAAGTAAAGAAGCAGGGGGTGAGATGTAGGAATGGGGAAGGAGGGATAGACTCCAGTGGCTATTAGGACTCTCAAAATACCTTTTACCATTTGATTAACAATGACAGGTACTAGAAATGATGAGAGTCTGACATTACAGTGCCTGCATACTATTTCTAATGGGTGTCTTTTTAAATCCAACATGTAAATAATAGCATCTTCTTAGAAAGGGTGCACACCTACCCTCTGTAGCACAACAGCCTGCACCAAAATATCTCAGAACACTGGGTAAAGCTAACTCTTCCTGCTCACTGTGCTAGAAGTTTGTTAAGTGTTGTATGGTCACAGAGAAATTAAACATTGCTCCTACTCATGCTTACTCACATGAGAAGCTGTTGAAGCTACAGTCACACTGAATGCAGCAGTCATGTTAGTACATCACAGTAACAGTTGCTCAGAAGAAAGCCACAGAAAAAAACCCTATATGATACACAGCTTTTTTGCAATTGGGTTGAAGTTTTTCTCTTGGCATCTCACTGTGATTTTCTGGCAAAGTTAGTAGCAGAGTTCCAGAATCCAAATTTTCTTTTCCTGTGCACCAACAGATGAAAAACCTCTAGTGAAATTGTCCCATGCACACAGTTCTGGGCCCATTATGGATTGGCTGTATGGCCTTTGTGTGTGTTTTCTTCCTTCCTCAAGTTAACACTGCCTGTTGGTAAGCTGATTTGTCCTCATTTGTCTGATTGCAGATACAGAAACTGAGCTTTGCCTTCTGGCAGTAGAGAAACCACCCCAAATTCCCTGGGAGAGAACAACATCCTTCAAAAAGCTTAAAAAGTCACATTTTCTGTCTTGAAAATGCTCTTTTCTTATTAAGGAAGTAACAGAGGAAGTTCTGGAAATTCCATCATCTGGCACTGAGGATGTAAATGTTCAGAAACAGACAATGCAGTAATGAATTGAGTAGAAGAGTTACTTTTTAACAAAAGATGAAAAAGATGTTGAACCAATTTACCCTCTAAATGGATGACTGACAGATTTGTCAGAAGCCAAAGGGTCACAGCAAACACTTAGGGAATTTGTGCCATTTCCCTTGGAAAACAGATGCCCTTGTAATTGTCAAGCGATGCCTCCTGAAACAGGTGATTCAAAGTGTGTATACATCAACCATCGCAGCCATGAAAGCAAGGGAGAAAAGCAAGTGTTAGATGAGTATGAGTTTGGAGAAACTCCATGGATTGGTAGTACACTGCTGTGCAAGGTGACAATAACAGTTCAGTGGCACATCTGTCCCTGGTTCATGCTATATTCAATGGGAAAACCTGCTTCTGAAAGTCTTTGAGAACAGCTTTGTGTAAGATGAGATTTCCTCCATTGGCAGATAAGTCTGTCTTCTAGGAACTCCACAAATGTCTAGTTGAACAGATCAGCAGACCTGGTTTTCCAACCACAGCATCCTAAAATGTCCATGAAGAAACTGTTACTCCTTACTCTTCACACTGCCAAACAGCTGCTAACCTCACCATGGAGTCTGGGGCAGCAAGATTAGCTTGCATTAGACAGGGAGAAAGTCCATTCCCAAAATCACTCCCTCAACACAGAGACACACAGATTGTCCCTCATAGACAATCTGACTCTAATATATTATTAGAAGCCAGCATTTCCAAACCAGCAAGGCACATTTCTTTATTGAGACAAAGCTCAGTGAGACACTGACCTCAAGATAGGAAGATCTAAGAGGTCAGCACAGACTTTAGCAAGTTCCAGTGGCTTTGTAACACATCCCAAGATCTAGAGTGCCCAAAGCTGTTCTGGATGGAGTTATCCAGGGGAAATTAGATGTGCTGCCTGGTTTCCAGCCCAGGAAAGAAAGAGACAGCAGGGACAGGAGATGCAATAAGGGAGAAGCAAAGGCACACATGAAAGGACAGCAGGGTGGGAGGCAGAAGAAATCTAGGGGAAGAGAATAGGATAGGCAAGATGGAAAATGAGTGGGAAGCAATTACAGGAGTGGGAGATAATAGCGAAGATGCAATACTGGAGGTCTTAGAGGAGAATCTGACAACAGTGAACAGAGGAAACTCTTTGGTTTGTTGTACTATAGCTCATGAGCTCTCCTTGAGCCCTCCTACACTCCTGCATCTCTGCACAGCTTCTCACATGTCATGCCTGTTTATTAGTCTTTCCTTCACCTTGGCTGATGGAAGTCATCTCAGCAGCCCAGCTGACCAGCAGCTGACTGAGGAGATATCTCCAATGCTGGGTATCTAGTCACTCTATCAGGTAGGGTGCTGCCTGTGTAGACACAGGGTAGATCCTGGGTATGACTACAGTATATGTGCTGAACACCCCTACAGTGTGTGCCCAGCATGACTAATGCTTCCTAGAGGTGCTAGCTTTCACTTCATATATGTTTGCATGGCACCCACTGTGTTTGCACATATTTCCATCCAGGAAGACCCAAGAATAAGTATGGCAGCCTTCTCTCTGCTTGGGCACTCACACTACAAGGCTGATGCTTCCAGGATGCAACAGATGGGCTGATTACACATACACTACACAACCTGTGTACACTCATTTCTTTCTGAGAAGCCCTGATGGGAATAAAGGCAGGCCTATGTGAAGATTAACTTCAAGCACACGAAAAGCTATTGCACTCAGTTAATCCCTTGCATTAAAAAGTGCTTGTGGACATATGAAGTAATAGAAAATCAAGGCTTCAAGCCTTCAGGTATTCAAACTGGGACCTCTGCAGTGCAGAACTGTGACAATATTCCCAGCCGGCACTTGGCTGTGGAACAGCAACTCATTCCAGCAGCGTGATTGCTAATGCCGGTTATTCTTCCCATGCACCTTCTCAAGCATCAAATTTCACCACAAACATACCCTCAGACAGGGGCAGCCCCCTAGACACTGAGGTGTCTCACCATTATTCCTGTGAATCAAACCAGCAATGATACGAAGACGCAGTTGATAACAGGCCCCCAGGCCTAAGCAAAACTTTAGGACTTGCTGAAACATTACTTTAAGTCTACCAGTACATTTTCTGGTTGGTAGCCGGATCTCACAACTTTGTAGTTGTCACTGTAAGATAGACCCTACAGATCAATCACCTTGCTTGGCAATGTCATGTCAGATTGGGATGACAGTAGATTTCATCAGAACCTGGCGTGGGTGCTTTTTCACTTACTTCACATATGGAAAATCTCATCTATTTTTGCCAAAATTTCATGTGGAAGAACTGGGAAAGGATGAGGAGGAGTAGAAGGGGAGAGGTGTAACAGCAGTGTCAGTCTGTCCCATTTCTGACATTTGGAAAAAAAAAAGGGATTTTTCATTTCTCATTCTGTGCTTAGTTCTGACCAAAATGAAAAAAAAAATAAAAAATATATATATATATATAAAAATTGTTGCAGGGTATTGAAAAAATAAAGTCTGAACAAAGGTGTTGTGTTCTCAAAAAGTATTTCATTTCTCCCTGAACTTTTCATTCATGGAGATTATCAATATTTTTGTTGGGTTTCATTTGGACTTGGAACAAAACTGGACTTCAAAACCATACTCCTTCCCGGCACAGAGCTCTGGTGGTCCCCCCCTGCAGTGCCAAACCAGCATGGGTTCAGGAGGATGGCAATGCTAAGAGCACAGATGCTGACTCCACACTTATGTCTTGGTTTCACCTTCTGACTCAGAATGTTAATTTTAATTCTTGTATAATCCCTAAATATTTCATGGTCTAAAATAAGGGCACGTATATACAGATGTGGCATTTCTGTTATGCCAAAATCAGGTAAGACAGAAGTATGGATAACTAAAAAGCACCATACCTGCCGCTAACTCTCCCCATTGCCACCTTGGCAAGCCTGGGGAAAGCAAGGAAAGAAACCAGGGGCACATTAAGCTACAGGAAAGTGAATAAGGCAGAGTTTAAGGCACAAGTAATGGGAGAAACAAGCAGGCAGCCAAGAGGAATAACCTTGACTGATGAACAACAGGATGTGTGATGTCCTTTCATCTGGAACAGAAGGCAAACATGAGACTTTACTCGTGTTCTTTCTGCCTGAAAAACACCGCTGATTACACACAGCAGAGGTGAAGTTGGAAGTCAAACACAAGCCCTCAGTCTTCTCTTTTACAACCACAATCAGACAACAGGCAGAAGAGGATAAAAAATGCAAAATATTGCAGTTGCAATGTAGAGCCTTGCTAGAGGGATCATAAATATAAAGAAGGGACTATAGGAACTTAGCAGTTTTCATGTCCTCTTGGGTGTTTGAGAAGGAATCACCAGAAGGAGAAACTATAAATCTGTGAATTACTGAGTCTGTGTGTTGACGTAGAGTACCCCCAGCCCCCTCTTCCCCCCCTCCTTTTTGGGTGGGGGCATTATTTGAAGTCAAACCCTGAGTAAAACCAGATATAAGCAAATCAAGAGATTCCAGCTAAGAACCGGCTAGAAGAGACTCTCCAGAAAAGTGATGCGCTACAACACTGCAAATCAGCAGCCCGCTGCCCACGGTGACACTCACAACACAGCACTGCACTAACTAGAATAACCAATAGGCCAAACTGGGTGTAGAAGGGTTCTTCATTCAGTTTTTCACTTGCCTGCTTACAGAACTGGACTGTGAGGTACCTTTAAACTTAGCTTCCAGCTGGTATCATTACTATCTTGGTTATTCTGGACAGTTCTCTGTTTCTCTGGTTTTGTTCAGAAACGTTATGAGAGGATCTGCTCCACTGAAGCATCTAAGTTCCAGGGGAGTGAGAAAAAATAAAGGAAAGCATTTCTGATGAATTTTCATTTCTGAATGGAAAGCTAAAAATAATTCCCAACTAGCTGTAACCAGAGTACAAGTATAAACCACACATGATTCGTGGTACCAGCACCCAGTGGGAGTTTCTCCAGAGGGATTGCTTCCCCAGGGCCCTGGTTTCAATGTGACACTGATGTGTTTGGCTTCTCTCCATTTCTGTAGAGCATGAGTAAGACTCCAGCCCCAAGACTACAAATTCGCCTGGGATGTCGACATCTGCAATCAAACTGAATTGTTTAAAATGGTTTCCTTCATCCATGTAGGAGTTCCTTTATGCTGATCTGTGGTAGGTAAGATACCTTTCCCTGTTTTGGCTAATACATGAAAATAATAATAAAGCTTTCAGTTTTGTTTCTCTTTCCCCTTAAATCTGCTACATGCTTTGAGCTGTTACGGACTTGAGAAATCTCTGCTAATGCAGGCCCAGGAACATCTTTGTATCTGTACAATTATCCAGAGATTTCTTTCCCTTTCCCTCCACATTTCACTATGTGTCTAGGGTATTGTTCTACTTTCTCAGTTACCAATGACTAATTTAAATTGTCCCAGTTTTCAACTCCCTTCTGGTAGCCTCCCCCACTGATCCCAGAGGAAATGCCAGAGACACTTCCCCTACTTTCTTTCTCTCACTCTGTCTCCCCACTCAATATCTAATAATTTATGTAAATGAATTCATTGGTATCAAAATGATGTTGGAGGGAGAAGGAGGGTCTGACTGATTATGAGAAATATGTGAACAGCTCTGGGAAAACACCGTTTTCCTTTAAATCTCTATACCTTGCAATGCCCCTCCTTAAAACTGCCTTAATCAAGACTCTGTTCACATTAGCCAGTGATACTTAAGCAATCTTAAGATAATTATTTTCAGGTGAACTACATTTTCTAGGCAATAACCATAAGTCACTACTTGCAGTTCAAGCATAGCAAACCATTTCTAATGCTAAAACCTAAAATTATCTTCACTTATAAGAGCTGCTCCTGTAAGTGGATGCATTCCTTAAAATGACATCTTCCACAAGCATCTTACATGTTTTATGTAGTAGTATGAAAACAAAGATCACTTGCTGATGAATCTTTGCCATTAGCCAACTTTGAAGCCACGTGATTGCCAGAAAAGGGTTTTGCTGAGGGAACTGGGAGGCCACAATCCCTTTTGCCCACTGGCATCACTGCTATGACTGAGCACTTGATCATTCAATTACACAAAGGTTGATCTATTTTACTGTCTCCTATGGCAGTTTTACATCATTCTGCATTCAAACTGTATGCTGCAGACATATCAGACTTGATGAATTCAGGCAAGAATTTTATTTCATTATCTTAAAACCTTCAAATTACGTGTGCACAATAAATATTGACAGGGAGGTGAAATGAAGACTTTGCTACATCTTACAGTAAGAGTTACAAATGGCAGAAGGGAGTGTGTAAGGGAGGCATGACAAGCACAGTAGAAAGCCTTGTGTCTTTTACTGGTGCACTAAGTGGGGATTGATACCTGCTAAACCCCTTAAGAATCATGCCCCGCATATAAGGCATGATCTCCTTAGATCCATCTCCTAGATCCTCTAGGGGATGGGGGGATCTTTTATGTTTCTGCACTCATCAGCAATACTAAGGGACCAGTAAGTAATTGCATAAATTCTTTTGCTCATAATTTGGTATTGTTTTGCTTTAATTGGTACTGGAAAATAAAAATAGGATGATAAGATAATTCAGCCTAGAAAAGACCTTAGGAACTCTGTAACCCAACTTCCTACTCAAAGTAGGGTGAACTATGGGATCAGAGGAGCTTGCTTGGGGCTCTAGTGAGTCAAGCCTTAAAAACCTCCAAGGATGGAGAATGCACAACCTCTCTGGACAACCTCTGCTTCCAAAAACTCACCTAGTTTTGCATCTGGTCTAGCTGAAAAAAATCAGGTTTTCTGCAGCCCCCAGAAGCTACAAAGATACTGTATATTTGTCAAGTAACATTCTCCAGTTGAGGACTTTTAAGCAAGTTGCAGTCTACAAACTGGCATTGTCTTCCAATGCTGTGTTTCCAAAAGCTGTGCTATTACAAACCCTGGCCAACCCACACTCCCTGATGTGTGCAAAGTCATGTCTCAGAGGTCCTGCCGTAACGCTACAGCCACACTTGGCTCAGTTTTACTGCATATTTCACAGTCAGGAAAGCCGATGTGTAGAGAAGTTTGTGACTTAACATAGGCAGCGTAAAGTCACTAAAAAAGATGGGAATTTCCATTTGCTCCCCTTAGTGCCATTCTCTACATTTTCTCTCTCTCTGTCTAAACCGACTTCAATCCTAGTCTGCTCCTAATGCAGTGGACATATGCCATATGGGATCCACAGTTAACTCCTTAACTATCACTTGCTTTTATTGCCTCATCTTTTCTACTGTAGCTATTGAAATGTACAGTTAATTTCTAGATCTTGTTCCTAAATCCAACCTGGTTTGATCCTGTTCCCTACAAGACCATCATTCCCTGCTCTTCAAAGCTTTTCTTCAGCGTGTTGTAGACTGGTGTGAATCAGACCAACTCCAAGAAGCTGCCAGGGGCTGCATCAGGGTTTGCATTTTTATATGCAGTTCTGAAATCTGGCAGTTAAGATGCCAACAGACAAAGTCCTGCCTCTGGCAGCCCCCTCTGCCCTTCACAGCAAGACATCTGAGCTGCTCATCCATTAGGCTTCCTCATCACTGCAGCCATCAGCATTACTTTTTATGGAAACTCATCACCAACTTTACTTTCCTTAAAATTCTGCCCTGTAGTCCTGGAGCTGTTAGAAAAGTAGTTTAGGTATTGGTGAGTGGGATGAGGGTAAAGTAGGGCAGAGGGGGAAGGGAGGAAGGGGACAGCAAACTGGCAGTGATAACCTTATCAGCTTTTCAAGATAAGTTGTCTCCACTCATCACTCAGTGTCCCTAATTGCAGAGGAGCAACAAAGAAACTGCAGAATTTATCCACCAGAAATAACCCTTCCTTTGCAGCCATCACTGGACTACTAGCCATGTCCATGTAGCACAGGTCTGTTCTAGGGGAATATTTCTCATCTGTGAGGAATTTTGATAATAAAATTTATTTCAGTTTGATGCAAAATAAAGCCATAGATATTCTCACTGAAAGCAGATTTCCCTCTTCCTCCAAAACCAGATCGCTTTGGGGTGATCAAAAACCTCCTTTTTAGCTAGAAAATTGAAAATTTTTTTTCAACATCTTTATTTCGTGTCATAAGTTATTTTAATTCACCTTTTTTCTTTCAAAAATATTTCCTTTTGGAAATTTTGGTTCCAAAAAAGGAGAGGAAATTGTGCCCTGATATCATTGGCATTTTATGAGTTTTCTCCAAAACGAAATTCTCATTACCTCATCTAATTTCTGTAAATATTTTATTTTATCTTAATGGAACCATATATTTCAAAGGAACATGATTCTACCCCATGTCTTCTGAATTTCACTTTACTAATTATAAAGATGTTTGTTCTAGGGTATTATACAAAGAACTTTGTGGTGTTTTGCTGTAACATTTTCATGGACCACTTAAGGCTGGAAGCAGGTAACTATGATGGGAAATGACTTACTGACCACATTTGCCACTCCAGCCTTCTTTATTATAGTATTTGCATAACAAAGGGGATACAAGCTGCTTTGATTTTGTAACAGGTATCCAAACTTTGCCTGAAGTAGGAAGTCTTAATTTGTGTGAAATCTTAGAGCCTTATTTCCCATAGAGACATGCACAGTTCTGGCCACGTAGCTGTCGCCAGCACCGACGGGGGCTTTGCAAATCACATAGGCCCCCACAGTGAGCTGAGAACGAATTTCCCCCAAGCTGCCTCTTTGAAGTGCTGCTCGAATACAGCCTTCACAGGCCACAAGCGAGCTGACATTTTGTGCAGCTCCTGTTTTGCAAGCGGGCTCAAAATAACAGCAAAGAAGATCTTTGACCCTGACTGATATTGCGTATAACTAGATATACTTCCAAAAATGCAGAGTTTTTACTGGCACGATTTGGGAGAAGAAGAAGAAAGCCAGAAACTTTTAATTAAGAAAAGCATAGGTATTTGTTTAATAGGTGATTTGCCACGTGAAACTGCATGTGAAAGAACATTGCTTGTTTGGCTGAGCTCTAGTCCTGAATCTGTTTGCTATGACATTTACTGTTAAATCACTACCGGATTATCTTCACTATTTAAAGAAAAGTTAAAATCCACTTGCTTTATCTCAGGGTGATTAGTTTGAGGGCTGTAAGGTTGAACTCGGTATGTTCATCTGATAAAAGTAGTGTCCTATTCCAAATTTTCTGTTCTCTGTGTTGAAGCCGTTACTGTTCCTAGCCAAAAATTACTTGATCTCCACCCCCATTTCAGCACTGTTACATCCTCTTCAACCAAAACTAGCTAAAATAACTCTAATCACCTATTTTTACTGTTTGAGTTAAGGAGTGTTCACAGGACTCATTTTGCTGGAAGAGCTGAAGGGCTTGCAGAAAGGGAAAAGGAAAAGAGAGTTCCAAATTCAGAGGGCAAAATAGCAGCTGAACATGATAATATCATCAGCTGGTGGAGGTGTTTGAACACTGAGCATCTGCCTATGGCCTAAATGACTGTTTTGTTTGGGGATTTTTTGTTGGGGTTTCGTTTTGTTATACTGCAGGATCACTCCTATTTGTTAACACAATTGAGAAAGAAACTTAAGAAAGAAAACCAAGTCCTATGTTTTTTTCATTCTTTATTGGGTTTCTGGAAGAAGCAGTTCATGGCAAACAAGGAAGACAAACCTGGAACCTCTGCCGTATCCTGCCTCCTATTTAAGAAGGTTTGTGATTCTACATATAAAGAGAAATCCAACAACTTGCCATGTGGCCCGGGTAAGTTACATAAGCTAAACTTTTCAGAATTTAATGTCTAAAACTAATCCTTTAATCCATATTTAGGTTCCTGTAATGAACTCATCTTAAATGTTATCTGCAGGTGCTCAGACATACTGAAAAATTGATAAAGTATATACTTATTCTTACTTAAGGCACATGAATTTGAATTTTTTGGCCATAATGAGTTCTCCTTGGTGTTAATGAAGACTTTCGTACATTGAAGGGCTCTTCTGATGTTCATATAGAAATTCTAAATCATACTTATCTGTAACTGCTGAACATTATGCTTCAAGCACCAAAAGAAGTCCAAAGTAGCAGGAAGAAAATTCTAACGATTTTTTTCCTATTCCATGATAGACATTTTTAGTCAACTCTTTTTTGCAATGTTTGGAGGAACCTCCCTCCTCCTATTAACTCTCTATGGGGCTGGGTGACACTTAAGTTTAGCATAGAGAGAGAGAGACTTGCTGAAGGTTATGGTATTGGGGGTGGGAGGCATAAGCCTTGTTTATATACAGATTCTGGCAGAACAAAAAGGAAAAGAAGTTCATCCCAGAAGTTAAGGTTAATGAATTTAACTCTTTGCTCTCTGCCTCTGGGATTACAGCTACAAGGAAAACATTTTCTTTGAAACCTAAGCTTTTCAACAAGCTCCAATTAGTTCAGAAGAAGAAGCAATAGTTTCCCACCTGTCCAAGCTACTGATGGTCCAAATGCTCTGGCCTCCTTTCCCAGGTGCCTCCAGCTCCCTCTTTCCAAAGTTACTGGATTGTCTTCCTTAAATGGAGGAGTAACTGTGGGCTTCCAACATTGTCTAGTAAGTAGAAGACAAAAGGGGAAACAGGACTGTAAAGAGGAAAAAAGGAGTAAAGGTGTACTGATTTCTTTTATCAGACCTTTGCCTAGTGTTTCTTCCTTTCATTTCTATTACAGAGGCACCATCCTAACTAGTCCCGTCAGGTGATGTGGGATGAATAATAAGGGATCTGGTTACTAATTTTTTTGTGGAATGCTGCACAGGATTTGTCAAAAGGGTAGATTTTGGGGCAGGAAGTGCCAGGCAAAATCTCAGAGGCTGCACTCCTGAGTGCTGCCCATTATCTCTTTCCCCAGGGTCAAGCCATAGCACTAGCAGCTGAAGGACTGGCATGTCACAAGCTTTTGTCTCTGGAACAGAATTTCCCCAAGTGGCTGATAACAGGCTCAGTCTATTCCGCGGAGGATGTATTCAGAGCCTGCCCTGATACATTTATTATAAACAAAAGCTAAAGAACGTTAAATTTTGTCTCTAACAAAATGCTATTCTGGCTATTCAGATAAAACAGGTTTGGCTGGGGTTTTTTTTAGATGCAGAGCTGCCTTTGCTGTAGGAAATCTCACGTATTAAGGAAAGATCAATACCACAGCTAATGGCCTAAGGTATCAAAAAACCTCACTGGAGGAAATGAGAATGTTGTCTGGAAACCAGATGATGATAATCCTCAGGATAAATGGATTTAGAGATTTCCGAAGCCGTTTTAGTAAACAGAGGGCAGACTTAGGCAGTTATTTCAACAAGTTCCTTTACAAAGGAGAAAGAGATTGCCATTTTCCTGTTTGGTTTTAGTCTTGACATTGATGAGTCTCAGTGAATATTTATTAACCTCTTAGATGCAGAACAGACCTTTTAATAAAGCACCCTCTTCTTCTTTACGAAGAAATCTTACGCTGGTCATTTTGTCTTGCAAATGTTGTCCTTGCACATGCTGTTGACAAAGGTTGGCAGAGAGCCATCAGTTTCCCTGGGGTTGAGCAAAGGCAAGTGGAAAACTTGTAAAGGACTCAAGGCAGAGCTCAGACAAGTACCACAAAGCAGAGATCCCTTGATTCTGCTCTCAGTTTCATGGCTGTGAACCAGAAGGCATCCAGAGAAGAGCAGCGCTCAGTGTGGCTAGTAAGACCATACAAATAGGCCGGGTGCCTAAGGTCAAAGATCCATCTATCGTACCTAACCCCGTTCATCTTCTCTGTTACCACCCCTGCAAACACCTTTTTTTCAAGCTGGTGATTGATAGCCTAGGTCATCTCTTCTCCTGGGGAAGCTATTTCATTATTTAGTTCATATGTGTTACATTTTCTAGTTGTACTGCTTCCTCTGTGAGGATAAAAAAACAAATACAGCATCCAAGATCTGGGAGCCTGTGGTACTTTTGCAGCTGCTTAGAAGCATGGTCTGTGTTACTCCAGGTTCTTCCCCATAACTTTTTGACTGTTGCAGAGCACTGAGCTTATATGTTTCATTTTCTTCCTCTTTGGATAAAAGCATATTATTTACCTCACAGGACTTTAATGGATTATGGTGTGTCAGCTAAACTCTCACAACCAACTGTGTGCAGACTCAGACCAACAGAAAGGTGAAACGCATAAGTCTAAACCACCATAAGTGTCAAAAGAGTTTACCTTGCAGTCAGAGCAGGGTCAGCTATGCCCATTCAGCTGGCTTGCAGTAACTCACTGAGTCATTGCAACACAAACACATTTGAGGGGGGTCCATTTAAAAAATGGAAGGTCTGGTTTTGCCTGGGGTTGACTTACCCCTCACTGTGGTGAGCCTTTGACTCATTTCCATTTCAGATCACAGAAATCCCCACAAGGATTCCAGCTCTGAACTGAACAACTCATGATTCAACCAGCTCCATGCTATGACTCCCTCCTAGCCACGAACTTTCACAAAGTCTCCCTAGACATGCACAGGGACCAAGCTGCAGATATGAGATTTATTTCTGGAAGTACACCCCGCCCTGTGTCCACTATTCTTTCCTCTCCTATCGTATGGGAAAAATATTAACATCAAGGAAAAATTGTGATTAGGAAGAAGTCCACAGCTGGATCTTCAGTAGTATCAGAGGGTACTTGGGAGAGGGCTATATCACAGGTTTGCAGAAAAAGTCAGTTTGGAAGGGACCTCTGGAAGATTCTAGTCCAACCTCCTGCTCAAAAGAAGTCCAGGAAGAGCAGGTTATTCAAAGAATGGAGATGCCACTTTATTTTGGGGACCCTATTTGACCACTCCTAATCATAATTCTCCCCCCTCCCCCCCTTACATCGAGACAGCATTTCCTGTGTTACAAGTAGAATTTGTTTCCTTTTTCTTCTATTGCTGTGCATCTTTAGGAAGAGTCTGGCTATGTCTTCTCTACACACCCTCCTGTTACATAGTTAGCCTGCCTTCCCTTCCCCAGGCTGAACAAACCCACTTCTCTCAGCCATGTCCTGTGCCCCAGCTGCTGACACACATGGCCCCAGTATGTCAATGCCTTTTTTGTGCTTGTGCCTGTGCCAGTGCCCATAGTGGACTCCCAATGCTGTCTCGCAAGTGCCAAATAGAAGAGAATAAGTCTTTCCCTTGACCTGCTGGCTATGTTCTTGTTCTCTGTGCAGCTGGCTTTTGCTGCAAGGACACGTTGCAGATTCACATTGAACTCATCATCCACCAAACCTGCAGTCTTTTTCTGCACGTCCTGTTCTGTATGGATAGCTCTGGAAGGAGCAGCATCTTCCTGGCAACGCCACCCCCATCCTTAATTCCCTGAATCTCAGGCAAGGAGCATGCAAGGATGTGTCCAACTGCTGTCTACCCATGTGTATCCAAAATAGGGCACACCAACTAGTCACACATTAAGGATGCGCTGGATTCTCTGCATGCCACAGGCACTCTATGGTGTGTGCATACACCCACTCAGCCATGAAGCAGAGGAGGAGACATTGATTTGCCGCCCCCCCTTCACTTCCAGAAGAGGACACCTGTCCGACACAGGAGGAAATAGGTACCGATGAACCTGAGCATGTCTTTCAGAAAGACAGGCAGCCTTGGATCAGTGTCCTGAAGACTGGAGAAAAGAAACCACCACTTGACCATATATGCTTCATCTGAAGTCTGATATGTAAAACTCTGGTGGTTTTGGTTCCATGTCATTTTTATGTCATCTGTCACTTTGTGTTTGTTTGTTTGTTTGTTTTTAATGAAGCAATAAATTTAAAAGGAAAAGGTGACCTATTGGATAACAGCAGTTTTCACTGATTATAGCTCCACAAAGGCACCCTATGATTGACTAACTCAGTTTTATGAAAAAAAAAAAAAAAAAAAATCACTGAAAAGTTGGCTTCTCAGACCTTTCCATTTTATTAAATCTTTTCTGGCCTTTGTCACCACTTTCCAATGAATTTTCGGGTTTTAGCACAACAGAATGCTAAGAAAAAAATCCCTGCAGCTTTTTCTGTCCATTCTAAATATTTATCACTCAAAAACATCTGTCATTTTTAAGGAATGTTTGCCAGTCTTGATTAAGGGGAGAGGGCAAATAATCTTGGAATAGGCCGTCTAAGTTTATCCTCACAATCTTTCTTTTTTTATTCATTTTGTTTGAAGGAGTTGAGCCTCAGTACAATTGATTTCCCAGCTCCCTCGAGTGCGTTCCAATGTTGCTGACAACAGAAAAATTGAATGATTTGTTGACTGTATTCATAGATGCAGCAATCCTTACTCCATGTAGAAGTGTCACAATATCTTGCAACTTAAAGCTGGTATTTTGTGCTCTCTGCTCATGAACTGGAAGGCTGAAAAGATCAGTTATTAAAAAGCAAACAAACAAAAAACAACCAAAAAAACAAAAAAACACAAAACCCCCAGCCTGTTCCCCCAAAGGGCTGTCTCTGTGGGAATTAGGGGACACAGAGTTAGGAAAGAGCAATGTATTGCAGAAATCTCTTAGCTTGAGCTACACTCTTGTGTTTACTTCTTGGACATGGTTTAGCACAGCCATTTTGCACATGTACCACATCCTGATGCCCACACGGTTACCAGGGCAGTAATAACCCATCCTTCTCTGTCCCATAGGAGTTCACTTTCATCAGTGCAAACAATTAACATAATAATGTTAAACTCAGAGCAATTACACCTTGCCCTACTTAGCTTCACATCTATTTTCTCTGTTTGACAGTTGCAGTAAGGCCTTTGTGCATGAAATCTTGTCTGCTTTTTTCCCAGGTGTCTCTGTTGGTCTAATAAATTATATTACTTCTCTACACTAACTTTTCCTTTTGTACATCCTTAAAACTTTGTAGTTGTAAGAATACTATCACTACAATATGTTATTATGGCTATTGTATTTCTGACTAAGCTGTAAAGTCAAGGATCTTGCAGTCATTAAAAATCCCCCAACACTTCTCACAAAAAATAAGAATGTTAGTCCAGATTCCCTGGTCCAGTGAGCACAATCTTTACATGATGTTTCTGCTGAATTGTAGCTCCCTTTACTTTCTGTTGTAACTGTGGTTTGTTAAACAGCTGCCATGATTCCCCCCACTCCCCCAAGAGATTGAGCTGCAAATGAATTATAGATAGAATACAAGCAGTCTTACACATGCATTACCCAAAGCCTCTTACATGGGTCAGAGTCATACAGTTATTGTCCTGTCAGATCTTTGGAATAAAAATCCATGGACTTTGTGAGATGATCCCAGTGTATCGATTGCTATAAAGGAGACTGGGAATCTTTGACTTGAGATAAAAAGATATCAGGCGTCTGTGATTAACGATCAGCAAAACCTGAGTGTTACAGAGAGAGTGTTTAATTGATTCTATCAGAGTGCCTCTCTCTGTGTGTGTATTTATGCACCAGATGTGCATATGAAAAATGTTATGATGTATAGATTGTACATATGTGTGTGTCCATATATAATATCTGTGTGATGAATATATGGCAGGGCTATAAGAGCCCCCCCACACTAGGGTGTCTTGCTGCTGGGTCTGGGGGCCAGCTCAGCACCAGACCATGGCCCTGTCTTGCCACCTCAGGCTGTGTCTGTCTCATCCTGGATTCCCTCACTGTGCCTGATCCTGCCCTCCCACCCACAGGCTGATGTTCCAGTCTGGACTTGGCCTATTCTCATCCCCAGGGAGGTGCTTGATGCTCAGGACAGGGGCTTCCTCCAGCTGCCCCCCATGCCTGCCCTGCTCCTGGCTGGGGGCTGGTGGTGGGATGGGCCATGGCTGTGAGGTCCTGCCCTGCTGCCCTGGGAGAGCTGCCATGGCCCCCAGCCCCAAAGAGCAGCCAACCCTCTCTGAAACCTGACAGTGGGCCTGTCAGAAAAAATAGTAAAAATAGAGAATGGGTAGGAACTAGAATAGAATAGAATAGAATAGAATAGAATAGAATAGAATAGAACAGAATAGAAAATTCCAAGTTCTCACATGGTAGCAAAAATAAAAGAGAGCTAAAGAGGAGGGGAGAGAGAGAAGGGGGAGAGGGAGGAAGAAAGAGGGAATATGGGAAGAGGGAAAGAGAAAAACGGAGAACTACAGAAACGTACAGTGTGAATATCTTCTTACTACTACACTTAAGGGTAGACTCCTCCAGAAGAAGAAACAAAGAGACGACAGTTGTTAGGACTGAAGCTTGGACTCTGTCCAGAGGCTCAGTTGACTTTGTCAGTCCTGTCCTATTTTGACCTTTCCATTTTTCAAGGGTAATTAAACACACCAGCTTCAGTTTGGATCTTGCTTCAACTGGTGATTCACCTCCGCTGACAAGGTAAAGAGCTACAGAGGAGAGGTCCAAACTGGCTGCCCAAAAAGCCATGTCCATATTGGTCTTATTTTATGCGAATATAATGCCACCAAGTAATTAGCAATAAAAATACTGTGCAAGAACTGTGTATGCCATTAGGATTGAGTAATTTGGTCTTTAACCCATCCAGCAGCTACCACAAGATGCACTAAGTGACTGAAACCCATATATCTCATTATAATAAATATTTAATAGATGACATCTCAGCCCAAATCACCTTCCATGACATTGTTTTTAAAGCCACTGACAGGTGACAGGGTGATTTCAGTGACTAGTAATTGGAAAGGAAATCTTCCATTGCCATGTTAAAGTGAACCCATATTGATATCAACCAAGTGTTTTCATTTGATCCATGTCAAACATCAACAGTGCAATAAACTGGTGACCCTGCTTCAAATTCTGTAGGTCAGAGGATGAAAGACCACTTCTTCCCAAGTTTGGGTGCCTATTCACCACACTTCACCCTCGGGCTGACGCCTACTTGTGAGAAAACTCTCACAGTGGACATCCTGCTATATTTGTTTTGTGAAGAGGCAGAAGACTTTGCTATTTAAGGCTGTAAATCTGGCATTTTCATAAGTGCTGAAATTCACACCTTCACATTTCTTGCTAGATCCCTGCTATATAAAAGGTGAGCAAAGGTAACCATGCTGCTGATATTTGCAGTAGTCCTTCATCTCACTCCTTTCGGGACTGTTCCATGTACATAAGTACGCTTCATCTCTGACATCTGAAGCCAGCTCCTTATCCGTTCTTATGTGGCTGTGAGTGACAAATCATCAAAGAAACCTTCCTAACTGTGAAATTTATTAGACAGGAGAGCAGAGTCCTCTGGGGGAAGTGTTGGAACAAAACTCCATCAGAAGAGGTTTTAGAGCTAAAGGGGATAAAATTGGGGGGAGATATAGTGTTAAATTACAGTCCTGCAGTGACAGGAATTGAGTGGGTATTAAAACTACTTTTTTCATTCTCCAAATAGGGCAGGGAATGGGAAGAGCCTTCCCAACTCATCAAGTGGGGTCCTCTGCCATCATATTATATGACTTTTTAAATCAATTAATTCTATGGAATTGTATGCTCTGTCTTTAAATCATTCAGGATTCTCTCCAGCCTCCCCAAGGAGGAGGGTGAGTGATTAAAGCATCTGGGTCATTCATTCAGGTACCTTTGCAGACATGAGTACAAGGCCATGCTTGATCCTCTTATAAATGGGTCACAACTATTCAGACAAGAGACTCAAAGGCAACCTGAAGTGATGCTAGCCAAGCCATTTCCATTTGGGCAAATTTAACATGCCTGATGCAGCTGATCTCCTAGGCTTCTAGGAAAAAGTGAAACTGTTTTCCTGAAAAGTAATAGATCTATTTGTACTATTATAGCTCAGTTGAAGCCAACCCACAACCAGAAGACTATCCCAGACCTCAGGCCTATAAACTTTCTTCTATTCTTCAGCTTAAATTTATTCCTCCTCAATATTCTTTTATTCCCTGAGCAAAATTTTTCTTTAGCTGAAACCACTCTTGCTCTTCACTGGTGTATAGCCCGATGCCCATTTATAGATCTCAGTCATGTTCTCTCATCCTTAATTGTGTTAAAATTAACAAGCCAAGCCGTCTTAGTGTAAGACAGGCACTTCCATTTCCTAGATCACTGTTAGGGAGAAAGTAATGAACAGGGAATGATTGCTCATTGTCTTCTTAAAAACAAGAATTAGTGGCATTAGAGGAAATAACAAGGATCAATTTCTAAAGAAGCAGAAGGTGATGGTTTTCCCACATCTTGTGACTGCAGAAGTCCCTGCTGCCCCAGGATGCTGCAAGTTCACATTGGTTCAGAAAGCAAACTGCAAGCAAAGAGAGCAAAAAAAGTTATGGGGGGAATTCCAGTAGAGGAAAAACTAATCTGAAGATATTAAATGCAAAGATAATGCTTCTTACTCAGGAAGCCTTTAAATTGAAATTTGCTGAAGATTGACAGTGTTTGGGGGAACTATTACACATGATTATACTATCTTACACTCTTTGTTAAGCTTTTACTTTTGGTCACCATCAGAGACAGGCTATTGCATTGCATATGCTTTTAGCCTGATTCTTTACAGCTTTTCTTATCATAACTAACAGTTTTTCACTGAATCTTAGCCAGTTTGAGTGCATGATTCTTGCAGAAGTGTAACAAGCATGGCAGTCAGTATTTCAGATGAGTTCTCAGAGAGTCTAGTACAGGGCTATTACATTCTTCATTCTTACCCAATGAAAATATCTTCCCTGATACCACACAGTCTTATGTTTTGACTCATAGTTTTCCTATGATCCGTTGCTATGTCTACCTCTTTCTCCTGCCAAGTCATGTTCCCAGCCATTGCAGAACTCCTTATTGGCCCAAAGCATGTGACTTTGCATTTTGAACTGCTGGACTGCATCCCATTGCTGCTTCTCCAGCACTTATGATTGTTTTAATTTCCCTGTTCAACCTTCTTTGAACTGATCATACCTGCCACTTCTGTGTGACCAGCGGACATTAGTTAATTTGTATGACACTCTGGCATATCCTCATGAGGGCTACTGTGGTGATGGCCTGTCACCATTACTCACACTCCCTGCCACCCTTCTCAGACTCAACACAGGCAACAAGAAAAACTGTATTTCATTGGAAAATTATAATTAGTGAAAAGCAAAAGTCTGTGACGGCAACAATCAGGTTTCCTTGAAGAATAAAGTAGGAGAAATTGCTCTCATCTGGTGAGTCCCAGTTCTTCCTCTGAAGATAAAGATGGTATTTGTAACCTAGGCTTCCTATTGCAGAGGGAAATCCTATTTTTTTCCTGGTTTTCTTCTGGGTTTTTTGTGTGAAATTTTGCACATTGTTAATTTTGTCTTAGTGAAGGTCAATTGTTGGAACCTCAGATTTACATAGAACACAAACCCCAGTTCACACCTGATTTTACTATTTCCTAAACAAGTTGAAGCAGGATTTTTCATTACTGTACATATAAAGATGCCTTATAAAAAGGAAAGCAACTGTATCTTATTTTATAGCACTTGTATTATTTTTAAAGCACCCTCTACCCACCCTTCCAGTTGATTTCCAATCTCCTATTTTTGAATCTATAACCCTAATAAAATTCTAACTTTCCCCATATTTTCCCATTGTGTCCTTCAAAACTATCATTAACCACATGCCTGAATTTCTTTTTGTTCAAAAGAATTCATCAGAAAATGGCAAGTTAAGCTTAATCAGTCAGCCTTTGTTCCCTCAAAGGCTTCCGGCTGTTGTTAAGTAACATCCCTTGTCACACTTTAGATAGCCCTACAGGCTGGAAAAAAAAACCCCAAAAATACTTTTTATAACTACAATGATAAACAAAATCTGTTCTAATGCTCCTGTAGTTGACTTCGGAATCTAACACAAGCCTTGGATTGACCTGTTTCTGAGCAAACATAACAGCCATAGCAATTATTAAAGAACCAGCCTAGGCTTAAATCCACACACAGATTTCCAACTGAACATTAAATAACATTTGGTCTTTGAAAAACTGGGCACTACAGTCTTCAATCAGCTTCTGTCCCTCATCAGCTTTACAACACCACGGAAATAAAGGATAAGAATTGACTGGGCACATGATTTTAGACAGGTGGAAAGCTGACCTATGCTTTCAAGGGCTGTTGCCCTATTAGCCAAGGTATCAGCATTAAGACTTTAAAATCCATTATCACTCACAGGAGTTCAAAGCCTTTTCTTTTCTTCCCACAGAGTTTTTTTACAGTGTCCTTTGCCTGCCATTTAAATGTTTTCACTCTGGATTTATTGCTTATTTTATTTGGTGTGCAGTGTTAGCTGCTGATTTTTGCAATTTGAGTTTCTTAGATTGTTAAAGCAGCTACAAATTGTTGTGCTGTATGTTATCCCAATGAATGTAAAATGTGTGATATTTCAGTTACAGTAGGATGGTAGTAATGAGAACATATATTTTAAAAGAGTAGTATTAACTTTTAATCCTCATACAACCCTTTGAGGAAGATTTGCTAAACTGAAAAGCATCATCTCCTGTTTCAATGAGACATCTTAAATATTTGCTCTCTTCTGAAATCAATTTAAGAATTAAATATGTTAAAAGACCAAGCTGCAAGTTCCAGTTTCTCATAACCATTTGCCATTAGTAGCTGTTCCTTACAGATGTTGGTCTTGAGATAGACAGCCAAGAGGGATTTGCGATTAGGGGAACATGCACAGTAGGTTCTTCTTTGCTTGCTACCACAGATTTGTTCATCCTGTAGCCTTGAAAGAGGCTCCTGAAATACAGTCACTGTTTGCTTTCTGTATCTCAGACTGGCTCAAACAGCTCACTCAAATACAAAAAGCTCTCCTAACAGGAGGCTCATTAAAGGCAACCGTAGAAGACAGCGCATGCGTGAGGATGGGGACAAAGTGGAATCTGACCTGCAGTGGCTGGAGGTCCTTCACTAGGAAAGGTCACCAGCCTGCATTGCAATGCTGCGTTTTCCCATGAGGTGTGAGCCCTTCACTCTTGGGTGTCTGGGAGGTAACCGTGATCATGCAGGCAGCTGCTGAGAACTCAAGCTCTCTCCAGCCACCGTGCAGCAGGCACTGCTGGTCATACAGTGCCCCAGCAAAAGGTGTAAGTACACAGCTCCAGTGTGTATGATAATGCCCTAGTGATTACAAGCACCTCCAAGGTAGTTCACTTTTACAGTTTTGAACCAGTTCAGCATTTCCTCCATTTCCTAAGCTTTTGATTGACATCTCATTAATGAAAATGAGTTCATCCATCTAAGTGAAATTTGCTGAAGACACAGATGGGCAGGCACACATATGCGTCTATCCAGCAGCCATGGATGGTATGAAGTCTCAGCTTCTCTGTGGGGTATTGTCTATAGATGGAGCTTGTCAAAGACACAATTATCCCTCTTCATTGCATGACATGGTGCGACCAAGACCTGAGGAAGGGGTCTGAGAGAGAAAATTCTGCTCTGCTCAGTCCTGTGCTTCTGCAAATGACCTGCCTTCAAATACACAAATTGCTGTTACTGAGGTCTATTCTGTACACAGTTTTGGGCTGAATAGGGCTCAATAAGTTGAGAATTTCTCAGACTGTGTCTGGGTGTCAACTAGATGGGGAGGAGACTTGGGATAGGAATCCCATATTACACAAAGACACATAAGCTTGGCTCCTCTGCCACAATTGCTGGAGATATTCAAAACAATTGATACTTTGCTAAAACAAACAAACAAACAAAAGGAAGGAATATACTTTTGAACTTTCCTATAGATGAGATAGAGAAAAAAATATACATAGAACATCACTATAACAGACCTTTGTAAGAGTATTTTTTTCGAAGTATCTTCTTATTTGGAAATCTTCATTTGTCAGTTCTGGATGTTTCTGTGGGAAAATGGGGTAGGGCGGGGGGGGAGGGGGCAGGTGGAACAGCTGTTAACCTGTGACATCGAAAACTCACATTCAGGTATTCATTTTTGCCTGGGCCTCTTCTGCCCAAAACAGCTCTCACCAGATTATGATAAGGTATTCTGGGTTTACTTACACTTCTTATGACAAAAATACTTTCTCAAAATAGATTAAAGTTCATAGAAAAATATAGGTTGGAAGGGACCTCTGGGTTTTATTTAGTTCTGCTCAAAACTTGATTCCTCAAACTGGAGGTTGTTTTTTTTTTAATGCCTCAGGGATAAAAAAAAAAAAGGGGGGGGGGGGGGGGGTGTTTGGAAATTCCTTTTTCTCCTATTCTTTGCTTCCCTTGAAATTTGAGTGAGCATCCAGCACTCATTAGTCAAGAAACTTTGACTTCATGAATTCTGGCTTGTATTCAACTCCTGAACTCTCAGCAAAGAATATCCACATGCCCAGAAATCACGGACAATAACCCTAAGAAGTTCCTAACAGCTCTGTGCCAAAATCTTCTTCAGGAGAAGAGTTCCTTAGAAATGCCACACTACGTTCAATCACATTTAAGGAAAGGAATCAGCTGGCAGCCTCCTCACTTGCACGGAAACATGTATGCGCAGTTCCTGTTGAACAGACTTTATAAACCTAGGCAAAATAACCACCTGGAATTCAGGAGAACTATTTCCATTAATCACTGTAATACAAAAAAATGCAAACTTGGCAACACAGTTTCACTTAAATGCCTCCTCAATACACACTGTCAACTCCACCCCCAGTATTACTCAGACACTATTATTTTCACCATTGCGGTGCCTCTTAAACAGGTAAACAGGTGTCTCACAAAGGAAATAAATGAATCAAAGTACAAATGTTCTTGAAACAGGTCTTTTAAATGAAACATTAGCTCAGAGCTAGCTCAGAGGGTACTGTTAGACTGCTTTGGGCTAGAAGTTAACCTCCTGCTTGGAAAAATATAAGAAGTGAGTATCATAAATAAGCCTTTAAATTGGGCTTAATGGTGGCCATTGTTGTAGGCTACTGCATTCATCTGTTAAAGCAAAACTTAAGGAGATTTGAAACAGAATCAATTCTGCTGTCATATAGTTAATAAAAGTGAATAATTGTTTACTTATAAATGAAATTCCATGTGGAATTGGCATCTAACAAGGAAAGCTCAGCTAGGTGATTAGATATTGGCTTGAAAGATGAATTGGCATTTTAATAAATATTTTAATTGATGCACATCCAGTAGTGGGTGGCTATCAAAAAATGCAAAGTCTTGCTCACTTTCCATGAATAAAGTAAATGCACATCTAGGGGTAAATTCTGAAACCTGCATCCTGACCACTTTCTTTACAGATGCCATTGCCTAACACATAAAAACAAAAGAAGCTACATGAAATCCACCTCTTTGAAGGATTAAGCACATTCAGTTCCTTCTAATTTAAGTGACTACTGACAGCAATCACAGTCCTCTGGAAGGAAACTCACTAGCTTTGGAGTCCTCTTCTCATTTTTGCCATTCCTTGAAGGATTCTTTTGGTTCAAGGGAAATTTCATAGATTTTAATAGTAACACCACTAGAGCTGCTATTATCACTCTGAGCAGCAATACTAGCAAACACTGCCACTGCAAAAACAGAAGAATAATTCCTACGTACATCTCATGCTTATCAAATATTATCATGGCATACTGTGATTAATCTCTTGCAGACAGTTTCTTTAATTCTGCTTTAAGGATAAATATCTGTATTTCTTCACAGTAAATAAATAAGCCCTTGCACCACCTCACTTGTGACACAAATGAAAACTGATAAGCCATGAATTGATACCATTTAGTTTTGTTTCTCTCCAGATCAGACATTTCAGAAATCCTGTGCCAGATGAGCTGACCATTCTCACTCTGTATTTTGGTTGGTGGTTAGAGCTTATGTACAGGTTAGTTTTCAATGTCTTTTGATCACATTTTAAGGAGTAGGTCTAAAGCAGTTTCTGGACATACGGGTCTCAATGTCTAGACTGTTCTTTTTAATGAATATCTTCCTGCAATTAGCCTGTCATTCTCATCTATTACTGCCCTTGAGTAGAAATCATGAAACTTGCTAGACTTCCTACACGCCTGCATATTTGTAATCCCCTCACATGAACATTTCAAGTAAAATGGGGGAAGGAGGGGTGCAGCTAGAGAGAGAAACTCATTCCTGCAGTTGCTTTTGGTATTCAGAAAAGTGCACTGGGCTGATCTACGGACAATAGTTAATGTTGTCCCTGTCTTATGCCTAACTGTGGTCTCTTTCTTCAGGAAGCTGAAATTAAAAATTTCTGTAGTCTCCTGCTCCTCCCTACTTACTTATTACATTTCATTAATAAAGCATAATATTGCATAGTATTACTCCAGGAGTAAAACTCATGTCTCTCTTCTTGTAGCCCATCTTTTGTCACAGCTATGCTGCCTTTCCAAATGAACATGCCAGATCTATGGGATTCTCTCTGCTGTCTGTAACTACTGTTCTGATTGCTTGACCTCAGAGCCAAGCGATGAATGTAAGTATCCTGACACCCACTTACAGCAAGCTCTTCCAAAGAAGCTGTTTAAGCCACTGACAAAATAAGCAGACCACAATCAGGATGCTTGCTGCAGGGAATGAATGCAACAACCTCCTTCTACTAGTTACCATTTTAGTTCAGGTCAGGACCATGGGTGAAGCCTGAGATGAAACAGTGAAGAGGAGTAACTGAGCAGCATGTATGATGATGTACTGGTACAAAGCTGACAGAGAGAAGGAACCTCCCTACAGTCACTCTGAGAAGTGCAGCACAGCCTCACTCTGGAGTGGTCTGGAGAAGGGAGGTCTAAGAGGTTCTGCTGCATCTCCTAATATGGTTCAACAGTGGTACGCAAGAATAAAGTCACTGGTTCTGTACCAACCCTACTGGGGAGAAATTAGGGGATATTCTGATGGTTTCATGGTGGCCCAACACAGGACGTCACACGAGAGCTAGTTTCCGTGCCATCTTCAAATTTGTGGTGCAAAATATGGCACTGAGTCTTCCTGGAAAACTCAAAGAGGAAGAGAAATGAAGTTGGGAGCTTCTAGCCTCTGCCCTTTTCCTTACCTCCCGTTCCCCTGAGAAAGCCCTCTCTGATCTGATTGTGAGGCATCCTTGGAGCTATCTAAAAACATTTGCTTAATGAAGGACCTTAACAAAGGACTTTGTCAGCTAATCACACCAGGCATAATATTTTCTTGAATAATATATACAGACATGCATTTGGAAATGCCACAAACCCTGCACAACAGTTGAGCAATTAGCCTGTGCAGAGGACCAGCCTGGGGCCCTGCTCTGAGCCTTTGTTCTGGCTGCCAGCCCAGGTAAGAGTTTAGTCCTGGACGTTGAATGACTCTGCTGATACCGCCCATAAAACCAGGAAGCAATTGCTGTTTTAGCGTGCTTTCTGCCTGATGTTAAGTAAGGCACTGTCCATAGCATTGCACAGCCTATGGAAATGTTTTCTCTGCATCACAGTTTCATGTATCTTTTATTAAATTTTTCCAGTTCAATGTTATCCAGAAGATAAAATAAAGGCATTATCATTTGCTGTGAAAAAATATGGGTAAGAAGTGCATCTCAGGTTTGTTTTTTTTTTTTTATTGCACGTTGGTTTTCTTTCCCTTTAACAACCAGAAGGAACAGTAGCCATGTGAGTTCTGCTCCTCTGCTCTCCTGTAATCTACCCTTTGATGTAACTAACAGCAAAAAACATATTTCAAATCAAATATAGTCTCCCATCCTCAATCAGCTCAGCTTTAAAATGCAGATCAATGAGATAAGAAAGAGCTGATTTAATTAGACCAACCTCAGCAATGTTACAGCATATTCTCATTTACGGAAATAATGGGGAGCAAGAGGAAAGAGATTCATCATCATGAAAAGACTGGGGAAAGCAGAGGAAAGCAGGATACTTCCTATGTTAGCAAGGGGTGATTTTCGCTCTGGCTAAATAGCTAGCACATGCTTTATGAGCCATTTAAATAACACTTAGGCCTTGCGCTTTGTCCTTTAGGCTAAGGATGAATTTCTTTTACCAAGTAGCAATACCTCTGAAAATCATCACTCTTGGGTTTAATTGATGAGCCAAAGACAGCTCCCACCACTTGGTGAATAAAGAAGAGGAAATATGGCAGGCAGGGGCACAGCAATAATGCACATTTATATAGCTGCTTAGGAAAACTCACCCACATGCACTTTACACATCATATGCCTGGCAGGCACTCCTAACAGAGAGGCAGTGTACTTTAATGGGAACAGAACGGGTGTGCTTCCTCACCCTGCTACTGCCTTCACCCCTTGCATTTCTGGGGAAGGGAGGTAGTTTTGTTTTGCTTTGCTTTCTTCCTCTGTCTCATTTGAGGATTTGGAATTTCCTGCAGAGTAAACCTCTTCCTTCCCCCATGGTGCAGGTACTCCCCCCCCTCCAGAATGGGCACCCTGGAACAACTGGAGCTCCGAGGTATTGCTGTACAGGTACTCAAAGAGCAAAACCAGTGCAAGATCTCAGCTTGCTCTTCCTTCTTTGTGGCTTCAAAGCAGCAGACCACTACCTTACCTCCACCACCTCTGTGTAACGTGACTCCAGGTTCTCCTCCATCCCCCTGGAGCATGGGACTCACTGGATCAGATTAGCCCAGTTTGGTTAATGAGAGTGGAGAAATGCTGACACCTCCACGCAGAGCGCCCAGAATACTTCTGTGGCCACAGCAATGTTGTAGAGGCTTCAACAAGAGGAAAATCAGACCTGTAAGTGTCCAACAAGGGTTTTCAGACAGGCTCCAGTAATAGACTTGGGCTCAGGACCCAAACCTTTGGTGTGGTAGGCCTCGACATTTGCACTGTCAAAAAGTCAGGCCCAATCCACATGGATCAGGGTATGTCAGCTCCTAATTTGAGTGCTAATTCCCGGGATGAAGTTCAGCTTTGTGCCCATCCATCATTTTGAATGGAGCTAGCTTGTGACATCCACATTTGGCAGTCACTCCCTGGGAGATAATTGCTCATCATTGAGGGGAACTAGCATTGGCTGGGATAACCCTCAGGCCCTTTCTCCTCAGGGATGGGAGCACCAGAGGCAAAGCAATTAACAGAGCAATTAAGCCACTAGCCACTCATCTCTTTCTCTTTTTTTTTTCCTTCCATCTTCTCAGACTTGTGCCACTCTCCAGTGCCTCTAAAAACAGCAAGGAAAGGTCCTGCTTTCTAGAGGGATAGTCCCCTCAGATGAGCACGGCTGAGATCAGGCTCTAATCCCCATTCCTGTCCCTTACAAGAGCCCAACGGTGCACCCCCGTGCTGCAGGTTACCTTGGGGAGTGGTGCCATATAATGCTCTGTGCTGCTCCTCCTGCTAGGCATTACGATCTTCGGTGTCAGGGTGGTCTTCAAGGTTGTAGACACGTATCTTCTTGGGGCTTGGCATGTAGAAGAGATGACTGCCTGCAACTCAGCCCCAAGTGGGGAGATTCCAGCCTCCACGCACCTCTCCTGCCTGACAAACTCCTTATGTGACCGTTCCCTGGCATGTTTCACTAACAGTGAAATGGGTTAGAAAAAGGCCTACTGTTTGGACTGACAGAGTTGAGTCTAGAGCCCAAAACTCATGGGCTCGATGGACATGGCTTGGCTGCTTTGAACAGAACAAGTGCTGTTTCAGTTCCTGAGAGGCACGAGACAACAGTGGTTGGGCTTGGGGCCCTCCCCGGGCTGCAGGGTGGGTCTCTGCTCCAGCGGGGTCTCTCCAGGGCTGCAGGGGATCCCTGCTGCCGGCCTGCACCGCCTCCCGCCCTCCTCCTCCTCATCCTCCTCCTCCTGCTCCCTCCTCGGCTCCCTCCTCCTCTGCCTGTGCCGCTTTCGGCCCTTTCTGGAACCTGTTTTCCCCCATCTTGGCTGAGGGGCTCAGCTGTGTCCTGCGGTGGGGCCGTTGGAGCCGGCTGGGACCGGCTGGAACCGGCTGTGTCCGGCACGGGGCAGCCCCGGCCTCGCCTCACACAGGCCGCCCTGCAGACGCGCTGCCGGTGCCTGGGCACGGACACGCTTCCCGCACACTTCCCTTTGGCTGCACAAGGCAAGGAAAAGGCGGGAAAAAGTGGTGAGTCTCACACTGGGGGTTAGTCGTCTTCCAGTGAGAAACCACCACAAAACCAGTGTTGGGGTTTTGGGGGGCAAGGCCATCAGAGTAGCAGCAGGGAAACAACAGTGTGAGAACAAGGGGGTAAAACATATCGCAGAGGCTCTAGGAAACACCGCTCCAGCAGCCAGGGGAAGGGTGCAGAGGTGCGAGGGGAAATCGGGCTGCGGAGCTTGAAGACCTTCAGTGGTGCAAAAGGCCAAGGCGCCTTGGCACTGTGGAGTTTGGCTATAGCACGGGCTTAAGGCAGTTCCCCCACACCTCGTCCAGCAACTTGGCCCTACATTATGCATGCCTGAACTACACGGGGCCAGGCTGCAAACCCTACCCGGAGGCACTGCATTTTGTTCCTCCAGATAGCCACGTTTAGTGCCAGATCTCAGACTCAAGTCACCAAATAGCATCTTGGACACCTGAATTAAAACCAGTTTCTCCTTTCAAAACCTTGAAATGAAGCTCTCCATCAGTGACACCTCATCATCAAGAAACCTGCAGAATAACACTCAGCCCATCCTTAGCACCTGAAGCCTGCACGTCCCTCCATTTAGAGGATGCACAATGCTTTTGTTAATTAGAGCCTTAGTTTAATATGAGCTGTCAAAGTTCACTTAACTTCAATTAATTGTTTCTCCTGAGCTTAATTTCTTTAGTTAAGTATTGATTAATCATTGCTTAATTATGCTGGAGTCTCACTGGGTGATATTTCAGTCGCACACTGCAACAATGCATTGCTTTCTAAAAATACTCTGGGTATCATCAGATATCTTATGCATTGCTATTATTGGGATGACTTTTAATATTTATCTTTTCATCTCTTATGTTCCCAAATGTATATTTAACATGTTGTGTTTAATTCTACTGGTTTACAACTCATTTTTCTCTATAAGGGTAGGTTTTAGACCAGAGATTTACATTGCATACTGGGGGGAGCAATGGCTTAGCGTCTGGCATCCATCATCCTGTGCCAGGAGAAGGGGGCTAGGGAACACAAGTGAATGGTCTTTACTGTGGCAGAATACTAACATATTTAAACAATGAAAATATTGATGGCATGGGGTGGGTTTTTTCTGTATACCTTTTAGGTGGCATACAACAATGCTGACTCAAATACAATCCGTATTTCTGCATAACTATGTTACACCTCATCTTATGAATATGGCCTTCAGACCAAGGCATCGCCAGTCTGAAATCTCAGTCTGTTCTGAAATATAAGGAAGAGAAAGCTATGAAGTCCTCCACCTATCTATAGTATCTCGACAGCACTGTTATGTCAGGCTGGATTGCAAGTATGTTAATTCTCACAGATAAATAAAATAACTATTAATTTTTACTGAGGTCTCTCTTGAATTTAGATATTTACCCAAATCAGATGTTGTTTGATCCATAGTGAGAAATTAAACAATTACTTTTTCCCCAGCAATAATTTCCCTGGAGTCCATTTAGACATCTAATTTCACCTACTCATGGAAGCTTTTTTTATTATTTTTCTAAATGAGAAAAAGTCACTCCCCAGAGAACACTTTGTGGCTTGCCATGGTTTTATCACAGTCAAGGGTTAACTTTCTCCTTTTGATACATGTTCACTTTTTCAGAGATCTCTAAACCTACTACTACTAAAATTCCATTTTAAACATGTACTATGCTATAGGAGTACTAAGCATTATTTACTACTGTCATCCCAGATGCTCGAATGAGCACTGGTAGGAATATGCTATAAAGAGAGTCATCAAAATGACATCCTTTTCTACTACATTTCACCTACTTGGGGATGTAAACATCTGGCACCTTGGGAATGCACATCTTTGCTATGTGAAAGACCAGATAAACTGGTAAAAACACTGATTATTATATAGATCATGAAAAACACTGCTGTTCCCTGATGCTGAATGACACAACACAACAGATTTTCCAGAAAGGGATGGATGAATTAGTCCAGGTAAAAAAAATACTGACAACACCATTGCTAAGAACTTGAACAAGTGCTAGTCAAAACAGTTCCAGAGTTCAATTAACCTGTTCTTGTTATTAACTTCTTATCATGACTCTGCATTTCTGGATTGTGATCAAAAACAGAAACCAGAAGCCCACTTCCATAACATAGCTCGCTTGTGTTAAATTATAGCAATACATAACCAAGAAGCTGAGAAGCAAATCTATTGCCATGACTCTCATTACAACTTCGTCTAAACAATGGACCTGATGCTGTCCAGATCACTACTATTGTAGGTGCTGAACAAACACAGTCCTGCCCCGACATGCTTACTGGAAAAGAAGAAACAAAAAATTGGAAAAGGTGGTTTCACCCTCCCTACTTTCTGTAAAGGAAACTGAAGCACTGAGACACAATGTGCAAAATTTCCCAGTGTGATTTGGGGCCATATTCATCAAAATGATTAGTCATTGATCTTAATTACAATCCCCAGAATCCTGCCACATGGAACCCAAGCTCTGTTTCTGGAAGTCTATGACAGCAACTGGATGCACATCTCCAACTTTCTTGTGCTAATGCCTAAACACAAAAACCTTCCAATCTCATCAGCTTTCTTGGCTTCGGCCACATCCTCATTGCTCACTATTATTTATTTATATTGTAACCAGGCTTAGCAGGCACAGTCATCAACCACAGCTGTGTCAGAGGCTTTACTAGCACAAAACAAACTTCCAAATCCAAGTGTTAAGATGAGACCACTGAGGAGAACAGGAAGTTAAGTGGTCAGTATGAGTTTGTCACGGCAATCAGCCTGGTCAGAAGGGATCAGAGCTCCTCCAGTCCCCTCCTGGAGACTAAATGTAGCCTGACTGAGGTTAGGAGAGATAGCTAAATGTTATATGGCTCTGAGTATTTAAAACATTCCTGTTCACTCTACCGAAGGAGTACACACAAGGTCTGTTGTAGCTCTTCCATCTGTCACATCCATATTGCAAAACAGAGCACAGTACCATGCAACCCTGTACCCAGTTATCTGCTGGAGTTTGGAAATTTTATCTCCGACTGCATTAATAATGTGACATGTCCCCATTAAAATAATAATAAAAAAGGCAAATAAATAAATAAAAATGAAGACAGCCATAGCTTATTTCTTTCAGCATATCTTCAAGTGAACAGAATCGCATGGCTCCCCAGACTGAGCTGTCTTATCTCCTCTCTGCTCAGGTCTCTGAACCACTTTCTTCACCCTTCCAGCTCACCTGAGAAAAGGGAAGAAGGGTAAAAAATCCCTACAATTGCATCTGAACACATACACCAAGAATGGCACGTGGGAAGTCTGCGGCTCTGCTATGGACTTGTGGTCTCTCAGGACCTGGGGTCTCCCAAGGTTGCCTGGATTTGGGATACAACATCTTGTAGAATAAATTCTGTGATTTGTTGGAGAATATTGTTCAGGCATGAGAGCAGAGAAAGAGGTTCTAAAAATCAAAGAAAGGTCCTTGAGGGACATCAGCAGTGCCAGTATATACGGGTTCAGTATGTCTCTTTTCTTGGCATACTTGCTTTGGATAAAACCATTAAAAGCAGTTTCTCAGCTTAAATAGGTAAATGCGCCTGTGAGAATATTTATCCTAAGATGCTTTTGTTATTAATAAAGAATCAAATAAAAGCTGCAGGTCACCATAACTTTGTCAGACTTCTCACCCTAACAATTTTTTCCATTTTGAATAACACTCTGAAAATGACTGTAGTGTAATTTCCTTTCTTGCTTTTCAACAAAATAATTGCTTCATATGGATTTTGCAGATTGTTGATAACTAAATTAGTGGCTCTTTTGTAATTGTTTCCCTTACTATTTCTCCATCTTTTACTTTAGAGGGGCTATATTTTTGATTTGAATCCCACTCTCCTGGTAACAGCAGCATTTTCATGTGGGCTGGAGCAGAATGCTGGTTTATCGGTGTTCTAACGAAACTTTGTTGAGCAGACTAAAAGGAGAAGAAATGCAGATAAATTCTGAGGAATCAGATTTTGCCTACCTCAAACATATTATGTAACTCTTCATCCTTTGAGTAGTCTTATTGATTTCAGTGGAAGAAAAGTTATTGCAGGATGTGAATAAGATGTCAGATTTTTACCCTATATATTTCACTTAGCAAAGAAAGCAATGCTGCAAAAGATAACAGACCCTGAGCTGTAGCAGGATGCAAAATCTGCAGTGACAATAAGAACTGGGCAGCCTTTTGCTTATTTGTGATGGTGCCATCTTATTGAAAGCATTTAATAAACAGCAGTAGCTGTGTGAATTAAATGAAAGACCCTGATGTATAAAATGAGAGCCTTCTAATCCTTACAGCACTACAAATAATTCAAAGAAGTCTTAAAGTACCATGATAATGGCACAAGAAGATGGATATCTGTGTTATTGTTTTTGTGTACCTCAAAGAATGCTCTGCAGAAAAAATAATGTTGCATAAAAAAAACCCTAAACACATTTCTTTCAAGAAAGCAGACAATTAAAATTATCCAGAAGTTGAGGAAAATATGACTTAAAAATATCTTGCAGTATGTTTGCCTTTGAAAATCTACATTGCCCTTAAAACAATTTTATGGTGGATATTGTGGGCTCTGGATTAACATAAGTGACTGATTGAAAATCTTTATAAGGATGTTAAGATTAAGGACACAGCCCTTAAGTTCTACAAACGCAAAACTGATTTCAAAGGAATAAAGTGATGAGAATGGATGTCCACGAAACAAAAATAATATATTCATAAAGCCCTTTTTCAACAGTGAAGACATAAAGTGACAACCACTGAACTTGTCATCTGGTATTAAAATTGTTTAAATTAAAGATTATGGGAAAAACTGAAAAAGGAAAGAAAGAAATACAAGCCAGCTGTACCTGTGGTGTGATTACAGTGTCTTCAGTATAGACAAGACACTGGTTGGTTGACTTTTATGGTGTAATTTTGGATGTATGTGAAGTAAAGAGAATGTGGTGCTGAATAAACAACTTGCAAGTATACAGGGCAAAATCTAAAAGCAAAGCTTGGGAGAAAAAAAAAAAAGGGAAGAAGAGCACATTATTCTATATGACATTATAAATGAAATAATAAAAAATGGGCATGCTCCAAACCAATGGAAGCACGAAGCACTGGGCAGAACTGTCCCTCAGACACTCTCATCTATCCCAGAATAATTCCATACCTTTTCTACATGTAGAAATTCAAGATCCTGCTGAGGCAGGGCCTCCTGATGCCTTGCACAGTTCCAGAAGCACTCAGGGTGGAGGTGTGGTGGGACTGCCTGACCTTCATTTCTCCAATAACCAAACCACTGGACACAGAGTGGCAAAATCCCAAATGTTTTGTGCCTGCCTTCTGCTCAGGAAGAGAGCTGTGTGTTTGCCTTTGTCCCTCGTACACATGGAGTC
The DNA here is from genome assembly GCF_929443795.1 of Astur gentilis. NCBI lineage: Eukaryota > Metazoa > Chordata > Aves > Accipitriformes > Accipitridae > Astur > Astur gentilis. Next base: position 47,328,354 of record NC_064881.1, on the reverse strand, counting down.
ATACCCCCATATACATACTAAGGCAGAAACATCAGCAACAATGTATAACGTGCTTTCCTCCATATAGAAAGACATTGAAGTATAGCATCCACTTATCTGCTGTCATACCTTTAAATCAAGGCTAAACGAGGTGAAAAGCAAATAGATTTTAAGCCCTTGTAAACTCATAGGGCAAGCTGAATGGATAAACTAAGATGATTCACTATCATATATTATCCTGGTGTGTTAGAGTTGGCTATATAATAAGTTCATGGCCATCTTGAAATGAGTGGAAAGGTGAATGCTTCCATTGTGATTACTTGGCTAAAAACCATACATGCCAGTAATCCCTCTTCTGCCCGTCTTCACCATTTAATTGCAATATTTTAAGGTTAAAAATGGGGGAAATGCTATGTACTTTTCAGGGAAAAAGTACTGACCAGGCTTTTTTCAGAGATAAATTACTTAGAAACAGAGGGAAAATAATACTCGTATTGAAAGTGACTCCTTAATGTAGATGTCCCTGTTGGGCCAGGTTAAAGGATGGGTAGGCACACTTGCGTATAAAGCTGCAGCTCCTGCAGTCCTGTGACTGGAGGAAAATCTCAGCTTCTCTCTCTCAAGTTGAAGGGAAAGATTCAGTAGGAAATTTCAGTCCACCTGCTTGGCCAGGAAAAAAAATTCAAGAAAATAACCTGAGTGTATCTGCTAATGTGACTGAATGCATAGCCTATCTGAGACAACAGCTCTAATTAGGGTGATGTGGCATATTCATTTCTATAGGGTCCTAATTCTATATGCAGCTGTCCTCAAGGGTCTTTAAAGAGCTAGCCCCTCTATCTCCTAGCAAATGGCTGTGTAACAGAAGAGGAGGAAGAGGAGGAGGAAGGATGCAGGAACTGATTCTCTTGATGCTGAGAAGTTCTCAGCTGCCACTTCTCCCTTCTCTAAGGCAAAAGGAGTCTCTCCAAGCCCATTTGTGGTGAGTGTGAAGAGCAGGACCATTTCAGTGGGAAAGCATAGTCATCAGCCAAAAATAAGGTCATGGCTGCAAAGTCTGGATCTAAACCACTCTTTAGGAGTGGATTGAACTGCTTATGAAGCTACACTCAAGTTGCGTTTTGCTGCCCAACTTTGTTATTTGGTTCCTGGAGCACTCTTTGCACTGATCTCCTGGTGATCCAGCTGATGTTTCTGGGTGGCATATCACAGGTATAGCCTGAGAGTTACAGTATATCCAGGGGAGAGATCTGCTGTGTGATGAGTCACTATCACTCACCTGTCTTGCCATTTGACTGATTTGAGGTAGACAAGGTAGTCTGGGCTACTTCTCCAACTTCATCTATTATATGGATTCATGGGAAGTCTAGTCTTGAGCTTGGTTATGGAAACAGGGTACTGATGCGAGTCTATCACCCCTTATGTCCATAATCTGTTGGTCTGAATGGAGTTGCACACTGCAAGAGCACAACGGAAAGAACTTTTCAGAGAGTGTCTGAGAGCACCTGCATGCACAGCAGAAGTAGTAGCTTTGTAGGGACTGCTCGTGAGACTCAACTTTGCAGCTGGGGAGCATAATGCCCACGGAAGAGCAGCCTGGCAGTGGTCCACCTATTCTGGGTGTGACTGAGGAGCTGAATGAACTTCTCAAGTAGACCCAAGGAATGTTTTCCACTGTTAATGGATCTGGAAAAACAACCACAGGTTCAGTATAAAAGTTACTCTTTCATTCCTGGTGTCTCCAGAAAAAAAGAAAGATCAAAGCACTTTGGAAGACAATCTGTTTCCATGTTACTTCTATGCCTGGTTCACAGGCTCAGGAGGATCAGATAAACATTCTGGCTTTTCCATTCTCCTCTAGTAGAAAATTACAGCATGTTGGGCCTTTTCTTTTTGCCTGTCATGTTTTGAGCAGCTTCTGATTAGACAGATCAAAATCATTTAACTTCTTTATAACAGTTGCAGCAAATTTTAGGGTAGATCAGGAGGCTATTGGACAGGAGTATGCTGTTTCTTTCCCTCCTGGAGTTAGGGCTGTGGAACATATAGAGCTGATATTAGGTTCTGGCAATTTAAATCTGTTTAGCAAGGTTCTTAATAATCTCTGCATGTATATCACAGAGAACCTTTCGCATATTGCTTTAAATAATTCAGAACTGCTCCAATATTGTATTAAATAATTCAAGAATAGGACAGGCTTTGTGATTAATGATGTGTACCTGGAATTTCTGCAAATACAGCAAGGAGTCAAAGTATGCTCTAGATACAAGTGTCCTGGCACCAAATCCCGTTTACCGTTTGCCAAGGCAATAGTATGTATTAGAAAATTGGAAAAGCGCCTGCTACTCAACAGAAAACTGACTTAGGCCAATGGTTAATGTGGCTGCTGCTGAAAGAGTCTGTTCTTTCTGACAGACAACACTAATTTGGCCTAGAACCTCTATTCTGACTCCTATTTTTAATCTTCATGAACAGCATTTGTGCCTGACATGAAAATTAAATGGAGGTATAAACATTTCTGCAGGAGCTGAGGGTTTGTCCTGGTATTTTACCAGCCCTGATGTGAGAGCATGGAAATGGTGTGCTTTGTAAAGCAGAGCACATAAGCTTATTTTGCATGTTAACTTAATCCTAAAGGGCTCAGATGTTGCTGTTCTTCCCAGCTGTGCTTGGGTCTGTGGTCATGAAAAGTACCTGGAGAGTCTGTTGTCCTTCTCTGTTTGTTTTTGTAGGGAGATGGGACTGGAGCAGCATTAATAAGGCAAAACCCCAAATACTAGAATTTCTGAGTTTTCATCCTGTTGACACAGCAACCACATTCCCTCCTTAGTAAAGTTGAAACGATCCCTGGTTTAGAGAGTACTATCAACATTTTTCTCTAGGAAGTGAATAAATTGCTGTAAGCTTAAAGTTATTTTTTTGGTTGAGGGATTTCTCTAAGACACAAGGTAAATCGATGGTTACACTGAAGTAGGAATAAAGCAAACAAACCCTCCTAAATATCCTTTTTTAAGTAAAGGATATGCTAGTGAGCAGAATGGAATACCTAGCAAGGAGATTACAGATATCAGCACTCTTGGAAATGCTTTGTAGATATCTTTATAGGAGTCTGATATTGGACTCCCAGACCAGCTGCCTCAGTGAGCAGCCACTTTACAAACATCAAAAGGACCAGCTAATTTTATTGGATTTTGGATGTTTTCAATAGAAAGACTCCACAGGGGATACACTGAGATGTGTCCAGCTTTAATATTTAAACACATTCAAGATTCCTAGAGGAAGAGAGAGAGAAAAAAAGAGGGCTGCTGCTGTGGCAACTGTAGTTGGTATGCCATGACCAGTATATTCCCCTATATATGCCTCTCTGCCCCAGCAGCAGCTGGTGGCCTCAGGGCCATGTGGATAAGCTGAGGGACCAGCCTGGATGAAAAACATTTTTACAGATGCTGAGCTGCACAGGTGATTTTGACTTTAGATGTAGAGACTGGTGTGTGAGGGGGGTGTTTTGGGCTTGGGGTTTTTTTTTCAAGGTAGGTGCATCTCAGAAGGAAACTCAGGTATTTAAAGGCAGGGACAAAAGTCAAGGCATATCAAATGCCTGGTATCTAGAACAAAGCTCTGTATACACATTTGCATTTAAATAGCAGAAGCCATTGCAAATCGCCTGCACAAGTCTTTATTTCAGTGTTTTTGAGATCCATGCTACAATAAACTTCAGCATCTTTTTGCTTAGTCTGGCTGCAAAATGCTGTTCACTGTTTATTATGAAAGGCTAAGCTCTGAGAGATGACCGATTAGAGTGCCTCTGGGAAAGTCTCAGGGGTGAAGCATCTTCCCTAAATAAAAGGGGAAGATGCTAATTTTCCATTTGTGCAGATTAACTGAAGAAGCCATAGTACACCTTTTGTGTTTCAGGGCACCAAAGGTGGGAAGGGAAGAGAAAGGATATTGTATGTCAGCCACTTTTGGGTTTCAATGGAGAGTTTGCCTTCTCTAAAGAATAAATAATTCCGTCACCCACCCCATAACCATTTAAATTACAGTCTTCCTGTTATTATAAAGTGATCTCTCAAAGGAATAAATAAAGTTGACAAAAATAATCTTCATCAGAGTTGACACTGATTACACCAGACTGAACTCCCTCACTCATAGGGCTCATCCACCTTTAAATGTCATCATGAGATGACACCTGTCTATCCCGCTGTCAGTCTGTACAGAGAATAAGCCTGTATTCCCAGTGGCTTCTTTTCCTAGCAAGACCAATTCTAAGTCATAAAGCACAGGATGACAAGTCTTAAACCAGTGAAAACTGAATTGTTTTTTGTTATTCACTGTCTCATAGTAGGAGGGGGGGAAACGGCTGAAGAGGGGAAGTGAGGGGGAACTTCATGGGATTTCAGGCAGATAAATTTAAAACAAAACAAATGCTGGATGTTGGTTCTGTAAAATTAATTTCTGCAAAAGACCATGTAGAACAATGAACAATGTTGTGACAGAAAACCTTGTCACTGGCAATGCTTTAGATTAATCAGCAGTGGTAATTCACTAGCCAGCTACTTCTGCTGCATATCGAGGACAACCGGCCATGTGGCTCTACGCTTCACAAGACTGGTCTGCTGGCACTTATTGTCTCATTTTTATTGTTGATTGTCCATCTTTCAGAATAACAGGCTCAGAAGACCGTAGGTACTGCCATATTGAGTGAAATCAAAGGCCTAACTAGCCCTGAAGCTGCTATCGTAAGCAAAAGGAAGTCTGAGAAAAGGAATCAGCCTGTCGAGAAACCGAATTGTGGCTGGCCTCTGTGACATGCCTCATCTGAAACAGAGATGGGAATGATATTCAGATTTTCTGAACTAACCAAAAACCTTCTTCCTTAGTCAGAAAATAATTTATTATTTCCTGATGACTTCCAGTTGTTTTATTAAATTTCTACCACCAGGAAAAAAATATTCCAAAACGTGATTGTTCACTGAAACAGATTTTTCTTTCTATTTTTGCTGCCGTTCATATTTCATTGCATTACAATAAATTGATATAGTGCCCTTATGCCTCTTTCTATTAGAGGGTGCCTTGGATATTAACATTTCATCTGCCACAGAGCAGCTTAACTGGCCTCCCCTGCCCAACAGCACAGAAGTGAATGGTTATGGATACTCTGTGATACAAACTGACATACCCTCAGGGCAACATATACATTTATAATTTAATTCCCTGTGAGTTATTTCTTAGTATTAGAATGGTTTTCCATGCTGGTAAGAAATCCTATTCCTGCTCCCAGATGGATAGCTCAGATAAAGTGCCTGCCTGCCTATATACCTTTTGTCCTGTGCACAGCAAGTCGGGTGGGACAGCCTCCTGCCACTGCACAGGCTCACTACGTTGGACAAGGTGCTGAGAGGTAAGAAAACACAGCTCAGCGGTCCGACTCCACAGATGCTGCCAGACATAGTCCCGGCAGACAGTGCGGTCATGATGCAGTAAAAAAACATATATACATATACATGCCTATACATGTATACATAGACTTAACTCATAGGAGATTTCAGACATATATGGTACAGCTTTTTGCCATTATCCAGTCCCTTTTCCTGTCTGCCTTTTCACTTCTTTGAAGCACTGAATGTACACTGCAATTCAGACTGGCCTATTCTGATACTATATGTGTATAAATGAAAGAACGAACTAGTTCCTCTGAGCTACCTCCAAATGTAAATTAAGCTGCCCTTACTAAAAAGCATGTTCAACAGCAGCAGGAGTACCTTGTTCATATTTTGCATGTATTAAAAAAAAGCCTCTCCCATTTTGTTCTAATATACTGCTAGTCAAGAACTTCAGGCAAGAACTACAAAGGATTAAAATGGTTTTACATCTCTCCCAGCTCCTCAAGCAGCAGTGCTATGCTGTAGCTGCACACATTGCTGAGACAAGATATAGCAGCAGGTAACTCTGCAATTATTGGACAACAGCATAGACGGCATCCAGCAATCCCCTGATTAGTTTGTTTTTTAGAGGAGAGGCTAAGTCCTCTACAGCAAAAACCCTCTGTTTTAATAAACAAATAAATCTGACAATAGGATTATCTGAGTTTCCTGGGTTAGCATCACGGCTTTCTCAGAAAGGCACTAAGCATACCTTTGACACCTAATTAACACTATAAAAGAAACTAAACATATTGGTATGGTACTAGGATTTTCTTCACGCTACTTGCATTGTCATGACTAAATAAAAAAGACTGATGTCTGGCTTTAAAAAAGAAGGAGGGAGAGGAGGTATGGTGAGAGAAAGGAATTACCCATTGATTTATTCTTTTACTTAACAGCAAAGGGGAATGAGCAATTTAAGGTCAGCAGCATATTGCTCAGCTGGCCTCAGATCCTGCAAAATTACCAGCATTGTGTGGTGCAATAAATTGCATACTTTTGTCATCCCTGTTTGTTTGAAATATGTGTGAAATGAAGAGGGAAATAGCTAAGACCAGCACCAAGGATTGCACTGATCTGCCTAGAAGGTGAACAGGAGACAAAACAGTCTGTTTTGTCTTGCATAGTGATCTGAGTGCCCCTCTAACGCAGGAGCAGTCCCACTGCTGTCCTAATGCTTCCCTGCAGCAGTCCAGCAGCCCCTGTACCAGTGACATAAACATCCAGGTTGGTGAAGAGGGATGTTGGCAATCCCAGCAGAGCTATTCCTCCCAATTCTCTCCCTGTTTAACCCACTGACTAACCCCAAAGGGCTCACTTTTGAATCTGCACAGAGTTTGCATGTTGTCATTGTACAGATTTGTCCTGTGGGCTGCTTAGTCATCATGCTTGCAGGCACATTTATGGGAACAGTTCCTGAAGAACTCACCCTATGCAAAATGTATAAATTAAACACTGAGGTGTGGCTCAGTCAAGGCAGTGCATCACACAGTGAGCAGGTTACTGACAGTCCAAGTAACTTTCCAGACTAATGACTCTCTCATCAGTCCAGGAAAACAGATCCCGTTGCTCCTGAAGGTCAAACTGGCCTTTATTTTGCTCCTGGCAATGCAAGTGCTGATTATAGTGCAGTATCCAAGACAGGTAATTCATGTCAAAAGGTGGAGAAAGTGGCTTTGCTTATTGATGTGTTGTCATCGCAACGTTCAGCCTTTCTGTTCACAGCTATTCATGTGAGTTACAGCAAACAATGCCCGCTCCTGGCATTAACTTGCTCCCCAGGCAGCTATTACTCAAAATGCACAATGGCCTACGGGACACCAAAAGATTTGCCATTGGTCTATTGACCAGGGGCAGCCTTGGATTGCACCATGTAATGAAGTAGCATCAAAAGACATTTTTCCAGAGAAAGTTACCAGGTTGGCAGCCCACGAGGATAAAATCCTCCACTTACTTACCGGTTAGGCTGTTTTGACACCATCCAGGGCTGTGCTGACCTCAGGAACAAGGGAGAAAACTGGGGTATTGCCAACACCAAAGGCACTGGGGCAGAAGCATTCAGTGGAGCATCTCATCATAGAACAGAATCACAGAATGGTTTAGGTTGGAAGGGACCTTAAAAATCACCCAGTTCCAAGCCCCCTTTGACTAGACCAGGTTGCTCAAAGCCCCATCCAACCTGGCCTTGATCACTTCCAGGGAGGGGGCATCCACAACTTCTCTGGGCAACCTGTTCCAGTGCTTCACCACCCTCACAGTAAAGAATTTCTTCCTTACATCTAATCTCAATCTACCCTCTTTCAATTTAAAGCCATTACCCCTTGTCCTATCAGTACATGCCCTTGTAAAATGTGCCTCTCCAGCTTTCTTGTAGGCCCCTTTAGGTACTGGAAGGCTGCTAGAAGGTCTCCCCGGTCTCTTTTCTTCTCCAGGCTGAACAACCCCAGCTGTCTCAGCCTGTCTTCATAGGAAAGGTGCTCCAGCCCTCTGACCATCTTTGTGGCCCTCCTCTGGATCCTCTCCAACAGGTCCATGTCCTCCTTATGTTTGGAGCCCCAGAGCTGAACACAGTCCTCCAGGTGGGGTCTCACGAGAGCAGAGTAGAGGGGGAGAATCACCTCCCTTGACCTGCTGGTCACGCTTCTCTTGATGCAGCCCAGGATACAGTTGGCTTTCTGGGCTGCAAATGCACATTGCCAGGTCATGATGAGCTTCTCCTCAACCAATATTCCCAAGTCCTTCTCCACAAGGCTGCTCTCAATCCACTCATCGCCCAGCTTCTATTTGTGCTTGGGAGCTGCCCTGACCCATGTGCAGGACCTTGCCCTTGATGAACTTCATGGCATCCGCATGGGCCCACCTCTCAAGCCTGTCAAGGTCCCTCTGGATGGCATCCCTTCCCTCCAGTGTGTTCACCGCACCACACAGCTTGGTGTTGTTGGCAAACTTGCTGAGGGTGCGCTCAATCCCACTGTCCACGTTGCTGACTGTTTTGGGTTTGTGTGGTGGGGTTTTGGTAACAGGGGAGGGGCTTCAGGGGTACCTTCTGTGAGAAGCTGCTAGAAGCTTCCCTGTCTCCAAGTTGGACCTGCCTCTGGCCAAGGCTGAGCCCATCAGTGACGGTGGTAGCACCTCTGGGAGAACGGATTTACAAGGGGAACCTGCAGCAGGGGAGGAGATTGGAATGTGAGAGAAACCCCTGTGCAGATACTGAGGTCAGTGAGGAAGGAGGGGAGGAGGAGCAGGGGAGGAGGGGATGCCCCTGCAGCCCGTGGTGAGACGCAGGCTGTCCCCCGCCAAGCCCACGGAGGGGAGCGGGGAAGCAGATGCCCACCTGCAGCCCGGGGAGAGAGGAGCCCATGGCGGAGCAGGGGGATGGATGCCCCCCAAGATGGTTGGGACTCCATGGGAAAGCCTGCGCTGGAGCAGGCTGGGACTGAAGGACTGCAGCCCATGGGAACGACTCACATTGGAGAAGTTTGTGGAGAACTGTCTCCCACGGGAGGGACCCTACAGTGGAGCAGGGGAAGAGTGAGGAGTCCTCCCCCTGAGGAGGAAGGACCGGCAAAAACAATGTGTGACAAGCCAACCCCAACCCCCATTCCCTGTGCCACCGGAGGGAGGAGGTGGAGAGAACTGGGAGTAGAGTTGAGCTGGCGAGAGGGATGGTGGGAAGGTGTTCTAAGGTTTGTTTTTACTTCTCATTATCCTTGTTTTTTATTTGATTGGTAGTAGATTAAATTGATTTTGTTTTTTCCCAAGTTGAGTCTGGTTTTTTGCCCGTGACCACAAGTGGTGAGTGATCCCTCCCTGTCCTTATCTCGACCCATGAGCGTTTCTTTATATTTTCTCCTCTTCATCCCACCGGGGCAGGGAGGGGAAGGAGTGAGCGAGCAGTTTTGTGTGCTTTGTTGCCATCTGGGCTTAAACCATGACACCGACAAAGATGTTAAACAGGACCGATCCCAGTATCAATCCCTGAGGAACACCACTCGTCACTGGTCTCCAGTCAGATATCGAGCTGTTCACTGCAACTCTTTGAGTGTGACCATTCAGCCAATTCCTTATCCACCAAGTGGTCCATCCATCAAAGCCATGTCTCTCCAATTTAGATACAAGGATGTCATGCAGGAAAGTGTCAAATGCTTTGCACAAGTCCAGCTGGTGAGGTGTGGCCTCACCAGTGCTGAGTATAGGGGAACAATCACCTCCCTGCTCCTGCTGGCCACACTATTTCTGATACAGGCCAGGATGCCGTTGGCCTTCTTGGCCACCTGGGCACACTGCTGGCTCATATTCAGCCGGCTGTCGACCAGCACTTTTCCACGGGGCATCTTTCCAGCCACTCTTCCCCAAGCCTGTAGCGCTGCATGGGGTTGCTGTGACCCAAGTGCAGGACCCAGCATTTGGCCTTGTTGAACTTCATACGATTGGCCTCAGCTCATTGATCCAGCCTGTCCAGATCTCTCTGTAGAGCCTTCCTACCCTCAAGCAGATCGACCCTGCCTCCCAACTTGGTGTCATCTGCAAACTTGCTGAGGTTGCACTCAATCCCCTCATCCAAATCATTGATAAAGATATTAAACAGAACGGGGCCCAACATTCAGCCCTGGGGAACACCACATGGGACCCGCCGCCAACCAGATTTCACCCCATTCACCGCAACCCTCTGGTCTCGGCCATCCAGCCAGTTTTTCAGCCAGCGAAGAGTACACTTGTCCAAGCCATGAGATGCCAGCTTCTCAGGGAGCATGCCATGAGAGACAGAGAGACATGAGATTCTATGATTCTATGTACACGTTTGTCCTTTCCTTGTGTATTCTTCCATTATGGACACCAGGGCACCTAAAAAAGCAAGTACCATGAAGCTCCCCACTCTTTCATTTTAGGCTTCACTGAGCAGCAAGATCAAGCTACCCTAATGCTACAGCTCAATGAGCTGTGCAGCAGCGTGAGCTGCAAGGTATCATGGGAATACTGGAAATTAGCTGTTTGTTGCCCCTCGTCCTCTGTCAGCATTAACTTCAGTCTCATAGTGCTTCTGTGAATGAAAGCACTTTTCCCCAGCTCAGCTATGGGAAAGGAAGGGAATATCCCGAATGTCATTTACCCTTCTTTCGAAGAAAAAAAATTACTGGATCCAAATAGAACCACTTTTTACTGTGTGCTCTGGCTTTGATTTCCTTTGTAGAAAAGAAAGCTTTTTCTTCACTTACATTTTATTAAGCAATACGTTGACCATGCGGAGGACAGAGCAAGACTCATCAATCTTAGGCAAAGCTTTCCGCTGGTCCTGCTGAGGCATTAGGATGTCCACATACCACCTCAATTCTGCACAGCAGGTTCCTGCACTGAGAGTGGCAGAGGTGGGGATCCTCCAACTGGGGTTGCCACATCTTTTGAAACAGTCTTGGCCGCTCTCATGTGGTGAGGAACCCTGTTGGATCAAGAAGGTGCATCATGCAATGAAGGGTCACTAAGCTTCATGCAATTAAATCTCTTTCCACCCATGGGAATAGTCAGCAGACACATGCAGCCTTGGTGACCAAAAGGCACGCTCTCTGAAAGTCAGGGGCATCATTTCTTTACCCTTTGCTGCTTTGCTGTTATGAGTCTGCTGGGGCTGAGGGTGGCCTGGGCACAGGCATGTGGTCTGAAGTTGTCAGTCACGTCCCATAAGCCATTGGGGAGGCGCACAAGTTTTGGTCATTACTAAAAGCTATTCCTTACAAACTACCTTTCCCAGTCCACTTCTCCAGTCCTTGGCTTGGTCTTTGTGCAGACACACATCTACCCCTCGTTACTGTAGGGGGTAGAGGCTGTGGTCCTTTGCCACTGCAATGGTTATACTTCTGTGTTGCCTGTTGCAGGGCAGGAAGGAGATGATCAGAGATCAGGCAGAGCCTGCATGTAATGGGCAGCCCTGTGATGTCCTGTTTTTATCTTTGACATCATTCTTTCATGGCTTGTCTAGACAAAAAACAGTAGTCTGAAAGACCACAAGACAGCAGGAGCACTTGTTGCAACCCTGCAACTGACTTTGATGGGCTGCTGCTCCCTTCCCCGAGTTCCTGTAGGGACTGGGGGAGCTGGCTGGCTCAGGAGCCACTATCTCACCAACATGTATGATACTTGGTGGAGCATCAAACAGCCTCTGCAAGGACTCACCCAAAGCTGCTAGTTGCCTGGATCTTGCTTCTGGCCTAGGCAAACTCCAAATTCAGTGGGACCCATGATGTCCAGCCTTGCACAGAGCAAGGGGTAGTCACCTCACGTGGAAACAAGGTGCTGCCCATCAGCAGCATCTAGAACCATACTTCCAACTCCTATCCTTGCCCCCAGCCAAGCACAGGTTTTAATGATCTGTTGAACTTGCACAAGGAATTTAAATTGCCCTGAATATGCCTATGACTTAGGATACTAGACAAGCAAATGCATGGAGCTGTCACCCAGCCCTCATCTTCCACGGGAACTTCCTCTAAAGAACTCCCCAGTGTTACCCACAGTTTTGAAGGTCTGGAGGAAGCTCTTCTAGAGCTACCCAAAATATTTAACACAGCCCCACACACTCAAAATGCCACTTGTGTAACTGACAGACCTCAGGAAGCGGCTTTTAATTTGTTGCAACAATGCAATTTTTCAAAGTTTCCAAGATTTTTGTGCATTTTAGAGTGAAAGGACATTTATTGCCACTTTTATGTGTAAGCTGCCTACAGCTCCGTAATACTTGGGGTGTAAAGCAGAGGAGCAAAAGGCCTTTAAACTAGTGTTGTTGCACTTCTGATCTTGATTGATGTTGACACCAATTAGCAGAAAAGGAATCTTCGAGATAAAGGAAAAGAAGATTTTATTAAGCCCTAAATGCCAGGAGTCAGAATTCAATGCAAAATTCATTAGTGCTTATGGCAGGAGTCCTACCAGCTATTGCCAAGGGGTTAAAGGGAAATAAAAATTACATAAATAAGATTTTCAGGACTTTTAAATCCTAGCTTGAACAGTAAATGCATTTGGGTGTTTTTAGCTTGTTCTTCTATACCCCTGCTTGCAAAGGCTGCTCTGTTACACTCACTGGTCTTAATCAGAGGCAACTCCTACTGAAATCAGTTGTGTTCCTGAGAATGAAGAGCAAAGAGAAGAACAGAGGTCATATTTTTTTCATTCAGTTCTAAATCCATTTTTGTAAATACAACATTCACCAGGTAGAGGAAGAAGTCTTCACATGGTATAAATATAAATTTATAATGTATAAATGTATGAATATCTACATGTGTGTATACATATACAGACACAGGATCAAAATCTGATTTCAAATTTCTGGCTCATGTACAGAGACAGTGACACAAAAAAAATGTGTCTTTGCCGACTTTTACCCATAAACAATTGCTCAGAAAAATAAAGGAGCTTTGCAAATTTCCTTGTGTTGTATCACTAATAAATCCCAGTTTAACAAAGCTCTGAAACAATATCTGAAATCTTTGTAAAAACAAAGATTAAATATGCTTTTTATGAACCAGAAATGAGATTGTGACAGCTAGGAGTCTGGAGAACTTTGAGCACCTGCTCTGTAAGAGAAGTGCCACAGCTGCCTGTTACTCTAATTCACAGCTCTTAACGGAAACTATGTTTTGAAGCAGGAACAAATATTTGGGCAATTTGAGGCAGTTCCTTCCTATGGCTTGTGTTCACAGCCCTCAGAAATCTTCTTGCATATTCACGTCTCTCCATGTTCACTAGATCGTGTTTTGCTTTCTAACATTAAGCTCTTCAGCTTTGTAAGGAATATAATAGGTCTCAGTTCCCAAAGACTGAGCACCTGTCTGCCCAGAAACACACCCACAGATTTTCACTCCTTTCTCCTTACAGGGTGTCTGCTCTTTCAGTTCAAAGGACTGCACACATGAACGCTACTTTCTTACAACTCAATTTATCCAATGATAATTCAATTTCAACATGTCCTAAGACATGTTCTTCCACTGGCAGAGGATCCTGATGACCATCAGTTTACATCTACTTGTCAGAATCCCCAGGGCAAATGTTGACTCTGAATTTACCTTCCAGTCCCAGTTACTACATCAAATATCATCAGAGTTTTTGACAGCAGCACCCTAGCTAGAAATTTATTGCCATTTCTTGCTTGCTGTGAGTGTTAGGGATTTGGTTTATACATCTCTCATCTTCCAGGGGTAAGCACTGTAGTTCCTCTGTTTTGCTTTGCTGGTGTAGTGCTATTCTTCTGAAAACACTTAATCCCAGATTTATTTTAAAAATTAAAGCATCCCGTTACCTTCTTTGCATCATTTGTTCCTGCCTTCCAACTAACCGTTCTCCCTTCTTTAATACATACTTGTTGTCTCCCTGCTGCTTATGGCAGAGGTTCATTTTCTTGTTATAAATTTGAGCAACTTGCCCCAGAGTGAGAGCTTTGCTCTCCGATTGGGGCTAAGCACTGCTTTTATTTTTAAAAAATCCCTGAAGGTTGCGTATAAAAAAAACACCAAACACTGTGCTCTGTTGTTAAATCATATATTCTGAAAATTGGTGAGCCTGCAAAGTCCGATTGGAAAAAGGAGAATAATTCCAGAAATGGGGATGTAGTATTTCAAGGAATATGTTACGTAGACTCCTACTCTTATCTGATACTATATTGCCAAAGTTTCTCCTCCATCCTTTTCAGCCACATTATGCTTTCACAGTATTTACATGTTCTGTAAATGAAGGTGGATGTCTGTTCATTGATGGTGGTTACCTAAGTTGCTCTGGTTTTTTTTATTTGATCGTACTTCCTAATGTACCATCTTTATAATAGCAAACCTTTTTCAACTAAACATTTAAATGTGGAGAGAAAGAGGGTTCCTGTTCTGACTGTAAAACTCATCTAGCAAAATCTCATCTCTGGAGCTAGAGCCACATGCCACCAACCTTCATCAGTCCTTCAGCAGCAAGTAACACATTGCAGAAAGCTGTTCCCTCTTCTAGAGGATATCAGCAACAAAATATTGAGGAGTCTCTGACCAAGAGTTAGAGACTATGACTGCTGCCTGTGTATGTACATAACAATCGAGAAAGCAGCTATCCAAAGAAATATTATGTATGGTTTCAACCTCTGCACCTCTAGAAGGATCTTTCCTTCTATGTTCATAGAACTGTAAGGGAGTGTTTGAGAAACCAGTAAATTAAATGTATTTTTGTTCTCTTTCTCTTGCTTGTTGATGAGGAAAAGATAGGAAAAACCATGCTGTGGAATTAGAGCTTGTGAATCTGCCCCTTGTAACTATGCCAGGAACTCCTTGGAGGACCAGAGTGGGGCATTTACAAATTTGAAATAACAGGACATTGACTCAATCACACAATAGATATACTGTCAGTTGGTTAGTGAAATAAGAAAGAACTCCTGGTTAAAAAATCTTTTTGCAAGGAGTCAGATCTATTTCAGTATTATGTATAGATTCTGTTAGTTCTTCCTTCATTACAAAGAAGACAAGACTTCATGGGATTTCAAATTTACAGTATATCAACAAGAATATTTTAAAGCTTTCTGATGCATAGACAAGGCCAAATTTATAACTCTGCCCCTTTTCTCACTCCGGAGTTACCTGTAAGCAGTCATGCAGAGAATAGAAAATGAAAATTGAGTGTTTTTCACAGATATTCATATATAACAGGACCCCAGCAGAAATGCTTACATTGCCATCCCTGTCAGATTCTATGAATCCACAAATCCTGCTAAATACCTAATATCACAACTAAAGACGTGCCTAGATGTGCAAGCTGTCAGTTATTTAGAAAAGGCCTCTTATCAGGACCAGCACTGACAATAATATCTGCAAATGTCAAAGGGCCCTCAGCTGTCAAACAAGAAATCATCATCCAGCTGTGTGATAAATGTAACTGCCAGGTGCTAGGTCTACAAGCAAAACATGAGGGGATAAACAACAGCTACCACCAGGACAAGAAGAATGAACCTGACCAGAGAAAAAAAACATGTGAGCAAAATAGTAGGGTTATTGTTAAGCCTGATCCTGTTGTCATTGCAGCACCCATTGCTGATAGGGAACATCAGGAGTCACCTAGAAGTGTTGGTGGCATTTCTGTTACTTCTGTCTATACATTTTCAGACAGAATGGTCAATTGCGATTGTGGTAAAATGTGAGTCGTTGCCAGTAATCTTAACAGCTACCATTTCAACTGCTGCTTCCACACAAGTCGTGACGGGTGGAAACGGTAGAAGTATGGAGATGTGCATACGTTGAATCTAGTCCATGATCCAAACTGTCTTCAGTCACGGCTGACAAAAATAAGTACAATAATCTATGTCAGGCCTCTGTCACTAACACCATTGCTAGACGGAGAGAAGGTATTACAATAGGTCCCATGAACTTATATAATGTCTTCCAAAAACCATAGAAACTTTTAGTATCTACATTGTTCTGTGGCAGGGAGCTCCACGGTTTAGCTGGGAATCGTGCAAATTGTCAGATGAAGGAAATATACACAGGATTTTCTTGACCTGTAAAGTAATTTGTTGAGTGAGGATATTTTTTTTCTGAACTGACAGAAGATGGAAGTCATGCTCCATAGAACATGTAGACATAATCCACGACAGCAGAAAAGCACCAACAATTAGTCAGAAACCCTCTATTGACTGACAAAAAGTAGACATATACTATCAGTGCAGACCAATCTTTTGCGTACCCAAAGTGTGTAGATTAGACCAAAAGTGTAAATTACACAGTAAGTGACAAGAATTTCAGAACATTGATCATTTTGAGTCAGTCATTTGAGGAATGAATTCTTTCAAGAATGATAAAACTGCTGGTCTTGACGACATTTGACAGCTGAGTAGATAAAATACCTTGGTTGAATGACAAATATCTGAATACTCGAACCATTTATTGTGCATTGCTGTCAGTGTGTTACTGCATGTATGTCATGGCACTCCAGAAATCAGAGAAGGATGCTTCAGAGCCAAAGAACAGTAGGCCTTTGTCCATACGGCATCATCTTCACAAATGGCATTAGCATCTGATCTTAATTAAATTAGTTATCACCATTTGCTAAATGGCTCCTAATACTAGAGCAAGCTGGACTGTTCCCAGAAAGTCCCTGCTGTTTAAGTGCTTAACATCACGGAGCAGTTCCAAGAGAGCCTTGGGAGGGCATGGACAGAGACTCTATGCCTGTAGATCCATCAGCAGCTGCTCATGACACTGCAAAAATCTGAAGTATGTAATTATTTGTAATTATTAAATTACACAAATTGATCACCACCCCATGGGGTGTGCATACTGAAAAGTTTACATAAAACCATGTGAGAAATAGAGCCAATAGTGCAGACAGCTATATGAACTCTCAGAAGAGGGTATTTGTACCAACATTTTTAGCATCTGTCAAAATAAACAACCAGCCTATGATCATATAAAATCTTATTTCTTGCAGGTGACTTAGGCATCCCAGTCCAAAATCAGGATGTCAGTTGTAAGGACTTCATGCAAAATCAAAGCCATGTTGACCTGAGCAACTTTCCTGGATGTCTGATTAGCACATCCAAAGCCAACTGTATATGAATTCAAATGAAACATACGCAAATCTCCTCTACCTTTAAACTCAATAAGCTGCTAAACAATTTTGCACATCCAAGATTGGGGGTCATTCACCCGCAACTAGCACCTGTCTATCTGGGTATCATGCTAAATTGCACACTTTTCTGAAGACCAGAGAAAGCAAAATACAAAGTGAGTGCCTGTAAGAGCTCAGTTTCCAAATGGAGGTGAGGGGGAGATAAGGAGAACGATGGCAACCAAATAATGCTGTGAATTGCTGAGCTCACACAATACCACTCAGAACCTGTACATGTACTCTGTGTGGGAAAGATCAGGGTTTGCAGAGTTAGATAGGTTGCAACGGATCAAAATTGCATTGTCTTACTGGATATCCTGTATAAGCCAAAATCAGTATGTCTTTCTGGGGATCATCCTACCTGATATCATGAAAGCACTATTACCAGAGAATGCATGTTGCATATTTATGGTGGTGCTGAAAAGTTTTCTAGCTACAGCAGCAATACAAAAACTGTGTCAGCTATGCAATGGGAAATGTACAACATAATCAGTAGGTTATTTTAAATTAGCATAGATTAAAAAAAAAAAAAAAAAAAAAAAAAGAAGGAAGGAAAGAAAGAAAATTACCTTACCTAGTAATGTGAGAATGTACTGGACAACAACTTGGAGACCTTCTCGCACATGAGTCAGCTGGAAGAACAAGAACATACAGAAATGTAATTATTATAAATACACACAAATGTGTGAACATAGACACTTGTTGAACAGTACAGCACATTGTGGTCTGTGGCATCATGAAAGAGTTGTAAAATACTAAGGATTTAGCCCGTGCAACCTGTTGGCCCATCTCTTATGCTCGCTTTATGAAACTGTATCAGAAAACAAGAAAAGGACATAGAACAGGAAAAAGGAAGTGCAGAGATAGCTGTGCAGGCATGGAAGGATAAACAACTCTTTTCTTCCCTTTCTGCAAATCAGAACAAAAGCAAAAGACTGAAAAGCCTTTTTCAAACCCTGACAGTCCTTGACAGGAAAGGGAAATAATGCCCTAATTGCCAAAAATGGCAAGGAGAGGAAAGAGGGCAGAATGTCACGGTTACAATTTGTTTCCAATTCATTCTTTCTCTCCAAGGTTCCTTCTGCCCTTTAAGAAATCTGTACTTAAAAAAATAATGGACTAGACAATTTCCAAACCAGAAGCCTGGTATAATTCATTTTAATGCCACTCCAGTTGGCTGGGCAATACAATAGATCATCACATTGTGAGAGAACCCTTTGGTCCAGACTATGTATCAGACTGAACTTCTAGAAGTATAGCATATTTATTATGACTATGCTGTCACACAAGGTTATCATGCTGGTATGCAATATTTCTCCATCTCTCCCTTAGTGAATTTGGTTCTTTTAGCCAAAATGGAGCTAATCAACATAAAAAAACTATGCTGACTTTTTCAGAGTTAGATGCCCAGAGTTAAATATCTACCATGACACACTCAGGGAAGGTATCAGCAGACAGTATGGTTTCACACAATCTTGAAGACTATTTTTCTTAGTATGAGCCAGTGTTTAGTCTTGGAAAGATGTGCTGTATTATGCTTAGTTTCAGCTGCTTTTTCTGTTTAGAACAAGCTCCATGAATAAACAGAGGATTTCTTTTTTCTTAAGGTTATTCCCCTCAGTATAGAAAAAGAAGAAAATTCTGCATGGTTTTGGGCCACTTTTTTTCCAGATCCAGTGACAAAACACTTGGAACATGCCAGGCTTGGGGTGACTTACTGTTCCTCTACTAGGGACCCAAGTTGAAAGGTCCAAGACATCATGTCAAAGACCGTTGGATCAGAAGAAGTGTCACAACTAGTTAAAACTTTGTTTTGGAAGACACTCGGTACTTGATATTTCCACTGCTTTCATGGGAAGTCAGTGCTCTGAACTTCTGACAAATCAGGTCATTTATTCAAGTTCCTTACTGTGAACTAAGGTCTCTGAACTTAGCTCTGACTGCTACTGTGAACTTTGATCTAGGAAGTTTAAAATATATGAGAGTAACAGAAATAAAATCCACTTTTGCTCAAAGGTCATTGTCAAGAGTGTTTATTTTTTCTGGTCTTGTTTTCTCTTCCAGCATACATGCATTTTTGTCTATAAGTGACAAGTTTGACCAGACCAGCATTGATTAAACCAAACTCACACACTGACTCAATATTTCAGTTATTGAGGATTGCTGGAGGAAAAGAAATATTTATTTTTGTTTTGCCTTCCATTTCCAGCTAGAAGTGAAACCAGCAGTGACAAAAATCTGCTGTGCAAAGGTCTTTCTATGATATTTCCATCTGGAAAGCCTTGCGAATCCCCCAAGAAAGCCTGTTCTCATGATCATCCCACCTTGTTCCAATGAGCTTCTGAGGTCTGAAGAGCTGAGTTGAGGTCCCTTCTGGCTAACTAGATTACTGCAAACTCTCTGTCACCTATTTTCCTCCTCTCCTTAGCATTCACAGCACTGCAGCTAAAGCTCCTCATCCATTATCATTCAGACTGTGTATCTATTTACTGACAGTCTTTAACCCTTTTCATCATATCTCTAATTCTGTGCTTAAGATCTTGTGATGCTCCTTCCTGCCGATATTTATGGTCTTATCTTTATCCTTTCCCCCTTGTTCTGCCCTCACACTTTTTCCTTAAGGTCATTCTTTCTTCTGGTCCATCAGGGCTGCTTCAGTCCCCTGTTCTTGCTTGGACTCCCTCCTTTCTGTCCCCTCGACAGACTTCTCCCTCCACTTTCTCCGAGAACCAGTACTGTCTTGGAGTGCCGTCCCACAGGCCAGTTTCCCTAAGCTATATTTGGGTAGGTCTTCACAGCACATCAGCCACATTGGGATAACTGGTTATGTTCACAGTCCCACCTCCTAGCAGCTGTGAGGTGGTGTATGCTTTGAGAGGGATTTGTTACTACAGCATAAGATCCTGCTGGATCTCTAAGAAAGAAGAGAACAAAGCTTAGAAGTAGTAAAGCAAAAGCAGGAAAGAGGCAATGAGAAATGCAGATTGTGTGGCTGGAACAACCCATGTTTTGCTGCTGCTACTACGAAGCAACAGCAACAGTAATAACAGTACTATGCTCTTACTACTTTTTAAGAAGAAAAGTGATGTTTGCAGCATGGAGGGAAAGGAGACTGTGGCCACCAACATCTGGTAAGTGTCTCTCTGGTGGTCTATAGATCCTTCAGTGCTGCTGCTGCTGGACAATAGGAAAATGGCATCAAGATGGTCTGCCCTGGCATAGACTTACTGCAAGTGTTATCCCACAAATGCCTCATGGCAGCTGCCATGATGGCGAAGAGCTGGGGACAGAGTCAGAGGTGAGACTTGGCAGTGCTTTCACCTGTACGTAGCAGAGGGCAGGGCTCTTTCATTCTGAGCCAGCCTCCTAGATCAGCCTCAAGCCCAGCCAAGGAGAAAGATGGCTTGATTCCACCTAAGCCTTTTTTTCCTGGGATACAGGCTTGAAGAATGTAAGGCTAGAAAGAGCAAAAAACATTGTATCTAGGGAGAGTTGAGTGGGAAACTGTTGTCCCAGGGCACTCAACTACTATATTCTTCATCGTGGCAAATTTCACGGTTAGTTCGGTGAGAGCAGACTTTTGCAAGGCCCTATTTCTTGGGTTGCATTGCTATGTGCAGGATGAAGAGCCTAACCAGACAAATCTCATATGATATCGGCATTAGAAAGGTGCTCCTAGAGCAGCATTTCTCAAACAGAGGTTCCTTAAATGAGCAGTCATCCCTAAGATTTTCTGGCTCTTGGCTATACCATGACCAGGAAGCCATGGACCAAGTAAACAGGCTGAAGCTCTTTGAAATGATTTGACTACTGTGGATGACCCTGCAGGGTGCAACAATGAGTAAAACTCAGGTCAGATGGTCACAGCAGGCAACTGGGATCCAAGAGTTCTCACACTGGCATGTTGTCCTCAAACACTGGCATAAAGCAATTGACATTTCTGTACTTCACTCAACATGAGCATGGTTAGCAGTACTTGAAATAATAGATGGTACATTACCTGAGAAATGCTTTAAAGTTGTGAAAATGTTAAGTATCGTAGAACAGTAGAACAAGTTCCCCAGTTTGTTTGTATTGATAGATATGAAAATTGAGGCTCCTGCTGCCTCACATTTCCAGGGTAATTGCTAAAAGACAAAATGATCTATTTGTCAAGTCAACTCATTAAACAAATTGAGACTTTGAACTACTTGATTTGGGTGCAAATTTAATCAGGGAATGAAGGGGTGAATTGACACAGAACACACTTCCTATCTTCTGCCCTAGGGCCATTTTAGATATTACAGTAACACAATATCGTTATTGTTATTTTAGAAGCTAGCTGAAAATCAGCATTACTCTGTGTGCTTCTTTTCCTCAGTGAACAGAGGAAGTGCTTATTCATACATCTGTGGTTAAGATGCATTTTAAAAAGTAAACAGAGACTGCAAGTTGCTTAAACATCTCTCACCTGTACTAATTCCGGTGGTAGGAGGACAGGGAGTGCGGTGCAGACATGCTGATATAGTCACTTTGGGGATCAGTACCCATTGCCTGTTCAGGACTTCTAAGCAGGCAGAAGTGCAAAGTACCGAGACCCATCTAGCTCCCTCCCATCTCACTGCTGGCATGGTTCATGCTCCTGCCCTGCATAAAGTGGTCCTGGGTCCATAAGTGCACCCGAACAAATTTTCATCAGGCCTCCCCAGTTGCAGCTTGAGCGTTTCCAAGGATTCATTTCAGTATGTGAACAAAATCAGTCCTACTCATTCCAATTAGGCAGCCAGTAAATAAATCTTGTGTCTTGTCATTGCAGGTTTTTCTGTCGTGTTGCAGACTGCTTAGAAATTTTCTCAAAGCAACTGCAGTGCTCCACTTGTTTCTTTTCGGCAGTTAAAACTTTCTCCTTTTGTGTAACCACAGAGTGTTTGTTCAAGGCATGCTTCTGTGCCGAGCAGAATCTGTGCTGTATTTACAAAGTAAAAGCCAATACAAAGAGCGCTCACTGTAATTAACAGTGTTTGGAACGAAAAGTCTAATGAGTATAGATGCTATCAAAGCTGTTCTCTTGCTCAGAAGTGAATGTTAATGCCAATTACTCATGTTTCTTGATTAAACTCTCTCTGAACGTTAAGTTAGGCAGAAAAAAAATCCTCCATCACAAAATATGCACATTGCAGTTGAGTCAGAAGCTGGTACCAAGAATCCAGGGACAAAGTGTACTCTGTGCTGTGGTCCTTCAAGGAATACTACTGTGAAAGTGCCTTGGATGTGATTTATAAAAGATGTCTGTGTTGAGTATTCCACTGGATCACACTCAAATAAGTGGACACCACACTAAGATGTACTTCCAGGGCAAGGGAAGTACTTGCATGAGTAAATGACTAAATGAGGACATTTTACATGGACAAACAGGGGGTTCCACTAAAGACGTGCCAGCTCTCAAGATCTACAGCTGGGAATCATATAAACCATGAGAGTCAGCTAGCGATTTCTTATAGTTGGAGTTGGGGCTACTGCCCGTTTGACTGGATTCATGTCTACTACTCTATTTGATAAACCATTCTGGGGTACATCTGCAGCATTTTTTTTACCAATATTTTGGTATGACACAAAAGGGGCAGGTACCCTGCTATATGTCTGTATACTTGAGCTCTGAAATAAGGGGAAATGCACCAACCAGGAAGAAAATTCAACATCAGGTTTCTCTTAAAAGATGAAAAGGCTTATTGTCAAAGCTACAGGAATGTGTGTTTGTTTTCTATTTATCAAATCAGAGATTAAAAGCAGAAGAAATGCTTGAATAGTCTTTTCCCAGCCATCTTCTTTGTCTCAGGCCATTGCACTTCATACAGCTACCACTGCCTTGAGCCAGACGTTTCCTAGAGCTGTGACACAATGACACCCTATTACCAGCCCTGGCATACTGAGCTACACAGCGGATGTGATACTGGGAACAGAGAACAACAGGAAAGTTTAGAGTTGAAATAAAACCAAGGGTGGCTGGTGGAAGAGCTGCTCTTCCTTTCCATCCCTGGATTCAGACTGGGCTGAAATCTTCCGTCCAAAGCCTTGAGGGCCTCATGAGCATCCAGGACCCGCTGTACCTGCCTTTCAGCCAGCACCTATCAGAGCACTGCTCACCAGAAGAGTTCACAGCTAAATAGATGTATGCTATAAAAGCCGGGGGCAAGGAGGAGAGAAGTGGCAGGAAAGGGGAAGTGTCTCATCCAGGGACGGGCAGGAAGCCATTAGCAGAGCTGGAAAAGGCCACGGATGTCCCAATTCCAAAGACTGCGCTTTAAATATTTAACTACCCAATGTTTATCCCATTTGTTATTGATAGATCACAGCACCTGGCATAAGTAATGCTTTACTCTTTGAAAATATCGCTTCATAAATCTTCATGACAGGCGTGTACGGTGGGTGGGTAACCAGCATTATCCCCACTTTACCAAACTGGGACGCTCACACATCACAGCAGGTAGAGACAAAACTGGCGAAAGATGTGCCTGCAGCAATCAGGTTTGGGAGAGCCTGAAGACCAACAAATGCCCACAGAAATCTCTCCGTGAACCTTGCAGATAGCAGAACATAGTGATTTAAATCTAAAGCTATAGCTGCTTGAGAATAATTTGCAAGCAGTACGAGAGTGACTCCGGCTGAGCGGACAATTCACTAGGAACAGCTTAGCTAAACGATCTCCAATGGGAGAGGGTGACCAGTGAGGCGGCTGGGCAGTGCTAAGGCTTGGGAGCAAAGTCCCAGCGCACTGGGAATGCCCGGATGCCGTGCCTGCCCATGCCGAGCCTCCGACCAGTGCAATTGCTATCGACAGCACTACAATTCTCACACAAATTCCAGTTAGCAGGAGAAAAAGAAAGAGATTGGAAGTAATGGGGGACATATGAATCATATCTGCAAGTCTTTGTGTAATTTAGTTTTGAAATTTAAGATTTAAACTAATGTATTCCTTGGCCAAAAGTTATTCTAGCTTCTCTAGGCAGGTAGTAATAGAAAGAAATGTGATCTTTTTGATTAAGCCAGAACATTTACTGCCACTGGGAAGTGCCGCACATAATGTACCGTGGGGACATGGTGCTTTCTGCAATTTCTGCTACAACTGCAATATCTTACAGTAAACCTTCAAAAGTACAGTATATAGGAAGTCTGAAATCATCCTCATTAACTGCATTTATACAACAGAGCACCTATCTATTAAGGTGTTAGAGGTGCTTCCAGTAAAATAAATTAAGATTAAGTCCCGATTCTGCTTCCAAACAGCCAGTATAAATCTAGACAACTTGCCCTACTTCTGTAGCTTTATTCCAGATTTAAATCTCTTCAACAAGGCTCTTAAATTTATGCCTTACTTGGACACTTGAGTGTTTCTACCAGTGTCATCGGAGCTGCTCTCATAAGCTTTAAATTCTCCAGTATGTTTGAAAATTTCAGCATGTGCCAGGGACTAAAAACTGACATGCAAGGCTAAAATCAACAGATTGGCAGAAAGCTGAAAGCTAATACAAAACCATTAATGAAAATCAAAAGGCACAAGAGCTTCAGGAGGAAAAAGAGAACTTATAATGTTTAGAAAAACAGTCAAATCCTGGGAGGAAAAAGGAGAGCTGAAGACTGAGAACACGCACCTTCATTTCAAATACTCGAGTATTTAGTCCTCCCTCAGGATGCCATTGCACTGATGCTGCAAAGAGAAAGGCTGAGTCTCTGCCTCCCCAAAAGCTTACACCTGAGATTTCCACACTTAAGATTTCCACTTATCTGTAGCTACTTAAACATCGCACAAATTCCACTATTATCTGCAATCTACTATTAGGGAAAGTAAGGTGCAAGAAAGAGAAATAACTTACCTAAGGCCTTATCACACACTCAAACACTAGGAAATGAGACCTGGGTATTCATCTATTCTACTGCCATAAATAGGGGCAAAATCTAGATATGGTTGGCAATAAGCTTTTGGGGGTTTGCTTGCCATTCAGGCTAATGCAGGAAATAGAAATTTCCTGTTCCTGTCAACCTGAAATGCCTCCAAGGTCACAACTGCTCAGCTGGAAGACAGTAAATACCACAGCCTCATTTTCTTAATGCACACATGAAAGAGAGAAACTCAGCCTAACCTTATAAGTTTACTTTGGGATCATCTTTATGGTCCAGGTAACTCCCAGCTCAGCCAAGGCAGGATGCTTAAGTGATATTGTAATATGAATAATAAATCTTAACTTGGGACCAAGCAGGAAGCTGTTGAATGCTGACAAACGGTGCTGTAAAAAGCCACTTCAGAGATCTGTGCAAGCACAGGGGAAAGATCTGCCTGGCCGTGGGCATGTTAGTTTGCCCAAAGAGGGCTCATGGATACTTGCCTTGCTGTCTGCAGGCAGGTCTTTGCCCACTTTCTCCCACACCACACTTTAGACCGCATACCTGAGGTACACGTTGATTTCTTCCCTGAATAACCATCCCCTTAATTAAGCTGAAGGCTGCTCAACTCAGCCAGCTTGTAAACGCTGCATTCATTATTCAGAGTTCTCCAGATCTGAGGGAACTGAAGGGAAACGAAAACAAAGCTCCCCACGGGATTTAACACCCACCCCACTGGTCTGCAGAGACTCAACTAGAGGCGCAGCGTGGCTCCCCCCCATCATTCCTTGTCACCTGCAAACAGATGTGGGAAGAGACGGCGGCCGATCACCCATCAGGAGGACCAGGGGCTCTTCCTTTAGAGTGGCCAGAGCCAAGGGACGCGGGGACAAATACTTGAACGGGACCAGGGGAGGAAGAAATAGGCAGAGCCCTTCCAGGGGGTTGGTGCTGATTCTCCCACCTCCTTTTCCGAAGCACAGCAGATGCTGCCCATGGAGCAGCTGCCAGCCCTCAGCTGTTGCGCTGTCGAGCTCCAACATGCCTGTGGTGCTCGTACGCTGGAGCACAAGCCTCAACATCCTGGCTCCCAGCTGCCTGACGGCTTGGAGAATTGGAATGAAATATTACACTCTCTCTCCCACCTGCTTTTGCATTAGTCACAAGCCAGAGAGACATCCAAGACTTTTGCCTGCATCATCCCACCCTCTAGGGAAGGATGGGGTCTGGTCAAGGCTCGCATGAAAATGGCAACCCAGCCATCTGGCTAGGCTACACACAAAGAGCCCTGCCTTGGAGACGGATTAGAGTGGGTGTCTCTACAGGGCTCCATCTTTATCTTCTTTTTCTTTAGAGGTTGCTGAAAACAAATACCAATAGGTCAGTGCAAGAACAGAACATGAAAACAGCCAAACATAAGAACAGAATGGACCGAGAGAGATCAGGAGTGGAAAATAAAAGTTTGCAGATGGACATATGTTTTCAGAGACAGTTCCAATTCAATGCAAAAGCATTTAGAAATTTGAGTTGAATACAGGGAGTCAGAACAAGCCAAAAGCTGAGCTACTTTCACCTGGAGCAGTGATATTTTATTTCAGATTTCCCAAGTATTTTGACTCTCCCCGCAGTGGACCATGCAAAATAAATGGAAGTTGCTGCGATAGCACCTACACTCTCTCCCTTCAGCTGGCCTCCCATCTCAGCTGAAAGAAGGCTCTGTGTCTGCATTTTCTTGCTCCCAAAGGACTCCCTCACACCCAACTGCAGGCTCTTCTTGAGTGCAGCTCTCTGCATCTCAGCTCTCAAACAGCAGTATTCGCTGGAAGAAAGCCAGGAGGATAACTTTTACCTGGTGACGAGGCCACTTACCAAAGTGAACTGACCTCCATCATTTCCTCTGTAACCCACACTTTGAGCTGGTTTTAAATTTCTCTGATCAAGTAGAGAAGAGATCTGAAGGCAGCTGTCTCAGATCACCTCGAGCTTGGTCTGTTTCTACTTCCTTGCTTTTATGGATATAGGTTTCCTTTTTTTAAAAAAAAAAAAAAGGCCTCCAGGAAAATGTTCTGTTTCAGGTTGAGCAAAGCACCCATTTCAATCTAGGCAAAAGGTTTTGAAAATACGAAAAAAAGAAAACAGCTTATTTTAGGTTGACCACCCCCAAAAAATTACACTGCTCTCATCAGATCAATGTAAAGACCCCATCAAGATTTTTCATCACAGTACCTAAGCACTGTAACTAGACAGTACATTTTCTGATTGTACAAACATGACTTCCCCCATGCCTTCCCAAATTTTTACTTAGTTAATAATTTTTTCCTCTCCACAGGCTTCCATAAGGAGGGTTTTTTAGGAGGATTATTCACTGAAAAATTTTTAATAAGTGTGACTATGTTCAGAAATTTTCACATTTCTGGACATATGCACTTTTACATGCATGCTTGCACATTTAACTTATTATTGGTTTTTAAAAGAACTTACAAAATGGTTCTGGACAAAATCCCAAATTCAGGGCTGTTTGGGAACTGCTCATATTTGCTTTATTCATGATAGAGCTATTTGAACCTGTTCTCAGTCTGTGATTGGACTGTTGGAACATTTTTTTTTCATACAGGGAAATAACAAATATTAAATACACCAAAATCCAGGTATCACTATTCAGCCAACTATTCGTATGGATTAAGTGGAGGTCTGCTTTTCATGAATAACTGGCAATAGTCTGTATATTTGTAAGCCACATAGTAAGAACCCATAAATAATATTAAATAGAATTTAGACTTCAGGGTCTGAAATTCAAAATTAGGCTTTCCAATACTGTGTCTCTCTCCTCAGCCGCTTGGCTTCTCTTGCTGACTAGTAATGCCATATAGGAGGTAGGATATCCGCACTGGGATTATCAGGCATACTGTTTCCATTCACACATGTAAAAATCCACATTCCTTTATATGGTATTTGTCAAACTTAACATTATGACTATCAATCAGCTTCATTTGTCTTTTTAAAGGAAAACTATAGCAAAATGTTGGCAGATCTAAGAAAAACCCTAGTTTACATAGATCAAGAAATTTTCAGAGAGTGTCAGGTATTGTAAGAATAGTAGTAGGTTGATGCTGCAGACATAGCATGTTGCAAAGATGGTATAAACAGATGAGCAACTTAAAGTAGTAAGAGGAAATCAGACTATAATATGTGTTTACATGGAGGGAAATAAACTGATACAAAAGGGAGTACAGCTCTCAGCACAGATAGATAAACTCAGAGAGATACCAAAGCTAGCCAGGCGCAGTAAGGCAGGGAAAACCAACAGCAAGTGTGAAGAAACAGAGTCCTTCAGGCTACGAGATAAACTGTAAAAAAACGTGCTGAGTTCCCATTTCAGAAGAACATAAGCTACTTAGTCTGTGTCCTTTGCAAAGTAAGAGAAGCAGCTGGCCAGGTTTGTGAAGGTGCAGAGGACTGTAGGAAAGGACTGAAACAGTGTGTGACACAGTAGTGGAGGCACCCACATCCCCAAAAAATTATGCACTGACACTGATCATATGCAACATCAGTGACAATACTGTTTCTCCCTTCCACCAAAGAATCAAATTTGTAGAAACATTAGATTTAGCTTTTTCACCCTTAAGTTCCAGAACTAGGAGCACTGGGGCTTTCATAGAGTGAAACCCTCTCAAATGGCTTAGTGGGTGAAGAACAAGATTTAGTGGGGACACCAGATAGGCAGGACTGGGGAAAGCTGTCTCCCCTATAAATGACACAACTTAGTTATTTCCCCTCTCTCAGTCTTTGTGTTTGCAAAGGGCTTCTACCTCACAGTCCTACTGGGAGGAGATAAATAGTACAAGGAGGAGATACGCAATGCTTTCTTTATTATAGGGCAGCAGAAGATGCTTTTCACCCCAGCTGCTGAAGGACTTCTGCACAGGCACTGTGCTCTACACACAAAACATCTGGATTAAGTATGTGATCATGATCCCCTGGGTTTTCCTACAAATCATCCTCCTGCATTAATATCCAAGGAAAAAATGACAGAATTCAAATATTCAACTGCAAAAATGAAACAGCAGAGTTCTTTTTTTTTTCTTTTTTTTTTCCCCAAGCTGGTCACTAAGCACAGGAATGTGTTACAAGCTGGTTCCCACTTCATCCATGGCTCTCCAGGTCTCCTTTCATAAGGGCAGAGCGTCCAGGAGGAAAGTTTACGCACACTTGCACAGAGAGGCTGTCTTGCTGCTGCGGGAGGATGAGCTCTCACCCTTTTAGAGTACCGACAGAAGAGACAACTTCGTGTAACAGAAATATGCAGAGCCCGTCGCAGCGGGAAGGCAGGGAGGCCAAATCCATCGATGAGCAGCAGCACCCAGAAGCACTGGAGATGTTCGATCCCTTGGGCCATCTCTGCTCGCGTGCGGCCACCTCTGCGCCAAGGACATCCAGTGCTGGGATGAGCAGCCCAGTGAACCCAACTGGCAGCCCACCGCCTCTCCCCCAGCCGTGGAACGCAGCCCGTGGGCACCCGCTGCCGAGCTGGTGCCTGTGAATAAGACAGATCTGCCGAGGCCGTCTGCAGCCCCAGGGGGGACTTAACAGCCTTCAGTGCTGTGTCACATGTAGTGAACCAAATTGTTTCCATGGCAAAATCGTTTCAAAGATGCCTCAAGTGCAACTTGCCTGTTAGATTCCAAATTCTTTGGGGGGGGGGGGGGGCGGGGAGGAATCATGCTTTTTAAGGGCTTGGAATCCATCTTGTGTGCGGCATCAGACTGAGCGACTTGCAGGTTCCTCCTGCCCAAGTGGCATCTGAGCTAATGACGTTGAGCTGGAGGCCTGTGTAACCCATTACCCATCCCCAGAGCCAGCTGCTCCCCACACCTGCAAAATCTGGGCAGAAAACAGTTTCCTTTAGAGATTTCATCTCTGACTGGGACGGGATGTCTCCTGCTTCTGCTGCCCTAAAGGAAACTGTACCTTTGAATCAAGTAGGATTTCTAACACTGTGCAATGGCTTTTTTTTCCCCAAAAAGTTAAACTTTGCAGAGTTCTAAAACAACTCCGGGAGAAGATGGCAACAGCTGAAGGAGTTTGGCTAGAAATTGCGTTCCCTCTTGATCCATCACCACTGCGTAGCAGCTCTGTGTGCAGACTCCCAGCTCGTTTGAAGGTGGCTGGGATGGCTTCAGGCTTTTGGCTTTTTTATGCAAGCAGATTTTCATGCTTTGATATCTTCTCTGACATGACTTTTGATCCAGCGGAGGTGATGCTGACACTTTTTTCACTGGGAATATTTTATTTGTGTACAGTGCTGCTGGAGTATTGCAGTTGCCTGAGTTATTTTGGAGGGGCTCTTTCACAAAGATGCAGCCTAATAAATGTGAGGAAAGGCGAGAGCTCTGCATTATTCCGCCCCCCCCCCCCACCACCACCACAAAAGGGGATAATGTTTCAAGCTGGCAGACTGGCAAATTTCGGGAAAAGTGAAGAAACCCTGGTGGAAAGTCTGCACTTTTCTATCCCTACCAGGGTAAAGCGGCACAGGGAATGAGGGTCACCAGTGAAGGAATGCTATGTGCCTTGGGGAACCCCCTGCTGAAGGACTTTCAGCTAATTGAGAAAGTCAAACATCCACATTCCTGCTAAAAAAGAGGCTGCACTACCTTCATCAAGCATTTTAGCTACAAAGGGAATTGTTCATAAAGGCAGAAGGAATTAAAGGACATACTATTTAATGGGCCAGATTGATGTGCACACTGATGAGATACACTTCAAATTGACTAAATGTCTGTTTTGGCTGAAATAGTCTTTTTTTTCCTTGGCCAATGTTATCTGTGATTTTTGTTGTTTGTAAGCCGTGTCCTTTGCTGTGACCCCAGCCAGAAATGACACTAGCCAAACAGGAGGTGTGCATAGAAAAAAAAGAAAAGAAAAGAAAGAAAAAAGACAAAATCACTGTATGCCCTAATTCATACCATTCTAAGGCCCATTGAAGCAAATGAGTTTTGTGCTAATGTGAGTCTCATCCCACCTAAGATAAATCCCAGCCTGATTGCAGCCTACCTTCATACAGTATAAGGACTCACTAGGGCACAATGCAAATTATACCAACTACTTACCAACACAGGTGACCTCTGCACTAACCAAAGGAGAGAAATGGGACTGCATACCACCATTTTGTCTTTCCTTTCCTAAACTGATGAGTAAGTATTTTTGTGTGTGTGTGTGTAATGGTATGAAAGCACAGTAGCTTGGAGCTAGTAGGCATTACAAAGAGCTAAACTAGCCTGGATTTATATTCATGCAACTTTTCCAGTTGATATAGTTACCCGAGTGCAAGCCTCTGTAGTGGGACTTCCACCAGAGTAAGTCTTGCACAGATTTATCTTATGAGGGAAAACTATCCAACCAAGCTAAATCATTTCAGTGCAGAGCAGTTGTAAGAGCTTGTTTACATGAAGCTGCTCAGAAAAGTTGATCTGAATTTTTAAGTGGATTAGTTAAACTGCATTAATTAAAGCCCTTTGTGGGAACTGTCAGAATTAAAGTGGCTTTGATTTGATTTGGTTTACTTCTCTTCCAAGGCTAAGTCATATTAAGGCCACTTTAATTGCGAAACGGAGGTTTAATGCAATTTAGCTAATTCACTTTAAACTCCTGTCTTTAGTTAATTTAAATCAACTTTCCTGATTGTCCCTATATAGACATGACCAAGGAAAAGCAAAGACCCCTTAAATAGAAACACCTAAGAGGAACTTTGAAAAAAATCCAAATATTTCACTAGCACATCCAGGACATTACTATCTTTGTCACCAACAAGCTTTGGGAATTGCAGGTAACAATGTCAAGGTCCAAGGCACACTGAGAAACAGATCCTCAGTGCTGAGCTACAGCCACTCATCAGAGACAGGATGGCCAGTCCTGCACAAAAACTTTACTGCAGCCTAAGATAAGAGATGACAAGTTAAGAAAATGCCTCTCAGCCCTCAGAAAAAAACCAGGGATTGGGCCATGGGCTGTGGAGGGGGAAGAAGAGGGCCGCCTGAATATGTGAAAAAAGAAGGAATTTTTCTTTAAAGCTCTGGTGACAATTTCTGCATCCTTCCTCCCTCCTGAGCCAGAAGGTACAAACAATATTGGTAAAATGCTGTTGGAGGAAACCTGGTCTTCTTTGCCCTGGAAGCATCATGCAGACCTGTTTCAGGCACTGGTACCAGGTAACAGCCATGCAGCAGCTTGAAGCTCAGATATTTGGGACATGGAAGCACACAGGCGACTTTGCATGGCATCAGGCCTGGCTCTGCAGGACCAGCACTGAGCCAAGAGCCAGTGTGCCAGACCATCCCAAAGTGTTACCTATGAATTTAAGAATTCAAAGTGCATCTTTAAAAACTATTTCTACAGGTGCAAGTTGCTTTCATTAGACACTTCAATGCCTACGAATATCTACACCCTTTCTGCATCATATTTTTAAAGCTCCTAATCTGGCCTTGTTCAACAACACAGCAGACAGTTAACGTTACGGTGAGCAGCGTTTGCAACGACAGCGTTACTCTGCACCAGATGAATGATTAGAGCAGGGAACTGCCACGTTAAATGAGAGGGAGTACAAGACAGGTTTCTTGTGCTGCCGAGATCCATTTTAGTATTGAATCATACTCCAAATGGCAGCCTAAGTGAGAGTAGACGTGATGATTAGTAGGACTGTGTCTGTTTGGAGATGGCTGTATGCATGACTGAGCATGAATGGCCCGATTATGAGTGGGTGTAATTCCACGCAAAGGGACTGAGCGGGCAGAACTGAGGTAGCAATGATTAGCTGCCACGCAAGGTAAGTTATTGTCTCCTGTGATGCTAAAGATATACTGTACTTAATAGTTCATTGGCTAAATGCATTCAGATGGTTGATATTGCCACAGCCGGAAACATTCATTCACGTAATTAGTTTACCTGCCTAGTTTAAGCCAAATGGAAAGCACTCTTAAGCCAGCTGTTGTGCCAGTGTTGATCGGCACAGTCCTTTTGACTTTGCAACGTTGCCTGGTTTTCCCCAGGAGGACATGAGGTCCTCTAATCCCCTACCTTAACACAATGCCTTATCACAGCCATTACAGGGATGCTCTGGAATCTTCTCTGGATAATCTGACCCCAAGATTTGTAACAGCAGCCACTGAAATCAATGGAAAATGAGCTGTCGTGTGACAGGGTTGTTACCTATCAGTGATTTTAATTCCAGGTGTGTGACAGGGAGGACAGGAGATGACTCATTCCTTGTCACAAATCCTCTGTGTCACAGATTTGCAGTTATACCTTTTTCCACAAGAACCTCAGCTACTTGCCCATAATAAATGATCTTCAGGTGACTTCCTCTCCCTTCTCTGGGAGTCATGAATATTTGACTTAACAAATTAATCTTTTCACTCCCTTCATAGGAAGACAGATACCTTTATATATGGAGTGCCTGAGACAGAGAATAAAAAAAATAGACCACAAAGGAAAGCATCTGATTTTCAAGTAACTCTGTTCATCAGAGGGGTTAGGCCAGACCCTCTACTGTAGCAGAGCAATACTATTTAAATTAGGAATTGTACCACTCCATCTCTTTCTATCTCACTGGTCCTGTTTTGCAGGCACCAAATTCAGAGCCTAGACCTGGGTCTAAAATCAGCACTGACCCAAGCAGTTTCAGCATAATGGATCCTGTCCTCATCCTCCAGTGGTGTGTAGGAGGGAAGTTGAACTTTTTATCCCATGAAGCTCAAGAATTCAAATTG
This sequence comes from Astur gentilis, assembly GCF_929443795.1. NCBI lineage: Eukaryota > Metazoa > Chordata > Aves > Accipitriformes > Accipitridae > Astur > Astur gentilis. Next base: position 47,294,714 of record NC_064881.1, on the reverse strand, counting down.
AATTTCTTTCTCTTCATAAAGCACCTGAAGTGTCAGGGCTGGGAAGGAGAGGATCCTCTGAGGTCCTCAACATCAGCATAACCACATCATCAAACTCAGCATAATTTACCATTTTGCAAAGGTGGTGCCCAGTAAGGCGTGCTGCCTTCTAGTGACTCTGTTTCATAGGAGTAGAGCTTGGATTTGGATTAGCTCTCTTAATGCGCAGGTACATGGATTTGGGGGGAGAGGACCCTGATATGAATGTTTGGGGCTAATATTATGCTCCGTCACCTACACGGCAAGGAAGTGTAACAGCAGTCAGGGCTGGTGCCAGCATTTTGCTATTGCTGTGTTAATCTATCTGTTCTTTTGTTTGAGTCTTTTTGTTAAGCCTTCAGCAGCAGGGCTGGGTTCTGGAAAGGGCTGCTCATAGTCCTCCTTGTGCGATATTACATCCTGTGAAGAGCTCATTAAGTACAGGCAGTACTTAAATTTCCACACACCACTTACAGTCATCCCCAGAAGGCTAATTCTGCTGGGGTCCACAGCAGGGTATCAGGGTCTCGAGCTTCATCCGTCTGTTTGCTTGTATTTGCTTCTGCATTCTTTGCTTTTCTTTTGACCTATCAGATGCATTATTGAGCCGTGCAATTATTTTTCCATTCATCTTCTTCTTTCCTGACTCATTTAGCAAACAAATACTTCTTGACCTCTTGTGTATTGAGATGCACCATCTAGCTCAGTGTGGTGGAAAACGTGAATCTGCTGCCTTTGGAAACCCTGCAAGCCAATAGCAGGGAACAGTTGTCCCCTGGACATTTTGTTCCAGTTCCACTCCAGTGCTTGCTCATGTAAGAAAGTAATTTTTGGTCTGGATTCATGCAGGAAGAACAAAACAGCCTGCTCATTTCCTATCTTCAAGCAGACTTCCCAAAGATTATAGGAAGAGGATTGATGGGGAGCCTAGGGTCTTCCAGGCCGGGAATGCAGCAGCTGATCAAGGGCATCGGTCTAACAAGCGTGTTGGTACTGTCAGGTGGCTGCTGTGGCCCAAAGCAGACCAAAACTGCTGAGTGCCACAGCCTACCTGCTCGCTGATGTCCCTCCTGCACCAAACTGCATCATACCTGGGTCTAACCCCCCCAGTGCAAACCCAAGGGGCTGCCCCTCCAAAGGCTCTCGCCGCTGTGTTGCTGTTTCATTGGATTTTCTATGAAGGTATGAGAAAACTAATGTAATGAGAGATTTGTACGAACAGGGGTGCACTGTGTGCACCAAATGTCGGGGATGAAATGGCACACCCAAAGCCTCCATGCTGAACTGCCAGCATGTCCTCAAAAGCATATCTTATCCCCACTGGCTATTTGTGATTGCAAGGTGGCTATTTTAATCACAGCGAAGCCAACCTGCCTTTTTCCCAGCATTTCTACTGCAGAACAACACTGTTCTGTGGTCCTTCTACAGGTGAAGGGGAGTGCGTTGGGGGAGATGGAGTGATGGGGCTTCTGTGATGCTTTTTTGCCATTCCCTTTGTTTCATGCTCTTTGTTTAGTGAGAAAAGCACGGCAGGGACTCTGGCCTTATGTGAGTAAAAGCAGTTTTGCCATCAGGTAACAAAAGCTGCTACTCAAAAGGAGAATTGGAATCAGGGTGAACAACTGGAGCGTGTTTCCAAAAATTGAAAAGGGACATGTGCCAAAAGCTATCAAAAGGTGGGTCCTTGCAGTCAAAGAGGTGGTCTGTCTGGAAAAGCCTGCCAATGGGGGCTCTTTTCCTAAGATATTGAGGCTCATGCAACACTTATGCAAAAAGAAGGACCCCAAAAGGTTTCCCCAAAATGACAGCACAAACCAGAAGAACCAGCCAATGGGTTCATGAATCTTGAACTTCATTTTGAGGTAAGTTTTACACAGAAATGCTAGGTGGTGTGGAGCGCCCTTTCTCCATGGCTAAGGGGAGCTTCCAGCTGCCTGTAGGACCATGACAGGGTACAGACTAGGGCTCAGTGTGTTTCCTTATCTTCAGGTCAATGTCCTTGTAGAAAGTTGCAACACTCTCTAGCTGAATGGTAGAGGAAGGAGAGGGCAGGTGTGTGCCATGATCCAGTCGTGTCCCTGTCTAAGGATTCAGCTGTCAAAGACAGGAGCATCAAAGAACAGAGCAGCCACCCCCCATTGCCACAGGCAGCCTCTGCCTTCCTTCCCAGGGTTCTCCCAGCCTCACATCAAGGCTGTCTATCCCATGTCTCCCTGATGGAAAGGAGACACTTGTCCTGGACCAACCATATCATCAACCCCACTGCAACATGGACGACCACCAGTGTTCTCCCTGCTGTGACCTGGACGCTAGGGCTGGTGCCAGGAGCTCATGTGTGGCCTAGCCCTTGGCTACCTGGGGAAAAAGGTTTCGTGGCTTTGCCATGGCTAGAAGGAGCTCCCAGCAAGACTGGAACAGGCTATAGGTTGAGGCTATCTTATCTGTCCTGTAGCATGCTGGCAGCTCTCTGAGTGTTGGAGGGGGAGAGAATGGGAGTGTGCCATGGTCTGGTCAGGTCCCTATCCAGGCGTCCAGCTGGAATAGACAGGAGAAGCCACAGAGGAGGAGCAGCCACCCTCCATCGCCATGGACAGCCCCTGCCCTCCCCTCTCAGCCCTTGGTCACCTGGGTTCTTGTCTCCCAGCCTGGTCTGGAGCAGCCCTTTTTATACCTATCCTGGACCACCCACATCACCAACTCACCCTGTGACATGGCCACCACCAATGTTCTCTCTATTGTAACATAGCCATGACATCGCCAGGGCTTGTGCCTGGAGTTAGTGCCGTATTACTGTGACATGGCTATTACCTTCCACCATTCAGCACAGAAAAAAAAAAAAAAAATTAAATAATAAAAATTTATTAATTTAATTCAATAAAGAACAACTGGCACTACTGGGGTGGGAAATTAGGTAGTTGTAGCAGCTATTTAAAGAACAGGACCTCAGCAAAGGTTAGAAAAGAATTAAAAGCAGCAAGTCCTACCTAATTTTAAAGATTGTGTGGTACTTTGTGCTGAGATTTGTGGGTCTGGAGACTAAACTCTGGAAGAAAAATGCCTGTCAAGTTGACTGAAGGCAATATTTCATACCTTTGGAACTAAAGACATGTCCAGTGCCAAACCATGCATCCACAAGTGGCTGACAGTGCTGAGCATGGTTCAGCATGAACTGCAAGACTCACATCTTTCTTGCCCTGAAACAAACCAAAGATTTTGCCAGGGACTGCCCCATGCTACACACTTCAGTTGCACACTAGAATGAAATACATGAATTAGCTTCTATCATCTGCTTGGTTCACTGCAGGCTGTTACACACGATCTCTTTAACTGACAGCACCAGAGGCAGTGGGCACAAACTGAAACACAGGAGTTCAGTTCCAGCTGAACATCAGGAAACGCTTTTTTACTGTGAGGGTGGCTGAGCGCTGGCACGGGTTGCCCAGGGAGGTTGTGGAGTCTCCATCCCTGGAGATAGTCCAAAGCCATCTGGACATCGTCCTGGGCAACCAGGTCTAGGGGGATTGGACCAAATGACCTCCAGAAGTCACGTCCAACCTCAACCATTCTGTGATTCTGTGATTCAGGCACATGGAGACTTATTGCAAATCAGCTGACACACGGTAACTGGTTAAACCCCATTAACTTTCTTTCAAGTTTGGCCCAAAGACAGCCACTCCAGTAACTGAGCGATACGGTCAGTTTGCATGATGCCACAGGCAGTGGGCTCACGATGAGCAGGCAGGGACCACATCCTCTGTGTGCAAACCTTCCTTTGGAGACCACCAAAATGGCAGATAATTTACAGTTATCAGATTATCAGATTAAAATTTTCCAGGCAAGTGGACCTGTTAGCTCCGTAGTCTTCAACCGGGAGAAATTAAGATCCCAAAAGGCTCACTGGTTCTATATGGTTTGGATTTAAACCAAGCAAGTTGTCTAAGGCAGCTCATCTGCTGCCTTCAGTAGCCATATTGCCCTCGAGGAAAGCAGGTGTTTTCTAGACATCGGTAAAGCTGCTGGGATGAGAACCAGACTGAGCAGCTCTGAACAGTTCGTTATCCATTTCTGTGCCCGTGTGTGAAAGAAGGTGCTGAAATGCTGTAATCCTCTAGCATTTTGCACCTTCTTTGCTTTCAGGCTTTGCAGAGAGAAGTGGTTACATGGGGTGCAAAGCAGCGATGACTCAAGCCTGTGGTGTCTCCAGGTAGGATGAGCAGCCCCGGTGCCTGGGAGACCTCATGAGAGCCCCTGCCTGCATTTGCAGACACTAGGAGTTCATATACCTCAGCTAAGCTCCAGATAAGCATGTGGACTTTGTGATGCTCTTCTGAATCCAGCACAAGTTCTGAACTATTTAAAGCTTTTGTTCACTTATCGTTTCTTATTTCCTTCTTTTACCCAGAAATCTTAATCCCTTTGAGAAGATACTGTTTAAACTCTCTCAGCAAGTAAACGCGTACAATGTAAGAAAAGGAGTAAGCGTACCTTGGCCAGGTTTACATGCTGCAGGAGGTGCTGCAGTTTAGAGATGACAGAGCGAGTCAATAGTAAATAAATCCTGGCTGCATGGTTTTTTTCACCTGTTTCCTCTATAATGAATCCTTTGGAAATCTGGCACAGCTGGGACTTGAGTAGGGGGCTCTTTGGCTCCCTATTTAGCTGCTCCATCATGAAACGTAGTGATAGTCAGAAAAGTAACCGCGTAAAAATGGCACCTAGGTGCTGTAAATATGTGTTCTCTGTGGGTCTCCTGGGGCATATGTGCCGAGTTTAAGGACCGTTTGTTTTCTTACTCTCTCTTTCTTTCCTGTAGGTAGGGATGTGCTAGCCATGTCATGCCCAGCTCTCCTGCCTCTCCCACAGTATTGCCAGTTAATGTCTGATTCCAGAAGCTTTGCAGTTAGCAATGTTTTAATAAGCAGAAAGAACACAGCTTGATTCTCAGGTAACAGGCTGAGCTAGCTGTGCTGGCAGTCAGAGAAAAAAAACATGGTATTGACTTGAAGACTGAGTGAATTTGGAATAGAAATTGCGGAGGAGGAATAAATGTGGCATACCAGGATGTCACTTTTACACTTTCCAGATGATAACTGCACTTTAAAGTGGAGAATCTCTGACAGTGACATCCTCTTTTAAGCATCCAACATCTATGCCCGTACTTGGTCCTCCTGCAATACCCCCTGCTTTTCCAGCTCTGTCTGACTCATATTGTGTATTCTTCACAAAATGTACTGACACAGGCTCTGTTTATGAGTTACTCAAGTTTGTTTCCAAGTTAGAATTACCGTTTTATGAGGAGGTGGCTGGGTTAAGAGAGGAGAAGTCTGCACTTGTTGGGCAAGGACATTGAAAAGCACTCACCGGGAATAAAAGTTGCAAGCTAAGTAGCACGCATCTGACTGCGTTGCATAAAAAAAGTGCCTGGAAACTCTTTGCTTGCCCCTCACTGCAATATCTTTCAGGGCACCCGTGAAATGAGCATCCAAGAGAAGTTTATTTCATCACCTTCCGCTACACCATTGGCCAGGGTATTTATTCCTAGGAAATGAGTAGAGTAGATCACCTGGAAACTGTCAATTGGCTGAGATACTTGGGCTGTCACCAAGTGGTACCACAGAGGGAACAGATGCCTTCGGCAGGGCAAGGCCACATCTGGGAGTGTGGCAGCAGCGTGCCCACAGTGCCCTGGTACAGAGGGGAAGGGGAGCCGTGGCAAAAAGGCAAGCCAAAGGCTAAAAGTAGCTAGTGTCCTCTTGCATGGCAGGATAAATCCGTGCTGGCAGACCCTGTGGCACTGAAATATCTAATTTATTTTCAGAAAAGTGTGAAAAAGGATTAAAAGCAAGAAATCAGGCTTTTTACTTTTCTGGAAGAGAGAGGCAGTTTGATAATAAGCCGCTTTCCTGTCGGCAGCTTGGGGTGATGCACTTCCAAGAGCCACATCCCTCAGGACAACACCCTTGGTGAGTGTGGTTGACCCTCTAGAAATCTTGTTAGAGTGTGAAAGCGAATGTCTGTGTGCGAAGGATGCTAAAGCCTCTTTCAGAGGGCGAGGAGCTGACCCTGCAGGGAGGGATGTTTTGCAAACCGACCTGCACCGGGATGTTTCCACCCCCAGGAGAAAAACACGCTCCCCTCTGTCCACTGCATCTGCTTCCAGAGGCAACTTCTCTCTTCCAGGGCTCCAAAGACAAGTCAAAAGAAGTATCTCTAAATTCCATCACTGTTTTATCAGGACACATTTGGCACCAAAGATCAAAATCAAGCCCACGTAAAAATCATTAGCAATATGTGATTCAGGGAAAAGTCAAAAGCACCGTGAAAACAGTCATTTGTTTGCCTCTAAAAAGTATGTTTGCAGCCTGATTATAATAGTTCTGGAGAACCAAAATATGAAAATAACTATAAAGAAAGCTCTAAATATCATACTCCACTGTCCAGACCCTGCATAATGTAAACAGTGAATAAATATTCCTAATGGAAAAAAAGGTAAATGAGTTATTTTTAAAATTTATTTTAATGGTTACTGTGTTATTAATAATATATTTGGAGAATTATTTTCAGCTATGTCCCTAGATCCAGTAGAATAATTACATGCTCCAGGATAGCAGTAGAGATGAGGAACTACATATATCTTAGTGACCAGTTCTATAAATATGCTACTAAAAATTAGTAATCATTGTCATAGCTGGCTCAAGAGAGACTTGTTAACTAATTATAGATCAAGCTGTGCATTAAAATTAAAGCCATTTGCAAGATATTAGAGCAAATGTAATGTTCCCGAGAGATAATAAATTGACAATCTTGGAACCTTAAGAGCTGCATAACCTCTGCAGCTTGGTCAGCGCAAAAACAACTTTTCAAACATTATTCCCCTGTCACACCTCGAATCAGACTAGGTAGGAATACTACCTAGGATGGGTCATTCCTTGGCCATGGAGTCTACGACCTCTCGAGACACTGGCAGCTGGGGTGAACACGTGTCTGGCGAGGTCTGGTCTGAGATCACACCACATGCTGCAGAGTCCACCAGGACATTTTCACATTTTAACAGCCCTGGACTAGTTGCCATATTGAAAAAGCACTCTAGGCACTCTTTTCAGCCAGCCCTCTTTGGGATCTCACTCAAGATAATGCCTGTCCTAACCCATTGAATTTCTTGATCTGAAGACCCTGTAGAAGATGTACTAATCACAACAGAAACTGCCCTAGTAAACCGCTTAGATATTGTAAGATCTTGGCTGTTATTGTCTGCTTTTGTGTTTTACAGTACTTTATGTGATGGGATCTCGGTTTGTGATTAGTAGCCCCGCCACAATATAAAAGACACAGAATAATACCAGAGGCATTACGTTCCTCAAAGCTGTATTTCAAGAATGTGAAATTTATTTCTTGATTTCATGCTGCCACAGTCAAGCAGATTTGGTGCATTACGTGGGCCTAAAATGAAGATGTCATATGTGTTTTAAAATTGTGGATAACCTGGGAAAGAGGAGAAAGCATATTGGCAAATAAACCACACTTTCTTGTAAATCATACACAGAATTTCCAGGATTTTATCCTGTAACAAAATCTGGGATTGAGCAGCTGACAAAAGCTAAAGCTCAACGAGCACAGACAGGGAGTCTTTATCACCTTGCACTGCAGCTTGATCACTGAAAAAAAAAAAAAAAAAAAAAATAAAGAAAGAAAAATAAAAGAAAAAAGCAATACACAGTGCAACCTTGAATATCAACCTTGAGGACCAAGCAGGCTGCCAGAGAGGAGTGGGTTACTTCTACTTGCTTGATCTTTTTGCTCTGGCTAAAGTATTATTAATATTTCAGTATATTGACTGCTGCATACTTTTCTGGAGCAACACCTTTAAAAACCAAGCCTGTGCAATACAGAGATGAACCTGGATGCTCACTGACTGAGATCAACTGCAAGAGACAACACTGTAAAAAAGACTGGACAAAAATATAGACTGAAGCTAAGCCTTCTTTTTTTTTTTAATTTCGATTAAATTTTCCATTTACCTGTACAGAACAGAGCATCTAGTTGCAAAGAAGCTGGTAGGTGGACTGCAGCATTCAATTATAAGTAGTCTGCATCACTAGATACTTTTAACGTGCCTGAAAACTATTTTGATCCATCTGTAATTGGTTTACTGTATGCATTTACAGGTACACAAAGAAAACAAAGATTATGACTGAGCTAAAATTCAGCTCATTATTTGCTATTATGGCATTAATTATTGACCAGATTCTTATGTTACTCTACAATTTAAATCTGCCACTAGCAGTAGCCATTCTGAACAACGTGTTGGAAACTGGTGTACGAGACAAGAAACCTTAAAAAGTAGAGTAATAGCACCGCCCAGTGGCGTAGCAAAGAATAAGCCATCACTTAGAGATCTAGTGATCTGGACAAAGTACTGTTGTATTTTATTAAAATGTCTGGAAAATGTGAAGACGGGAAATTATTCTAGGGTCAGGTAGAAGTAAGAAATCTTTATTCAAATCCCTTTTCTTTATCCAAAAACACTCTGAAAAATTACTTTCAGTTATGCTGGCTATAAAGCCCAGCTGTCACTCTCATGCCATTTCATGTAGAATTATTTAAGATTATTATTCAAAACCATATTTAGAGTAATATTTTTACTTAGAATAATTTATACTCTAAACTATTTTATTATTATAATTCTATTGTTATAAAGAATTATTCTGTATCTCATTATTCCCTTACATACTTGCTTGGATTTGCTGTTATTCTCTCGTACAATTTGCATATATCCCAGCAGTCATCGGAAATCTATCTACACTGGCTTAGGTTCACCTATTTATTCCAGGAGATAGTTGGTGTCTGACAAAAACATACCCACCACCACCGCCAGATTAGTCCTGGGTGTCTTATACTGTGTTACAGCAACATGTTAGAGGAAGGGAGTGATTTGTTGCTGCTGCATGGGCACCAGCTTGTATGCTGGGAGTTTCAAAAACACCCACAGACCAATGCAGGGTACGTGGTGGGGAGGCATCTTGTAGGACCAGTTGCAGCTCTGGTCCTCGGCTGTGCAACCTGAGGGTCTTCTTGGTGCCCTTCTGGCCCACGCATGCAGGTTTCCTCCCTTGAGCAGGAGGATGTTGTGTGCTCATGTCTCATACGTTAGGAAGATGGGATGCATTTGGGGGTACCATGGTCACAGACCAGGGAAGGGCTCTCCAATTCCTCACAAACAGTGCCCGGCTGGCCCAGTCCATGGGAGAAGGCTCCAAACAGGGCTGTTGGACATCTGAAAATGGAGCTTATGCACAAGGGGAAGGGAAATATCTGGCCAAGTCACCAGGAAATACAGTGGAAAGTGCTGTGCTTTAGGTCTGGCTTCCCTAAGTAAACAGAAATACCTTAATGTAGGAAGTGCTGCTTTTTCTCCTGGGATGAAGTACTGACCCCATCCCTTCGCAGGCAACACAGCTTATCACAAAACCCTGCACAGAGTCCAGAGCTGGAGTATGGATATGCCAGCCGGGAGAGGGGATGGGAACCCATATTGTTAGTGAAAACTTTTGAAAAGAAAAAAAAATAAAAGATCATGTAGCGATCAAACAAGATTAAAAAAAACCCTGCCAGAGAAGTGGCAAATGAAAAACAATGAGAAAAAGACTTTGAGGTATGCCACTTGAGCCAGAAGTCAGGTCAAAGAGCCTGTGTTGATAGTGAGCAAACATGGGTCTCCAGTAGCTAGACAGGCATAGATTTCCCTCTATTGACTAGAGGAAACAATGTACCTGTCCTAGATAATTCCCTAAATTAATTCTACCAGAAGATGCTACAGATAAGAGGTGACCTTGCACACCGAGTCAGTTTGTTAGACAGGGTATAGCTGACATAGCTAAGTCCTGCATACCACAAGTCTCCGAATCTGAATTTTAGCATTGTGTGTGGTTTAGATACGTCAATTCAAGTTTCTATCATCGCTAGTCCCATGGGTAGCAAAGAACGGGATTAAAATAATAATTACTAATAAAGCTGAAAAAAAAAAGAGTCAGACTCTGAGCTGTATTTAGTGCTTTTAAATTTCTGTACAGCCTCAGAGAAAAAGAAATGTAATCTGTTGTCATTTTGTCCAGCAAAAAAAACCAAAGGTACACCTCGCTAGTAACAGAGTCGCTGGGGTATTTAAGGATGCATGAAGAGACAGATACAGTCAAAGGAAAAACTCAGCACCACTCTGGGCTCCAGGTGCTGATGATTGCAAGCAGCATTGGTTTCACCAGGTGTAACCTAAAGGCCACATGACATTGTAACTCTGGAAGAGTGATATCACCTCTGAATTGTGGTATGGTGCTAACAAAGGGAGTCTCAGCTGGACATTATGCATGAGAAATTCCCAGTCAGTGACCCAGCAGCTGGAGAAATGAGTACGTCAGAATTTATAACATCTCTGATGGTGGTGATGATGACATGAGTCGGAGAGAGCTTCAGAACGAGGGAAATGTCAGAGATCAGCTGGACACTGAACCCTGGATGGTTTCCAGTTGGTAAGCTGGATGTGGTCCCCTGTTTGGAAGGTGTGTGGGGATGCTTATCTGTATTAGTGTTGCCATGACACTTGCCTTCAGGACCAAAGTGTGGCTCCTGAATGGTTTTAGTTGTTAGGAAAGCCGTGAAGCAGTAACCTGGTGCACTGCCCCTGCATGGAGGTGATACAATCCAAAACTGGAGACCTGGCAGACAGTTGCCTAGAAATCCCTCGGGACTGGAAGACAATCAAGTACGAAAGTGCCTACTGTAGGGCTTCAGCTCAATGTAGCCACCTAAAATCAGGGACAAAGATAAAGGGAAGGAGTTCTTATCACACACATGTCCTTGGCAGCGCCATTTTCAGACTGTGTGAAGCAACCATGCCATGCGCATTCTTTTACTTGTCTAGAGCCCTAATGTTGCCTTGCCCAAAATCCAAAGTGTGGTTCCTAGCAGTCCTTCTTAGTTACAACCAAATGTCAAAGATGCCTAAATTTGGTGGGCCTTACTGCTTGAACTTACAATCCTCCAGGAGGCTGCAGTGACACCTCATGCTGCCGAAAACTTCCCCAGACCCAGCACGGCTTAGCAGAGCATCCTTCCAAAAGCATCCTTCTCTTTCACCTATTTTCTCTTAGACCCAATCCAGTAGGTGCTGCCAGAGGATCTCTTGCATGCATGTTCCCTGGGTGACAGAGAAGGGACCTCCAAAATTGGAGAAAGTCCACAACTGTGGAGCCCAGCTCCATCGAGATGCTTCCCAGCAAGCCTTCATGTGGCACTGTGTGCTGCGATGGAGGACTTGCCCTGTCCTAAGTATTGTCCTGTTGATCAGCTGTGGGCAAAAGCTTACTGAGTAGGATAATTTTTTGTGGCTCCCTGTTCAGCAGCTCTCGTTTTCTTCTGTGTATCACATTCTCACTGTAGGTCTCAGTGTCTGATTAGGGTTGGTGTTGTCTCTTCTCCTCTTTTGGCAGGGCACAGTGTTAGTTTTCCTTCTCCAACCTTTCAGGCACCAAGTCTGTTTGTCTATCCATGTTCTCCTGCTTGGGTTTGTCTCTGCAAACTCTGAGTTGTCTGTACAGCCTTCCCTCATTCTTGAATCCGCCTCTGGACCCCGTGTTTTCTCCACTTGCTTCCCTGTAATCTCTTCCATGAGTTCTCTTAACCTTCCCTTTGGGCAGAGAAAACCACCACCAGGAACCTCCTCAAGAATCACGTCCACAATTTAAGCACCCAGACACAGATCACAACCAAAGCCCAAAGCCTCCAAACCAGTCACCAAATGACAAGAAAACAAACATTCCACTCACTTTTTAAGGAGTTAGGGATCTTTCATCAACAACACAAACTATCCTGTATATTTTTCTCTGTTTAGTGGCTGTGGGATGTTGGCAGTGCACGCAGCTCTGGTATACTTGAACAATGTTTCCACTGATACTATCTTCTTGGTCCCAGTTGAATATGGGATTTTTCAGAGGGTCCTGTACACTGAAACAAAGCCGTCAATGCTCTTCTACAAAATTAAACATGTGAAGATCTTTTGATCCAAAATCCCAAGGGATTCACCTAAGCATTCACATTCCACCTTATAAATTAATTGTTCTTGATGAAATATAGGTTAAAACACCAATATTTTTATGTGTAAATTTGATAACTATTATAATATCATCCCTTCTCAGAGACTTCAGAGAGGAAATACACAGAATATCTTTGCTTATTGTTTGTGCGTTGTTCTGCTATTGTAGACTATTTCCATTCTCTTATTTATAATAAACTCATTCAAAATTGTCACTAAAGCATTGCCATATGTTGTCCTTTGTCTTGGGAGGACCCTTACCTGAAGGTCTTATTTTACAAAGTAATATCATATCTGTGCTTCTCCTGCCTAATTTTAGCATTTGCTATAGTTTCTTGAAGAATGTCGTGATTTCAGATGGTGAGTGTGTGGTGCTGGAAGTTGCAGATCCCAGAAGCCTTTTCTACTCAGGAAAAACAGCAGGCAGGATGTCCTTCAAAATACATTCAGCTTCTCAGGGATCTAATCCCGATCCTTGTTTTTTCTTCCTTTTCCTTTTGCCCAATCATTTATCACAGAAAGGAAGATTATTTCACTCTATTCCTTGCTTCATCCCTCATGAACTTTGTCTTTTCCATGTGTATATTACGCTCAATTTTTGTCTTCCTCTCTCAGCATCTGAATTTATACAATTGAGGGTTTGTAATAGTTTCACATGGATAAAATATGTCATTCACGAATGGCTTGGACTGGTCTTTATGTGTTTCCCTTCCTCACTTGGAAGTTGAAGAGTTTCAATAAGATGATGTCCTTTTTGTCTAATTTCCTGCTTTGACTTGGTCTTTTCACTCTCCTTGAAAGCAGAGTGAGTAAGTACTTGGGGACTATGTAATTCACTTATAATTGAAACAATAGACCATAAAGGCTCCTTGAGAGCAATTACATCTATCGAGCCAACAAGTCGGTTGTGCATTTGCACTAAGTCCAAGTAGTAAAATATATTTATGATTTTTTTTTTAATGAAAGTTACTGCTCACTTAGTCTTTAGAGGCAGGACAATGCATCATGAGACAGGGAGGCTTAAATGTGAATCTACATGAGCAGTGTGCGTGACCCGTCATGAAAAAAAGAGAGCAATATGCTTTGTCTGGGCATGCTGCATCCAACCAAAGAGTTAGTACGTGTGTGATTAGAACCAGCCTGAGACATAATGGTTGATCTATAAAAACTAAAGTAAAAATTAAAGTAAATTTGAGATCACAGTGCTCAAAACTAGATAGTGAGAAGGGGATAAACTGCATATTACTAAAATTAGAAGTGCCTCAATTCCTTTGTTTGCTTTTATCCTCAACTACATCATAGGCTGACTCTGCTAACAAGCTTAGTTGAGGGCAGAAAAAAGCAATTAGACTGTATTAAGCCATCCATCCAAGAAGGATTCTTGACAAATCAAATCCCGTGCAAGGCACTGGACTACAAATGAAGGAGCCTGGGATCAGCTACTAACTGCGTCAGAAACACAGTTGTGTGTATGCTCCAGCTGTGTCTGTGCCCCGTAACCCTCTGTGATCCTGGGCAAGCCACTTTTAGTGGGTACCAATACCCAAACGATGTTATCCACAAAATGGAGAGCAAAGTGCTCTTTTTTTTTCCCCTCTGTCTTTTTGGGGGTCACCAGTAGGACACCTGGTCCTTCATTAGGCAGTGCAGACTGTGAACTCCATGGAGGCGTTGCACAGGTCTAGCAGCCCAACCCAACCACAATATGTAGGAATTTAGCCTTAGGCTGAAGGAATACATCCCCCCTGTGCAAGACAGACCCAAGGGAAAAAACATATTCAGGGCCTCACTGAGTCGGGGTCTAGCAGCTCTATGGTCTCACCAGCTTGAAGTCTACCCAAACTAGGTAGCTCCATGGAGTACCTGCAGATTAGTGTTAGTAAGAGTTTTGCACTAACATGGCTGCGGTGCTTCCAGCATGTGAGCCCATAGCCCATGTCTTCAGCACCATGTAAACACAGCAGCCCATCTGAAAGCTGCTCAGATATCTCTGCTGTATCTCTACAGCGTGGCTTTGCAAGAAATACGTGCTTTATATGCTTTATGTGATGAGGCTTGTTCTCTGCTCCGCAAATATGCTCTTTCCCACGGCGAGTGTTTCAGCTCCCTTTTAAAAGTAAGCATGCGTTAAAGTGCTTTTCACAATGGAGATAATTGAGTACATGTACGACATCTATCACAATAAAAGCCAAATCTCAGACAGATACTAGGGCACTGTCAAAGACAAAAAAATAATAAATAAGAATTGATAAGGCTTTCAGTCCAACACTTTCTCCCAGCACTAAATCCATTTAAAAAAATTCAAGTGTTTGTACAGCACCTAATTCTACAGAGTATATGGGCACTACTGCAGTATAAATAAAACGTACAGCTATTACTACTAAAAATAATTAACAGTGTTGTCATTTGTAGATTATTCCCTCTTTTTTAAAACTGCCTTTCTTTTTTGCTTTCTGAAACCTTTTATATTTTTCTACTTTAAAAATTACCAAGTCATTAAAAAGAAAATTGAATGTTTTTATAAGAAATGCCAAGTAACAGCAAATGTGCACATCCAGGTTATAAAAATCAGGTTTATAATGGCAATGCTGATAGATCGTTCCTGTTACCACATCAGCAGGGCATCACCAGAACATAGTGCTCCACAAAAATGACATACTGAGCAGTACTGAAAATAACAAGAAATTTCTCAGTAGGTCTGATTTTTTTTTACTGTTACATCAATGAGCCAGCAACCTTGGTTTTCCTAGTTTGCTTTTTTGGTTTGGTTGGTTTGTTTGGTGATTTTTCAGAGGTGGGGAGGAGGTTCTAGAAAACGTGGCTGCTTTTATCTGCACCATTTTAATTTTTATATTTCCCCTGAATTGTCAGTGAGAAAATACTATTTAAATACCAGTTTTACAATACTGGTAACAAAGAGAAGAGAGACTATAACTTTCCTTTCATGAGGTCAGATATTCTTTAGGAAAAACATAGGCTTTTTACAACCTTTTACAGTTTCTTTCTGCCTCTTCACAGAATAGCAAATTGTCAAAGGGACAGACCACCTGCAACTCCAGCTTCATTGAAAAAGGGATGGAGGTACTTAGCACTTTGCCGGATTCAGGCCAGATGCTGTATTTACAGTGACATTTATTTAAAACTGATTAATGGGTTTGTGCTGACAGAGCTAATACTCAGGAAGAAAACCACCTGTCACCAAGCTGGGCACCTCATCCAGGCTCATGTGCCAGGTGGTCAACCTCATCAACTGTCAGTTACTGAATCCTCCAAGCCATTACTTCTATGAGCATCCCTGGCATGAGCATCCCTGGCTCCTCCAAGCTTCAGTACCCCTTCCTGTACTGGCTGCTCCTTTGCAGGCATTCCCAGAAAGTTTATGTACTTTTTGCTAAGACATAGCTCTGCTGAATTTTAAAAATAATAATAAAACCCCTTAGAACTCAGAATTTCCTAATTTGGAGTACGCACGAGGGCTCCCTCTTAGCTTCTGAATTACACAAAGCTTAAGATACCTCATACAGTTTTTGGATAATTGCCTCAAAGACTTGCAAATGCCTCCCCCTCTGCTTCTGAAGAGCTCCATTCATTAATAAACTAAAGTGTACAAAGCAACTTGGCTGCAAAAAAGAGCGCAGTGCAATACAATACAGCTATTCCACATCCAGTATAGGATGGAAAACACAGGAAAAATAAATTTCATAAGCTTTTAAGAGAAAAATGTGGTGTGCATTGCAAGAAGCAAGAGTCTTGCACAGCTTGAGCTCGTATTGAATGGCTTTTCAATCCATGGCATAACGAAAAAGTATCTGTGAAATCTGCCAGCATGATACATGTGTCTGCTTGTATCTGTCCTGAGCACTCATGCAGCAGCACTAGTATGGACACCACTTACACACACAGAGTGCATGACATGCTACGACTGAACAAAAAGTTGGGTTTCGGACAACTGATGCAAAACTTACAGCCAACTGCAAGATGCTGCAAATGACTTGCAAAAGTCACATTCCCTTCTCTTTAGGCTTAAACAAAGCTTAGGTTGGGAAGGTCATGTGCCTGTTGATCACAACCCCACTTCTACTCTCCTGCAGAGCACAGAAGAAACAAATACAAAAAGGCGCAGATTGGGACAGTTCAGAAAACAGCAATGACTGTTTTGACAACTCCTGACTGCTTGGGCATGAGTTGATTGGATTTTCTTTGGCTTTAAAACCATAGTTGCAAAACTCGTCATGCCTAAAATGACTGTGCCAACAAGTTAATGTCATTTCAGACACGGGGGAGAACAGCTAATCAAAGTAGGTGGGTGGAGGAGCTGAGAGATCTTAAGATCTTCTTAAGAAGAATACCCCGAAAGAAGAAATTGCTGCCCTTTCTTCTGGATACCATTGTGATTGCTTTCTTGTTGCTCTTATATGTTCTTCACGCTCATTTGATAAAAGATGTTAAAAAAATAGGCAAACACTGAAAATATAATGTATCTGCCAGAGGAGGTCTAGAATTAGGGAGAGAAGCTGTGCATTCACTTCTTATTGCCTTTTCTTTAGGATGGGGAAATGGTGTGAGCTGCATCAGTCCTTCAGGACTTCTGCTTCTCCAGCCACCCATCTCTGCCTCGCCGAGCTGCTTTGTGTTTGTGAGCCCTCCTCAGAGAAACTGTTGCTGACCTGGCAGCTCCTACCTGAGAGTGTAGGGCTGAAGAGAAAACACTGTTTTTCTGTTCCCTCACCCTGTCTGATCCCCTTAGCCTGTGGATGTGGATCTGGCCAGCTTCCAGAGAGTGAATATGGTGATAAGGGAAGGCAGAAAGGATTTGGAAGGCAAAGACATAGCGTTACACTGGCCACCAGCAAGGAAGGTAATGTTATTACCGTGATGCTGGCATGTGATGCTAAAGGGCAACGTAGCGCAACCTCAACCAAACAGTCACAATTTATCCTAATTTTTGGAAATGACTGAACTAAATATTGGGGGGGGGGGGGGGGGGGGAGAGAAAAAAAAAAAATTCATTTGTAATAGTACCAAGTGAAAAAAAGTAGCAATTCTTGCTTTAAAAACATCACTGCGAGTTCAATGGAAAGTTTAAGAATATCCTAAGGGGTAGGAACAGAGAACAGACATCAGAAAAAAGCAAAGCCACCTCCTGTTTGTTGCCACTGGAAATGTCTCCTGACCTGCTGTGGAGGCTTGCAGAAAGCAGGGAAACAGGCAGGTTCCTTTCTTGGGAACCACAGTGCAAGAGGGGAACTCAAACCACACCACTTCCTCACTCCAAGGTGTGATGAAAGTTACCTACACCCTCCAAAGATGCCTGCCGCCTCCATCCTGGGCTTTCATAGCCTTCCCAGTAACGTGTCCCATATGTGATTATCCTCCTAATTGCTAAGTGTTTTCTAGTGTCTAAGCAAGGTTGCTCTTAGTGTCTAATAAATGCCTTTTTAGTCCTGTCCTCGGACAGGGGAACAAATGGTGAGTATCCCCTTTGTAGCACTGTTCTCTGTTTGAAGCCTATTCCACATCCACATTTGATGCTCTCTTTATTAAACTAAACAACACCCCTTTGGTCACCCTTTCTTGATAGGTCACGCTGTCTAAATCTCTTAGCACTCGTGTCGCTCTCGCTGAGCTCTCCCCTATATACACAGATGTATGCATGCACATATGCACACCCTGCTTCTTAAAGTCTGTGTGCCCAAAATGGGACACATACCTCAGGAAAGGTCTTGCCCCTGCTAAATAGAGTGGAATAATAGCCTTTCATCTCTTACATGTGACATACACGAGAACGGCTCAACAGCATCTTATTTGCTGGCTTATATTCAGCCTCTGGTCTAATACAGCCCTGTGCTCTTTTTTTACTATACTGGGGCATACACCAATATTCACCATTTTGGGGTGGTTTTTTTTTTCATTTTTCTTTCCAAGGTGAAACACTTTGCACTCGCTGTTGTTGAATTTTACTTTATCAATTATAGGTTATTTCTCAAAGTTATCACAATTACTTGAATTCTAACACTGTCTTCCAAAACACTTGCATCTCTTCCCAGAATGTTATCTTCTGCAAATTGTATAAGAGTATGCTCTGTATCACGCAGAAACTTGGCAACAAGAACAACCAACCATTCTGGAATTGGGGCAGACCTGTCAGCCCCAAATGACCTTGGTAGTGGAAAGTGAATAATTTATAAGTTCTCTCTGAGCACGACTTTTTCAGGCAGTTGTTCTCTCCGCCTTGTAGCAATTTCCTCTGAATGAGGATGTTCCTCCTTCTCAGACATTTTAGTTCATGCCTTCCTCCAGCCAATGGAGGCTTCCTCATGCCTCATCACAGAAAGTGACCTTGGGGACTTGAGGTACTGGACTTTGCTGATGTGGGTTATCATCTGGGTTAAGCAGTGATCATCTAGACCAGTTTTCTTCATCTGTCTGTGAGAACATTTTACAGGGCTATGCCAAGAGTTTTACTACAGCCAAGACAAAACAGTTTTGCCTTTATCCACTGAGTTAAAGAACTAAACTGAATTCATGTGATATGCTTTATTCTTAACAAATCCACATTGGCTGCTTCTCATAGGCTTATAATCCTCTAGGGATGAGCAAATAATTTGTTTCAGTATCTTTCCAAGTATCAGAGCTGCAATGTTTGATTTACAGTTGTGGGTCCTCCCTTCCCCTGTTTTTTAAAGACATAATTTATTTTAACATAAATCAGCAAAGCTGCCATGCAGGCTACACCCATACAAGTGGATGGAACAATGCAGGGAAAGTTCCTGGGCACTGGGACTGAATCCTCCCAATCTTACACTGCAAGAAGAGTGATGGTTTTATCTTAGCCTGCTAGCATTTTCCCAAACAATGCCTGCACACCATGCAAGAGCTGGTGCAGTCTGGATTAGGCCATCCTGTTTCGGACGGTAGAATTTTAAAAATATAGCTGTAGCCAACCATGCCAGTGAGCCCTGAGCAAAGTAATGGCCTCAATGTTGTTTATTTTGTAGCTTTTGCCTCACTGATCACTGTAGGGAAAAAACCAACAGAATACTTTCAGATATCTGAAATAATTAACAAAGTAGGTAAATGAAGGAATATGATCCACTTCCTACAAAAGAAGGAGACTGTGGGGAAATGGCTGACACCAAAAATGTTTGTATATTTGATATATCCCCATCAGCACAGGTATGACACAGTAAAACAGAGCATCACACATTGCCCTTCAGGACTGCAGCTCAGCTGCTGGGGCTGGATCACTCCCTCTGCTCACCATCCAGTCTGTCTTCAGCACCTGAGGTTTATCAGAAGAAATTTTGGATGGGGTCGCGTTAGCCATAGTAATTAATTCACAGCCAGCCTCTGGAGCTACATTAAGCAACGTTTCCAATAATGTTTCCAATTAATTTTTAGGTAATAGTGGTGCATGGCATTCTGCAAGGGACGCTGAAGGTTGGTAGAGGTCCATTCATCAAAAAATGATGGGAACCATGGCCTCCGTGGTGTACACAGATGTTATTCTGATCTAGGAAAACATTAGAGAGAAAAGTTAACACAGCAAGACAAAAGATATATCACAGTAAAAGATTTCTAGCCTTATAGTTAAAAAGAGAAGATGGTAAAAGCATATCTATTCAACAGAGAGAGTGGAGTAATAACTAAAGATAATCTAATTACGGTCTAAAATGAGAAAGAACACTTTTTTTCAGTTTTCAGTGAGACAGATGACTCTGTATTGTGGAGGGGACTCAGAAGTGAGCAGAGACTATAATGATCTCCAGCAAAATCCTTCTGGCATGGGTAGCAGGAGAGCAGAGGTGTGACAAGGGTGAGACGTGATGGCAGGTTTGACACTCTGTGATGGGACCAGAGCAGAGCCGAAGCCTTAGTGCAGATCCACTTGCAAATTGTCCTCAAAGTGAGCACATCAAACCACAAAAAGAGAGTTGACTATGAAGAGTTTGTTTTTATTAGAAGGCAAATTAGAACCATCCATTTTTAAAATAGAGAAAATTGGATGTTCTGGGTGAGCGACTTCAGTGTTAAAGATTGTCTAGAGTAAATTTTCCTCCATATGCTCTCCACTTGTGAAATAGTCAATGAAAACTTCTCAAGGGCAGATCTTGCCTGACCAGCCTCACCATGATGAGCTGAGGGGCAGCTTCGATGAAAGTTGAACTGCCCAACATGTTGCTTTTGGCAGGGTTTGGCCATGCCCGGGCACCGGCAGTGTGGCTGCAGGGCGGCCTGTGTGAGGGGAGGCCGGGGCTGCCCCGTGCCGGACACAGCCGGTTCCAGCCGGTCCCAGCCGGCTCCAACGGCCCCACCGCAGGACACAGCTGAGCCCCTCAGCCAAGATGGGGGAAAACAGGTTCCAGAAAGGGCCGAAGGCGGCACAGGCAGAGGAGGAGGAGGAGGAGGAAGAGGAGGAGGAGGAGGAGGAGGGCGGGAGGCGTTGCAGGCCGGCAGCAGGGATCCCCTGCAGCCCTGGAGAGACCCCGCTGGAGCAGAGACCCACCCTGCAGCCCGGGGAGGGCCCCACAGGGGCCGCAGCAGGGGGATATTTCCTGCAGGAGCTGCGGCCGTGGAGAGCCCGGGCGGGAGCAGGTTGTCCCTGAAGGACTGCAGCCCGGGGAAGGGCCCGCGCTGGAGCAGGGAGACGTGTGAGGAGCGGCCGAGAGGGGCTGGGGGGGACTGCCTTCATCACTGTCTACAACTTCCTCAAGGGGGCATTGGAGGGGGACATGCTGATCTCCCCTCTCTGGTGACCAGCGATAGGACATGAGGAAATGGAATGAAGCAGCATCAGGGGAAGTTCAGGCTGGACATTAGGAAAAGGTTCTTCACTTGAGAGGGTGGTCGGTCACTGGAACAGGCTCCCCAGGGAAGTGGTCATGGCACCAAGTCTGTCAGAGATCTAGGAGCATCTGGACAACACTCTTAGTTATATGGATTAATTTTAGGTAGTCCTGCAAGGAGCAGGGACTTGGACTCGATGGCCCTTATGTGTCCCTTCCAACTTGGGATGTTCTGTGATTCTCTGACTGTAATCCCCATTCCCACCTGCTGCACCACATGGGCAGAGAGGGTTTAAAGGAGTGAAGCTGGGCCTGGGAAAGGTGAGGGTGGGAAAGTGTCATTTTAATTTTTTCTCTTTATTTCTCACTACCCGAGTCTATTTTAATTGGCAACAAATGAAATTAATTTTCCCCAAGTCAAATCTCTTTTGCCTGTGACGGTACTTGGTAAATGATCTCCCTGTCTTTATCTCACACTTCTCCATCCTCTTTTCTCCCCCTGTCCTGTTAAGGAGAGAGAGTGAGAGAGCAGCTGAAGGGGTGGCTACTGGCCAAGGTTAACCCACCGCACCCAGGTAAGATTGACTTTAGGACAGCTTTCGAGACAGTCTCCCACCACAGTCTCACCTGGGAGCTGAGGAAGCCCAAGCTCAACAAACAGAAGGGAAGCTGAGCTGGAAAACCAGCCGGATCTGTGGCTCACTGGGCCGCAATGGCTGAATGTCCAGCTGCAAGCTGGCAGGAGGATCCCGGCGGCCAACGCAGGGCTCCAAACACACTCAGCAGCAGCCAGGAGGATGACACAGGCTGCACCCTCAGCAAACTGGCAGGTGATAGTAAAGTAGAGGGGGGGGGGCAAGGAAGAAGAGGGGGCCAACGCAGTGAACGGCAGCACTTCTACCAACAGACAGACCACAGCAGACCTGAGGACGGGGCCAAAAGAAACCTCATCGGGTTCCAGAAGGAAAAGCGCAAAGCTCTGCACCCAGGGCAGAAGAACCCCCTGCATCAGCACAGGCTGGGGAGAGCTGGAACAGCCCTGCTGGAAAGGGCCCAGGGGCTGGGGCAGAAGCCAGCTGAAACGGGAGCCAACATCTCACTGCAGAGAAGGCAAACTGCAGAGGACTGCAGCTCAGGGATGTTATCCCTTCTCTGCCGGACACTGGCAAGGCCACTCCGCAGATACCAGGTGAGAACCCGCACCTCAAGGAGGTTCCTGAGGAACCAAGGAGGGTCCAGCCCTGGGCTACCAAGGTGGTCAGGGGCCTCCAGGGAGAGGGAGAGGTTGAGGGAGATGGGCCTCTTTTCTCTGGCAAAGAGAAGGCTAGGACCATCTAGGAGCTGTTTACAGCTACCCAGACGGGAGCTATAAAGACAGTCAGCCCAAACTCTCTTAGCACTAGCAGACAGGGTAAGAAAGAGCAGTGGCCACAAAAGGCAGCATGGAAAATGCGGGTTGCACATCACGACAACCTTTGTCACTCGGAGGGTGGTGAAGCCCAGGAACAGACTTCCCCAAGAGGCTGTGGATTGTCTGTTCCTGGGGCTTTTCATGGCTTCATAGGACAAAGCCATGGCTGACCCCACCAAGTGCTAGTTAGAGCCCTGCTTTGAACAAGTGCTTGGACCAGAGACCTCCAGAAGTCTCCTCTGACCAGCACTTCAATGACTCTGTGTTTTAACAGGTGTAAAACAACAATGTGGTGAAGTTTTGATAAGTATGGAAAGTAATATAAGTCAGGAAGAATATTTGCAGTCTCTGCAAAAGAGCTCCCATGCTCAGAATAAGGAGTTTGAAGGTTAAGTCCTCTTGAGGAAAAAATGCAATAAAGATAAAGGTGGTATAAAGAAAGTTGTTGAGATCATAAAGATAGATCACCTGGAGGATCACACCTTCTTTATTTTGAACATTTGTTGTTGTTGTTCTGATTTTCAGAAAAAAACCTGCTTCTGTCTTTTCAAAGGAAGCATAGCAGGGCATGCTCTTTGCAGCAAACGTATAGCTGAGCAACTACTGCTCTGTTCCTGAAATTGCTGGAGGGCTGATTGGCCTGGGATTCTTCACAGAGCCCTAACAATGCTGCTCAGCTGTGTGGCAGCATCTTTTCCCCGTGCACTCCAAGCTTTTGGGGCTTGGACACAGGTGGCGGATCCAAAACTAAGCAGAAGCTGAGAGCTGCCATCTTAAATACAGGTACAAATCCAACTCATCTTGTGCAAAGGGTTTCCGCAGTTCTTGAAGTGGAAAGGAGTGGGAATCACTGCCTCCCTGAAGGCAAGTTACCACCAGCCAGAGGATCTGTGGGGTCCTGCCTCTGTTGGGGGGAACGGCTGAGTCTGAAAACCCACATCCCCTCAAGTACTCCATTGGGAGGAGAAGAAATGGGATGTAGGGACCATGATGGGCAGACGCTATGGATGCTCTAAGTGTGTAATGACTGGCAAGGCTGAAAGCAGTTTCTCGGAGACCTCTGGTGTGCCGCTATGGTCCCAAGCAAATGCTGCCCTCCGTCCAGCCTTTCTGAAAAACTGTGATCACATCTGACTGACTGAGTTCAGAAAAGACAAATTCAGTGTGGACTAGGTGAAAGGAAGGGCTTTTTGAAGGACCATGGGCATGGAAAGCCTATTTTATAATGTCCTGTTTCATAACAAATCTTGTTTAGTCTGGCAGAAGATTGGCTGCAAGGGAACATGACTGCTTTCTATAAATACAGCAGGGAGGGAAACACTGGGGAGAACTATTTAAGTGAAAAGCCAGTTCTGGTGCAAAAACAAGTGGTATAAATTGTCTCAGAAAAAAACTAGTCCAGATTTCTAACCAGCCGAATTGGGTTGTCCTAAGGCTGCCTAATAGCTGCAGTGTGTTGAGAGGGGGCATCCGAACTATTTTTCTGACAGAGTTTGACAGGTTTTGAACCAGATTATGTGGCTGTTTATAATAAAAGACGATGGGACTCAGTCACCCAGGAACTGCTCTGTCTCTGGCCCTGCAGGGCTGGTGTGGCAGGGGGGAGAGAGATGCTGCATCCCCCATGCTGTTCTGCCATCAGGGCAAAACTACACTGCTCTTTAAATTGCTTTAGTAAAAACAGCCTAAATGTTTTCTTTTGCTTTCACAAATTTCTTGTTAATCTCAACACTTTGTTCCCCGGCTGTCCTGGGGAGATACTGTAGTCCAGCCAAAGGACCAACGCCTTCTTCGGTGCTTAATCCTCTATTTTTTCCAGCATTGTCTGACACTGCCTCTCAAGCAGCATACCTGTTATTCCCTCTTCTCCTTTATCTCCATGTTCTCCCATCTATCTCACTCTTCCTCCTTATTTCTTTTCTTCTGCTCTGTGCTACACCTGCTTGATCTTCCCTATCATCCTGGATCTCTGATTTCAACTCCCAGCTCTTCTTCCACCACCATTCACCACTTCCTGAAGAGGGGTTGATATTACTTACCTGCAAATTGATATTACATGGCAATCTATACCTACCAGATTCTGTATGGAGTGTGTGTCAAACAAGAGTATCACATGATGCCGAACATAAATTAAACAAGAGCAGATGTACATTGATATAAAGTGTGGCTTGAGGGACTATAACTGCTCATTTCTATGAATGGCCCATCAAAGACTCCAGAAGTTTGGAAGGCATGTGTTGGGGGACAGAGAAGAAGCACGGCTAGGTTAAGGAGAATTTTTTGCTTGGGAATTTGCCTTCCTTTCTGACATGTCAGCCTTCTAGCTGGAAAGAAAGTCCCAGATCCCCAGTCCCTTGCTATATGTCTCCTTCTACGTGTGACTGTTGCCTAGTGTCCAGAGTGTTTAAATTAGTTGCCAGTGTGCTTACTAAAAAGCAAAACATGTCCTGCTCTGAAAAATGTGTCATCTGAAAGTCAAGCAGAAAAGCATGATGATTACATACCCTAAAGTGGACACTTACGGTCTGGTCAACTGGACACTCTCCAGGCTCTACTAACTGGATCTCTTTTGACTCTAGTGGGAACGTAGACACTCAGCTCAGAGGTAGATGCCCACACACAGACACTTAGATTTAACCGATTGATAAGCAAGTATCAAGCATCATTGGAGGTGCCTCAGGGTATCTCAGATGTATTTATGGGACTGGCAGAAACTACACAGGATCTACAGTGGACTTGTGACCTTCTGAAGCAGGAGCTGGAGGTTAGGCAAGTCATCTAGGACATCTTAAATCACAGTGAAGTTCTATGTGTGGGAAACTGAATCAAGCTCTGTGTGTCTTAATTTGGAGCTGGATCGCCCCGAGAAGGCTTACAGCTAAAATAAAAATTTTCATGTGCAGCTGAAGAAACCAAATAAGCTGGTTTTGCAAGCCCAGAGTTTCAGTGCAACACTTGCAACTCGATATTGATTATCCACGAAGAACAACAAAGACCTAGAAAAAAAGAAAACACTCATGTCTCCAAAGAGGAGCAAAAGCAAAGTCTGAGTGAAAAATGATAAAGGCAGGTGATTGTTAATTGATTTATATCACAGGATACAGTGGCTGAAGCCTTCGATACTGTAAATAAGAAAACAGTGTTAGAAATGGCCTAAACTGAAATAAGACCAACTTTGAATGAAAACAAAGTGTTCACAGACTCAGAGATGTGAGATTAACTTGGCTGCTGATTCAATGGATCAAAAATTGCATTGATCTAATGCCTCTGACTTTCCACATTATGTCCAAAAAATGTAACCTAAGTACAGCTAGACTGGAAGATTGCTGCCGGACAAATGCTTTTTTTTCCTCTTAACGGAAAATTTCAGCTCCATTTTTCTAGCAGTCCAAAACATCCCCTGCTTCCCACATTGTGAGATGACAACAATGCTCAGCTGTCTTTGGCCTGAGTTACGGTGCCATGCCAGAAAGCCTCTCAAGTTGTGAAAAGTCTTAAATCAACACATTTTGCCACCGAAGAGTGAGAAAAAACAGTTCCTAAACCATATGAAATATTCATGTCTAGCATCTTGTGAGATACCATCTGGTTAGATCAAACCAAAGCAGAGCTGATAGTGACATAGAAACACACAGGATAGAAAGTAGGATGACGCTACTTGAAGATTCATTGTTTCATGACCTACAAAAGACCACTGCAAAACCAGCAAGCATTATTTCAGGAACAACTACCTTTTCAAACAAAGAAAAAACCCCAAATAGAAATGTTGATCCTTTCGGTCTGTTATTAGGAAAATCGTAACGTACTTCAGATAAAAACATGCCTCTCATGAAGGCATTGACAATTTAATTGCAATTTAATATTTGCCTAAAGTGTCTAAAAAAACCCAAATAAACCAATTCCAAAACTACCAAACAAGCATTTCTACAGCCAGAAGAATAAACAAAGGGCAAATCCTGCTGCGAACATTGTGATCTCCCAGCATTTTATATTTCTATTCCTAGAAGTAAATATGTCCTTTTTTCCCTAAAAGTCATCGTTCACAGGGCATAGTACTGGGACTTGGGAGACCTAAGTTTTCCTCCTGCCAGAGCTACTTTTCTGATATATGACCTTGAGACAAACCTTTTGCTTCTGTTCCTGCTTCCCCTCCCACTTTCAGTCTCCTCCAGGCAGAGACAGTTTTACTGTGCCTTATACAATGGGGCCTCTAGGTGCTATTGCAATGTAAATAGTGGCAGCACAGGTGCAATTGCGAGTGGAATATGGCTTTTATTATCCAGTTACAAGGTCACCGTTGGGTGAGAGGATTGCTGCATAAAACATTACTGAGCCATCAGCCTATGGCTGCCTCCCGGTTATATAATAATGTTATTTTAAACGCAGGGAAAGTATTTGAGGCTCTCTCAAGCTTGCCAAGTTTGCAGCGCTGTGGAGCATCAGTGGTAAAATGGCCCCACGCAGGTGAGTATGAACGTGAAGATGCTTAAACCGCCAGGGCCTTCCCCACTCTGTCCCTGTTGTTTGCAATTTATCCATTCCTTTTCTCAAGGTTAATTAAGCTTTGTGACACCTTGGAGGATAAGGAAATATTGTACCCAGCTCCGCAGAGGGGAAAGATGAAGGAGGCAGAAATGAAACGGCTGCCTTGGAGTGGCAGAGCCAGAATCAGGACCAGGGTAATCTCCGTTCCCTCGCCACACTGTGTACCTTGTGATAAAACTAAAATGCTACCACTTTAACGGCAGTGTCAGTCACACAGTATGGGCTCTGCACAGGCTTTGAAAACCAGGGAAGAGAGCATCACATGTTCCAGCCCACTTAATTTGAAAGCTGCCTATAATAAACCCTTGGGAACATGTAAAACAGACAGGTCAAATTACATAGTTACACAAATATCACTGGATTTCTGGCATTTAGGAATAAAAGGCTTTGATCTGTTCAATTTAAAGTACCTAAAACATGCACGCACTATGTTAAAATCTAACATTAAATGCTTTTCTTTTTGTATTTTCCAAAAGCCTAGCTAGAGACATTTGTACACAGCATGACAAAACTTTGCCTTAATAACATAAATATCTATGCACAAGTAATTTGGCACAGTGTGCCACTGCAAAATATTTTACATTCAGTAAAATGACAGTTCTTATCTAGTTCTTATACACAGAAACCCTTAAAGAAACAATCTATTGCCCTTTAAAAGCCCCTCTCTATTCCTCACTTTCCCATCCGTCTTATTTATAGCTCTCTCCTTTGTAAAGCCCTCCAATATCTACGAATGAAAAGTACTCATAAAAACTCTGTGTGAGCCGGGATTTGAAATCAGCAGCAGTTATGGATGTTACGCATATGAAGGAAAGACTTCTGTGTTACACTTCAGTATTCAAAATCAACCCTGAATCAGTGTCCTCGCCAACAATTTTGCTTTAAACCAGCGCTCACTTGAAGTCTGTCTAAACGTATCAAAATACCTCTTAGCCCTCCTCCCACTTATTTTCAGCGGGCTTTTCACTGTGTCTATGAGCAGGGATCCTCTCTCCCCGTTTTCCCTCATTGCACAATTGGCTTTCCACGGGCCTCTTTGGCAGCTCCAGCCCTTTTGGAAAGCAGAGTTTATTCCTCCCCTCCTCTTTCAGCCTCCCGTTGAGGAGGAGGTCTGTGGTGGGGACTCGATGCCACAGAATGTCAATGCCAGAAGTGGCCTTTCTCATGGAAATCAGGCGCGGGAGTCCGGCATTGTCCGTGCAAGAAGGGAGAGACGTTGCTTTTTTATTTTTTTCCTCTCCCTTTCTGGGAGATTATATTTGAACTGATGACCTCTGGCTCTCTTGGGCCTCGCAAGTGCCAGATCTTTCCTCAGGATTGATTTCTCCATCTCCTCCCTCACCTACATTGTTGCACCATCTCCTCCTCATCACGTCCAATTAGTCATTACAGGCTTATCTCAGCATTTTTAAGATTTCATGGATAAAAATGCCAAATAAGTGGATTTGACATGAATTTACTCATGCTGAGGACTTTATTTATCCACCTCAATATATGGCACACAAGCACTAATTACACCATTTGACCCCCTGGGAGAAAAGGAAGTTCTCTCCTCGCCAAACTTGGGAGCAACAGGAGATGTGCAGGAAGGAAACGTCCTCCCTGGGGACACGCCGGTGTGTCATATTGATATATCTCTGGTGGCATATTTATTTATGCCCTTCCTAACAGTTTGCTGCTCAAAGTTTTCGTCCTGATTTGACTCGAGAGGGATTTGGGGGAGGGGGGATCAGTAACACATACACTGCAGTTTTCCAGTTACAAATACGAAGGCCCAAGTCCTGGTGTCTTAACACGCAGGTCATCGTGGTTGACAGTCACATCGGCCCCAGACGGTTGTCCGGCACATTAGAATAAAGTCACTCCTGGTTACTGTTGACTGGCCAAACTTATAGCCTTCACAGCCTTGCAAGCTGGCCACAGTCAGGCTCGTGGTTTGGAGACTGGAAGAAAAAAGACACCCATCAGAAAGCAAGCTCCAGCAGGGCTGGCACCTACCAGAACCGCTGGGCAAAGCCAGCAGATCCACGCACGGGATCCCTCGTGGACCCCTGGGGTGGGCTGGCGTTACGCTCACCGAGCAGGTCAGCACCTAACCCTACACACACCACGCTGCACCTGTGCGAGAGCCGAACGCTCCTGCTCTGAATATGACCAAATTTGAGTGTTTTGCTGGCAGTCGGTAATACAACACTAAATCCAGTTGGGCTGTTGAGAAATGAGCCATGTCACCAATTCAGTGATAGTTAAAAAGCTCTCTTTAAAATAATTTCCTTATTAAATCTCTGCCTTCAAATGAGCAAGAGCCAGACCGTGTATGAATTCCCACTGCAGATCCTGCTCTTGCTGTGATAGGTTTTAAAGTGGTTTGTTAATACTCTGGGAGAAAGGTATCATGCATTTCAAAGACAGGGAAACTGTATCTGCACTCTTTTATCCACCTTCTGGAAGGGTTTTTTGAATACACCTCAGTATGTATTTCTGGTGAATATTGGATTGTATTTCTGAATGAATATTTCTGATTAAAAATTGTTTTGAAACTGTCATTTTGGAGCTACGACGGATATGTGGTACGTATAAAACACGCAGTGTGCTCTGCATGTAGGGTAGATGAAAGACGCAGTGTAGCTGCTAACTGATATTTAAATATCATGCCTGCGTACGTCTGTCAACTTCGAGCCGACAATACATAACGTGTCGTTAATGCACACACCTTTCACGAAACAAGGCACAAACCCAAAGAGTCTTAACACACAGACCCTGCACAGGTTGCATGCCGTGTGTGGGTAACCTTTTCACAGCCGACAGTATTTGAAGCAAAGTACTTACACCTGAAAAATTTATGCCCACACCGTGCACTGAGGCGTCGAGATACGCAGCCTCCCGTATGTTATACATAGATGATATTTACGCCAAATATTTTGGAGGAAGTAAAGGCGATTGCCCGCGTGCTCCCCAAACAATGGGAACGTGCCGCACGTTGTGCGACGGGGGGAAGCAGCTTGATCCTCGGGGAACGCTGGAGCGCCGCGGGATAAGGAAGAACGCTAGAGACGGAAAGGAGCAGGCAAACCGCGACGGCACTAGCTTGGCTTGCGTACGTGTGCGCAGAGCAAAGGC
The DNA here is from genome assembly GCF_929443795.1 of Astur gentilis. Lineage (NCBI taxonomy): Eukaryota > Metazoa > Chordata > Aves > Accipitriformes > Accipitridae > Astur > Astur gentilis. The sequence goes on along the minus strand of NC_064881.1, from coordinate 47,264,749 downwards.
AGAGCCCTCGCGTTCCTGCCTTAGGATTTCCTTTCTCCCTCTGGGGAGGAGGGAAGGGTTCGCTTTCTTCAAGGCGTGTGAGAGAGCGCGTCCTCCCCCTCTCGCCCTTATCCTCCCGCCGAAGGACCAGAGGCCTTCACTTCCACGCACCGCTCTGCCCCCGGCTCCACAGCCGCCGCGTCCCTCCCGCTCCTGCTCCACGTCCCTCTGCCTCTGCTCCCGCCGCAACGTCTCCCTCGCAAGAACTTCGTGGGGAAACGCGTCCCCTTTCTCCCGCGCGTCCCACCGCCGGATCCTCCCTCCCACATCGCCGACGAGCATCGCTAAGGCTTGCGGGCTGGAAGCGGTGAACCGCGCGCCGGCGGCAGCCCCGGCACCGAACACGCGGGACAGCGCGGAGCCGGACCCACGCGCGCGCGGAAGGCGCGCCATCGAGCCCGCGCGCTCCCTGCCTCACGCACGCCGCGTGCTCCCCGCACACCCTCCGCACGAGCCTACGCCCCGCCCCGGCTCGGCGGGGGCGGGGTGGAAGCGGCCCCGGGAGCCGCTCTCATTGGCTAACGAGGGAGGCGGCCCCTCGCCCCTGCCGGCGGCGCGTGCGCGGGTGCCCGCGTGCGTTCCGACCGGGGAGATAGGCGGGGAGGGGAAGGGGAGGGGGGGGGGGTGGAAGCGGGGAGCGGGGGCGGGCGGCGCGCGCGCGAGGCGGGAGGGGGCGGGGCTGGTTGCCATGGGAGTGACGTCAAAGTGTGTCGGGGACAGGGAGCGGAGACACGGAAAAGGTCAAACTAAAGGCGAGGAGGAGACGCGGCCGCCGCCGCCGCCGCCGGGGCCGGGGCTGAGGCCGGGCCGGGGCCGAGCCGAGCCGAGCCGGGCGGCTACCCCCGGACCCGCCGGCCGAGCGAGGGCGGCGGCCGCCAGCGGGGGGCCGCGAAGCGGGCCGGGCACAGGCGGCCCGGTCCTCCGCGGCGGAGCCGGCCGCCGCCGCCGCCTCCCCTCACAGGTACGGACGGGGGAGCAGCGCCCCGGTGGGGCCGCCCCGCTGTGGGGACGGGCGGGCCGCCGCCTCGGGCCGGGAGGGGGCCGTGCCGGCGGCCCTGGGGAGGGGGAGAGCCCTGAAGAGGCCCGAGGGGTACCCGGGGTTGGGGGGGTTGCAGCCTGCCGACCCCCGGCGGCGGGGGGGAGCCTGGGGAGGGGGCTCCGCGCCCCCTTGCACTTTGCGGGGTGGGACGGGGTTTTTGCGGGGGGGGAGAGGAGCCCCGCAACCTTCACTGTGTGTGTGTGTGTCCCCTCCCTGTGCCGGGGGTCCCGTTCCTAGGGCAGACCCCCCCCCACACACCCCGCGGTTTGACCTCGTTGACCTGCGAACAGAAGTTGGCCGCGGTTTTTTTGGTTTTCTTTTTTTTTTCTTTTTTTTTTTTCTTTTTTTTTTTTTTTTTTTGGTGGGCCGTGGGACTTATGCCCCCCGCCCCGGCCCCTAGCTTTGCATAACTTGTCTCCCGAGTTGACTGTCCCTTCCTCCCTGCACTTTGCCCTTGCCCGGTGGTCTGTAGCGTAAGGGAGTAAAACTATTGAAGGGCTGGTTTTTGTTTCTCTAGTGAGAGAGCTGGACCACAAACAAGGCAGACTACCTAATTTTTTTATCTCTCTCTCTCCTTTTTCCCCCACAGCAGCCCAGCGCTGAAGTAGGATTCTGTCATAGTATAGAACAAGGGCCTTGGGCGTGATTTTTTTTTTTTTTTTGGAAAACCCTGGAGTGAAGCTGCTATTAGCATGTAGAGTTTGCATGCCACAGGCAGTCTGTTGTCTCTTCACGCTCAAAGAATAATTTAGAGGAGCAGCAATGACTCATTAACAGAAAGTATTAGTTGCATAAAGGCAAAACCAGGTGAAGTTTCCTACTTTACCACAGACTTACTCTGTGACCTTGGATCAGTCTTTCCGCATCAGTCCTCTGTTTGCTTATGAATCGGGAATAGTGGTGCTTTCCAAAAACGTACTGTGAATATACTGATGACTGTGAAATGCTTATCTGCTATACTAATAACAGGCAGATATCAATATTATTTCTACTATAGAAGCATAGATGCTCTAGCCAAGATGCGAGTGGTTTGCTTGCAGAATTTTCCTGTAGTAGCTACACTTTGATGAAAATAGGCACTTGTTTAAAAAGACATTTAATAACCTGTGGTCATCTTACACTTCATATTTTTATGAAGAGTGTGCACTGATATGCTTTCAAAGAACAGCCATTCCACAGCGCAAACAGTTTGTGGGTGTGTTTTCCTCTCCTGTTTGTCTAGAACAAAGCTGGTGTCCTCTTCCACTGCTAAGGAAACCTTGTGAATTTCTAATGTGGCTGATTATCTCTGATAGTTGGCATCTCTGAGCTACGTGGTGTTAGATTTGGTGTTTTGGTAGGGAACTGGAAGAGAGGTATTCTGATATACTTGATCTGATGAAGAAATTACTTCTGGTACTGGTTTTTAACTTACTGTGATAGCATTCAGTTGTACTTGTCACAGTTGGGTAGTTGCATTAACTTGATGCTATCTCAGGGTGCCTCTGTATTTGCAAGAAAATACTAAAGGGGGTGACAGTAAGTTCATTACATGCGTAATGACAGATAAACTAAGTAGTTCAGTTTCAGGAACAGTATTTTCCCTTTCACCTCATATGATGCTCTCTAGAAAATCAAATGCCTTAAGTATGTCATAGGCAAAAACTTTGATACAGGAATCCTAGAACTGTGAAGGAATTACCTGTCATGGTTAACACACTGCTCTGAAGTGGTGTGCAGCCACTGCAGTAACAGGTGAAAGCAGCGAAGCACAGAGTTGGGAGTTACTGCTGCTGCTGTGAATACTGGCCTGCGTGAGCCAAGTTTTCCCTCTTTACAGTTTTCCTTTATACTAACTTGTGCAGCTAGATTACTTGTGTGTGCCTTTTTTTTTTTTTTCCCTTTTTAAATCTATTGTAGAAGGATACACCAGGAAGAAGCACTATTTGACTGAGATCTGAGGGGTTTTTTTAAAGTAATTTGGTCTGTAGGTTCTCACTTGTTTACTCAAGTTAATATGAAACTTCTATAATCAGTTTTAACATTAAATAGGAAAGCTTTTATGAGTTGAGGAAGAGGCAAGCTCAACACAGTTGTGGTGGGTTTTTTTGTTGTTTTTTTTTTTTTCCTTAACAAAACTGAAAGCTGCTCTGGTAAAATGGCAATTCATTGTTAATTCATAATATGTAGGTGCCCTGGAAAAATCAAATACCTGGTTTCATAGCTACCCTTAGGCGTCTTTAATTTATGCAAGCAGGGCTCACTGAGTAACTACTCTAAGTCTCATTGACCTTAGTAGGTTTGCAGAGGTCATATTTTAAAACAGATAAGTTGTGCCTGAACTATTTTTTCAGTAAGTATTAGGAACAAGTATTTGTGTACATAATTATATGCTTTTTCCAGTTCTCCATTACGTTTTCTGTTTTTCTTTAGATTCAAAGTGGTACAGTAAATCTAGAGTCTTCTTGGATTTTATTTTATCTCCTTAATACTAGGAAGAAACACGGGTTTTTGAAAACAAGTTCTTTTTTCAAGCTCTCGGTAAAACAAAGCAAACTGTGAGGTTTTACAAACAGCTAGAAAGGCTAGTTTTAGGATCAGAGAAACTTGGCTGGCGCAACCCAAACGTATACGAGTGACATCAGCATTTTCCTGAGCCATTTATGCTATTCACTTCTGTTGGTTCCCAGCAGTGCCTTGTGTCTTATGTAAGCTTGCACTGTACATCCTGTCCTGCTGTTCTCATGCATGAAAATTCATTGGCGTTATCTTACTGTAGGGTTTGAGAGCTGAATAGTTACTGGCTGCTTGTTGTCTCAAATGTCTACATGCAAATTTCTTATGAGCATACCGAAGAGATCTGTGCCAGGAGCAGAATGCTGTCTTCCTAGGAGACATCAGAGGAGTAACTTGGAGTGAGACCCAGCTTGTCCCCCTGCTCCTTTCAGTAGTGGGAACTGTAACCACTGTGAAGTAATGTGGCTGTGGAGATTAATAGTGAGAGGTTTTACTGGACAGAAGCCGTGATCTGTATTACACGTAGATGGACCACTAATGCAGTTTTGATGTCTGGTGATAAAACAGCCATAAAAACCAAAGGACTAAAGTTTCAACAGAAGCTTTGATAATATTAAGACTGGAAGATAAAGGTTTTTATATACTATTACTGTGCACTCCTTGTTGCAAGGTCTTCGAGAGGAATTGTGCCTTCAGATACTGATGCTTTAAAATTGTAGTTAGCATTTAGTCATGCATAAGGAAGTTACTGTCACTTGATGGGTGAAATTGAAGCAAACCCTCTGTTACAAGCTCTTGAAAACAAACATTCCTTCTGTTTTTCTTGCTTGTTAAATGTAGCTGAAACTTGCAGCGTAAAATCCTGCAGTAACAGTGTTTATAGTTTAATTCTAAGTAAATTGGGCACCTTCTTTGAACAGTACCTAATGTTTCAGTTAAAAAAAAAAAGTGTTTCTTAAATATACTCTAGTCCCTTTTGTTAGTGTTCTAGTAGTGTGAGGGAGCCAAATTTCTGCTTACCTGTCTTGGTGAATGTGGTTGTCCTTGTCTGGCTCCATGGCTTGTTTTGAACAGCTGTAAAGTTTCCTTATGAGCACTGATGTAGCACAGTCGTGTACGGGACTGTACAAGATGTATAGCTCTGCAGTGGGACCATATGCAGTAGGGAGGAAGGGTTGATGTGAAAGAGAAGCACACCTGGAGAGGAGTGCTGATGTGGCCTGTGGAAGTAACGAAGAAATCTTTCCTGTGACTTTCCACAAGTGATCTGTTCCATGCTGCACAAAACAATTTCTCATTCTAATGGAGAAACAAGAGGAATATAAGACTTGACAAGGAGACTCGTTATCTGAAAAGGAACAGGTGCAGTGCTTTGATGCTTAAAAGCTAAACAAATTCCTGTAAGTGAACTGTTCTTGCAGAGTTTAAGGAGATTTCTTGGCAAAACATCTAAGAGGGACTTGAATTTTCATTTTCAGTAGGGAACTGAATTATCACTATTGCCTTTATCACACAAATCTAGGAATGGATGGACTTTTCCTAGTGCTTTTTCTTATTTTTGGAGAATATGCAAATGTGTTTTAAAACCATATGCAGGAAAATGGACAGCAATGCAGTTGTATGCGTTTTATAGGCTTTCAGCAACTATAAGAGTAAACCTCATTAAAAAAAATATGCTTCAAAAACACCTGCATGTAGCACATTCAAGATTCCATTACGTTATATTTTACTGCTTTATAGATACTTATATGAATATGAAAGTCCACGTATATGTTGTCATTATTCAATAGCCTTTTCATTCTCTAGATGTAGGCAAATAAAATGTAGTCTAGATGCTTAAATCTGCTAAAATATTTATAAGAAAGTTGGCTCTTGGAAAAAGTTTCCCACAGGATACAGTGGGTGTCAGGTCTAAAGGTCAGTGGCAGACAAAGTGAAGGCTCTTTTGGATTTATTTTTCTACTTTTTTTTTTAAACAAACCCTTCTTATGTAAAGAAGCATGGAATCTTTCTTTGTTGCTTCCTAAATTTTCAAATGCTAACAGGCATTTACGTGTTCGTTCATACTTAAGCATTTTGTTGAAAACTTTATTTTTTTTCTTTAGGAGAGGAGAAAAAAATAATCAGTGCAGTTAATATACTCACAAACTCTTAGCATGGAAGTTCCTGGTGTAAACCAAAAAAGCCAGATGGAGTTTTAAGCAACTGTCATGTACAACTTAGGAAACGAACGCCCCTGATACTGATAAAAGGGCCAGACTGGAACTACATAACTAATCCCAGCGTCCTTTTCAACACAAGATAAGATTTGGCTACAACACCATAGAGTTAATGGAGACAACTGTCAAGTTCTATGAAGCAGTGGATTGTTTGCCTAAAATAAAAATAACCTGCATGCTTATTCTTGTATGTATCTACTCGTGATTAGTGCTCATGCTGCAGTTTAAATGGGAAAATAAGTGTGAGTAGTGGCTGACTTGGTCTTGAATCTATTTCCTGTCTTAAATATGTGTGTAAATATATTTATATACATATTTAATAGTAGAATTTATCTGCATACATATTTTATGTATAAAAATATATTTAAAGATAGGAAATAAGTATATACGTTTTTAAATGTGTTACACAGCAAAACCTTCTCTCCATTGGAGTTGATTTGGAATGTCATGATTGGGGAGCCCCAGGAAGCAGTCTTGCAATTAAGTTTATTCACTGGATGTATCAGTGACCTGGAAGAAGTGTGCAGGAAGGTGCTAAAAAAAACGCCAAACACTTACAAGATGGCACAAAGTCTGTGTCAGAGACAGACAGGAGGAGTGGGCAGATGGCAGTCAGTACAAAACAGGTGAATAATCAGATTGAGAACAAGCTGAATAGACTGTGCAAGCAAGTATGCTGTTTGCATGCTGCTTGTGTTTTTGGTTTAGTTAACATGATGCGGACTTTTCCTGTTGTGATCTATGGAACAAAGAGGTAAAAATCTTGTAGCTGGAAGTATATATAATGGTGAAAGCATGCCTGCCATTGTCAGAGGGAACTTCTGGCATGAGTAAAAAGATCAGTACTTTCAGACCTATCTGGACTCGAAAACCTTAAAAACAACCTGTTCAGTTTTATAGACTTCACCTGCAAGTTTATTCAGATCTATCTTTGGCATGCGTAACATGGAATAATATTAAAATGATCTAAAATGTTAGTGCCTGGAAAATACAGATACACTGTGTGACAATAGATGTTTGGGGTTTTTTAATGGTCTAGAAGGTAGCAAGATGTATTTGTGATAATTTTTTTACATAATTTATTTTATCTAGTTTGTTTGAAAACTTTTTGGATAGCTGTCTAGCCTAACTGTTCATTGCCTGGCTTAGTGATCTTTTCCAGATTGATGCTTGCATGCACTATTAGAGTGATGAAGCTAAAGAAGAACAAAGGGATGGTTGTACTGATGAATGATTGATCCCATAACACCTAGCACAATGCTAAGGATTATTAAAAAAAAAAAAGGCCAGAAATGGAAAAACTCTTCTCCCACTGATTCATGCTTCCAAAAGTTTATAATACCAATTTGTAATAATAATAATGTGTACATGGAAGAGAGTGTATTGAGATCCTGTTGATCAGCCTATTGGTAACTTCATCAACACACTAGCAACCTCAGTCTTTCCTGTTTATATTTGTTTCAAAATGTTCCTACTTTTTTCTTTTTTAGGGAGTTCCATAAGTTATAAGAGCAGTGAACTGATCTAACTGGAGAATGCCCTACTACCCAATAAAGAGGCATTGCTTTGTCTGAGCTGGCACTTAATGGGAAGAAGCACAACCCACCTTGCAGTTTAAAATGTATTTCGTACAGATAAGTTTTCTGTGCCTGAAGTTACCCTTCAGTAATATCGGTTTGCTCCTTGTATATTGTTGTCTTAGGATGCCTCAGTCTGAACAACACCAGTAAAGAGTTCTAACAGCACAAGAAGGTTGAGGGAATTAGGTCTATACTTGTGCAGAAATGAAGGTTAGACAGATAAAGGAAAAAAGATTAAAATATTCACAAGAAGTGCCCCAGATAAGATTGTTTCATGTCTGAGGGCATGTTGCATCCTGTGGGAATGAGGAAGCTAAACTACTAAAAGGCTGTTTAATTCTTGTGTTTCACACCGAATCAACACAATGTTAGATATCAAAGTGGTATTAACGGAATTTGTAAGAACATGGACATTTTATCTAAAGAATATAGAAATAAAATAAGTTAGTCCAAAACAAATCTTTCACTGTGTCAGAGCTGTGTACAGAATGAACGTTGGAGACTTAACATGAGTATAATAAATCAAAATGTCAGATGAGCCTCAGAGGACTTTCTTCATTCATTTCATTGTTTTCTCTGCAGATACAGCATGGTTCAGCCAAATACAGGGTCATCATTCTTCTGATGTTCAAAGTGTTCGTAAGTGTTCCTGAAGACTCGGCTCTTCTCTATGCATTATCTTAAACTGCTCAGTTCATCATTTGGAGTGTTCAGTGCACTGACTGAGTACTTCTATATGCAGAAATCACAGTGTGAGTTCGTAGTTTTGGGTGAGTGGTGAGGTATGTTGTGTACTGTTGATAACCTACAGAAAAAGCTCAAATTTGTGCCTTTTGGAAAGTACTGTTTCCCAAAGCTGATGCTTGGCAACAGAAGATGCCCTGCTGACCCTCTGCGGCTTGGCAGAAAATGCTCCTAGTGCATGCGCTTCCTAAGCATATATGCCAGAGTACAGACTGCTTGGGGCTTCTGGCATGGTATTTTTTCTTAACTTTCACTAAACTGTCTCCTTTCCCCATAGCCTCAGCAGTAGCAGACAAACGGAATAGTAAAATAGAGGAGAGAATTATTTAGCAAGATAGAAATTGGAAACGAAAGGGTAAAACTAGAAAAGTCTGCAAACTCTGTTCTGGTTTAAGCAAATGGTCACCTGTCTAGCTGTTTAGCTGCTGTTAGCTAGAATTTCTAATGCATGTTTCAGCTGTTGGACCCCAAGAGTCAGTACTCATAGCAATAGTCTTGCTAGGCTAATCAGTGTTAGCTTTGAAGTGTTTAAAGTTAAAATTGCTGTGAGTTTTCCATCATGTCTTCCTTTCTTTTGCCTCATCCTTACTAGCGTTGTGGCTGGGGGCGTGAAAGTTGTGTGTTGTTTGTGGCTCTTCCTAGAGATGGGCACCTTTGTGCTTAAAGACTGTTGCTTTCTGTTTTTATCCATGTTCGTTCTGCTGGCTGACTGGTCCATATTTGATAGGCATCATTATTTTAACTTAACATTCTTACAACATACTCGTATGCTTAGTGTAATGTGTATTGTTAATCATGTTTTCTGAGGGTATCTTTAGCTTTTTAGAGAGACTACGTGATACATTATCATCACTGGTGATAAACTTTGTAACTAAATGATCTGATTATGTATGGATTGTGCTTGTAAATAAATATTCTTTCTCATCATTGCTCCTCTATCTACTTCTTCTGGAGTTTTGCTCATCTTTAAATTATTGTTCAGAAAACTTAATCAGTAAAACTTTAACTTAAGAGTAACCAATATTGTCCTTGCTTCTAGAAGGATAAGGAAACGCATTTTTTCCATCAAATTAGGTTAAGACAAGAAATAGTACTGCTAACTAATTTTTAATATTATTTTGACAGGTGTGTACTTTATCCAATAAGACAAAGGTAGTGTTTTCAGCAATGTTTTTCTGGATGGTGGTTTTATGAGCCTAACTCCCTGACCTGCCTGTAGGTCAAGGACATATTCTTTTTCACAGCCCTTTGCTGTGGGATAATAAGCTGTCTGCTGACAGGATGAGGCACTTTGAGGTCACTGGAACACTGGGAATGTTCTGGTATCAGGGAAGCTAGGTCTTCTGCAACCTGTCCCTTATGTGTTCTGAATATATCAAGGGAGTATTTCAAGGAAATATCAAGGAAAATTAAGGTGACTTCTAGAGCTTTATGAAGATTGGTATGCTGTATCTCTAGCCTTTATAGCAGAAAATAAAAATATAATACTAAACGGGGCTTGCCATGTTCAAAACTTGAATCAGCTGTGATATAAGATGGATTCTTTAACAAGAAAACTGGTGATATTTTCTTTGCTTAAAATACACATCTATCTATTTTGACTCTTTCCTCTGATTTTTTTTTTCAATTACTCTAACTTGAAAAATGAGTTGCCACATCTGATCCAATGCTTCTAATATTATTAATTACGAAATAAATGTAGTTGTTTATATCCTCAGATATTATGTGATTAGGCATGATTGTCTGGTCTTGTATTCTTCATTTGATTTCAGCCTGTATGATTGCTTTGAGTTCAAAAGCCTTATCAAAATTTTACAATGAGTTTTTTCCACTTTGAATACGGTGATTAAATGACTTGTCTTGATAAACGCACTAGCTGGATCAGGAACTGCTAAGCTGGCGGTTCAGTTAAAAGTCAGGTTATGCCAAATATTAACTAGAAGCAGTAAAATCTTAGGAAAGTGAAATGAATCTATGTACTTAACATTCCTTGGTTCTAACAAACTGATTGAAGCTGTATGTTAATGTAAAGTTGCGTACTACAGTATTAGGGAGTAGTACTGGTTTATTTGTTGCTCTTTCTTACACAACACAAACTTTCATGTGAAGTTCCTTATTGTTGTGGTTAATGATGCTGTCTTCTTGCTTACATGTAAATTAAGAAACAAGACCTTTATTTACACAGCTTGAATTGCTGTTACGCATAGTATTACTTTTAAATTTCTCCTAAGAATACCAGGCATCCCAATAAAACCAAACCTCTGCTGCAGTTCTCAAAGATTGTTAATCATTAATTATATTTTTTTTGTGAAAAGGGGGATGTTTTTCTTAAGTTACCTGCTTTTAATGAAAAGGTGAATACTGGTTTTCTGTCAATTTACTGGTACACTACAAATCTACTATTGCAGAATTTTCCTTAATAGTTTAGCCCATTTATAATATGCTGTTAACTTGAATTATGTGGCTGTCTGCTTCAGTCATTCCTTCACACGCTGTAGAATCAAGTTATTTTAGCTGTCAGGTTAATCTTTGCACGTATAGGACTTTCAGATCATTGGAGACTGAAGCACTGTGTTTATTGGTAACTCTGTGATGTTTCCTGTCTTTTAAGCTACTTTAAGTTGGAGAATAATTAGTGTGAGGAGTTCTGCTTTTAAATAGTATTGTAGTTAAGTTGGAATTTGAAAGCTTAAATGTGAGATTGTATTTGCATACAGAGCTTGACAAATATTGTCAACTATGATACTTTGTTGCATTCAAGTGGAGCCTAAGGCAGCTGACTTTTTGTGGCCTTGTGGAAGGGCGGTGAGTTTTGGTCTGTTGTTGGTGCTTGAGTTTATTTTATACAATGACTGGAAGCCTGTATTTGCAGCATTTCCTTAAGTGTACCGTCACTGGTCCCATTGTACAGCTTAATTTTTATTTAACTATTTTCATAGTATGTATTTGTTCTAGAAATGCCGTGGCTGATGCTTATTATTCTAGTACAAGTTACATTTTAATTCTTCATGTTGAAAGAAGATTACAGACTGCACATGAAATTGATTTTTTTTAATTATTTTTTTAAAATTGAATTGATTCTTTAGAAGAATTTTTCAATGTTTCTGCAAGATTTCTGTTGAGCTACTATGGTCTCCACTGACTTCTGCTAGAAATACAACAGTTCTGCAAAAGTGACTTGAGAATTTGCTGTTGGTCACTCAAAGAATAGAAGTAGTGGGTGTCTGTAAAAAGTGCTTTCAGTAACTTGTCTCAGACTTGCAGGTAAACAACGTAGGAGAGGTTGAGGAAGATAGCTGACTTACAAGTAATTCAGTCTCCAAACATCTTGAGAGTTTTCTTCAGTTACCTATCCTGGTTTCTTTGGATTATAAAAAACAATTGAAACGGATGATAGCTGTTGTGGAAAGCTGAACAAAGATAATTTCAGTGTTTTCAACAGGTGAAATAAGTCTTAAGGACTGCAGCATCCTTGCTTTTAAGAATGCTTTCAAGGAACACTATCTGTTTTATGAAGTGAGTATGGCAGGATTCCTGTGAAGAGCCACACGTTTGCTTATTTTGTATTCTTGTAAACACATTATTTTTCATATGTAAATGTGGTGAAATGAGGTGGGCAGTGTTTGTTGGCTTGGGATTTTTTTGGCTCATTTGTTTTGGGGAGATGCCTGGCTTTAATGATATTTTATTTTGTGCTCTAGTAAAGTTCACTTTAAAATCCTGATAAAATCCTGATAAAATCAAATTAATGTAGAAACTCCAGCCTTAATGATGTTTTTGTGTGGGAGCTCCACTTTTGGGCTTGGCTTGCATCTCTCATGCAAACTTTTCTGCAGAGCTGTACCCTTGACCTAATGAAGTAACTAATGTTCATGTGTTAGTAGATGGCCAGCCATCAAAGGAGGATTAAACCACACTCTTGGTTAGAGGTTTTCTCAAATGTTCTGAATACTAATATTCCTGAAATAATGTATTATATTACCAAGTTCTTCAGGGGAGGTTTTGCCTTAGGTGCTTTACATGCTACCAACTACTTGGAAGTATTTTTGTTTATTCTTGCATTCTTTTGGTTTGTCTTTGCCTCTCCAAGGTCAGGATGTTTTCTGGACTAATCTGTACTGTCCACATACCGGCAGGTGGAGCATTGGTAATGTAAGACAGACTTCTAACTCCCTCCAGCATTCAGGAAAAGTGATTGCCATGTAAGTCCTGCTCAGTTGATTTCCACGGAGGTGGAGTCTGCTGACTGCTTGGCATAGAAGTCTGTGGGAACAGCTCCACGTTAACATGCAGTGTTAACAAAAAATGCCAAAGGATGGCTTTCAGATTTGCAGTTGGGGTGAACTTTGATGCACAGAGTGAAAGGCAACTTGGTTTTCCTCTGCTGTTTTTTTTTTAAATTTTTTTTTCAAATGTCAGTTTCCTGTTGCAAGGCATGGAAGTATTGGAGCTACATCTAAATGGTTATAAAGTTGATACTACCTTTAAGGGAGCATGATTTTGCCAAATTAATTCTTGTTGTTGTTGTTCACTGTGTCTGAGAGATACGCAGCTTGCTCGTGTTACTGTTCCCCACTCAAAACGTTGATTGATATCGGAGGTCGTAAGAATTGCTATCTTTTTTTCTTGGGCGGGTGGGGGGTGGGGTGTTTAGGGAAAGGTTCCTGTTGTGGTTAAACAATTCACCTGTGTGGATTTAGCACTCTATTGCCACCAAAAGAGGCAGTTCTGCCCTACACAGTACCTTCTTTCTGTTGGTGCTAAGGATTGTACTGCCATCCATTAACTGAGATCAGAAACCTTCAGCAGAAAACTGATCTTTTTTCTTTTTTTTTTTCTTTTTTTCCCCCAGGATTAGTTTGCAGCTAATATAGTGGTAACTTGCGTCATGAAATCATAAAATTCCTCTAACAGTAGAGGAAGCGGGAATCCCTCAGCAGGAAGGCAGAGAGAGCAGGACTACTCTTCTGCCACAGTGCTCTTACCAAGTTCAATTTAAACCACCCTGAAAGTGCACTAGTCAGGCTCTGTGGCGTGAGTATTCTCTAATGTTTTTGGAATGGTCATTGTGCAACAGCCCTTCTCAGTAAGATAATTATAAAGCAGTACAAAATTGCATTAAATGATGTTGTTGTTATGCAGTTGTTTTCTATTTGAGGTGTGATGAAGAGCTCGGCTGCATGTAATTGTTGCATTCATGCATTACCTGTATTTTGCAGGCATGCATAAAATTTAAGTGTTTAGGTTCTGTGACTTAAAATGCAGCTAATAAAAATTGCTTCAGGGTTAACTTTGGAATAACTGTACATTATCTCCAGAATGCCTATCACTATAGGCTGGATAATGGCATTCTTTGCTGCTGATACTGCTGAAAATGCAAAACAACTATTTTGGATGAAACAGAATTGCAGAGTCTGCTTCTGGACTCGGTTAATGCATTTGGTTAAGGGTATTTAGACCATAGGGAGGACTAGAGCTTATTCTGAAGTGACATCCCCTGGAATACATGTAGCTTGAATATTGTCTTCAGCACAAACTATTTTGTTTTGCAGATCTCCTCCTCTTGCAGCACACTACCCACTAATGTGGGTGTAGGTTTTTGGGGTTTTTTTAGAGGAATACATTGGTTAGTTAACCAAAAGGTGTGAAAAACACCAGTCAGTGCAAGGAAGAGAGTTCATTTTAGCTACTGGTCTTATTGATTACATTGAGTACCTCTTGTTCTTATTTTGAAACTCAGTGACAGCATGAGATAATTCAAGGTTCGCTGGACCAAAAGTACCCCAAAAGCAGGATTTTAATGTCAGATAATGACGTAGGTTTCCCCTTCACTAAGTTGTCTTCTCTATTGCATTGAACTGTTGCTCAATCTGTGTGGTCCTAGGAGTGAGTTGTATGAACCAGTCCGACTCCTAAATTACTGCCAAACTGTTTGTTTACTGTGATTGCTTTAATTCTGATTATCACTAATGCACTGCATTTGTAGTGTGACAAAAGAACCATTTGGGTCATACTGTCCATCTTCTGTATTTGGTTTATTATGATTTGAAAAGCTATATTTAATACTGGGAGGAAACAAAATTGAGACTTGCTAGAGAAAAATAGAGACTTAAAATCTGTAGGCTATCCTTAAATGTAAGGCATCCTTGTGTATTGCTCGAGTGACATTTTAAAAATTTCATGTTCAAAAATATGCCTTGTTGGAAACATTCTACTGCCTTTTTCAAATTTGAAGGAGCTTCTACAAGCAAGCTAAGTGGAAATAATGTTTCATATTGGCTGTTCTTAAAGATACTGGCATAAAATTACAATATTGAAGGGTTTTTTTTCTGGAAGAACATTATTAGTGAATCTACAAAGATGACCATGGGATAGTGTTTGGCAGCATATTTAAATTCAGTAAGCTTAGGTATGCAATTTCTATTTTCTCTGTAGTTCATTTTTTAAAATATTTGGCACCAGCTGATTAAAATAGTTTTAACATTAAATATTTTTGATTTCAGAACTGTTGGAGCTGCTAGCACTGTATTCTATTGGTAACACCTGTCTATTTATAGGAAAGTCTGTACTAATGTCATCTATGGATCATTAATTTTCCAAAGACTTATTGACTTCATCATGTCTGAGGATAGTTTTATAAACAAGGCTATAGTTGCTGGAAGCATATCACAGGAATTAATGAGATCATGGAGTTGTAAGTATAATGGTCAGAGGAGACTTCTGGAGGTCTGTGGTCCAAGCACTTGTTCAAAGCAGGGCTCTAACTAGCACTTGGTGGGGTCAGCCATGGCTTTGTCCTACGAAGCCATGAAAAGCCCCAGGAACAGACAATCCACAGCCTCTCGGGGAAGTCTGTTCCTGGGCTTCACCACCCTCCGAGTGACAAAGGTTGTCGTGATGTGCAACCCGCATTTTCCATGCTGCCTTTTGTGGCCACTGCTCTTTCTTACCCCGTCTGCTAGTGCTAAGAGAGTTTGGGCTGACTGTCTTTATAGCTCCCGTCTGGGTAGTTGTAAACAGCCTCTAGATGGTCCTAGCCTTCTCTTTGCCAGAGAAAAGAGGCCCATCTCCCTCAACCTCTCCCTCTCCCTGGAGGCCCCTGACCACCTTGGTAGCCCAGGGCTGGACCCTCCTTGGTTCCTCAGGAACCTCCTTGAGGTGCGGGTTCTCACCTGGTATCTGCGGAGTGGCCTTGCCAGTGTCCGGCAGAGAAGGGATAACATCCCTGAGCTGCAGTCCTCTGCAGTTTGCCTTCTCTGCAGTGAGATGTTGGCTCCCGTTTCAGCTGGCTTCTGCCCCAGCCCCTGGGCCCTTTCCAGCAGGGCTGTTCCAGCTCTCCCCAGCCTGTGCTGATGCAGGGGGTTCTTCTGCCCTGGGTGCAGAGCTTTGCGCTTTTCCTTCTGGAACCCGATGAGGTTTCTTTTGGCCCCGTCCTCAGGTCTGCTGTGGTCTGTCTGTTGGTAGAAGTGCTGCCGTTCACTGCGTTGGCCCCCTCTTCTTCCTTGCCCCCCCCCCTCTCCTTTACTATCACCTGCCAGTTTGCTGAGGGTGCAGCCTGTGTCATCCTCCTGGCTGCTGCTGAGTGTGTTTGGAGCCCTGCGTCGGCCGCCGGGATCCTCCTGCCAGCTTGCAGCTGGACATTCAGCCATTGCGGCCCAGTGAGCCACAGATCCGGCTGGTTTTCCAGCTCAGCTTCCCTTCTGTTTGTTGAGCTTGGGCTTCCTCAGCTCCCAGGTGAGACTGTGGTGGGAGACTGTCTCGAAAGCCGTCCTAAAGTCAAAGTGTGTTACATGGGCCATTCAACTTTCATCAGAGCCCCCCAGCTCTTTGCATGAGGTTGGTTGTGTATGTTCTGCCTTGGATAAATCTTTAACTCTTCATGATTATCTTTTTGTCCACATCTTCAAAAAATAATTCCAAATGGATGTGTTCCATGTGCTTTCCAGAAGTAGGTGGGACTCTCTACCTCCCCTTTTCACTTTCTCAGCCATGAGTGTGGTGGGTTTTGTGCTTGTCAAGAACCTTCTGTGAATGCCATGATACTTTTTTAGATTACATTGCTAAGTCTGTATAGAACACAGCAAAAGAAGACCAATGCATTTAGTAGTTGGTAAGCAAAGTTTTTAACAGTCTGTATGAGAATCAAAGATTATTTTCATGATGTTGAAAAAAAATTCCTGCTAAAAGTCACTTCTGTGTTCTTCAAAACAAAAAACCAAGAGTACCTTCTCTTTTTACTGTATTCACATAGCTAAATTTTAAATTTTACATTGCTCCAAGTAGGGAAACATGACTCAAATTTGTCAGATATGCTCCTGGCATATTTGCAGACTAGAAGAGTATTTTATTTCCTGTTGTGTTATAAATTATTGAAGGAGGTGGCTTGATTCTGGAGGAGAGGGTGTTTTAGAGACTATAAGAGTAGTAATTTTCTAAGTATATTTGTCAGATCCTATGTAAGATTGATTTGAGAATATGGATTAATATTTTCAAAATTAACTGTTTTGCCAGTGCATTATGCCTGTTTCCAATTACTGTCACTAAATCCTGAAAATTATTTTCTGAAAAGAACTTGGTGAAGTCTACATTTTAAATAGAGATAATAATTCTGAGAGTAGTTGAAAGGTGTTTTGTATTATTTTTTTATGTTGTATGTATTTTTTTGTTTTGTTTTTGAGATTGTTGATCCTGAAGTGGATGCCATGACTGCATGCTGTTCTTGTGTGGACTGTTTCCTTTGTGGAAGCAGGCTGTATATGTGTACTTAAAAGAATGAGTCTCTTGGGTATTATTGCAAAACAAATAATTAACTTTTTTTTTAAACTTGTGTGTAAGGACAAAGATGCTTTGTAAAACCAAGTGCCATGCACTTATCTGATATTCGTGACTTGTGTGCTTGCTGGGTTGAGCTTATTTTATTTGAAGTAATTAAAATTCTAAGTACTCTGGAAGCAAGGTTAGGATTGGTACTGGTGTACAGACCGCTTCTCAGTCTGATATCCTTCAGGATTTTATTGCAATGGAGGAGTTGAGCTCACTTTATATAGCTGGGGAAATATGTTTTTGAGACACTGTACTTTCTCCAAAGTCTGCAGGCTGCAGTAACAATCTCCAGACTCTGCTTACCAAAATTAAGTGTATTATGAGAATGCCAGGATTTGTCATATTTGCAACTATACTCCTTTGCAAGGATTGGAATATGCTCACACAGGATTACCCTTAAAACAGGAACATTTGCCTTGTATTGCCTGTAGATCTCTTGGTGCCCTGGCCTTTACCAGCTTCTCCAGCAATCTAGTAATGTGGTGTAGACTTAATTGTTGGACTGCTGATGTTAGCAGACTATCCAAGTGAGTCCTTGTTGAGCAAAGGTAAGTAAAGGGACTTTGCAGTATGAATGTCTCCTTGCAATTCTCAGCTTGTTTCCATCACAGTGTTACAGAGAACTATTGTTGGCAGCTGGTATCACCAGAGAATTATAATTGCAAATGTGAGTGAAAACTCATTAAGTGAAGGAGTGTGCTAAATGTGTCTTTGATTCGAGTCTGCTACACCAGACTCAATTGATATCCACTCAAAAAACCCAACCAAACAAAAAAAACCTAAACCAAAAACCAACCCAGTCTAACAAATGACATATAAATATAGCTTTTTTTGTTCTCGATCTTTTTAGGAAGGTTTTTCCATTCATGCTTGGCCATATTTGAGTCGGTAGGCACGGAGGGCTTCAACATTTTAGGAAACTTGTTAGGGGAAGTAGTAAAGACTGAATTATTTGTGGTTTAGGTTATATTTTTTTTTAATGGGTAGAGCTCTCTGATACTACTGCAAAAAACCATGTATTAAATGTATTCTTTGTTTCTATTTCTTGTCAAGTGTTAGGGTTGGTTTTTGCCCTCCTGCTTCTGTCTTCCATTCTCTTAAAGAGTGATCAGATCAGTTATTGTATATTCAGTAGTGTGAACTTTCTTTGTATTTTTCAGGTTGGAGGATCTTCTGAATCTTATACTTAAAGATGCCTTTAAAAAGAAAGAGCTCATTTTCTACAGACAGCTTTGTCATCTTGGACCAGAGATATTGGTTACCGTGAAAGAAGAAGAGGCAGACTATGGGCCCAAATTAGGAATTGGAATACTTCAGGATAACATGGAGGCATGTCATGTAGAGGTAGCTGTGAAATATTTACAGTGATTTGTTTTAATAGTTTGTAATTGAGTATTTCCAAGAATCTACCCCAGAATAAACAATCTACTTTCAGTGTAGCTCTTTACCAGGAATGAGGCAAAAATGCCCTTCCTGTAAGAGGGACCAAAAGAGAAAGGTAAATAGCTGAAACTATGAAGTTAGAACTATAGTGTGGACAGCAATACTGAGTTATATGTTAAACCCATTGAGTTTGTATAATCACAATTTCTTGATAAATCTAAAGAAGGAATACTTTTATGGGAACATAGGGAAAGGGATTGATTGCTGCCATCATTCTTAGCTATAGCAGACTAAACTTATGATTTTGTTCCAGCTTTGTTCAGACTAGGATGTGGGGTAATTTTGAATCAGGATCTGAACTTTATTTTGGCTCACACCATCATCCTTTTTCTGTAGTTTGTCCTCCTTAGATCTCCTTTCGTCAGATAAGAATATCATTTTACAACACAGACTTCTAGGTGTTTGTTTTTTTTGAAATAATTATATATGGCATATTCATCCAGCCCTCACTTAAACTGAGTCTCAGCTATGTTAGTAACATTCTCCTTTCATGCTCTCCCATACATTTTTAAAATATCAAGATGCTTTTTTTGCTTCTTTCTTTACAATTGGTAATGTTAGATTCAATCTCTTGCATTGTTTTAGAATTCACTCCCCAATTTAAAAAAAATCCTTCCACTTCTTGTGCCAAAATTGCTATTTGTATTGCACATGTATTAGTGATCAAAAGAAGCGGAGTGTGTGCTTTCCTGAAAATACATAGGAAATGCAGTGTTAAAACTACTTATGTATGCTTCCTACTTCATCATAATTCATCATGCATTGTTAACTTCTAGTGCTACAATGAACTCTCTGTGGGTGTTAGAAGCTTGCTACAACATACAATCAATATTCAAGGCAGTAACACATGTGAATCACTGCCTGATATAAGTGCTATTGGGGATGATGTGATTTGGATTACGTACGAGCTGCAAGCTACGGTTCTTAAAAAGTAATGCTGATTCAGACACACTGTTTGAACCAGGGCAAATAGCTTAATTTATTCTTTGTGATCCCTGAAAAAGTGGAATAAAAATGCTTGTGAACTATAAGGCTAGTTAAAAATGTATAAAAATGGTGAAAATTTAATCACTTAATATTTCAGAGTTGGATAAATTTCTTTGAGCATTTATTTTAGAAATAAACTGTCTAGTGAAAAGAAGTTGTTCTCTCCTCCCTGGCTCCCCTGTCTCCACCAAAGCAAGAAGGAAAATTAAAAAAAAAACAAACAAAAAAACAAAAACAAAAACAAAAAAAACCAAACCAAAACAAAAAAACCAAACCAAAAAAAACCCCAAAAAACCAAAAAAACCCAAAAAGATTCAATATAAAATCTGTTCTAGCTACTTTACTGTAGTAATCAGAGGAATGGATTTGTATTTAAATAGTTTGGTATAATTACATTACTCTAAGGTAAAAAGGGAGAGAATCTATTAAAAACAAATGTCTGGATTTAATTTTTTTGCCTAGATTTATACTTAGGAGTTTGTGAGGGTGGGGAAAAGAGCACATTGAGAGCATATCAATTCATGTAGCATTAGTCTTTAAACAGACTAGACTATAGTATACTATTGAATTTTAAAATCCAGATTTAACTAATAGAAAATTGGTGAATGCTGGCTGTTAACTTCTATTGTGAAGTTCTTCCTACTGTGTTTTAAATTTGTGTGCAGT
The DNA here is from genome assembly GCF_929443795.1 of Astur gentilis. Taxonomy (NCBI): domain Eukaryota; kingdom Metazoa; phylum Chordata; class Aves; order Accipitriformes; family Accipitridae; genus Astur; species Astur gentilis. The sequence goes on along the minus strand of NC_064881.1, from coordinate 47,244,713 downwards.
TCAAGAATCCCTTTTATATTAAGGATTTAATGTTTAATTCTCAATTATCTTTTGGTCAATATGAATGACTTCAAAAAGAACAATCATAGCAATAGTGAGCATCTGTCTCCCTCTGTCAGTTCTAGTCACTTTTTTGCTTGCACCAGGCATCTGTGGCTAACCTGCTTTGACTGAGAGATAAGACCTTGACTCCAAAACACACATACAAGTGTGCATGCGTAGACAGACCTCTTTGACTCCATTTACATTTAACTATTTCTGTGTGACAACAGAGGCTTCAAATTCAATGAGGTATTGTGGTCATGCTGGTTGTAGCATGAGGCTGTCTTAAGATGTGAGGACAAGAGAATGAAGAAGTTCTCTTTGGCTGCTTGCCTCTTCACCCTCCTCCTTTCTCCTTCCTCTCCTTCTTCCTGTCTCGTTGAACTCTTTGCTCAAGGTGCTCGTGTAAGGTGCAGTAAACTTTGGTGTGATTGGTAAAATAATGCTTGAGGCTTGGGAAGTTGCAGTAAATCTCTGTGGTCTGCATGCCTTTGATTTGGAAATTGTGAATGAATGCAAACTTCAGGTATCAGAATGGTGTCCCTTTTTTAGTATTAAACTTTTTTTATTTATTTATTCTGCAGTATTGACACCTGAAGAACAGTTCCTAGGCAGGTGATCGTACATTGCTGTTGGAAAATGACAAATAGGTAAACTTCCTGTGTTACAAGTACTTTATGTAGTCTTAAAGACTTGCATTGTTCTGTGCATGTGGAGTTAAGAGGGGATTTCACACTACAAAGAATGGTATCTTTATTGCTGTTCTTAAGAAAAACCATTAAAGGCATTAACAGAAGCCAGCAGTCAATATTCTTCAGTTTTTGATGACATTAGAACAAATCCTGTTTGTTTTCAGTGCTTTTAAGCTTTACAAAAATGAGAGGGCAGTGGCTTTAGTGAAAGCTGGAGTATGCTGTCTACTCTTACTTGTTTAAAAAAAAGAAAGTGTTGGGGAGAATAGCTGAAGATGCTTCTTAATAAATACACAGCTTCAATTTTGATTGAACTTTTATAAAAGTTGCATCTTTCAAGCATGTAGTTGTACAAAGTGGTCTGGAATGCCTCTACCTTTTTTAACACCGCATTTGGAAACAAAAATTTCAACTCCTTTTATACAAATACAATCACTTTGTAAGATGCTGTGTAAGTATTTGTAATTGACAGCTGAGTTTGATAAAGCAGCAAGAGACTTAATTGTCATGTATATGGACTGTTTTGTGATGATTTACATGTTAAAACAAAAGGAGTTTGTGGGGAGTTTGTTCTCTTTGGGCAGGTGACATTGTAGTAACCTTCATTATTCCTTAAGAAGTAAGTGTTAAGGGAAAGAAGTGTAAGAAATGGTTCACTGCAACTTAATGCTCAGCAGCCTAATTAGTCAAATACCATGTGCCTACCTCTGCATGAAATAGTCTATTTCTTTCCACTGTAAAATAGGAATTTTCAGTTTTGGAACAGCCTGAAGAGGCCTTTGTTGCAAATGACCACTGGCTTTTTAACTATTTATTCTCAAAAATAATGAAGGTCAGCATGGTATCCATAGTGACTGCATGCAGCTTCCTCGTTAATCTTGGCATACGGCTGTAATAACTAAATTGACTTCTAAGTTTTCATGTTTCCAGAGGAAACCTTTACTCGAAAACTGGATGTGATTGGGTTTCTGTAACAGAAGTCTTGATTGTTGTTTTTCTTCACTTTTAAACTCTGTCATAAGTTCTTTTTTTATGAGTTGCTGTGGAGGCCTAAACAGAACCCCCCAGAACAAGCAACTTTAAATTGCTGAAGTCTACATATAAACTGGAAGTAGAAAACTTTTTACTTGTAAATTTCTTTTCTTGCTGAAGGGATAAAGACTGCTAAATGGGAATATATCAGTCTGCTTTCAGCTCTGTTAGTAAAAGGAAGACATTCCACTATAAACTACAAAATTAAAGCATATAAGTATTATGTGAATATGATCAAGCCAGAATTCTATGGTTTTAAAAAGAAAAACAAAAACAACCCTGCTGATAGCAGTTTCAGACCCTTCACGTCCATTGCAGAGACGGTGGAAACTTTTGCGACAGGAGAACCACACGAGTCCCTTTAATGTTGACTTCTGGATTACTTCGGTGCACAACAGTGTGGAATCGGAGTGCTAGGAGAATATGCAACCACTGACTCAGTGAAATGCACTTAATAAATTACTTTGGTTTAAATTAAATTATTTCCTCTTTAAATGTTATGCAATGTAAATATTAATTTTTAGTATTATAAAGGCTCTTTTAATTTAGAGGAAATTGTTGCAGAACAGAATGCAGTCTTGTGGGAGTTTTGGTAGTAACATGCTGAAGATGGGAAATAAAATGGTTCCATCCTGAGGCTGTTACTGTTTTCCCTCCCACCCTGTCCCTCTCCTTTAATGCTTACCCGAAGATAAGTGGTTGGGGTTTTTTGTGTTGGTGTTTTTTTTAATTAGTTGGTTGTAATAGAACATTAAACTGATGAGGTAGGATTCTGACACTGAATGTAAATGTCTTCAGAATTCTGTCAAGTTTCTGATATTTTCTTTATTATGAACATGGCTTGTTTTGCTACTGTCTTTAATTTTGCATATAGCTTTATTTAAAAATATAAAAAATTATAAAAGGATAGCTATCTGCAAAATTCATAGGATGTTCAAAGTGGAAGTTGTTGTGGTTTAACTCCAGCCGCCAGCACCACATAGCCACTCAGTCATTCCCCCCCGTGCAGTGGGATGGGGGAGAGAATAAAAAGGTAGAACTCATGGGTAGAGATAAGAACAGTTTAGTAGAACAGAAAGGAAAAAAACAATAATGATAATAATAACAATAATAAAATTATATTCCAATCTTTTTATTATTATTCTTATACAAAACAAGTGATGCACAATGCAGTTGCTCACCACCTGCCGACCGATGCCTAGTTCCTGAGCAGTGATCCCTCTCAGGCCAACTCCCCCCGTTTATATATTAGACATGACATCACATGGTATGGAATACCTTTTTGGCCAGTTTGGGTCAGCTGCCCTGGCTGTGTCTGGTCCCAACTTGTGCACCTCCAGCCTTCTTGCTGGTTGGGCATGAGAAGCTGAAAAAATCCTTGACTTGGTATAAACACTACTTAGCAACAACTGAAAACATCAGTGTATTATCAACATTTTTCTCATACTGAACCCAAAACATAATACTATACTGGCTACTAGGAAGAAAATCAACTCTGTCCCAGCCAAAACCAGGACAGAAGTCCATGTATTTTTGAGAGCTCCAGGAATAAGGGTGTAGGGAAGTAAAATCAAGGGATCTCTAAAGAAACAATATATATATTTTAATTTTTTATATATATAAAATGTATAAATAAGTATTTCTAAATAAATATAAAATAAAATGTATTTACTTTTATTTATATGTATTTGAACATAAAGGGGTCTTAAAATGTATATTAAAATTTTAGAATTAACTTTGTTAATTTAATGTAAGTTGAGAATGTAGAGCTGTATTTTTGTTAACAAATGTGAAAATAAGTTTTTCTTCAGAATTAGCTGAACAGTAGTTGGTTGGAATGTTATGGAAGCATGTCTTAAATATTTTTCTTTTTTATTTCCCTTCCTCTAAAGGTGACCGGCTGCTTTGTACTGTTAGACAGTTGCAGTGATGTATAGTAGTCTGTTGCTGTAAACATCCCCGACTGGAAGCTGTACCAGTTCTAGCTTTCAGTCAGATGTTTGCTGCACCTGGCTATTCTTGGACAACATCAGAAGGAAAACTTGTCGTAAATACATATGTGCATATGTATATCTCTAACACTGTTTCTATAGACACAGTTGAACTGCCTTCAAATGAATTAACCTGATTGTTATTAGTAGAGCAGGTATGATTTCTTGAAATCTAGTCTGAAATGGAGATACAAAGCTGTTGGATATATATCACTTGGAACAGAGTTCTTTGCTGCTTTGTGGTCTGAGTTATGGAATGTTTTACTGGAATGTAATGGCAAGTGGTGGTTAATTTCTTGTGCAATTATCCATAAACCAGACTTGCTTTATGAATTGTCTGTTTTAGCAGCTTCTGTTGCTTATGATTCTTAGGAAAATTTATTACAAATGCTGTCAATACTTAGCAGGCATTTTATCTGATGTGCCTTGCTTTTTAATGGTTTTTTTCTGAAATTCCACATTCTGAGTCTCCTATGAGTGGGTGGTGTTCTTATTGTTAGTAAGCTGGACATAACCCAAGGCCAAAATAAAGGTTAAAAAAATACAACAGAGGATGTGTTTTTGTGCTAACAATGTGTAGCATATACACTTGTTTGTGGTATGGTCAGCTTGGTTTGTGCTACCCCCCACCATGGCACTACAAAGGGTTATTTTTCATGTAAATAACTGCTTTGGAAAGTACTTCTGCAGAATTAACTCTTCACTGATTCAATTCCAAAACAACTTGAAGCAATCATGTCAACAGGAACAGCTATCTGCAAAGAACTTCAGTGCTTTCCACTTTTTTCAGAGTGGGATCTGCAGGCTGTTTCCTGGATCTTGTCTGGGATTTGTTTTTTCCTTTGTTTCTTGCTAGTCTATTTCTAAAGGAATGGCCTATGCAAGTAATTTCTGCTGCTAAGACAGAAAATATTCTTGCATGGTGTTAGTTCTCCATTCTTCCCCCTCCCAAAATGTTATCTTATTCTCTAACACTTAAAAGAAAAACTGTTTATTTGTTAGTATAGTAAACCTAGGTATAATTTGTTCAACTTTGCTATAGTGATTCTGTAAGAGATTATTTCCAAAGATACAAATACTTAGGAAAGTGAAAGATTTTCTCTTTAATTCATCAGAATTAAAATTACTAGGATTTCTTGCTCCTGGGAAAGCTAGACTAATAAGCACTAGAAAGATAATGATTTTCAAGCAGTCAGTGAATGACCAAGCGTGAACCAAGGTCAGCCATTCTTCTTCTGTGATGGTCCCATGACCGTAACTGTTTAGTTTCTGTTACCTGGGTGTTCTGTCTGGTGACATAGGAACATGTGTGGTGATAGAAGGTACTGAACTAATTTATTGATCTAATTCATTGCTAGCACTTTTACAAAGATTTGTTTTTAAAGCAACTTGCACACTTAACACAATCTCAGTTAAAATCACATTTTTTTAAAATATTATCTGTTCAGCTTGATAATTCACGTAGGAGCATTTTTAAAAAGGACTTTGAAGCAGAATCTACAGATCTTGATTTCTTAAAAAAAAGTGCTGGTAGTTGTTTTCCAACCTTTCTTTGCTGGAAATATTTAGCATTTTCTAGTTGTATATAGTATTTGGACTTAGAAGAAAGGAAGTGTTCTCTGTTAAACTTATGTGAAATGATCAAAGTAAACATCTCGTAATTAATCTAGTAGACATTTTGGTTAGCGCTGTCTTAGCCTTTCCACATGCAAGATAACAGTGATATTTTTTTTATAAGCTTAGTTCATGTGCAGTTTGTCAGTCTGGTCTTGTGGAATTTTACTTATGCGTACATTTATATTGTACTAGTATCTAATATGTGTACTCAAACACAGCTGTCATATGTCTGCACATGAAAACAAATTGAAGTGGCTTGTAACTGTAGGAAATAAATAAATTTAAAAAAACACAGTGTTTTTTGTTTGAGGTTTTTTTCGCCAAGTGCTTGAAATACAAGATTCTCCTTTTTCTATGCATGAAATACAAAAGTACTGAACATCTTAACATCTCAAACATGGCAGCTGTTTGCAACTGGGGAAGGCGGGGTCTCTTAAAGCGTGTGTATATTTATGCTGTGATTCCAGGTGAGCTCATAATACTGGGATTGCTGGGAAGGGATGATGGGAATTTGGCATGCTAGCTGTGCAGTTCTGCTGGTGGTGAAGAGGAGTTGAAGCAACGGTTGCAGAATTAGGCAGCTCAGGGCCACAAATACAACAATGAATTGTAGGAATGGAAGAGGCATATTTGACATGTCAGCCTGGTGATCAACAAGCAACTTAACCCACCTCGTTAATGTGAAGCCTGTGACTATCGCTTATATTACAGAGTCATGGATCAGTTTCTGATGTTTTGCAGTGCACTAATTTTGAAGTGGAAGAAGATACCTGAATGCAAACCAGGTTGGTGGGCCACAGGCCAGCAGTGAAACTGTGGACACACAGGTAGTAATTTTGGGTGGCTGTCATATACTATATGTGCAGGTGCAATGTACAGTTGCATCTCCTTTGGAGATGGAAGCTAGGGAGGAATACAAAGGTCCTCGCTGGCTGAGCAGGTGGAGTGCCTGTGAAGACTAGTGTTTGGGGTCTGGATTAGTTGTCTGTGATTTTCCTCTGAGTGGTTTTTATGTCTGCTTAAAAGCAATACATCAAAGTCCTTGGTGACTTTAGACTGGCCTTTGTGAAGCACTGTCTTCCCTTGCTGTGAACTCGCAGCTGTGTTCGGCAGAAACGCCTGAGCTCATGTTTTTCTTCATACAAAGAACAACTGTTATACATTTGGAGGGCTTCTCCCTGCTCCCTGCCATGTATGAAATAATCTGCATCTGTGATTCCTTCTCCCCAGTAAATCTGCAAAACACCTGTTCGGACAAGAGCTTTGAGAAGGCTGAGGCTTGGCCTCTTGGCTGATTGAGTTTATTGAAGCCTTCTGGACTGCTGAGATCTTGTTTGTTTGAGACTGTAGATATTAAATTAAACATACCTGTAAAAAATCTCAGATGTTGAAGCTGAAGTAATAGTGTTCTGCTCTCTTGCTGTTAAAATGAATTGTATTTCTGAGTAGCTAAATCCATGTGAAGGAAAATAAGAATGAAAAAGATGATTGAAATAATGGGAGTACCTTGAAAAGTTCTGGAGGAGGAATGGGAATTAGTTTAAGAAAATACAACACAAACAGGAAGACATAAAAATGTATTAACAAAAGCTGTAAAACTTGGCACACAGAGAACTTGAAATGTTCAACACCACAAAGATTTATTTTTGCAGAAACAGTTTGAGATAGACTTCTTTGAGGACAGTTACCCAGTTTGTACCACACCATTAATCTTCCATATATATTTTGGTGTTAAGTTTCAGATTTGAAAATTATTTTGACGTTTTTAGAAGGTGCCTACTTGAAGCATTAAGGGTTTTGGCAGGTAAGTGCAACAATGCTGATGTCCATGGGCTGTGAGAAACTTTTCTCCTATTTTCCTTCTTGTACCTCTACAGCATCAGGGACTGTACATGTGTATTATTGTGTTCTGATGTTTAGAAGATTAAATGTTAAAAATGTGTTCCACCTTCATAATGATAGTAAGGCTTAATAAGTGTTGCATGTGCCTTACAAGTTGCACAAATTGTAGCTCACATAATACATTGAAATATGTCTGTGCGGTTCGGTTTTGGATATCTTGAAAGCCAATGCTGTATTTATATTGTTAAGCTAATTTTTAGTTCCTGTAAACATCCTACACTCAGCTATAACAAGTGGTAGGGCTGGGGGGTGGATGTTTACTTCAACTGACTTGGAAAGGCAGCTTTCCCCAATGATCAAGTGACTTATTGGCAAGAATGGAATACTATTTTTCAGTAGTATTCAAATAAGCTTATTGTGTTGTAAATACTCTTAATTTCTGTGGAAGTAGTATGTATTTCTCTAAAAGTCTTAATACTCAAATTATGATTTATATTGGCTGTGTAAAGGCATACCTGTTTATTATGAAGCAGTCTGATGAAATCTGTATCTTTCTAATTGCAAATAAACTGTGATAATATATCTTTGCTTGAAAAGTAGCTTCTGATAACCTGATGATAGAGAAATAATCTAAAATCTGAGATTTATTGTTCCAATTCTCAGTTTCAGCAGTGATTTCTTGTTTATCTACTTGCTTATTGTCAGAAGGAATAGATCTATTGGGTAATGCTAAAAAAAAAAAAAAAAAAAAAAAAAACAAAAACAAACAAAAAAAAAAACAAAACAAAAAAAAAAAAAAAAAAAACACCACCACCAAAAAAACCCAGATCATTAAAGTAGTAAAACTACTAAGATTTAACTGCTGCTGTTGCCCTTTTTATCTAACAAAATGAGAAACATCTCATTATGGACCGGTTCATCTTGAGTGCGCTCACACGGCATGTGCAGGACAACCAGGGGATCAGGCCCAGCCAGCATGGGTTCATGAAAGGCAGGTCCTGCCTGACCAACCTGATCTCCTTCTATGACCAGGTGACCTGCTTAGTGGATGAGGGGAAGGCTGTGGATGTTGTCTACCTGGACTTCGGTAAGGCCTTTGACACTGTCTCTCATGGCATACTGCTTGAGAAGCTGGTGGCTCATGGCTTAGACAGGCGTACTCTTCGTTGGGTAAAAAACTGGCTGGCTGGCCGAGCCCAAAGGGTTGTGGTGAACGGGGTGAAATCCAGTTGGCAGCAGGTCACAAGTGGTGTTTGCCAGGGCTCAGTATTGGGGCCGGTTGTGTTTAATAGCTTTATCAGTGATCTGGATGAAGGGGTCAAGCGCACTGTCAGTAAGTTTGTGGATGACACCAAGCTGGGAGGGAGTGTTGATCTGCTGAAGGGTCGGAAGGCTCTGCAGAGGGATCTGGACAGGCTGGATCAATGGGCTGAGGCCAATTGTATGAGGTTCAACAAGGCCAAGTGTTGGGTCCTGCACTTGGGTCACAACAACCCCATGCAGCGTTACAGGCTTGGGGAAGAGTGGCTGGAAAGCTGCCCGGCAGAAAAAGTCCTGGGGATGCTGGTTGACGACCGGCTGAATATGAGCCAGCAGTGTGCCCAGGTGGCCAAGAAGGCCAACGGCATCCTGGCCAGTATCAGAAATAGTGTGGCCAGCAGGAGCAGGGAGGTGGTTGTTCCCTCATATTCAGCACTGGTGAGGCCGCACCTTGAGTCCTGTGTTCAGTTTTGGGCCCCTCACTACAGGGAAGACATGGAGGTGCTGGAGCGTGTCCAGAGAAGGGCAACCAAGCTGGTGAGGGGCCTGGAGCACAAGTCTGATGAGGAGCGGCTGAGGGAGCTGGGGCTGTTTAGTCTGGAGAAAAGGAAGCTGAGGGGAGACCTTATCGCTCTCTGCAACTACCTGAAAGGAGGGTGTAGTGAGGTGGGTGCTGGTCTCTTCTGCTAGGTGGCTGGAGATGGGATGAGAGGAAACTGCCTCAAATTGCGGCAAGGGAGGTTTAGGTTGGATATTAGGAAAAATTTCCTTACTTAGAGGGTTGTCAGACATTGGAACAGGCTGCCCAGGGAAGTGGTGGAGTCACCATGCCTGGAGGCGTTCAAAAAACATGTAGATGAGGCACTTCAGGACACAGTTTAGTAGGCATGTTGGTGTTTGTTACGGTCGGACTTGATGATCTTGAAGGTCTTTTCCAACCTGAACGATTCTATCATTCTATTCTATGATTCGATGATTTTGACAGGGAAAATCTGGATAGGAGAACAAGGAAGGAGATGAGCATGTTTTACTTTCCATGTAACTCTTCTTGCATCCCGTTTTATTTCCTGGAATCCCATATCTAGTAGTGGCAGATGTGTTGCTAAATGAAGTATCGCTCCAGCATTTGGAGAATATTAAGTACCAAATTTAATTGTTCAAAAAGAACTCAAATATTTTTATTTAAATGGAAAAACGTAGGACATGGGGTTCGTCATCATTGTGAAGCATAACTTGGTTTCTTGAGGATCTTTTTTACAATTTTGTATCCCCATGAATATTTGAAAGGCTCAGACTGAGATGCAACGTATTTCTTATATGGCAAATACATTATCAAAATTATCAAGATAATTTTTTGACAGCAGGACAAGCACGGAGAATGTGGTGAGAGGCGAGAAGTAGATACCTGTGAAGCCGTAACATGTTGCAGCTTTGCTCTTGTGCAGTATGGAGTGATTAATGTTGACGTGCTCTTGACCTATTTCAGTAATGATTTCTACCCTTGCTCATATAAAGGAACATGCAGTGTGTATGCATCTTGGTATTGCGTCACTGAGAGGGCAGTGAAATGTAGTTGCTGTTCTTTCTCAGTCCCTATCAGTTCCCTTGCTTGGTGTATTCTGTGGCACCACATGTCACTGCCATGAGATAGCGCAGTGACAAAAAAAAAAAAAGGGGTTTGATGTCAAGGAAGAATCCTCAAATCAACATTATCATCAACCAAATGGTGTAAAGATTAATCTTTTCAGTAAGTGCCTCTGTCTGGAAGTAATTGGTAGCGTGGATGGTGAGTAAACAATCTGAGCGGATGTGGATGTGTATTTGCTTTTCAGCAGGTTTGTTTTAAATGCGTTTGAGATCTAGAATTCATATTGCAGAAATATAAATATGACCAAAACTTAAGAGTCTTACAGGTTTTTTTGTTATAGAAAGAACAGTTGTGACTGCTTTTGATGGGACACTTAAAAATTAAGTAGGAGTAAAATGTTAGAAGTAAAACCAAAGAGAGTATTGAAGCTAATCTAACATATTTTGAATATTTGGGGTTTGCAGTAGTTTGAGTTCTATAGTGGCTTTAGGTCGGGGGGGGGGGGGGGTGGTGTTACATTTTGTTTACCTACTCCTTGGATAAATGGGCAGTAGAGTAGGTTATAATGATATTCTTGTCAAACAATTTCAGGCAGTTTGGTTTCTCCTAAGGGAGACAGCACACTCACTGAAAAGTGTCAGGACTGGTATCATGAGGTGAAATTTCTAAAGGTAAGCCAAACTATTGGGTTTTTTTGTTGTTTCTTTTAGTAAGGATTTGATAGGAGATTGAGTGTTGTGCTTGTGTGCATCCTTCCATGTGCTTGGCTGCACGTGCAGATGTTGTAAAAGTGTAAGCGGCTAACTTGTTTTACGTTCTGTGAAAATCTTAATTTGAGAATTAAATAGACTAATTCTCATACTGTTTCTCCTCAGCTGTATTTATTGGGTAATGTTTGTCATTCTGGTTTGTGCTAAAGTAAAACAAAAAGTTAAACTTCCAACCTCAATGCCAAACATAAAATAACATTGCAGAATTTCAAGCTCTGTGTTAAATCATGCAGTTCACTTTTTTCTTCCATTGCGTTGGTGCTTTTTAAACAAATAAGTCATAATCCCATGGCGCCAGTGATGGCATAAAACAAAATTGGATAAATAGCTGGGAAAAGGATACAGTGTGCATGATTTATAAGATTTTCTGGAAGTTTTACATAGATATTGTGGCAACAGTAAGTCACTTAACGTTAGTTAAAATTTGGATTTCTCTTGAAAAACACATAGGCACAGTTAATGTTGGGTTTTTTTATGGCAATTTTGAAAATACGCATTTACTGTTCTGTTTAGTGCCTCTTGTTTCTGTCTTATGCTAAAAATCCAAATGCTTATTTACATAAAAGTACATTGATAGCCACATTTCTTGTCTGTTATGGTGTTCACTAAGATTGTTCTTCCCGTAATTCAGTGCACTCCCTCTTAACCAGCTATGCCAGTTCTAACCAGCTTAGTTTGCAGTTCATAGGGGTTCTGTGTGTGTGGTGACCAAGGGCATAGTTAAAACTACTGAAAACTTCCACATAATACTCTTGAATCAGTATTGAATCCCCATGATTCTGTAGTAGTTGAGTATGAGTAGTAAGAGCTTTAAGTCTGATGCTGAAGTCTGAACAGACAGTTCAGGAAAGCTCTAAGTTGTTTGGCTTTTTTATTTCCCCCTCTGTTCAGGAACAGCAGAGCCCTAACGTGTCCATCTTTGAAAGAGAGGACGGCTTAACCCATGAAACAATGTATGGGCCCTGTAAGCAGAATGAAGGAAATGTAGTTTATGTCAGTCTGGATGATTTGTTGCCTGATAACATCACTTTCTCAGTAGAGAAATAATTTCCTGTAAACAATGTGGCTTTATCTATCTTAAAAATCTGCCATTTTAATAAAGCGGAAAATTATTTTTCCAAACTTTACACAGGCTTTATCTTTGACAGGAAAAAAGGGAGGTGGCAGGGGTGAAAGATGCTTTGTGAACGAAACTTTGTTTACTTAAGGTTATTGAAAACATGCTGAAAACATACATTAAGTGCATAGCTTAATGCATTTTCTTATAAACACACTTCCCCAAATATTAATAAATTAGTTGAACTAATCTACTATCTACTAACTAGTAGAAAATGTGATATATTGGTAATCTCTTTTGGAGATGTTTTACACTTAAAATCTAAGGAGCTTGTAAGCTAGCAAATCTCTCCTTAACCTGAATTCCAATTTAGTATTAAGAGTCAATATAGCTGTTATAGCTGAGTCTGATTTCAGGAAATGTTATCTATTTTGTGCCCACTACACGTGAAGTCTTGTCCATCCTATCAAGCTGTCTGCTGTAGCTGTTGTAGGTTGCTCCCTTTCTCCTACCTGCAATGGAGACATGACATATATCTGGTATTTCCACTTTTCACAGCTACTCTGCTTCTCCAGGCATCGGCACTTCTCGGTTGCATCACGTGCCAAGGGTTTTGCTGGTCTAGCTCTGTCAGCTAGGAGACACAAACTTCATACGGTCACCTTCAGAGAGGTGTTAATGAAATCCTGCTTGCGATTAAACAAAGAAACATCCCTTACCCCTCCTTGCATGAATTACAGTCTTCTAGAAAAGCTGGTGTTGTGGGATAGAGGCAGGAAAACAAGAAGCAAACTACATGTTATCAAAAGAAGGAATCTTCATGAGGAGGAGGGGGAAAAAAAGGTAATTTAATAGAGTTTTCAGGTCAGAGGCACTAGTGTATGTGTGGTGTTGGTGCTAGACGCCAAGGCCAAGAGAACATCTGTTGGCTTCTGCTTCAAGACACTGAATTAAGTGAAGTGAAAGCTGCATGTATGGCTGAGATACAAACTCTGAAAAATCGCTTCATAATTTTTCTCTGAAAAGCCGAAAAAGGGGAAAAAAACTCATCCAAAAATTAACTGAAGTAACCTGTTCTCTTTCAGAGAACTAAGGTATTCTCCTTTGTATCTTAAATTTATTGCTGCTTCACATTTTTATTTGCTAAAGCTGATTAAAAAAATAAAAGAACACCACCAAAAAAAAAAACCACAACAAAAACCCAAACAGAAAAACCAAAAAAATCTGTCATTTTTAAATATGTAGAGATTTGTTTTCTAGAAAAGTTACTTCCAAATAAGAAACCTAGAGAAGGGGAGGAGAAATGTTAAAATTCAGAACTAAATTTTTTTTAGAAGATTGTATATACAATATCAGCTTCAATTCAGAGGACACTTGCACAGTTTGAGATTTTTCAGTCAACTGTTTAACTCTTTGAGTAGTTTTTAAATGACAGCTATATGCTAATAACAGAAGCCACGCTTTGCATAACAAAGTTCCATACAGGACTGTTTGCCGCTGCACCTATGTAGTTAGACTCTATCATTTAGAAGTTCTAATGGTTAATCCTTAAGATGCTAGATTTGCATTAGAGATGACAAAATTTTTATGGTCATTTATGCATGTTAATGAACTTCAACTTTTTAATAATAAAATAGGTTGTTTATAATTCCAGTCAAGGAGTGTTCAGAAGATGCTCAATTTTGGTTAATATACCTGCTCTGTATTTTCAATAATGTGAGAAATTCTTATTTTCTACAGTGGAGTTAAGCATAAGTGGGATTTATACTTAGAATATTAGTATATTATCCATGTAAACAAAGCTGCTGAAGCCAGTTTAAGCTCCAGGGAGAGCAGGATTGGACTTCTGTGTTTGTCTTAACTTCTTGGGATGACATTAAAATGCAGAGGCATCTTTAATTTTGCTGAATTCTGCCACAGGAACTTTCTTTTCCATTCTTAATGCCTAAATACCACAGTATGTGCAATATGTGCTGCTAGAGAATAAGTGGGTGGCAGTATGATAAGAACACTTTCCATTATTTTACTTGTACATCGTGCTTTATATTGAACTGTGGTCCAAAAATGGCTCCAGATTAATTTCATATGCATTTATGCCAGAACAAGTAGAAGTGGTTTAAGCTAAATGGAAACAAGATACTTGCTTTCTTATGTGGAGTTAATCAGGAACAGCTAGGGGTTTTTTCAACTACTAGAATATATGCTTTTAAATGCTACTACTGATACTTATGTTCTTGTGTTACTTGTTTGAAAAGAGCTGAATTTTTCACACTCTGCTTCATATTCTGCTGCTTGGTATTGAATTTCTGGAAGTGTGGACTGGTTAGTTTTGGCGTTGCAGGTGAGTGATGGTGTCACTAGTCCATTGCATCTGTTTGATCTGTTCTGGGCACTGTTAGCTCTTGCCTTCATAACTTCCATCGTACCTCGGGGGAAGCTTCTGTGCAGAACCAAGCCTATCAATGCCTCTTACCCCTTCAGCAGGGGCGATAATCATTTCATTCAGCTGCAGAATGCTTGCCTCTATACCTGTGAGATTCTTTCCAGATTGTATTTTAAAGACATGTTTTAATTCAGTTTGCAATGTTGAAGCGAAACTTCCAAGAACCTGTTTGCATTTACCTAAGAAAGTAACATTGCTTACTGAACAGTTCCACGTTTCAGTGAAGTGCTGCTTTCCTCTGTTGGAGTCTTTCTTTTTTTCTCTCAAGTAGTCCAGCCTCCTACAGAGTTTGGGGTCCAAAATTTAAATTCTAACAATGAGGCATATGTCTCCCTACCCCAAACTATTTTGATACAATTAATATAAATGCTGTTTAAAGTAAGGTTACTTAAATGAAAGAACTGATGATTGAAAGGCGTCATCCTTCCTCCATTCTGGTGGTAGGATGTTATCGCAGCTTTGTAGGGTCATACCAGGCTGGTGTTGTGTTTGTCTCGGTTCATACAGAACAAAAAAGTCTGAAGCTTCACCCACTTGCATTGAGCCATAGCTATTCTGGCTCTCATGTGCTGTCCAGAGCATTGCTGGTGCTCAGGAACATACCAGCTGGCTGCACGGTTGGAACAAAGAACTGGTTTGACACAACCATCATTGATTTCCCTTCTTGAAGATTGCCCCTGTAGCCACAAGGGCTAGTTATTTTCTAATGAATAATTATAAACAAAACAAAACAAAAACGGGGTAAGCAGAACACATTTTAGTGTGGTCCTAATCACAAAATGGTGTTCCTCACGGTTTGAGATTACTGTGCAGTGAATTCACATGCAGGAATTTAGTATTGCTATTTCTGTAATAAAGTCTTACGTACTCCCACAAAGACTGATTAATAAAGCCTGCAGTAGTAAGTCACGTTATCAGACACACACGCACATACAGATCTCTCCATCTATCTGTACAGCAAATACTGGCATGTTACTATCTCCACTGTGCCTTCCCTTTTTCTGAAGCTTGTGGTCCCTACTGTGTGTACCTGAGTGTCAGAAAATTAGAATTACTAGGCTTATGAATTTTTTGGTGATGTAGGTTTTTTTAACTGGACCCTGTCAATTTTTTTCCAGGAATAAAAATACTTTGGCACTTACATATTTAGGAACAGATGTTTGGGGACTTTCTAGATTGCCATGTTTAAATAGACATTTAAAGCAAATAGAAGAACGTGTTTGTAACAGATTTACTTTGTGTGGTGTACTATTGGTCCTTGAGATTATTTTTTAATCCACTCACAATATTAAAGTTCAGAGCTTTGTCCAAACTTAGAAATTGTAGAGTGTTCCAGACAAAAAACAAATGCAGAGTTCTTTTAATTTCAATAAAGGAATTCCTCGTCTTTCACTCCTACTTGTCTCCTCAGAAGTAAAGGAAGAGTTCTTCTTCCCAAGGAAAGAGAATAGGGAAGCAAGTGTCAGTAAGGCAAAATCGGAGACAGTGCCTTTGGTGGCCTTAGTTTGAGAATACAGAAAAAGGAAGGAGTGAATCCTCCAAGTTTAACAAAGAGGTATGAAGGACTTTTTTGCCAGAGTTCCCAGAATACAAACCTTATTTGTAGACAGTAAACAGAAGAAGGGTTCACTGGATAATGTTCACAAGGATCCCTCTGCTTTTTTGTTTGTTTTATAGGAGGTGGCTTTTTGCTTGGTAGTTAAATTTGTTAGATGCACCTGCCTGAATGCAGTTTTGAAGAGTCGCTGTGGCCTAACAAGGGTTATTGTAAGACTGCCTTGATCTCTAAGGGATGAATAAGTTCAGGCTCCCTTTGTGTAGATCTAGTATCAGGAACAGCTACATAATTTTTCACTGCTTTGAACAGAGCCTGTTCTTCACTCTGAGCTGTAAACGTGTGGAGTAGGGAATACCGTGCTGGTTTGTGTGTTAAGGAATTTGCATCGCCAGGGTTAGTTGCAGCTAGGAATATTTCACAAGGGTATCTAGGGGATTCACAAGGTGGCGTTTTCTTAGGTGTGGAAACATACCACCCAAGTCTTACAGATGATAGTGTCCAGGGAAAAATGATTCACCAAATCCTCTAATTTGGAGAACGCTTCTGTGAAGGCCCAAAAGCTTAATTGATATTATGAAGATAAACTGTCCATCTCTGATAACTACATTGTTATAACAAACTTTACATAGGACAGAGCCCTATCTCA
Organism: Astur gentilis; assembly: GCF_929443795.1. Classification (NCBI taxonomy): domain Eukaryota; kingdom Metazoa; phylum Chordata; class Aves; order Accipitriformes; family Accipitridae; genus Astur; species Astur gentilis. The sequence goes on along the minus strand of NC_064881.1, from coordinate 47,228,175 downwards.
GAGGTTTCTGGACATGTGGCCATCAGTCTTCATATTCTATGTAGAATAGGGAAGCTTCACAGAGCAGAAGAATCCAAACTTCTTGACATTGAGTTAAAAAAAAAAAAAATCAAAAATATGCAAGTGACTCGGGTGAGAATATCCCACTTACAAATGATTTTCTAATTCTCAAGGATTATAAAGTAATTAGGTGCTTAAGTAGCCCTGAAAACATTATCTCCCAGAGTCAGCATGCTACGTTAAAATTTTATCTTCTGCTATGTGAATGTTTGCCAATGTGTGGTGTTCTTATGACTTCTATCACAGATACAAAATATATTAAGCAGGAGGAAGTATTCTGAGTACTGTTTTATCACTCTTGGGTTTAAGTACATTAGACGCACACTATGACACAGACCTACTTAACTGGTGAATACAAGAATGCAGGGAAGCTTGTTCCTAATTTATTCTTAGTGTTACAAGAGCACTTTAACATTTTATAAGGATTTTAAGTGCTTTGTAGGAATAGTTTAAATTGCACCATTGGTAACTTTAATCCCGAGAGGGTTTTTTTGCTAGTTGAATTTTTGTTGGCTAGCAATACTTAAACACAGAGTTGGTAGGGACAGAACAAGTAATATGTCTCTTTACTGTAAAATGGAATAAAACTTCATTTCTTCAAGATATCTAAGAATCAATATTTAGCCATACTATAAACTGATTATTCTGAGCAAAAATGGGATCTAATTTTACTGAAATATATTAAATATAAGTAGACTAAAAAAAATAAAAGGTATTGGAGTGGTAGACTTTGCCCATTTCTTTTAAACTGAGATACTAAAAAATGGCAAAAATACCTACCCCCCCCCCCAAAAAAAAAGCTTCATGCCCAAACTGAAACTCTATATTTACTTTCTAGTAAATCATGATGTGACAACATACACAAGCAGCCCATCTGTATAATGTCATCTATTTACTGTCACTGTCCTGAGCACAGCTGCTGTTTGGAGTCGCTCCTTCTGAACATCTGTTAAAAATGAACTCACTGCCCTTGGAAACCTTCATTAAAACTCTCTCTTTGTGTCAGATCTGATAAGGTTGGATTTTTCATCGGGGTTAGGTGCTCTTCTGAGACAGCTGCCTGCCATACTGAGCAGTATACTGGTTGACTGTAGTATTTTTATGGATGTTGTTTCTTTAATGGCTTATTGTAAACACGGTGGGCTAGGGACCTTTTCACTTTATTTATATTTCTGTTCTGCAGGAATTCTAACAGTGATGTTACATCTCCCACTAGTAAATATATTTACATCTATGTTTAGCTTTGGCTTCCTCTCCTTGGAAAACTAAGTTAAGAAGTTGTGAGGAATCTTTTTCCATGTATGTTCTCTACCTTATGATTATATGCTGCTTGATCAACTAAATTGATTGGTCTTCTGTGCTTCACTGAAAGCCTACAGATCTCCCAGCTTTCTAAATTTTTTGCCCCTTTCTGAAACTCTTTGAGTTTTTGCTAGTGCACTTAAAAGCTCCTCTTTTTACTCAGTGAATTCAGGAAATGGAAACTTTGGCCATTTCACATGTTTAGTAGCAGACAATATATAGTCAAATAATTTATGGATGGTGTTTCACGGTAAGAGCAAAGTTTTGGATATAGTTTTTCATCTTAATTTTTTAAGACTAGAAAAATCTATTACATGTTGAACAATCAGAAATAATTTTCATACAGATCTTCATCTTACAACTTTTATTTGACTGCTTAAACTGCAAATTTAAGGTATTGTACCATAAAGACTGTATATATAGTAGTGGTAAGAAAAATCAAGATCTAGTGAAGTTTTTTTCTAGGGCTATGCTGGTAAGAATGTTAGCTTATTACTACTTCAGCTGATGAAGCAGTAGTTAGTATTGCGGGATGCAGAACCAAGTCTGCAATACCTAATTAAAACAGCCCCTTTTGATGTAGAAGCATTTAAATTAAACAGCATATCTCTCTTTTTTGATAAAGACCTTTTTTTATTTTACAAGCAGGCAAGTAGATTCTGTGTGGCTGTGAACTGTTGTATAAAGTTAGGAGGAGTTTATGCTTTTTGGTTTAGGGATAAAAAAGTTTCCTCCCATAAATAAGATGTAGGCTAAGACTCAAATCTGTCCAACATACAGGTTACATATATACTGATAAATACACTTGCTCCAGGGAGTGATTCCTCCCCCCTGGCTCTTTTCCCACCACCCCCCCGAAGATTGCTCCCGCAGTGCTCAGAGCTGTCCCCTCTAGACTGGCTGGACCTGCACTACCTAGCATTTGACTTTGGATCTCCTCCATCACCTGCGTAGTGCCCCTGCCATAAGACAAACACGTGGGGTTTGTGTTCTCCCCTTTCCTTTCTGGAAGTGTCTGACACCAGGGGGCTGTGCTGTAGCTCACTGGAGTAGTGTTCTCAGGGTGGGAAACTGAGGTACGTGTTGCGTGCCTGGGGCTGATGGTGGGGGTGTGTTCTGGTGACCGAGGGTGCAATGGTAGCATTGCTTGGGTGGTGGTAGAGGACTCTGAGGCAGGAGGAGTCCACTTGGTGGGCTAGTAGAAGGTGTTCCTGAAGCAAAATAGTCTCAAAACTCAGGGATGACTGTTTTGGAAGGAACCAGTTCTGCACACTCCCAAAGAAAGCTCAGGGATGCATATAATCAATCTTAAGAAGCTATTTAATGGCATGGATTTACTCCTTCAATTCCTACTTTGCTCTAGTCTGAGTCTTGCCCTCCTTCCACTAACAGTGCCATTCAGCTGCCCTGTTTTGCCACCAGTGTATCCTAGTTAGGTATGTCCATGGTTGTAATCATCATCATACCTCAGTGTGGAGGGATTAGGGAAGACACTCAGCCGCTTGCTGTTGCTCTCTGATACACCTCGGTGTATCAATAGGACAATACCTTCTGCAGACTCCACGGCCATGTTACGGCTCTCTCCTGGACTCCTGCTTCCCTCTAGGAGTAGAAGAACAGGAGAATCTCTAGGGCATCACATGTACTTTGAGAGAGGTGACTGAGAAAGGCTGTCTGGGGATCTGTATGGGCTTGTAGATGGTGGAAAGAAAAGTTGAGTTTCCACAGTTCCAAACTGGTTGTTGGGGGAAGGAAGGAAGTGTGCGTCAGAGAGGCTAAGAAGTTGGTGGGAGAGGCAGACAAGATAGGGCAGGAAGGGCTACAGACCTTCGTTGTCAGGCTGGTAGCTTTTAGGTAGTCATCAGCAATTTTTGGGGGGGGAAGGGAGATACAGTGACATTTCAAGCCTTCCCCAAAGCCATAGATGGCAAGCTTCAATTTTTCCTTTTGGACAAAAGATCAATACCTGGGCTTCCCCACTGATAGGGATGAGAAGCTTGCTTTGCCTCTCAGGAGTCAGAGAGAGGACTGAAATGCGTATTTCTGTGTGACCGTGGGCACATGGAGGTTTGCACTCTGCCACTCTGACCTTTCACTGACAGCTTCGGTACCAAAGCTCTCGCGGACATGGCCTGCATACATGGGAAGCGCAAGGTACGCGAAGCTTCTGCTGGTCCTCCGACAGATTCCTCCAGTACATCCAGATGGGATACTGGAAAATCCTAGAGTACCAAACTTCCCTGAAGTTTTGTTTGAGCTGCAGCATTTCTGCCAGAAAAATAGGTAAGTGAAGTCACACTAAACTAATGGCTCCCAATGCCTTGATCTCAGTGATAGCTCACATCTACTAATTAGATGTGATGGTTGTTTGTATAGCAGAATAGTAGTGCTGACTTGAGAGCATTTAATCAACCTGTAGTTGTTGTGACTGAAAGCCAGATTCTGACTCCATTAAATTCCATTACATCTGGGTGACTTCACTGATTTCTAAGGTATTTTCTTCTGGCTTTCATTAATATGAATGAGAGTATAATCAGGCTTCAGTTATGGTTCAAAATATATCAGGAGATACTAAATATGAGCAAAAGTAAACAGTCAGGTAAAGCATGTGAAGTGTACACGATACATAAGTGCGTTTAATCATAAACAAGTTTTTCAAATTGACAGCTGAGATATGACAGGGATGGCTAATTTATTAGCATAGCTTCCCTGCACGAACATGAAAACTGAACTTCTGTGTTTTTATTAGATGTTTAAGTAATGGTGTCTGTGTTACAAAAATAAACTCCAAAAAAACCCCAAACCCTTGATGTGATGTACTAATGAAAGTAGACTGAGCAGATGGTTTTTAGGGACTGCACTTCACATATTATGCAACTGTGCTGTTATTTCAGAGAAAGAGAAGTGAGGCATAAAGAAATACAGCTAAACCTTTAAAGCTTAGTTTTTCACTCATTGTTAAAATAACACAGAAAATGACCTGAAGAACACTCCAAAAATAGGGGAGATATTCAGGTGTGCAAGCTACAAAACTTATTTTCTTTTAGCTTCCAATTTGAGCTATTCTCTCATTAAAGCACTGGAGTTAAAAACTTGTCGAGTGTGTTTAATTTGTATCAGGGCAGAGGGGGGACAAAAAAAATCATTCTTGGATCAGGAGCACCCTGGTAGCACAGCCAAGAGAACAGTCCCAGATAGAACATTCCGTTGCTTGGTTCTGAGATATTGCAGAATGAAACCTAAAGATAATAGCTTAAACTGAAGGAGTAATAAAAAAAAGGAAACTCAAGCAGCTTATACCAAGTAAGGAGTTTAACTGGAGCCTCTAGATGGAGTTTAGAGAAATGAAGTCATCGTCTCATACATGGATTTTCTGTAGACATTCCAATTCAGTGTTGTTAACAATACATTTGAGTAGCTGGGGTAATCAAAAAATGAGCAATATTTGTGATTTTGGGAAAATTGTAAAATCACAAATTTTCCTTAAAATATTTTGTGGTCCAATCTCTATACTCCCTTCAAAATTCACCTGTAAGAGAGATGGAGGGGTTTTGGTTAAAATACCCACACTGTGCAGTGCATGTGTTTTCCTTCTTGTAAGGAGCAAAGAACAGATAGGTGGTGATATGACTTTTTGCCAGTCAAGCAATATTACTCTGAAAAAGGACTTATTTACAGCTCTTCACTTTTCAAGGATTTTTTTTTTCTGTCATCAATATTTATTGCGTTGAAGAGTGAATTATTGGGCTGTGATAATTGTGGAAGTTGCAATGTTAATATGCAACAACTAATAAGCAAATCAATGATATCAACACTGCACAAGTTAGATACCTTTTTACCTTGTTTCATAAGTAGGCATGTGCTCCTTTAAAGTGTTGTTTAGATGGTCACAGTAGTCCCATCAGTCGTCTCCTGCAGTCAGTGGGAAAGTCTGGATGCTTCTGAAGACCTCTAGAAGCTGTAGGCAGACAGGCTCTGAAGAATTTAGCTGCAGATTTTTTTCCATGTATCAGCATGCTTATGCATACAGAGCCAGGAGAGGAAAGTACGCCCATGCCTCAGTCACTCCTGCAGGAAGCCCAGCATCTTGTCTTCAAATGCTAGTGAAAGTGGGTTTGGAGTTGCCTGTGAGCTGAGGATGCTGAAAGGTGCCATCTCCAATCCCCAAGAATGGGAAATTCTTTACTTAATTACCGTGTCCTGTAAAAAATATAGCTAAAAGAATAGGGATAGTGAATGTTACGCTTTCAGACTGCCTGAATTCTGCGGTGATTCTGTACGAGAAGGAGCAGTGGTCTTTGACTTTAAAGACATTCAGTTGTATGCATTTAATAGACAAATGTCAGAGTTTGTAACTAACAATGCTATTTCTTATTACATTTTCATAACTAACAGTGGTATATTTTAGCAGACAAGGAGATATTTCAGCAAACAGAAGAAACAGACTACCTTTTATTTGCTTATAAGGAAACTCCCATTACTACTCCTTTTTCCTTCTCTGGGTGAAAGTCCTCAGGATACAGTAATGTATTTGTACTGTTTCTTGTAATTTTAAAACATTTTTAGTAATGAAGCAATGAGTTCTGAACAAACTTGTGGTTGCCTTACCCATTGAGCTTGATGGACAGTTGAAGGCATATCATATTCTATTTAAGCTTATTGGGATTAAAAAAAAAAAAAGCACTAGCCATAAATAAAATCTGAGACATGCATTTTAGTAGCACAAATAAAGTGTATATGGAATATAGAATGTGGGAAATTGGGTGTGCATATAAAATATATATATATATGTAGTATTTAATTGGAGCAAATAAAACTATTTAGGTAGGTAGTGGTGGTGGCTCTCACTTTCCTAGGAGGGAACTTAAGGTATGAAGTATTTAATGACATGCTAATCTTGCAGAAAACTGATGAAGATTAAGAACAGAACAGTCATCTGCTGAAGCCAAACGTATGATGCAATGTCTAATCAAATCAAAATCATACCAATCATGTAGGAACTGACAGATTTGTATAGTTTGCAGTTTGGGTATATCATGGTTGTCAAATTCCTACTGTAGAGTTAATAAATCAAAACCAGTGTGATTGGTGCTGTTTTTCCTCTCTGCTTCTACTATCCTATAAATAGCTCAATGTTCAGCGAGAGCTGTGGCAACTTTCCCAGTAGGAATATGATAACAAAGATGTCTGTTTTCTACACCTGTCTTTGTGCGTTTTTCAATACCGCTGTCTCTTAGTGGTTTTGAGAATATGCTATTTGTACTATGAATTACTTTTTTTTTTTATTTGGTACATATACATTTCCTCGTTCCCTGGATTACAGTAAAGGTGAAGAGAACAAAATCAGGGAGCTGTTTAGATGTTGCACTGTATTTTTTATATATCATCACAAATACAAATAATCTCCTATTTTGATGGTTCTACATTTTGAAAAGCTTCTGGCAAAGTTTGCTTTCTCACATGCATTTCTATATCAGTCCAGCTGTGTGCTGTTCATTTTGTACTAGTCTGAAGAAACAGCACATAATAACGTTTCTTCTTAACTTTCATTTTTTTAGTGTAATTTCTTGTCTCGTAGGAGCCTATGTAAGAAAGCAACCCCCAATCAAAAAGTCCTTAAAAGAACAAAGAAAAACACCATTTAAATCTGCAGTGCTCCAGCTGTGCTGCTGTCTCCAGATAGTCTGACAGCACCTAGCAAAGGAAAAACATGCTGTACAGTTGTAATAGGATTAAACAGTATAAACCTGCAAGCAGAAATGTGATTAATATGGGGTATTTCTAAGTCCTGCAGTGATTATATTGCTACAATGAGAAAAGTAGAATCTGTTTATTAGAAGCATTTTCAGTACGTATATATTTTTTTCTGAAGTTATTTATAATTGTTGCCTTTCAGGCCTGCAGGAGATAGTTTTTAAATTAACTGTGCAGTGTAATCAGTATCAGTAGACTATACAATCCTGAGATGGCAAGAATTATGATAAGTCTCATACTAAGCTCTGGAGAGATTTGTAAATGTGCAGTTTGCATTGCCCCATTTTTATTAGCATTTTCATTATAAAGTTGTTACTGGAAGCATAAAGTTAATGTTCTGTAACAAGAAAACAGCAATTATGCAGTCCTAAACACAGAACTCCACATTAAACATAGCTGATAAAAATAACAAGCATATACAGTTACTTCAGACAGATACTGGGGGGAAAAATGAAGCATTTACAGTAAAGCAATAACAACTTTTCTTTCTTAAGCATAAAACTAGTTGCAAAACAGCCTCCTATAATTTCTGGGCATTCACTTTCTTTGCATTTTCAAGTAGGACTTCCAAAAATGCACAGCATCAGCTAGAGTTTTTTTCCCTTGGAAATCAATGGTAAAATAGAAGTGTGGTAAAAAATATGTGCTGAATAGCTTTGAAAATTACTCTTAAACCTGTGTAGTGGCGGACTGACTTTTGCCACACAGATGATCATACTGATAGAATAGGGATAAAGGTCAGTGTAATGCACAAGAAGGTGAAAGTAAATTCACTTTAAATACTTAATATTTTTGATTACTATAGTGCTTTGAGCTTCTCTTTGGAAGAATCCCATGTTTTTATTTAACTCAAATTATATAACTTACATACCTGAAATTATATATTTAAAATATTTTGAGAATGCTCTCCTTCACGTCCTTTCCCAGAATCTATCTTTACAGTGGACACTGTTGAAAGTTTCCATAGTTCTAAATATGGCTAGTTTTCTCTTAGTGGAAAAACGGTTTACAAAACCCAGGAAGAACTACTTAATTACTTAAAATTTAGTCTTTGCTCTTATTAAACAATGGTGATTTCATTTTAAAAATAATGAAATGCTCCCTATGTGGTAATACATGTTGGCCCAGGTCTCTGAGTTGGAGATGAAAGTGATGGATTAAGACTGCCTCTACAGTGTAAAATGAAAGGTGATAGTTGTACTGATTGGTTTAAAACCTGTTTAATTGACTAAAATTAAAGACAAAATGTAATGGATCAATGAATGGTGATACAATCCCCATTCCTACTCTCCCCTGTCTGCTCAGTTGTTTCAGTGCAGTTGCCTCTGGGCTGGTTGAGAGAAATAATTGAGGTTACTGTATTGGTTTTGTGTGGCAAGGTTTTGGGGGGGGGGGGGGGGGGTTACAGGGGTGGCTTCTGTAAGAAGCTGCTGGAAGCTTCCCCTGTGTTCGAGAGCGAGCCCATACCAGCCGGCTCTAAGATGGACCCGCCGCCGGCCAAGGCCGAGCCAATCAGTGATAGTGGTAACGCCTCTGTGATAACATTTTTAAGAAGGAAAAAAGTTGGGATGCGGAGAGAAACAGCTGCTGGAGAGAGGAGTGAGAACATGTAAGAGAAACAACCCTACAGACCCCCAGGTCAGTGCAGAAGGAGGGGAGGAGATGGTCCAGGCGCCGGAGCGAAGATTCCCCTGCAGCCCGTGGTGAAGACCCTGGTGAGGCAGGCTGTCCCCCTGCAGCCCAGGGAGGGCCACGGGGGAGCAGATCTCCACCTGCAGCCCGGGGAGGACCCCACGCCAGAGCAGGTGGGTTCCCGAAGGAGGCTGTTACCCTGTGGGAACCCCGCGCTGGAGCAGGCTCCTGGCAGAACCTGCGGATCTGTGGAGAGAGGAGCCCACAGAGCAGGTTTTCTGGCAGGACTTGTGACCCCGTGGGGGACCCGCCCTGGAGCAGTCTGTGCCTGAAGAACTGCAGCCCGTGGAAGGGACCCACACTGGAGCAGCTTGTGAAGAACTGCAGCCCATGGGAATGGCCCACGTTGGAGGAGTTCGTGGAGGACTGTGTCCCGTGGGTGGGACCCCACGCTGGAGCAGGGGAAGAGTGTGATGAGCCCTCCCCCTGAGGAGGATGAAGCGGAAGAAAATAATGTGTGATGAACTGACCGTAAACCCCATTTCCCGTCCCCCTGTGCCTCTGGCGGGGGTAGGTAGAGAATCCGGGAGTGAAGTTGTGGCTAGGAAGAAGGGAGGGGTGGAGTGAAGGTGTTCTGAGATTTGGTTTTATTTCTCATTACCTTACTCTGGCTGATTTGTAATAAATTGAGCTAATTTTTCCCAAGCTGAGTTTGTTTTGCCCATGATGGTAATTAGTGAATGATCTCTCCTGTCCTTATCTCAACCCGCAAGCTTTTTGTTATATTTTTCTCTCCCCTGTCTAGCTGAGGATGGGGGAGTGATAGAACAGCTTTGGTGGGCACCTGGCATCCAGCCAGGGTCAACCCATCACAGTTACAAATAACTTTTTAAACAAGTTTTGTATCTAGATTGTTGTGCAAATTGAAATAGAGCACTTGTTTATATAGAAAGAGTTTAACAGGTATAGTTAGATAGCAATAAACTTACTGGCAAGGAGGACTGAACAGCTCGGGAGGGGGCGGGGAAGAATGGGAAGAGCATCGGGCTATTTTGTCACCAGGAAACTACAACAACCTGCATGGAAGAAGTTAAGCCTGGAATTAAGTGTCCATATCTTGCACGGCTAGACTTGTGACTGAGGAACGGGTTGTCCAGTTTCAGGATTGTAAAGCGGGCGTTAGAGTATGTTTTGAGAGTGTAGTTTGAAAACTTGTTTTAATGGCAGTGCCACTGGTTGTTAGGCTATTTGCAGGCTAATGAGATTCCCAGCCCACTTTCACTGTGTAGCTACTGAAACGGGTGTCATGGTGTAACCACATGGGCCAAGCTCTGGCTAAATTTCTGCAATGTCTGTAATGAGTGTTATGTCCTCAAAACGACCCCAAGGGCAGTCTAGAAATATGAATTGCTGGGACATGTGACAAATGCAAAATATTAAAATTTATGGTATGGTACTACTGGCAAACTGAGAAATATCTTTGTAAATATTTGTATTTTTTGTTCCAAGCATTCAGTATTGGGGAGGAGGAAACTTTTGCTCTAGCAATTTAAAAAAAAACAAACACAAAAAACCACAACAGCAACAACAACAAAATTCTGGAAGTTTTTTTTTTAAAGTTCAACAGTAATAAAGATGCATCTCAAAGTGGGAACATGCAAAGGGGGCTTCAAGCAGTAAATACTTTAATTAGTGTTAACACATCAGCTTGAAAGACTAATTCTATCAAAGATCAGTTATGTTCAATTAAAATATTTTAACTACATAAAAGGATAACAACTTAGTATATCAATGTTTTATACTTTAAATAACATCCAATAAAATACTTCTTATACCTAGAGAAAAGAATCATAGTTTCTGATGTGCTAATCAAAAGGACAAGAATCATATAAAAGTAGTGCTGTTCATAAGACTTTCTGAATTATCTGATTTAGACCACAACTGTCCCACGCTGCAATGCCCTTTCTCATGAAAAAAGTGGGAAAAATCTTCACATGAGTTTGTGAAGTGATCTCACTGTATTAAGAATATACCTACCATGTTTATCTAAAACTGGTTTTGGTCAAACTGCTCTTCTAAAAAAAATATGAAATCAGAGAACAACACTATGATTCCAGTGAGAATTGTGTACTTCCCAAAAAATGGTTTGCAAGCAAGTACAGTAAACTCACATGCAGTAAAGTGCATATGTTCTATAGCATTCCTTATATTAGTAATGAACCCCAACAGACATTTTGGGTTAGTTTCTTCAATTCTACAGCAAGTGTGCACAAAGTTGATTTGAAGATTTCTTATGATATTTAGTTTGTCATATCTCTGAGTTCTGTACTTCTGTTAGAATGCTTTATGCATTCTACTTCATAAGATGCTAAAAGGTTTTTTTAATTAAAAAATACTAACATAATTAAAAATCAGTAAGGTTGGAAAGTCAAGCACTGGAAGCTCATTAAGTATTGAAGTTAAGACTGTCAGCATACTTCTGTTTTTATCCTCTTGCTGATATTTTTTTGTTGCAGATCCTTAGGTCTGTGATCACATAATTTACTGTTTTCTCTCACAGGATGACTGCTTCATTTAGGCAATTAAATAGCACTTGGTCTGTGTCCTATATAGAGCTTTGCATCCTCCCTGTGGCTTATATTAATTTTTCTTGTGGATGCTTATGGGGTATTTATATTGATTTGCTGCTTCAACAGGAATGGCTCTATTTTCACAAAATGCTTGTGGGGAAAAAGGGGTAAGTCGAAGCACTGAAGTTTAGGGAGGAAAGTTTCGCTAACTTTATATGTTCAATTTAAGACATTTAGGATGAGGGGTTTTAAAAGCAATTATCACATTTAAGCACAGATGCTAAAATTTTCAGCTATAGAAATACATGATACTTTTCAAAGCATATTGCAAGATGCCATGGTGAGCAACCAGAACAGGAGGTAGACATGATTAATGAGCATTGTTTCTATATCATAAAAGAACTCTTTGACAAAAGTATTATCCTCCTGAAAAATCTATTACTAATTTCCCTTCGTAAAACCTCATGTTTACTTCTCAGTATTTTCCAGCTTCTGTAACAAATGAGGCAGAGTCTTGTTTTACAGACAACCCCCTCTGCTGTGTAGCCATAATTCATATCTAGGTCAGGTCCATCAACAATGTTAAATGAGTCAGAGATCCTGCACAAATGCAGTATATGACTGTGATGTTAAGATTCTCAGAAATGGCTTATGCAAAACCAAATGGAAATGAAAGCTGTACAAGGCAGTACTAATTCTTTTTATTGATTTTACTACTTTAATTCTGTGGGACCACTCTTATTGAAGAGCTAAGCAAGGTGCACTCTGGTTTCACAGTTGTGAATACACATTTTAAGTAAAATGCTTTTCCCATTGCTTGTGAATAAAGCAAAACCATGTAACCGGGAAAAGGAGGAGTCTGTATCTGCTGTGCCCTCAATAAGGGCATCTGCACTCTCATCATGAATTCCAGCTCCAGAAGCAGGCTGAAGCCCTATGCAATACTTAACTCACTCTGTATGTGAACTTTGCATTCTCTAGCACTCTCTAGGGTTTTCCATTGCTGAAGCCCTATGCAATACTTAACTCACTCTGTATGTGAACTTTGCATTCTCTAGCACTCTCTAGGGTTTTCCATTATTATTATGCAAGAGTTGGTTAAGAAGTCAACCGATACTGGCTAGATGTGGAAGCTAGAAGAAGGAACTGCTCAGTGGACTGAAGAGCGGGAGCAGGTAGCTGTATTTAATGAACACTTGTGCGTGCAGAAGCTTATCTGCGAGTGGCTAGACCAAAGCTGGGGTTGGAGAGTAAGTGCAGAAAGTACCTGGAAAGAGCCTTTGAGGAAAATAGGAAATATATTCTTGCAGATGAAAACTGGGAGTGGGAGCTGAAACGTAGCAAAAGAGGTCAGACAAGGAGATACGCAGGAGAGACAGGGAATGCATGGGTAGAGTGGACCTTGAATTTAGTCAATAAGGAAACTAGGACAAAAAGATGAATAAGCAGACCAGGATCAGGTTCCCTCTTGAGGTGAGGGCTGTTGTCTACTTTGAGAGGGCACTTACAATTGATGCTAGTTATCCTGTTAGCTGGATCAGCTGTTGTGTGAGATGCATCTCAACTCATGCTGGTGATGAGTTATGTAGGTTTCAATATGATGGCAAGCGGTGTAATTTCTGGAAGAACTTGAAGGTATTTTTGTTTAAGCTGTGGAAATTGTGATTCAGAGTTGCAAATACTGCTTTAATGTGGCTCTCTGACCTGGCCAGGCACCCCAGCAGTGATCACTTTTCCCCCTCTCTTCTGATCTCCAACAGACAGAGCTCCCAGAACATTTTGACTGCGCCAGACACCAAAGCTCAGAGTCAAGCTCTGATTTTTTGTCTTTGGTAAAGAACAAGACTTTATTAATGTGGCTGTTTACACAGGCTTGCGATTGTGCAAAGAAGAACTGTATGCAATAACTGTATGTAAAAAGTAACAAGTCGTGTCATATTGATGCTCAGCCAGTGGTTCCAACTATGTGAAAGATTTGAGACAAGCACTTTTCTTGGCAGGAGAGTCCACCCTACTTGCTGTAGTGAGGCTCGGTGACTCAAGGACCGGAGAATGTTCTTTCAATGCCAAGGTAAGGATGAATATTACTCATGTCCTAAAAAGAGCACAGTCCCTTCCTTTCAACGGTGGTAAGTGCCTGAGCATGAATATGCTTTCATCTTTATTGCTCCTAGTAGAAAAAATTCTCCAGAAGATGGTAGGTGCAGTAGTGAGCAGGGATAGGAAGGGGGGAAAAAGGAGCACTAGGAGTCCACAAGGTGAAGAGGGTGAGTCAAAGCAGCAAGCTGAAGACAAAAGCGGACTGCTAACTGTTGCTTCTCATCAGGTCAGAATATCTGTGTGTGATTCTGCTATAATGTTGCTCTGTCATTCACATCAAATGAAACAAATTAAATAAATTAGCAGAGAAGTGTGACCATAGCCTCTGGAAAGGTCTAGTTTTTCTTCCCTTCTGCCTTGTTGTCGTGGTTTAAGCCCAGCCAGTAACAAAGCACCATGAAGCTGCTCGCTCACTCCTCCCCCCGCCGGCCATGGTGGGATGAGGAGAAAATATAAAGAAAAGCTCGTGGGTCGACACAAGGACAGGGAGGGATCACTCACCACTTATGGTCATGGACAAAAGACAGGCTCCACTTGGGGAAAAAACCAAAATCAATTTAATTTACTACCAATCAAATCAAAACAAGGATAATGGGAAGTAAAACCAAACCTTAGAACACCTTCGCCCCACCCCTCCCTCCTTCCCAGCTTAACTCCACTCCTGGTTCTCTCTACCTCCTCCCCTCAGTGGCGCAGAAGGACAGGGAATGGGGAATGGTGTCAGCTCATCACATCTTGTCTCTGCTGCTCCTTCCTCCTCAAGGGCAGGACTCCTCGCATTTCCCCTGCTCCACTGTGGGGTCCCTCCCACAGGAGACAGTCCTCTGTGAACTTCTCCACCATGGGTCCTTTCCGCGGGTTGATCTTCAGTCAGAGACTGCTCCAGCATGGGCTTCCCCACGGAGTGGCAGCCATCTTGTGGGGCATCCATCCCCCTGCTCCGGCGTGGGCTCCTCTCTCCCCGGGCTGCAGGTGGGCATCTGCTCCCCCGCTCCCCTCCATGGACTGGGGGGGAATAGCCTGCCGCCTGGTCTCACCATGGGCTGTGGGGGTATCCCCTCCTCCCCGCCTTCCTCGCTAACCTCGGTATCTGCAGAGGGGTTCCTCTCACATCCCAATCCCCTCACTCACTGCAGGTTCCCCTTCTGAAATCTGTTCTCCCAGAGGTGCTACCATCGTCACCGATGGGCTCAGCCTTGGCCAGAGTCGGGCCCAACTTGGAGCCAGGGAAGCTTCTAGCAGCTTCTCACAGGAGCCACCCCTGCAGCCCCTCCCCACTACCAAAGACCCCGCCACACAAACCCAAACTACTTGTATTTGGGTCCCTGACATACATTCTAAAGAACACGTTTCTGTACGACCTAACGTAAGTATTGATGGGGCGAATGCTGGCGGAGTACAGCTGCTTAGTCAAAGTCTTCCTTGCTGGGGCCCAAGGCTCAGTGTGGCTCTGGCCAAGCCCTCCTCCTGCACCTGTAGCAGCTAACGTAGCAAAAGTCAACATAGGACTGGTTAATGCTGCAAGTAGTGTGACAGAACAGAACATGGCACCAGCTAGGAAAGGTGACTGTCTTTTACATGCAAATAATTTTACTTCCTCACACTCGCCCTGTCACGTGCATAAGCACCACGGATGTTTGTTCAGGTAATCGACCAGAATTACTTGTGGTAACGTGGAGAACAAGGGACACAGGCTGCTGAGTCCCTATCATCGTATCTCCTGGTTGTTCCTTGATTGGCAAGCTTGGTGTTTGGATGTGTCTTTTGTGCTATTTAGGAGCTGACGGTAATTTTCATCTTTGCGCATTCATCTTGCCCCACCCCATGAGTCATTAGGCAACACAGCTGATTTACTGTCTCCGGTCCCCTTTGGGTGCTGTCTGCCCTCTGCTTTCCTGATCTGGGCGTCTTGGGGAGCTGTGCATAGATGTGCCACGGTATCAATGACCTGCTGAGCGTACGCTCTTCTTCAGCTTCTTCTGCTTCCATTTGTACTCAACGTTTCTGTTTGAAATCTCTGCGCTCCCACCCCTGCTAGAGCCTTGACTGCTGCTTTCCATGTGTCCTGGTGAGTTAAGTAAGAGAGACCTGCCTTCCTTTTGGCTACAGGGCTGGAGTTTCTTCTCCGTCTTCTCTTGTACCTGATCTAAAGGCATTTGCTTCAATGAGGCCTTAAACGTGATGGACTTTTCTGTATATAGGCCAAAAGACTCTTACAAGAATAACGTATGGGGTAAAACTGTGAGGCTGACTGTTAGGATAAAGATCCTAATTATTTCAGCATCCGGCAGAGAAGGCGTGAGAGAAAGAGGAAAATAATTGCCGATGTTCACTCCCCCTGTTTTTTGAGATGGGATGGTGGTAGAGAGGCTGCTTCTACCATGGAAGGAAGATGAGCAAGATTGCACTGGTAGCATTACAGTGGAATACAGCAGAAATGCTCAAAAAATGCCCAAGTGATGGCAGAGGTGGCCCAGTCCCAGAGCTGTGGTGAATTGGGTTTGGGGCTCTGGAATCAATATTTATGATGTGAATCATCATATAGATATTTTCTATATTAAAAAACGTTTTGTTGGACTAGGAAATACATAGGTTTTGTGGCCTTCTGCCTGTGGCTGAATTTTACTTGTCACGATGAGATATATGGAGTGGTTTAAAAAATATTTTATATAAGCTGTTTCTCTGTTAATACATATGCATTATTTCTCTTACAACAGGAAATTATTTAGGTTTATTACTGTAATTAATGCTGAAATGAATTATTGTTTTCACGATTTTTACTCTTTACACTTAATTGAGTACATCTGCAGTATGACAAAAAAATAATATCATACTGTTAACATTTAGGAAGGATAATGAGATTCCTACCCAGTCATTTGTACTGAAATTAACTACAGTAACAGACATTACGGAATTTGACACTAAATTCATTAATATTGAATACATACAACACTTGTCATGATTTAAAAGTGACGGTGATAAAACTGATTTTCAGTGGTTGTTTGGGTGGAAACAAAACAGAAAACAAAACAGAAAATGAGGCAGAAGTGGGTGTTTATGAGTATTCCAGCAGCACTAGTTGTGCTGTGTCATGGAAATTACCTGTCTTCAAGCTCCTATTAAGAAAAAAAACCAAACCAATAACTTAATAAATAATTTAATACCCAAATTCATGATGTCGGAGCTGGATCAAAAAATGATGTGGTTCACCAGACTATTGATACACGTTGATACACTGGTCTCCATGGCAAACGTGAAACCTCTGGAAAATAACTTATGGAGCAGTCAGGGTCTTAGCCATGAGGCTAAATATTCATCTGCACAGCAATGCATCAATGTTTGTTTATGGACTTATTAATACGGTGGAAACCGTATTTTCCGCCAAGCTTGGACCAGGGTCATTACGACACAGCTTCGTAACCACGGGTGGTAATAAATTAAAAGGGGCTTCGAGATCGAAGAGCTGTGTCAGTATCGACTGTGCAAGGCCCATCCTCCTCAGGGTCCCGGGGCAGGGAGAAGGCTGCTCCGGGCTCCCGCGGTGGAGAGGGGCACGGACAATTCACCCCAGCAGACAGAGCCGCGGCTCGGGCGGTGGCCGGAGGATCATCCCCCCACACACACACACTTTTCTCCGCCGGGACCCCAGCCCTCAGCGGGCGGCGGGAACCCGCCGGCAGCGCCTGAGGAGACCCGGCAGCCTCAGCCTGCCCCCGCGGCGGCGGGCGACACCCCAACTGCGCAGGCGCCGGCGGCGGCAGCCGTTGGGCGGCGCGTGCGCTCCCTTCCCTGCCCTCGCGCCCCGCCCTCTCCCTGCCCTCGCGCTCTCCTGCGCGACGTCGCTGAGGAAGAAGCCGCCGTGTCGGACGCGGCAGATTCGCCATAACCCGCCGCCCGGCTAGTCTCGCCCCCACCGCCCCCACCGATTAAAATAATATTTTCTTTACCTAAAGGGGGAGGCCCGCGGGGCCTTGGCGCGGCCCGCGGGAGCCCGGCCCTCTGGCGCGGGAGTGATTTTTTGGTTTTCCCTTCCTCCTCTCTCCCCCCCCCCCCCCTCCGCTCCCCTCCCCGTTTTTCTTTTTAAACCAGGCCGCGCCGCTTGGCTCTCGGTCAGCTCCCCCGCTGCCCTCCCGCCCCTTCCCCGCCGCGGTTATGGAGGCTGCGGCTGCAGGTGAGCGGGGCGGCGCGGGGCCGGCCGCAAGCGGCGGGCCGGGGAGGGCGGCGGAGCGCGCACGGATTCGCTTAGAGCAGGGCCGGCTCTGACGGGGGGGGGGGGGAGAACAGGGACAGAAAGTAGTTCCGGCGGCAGATCTGTCGTCGCGCTCCATCCGCACGAGAAGTAGTCCCCTCACCCCAACCGCCATCGCCCCTCCGCTGGCGGTAGAGGGGGAGCCGGGGGACACACAGCGGCTGCCGGGCGCCCTCGGGGGCTGTGGAGCTGCTTCACCCGGGGGGCCGGGGCCTAGGCCGGGGGGGTGGCTGGTGGCGGGGTGAGGGAGGGCCGCGGGCCGCCGTCTGCGTGTGGGGAGGCGGCGGGGCTGCCTCAGCGCGGTCTCCCTGTAGGGGAGGAGGCGGTGGCCTGCTGCCTCTCCCGCCGCTCCTGTTCGGGAGCCTGGCGGGGAAGGCCCGGAAAAGAGCAGCTGCCGGGCTGCCTACCATTTGTATTGAACTAGTGCACGTCTGGATTTAAAACGCTCGTGCTTTCCTTTGACAGCTTCTGTAAATAGCTTTAGCTCGAGCCTAAGAGTTCAGCTGCAGAAGGGACGTAACAAGCTAAAGTTAGATGCTTCCAGTGCATTGTCATCTCAGTCCTTTATGTGCCTTATATTGGCCTGACTTTCATGACACGTGTAAGTAAGATTATGCAGGCGTGATAGCTGTAGTAATATGGTGCACACGCTTGCTGCATTTCACAATCCCTATGTGTTTGTTGCAGTACAAGTTTGTTGCAGTACAATTTTGTGAAGAGATGTTGCAGTAATTTAACGCTGGTTAATTACCCCGTATACTCAAATTCGGCTTTTGGTTGTCGTTCCCTGAGATGACGTTTTATTTGTTAGAATCCTAAGTTATTTCTAACTGTCCTATGAAGTATTTACAGACAATTAGTTTACAACTCAAACAGGATTTTATGCCAAAGAGAGTAGCACTATCAGGAGAATAACTTGTATCTAAATAGCAAAATAATTAACAGGTGTTGTGTTAAATGAGTACTATTGTAAAAGCATTCCAAGACTGCTTTATATTGTCTGATCCAATTTTAGATGAGAAGTTAATTCTCTTACTACTAGTAGTACTACTATAGCTACTAATAAATTAGTATTTATTCAAGGACTCTTCTTTTAATAAAAAAATGTTCTGAGGGTAGTTGAACCCAGAACTGTAGCAAGTGTGTGGTATATTTGATACTGCAACTGCTGAACTGGCTTCCCATGCATTCCTGTTACACGTGCTTCCAAAAATCAGGTTTGGAGCATTTCAACCAGGGCATCCTGAAGTCGGTGGCTGATCATGTAGTTCGTGCTTATTCTTTAAGAGGTTCCAAGTGTTTTCGGTATCTCTGGTAGTGTGACTTACGGTACGATATTTATTGTACGAGAGTGCGTTATAGTGGTAACTTCAGCAGTGTTGCATTTAGCCACATGAGGGCGATCTTAAAACATTAAAAAAGTGTCTTACTTTAAGCACATCTGTTACGGCTTTTTATTTAATGATGAAAAAGCTACCTTGTTTATGTGTTCGATAAAGCAAACATTCTAAACTGCTGCAAATAATTTCATTTCCTAGTTACTAGAACATCCTTTTTAATCCAGTTCTGAATTTTGTGTATTTTAGCCAACATAAATGTGTGTAGGCAGTTGTCTTCTTTTGAAGAACTTTATGTAACTTTTTCCAGGAGCATTTGTAAAGCTGGTGTGTGTAAAAAAACAAACAAACAAACAAAAAACAAACCAAAAACCCCCAACTCCCCCCAAACAAACATATGCTTTCATTTGCCTTCATTAGTTAAACTTCAGTAGTTCTAAACACAAGTTTCTTTTAACAAATCTAGTAACAGACTAGATAAATACAATATGTACGGTTATGGTGACAGTGTGAGAACACACTTCAAAGAGGAGAGATAAGAGCCTTATGCCCTTTTCCTGTTGGGGTGGCTGTTTCATCATGTGGCATGAAGCAGGTTCTGGTTTCTGGCAATATCCGAGACAAGTCTGAAGCCAGTCAGTGTAACCTGGATACTTAGTCTTCCAGTAACTCAAGTTAACCATCTAAAATTGATTTAGCAAAAGGCAGAACTGTAGCCTGTTATTAGTCTGTTTCTCTGCCTTTGTAGTGGAGATAATGATGTCTTTATGTCATGTATTAGGAGATTTTCAGAGGTACTGTGTTGTGTTGGTGAAATATTATAGTATTTGAATGTTAGAGTAACTGAGCTGCATTAAAGTCCACATTGTGTAGTGCTCTTACTGTGATTTAAAAAAAGCCAAGAAAGTATCAATGATCTGGATTTTAATTTTGTGGCATGCCTGACATATCATGTCTCTAACAGTGACTCATGATGGATGTCTAAATAGAGAAGTGTAAGAACAGGGCAAGCACACAGTGATATTTGTCAAAAATATTCTCTTAGGCCTTCTTATGGGCTTGCTGAGCCCTGACTAGTGTCTTTCCACTTACCTAGTTCTTGATGAACTTTCCTTCCAAGAATTTTTAACACCAAGCAGATGTGTACCCACCTTAGAGTTATATGAGGAACCGTGCTTGCTTTCATTTTCTCTGCTTCTCCCAGTGCAGCAGCAGGGAGAGATCAGCTAAAAGAGCAGACAGTAGTTTCAGAGGGATCATTTGCTGGTCATCTCCTCCATGACACACGTGATTTCATAGTTCTTCATTTTACACTTTGCCTTTTCTCCACTCCTCAGAAATCTTTTTTTTGTTTTCATTGTCTGACAAAACTTTAACTTTTATAATGGTGTTTTCTTCTACTAAAGCTTCCTTTCACTGCTGTTGAGCTGTGCTAGATTTTTTTTTTCTAAAATATTCTTTGATGATTAACATCAAATATGGTGCTTTTAAATAGCTTTCATGCTGCTTTCAAGGATTTAACTGTAATTGGAACCTTTTTAGTCCTTCTTGTGGTTTGTTTTTGTTTTCTTAAAGATGCTTTTTATCTTTATATAGTTCACATTGTTGAAGCTAAACACAAACATTTCAGTCTTTATCACTCTTTTAAAGAATTTTTGAGTACTTCTTTCATCACCATTACAGAGTAACTCTCAAGTAGTGTCACTTTAAATAGGGCTCTGTGTTTTGTTTCTGATAAAGTCAAGAACTGGTTCTCCTCATCTGGTTTCCCTGACTGCTTTCTGGGTGAAGCAGTCATTAATGGTGTCTAAACATTTAATCTTGGCATCCTGTCCTGACCTGACATTTAACCGATCTGCATAAGGATAATTGAAGCCTACAATATATTGTTGTTTGTGTCTTTGTAACCTGTTCATCCCCTTCAGTGTGTAACAGTCACTCTTACCATTGTGGTCAGACTGTTGCTCATGTAGTCCTAACACTGTGCTTTTCTGTATAATGCGAATGTTTCATTCCTCAGGGATACTGTTACTCGTTAAAATAGCCTGTTAATCAGATTTGAACCTAAGCTGCTTCTAACAGATGGCATTGCTTCACAAACAATCCATCCTACTTTCTGTCCTCAAAATTTTGATGTGGTAGTGTGCCACTGGCATTACAAAAATATTTTTCAGGAACCTGTTTGAATGCATGTCTGCCAATAATCCGTGTCTACAGTTAGGCATTTTGATTTTGACACCTTAGTAGGCTTCTTGCATTATTGTAGTAGTATGTAGATTTATCTTTTTAAAAGCAACTATAAAGAAATGGAAAACAAAGCCAACAATTTGTTTCAACTGTTCTTTGTTTCCAGTTAAAATTTTGCTAACCTCTGTGTCATCCTTCATTTACCACTGCAAGGTGAATCACCTTGATCTCTGTGGTCTTTTGCACTTGTGACCTACCCTTCAGTCTTGAATTTAAAAACATTTTCATAATATCTTAAATTTGGGGTTGGATGAAGCCCGATGCTTCTATTTATTTTTTCTCAACTTGTAATGTTCCCTTAGGTATATGCAAAACTATCAGCTTAGCTCTGCTCACAACAGCACTGTCATGCATTCATGTCCCACCTTAACTAGAGCTTTTTTTTTTTCTGCTTTTGTTTTGTCTGTCCTAGTATATTTGTATTGCATAGATTTTTAAATGCAGTTTCTTAATCAGAAACATTTACAAACTTAAGTATAATTTAGTCTTACATACTGTATACCTCTCTGTAATGTCTGAGAGCCTCTATAGTTGTAGTTTACCTACAACTATAAAGTGAGAACAGTCTTGGTCAGGTGCTCCTTTTCTTTGACTGAATTTATTCTGTATTGTGGGTTTTGTCTCAGTAGTCATTCTATAGTGGTGAATTAAAAAATAGTTGCTTACTGTTCAGAATAGTTCAACTTCAGATGAAGGAACAGCTTTCTATTCTGTCTTGCCTGCTGCTTTTAGTACAGTTAATCTGTTAGTTTTGAACATGGGATTCTTGTGATGCTGCTGTTCTAATGGTAGCAAATAGTAGCAGGTTTTATGTACTTTTTTCCTTAATGCTTACTGAGGGTAATGCTTGTGATTTGGAGATATGCCATAATCCTGCATACTAATTTTGATGAATCAAAATAGAGAAAATAGCAGGAAACAAGTATTGATTTATTTAATTTTTTTACTCTATCAGATGAAGAGAAATAAAATTAGTTTATACCACCATCTTTATTAAAATGATAACTAAAACATTATATGGTCAAGGGGGAGGTTTAAGGAATAAATCTGTGGCTAAATATAGCCTTCTGAGGTTAAAGTGCACGTAATCAAAACTTACATTCATTTAAAGATCCTTTTTTGTAAGATAGAAAAATGCATCTGACAGTTACTTACATTTTAGTGAAATTATGGAATGGTACTCATTACTCGAAGGTATGAAAAACAAATAATCATAAACTTCAGTGTTTTTAAAAAAATATTTGGATTTCTTTTTTTAAAAATATGAAAGTAGTTTTTAAGTAAAAAACCCAACAGCAAAAAAAAAGTCCCTCCAGTTGAAGCAATAAAAATCAGAGCTACATTATAATGTGTTTTTGAAAATTTCATATATTTGAAATAGCATTGAAAACGAAAAATATTTCTAACATGCACAGAGGAATACGATCTGATGTCTAAGAAAATTTTTTAATGCATTTGACACTAGTATAGGATATCATAGTTCATTGTACCATATGTGCCAATTCTTTTATGTTCAGTTCAAACCATTTTTTTACTGAGATAATGTTGCTTGTATTAAACACAAATCGTTGGCTTTTTTACTTATTGCTTTCATACTAACCGTTATCTCACAATCTTAATACTTTTACCTAAAGAAGCTATCAAGGAAAAGTCTTGTTTATTGTTCTTAGACACTTCCATATTTTACGTGCTTAGCATTTGTCTATGAAGAGTTCTTTAATAAAAACATTAGTTTTATTGGAAGAATTGTGCCCGCTTTTCATTGCACTTGAGATTTGAACAGAAACCCTTGTATTTTCTCAGTAATTATCACGTTAGCATATTATTATCATGTTTGGTATTGTAATGCAAAATTTAACTCCATTGAATAAAGATGACTTGTAGTTAATAGAATTGTGATCTAATAATTGCAGATTTCAAGGTAACAGTGCAGGAGGAGAGCAATGGAAAGAGAGGAAGTCAGGTACTGAAGTAACAAATACCTCTTTTTTTATAAGCTTGTTGGACAGCAATGCAGTGCTGTGCTTTGCTGGTAGATGAAAATACAGTCTGTTTCTAATTGCATTATAACATTTGTGTTAGCTATTTGTAGACATTGTTAAGATGTTAGATATTGGTAGTTTCTATAAGAATAAGTAATTGTTTTAGGAATATTTTAAAATTATTGCTGGATTTTAGGCAGTTATCTCTGAATATAGCCCAGTGCTGAGTTGTAGGAGAGATTTAGGTGGGACTGTAGGATTTGCTTTTACTTGGTCCATGAGCAGAGCTGTTTTTATAGGTATGGGCTTGGAGATTTGAGAGTAGCACACCTTAAGGAATTAAAATTTGATGGAGAAAGATCAGAAACAACATTGTGGGGGATATCCTGAGGGAGTCCCTGTCACAGGCTGATGGACATGGCTGCTGCTTTCCCACTTGCAGATTCAACCAGCTGCAAGCCGAGTATGTATCCCAGAGACACGCTCTGCACACACCACACACGAGACACCAACATGGGAGGCACTGCCTTCAACAGCACCTATGTATAGGATTTATGTAACATGTAAGTAGAGACAGCCAAGTCCTCCTCTTTGGCTGGTAGAGATTGAAGTTCACTAGTGAAAGCACACACACGGCGCTCTCTAGGTGCACAAAGCACGTGCATATTCACAGATCTCCCAGGTACCAGCAGGACCCCTCTGCCCATCCGATATGGCACCCACAGCCATGCAGCAGGTTTGGGGAAGATGCAGATGCTTATCCCACCCCTGCCCAGCAGCTGGCACCAGGCACACAGTCTATGACCCATGATCCCACTCCAGCTGCTGGTGCTGAGCCCCTTACTTCACTCAGCCCAGTCCCCCCAGTAGCTACACCTGGGACATACAGTGGTCCTATCTCAGTGGCTGGAGGTGGGGACGGTGAATGGGGGTTGTGGTCAGCTTGTAACACTTCATCTCTGCTGCTCCTTCCTCCACACACTCTTCCCCTGCTCCAGCGTGGTGTCCCTCCCACAGGAGACAGTCCTCCATGAACTGCTCCAGCATAGGCCCTTCCCATGGGCTGCAGTTCTTCATGAATTGCTCCAGTGTGGGTCCTTTCCACAGGGTACAGTCTTTCAGGAATGGACTGCTCCAGTGTGGGTCCCCACCAAGTCCTGCCAGAAAACCTGCTCTTGTCTGGGCTCCCCTCCCATGGGCCGTGGCTCCTGCCAGGAGCCTGCTCCTGTGTGGGCTCCTTTCCATGTGTTGTGGCTTCCTTCAGGGCACATCCGCTTGCTCCAGTGTGGGGTCCTCCCTGGGCTGCAGGTGGAGATCTGCTCCACCGTGGACCTCCCTGGGCTGCATGGGGACAGCCTGCCTCACTTTGGTCTTCCCCAGGGGCTGCAGGGGAATCTCTGCTTTGGCACCTGGAGCATCTCCTCCCCCTCCTTATTCACTGACCTGGGGGTCTGCAGGGCTGTTTCTCTTGCATGTTCTCACTCCTCTCTCCCATCTGCTGTGTAACGTTTTTTATCCTTTCTTAAATATGTTACCACAAAGACACTACCAACGTTACTGATGGACTCGGCTCTGGGCAGTATTGGGTCTGTCTTGGAGCAAGCTGGAACTGGCTCTGTCTGACGTGGGGGCAGCTTCTGGTGTCTTCTCATAGAAGCCACCCCTGCAGCCTCCCCTCTGCTACCAAAACCTTGCCATATAACCCAAATATACATAGTCCCACAGATGGCTCCCCAAGTATTCCAAATCTTCCTGTTCCTCTGCTTTTCCCTTTTCTTGCCAGTTAGAAAGTCGAGGTGGACTTCTCCAAAGCTCTGCATGCAGTTTCTCAGTGTCCCATCAATTAGTAACTGGAGACTTTTGGTCGTTGGCATTGTCACTGTTATCTCTTGTCTGCCAGGTTTGTGTCTCTGAATTCTTGTTCATCATGTATCCTATTAACTTACTGACCTCCTTTGCATTGAAAATATTCTTGATCAGATAGCCTTAATGAAGCAGACTCTCACCTTCCACTTACCCTTGTAAATGATAAAAAGATTAAAATCTTATTTAAGAAGTTGCTATTTCTCATCTCATTCTTGGCTCACTACGTTCTTTTTCATGGCTGTACCCTTGGATGCACAAAAGTAGAACTTTCATATAGTTGTTTTTAAGAGCTTTCATACAGAGGATGTTAAATGCTCAAACTCCTCACCTAATAATTGAATTTGTAACAAGTGCTGCATGCTATGACATGACTTACTGCAGAGTTGGAAGACCTGAGTGGTGAAGAGTGGGCCGTCCTGTGGACCTAAACATCAAGTGAAGCGATGGAGCGTCAGGGCTGGTTTGTGTTCCCACTGCACTGCTCCCTGTTAGCTTTTGCTGAGCTGCTGGTGAACTGGAGCAGGGAGTTAAGTGACCCGCAACAAGTTGGAAGTGCAGCCAGGCACTGGAGAAGGAACCGGTGTTGTGGAACTAGAAGGAGGAGAGTAGACCCAAGGACATGATTCTGAGCTGAAGGCATGTGTTTGTACTTCTAATAATTCTGTCAGGTTCCCTAAAGGAACCAACACCACCACAAGGCTTTTCTTTGCAAACCTTGATGTGCTTGTAGATGGGAAAATAAAAGGAAAGGGAGTTTAGGATCAAGCATGTGAGGAACCACGTCCGTGGCTAAGTACATGCAGATCCTCTAGCTGTTTTGCTGGAGTAGAAAATGGCAAAGCAATGGCTTAAATTGTGTCTGTACAGGAGGAAGTACTGCTGGAGAAGAGACATAGTGGTTTTCTCTGTACAGTAACTGGGTATTAACCCTGGAAATAAAGATATTGCTACTTATTTAATCTGAGTTAAGAATACCTGAATTTTCTAGCAGGATTCAGTGAGGCAGTGTCTGGTAGCTGTATGGTATAATATGCCCAATGAAGACTGTGGTAGCTTTAGATCAGGCCTGTCTAAATTTTGTGAAACCTGGAAGCTATGTTACCTTTAAGATTTTAAGCTAAGAATGAGTACTGTTGGATTCCAGCCAGGCCTGAACAGAGAGGGGCAAAGTTCTTGTACCTAGGAGAAAAAGGGAGGTTGGAAACAGGAGTAAAAGTCAACATGAGTAGTTATGTTGAAAGCTTGGAAGTGCATAGTAAGGAACAGGGGGAGAGAGATGAGAGAGTCTGGTAGAGAGCATGGTGTAAGACATGCAGGAGACAAAGGGAAAGCTTAAAAATGTGTGATAGGAAGAGGGAAAAAAAAAGAATTGGAAACAAACACTACGATAACTTGAGAGATAAAGGAGTTACTAAACTGAGAATAAAGATTATATTACATATGCTGAAGATGGGAGGAAATGTTTTAGATTTAATATACTTTATACTTTTTTTTCACTTTCACCATTAGCATTACTAATTGTCTGTAATACAATCACAAATGCCTAATTGTCATTTAAAAAAAAAACAAAACAAAGAAAAAAAACAACCACCAGTAAGACAAAGTCCTAGTCTAAGAATGACATATAAGATTTTAAATTGCACAAAGTTCTTGTTGTTAAGAATTTGATGGTGATGAGGCAGCAAGGTTTCTTTCAGCTCTCTTGTAAGTTTAGAAGGAAATAAGTAGTTATTCATATTCTGAACTTTATTGCTGTGTATTTTAGGAAGGTAGACCAGGTGCAGAAGTATGCGCACTATCAACTTTGTTATTCCACAGGCCAATAGATATCTGGTGAATTTTTATTTTTGTATTTAACTACACAGTTCTAGTTCCTTTTAACAGTTGCAGAACTTCAAAGGCTATTACAGAACTTTTTAACTGTTGCCTGCATTGAAAAGAGCGGTGAAAAGTTTTGGATACATTAGAATGATTTATGGCATATAAATACAGATTTGTTTCCTTTCTCTGTGTTTCTTGTGAAAATAGTTATTTAAAAATAAAGCAAAACAGTACCCAACCCCTAGCCTACTTTTTATGCAAAATGAAAGTTTTTGATTAGTTAAAATTAACTCTGGACTAGGTTTTGTCATACAATGATCAAAAGTATATATAACAATAATATATTACCTGATTCCCTTAAATATTGTTAATTTCAGTGATTTTTCTAAGGTACCTGCTTCTTTGCCCCCCTTCTCTCCTCCCCGCTCCAACTTCAAAGCAAAAAAGCACAGGTACTGTTTTATGCTTTGTGAAGGGGATTGGGAATAAGGGAACCTGCTTCCAAGTTTGCAACTTGCTATTTGTTTTTAGTAATCTATTTGTTAATCTCCCTTTGCTGTATACATGCTTAATATACAGAAAAAAATTGACAAATTAAGAAATATGCTGAGGTCTTTAGAAGAATTAAAAAAAAATAAATGGCTTCACTTACATTACAGCTTACTTTTCCATTTAAGAAGAAAATAACTGGTATTATTTATTTCAGTGTACACTTTGCACAGTTTATATGAGTGAACTGAAGATAATTAATTAACACAAAGAATGTTTAGTCAACGAAATGTTCCAAATTGGTTTTGGCTGAAATTCCTGTTGTTTGTTTACCTGCATACTTGATTACTGTTCCTTTCTTTCTCTGCATATTTAATTGCTATCTAATTAATTGCTCTGTTGATTTCCTACATAATTAATTATTCACTAATTAATCATTGATTCCCTGCATAGTTAATTAACTCATTGCTTATTTGATTTTTACACTTCATTGACTATAATTCATTCCTCTGTTGCTACACCACCTAATTAGCAACTGGTTAATCAATTATTGTTTGCTTACTCCTAATCTAGTTGTTTAGGCCCCTGATCTGCACGGTTTATCCTCTGCTATCTGACCTCCTTTTCCAGTCATGCTTCCTGAAATAATTTCTTTAGTTTTGTTTCCATCTCACCTCTGAGCAAAGCACATGTATCTTCTGCATATTCTCCTGATGCTTTCTGAACCTTCACTAATACACTGTTCCCTGCCACCTGGTCTGTTCACTTCTGGTTCTGTTCCAGCTTTACTCCTGTGTGACGGTTTGTGTAGTCAGGCACTTTAAACAACCACAGAAACTTTTGGGGATTCTTCTTGCTCTTCTGCCCATTTCCAAGTCCTCACTGGGAGGAGCAAGAGATAAAGTGGTGTGTGAGTACTGGTTACAGCCGTTGAAGGAGAAGACAGGAGACACAAAGCAGTAAACCTGAACTTTTAGGGAAAATGACTAGCAGATTAGGAAGTAGAAACAGTTGCAAATAAAACCTCAAAATAGAAGTGTCAGCTAAATCATGGAATTTCAATCTTCAGTGTTAGTTAAACCTTTAGGGAAATGCTCATAGGTTTTGTAGTGTGAATCTTAAATGTGCATTTACATTTAGAGAGAACAGTTGTCATCCACTGGGTCAATAACAGGCTTCATTCACTTTTTTTTAAAAAAAGAATAATGCTAACTAGAGTAGAAATAGTTCAAAGGAACTGGTTCAAAGGAACATTTCCATTATAAACATAGTGCAGTCAAAATAGAAATGTGTTTGTGCTCAAGACTGCAAAATGTCTGAGAAGGAACCATACCAAGCTCCTAAGAACACATTGAGTGTACTATACATTTTACATAGTTGCTTGTGTAATATAGAGCATATTTCAAAACAGGAACAGTATTTGAATTTTTTTTCAGAGGTGTTTTAAAAGAGGTGAAGGCGTACTCTGCCTTTTGGTTTTGAGATAGTTATTTCTGAAGATGAGGAGGCTTTTGTTACAGTTTCAGGTGCAAATAACTGTAAAAGAGAGCCAGCTCTGCTGTTCTTAACATTCAGAACACCTTAAAGATGGATTTTTCTTGGGTGGGGAGAACCGTATAATTAGTGTGTCGTGAAAGGAGGTGAATAATGTTGAACAGGGTTAGTGATCTTTGCTTGGGATTGTTTTGAAAACGGGTCCCAAAATACAGTTTCCTTGTTCGCTTCCCCCCAGATTCATCCCAAAGTTCACAAAGTACCACTTTATTTCTGTGCTTATCCGGCTAATCTGTGGTTTGGTTTGTACCTCAAATAACATTGGTTGTTCCAGTTTGATTTAAGGGAGCGTATGTCCCTAATTTTCCTTAGGGAGGTGGAGGGAGAGGAGCAGTTGAAACCAATCTCTGGGCCAGGAGTTTATATATGTAGGTGAAGAACAAGTGTGCTGTTAAAATTGGTTCCTGGTTGTTGTTGGTTTTCATTGGACACTGAAGGGAGCAGGGTCTGTTGAAAAATCAAACCATTAAAAAAAGTGACAGCAATTTTAGAAAGCAAACAAAGTCCTCTGAATTAACTCTATGCCAAAAGTTTGTGTTTTTAGCTGGGCTTTTCTGTGTTGTTAACTTTGTATTAACCCTTCTTTATTTTTATTTACTCTCTTGTGGCTTTGCTTTCACATCACACCTCTAGTGTCTGTGAATTAAAAAAAACAAACCACAAAGTTTTGTCTAAAAGGTTCTGTAAAATTTCTGTTTAAAGCATTGACCAAGGAAAGTTTTTAATTAAATTCTTCATTTGCTGCTGCTTTGAAGGTTTTTAGTTTGTTGGGGTTTTTTTTGAATCAACAGGAATTTTTCATACCACTTATATGTCAAAGCATATGAGATACTAAATGTTTTCATTAATGTTGAATGTTGCCTCTGAGGCTGACATGATGTGTTTTGTTTTGAGAGAAAAACTTTTTTTCCCCTGCTTAAATTTTCCTCCTATTCCTGCCCATTTTTCTCTATGTAGATGGGTCAAGATGAGGTCTGATATTTTTTTCATGTATTGGGATAAAAGAAGAAAAAACTGTGTGTTTGTACAGCTCTGAAGTGAATGGCCAGAAGGAGAAAGGAAGATGATGTGATTGCATAGCTGTGACTGTCATATGATGCAACATTTTGCGGTCTACTGTGCTGCAGATGTTTTGACCTTCCTCCCCAATCTTTCGTTAGTGGCAGAGCCATATCTAAGGATAATGACCCCGGAAATGATGCTCTTAACATTTTTAACTCACAGTGTATGCTCATGGTAACATGCTAAGGCAAAAGCGACACATCAAAGCATACAATTTTATAAAATATATTTCTTTTCTAACAAATGTTACTGTGGTGAAGGAAAAGTTTCCTTTTATCTTTTATGGTATTTAATTCTTCCTTCCTTCCTTTTGTTTCCAGCACTTACACAGGTAATTAGAGAATTAGGCTTGTTTAGGTGAGGTAAGTAGAAAGGTTAAGCACATGTAGGAAAGAACAGTGAGGTCTCTGAACATAAATTAGGATTTGGAGCCCAGCTGTATTTCAGAGCTGCTTTCTAAAGGATAAAATGTTTTGCATTTATACCAATGTGATACACAACAAACCTGGACAATGACTTAATGTCTTATATAATTCTATTGTATGTTTGAAAAAATATGAAATTGTAATGTTGTCTGAGGCTGGAAAGGAAAAAAAAAGTCTTTATCATGCTTCCTTTTGGGTCTTGTTAGAAAATTTCTAAGATTTGAGCCAGAAGAAATTTTT
This sequence comes from Astur gentilis, assembly GCF_929443795.1. Taxonomy (NCBI): domain Eukaryota; kingdom Metazoa; phylum Chordata; class Aves; order Accipitriformes; family Accipitridae; genus Astur; species Astur gentilis. The sequence continues at coordinate 47,197,485 of NC_064881.1, read as the reverse complement.
TGCCCTGTGAGGATCTGGGTAGGAGTTTAACCATTTCTTAAATTAATTCATTTTGGGATTTATTATGAATGCCTTAATTTAACAGAGTAACATTCTTTTTTTCAACTCATTACTGTCTATTAAGTGTCTTAAGTTAACTGATAGTTACTGTGTTAGCTGAACCAAAATCTCAATAATTAGTGGTAATAAAAATAAACAATTTTGGAAATACTGACTCCTTGTTTTTAAACTTATTTTTCAGGGATCAATTCCATCTTCATGTGTAAGCTTTGTAACTTGTTTTCACCAAATCAATCTGAACTATTGTCTCATGTCTCTGAGAAGCATACAGGAGAAGGGACCAACGTGGATGACATCATTATTCCGCTCCAACCTCTAACAGTACCCACAAACATAAACAAAGATGGAGAAGGTACATTCATAAATTGAGAGGAATGTAATTTTCAAAGTAATTTAGTTTTTTAATAAAACCTGTAGTGTGATGATTCTGCATTGTGTATAGAATGATTTACATAGCTTGTTTTCATAATGGTCACTGTACAACTGCCACCCTGAATTTTATTCAGTGCAGAATAGACCAGAAGTCATATGTGGATAAACTCAGCATGTGATAGAGGATGATGACATTGGTCCATTAATTTTAAAGGTCAAGTGTAGAAAGGTCTGCTTCCTAATAGCTTTAATTTGAGCTATGTAATAGCAGTGGGAAGATTGTGTAATAGCAGTGGAAAGCAACCAGGATACCATGGATGGGGGTGTGTCTTGAGGCTTAGGAATGGTGGTGTGCTTTTTGAGTTGTCTAACTTCTTTGTTATGATTCAGATAATACTAATAGTTCTATTCCAAAAAGGAAATAATTTGTAACTGTGCTTTGATATTGGCACTGTTAAATAAAACAGTCTGGTAGTCAAAGGTTGAATTAGTTATACAGAAAAATTTTACTCTGCAGTGGAAGAAGTTACGTTCATTCCATTTTTAAATTATTATAATTGGAATCCCTGGTAGTATTAGCAATGGGTTGAAAGTAATTCAGACTTCATAATTATATCTTCTTTTAGACCCTTACTGAGCAACGGATTTATATGGTTGGCAGACCTCTTAAGTAAGACAACTACTAGGATTTTCCAATCGTTATGATTTCTGGAATTTAAAAACTATGTGCTTATGAATAAAAAACACTCTAATATCATACTTACAGGATTTTTTTTTATCATTAACATATGAATGTGATATTTCTTCATTTATTTACCAGCAGTAATTCAGTAGCTATGTTAACTTCATCACCATAAGAAGATATTTCTAATAATGGTCATATAGTATTCAAGTGTAACTGCTATCTCCTCAGATAGTTGGTGAGGAAAAATTGCACCAGATTATTATTTCACACAATGCCTAAAATTAACAGTGCATCAAAAGAAGATGAATAAATATCAGATCTACATCAAGTTTCAAAATGCCATTCTAATTTTATTTGCATTGTACAGAATGAATTTCTCAGGCATGCAGCATGCATCTGCCTTTCTTAAATCTTTGTTTCCTATCAGACCTTCACTAAATTGTATTTCTGAGCACAGTGAGACTAGTACTTTGTAACATATTTGTATTCCTTTTAGTAAAAAGGCTTTTCTGTAAACTTCTTTTTGCATTTGTGTCAGGGATTGTCTGCACTTTCTGTATTGTATGTTGTTAAGCATGCATTGTACCTTTATGAGGATAGTATGTAATTACTGTTATGATGTGAAGCAACAGAAATTAGACATACGCAGCTTTTAAGAAAACAACTTTGCAAATCTAATTATGTAAAATACAACATTCATATGTTAAGTTACATATTCATAAGTTACCTTTTTCATTATTCTTGGTGAGTACTTTTCATCATCTGATATGATCATATGGTGCCACCTTTTTCAGATTATGTAGCCCAACTCTTTGCCATCTGCTGTCAGTAAGAATGTCAAGGTAAATTACTTTCACCTAGATTTCAACTTATATTCTAGACATACTTTAGTATTTCTTCTTTCCCATCACACAGATTGATCGGAAAGTCTGTTCTGAAGTCCTATTCAGTTATTTTCTGTGTTCTGTTTAAACTGTGTTCACAGTTGAATAGAGGAATTTGGAGAGTTTTCTTTCAAGGCATCATTTTTTTCCCTTCTGTTACGGAATTTGCAGCAGACTAAACTTTAAAAAGTTTATAATATACAATTCTTTTATCAGTGGACCCTTCTTTGTAGTAATTCACTAAAAGGAGAAGTCACTGATGAATGACAGTCTTAGAAATTACAACTTCCTTTTAGTACTCATTAAGTGAGAGACGAACCTCTTTTTGTTCTTTTGAAAGCATAGTTTCTCTTCCAAGTATTGGTAAACGCTGTAGCTGCTCCAGAATTGGTATAGACGAGTGAACGCTGAGTTGTTAATGGAGCTCTTTGTTCTGCCTGAGTAATAAATTAATGATTTTGTAAGTACTGTGAACAAGTAAAATGCTAGGCAAGTAGTATATGTTTATTATTCTAATGTTAACTTTATTGGCAGTGCTTTCTGCTGAATTTTATTTAGTCACGCCACTTTCCCATAGTTAGGTCGTGATCTGTTTAGAGTTGATTTGTCCTAACCATTTTGGTAGGATGTTGTTAGAATTTTTTTATTAAGTGGAACCAAGGGTACCAGGCAGATGTTGCTGTTATACAAATTATGCATAGATCACATTTTGTTCTCTCTTATAACCCAGAAGACATATTTCATACTTCCCCCATCTGTGCTGTGCAAAACCAAACAAACATACCCCCCTCTCCCTCTGCCTCTCCCTCTCCCCCCAAACCCACACTAAAAGTATGAAATTTTGAGGAGAATATTTTATTTTTCATTTTTTCACAATTCTCAAGATTGGGAAATATTTTGGTGTAAAAAAAACTTCAAGGGGCTCCTTTGCCATTGCTGCCATAAGCTGAAATATGCACAAGATTTAAGTTTGCTTGCTTTTTTCTAAGCATTAAAAACAGAGCACTTGGCAAAATTTTTGTATGTGCTAGTTGTTTGTCTGTCTCTGATATTACAAAGATGATGGCTGACAGGTGCTTCATACCTGCTCTGTTTCACTTGCCACATTTTAATGCACATTAAACTCCAGGGTTTTTTTGCAATTACGATGACCATGTCAAGCTCTTCTACCTTTTAATTCTCTAAGCTGGATTTCACTGCATGTAACTGAAGGTTCTTAAACTGGGATCTTACCCTGGAATACAGAGATGATTCAGGCCTTGTGTGATCTGAACTGCACTCTGAAGAGCAGTTTCTCTGTTTCTTCAAGACAGAAGACAAATATTAACTAATTTGAGAGCTCAAGTGTCTAACGTTAGATAAAATGAATCCTAAAAGCCTGGAAGAAGCCTAACTCTGTCCTGTTTCTCCATGCACCATCAGACAAGCTCTTTTCAATGCTTGCTAGTTTTTCCTTCTATGCAGAGTAGATATGATACTTCACCAGATGTCTGCTCAGACTCAAAAAAATCATTTCAGTGCTACCGTGGTTTGCTGCTTGTGTACTGACAGTTTCTTGCAGCAGAGCAAGTTCAAAGTAACTAACTAAAATCTGTACAATAACAATTGGATAGTTCTCAAGCACACAGTATAAAGAAGTAAAAAACCAAGCAAGCAACCCCTGAGATTGACAAGAAAAATAGAGACTGATAGAGAGCGATTCTTTTCATTGTATTAAACTATTATATAGAAGTAAGTTATAGCTAGGATGAAATCTAAAATAACTTAATTACTATCCAGAAGTTTCCACCCTTCCCTCTGAGTATCTGCTTTTGTTGACTTAAAGTTTCCTTGGGATCTAATTGGTTTGGTCAATGAAGTCATCAGTTACATCTGTGAGTGGGTGATAGCAAGTTGGCTTTTGAATTAACTACAGCAGTGATGAGAGAAATCTTAAGCAGGAAATACGAGTGTGAAGTTTTTTATGTTGTCATGCATTTCTATGTTCACTACATCTCATTGATTTTATTAATGTTTCCTCTATAGAAATATGGAAATGTAAAGTTATGTATTTATTAAGAATTGTGGATGAATTCTGATTTTAATTATTTGAAATACTTATTAAGGAAACATTTTTTGCATGACTTTTGGAATTTATTTGTTGCCAACGTTTTTTTATACCAACTTTTGGCTAGAAAGTGCTAACAATGAAGAACCAGAGGAAATAATACAGAGTAATTGTTCAATTTAGTAAAAGGACAATGAGTTTTTGGATTTAAAAGAGAAATGTTTTTCTCTGAATCCATCTCAATACTTAAGCAATTTCTTCGAGAGTGATTTAAATTAAAAAGGTTTTTTGTAGAGTGTCAGAACACAGCAGAGCAACTTTGTAGAATATGCATGCTGATACAGTTATAGAACAATCTAAAGGAGTGCTTCCAGTCTAATTTCTGTAAAACTGTGGCACCTTGACATCTGCCGATCTCAGTAACACAAATGTTATTACTTTGCAGCTAGCAGAAATGCCAACAAATACCACTGCTTAAAAATAAGTTTGTGTGAAGCTAACCTTTTTTTAAGCTTTAGGGATAGAGGCTTTCAAACTTCATTTAATATTACTATTTTTCAAAGATTAGATGGATATTAGCTGATTAGCTGTGCAATTTAATTATAACTTCTTTTAACTTTAACTCTCTTTTCTAGAGCTTCTTGTAGTGAAGAGGAAAAGGGGCAGACCAAAAGGGTCTACTAAGAAGTTTTGTGTGGATGAAGATGTGGCAGAAAATAACCCTGTTCAAAGTGAAGAAACTCTGCCTGGGACAGAAGAAGGACTAGAACTGTCTGAAGTCTCACCAGGCAGCTTGGAATGTAGGAAATGCAATCGGAAGTTCTCCAACACACGTCAGCTGAGGAAACATATCTGCATTATTGTTTTAAATGAAGGAGAGGAAGAAGGAGATGGAGGTAAGAAAACATCCAACAAAAATATCTGAAGCATGTTGTGAAACAGTATGTTTCCATCCTGTGACCTGATTAGTAACAACTTGTAATCCCCAGTGTTAATTTTAAGTGGAATGGAATTATCTGTTTCTTTTAACACAAAAAGCATGTTGAAGCAAAACTGAGAACAAAGACAAGGTATTTTAATTTTTTTCAAAAAGGTCAAAATGTTTATTGCACTAATAATCATCTTAAACTCCCTGAAATGCTTCTTTTGCATAAGTAACTGTTTTGTTTTTCACAAAGAGGATTACAGTTTTCCAGTGAAAAGTGGTATGAGCCACATAGGTAAGTATCACACATAGGGTAGGACAGATGATCCTATATAGGTGTTTCTGTCCTGTTACTTGGGAAACATGGATTCTGTCCTGTTCTTTTGATAGATTTAACGACTGCTTTTCAGGATATCACGGGGGGGATTTTAAAAATGAGAAAGCGAGGTTCAGATCACTTGAAGAATCACCTCCAATTGTATTAGCAATAGAAAAAAGATTTAATAGAAATTCATATGAAAGTGTGATTTCACAGAATTCGTTGACAAGGTTCACTCTATTACTTAGTATATGGATGAAATGCACACAGGAAAATTAAATCAGAATCAAAGTAAACTTATGTATATAGGAACTGAAAACATAATAGGGTAAAAGGAAATGTGGGAAAGGGTAATGGAGACCCTCCTGTTCAGTCACGAGGTTCAGAGAAGACCCCCTTGCTTTCTAAACTCCTGTTGGAGTCTAGATGCGGCTGGATCGACTCCTAGTGCCAGACTTGGACAACGGTTTATACCTAAAGGGATTATAATAGAAGCCTAAAATTCATTCACAGTTGCATAAAAATAATGACAGTAATTTAAGTATAAATTTGAAAGCATTATCTTATATCTTATACTTGCTATAACATACTTAATAGCTTATATTTGCTGTAACTTACTATAGACTATTCAGGTTAGTACACACACACATGCATAAAGACACTAAGAGAAATACATATAAGAGAACAAAAGAGAGTAAAAGAGAGAGAAAAAGAGGTTTACCTGCCAAAAATTCCCCTCGAGGTCAGTGAAAATATTCACATCGAATGCTTCGGCACTTGTCTCAACGGGCGAAGGGTCGAGCCTCAAGGAGTGAAGAGAATCAGCCCAGGTCGTGTCGGCTTTCGGCGACAGACCTCCGATTTTTGCAAACCGGGAAGTTTGTGAGCTCTGAGAGGCGTCCTGCTCAGAGGGAGATGCTGGTCACAGCCTGCTGCAGTCCAGGAGAGCTCAAAGGGCCTCACTCAGTAGCACTGTTTATAGGTTTGGGCGATGATTGACTTTTGTCACTAACAAATTGCTAGAATCCCAGCTGCACTGGAAAATTCCGAGACTGTTGGAGAATAACTCAAAACATAGATACGGGATGCTCCAAGGCTGTCAGGGGAGGATTGTAATGTCTCAAGGTTGTTATGAGAAAGAACTGGCTGCAGGTTGTTATGAGAACAGGCTATCTCTATTCCCATCCCCCGCCTTCGCCGGGCAGCAGGAGTCCTTGAGACGCACAGCGTATCTCCCTGTCTTAGCTGTGTAAGAGTTTCTGGCATAGTCAAGGATCGCTTAACTGCCTGACTCATTACACTTATGCTAAGGCCTAGTGAGCCTTACTGAGTTCGTAAATCAGCCTGGAGAGGGGGAAAGAAATGCACCGCTATCACACAGGATGGCTTGTTCTACTCTTTAAAAAATAATGCCAAACTCACCTCTTCTATTTTACAAAACTTTATGTGAATGACTGTCTTTGGAGTATGAAAGTTGTTTAAATTTAGCTTTAAGACTGATTTGAATATATCCAGCCTCTCAAAGTTTTGGAATAGAACTGAACAGAATAGAGTATTTTCAGTTGGAAGGGACCTACAATGATCATCTAGTCCAACTGCCTGACCACTTCAGGGCCGAACAAAAGTTAAAGCCTGTTGTTAAGGGCATTGTCCAAATGCCTCTTAAACACTGACAGGCTTGGGGCATTGACCACCCCTCTAGGAAGCCTGTTTAAAAAGACAACAGTGAATATTCATTGTGGAGTGGAGTGGAGTGGAATGGAATGGTGGAAGGGACCGAAGACGATCATCTAGTCCTACTGCCTATTTAACTTTGCTCAAAGGTGAATGTCATGTGCATACAAAGTAATCCATTTGTCCAAATTATCTAATTTTATGTGAGTTTTGGGCAGATGAAACTATTTATTTATTTATTCTCTGGCAAGAGATAACCAATCAAGCAGAGTAAGTCATTCTTGAGCAGCAAATAACAAGGGCTTCCAGTTGTTGGTGACTAGTGCAGCTAGAACATCTCAAGCCCAGAAATTCCTACCTTGACTGCCAACTGTGAAGGTATTTGGGGGCTGTTTTTATTCTGAAGGGGTAATTCTTCCTTGGAATACATCTGGGAAATTCAGTCTTCAGCCATCTACTGACTACTGTCCCATCCCAGGAATACTTTTCACTTCTGGCTTTACCACATGAACTGCTTTGTGACAACTTTTCAATTTTTCAATACGTAGATGAAAGTAGCATGTGTATTATTATTATCCTTTCAGAAAATGTGATTACATTGAGTCGCTCAAAACTTTCTGAGGAGTGGACAAGAACAACATGGTCCATGCCTAGGATTGTTTGTCATACTTGCATTGCTTTACCAGCTCGGAAAACACGGTCTTTAAAATTTGAGCTCTTGGAGTTGAATTGTTTTCGCACTCAATTTTCATTATGAAGAAAGTTTTGAGGATGATGGGTGAACCTTCTAAATGTGAACGAAGACAGACTAACATTGAAAAGGCAAGCAAAGAAGGAAATTATAAATATTTTTTTATCTGTTCATGTAATTTAATGAGGACCTTTTCATAGTTTAAAAATTAAAAAAATTACTTATCAAAATGCACCAAGATTCTTAGTTGTCAAAGTTGTTGACAGAGTCCCTGAACTAGAGGTTTCACCCATATCATTGGCAACTGAAAGCTGTTAAATTCATTAATTTATCTAAGTGGGTTACAAAGCTGTCTGCTTTTCTAGTTTTTAGTATGTTCTGTGTTAATGATTTTAAGAGTGTGACTACATAGTCTGTGAAATAGTGGTACTTCTGCTTGTTTCTTAAACTTGATGCTGCTCATTTCACTGGGTGCCATCTTACTGTATAACTCTGGGAAGTGGGCAACAATGATTCTGTATAAGCTCTTGCATAAGGTTCATAATTTAGAAATCTATGTATTTGCATTTAGATTATTCTTATCCTGAGTCTTAAGTAACAGACTAACTAGACTATATGGAAATTGCTTATGCATCTGGTCAGTCTTATTCTTCTCAGCAACTCTGCTGTAACTGTTTTGAGATGGAGGACCAGAACTACAAGTGGTGTTCAAAACACAGGAGCATCCCTGGTTTATACCATGATTTTTTTCCCCCCTGTTTGTATTGGGTCTGCGTGGCAAGGTTTTGGTGGTGGGGGGATACAGAGGTGGCTTCTCTGAGAAGCTGCTGGAAGCTTCCCCCATGTCCAACAGAGCCAATGCCAGCCGGTTACAGGATGGACCTGCTGCTGGCCAAGGCCAAGCCCATCAGTGACAGTGGTAGTGCCTCTGGGATAATATATATAAGAAGGGAAAAAGTTACTGTGCAACAGCAATTGCAGCTGGAGAGAGGAGTGAGAATATGTGAGAGAAACAACCCTTCACCAGGTCAGTGCAGAAGGAGGGGGAGGAGATGCCACAGGCGCCGGAGCAGAGATTCCCCTGCAGCCCGTGGGGAAGCCCCTGGTGAGGCAGGCTGTCCCCCTGCAGCCCAGGGAGGTCCACGGGGGAGCAGATCTCCACCTGCAGCCCAGGGAGGACCCCACGCCGGAGCAGGTGGGTGCCCGAAGGAGGCTGTGACCCCGTGGGAAGCCTGCGCTGGAGCAGGGTCCTGGCAGGACCTGTGGCCCTGTGGAGAGAGGAGCCCACCCTGGAGCAGGTTTTCTGGCAGGACTTGTGACCCATTGGTGGACCCACACTGGAGCAGTCTGTGCCTGAAGGACTGCAGCCCGTGGAAGGGACCCATGCTGGAGCAGTTCGTGAAGAACTGCAGCCCGTGGAAAGGACTCACGTTGGAGAATTTCATGGACGACTGTCTCCCATGGGAGGGACCCCACGGTGGAGCAGGGGAAGAGTGAGGAGTACTCCCCCTGAGGAGGAAGGCGCGGCAGAGACAACGTGTGATGAACTGACCCCAAACCCATTCCCTGTCCCCCTGCACCGCCGGGGGGAGGAGGTAGAGAAAATCAGGAGTGGAGTTAAACCCAGGAAGGGGGGAGGGGTGGTAGGAAGATGGTTTAAGATTTGGGTTTATTTCTCATTACCCTACTGTGGTTTGATTGGCAATAAATTAATTTTTCCCAAGTCAAGTCTATTTTGCCCATGACAGTAATTGGTGAGCGATCTCTCCCTGTGCTTATCTCGACCCGTGAGCCTTTTGTTATATTTTGTCTCCCATGTCTAGCTGAGGCAGGGTGCAATAGAGCAGCTGCGTGGTGCTTAGTTGCTGGCTGGGGTTAAACCATGACACATACACAGATAGTGGTGTAGCTGTCTCAGCAGATAATACTGCAAGTATTACACCAGGTATTTATTTCATGTGTGTGTTTCTGTGTGTATATAATGTCCAACAAATAGTTCAGTTACTTGAGCAGAATATGGCTGATACCAACATTTTCTAGTGTAAATTATCCCTGAGACAAAAACTTCTTGAAATCACACTTATTTTGGTGTATACGAGAAAAGGCGTACTTAAACTTCTAATTTGATGAGGTTTCTCTGTTGCTGAAGTTCTTAGAGCTAGATGGAGAATTTTATTGAGGGTCTTTGAACCTTCCAGAGTTACAATATCTTCTCTAGCACTTCAGACACACTAGATCAGAGTAGATGGCTAAAAATCATAAGGAGCTTGGACTGCAAGTTCTTCTCCCTTAGTCTTTGACCTCGTACCTAATACATATGGGTTATTTTTTCCCCCTTTTTATCCATGTCTTTCCAACTTGAAATTACTTTAATCTGTTTTTCTAATGCTTCTGGGATTTTTCTGTAGTGTTTTTTTACTACTTTCTCATGTTTTTCTTTTCTTGCAAAGTTTGGCACTGTATGGACATCTGATTAATAATCAAGTATATTTTCACTTTGTGCAGGGTCTGGCTGGGATGGCGTTGATTTTCTTTGTAGCAGCTCATATGATGTGGTGTTTTAGATATGTGACCAAAATAATATTGATAACACACTAATGTTTTAGCTATTGCTAAAATATGCTAAATATATAAATGTTAAGAATATGCATACTGATATTCTGTGTGATATTCTTTATTGAGAGAAACACAATATGTGTTTTGAGCTGAAGTTGAAATATTAGGAAAGGTTTCAAAGTAATAAAATGTTTTGTTGTCTTTTATAGATCCACAAGGGAAGTGTTTGAAATTACATGACATTTGAAATTACAATGAATAAATCTCTATGAAACTGCAGTATGTATTGGTCAGAGGAATAACTGGTGGATGTAATGGGCCTCTGCTGTTCTTTGCTTCTGTGGTTAGTGATCCACATTGACCTCTCAGAGATCAGTGTCTCACTGATAGTTCTCCCACTTTTTCAGGAGTCACCAAGCCTTTCTGGTCACTGACATCTTCTGTGCATCTTAATTTAATCCTTTGATGGGTAATGATTGCCTTCACCTTGTGCGTCCATTCACTAAAACAGCAAGAAAAAAGTGTTAATTTTTTGCACAGAATTAAAAAAATGTCCATTGTGCTTAGAAATCCCCCATGTACATGCTTTTTTGTTTTAATAGAGAGCTTACTTGCCTAAGAAAGTTGCTGTGATTTAAGCAGAGCTGTGAATACACCTATTTCTGTTTTTATTTCTTAAACCAAATTGACAGTTTCAGCTAATGATTTGGATCTGGCTGGCTGATGGTACTGCCATCTATTCTGTTTCTCTAAAGACAAAACTAGAAGAGTTGAGATTCTTCCTGAACTGCCATGTGTTTTCACTGTGTCTGCTCCCAGCCAGAAAATGGAGCTGCTTTAGCCTCCGCCATTGGGATGGGATGAGTTTGGGGATTTGGGCTGTTGCTGGATTGGATCAGTTCCCCAGCACCCGCCTCTAAACACGCTTGTTTTGAGAGATAGACAACAGATAATTATCTTAACCACCATCCCTCTCCCATACTGCAGCATACCTGAATCTCTGGCAGATAATAAGAGAGGACATTGGATGACCGGGGAATGGGATTTTGGTGGAAGACAGATTACAGCGGTGAACAGATTCTCTTCCCTGGAGTGAACTGTTCATTTCTACTGAATTAGGAGCCTGCATAATTCTCAAAGATGGCACTTTTGGCCTTAGTTTAAAATGTTTTTGCCATCAGCTGGATTCTAATTTAAATGAATTCTTTCTATGAGTACTATGTCAGTCTCTGCAGGAGAAGCGCATGGCCAGTTTACTTCTTTTTTTCCAAGCTGTTCTCTTGCCACTATGAAATACCAGCATCTTTTAGGGGATAAAAAATAGTAATTTGAATGAAGAGTAGTTTAAAACCATGCCAATTAGGAATGTGTGGCTGAATCTGCAAAATGTTGTACGTCCAATTACGAATGCAGAGAGCAGTACCTTCAATTAATGACTCAAATAGGATCATGGGACAGATGAACAATCTAGTTCGACGGGACTGTGAAAGCAGTGATTCATTCAGAGTGGACAATAGCTTTACTTGTCAACACAGACACCACCATTTCTTAAACGTTTTAGAAGGCACAGGCACAGCGTTGTATTTCTTGCACAAACAGAGGCAGGCATTTAAAATGCCTGTTGCTAGATAGGAGAGGTCAGTTTATTTGTGTGGTGAGTTGAAGTGCCAGCTGACAAAGTGCTAAGCTGACTGCTTAGCAAGGGGGATGCAAAGTGAGGCAGTTTGTCTAAATAAATCTGCTTAGGAGCAAGCAAAGACCCTTACTGCTTGGAGAAGCTTTGTATAGGTATTCTAAGTTGCATATACTCCATTTTCTCATAAATCATCTTAAAATCACTTATGAGTGTTCCTTTATAATACAAGAATTGTAGTATACAGGGGAATTGTCCTAGTTGTGAGAGACAAAACACTTATTTTGATACTCACAATGCTAACACTTAAGTAAGACAACTAAATTACTGATGAGATGTTCCCATATTATGGAAAGGCTGTTTGAGCCCTGTGGTCAAAGTTGAAGCTCTTCTTTTTCATTAAAACATGATTTTGTCTCCCTCTTAATCCTTTCCTAAAGCACACCTTCTAGTTCAGGGTTTTTTTTGTGTAGAGAGAGTTCAGGAAGAAAGCAGCTGTCATCGAGAGTTAAATTTTTTTTGGTTTGGTGATTTGATGGGGAGCGTTGGTTTGGTTTTTTTTGTAAAGTCTTTTTCAGGTTACACAGAGACTATGATATAGTTATGTTTGTAGCAAAAAGTATTGGCTGTGTGTGAAGCCCCAGCTCCTTATCAACAGATGGTTTCTGGAAGATGCTTGTTCCTCTGAGAAAGGGGAAGAATGGGGTTACTGCCATCAACTTGCATCAGATTAGTGAATAAATTCCAATGTTTAAATATCAGAACTTGACTTGACCACTCTGTAGAGAGGAGACTTTTTTTTTCTCCTGTGTATTATGTGAGTTTTCAGAATGTTTGTACAAATATTCAGCACCAGTTGAAGATACATGATCAGCATATCAGTTGAATTTTCTTGCTTGCCTGTTTTTGGCCAATATAAGTGTGGGCTTTTTGTGTGTTAACGGAATTTGCATGACATTCAGTACCTTCCTCATATCTTTGCAGGTAGCGTATGTAGTCCTCCTGTTAGCTGCTGGATGTTCTCAGCTCATATTGGGAAGATGGAAGTTGAGATTCAATCCTTTGTTTGAAGGACTTACTAGCTTTGGGTTTCTTAAGAAAATATTTTCACATGGTCATAATCTTCATATTTAGTGCTTGACATCTGTGTACAAGGTTTCTATGAATATGAAATAGCAACATTCTAATGAAATATTTTTATGTTGCAATTCTGTATGTTTTTTTTAAATCTTTTTTAATAGCATTTTTGGAGTTCTGTTTTGAAAGCAGGGAGTCACAGTCAGCTATATTTATTGTAACACGTCTGTTCTTTTTCACAGCGTTTACCCTTAGTCAAACTGAAGGAACTAGCAAACTGATCTGCCTGATAGAGGCACATTAGGAAAGAAAAACAGCATGAAACATATGTTAGCTTGTTACTGTGGTAATAGTTATTCATTAGTGTGGGTCACTAACAAACTCCAGTCTGTGGTTCATCCTTTTTTTCCTTTTCTCTTTTTTAGTAGAATTCCAATATTCAAAAGTTAATAGAGTTACAGGTTAACATGAAAAGGCAGTAAAATGTTTTTGTGGTTTAGTTTCAACCACTTTATGTCCTCATTAAACTTACTAACTCTTACTTTGTAATGGTTAGAAAGGAGGACTTAGGAATAGGGTTCTTGGATTCTATTCATATGCCTCCTAGGAATTAATTATGTGATCCCAAGCAAAATGGAGAAAATGCTGTTGTCCTCCTCACAGCTTTCCTTTCAATCTATGGTTCTGGATTTCATTTAGCTAAAACATGCAAAAAATGAGAGTTTTGTCTACAGGTATATCAAATCTCCCCCCCTCCCTCCCCCTCCAATCACTAACTCTTAGTGTCCACTGAACAAAAGCAGAGTAATTAACCCAATTAATTTTTGTATTTGTTGTTTAACAGTATGTGAAGTGCCTCAGGGGAACACAATTTAATAAGCAGCTTACATTTTTTATGTATTCTGATTCTTTTTGAGAAGACTTTCTTCTGTTGGTGGCCTGGTCCTGCTGTAAAATTTGTGACTACTCATTTTATTGTTGATAATAAACTAACAGAGGCTGTTTCATGAAGGACATGTGGAAAAATGTGTTTGTTTCCTCCCACCCCTGTTTATCACACCAAAAGAAAACACTGCACAAACAGTTTCTGGTTGAAGGGGATATTTCTTTATATTCAAATATCCCTTTGAAGTATTGCAGAGAAATGGCATTAGAATTACGTGATTTCAATATCACTAATTCACAACTATACTAAGGAGTTAAATCGGGACATCATGAGGCCCTTTATACCTATAAAGCAGCAATATTTTGCAAAATCATAGAAATCTACAGAGAAAAAGGTAGTTGAGAAGAGGCATATGTCAAGGAATTTATCTGATGAAATTGGAGAAGTCATTAGCAGGCTCTGAAAAGCAGGGGGCTCTCAAGACAGAGCATAATTTTCTATACTCTAGAAACTGGAAGCTGGGGCAAAAACATTGCTAACATGACTCCACAGAAAGATGACTTGCTTGACTGTGTTTAAATTCAGTTTGCTATGTAGTTGTTGCTCATTCTAGGTATTGTAAAAATGAATTTCAGATTTACAGATTAGCATCAAGTCATTAACAGTTGTCAGTATGCACATTTCTGCCTCAGTATGTCTGAGAAATCTAAACTAACTCCTATATACCTTGTTTCCTTCTGGTGGTGTATGTAGTAAAGAGCTTGCAGTTTATCCAGGTGGTAGTTACATGCTCAGTCCTAACTATGCTACTTCAGTTTGTGCTTGTGTCCTTCATTTTTGCAAGGAACAGTCAGCACTCTTTAACCCTTTGTTCCATTAAGGTAAGATCACGGGAGACAGACTTATTTGAATCTCAGCTGAATATTAACAAAATGTTACTGAAATTAAAACAGAGCCATTTCCATGTAGCATATCTTTCCACTGCTTTTGCTATTTGTATGTCATAAACAACTGTAGACACACTACAGCTTTGCTGTTACTAGTTTTTATTTATAGATTGTTTCCCTATCTCAATAGAGCAGTTACAGCACGTTATGAATATACATTGAATGACTTATTCTGGAGATTGAGTCAGCTGCTTTAGATTCAGGGGAAAAAAGGAGAAAAAAGAAATTCACTAGCTTCATTTATAATTTTCTTCCATCGGTTTTTGCTTTCGTTACTCATTACCTCTGGAATGTTTGCATAATGTCTTAATTTGCCAAGTTTGTTTTCTCTGCCCGGCGTGTTCTACCACTTCATCTAATATAAAGAAATTTTGTTGGTATAAACTTGCAGCCCTCTGTTTTTATTTTGTATGCTGCTAATTCCTCATATATAAGCATTTTTATTATTTGGTTTTAGAATTTTAGTAAGGAATTCCTCATTTGCTTTAAGGAATAAATAGCTTCAAGGAACAACTTAGCTGATTACTGATTATTCATTCTTATTTCAGATGAGTGTTTTGAATACAACTATTGAATTGCTTTCTAGTTAACGGGTCTGAAGGTTATCCAACTTAAGAGGCTGAAGACATTCTGAACAGCAACAGGGAATGATTTAGAAGTGCATGCCTTCAAAGTGAAGAAGTGCAGGCCTTCAAAATGTCAGGAGATAGGTTGAACCAAAGATCTGTTTTGAACCTGAATTCTTTTTGAATCAACAATGAAAAAGAGAAGTATGCTTCTGGCAGTTGATTCGCAATAACAGTAGGGAAAAAAAGCCTAATCCAGAGAGACTGTTGGAAGACTTTCCATTAAAGAAGACTGATAATGAATCCAGTACTAGGAGAAATAATCCTAAAATCATCTGAACAATTACATATGGAAAGGAGAAAAATAATTTATTCATTAATGATGGAATCAAATTCTACAAAGTTTGTAGTATTTTCACAAAAATCCACAATAACATCAAGAGAATTTAGAGACACATATGTTTCTGAGAGTACATTTTTAAAATGTTTATTTTTTCTTTATGTTGTGGTTTAACCCCAGCCAGCAACTAAGCACCATGCAACCGCTCACTCACTTCCCACCCAGCCAATGGGATGGAGGAGAAAATTGAAAGGAAAAGGTAAAATTTGTGGGTTAAGATAAGAACAGTTTAATAGAACAGAAAGGAAGAAAATAATAATGATAATAATAACAATAATAAAATGACAAGAATAATAATAAAAGAATTGGAATATACAAAACAAGTGATGCACAATGCAATTGCTCACCACTCACTGACCAATGCCCAGTTAGTTCCTGAGAAGCCATCCCCCCAGGCAAACTGCCCCCAGTTTATATACTGGGCATGACATCACATGGTATGGAATACCCCTTTGGCCAGTTTGGGTCAGCTGTCCTGGCTGTGTCCCCTCCCAGCTTCTTGTGCCCCTCCAGCCTTCTTGCTGGCTGGGCATGAGAAGCTGAAAAACCCTGGACTTTTAGTCTAAACACTACTTAGCAACAACTGAAAACATCAGTGTGTTATCAACATTCTTCTCATAATGAACCCAAACCATAACACTATACCAACTACTAAAAGAAAATTAACTCTATCCCAGCCAAAATCAGGACAGAAGTCCACTCCTTATTCTGTACCATTTATGTCATGCTCAGGTCCCATATTTTCCAGTACATCCTAATCAATCACCATCACCTTTTCCGTCCTTTGAGATAGATATAGATAGATAGATATATGTATACACATAGATATCATTCCCTTAGTCTATGGGCCATCTCTATAAAATGGTCATTGAGTTAATTTGGTTCCTGACTTTGGGCTCTATCTGTCATACCAATCTTTCTGGGCAGGAGGAATGGTGTGAAGTCTTCTGAGTTGGCAGAGCAGGATTGGGCTTCAGTGCAGTGCGGTGGGAAGGTGACATTGGGCACAGCAGGAGGAAGGTGTGTAGTGTTGGATTGTTGCATGCTGAAGTCAATTCTGGTTCCATCACTACTGCACTTTGCTCAGTTTTATCAAAGTTCATTCTTGCTTGATCCAAGTGATTCTTACTGTAATACCATTCATATAGCCTATAACAACTATAGTGATGATAACATACAGTTGCAGGGTTATATAGCAACTGACATTATACAATTTAATTCATTGGCTATTCTCACGTAAAACCAAACCCCCTTGAGGCACACATCCGACTTCCCCATCCTTTCGCATCACCCACTAAATGCACCCAGGTCCTTGAGCAAAAACAATCCCATGAATGGGTTTGCCTTTGCCTGAGGCAGGAGTAACCCAGACTGTTTTCCCCAATATATTTTTCATGTGCACTACGGGGACTTTATCTTCTTCTACAGTACATAAAAGTTCTAATTGGGCAGGGCCAGCTTGATTGGCAGATCCTCTGGTGTTGACTAACCAGGTGGCTTTTGCTAAATGTGTGTCCCAATGTTTGAAGGTTCCACCTCCCATTGCTCTCAATGGAGTCTTTAACAGTCCACTGTGTCGTTCAATTTTCCCAGGGGCTGGTGCATGATAGGGGATGCGATATACCCGCTCAATGCCATGCTCTTTGGCCCAGGTGTCTGTGAGGTTGTTTTGGAAATGAGTCCCGTTGTCCGACTGAATTCTTTCTGGGGTGCTCTGTTGCCATAAACCTTGCTTTTCAAGGCCCAGGAGAGTGTTGTGGTGGCATGGGGCATGGGATATGTTTCCAGCCATCCGGTGGTTGCTTCCACCATTGTAAGCACATGGTGCTTGTCTTGGCAGGTTTGTGGGAGTGAGATACGGTCAATCTGCCAGGCCTCCCCATATTTATATTGCAGCCATCACTCTCCATACCACAGGGGCTTTAACCACTTGGCTTGCTCGATTGCAGCACGTTTCACATTCATGGATAGCCTGTGTCATAGTATCCATGGTCAAGTCCACCCCTCGACCACGAGCCCATCTATATGTTGCATCTCTTCCCTGATGGCCTGAGGTGTCTGTCTTGGGCCCACCGAGCTGTAAATAACTCACCCTTATATTGCCAGTCCAGATCCACCTGACCCACGTCAATCTTGGCGGCCTGATCCACCTGCTGGTTGTTTGAATGTTCTCCAGTGGCCCGATTCTTGGGTATGTAAGCATCTACATGACGTACTTTTACAACCAGGTTGTCTACCAGCGACAGCAATATCTAGCCACAGTGTGGCAGCCCAGATGGGTTTACATCTGCGTTGCCAGTTGCTCTGCTTCCATTGCTGTGAGCACCCCCACAGGGCATTTGCCACCATCCGTGAGTCAGTATAGAGATAGAGCACTGGTCGCTTTTCTCGATCAGCAGTGTCTAAAGCTAGATGGATGGCCTTCACTTCTGGAAACTCATTTGATTCACCTTCTTCAGCAGTTTCTGTGACTTGTTCTATAGGACACCATCCAGCAGCCTTCCACCTCTGATGCTTTCCTACAATACGACAGGACCCATCAGCGAACAGGGCATCTTGCTTCTCATTTTTTAACAGTTTATTCTACAGTGGGGCCTCTTCAGCACACGTCACCTCCTCTTCTGGCAATATTCTGAAATTGTTGCCTTCTGGCCAGTCCATGATCACTTCCAAGATTCCTGGGTGACTGGGATTTCCTATACGAGCTCGTTGTGTGATCAGTGTGACCTACTTACTCCACACGGCATCAGCTACATGATGTGTAGCGGAGGCCCTCCCTTTGTACATCCATCCCAGCACCGGCAGTCGGGGTGCTAAGAGGAGCTGTGTTTCAGTACCAGCCACTTCCGAAGCAGCTCAAAGCCCTTCATATGCTGCCGTATGCTTTTTCTGTTGGAGTATAGTGGGCCTCAGATCCTCTGTATTCTTGACTCCAAAACCCCAGGGGTCAACCTCGGGTCTCCCCCAGTGCTTTCTGCCAGAGACTCCAGGTAGGGCCGTTCTCCCCAGCTGCGCATTTTTTACATCTTGTCCTGCCCGGACTGGCTCAAGGGCTACTGCATGAACAATTTCCCGTTTCGTTTGTTCAAATGTGCGTTGCTGCTCAGGGCCCCATTAGAAATCATTCTTCTTCTGGGGCACTTGACAGAGAGGGCTCACAATCAGATTGTAATTTGGAATATGCATTCTCCAAAAACCCACATCGGCCAAGAAAGCTAGTATTTCTTTTTTGCTAGTTGGTGGAGACATAGCTGCTATTTTGTTGATCACATCCATTGAGATCTGACAACGTCCATCTTGCTATTTTATTCCAAAAAAATGGATCTCCTGTGCAGGTCCCTTGACCTTGACTTTCTTTTATGGCAAACCCAGCTTTCAGAAGGATTTGGATTATTTTCTGCCCTTTCTTAAAAACTTTTTCTGCTGTGTTGCCCCATACGATGATGTCATCAATGTATTACAGATACAGGTGGGTTCTGGCCCTTTATGTTTTGATGGCGTTAGGGTACACTGTGCACTGGTGTCCACTAGAGCCTTATATTCCTGTGGGTGTGATGTGCCAGGACATTGAATCAACACAGTCCAATAGACCTGGTTATCCCTTTCCTTCACCTGGCTGGAGGCGGGGCCCTTCTAATTCTGGTCAGAGTGTCCATTACGCACTTCTAGTAAAACTGCCTTAGAAGTCCGTTTAAGAGAATCAGAAGCAAGATCAGCTGTTCCACTTTGTTTGTTAACTGGACTGGCATTTTTCCTGGAAGAATCCTTTTTTGTGTTTTTTTTTCCTGGCAACTGATGTACCTGTGCATCTAGGACCAAGGTAGGTTTTCCATCCCATTTCCTCGTGCTCTCTGTGGTCACATAGGTAAAATCACAGGGCACCTCGTGGTGTGTACCTTTTATATTCTCTCTTTTGGGCAGAGGAATGCTCACTCCTAATAGCTGAGACATTGGTCTGTACAGGTGAGGAGTAGGACATATCCTCTTTGACTTGCTGAACATCCTGGGACAGCTTCTTCACAGCTGAAATGCAGGCTTGTAGGGAGGAAGAGAGATTTTCTTCGTATTGCCAGAGTTGGCCAGGCACTTCATCCACCGTAGGTGCCTCTTTGTCTTTTCAGGTCAGTGTTGCCAGTGGGTTGGCATATGGCAATGGTGTGTTCTGTACAAACTTCTGCCACATGGGTCGTGTGCATTGGACTTCATCTGGATCTTTGGGTAATTGTGCATTGTCTGGCTCATAATAAATCATCTCTAGCATGGTTAATTGCTTCAGATATTGGATACCTCTCCATGGTGGTCCACTTGCCTGGGTGACATATAGCATCTTCCTTGAAGGAGGACCTTTCCTTCACGCTTGACAGGAGTCACCTCCACATTCTGAGGGCTTGTGATGCTTTTCCAATTGCCTTGTCAATGCCACCTTCCCGTAAAGTGATCCCAGCTGCTTGGCTTCCCTACCTTCTAATTCCAGGCTACTAGCCCCATTGTCCCAGGATTGGAGCAGCCAGGTGATAATGTGCTCACCTGGACAACGGCTGGAATCTTTTTGCATATCCCAAGGCTCACTCAAGGATAGGGATCATGTAATTACCTCTGGTTCTGCCTCTTCCTTCTGTTCTTGTGATGGCCCTGGTTCATCTTCATCCTTCGCTAAGAGAACTGATTTTTTTGTATATTTCTTCTTCTGTATGGGGGCAACTGATACTGGTACGGGTTGGTTCTCTGGTTCAGCTGCAGTGCCTGTCACGTGGGCTGGAGTAACCGCAGTGCCTATTGCCTTGTTGTTAGATCCAGAGGCCTCCCCTTCTCCTTGAGGATACTGGACAGTGCTGAACAGGGCTGCATAGGCATGGGCCAGGCCCCAGCACATTGCAGTAATTTGTGTCTCCCTGGAATTGTTGGGGTCACAGCATACTTTTTCCAAATGTTCTAATTTTCAGGATTCTGCACATGTTCAACGGTGAAGTTCCAAAACACTGGAGGTGCCCACCACCCTAGGCATTTGCCCATACTCCCCCACACACCCTGCTACTCATAATTATCCAACCTCGGGCCAGATCTCTGCGTGATTTTCTTAAATAGTTGTTTAACCCTAAACAAGACCTGAACCATATTCAGCAACATGCTAGTTCCTAGCAATAGGACCATACTGGTTTCAACATCCCCAGGGTATTCAGATTTTTCAAAATTCTCAGACGCTATTGTAATTAGACTAGAGGAGAAGGGAAAGGGGAAGAAAGGTGTCTCGCCCATAGATTGGCTCTCTGAGGAGGAAAGATAAAGGGTGTAATTATTAGTAGTTTCCCCCAGATGGCTCCCAAAGTGTAGAGGTGACAACAATGCTGAGTGCAAATACCGGATTAGTGCCACAACTGATAATTTTATCATACCATAAGCCAGAATTATGCAATACATCAAAGCGAAATCCTTACTCTACCTTGCACGATGATAAGCAGCAGCACAGGCACTATATACAGCGAATGAGGTGATACATAACAGAACTCTAAAAATGAGTGCTACAACACTTAAGAGCTCATAAATCGACATCGTGACCAGTGGCTATTAAACTAATATAATAAATGCTTGTAACAAATTCATTTTAGCACACTCTGGTCAGATCTGTTGTTATCTCAACCTTCATGCCCCATGGTGGGTGCCAAAATGGACTGTTGTGGTTTAACCCCAGCCAGTGACTAAGCACCACGCAGCCGCTCACTCACTTCCTACCCACCCAGTGGGAGAAAATTGAAAGGAAAAAGGTAAAACTTGTGGGTTAAGATAAGAACAATTTAATAGAACAGAAAGGAAGAAAATAATAATGATAATAATAACAATAATAAAATGACAAGAATAATAATAAAAGAATTGGAATATACAAAACAAGTGATGCACAATGCAATTGCTCACCACTCACTGACCAATGCCCAGTTAGTTCCTGAGCAGCGATCTGCCCCCCCCGGGCCAAGTCCCCCCAGTTTATATACTGGGCATGACATCACATGGTATGGAATACCCCTTTGGCCAGTTTGGGTCAGCTGCCCTGGCTGTGTCCCCTCCCAACTTTTTGTGCCCTTCTAGCCTTCTTGCTGGCTGGGCATGAGAAGCTGAAAAACCCTGGACTTTTAGTCTAAACACTACTTAGCAACAACTGAAAACATCAGTGTGTTACCAACATTCTTCTCATAGTGAATCCAAGACATAACACTCTATCAGCTACTAGGAAGACAATTAACTCTATCCTAGCCGAAACCAGGACATCTGTTTTCTCTATTTGTGTAAGTATCACACTAGTTTTATTAAATAGAGAAGAAAACAGTTCCCCTTTAGGGACTCATCCAGCACATCTTGTTTTGATAACATGTATTTCTTTCTACAGTAGCATTAATTTTCTCCTAATTCTTTGTTGTAGTGTTAGTGACTGTGTTACCTGCGTTTATTTTGTACATAGTTACATTCTTTTTGATGTTTGCTCTTTAGGTAATGATTCTGACGTTGACCTTGACAGGAAGGAAGATGAGCGAGAAAAAACTCCAAAGAGGCCCAGAGTTCAGAAAACAGAGAAAACTCCATCAACTAAGGAGGCTGAACAGGTTTCAGGAGCTAAAAATCCTATTATAAGTGTGGTTTTGACAGCCCATGAAGCTATTCCAGGTAATCAGGATCACCGATTATGCAATCAAATTAATTTTTGTCCATGCTAACACTGTATAAAATAGTTATTGGTGTAAGTCTGAACTGCTTAGGATATTTATTATCTGAAAAATATTTAATACTATTTGGTTATCTTGATATAGAATCTCTGTATCTGGCAGCTACATGATTTTAGAACTACCATCCCATTTCTTCATAGGTATGACAAATGCTGGACCTGGGTGTAGTTATCTGCATTAACATCAGTTATGTTTAGTCTGTGAATAGTTTTAAAGAAGAAAGTGAAAAAAAAGAGTGACCAAGGAACAGGAAAGTATTTTTCCCCTGTAATATCTTCAGCTCTTGATTTGTGTGTATACTTATGATAAATGTAAATTTGTATATGAAAACACAAACAGCTTAATATATATATAACTTAATATTTCTGGATGCAAATAGTTTGACAAAAGATATGTATATATACTTGAAAATCAAGTTCCTATATAATGATTAAAGGTTTCTTCATACATAAATTGCTATGGTGCCTTTTCATCAAAGCATTTTGGAATAATTTCAAACTATTTATTTTAAAACTAGACTTGTATTTGCCTGTTTATATAAACCATTCACTCACCTGATTGACAGAATCCCTTTTTAATAGTTTTGTTCATTATTTTCAGCTTTGTAGCTTTATTGTTCTCCTTTTCATTATTGCTAACATTTCTGAATATTTGTTTTGCTTATAGCTCTCAGAACAACTAGAATGTATTTATTTATTGTTGTGGGTTGGAAGCTAGCTGGTTTTTCTGTGGTGTTCTTTAATATCTTTTGATATTAAGATCTGTAATATGCTTGGACTTTTGTTTGCTAAAATGCATTTCTAATTGCAATGGTAGAGGAAGCTGGATGAACTCACCTACGAATATCCTGTGTGCTTAGAAGGGAAGTAAAAAACACCTTCACATTCATTGTTTGAGAAGCATCACACAGGGTTTTGGACGTACACTGAGCTGTTAAAAATTTGGTCTTGCGATATTGTAAATACAGAGGAAGGTGGAAGAGGACTGGTGAGCACTGGAAGTATGGAAACCTGGCTTCAGGGTGGTTTGAAGTCCACGCTGCTTCATTTCACTAACCGCAGGCCCCTTTCTCTTGTGTGATGTAACCCTGGGCACTTTCCTACCTGTTGCTAAACACTCATTTTCTCACTGTGTCTCCCACCTCTTTTGCCTCTTTCCACTGCATGTAGCTTTTCCCCCATGCTGGTGCCCATTGCCTTCACTGCTGCCCGTGAGGCTTCCCTCATGTCCTCTCCTCCTTCGTCTGGGCAAAGGGGAACATACGATGGCTGGATAAGGGGCTCATGGAGATGTTAGTTAAATGGGTTCATATAGGTATTAGTTTATGGATTTATACACACATCCTCCCTTCCTCAGGGTTTTGGGAAGAGCTGCAACTGGGGTCTCCTCTCTCCAGGTGCTAAATTTTATGAACCTTGTAAGAATTTTTCTTTGAGATCTTTACATTTCCAGCAAGGACTAGAAGAATTTTCAAGAGGGGAAGGAAAGACTTGGTAGACAGTGCAATCAAAGACCCATTTTCTTAGGAAACTAGCCTGAAGAGGTGAATGAAATAATAGTAAATACAGATAGTGAAGAAAATGTAGTAAGCATGTGAGGCAGGAAAATCTAGAGGAGGTTGGTGCCTTAATTACTACCTAGTAAAATTTTTCGTCAGACAACAAAAAGTTTGGATTTTCTTTACACTGTGTTTTTTGAGTGACTCAAAATATTAAAACAACTTAAACTTTGGAGCTATTTGTGCATAGTACATGTTACATTCAAAAGGCTTTAATAAACCGAAGGGATTTACAGTCAAATGTGAACCTGCAGCTATTTTTGAAGGTCCTCTCATTTATTTGGTTGGCAATTAGTAACCTTACTATGTTCAAGTTCCCAGGTAGTATATGTGTCATAAAAAAGTCATTGCTGTTAAGACAGTTATGAATTATCATCCTACTTTTCAGAATTTGGAAATTCTGGGAAGTACTATATAGGTGGTTAACTCTTTGAAGATTCAAAAGAAAGTATTTCATTTAATACAATCATGTTTTAATTTATTTTTCACTGCTTTTCCTTCCATTTTTTTCATTAATTTCCATGATATAACTACATTTTAATGTCACTAGCAATTCTTAGGCTGTTTCCCTTTGTCAGTATTACTTTAATGTCTGGAGTTTTTATAAACATCTTTCATACTCTTTTATTCCATTTTCCTGGAGATTTATCATGTGCTGAAGAGGTGAGTTATTGCTGTAGACTGCTGTTGAAGAATATAAATAGATAAAACAGTTCTTCCTTCTCCCCTGCTTTCTGTGTGCTAGATCATCTGTAAAGTTAAGTTGAAAATAAAGTTTAAAAGTGCTATCAAAACTTAGTCTCTGTAGCCACGTGTTATCTAGCTTTAAAGATGCGTGCAAATATCCCTTTTTGTGTCCAGTGCAGTCAAATCCTGTTGAAGACGTCAGGTAGGCATTCCGTCAATTAGAAAAATAGAGAAGGCTTTAAGAATTAGTTGTATTTTATCCACAGTATAGAGAAAATATTCAGACTGTGTCTCCCTTCTTAAATGAAAGATGCTTTTAGGAGTATTACATTAACAGTTTGCTGTAATTTTGCTATACACTATTTAGGTTTGGGACACTGCTTTTACATCATGTGTTCAGTAGATTATGACTAAATTGATCTCTTCAAAATCCCTTCAAACAAACAGATCAGTTAGTTCTTAACTGCAGAAATGACAGTTGGACGACATTGATTTTTCTCCATGTTCCTTTTCTGTAATGTTTACTTGGGAGGCATATGAAAGATAATAGAATTACAGCTTTAGAAATTTGAAAGCTTGTGTTAACCCATAGAGTAAATACAGTTTGAATGAAAGTGGTAGATTTTCTTCTGTTTGGGTGTTGAAGTACCTTGACAGGTTTGAGAGGTGGGCCCATGCAAACCTCGTGCAGTTCAGCAAGGCCAAGTGCAAGGTCCTGCACGTGGGTCAGGGCAATCCCAAACACAGACACAGACTGGGCCAGGAGTGGATTGAGAGCAGCCCTGAGGAGAAGGACTTGGGGGTACCGGTGGATGAAAAACTGAATATGAGCTGGCAATATGTGCTCACAGTCCAGAAAGCTGATTGCGTTCTGGGCTGCATCAAAAGCAGTGTGGCCAACAGGTTGAGGGAGGTGATTCTCCCCCTCTACTCTGCTCTCGTGAGACCCCACCTGGAGGACTGCATTCAGCTCTGGGGCTCCCAGCATAAGAAGGACAGGGACCTGTTGGAGTGAGTCCAGAGGAGGGCCACAAAGATGGTCAGAGGGCTGGAGCACCTCTCCTATGAACACCGGCTGAGAGAGTTGAGGTTGTTCACCCTGGAGAAGAGAAGGCTCCAGGGGGAGCTTCTAGCAGCCTTCCAGTACCTAAAGGGGACCTACAAGAAAGCTGGGGAGGGACTTTTTACAAGGGCATGTAGTGATAGGGCAAGGGGTAATGGCTTTAAACTGAAAGAGGGTAGTTTTAGACTAGATGTAAGGAAGAAGTTTCTTACTGTGAGGGTGGTGAGGCACTGGAACAGGTCTCCCAGAGAAGTTGTGGATGCCCCATCCCTGGAAGCGTTCAAGGCCAGGTTGGATGGGGCTTTGAGCAACCTGGTCTAGTGGAAAGTGTCCCTGCCCATGGCAGGGGGGGTGGAACTAGATGGATCTTTAAGGTCCCTTCCAACCCAAAACTTTCTATGATTCTGTAACTGGAGGGACCGTGAAGAGAGAGAGTGCTGTGTTCATGAACATGCGCACCTGGTATCAGATTAAACATACAGTTTTTCATAAGCATTGCAATTAGGAATGAGAGTGAATAATTACAGTTACATGCACATCTAAAAATACTTTGTTTTGAACAGCAGATACTTTTGTTCATAGTCTATTTTTACAAACCGGTGAGTAAACTCTGCCAAATATTCAATCTTCTGTTTTTTAAAGCTATTTTATTTCCTGTGTTTAAACTCTGTAATATTATTGAGGCTTCTAAAACCAATTTATTATTCATGCTCAATTAGTTTGATTCAAGAGAGATTATACTTTGAACATTTAAATTGTTGGTTTATGTGAGTCCTGTAATATTTTAAAGACTCAGCTTTCTACCAGGAGAGTGGTTTTATGTTCCTGTGAAGATGGTCAGTGTTAGAATTCTTCATTTTTTTGCTAGAGCTCAAAATATACAAAAATCGCATAAAGTATTTAAATTGTTTATGCTATTTTTTTTTTTATTTCTAAAGGGGTTGGACTTTTTTCTCCTACAAATTCTTAATATAACACTGTGCAGGCTTTTTTCTCCCTGATTTCCACTGAAGAACCACTATCCATAAAAGGCCAGCTGTGTTCTCCTGCTACTATTCCCTGTGCTGTAATTTATGAACACTTGGTTTCTTCCCCCATGGAGGTTTTTGGGAAGGGGGAAAGAAGAGGAATAATGTAATTTTGCTTACTATTTTGCAACTGACTTAGTTTAACTGATGACAGTCTTTTCTGTTAAACTGATAAAAGTCTTTCCTGTTTAAGATGACTTCTGTTTTTGTAGGTCATGGAACGATGGTTGTGGGTTTATGACACATCTGAATGGACTTAATATCAGACTGTTGCCAAGGGAGCTTTCCTGCTTGTCTCTTATTTCCCAGATCACTTCCCCTTTCTTGCACCACCACTAGTGCTTGTGTCAGCCTGTGGTAAACTGATTCGAAAAACTGGTAAAATAAATACACATACATGTGCACATGCACATACACATGCACACATACATACATATTTTCTCTGTCAGAGAATTTTTTTTCTACCAGTTTTGCTTACTGAGGTGTCTCACATTGGGGCCACACAAGTTTCAAAGGTGGGAAGAGGGAAAGTGGTGACAAAATGAGTCTCTCAGAGGAAGGGAGGAGGATTGAGACTACCCCTTTTTAAAGGAGCTGGGTTAGTAAGTATAGACTGCTGTCACAGGGGCAGTGCTCTCCTCCTGCCCCAGCCCTGGCCACACATTCCTGTTCTTTGGATCATTGTGCCTGTTTCTGCAGTTGTGTAGTAAAACACACCAGAAAACTAATTGTGCATTTGCAGAAGGAGAGACATGGTGTAAATTTTAGCCAGATCCCTTCTCTGAGCCTCTTCATCTTTGTATAAATTCCTGTGCTGACACTGTAAGGTGTCACAAACATGTAGTTGAGTGGAGGGCAAGACAAAAGAAGCTAACCTAATGTTGATTTAATACAAATGTGAAATTAAGCAAGGTTAGGAAAATTAAAGCTTTCCCCTCTGAATGTGAGCAGGCATCTATATTACCATGGGGTTACAGACTGATTTAGCTCAGCCATTCTAATGTCCAGCTCTACTGAAAGGGATAGTAACCTTTATCCTACTATACACAGGTCTGTGTTTCTACTTCTTTGTCTGAGTTAAAATGTGTTTAACCTCATGGTGAGCTAACCTGTAAAATTATTAAAAGGTTCTTTTGCTTTTTTTAAGCTTTATTTCAGGAGTGAAGGGTAGGTTTGCATGGGGAGCGTTCGGAGTTTTGGGTAGGGTTAGTTTCTGTTGGCTTCATTTTCAGAACTGTCTTACCAGGGGTCATACACATTTGTAGCCTGTTCTATAGGATGTTGTAGAAGGTGAAAAAATGCATTACTTTAAAAAGAGATTGTAAGAAACAAATATTTACTTCATACCCTTAGCAAATTATTTTACCTGTACAGACCAAGGTACCTCCATTATGAAGGCTTTTTTAAACTTAAAATGAAAAAAGTAATCCATAGCTTAAAGATTCATCTAGTTGGATCAGTTGTCTTTAAAGGCAGCTTGCAGCATCTCTATAGGAAGGCAATAAGAAACTTATTATGTAAAGCCTCCCAGATTTTGACAGCCATTGAGTGGTGGTTGCACATGGATCATCATATTTAATACCTATATGTTAATTTGTCTAAATCCCATCTGGAATACATTTATATTTTCAGTCTTTAACATTGTGCAGTAATTATTCCATAATTTAATTACAGGGTGAAAGTGTGCATTCTTTTGTTTTGTTTCAAGCCTGCTGACTGCTTATTTCTTTGAACTGCTCTTTGTTCATGGTTTATGAGAAAGAAAATAATTATTCACACTTTTTTCACAGTATTGCTAATTTTAGAGGTCTTTCTGATATTCCTTTTTCATTTATCTCTCTGTCAAGCTGAAGGTCTCTGAGATATGTATCCTTTTCCAAACAAAATACTTCTTGTTTTGTCTTTGTTACTGTTCTCTAGTTCTTCTATATCCTTTTTGTTGTCCATACCTGAAGTTGTAGGAGGTTCACAGAATTCAGTTGGATTTTAGTAGGAATTCGGTTGATGATGTCTCCTGTTTTATTTCTGATCCATTCCTAGTAATTCCTTCCATTGTGATTACCTTTTAGACTGTTGATAAGTAATGGAGAGTTCTATAGTGAAGGGCAAGATACTTTTCTAAGGGGCAGACTGTAAGAGATTAGAAGCCATCACTGAGTTTGAGCCAGAGATAAGGCACACTGGGTAATGCTTATCTGTAGAAGTTGCTGTCAGAATGTCATGAGGAACTCAAATCTTCGTAGTCTTAAAGGAGATTTACTTAGAACAGATGATATTGACTGAAAAGAGGAAAGTAAAAGGCATAAGTAAAGTCTAGTAAACTAAAGTCAATTCTGTGTTTAAAATAGAGATATAATAGTGCTGGAGGAAGGGTTATTTTGAAAGAAATTTTCAGTACAGTTAACCTCTTTTTTTTTCCCCTGGTATTTGTATACTCTGACTTCTTGAAATGATTGTCCAGGGAAACGGTTAGGAAAACTTTTATCTTCCTTATTGGCATATGATATTTTTAATGGAAAACCTGACCTTGTATCTGTTTGCCTTGTTCTTACACTTTTCTCTAGCCTGTGGCTGCTTTTACAGACGAATATTGAGGACATTCTCTTGGGTTGTGGGACATGTGGGTTCACTACCTACTACGCTGGGTAGAGCCTAGAAACCAAGTTTCTCACTTTCTGGGCCTATGCTTTAGTCATTAGTATACAACATAGCAGTGATTGCTGTGGCTACTGGTCCATTAGTAGCCCATACTTAGGCAGCATCCCAAGTGGATGGAGGCATCTAATGTTTCTTGATGCTTCTGTATCTTCTAAGAGTAGGAAATAACTATCTAACATGAGGGGATGTGATTGCCTCCTGTGAGCAAGTACTCTATCAGTATGTTCAAAGAATTGGATCTCCCTCTTTAGGTTTTTAGAGGCATTTGCTTCTCTGTTAACTGCATGAGGAATGCAGGCTGTACTGCTAGGATAATCTGTCCATTCCAAGTATGGAATTCTGTCCACTCCCAAGTATGGAAAATACTGGTGAGTTAGTATTTATCTAGTCCACCTAATTTAGGTGATTAAAATTTTATACTGATAACACAAAAGTCTATTAAACAGTTCAACAGTCTTTTCAGGAAATGCTTAAACATCCAGGAAGGCAGAAGGGCACAGAGGAAGTTCAGTGCAGAGCAGTTAATGAGGATCTTTGTCTCAGGAAATGGGAGGCCTGAAAGAGGGAGCCATGCATGGAAAGCAGTTCAAGATCTATTTTAACTGGGTCATTCTCAATAAAGGGGAACTTGCTTCTATTTTTAACATACCGAACTATGGGAACACTGGTCTGGTGTCTAATGTCTGTTTTATCATCTTTATATTGAACCCACTGATTGAACCCTGTCTCCTGTACTGTAATGACAAGCTCCCGTCTCACAGGGCTACTACAGTGCAATTTGGGAGATGCAGTCCTGCTGGACAACCTGGCATTTGTGGGAGAGAGAGTGACAGGAAGAATTGAAGTTATAATGGTCTGGTAACATTTAGGTTGCAAACTTGGAAGATGAGTTCTGTTCAGCTGGCAGAATTTTTAGAACTGAAAGCATTATTAAAAAACAGTAGTCAAAAAAAAACCATTTTGAGATCCAGCCAGTTCAGTAAGCGACAGAGCTATTACAGTCTGTTTAGTTAGAGCTGGCTGATGTCCCATTTGATACAAAAAAAACTTCAATAGCCTTACACACTCCCAAATGGCCTCTTCTCAAAATATCTCCATTTCCCACTTTAAATCACTCTGAAGGACCCACAGGATCTCCATCTTTCTCCCTTGTCTTGCCTACAGCACTGCTTTCCTCCACTTAATGTTCCTAAGTCTTTCACACATGTTGTTGGGTAACCCCCAGTTATTATTGATTTTTCCCCATATACTCTACCTCTTTTTTCCTGATGCTTTTGCTAGTCTGCAGACTGAAAATTTTTTTAGGGAAACTAAATTTAATAATTTGCTAACCAGCTAGTTCTCTTTGGACTGTGTACTCCTTGTGTTTTAGTTTTGTTGTTCTTATAATTGTTGCTTCAGAGACTTCATGTTAATACTGCATATATTTTGTAAATAATATCTTCAGGAACATACTTTTTGAACATGCTTTTGGAACAAGAATTAATTTCAACATACTGAAAGGACCAGCTCATGCATCACTCTTTGAACTTTCTTCTTTCTGTTCAGGTGTTTCATTTTATATAGACATATGTGAATAACACTGAGAATCTGTTAAAAATAGGTTGAGTTTGTTGACTCTGTCGTTTGCTTTCTAGGCTTTTGTGTCTCAAATTTCATGAATTCTTGTTGTAAATTCTTTTATCTGTCACAAAGGTGTATTGTACTTCTTTTTCCCCTCAGCTTCTAATAAGGTGAATTGAAATCAGATCAGATAATAATGTAATATCCAAGAAAAAACAAAATAAAGGGAAACTTAAAAAATTTCAGTTTTACCTGAAGTTGTTAACTTCACTATTTAATTCAAAGATCTTTTCGTGTGCAACCTCTCTTGCTTCCTTGTCCCCAGTAAATGATAGAAAAATCTTTAATTACAGGTCCTATAATATTTTTTTTCCTAGGATGGATGGGTGTCCATCTATTACTACTTCTTCAATGTCTTGTTTTCTTTTTGTTATTTAGTATGTGGTCCTTCATTTACTATTAATTTTTCATTATCAGACTGAAAGCAAAATCTATTTTTTTCAAAGATTTTTCAATAGTACTTGTTAGTAGCATATGAAGAATTCACAAATATATATATGATTGTAATATGTGAATAAATACATAAATATACAAATATATATGGTTTCAACTTTTGGAGATAATAGCATTCCCATTGAACACGTGGGTAGAAGAGTTACAGACAAACAAAGAAGTTAAAAAGAAGGGGATCAATCAATAATGGGTGCTTGGTTTGATATACTTCAGGTTTTGGGTTTTGGGATTTTTTTTTCAGTGTAAGTTAATATTTATATGGATTTTCATTACTTTCAATGCTAACTGTGGATGCCTGACATATTTTTCTGCCACTGTTCAGAAAATAAAGAACACCCAGCTAAAGAATCTCAACTCAATCACTTCTCAAAATATGCTTATTTTTGCTTCAACTTACTGAGGGACAGAATCTGATCTGACTGTGTTCGGTAGAGCCCCTTTACTCCTACTTATAATGGAGACTGAGAAGTGCACATAGAACATATTCTTTTATTCTGAGGGGAGGGCAGTATGGCCCAAAATATAAGCAATAAAAGATCTGTTTAAGGAAAGATGTGCAGACTTTTAACTGTAGACTAAACAGTGTCTTTTTTCCAGCCTTATTTGTGGAACTAATTAAACAGCTTGGCTGAAGTTTTCAAAGGATGTAATATGAGGCAGAAAAATAAAAATTTGATTTTGAAAAGTTAGTTTTTTAAAGGTGGAAGTATTTGGATGTAGGATGTCATAATAGCAGGCATCAAGCACCATGAATAACCCTCAGAACCAGCAGTCCTGGCATGTTATTTAAGCAGATCTGTGGTGTAAATACTGATGTCTTCTAGAAGTGTATCCATCATTTTATGTGCATGAATTTAACAACAGAAACTAAAATATTTGAACTAATGATTACAGATTTTAATGTTTCGTTTACACTTGTATATTATAGACAACACACATTTTAATATGACATTTTTAATGAGCATTTTTTTTCTTGCTTTTAGGAGCCACAAAAATTGTTCCCGTTGAGGCTGCTCCCCAAGAAAGTGAACCAACAACTCCAGAGGCAACAGTTCAAGACCTGTCACAACGAAGAGGATATCAAGAATATGCCATTCAGCAAACCCCATACGAACAGGCAATGAAATCTAGCAGGTAATTTTGAAGTTCTTATATTAGTGTTCATGCAAAATATGAAACGCTTCCCTCTCCATTTTCATGGAACTGAAGTACTTTCTGAACATTTTAAGTAAAGGAACAGCTGAAAATAATCTGTGCAGAAGTTGAAGAATTTAAAAAGCTTGTGGAGAATACCTTTTTAAAATAAATTAAACGCTTCTGTCCATTATGAATATCTAGGGAAATTTTGACATATTATGTCACCAAGTTTCAATATTGTAAATATAACGGGTTTGGGTCTTTTTTTCTAGGTTGGGTCCAACTCAACTGAAGATTTTTACATGTGAATACTGTAACAAGGTGTTCAAATTTAAACACTCCCTCCAAGCACATTTGAGGATTCATACAAATGAAAAACCTTACAAGTGTTCATACTGCAGTTATGCCAGTGCAATCAAAGCCAACCTTAATGTTCACATGCGGAAACATACAGGGGAGAAGTTTAGTTGTGATTATTGTACGTTCACTTGTCTCAGCAAAGGCCATCTCAAAGTCCATATTGAAAGAGTTCATAAGAAAATTAAGCAGCATTGTCGCTTCTGCAAAAAGAAATACTCAGATGTTAAAAATTTGATCAAGCATATCAAGGAAACACATGACCTTCAAGATAAAAAGGTGAAGGATGTTTTTGATGAGCTTCGCTTGATGACACGAGAGGGCAAAAGACAACTTCTTTATGACTGCCATATTTGTGAACGGAAATTCAAAAATGAACTTGATCGAGACCGTCACATGCTTGTTCATGGTGATGAAAGACCCTTTGCTTGTGAGCTCTGTGGTCATGGAGCCACTAAATACCAGGCCCTTGAGCTTCACGTTCGAAAACACCCATTTGTATATGTGTGTTCTGTTTGCCTGAAGAAGTTTGTCAGTTCTGTAAGACTCCGTTCTCACATCAAAGATGCGCACGCAGATTTGCAGGAGTCTTCTGTTTTTAACAGTTCTATCAATCAAAGTTTCTGCCTGCTGGAACCAGGAGGTGATATCCAGCCAGAAGCCCTTGGTGAACAGCTAGCACAAAGTGCAGATGAATTGACTATGATGAGTACTGATGATACTAACACACCACAACCATCTGCTTGTAAAGATGAATCGACAGCTGCAAACGTAAACCATAATGGTCAACATAATGGTGACTTAAAAATTGATACAGTCCCTTCCTTAGAATTTGAAAATCCTCTGGTGGAGAATGTAGCAGAGACGCTGTGTCAGGCAACAGACATGGCAGTCCCAAATATTCAATCCTGTGTAGCTTCAGATTGCTTTCTGCTGAAAAATGGTACTTCTGGTCCTGATGAACTAAAAGTTTCTTCTGCAAATGAAGAGGAAGTTAATCACTGCAGTTCTGTAAATGAGCAGGGTGAAGAAATTCAGCTTTTGCTGTCTGAAGACAAAAGTTTAAATCCGAGTCAGAACAATGCAATGACTGAGAACCTTTCAGTCTCTGAAGAGAGAAATCAAGCTGTTCCTTCTAGTGAATCAGAAACAAGCAATCCCCCAATTCAAAATTCAGCAGAAACCACAAACCCTTTGCCAGCACCAGAAGCTACAGCAGCCATCAGTCCGCAGGCAGCCTCTTCTAATGCAGTTATATCAGACAGTGGGAGTGGAGCTGTTGCCTTTATGCAGATCTTGGATAGCTTGCAGAAGAGACAAATGAACACAGAGTTGTGTGAGAGGATAAGGAAGGTTTATGGAGATTTAGAATGTGAATATTGTGGTAAGGAGCAGTAGAATTATGTTTGGTTGTTTTTTTAAAATGTTATGCACTGGGCCATCTTTTTCCTGCTCCTCTGGTTTATAGTGTTTGATATATTTGTGTGTCTTTGTAGCAGTATTAATTTTGTCGTTCAGTATGGATTCTGGGGTCCAGCAAGATTTACTTTTTGCTGTATAAGTAGTGCGAAATGACTCAAAGCTCCTCAAAAAAACCCCAGTGGAATATAGCAAAGCAATGCTTTTCTAGGCTCAATTTTCTGTTGATGTGAAATTGGATAGAATTAGATTATTTCTGTCCACATGCCTCTCCCCACCTCATAACTTTCATTGGGGCCAAGCACAGCAGATTTAGGCATGTGATCAGCATTGATCAGTCCATGCTTTAATGCTTAAGCTTCATTATCAGCTTAGTATAAAATTCAGAATCTTTTTCATATAGTATGCGAGGATGTATGATAATATACATTCTGTACAATAGATATATATATACTGGCATATTTTTGTGACTTGTTTTGAACAAGTTTTTTTGAGATGAAAATTTTCATGGCATGGTATCGGATCAAGGCTATTCTGATTGTAATTGTTTTTTTGAATTTATGAAAGTGGGAATAATACACCATTCCCATTAATTCTAACTGAAAAAAATTTTGGTTTACGTAACTGGAAAGGAAACAATTTGGGATTTATCTTGTAGTCTTCATTCTTGAGAAGGGAAAGGAATCAAAGTTTGGAAAAAAAAAAATTGAAATACTGTAACATTGTACTTTAGGTGAATTGCTATGCACTCTTTGGTGCCATTATGTCAGAAAGGCTTTTAGGAAGGAGTACCACAACAAGAAATAACAAAAAAGATTTTTACAATCTCTTTTACTATACAGTTGTATTCAGGTTCTTTGTATAGGAGAACAGATTTAAAGGACTTTCTCATTAGGAAAAAAGTCACTGATATGTATTAAGGTTGCCCTTGTTAGGCTGTTTCAGGACATATGACAATCTTTTTAGACAAAAGTGGTTTTTATAAACATACTTTCAGAAGTGAAGGGTCTTTAGGACAAGTTTTCATTAAAGACAAAAGGGATGGGATTCAAACAGTGTGTTTTGCCCTGAAAGAAAATTGGGTATGTATTGGAATTTTCACTAACAATTGTTTAGAAATTACTTTCTTCATGTCTAACTTTATTTTCAGGCAAGTTGTTTTGGTACCAAGTGCATTATGACATGCATGTGCGTACACATACTCGAGAACATTTATATTACTGCTCCCAGTGCAATTATTCTTCCATCACCAAAAACTGCCTTAAGCGTCACGTCATTCAGAAACACAGTAATATTTTGCTGAAATGTCCCACAGAACATTGCGACTACTCTACTCCAGATAAATACAAGCTCCAGGCACATCTTAAGGTTCACACAGAACTGGTAAGTAACAAAATGGTATGTTTGTCTAAATTCAGTGTCGTCATCATCATAGCATTTGGAATCATGTGGCAATATTTGAAGACATAGATAGGAGTTCTTACCTGAGCGCTGTCTGCATGCTTCGGTGCAGGGAATACATGAGTTACAGCAACTAGATATTTGGTCCCTCCTGTAGTAGTTTCCAATAGAGTATGTCTGTATCCATTTTTTCCCTTTGATTTTCCCAGTATTCTCAGATTCTTTGGGTTTTGAGAGAGTAAAATGAGGTCTGGTACTATTGTTACTTTACTTCATTCCACGGACCTTAATTCCCTTCCTTCATAAATAGATGAGTATGGTAAAATGAAAATATGTTCCTCTCTTAATTACTGTAGACAGAAGAAGTTTAAGTTGTTGGTAATAACTGGGTTTTTTCCCAATAGATCCAACTAGTTGCAACCAATCTCTTTGAACATCTATCATTTTCTGTTGTGGTTACAAAAATGAAGAGGTCACGTTTTAAAAGCTCCTATCTTAGTAAGCCTTCCAGCTCTGAATCCCATTGTGATAAGAACAGGTCTGGTCTACTTCTTCAACGTGCCCTGTTACATGTTTTCTATGAGACTACGCAAGGCGCTGCGTGCCTGACTGGAAGCCCTCTTTGTGCAAGACACTGCTTTGTGATCTTGCTCTGATCCAACATTATGACGTGAATAATCTTTTGAGGAAAAATGCTTTCTACATCAACCCTGCTTATATTTGTTTCAAAAGTCTGTTTTTAAAAATATGGTATTCAGAATAACAAATATTTTAAAACTAAGGAATGAGATTTTTATTCTTCATTGTTGATTAAGATGCTTTTTTAAAAGTGAAATTATTTACATGTTTTTCTTGGAAGATTAAGAAAAAGCCATTTATTTTCTTTACATCAGTGTTGCCTAGCTTTTTCTTGGTTTTGTGTTATTGTTTTGCATGAATGGCCCAAATAGGTGAAGCTGTTGTCAGGAAAGGTCTGTGTACCATGGATTTCTTTTCCTACCACATGGCAGGATCCTTTCTGCCTGCAAGGTATAATTGATCTGGGACATTCTAGACTTGTATATACCCAGAGAGGTTATAACGTGCAAATACTCACACAGTGTATGAACACAGGTAAGTTCCTTCCCATTCCAAATTGATCTCTAGAAAAGGGTGTTTGGCAAGTACCTGTTTTCCCAGCATAATGAATTTAGTCCACTTTGACTAGAGTCTTTCTTGAAGGCCACCTGGAGTGCTTAGCTGGAAGATAATACCTCATACGATTTTATGTGAAGGTACTGGTATTGAATAAAGTACAGTTTAGGATTTCATAAAATGTTTGACAAGCATGTTATTTGTAATTAAACTTTTTTGACTGATAATGCCAGAAAATTGGCATGATCTACATCCTTGCAATTTGGGTTTTTAATAATTTATGCAGTAAAATACTTCCAAAAGGCGAGTTACCCTTCTCCTGAATTTATTTTTATTCTTATTCCAGCAGAGGAGAAAATACCAGTTGCTTAATGGCAACACTGACTTTTTTGTCTTTTAAGAAGGAGGAAATATTCACACAGATGGGCCTTTCTTCATTCTTTACATAACATTATGGTTTTGGCTGGCATTGTCATGTAAATAAATATTATGCACCCTTGACAGAATGCATGACGTGACAAATTCCTCCTAATCACATGAGAAAGCAACATCACAACTCACTTAAAGTACTGTGATAAATATTGTTACACTTCCTTTTACTAGTGAAATGTGATGGTTGAATTAAGGATTCATGTTACTTTTTCCCCAGATGTGGACAATTTCTGTGTAGCTACTTAAAAAAGCTGTTAACACACAGCACCTAGTAGTTTCAGGTTGTCTTCTGCAGTCAGCAGGTAGGCTCGTGGTCAATATTTCCAACAGCTGAAGTTACTTTAAAGGTGTTTGTAACAGAACAGAACACTTCACCTCCTATTCTTGTTAAAGCTGCAGGACAGCTTTAAAGAACAAAAAAAAAGCAGGTGACACAAAAGGGAACATTTTTTCCCCCTTTTGTCCTCCAGTTCTGTAGATACTTTAAACAGAATCTGAACTTGTTATGAAATGTGCAGAAAGCTCACATAATAGACATTCTTTTAGGCTGCTTTTGAATTATGATGTCCATCTGATGGCAAAAATCTGTGTATATGATGTCTGAGACTACTTAAGAAAAAAGAGCCTAAAATTAGATATCCTATATCCTTACGTAAGTACCTGTTTTTCAAGTGTGATGAGTGTCCAACAGCTCCCACCAGGAGGATCATTTTCATGATACTAAATAGAACCGAGAAAATGCATTTCATAATTAAAAACAGTGTGACAGCGAGATCTTTCAGGAGTATGCTTACTGATGCTTACTGTCAAATATATTTGAGTATTTAAATGGGTTGAAAAATTCATGTATTAGAATTTACTCAGTAACTAAACTTGGCATCTCTCATATTGGCCTTTGTGCCCACTGCTTGGTATAGTTACTTAATGCATACCTCACTGAACAGGACCACGCATTCCAAAATATAGTACTTTAACAAACTATGTGCTGTTAAATGTGGAAAGCTACTTTAATTTTAATTTTAGTTTGCAAAATCAATTCATAATAAATATTAAAATTAAAGCTTCCCTGGAGATAGAAGATACCAAAATCTCAGTTTGGTTCCTTGTATGAATGCATATCTTATGTTACCTTGGCTGCTTTTCAACTGGATCCCCGTATTTGGTGAACAGGATAAATGATGGTGTATTAAAAAGCAGCTTACTGTTCATCCTTGTCACTCAGTGTATAGCCACCCATCTTATTCTCTATGCACCGTCCAAGTGCATTCTTGCACTGAATTTGGGATTGTTTATTCCCTGGAGGATGATGATGGAGAATGTGTATGTATTGCCTCTTGCCTCTGTATTTGCTCCAAATTGTTGTTACAGGGAAGATTTTTACTTTTGTAGTCTGGGAATTGAGGCTCAGCTTGATTCAAATGAAAAATTTTGCATATATTTTTTGATTTTCAGTACCCATCTTTTACCTCTAAGGCTTGTGTAGTAGGTTTTGACAATTATTGGCTTTTATGGAGCTCTTCAGTAGTTCAAACCATGACACGTGAATCACTTCAATGTCAGTACCTAAGAAAGGGATGGGCAGTTTATAATGATTTTAAAATAATTTACAGTTATTAATGAGCTAGTGGTAGCATTAGGGACCGGCTGTGGAACTAAACAGTGCTCATGTAGGTACTGAAGTTCATTTACAACGTCCAGTGGGTTTTACAATACTCAGTATGCTGAGCAGATGAACATCATGGAGAGGTTTGTCTCTGAAATTGTTTTCAATCTACCTATGTAACTCATACTGCAAGATAAGCACCTTTATAAAACTGGAGTTCAGACCCAGAACCACCAGTTGCTCTTATGGACCTACATCTGCTTTCACGTACATTTTGGGATGTATATTATTCTTGTCTTTGGAAGGATGCTTAGAAATTTCATTATGCTGCTGACCTTTCATGTAATAGTGTAGTTAGAGCTGTCGGTAGGAAGTGAGATACTTGAGCTCCGATTGCTTATTTCCCCTTCCTGAGGAGTGTTCATTTTCAGACCATCACTGGTCTGGCTGTGATACCTTTGCCTCTGGAGCAGTGCCACTATGTAGTCAAAAATGCAAGGTGCTGGAAACGGACAGAATTAACAAAAAAAATCTATCATCTAATGATTGGGCACTCAGTTGGAAAATGGCTTTTGTTCTTGGTCCTTGCTTCCATAATGAATGTCAGCTAGCCATTCATTTTTACTAGTGATTATTTCACAAAAAAATGCTTAAGCAGTACTGTGTGCAGGTGCTTGTCATTTTGTGAGCTGTGATTTCTAGTGGTTGCCAGACTTCATAAAAGTCTGTCTAACCGTTTGCAAATTTTTCTGTAGCCTCCTTCACACGTGTGCATAGCCACCTCCCGGGTACATCAGTTCCTTTTAGCTAATTTGCATTTTAATAGGACATCAGCTTAATTTGGGAGTCTTTTCGTGAAAATTTTGATTTGAATATCATGAAAACTGTGGTGAAGATTTCTGGATGTCTTCACTCCTTGAAAGTGTAACTCAGGGGCCTAATTCTGTTCCCATAGGTGTTAGAAATTAAATTTCTGTTGATATGAGTAGATGCAAGAGCGGACTTTGGCTTTCTATTCCTCTATGAAATTATACAATCAAATGTTGTGTTAATTGAGTTGTGGGAACTTTTGCTGGAAATGCTCTCAGACTACCAATATTTAGCAGAGCTTTATTTTATTTCCTGCTCATAAAATCATGTCAATACTACTAAAAGGAGGGGAATGGATTGTTGATTTCTATAACATATTTCTCTAATTTGAGCCTAAGTGCTTTTTATTATGGCTGTGGTCTTAACTTTACACTATTAATGAATTGATGGCAAGGCAGTCAGGAGTTCACACAGTCTCTTGAAATTGGTGGCAGAGTTGCCATATAGTTATATTAATATATGATCATGTGTATTCTGTGTTCATAAGAGAAGATATTTGTGTCATCAGAATGTCTCTACTGATGAGTGCAACAGAATAGCTGCTAATGTTTCTGATGTTTTGCAGTGTAGGTCATATTTAGTCAAATAAACTTCATAGTGGTCTGTTGGTTTAACTGCTACACATACAG
Source organism: Astur gentilis (assembly GCF_929443795.1). Classification (NCBI taxonomy): domain Eukaryota; kingdom Metazoa; phylum Chordata; class Aves; order Accipitriformes; family Accipitridae; genus Astur; species Astur gentilis. Next base: position 47,156,998 of record NC_064881.1, on the reverse strand, counting down.
AGGCATTTCATTTTTCTTCTCATGACTGCGTACTAGTACACCTACCCCTTGAATCATCTTGAAACACATGCCTTAGAGAAACAAAATTCTCTTCAGAGAGCTATAAATTGGTAATGCAATATAGCTGATGCTTTCTTAGCACAATTTTAATTCATTTATATAAAGAGAAAGGCATTGTGATTCCGACGTAAGTGGCCTTCTTTTACAATGCAGCATAGCATAAACAAGAAAATTCTATGATAGTATTAGACTAATTTTTTTCACTAGGTTTAAGAATATTTATGGACCTAATCCATTCCTTATTTGTGGACTGTGAACAGTACTTTCTGTTAGAAAGCTAACTTTATTTTGGAATTACTTTAAGTTTCTTATGTTTTCTCAAATTGGCTAATAGGGGGATTAAGCAAATCTCAGGAAGTGTGGAAGTGAATTTCAAATTTAAGTAGCTGGTTGGACTATGCAGCTGGTCTCTAACAAAGGTAGATCCAGCTCTCTTGATACTTTGCTTCTGTTTGTGTCCTTCAAAAAAAACCTCAAAGGCCGTTTAAAAGGCAGGCACTCTGGTAAGGCATAGAATAAATAACTTTTATTTGTAACAGTGGAAAACTTGCATGCTGCGAATGTGATGAAGGTATTACTACAACTTCAGCTTAAGTTCTTCAAAGTGCCTCTGTCATCACCTATGACAAGGGCACTCAGAAGAGCTACAGCTGTGATGGGGGAGACCTTCTTTGGGGCTCTGCGTTGTGACCTAGGTGCTCTGAAATACTTCATTTGCAACAGAGGATTTCTTAAAGGCTGGTTTTGAGAGTGATGGGATTACACTGAAGGACTAGCACTGTCACAGGCTCTGAGGGCAGCAACAGAAGTACACTTAAACATTTAAAACTAAGAACATAAGCTCCAAAAGTCTATAGCACAGACCAGGACAAACAACAGTGAAAGGTTTGGCTTCAGCTGGGTGCTTTCTGTGAGAGACTGCAGCTTGACAGATACACTTTGAAGGGACTCGGTGCTCGTAAGCACAATCTGTTTGTTACACTGCAAAAGATAGACCTTTTGAAGGTCATTTACTGCAGAACTTGGTATAGATAACTGTCGTGGTTTAACCCCAGCCAGCAATTAAGCACCACGCAGCTGCTCACTCACTACCCCCCCCGCCCAGTGGGATGGGGGAGAAAATCAGGAAAAAAATGGTAAAACTGATGGGTTGAGATAAAAACAGTTTAATAGAACAGAAAGGAAGAAAAAATAATGATAATAATAACAATAATAAAATTATAAGAATAATAATAAAAGGATTGGAATATACAAAACAAGTGATGCACAGTGCCATTGCTCACTACTTGCTGACCGGTGCCCAGTTAGCTCCCGAGCAGCCATCCCTCCCAGGCCAGCTCCCCCCAGTTTATATACTGGGCAGGACATCACAGGGTATGGAATACCCTTTTGGCCAGTTTGGGTCAGCTGCCCTGTCTGTGTCCCCTCCCAACTTCTTGTGCCCCTCCAGCCTTCTTGCTGGCTGGGCATCAGAAGCTGAAAAAATCCTTGACCTAGTCTAAACACTACTTAGGAACAACTGAAAACATCAGTGTGTTATCAACAGTCTTCTCACACTGAATCCAAGACATAACACTATACCAACGACGAGAAAGAAAATTAACTCTATCCCAGCTGAAACCAGGACATTAACTTTCTAACTGCTTGAAGAAAGCTGTTTGGATTCTTTTTTTTATTGAAAAATGTTGTTAGCATCATCGTGTGGAAAGATGTGTTCTTGGTGCCCATACTTTAATGTTGCTTTATAGCTCTTGATGCATTTTTGATGATGTTGATTTTTTCTCTCAGGCATAGGCTTACAGCGTTGCCTTCCTGGAGAGTATTAGCAAGAATGTAAAGTTGTCACAATTATAGCATTTTACATGAAGTAATGTGTGTGTGTAGTGGAGTGTTGTTTTTTTTTTTTTCTTATTTAACTTTATGAAACAGCAAGGTGTATTTGTCTTAGTGTTCTGGGCACACTGAGAAATACTTCATAGAATGAGTATTAAAGATCAGCAACACCCAACTGTACATTAAAAGTATACTTATTTTTTTTTCTTCATTTATTGTATATTTTGAAAACATTTATATAGCAAGTTTGAGGAACAGACTGAGATCTGTCAACAAATTTTAGCTGGTCCCTCAACAGCCCCTAAATGATACTCTGCTTATGTTTTTCTTGTATGTGCCAAATTATGAATGTGATCATGCAACCCAGTCTTTGAAAAGGTGCAAACATTGATATAGAGTTTTATTAGAATTATTCTACCAATTTTCATTTGAATAACATGTTCAGATAGAAGTCCAAAATCATAAGTAGCAGGTTTAGGGATAATAGGTTATATCATTTCAGAGACCCTAATTGTGCAAAGTAACAGTTCTTTCTCAAGCAGATTTTGTCAGCATTGTAGGCTCCTTGAATCTCTTCTTCCAAAAACTAGCTAGTATTCTCTGCTGATCCTTCTTCACTTGAGGATCTCAGGGCTCAAGATGGTGACTGCCTCAACTCCATAATAGCAAGATACTGTCCTTGCTTTAGTCAGGGTGGTAATCATTTAGAAGCTGCCATCCCCAGTCCCTGGCATAGGTTTTCTCACAGGAGCAAATGAACTGGTAGAGTCCAGGACCCTTATTCTCCTGTTACCTCCAAATTTCTGTTTCATAACCAAGGGGTCTGTCTCATTTTGATACAGTCACCTTCCTTCCACAGTTTTCAAGAAGTTTTCTGTCCCTGTGAAATATCTGTTCTGTAGCTTCAGCTCGCCTTTTACAGTGATTTCTTGGTAGTTTGGTATGTACACATCTCCCACCAGCTAATATGTTATCTGGGTATCTGCGTAGTTGTCAGGACTAACTGGACTTCACTCCATCTGTTGTTTTGATAATCCATTCATATGTTAATCTGGTCAGTGCAGAGGTGACTAGATGATCCACTCATGTGATTGAGCATCCAGTCTGTTGTGTCAGCAGGTGCTTCTGGAAAGAACAACCTCTTCAATTTATATAGTAAGTGGCAAAGATTATTTTAAACTGGGTAATTTGCTAATTAATGGAGAAAAGTCCTACATTTTTATGTGAAGTTAGATGCATTTGAAAAACATTGAAATTACAATTACGCTAAAATTGCATACAGGAAGAAATTGCATCAAAACTCTCCAGTTCAACTTGTTTCATGGTGTTAAATCTTTTATAACATCAGTGACACTGATAAAAGCCAGAGTAGTCTGTAAGTTTTTAAATCAAAAAAGTAGAATAATACTTTATTGGTAATATATAAAGTGCTGAATATTTATAAAGTACTTAGAAATGTAGACACTGAATAAGTAATGGCATCTGTCATTGTTAACTCTTCTGCTCAATTTCAGGCCATTAAGTAGTATTATAAATAAGCATACTGGCGGATGTCTTCAGAATAATGAGATCTGATCCTTAGGTTTCGGAAGGGTGGACTTGTGAAAAAAATGAAAAAACCCTGAATATTACTGCTATATCAAATATGTTTTCTTCTGTTATGTGACTTGATCTTTCAACTCTTGATTCTCTAAAAGAGTCAGTCAGAAGATAATGCTTACATTTATTGTGCATATTCTCATGTGCTGTAACTTGAAGCCCTTCATTCATGAGGATTGCTGATGTGCTTAGAATACTTTAATATTTCTCCTTTACTTATTTCACTATAAATATCTTCATTTTTTCCTTACAAACTGAATGTTCAATTATAACTTTGTTGAGCACCATGTATTACTGAATAATGACTATAGTGATTACACCAGTGGACTGATAATGCAATCTCTTTCTTTCTTTCTTTCTTTCTTAAGGATAAAAAGAGTTATTCCTGTCCTGTGTGTGAGAAGTCATTTTCTGAAGATCGACTTATAAAATCTCACATCAAGACAAATCACCCTGGTAAGAAAAAATCAAGGAAAATTTCTCAATCTATTGCAATAACTGGATAAAGGTTTAGAGTGAGCAGTGTAATGTGATTACATTCCAAAGAAAGAGTCTATGTCTAATTTAACTTGTTTAGAGTAAGATGTAAGATGTTGCAGATGTTAGAATTTAGAATCTAGAGTGAAAAAAGTTATTGTTCCAGCTTGTGTGTTGTGGAGTATATCAGGTAATTGTGCTAAGAAATCTGTCTTCATCTGGCAAAGAATTCATTTCCAAAAGAGGACTTAGCTGAATTCAAATTAAGCATTGGGAAGTTTGGAATTAGGCATATAGACATCCCATAACAACCCATGAGATGTAAAATTCCCAGCCATAAGTAAACTGACAGAAGTGCGTTTCTTGCACATTATTTTGTCTGTAAGTAATTGATGTGAATGCAGAGGTCCCTGAGCTGACTCTACCTGTGCTCAGTTGGTGTGTGGCTGGGCTTTACGTCCAGGGCCGGCTGAAGTCTGTACCAGGGCTCTTACTAGAACCAGCTGTGATGTAGTATGGCCAGTATTAAGCTGGAGCTGACAAGCCTGGCTGGATCCAAGCTAACCACTGCAGTCCATTCAAACTCTGTTTATACCTTGCATTCTAGTGCCCTGATTTATCAGTGCAAGCACAACATAAAATGAATGCAGTAAGTCAGCGTGCTGTGCCTGAGTAAACACTCCTTTCTCACATCTTGGGAATTCACTGCCAAAGTGCTGAAGTGACTGGTGCAGAGACTGATTTAAATCTCACTGATGTGAACTTGGCAGAGCCGTGTTGGTGCGTCCGTACTTTTCTCCTCAGTATCTGTGTTATGTTAGATAGAAAGGCCCACTGCTACTGTGGATGAAGGAGGGTTGACTGTGTTGGCCAACATAACTTTAATTAACTCACCTACAGTGTTATCACCTGACATAATTTGATACTAAGAAAGAAAATACAGTCCATGCTCGAACTGAGTTTGGGGAGGAAAAAAATCCAATTAAAATGATGTAACTTTTCTTGCCTTTGTCAGAAATACAACATAATAGGTAAAGCAGTGGTTTCTTATCTTCCTACTGCCACTAGATAGTGCTAGACCCGTGTTTTAAACAATTTCCTTCACTTTAATTTCAGACTAACTCCCACTTTAGCTCTTTAGTTACCAAACCTCTTTATTTGCAGACCACTCTACAACAGTGTGGTTGGAGGGCTTGTCATACATCAGGGGACGTGTCTGATGCAGCAAAATGAGATGAGGAAAGGCTTCTGTACTATACTGTAGTCAGGAGGTATGTCAGCCAGTAAGCATAGAAATTGAATCTCAAGAGCTGTGCCTATAAAGCCTTTGTGCTGTCTCAGCCAGGGAATATAGGAGACCTCCCTAAATAACATGATCTGTGAACTAGCAGTACATTACGTACTGTGCCCTTACAGGTTGCCATTGGTCTGCAGTGGTCCATTGACTGCTGAATTATTAGTGTATGCTGTGTCTGTGGTCCAGAAATACCAGTTAACTCTGAAGCCCTTACATGCTAAACTAATGCATTTAAATACTCTTGAACAATTCATTTGGTATCTGAATCCCTCTAAAAGTATAGCATAAATTTTTTCATCCAAGGAAGTGGGTTCTTTTAAACTCTGGGTTATAGTAAAGGTAAGGTTAAAAAAGAAAATCTGCACAGCCTATTGTTTTGTGTCCTCATTTTTAATTCATATGTTGCAGGCGAATAGAACTTAGAAGGAAAATACCAGATTTATTAGATATATCTCCATGGTAGTAAAGAAATACTACATCTAAGATATGCCTATGCAGTAGTTATGCAACAACACTTTTAATATATGGAGGAGAATTACTGCACAAATCTTTTTCCTGTGCATGCTGTCCTTGTAATCAGGAGGAAATCCTTTATTTGTACAACACACTTAATTACAAGCCAAGTAATGGTGAGGGGTGTGATGGTATAAACTATCAAGTACTGTAGTGGAATGAGTGCAATTATTTTTAAAAATGTAAATGGAAAAGAATAAAGGTGAAAGTAAAAATGGATACTGTTAACAGGAATTGGATTTTAAAACGACATATCAAAAATTAATTTAAACTGAAACCCTTTCATATTTATCATTAAAATGCTATTTCTGGAGCTCCCCTCTCCTTCCTTTCTTAATATCATTCAGCATGACCTGTCTCTCGTCTCTTCTATTTCATAAAGTAGAAAGTATGAAATAAAACAGTACTCCCTCCTCTTCTAGGTTCACAGAGAATAGGAGTTGACTTCTGGTCCTATGAAGGCAATGGGGCAAAAATCTCTCTAGGCTTGGATAGAGCAGTATTTCATACCAAAGAGATAACAGAGTTTGGCTTTATTCCCAGATGATTTGGGTACTCAGCAGTGAAGGAGGAATCTTGCATTCTGGTCCCAACTCTCAGAATTATTTACCTTTTCATCCACTGTCTCATTTAATATGATTTTTGTTAATAGTCCTGAGACATGAGAGGCATCAGCTTTCATAGATACCTTCTGAGCAGACATACTAGCCTGCAATCATCAATGAAGGATCTAAGCCATAGAAGGCAGATGAGGGTTCAGACTTGTGTCTGTATTTTTCATTTTTGGGTACTTTAGAACATATTTCTGCTCAGTTCATGGGCTTTTATATTGCCCTTGTGAGGTTGTTTTCCTTGTGCATATGAGTTCAGGCAGGATTTTTGATTCCACTCTGGGACCAATCATCAGGAGACCAGGTATGACAGTTCATATTTGGTAAAAATCAAAGTTTAGACTGTAAGGTTTTGGGCATAATAATTAATCAGCTTTCATGTCTATGTGTTAAGATTGCATGAGTAGTGTACTTGCATTGAGTCGTGGTATTTAGCATTTTATTCATGTGAAATGCATTGAATAATTTGATTTACTTTTTAAAAGCATTTGGCACTGTTTTCATTATGTGTGTTTGGGACATTTTAATTTAAATTTCATTATTTTGAGCTTTTTCACTGTGACAACCAAAACATTAGATCGTATGAAGGAAAAACTTAAGAGAGTTGAGTGTGTTTAGCCTAAATAAGCAAAGGCTGGGAGAGGAAACTTAGTTGCTGTCTTCAGCTATCTAATAGGAAATTAAAAAGAAGACAGAGACAGTATCTTCTTGGAATTGTACAGTGAAAGGAAATAAGTTGAAGCAAGGAGATTCTGATTAGAAATTAGGAAGATAATTTTAACTGTAAAGATGGTCAAACACTGGGCCAAGAGAGGCTGTAGAATTTTTATCCTTCGGTATGTTCAGAACAGGACTGGATATGACCCCAAGCAACTTGATGTAACTTGGGAGTTGGAACTCCAAAGTTGGCCCTGATTGGAGCAGGTGGCCTTAGAAGTCCCTTCCAATCGCATTTATTCCATGAGTTTGTTTTTTCTTTTAAAGTTTCTGATTATCAGGCATTCTGATCATTACAGCTGTGGCTGAAGTGAATTGAATTCAGACCCTTGACATCTGGAAATCTGGAGTGAAATCTTGAATAAAGTCTTTTGAAAATCTTGAAGAAAAAACTGCCAAATTAGCTTATTGAGATAAGTTGATAGTTGGAAAATTATTTCCAAGCCAGTGGCACACCCAAGATTTTTTTTACATTTAAAATATTTTTTGTTTAACCAGGCAGTGGGGACACTGAGTACACAGATCAGAAGAGAAAGGACAGAACATCCTAGAAGCCCTAAAGGAAAAAAGGTCCTTATGTTAATTGCTCAGGTCTTACCTGAGTGGCAGTAGGGGAAGTGGAGCTTTTAAAAAGTTGAGGTGCATCAGGACCTAGCTCTTCAATATCACTTATGGAACAAATTTCCTCATGTCCTTCTGGTTTTTATTACCTTTTACATTTCTCTCAGAGGTTTCAATGACTACTATTTCTGAGATTCTTGGCAGAAGAGTTCAGCTGAAAGGACTTATTGGAAAACGAGCTGTGAAATGTCCCTACTGCGATTTTTATTTTATGAAGAATGGATCAGACCTTCAACGTCATATTTGGGCTCATGAAGGTAAAACTCTGGTTTTAAGCTTTTGGGCATATAGTCAGTCTCATATTCCACACAAACTTTGCTGACATAAAAAGGAATTCAAGATTATTGCTATACCTGAATCAAAAACTTTAAGCTACAGTACAGGTAAAATAATTAGTTTAATAGGTTCTGGATCACATATGGAACTGCATGCTCATAACATGAATAGACAGCTTAAACGTTTTATTAAATTAAAAAATTTCTGATTATTTTTTTTCCAAAACTCATTTATAAACACCTATAAAGTATTCTATAATAAATGTGAGTAAGGAAGAGTGAATTAACTCTATGCTCAGTCTCTTAAAACAAGTACTTTTCTGTATCTTCTCATGCATAATTGCTGCTCCATTCACATTTGTCCAAAAATACTTGGTCTGGAAATCTATTAGTAAAACAGTTGAAGTCCAGTTGCTTTGTTGTATACATATAAATTCTGTGTATATTTTAATTAAATCATGCTGAGCGTGGCAGTTAGCTGACATGGACATAAACAGTGATGAAAAACCCATAGGATAATGCTGATCATATCTATGATTTTTTAGGGTGAAATTCTAGTAATATGGCAACACATAGGTTAAAAATCCCTTGAACTTAAAATCTTTACCCAGTAACATCTTGTGTCTACCCAGTCTGTCTATTTTTATAACAGGTGGAAGACCACTGGTGTGCTCTTTAGTGAGTTAATAATCTATGGAACGGATTGCCTATGGTGTTTGAGCATTATTTTGGATTCGATAGCCATCCATCTGCATAAAGGAAATAATGGGATTTGGTACTCTCAAACTGATATTTTGATTCCAAAGTGTTTGTTCCCATGCAGATAGTTCAGACATTTATACTAGTACTGCATATTTGTTTGAATGCTTTAACTACAAGCTTACCTGCCTGTATACTATAGTAGTGGTCCTCTCCAGTAGTCTTTACTCCATTGAGGAGTTTAGGTAATGCAAAATTGTAGGCTTAGAGCAATTACTTATGTATTCCATAGATACAGTTTGTTTATTCTGCCAAGAAAGCTTGGAACCCATCTCATCTAACTAGCAGGAGAAAGAGGTGAATAGAAATTTATTCCCAATTCAACGTGTGCAATCAAGTCTGCTTAAAGTAGGCTATAATTCCTCATGCTTGTAAATCTAGTTTTAAGGTCATGAATATCAATCTAAAACTGCCAGAGCCTCATGAAACTGTTGAACTACTCTGCCAGTTCAGATTTATTCAACTTTTCTTTGAAGGATTTACTTTGTTCTTGTAGACCTTCTGCTAGATGACATACTGTGCATCTCTCTATTACATGCTTTGGACTGTTTGAGAGAAGTGAAATTGTAAGTGCTTGCATCTTACTGAGGCAGGGGGGAATAAAAAAAGTACTACTGCGTGAGCCATTAGCAAATCTGATACTAATTAACAACAAAACACAGCTTTGCACATTTAACTTCTGCTTACATATTAAGTACCTAATGAACCAGTCCTCCTTAAAACAGGTTTCTTCATTCTTTATTGCAGTAAATAGAGATAGTTATCTGAAGACATTGAGAGGGAGACTTGGTATGTACATCAGCTAGGCATCAACTTAGGCAGTCTGGATTCTGCTTTTAAATGAAAGATGGACACACAAAGACCAAAATAATAGTATTTGCTTGGTTAAACTCAGTACCTGGCTTCAATAGGGGGGCATTTAATTGTGATGGGTTGATGCTGGCTGGATGCCAGGTGCCCACCAAAGCTGCTCTATCGCTCCCCCTGCTCAGCTGGACAGGGAAGACAAAATATAATGAAAGGCTTGTGGGTTGAGATAAGGGCAAGGAGAGATCACTCACTGATTACCGTCATGGGCAAAACAGACTTGACTTGGGGAAAAGTATTAATTTAATTTGTTACCAGTCAAATCAGAGTAGGATAATGAGAAATGTAAACAAATCTTAAAAACACATTCACCCATCCCTCCCTTCTTCCTGGGCTTAACTTCACTCCCGGTTCTCTCCACCTCCTCCCCTCAGCGGCGCAGGGGGACAGGGAATGGGGGTTGGGGTCAGTTCATCACACGTTGTCTCTGCCGCTCCTTCCTCCTCAGGGGCAGGACTCCTCACTCTTCCCCTGCTCCAGCATGGGGTCCCTCCCATGGGAGACAGTCCTCCACGAACTTCTCCAATGTGAGGCCTTTCCACGGGCTGCAGTTCTTCACGAACTGCTCCAGCGTGGGTCCTTCCCACGGGCTGCAGTCCTTCAGGCACAGACTGCTCCAGTGTGGGTCCCCCGTGGGCTCACAAGTCCTGCCAGAAAACCTGCTCCAGCGTGGGCTCCTCTCTCCACGGGGCCACAGGTCCTGCCAGGACCCTGCTCCAGCGCAGGCTTCCCACGGGGTCACAACTTCCTTCGGTCACCCACCTGCTCCGGCGTGGGGTCCTCCCCGGGCTGCAGGTGGAGATCTCCTCCTCCGTGGACCTCCCTGGGCTGCAGGGGGACAGCCTGCCTCACCAGGGGCTTCCCCACGGGCTGCAGGGGAATCCAGCACCTGGAGCATCTCTTCCCCTCCTTCTGCACTGACCTGGGGGTCTGCAGGGCTGTTTCTCTTACATGTTCTCCCTCCTCTCTTCAGCTGCATTTGAGCAGGTTTTTCTCCCCTTCTTAAATCTGTTCTCCCAGAGGCGCTACCACCATCGCTGATGGGCTCGGCCTTGGCCAGTGGTGGGTCTGTCTTGGAGCCGGCTGGCATTGGCTCCATCGGACATAGGGGAAGCTTCCAGCAGCCTTTCACAGAAGCCATCCCTGTACCCCCCTGCTACCAAAACCTTACCGCACAAACCCAATACATTAATTCTAGAAGAGGCCCTCCTTTCTTTTAGTAAGTTAAATGATGCTGTCAAGAGCTTGGTATCATTTACAGAGAAGCTATAGATGAAATTTCTTAAATGTATATATCCAAATTTTAAAATGTTGACCTTGTTTTCCATGTTGCTCACATGATATGAAATTTCTTTAAAGCAAATGTCCACCCTGTCATCAAAAGGTATGGTTTGTTTGTTTCAAAGTGTATTTTTTTTATTTTTAGGTGTCAAACCCTTCAAATGTTCTCTCTGTGAGTATGCCACTCGCAGCAAGAGTAACTTGAAAGCTCATATGAATCGTCACAGCACTGAGAAAACGCACCTTTGTGATATGTGTGGGAAAAAATTCAAATCAAAAGGCACTTTGAAGAGCCATAAACTCCTTCATACTGCTGATGGTAAGTGCATGTTTATTAAATCCAAGTTTATTTTACAGCAATAAATACTGGCTATACTATTTGCAATCATTTTTCAGTTCAATACTAAGTGCTTCTTACAATTTTGGTTATTCCCAGGAGACGCTGTTTGTGAAATAATTCAAAACTTTGCAGTGTTAATTTCTGTGAAAGACAGACAGCTGTCTCTTGATTTTTCTGAAATTTTGTGTTGGCTTTTTATTCCTTTATTTTCTTACAGAGAATTGTTGATCTCAATAGAAATTTGAAAACAGAAATAGTTCCATGGTTAAGTTTCCTACTACTTTCTTCTGTGAGAATATTGGTAGGAGTTGCCAAATCCAGTAGGCCAATAGAGGGAAGGCTGCTGCAGCTCTCTGTCCCCAGGTCTAGTCAGCCAGTGACAAGCCTAAGCATGTTATTCTTTATAGGCGCACATGCAGCACATGCATTTGCTCTGTAATATTAATATTTCTGCGATGATAACAGAAAAAAGTGAAGTTCAAATCCAGAAAAATATCATCTTTCATATCCAAATTTGGGACACAACAATACTTCATTCCTCTGTGATTATCAAATTGAAATACATGATTTAGCAGGATAAGTTATATAGACCTTCATTATGACTTGGTAGCTTGATCTTTGTTACTCTTGCAACCTTGTGAAACCTCATTCCACTCTTTATTGACCATTTCATTGAAATTATTTTTTTAAAAAAATTGCATATTCATTAGCATTGTCCTTTCACAGAAACTGCACAATGCTTTGTTACATGTTTAGAATATATATGAAAGTTTTGTGTGAGAGTTATTTTTATGTATGCTTACATCTGTATGTGTAAGTGAAAGAGATGATCCCATTTACATTGATATGATACTTACTGTAGGAAGCATATAGTTACTGCAGTATTACCAAAGTTACTGTAGTATTACCATGGGTTAGTAAATCACTTGTTATTCAAAAAGTACTTTCCAATATTTTTAAATAATTTGGTCAATAACAAGCAGATGTTGCACATATATCTAAACTTCATATGCAAGAATCAGGATTTTACTTATCAAATGCAATCCTCAGCTGATTCCTGGGAGGGAGAAGGAGGCAGGTAGTATTTGAATTAAAAGGAAATTTGGAGCACGACCAGACTGTAAAGAAAAAAAAGGTTTCTTTCTATGGTGCTGTAAAAAAATCCTTCATGGGTTTTCATTTCAAAACCTTTCTGTTTTGTTTTCACCATCTGACATGACCAAATAGCGAAATTCAGCAATGAAAGTTGAATTTGTTTTTACCTGTGAATTAGTTCTATTGCTTGAACAAATTATATATGTGTGTAAGTAATTATTGCAATTCAGCTGAGGCTGCTTTGAAATTTGGCACTGTCAAGAACAGCACTATAGTTGTGCAGGAGCTAGCCTTGTCTGGATTTGGTTTAAAGGTGGGAAGTTAGTTTTAAACTTTTAATTACATGCAAGGAACTATATTCTCTTATCATTTATTGCTAGGTCAGGCTGAAACCTTGACTCCAGAGGCAATGTTGTTAGCAGGAGCCTTTTTTTCTGGCTTCAGACTGTCATCCTTTTCTGCAATAACTGAGGTGACTGCGTGTTCCTTTTTGATGCACCTCCCTTTCTGACTGATACAAATAAATCCAAGGCTTACGCTCTTTTGCCTTGCTTTTTACACTTCCAAAAGTGTTCCGGGAAATTCCCCATATCTTTGGAAAATGCGTTTTGCCATTGGTTCCATTGGAAACAGAATCTCACTGTCTGTGGAATCCTAAGTAATTTACCTCATTAGGTCCACCCCAGTAAACCCTCCATGCATTTCAAACACTTGTGAAAAATAAGATAACATTTGTCACCAGGAATGTAGTGTATGATTTGTCAAGGGACTTTCAGCTTCTTGAATGCTGACAGTTTCTCTTTAGCCAATGTCCCTTTCTATAGTGACAGCACTTCAAAAGTTCTTACTAGCACACATCTAGTGTTCTTCAGTTATTTCACAAATAAATGAATTTGAAAGATGTTTTGCTGTTTATGAGTCTTGTCTTCCTGATTTAAGAATCCAGGCAATTTTCAGCCCTGCAAGGTCAATTTAACCAGTGGAATATAAAGTAGTTTTCTGTCTGTTTTATTCTTCTCCAGAAGACAGACTTCTTAAGAGTGGCATGATAGGAAACAATTCCGTAGTCCAGGCTGTCATGGTTTAACCCCAGCCAGCAACTAAGCCCCACGCAGCCGCTCCCTCACTTCCCCGCCCCCCCAGTGGGATGGGGGAGAAAATCGGAAAAAGAAGTAAAACTCATGGGTTGAGATAAGAACAGCTTAATAGAAAGAAGGGAAGAAACTAATAATGGTAATGATAACACTAATAAAATGGCAACAGTAATAATAAAAGGATTGGAATGTACAAATGATGTGCAGTGCAATTGCTCACCACCCGCTGATCGACACCCAGGTAGTCCCCAAGTGGCGATCCCTCTACCCCCCCACTCCCCCCAGTTTATATACTGGGCATGACATCCCATGGTATGGAATACCTTTTTGGCCAGTTTGGGTCAGCTGTCCTGACTGTGTCCCCTCCCAACTTCTTGTGCCCCCCAGCTTTCTTGCTGGCTGGGCATGAGAAGCTGAAAAATCCTTGACTTCAGGCTGAACACTACTTAGCAACAACTGAAAACATCAGTGTGTTATCAACATTCTTCTCGCACCTAGCTCAGAAACATAGCACCATACCAGCTACTAGGAAGACAACTAGCTCTGTCCCAGCTGAAACCAGGACATCCAGGCTTATTACTGTTTGTGATTAGAAATAAACCGGAAAATCTGTTTTTCATTATTTTAATTAGATATCAGTAATTGTCTTAAGGTTTTTCTTAGCTGTGTTTTATGGAAACTTGCACACTCAGTATAAAACATTGCTGGAGGTAGCAGGACTGACGGAATCATAAAGACGAAATATGGAGAAAAGGACTATTAAACCAAGAGAATGAAAGGAAGGAAATGGTGTTATTTTAAATCATAAGGGAAAAAAAATATTTGGGAGAGAGAATGCTTTGAAGGGAAAGTAAGAGAAACCTACAGAATGGTAATATGTTTGGGAGTTTCACTCTTTGCAAAACCACAAACAGCAACAGTTGTTTCTTGAAAATGTCAGAGAGAATTCATTCCTGTTAGAGAATCCTAAACATGTATCATGACAAAATCTGACCATCTTGCCTTAAGGACTCAGACTAATGATTTTAGGGCCAAAAGCAGACTCTTATGGTCACAAGTCTGATCTCTTGCAGAGTACAGGCCATAACTTAATCTAGTAATTTTGAATCACATTTCCTCTGGATTGTAGTATATCTTTTTTAGGAAGGGCTAAGCAGTCTTGATTTAAAGACTTACTTCATATTACAGGGCATCCATCTGATTTCTAAGTAAATTGTCATAGTCATTAATCATGCCCTCTGTTAAAAATACTGACTTTGTTTTAGTCTGAATGTTCTGAGCTTCAGCTTTCATTAGTTAAAATTCCAGTTCTTGTTCTTCAATTTTATTGTTACTATTTCATGTTGGAGGGTTGTTAGTACCTTCAGTATTGATGCCTGACTAGAAAGCTCACAGGCATGTAAAGACATTTCAAGTATAATTTCTTGTCTGTGGAACTTAAAGTAACACCTTTCTTTGGATGATACTTTGGAACTGAAGTAAATTTTTTTTCAGAAAGCAATTTATATAAATTGCATTGACTCTATTTAATCACATTACGTTTGTAGAAGACCTGCTTATAACACAGACTTTCAGTCTGCCAAGTACTCAAGAGACAGAGACTGTCTCAAATCTTCCAGTGATTTTTTAGGTTGGTATCTGAAGGAACAATGTTGATGCAAATATGCACCCATTGTTTTTAACCCTCTTCCAGTCCACTCTATGATTTTTGAAGCAATTGATGCAGAAGAGTAGAAGTCCAACAGTTACTTCAGCTCCATATATCTTGAGAAAATTTGTGCCCAATTAAAATAAAGAAATATGAATTAGCACTCTCCAAGAACAGGTCACAGAACCTATCCATTATCCCCAGGGGCTGGTAGCCACCAGCGTGTACATCACCAGGTACAAAGTGTGAACTAGTCCCAGTACGTGCTTTCTCTTGCCTTGTGTCACAGTATGTGAGACCTGGGGTTTTGGCAGAGGTTTAGATGAGGAAGGACAAAATGTCACTATGAGCAAGGCAAGCAGGCATCGTTGCATCTGATGTTGGATGGAGGAACTTGTGCCCATTGTTCTAAACTGTGTAAGCAGAAGTGAAAGGTGGAAACACAAAACCTCTGTGTTATTTGCCATTCTAAACTTATTTTTCTTTATAGCATGTTTTATTTCTCCCTGTATCCGGGGATAAGCCAGTGTAGAAAACCCTTTTATGATAGTTTGAGTCATTATTGGAAGAGTAGTGCTAAACACATAACCAAATCTTGTGGTAAAAATAACAGGTCATGTCATAGCCTACCAGAAATACATCACGAAAACTTACAGTGGAAAACCAAGAAAATTTAAATGTATTTGAATACTAACAATTCATTGCTTGGGACAGAAGTAGGTAAAAACATGTGAACATGACCAAACATCTCTGTTCTAAGGATTTCCAAGTCTGCATTACAAATAGTGAAATAACTGTACCCGCAGTTGTAAATAATTGATTTCCTTCTTCCATTTAGGCTGCAAAATAACGATTCTTTTTCTTCTTTCCCAAGTGACTATCCCAGGTGCATCTAGACTATTTAATGCTTATAATTTAAAGAGGACACTTGAGCCTTTTTTCTTCTTTACTCTCCCCCTAGCTCTGTTTAAGCAAAATTTTGGAGAGTAAGTGCCAGACTCTTCATTGTTCATTCTTAGCATTTTGGAAATCATCTTTATGGGGAAATATAGTCAGTAGTTTTCTGAACTTAAATAGAAAAAAGTTATTCCATTTTCTATTCCCATTTCAGGAAAGCAGTTTAAATGTACAGTGTGCGACTATACAGCTGCACAAAAACCACAGCTCCTACGTCATATGGAACAACACGTCTCTTTCAAGGTAAGAAAACATATAAATCATGCTTATTGATAAGTCATTTAGAAATACATGGAACTTCAGACAACAGTTTTAAAACTGGCACATTTTCCTCTTTGGTGACAATTATGGCATCTTTAATATTTTAATATTTTGTGAATTTTTACTTTATATAAAGACTTTTGAGATAGAATTGTTTTGTTCATGGACAATTTGTAAGTAGTATCTTTACTTGCCAAAAATATACGTACGTTGCAATATAAAACAAACATTATTGGGTTTTTTGACTGTCAGTCCTTGAGAGAACTAATCTAATATGTACCTTAAAATGTCCTAGGGAAGTAGGAAGCAAATCCCATACATCACTGTTCATTGCCCACCTTAATTTTCTCTGAAAGTTTGCCAGTCTAATGTACTATAGATGAGTTCATATACTTGAAGAAAATTGAAGAGAATTAATTTTAAAACACCCCATTTATCTGAAACGTGTCTTGGAAAGAGTTTTGAAGATTGTTAATGTTTCTATGAAGTGTTTAGATTAGAGATAAGTTTTATTTTAATAAACTATAGTATGGTTTTATTCCTAAATTTCACATTGGTTCTCAGCATGATGGGTCTTGATGTAATGAATTGTGAAATGTTATATTCAGGAAATAGAAATGATACTAGTTTCTTTTCCAGAAAAATCCAGTATTATGTATGTATGAAAATGTTCATTTTAATGTAACACTTCATCTTGGCAATGAGCATATTTCTTATTGAAAACATTATACTATTTTCATATGCAACATCTTTCATTACCTAACAAATCATTTTGGTTCTATAAAGAGTACGCTTCAGCCAGTCTTAATAAGTACCAATGCTACGTACCTCCATAAAGCAGAAAGGAAGACAGTCTTTTGATTTATGTTTTCAATTTTGGAAGACAAGACAAACAAAAAAATGAAGCAAGTCATCTAAAGAGATGATACATTTTGAACGCATAATTTTTATTTCTTAAATATGTAGTTTTGCTGTGGACTTATCTTTTTAAAAGAATTTTTTGTAAATGAAAATACATCATTTTCCTTTTTTAATGGCTAACGGGATGAATGTACTTATAATGCAATTCTTGAAATATAGCTGGTTCTGACCTCAGGATCAGCTTTAGAACTGTTGACTCAGCACCTCTTTTCAGTCTTCTGTAAGCCTGCATGTAACTGCGGCTATTCAATGCATCATCAAGAGAACTGGAAAACACTGAGGTAGGTCAGTCAGGGTACTTGTCAAAAGGAGTTCAAAAACTGTCTGTTAGTAGTGTGTTGCTTCCTTCTGGGATAGTTGTTTGTATGTGTATCAAACTCAGAGGAATGTCAATAGTTATATAGCCTAATGATAATTCAATCCATCATATTTCCAAGCTCCATGAATTTGCAATCCTGCTATCCAATAGCAGATAACATACAGGACATGCAAGTATGTAGAGAGCCTTACAAGAACACAGCAATCTGTCTGGATTATTTTCTTGAAAAAAAGACAGTTTCAGCAATAGAAGAGTACTCCTCTCTGAAAAGTTGAATAGCTGAATGTTACAGTACTCTCTGAATTGTAACGTTAAGGGAATCTGAACACCACTTTTCTTCCTTATTTTTGCTGTTTGGAGCCTGAAGGAAGGTCATGAGCAACAAGCTTAGGGGAATGTTCTGGTCAGTGGACCCTGACTGCAGACATTTCCCTGCTTTAAATTCAGCTTCTTCATAAACATTTCTGGACCAACCATTTTCTGCTGGTGGGCCTGGTTGCTGTGCATGAAACATTTTGCATCCCATTCTGAGGTATTGGACTTTTCCTCAGGGACTTTGGTCAATGTCTGCATTCTTTTCCAGGACCCTAATGGTTGTGTCAAGCTTCCTATAACTGTGACATATCTCAGTCAGAAGGTTATTCTCAAAGGCTAACCTTAGGCACAAACGCTTGTTTTCCTAAACTTTTTCCTTTGAAATGTCTCTCCCTATCAGTTGAAGGGAGATGTATGTTCTTAAAAATTAATTAATTTAGTTCCCAAAACTTAGCTCACCAAATGGTCAGATGAATGCAAGTGCAAGTGAAAGGGAAGCAGTTGGGAGCGTGTTGGAGAGAGAAGGAAAGGAAAGGGAAGAGATCAACCAACCCTGTCAGGTACGGTTATCTGTTAAATTAGGTTGGCTGTACAATCATATTGTATCTTCAGTTATTTTAGCTCTCTTACTCCCCGTTTTCAGACCAAAGGTCACGGCAGCTGAGTCATTTCCTTGTAGTAGAAAGTCTCCACGTGGTCAGACCTGTGATCATCAATTATGAAAACACACAGTTTACTGAATTACGAAAAGTAGGTAATAATCTTATAATGTTGAGAATACTTGGTGTCATGCACATAATAAAAAGTACCAAATTTTAGGCGAAGTTTAGTTACAACTTCCATTTATATTGAATTTTGGAAGGTCTCCTTGGAAGATGCCTAAACCAGAAATGAACATGGTTTCTTGGGATCAAAACATTGCAGCTTAGACCTGTATCCTGAAAAGGTCAGGTAACATGGTCTAACATTTTCCTTTTTGCTCCTAGCCTTTCCGTTGTGCACATTGCCACTATTCCTGCAACATATCTGGTTCCCTGAAGAGGCATTACAACAGAAAGCATCCTAATGAGGAGTATGTAAATGTAGGTTCTGGGGAGCCCGCAGCAGAAGCCCTTATCCAACAAGGTACATCACCACCATATAAGACTTGTTTAGGTGGTTTTTTTTCTGAAGCAGACTTGGTGTAAAGGTAAACTTTTATGCGATATGCATTCCTCAGTTTATTGGGTGTTATGTGATAAATCATTACTACTTTCTAGTAATTCTGAAATCACCACCTTTTACCCTTCATTGGGTAGATGAACCCAAGTTTTGATTGACCTTGCCTGTACTATTCATTGTTGCATACATTTATCATTTTCACTTGTTTTGTCTCTTTTTGTAAGGCAAGTATCACTATCTGTTGAAATGAATGATAAATTTCTATCATTCTACTGATAAATTTCTATGGCATTTTTGCAAGGTTGAACACAAGGTAAGGTTGAGCAAATGTAAGGAAAGAGACTGAAGAGTATATGGCAGCAAATTATTCCCCCACTAGAAAAATGCGGGGGGGGGGGGGGGGGGGAAGGGAAGAGAGCACAGTTAAAACAGGTTACAAATTGTTATGCTCAGAATCTTGTTTATGGCAAAGGAAGAACACCTTACCTATATAAGTAAAGTCAAGAATTTATTATTAGTATAATGGAAATCTTAGCAGTCTAATTCAAGAATCACTATTAATCTAGACCTAATTACTATTTTAAATAAACAATAAAATATCGTTAGAGTACTTATATACAGGAGAACTCTCAATAGTATTATTAATAGAATTAAAATGGTAACACACACACACACTTCTTAGTTTTTACTCCTTTGCCTGGTGCTGTGGTCACCCTTCCACTGTTTTTCTGAGTTCTAAGATGGGTGGTTTCCCTCTGGTGTTGGTGTTGGGATCGGGGTTTCAGTAAGTTGTCAGCATCTGGAGGTCTTCACTGGGAGTAGTATGATGTTCATCTTGATGGTTTCATCTTCCTCTCCCCTTCCACTTGAGGCCATTGTTACATGTTTGCTTACACACATTTATGCTTTTCTTTTTCATTGGTCTGTAACTGCAGATTAAATCCAAATTTACTGTATATGCTGCCCTTCCTGTACTTTAAATACTGGTTTTTGTTGTCCCTAAAAAACGTTTTTATCCAGCTACAGATTTGCATATTTTTAACTGATCATTTCTGAGTTGTCTATAGCTGTGGGTCCTTCAGTGCCAAGCTTGTGCCCCACTTCTTATTACTCCATGCCCGCCCTCCTCTGTGCTGCATCCTGTGTCTCTACTTGTCAAGGCTGTCATACCAGGCCTGCTTTTCTATCTATTGCATCTTTATATTAACAGTCCTAAATACCTCATTGTGCCTAGAACTGCTTGTTACTGCTGTTTGTGTAAAACTATAGTTGTACCACACAAAGAGAAATAAAACTAATTAGATATAGACACCTGGTCAATTAGAGAAATTGCTGTCACAGATAAACTAAGTAAAGGCAACAAGTATTTGAGGGAGGGTCAAAAATTCAAGATTAAGTATAAGAGCTTATGGAATAGAATCATAGAACCATTTAGGTTGGCAAAGACCCTTAGGACCAACTGGTCCCACCGTAAACCTAACACTGCCGAGTCCCCCAATGCCAGGGGGAAGAGAAAATCAGATTGTAGTAGGTTTTACCACATTTTTATAGTAGCATAAAAAATTAAATTCCTGGCTGTTGTTGGTTTTGTTTATAAATTTCATCCCAGCTGAAATCCTAGAACCTTCTGAAAAGATAGTCAATGCCACTAGCTGCTTTATTTCTGCTTGATACAGATATCACAAATTGTAACTCATTCCTTGCAGTGTCTGGGTGCTAGCGAAGGAGATGTGTACAAGTTGTCTGACTCCCATAAGTAGTTTTGCTATTGTACACTGGGCAGGTGAACAAAAGCAAATAATTGACTATGCAGTCAGACACCTTTTTGGATGTAAAGCTCCTTGAGTTCTAGTGCCTGGTGTGGGGGGAAGTGGGAAAGAAGAAGAGAAAGCCAAATTAAATATTAAATTGTGCTGAAAATATTTTAATGCTTGGTAGAGTTGAGTTTCTTACTTTGTTTATGATAATTTTAGAAAGTGTTTTCCCTGTTTGTTTAATAGAAACTACCAGCCTTTTTATAATAATCTTTTGGGATCTTCAAAATTTCTGGTTTTGTTGAAGAACAATAGAGACCAAAATAATGCTGTTGTATTACATAATGAATTAAATATAATTCTTCTAAGATTACATTATTTCTAAATAGTATCTCCAAATTATTCATTTTACGCAGGACATTTATCTATTGAAGGCATTAATCCATGTTAAAATGATACTGAAATCATGACACAGAGAAAGGCACTCAAATTAAAGTCTGAGACTCTCCCTTTAAACTTTCACTATAATGGGGAAATGTGTAACTACATTAAGGAGTTTGAGCCTGTGTTATATGACATTTCTTTGTTTCCTTTTTGTCAAAAAAACAGAAATAATTTTAAAAGTAGGTCTTTGTCTATAAATTTCAGGGCAGGAATATATAGTAGCATTTTACGATTATTTTCACAGACAGTAAAAGTTGTCAGGGAACCTGCAGTTGTTTTAAAGATGTACTATTTACTTGGTCAGTACTCAAAGCCTCTGTTCTGTAGTCATGCTGGTGAAGGATGAACTGTGCACTATGGGGAGCTTTGTTTAACTTTCCAATTACCTGAGCACTGCCAGAAATTATTTGTCCACAGCCATGCTTAAGAATAGGTACCTGAGACTGAATTCTTGTTAATATGAAATTAAGGATCATATTTATAATGTTTTGAACAAATAAAATGAATCATGTGCTAGTTAGGTTTTCCTTCCCCTCTGGGAGCCAGATAATGCACTTCTGAAAATAACTCCTTTCCACTGAAACAAAAAACCTGTAAAGTTGTTGAGAATGCAGGAGTAGTCTTGTAATGAAGACATTAGAGTGAGATGAGAGAGAACAGCCTTTGATTTTTTTCTGTAGTGGACATACTTGATTAATGATTAATGGGATGAAATTTAACAAGTCCAAATGCCAGATTCTGCACCTAGGACAGAGTAGCTTTAGGCACAAGTCTAAATTGAGAGAGGAATGGCTGGAGAGCAGCTCTGCAGAAGGGGATCTGGGGGTGCTGGCTGACAGCAGACTCGACAGGAGTCAGCAGTGTGTCCTGGCAGCCAAGAGGGCAAACCGCATCCTGGGGGGCATCAAACACAGCGTAACCAGCCGGTGAAAGGAGGTGATTATCCCGCTGTATTCAGCATTGGTGTGGCCTCACCTGGAGCACTGTGTGCAGTTCTGGGCCCCACAGTTCAAGAAGGATGCGAAGGTCCTTGAATGCATCCAGAGGAGGGCAACAAAGCTGGTGAAAGAGCTGGAAGGCAAGTCCTGTGAGGAGCAGCTAAGGACTCTGGTTTTGTCTAGTTTGGAGAAAAGGCGGCTGAGGGGCGACCTCATTGCTCTCTACAGCTTCCTGAGGAGGGGAAGGGGAGCGGGAGGTGGCGACCTCTTTTCCTTGGTTTCCAGTGATAGGACGCGTGGGAATGGTTCAAAGCTGCGCCAGGGGAGGTTTAGACTTGACGTTAGGAAACATTTCTTTACCAAGAGGGTGGTCAAACATTGGAACAAGCTTCCTAGAGAGGTGGTCGATGCCCCAAGCCTGTCAGCATTTAAGAGGCATTTGGACAATGCCCTTAATAACATGCTTTAGCTTTTGGTCAACACCAAATTGTTCAGGCAGTTGGACTAGATGACATTTGTAGGTCCCTTCCAACTGAAATATTCTATTCTGTTCTTTCCATCTCTGACTTTGCATCCTTCTTTCTCTTCCCTTCCTTACACAGCATTTATATTTCTGGTGCTACCACTAGTACTGTGCCTGCTTTCCACGTGTTCACCTGCTCTGTGGAGTTTTAGAGCAGTAAATGGGCTTCAAATCCATGCAGTAGCTGTGGAGTCAGTGCCTCTTATCAGGACTCTGCCATGAAGAAAGCTGCGTTAATAGGTGCACTTTTCCCACATGCAACCTCCTTTGCCAGCTCCATTTCCTCTCCATGACGCATCACATGGGTCTTACACGTGGGCTCAAAATAAAACAGGAGACCTGCAGATTTCTTACCATACTGTAGAAGCGTCAGTTTTTCTCAGTGTTTTGGTATCTCACTGGGGGGAAAAAAAAATGTTCTTTGTGGGAGATGTTAGTTAATTGGGATTTGCATTTGGAGTTGATAAACATGAGTCCTATTGAAGTCAATAAAAATTTTCCTGATTTTGGAGTCAGAAGATCTTCCGTATCTGGGTCACACAGCAGAAACAGATCATTGTGGACATATTGCACAGTATGACAAGGTATGTGTTTCTGAGCTGCTTGGGCCAGCAGTTTCAACTTGCTGTCTGACTAGCCTCTATCAAGTTTTGAATTACCATATTCATAGATGTGAAAAGCAATTTTGGAAAATTATTCATGTATTCATATAAGGGAAGAAGACCCTTCAGACCTGGAAATAAACAAGTTCTTTGAAATTAAAGGACTATAGACAAAAAGGAAAAGGTAGGAGAACCAACAAGCAAAAGGGTTTGGAAAAAAGTGAAAAGAGAAACTAACAAAGATTAATAAAAGCTGTCTATATCTATTCGTATTGTATTCTGCTTGTTCTAAGTTACCCACTAAGCCCAGAGTGAATTGCCTCATACTTGCTCATCTTTTCTTCTCTACTGTCAACTGGTTTTTGACTGCATTGCAGACATTGCAAATAATCTTAATTGGAAATATTTATATGAATGTAGACTACTGTAATCTACTCAAGATTCCTAGATTGAGTTTATAATAAATGAATAATTCATAGAATAGAAGAGGGAACACGTTCATTTGAGCAACTGCATTGCCAGGGATAGGCAGCAGTATTTCATTTCTTGGCTTGTATTAGAAATTAGGATCAGTCAAGATCAGAGAAAAGCCTGGGGATTTGGGTTTGTTTGTTTGTTGTTTGTTTAAATAGAAGTCTATGATCTGACATTTATTTTAGTGTTTTAAAGTAATAAAGGAAAATAAATACTGTAAGAATTTGATGTACTCTGCATAGGGGACAGGAGTATTATATATGCATTACCCACTAGGTTTTTTGCAAGACCCTGCCTACTTGCTCATTTGATAGTTTTCTTTAGTTTCATTTGCTTTGTGCTGGGCAAGTCACATAAAATTTTTCCTGAAATTGTTTCTTCTCTCTTCACTGATACTCCCTACCATTCATTGTTTTGTTTACATATTTCTGCACTCTCTGGGAGACAGATTTTCCATTTATGTTTGTGCAGCAACTTGTGTAGGACATACATGATGATCCAGTTGTTGCCTCTGTGTTGTCTTACACCACTATCATCACATGCTTTCTTTTAATAGAAAATAATAGTTGTCTTCTGGAGATTTTAGGCCAATAAATAAATTGGAGAGCATGTGTCAATGCTATGATGGAAAAAAGTTGTGGAGCTGTATAATATTTGTGTGCATTATTTTGCTGCAAACATCAGTTTTGGTATGTGGTATTGAAAGTAGATAAGGTGTGTAATTCATTGACTTTCTCTGTATGTTAGCCATTACTTTAAAGAATCATCTAGAAATTAATGTTCCTGAGCTTTCATATCAAGTCACTGACAGGGAATTATATATTACCAGTTTAATTCAATGCTTCCATTTTTTTTTCTTTAATTAAAGTCATAATGACAAAAGTTACAGCTTTAATTTATCTAGTGTATTGTTATAATAGTTTCAATAGCAAAGTAATGCGGAAAAGTTCCCTCTCTTTCACAACAGCAGGTTTTTCCTAATACTACAGATCGGTGTGAAATGAATATTTAATTTCATTTTCTGTGACTGGTAATATCTTTGTCCTAATCTGAACAAAAGTATTTTGCTTTTGTGGACTTTTGAGTTTCCCTTAGTAAGGAAACTATTTCAGTTTTATCTAGAGATGGAGTATTGAGCATCTGCTATAATAGTGAAGTTTGGTGAAGACTTATAATAGATTGAGAGCAAAGAGGGGAAATTGCATAGGAGTAATAAGTGTCACTGAAAGACCCTAGTGACTGGGTGTACTTCTATTCTGTTTTATCAAAATAAAAATTTTATTTCTTTTCACCTGGTAGAATACCATATGGTAGGTTTCCATTACTGTAAAACGGAATGCTTTTTCTAATCACCTTATTCATAAAAGACTATGTGCAACGAGGACTTGGCTTATAACCAGCTTATGAGAGTGTATTTGAAGCATTTGAACATGATGGGTAAGAGTCATCATTTGCCACAATAATGTGGAGTCAGCCATCTGGTGGCATAGTTCCTAAAGTGGCATAACGCACTTCCCTAGCCATTAAATTTTTCAGACTGAGTTCTGGTCACCTAATGCAACAATTTATCACATGCAGATTATTTTTGCTCTGCTTTAGTCAATATGGGGAAAAAAGAGAAATACTTATTTGCATAATTACAAGCAGCTGAGATCTGACATTTGACCAAATTACTTTCATAAGAAAAAGAAGTAAAAGCTGTTTAATCTAGTGTAGAAAATTGGATGCTTATGATTTCGTCATGCTCAGTTTTTTACCTGTAATGCTGCATACTCAGACAGAAAACATTGTGCTAAATTCATGCTATGCACCATTTTGTAGATAGACCGAAAACTTAGGTTTACAGTTTTGTATGTTAATATAAACAGTAGAAATTCAACAGCAAAGATAATTGGGTGAAGATGACATTACCTTTTTAACTGCTTCTAGTTTGCTTTGATAATGTGCCAGAAAACTTAATGTTTGTTTGAAAATTCAGAAAACTAGAACAGCTGTCTTAGAGAAGATACATTTTTAAAAAATTATTAAAGTATGCCGCTACTCTGTATGTTAAATATTAAGGTCTCAGTGTTTTTTATAAGCACTTAAAAAAGATGCCAGCACTTGCTGAAAGAGTACAGTGCACTATGGTTTTGCATTGTGCATATGGTTTGCACTATGGTGAAGGCTGGCACACCAGAGCTTTGCAAGACAACAGGGAACTGATATTTAAAGCTGAAGCTTGTCAGCGATGCCAGTCTTGTAGATTTTTGGACTATGCATACAATTCACATTTGAAGCTGCAATGATATGTAATGGAGTAGGCATCAACAGTAGTCTCTAAGGAACTCAGTGTTTTGGAATAAAAAAGTATTTACAGGGCAAAAGTGTTAGTTCAGAATGATTTAAAACATGTGCTAGGCTATGGTTTTGGTGGGCCTAAAGCAGAACGTAAGTCATAGACACCCTCAAACTTGAAAGAAATTTCCATGGAAATTAGGACTAGTCTCCACTGGTGTGCAAAACTTGAATTTCAGCCAGAATCATGACTGTGGGAATAATTCTGCACAGACTGAAGCATCCCCTGGGTTTGCAGTGTTTTGCTGTGTCCAAGCAAAAGAATGGGGTGGGGTTGGTCAAACTTAGTATTCTGTCATTCCTTGAAAAACCTTCTCACTTTCTAATGTACATGTCACTTCTAGAATGGCTTTTGTTAGCAAAGAAAGCACATGTTCTCACCTAGTAGATGAGTTATTATTTACTTTGCAATTTATGTTCTCTGTTATAGTTTGACTATTTCCCTTAACATCTAGCTCCTGAGAGATGAAACTAATACTTCTTATGTCAGCCTGATTGCGGAAATGATGCTATATCAAGACTAATGCTAATAATTGTCTGTTCCTGCACTTTCTTTCTAATTGGTCTGTGGTAGGGGTTTTCCAGGGAGAGAGGTGTAGAGGAGGGGAAAGATGGGAACAGCATTCCTACAACTTCACATCCACTGAAAGGAGGCAGGCAGGCAGGGAAGCAGGATTGCTGTAGCTCCCCAGATATATGGGTTGTTACAGACTCTTTCTGTTACCATTATCCAAAATTGCCCTTTAAGCATTGTGAGAGTTCAACTACTTTATTTTTTTCCCCCTTTTTCCATGTTGGACACATGGCTAAAGGAAACCCTTTTAAATTACAGTTATGTGGCTTGGTTGAGATGGGGTCAAATTAGATGGGTCCTTACTGCCTTGAAAAAGTATTTATATGAAAATAACTCAAGGCATTTATTTGTGTTTCCTTGTAGGTGGCATTAAGTGTCCTGTTTGCAGCTTTGTGTATGGTACAAAATGGGAATTCAACAGACATCTTAAAAACAAGCATGGAATGAAGCTAGTGGAACATGATGGGGAGACCAAGTGGGAGGTAAAGCAAAGTTGCCATAGCTTTGGCCGTAAGATGTAAAAAAAAATTCTAAGGAGAAAAGTAAGGATAAGAAGTATTCAGAAATGTGTTCTTGACTCTATAGAAGATCGGGAGGTCATGTGATCTCATCTTGAATGCATACATTACTATGACTGTTAAGCTTGACTGCTTTAATATCTGGCAGGATTAACAACCTTGTAAGTGCTTATTTCTGCATTTTAGTGCTCTAGTCCTCTATTTGCAGCAGAAAGGTGAAAGTTTTAGCAAAAAAATGTGAAATGGAAACACTTACTGCAATTTGTTATATGCCAAATATTTGCTGGTGTTAACTGCAAGATGTGTAAAGCTGCAAACTTATATTGAATTAATGAGAGAAACTTATGTGTCGGACCAGAAAAGGTTACAATCTAGAAAACTGAATTTGTAAGTTGATCAGCTAAAAGAATGGTGCTGTTATACAGAGTAAGTCGTCTATCATTTGTTCGTTTTTTTCAGCTTCAGTCCAAAGTATATAGGAAATCACAGTACCACTAAGATCAGACCTTAAAAAACTTAAGTTAGACCTAAGAGGCTGGGTTAGAAAAAACCAAACCAACAACCTGAATTTTCTCAGTTTGGGGTGGGGTCGGGCAGCTACCCTTTCAAGCTTTCCTCTGCTGTCGTATGCATAGCAATTTGTTCTAAAATGGAAATTGTTACTCTTATAGAGCAGAGCTGACTGTAGATGCAGAAGCTACGGGAAAACCACAGAACTATCTAGACACTTCTATTTAAAAAATCACAGTTGGCAAGCTGAGTCTTTTCCACTGCCTGAGTAGGCTATTGTTGGTGTCCAATGAGAGGAAGAAGCCAGAAGTCAACTGCAGCTGGCTGACCTCCACAGTTTAAGACCTGTTCTGCTAAATATCAGGCAGTCTAGCCCCTGTTATAAATCTAATGCCTGATTTGGAAGAACTGTCCTGCAGTTCTTGTTTAAGTTTTTGAGTATCCACAGGTAGAATGTTAAGTTCTTGAAAAATATCTGAGTAGGTTCTATATGGACAGTTATTCAAAGGCAGGGCAAGCATTTTAAAATGTAGTCCTTCAATGTTTTGTATCCACAAGCGTTTCAGAAACGATTCTCTGTACACTCTCCCAATAAATGCCCAAACCTGAAAAAATAAGAGGACATCCAGGATGCAAGCATGTCTCTACTGCTGAAACGGCTATAAATAAAGAGCAGGAGTACATATTGACAACTTGTCTTCAGAAAACATAGTTACTGAAAGGATAATTTTTCTGAAACAAAATGCCATTTTCTAACTTCAGAGGCATTTTACCAGATCTGCAAAGATATGCATTATAAGCTAATTTTTCCCCAAAGGTCTATACTAGACCCTGATATAATAGAAATCTGTTAGTTCTAAAATAACTGTGAAACAAAAAGGAAGTCAAGGTAATTTAGCATGCTTAAAACACCTTTTGAAGTAGAATCTAGAAGAAAACTATGGGATGATACCCCGACTCCCGTGTAATATTCTTCTTGAATTCTGTTTCACCTAGTATTTCTGTAACTATTATTACAATATTTGTTGTCCAAAACACATTATTTTAAACTCAGAACTTTCATTGTTTTCTAAATTGCTAAAGTGAGAATGAGATTATTCATGCCTTGCCTGGATTTTGTTTTCAAGTTAACTGCTGAAGTTTCTGAAGAAGGATCCACTCAGTATCTCCATATCACAGAGGCTGGAGAAGATGTTCAAGGCACTCAAGCTGCCGTAGCTGCATTACAGAACCTTAGATATACTTCTGAGAATGGTAAGTTACCTTTTTTAGGTTGGAACACAAAATATATCTTTTTTCCATAAATATCTAATTCTTTTGAGTATACTGGGCAATATAAGATCTCCTGTAAAACTATTAAAAATGATGAAATTTGTCATCCAGAACTTACTTCTGGGTGGTTATATTTTTCTTTGAGGATAAATAATGAGAAATGACCATTCTTCATAAATTTCTATATCCTTAAGTCATTAATACTTATCACACTCTGTTTTGCACTTTATTATTAGGTGTGTGGAATTTCCTGTCTGTATTATTAAATATATTGTCGAATCAGCTATCTTGGCAGAGTAGATGGTGTGTATCTAATGGCAATTCTCTAGCTATTATTTTTCCCTCTGCTTAAGTCAGCCAGACTGCAGAAGGGACACAGTGGAATAGCTCATTTAGCATGTTCCCAAGACAGTACTAACAAACTTAATTCTGATGGTACACAAAACTAAGTAGGCTATTCTGTATCAGATTGAGGAAGAACAAGAGTGGGATTAGATAATGATTGCTAAATGGGAAATAACAAAAACTGGACAAAAAGAAAAAATGTCCAGGTTTTTGAGAGTGTTAAAACATCAGAGACTAGAGTAGGTGTTCATATGTTTTGGTTTTATATATGTAAATATATAAATGTGTTGGTTATCAGAATATAGCATTTTACAATTGTTTACTATTGTGGTCTTTATAGTTTATAATACAGATACATTCCAAAACCTCCCACTTTTAATGGAATTTCCAGGCATGTTGCAACTAAATTATGTTACTGACAATTTCTATATATTATTTTATTTTAATGACTGGGAATTCTGAATGAGTAAAAACCTTTTGAGAACTTTTCTTAAGCTTTTATATATTGAAATTAGAATAAACATGATCATGGAATATGCTGTACTAACAGTTTTGATTTTAAGCATGAGACTGTAGTTTGATTTGCTTTTTAGTGCATTCAACTTCAGATACTCTTCCAGCATATTCCATCTAGTTATGAAAAACAGTAGTATCTTGTCTAAAGGCAGTTATATAGAAAAAAAACCTAAAACAAGCAAACATTTTTCAGTACTCGGATAAACTTGTTTCTCACATAGATAACAAAATATAACTACTTTCTGGTTGAAATGATATTATCTGACCTAGATCCTTATCACAGTATCAACTTCAGATTGAAAGGGTTTGGGGTTAAGAGATGAGCTTTATTCTATTTACTGTCTTTTTCCTAGTTCGAACAGTGATTACAGCAAATATATGGCAGCTTTAACATGAGACTGACAGTTTCTTTCCCTTTCTGACATATCTCATGCTTACACTAGGCATGTGGGAATGGTGGGCCACAGGAGGGGAATTTGTATTCCTGCATAACAAAAAACTTTTTCCAGCATCCAAATCATTCCTTTTTACACTTCAGGATTTTTCTTTTTTTTTTTTTTTTTTTTTGTAAACTTGCCTTTCCTTTGGCAGGGCTACACACATCAAGAGAATTTTAAAAAAAAGGGCAAACATGTATTGATCCCATGCTTATAAAATGGTAAGCATGGGCTCTCTCAAGGAATTAACTTTTCCCTTCAGCACATTAGTGATAAGAGTACTTCTTTTAGGTTGAGGGGTATTGAAGATGGCTGGACAGATGGTAAACACAGGTTTGTAATATACCAAATAGCTGTTGTGGTTATAGGTATAGAGTTCAGGTTCTGTTTAAGCTGAATGTCTGGCAAATACACATTTGGATTTGTCAAGTCTTGCAGCTTCCTAATTTACAGTTACTGCTATGAGTTGTACTTATTGCTTGTTTATTCAATGTATTTTTTTAGATCTCTTTCAAATAGGCATAAAAATGATCAGTGTGACTTCACTTGCGGATTCACGCATTCCTCAGGCAAATTTGTTTTGTGAATACTTTCCTGACATAGATCTATTATTAAGGTGTCATGTTATTGAGCTATTTGAAATTTATAAACAGCGCTGTGAGTCAGGGTTAAGGCAGGAGGGGAAGGAGTGCCTGTAGCACTTAGATTCGCATACCCTTAGAGCTGTTTTACTGTAATGATCTTATGGTTACTGTCTTTCTGATAAGGTGAAAGACTTGATCCAACAGCTGTAAACATCCTGCAGCAAATCATTGAGTTGGGTTCAGAAAGCCATGACGCCACTGCAGTTGCTTCTGTAGTTACCATGGCACCTGGCACTGTGACAGTGGTAAAGCAGGTAAGAGCTCTTTTCTTCTCTAAAACAGCTATATTTAATTATCATACATTTATTGTGAAATGAGTATTATTTTGCAAGGGATAAATTTTGAATGACCATGCAAGACACATATAGAATTTTTCCTAAACAGATTTTTTACTATGTTGTGTGTATGTGTGTTTATATGCCCACACACATACATGTTTATACATATTTACACATATATGTTTATATATACAAAATGCATACATCTTTGCGGTGTGTAAAATATGAGTGAACAAATACACAAATATATGGGGGGGCGGGGGGAGAAATACGGCTTTTTTTCTAGCAGGTATTTCCAGGCTTTTAAAAATAACGTACCTACATTGTGTGTGGGCACTTACTTCAATTGTTGTCTAAAAGATTCAGGAGGTCCTTGGCACAGCATTCATCCAGATACAGAAGAGCATGAAAGCGTGTTGCTTGTGCAGAACTGTGCGTGCTCTGCAACCTTAGTGCTGTAGGACCATACCCATTGTCGTTAGTCTTTGCAAGGCTGTCCTGTGGCTGAAGTTTGACAGACTTGTGGGGTCCTAATGTCATGTACCCTGGGGACAAATGAGACCTCCTCAGTCTGAGTTCACACTGGCTTTTTAATGAGGGTTGCAACACAGGTGATCTGCAGGCATGTAACAGCTCTGAGAAGAATATTGCAGGTGCTCCTTACAACAGCTGTTTATGTGAGACAAAAGTCAGCATGGCCACCCACATTTGAGATAAATAAAGAAAAATTCAATTGAGTTGTAGTTGGTTGAAAAGATCTGTAGTTAATTTTGTTGTTACCAGGGAAATTGTGCAAGACCAGAAGATGTAGATCAATAAAGAAACCCAACAAACAAACAGGTATAAGATTGATTGTTAATTTCAGGCTTTTGCACAAATTCTCTTTCCAGAAAAATGGTAGGAATGTATGTATATTTTTCTTGAAGTTTGGTACTGCACATTTTTTGCTAAAAATATTTGCAATGTACAGCATTACTAAAGCACTTCAGAAATTAAGAATGATAAGATATACAAAATCAGCAAGTAAAAGGAAATAATTTTCAATCTGAGGTGGCTACTGAATGCAAATATCAAGACTTTGGCTCAGTATTTCTTCCTCACACGTGTCTGCTAACTTTGTTGCTGACATTTTACATTTCTTCTCACAGTGGTCTCCAAGCTCTACTTGTTCCTTCTGTTTCATGATAGCTCTCTGCCTATCCCTTTTCCCATTCTGTTCATTGATTCATTGGGGTCTCTGCGCTCAATGTGGTTGATAGGTGAGGGAAGGAAAGTACCTGAGAAGTCTTAAATTCCTGAAGTGTTTCAGTAACTCCTTTTATTTAAATGAACCAAAACTCTGATTACTCTGAGTGCTAGAACTAACTTTTGAGTTCAGTGGTTTTTTGTACTGTTTTGTACTGAACATTGAATTCATGAGTGCGCCATAGAAATGTGAATTCTATAGTCTGTGAAGGCAGTATTTGAATAATTCCTAAACTTGCTGCCCAAGTGTCAGGGAGACAAGGCAGAATTTCAAGACAAAGCATTCTGAGATGTTCTTTGGCAATACTTAACAGGTATTTTGATTAGAAACCACATGAGAGTTTGGGTTTTTTTTTGAAGAATAACAGATCCAAATTTGGAAACTAAATTCAGTCATTAAAGAGAAGAGACATTTTAGTCCTGTTATGTGCAAGTTTCAAAACAACTTAACAGTAGAGTCACTGTCAACATGCATGCTGTGCTATATGTATGACCTATTCAATGGTTGAATGCAGTATTAGCCATTGGTGTTTGTCTATGCTGTCTGTCAATATTACTGAACCCTGTTCTTCCTTTAAAAATGCATCTTTTGAGGCCCTTCTACTAAAAGAGTAGGAGAAAGTGACTGTTGTACTAGCAGCTGCCAAGGTGAAACTGCGTTTTGATATTTGAATGTTAAACTTTAAAAATACATAATTAAAAAAATTCAGTGAGTCCTCCTCCTCCAAGTATTAAATCTGATCAGTGTCTGATTCATCTTAAAATCTATTGTCTTCCTTGTTAGGCCATCTGAATTTGCTGATACCTTTTTGTAAGTAAATGTTTGTATTCCAAATTAATTTTCTTCCTCACTTTTTAATCCATATTTCTAGCCTCTTGAGTTTACAAGCTGCTAAGCATTGATCACTTCTTTTTCCCTTGCCTTGTATACATCAATGACTCTCAGTGGTCTGATGTCAAACTGTTACAAGCTCCACTCTTATATCAAATCAAATATTGGATTCTCAGAGCACAGAATCTCTTGCTGCTTTTCTTTTTTGTTTTCGTCCCCTCCGCTTTAGAGTCTTGTTAATATAAAATGCCTTCTTTCCCCTAACTTGAAGTTGCACAGAAGCAAAATCAGTGAAGAATTTAAGTACATCTCAAGCTGAGTGATCTTGTGCTACCTCTGTTTACGCTGGATTTTACTAATGCCTTGCTTTGATGCTCGATGCACCATTCCTCTATTAACACGTCTCTTGAGTGTCCTGGAATGCCTACTCATTTCTTTCTCTAGTAGCCTCAGTGACTTTTCACTTTGTATGTGCAGAAGTGTGCAGATCTGTGATTTCCCAGGGGAGAATCAGAAGGCAGTACGCCTACTGACAGCTGACTGACTGCATAGTTACCTTTAGTGGGCTTTATGGAAGCAGAGCAAGGACCAAAGGAGGTCTGTAGATGATGACGCTTATTTCTTTTTTAAATTTTTTCTCCTTTCATTTTTCTTTTTTAATTTTTTCTCTTTTAATTTTCTATATAAATCAGTGTTTTATCAGAGTCTGTTGGATCTGTTATATAGCTTTAGTTATTTTCCAGTTCTTTTCTTCCCACCAGAAGATTGCTTCAGAATTACAGCCACACCCATTTTTCATTTGAGGCAAAGAAGTCTTTAAATGTTATTAACATCACTGTAATCCACTACTATTCAGAATTGCAAGCTTTTCTTCTTTTTTCACTACTGAGTTGCTTTCTGTGGGATATCACTCATTTGTACCTACGACTGTCAGGTTTTAATTATGCCAAGTTCCTAATTGTTAACCTTGAAGTGATCTTAAAACATATTCATATTTCACTTTCCTATTGGAAAATTTATTCCACACTTTGTTCTGTGACCTTCAGCTTCTCTTGTGGATTGTGAGACAAAAAATTCATTCAGGATGTCAGCAATATATCAGCATCATCTGTCACTGAATTTCCACTCTTGTTCTTTAATGGCCTCACTGAGTCCTTGCTTAGCAGCTTGGTTCCATTTTTTTCCCTTAACAACATTTATTGTAGTTGTTCTGATATTTATGCTGTTATGTTGGTTTTTTTCTTCTTCTCTAAGGACATACATTATCCAGTTTTTTCATCAGTTCTTAGCTTCATATCTCATTTTTACCTAGCCCTTGCAAGTTGCCTTCATATTTCTAAATTTGCACCAAGAAATTTCTTCGAAATCCTAAATTATTAGAACGTTTTAAAAGTATTTTTTGCTGAAATGTTACACTATATTGTTCCTATCTTTGTCTCCCATTTCCTCCCTGGAACTTTCTCCCACAGCTGTTGTCTTCCTTACTTTTCACCCATAAAAGTGTCATTCACACTTGATCATTAAAATTAGGTGTGAATCCAGATGTATCTATCAGTAATGCTGCCATCTTCATGCTTCAGCATTTCCCCTAACCTGTGTCCTCAGATACCTTCAGCGTGCAGTACTTGTAGTGTTTCAGGATAATGCAAGACTTTTGCCTGCAGAAACAAACTCTGTCTTTAACCATAAGTCCTTCTCAGCATATTGCAAGATGACCAGTGTATTAGTCAAATTGTTTTCTACTAAGTAACAAGACAGAAAGGATACCATGTTCGAGGTGTTCTTCTATTAAATTACTCTTCTGGGTTGCATGTAGTCTTCTTGCAAGTATCTTAAATCATGAGTACGCCTTATAATGGAGGTGAAATCAAGATCAGATTGTCTATTCAAAGCCCCCAGCTCCTGAATTGGGTGTTGAGAAGAAAAAAACTTCAGTTCTGACTTAGGAAACTTCATATTTTTTGTTCATAGGAATCATTTTATAACAGAAGACACTTTGACAACATAGCAATAACCGATCCTAGCCTAAATCAGGATTCAGCTTACAATTTTAAATGCCCAAAATGCAAAGGTAGCCCTATTTAGCTTAGATTATGATTGGGAAATAGGAATCGTTGTTGGCTCTGATAGTGTCATGTGTGTGAGGCCTTTCAAAGTTTGTGTCTGGAGCTTTGTGTCTCAGTCTTGCCTGAGAGTCAGCATAGTAACCTGTTATCAAAGTTAAACATTTCTGGTGTCTAATTTGGGAGAAATCTTGTTGAAGACAGATGAAAACATACAACTTCTAAGGAACGTAGTACACACCAAAATGCCCAAGAAAAAGAGTTAATAATATGAAGTTTTACCAGTATGATCTGAGACTGGCAAAAATACACACTGAAGCTTTGATCACAGCATGGCAGGAGAAATGTATCCTTGTCAGTCTGAGTCCTTTTCAGTTACTAGTGATCAGTCTGGATCTCTTTCTGACAGAGGTAATGAAGGTATTTCTTTATGGCACGGTATTTGAGTTGTTCTGCACTGCTTAAAGACCAAAAAAAGTAACGAAGTAGGGAAAAGGTGAGAGCAGAGTGCTAACTTTGAAGAATATCTGGGAAAGAGGCTAATAAATTCTTATAAAAGGCAGGAAATATTATTCATAGTGGATGGTAAACACAGACAAGAACCTGGGGAGAAAGCAGTTTTGTGGGAACAGCATACAGCAAGGTGGAGGGACTGAAAATGTAAAACAAGTCACTTTACTTTCTGCGTATTTGATTCTCTGTGTCCTATTACAGATATACTTTTGCCCTTATGCCTTAGGGTGGAGATTAATTAATTTGAGGTTTTGTTTATTTTGCTAGCAGAGGCTGTTCAGGCCAGTATTTATACAGGTGTACTATTTTCCTAGCTCACATGCTGAGTATAAAGGCAGGATTGGAGGATGAGCAGTCATGCCAGTATCACAGCCACCCTTGATTTACAGTGCCTGCAGGTCTATGTTCAAACACTTGTTTTTCACGCAATATACCTGTATGTAGACTTGAACAGAGAGAGAGAGAGAGAGAGTGTTTAACTACAAACTACCTTGATGTATAGTTATTTCTTTCAGTTAGCATATATATCAAATAAGGTTATTAATTGATCCTGAAGAAGTCTGTTCCAAGTTAAACATTTGCTTGATTTAAATACTGAGTTTCTTGTGTAGAAACATTTCCCCACTTTCAACCACTTAGCTAAAATGGTTGTCCAAGCCATCATTATTTTATGCTAGTTAACTCTGATAGACTTTTTTCTGACATTCACTGATTACATTTTGCCCCTTTTGTATTCTTGCAGAAAAATTCAAAGATTATTTTTCTCTGCCCCTCTTGCATCATTCTCTCTTATTCTGTTCACTTGATGTTCCTTTTTTGCCATATCAAACAAAAGCTTGTTTTCATTTCCAAGGCTCTTTACTCCTTTCTGACTTAGTGTCCCATTTCTCATTAGCTGCAAAGATTTTGACTTCTGCCTTTGCTCAGTCCATAAAGATTTCATTGCTCAATACTTTTTTAAAACAAGTTTCTTAATGCCTTCTTCCATATTGTGCTTAGTTAAGTGGATTTTTAATGAAGAACAATTTGTACCTCATTGTCTTCTCTCAATTACTCTTCAAAAATATGATGACAGTAATTATCTGTGGTTAGGCTATTGGTATATTGATACTAAAGTCTGTCGCACAAAACTAACACTGTCTCATTCATGTTGTACTCCCCCACCTCCCTTTGTCTGTGTCTGCTTACTGTCTCTTGGTTTATATTGAAATTTTAAGGCCTTTAGGGCATGAAGTACTTTTTGCATGTAGCATACCTCATACAATCCAGGTCCTGTTCCAAAGCACTACACTAATATTAATAATAAACAGCAGTAACTGGCTGTTGAATTCTTTCTCTTTTTCCCCCATTCAGAACTACGAGACAGGACTGATGTTCTTACTACCTCTGTAGCTTGGAGTGTAGGGTTAACTCTATTCCTGAAAAGCATAGTAACCTATTTTCAACCCAGACTTCTATATAATTTGCTCTGAAGAGTAGGTATATCAACTGTTTCACTAACTAAGGAGATCTTTATCAAACTTAAGAAAACACTGGCTTTCCATGCATTTCACCCTTTATTTTAGTTCCTTTCATCCTTTCACTCTGTGATCTCTTCAGGCTCCAGTAAAATCCTGCCATGGTAACGGTCACTTTCTTCAAAGTGACAGCGGTAGCAATGCACAGCAAAGATTACACATCAGCTTGAAGCTGATCAGAGAACAGAATTTTATAGTGTAACACATCTTCAAAAACTAAATATCTAATTATATTAGCATGGCTGTCCTGTCAAAGGCTACTGCACGTTTTTTGTAGTTTAAACCCAGCCAGCAACAAAGCACCACAAAGCTGTTCGCTCACTCCTCCCCCCTGGTGGGATGATGAGCAGAAAATAAAAAGAAAAGCTCATGGGTTGAGACGAGGTCAGGGAGGGATCACTCACCATTTATGGTCACGGGCAAAAGACAGGTTCAACTTGGGGAAGAAACAAAATCAATTTAATTTACTACCAACCAAATAAAAACCAAGGATAATGAGAAGTAAAACCAAACCTTAGAACACCTTCCCCCCACCCCTCCGTCGTTCCTGGCTCAACTCCACTCCTGATTTACGGGGAATGGGGGTTGGGGTCAGCCCGTCATACCTTGCCTCTGCTGCTCCTTCCTCCTCAGGGGGAGGACTCCTCACTCTTCCCCTGCTCCAGCATGGGGTCCCTCCCACAAGAGACAGTCCTTCATGAACTTGTCCAGCATGAGCCCTTCCCACGGGCTGCAGTTCTTCACGAACTGCTCCAGCGTGGGTCCTTTCCACAGGCTGCAGTCCTTCAGGCACAGACTGCTCCAGCGTGGGCTTCCCCATGGAGTGGCGGCCATCTTGTGGGGCATCCATCCCCCTGCTCCGGCGTGGGCTCCTCTCTCCCTGGGCTGCAGGTGGGCGTCTGCTCCCCCGCTCCCCTCCGTGGGCTGGGGGGGGACAGCCTGCTGTCTGGTCTCCCCATGGGCTGCGGGGGCATCCCCTCCTCCCTGCCTTCCTCACTGACCTTGGTATCTGCAGAGGGGTTCTTCTCACATTGCAATCTCCCCCCCACCACTGCAGGTTCACCTTCTTAAATCTGTTCTCCCAGAGGCACTACCACCTCCACTGATGGGCTTGGCCTTGACCAGATGTGGGTCCAACTTGGAGCTGGGGAAGCTTCTAGCAGCTTCTCACAGGAGCCGGCCCTGCGGCCCTCTCCCCCGCTACCAAAACCGTGCCATACAAACCCAAAACAATGTTGTACTTCAGGAACACACCTTATATTTCAATCTGGCTCTGATTTGTATCTACATAATGCTGTGTGCTGGTGTTCATCTAGAAAATTTGCCAATATATGGCGTTATATATAGGTTGATTGTCAAGTTTGTGGTTGCTTTAGGACATGGAACAATCTGATGCTTAACATGATGGTACCAGCAAAGGAAAGTTATAACTGGGGCAGATGGCCCTGTTTTCTCAGCCTTTGTGGAGATCTTGTCATCTGTGTAACATACAGAAAAAGTCTCACATCAAGATTACTATCCTGTTAGAGCTCTTGAAATGGTGACAGTGTTGTCATACTTCCTCAAAAGGAAATCCGGTGCTACAACTTTTGCCAGCTGAGTGAAGTTGCCAGTCACAGTCTCCCTGTCAGGATATATTCAACCAGCCAACTGCTAAAACTTTTTAAAAATCTACATCACCAGTATGAAGATTTGTTTGCCACCTTGCATTTTTTATTTTATGCAAAGCAAGTGTTTCATATTCAAGTCTCGTATTATTCTGAAGCTACTGTGCACCAGATTGTTTTGTAGCTCATTATAGAGGTTCATATGATCAAATTATAGTGTTTTTTGTGAGCATCAGCGTGTGTTTTTCACGCAGTATATCTATAGGCAAACTAGAACTGAGAGAGAGAGAGAGTTCAAATTATTCAAATGGCACTGAACAAAATGGTAGAGACAGTCCCATAGGCACCAACGTAAGCTGGCACATCGCATATTCAGGTGCTCTCTGTGATCTAGAATGCTTATATTTACTTTTCCTTTTAATCCTTTCTGTAGTATTGTGTATATTTTCTTACTGTGGTGCCTTATGATATAAATAGGAGCATCTGTAACCCAGTAAAACATTCTGAAATCCTGCAGGATCTCTGTGATTAACTTTTGTTCTTCATGGTAAACTGAAAGGCAGCATTCAATCTGAAATCAAGGGAGAGTTTCTGTAGAGGATTTTGGTTCAAGCCCAGCAAGACTGTTTTAAACACTATGGACCTGCAACTCCTGCTGACTTCAAAGAAAATTGAAGATATTCATTATTTCTCAGGGTGAGATCTATAATAAGAAAGCACCTTAAGCATCTTACTGCAAATTTTTTTTACTCCTTTTCAGGGAAGGGAAGAAGTATATTTTCCTTAATGGCTTGAATTAATTTCTCTCAAATTAAAAAAGACTTCCTTGTTTTGAGAGAAAGATTCCTCTAAGAGATACCCATTTTTAATGTCACTTACATGTATTTGGATGGTCCTTGGATATTTAAATTAAGAACATTTATAATTTAGAAATGTTGAGCTTCTTATGAAGACATGGGGGTGATAGTCCCATTGGCCTTTGTGAGAGACACATGTAGCTAGTGAAGAATATTTATGCAGGTACTGAATTGATTTAACATGCCAGCTGTGTGTGGCTTCAGCTTCTTGCTGTCATTCTTTAGCAAAGGATAAGCAGCCAGATGCTTTTCAGCTGGCTCTCAAACAGAAAAGAGGTCTTGGATGCTACTCTTCAAAAGATTTCAGACGCCAATAAAAAGAATTGAGTGTAGTGACTTCATTCATTCTGATGGCAGCTGTCCCACTGTTTCATCAATTTGAGGGATGTAAATTAACGTTTTGAGATTATTCCCTGTGGAACAATCTAATAGGAACCAAGCAGAAGCATGTAAACATTGAACTGATTTGAAATGTAAATATCCAAAATAATGTGGTGATTTGTCAAACTAAAAGGATTACAGATAGCTGTCCAAAAAAGATACTGGAAGCTAGAAACACCAGAAATAAGGGCATTAGTCTTCTTTACCCTGCATGACAAGGGTAATAAAACCACATCGATAAAGTCAGGTAGGGAGGTTAAATTAACTTTCTTTATTGGCCATTTTCATTTCAAAAGCATATAAAACTGAATAAGTATTAGATTGCTGCTATTGAATTGAATGAGATTCTGGTTTCATTTCATTTTTGTGTCAACTGTGCTTTATTTATTTTCCTTTCTTCGTTATTTATGTACACTCACAAAACTGTATTTAAAATTATTTATGAGTTTTGGTTTAGAGTGACTAAAGTGAGACTACATGAGATCCTTCTCAGACTGTGTTGTGCATTCTTGCAGCTCTTAGCAAATGTAGAGTAATTTTTCTGGCCTGAGGCATGTTGTCAGAGGATTGTGTATAGCGGACTACCACAGGAGAAGTTAGTGTATATTACATAGTTAGAGGGGCAAATTTTAAGCACCACTATTTGTGTATTTGTTTGAGGATGTCTAGCACC
This sequence comes from Astur gentilis, assembly GCF_929443795.1. Lineage (NCBI taxonomy): Eukaryota > Metazoa > Chordata > Aves > Accipitriformes > Accipitridae > Astur > Astur gentilis. The sequence continues at coordinate 47,116,123 of NC_064881.1, read as the reverse complement.
AAGGACTGTAATTATGCGCTGATTCATAACAAGCTGGGAGATTTTAATTATCTAACATTTTTAACCGCAGCTTCCTATCTGAATTTGCTAGTGATTAGACTTCTGTCTGCCTATTATGATATTCGTTAGTAGATCCTGTGTATGTCCTTTCCTTTCACACAGTAGCTGACAATGGAGCAGGTAGCCTCAGGAGAGTGGAGAGGACAGTTACGAAAAGGGAGTCCTGTGTATGAATTCACCAAATTCCTATTGCTTTCAGTAGGACTTAGGGTTTTCTTTAATAATAAAAAAAAAAAAAAAAAAAGGGGGGGGGGGGCGGTGCATGGAGAAGAATAAGAGAAGGAAGTTAACAGTGCTGTTTCTTTTCATGATTAGCTCCTTGCTTTTTGAAGAGAGACTCAAGCTTCCATTAGTAAAGGGTACTTCGGTGATACCCATATTTTATGACAACATAAATTAGTTTTTCTGAGGGTGGTTGCAAATTTTACTGTGTCAAGACAAGCATCCAGCATCATTCACTTTTGTAGGATGTTGAACTTGAGCTTCAGCAGGAGCTGTTTAACGTAACATTCAAGTAAAATGTTCAGATATGCTTAGTAAAAGAAACGGAATGTGGAAAGGACTTCAGCCCATTCCTGTAGTTTTATCCCTATAATCTGAATCCTGTGCAACAAAGCCAGAGTCATCATCAGTAGGTACAATTGTGCTGTTGCATTAAGGTCAGTGACAATGGCAAGATTCTCTTTAGATGTTAAATCTTTCATCAGATAAAACCCACATATATTTCATCAATATATTACAGGCATACTGACTCTGGGACCTCTGAATAATTTAACACCTGAACATACTTGTTATTGTTCAAGAAAAAGCTTTGTATAGCCTGATGAATTGAGTGGAAGGTCAAAGTGATATGAAGTCCTAAGGGGTTTGTGTGTCTCTGAAACCTTCATCTGACAGATATTTTAAACACAGAATGAAAAAGTTAAAAGAAACGTCAGTGTACAACAATGAGAATGGTTACTTAGGGGAAAAAAAAAAAGAAATTAGAAAAGAGCATCAGGAAAACAAATAGAGGAATTCTTTTTCTCCTTGCTGGTCTCTAAGGAGTCGAACACACGCTTGGAATCTTTGCTGTAGTTCTTCCCTTCTGTTCCTGCTCCCCTCTTAAGCAACAATACTGATCTTAATCATATTTTCTTGAAGTTGATTGTTCCAATACTGCTGTTTGCAAAACAACGTTATATTGTCATGGTTTAAGCCCAGTCAGCAGCTAAGCACCACGCAGCCGCTCACTCACTTCCCTCCCCACCTGGTGGGATGGGGGAGAAAATCGGGAAAAGAAGTAAAAGTCATGGGTTGAGATAAGAACAGCTTAATAGAAAGAAGGGAAGAAACTAATAATGATAACACTAATAAAATGGCAGTAGTAATAATAAAAGGATTAGAATAATACAAATGATGCACAGTGTGATTGCTCACCACCTGCCAATCGACGCCCAGTTAGTCCCCGAGCAGCGATCCCCTCACCCCCGCTCCCTTCAGTTGCTATACTAGATGTGACGTCCCATGGTATGGAATACACTGTTGGCCAGTTTGTGTCAGCTGTGTCCCCTCCCAACTTCTTGTGCCCCTCCAGCCTTCTTGCTGGCTGGGCATCAGAAGCTGAAAAATCCTTCACTTAGTCTAAACACTACTTAGCAACAACTGAAAACCTCAGTGTGTTATCAACGTTCTTCTCATACCTAGCTCAGAAACAGAGCACTGTACCAGCTACTAGGAAGACAATTAACTCTATCCCAGCTGAACCTGGACACATATAAATGAGAATTGGAAAGGAACTTTTGAATCAGCTTCTAATTAAAAAATAGCCCCTTTCTAATTTTCATAATTTAGATTCCACGCTTTGTGGTATCTACCATGTTTGACCTATTCTTTTTAAGAGTGCTTATGAGTTCAGTGCTGTGAAGAGCACACCACCTGTGAGATACAAGGGTACACTGAGATCCAGTAAACTGATGTCTATCAATCCTTTGTTCTCTTCTTATTACACTTTGTATGGTTATTGGAAGTAACATTGAGTTTTGCTTTCCATCATAAAATGTAGGTGAGCCAGCAATTCTGTCTTCGTTTCCTGTTGTTTGTGTAAGTGGACAATTTATAGATGGACTTGATGATATGAAAAAAGTATTTGTTGTAGAGAATGTGACCTCCTACAAATTCAATTGGCTACTTTCTTACAGTGAGAAATAAACATGATTTATCTCTGGAAGCTTGCTTCATAAAACATTTGCTAAGCCTAAATGAAGGAGAAATAGGCCTTAACAAAAACAACCCGTTTTCTGAAAAAAGGAAGCGAGGATTTGATTAACTGCATGTTGCATTTGCAGGTGGGTTGGCATTTATGATCCAGCAAATAAAACAGCTCTCTTCAATGAACACAGGGAGTGGTATTGTACTGAAAATAGCTATCAAGTGCCTATGCATATATCTTGCATACCAAAAAATTGCTATTTCATTCTTTCCTCAAAAGTACATTATTTTATCACTAACACTTGAGAAGAATGCATTTCCTCCACATGACTTACAGTTTTCTGGTGTGTTTTTACTGGCCTGGAGTACTTTGCATAGGAATTTTGTATGGATCTGGTAAAGAATTAAGATTTGTTCTTGAATTCTGGTAAGTATTGTATTTTAATAACTGATAGACAGCTGTTTGAATTCTTTGAAATTCAATACCAAATTGTGTTGGTTTATTTTCTTTTTGACAAGAAGCAAAATGTTCAGTAAAAAATCTTTTATTTTCAATTGTTTCTGTCACTGTCCTTTCAATAATGTAAAAATTGCTGCCTCACAAACAGTAGGTCTTAGGAATCTATTACAGTAATATTTACATTTCACAGTTTTCTAATAAAAGTCATTAAGGTTTACAATTAAATTTTTCTTCCATGAGCAATAGGTTGGCTAGGGGAAAAAAAAGAAGAAAAAGAAAGCAATGCGTACAGTAGATGTTTTTTCTGTGGTTTTTGATGGATTCTCATCTCAGTGCTGCTAGAGGAATTGTTTGGCTTCAGATTTATGTAAATAAGAGCGGTTTTGAATGAATGACTGCTGAGAGATTAAAGCTGTCTCCAAAGACCTACGTTCCTGGTACTTTACAGGTCTCTGTACATGTAACCGAGATGCTGTGTTACTGCTTTCAGTATTCTGTCTAGCTATACACTTATTAATCAAAAGTGCTCACAACAAGTTTTCTGTAAAACTGACATTTTCTTTCAAAACTATCTGATTTCTAATTTCTGTGCTGTATTTCCATTAATCATCACACTACCGGATACTTACTGGAAAGGTGAAATTTCTGTAACCTCTTCAATTTCTCCTTAGGTAAAAGAAGAGGAGCAATCAGCCAATCACACTTTGATGATTCAAGAGACACTGCAGCAGGCTTCAGTGGAGCTGTCTGAACAGCATCACCTGGTAGTCTCATCGGATGAAGTGGAGGGAATTGAGACGGTGACTGTCTATACGCAGGGTGGTGAGGCTTCAGAATTCATAGTTTATGTTCAGGAAGCTATGCAGCCTGTAGAAGAACAAACTATGGAACAATCCGTGCAGGAGCTCTAGAGAACAGTGTTCAAAGGAGATGGCTACTTTCTTTGCCAAAGCCAAAAGTTTCGGGGGGTTTTCCTAACCAAAAGCAAGCAAGCTGACACATTTTCAGTTAATTTGTGAAGCGAAACCTTGTTACTAGATAGTGATCTGACTGGTTGGATTGTATCAGTAACTTAGACATACTATGTACAAAATCTTCTCAAACTTTTTTCTAAAAAATGTTCATACTTTGAGGAAAAAATATTCTTCCCTTCTTAAAAGATCTCTCACTTGATTCCTGTAAATCCCCACAAATATTGTCTGTTCAAAACTGTGTTCTCCCACAATAATAAAACACCTATAAAGGTAGCAAGAATGTCTAGAAAAGTCCATAAATCCCATTTCATACATACTTAATATGCACTTGGAATTGACTGGAAGCAGATTGTTTTTTCTTTAAATTAGAAGGGCTTCTTATTTCTGAGTACATGCTTAGAATGTGTTTGCCAAGTTGTGGATCTAACCCAAACAAAGGCTCAAGACTTTAATTAGAAACATACCGCAGATGGACTGTAGTTTGTACTTGTGAGGTGATCCTTTGAGTTTGGAAGGTATTTAAAGCCATATATGATAATTCTGGGTACCAGAATCCCACTGGATAAATACATGTCCAGTACCATGTGATGAAACCAAATCTGTCAAATCAATGAAATATTCTTTTGTTTTTAAGGAAAAAAATATATTCAAATGATTTGTAAATGCTATAAAAGATGTATGTTCATATGTTTTAAACAGACATACTTGTAAATATGATTGTGTGAAAGAACGTGTACAAAAAACTTAAGTAAATATTGACAAGAATCTAGATATTCTTAATTATGCATGTATATAGTTCCAGACTTTTGTTCATGAATCTTGAATTGTTTCTGATTTACTATTTTTAAATTTGAGCTATAAAAGTTATTAATAACAAAATTGTCATGTTTTCTTCTAATGCTCTGATTTAAGTGTTGGCTTCCTTTTACAACTAAGTAAAAAATGCTGGTTTGCATTGACTCTGATAAATTATTCCTCCAGTTAGTAGTGTCTAATCAAGAAAGTAGCATAATGAAGTCTAGGCGGACCTTTTTATGCGATTGAACTTATTTATGGGCATTCTGGGTAGAAAAGTGAAAAAAAGCTTTTGACTAAGTGTAGTGAGTTGATTGTCTGCCTCTTCTATATCTGCTGGGTTCTATTAATGCTATACAAGATCAGACTGCAAAAATTTAGTGGTAGCTTCTCCTGTAACTGTGGTGATAGGGAATTTAAATTTGTTAATGAAAAAGAACTGAAAATCGTTCAACTTTGGTGGTAGCTATGTTTCCTCTGGTTTAATCTTGAAAGTGCACAAGAAGCCCCCGGCGTGTTACATTGTAGGATGGAGACCTTTTTGCCATTTGGTGTAACTGGCTGGAGCTGGTCACAAATGTCAGTGTTGATTTCTCATATGTTCATTAAACTTGACTAGAATAAGCCATGAAGTGTTTAATAACATTTGCAGTGTGATAGTAACTGGTGCACCAAATGCATCAACTTGATTAATCTGTATAACAGACTTTGGTTTTTGTAATTACTGGTTAAAATTCAGTGTTGATTTGCAAGAATAATGCTTTGTATTATCTGAAAGAGAAGAAAGTGGTCTCAAAAAGTTTTCTCAGAATTTATTGAAATATTCAAGGCCCACTTGCTGTTAAAACCACATTTGGAAGAACATCATGATCATATCTGGCAACAACTATGTTCTTAATGTAAAACTGTTCTGAATCACTTCAACAATGTATTGTATTATTATCTGATGGAGGGAGGGCCACAGAAAACTATTTTGCTATGCATCACTCAAGAATGACTAAGTAAATTCACTCAAGAATTATTAAGTAAATTATTTCCAGATAGACTCAGTACTTATGTTTATGAGAGGTATGTCTGTATTTGGGGGGAGGGTTTTGGTTTTGGTGTATTTTAATTCCAGTATATCATGGCCGTGCATATGTACTGTAATTTAAGGCTTGATTTATAATTGATGAGTTATATCACATTTTCCTACACTAAAGCATAAATATTTTTCTGAATTTTCTGTATCCTTTTTTTATTTATTTTAGAAATAATTTTCATTTCAGGTCTTTTCTTAAGTTCCAGGTTTTTTCCCAACTCTGCTTGGAAATGCAATGGTTGGAAACGTATGAGGTGTAAGTCAGGAAGGACTTACAGCTGTGTTGAGTACTGCACATTGATTTCATGCCTCCATAATTAATACATTTTCTTCTTTCTAGAATATGCAGTGTCTGTAATGCTATGAGGAGATAAGTACTTTCTCTTTAATGTAAGCCATTGTACTTTACAAAGTGAATGTCCAAAGTATTTTTTTTATATTTTTTCAGAAGCATAAAGAAAAGACAGCTTTGTTTATACCAGGCATTTGTGTTGAGAGGCCATGGCTGTTCCAGTTGTCTTTTGTCTGGACTTGGAACGACCAAAAGGTAAGAATTAAATCTTTTGCTTGGCAAGCTCTGCTTCTGTTATCACCCAAACAGCACAGATTGTTTTTAGTGTAGATTCAACTCTTTTTATCCAATTAATCTTTTCAGAGGGTTAAATGACCTTTTCAGTTCAGGGGAGACAAGCAGTTTTAAGTTAGTCAAGTAGCTCCTGTTTCTGAAGATTATACATTCTTCCCACACACTAGTAATTTTCATTAGCATTTACTACACTATCTGATACTCTGTTTTTGACTCTTTCTTTGTCACCTGAGGAGTGTCCTGGCTTTAGGCTAACACTTGGCAAATATTACTCTTTAAAAGCTTATGCATGCATAAGTGGAGTAACTGATGGGCTAACTGATCTGCACAGCTAAGAACACATCAAATGTTTCTGGGAATGTGTTCAGCACAGAGGGGAGATAGGGCTTGGAATCGTGCAAAGATTTTTAAAAATGGAAAAAGGGAGCTGCAAATAAACTTAGTGGCAGCAGAATCTTATTTAATGGAAGGTAAGATTATGATGCTTGAAGCTGACTTCTTCAAAAGGTCTTACAGACATTAACTAGGAACACGAGTTCTGGAAGGACATCATGTTACAGAATGGTATAAGCATCTGTACACAAAGGAGAAAATTTGGACTTCGCAGGGCAAAAGGCACAGGAGAGGGTATGGGAAATGGAGGTTCCACAAATTTTACATCCCCAATTTATTAAATCCACACAGGGTAATTTATCTTTGCTGAGTAGAGAAGATGATGAGATCTGCCTTTCTTTTTGATGTAGTTTGGTTTCTGTGGCTGTTTGTGGTTCCTCTTGATGCCAGCACAGTTTCTTGATACTAGTGATTTTAACCAGCTGTTGTAGCGTCCTAACTTACATGAAGCTGCACTGATGGAGGCCTTGTACTGGATCTTTATCCCTTACCTGCAAAATCCGTGGGATGAAAAGAGAAAGGAACTACATAGTTCTACTTTGCTGTTTTATGTCATATTTTGGGTTGTATGAAATCACAGCTAAAGACAAGAGTACTACAAAGATGACAATGTTAGACCAAATGTTCCTGCTATAATAAGGAATTGCACTCCTTGAGTGTATATACTTGATATGAATGCTTTTAATGGCATGTTTTCAAAAAAGGTTACAGAAGTGACATTGCTGCAAGTCTAAGATTTTCAAAATTTTATAATAAGTTTCTTCTGAAGTTATAAAGTTCTGAGTCTATGCAGCATCCTAGAACCGCCATACAGATTATGGCACTTAATCCCTTTGGTCTTAATAAAGGAAAAGAAAAATGCTTTCACGTTCCAATAAATTTGCTCACAACATGGACATGCGCATTACAAACTTTAAAAAAACAAACCAAAACACCCCCCGCATCTCAAGAATAAGCAAGTCCTGTTAGCACAGCAGAGAAAGGAAGAAAGTAGCAGGCATAATACTGCAAGGTATTCAAATATTCAAATAAATGTTTTAAGCTCCAAGTGGGCAGAGAGTTTGGCACGTGAGGGAACCTTTTAGAGCTGTGTTCAACTGCAGGACTGGGACTTGGTTTTTTGGCTTGAACTCTTCATGCCTGCCTATGGAAGAGTCTTATCATTATCTGCTCCAGATTGTTGAAGCTTCAGTAGTCAATGGAGATGTGAAAATTCACCCAGTGAGGCAGTTTTAAGTACTGGGCCCTTCTGAAAATCAAACTCTTGGGGTAAAAGAGTACTGAATAACCAAGACTGACCACTTCAGGAGACCTTTTTTCCAAAGTCACACCTAATCTTTTATGGAAGTGTGAGAATTATCAACCAGTCTTATGCCTTAAAAAACTGCAAGCCTGTCTTTTCTTGGCCTGCTTAAAAGTGAAGTTGTGTTTCTTAAGAACAGAAGGGTTCAACTGAGGACTGTACAACTAGTATTAAATTGAGAAGAATATTGATTTTTATTTTTTAATTCTTTTGATCTGAAAATAATGACGACTGTTACCAGAGTGTACATAGCAGAGCTGAGTGAAACAGGTGGTGTACACAAAATCATAGTACATGGATTGTCATAGTTTGTTTTGTAGTTTTTGTTGGGGTTTTTTACACCAGATTACAATTTCTGCTTTTTGTAGGTGTGTTTGAGCTGTATCTGAAAGTTTAAACAGGGAAAGACATGAGCTGATTTGCAGACTGCATCATTAGCAAAAATGTGGTTTCTTTAGGTAATGCTAATAATAGTCTTTGCTGATAACATGATAAACTGCAGATGTTCTTTTCCCTTTTGTAATATGATGACAGAGACGTTACTGAGTTGTACTGCACATGGCTTGACAGCTTCTCAATTTGCATTTCCAGCTTTTCCATCATTAGCGGACATCATTTCCATCAATAGCAGCACTACTCCATATGTACTTTTTTATTCCTTGAAATGAGGACAACTTTTCATCGTGGAAGACTTTCATGTTCACTCAGCCACAGAGATGTATTTTGGCACATCCTGAGAGTATCAAGCTTGGTATTATGACATAAATATGCAGTATTATATTCATCTCTGCTATAATTCCACAAGGTACAGGTAATTGGCTAGGTGATCTTTCATGTGTTCCTGTTCTCAACTTGTCTGTATTGGGCTTTAAGTGATTAAAAGCAGTGCTACACATTTCAAAGGACAGTGCAAATTACAGAGCCCTTGCTGTATGTTCCTAACAAAAAATTCTGTTAGAGTCTGTCGTGTTCCCTCTGTCAATCTTCAAGAGGGTTGAGGCAGAGAAAGGGAACCATCCCGTGTTTTCTCTCTTGCTAAATACTAATGGATAAAAATGCTCTGCTTGTATCTAAACGTAATTCCTTGGATATGAACCCTTGGATTTGAATTCTGCTTTGTACAGGACCTTTCAGTCAAAAGTGCAAATTCACCATCCTAGAATGACTTTTTCTCTCTCAGAAAATGTTGGCAGCAACCAACCTGATCACCTTTTCTCAGATTAACCAGCAATATGTTTTAGAGTACAGAACATGTTGATGCTTGAGGGAATGACTTGCCACATTGACAAAAAGCCATCAACTACAATAGACATTTGTCAAGCATATGACTCAGCCCTCAGTTACAGTGGAGCTAAAGTTCAACATGAGAATGCTAGAAAGAGACTACTGCAGCTGCAGTAGTAGTATAGATTGGCAAGTGACTCCAGCTAGTCAGTGTATTCCTGCTCTGATAGCACTAGGTGCAGGAGGGGACTTCAACTGAAGAGTTCAAGAGTTGCTTGCTTGTTTTAGTGCAGCTACCTATTTTCCTCTCTTTGCTCTCTAAATGAAGCTTAAAGTGCCTAATAAATCTTAAATTAATTTGTAAACCCTTTGGATGAAGGAAAGGGATATCAATAGTTATCATAGTTTAAAAGAAAAAACTTTCTCCTACGTGCACGCATTGCTCCCACACCCCCGAGTCCTCTCCCCTGAGGGGTGGCACCGGGGCTGGGGCCGGGGGTTGCGGTGGGTCCCCCCCAGCCCCTCTCGGCCGCTCCTCCCTCCTCACACGTCTCCCTGCTCCAGCGCGGGCCCTTCCCCGGGCTGCAGTCCTTCGGGGACAACCTGCTCCCGCCCGGGCTCTCCATGGACCACAGTTTCATTGGGGAAGGCTATATTTAGTAAAGCCTGGTGAAACTGGATTGGCCTTTTTCTTTTCTTTAACTCAATAGAGTTTTTCTTCTGAGTTAACTGACTCCATATCTGTCTACAACTCCTCAGAAACCAAGAGAGGAAGAAGTTGGATCTAAGGATTACTCAAAATACTCTTTGTCCTCTACCCCCTCTCTCTTGACTTAGGTTTACATCAGTTGACCAGGTGATTGATACCAAGTGCCCATGTGTACTCCGATCAACAATATTTAAGGATTTTGCCAGAGGAGAACAGCAGGGCTTAGTGTGATACCAAAACATGGAATGATGAGATTGTTATCAAGGAAAAGAAATATTAGACCAAATAGGATTAATGTCCTGTTGGGGAGAACTATTAGCCTGAAAGGTAGTACCTGAAATGGTAGAAGCTCTTCTTGAGTTGATCTATTATTGCACTGAGTAAAATGCAGCCAGACATTGGGAATGAGCCTGGTGGGAAGAACAGGGCAGCTGACCTCAAAGGTTTCTCCTACACCTCAGATTTCTGGGCATTTAATAACAGCAGAGGGGAACAAAATGACATAAGACCTTTTTCATATTCAGAGCCACACCTGACAAGGATGCTTGTCAGAGCTTACTCTGAAGGAATTGAAGGGATGGGCATTGATGGGATGTTAAATAAGAGGAAAATTGTCACATATTTTCTTATGTCAGTTATTCTTCATGAAAAGTCCAGTGCAAGACTTGAAGTGAGTAATGGTTGCCAGTAAAATACAAAAACACAAAATAAATGTCCCTGACAGTGCTATAAATGACCTTTTTATTCTCTATAAAAATATTTTTTACAGTGTTTGCTAAAAGTGGATGAAGAGGGAAATTACAGTCAATGCATTGCACAGAGCTCTGCCTGATTTTTTAAATGCTGTAAGTTTTTCTGAAAAGCTGGAAATAACTTTATCAGCCTAGGTAAATTAAAAGGGATCAAAAGGTCTTCAGTGTCCTGGAATGAAATCAAACAATTAATGGGAATTTATAGAACAAGCTTTGTTATGTGTTTTTCTTCAGTTCAAGGAGTGTTATCTTCTGGAAAATGAGGGATCATTTTGTGTCGTGCACCCAAATGAAACACAGCGTAAGTGTATTTTACAGGAACACATAAGATTTATGAGAATGAGACCATGGGAGCTACCTCACCGGCAATATTCTTTATGGGCTAGCAATGAAATAAAGGACAATCACAGTTGATTACAGAGCTAGTCAATGTTTTTACAATTTGTTTTGGAAATGGTTCCTGTTTTTGATTAGCCTTGATAGCATTTGTTTTGCTACTCCATTAGGAGTGAAAATACTTTCTGGGAGCTGATAGCTAAATGGGCTTGGGGTATTAAAAATAGAGTGCAGACTTTTTTAGTGCTAGGTAGCTTGTTCAAATCCATATTCAAATGGTAGTAATCAAGTATTTCTTTCATCTAGTGGTAATTGAATGAGTTAAAGACTTCAAATCCAAGATATGATAGAAAAGGTCCAAGTCAAAAAATCTCCACGTAGTTGGGAATGAAGTAGCCTGTCAGTTCTTACAAAACTTCAAGCAGCCACGTGGAGCGTGAATATAGGTCATCCTCAGAGTAGCTGAAAAACACATTAGTAGATCAGTGGGAAAGTTTCTGTGGCTGTTGTGATGCAAGTTCTGTGACACACCTTTTCTTCTCTGAAAATAAAATTTACAGTTTTGGTGGTGACAGAACTATCGGGTAGTTGGCCTTTTAGATTATACTGTCTGAAAGCTAACATCCAGTACAGAGATATTTTGTGTTGGAACCAACCAGTACAAGCTGCCAGCGTTGGAATTAAAAAAAAAAAAAAAAAAAAAGAAAAAAAAAAAAAAAGAAAATTTAAAGAGAATGTGTTGCTGATGAGGGCACTCTTCACCAGTGGGACTAGAGTCAGAGTGGGAAGTAAATAATCCTAGGGCAACTGTAAGAACTTCAAACTAGAAAAAGAATGGAAGACAAATTAAGAAACTTTTTTTTTTAATGATCATTTTATCAGTTTCCATCATGTAACAAGTTCAGGACTTGTAATACACACCTGAATTTCAAGACAATAAATTGTTGCTGATTTCACCTTGTGGGTTGTGTTGTCTTATTACAGCAGGTGCCTGTTCATGGCTCAACAGAAATAGGGTACATGAGTGATGCTCAGGAATACCAGTAAATTATAATTCTCTAACTGATGTAAAGAAAGTCTAGATTATTTATCCCCTATCTTTAACTCTGGAGTTGTTTTGTGCTTACCTCTTATCCCTTGATCAAAGGTCAATTAGTTTATCCAGAAGAAACAGCTATCCTTCACTTCCACAAAGTTAGCCTAGACAGTGACATTCTATTTAAAGTTTGGTTTTAGCTATTCAGATGGCATTTTAAATCTTTAAATAATGAATTGTATGTGAAGCGTTGTCTATTTAGAGTGCAGTCCCACTAGTGTGGAGATGCTTTTTATTTCTGTTTGGGTGATTCTGGTACCTTGGATATTGACTTGAACTCCTGGGTGCTGCCACACCACAAGAACTTTTCACTATAAATCATAGTACTTGCAAGTTCTTATGGGATAACTGTGCTGTTTTGTGAGGTCAGAAAATAACTGGGGGACAGCAACACTTGAAACTACCGAAATTATTGACTGAAGTGCTAGACAGCTGTCCGCTTTTGAACCTAGAGGTGTTCACCAAAGACGGCGTGGTCCTCAGGTGCTGCTCTCTTCCATTTGCTAGCACTTACTCAATAGCTTTGCCAGCCGAAAAGGTCATGTAGGAGCTCTCTAAGCTACTCCAAGGAAAGTGGATCATTAACTTAATCCCATACACTTTCCTTGAAACGTATTAGAGAGTTTCACCTGAGCCCTCTGCTCACAGAGCTATTGGGCAGCCTCAAGGAGGTGACTGATCATGAGCGTTTTGGGAACTTCACTGATATCAACCAATATGGCCATGGAAAAGGGTGCAATGATGACAGGATAAAACTCCTTACACTGGTATAGCTAACACTAGGAATATCATGATAAGATGTTTTAGTTTTGTATTATTTGAATGTGTTTCTTATTTAGAATAAATTCTTTTCCCATTTGCCTGAATTAGAATATTTTTTTCTTGGCAAAAGGTCTTTGCCAATGTAATGGCATCTGCATTAGAAATGTGATCTGCTACAGTTTTCTCTCTCTTAAGGTGTGATTTTTTTAAAAAAACAACACAACACCAAAAACATGGACAAAGCTGTAGATGGTGTACTTTAGCCAGTCTCAGTGCTTTAATTCTCCTGGGTCAGAATGGAAAAAAGCAAACCAAAACCAACTAGCTGAAAGAAAATTTGAATTTGTATGTACTTTAGCAGAAAATAAATAACAGAGAGACTGCCACAGTGATTGTGTTATGCTTTTTAGTGATTAGTCTAATACTACTTTTATTTTACTTTACCTGAAGCTGCACCAGAGCTTCCAGTTTTCCATGCAATGGATTTTTTTACAAAGTCTCTCCAGAGCCTTGTGTGAAATGAGGAAAACAAGAGAAGCAGGTAAAATGATTAGACTTTTGTGTAAAGATGCAAGATGTTACTTTTGAGTAAACCTAACATTTATTTAGTCATACTTAAAACAGGGAGTCGTCATGAAATCTATTCCTGGTATTCTGTACGAAGCAAGATGTACTATGTGCAAAGTTTACTAGGTTTGGGGATGTTTTGTTTGTTTGTTTGGTCTTTTTTTAACCATCACTTTAAAACTTACAGCAGGAAGCAAAGTGCAGCACAAGATCTGAAAAGAATTGATAGAAAGGAAATATATTGCTATGTCATACTCTGGAGTTAATATAGGCCTATTTATTTTACTATTATTTTGTACCAGAGCAGAATTTAGTCACTGGTTGATCTTGTGGTAGGTGCTGTAAAATCACACCAAAAATCCTTGCCCCAAAGATCTTGCTCTCTAAGTAGGTAGGATTGATATGAGTTCTTAAAATACAGTTTTTCCATGTCTATGAATGGAGAATTAGAGTAGGGGGTAGCTGTAAATCTGTGGCAGAGCCAAGAGAAGCCAGGTATCCCTGTGTTGTCTTTCCTCTTGATATACAAAACATAAGGAAGTTGCAGAAAAGCCTGCAGGCAGGTGGAGGAAAACATACGTGGAACCTCTCTCCTGGAAGAAAGCTTTTCTCACAGCCAAAAGGCGTCTTAACTGACATTCCTCTCTGCTATGTCTTTGTACAGTGCAGTGTCTTCATGCAATGCAGCGTGAGACAGTACCATACATGGTTGTATGGATCTGTAGCTCTGTGAACAAGTGAGAGCCTGGAGCTTCTTGAATTCTGGTAACTGGTATTTCCATGGCAGGGGAAGTGGAAGCACAAAAGGACAGATACTGGCTGAATGATGGCAGCGTGATTTCAGTTGTTATGCTGTTTTTCAAACAGGTACACTTTTGGTTAGTATTCTCAGCGTGGGAATCTATGTGGGACTAGCTTTGAACGTCTGTAGGTATATAAAATCAGTGTATTTTGTCATATAGGTACTGTCTAACCTCTAGTGGTAGACATTAGTAGATGCCAAAGTAGGAGTGTAACACCAAGGCAAGTGTAAACACAGCTTGCAAAACCATGTGTAAGGGATATTCTTGAAAAGCCCAGTTTTGTAGTGTTGCAGGAGAGAAGTATGTCTGTCTTGATTTAACAATTTCAACGTGTTTAGCAGCAAAACTCTGCCACCCCTCAAAGCAATGGAAGTGTTTTGTCTTAAGCTACAAACTTTGTTTTTTACTTTCTTCTCTCTTTTCACAGCCTTGTTCACTAGCTGTTAGCATCTGTACTTTATGCTTAAGTTGGTTCACAAAGATTTCAGGGCACTGAGTGCAGTGAGGGATCAATAAGGTTTCTACACTAGATGTCAGAATGTCCTACATCACAGCTCAGCATAAAGCCAGATTGTTATTTAATTGCATATTTCCCAGCTGAGCCAAGATCCATCTGAATTGGACATTCCCTTGTGCTATATATTCAGAAGTATATGCCTTGCCACTTTTGCTTTGCTTTCAGATCTCCTGATGCTCCTTTGTTATGCTGAATGCTTAGGTTGGTCCATTTTTCAACCTTTGTTCAAGGCAGTTTGCTTTATCCACTGCTCAGAAATGTAAAAGGATTCTGTGGATTAAAGAATTTTACTCGTTCTGAGGCGATAGATCCTGCTTATAAAACAGAAGGCACTAAGACTTGGATACTGTGTGATATACTGCGAACACAAACCATTTCAGTGAGGCTGACACCACAAGGGTATATGAATTTGTGTTTAAATCACCCTTCCAGTGATTTAGAAGGACTAGTTAAATACCTGATTAAGAAACTAATAATTGAGCCTATGTGAGGCAGCAATTATGCATGCAGTAATTGCGTGTGTTAGGAGCATGTATCATGAAAATGGGAACCAATGGGATTATATCACTTCTCTGGAGGTTTTAGAGATTGAGAGGAACAGCTAGTGTGGTTAAAAACAAAATTAGCTATGCATATGTAGAGATTATAAAGCGTCAGCGCACAAATAACATAACTAATTCGATGAGCTTGGGAGCTCATTGCCACTAAGCATCCAACTGCACAGTGGGTTGAGGTGGGAGCTGGGTAGTAATTGCTGCGCTCCTGACACACAGGTGGCTGGGGGACTCTTGCAATATCTGGAATACAAGATGAAGATGCTGTAAATATAGATGCAGAAGAGTTGCTCAGGTCTTGCTGAAAAGCTGCACCACCAGTTTCTCAGTATCCAAAGGTCAAATCTTCCCTGCGTAACACAGCATTGCAACAGTTTACCACGCAGGTTAACAGCCCGCAAAGATCTCGGCATGCTGCGGTGTGTTTTGAGCCAAGTGCCCCTGTGATGGTTTGTGTTTTCTTAGTGTGGTAGGCTCACCTGTAGGCAGGTGAGCTTCTAAGGAGTCAATCCAGTGAAAGAGGTAGTTCAAACCTTCCACCAGTAACATGTACATTATCCTAGCACAAATGCACAACTAGTAAGAAAGCATTTCTCACTATATTAACTCCTTCTTACATTCAGTTACCCAAAACGTGTGAAGCTGTCTATAGTAAGGTTGTCTGCTGACTGCAAATAGTGTCACAATTCTTCTGAGTTATTCTTGCCATCCTTCTTTGTCATTTGTAAGATAAAAATAGTAGAGGTTAAAGGAGTGTCATTCTTTAGTTAATGACAGGTAGCTACAACTTAAATAAGGATGCAATTCCTTTTTTTGATTGAAAATGAATTTTTAGTAATCCTAAAAAAGAAATTCATAGGATGATGATCTTGAAGATTGCGCGAAGCTAGATATCCAGGTCTGGTCATCAGAGGTGAGGAGTACTTTGCATGCCCTCTGAAGTTTTTGAATGTCATGAAGTTTTTGAAAATCAAGCAGTATGTAACACAGCCTGGGCTTCCAGTCTTAGTTTCTTCTTTCTTAACATGAGTATCAAGAGTACTTGCCTACATCATGACTGGTATAACAGTATGCTTATTAAGTTTGCGTAACAGAAAACCAACAGACAACAGAAGTATTTTGGAAGCTGGGATTAACATTGAAAATGTCGTGGATATTTTGGTGACATGTCTGGCCTTGTTTCCTAAAAGGACCTTGGACCTTGGTTGTAGGTAGCTTGCCTCCAGTCCTCCCTCCGCCCCAGTCTCCTGGATGGACCTCAGACCTACGCTGTAGCTTTTTCTGCAGCTGTGCCTCCTGCCCAGTCTCCTGCTGTTCCTCACTGCGCTCCCAAGGTGAACCCTGGACCTGATTCATCACCTTGCCTTGTCTGTGACTGCTGATGGACCCTCTTACAACCACTCGGCTCTGCCTATGCCACTTGAGGTCTGACTGACACACCGAATAAAGCAGTTGGACCCTAGTGCATGACAGGCTTGTGAGTGCTACTGCAGTATGAATATTTGGGAATAATTAGCTTGACCATTTATAAGCATGCCTAATGTTCTCTGTGGCCTTTACGTAGCTGGAAAGCACAAATGCAAGCCAAAGCAAATCCATCTATCCCAACTTCATTATGTATATTTGCAAGTAATTTGAACATTTGTTTTCCTAAACACTTTTTAAATCTGTAGTGTAAAACTAGAACTTCAATTCTAAATCCCAAATTAAGTTGTTCAGCATTAAAAAGAAGCCTGGAAAATTAATTCATCTGTACATTAAGAACTTTGAGCATTGGAAGCCATCTTCCACACTATCTCTTTACGCTAAGGCCTGAGATGATGCTGAAATTCTGAAAGTAAAATGTTGCCTTAATGCAAAGCAAACTATTTAATTTTTTTCTAATCTGCATATTAATTATTGTCACACAGCTGATGCAGTGGGCTGCAGCTAGATTCATCCCATTTAAATCAGTTTAATCCTTTGCAAGCTTGCAAAAGTAATTATTCTGCATTTCCATCTAACACTGTGTAATAGAAACTTCAATCTGTTCAGCTCCTGCTCCAGATCCTTGGTAACCTTTCTGCTCATACACCAGCAATACTGACAGCAATTAATTTCTTCTCTCATTGGGACCCTTCTTACTTTGGTCTACTCTTCATAAAAGATCGTAAACTCTTACCTGCTGGATTACCGTTTGAATAATGTCTCTCTCTCTCATTTTTACTTTTATCAACCATAACATTTGGGTCGTGCATTTCATGGCATGGTTTTCTTGTTCAGCATGTAGACCATATTGCCATTAATTTCTGGTAGTGTTTCCTTGCTTTGGCCGGCACGGCACTCTCTGGGAGTACAGCAGCTTCTCTGCATCTGCTCCGTGTGTTACATTTCTGCCTTGGCAACGATACATTCTGTGCTGCTTAATTTGTCCTTTGGCTGAATTCGTCTGCTTTATCAGCTTGATTTAATTGACCATCTAGTGAACCTGAGGTGCGAGCCATTTCATCTGACTGGGGGGCAACATATTACAGTGGGTATAGCCACTTTGTGGTGGTAATGTAGCAAACATATTAATATGGCAGAGATCTCTCTTAAAAGGCTTGAATTCCGTTCTACTTTAGGATTATATAGTCCAGAGAAAATTGCAGTAAATCACTTCCTCATGGATTTGGGTTTCAGATTCTCCCATTTATTACTTACCCCTTTTGCAAAATTCATTTCCAATGCAGAGCTCATTGAGCCTGAGCCTTTCTTCTGTGACCATCATTAACACAATGATGGTAATCACTCTTTCATGAGTGTTGCTATTATCTTGCTTGGTTATCAGAAGTGTTAAGAGAAAACAGCAAAGACATCACTTGATATCAAATGTATATATATATTTGCATGACATTCAGATGAACTGAAGGACTTGCAGAGCTGGGACTGTTTCTAGCAAGTGTCCCAGAATAATTGAAGTTATTACAACATTCTTGTAGCCTTTCTTCTGGGTACAGGTGACAGTTTTTTGCAGTCATTCTAGATAGCTAAACAAGATGTAGAAAATACACAGCTCTATAAGACAGGGCAATTTCACAATTTTTCAGCCTTCACAGGTGATTCAGAGGTTAGTTCACCTACAATTTTTCTTACATTACTTAGTATGTTATTTTTATGTGTATGCTTAATGCTTTTACATAATCCTGCTGCTTTGTTAGTCTTTCAAGGAGAGACAATTACAACTGTTTGAACTGACATGGAACCTCAGCCATGTTGAGACCAGTGGGGATCCAACAGTAATGCAGAAAGGTGAGCAAGATGGAGCTTATTGCAACTGCTGTATTTAGATATGTGCATATTATTAAGTAACAGACACCATTTTATTACACATAATGAAATTACTGAGCAATTATAATCATTTACTTACCATTATTAAATATTTCTGTAGCTGTAGCAATTGAAACCTCAGCTGGGGTCCTTCACAGTTACCTGGGAAATTACAGTCCCTGCCCAACCAGTCTGCAAATTGAATTCTGAAGTACTTGCATTGTCCAGTAGAGTACTTTACCTGTAATGTATTCTGCCAAAACTGCCCAAACTGTTATTGCATTGCAAATAAAGGACCTAGTGTCTTGGCAACTTGGGAAGGATGTAGAGATGATAATCCTCAGGTGCCCACCCTTTCACACTCTTCCCATGGTTTTTGCCTTGTGAAGCAGCTGCTGAACTTCTCCTGATTTGCATTCTGATAATACAAGGTAGTCGCAGATCACGTTACTGTTGTGCATGGGGTTCAGTACTTGCTTCAGGGGCAGCTGAGCTGTTTGTACAACAACAGAGGGAACCCTTAATGGAGGGTAATGTCAGCAGCTGCTGCTGTCAACTAGGCATGCCCCCTCTTCACTGGTCAGAGCTTTACAGGTAGGAAAATGAAAATTTGGCCCCAAATGGACAAGATGAAAGGAGAGGAAAGGAAATTTTGATCTCATAACACAGTTAGTATTGGATCAGTTTGTTAACTCTCTGAGCTCAAGACGAGTTTTGTTGATTATTTCAGAGGCAAAACTCTGCTCTTTCCCACTATGGAACTGGAAGACAGAGCAGTCTAGAAGAATATGGAAACATGTAACATAAAATCAAATTTTCAAACACTCTAGCAATGGATTTCATTCTGTATAAAGGAGAAACCCATCTGGCAGCCACGGATGATTCAAAATGTCAAAGATTACATGTTAATTGACTCTCTAGCTAGGAGTTGCTTATTACCTTTCAGTAAGATCTGTGTGCAAGATGAATTGAGCTTTGAGAAGCGCATGGAACAGCCATGAAAGTAGTCTAATGGGGAAAAACATCATGTGCAAAGGACATCAAAAGTCTTCCCCTGTTTGCTGTTCTGCTTCATTCTTTCTCCCTTTCTAGTTTCTAACAGTTGCAGCCCTGCTGTGCAGCTTTTTAATTAACATCTCTTATTTTAGAAAAATGGTGGGGTTAATGCTGGCCCCACCTCCTGTCACTGGCTGCATAGATTGGAAAAATGGTTTCTAGTCATAAACATGAGATGGAGAAGTAACAAAGGAATGGGGAAAAAAAACCCCCACAACTGCTTTCTAAACTATCAGGTCTCACTGAGTCTGATCTAAAATCCAATGAAAGAAAGGAGATCCTTTTTCCATCGGCTTCAGTGGGCTTTGGAAAGAGCACACTGTTAGAACAAGTGCCAGCTGTTCTCCTTTAGTGATTGTAATTGGTAACAGTGCTGCTGTAGCTAGGGATAAAGGAAGCAGTATTCAATGTCTCCATGGGAAAAAGAATGCCCTTGTAACATCTTGTCCCCTGTGTTTATAATAGCAGCATGTAGTGAACGTTTGCCGAGGGTATGATGGTTGAATGCTGGATATGCCCCATTAAGGCACTGCAGCCTGCTCCGAGGACATGGTGGATTCAATAGACTGGTATTGGCATCTCTAGCTATGATGACTTAATCCTTGTTTTGCACTTGCCTGCTTCCATTTATCTGGGAAGATCAAAGTGCTAGAAATCAGGAAACTCATTAAGGCTCCCAGCCCCTTCCTGGAATCAGCCACCCGAACAGGTGCTTAGATACTCTGTAATGGATATTGCACATTAAGTGAATAGAGCAATTTTGTCTGAATACATCAAGCATGTGCCCCAATGTTGCAGGGAGGGAGGAAGGGGGCTGCAAGTTGCTATCAGAGTCAGAGGGAGCCCCAGAACACTGCGCTGCCTGTTGAAAACGAACCCACCGCTCCCAAGCATCTGAGAGAAGAAGCAGGATCGTTGTCGTAACGAACCTCTGCAAAGCAGTTTGTGATGTTTCAGCCCATAAGGAAGGTACATGGCATGTCCTGCATGCGCTGCCCCTGCCCAGGTTTTGGGAAGCCTCCAGCAGTGCTGGGGATTACACCACACTCTCCCACCTCAGGACCAAAAGCTCCCTAGCACCTATGGGAAACATACAGTTCTTTCCATCTGTGTGCGGTCTTTTATTCTCTGTCCTAAAATCTGGCATTGTCTCCTATCACTTTTGCTAAAAAAGAGAGCTTCCCCCCCCCTGCCCCCAGCCCCCTGGAGACACCATTATCATACAGGCTTTAGCTGGGTGCTGGTCCCAAAGCAGCATTTAAAGTCTGTGCTTTTTGAAATGCGGTCAATCCAAATATGTAACTGGAGGAAAAGCAATGAGCAGAAGCAGACCTGCACATCACCAGGCATCATTAACATACAGCTTCTTCTCCGGGGGAGAAGAGTGCAGACTGCACATTGAAAAGTGGCAGATTTCTGTTATCGGAGGGTGAAGGGAATGACAGGGCATGCCAGCATTTGTCACAACTGTGTCAGGGATTGAATGACGAAGGACAGCAATGTGTCTCTCCCGGCAGATAGTCAAAGATAGTAGCCTGGAGTCAGAGCCACCGTTGTCACTCAGCCATTGTGAAATGCGACAAAGAAACAGCGGCTGCCCTGCCGTTTAGAAGCGGCATGAATTATTAATGGAGCACTTGTAAAAGTAAGTTACCAAAAAAAAAAAAAAAAAAAAAAGAAAAGGAGAAAAGTCACCATGCTATGCTGCAAATACAGTGATAACAATTCCCTCCCCTCTCCTTTTCTCTTTTTAATCAGAAGATGGAGCATTCTGGGTTGGTTGCTTTTATTTCCATTTAATAAGCGAGCGGCGTTGGAGTGACACAGCCTGGGTTCTGAACAGATTCTGCACAGTTTTTCCCCAGTAAATATTTTGGATCTCTTTCTCCCTTTACAAAACCCTCTAAATAAAACCCTGAATGCAAATGGTAAAGTTTCTTTCCCTGCCAGCCCTTTCCAATAATGTAAGGGGGTTTTGGGTTTTTTTTCTGAAAAATTTGTCAGCTTGTGCAAACTGGCAAGATCAGGTCTTCTCTGTTGTTAAATTTTAAGTGGAATACCAATTTTCCTCTTCACAAAGTACAGGAGATTATGTGGTTAAAGTCATGAATTTGATTTTAAAGTTTAATCGCTGCTGGTCTGCTGTCCAGAGAAATTTCTTCTTGAGTGCTCAAACTGAAAGGCAGCTATGTAGGCAGGCAGCAAATAACAAACTTGAGATGATTGGCGTTGGTGTTTTTAAGGGAATCAAGGATTTATAACCTATTACTTTGTACTGGTGCTCTTCTAAATCCCGGCTGCAGGATTTCTTTGAATTAGTGATGTGCTTGTGCTAGCCTTTAATTTTTTCTCAAGTGCTCTTAAGTCCCTTCCCTCTATTTCACCCTCACAAAGACACACAACGTGGGTCTGACAGCTTGAAAACATTCTTGATGGGTTAAAATTAGCTGCTTTTTTCACCTCCTTTGTGTCTGAGGTGCACTTGTAATGCTGGAGATGATTTGTAACCGTGCTGCCGGCAAAGCATGGGGGAAATGGAAGTTCTGAGTCACCAGAAGGACTTGTAGGACACGGTGGGGAACCTTCTGGGGTGTGAATGGTTTCGTGCTCTACTGGCTCAAGGGAAATGCTCTGTGTGTCTGTCTTCCAGTTCATGCTGGTTTTTTTGTCAAACATTTGTTTGTTCCTGGCCCTCTCTAATCCTTAGCTTGCAAAATAACTTGCATATTCCATCTTCTCCTAACTACTCCACTGTACAGCTGCAGAAAGGCAGCTGAGCCCATCCGCAGTGTAACAAAATGTGAGAAAACAGAGAAGGCCATCGGCAGCACTACTGGATATCACAGTGAATCCTTGGATGGGTTGTTTTGTTATTAAGTTCATACTTGACAGTCGTTCTGAGGAGTTGCTTTACTGGGCTCTGAATACTTTCCCTTAGGAGCAGTGAGGATGAACTTCACACCGGTTTAAGGAAAAGCTGTGATAAATATGAGTGAGGTTAAATGTGATATAAATATCTGCGTTCACAAAAGAGCAGCTGGCAGTGGCTGTATCTCGCAGGGTGAGATGAAGGAAGTGAGATACGCGTGGTCTAGCGGCAGCAAGGGCTCTCTGTGTGGGAGGAGGTGATGCCCTGCAGCCCTCCCACCACGGGTCCCCAGGACTGGGAGTCGAGGAGGAGCAGTCCCTTGGGCATGGGGCACTGCCCCGGCTGTTTTGTGGACAGATGAACAGAGGATTTGTGTTTATGGCATTGGCTGGCACCTTCCAACAGCGTTATGTACAAACACATTTTAAAAGGAAAAATAAAATCCTCACCTCCTACAAGGAGTGAATAGAAATATGTCTTCTGCTACTGCGATGCTGCCTATAACATAAATAAAGCTTCACATGCCACCAAAAGCTCTTTCATTGCCATTTAAGCAGACATGATAAACTACCCATGGTAGTAGATAAGAAACCTTTCTTTGCATGATTCTGACTAACAAACAAGCAGAAATGAACATACGCTGCGGCCAAGTGGAAAGAAACTGCCACTTTTTCATTTTTTTCAGTTTAGTTTCATTGTACTAAATTTTCAGATACCATTTTTCAAATAATTTTACAATTAAGTGAGTCGTCCTCAGTCTGGAGAAGGCAGCCAGGAATACTGTCATGCTTTTCTTAGTCCTGCCCCATGCCAGTGTAGTCCTGGGTCATGACAGTAAGGATCATGGATCTGGCTTAAGACTGGAAAAGCAGAGAAGACCTCAGCCCGCCCGTTTCCTGAGGCCTCAGTAACTGCCCTGCTCTGCACAGGCTGCGCAGTTGCATTTTCTGATTGTAAGGGATGCTTTATGCATGAAATACTGTGAGAAATGGAAAGCAATTTTCCTTTCAAAATGTTGGCACTATTACATCCAGCTGAGACGCGGCTGCACAGGAATGCATGAAAATGAAAACATACTTAGGAAGAATGGAATTGAACTAAATATCCAGGCTCATTCCAGCAACACAGCATGGCTTTGGAAACACAGGTAGTTGTCCAAATGCTGCCTCACCCACCTCCACCCACTGGCCCAGTAGCCAGGACATTGGTGTGACTAGAAAGAGGGATCGTCTCCGTAATTTAACAAGAGGGCTTTGTAAGAGTGTAATAAGTAAAAGTCATTCTCTGTGGGGAAGATTAAGTGATTCATTTACCTTGTTTTATAGAGGTGTCTTCCAATAATAATTTCCTTACAACTTACCTTGTTGGGAAGATACTGTGCACAAGGGAGTCTTGAATCTCTAGTTCTGCCATCAAAAACACATAAAAATGAAAGGGGGGAAAAAAAGCCTACAATAACAAAACTTTTTTACTCACAACTTTCATGTGCAGCTTGCAAAGAGGTGTCTCTATAATATGATGGCATGCTTCATCAGTTTGCGGGGTTACATTGGTAGCAGGACAGAAACAGGCCAGCCTTGGGACTGGACAGACTGCTGTCCGCTCTTGGGGTGGGCACTTAAATCAGAAAATAGAAATTAGATTTTTACGCAAACCAGAGCAAAACTTTACGTTATGGAATTACTTAGCTCTTGGCTTTGAGTGCTGTAGATTGGAAACCTCACCTGTATTATATCCCCAACTCCTTAGCCTTATCATTCAGCATATAAATAAATATATACATGTATGAATGCTGTGAGTTGTTTCTTTCCCTCCCCCAAGTACCTGCATGACAAATGTAGAAGAAAAATCAAATGTTATCGTTCCTGCGTGAGACGGCATCATTGAGATTCACGAAAAGAACTTTGTTTTCTATTACCTAGTCATGGCTGCTGCTATTTCAAATGAACCAGAAATACTTTTGAGTTCATCCTTCTAAGTTATCACACTTTCCCCTGCTGGGCTGAATGCAGCAAAAACTCCGTTTGTCAAGAGACTGGAGAAACTTTGACATGAAGCTTTTAAAGAGAATGCTTAAGGAGACGTTGATTGCGAGCGCACGCACCAGAGGCACCCGGGGCTGTCTCCTCCTTCTGACTTTATTCCTAAGGTGATTTATCTGCGGTTTCTGAACAGGTTTCTAGCCTTCCTTTCATGAAGTGACTGGTATATTCAAGCTTCTCATTTTACACATGAATGAAGACTAGTAGTTTTAGTAGAGGGAATGCTTGGCACCTTCTGAAATACAGAGCACACCCAGCTGTTTGAATTGAACACTAATAATAATAGCAATAACCTGCTATTTTGGGAAAAAAGTGCGTTCTTAATATATACAAATAGGTGAATATCACTTTCTGGGTGCTGCCAAGTGTATCTTCTGTATGGAATCATGTAACTTTTCAGTCTGAAAAAGTTATTTTTTTGAATCCAAGTTACCTTCTCATAACTTAAGGAAATGTGTTTATCAGGTTAAATTTTCCACTTGGACTTAACTGAAGTTCTGCCTGCTTTTGCTAGCAGTGTATTTAACCTCTTGCCCTTAATTTAAAGAAGATATTTTGCTTACAGAGACATTTATCTAACAGGACCTGTAAGGAAGGAAAAAATTTGGTTTACAGATGACTTGATTCCCTCAAGGTACGTGAATCAACTCAATCTCACTTTTTAGTGTTTATATGTCTTGTTTGGTATTTCCACTGTTCCTCTCTGCTGGGAGGGTGAGAACAGAGGATGAACTTTGACTTATCCTGACTAGCTGCCAGGCATTGCTAAAAAAGTTTATTTCCTGCAACTCAGTACCCTGTGTGTTGTGTCTGGCTTCGCCTGGCTGCAGCAGAATATTAACATGAAAGTAACTTGTGAGCAAAATTAAGAAAGACCTAGAGTAAACCAGATATTTTAGATTCAGTGTCTGCTCTGCCATGCTGGTCCTTGCTCTGCCATGCTCTTCCTACATAGCCTTGAGTAAATCACTTAGGTAAAGTCCACACATGGTTACGTGGCTGTAGGATCCCGAATTCAAAAGCATGTATTTCCATAGAGAAATTAAGGATGTGTCTGTACCGCTGGATTGGCATACCTCTCCTTTGACTCCAGGTTTCTGCTGCATCCCCAGTCTCCCAAACTGCCTATTAGTTTTTTACCCATCTGCAGTGCTCAATCTCTTTTAGAACAGTTTGTTTGAGATCTGTTAAGATCTGTATGGCAGGGGAGCAGGGATTGCTCTGGTGCCTCCGCAAAATACCGTCTCTGGGAGCTGGCTCCCTCTCCAGGGAATGAAACAATGTTCTGGTGGAAAATGAGGGGTGTTTTCCACACTGACTGGGAGCAGCCTGGAGGCAAACAAAGGCAGTGCTCGATGTAGCGTTGCGTGTTATGCTTGTTGGTCTGCTGTGTGGTCAGAGCAGTTGGTCTTGCGGAGATGATACCTGTGATGTATCATCTGTTGAGATGAGGCAACATTATATGTTGACTACCTTTTCCGTAGCATGTCCAGAGTCTGGGAGACCTCAGTTCAATTCCTTCCCCAGGATGAGAGGACTCAAACTTGTATCCCTATCATCTGGATGTGGCATTTTCTCTAAAAGTCACTTGGTTCACAGCTAAAGTCACCAGGCCACATGGGAGAGCAAACAGCAGGAGGCCTTGCTTTGTGGAGTAGGCAGATTACTGGGTCCTGGTCCCTGCTACAGAGACCTTTTCAGTGTCTGGTATCAGACAGGATGCTTCAGCCCATTTCACAGACATCCCTTGGCAACCTTTAATGGTCTGTCTGACCTCTTACAACCTTTTGGGTTTTATACAGGGCTAGAGAGTCCTCTCCACAACTTGGAGCCTGATCAGTTTGTAAGGAAATTGTGAACTCGGTATGTAAAAACCAGTCTACACATTGCCTACCCCAGTAATGCTATTTTACTAATACTTCTGTCTCTAGACCTGTATCTATAACTTCACTTGAGGCTGGTACTGATTATTTTCTCCTTCTGATATACAAGCTTAAAAAAGAGACAGGAGTAGGTCTCTATTTTTTAAATGTATACTATACTCTTTAAAGAAAGGACCATTCTTTGTTGGGATTAAGATCTGCTGCCATAGCATTTACTACATCTTCGGACAGGCCTTTCCAGTCCTCGAAAAAAAGCCAGATTTACTTATATATATTTTTTGCTGGCACACATCTAATATCACATATTTTGATCTTTTGTATTTAAAAATCGGAGCTGAAATAATATATTTCTTCAGAAATGAGATTGATAGAATATATTCATCAAACGTTATTTCCGTATCAGTGTGCTTTTGAGCGAATAAATCCATTGCGGTTGTTAGTGAGTTTTAGGATGATCTCTTGTCTGCTTTAGATGGTTGTCATTGATTTTGAAAAGTGCCTGATGTACATGAAATATGGTTTTGTAGATTGCATGGTTTAAACTTGGGAGACATCTGCTTTAATTTACTATAACTCTCAAATGCTTTTGGCAAAGGAAGCAGCCTGCCTCATGTAGGTCTGAAACCAGATGTAATTAGGAATGTTTCCCATCATGAGGAGTCTCTCCTGGCTCTACGTGATTGGTTTTGTATCATCATTTTCTGTGAAAGCTGTTGCAGGGAATAGGTGTCTGTCTTCACTGCAATCTATTAGTGACTGGGAATCTTATAAGCTTTGTATTGAATTTTGACTCACTAAAGACAAGATCAGCTTTACCCAAGCCATCCTGGCAGGTGATGATCTAACCTTCTTGTAGACATCTCTGAGCAATATGAGCTTCATAATTCTCACCGGCAGTGTTCTCGCCTGAACTGGTCATGCTGAAGTTAGAAGTCCAGCATTCTTTGTCAAGCCCCAGTTTGACCTATTTTTTTCCTAAATTACCCAAACTAGTCTCCAGCTGAGGTCTTACAAGAGCTGCATGAGGAGAAAAGATGTAGTGTTGTGGCTGCTGTCATCTTCTGCTGTCATTGCACTGTGTCCATTGATCCATGGTCTTGCTTTTCACACCATGACCACAGGCTTGGTTTGGTGGCAAAAAATTCATCCAGGTTTATGGGTGTGGTGGGTGTGGTGGGTTCACCTTTGATGGATGTCAGGTGCCCACCAAAGCCACTTTATCACTCCCCTCCTCAGCTGGACAGAGCAGAGAAAATACAACGAAAGGCTCATGGGTTTGGATAAAGGGCAGGGAGACATCAGTCACCAATTACCATCACGGGCAAAACAGACTTGACTCAGGGAAATTAATTTAATTTATTACCAGTCAAATCAGAGTAAGATAATGAGAAATAAAAATTTTTAAACATGTTCCCCCCACCCCTCCCTCCTTCCCGCACTCAACTACACTCCCAAAATTTTCTCTACCTCCTCCCTGCCAGCAGCGCAGGGGGATGGGGAATGGGGTTTGCGGTCAGTTCATCACACATTGTCTCTGTCTCTCCTTCCTCTCATGCTCTTCCCCTGCTCCAGCGTGGGGTCCCTTCCATGGAAGACAGTCCTCCATGAACTTTGCCACCATGGATCCCTCCCATGGGCTGCAGTCCTTCAGGCACAGACTGCTCCAGCGTGGCACCCCCCCAGGGTCACAAGTCCTGCCAGAAAACCTGCTCCAGCGTGGGCTCCTCTCTCCACAGGGACACAGGTCCTGCCCAGAGCCTGCTCCAGCACGGGCTTCCCACGGGGTCACAGCCTCCTTTGGGCATCCACCTGCTCCAGCATTTCCCTTACCCCATTTTTACAGGACTGTTCACCTTGTGACATTCTCCTGATCTCCTTAGCATTATCTTAGGCAAACAGTTCATCTATGATCACATCTTCCGTGAGACCTGCTCTCACTACTGTGTCAGCAAAACCTTTATATGATTACAAATACTAATCAATGTTTACAGCAAGGTCTGCAGCTTCACATCTTCTGTAAGCTGCATGCTGCTTTTCACGCATCCCAGGATCATTTTTCCTTTTTCACACACTAGGACATTGTTGACTCAGCTCCAACTTGTGACTCACTGTATCCCCCATCTCCTTTTCTGAATAGCTACTGCCTGAGGAGTTAGTCCATATTGATTCTTCCTGCCTTGCATGCTTTCATATTGAATTTCACCCTGCATGTTTCAGACGTCAAGATCATCTGGGAATTTGACCTTGTTCTCAAAGAGGCTCAGCAGTGTCTTCACGCCATTTGAAAATTCATTAAAGACTCACTGTTAAACACTGAGCAGGAAGATGGCACCCCATGTGATGTATGTTTCTCAGATTGGCAAAGAACTACTGATAAACGTCCTGACCAACACTATGAACAATACTAGTGTGAAATGCAGGTGTGGTGTCCTAATATTTCTGCGCCTACTATATATGATTTTGTTTAGACCGTGCTCTTTCTTATTTATAATATAGTATTTTAGAAAATAGAGTCCAAAATTGTGCCAATTAAACTGAATGAAATCCAGAACTTCTTCACTGCCGCATGAACTTGTATCTAGTTTTGGAAGGAAATTAGATAGGTTCAGTCATGATTTAATTTTTGCCCATCAGTATTTTTCGTATCTAACTCCTTCTTATCTTATGGATTCTTACACATGGCTGAGCTGATGATGTGATCCAAAACTTCATTGTGGATTTAAGCCAAGCTGAAAGGTCTGTATTTTCCCCAGATCCTCTCTATTCCCCCTTTTCAGGACTGGGAATGCTTTTGACCTTCACAGTCTGTTGGTAGTCCACCCACCCTTTGCAAATTCTCTCAGCTGACCACCAACAGACCCCAACATTAACCTCATAAGCCAAAGTGTATTGAGAATACCAAAGGCTCAAATGAATTTTTTAAACATAGAGTGGCATTTGGGATGCTTGAGCATGCCTGAGCATCTTCATGGTGTGGGTGTATACTGCATCTTTCTGTACCAGCAGCTGGAGGTGGAGTGAACATCTCGAATAACACTAGCTACCTATGGCTAAGCAGTGCAGTCAAAGGCCAGCTGTGCGTACCTGCCTTCTCCTCTTTCTCATTGGCATTAAATGCTCCCTCTGTTCAGCAAAAAAGGCAAGTCCCCTTTTGAGTTTCTCACCATCATTTGTCAGCAGTATCTCCTCTCCACTGAGAAGGTGATTGATAATTTCTGTGGTCTTCCTTTTACTAATAGTGTAGACCTGGTTTCCTCTTCCTGTTGTTCTGTGTAGAGATGTCTTTCCATCTTCCTTTTCCATAGGCATAGTTAACACTTTTGCTGTGGGTATATTTTCTCTGAGGAACTGCCTATCATCCTTTGCTCTTCTCTCCTTCAGACTTACCTCCTATGAGATGCTACTGGCTCTGTCCCTGAGATTTGTTCAAGACCGAATGCTAACTGTCTCTGTGGAGTGAGTGAAGATTCTGGATCTGAGATTGCAATGAATATCATCAGGAGCTGCTCTTTTGGTAACAGATATTGGAAGTTAGAGAACTCCCACCACCCACAGAATCATAAAATCATTTAGGTTGGAAAAGACCCTTAAAATCATCAAGTCCAACCATAAACCTAGTCTACCAATAGACAAAGTCCCAAAGCACCACATCTACACGTCTTTTAAATACCTCCAGGGGTGGTGACTCAACCACTTCCCCAGGGAGCCTATTCCAATGCTTGATAACCATTTCAGTGGCTATTTCCTCTTGTCCTATCACTTGTTACTTGGGAGAAGAGACTGACATCCACCTCACTACACCCTCCTTTCAGGTAGTTGTAAAGAACGATAAGGTCTCCCCTCGGCCTCCTTCTGTCCAGGCTAAACAACCCCAGTTCCCTCAGCCACTTCTCATAGGACTTGTGCTCTAGACCGTTAACGAACTTGGTTTCCCTTCTCTGGACACATTCCAGCACCTCAATGTCTTTCATGTAGTGAGGGGCCAAAAACTGAACACAGGACTCGAGGTGCAGCCTCACCAGTGCCGAGTACAGGGGAACAACCACCTCCCTGCTCCTGCTGGCCACACTATTTCTGATACAGGCCAGGATGCCGTTGGCCTTCTTGGCCACCTGGGCACACTGCTGGCTCATATTCAGCCAGCCGTCAACCAGCACCCCCAGGTCTTTCTCTGCCGGGCAGCTTTCCAGCCACTCTTCCCCAAGCCTGTAGCGCTGCATGGGGTTGTTGTGACCCAAGTGCAGGACCGGACACTTAGCTGTGTTGAATCTCATACAATTGACCTCAGCCCATCAATCCAGCCTGTCCAGATCCCTCTGTAGAGCCTTTCTACCCTGAGGCAGATCAAAACTCCTGCCCACTTGGTGTCCTCTGCAAACATACAGAGGGTGCACTCGATCCCTTCATCCAGATCACTGATAAAGATATTAAACAGAACGGGGACAATACTGAGCCCTGGGGAACACCACTTGTGACCCGCTGCCAACTGGATGTAACGCCATTCACCACTACTCTTTGGGCCCGGCCAGCCAGCCAGTTTTTTATCCAGC
The DNA here is from genome assembly GCF_929443795.1 of Astur gentilis. Classification (NCBI taxonomy): domain Eukaryota; kingdom Metazoa; phylum Chordata; class Aves; order Accipitriformes; family Accipitridae; genus Astur; species Astur gentilis. Next base: position 47,085,273 of record NC_064881.1, on the reverse strand, counting down.
GAAGAGTACGCCCATCCAAGCCATAAGCAGCCAGTTTCTCCAGGAGAATGCTGTGGGAAACAAGTGTCAAAGGCCTTACTAAAGTCCAGGTAGGCAACATCCACAGCCCTTCCCTCATCCACTAAGCAGGTCACCTGGTCATAGAAGGAGATCAGGTTGGTCAGGCAGGACCTGCCTTTCATGAACCCATGCTGGCTGGGCCTGATCACCTGGTTGTCCTATACATGCCATGTGAGCACACTCAAGATGATCTGCTCCACAACCTTCCCCAGCACCGAGGTCAGACTGACAGACCTGTAGTTCTCCAGATCTCCTTCCAGCCCTTCTTGCAGATGGCCATCACAGTTGCTAGCCTCCAGAGAACTGGGACCTCTCCAGCTAGCCAGGACTGCTGATAAATGATTGAAAGTGGCTTGGTGAGCACTTCCACCAGTTCCCTCAGTACCCTGGGGTGGATCCCAGTAGGCTTGTGTACATTTAAGTGCTGCAGCAGGTCACTAACAATTTCCCCTCAGATTATGGGGGCTTCATTCTGCTCCCCATCTCTGTCTTCCAGCTCAGGCGGCTGGGTACCCCAAGAACAATTGATCTTACCATTGAAGAGTGAGGCAAAGAAGGCATTGAGTACCTCAGCCTTTTTCTCATCCTTTGTCACTATGTTTCCCCCCCACATGCAATAAATGATGGAGATTCTCCTTAGCCCTCCTTTTGTTGCTAATGTATTTATAGAAACATTTTTTTATTGTCTTTTACAGCAGTAGCCAAATTAAGTTCTAGTTGGGCTTTGGCCCTCCTAATTTTCTCTGTGCATAACCACATGACATTTTTGTAGTCCTCCTGAGTTGCCTGACCCTTCTTCCAAAGGTCATAAACTGTCTTTTTTTCCCGCCCCCCCCTGAGTTCCAGCCAAACCTCTCTGTTCAGCCAGGCTGATCTTCCTCCCCACTGGCTCATCTTTTGGCACATAGGGACAGCCTGCTCCTGCCTTCTTGAAGAATGTTCAGCCTTCCTGGACTCCTTTGCCCTTCAGGACTGCCTCCCAAGGGACTCTGTCAACCAGCTTCTTAAACAGGCCAAAGTTTGCCCTCTAGAAGTCTATGGCAGCAGTTCTGCTAACCCCTGTCCTTACTTCTATGAGAATTGAAAACTCTATCATGATCGCTGTGCTCAAGACAACCTCCAACTATTCACATCACCCACAAGTCCTTCTTTGTTCACAAACAACAGGTCCAGCAGCGTACCTTCCCTGGTTGGCTCACTCACCAGCTATCTTCCACACACTCCAGGAACCTCCTAGACTGTTTCCTCTCTGCTGTATTGTATTTCCATCAGACATCTGGTAAGTTGATGTCCCCCATGAGAACAAGGGCTGGTGATTGTGAGACTTCTCCCAGCTGCTTGTATACTGTTCCATCTGCATCTTCATCCTGGTTGGGTGTTCTATAACAGACTCCCACCATGATATCTGCCTTTTAGGCCTTCACCCCAATTCTTATGCATAAACACTAGACCCTTTCATCACCATTGTCAAGTTCTAGACGGTCAAAACTCTCCCTAACATACAGGGCTACCCCACCACCTCTCCTTCCTTGCCTATTCCTTCTGAAGAGTTTATTGCCATCCATTGCAGCACTCCAGTTGTGTGAGTCATCCTACCCTGTTTCTGTGATTGGAGCTATATCATAGTTTTCCAGCTGCACAATGGCTTCCAGCTCCTCCTGTTTGTTGCCCATGCTGGGTGCATTGGTGTAGGTGCACGTCAGTTGGGCTATTGATCCCACCACCTTTTCTGAGGTAGAAGCCCTAATTCCTATGGGACAGTTCTCAGGTTCTCAGGTTCTGTGGTTTCTAACACATTGACAACCCTTACGTCTTTGCTTCCGTGTGGATCTCCATCCCCTACCTCCACTGAGATGGCTAAGCGGCTGTATGCGTTAGTACAGGGACCTTTCAAATGAGCTCCAGTGTACTCAGCACACCATGGAGCAGACTGAAGAACCTCGCTAGCTCACTGTCCCTCAAACATTGGCATGCCACTCCCAGGCTTATCTCTAGCAAGCCTGGTTTTATCCCCTTCCCCCTTACAATCTAGTTTAAAGCTCTTTCAGTGACCCCTGCTAAGTCAGCAGTAGATACCATTGCTCCCTGGCGGAGCCGTCTGAGTTAGAACACCCTTCCTGGGCGCCCTCCCACGCAAACTCCCACACCGCACCCTGTTTGCTTGCATTGTTCGTGGTGCTCCCCAGGGGTTTCTTTTATAAACGTGGAGGCTTGGCCACCGTTGCTCTTAACACCTCCCAGGTCTCCTGAGTCACTGTGGCGTGAGCTGCTGGTTCCTGGTGGGTCTCTCCGCTCCCCTCAGGTCCCCCAGTTCAAGAAACCCCCCAGTGTACCGCGCTGGAACGCTGCGCTGCCCATTGTGCTGGCACTGGAGCTGCTTGCCTCCATGACTGGGTTTTCGTTTGCTTCTTTCATTTTGCTCCTTTCATTTGCTTCATTTGCTGTCAAAATACAAAGTTTGTGGCAATTCTTTCCATGTCTATCTAATCTGTTCTAGGGCTTCTCTGCTGAAAAATGGCAGTGTTAAGAGAATTTGCGTTTTTGATCCAGTACACTCGACAGACAACAGTGCTGTGGGGTAGTTATAAATCAATTTTTTCAAGTAAATCATGGAAATGAAGTGTTGAAGATTATCAACATGTAGCTGTTTAGAATTGACTTAAATGACTTCATCATAGAATAATATCTAAATAGTTCCAATAATTAAACCAAACCAAGTTCTCTGCTCCCACCTGTTAAGTAATGCCAAATGCAAACTGGCTTTCGTTATATCCCCAAAATTGAAAGCACATTCTCCATAAAAAATTAATTGGTTTAAGCTGGCTTTGCACTTACTCATAAGAAATAACTGTGTTGGCTGTAGGCCTGCGGCCTTCAAAACAGCATGGTATTGAAAATCTTTACTTCTTTCAGTCTTCTCTTTTGATCATCAGCACGCTGGCTCCATTAATGACTCTTCAGGTTACTGGAATCTGTGCTATGAGAATGGAAAGAATAACCTTCCTATTTAATTACATCCAAACTTTCCCCTTTCTTCTTGTTTCTGTTTTGGTAAGCTGTTTATGATAGAAGGTACTGATTATTCTAGTTCCACCAAAATCCTTAGCGGGTAGATATTCATGGACCTTTAACAGGCTGGTAATAAGGTACTGGTCAAAGGCTCCTCCCTCTGTGTTAATAACACATCATTTCGAAAGCATGGAAATGGCATGCATCTTTAATGGTATACACTTAAAAGTGGGGGATAGCACAAAATCAATGCAACTTTCAACCTGTATAAACACACAGAACTTGACGTACTCTTCCCATTTGTAAGTTTTACATTTGGATGATAAAAAACCTGTTTTTTTGTCACCACTAACCTTCTGCTATGAACAATAAAGTCAGTACTGCAGCATTTATGCTATTATTTTAATCTTAAATTTAGTTTATTTTATGCTGTACTTTCAGTTTGCTTTTTGATGATTTTTTTCTATTAACAATGTAATGTTGCGTCATGAAAATTAGTTCTTTTCAATTAAATACATTAGCCTGCAGTGCTTGTTAAAGCTCTAGTTCAGTCCAATAGTTAAAGAGATGCTTAATTCCTGTGTATTTTTCAGGTCAGTCACAAATAAGGGCAATTTCCTGACTCATGGGTCACTGTTCTTTAGTAACTTGGAAAAAAACAGGCTATGCTATTTTACTCTACCTAGAGTACTAGACTAGAAGGATCATCAGACTCTGCCTCCTGCTATTACAGGTAAACACAGTTTCTTATACATGTGAACTGCTGATCAGGATCTGTCTCAAAACTTTGTTCTTTTTATTGATGTTTACTGGCTGTGATCCAGGCTTTCAGTGCCCAGAGATTTGGAAACTTTCTCCTGGTTTCTATCTAAATGTATTCATTCCCAGTTTATTTGTCCTGCATTAACCTAGTTCTCCCCCAACTGGAATTGAAGCAATGGAGAGAAGGAAGTAGTTTTTAATAAAATCTTTCCTCCTTTTGTCATAACAGCTTGAGCAAGTCCTGTGTACCCAGTTTCCTTTTGCACAGCAGCCTAGCCACATTACTGGCCTTTTCTTCACCATACCCAATTTGGGTTCTTGAATCACAGAATGGTTTGAAATGGAGGGACCTTAAAGATCATCCAGTTCCAACCCCTCTGCCATGGGCAGGGACACCTTCCACTATACCAGGCTGCTCAAAGCCCCATCCAACCTGGCCTTGAACACTGCCAGGGATGGGGCATCCACAACCTCTCTGGGAAACCGGTTCCAGTGCTTCACCACCCTCACAGTAAAGAATTTTTTTCCTAACATCTAATCTAAATCTATCTTCTTTCAGTTTAAAACCATTACCCCTCATCCTATCACTGCACTCCTTGATAAAGAGTTCCCCCCCATCTTTCCTGTAGGCCCCCTTCAGGTACTGGAAGGCTGCTGGAAGGTCTCCCTGGAGCCTTCTCTTCTCCAGGCTGAACAACCTCAACACTCTCAGCCTATCATCATAGGAGAGGTGCTCCAGCCCCTGATCATCTTTGTGGCCTTCCTCTGGACTCACTCAAACAGGTCCATGTCCTTCTTATGTTGGGGGCCCCAGAGCTGAATGCAGTTCTCCAGGTGGAGTCTTATGATGCAGGAGCAGAGGGGGAGAATCACCTCCCTCGACCTGGTCACACTTCTCTTGATGCAGCCCAGAATGCAATTGGCTTTCTGGGCTGCGAGTGCACATTGCTGGCTCATATTAAATTTTTCATCCACTAATACCCCCAAGTCCTTCTCCACAGGGCTACTTTCAATCCACTCATTGCCCAGCCTGTATTTGTGCTTGGGATTGTCTTGACACAGGTGCAGGACCTTGCCCTTGGCCTTGTTAAACTTCATGAAGTTCCCAGGTCCCAAGCCTGTCAAGGTCCCTCTGGATGGCATCCCTTCCTTCCAGTGTGTTGACCACACCACACAGCTTGGTGTCACCCGCTATCTTGCTGAGGGTGCCCTCAATCCCACTGCCCATATCGCCGACAAAGATGTTAAACAGCGCTGGTATCAATACTGACCCCTGAGGAACGCCACTTGTCACTGGTCTCCACTTGGACATCGAGCCCTTGACCACAACTCTTTGAGTGCGACTATCCAGCCAATTCTTTATCCACTGAGTGGTCCGTGTGTCAAATCCATGTCTCTCCAGTTTAGAAATAAGGATGTCATGCAGGACAGTGTCAAGTGCTTTGCACAAGTCCAGGTAGATGACATCTGGGGCTCTTCCCTCATCCACCAAAACTGTAACCCCATCATAGAAGGCCACCAACTTTGTCAGGCATGGTTTGCCATTACTGAAGCCATGTTGGCTGTCACCAGTCACCTCCTTATTTTCCATGTGCCCTAGCACAGTTTCCAGGAGGATCTGCTCTATGATCTTGCCAGGCACAGAGGTGAGACCAATTGGCCTGTAGTTCCCCAAGTCTTCCTTTTTTTCTTGTTAAAAATGGGGGTTATGTTTTTCCCTTTTCCAGTCAGTGGAAACTTCCCTGGACTGCCACAACTTCTTAAATATGATGGATAGTGCTTAGACACTTTAGCTGCCAGTTCCCTCAGGACCTGTGGATGCATCTCATCAGGTCCCTTGGACTTGTGCACTTTCAGGTTCCTTAGATGGTCTCAAACCTGATCCTCTACAACTGGTTCTTCATTCTCCCAGTCCCTGCCTTTGCCTTCTGCGACTTAGGTGGTGTGGCTGGGGCACTTGCTGGTGAAGACTGAGGCAAAAAAGTTGCTGAGTACCTCAGCCTTCTCCATGTCCTGGGTAATCAGGTCTTCCATTTCCTTTTAGAGAGAGCCCACATTTTCCCTAGTGTTCCTAGGAATGTGGGACCTCACTGGCTCAGAGTACTGCAGGTGAGGTTTCTCCAGGAATATGGACATCAAGGTGCTGTGAGATAGTGACACTTGTATTTCACTGTATATACTGGAAAAATCTCATCTCCTATGTCCTAGGAACACCTTTGCCTTTCTCACAGATGCAGCAGTGGTGACTCTCAGTCACTTGTGATCTGTGAGTATAAACCAGCCTTTCTCCTCAGTTGTTGCAAGTTATTACTGCCCTATATAAATTATTCTACTAGCTAATTGACCTGACAACTAAATGTCACTGATCACTTCCAAATAGCATACTTAAATTTCCATTCTTACTGACATTATTTTAACACATTCTCTAAATATTGTTTATCGCTGTGTCTGTCAGGTCATTTTTCTCTACACCATATGGTACAAGTTTCTTTAGCTGTTCTTCCCATGTCACACCTTGAAATTTTTCTATTGGACTTGCAGCCATTGTCCAGCATTATTCCGCTTTATCTCAGACTTTTGGATGCCAATGTAGATCCTATTTCTGCATGTCAAAGCATTTGCAAGGGCCAGGAGGAAATGTGCCACTGTACAGAATCCTACTCTCTAGGCAGAATATCCATTAGGCAAAAGAAACGGGAGAAATTTCTACTACTTAAGATAAAAAAAGAAAAAGAAGAGTCACTTCATGTTGTATGACCTCTTTGGGACAGCCTGTGGAAGCAACAAAATTTAACAGAAAGTTTAGAAATCACTGTGTCATTTCAGTAAACTGTGGTTCCTCTGCAGTGCTCCAAGATAATTTGTTGTTTTTCTGAAGCTCAACATTTTTATGTCTAAATATATATCCATGAGGGAAATGTATACATTAACACATATGTATGTGCAAAATAAAAACAAGCATATAATAAAGCAGCCACTATTAAGAATTAAGGTTTTAAAGAATATAATAATATACTGTGGAGGTAAAATAGGTGCTGTACTCATGTCTCTCTGAAATATTGTACTCATTCAAATCAATTATCCTTTTACAGATGTGATTTCATAAGGGGATAATTAGTTCATGTCTGGAATTGCATCAGCAAAACCAATCTATTTTAATTGTTTCTGTATCAGTGAACTGCAGCGCATTTTTTTTTTCTAGCCACAAAACAAATTTAATCAACTCTGCCAAATAAGAAGTCATTTGTCACTTGAAAGATGAAATTGTTTATTTTTACTGTCAGCCAAAAAAAATATTTGCCATATATCTGCATGCATACGTTTTTTGCATATATATGTATGCAGCTCTTTTGGCCTTTTGTAAAAATCTACTGGAGGTTTATCACGGTGATTGACCTTTTCTTCCACTACCTTTCATAGAAGTTGCTCTTGGGTATACAAGGACTGTTCAGAGGTCGTGCTGACTCCTGTTTAAAGGCTTTTTTAACCAGGTGAAATTAAAAATCTCTGCCTACAAGATCGTTTTTGGAAGTCACAGGTGACACACATACAATGAAACATTGCCTTTTGTTTTTCTCAGGAGGAGTTTATTAAACGGACCAAACTAATACAAAGGTGAGGAAGTTCAGTGGTTAAACAGCACATTTTGAGTGAAATTCAGTCAAAATGCAGTAGATATTTCCTCATATACATGAATATGGGAGGTGCACCCCAAAGACTTTGCTCCAGCCCAGCAGAGTGGGTGGATGTGGATGTGTAGACCCATGGAGGACACATTCTGGAGACCTCAGGCTCCAAGGGCAGTGAATTTGCGTGGTCCTCTGCAGTCAGCAATCACCCCACGACCAGCACTGGGAGCTGTGGGTCCGCCTCACCCAGCCTGGGTGTGCCGGCACTGGGGAGGGAGCAAAGCACGTCGCCGGTCCGTGCTTTATAGTCTTCTCTGTGCTGTGACTTCTCTCTTACACGACGGACTAGGTGCTCTAATTTGTGTGTAGAGTAGCCAGCCCTATTGGTGACTTTTGTAACCCTATAATGAGGGGCGAATGCTAACGAGCCCTACCACAGACTTTTCCCTGCCGGTGAAGTGCCAGTGCTGCATCCATTTGCATGCCAAGGCTGCCTCTAATTTCCAGCATACTCCTGGGCACAAGAATGTGGCTCCATGTGCTGGTAACTCCCTAGACTATTTCCTGTCAAGAATTTGTCCTTTTCCAACTCGTGCACTCCCCAGCAGTCCCTGGATACAATTCAACAGCTGGCGCGGTCCAGGGATCGTTCCCCAAAGTGGTTTGTGTGCAGCCACCTTGTTTTAGGGACTACCATGGTTCACTAGCATGGATGCAGGCTGATGTGTACCACTTGACTTCAAGGTCCAAGAACATTTATTTGTCATCGTAGGCAGCCAGCATGTCCCACCATGTCCTTTTTTCTGTGCCTGTCAGCTACCCTGTGGCACCGGCCATTCCAAATCTCAGCTACTGCAACAGACCCTTACTCGCTCTCAGCCCAAACCATTTTCAAAAGCCTCCTGCATGTCAAGACCATGTCTGTGCTCAGATCTGAACTAATCCCGACACTCAGCAGCAGGCACAAAGCTCTCTGCTCCCACCGAGGCTTATTCCAGAAGGCGCAGTCTAATTGTCGAGCAACAGCTCTCACATCTCTCAGCCTGTCATTGATGTAGCTGCCAACCGCAACATTAACTGCAACAACAAATAGTCAGAATTTTCCCTAGAATATGAACAGTAGGGGTCTACTTCCTGTTGTATTTCTTTCCTAGGCATTGGAATACAATAATCTGATAAATTTCTTATTAATATTAATAATAATATAAGGTCACAGCTTGATGAGACAATCGGAACAGCTGAAATCTACCCATGGTGTTTTGAATCATGTCTTTTCTGATAAGACTTAGACCTCTGGAGTAGAGGGCAGAGATTTGCAGCATGACTGTCATGACTCTATGCATGATAGCTGGATAATTGGGAAAACAAGGGCAATTCAGACTCTGGTTCACATTGGATTTACCTGTGGTGGCTGAAGTGGTTACCAGCCTGGAAGACAAACTCTTCAACTGTTGCAGCTAAATCAGAGATGATTGTGAATCTGACTCATCAGCCTGCACACTTTACAGCTTGATGTTTTAGTGTAAACTGAGATTGATAGTGGTTTACATTTACTGGCAATAGCGAAATTATCACTACACCTAATCAGTAATCTGGCAGGGACATTTGGGGATGGCAGGCTTTTAAATCACCCTGGCCTGAAGTGCCAAGTCTTGTGAAAAAGGTGGCTTTAAGGACAGGACTGTAATATCTGACTCTGAATTCACAAGCCCATGTTCATCAGCCCTGTGGATTTCAGTGGACTAAAGAAAAATACCTGACCTGTGGTATTGTGATAAGTATTTTTCCTCCACACAGTTTCTCTGCATATCTCTTGATCTCATCAGAGATATTCTCAAATCAGATGACTGGAGTAGATTTATCAAAGTGGGTGAAAAATAAAGAACTGGATAATTAAAACCCAATTACTTTGATACCGGTTTTATCTAAGATTTAGAAGAAATTTTTAAGAAAAATATAGGCATCCAGAGAAATCAATTAATATGCTACAAGTGTTTGTTCAAAAACAGGTTTTCCAGATTAATCTGAAGTCTCGTTTGATAAGATATGAGATTCTCTAAATTAGTCAACAATGCATTTGTCCCTTGACAAGTAAGAAATTATTACTTAAGATGAATAAACTGGATATTAGCAAAGAACTGTGAACCGAGTAGGGATGAAATTAAAAGAAAATTTACAATAGGTTGTGATGAGGGATAAATTATCACGGGGGGGTGGGGGGGAAGGTCTCTGTCTTTGGAAACCAATATTTAAAAGCATGCATTAACAACCTTTACAGAAAAAGCAGGGGTAAACTTAAGAAAATTGCTTATGAGAAAAATTAAGCAGCACTTTCACCTCAGAGCAGGCTAAGGATATAATTTAGGAAGAGTTACATGACCATAGGGTAGAGGTGGCCTAAAATGTTTCAGAATGAAATGCAAGTCACACACGCCTTGAGAACAGGAATTTTGGCTGCAGCGTGGGAGCTCATGATCTAAACTAGAGGAGACATACCCGACTATCCATTCAAATGTACTTCCAAGATTAGGATTACCAGGCAAGGTGTTTGAATGGAGATAAGGAAATACAAGACTGTAATGAGACTTCATCTGGAATAGCATGGGAGTTCTGGTTTCCCATGCCTGAGAAAAAGAAATATGAACTGAAGCAGGTAGAGAAAAGGGTAACCCAGCTGTTTATTTTCTTGAAGGAAACCGAAAGAGCTTAATTTATTTCACATGGAAAAATGATACCAGAATACTGCCATGATAGTTGTGTGCCTCCATCCAGGGAACACAGTTCCTGGTGGAGAAGACTGGCAGGTCCCCTTCAGTGCTGCATGCCTGGTAGGGAAACACAGTTTGATGCCAAAATGGTTCAAAAGAAAGCATTTCAAGCCATTCTGAAAAAATATTTCAGTTGTATAAAGGCCAAAATGTTTAACTGCCCCTTGAAAGTTCCTGAACAAGCATGTGGCATTTGAAAATTATTACATTGGAGGAGGTGAGGGAGATCAAATGGAGAGGTGGGGTCTCAGCTCCTCGGTCTCTCACTGCATGGGAGTGCAGAGGGAGGTGACTGCCTCGACTTACTTTGGTTGAAGGCTTTCTTGTTCATTTTCTGGCCTCTGCCACCTTCTGCAGATTATCCCAGGCACAGCTTGAGTGCCAGCAGGGTCCAGGAAACCTTCCCAGTAATGTTTTGCTGACACCTCCATGACCGTGTAGGCAGATCAGAGGAAGACCGCAGTACCCTGCCCCAGCTTGTGCGGTGTCTGCACTCCACTGCAATGTGCTGAACTAACACTGAGTGGTAGTAAAACTCATGGGCTGTGGAGTCCAGACCCAGGCTTGCGAGGGAAAGATGAAGTTTCCTGGTAGAATTTGATGTGAAAGAAGGAATTTAACAAAAATATCGATGCTAGTATGTCATTCAAGCTCTATGAAGAACCCCAAGGCTTGTTTATCCATTGGTTAAACAGATGTAACAGACCTTACCTGCTTCAAAGATGATTCGTAAGAGGCAGCAATCGATAAATACTTGTGAAGACCTTTGATGCTTGAAAATGGAAAATGTTATTTTCGCTAGACTTATACAACAATCCAGTTACTATTTTGGAGGACCAGAGAGAGAAAAGCAAACAGGTTTGATCAAGACTGAGGTTCTTTGCCACGATTACACTAAGACCTAAATTTAAAAAATAATAACAATAGGCTAAGAAAGGACTGGTTCAAATAATTATCTTCCAAACATAGAATAAGTACAAGATCAAGAAATTTCAAAAAAACTATTGAAGAAGATAGGCAAGGGCCCTTCTGTCAAATCAACTGTTTCGGTGTGTTAGGACTAATGGAAGCAGTGTATCAGGTTAGGAAGGCACAGTCGCAAAACTAATGAAAATGTAGGGGGATGATAAATGTGTTTTGATACCATCCTAAGACCTAGGTATCCCTGAAGAGCTTACTGCAGAAGTAAGTGCAGGACACAATTTGATTCCATGTAATTGCAGTGAAGGCAAGATTGAAGTCACCTAAATTAAGACTGAATTTAGACTAATGGTCTGCAGAATTTGGATACCAACAACTCACACCACTGCTTCAAAATGGCAATTCTTTTGATATCCTCTTTAGGGTCCATTGTCCATGTGTGTCTTTCATCAGCCCCAAAGTTCCCTATCCATATAAATGCAAATATTGTGCGTCTCTGCTGTCACCCATTCAGATCAGGTTGGTGCCCATGTGACCTTCAAGATCCCTTGACATTCAGATTTGGGCACCAATGCTTAATTCCATCCAAGAGCCTGGAGAGCTTCTGGCCCATGGTGCTATACTTGCAGGAGCCCTCTGCCATGCGTACATCCCTGTGGCTGACAGACCACAAATGTTCCAACCTGTGGCAGTGAAGAAGTCAGAACCCAGAAAGCAGGAATTTAACCTTCCCTGATGTGAGGGGTTTTGAGTCTCTGTCTCTCATGTCCGCAGCCGTGCTCCAAGGACATGCACTCCATCCCTCTGAATGCGTAACTAGGAGTTCAAGATTTGTGAGACCAGGAGAAGAACAAACAACCTGACTCTACTCTGAGAAAAGCAGATAAGGTTTCTGTCTGGGCTAATAAACCTTGTGGAAGGGGAAAGCAAAGGTAGGTTTCATTTGGTCCTGAGCACTACTGTAGTAACAGTTTAGCGTTTGGAAAGTTCTGCACTGCGCATCTGTGAAAAGGCCCTGCCAGACTGACCTTTCTTGTCATTAAAGTTTGCTTCCATTGTGCAGACTTGTTTAAAAATGCCTCTTCCCATGCATTTGTTATGTGCTTCTCTATCTGTCTCCTAGAAAAGGAAAAAATGTCATTTGAATATAATGGAAAACCTACTCCCATGATTAAATGCAATGAAGAAACCATTGAATACAATGATTTTCTAGCAGGAGACTCATACATCTTTAAATCAATAGAGTTGCATTTGCTTGCTGTGATGAGCCAATGGCCCACCTATGGCTGCCAGAGGCTAGAGCAGCTGGCTGGCTGCAGGACTCCTGAAGCATGTATTATAAAAGCATCAAAAAGAGAAAATCTGTCCTGTCAGCTGTTTTGAGAATAAATCCTGTGCTGGGCAGTACCCGAAGACCGCACCACGGTCAATCTCCTACCTAACATCTCAGCCTGTCTCTTGTATCTCTGTTATGCATGTGTAGTCTCACCACGGTCCTGAATCTGGTCCCTGATTCTGCCCTCTTCCCTGCCCCATCTCTTGGCTTCGTCACTGTGGTGACATCATCTGCCTGCCTCTTCGTCATAATGTGGGCAGCTTCCCTTTCCCTGCTCCTGCCCATTCAAAATGCTGCTGCTCATGACATTCATTATCTCTTCCAACTACAGTATATCCAGGAGAAAGTAGCTGAAAATATTTCACAGCCTACTTTTTTTTTTTTTTTTTTCCCTCTTTTCCTCGCCTTCCTCATCTTCCTGTCCTCAGTCAGGCCTTGGCATCAGCTCGGTTGCTTGCTCTGCGCTTTCAGGTGAGCTCCTCTATGCCTTCTCTGAAGTTTCCCCTTGCATTAGGCAGGAAAACCCCACAGACAGCTCTGAAATTACTCTGTTATGATTAGCCTCCAAAAATCCCTCCCTAGAAGACCTGTTTGCTGTGTAAGCAAGGCTTAGGTCCTTCCTCTCCTGAAACCCCTGGCCTTACCACTTTGACCAACAGTGTGTGCTGGTTTCCTTGTATTTTCCTTGCCAGCCTGTTGCCTCTCATCTTACATTTAGCCTGTGAGCTCTGCAAGGCAGAGAGCTCCCCTTTGTGTTGCTTGCAGAGTCTTTAACTCCAGGAGGAAGACTGGTACAGAGGTACTGACCAGCTAAATTAATACCCTACAGGCAGCCGTTTGCATTTTTTGTTAAGGTAGGATCCGTTTTTTTATATTGCCTCTCCATGTTATTTGTCACGTTCACCCCATGAAGAGAATTCTCTCCTTATTACTATATGGCATGTACTTTTCCTCACCCTAACCACTAAGAGGCCTACGTTTTAGCAACAGCTTTCTTAGACTCCCAGCTCTCCAGGCTTAGCGCTTCTTTTGCTGTGTGTATTTTATATTTAAGACCAGAAAGGATCCCTGTTAGCCTGACCTTTGCTGCAACCCACGCCAAGATAGCAATATCCTACTCTGCTATGCTGAATGTCATCAAGGCCGCTCAGCTGTTTGGAAACACACACGGATTGGTCCAAAAAGCCCAGAGAGAGAGTTGTCAACTATTTCTTTTGGCTCTGGCAGAAATTTCTGCAGCTGTTGTTTTTAAAAAAAAAAAAAAAATCCAGGCTAGATTTTTAAGTTTCAGCTTTCAGACCTCTTATCCCAATTATGTCTTCATTAGGCACATGAAAGAACTCCTTAAAACCCAATATGTTCTACAGCTGCAGTTTGGTCACTTTCCAGCCATCTCCTGTAACTTCAAGAGTGTATTAAATACCATAATGAAAATAATAACTAATAATGATGATAGAATCCATTATTTGCAGAAGAGACAAAACACACAAAGTGCAAAGCATATAGAATCAAAAGTGAAGGCTTGAGCATAGCCCAAGAAATTTCATAAGCTGAAAAATGAAGGCTTGAGCATAGCCCAAGACATTTCATAAGCTGGGACATAATTGCTCTTGATTTCTCTATATTGGCTTTTTATCTCAAAGAAGCCAGATGACGAATTGCCAAGTGATTTATCATAAGCTGTTAGTACTTGGTTTCCCTCCCTTCCTCCTCCTCCTCATGCTCTCGTCCTTTGCCTTTGGATTTTTTCCTTTTGATATTTGTAAGTTTACAGTTTGGAAAGGCCAAAAAATGCAGAGCGCGAGCCTTTTACACTCTGCAGCCAGCTAGCCCCCCTCTATTTATACACTGCAGTTGCACTGGGGGAGCTCAGTCATCTTTGGTGTTAGACAAACCCATTTAAGAAGATGCTTCTGCCCTAAAAGATTTGCACTGCGTAGATGAAGCATCTAAAAGAAAAAGGATAAACGACAGTGACTCATCCCGAGTCAGGGGGCAGGCAAAGGGCAGGCCTGGGAAGGAATTTATCTCTCAGTGATGCCTTAGTCACTGCTTTTCCCATGAGCTACTGTCCTTTTTTTAAAGACAAAGAATATTGTGGCAGAGAAATTGGGTGTTTCTCTAACCTGTCAATGACCAGCCAGTCCATAAAGGACCACTGGGGTGGTCCAGTACAGCTTAATACTCTTCTAATGTACCTGTATCCCTGGAGAGCACAACGGCATTTTTAAGCTGATGGTCAGTTCTAGGTTTCCTGGGAAAAAACAAAGGAGAGATTTCAGCACCCCTTCTTCCCCCCACCCCAGCAGACCCCGCTGCTATTCCTCCATCGCGGCACTCAAACCTTGAGCACTGTGGGTGTTGGGGCCGTGGCACTCCCCACCCTTTGATCCTGATGGCTGTTTGTGGGCAGCTGGAGACAGCTTGCAATGCTGGCAGCATCAGGGTGTACATTTTTCATCCTCCCTCTCGTAGGAAGGGAGGTGAGGAGTTCAGCACTCTCCCTCACCTCCACTGACATCAGTGCTGTGTCAGCCCTGATGGTATTAGCACAATCTTTTAAAAGCAGTTCATCTTATTACCATGGTGTGCACTGCCTGAAGGCCATGGACAAATGTTAAAGTCTGGAAGTGCGTGTGATGTCATGGAAGAAATATGAAACAGCAGCTGAACTGCTAGCTGCTACAAGGGCAAATTTTGGCTAATGTTTCCTATTAACTCCTAGCTCCTTCTGTCATCCTGCTATCGTGGTAGGGAGAGACTAAAGGAAATAGCTCTCTCGTCTTCTGCTCGAAATTGCCATTTGCCAAGGATTTGCTAGAGGTCTAATTAAAGCAAAATAAATGTATTTTGCATTTCTCACCCAAGAGAGTAGTTTAGATCATAATCAGTGGAATGAATACAGCATGTTTCTGACTGAATTTCCAGGGCTAATGAAAAGGGATACTCTGAATGATGAAGACAAATGTACTTCAAATGAAGAATTAATACTGCTCATAACAGCACAAATATGAAAATCCATATTCTTAGAACAAATGCTTTGGTACTATTAGGCACTTATGTGTCTAAATCTCTGTTAAAATCAACAGCTGGAATAGACAAATATTTATGCTGATATTTAGTATTTAGTACTAATGTGGCTGTAATTTATATTCCCCCATAATGATGTCAGAATGCCACTTTGCATGCTTTGTGCTGTGCTATTTCCACTTTCAATTTTAATGTCCCTGAAGCAACTCTTTATGGGGAAACCCGTTCTTCCAGCCAAAGAACAACTGTTCTCAAATCTCTGTGGTGCTATCTGAAACACAAATAATAACACTAATAAGGCCCAGAAGCTTCTGCATTGAACAATACACAGCTAGCTTGTGAGAAATGTCTTCTTCACAGGGGACCTGATGTTCTTAAACAAGATGCATCAAGTGATTTTTGCAAGCAAGCAGTTACAGAGGGAAACCATAGCTAGCTGAGATACGTGGTTATGAAGGCTGTCTATAAATGTGAGCTGCAAGAATGTCTTGATTCTACAGACAGAAGCAAACAAAAAAAAAGTTCATGAGATCACAGGCCTTGCTAAGCAACAGCCTCACTTGCCCCTTGCTCCAGGATCACTCAGAGCTGCATCTCCTGTTGGCAGCCTCTGCGCTGAATTAGCCCCGCAAACAGATGCAGGCTTACATCTGCAGAGGCTCTTAAAGACAGATGAGATGTTTCACCAGATGGTTCTCTCCCATACTTTCTTGGAGGTCCCACAGCCTGCCCTTGATCAAGCACTTGGGAGCACGTCCTTGACGCCCTCAGCTCACTCTCCCTGCTTCTAGCAGACCAAACAGGTAAGCGAAGCCCGTGCCTCCCGTAACGTGAAGGAGCACGTCTCGAACCCTCCTAGGGGAAGCCTGAGCCTGGCCACATAAGGCTTTCCCGTAAAACTAAATTGAAACCCAATTTCAAGACTTAACATATGATCCGGAAGGCGTTGTTCAAAGAGTGGTGCAGACTGCCAAAAGTGGGAATTGGTGGAGGATTAGGACTCTGGGATGAGAAATGCTGTAAAATGTAGGGTATGTTTTCTTGCTAGGTCTTGCTTTTGCATGGTGATCTGCTGTCACTGTTTTGCAGTGAAATTTCAGTTGTGGTGAATTGTCAGTTGGTTGGAGTGTCACCTGGAAGGCTTCCCCTGTTGAAATCTTATTTTGTTGACATAAGTGTTGACATAAGTGACGTGAACAGGACATGGAGGTGTGAAGTCTTTAAGTAGCCTTTTAGCTCATGGCTGCATTTAATGATAATTCACCATGATGGACTATACCATAATTTGTCTTAATCTCTCAGTCTACTTTTTAGAAACAAAGATAGCAACCATCAGCTTTGCAGAACTAGTCTGTCATGCTACAGAAGATAGTATTTTAACCATTGCTATTAATACCTTAAATGTATTATTCAAGGCTTACCCCACCCTTGCCTTACAAACTGTAGCTGTCTGCCAGACTCAACTCCATTTGCTCCCATTTAATAAAGTGTTGTAATAGTTTCTCCAAGAACATTTTTTTGCAGATCTTCAATGAACCATTGCTATTTACTAATGAGAAAAGTCCTTGGTGGTATGTATCTTGGTTCCTTGCGATAATGAAGAAATTGGCTTACACAGTGAATAGCTCTTCCTTTGCCATCGACTTTATGTTAACATTCACAGTATCAATTACACAACATTTGAGGATCAAATATGTGACAATAACTGGAGGGGCTGAAATAATTGCAAAGGTTAGGTCACAGTGATCAAGCTTCCAAACGCATTTTACAGACTGCTGATGTGAAGTCTGCAGGTTATTTCTTTTTCCTTCAGGTGTCAGAACTCATTTAGGCTTTAGACATTGCCATAAAAGGCAATCAGATCTTCCTTTCCAATCTCCAGAATCATTTTAACACAAGTAATATCAACAGAGTCACATCATTTAAAGCCTTTTCCTACTGCCATACAGCTGCTCAGGCAGTTAATTACAATATGTTCCTAGGATGAGAGACTGAATAGGCAGCCACATCTCTGCGCTTCATTAAAATGAGCTTAGCAAAATTAGGCTGATAGGGTAATGGGGATACCTTGTGCAGTTTCCACTATTCCCAGCAGCAAGGATGATGCCAGATGTTGCTCTCTATGTATAAATTATATACCTTGTATTTGTTGACTAGGAATAAGTAATGGGCACACGCTTTCATCTTACATCAGGCTGCTAAACAGAATTATTTTCAAGCTTTATAAATGAATGCAGCTTCTACTCATGCAAAATAACAGTATATCTACTATCAACCTTATCATTTAGTGCTGAGGAGAGATAGGAGCTTGAAATATTTTTGTTAGGAAAGTACAGAAAATGAGCCACTCCATGAGAACAGGTGCCTTATATGAAATACGACAGTTTTGCATCTTCATCATTTCAAGTAGAAATGTGCTTTCTAAGTTTATGCAGCTTTTCTGTCTCACCTTCAAGAGTTATGAAGACTGGAATTTCAAATTATTATAATAGCGATGATTTGTCCATTGCTGATTCATTTGAAATGGGTCAGGGCCCCAAAGGCGCGATTCATCTCATCTGTCTCTCTGAAAAAAATGTCAACTAGTTAGCTACATTCAGTGTAAAATAATTAGGGGAACAAACTGTCCTTCAGGGGAGTCTGTCTTAGGAGAGGAAACACCTTTGATTACTGAAACAGCTCCAAAACCAGCTTGAGACAAATCAGCTAATTCAGACCAAAGAGGCCCATTTTTTGAACCCATCCATTAATAAGCTTTACAGGATTAACAGAAAGATGTCAGATTCCGGTAAAATAAAGTCATTTATTGATGGTTGTTGTTTCTTTGGGGTGGTGGTGGTGTTTGGTGTTTTGTTTTGTTTTTCAGGCTGTACCTCTTAGTTTCTATTCTTCCTTTTCATGGTAACAAATGAGGGACTTTGGCACTCCCTAGCATTGCCCTCTTGGCTTAGCACGGAGTAGAATGAATACAGCAGTGCAGATTATGCTTTCCCAAGTCCTTTTAGCCATTTCTCTGAGTGGATAATGAGGGGACAGTGTGTGTGGCTCCCATGTACGAGGTTAGGGAATGAAAAGCGCTATGTCCTGTTCCAGAAGCTGGTTTTCATCCTCATCTCTGGGACATCTGCAACAAGCTAAGTAGAAACTAAACTGGAGACTTCCAAGACCCAAACAATGAACGTGACTGTTAAGTCTGATTTTAGGTGACTTGTTTGTCCTCAGGTGTAACCCACTGGATATTGCAGACCAGTCCCTTTGCAGAGGGAGCATATGAGGCATATTCTTCTGGATACTTCAAACATTACACCTGCAGTCTTGGAGTTTCATGGTCAAATGCCAAGTCAGAAATAAGCCTTCAGTATCTGTTCCTGTAGTAACCACACTGCAATGAAAATGACAAATAGTGTGAGGCTATTACTTTTAAATGGCCACGGCGGGGAAGTAGGTGCCCCTTTCTTTGCTGTTAGCAAGAGCTGAATTCTAAAGATAAGTGAGTGAAGCAATTGCTGAGAAAAGTAAGATGTTATTCCGTACACCATCCATCACATATATACCTATTATTTATGATATATGGACAAAACAGGAAGGATTTTAATTTTTTTTAAATGCCTATTGTTCTATAGCACTGGGGTGTGTGTTTTTATGAACAGACATAAGTGTAATTCCAGTGTGTGCAGTTTTATTGTATTCAGAATTGATGAAAATAATTAGACACAATATCAATTTCCTTTCTTGAGATTAAGAAGAAGGTTGAGAGCAATGGAGTTATTATGAATAATTTCAGAGCAGTAAATACAGCTATCTAATCATCTATAATGGCAGGCTAGACATCTACATTTGACTGAAATGAGGAAATATATTACTGCACATTCTATTTCACTGAAAATATACATACATCTATCTTGCATGCAGCAAATGTGATGTACAGAAAACATTTTTCAAAACATATAATTCCTTCAGTGATCAGCTCCTAACCCTTACTCTTGCCTCCAAAGTATTAAAACCAAAACACTAGATAAAATATTGCACCTATTCTGTTATGCATCTTGATCTACTAAAAACTTGGAATACTTTAAATATATTTTATATAGATATAAAACCCACTCTAGATCAAAGTCTACATCCTGGAAGACAATGAGAGTCTCACTGATTGTTCAGTTGTTAAATTGATAAGGTCCTGGAGATCTTGTTGACATTCAGTACTGGGTCCACATCAAAAATACAAGTCAGTAGTTGTGGAGCTGCATTAGCAGATGGGACTGCTGTTCTCAGCTCTGCAGCATGCAACGTTCATGCCCCGTCAGCAAAGCATATGGTCTAATAAACAAAAATGAGGGTCAACATTTAACTCTCTGCTCTTGAGGTATTTAGTATTCACTTAATGCCCTTCTGACAGAAAGCCTTATGGGACATATGTGGCCAACACTTCCCATACAGCGTAAGTATAACCATTTATATTCTGCTTGGCACATACTGTTTATGCTTCATATTTTTAGTTTGTGAAGGCTGCAGCATTTAACAACTTTTGTGATGCTACATTTAGAGATGAGATCAGTAATATAGAGAGGCAGCTGAGGCTGAGCTTGTCACAGATTTTGCAAATTTTATTGTCTTTGGAGAATCTCAGTGATACAGACTGACTGTGACCGTAATCTGGGCTCCACGTGTTCGGTGCATGCACTGGCCTGCATCTGCTGGGGCGGGCAGTACAAGCCAGAGCTCTCCCTCACAGGAGGAGAACCAGGTGGGCTGACCCTGCAAACCGCAGCTGGCTTTGCTAAGGTATTTTAGTAGATTACCTTTGCCATGATATTTTAAGAGTCATACACTTTTTAAAGGAAAGTTAGACTCTCAATCAGACTAATGTTAGATGAAACTCCCTAGTGCTGGTTTCCTGTTTCCAGGTGAGATCACCTCTCTGCTCGCATTCACTAGTCATCTCCCATCTGCCCACAGGTTGATTTTGACTCAGCAGGGCTCATGGTGAGTTGCTCTTTCCCGATGCATTCCCGAGGTATGGCTTCTGTTAGGTGCTTCCATGTGTTTTCTCACATGGGCCTGATTTATTAAGTGGAGCAGGTGACTCTACGTGACTGAACTGGCCCATCAATATCTGGTATTTCATTGGCCTGGATGTGGTTTACAAACTTTATCAGGGTTCGTGCAGATGCACTTA
This sequence comes from Astur gentilis, assembly GCF_929443795.1. Taxonomy (NCBI): domain Eukaryota; kingdom Metazoa; phylum Chordata; class Aves; order Accipitriformes; family Accipitridae; genus Astur; species Astur gentilis. The sequence continues at coordinate 47,064,582 of NC_064881.1, read as the reverse complement.
TTGATGACCTTCATCAGAAAGATACCAGGTGGCTGACAAAGGTGTCTTCTGGGGATCAGGTAGCTCAATATTAAAGTTTTTAAATATGTTCATAATTTCTACTTATTTACTTTTCTAGTAATTGTATGACAGTACGTTATAACTTGAAGGACCTTCACTACACAGAGCATGCAGTGAAAAAGGTGACCAGTGAGCAGCTTAGGCTTGCTGCTGTAAGTGGCCTTCACCCCCCCAGATGACATTTAACTCTCTCTCCATTTAAAAATAGACCAGGGTTGTTAGTTCATATCTCTATGGCTTTTCTGAGTTTGGAAAGTCTTTGGGTATTACTTTCCATCTGACAAGGAAGACAGGTAAGAAAACGTATCTATTCAGAAAATCAGCATCAGGCACAGCTTTTCAGAGAGGTTGTTTTTTTTTTTTTTTTTTCTCTTTAACACTTTCAAGGTTGTATCACCAGACACGATAAATAGTAAATGTGCTGTGAGAAGACATTTAGCACAGAGAACATTAGCATCATCGCTGCTACTAGTTTAAAAAAAACAAACAAACCAACCCCCTCCCCAACAAAAAACCCACCCTCCAATGATTAGAGCTATTTTCTTATGTAATTAAACCCACTATCTCATTAGCATTAACTATACTATACATTCTAATGACCCAATTTATTTTAAACTACAGATCTAAGCAGATCTGATAAGGTTACAGTATCCTAATTCTGAAATAATTCCCAATTTAAAGCAGCCTTCTAGGCATTGGCTGCCACATCAAACCATATCCCATTGCAATTGGACTTACTCAGCAGACCAATCCAGTTCAATGTGAAGGAATTGAGAGAGAGAACTTACAAGCTTTTGACTCAACATGCTCTTTATGGGAATTTGCTGAATTTATTTTAATTTAAATGTGTCTAAGGTCTAAAAAGCAAAACTATTATGGAAAATGAACTCTTTTCTTTATGGTACAGATTCTTCTCTCTCCCAAGGGCAGCATCTGGCAGATGGTATGATACGTTGTACTGGAATGCAGCTCACACGTATCTAAGAAGCAAGCTGTAACTGCAAAGACAAAGCTTAAAGGGTGATTTCTTTTGACACAGGATTTTAGTCCCAAACACCAGCCAGATCTTGGCCCTCCTTGGCTTTAGCGCTTCCCGTAAAGAACCATAGATGCATTCCCAGTAGTTTTAGAATGCATCCAGACAGTGACCATGCTTACATGATGGTGACTACCTCGGAATGATGAACTGCCTGTGTTCTGAGCCCCCAGGATCCAGCCTGGGTGCCCTGCAAAAGCTGTGTGACTCCATCAACACAGTGCTGGGCCAGACCTCCTTCTGCTTGGTGCCACCTTAGTATGGTCAAGGGGTTTTGGCCAGCTCAAAGCACAGGCAGAGCGTGTTCACATCTTCACGCAGCATATCCCGTAGTCATACGTTGAGTGGAGTCACTGGCTGCCACACTGGGGTCTTCCCTTCCACGCAACTTCAGTGCTTATCAGTGATCCTTGTTAGGAGAGGATTTGGAGTTTAAATCCCGTAAGCTCAAGTTATCTTCAAAGAGGAAGGTCATTTGCTGTGATCAGAGGAGACACTTGCCTTTCAGAAAAGCTCCATTAAATTAAAAAATAAACCTCTCATTAGTGAGGAATTTAGCTCAAGTTGCTAAAAATCTACACCCTGGTATTGATCCTGGACACACCTAGTAGACATTTTAATTTAAATGTTTACTGTGTCTAATCTTTCATTATGTGCATCTGGATGTTTCATAAACCAATTTACCTTAGGTATGGAAAGATCAAGCAGTAGAGATACAAACTATATATAACTTCTATGCAAGAGTATCAGAACATGACATTAATCTCCTTTCTAATTTCCTACACTCTCATTTTTGTCATACGAGGTGACATCCCTCACAGCAACTGGGTGATTTATACTGTGGAGGGTAATTCTTAACTGTCTTTAATATTGGTGCAATAGCTCATCCATCTTAAAGGAAACGATATATGCAAGATTATTTATTCAGGACAGGCATTGAATCGTTGAAAAAAAAGTCTTATTCCTGAATAAATACAGCATATCTGTGTTTGTCTCTCTGGTATCAAGTAAATTACATGTGTCCATTACAAGTATATGCAACCTTCCCCAAATAAACAGACTGTAAAATCTTATGGTGACATACCCCTGTGATACAGAATAAGAACTTGAAAAATAAAACTAAAGAGAACTTATCCTCTTATTTCCACAATATAAAAATTGATATAAGTACCATGACATGATGTCAGAAAAGCAGAACCAACAAAATAATTGTATGTAGTCTATTCTAGTCTAACGCTGTCAAAGATTTTTATGTGGACTGCATGAAGGGCAGCATTATTGTTTATCCTTATCCATCTATTAACATCTTTACGTGTATATAATCAACTTCCTCAATAACACTCTAGTTTTGTTAGACTTGAAACTTTCTTTGTTATTTCTCCCCAAATTGATAAAGGCTGTCAACTGTAATTACTTCAAGTTTCTGCTTGCTTATGTCTGGGAATGAATGAGGTTGGGCTCTTTGACTACATTCTGGTGACCAGAAGTTTTCCAAGATCTCTTTGGGTTGACTGCTTTCCATTGAGAAAGCATGTAGCAAATCTAATCTCCGAGGGCTGCACGTGTTATGTGTGGAGAAGGGAAGAATGATGAAAGTCTACTGTTTCTTGGCTTTAAATTGACAAATGCTCTCTTTTACTAACTGGAAACACCCTGTAACACAGGGACATGAGAGGAAGATGAGGGGATTCCAGTGAAAGGCATGGGGTGGTGGAAACAAGATACTTTCTCCCAGTTAAAACACTGAGCTACTATTTAATGTCAGCTGGGTAGCTTTTCTGAGGCCCACACAAGAAGGGCTCATTCAGGACCACTCTTCCCTAACTACCTTTTGAAGGTGTTGTGCAAGGCAGCATCAAAAAAAAAAAAAAAAGCCTTGTAGAGGCTGGATATATGGTGCCTGCTGCTTCTTCCCCAACCCAGACCTCTTGGTCATTCACAAACAGTATTAGATTGCTCCGAAGTGACATGGCAAATCCAAGTCTGTAGTTACCTGCCACTTCATTCTCTTCTAGATATTCACAGATAGTTTGATTACTTTTTATGCTGTTTTTCTTCCTACTACCATGTGCTTGCATCAAGGGTCCCCCCCAGTATAACAGCCTCTGTACTTTGAATTCCTCCATAATGATAGCAACAGAGATAGCAGCTGCCATCATTACTAAGTTCAGGCCAGTCTTGACCATTTTTTTTTCCTTCGATTCATTTATTCTCATGACAATATTGCTCTCCATCTCCTTTCCCTCCCTAGTAATTGCCTCCTTGTGGGTGAACTGCCTTGTCTCTTCCAAGCTTTCGTTTTGCTAAGCCAACAAGTCAATTTTCTACAGAAGTGGCAAAGTAAAATATTGCCCACATATACTAAAATCAGAGATAAGACAGAGGTAGAGAGAAAGTTCAGAACAGACCGAGGAATTCTGGGATAGCATTGGAGCCCTGTCAAACACAAGTTGAAATAAGCAGTTTTAAAAATTTTTGGTCTTGGTTTTCAGTTAAAATGCTCATATTCAATTGTCTGCCTCAAACTAAACACACAGCCATTGAGAGAGGAGGGACTGTTCATTTTTAAGCACATTTGGCTATGTCATGCTGAAATCTAGGAAAATAAAAACCAGCAGTCGTAGAAAACAAAGCAGACCGCAGCTTGGCCTGATCCAAAACTCATGGAAGTCAATAGAGAGATTGTTGCAGTCCTCAGTGTGTTTTGAATCAGTTCTCCTTGAAAGCAGCCATCATCAATTCCTGCTGTGAGGAGGACAGAGGAAAAAACAAAGACAATTGGAATAAAAATCCAACCCTCTACTGAAAAATCCCCTGGTCTTTATTTAAGTGTCAAATGTAGAAGAACAAATTACTGCATATTTTTCTTCCATGGGAATTAACCAAGTAACTTTTTCCTTTGAAAAGTTGGGGTTCATGTTTTGTGGCATCACTTTTCTTTCTTTTACAGGAATTGCTTCAAATATAAAATTCATGCCTGAAGAAAGAAAAATCAATCAAAGCATAATAACTTATTCAATAGTATAGACTAGTGCTGCCAGTGAAAATTGATAAAGGAATAATCAGAGTGCATTAGACCTGATCCTTTCCTGAATTACATGAATGCAGCTCTTGATGTAGCAGAGGCAGTTTTGATACTTCAGAATCTATACAAAAAGCATGGGCCCAAATCTCCTTCCATATTAATTTTATGCCAGGGTAATTTCATACATTTTAATGAGATTACTTTGAATTTACACCAGTGACAGAGACAGAAAAAGCTTCCACAAATGCTGTCTCTTTTTTTTAAAATGTGGAGAAAAACTATAATTTGGACATAGTAATTTTCAGAAACATGGTTCTTTTCCTTTGTGGAAGGGTGATCTACAATACCATAAATACAAAGAATGGCCATTGAGCAACTTTCATATATTATACTGTCAACAAAATACTGACCCGAAGACCCAAAAATGAAAAAAAACAAATCTCTAATAAAAATATTGATTTTAACGTGGGGTCAAGTAAATAAACTCTTTGTTATAAGAGCAGCCGTCTAAAAGGGGGAGTTTAATCCGGAACTATTTAGCTTCCTTTTTTTTGTTGTTGTAATTTTTTTTCTTTAACCTTCATTCAGTTTGTATCCTGAAGAAGGTCTCCCTGCTAATAAGGTTACTCGTTCAACCCTCCTCACCTCCTGTAATTTGCCTAAATTACGGAAGGCAAATTAAGCCAGCTCAAAACGATATTAACAGACTGGTGCAACCATCATAATTAAATCAGAGCAGATGCAAAGGGACGATGGAGACTTGGTTGTAAATATATCAAGTGGTTCTGATGACAGTAATGCATTTTATTAGGGAAAACTGTCATCATTTTTATGATCAAATGCATATTTACCCTTTTCTTGCCCTTCAGTCACCAGGTAGGATGTAAGGTAAGTTGGATTCCTGTATGTTAGTGGGTTTTTTCCTAGTTAACTGATATTAATGTTATATTCTACATTACTGAGTGGTTGCTCTTGCACCTGCACTAGGTGCTATCGGTAAGGGAAAATCACTTTTTTCGAGAGGTACTGGTGTCCTGTTACCTCAACAAGAGCCTCATCCAATGGGCTCCACAAGAGACACAGACTCAGCTCTGCCTGTTCTTCCTCTGAGCAGCCAAAAGCCTCAGTGTCCTAAGATGGACCCAGCAGGAGACGAGAGGGCTGGCAGGACCGTGAGGAGCATAGGACAGAATCTTCTCCGCTGGGGGGAGGTGTGAACCTGAACTTGCAGTCTCTGGCGGTGTGCACTAATCACTCGGATAACATCAGGCCCGCTGCCTCCTCCAGCCATAATTTAAAAGCATGCAATAGGATATTTGACAGAAACAGTGCTGTGGCTTAACCCCAGCCAACAAGTAAGCACCACACAGCTGCTCGCTCACTCCTGCTGCGGTGGGATGGGGGAGAGAATCGGAAGGGTAAAAGTCAGAAAACTTGTGGGTTGAGATAAAGACAGTTTAATAGGTAAAGCAAAAGCCGTGCACACAAGCAAAGCAAAACAAGGAATTCGTTCACCACTTCCCATGGGCAGGCAGGTGTTCAGCCATCTCCAGGACAGCAGGGCTCCATCACGTGTAATGGTTACTTGAGAAGACAAACACCATCACTCTGAATGTCCCCCCTTCCTTCTTCTTCCCCCAGCTTTATATGCTGAGCATGACGTTGTATGGTCTGGAATATCCCCTGGGGTCAGTGGGGGTCAGCTGTCCCAGCTGTGTCCCCTCCCAACTTCTTGTGCCCCACCAGCCTCCTCGCTGGTGGGGTGGGGTGAGGAGCAGAAAAGACCCTGACTCTGTTTAAGCGCTGCTCAGCAGTAATGGAAACATCCCTGAAATATCAACACTGTTTTCAGCACAAATCCAAACCAGAGCCCCATACCAGCTACTATGAAGAAAATTAACTCTATCCCAGCCAAAACCAGAACATTCCTCACTACTTATTCCATACTATTTTTGTCATGCTCAGGTCCCATACTATCCAATACATCATCATAACCATCCCCCCCCTCCCCCTTCCCATCCCTTGATATAATACACAGGTATCGTTCCCTTAGTCTATGGACCACCCCTGTGAGATGTCCATAAAATGCCCATAAAATGTCCACAAGTGACCATTGAGTTCATTTAGTCCACAGCTTTGGGCTCCATCTGTTACGGTGGTCAGTCAGGACAGGAGAGGTGGTGTGTTGTGTGGAGTTACTGGGCACCAAAGCCAGCTCAGGTCTGGTCACTGCTGCACTTGCACTGCTTCTTGTAAGGCTTGTCCTCCGTGGTTCAGGTAGTTCCTGCTATAGTAGCTCCTATAACCTGCAACTCAAATCATGGGTTACAACAATTTAAAGGTGTTTCCATTACAGTCTACACCCCTGGTCCCTTTGGACCAGACCTTAAGGTTTAACATTGCAATGCACTTCTCCCCTTGCCCTGCCCTGGCTTGGATTTATCCACAGCCACAGTCGCTTTGAGGTGCATCTTTTCCAGCGTGGTCTTCTCCATGGGCCACAATCCCTTCAGAGCTCTACCTACTCCAGCGTGGCCTTACCAACAAACACAGTGCCTTCAGGAGTGAACCTGCTCCAGTATATGGCCTTACCCATGGCTGCAGTCCCTCCAGGGGTGTACCTTGCTCTGTTGTGGGCTTATCCATGGCCACACATTTTGAGGTGCTCCAGCATGACCTCATGCACAGCCACTGATGCTTCAAGGTGTACCTGCTGCAGCATGGGCTTATCCACAGCCACAGATGCTTCAAGGTGTACCTTCTCCAGCGTGGAGACTTATCCTTGGGCCACAATCCCTTCAGAGCTCTACCTGCTGCAGCACCGACATAACCACAACCAGACGCTTCAAGGTGTCCCTGCTCTGGTGTGGACTTATCCACAGCCACAGAGGCTTCAGGGTGTCCTGCTCCCACGTGGATTGATCCAGAGGTCACAGTCCCTTCGGCTCAAGTTCACGCTGGAGTTCCAGCCTGTCCAGTACAGCAGCACGGAAACCGCAGCGATGCCCTGGCCATCTGCCAGCCCAGGAGCATCACCATTGCTGTTATCAGAATGTTCCCAGGCACAGCAGAGTAAGACGATAAGCAGTACAGCAGTGCAGCAAGCAGCGACAGCAAAAAGCAGCCACTAATGAGCAGTAGACTAATATATAGTAAGGCAAGCAAGCCCCATGGCAAGCACAGGAGCCTGCTGATTAATAGCTAAACAGCAATAACAGCTATAAGTTTGATCTGGCACATTCCAGTCAAACCTGTCTTGAATGCTTTGAGCCCCATGTTGAGTGCCAAAAATGACTGTCGTGGTTTAACCCCAGCCAGCAACTGAGCAGCACACAGCCGCTCACTCACTTGCCCCCAGTTGGGATGGGGGAGAGAATCAGAAGGGTAAAAAGATGTGTAGTTGGAGCTGAGCATCGAGGAGGAAGGGATGTGTCACCTCAAAAACTCAAATGTCATTACAGTGTCACATGATATCCTGTGCAAATGGGGTTAATGGCACCTTAGGATACATGGGCTTGGACACCTCAGATTCCCAGGCCAAAGAGAAATGTCAGTACTTGGTGACTGCTTAGTGCCTTCCTCTTTTCGGCTCTGCTCCAAGGCACCCTCCTCTCATCCTGCTTGCAGGGCAAGGGCCTCAGGGTTAGCACTGCTGTGCTCCAAGTGCTGACCAGGAGTAAGCACACAGTACGCTCCTTATACTTGCAACATGCTATAGGGTTGCCACACATAGCCTACGTCTTTGGGTATTTATGAGGTGTGGGTGGCCAACCTTGGAGATGTTGGTGCTTTTCTTGTCCCCACAGGACTTTGGGGTGTACTCAGCTGTGATATCCTTCATTTGATTTCAGCTTGTTGGCTTCCTGTGCTACCCATTCTACACATCTCTGCTTGTTTACACTTGAGAAAGAAAACCAGCTCAGAAAAACAAAGCTCTTTTCCTTAGCTTGGAGCATCAATCAAACCAAGCAAAGGGAAATGAAGTGGAAATGGAGTGTGACATCTGGGGAAAAGCCTTCCTTTGATCTTTCTTGATATTGTTGGTTACAGCTAAAGGGGAAAACATTTCACAATTCCTTCATTACTCTCTGGTATGTGAAGTAATTGTTTCGGATAAGGGTAGTGGTTGAATGTCTACATCCTGCAGCCTATGCTAGGGAATAATGTTGCGATGTTAACGTAGTACAAACCACAGAGGACAGTTTATCTCATGGGAAAACCTAATTTATAGACTTGTGTTCATCCAGACTTACTATTACCTATAAATTGTTTAACAAATTTTAATTATGTCAGAAAGGCTGCAAGATAAAGACATGATTGGAATATTGTAGACACTTTCCATCGCTCTCCTTCTCCTATTACAATGCTCTGTGTGCTTGCTAACTTGCCTGTATGTCATATCTGTTTACTGGATTAGATATGAAATACCTAAATTTTCCCCTGCTAATTAGCCCTTTAGTGTTATCCGTGGAGAAAGATAGCCCTACTGACTTCTCGGGTTTGAACTGCTGAAATGAAGGTCTGGGTGGCTTGTGGCTGTAGAATAGGTGCATGAAGACTTTCTAGATAGCACTGTAGTTTTTATCATAACTTTTGCTGGCACCAGGACATAGTAGCTTGAATCAGAAGAAGATATTTCTCATAATCAGAATGAACAGAGAAGATATTTTGATCGTAGATGACATCTGAACTCTCAGTTCAGCAATTATGAAATTCAGTGACCTACAGAGCATTTTTATTTTTATTTTTTTTCCTTTTAATGTCAAACAAAGCAAATTTTCCCCTGGAACAAGTGATGGCTTTGCCAGTCTAAACTAGAGGTTTACACAGATGAAGTTAACATTTGGCAGGTTGTCCTTTACAAACCCTTTACAGTCAAAACCTCTCTCTCCACGTAGTCAGAGAATTCCGATAAATCCATGCCATGGGTGCTCTTTTCAGACATATATCAAAACATTCAACCTTCCAGAGTGTGACAATCTGTGCTTTATGCGGGGGATCCCTACATAACAATTAGAAAACAACAGCAGAAGGCAGCTACCTGTGTCTGGAGGAGCATATTACACCTTGCAGAGTACATTACACTCAGTACCATCACCGACCTTAGTTTCCACGGTATCTTGGCTAGCTAGAAGACCTGGTCCCTTCTTAACATATGATGATCTGAATGCAGTTAACCACCCTTACATTACTTTCCACTTAGATGACCGCTGTTTGCTTGCCAACCTGTGGAAACTCCAGTTAGCGCAGGACATCCCAGTGGCCCCTGCAGCGAGGTGGGCTACCTTGGCATGCTCAAACCTCTTCTAGCCTCTCCAACTCCTAAGTCTTGGTCCTCATTATCAAGGAAACCAGCAGACTGGCAGAAGCATTTCTGAGTGGTGCCCTTATAGTTCCCATTCTAGAAATGTGATCAACAGTTCTGCCTTTCAGCCATAACAGAGTTAGCCCAAAAAGCAGCTAATTCCCCCAAGACTCAAGGGGACATTTCCAACACCTGTTTCTAATTCCCCCAAGACTCAAGGGGACATTTCCAACACCTGTTTCTTCCATTTTTCTAACTTCTTCCATTTTCATAACTGTTTATGAGAACAACAGACATTAAAACCATGCAAACATAAAACTGAGACTCTCACACCGACCTTCTCTGGAAACCAAGAGAAAAATGAGCCATGCGTGACAAAGACCAGGGACATCAGTGCAGTGCCAGGAGGTGAGGAGGTGCTCAGTGATGGGGTGGTATGGGCAGAATAAGACACCTCTGCAGAAGAGAACAGAACTGAAATTCCATTAACAATTCACTGTTACAGTTTACAAGTTAATTAAACCAGAAAAGCTTTCAGCCCTAGCAGCTTGTGAGGCCCTCCTTTCTTCATGAGCTTTACAGTTCTCCTGGTTAAGCAGGCAAAGGCTGGTGACTGCACAGTCCCAGTTAGTGGCTTCTAATGCTGCCCCCCACTACATCTTTTTACCCAAGTGCCTCATGGTCCATTTATCTTCAAGCTGCTCTGTGAAGCCTGTTCACTATCCTAAACAATCTGGGTTAATATAGAATATAAATTCACATAAAGGATACTTTTTTCATTATATGTGCAATAAAATCTCTAGCAAGTTTCTTTTTCCATGGCCTAAGCATCATAAATGAAAAAACCTCACACAGCAGAATACTGTGGGATCATTGCACATGTCTTTCTCCAATCTTGTTGGTGTGACAGACATTGAAGTAAACGGTCCAAAAATGGGGTTTTGGTTGTTTTTTTTTGTTTTGTTTTGTTTTGTTTTGTTTTTGTTTTGTGTGTGGTACAGCAGCAAAAATAGGATATTGTTTAACCACTTTTCTGAACTATTCAGAATTTGAGAAGCATTAGATCCAGATCCAAAGACTGTGATCTACCTCGCTAACAAATGATCAGTTAAACCCGGGCATCTAGTTTTGAACTTCGTGTTTGGACAAACCGCAATGGTCCACATCAAAACCATGCAGTAGAATAGCTTTCATCTCTGGTCCCAGGTCTCTTCTTCTCCCAGATGAGGGATTTTTTTGTTACTAAATTAAAGCAAAATTCACCAGTCACTAGAGTGCCCTGAAAAACTGAGAAACAAAGTGATTATTACAAGTTTCTCTACAGTAGCAAATTGCTTCTGTTTTAAATATTTCCCAGGAAGGACATTTTTTTTCCCAGGTCCCTCAAATAAAGCCAATTCCAGAGAGGGTGGCAGTACTTATATTTATTATCTGACAAACCTTATGTAGCAAAAAATTACATCTGTCTATATTTTCTGGCAGTTTTGTGGGAGCTGATGCCATCAGAAATGAAATAACCAACTTCTGAGAATGCTTCTTTTTGGTTTATTGCCTCATTCTGTTTTATGAATGCAGCCTCCATAGCTTTTTGTTTTTATTCTGGCTTTCCATGTTGCTGCGCCTGCTAGTCTAGCTAGTTGTGTCATCGCTTACACTATAAAACCTAGGGGCTCTGTCTGGACATAAAAATACACTCATATGAAATTTGTGAACCTCCACAAAATGAATTTGGAAGAAAAACAATAATAAAAAGCTTCATGCATTTAGAAAAAAATAAGTTTGTCCTTTTGTAATGTAAAAAAAAAAATCTTAAAAATGAAAGAGGATGAAATCCCACCTTTGCCTCAGTTGCAAGCCCTCTCTGTAACCAGTCAAAGGAACAAATTTCTCCAGCAGAGAAAGCCCATACAGAGACCACGTGTGCAAGCTTCTGCTCTAACCAAAACCACCCCTTCAATGTAAGGAAGACATTGCAAGAGAAAAGAGCTGGGGAACTGCCTTTTTATGCCAATTTCTATTCAACATATAATCTCACAGGCCACAGGGAATGAATGCACGTGGAGATGGGAGGGAAGAAGAGGGATATAATTTTCCCTGAATAAAATGCAAGTTACCTCAATAGATGTCTCCCTCCCCGACTCCCAAGAGCACAAATTTCTATCAGATCTTTCCTGAACCTTATTTGATTCCCAGCAGTCCTCCATGCCTTTTCCTCTGGAGGCCTTGCACATATGCACGTATTCCAGTTTTCATTTGCTGTGCCTGTGCCTTCTATTTTTCAAAGCTAATAGACGAGTCTGATTTTTTTTTTGTACTATTTTATATTCTGGAGAAGTTTTCCAGCAAAAACCTTGTGAAAAATTGCAGTATGCAGCTGTAGCTCACATGCTGCATGTTGCCCCATGGAATTGGAGCCCTGTGATTTTCTTCATTTGCCCAAGCAGAATAGGCTCCATGTGAGGCAGAGATGTCAAACGCACTCAGAGAAAAAGGACAATTACTACTTTTAGCCATGGTCCGTAGCCTGCATCTGTAAAGTTTCTGCCTCATATTACACTCAATAAACAACCTCTCTTTAAACTAAATATAGACCACTTGCTCATGCAAATTACATTATCCCGAGTGGAGCATACCATTACAGTAATTGCATTTACAAATTATGGGAGCATGCTAAGCCTTTTGGGAAAAGTTTTTTCCTCCACCTACATTAATCTTAAGATTCAAGCCTCCGTTGAGATGAAAGGCTTGTTCACACCTCAGGCTCCCTGTGACAGCCCTCCATCAATTCAGGTTGGAGAGCTGCCCTGGGAAGCAGGAGGAGGAGTGGGCATTTGCCCTCGATTCTCCAGACTGGTGTGACCATTCACATCTGAGAGGTAAGTGAATATAAAATGCCCTCAAGTGAAATGGGAACATTTTACACCTCCTTTGTTCTGAAAGTAATTGTGTAGGAAGAATGACAGCATCAATATGAAGCTATAGTTTAAAAAAAAAGAAGTAAACCAAACAAACAAACAGAGTTGCTATCCTTAGGAAGGAGGTGCATAAGGAGGTGAATAAGGCTGCAAAGAAAGCTGAGATTATGGCTTTCCCCACCACCTTTCTACTAATATTTATTTTTGAGAATTAAAAATCTCTTTGCTAATGCAAGTAGTTACGTAGAAAAAATGACCTTACGAACCACTATACTGCCTCCAAATCTTTCTGGAGTGAAAACCAGCAACCAGCTAGTAAAAAGGAAGATGGGAGTTCAGGTTCAGAGGAAAATACCACATCAATAAGAAGGTATTTTTGGTGCCTAAGATATAATGTGGTATGGGGAATTTAGACAAGCTTTCAACACTTAGACTCCATGGCTTATTCCAGAGCTGTAATGAAGATGTGATGGCCCAGAAAAGGCAGATCTGGGAAGACCTGTCTCATCTTAGAGATAAAACTGTAATTCTGGTAAATGGTGTCTTAGATAACAGAGAAACTCAGGAAAAAGGATAGGCACAGTTGAATAACCTACACCAGACTGATATAACTGAACAGATTTCAGGGAGGGCCTGCTAAGGCATTTTCAACAGAAAAATGGGCAGTTGGATCTGCTAGGAATTTCCTTGCCCTCCTGTGGGGAACAAAACTTCCAAAAAAGTGGGCATGACCATGTCAAAGCAGCTCTGCTCCTACCACCGAGTCAAAGGGAGCGCAGGGCACTCGCTAGGTAGTAGAAACCATTAGGAACCATCGAGGCTAAGAGTGAACTTGCAGATGTTCCCAAGGATTAAATAAAATCATGAGGGTGGTTGCATGGAAAGCTAAACAAGATTAAAGCAGTCTGTAGCTTGATGGCACATTCCCTGAGTGACAGGAGACACCCCTAGTCATAGCGAGAGCTCGAAAATATGCTAATGTCTCTTGGAGGAGGTAAGGACAGAAAGGAGAGAGATGTTTGCAGAGAGTAAATCTCTCCCGGGGAGGGGAGGGGGGCAGATGAGCAAATCAGATCGATTGTGAAGCTCTGCGGCAGCAAATGCTCGTAGGTGGTGGGTGGAATAGTAAGCAGGGAGGAAAAACCGTCTCCCAGATGGGTGCAACGAGCCCTGCGCTGGGCTGTCAGGGCAGCGTCAGCCTGGCGTTATTGCGTTGTTAGCAATGGCAAAGGGTGAGGGAAGACCTGTCTTCTGCAGGTCTGGTGGGACCAGCCAGGGCACCAGGGATGGGATGTTGCTCGCTGCAGGTGGCGGTGGGGATTTGCAGCTCCGCCGCTTACGACTGCTGGGTAAGGTGTTGGCACCACTGCCGCAGCAGCGTAGCAAATCAGCGTTAAAGGCTGTCAGGAGGACACTGTTATTAATGTAAAGCTGCTCTTAATCATTTCAAGGGAGCTGCAAAATTAGCCTCCCCTAGGAGAGCGGCTGAACAAATGTGGCACGGAGAACAAGAAGGAGATTGTTCGGTGAAGTCAGTGCGGGGAACGTGGGCTAGAAACCCTGTGATTTCAGTCCCAAGAAGGGAAAGCCATAAACTTAAATACATTTGTGTCTGCCTTTCCCTCCTAGTCCCAACGCTTCCCTTTCCTCTCAACCTGTCATTGGCAGCACTGGAGAAATGGAGAAAATACAAGTACAACCCTGCTGTGCCGTGGACTTCAGGGGCAGAAGGGTCAAACCAAACTTTCCCACGTGCTATCCACACGGCCAGACCTGAGGCAGGGTCCTTCTGCTTCCCTGGGTGCATGAGCGCTGGCAAGGCACAGAAAGCAAGACACCATCAGCAGCGAGGGGAAAGGTATAGGAGAGAAAAACCCTCTCTGTGGATGACCTTTAGAAGTGACTGTATACAAGCATCAGGCAGAGATGAGGAGGAAGAATGAGTAAGAGAACCCACCACTGCATGCAGTGTGATTTGATCCCAGGGTAGAGAAGGAGGGAGGGAGGGATTTGCTGCTGTTGTACAGAAACACGACAAGTGAATTTCAGCTGGCTGGAGCCTTAAGGGAAAGCGTGATTGCGGTAGCAAACATCCTGCTTAGCCTTATTAAACCAGAAAGCTCCAAGCTCTGTAGTATAGGCGTGCTGTAGCATTGCTGTTGTCTATAGCTCTGGGATGGCTTTTTTGCTGGAGTTAGATGGAAATGCTCGGAAAGCAGAGTGGGCAGCTCTCAGCTCATCCCAGGCTAGCTCAGCTCCGAGAGCAGCCGCCCAGGATGCAGCACCCCGTGGCCTGGCAGGACCTGGGGACCAAGAGGACCTCACCAGCTGCCCGCAGCAGATACCTGCAGGCAGTATCCTGGGGCTGCGAGGGTGCAGTGCTCTCAGGAGCCGGCATTCCGGATGGGGCTCACCCCCCGGTATGGCAAAACACGTGATTGCCCTGCATCAGACATGCGCTGAGCCCTCTAGACATCAATTTCTCTGCAAAGACCCATGTACCCCTGCCTCAGAGCCCTTTTGTGCAGCCAGACCAGCGAAAAAGAGTTTATAAATGCACCGGTTATAAAGTCGGGTCAGCCTCTGCCAGTCCCCAGGCAGTTTTCGAGTGAGTTGTAGGCATGCAATGTAAGATTCAAATACACCATCTAATTTGTTTCGAGCAAATCTTTCTCTCCAGGACATAAAACACTAAATAAAAGCTGCTGTAATGCCTGGGGTATTCAGTTTCTCTAATGGTATAAAGCAGACCAGCCTCTTAGGGATTTTTCTAATTGACAGAAGGTGATTAAATGGAGAGCAGTGAGACAGGAAGTGCCCTAGGTGTTAAATACTTAAAGCTGTTTTGTGCCATTGTGAGTAAATGGAATCAATGCTCTGTATCATTATTTAAACACTATAATTAAATCTGGAAATTCAGGTGCTTAATATTCCCTCTGGCCCACAGCCAGAAAAAATTACGGTCAAAGGAGAGGGGGCCAATAAACCAGCAAGGCAGCTCAGGTGCACTGGAGATCAGAGGAGAAATTAGTTCCAGGGTACTAATTGAAATCAGTGGACTTAAAGTGAGGCCCAATCAATCTCAGGGAGCTGAGTGAGGTTTGCTCTCATTTTGTATTGGTTCGGAGGGATGTTTTCTGGCACTCCGTGCCTCCGCCTTGGGTTGCTTCTCCATCATTTCTGTTGAAGTGACCATGGTGCTACCTTGGGGAGGATTTTACAGTGATATTTCCCCTTGAAAATCTGCTGTTCTCCATAGCATCAGCCAAAGCACAGCTGTTCTAAAAATATCTTTAAACTTTCACAAGCAGAAGAGAAAGGGACCACTGTTTCTAATGACGGAGCCTCGCTCCCAGAAGAAGGATCTACTCCTGTCCCTAAACAGATTGTCACTGCTCCTAGGTGGCCCTTGAGCACTTTTCTGCATGCCCTCCAGCAAGGGACAGCACTGACGCTCTCTTTGGCACCTCTGCAATTCAGTCCTTATGTGGCTCTGAGCTGATTATTTAGATAAGGACCAGAGAATGCCTGACCCGGTATCAGCCCACTACTTATGGTTTAGAAACTAGCAGACTTGGTCTAAGTTATGCTATACTAATTGAAGCAATTTTTGTGCCTTCTTTAGGTGGATGTACCTATAACCGCAGGCTGAATAGGAAGCATTACATCACGTTCTCTGGATACTGCGTTTTGGTAAGGCATTCTCCTACACAATAGGAATATTGTGTTCATATCCTTATATTTAATGTAACAGAATGGGGCATGATGGTAGTAATATTTCTGCCTCCACCACCTACAGAGGATAATTTAATTTTTGTTCCCCTCAGGTAGCCTAATAGCTGGGAACTGATGTCAAGGAAATCCATAGTGAAAATCAACTTTGATTGGCAAGGCCAGTTAGCCACTGGAGCGGATTGCAAAGATTTTCCAGCTGCAATGTCTTCAAATCAAGAATGGGAAATTTTCTGGAAGTTACTGGTTGGGCGGTTTACTGAGCTCAGCATAGAAATAGAAGATCAAAAAGTGCCTGATAGTAGGATAAAGTCAAACTAACTGATCAAACAGTCCTGTCCAGTTCTCATCTGTGAGACTCTATGTATCATTAGTGCAAAAAGTTTTTGCAGCCACTAAATTTGTGATGCAATGTTGGATTTACTTTTTTTTTTTTTTAATTTCAAGATTAATAGCTAAAGATAATTGGTGCCAAGGTTTTAAAAGCAAACTTCGTCTTATATATAACCGCAGGACAGCAAATTATCCAATCATATTTATGCTACTTGTGGCAACCTGTACCTCCCATTGCTTGAAAAATAGTATCGTGGAGCAAGGTTTGTAAGGAGGTTTCTTATTTTCATCTAACAAATTTTAAGGTCAAGCTCAGTAGTTTGTCACTGACAAGGTTTTTAGTCACTTTGAAGAATTGGGGAAAATAGGGCATTGAGTGGTTTTCAATGCCTTGTCCTACCAGTGTTGCATTCAGAGAAGTAAGTGTCCTTATTCAAGTTGCGTTTCTTTTAGCATATTTTAACAGGTATATCTGTCTTGGGCAATGCACTCTAGGGAAACAGCAAATAAAGATCAAAGAAAATTACAGTGTGAATTGCAGAAAGATACCTTCAAGTAGCTTCTATAGAGATGAGATTGCCTACTAGAGATGATCTTTAGAGCAGTTTCCATGGTATGTGCAAACAGCCTTAATGCAAAATTATGCCCGAGTCTCTTTCAGATGTTCCTTTATCTAAACAAAGCAGTATAAGTAGCTCATTCACACCACTACCTTACTTCACAAACAGTGCCACTGAAATCAGCAACAAGGATAACAAAATCAGTCCCTGGGTAATCATGCTTTTCAAGAGGATTTCAGTTCTCCAAGAGGCTCAGCAAATCCTGCAGAACTGACATGGACTTGGAGACAATTAAGACTTTGCAGGATCAAACTGATAATTATCAGGCTTTGATTAGTGTTACCTCCTGGGTATGAAGCTTATATTTCAAGTTTTGATCTCACAAGTAATTTCTCTAACTTTTTCTCATTGCCGCTTCTTGAAATAAAGTCATCAAATAACTTTGGCACACAGATATATGAATACTTCACAGTTTACTGGAGGAGGTGATGCTAATGTCTTTTGGGGCATACTAATTAACCCAATGATTCTTTTACGTTGACCAGGCTTGAGTAGATACCCTACCCCCCCCCCCCCCCCCCGATTTTCAGATACATTTCCCAATTTGTTTAAAAAAAAAAATATAAATAAATTATATACACAGACATTTTTATATAGTGAGGTGATAATTCTTATCTTGCTGAAGTACAGCCTAAACAATACACGTTACTTAGATGTGTATCTCTCACCCTTGCATCAGAGGTGTCACCCTTAGATCAAAGGTATGACCCTTAGGCAGTAAAGTCCTTGGAGCAGGCAACAGCCGTACTCTTGTTATGTAGTAGAAAAAGTTGACTTTACAGTCTGTTTTGTGCTGGTTTGTGCTTATGTGTGTATGAAAGAGGAATAGAAGTAGGA
Source organism: Astur gentilis (assembly GCF_929443795.1). Classification (NCBI taxonomy): domain Eukaryota; kingdom Metazoa; phylum Chordata; class Aves; order Accipitriformes; family Accipitridae; genus Astur; species Astur gentilis. The sequence continues at coordinate 47,046,719 of NC_064881.1, read as the reverse complement.
CTTTTTGTCTTTTATAGTAATACTTACATGTGTGATGGGTTGGATGGAGAGATTAAGGCTTTTGATATGTAGGATAGGCAGACATAAGGTGAGTTATATACCCACCACATTCCATCTCAAGAAATGTGGTGGGTATATCGTGAATGCAGAGGTGTGGAAAGTGTCCATCGAGGATCAGTGCTTCTGGTGCTATGGAGGTTCCCAGCAGTGGTGGCTGTAATAAATGAGACCTCCACAGCCTGCTCCATGAAACAATATTGACTTCACAGTATCTGCAGTTAAAAACTTGCTGATATGTATGCTGATCCACCAGACATTTTGAGATTTCAGATGTTTTGGTCTGAAACCTTTGGGACCACAAGCCTATGAATTAGATCATTCATCTGGGAGGGAGGAGAGCTAGTTTCTCAAAAAGGAATAGCCTTTTAGAAAATAATGTGGATGGGAATTAGCAGGCTTGGGAAATAGCAGGCTTTAGAGTGTGTCACTGCCAGTTTACTTCTACATTTGCAGATAAAGGCAGTAGTACACACATGTGCTACCTCAGGTTGTGGCTGCTCTTCTGAAAAGGGTTTTAAGGCCACAATTTATTTTTAGGAGAGGATCCTAAAATGAATCATTTTTTTTTTTTTGGCAAGAGCCATACTTGGGGAAGGCTAAACAACTGTCTTAGCCTGGGCACAGACACACATGGGGCTGCATTTGCTCTGCAAATAGAGAGCTTCCATCTCCAGCCCCTGCTGTCTGGCACATTTCACATGTATTAATTCTATAGAAAAAACCCACAACATGAATTTTGTTTTTTTTTAAAGCAGATGTCTAATTAGCTACTAGCTGCTATTTTTCTCTCAGACATGCTTTTGGGAGATTAATGATAATGAAAAATTGCCGAATCCTCTTTATTCCAAAGAACATTCATTCCAATACTTTACATCCAATGCCATAACCCACAACATACTGTTGGATGCTCTACTGCTTTCAAGTATAATCCCCATCTCTGGTTTGGGGGAAAGGAGGGTCTGTTTGTTTTTGTACATCCACGTCTGCTTTGATTCATACGTAATTTATGGTGTGATTTCAGCTCTTCAGCTAACTTGCCTTCTGTGCATATTCCACAAAGTGAACAGTTTATAAGTAAGTCAGTTATACAAACTTGGAAGAGTTCTACTTTTTTTTATTATTTGATGGATTACATTATTTGTATAATAAGATGTGGTGCACACATTCTCACAGACCATGCTTAATGGATTGGAAGTAGGAAGCTTATAAAACCACTGTGACCATAAGCATCCGCTATGTTTGCGGGCTACTAGTCAGAAAAATCAACTGAAGCAAAACATGTGCTGCCAAAAAGGAAAGTTGTCTGCTGACAGTTGGCTGTTTCATCGCAGTAGGAAGAAAGGAGGCAGTGTACTGTACCCTCTCATTGCGATGGAGGCAGGGAGCCTAAAGATCTCTGTCTGTAGGAATTTCCTTGAGCTGAACTGTCTTCCTGAGCTCCAGTTCACTCTCTTTCTCACTTTCATTCACTCCTTTTCTGCTTCTGCCATAGACCTTTCTTCTCTGAAAACCCAGGGATGAAAAATCACTCTCAGTTGTAACCAAAAAGTTAAGGGAGATGGCCCAAGGGTGGCTTCACACCTCCATTTTAGCTGCTTTTGGACTGTGGTGGTTTAACCCCAGCCAGCAACTAAGCACCATGCAGCCGCTCACTCATGCCCTCCCTGTCCCAGTGGGATGGGGAAGAAAATTGGGAAAAGAAGTAAAACTCACGGGTTGAGATAAGAACAGTTTAATAAAACAGAAAAGAATAAACTAATAATGAAAATGATAACACTAATACAATGACAATAGTAATAATAAAAGGATTAGAATATACAAGTGATGCACAGAGCAATTGCTCACCACCTGCTGATCGACGCACAGTTAGTCCCCAAGCGGCGATCCCCCACCCCCACTCCCCCCAATTCCCATACTAGATGTGATGTCCCATGGTATGGAATACCTTTTTGGCCAGTTTGGATCATTTGCCCTGGCTGTGTCCCCTCCCAACTTCTTGTCCCCCTCCAGCCTTCTCACTGGCGGGGCATGAGAAGCTGAAAAATCCTTGACTGAGTCTAAACACTACTTAGCAACCACTGAAAACCTCAGTGTGTTATCAACATTCTTCTCATACCTAGCTCAGAAACATAGCACTATACCAGCTACTAGGAAGACAATTAACTCTATCCCAACTGAAACCAGGACATGGATACAACCTTCACATCAATTTTTGTCATATTTTTTAAAAAATGATGCAGCCCTGACCTTCTAGCCCTCCAGAATGTGGGTAGAAACTCTTCATATAACACTATATAAAATTTCTGTGTAATTCAAGTGCTCTATTGAAATAGAAACTCAGATGTTAATTGCACTGAGACATCTGAGTCTGGAAGAATATTCTTTTTCTTAACAAGTCTCTGCCTATTTGATCTCTGCAAGACAAGTGATGAAACCCCACTATGACAGCAGTGATGGTAGATCTCTCTACCAAAAGGGCATGGCTTCAGTAGAACTATTTTTATGAACACTTTCAACTGTTGTCCCATATGTTGAGCACGCTTGGGAGAGGCTTGGCTGTGCAATGGGGCATTTCATGCCAGATGAAATGACAGATCCCTTAGGAGTAAGTTATTCATACTGATGTCATGACCTTCCATTAAGACACTCACTTTGAAAAATAAACTTTAATTCTTTTTAATAAGTCTCCCTTGCTCCCTTGCTTTTCTGAACATCTTTGTCCTGGTTTCAGCTGGGATAGATTTTATTTTCTTCCTAGTGGCTGGTATAGTTCTGTGTTCTGGATTTAGGATGAGAATAAAGTTGATAACACACTGATGTTTTCATTGTTTGGAAAAAGTATGCTGTCACCTTGGCAATTCCAGAGACACACAAATCACTGCAATGTGCTGGGGCCTGGCCCATGCCTACTGAGCCCTGTTCAACACTACACAGTACCCTCAAGGGGAAGAGAAGGTCTCTGGATCTGGCAACAAAATGACAGGCACTGCAGCCACTCCAACCCCCACGACAGGTACTGCAGCTGAACCAGAGAACCAACCTGTGCCGGTATCAGTCATCTCTATACACAAGAAGAATTATTGGATGCAAAAGTTAGCTTGTTTAGTAAGGGAAGAAACTCCTACTAAGAAGGGGAAGGAGGAAGAAGTGGATGAGACGGGCTAGCCAGAAGCAGGGCTATCATGGGAAGAGGAGGAGGAAGAAGCAGAACTCATAAATGAGGCAGTAGCCACCCAATCCCTAACCCTGAGTGAGCTGTGAGATATTGCGGAAAGATTTCACCCATCATCCAGGTGAGCACATGGTCACCTGGCTGCTCTGATGCTGAGATAATGGGGCCAGTGGCTTAGAATTAGAAGGTAGGAAAGCCAAGCAGCTGGGATCCCTTTCTAGGAAAGGGGGCATTGGCAAAGTGATTGGAAAAGGGGCACAAGCCCTCAGCCTCTGAAGACAACTCCTAGCAGGTGTGAAGGAAAGGTACCCTTTCAAGATAGATGCTGTATGTCACCCAGGCAAGTGGACCACCATGGAGAGAGGTATTTGGTGAGGGAATTAGCCATGCTGGAGATGACTTATTATGAGCTGGACAACACACAATTACCCAGAGATCCAGATGAAGTCCAATGCACACGACCCATGTGGTGGAAGTTTGTATGGAACGCACCATCATTGTATGCCAACTCATTGGCAGTAATGACCTGGAAAGATGGAGAGGGACGAACAGTGGATGAATTGGCTGGCCAACTCTGGCAATACAAAGAAAGTCTTTCTTCCTCTCTACAGGCCTGCGTCTCGGCTGTGGAGAAACTGTCCCGGGAGTTCCATCAATTCAAAGACGGTATGCCCTACTCCCCACATGTATGGAACGGTATCTCAGCTACTAGGAATAAGTGCTCCTCTGCTCAAGAAAGAGGATATACTGGGTACACATCACAGGCCACCCTGTGGTTTTACCTGCGTGACCACAGAGGGGACATGAGGAAGTGGGATGGAAAATCTACCTCAAACCTAGAGGCATGCATACATCAGTTGCCAGGAAAAACAGTCACAAAAGGGGGTTCTTCCAGGAAAACTGCTGCTCCAGTTTCCAGTGGGCAGTTCCCCAAACAGTGTAGAACGGCTGATCTTACTTCTGATCTTAATAAAGGGACTTCTGATTCATATTTACAAGAAGTGAGTAACGAATACTATGACCAGGCCTAGAGGGGCCCTGCCTCTGGTCAGGTGGAGGAAGGGGACACACAGGTTTATTGGACTGTGTGGATTCAGTGTCCTGGCACATCACACCCACAGGAGTATAAGGCTCTAGTGGACACCAGTGCACAGTGTATGCTAACGCCATCAAGATATAAAGGGGCAGAACCCACTTGTATTTCTGGTGTGACAGGGGGATCCCAAGAGTTAACTGTATTGGAGTCCGAAGTAAGCCTAACTGGGAGTGAGTGGCAAAAGCACCCCATTGTGACTGGCCCAGAGGCTCTGTGCATCCTTGACATAGACTGTCTCAGGAGAAGGTATTTCAAGGACCCAAAAGGGTACTGGTGGGCTTTTGGTATAGCTGCCTTGGAGGCAGAGGAAATTAAACAGCTGCCTACCTCGCCTGGTCTCTTGGAGGACCCTTCTGTTGTGGGGTTGTTGAGGGTCAAAGAACAAGGGGTGCCAATCGCTACCACAACGGTGCACCAACGGCAATATCGCACCAACTGAGACTGCCCGATGCCTGTCCATAAGCTGATTTGTCAACTGGAGAGCTAAGGAGTGATCAGCAAAACTCACTTTTTAACAGTCCCATATGGCCATGTGAAACTCTAATGGAGAGTGGAGACTAACAGTAGACTATCGCGGCCCAAATGAAGTCACACCGCCACTAAGTGCTGCCGTGCTAGACATGCTAGAACTTCAATGCAAACTAGGGTCAAAGGCAGCCAAGTGGTACACCACAACCGATATCAATAATGCGTTTTTTTCTCAATCCCTTTGGCAGCAGAGTGCCAGCCAGAGTTTGCTTTTCCTTGGAGGGGCATCCAGTACACCTGGAATCGACTGCCCCAGGGGTGGAAACACAGCCCCACCATTTGCCATGGACTAATCCAGACTGCACGGGAACAGGGTGAAGCTCCAGAACACCTGCAATACACTGATGACATCATCGTATGGGGCAACACAGCAGAAAAAGTTTTTAAGAAAGGGCAGAAAATAATCCAAATCCTTCTGAAAGCTGGGTTTGCCATAAAAGAAAGTCAAGGTCAAGGGACCTGCACAGGAGATCCATTTTTTTGGAATAAAATAGCAAGATGGACATTGTCAGATCCCAATGGATGTGATCAACAAAATAGCAGCTATGTCTCCACCAACTAGCAAAAAAGAAACACTAGCTTTCTTAGCCGATGTGGGTTTTTGGAGAATGCGTATTCCAAATTACAATCTGATTGTGAGCCCTCTCTGTCAAGTGCCCCAGAAGAAGAATGATTTCTAATGGGGCCCTGAGCAGCAACGCACATTTGAACAAACGAAACGGGAAATTGTTCATGCAGTAGCCCTTGAGCCAGTCCGGGCAGGACAAGATGTAAAAAATGCGCAGCTGGGGAGAACGGCCCTACCTGGAGTCTCTGGCAGAAAGCACTGGGGGAGACCCGAGGTCGACCCCTGGGGTTTTGGAGTCAAGAATACAGAGGATCTGAGGCCCACTATACTCCAACAGAAAAAGCATATGGCAGCATATGAAGGGCTTTGAGGTGCTTCGGAAGTGGCTGGTACTGAAACACAGCTCCTCTTAGCACCCCGACTGCCGGTGCTGGGATGGATGTACAAAGGGAGGGCCTCCGCTACACATCATGTAGCTGATGCCGTGTGGAGTAAGTAGGTCACACTGATCACACAACGAGCTCGTATAGGAAATCCCAGTCACCCAGGAATCTTGGAAGTGATCATGGACTCGCCAGAAGGCAACAATTTCAGAATATTGCCAGAAGAGGAGGTGACGTGTGCTGAAGAGGCCCCACTGTAGAATAAACTGTTAAAAAATGAGAAGCAAGATGCCCTGTTCGCTGATGGGTCCTGTCGTATTGTAGGAAAGCATCAGAGGTGGAAGGCTGCTGGATGGTGTCCTATAGAACAAGTCACAGAAACTGCTGAAGAAGGTGAATCAAATGAGTTTCCAGAAGTGAAGGCCATCCATCTAGCTTTAGACACTGCTGACCGAGAAAAGCGACCAGTGCTCTATCTCTATACTGACTCACGGATGGTGGCAAATGCCCTGTGGGGGTGCTCACAGCAATGGAAGCAGAGCAACTGGCAACGCAGATGTAAACCCATCTGGGCTGCCACACTGTGGCTAGATATTGCTGTCGCTGGTAGACAACCTGGTTGTAAAAGTACGTCATGTAGATGCTTACATACCCAAGAATCGGGCCACTGGAGAACATTCAAACAACCAGCAGGTGGATCAGGCCGCCAAGATTGACGTGGGTCAGGTGGATCTGGACTGGCAATATAAGGGTGAGTTATTTACAGCTCGGTGGGCCCAAGACAGACACCTCAGGCCATCAGGGAAGAGATGCAACATATAGATGGGCTCGTGATCGAGGGGTGGACTTGACCATGGATACTATGACACAGGCTATCCATGAATGTGAAACGTGCTGCAATCAAGCAAGCCAAGTGGTTAAAGCCCCTGTGGTATGGAGAGTGATGGCTGTAATATAAATATGGGGAGGCCTGGCAGATTGACCGTATCTCACTCCCACAAACCTGCCAAGACAAGCACCATGTGCTTACAATGGTGGAAGCAACCACCGGATGGCTGGAAACATATCCCATGCCCCATGCCACCACAACACTCTCCTGGGCCTTGAAAAGCAAGTTTTATGGCAACAGAGCACCCCAGAAAGAATTCAGTCGGACAACGGGACTCATTTCCAAAACAACCTCACAGACACCTGGGCCAAAGAGCATGGCATTGAGCGGGTATATCGCATCCCCTATCATGCACCAGCCCCTGGGAAAATTGAACGACACAGTGGACTGTTAAAGACTCCATTGAGAGCAATGGGAGGTGGAACCTTCAAACATTGGGACACACATTTAGCAAAAGCCACCTGGTTAGTCAACACCAGAGGATCTGCCAATCAAGCTGGCCCTGCCCAATTAGAACTTTTATGTACTGTAGAAGAAGATAAAGTCCCCGTAGTGCACATGAAAAATATATTAGGGAAAACAGTCTGGGTTACTCCTGCCTCAGGCAAAGGCAAACCCATTCATGGGATTGTTTTTGCTCAAGGACCTGGGTGCATTTAGTGGGTGATGCGAAAGGATGGGGAAGTCGGATGTGTGCCTCAAGGGGGTTTGGTTTTACGTGAGAATAGCCAATGAATTAAATTGTATAATGTTAATTGCTATATAATACTATATGCCATCACTACTATGGTTGCTATATGCCATATCAACGGTATTACAGTAAGAATTACCCAAATTAATGAAGAATGAATTCTGATGAAACTGAGCAGAGTGCAGCAGTGATTTACCCAGAACTGGCTTCAGTATGCAACAGTCCAACACCACACACCACCTCTCTTGCCCTGAATGACTGTTATGACAGGTGGAGCCCAATGTCTTGGACTAAATGAACTCAATGGACATTTTAGAGGGATGGCCCATAGACTAAGGGAATGATATCTCTGTGTATGTATCAAAAGAGAGGAAAGGTGGTGGTGATTAATTGGGATATATTGGAAAGTGTGGGACCTGGGCATGATGTAGATGGTATAGAATAAGGGATAGATATTGTCCTGGTTTCTGGTGGGTAGAGGTAACTTTCTTCCTAGTAGCTGGTATAGTGCTATGCTTTGGATTTAGGATGAGAATAATGTTGATAACACAGGGATGTTCTAGGTGTTGCTGAGCAGTGCTTACACTAAGTCAAGGACTTTTCAGCTTCTCATGCTGCCCTGCCAGCGAGGAGAATGGGAGTGCACAAGAAGCTGGGTGGGGACACAGCCGGGACAGCTGACCCAAACTGGCCAAAGGGATATTCCAGACCATGGGACGTCATGCTGAACAATAAAACTGGGGGGAATTGGCCAGGGGCAGGCAGCCTGCTGCTCGGGGTCTAGCTGGGCATTTGTCAGCAGGTGGTGAGCAATTGCACTGTGCATGACTTGTATATTCTTTTATTATTCTTTTCCCTTCCTTTTCTGCCCTATTAAACTGTCTTTATCTCAACACATCAGTTTTAACTGTTTTCCAATTCTCTCCCCTATCCCACTGCAGGGGAGTGAGCAAGTGGCTGTGTGGTGTTTAGCTACCTGCCGGGTTAAACCACATTCATACTGATGTCGTGACCTTTCATTAATATACTTTGTTTCAAAAATACACTTTAATCTTTTTTTAATAAGCCTCCCTTGCTTTTTCTGAACATCTTTTTCTTTTAACTCTGGAACAGACAGATCCTAAAACTGGAATGTAAATTCCTGAGAAGAGTCTTTTTTTTTTAATCATTCTCTAACCTTTTTTGTTAATAAGCCTAGGAAATCAAGAAAAGTTCCTATATTCCTTTCACAAAACACACCAGTAATTTCACCTTCCATGGAAGAAAGTCACTGCAGCCCTATGTAATTAAACTTCCTACCATAACCTACTAATTACATGCCACTTCCTTTAGGGAAATTATTTCCCAATACCTGTATCATATCACAAGAAATGTAAGGTATAATAATACTGATTTATTTTTACAGATATGTCCCTTCTCATACAACTAATATCTCTTTCGTTCCCAAACTTCTCAGCTCTTTAATATTTAAGAGTTCTTACATTCATATTAGTAAATAATAGATCTTTAAATTTCAGCCTCTTCTAAGAGTCTTGCATTTTTCAAATATAAGGATTATCTCAGTATCATGATTTCTAATCCAAATTGAGATTACTTGCCTTGTTTAGACTTCCAAATGCAGCACAAAGCTTTGCTTGCATGCCTTTCTTTTTCTTGCATTTGCATTTGCTAACAATGGGTTTGTAAATCACCTCCTCATCCCCCAGCCCGAAGAGTATCTTTTAAATGATGGCTGATACATCTTGGGTTTCATCTAATTAAACCATACTCAACTGATGGATGCGCTTCTGTTTTATCTTTCCTGGTGCAATGATATTCTTCTCTTTACTAGGCTTTGTGGGTCACCTTCCCTTAGCATTTTTAAAATCCTGCAAAAATTCTGAAAAGAATACTAGGACAATTTATCCTGGGAGTCCTAGTTCATTATTTCAGATAGCATCTGATCCCATGCCCAGTGAAGTAAATAGAATGATGCCTTTTGATTAAACCTGATGCATTCAACTAGGTTGTTCTCAGAACTCTTAGAACTAGACCTTGTCTTTCTTCTCCTCTTCAATAGCTTAAGCATGGGCAAGGGCCAAAAGAAAGTTAGGCTCTTTACGTGACTGCTACAGAATAGAGATCTTTCAGTGAGGCAAAAGAGAGGAAGAGAAACTCAAAACTGTATAGGTCAGATATAAAGACCTGGAGACTCTGCTTGTCTCCCACTGCAGATACAACCTACCCCTTGCCACAGAGCCCACACTCTCAATTCTCACTTGACTTGAGAATCAAGAGTTGACTTTCCTCATATCTTCTTCCTGGATATCTATAAGTCACTCAGGTGAAGCAAAGACTTTCCCATCCTCTTGAAAGGTGAATGCACACACATCCCACCTCTCAAGACCTTTGAGACACAGTCTGTGATCAAGAGCAATTATACTCCCTCTTTCTTACTTTTATAAATGAAAGTGGTTAAAAGCATATGGTTTTCTACCCATCATCACAGCCTGAATTTAAACACAGATTTTGTGGCTGTCTGGAAAGAGAACAGCATCATTTCTTAGGGAGCTATTCCAGCGACAACTGTTATTTCATTTTACTGGTGGAAGCAATGCTAGTTCTTGGCTCTGGCTAAGATTATGGAAAAGGTGGCTGGGTTCAGAAAGGGGAACTTGATTATAATCAACAGTGCTGAATTTTTGGGCTACCTATCTATAAGGCACCTTCCTCCTTAGTGCATTTCTTTGTGTTCAGGCTTCATACAAGACTTCGCTATTGTTAGACGTCCAGGAACAGGGGTCACAGAGGTCCATGTGCTGTGCAGAGAGCTCTTAAACTTAGCCAATAGGATGCTTTAAGGGAAGGGTTAAACTCTTTGCCCTCTTAGCAATCTTCAGTGAAGTTTCTTCTGTGAATTCACACATTGCAGTGCTCCCTAACCCCCCTGTCAGGATTCAGGGACAAAACTATTACTGGGGAAAAAGTAAAGAAAAAAAAAAATAGACACATGGAAAAGAAAAAACCATGCACCTCATTTTGTACTTTGGTGATAAACTTTTATCATTTTGTGTGGGGTAACATCAAGACCTCTAAGGGCTATATGGGTTAAGCATTTACATAACATAAGGGTTCAGATGAGGCAGAGTACTGATGTGACCATGCCTCTTGGACATTTTATGTGTCCTAGCCCCTCTCCTGATGGTTAAACAGATCTACTCTAGTGGGAGTAGGGAGTTTTCAGTTCTAGTTTCAGTTCCTAGTACCATACCCAAAGGCCAGCAGTCCTTAGGGTAGGGGCCAGGACCATTAGTGAAAGAACCTTTCTCAGAAGGTAAAGTTAAGAATACAAATTCCCCCAGTCCATGCTCTTCTTGATCCTTGGTGAGCTACTGTATAACGCTTAGATGGGAGGCATAACACTGTCCCTTCTGGTCATCTTCTGTGAGGACCTTCTTCCAGTGTTTGGTAGACACGGTCCAAGCATACTTATGGGACTATGCAAGCTTCTGGGTATGGAGGCACCCCTCTGTACATGCCAGAACTGCAACGGGGAGCAGAACTATGCCCTCAGGCCATCTGTCAGTTTGAGGCTGTTTTAGGCAGCAGTTCAAACTGAGAGCGAGCTCGGATTTTATCTTAGGGATCTCCAGGATGGTTGAGAACAGCAACTCTAAGCAGCCTTCCCTAGTTCAGACACCTGAATTCCACTTGGTTTGAGTCAAATGTGATGTTTACATGTTCAGAATCTGGATCTAGGCATTTAATTCCCTCTTGTACGCAGCGAAAAATGAGGTCCCAAAATCTTTATTTGGGCAAATTGCTGTCAAATGTACTTAGCATGTACTTTTACATCTGACAATTTGTTTATATAGCTGGGCAAAAATACATGAATCTTTCTTTAAGTCTCCAGTTTTGAAAATCTTGTAAAGCTTACATGGCTCAAAAGCTTCCATTTCAGTGATTTAGAAAAGAAAGAAAAAGGCCGAGAAAATTGATTAAAGCAGAATTGTTCCTGGTGTCAAGATACTGTCAAGGATAAATATCAGCACAAGGATTTGCTTTATTTATACACATATTTGAAACAGACATGGAGATATATTCCTGTAGAAGTCTGTGCTACTTGTACCGAATGCAGCACCTCTCAGTTTTCATGTACTATTCTCCTTTGCACTTGATCTATTTGATTCAATATTCATTTGACCTTTTTGTACTGGATGTGCAGCTAGTGCACTAATACTAATTTTGGCATAATTTGGCATATCAGGAAGTAATAAGCCAACCTCAAAAGTTTCATATAAGCACCTGCAGTCTATTCCCTATACCCTGCAGATATTCCCTTCTTTTCACTAGTTTTTGGGAGCTAACTTAGCCAACCACATAAAACACCATCATCAGCTAAAAAAAAAAAATAATAAAAAAAAATTGCAAAACTTGATCTTTTCAGAACTGACTCATTCAGATCTCAATGCCCCTATTTGAGCTTCCTTGCTTTTGATTAATAAATCAGTTAAAAAAACTTGATTAAACAAAACATTTTTGCATCATGCTCTGAAGATAACCAACTTGATTCACCAGCGATTGCTTTATAAATGAGAATATGAATATTAATATTCATGTGATTTGTTGATGAAGCTATTCACACCTTTTCAGAATTCTGCATCTTAAAAAATATACTCCCTTCTGTACCTTCTTTGGTGTCTATCATCTTAATAAAGAGCACATTTAGAGCCTGCTTCTTCAATGTGCCGAGTGCTCTACTTAAGTCCTGAGTGCCCTTGCTTCGGAGAGCTCAGGGACATTTTGTGGAGCGCTGTTCGTGCTCGGCACAATAACAGCATATCCAGTTTCTTTGCTTTAATCCTTTGGTCCTTCTGTTACTTAAATAGTTGGTTTATTTTAGTTTAGACAACACTGCTTCAAACAACTCTCCTTTTATGAATCCTATTATCCCTGTCAAGGCTACAGAGAAATGGCATCTGATGTTATTTGGTGCAGAGGTAGGTGTTAGTAAGTAGATCTTCAGCTTAGCAGGAGTGGCCCAACCTCCCATCTGCCACAGGGTCTGTTAGGACAAGAGCATGGCAGACCCTTCCGGGAAAATGTTTTTACAGTTTAATCAAAGGACAAAGTTAAGAGGCTGCAGTATTAGGAGCTGTGACTGAAATATGTCTCCTGCTTAATTTCCCCAAAAGACTGAAGACTCAGCAGCAGACACAGCTACTACTTTCTTTTGGGATCTTGCCTCAAAGTTACATGTGCAATACCCAAAGCTAAAGAACTGCATAAGAGTCTTGCCTTTAAAAGTTTTGAAAACACAAAGCGTGCTCACAGATTAATCTCTGTCCTGAGAGGATGCAGTGGGTGGTGTTACAAGGTTTCTGTTATGGATTTGTGTATCTAATGCCAGCGTCAGGATAATACAACCATGGAGCCGAAGCAGTGCTGGTATGTGCATGCAACGGTCCCTTGGGATTCCATCGGTCGGTGGCACAGGACTTAGACTGGGGAAACCACAACCTGTCCCTTCCTACCATGCCATGCCACAGCTTTTCTCAGTTCTCTGCATCCACTGGGGGACTGGAGAGAAGTTGCAATGCCCTTCACAAGGCTGTAACAAGGAAATAAATGGAAGACAACTGAAGGTCCTTACCTCTGCATAACCTGTCCCTGACAGTATGAATACAGACTGTAGAAAAATTCAACGAAAACCTTTTTTGCTTGGTTTGTCTCCATCTGCAGGATCTACCCTTGGCTGCCCTATTCCAGATTGTAGGAAAACCTGAGATTCTGAAGCAACTGGCCTGAACAGTGGCATTAGTTCTTTCTGGCTTCTCCAGCAATGAGTCTGAGCTCCCAAGCTTGTCCTCTTCCTCGGATGATGTCCTGTCTTCACAATTTTTATCACCTTGCCCTGGGCTTGCTGGTCTATAATAAGCAAGTGGCTATCAGAATGTTTTAGGCTTTAGTTGTTGGGTAAGGAAACAGCATTTTTTGGGTGTACGTAACTGGCCAGATGTATTCTATACTGGGTTAGGTTCGTGTACGTTTTTTGTGCTGGTTCAGGCTATCTGAGGACATTTCTCTAAAATATGAGTACCTCTTTGGAGTGGACAGAGTCCATCAGCTCATGTTGTAGAGAGTCTGCTTGCCAAAAAGCTGTCAGGTGATAATGCCTACAGCCTCTCTTGCTGAGCTCGAAATGGTGACCTGGTGAGCTGGCTCTGAACCATTGGTTTGTTCTTCCAGGTGGCAATAATTCTGTGAGATCAGCACAAGCCTGTGGGATCCTGGTTCTGCTCTCATTACAACTCAGAAAGCGATGCCCAGGTTGATGAGGCAGGATCTGCAGCACCCACACTGAGGGACATCTGGTTACTTGATATTTTTTAAATGTTAAGTGCACTTCAAAAAAAACCAACAACAAACAAACCCCAAAACTAAGCACCCACAGCTTAAGCCAGTAGGCACATGAACATCCATGGGAAACATAAAGTTTTGCAATTGAATAGCTTCAATTTTAATTTAATTTTACAGCTTTATTAGCCTGAATAATCATCTCCCAGGAAAAAATCTCAAAACTCATGGTCTGGCAGGAAGAAAACCAAACAGGACAAAACATTAGCCAAATGTGCAATAATGAAGACTAATGGTGTCCTGGCAATGAGAAGGAACAGATGATCAAAGAAGTCTTTCCCATCTCAGGCCATGGTGGTTCAATAACAGCACCCTGCCAATAGTTGCCTTCATCAAAAAACAGTCCCAAATTTCTAAGCACAACAAAACATTATGAAAGAACTGAGTTACAGGCAAAATACTAGATTACATCATCTTTGCATTAAAGATGAAGAGTTATTTCTAACATGTCTTTAATTTTGAGCTCTTCACTTCTCAGCCCCAGAGTAGCTTACAAAAATAATTTCATATATGGAAAAACCAGAAAATGTGTAACTCAATATCAGAGTGCTCTATCTAGGTCATCAGGAAAGTTTAAGCTTTTAAATCCATAGCTCCAGATACTACAACTTGAGTGAATGGCATTCCTGATGCAAGCGAAGGCCCCTGTCTTCTAGGAGGAACAGTCATTAGTAGCATCTTACGTTTGTGCACACACAAGTGAGGAGTGAGGTTTCTTCTAATTTCTTCCTTGAAGTAGATAAAGTGGGTGTGAGGTGAAGTGGCTTGGGAATGGGTGTAACTTGTGTCTCCTTCCTGGATGTTTACCAGTGTCTAGGTCTGGGACTGAAAAGGGGGAATGAAATATTCCACATGCAAACAATCTTTTATTTGTCATCAGAAGCTGGAATAACAAAACCTGGGTACTAGAAAACATGTAAAAAATTGTAACTTCCAACTGTCCATGTGCAGAGGAGTATGTAGCAAACATACCTTGAACAGTGTCCCTCATTGTGCAAAAATAGGTGCAGTATTTGCAAAACAGGAGATTCAGAAAGTGAGAACAGATTACCAGTTGCCATCACAGTTAGGTCCATAGTCCGCATCTGGGATATGCCTAAATTGCCTCTGCCACTAAAGGAGTCCCTCCTCTGACCTCAGAGCAGGTTCCCAAAACCTCCCTAATTCTCTTACCAGGTTTGGTGGTAGGAAGGGACCCCAATTTTGAGAAACTACCTACCTTGGATAGTTAATCCTGGGACCCAGAAGCAAAAGCAAATAAGCAGCATGCATTGAGCTTTGAAATGGTTGCACAGTGGTCCTCGGCATCATAAGTTGCATCTTGTCTTGTTGGCAGCTCATACAGGTATTTAAGATTTTAAAAGCTAAGCAGCGTCTTCATACTTCCCAAGGGGATCCATTAGTATTTTCCAAAGTTGGAGTAAACCAGAAAGGAATAAAACAGCCGCACCACAGCCTATGTGAGGACACTGGGGTGCGTACATATACACGATTGTTTGCATATGGTACAAAATCTATAGCAGCACTGACATTTGAATCTACAAGGGAAAGAATCGTTTACAGTCATGGCTCACAGCTTCGAGTGATTTTCTGATTTTAACTTGACATAATTAAAGCCAAACACTGCCCATTAACATGGTGTTTAGGAAAACAAGAGAACCTGTAAGATGTTTTTCTTTTGGAATAAATTCTCAAATATCATTTATTCCAAGTCTTCCCTCCCCTTCAGCTGTGCTAGTCCAAAGTTTACATATTATAGAGTACTTGCCTTCTCCAAATTAATTGCAAAACTCAGTCTTTGGAATACTGACAACTGTAAAAACCCAAAACTACAGATGGCACAATTAGAACACAAAGGATGTGTTGACAGGCTGATAAATGGACAAACTAAGCAAATTTGCTCTAGAAAGTTTTAGGAAAGCATCTCTTAAAGAAACAGGAGATTTTTCTCTTTTCTTTGGCTCCATGTAAATATTTTTTTCTCCACAGCATTAGAAAAAGAAGCTTTATATTGAGAAAAGGTTAACAAATAGTGTCTTCAAAGACAGGAAGAGTAGATTTCTATCAAAACACTCAGCTGAAGAAATATGCTGAAGTTATTTTTACTTCCGAAGTCTTTTCAATAATTTTTGGCTCTGACTTGAGTGCAATTCTGCTTGAGAGAGTGAGTAGGCAACAGCAAGGTTTTCTTACTCAGCATGTTTTCTCCCTGTGTATTTGCAGAGTCCCATTTGCCTAATGCCAGAAAACTGATCTGTTTGTCCTGTAGTGCTAGCAATCATGGGAGCTGGAAATAGGTTTCATTTTGGCTTATGTGTCATTATTGGAGCCTTAATTAAAATATCTGATCTGATAACTTTGGCATATGAGTCACCAAGATGGAGAGAGTGATGAGTTTATGTTTGAAAATGAAATTACAAGTCAACTGATGAAAAAGAAGGGAAAAAGCAGCGATGGAACATTTTTATCCCAAATTTGATGGAGAATCAAAGGGAACAGCAACTCCAAAGCTGTAGCACAACAGCTGTCTTTCTTACATACAGTCCATACACCCCAGATTATAAACTTTCCTTCTGTGTCAAGTCCATATTAGCAACGCTTTGTTGGAACAGCCAATTTCTGAGTAAGAAAGGGGCATAAATTTAGGAGGCATCATCCGTAAACCCAGGTGGTGATGGAATTTTTTGACAGAGCTTTTTGATGACAACCTGCCTAGCTTTAAGAATACAGAGGCTGTTCCCTGAGGTTGCAGGCAGCATCCCACAACCCTTAGTAGAGCAGAATTAGATCTAGCATGGCACAATGGGCTTCAGCACCCAGCAGCCAGCTCTAGCAGGAAAAAATCAGGACCAATACAGCTGAGAAAATATTCAACCACCCCAGTCTTCAAGCCCATGAGTAGAAACCAAGGCAGTTCAAGATTTAATAAATAAATAAATGTTTCACTAAGCTAATTAATTTTCAGCTGTGAAAATGGAAAAAGAAAAACACACAGCAATTCATGGCTTGTAACTTAATATTACTGCCCAGAATCAAAAAATAAACATAAATCTGAAGTACTATCTGTCACAGTGGAATATATCACGTCAGGTCTTCATGAGGGAAAGTAACCTTTTTCAGTAAGTTATTCTTGGTATCTGAGTGGAAGTGGTGAAAAAAGCTTTTTCTGAAACACAAGGGCTGTAACTGAAGTGGGAGTTTTAATGAGAGGAAGTTCTGACATTTTAGTCAACTGCTTCAAAAGCAGTTTGGCAAAGCTTTAAAAAAGCCTTCATTAAAGTGTCCATCAGCTGCACTAATGTTTTAAACAGAGTCCATATTTTCATAGCGGCATGTGACTGAAAGGTGAAAGGAACTTGTGAGCAGCAGGTTCCATCTGTGTGAGTGGAAGGGAGACATATGCCAGGTGATTCCCTCTTTCAAGCTCTGTAATTCTTCACAGGAAGAGCATTATTCGCTCCAGTCAATTGGGGACATAGAAAAATCCTATTGAAAAATTGTTTCTGGTCAAACTAAATTTAGATTATATATATATTTTTGTTAAATATTCTATTAATTTCAAAGCTGATGAAATTTTATTTGAATCTAAATAAAACCTTTCTTCTTCATTTGGGGTTGTAGAAATACCTTAAGTACTTATTTATCTCTCTCTTCCTCTCTCTTCCCTTTCTAGTGAACGTTATTGTTAAACAAAGATGCTGCTTTGAACAAAATACAAAGAAAAATCTTGTTAAAAAAAAAAAAAGGGTCAAAACCCCCCATACTGACATTTTATAAATGAAGCAATGTAACTGCAAAGAGGATGAGAGTGTGATGCAGTTGTGGATAATAAGATATAGCACCATTCCAAAGAAAGAATATGATGAAGAAAAAGAAACTTAAAAAATTGTCTTCACAATGAAATGAGAGACTGAGCTCCTGGACTTTCCACCATCACTCTTGAGAGAGCTTCTTGTTCATGGAATACTTAAATTGGACATTACAGGAGGCACATACATGAACAGTGATAGAAATGGCCTTTTCAAGATGAGTAGTTCAGCATCATAGTTCAGGGGCCCTTTAGAGAATCAAGATAACCAAACTTTATTTTGTCTGCAAGATCTTGTCCTGTAACATTTGTAACATTCTGTAACATCCCAAAAATGAATCAGATACATTCCCAGATGTCCCTATGTTTATAGTTAATCAACTATTTCTTTTTCTTTTTCAAGGATGGTTGAAAAATAAAATGCATCAGCATGACATAAACACAATTTGTTTATTTCACTTTGACACTCAGAAATGAAAATTATATTAGATTATTTTCAATTCACATCAGCATAAGAAATGCCTTATGGACATCAACCTTCAGCAACGCTCTCATGGTATGCACAAAAATGACCGGGGAGTGTAGGTCAAGGTAAGAGGCAAGGAGATTAAATGCTAAAATAAACATATCAGAAAGGGTGGTGGCAAGAGAATAGTGTCTTTAGAAATGTAGGAAATGAAAAAGAACTGCTGTCCCTCCTTTCAGTATTCCTGTCTGCAAGGGAGCTGCACTAACCCGCCCTAGGGAAATCCTCAAATCCGAGACAAATGGACTTTTCTGCTGGTGCTGGAGTTGGAGAGGCTCCTGCTGTAGTCGCTCAAGTTTAATCTCTTCTTGAATTTCAAGATAAAAAAGTCACATGTTCTTTAATGCAAAGGAAGTGATCCATCCTATTCTAGAAGACTAAGTCAATGGACCACCACTCAGCATGGACATGATTGTCTCCTCCTCTACCTGTAATGCAAATCCTTGTCCTCTTCTTTGGGAGGAGGCTTTCCAAAGTGCATCTGGGATATCTCTCTCTCATTTTGGAAAAAGAACCAATAAAATGTCAAGAATATGAATCCTGAGCTTTCTTTACCTGCTGTTATAGGGCTGTAAACCTGAAAACTGAGATGCCAGGAGACCCTAGTACTGAGAAGCCTTCAGGCTGCAGGTCTAGATATCCTGGTTCACCTGGAATAATTTTGTTTGGAAATTTTTCTTATAGCTGATCTGCAAACAAAACCCAATACCATCCTTCACAACGACACAACTCTGGGAAGAGTTTTAACTGTTCAGTTTTCACATTTCCCAGTTTTACAGCAACCATTGTTCATAGACATTCAGTGTTTTCTATCATTCAACAGCCCATAAGCAGTGAAGATCAACATTCCTGGTTTTTTTGGATAGGGAATTTCAGAGGAAAATTAATTTTACAACATCATCCTATGAATAGGTGGCACAGTTCAGGACTGTGAGCTGTTTTACTGAGTCCTGAAAAGCAGCAGGAATATGGTTTTATTCCCACTAATAAAACTACTACTACTACTACTACTACTAATTAAAAAAAAAGTTTCAATAGAATTTTTTTAAGAGCTGAGCTATTCCCCTAGTACACAGGAAATTTTTATGATTTTATTTGGTTTTGTTCACTGAAAACACATTTTTCTAATTAAAAAATATATTCCAATGGGAAATGTTAACCTAACCTGTTTCTAGTTCCTTGCCAGATCTCAGAGACGATAGGTCACAAATCTTAAGCACTGAGACAGGGATTTCCTTTCAGCTTATTATTTTAATAAGCCACGAGCAATGGATCTACCTATTCTGGAGCTTTAGTCAATAAGTGTCAAGGGCTGGGATTTATTAACTGCCCACTTATGCAAATATGGTTTTCTGCACTCAAAAGATTTGCAGTAGAAGACAGCACCTGAGCTGACTTCCCTTATCTCCACATTCAAATGTTCCCCAATGAACCAGAAAGGCTGGCAGCAAAGTGTGCTGCTACATGCACAGTGATGTGACTTATGTTGAGCCCGTTTAGGGGCAACATAAAACCTGGTTGCAGTTTCCACTAAGGAAAAGAAAAAAAAACAAAGTGAAATCAATGGAATAGTAATTTTCAGCCTTACTAATTGTGTATGATACCAGCATCAGATAAATCCTCCCCTTAACTAGGTTAGATAAAGCTAAATTGTGTTATTCTTTAATACAAACACAAGCTGATAGAAATAAACATGTATAAACTTCCAGTGCAGTCTATTAAACACACTCCTACGGCTTTTGCAATCTCTTTGAGTGAGATGAAGCGCCAGTCTTCAGGTTGTAATTAACCTGCAATGATCAGGGAGGTAAGAGTTTGGGAAACCTTATCTCAGGCCAGTAACCACTAGCCACACTCAGCTTCAGAATAGATGGCAAACCGTTTTTGCTTTATTGAGCAAAATTGATGATATTTTCATTTGCTGTCCTCCTGACAATGTTAAACTACATCACAACAGTTTGGGACAATGACCGCAAGCTATAATGGGCATAATGGGAGATTTAAACTCTGTATGGAAGCCAATTAATGTTTTGCTTTTAATCTGAATTGCTTCTATCAGAGACATAAATATTAAATATTGCCCATTCTGTGCATAATGAATGACTCCCTTAAAAAACCTACAAAACTAAGTAGGAAAACAATAGTAAACTACTATTTTGTGATTTGAAACAGTATAAATTAGAGTTTCTCTTTAACTTTCCCTCAGCGAGGGGAGGTGGAAAGCTGCCTTCTGCTGCTGACTAGTTTAGGAGCCTCTCTAAGCCAAAGGAGAGGTTTAGGGAAAGGCAGTGATAGGACACAGGTATGATGCCATCCCACCAGGGGATGCAGGGGCAGTTACCTTTTGCTGTGGAAACACCGCAAAGACCATCTCACAATAAGAAAAAAATTTCTGCTCTTCTCGATGCCAGTTACACCATGGGGACTAGGTGCCTCTGCATAGCGATGCATAGGGGATCATAGGGTTGTAGGATAATCCAGGTTGGAAGGGACCTCAGGAGCAATCTTGTCTAACCTTTTCCTTAAAGTGGGGTCAGTTATGGCTTAAACCAGGTTGTTTGGAGCTTTATCTGGCCTAGTCTTGAAAACCTTTCAGGATGGAGGTAACAAAAATTCTCTAAGCAACCTGCCATACCGCTCAGCTGTGCTCACAGTGAAAAGTTATTCCTTATATCCAGCCATCTCTCTCCTTTCAACTTATGCCCATTGTCTCTCATCCTTACACCATGCACCGCTGCAGATTCCGGCTTCGTCTTCTTGATGATCTCCCCATAGATACGGGAGGCTGCTGTTAGATTCCCCTGAAGCCGTCCCTTCTCCAGGCCGGACAAGCCCTGGTTCCTCAGCTTCTACTCAGTGGGCAAGTGGTCCATCCCAGTGACCCTCTACTGACCTTGCTCCAGTTTGTCTATGTTCTTCTTGTACTCGGGCAAAAAAACAATAAAGTTGTGATTGAACATGTTTTTATGTGTAGGACTTAAGCCTACGTGGTCTTAGGCCAGAATTTCCCTTCCTCACAACCAGGTGTGTAGCAGTGTGCTGTAAGCCACCCAGGTGCTGACCTTTCCGCCGGTACCTACTTCACTTCACAGATTTTAAGCTAATGTGGTCTGATGCTTTGCACAAAGATGGTCTAGAGATACCTATTGATCGCTGCGTAAGCCCCAAACGGTTTATAGATGGTACATAGAAATAAGAGCTTGGGTTTTTTTCAATCGCCAACAGGACTACAGAATATCACATATTCTGAGTAAAATGCAAAGGTATGGAGAGTATGAGAGAGAAGTAATTATTGCTGGTTCCTCTTTGGAATGTCCACATTTAGCTTTCAACGCATCTGTTCAACTATTTATGTTTAAAAATAAAAGACCATCTGGTTCCATGGAGCTCTGGCACATCTGGATGGTATATGCGAGGAACATTTTCCATGGTTCCATGGCATCATTCCCCTTTTCCATACTTTCCAGTGCCCCAGAACTTTCTGTTTGGATATTAAAATGCAGAGGCAGGAGAGGGGCAGGATCACAATACTTCAGTGCTTCAGCTGTTTTTTTATTCTGTATGAAATTTGGGTATTAACTCAAACACATTCACTTCCTTAAATTAGGGTAGCAATCAAGCTGAGATGACGATTGTTGTTATGACTGTTAACATCAGATTTTCATGTCTATAGAAGGTCAAAACCAGGTTTCAATCATCAGACCACACTATTTTGTCAGAGATGCTCGCTCCTCAAACTAGATCATGTATTAGGTGTGGATCATGTGATACTTGGTAATGAAGCAAGAAAAAGATGAAAACGGAGGGGAATATAAACCACCCTTGAATGTTGATTTCAAAGGAAACAGAATATTAAAGGTTAGGTCCTTATCCTTGTGGCCTTATTTACTGACAGGGTCCTACTGACTTTGATGAGAATCTAATTTAAACAAAAGTGGAGTTCCTGCATTTAGGAGAAAGGACCATATGAAAGCAATGGCCAAATTCTTCCTTGTTGAAATTTTTGTCTTTTGCTGTCACTCTCTTCTCCATCTTAGGTGAGCTAAGCTTGAACCAGCTATTCCTCATGCATCTATAGCTTTCTTGTGGGTAAGCAGGATGTAAGAATCCAACTTATATTTTGGAATTTGGAATCGTCTCTTGGTCCTTGAAAAGATATCATTTTCTCTTTGAGTCCAAGACGTATCTGATGATCCTGTGTAATGGAAAATGCTCAAAGTAAATAATTCTGTTTTTTATGGATTTTTCTCTCTCTTCCTTAGCATCTTCTTTCCATGGAAACACATTCTGTTTAATGTTTCTTTTACTTAACAAATTCAAGCCCTAGTATGTTATACACCCTAACCTCTGAGAACTTGAAAAAAACCCCATAGGGCTCAGGGTTCCATGATGAAAATCTGCCAGAAAAAATTGTGTATAAATATCAAAAACAATCCTGCAAGCTGTTCTCCAGTCTGTTTTCACGGAAGAACTACTCTAGACAAATCACAGTACACAAGTGATTCCTCTTTGGATGAACTCAATATTTGGTTCATGAGAGATAGGACTGATGCCCACAGAGATTGTCACACCCTAAGCTCATGTCATGCGAGGGAGTGCTATTACACGCACAACGGCTTGTGGGAAGAGCGATGCTGGCAGCAGATGCTTGTGCTCAGAGCACATGGAGTACCCAACAGACCTACAGTCTCACTACCACAGTCCACACATACCTCGAAGTATTGACTTGAATCTCTGGGTGCAATAAGTGAATCATCTTTGAGGTGCTCATTGGATAAGGGTGTGGAATGATTGCTGGAGGTGACTTACTGATATGGCCCCCTCCTAGGGGAAGGTAAACCTCCAGGGTGGAATGCAGTGGATATACACAAAATCCCTTCCATAAGAATTCCCTAAGCAACGTAATCTGCAACATTAGGGGTTAGCAACACCAGGGGAGCTTGGTATGCTGACTCTGAGAAACAACAAGGAGGGTGGAGCGGAGTGGAGACAACGTGGTCAGGGTCTGTGATATCATCGCAGGGATAGGGAACTGGAATGATAGGAACCAGAACAGTAGGTCCCTGCATTGAATCCACTGAAGCAAGAAGGTAAAATAATGGGGTTTCTGTCAACCTACTGCCCTACTTTTCTGATTTATATCATAAGTGCCCTGTTCTGCATTACTGACATGGAACTTTGCTCATTAGAATCTCATTATAATACCAAAACACACCTCCATCCCCAAAACTACCCACCTTCAAGGTGCGCCCACCCCTCACTGAGCATATGCTCTGAATTTTCTCTAGCATATACCTTCAAAAGTAAAGAGAGGAGATTTTACACCAATCATCATAAAGGTATGTATGACTAGAGTCACTCAAGCTCCACCTAAAAATAAGAAAATATAAATGTGCTTAAGAGAGGAGGAATACAAGGGAAGATACCATCATAGACAAGTCAGAAGGACATGGCTGACGTCTGTGATCAGTCGATGGGCTGGACCTCTCTTCCCCCCCTAGGGATGCCTGTTGAGTAAGATTCAAACACTCAGTTATACTGAGTGCTTCCTTGGGAAACTTAGAAATCTCTTTAGAGTTTTTCCATAATTTAGTGTGCTTGTAGTTGACTGTATTATTATTTGCGTGTGTTTTGCAGACAATGTATTTATCACTGGCAATCCAAAAGAACCTGTACTCCTGTTGCTTTATTAAACTGTACTATTCATTCAAATCTAGCCATGATAGTTCATTGAACACGGCCAAACTCCCTAAGTCTGGCTGTTCTAATTCATTGGATGCGGCACAATTGAAAGTACAGTGCACTATTAGTGCATCCATAATCGTGATAATTTTAATATATTGAACGCAACGGGACTTATAGTGCTGAATTGGACATCACTCAGAATCTAATCCTAGCAGTCCCCAGCCCCTCTGATACCTGAGGACAAGCTGGAATGCAAGGGGTTTATTTTCTGCCAAACTTCATTACACTTTAACACAACAGAGGATCGACTCATCTCTTGGAGATGCTGCTCATCACTGTGACACTGAGACACAAGGGCTCTTGTTGGAGTTGGACCTGCCGCTGTCTAGAGAGAACTTTGTGGGACCCAGCGGAAGGACTCCGAGTGAGGAGTCCTATTGCGTGATCCTCTCTAACAATCATGAAATGAACTAGTCAACTCAGTTCAGATCCTTCTGCAGAATAACCTGTTTAGGGAAACCTTTCTGTAGCAACAGATTGTAGATAAACAGAAAAATGAAAGCAAAGTAAAAAACCCCAGAGTTTAATGGCTGAGTTCAGATACACCAAAGCAATATCCACTTCAATCCAATTATAAACCAGTTAGTATATAGTCCTTTGCCTGGAATACTGGACAGTGATGTATGACCTTCATATATGTAAGAAATAAATGTTCAGAGCCCATCAGTAACCAAGTTCAGCATTAATTGCATTACTGAGCAATATGTTGCTAGTCAGATGTCCTGAGACATGCCATAACAGAAGCAGTTGTTTTCCCTGAGATTTTCTTCTGGCTGATGGTGTCATCAAGTACCACCTCTTCTACAGTAATGACTCCTTTTCCTATAAATATAAAATACAATGCTGGGAAAAAATGTTCTCCACCCTGTAGGAGTTTTCTTTTTTGCCTCACGAACCCAGAATAACTCATGATGATCATTTGATTGTACTTCTCAAAGAACACTCAGATAGACTAATTTTCTGCACAGAAAATTAATAATAGTAATAATTAATAATAATATTAAAAAATAATTTCAGGGATTTACAATTCTTAACACAGGGGTTTTATCTGGGTAAGATTCCTTCAGAGCTGCTAAAATCATTGGGTAAAGCCCAATGCTAAACTTCTGTTTGATGGCCACAATCTTCTGGGGAATTTTTGTTCCATTAAAAAAAAAAGGAAGATGTATCTAAACACCTGGCTTCATGGGTACTCAGGTTCTATCTGTTCCTCATGGGTTTTGACATTAAGTAACCTCCTCCTGCAATTTGTTGATGGAAATATACTGAAGTATTTTGCGTGATTGATGTACATTAAGAATTCTCCAAGACATCACTGAATTGCCTACTCAAAGAATGCAGGGAAAGGATTTCTACCACATAGAACCCAATTAGCGGATGTTTAGGTGTCTACAAACTTATGTGAATTTGGACATGCAACTTTGGCCATAGTTTTGGAATTTGGCATTTAAACATCACATAAGTCTCTTGTTAGACTCCGAAGGACCATATGATATTCAGCTCTAATCGGCCTGCTAAAAGAAGAGAAAACTCCAGGCCACAACAGGTAGCAATATTCTATAACACTAAGCAACAAGTTAGAAACAACCAACAGAAATAACTTATTTTAATAGATGTTTGCAAATTGTATCTAGTTGTCAATCACCTAGCAAACTTTAACATTACCTTGAAATTATCACCACTTTTCTGCAATGATCATTTTTGCTAAGAAGGTTGCCTTGAACCACTTAAATATCAGGTGATAATTGAAAATGTCTGTTTAGGATTCTAAGGAGGTGTTTTCTTATGAGTGAGCTTTGCAAGAGAAAGCAGTTCTTACTTAAGCTTCTTTAAGATCCGTTCTTCCTGAGATCAAAAATGTCACTGTAAACGGCACTTCCTCTTAGCCTAATTGGTAAAGGCTTTCATATTTAGTCAATAATTCATCAGAGCTAAGTAAAATGTATAATATGAATTTTATATAAATTCATAATTAGCACATTATGAGGTCCTTTCCTGAGCCAGTTTCCTGCTGATGCACACTTGCCCTGACATGGATCCGTGTTTTCTGCTTTTGAAGTTTGCTTGGCTTAGGTGTCCTCATAATGCCCCACTGTATGATGCAAGTGTTGCCTTTCTCGAGTGAGAGGACCCTGGGTCATAAAATGCTGTTTGTACAAGGGACATCAGAGTTCAGTCCAAAATCTGATGTTGCGTAGGTTTTTAGCATGTATTTTTTAGACAGTTGTTGACATTTTGAAATGTCAGTAACGAGTGAACTACTAAAGGAGGGTAAGTTGCTTAGTAAACTACACAGAGCAGGATGAAACAAATCTGTAAGCCAGGAGGCCAGGACAGAAATCTATCTTTATTAGTCAAACAATATTTGTAGCCCAGAAAGGGAGAGCTTCATCTGCAGACTCTTTCCAAAAGGCTGGGAAGAGCAACACATATACCTGATTCCAGGTTGTCTGTTAAAATAAAACACTTTCCTTTTCAATGACTATTTGAACAACAAAAAGATTTACAATGTTCATAGCCTGTAACTAGTTTTAGAGATCACTGCTTCTATTACACATCTGAGAAGCCTAAAATGCTCAGAAACAAAGGTATTTTTTCCAATTGTATCATGCTCTCTAATATAATCTCCCTGCAAGTCTTTCTTCACTTGTGGACTTAAACTATAAGAGTTACAGCAACACTGTCCTTAAAAAGAGATAAAATCCCATGGGATTACATGAATAACTTGAATAGATCAAGCATCCCCTTGGGCAGTGCATCGGGCCATCCGTCGTTCCAGAAAAAAAAAAGAACTTCTTATTCTTCCCATTTTCTGTAGCAAATGAATTCCTAGTGAAAGCAACATAGCATCTATCCACACGCTCTGTGCATAGTTAGCGTCATGCCTTCCTGTGAGGAATTTGCAATATACAGGACTGGGAGTAGTAAAAAGGAAATGGTATCTTCTGTCATTGAACAGATAGTCACACCAATATCAAGAGACATGCCTGAGATTTCATAAGATGTCTGTAGCACAGCCAGGAATTGCTCTATATTTATCTCAGTGACAGGCCACTATTATCCATAAACCCAACCTTTTCAGGGCTGAATTAATACAGAGGCATCTGAATGAGAAATGAGTGCAGCATGTTGATTCTGCAACTTCAGTTAGAGATTTTTCATTTCTTTGTTTGCTTTTTCTTTACTGCATTAACACCATCCAAAGGATGGAGGAAAATATTACAGAAAGCATTCATTGCATTTCAAGGCATAAGAAAAACATTGGTAATACTCTCATTGCCTAAATGCAAAATGAATCTCAAAGCAATTAGAGGACAATAACAATTTTAAATTAAAATGTGTACAGTGTACAAATTGATATTGCTAAAGGCGAGCATAATGGCAAAAAGTAACTGGCAAAGTAGCTTTGAATATTTAGATCAAGTTTATTTCTTGATAAGGATTCCTAGAAAAGCCAAGAAACACTGGCTCTTGTGTTTATATACTATAGAATTTTTTCTGCAATTTATTGTTTAGTCTGCATATCCTTAGGTGAAAATGCAACATCTTCATTTTATTCATGCATTTGTTACTTTTCCTGTTAACCTTTGAAATGGGAGGCTGAGAAAAGGAACAGTGGGGAAGATAATAGCTGATGAGCCGATGCTTTTACATAGAGGCATGTTAATCAATCTTCTGTTCCAGAAACAGCTTTTCAGCACTGGCTACAGCTACTGTATGAAGCAGATCAGTAGCTTTTTATGTACAGTAAGGCCCCTGAACATGCAACCAAAAGCTTAAACACCTTCTGCTGTCTGCCACAGGAGGCTTCTAGCAAACAGAGAGAACATGCCTACAACAGGCACAACTTCAGGCCAGTGTTTCTGAATTTCCATGGAGCAAAGAGCATTCACGTGAGCTCTCATGCTGGAGACTGAATTGTATTGTTGGTTGGTAGGAAAAGCCATGGAGAGCTCCCACCGGGCAGCATCTGTGCCAAATAACAGTGGTTAAGCTCCTGTGCATCACTGATAAATTTCCTGTTAGATACCGAACTGTTTTCTTGAACAGTTGAAGGACACTACCATGTTGGATTTAGTCTCACAACGGTTTTGGAGTTCACCTTCCTTTCCCTCCTGTTGTGCTGTTATTTACTTTTCCTTTATCTCATGCATCTGATTAAAAGAGTGCTGAGAACCAACAAGTTTATCAAACTGCTCAGTTTTGATAGTGCTTTCTCCGGTACCTGATTTACCCAAGAACTCAATACGGAGACTTGACTGAGATGTGTTAGAGGACTCCACTGTAAAAGATTAATGAATGAATGGAGCAATCTCTAAGTACCATTCATGTATACACTGCTTTTGGGGGGCATGGAAAATCTAGTTTAAAAAAATCCTTTTTTTTTTAGCATAGTAGTTCCAGGAGATAGGTCTCTGGGCAAAGAAAATCTCTGACCTCATCCAGGAAATCCTCTTTCTTTAGAAATGCAAAACATACGAGGAGTTGAAGGCAAGGAAAAGCATCAGTTCCAAATTTAGTTTTCCCATGCATCGCTATTAAATTATGGCAATGTATTGCTTAATTTTATGACTTTTTAACTACATTTGAGCATAACAACCCCTACAAATCTCTACTGAAACTACTTCTACAGAGACAACCCTTTACCTGAATTCCTGGGTTCTAGTATAGGGAGCCTTTTACATTCAAAGAAATATATAGTGACAATAAAGCATGTGAGAATGGCTTCATCTCCAGGGAAAATAGGTTTGATAGCCACATTTTTTCATGGCTATTGTTGTCCATTAGTCCTTAAGTGAACTGAGCTGTGGAAGAAGAATGAGGAAAATAGGCATGCTTGTATCTTATTTTAGCAGAGTTAGGACTTCCCTAGTTCAGGAGAAAAGCGGGATCACACTAAATGGATATCCATTGGGCGTTTTAGTACTGATGGTAGGGAAAAATATATACAGTTACATGTTAATTTGGAGGCTATGTTAAACAAGAAAAAAATCCTCTGGACAAGCAATGTTGCAGTGAAAATGCTGGCTCTCCCTGCCATCTCTAAGTCTGTGGATGTAGGAAGATTTTGATAGAAGAGGCATATTTCATTTTTATATTAAAATTCATTGACTGTATAGATAACAGAACCTTTCATTTCAAGGAGTAATGTACGTGATAACAATTTTATTGTCTTTGCCAGGTAGAATGACAGTTTCACAGCAAATAACAATAAAATACATAAATACATGTTAGCAGTTAGAAATTAAAATAGCCATAAGTCCCACAACTCTCAAAATCCTAGACAATAGCCAGCACCTGACAGCAGCTACTACACATCCTGAAAGTCTTACACTGAAATCTTACTACGACAGACATATCTATAAACAGACCACCATTTCTTTTCAAGATCTTTCTTCCACAGCCATCTGTGAGTGCCTTTCTCTCTGCACCATCATCATCACTGCAGCTGTGAAGTTTCAAACTCACTGTCGAGAGGTTAGCTGAGGTCTCATGGCTGCCAAGTGCCAAAATAACAGGTAGCTCAGTACCTCTCTCTGCATTATCCCATTTTGATCTTGCAGGGGAGAAGGGTGCTTTTTTTTCCTAGCTGCTGTGAAATGTTGATTTTGCATTGAAAGGGCATGTTTCCTCTGCTGAAAAGTATATTGTTTCCCCACATTTGGCCCTTTGTTTCATGTAACATATTGCAGACATGAAAACCAACTCTACATACACTGGGGAAAGTCAGAGACATTTTATAAGCCCAGCTGGGAAGAAACACTAAGTAAGCATCTTTTTTTTTTTTCTTTTTTTTTTCCTTTGCAAGAGCTGTTGTGAACAAAGAATCATCTAAGTCAGAAAGAACAGCACGGTGGTAAAATCATTCTGCAATATTTTTTTTTTACATCAGCTTACATTTCATTTCAGCTCCTCTACATACAGTGTAGGGACTTTGTCTGCAGTTCCTGGATGTCTGCAGAGTCTTACGACCTCTGATCAGATGTCTTCTGATCTCATGCATGCTCTCTCTTATGCATTTGCTTGTAATATTTCACTGGATCAATTGATCTCAAATTTCTGTATCTGTGATGCATTTATGTCCAACACATGACACCTAAATCTGTCGAGAAACTTAAACATGTGGGTCCTCTGTCAATTTATTGGATATAACAGATTGCTTTTTCTCCTGCTTTTCTCCTTCGTCCTCCACTCCTTTATTTCTCCCTTCTCCTCACAAAAGTGGGGGAATAAACTGACATCTCAGAAAATGATGGAAGATTTGGGGTTATGTCCTCAGCTGATATGAATTATGATGTGTTAGTGGGTTCTACTTCAACAGGAAACCTCATCTTTGGATTTCTCACACAACATTTCCTGTGTCTGTAAATAACAATACCAAACAGAGACAAAGACATGGCACCCGTTGACATTTTACCACCTCACATCTATGCACACTGTGTTCAAGACTATCAGATCCAAACTCTCTGTTAATTTACCCTGGATGTAGCACTTGACATTGTCTCTGTAGAGGTAAAGAAGACACCCTAAGGAGTAAAAGAAGCTGATTCAGAAGATGAGGTTATTTAGGTCTCCATTATTGCTTCTATTCAAGCAGCAGGGATTATGGGTTAACACTAAAGAACATTCCACACCATCAGGACAATAAATCTTACCTCACATTTTGGAAATGAATATGAAAAGCACGCTCATGTTTTATAGCAGACACTTGTAAATGCACTTTTCGGTTTGTGGCTTTTTCTGTACAAATGGGTGTTAATTGGCGTTTCCTGGGAATCGATGCAATCTGGTAAAATTGCAACTGAAAGATGATTATACTAGCAGAAAAACAGCTAGTTGTGTTGTAAAAGTGTTCTACCCAGTCATCCCACTATTATCAGAGCTGCAAAATGTTCTTTAAAAGCCCTGGGAAGTTACAGCATACCATGAGGAACAGGGTGTAATCCTAGTAGGCTGCCACTGTGTGAGAGCGATTTAGTATTACTATTCATTTTATCTACTGTGAAAGGTGCCTCACTGGGTAGGGTTGTGGGGCCTTTTTAGCAGAAATGGATACCATTACAAAACCACCTGTCTCTGAGGACGTTTCTGCAGCACTGATAAAGAAATGACGCTGTTGTTCCCCGGTTGGTTTTGAGCTGTGATGCTGAATAAAAGGAAATGTAATAGGGACAGTGGCTAGAGAGACATCCTCTCATGAACAGAAAAAGAATAAATAGAAATGTTTCCCTCTAGGACCCACAAAGCTCTCATTTAAAATGCATGTGTACCCCACACACTTCCCTGGGGTTATCATGTCTTTATGCTCTGACATTAAGAAATTTCATGAGAAAAGACAGACGGGAGCTAAGCTGAAAGATGCTTGGCACAGGGAGCTACAACAATAAGACTAAGCAGGATACTGATTTCACCCTGGGGTCATCCTGTGAGCTGTTGTACACAGAATGAACCCAGCTTCCTCTGGTGGAATATTGAACCGGTCATTAAACATTGATTTTATTTTTTTAGTGGGACAGACAATCTCTAGTCACTTTAGGCTTGGTACAACTGTGTACAGTTATGGCTTATCTGCTGTGGAGGCAGGTTTTGCCTTAGGCAAAAGTGATACATGGAGTCCTGGGACCTGTTTCAGCAGTGGGCAAGTGTCATGGTATAGGAATCGATGTAGAGCAAATGAGTTAACACTGTTCTACCTTACTCAGATCCACCAACACATTTTCTTTTGGAGGCTGCCCGGAGACTCTTGACTTTCAGGGTAGCTTGCATTTTCCAGGCCACTTTCACCAAGACTAAGCAGACAAAATTGCCAGTGTGCTGGGAGAAGCCCAGACATTGATCTGGGTCTAGCCCAAGCTGACTCCCTTGGACTTCCCTTGTTATTTCCAGAAATGCATGCAGATTTACTAGATGCCCACTACATCCAACTGCTACATTTTCACCTAGGAAATCACAGGCTGATCTCTGTTCCAGGATTACACATAAATCCCTACCCTGTCCTCTGATCTTATATGTATTTCCCAGCCATGCTCATCTTTCTGCTCTCCAGGGTTAGAACACAGTTTAAGAAGAAGGAAAATGATCTGAATGTGGGTTTCTCATGTTTTGATGAAGTCTCTATGTAACAAACAGTCGGATGAAAGAGACAGTAGGTCTCTCCTATTTTCACATGGGACCCGAAGTACTAAACTTGCTGTAAGAGTACTTTCTAAACTGAGCCCCAGAGGTGGGAAAGGTATAGGAACGTTTTGGGAAGCTTGAAGAGTTTAGATGTGAGGTGGACTTTTAGTGCTTTAACAGGCATCTACTAACATTCAAAACACATCTTTAGAGTCATTAGTGTAAGTCATAAGCACCTAATGGGTTTCAAGTGCCCCCAGAATTCAGTAGCAGGCAGAGAGGTCTGGTGAACCTGTATTTGCAAGTACAGAAAGTGGCAGTGATCTAAGTCCTGTCCAGGGCATCAGTCTTCAAAATGGGTTGGAATTCAGATCCTGAAACGCTTCTGAGGACCAGCTGCTTTCTGTCATGCACTGCATGAAAATGAAAGATGCCATGTCCTGCACTGCATATGTGTCTGCAGTTGCATACTGTATTGAGGAATAAACTGTGAAAAGCCATTTTCCTTCAACTCTAGCTGTACGTGTCTGCAGTTGCATGCTGTATTGAGGAATAAGCTGTGAAAAGCCATTTTCCTTCAACTCTGGCTGTACTTGCGAGCAATGGAGGGTGCTGGGTGTCTCAGGGTACTGAACGCAAAGATCACTGAGAGGTAAATGCATGTACCTCTTTCTGCAGCATGAGCTTGATGTGTCTGTGCATTCATTTAACAGCAGCACTCCCCTGATTTCAGTGGTGCAAGATCACATCCATACACCTATCCCCTTGAGAAGTCGTGAAAAGACAGCCAGAGATTATTTTATTCTTATTATTTTATTCTTATTATTCTTATTATTTTATTCTTATTTTTCCCGCAGAAAAGAATAGTCTTAAGTGCAAAAAGGAATAAATGAGGAGGATTAAAGTTACAAGCATAAAAGAAATGCTGAAAAGACATCAGATTACAGACCTGTGCATACAGAATAACATTTCAGATTGTATCAAACAGTGCAGCAAGACTGTCCTGTAGCTCATTAGCCTGACTTGGTGTTGACTTTGGAGAGCTCTTTACATATGTCATTTAATGTAATATTGATTTTTCCTATGTGAGTTTCATTATTTGTGAGCTCTCCTAAGATGAGCAAGCGTGGTGGAAAAATGGAGTTTTTCTGTTGACTGGCATTAACACTTTACTTTCTCTCACACTGCTGTGTGCATAGCACAAAGATGCACTGAAATGTAGCCAACACTAAATCAGCGCCTTGCTCACAAGCGTGTTTGTGTCCCATGCAATATTTCACATCTCCCTGGCGCTGCATAAATATTCCCATTTTCAGTCTCTCAGCCCCAGGGAGAGAAGGAAGGTCTGTGCACACTTCACAGGTTAAGGAGGGTGGATCGATGTACAGAAAGCAAGCTGCAATAAACTGGTGCCAGAGCTGGGTCGAAAGCACAGGGTTTTCTGGCTGAGTCTCAGATCCTGCTTTACTCTGAGGATGTGGACTAGGACAGGAAGGAGCAGAAATTACTAAAAACCAAGAGAGATTCTGTCTTTAACACCCAAGCTTGTGAAATGACATTCCTTGGACAGAGCAAGACCCAGAGCCCAGTGGCTGGAGGGGGTGGGATTCAGCAGCCAGTTACA
Organism: Astur gentilis; assembly: GCF_929443795.1. Lineage (NCBI taxonomy): Eukaryota > Metazoa > Chordata > Aves > Accipitriformes > Accipitridae > Astur > Astur gentilis. The sequence continues at coordinate 47,013,115 of NC_064881.1, read as the reverse complement.
GACCCTCTTTGGTCTAAGTCTAGTTTTCATTCCCCTGGCTTTTTATCAAGTTTAGCTCCGAGGATCCCAAGACAGGAGAAGGCAAGTCAGACTTGCACCAGCTCTAGCAGGTATAATTCTTTTTACTCTTTGACATACCAATTTTCTCCCACCTTCATGGGAGAAATAGCGCTGGCAGCTCAGATATCATATTCTTATGTTATCTGCACTAAGATCATGTTTATTAAACCTGATCCTGGAAAAAAATGCTACCAAAAAGGATGTGGTCTTATTGAAAATAGAGAGGTAGTTTGAGAAATGAAGTTTAGCTGTCTTAGCAGATATACAGGAACAGAGCTAAATGAGATAGCCATCTCGCAAAGGTTTTCTTAATTTTATACATATGACCAGACCCCACTGCAAGGAACATACGAACAGAAGCATGCCCAAGGTGCCAACAGAAATAGATGCCACCCAGCCCACCCCCTCATCTGTATACAACTGTCTCACAGCCGTGTGGGAAAGCAGCTGTCACGTACCTCCACGGCTGCCCGGATTCCCTGTGCCCCTAGATCCAACAAGGGTCCAAGAATGTGGGCGACCACTCCGGGAACATGCTTACCTTGTTTTTCTGATCATACCTTTCATTTGGCTGCTCAGGGACTCTGTATTGTCTGAGAGCTTCAATAGAATCTGCTGGGTCAGATGATTTTCTTTGAATTTTGACAAATTAAATGCCTGTATCCTTTCTTTGTCTAACTGAAATCAATTGTGTGGGGGTTTGTGCCTCTTTTTTTTTTTTTTTAAATCAAGTAGTGATTAAGAACGTGGAATAAAAAAGGGGAGTTAGGGTCATATGAAAGTAGCTTTCATATTCTGAGTGAAGACAGATGTAATACCATTACTTTTTGTGAGAAATTGGGATGGCTAGAAATTGGATGGCTTTTAATTTTGTTTTTCAGTACTTCCTTCAGTGTTAAGTTAATTAACTGGAAGGTGGCCAGATAACTTGGAGTCTTTACAATGTTTGGGGGGTTTTGCATAAAGAGAGACAAGCCCACTACTTGGTGAAATAATTAGATTAGCCTGAATGATTTAAACCCTTTGGAGGAGGAGTTGTATAAGCTTTGTGTACATAATGCCAAAGCTCTTCTTGATTTCTTAGAGACTTACGGAGGCCCTGGAAAACCAGACCTTGTCTATCAAACATTGCTCTGAGAAGTTCACAAACCAAACAGAGAGCACAAAAGGAAGCAGAGGGAGCTGCCAGTGGTTACCCTGAAGCAGGGTAGATCCAAGCAGTGAGTAGAGCTCAGATCTCTGCGTGCCCATGCATTATAAATACCCTTTTTGACCCACGCACAGATGAGCAGAGAAGAAATGAGGAACAGTCCCAGTGCTGTGTCTGAGGTTGTGGTGCTGCTCAATCACACCTGCCATGGAGGATGCTCTCAGATGACAGCATCCCTGGGACATGTCTTGCTGAGCTCCTGGCCACGTGAGCAAGGGCTGTTCAAGTTCTACCTAGCAGGTAGCCTGGCCTCTGACTGGCAGACTGACACGCGAGGTAGGGTTTTGGCACATGGGTACCCACTTTCCTCGTGGAAGAGTAAGCCCTCACATGATGGTTTCCTCTCAGGATAAATTGGGCCTTCTCTGAAGATCCAGGATGTGGATCTAAAGTTATGTCAAAGTCGACACAAGATATTATATACCGGTGAGTATCCAATGGATCTGTATATATAAAGACAGCGTTATCCAAGGCTGATTAATTCTTCCAGGAAGGGGTCCACCTATGTTTGCCTTAGTGAGTAGGACTTCCAGCTGATTTCCCAGGCAATGACGTTGCTTTACCAGAGGGACCACTGATGAGGAGCCGTGACAGAATCTTTGCATATGACACCTCACTACCCCCCCCCCCCCCCGAAATCAGAGAACTACTTGGAAAAAAGGGAGCTGCTGCATCTAAAAGGCTTTGGAAATAACAATGTGTGTGTGTGGGAAAAACCAAAAACGCTCTCTCTATGTTGAAAATCAGTGGCACAATGCCAGCAGGCTTCCTGTGAATACCATACCCTGTGCCATGTGCTACTACAAGGGTTCAAGTCCACTGCAGCTGCTAATGAGATAAGCCTTAAATCATGCCCTTTTTGAGAATACACCAAGTTTGCCGTTTTACAGGAGTGTAACCTTGCTACAATTAGCAGGATAATAGATGTGGAGAAAAATACGTCTGTAGTATAGCGAGACCATAGGTCACACACTCAAACCCAACATATTGAGCTGAGGAACTGGAATTTCCTTCATTCTTCTCTAAATGCGTGTTCCAAACACAGCTGAAATCAACAGGAAAGCAGGCTCTGAGCAAAAATGTTGAGATGATCCATCTGCCTTCAGAATTTCATTTAAACTCTATTCCCAGTTGGAGTTTCATGTAACTGTTTGCAGCTGAACCTGGCAGTCTCTCTGTCTTTTGTAGTACTACATAGGTAATATCTTTCTGCAAGGGTGAATTATTCTTGTACTCTTCCATATTAGGCCCAAATTCAGACTCTCAGTCTTTTCTAGGCATATCTTATTTTCTCCTATATGCCTTTTTAATATAGAACTTTACGCATATACTGATATATCTTATTTATAACCTTCAGGCATTGGATTATTTTTATTTATAAGGCTGATGTTATTAGATTCACTAAAATTCTCATGCTAAAGACCAAGTACGTAATGCATATGACTCAGGCACTATAGGAAGAGCAATACATATTAATTTAGTAGCTCCAAAGTGATCCCAAATCATATGGAAACATAACTTTTGCTGACTCTTTCTGCACCAATTAGCTGTCATGCTCCCTGTCAGTTGAAGAACTACCCACTGCTACTCCATCATTTCATTATGAAGGCAAAATGCAGTTTGCCCGTATAGGAGGCTCACTATAGGTCCGTTCCCCCAGTGAATATATCAAATGTTTGACTGGAACTTCTAGCACATGCTTTTGGTAAAGCTACACTGGCCGTATTAAAGTGTCTTAATCTCTTTTTTCCTCCCCCTGGAATGTTCTTGGCCACTAGAGCTTAAATGACCCCCAAGAGACTTTCCCTGAGCAATTGTTCGAGTTCCTACTCTGAGTTTCTTGCTTCTGGGTGTGATCATTCACAGCCTTGAAGAGCAAGTCTTGAGTTACTTAGACTGTTCACCCATGTCTGCACTGCTCTGCTAGATAACTCCCAGGGGTTGGAGCACCCTGCTCAGACGACACTGCGAGCCTCTTGGACATCTCCAGACCAAAGCAGGCTCAGCCTTTCTGAAGCCTGTACAACCTTGTGAGCCATCCCCACCCAGCTCTTCTAGCAGTCAGCCTGAGCTCTGCCTCCACGTCTCCTGCATGCACAGAGATCCCCCCAGTCAGGGCCTTGGTCAGCACTGGTGCTATGCCCAGACAGCACGGAGGACACCTCGGACACCAGACAGTTATCCTACAGAGCCATGAAATCACCACAATCAAGTGTAATAACTTCACACTTGGAGCGCTAGAAACACGTAGTATTTCTACCAAATGCATCAGTGTTTAAGACACAGCTTAGACAGGAGTGTTTTCTTTAAAACCATTTAAAATCCTGTAAAGCTTATATTAACAAAAGTGTTTTCCTTTAAACTGTACGTTCTCATCATTGTGCGCTTTCTCTTCTTTTCTCATATTTTCCATCCCTGTGATGCTTAGATTTCACATTGATGTCATGCATGTACTTCACTGCCCTGTACTTATAGAAAGCTGAATTTCACTGAGGATTTTGAGAAGCTGTACATAAGTGACTTGTCTGGACTGGCTTGTTGTACTTGACATCACTTGCAATCAGAGCATGCAATGAGGTATCTTTTCTGGGAAAACAAAACATGATAAAAATCCCAGTCATCCATGACCCCACCCTAAGCAACATTATTATTTTAACATGAAACAAAAATTGTAAATTATTGCTTAGGACATGTAAAGAAGCACGACATAAAATGAGAAAGTTATTGGCTGTAGCCAGTGAAGTCATACAGAGATGATTAAGAGAAGAACTGAGACAAGTAAAATTCCTAGTTACAGATGACTTCTGTTGTGTTCAGTTGATTTATGTGGTTTGTGTAGTAAATTACAATGAAAACCAATTTGGGAGAGGAATATTAGACATATGATTCAGACATGGTTTTCCATTTAAGAAACACGGTAATATAAAGTGTGCTTAGTCAATCATCCCAAGGTGATTACTCACAAGGTATACAATCAGAGAGAAGATAGACCCCAGTAAAAGGGGAAAACACATCAATCATAATCTCACTTCTTCCCATGCTGAGTAGGCTCAGTTCAAATCCACTTGGTTTCTCAGCTGGAGTCCAATAATGTCCTGAGGAGTACAGATTTCCCAGTTACTCCCAGTGTGGTATATTTTACATGTGATGAATGTAAAGTGTATTAAATTAATAGGTCTTAGGCATGGGCATGGCTCCAGGACACTTGCATCTGGGTGGGAGGATCAGTGCAGGATGTTGATCTTTTCCCCAAGATTCATCCCCACCTACTCATCTGCCTCCCAGCATCCTTCTTCTCCCCTGTCCATTTACCTCTAGTGTCCAGACTTTCAGACGCACAGAAAATAAGGATACATTCAGAAGAGTAAACTCAAAATCCCAGGTAAGGGTTCCCGGCATTTAGCCTGTAGCTAAGTATCTAAGGCAAGTGACATAAACTTACAGGCCATGGTATGCTTCAGATGTTCTCACTGCACCCATGAAACTAAGCTGAGCTGCAGAAGGGTGAATGGCAAGTTGAACAGGAGTCACCAGTATGGCCTTGCTCTGAAGAAGGCACTTGTGAGACCACGTCTGGAGTGTCTGGTTTTGGGATACCTGGTACAAGAAAGACATTGCGGAACAGCAGTGAATCAGAGGGATGGTCTCCAAGATGGTCAGATGGTTGGAGAATAATGACATTTGAGGAGATGCTGACAGAACTGGGCCTATTCAAAATTAAGAAGAGGAAGCCAACATCCTTATTGTTGACTTCAGCTGCCTGGTGGAAGGACATAGAGAACATAGAGCCAGACTCCTCTCGGAGGTGCACAGGGAGACAACAAGGAGTTTCTAAACGCACACAAGTTGCAATTTGGAAACAAATTGGGAAACTGCATTCAGATAGAATGAAAATAATTGTAACCATCAGGGTGATCAAATACTGGAATGGGACCAAGTTAGCAACTTTTGAGGTATGTAAAACATCTGACAAGACTCTGAGCAGCCTGCTCTAGCTGGATCTACTCTAAACAGGGGTTTGCACCAGATGATCTCCAGGTCCTTTTCAACCTCAATTGCTCTGTGGTTCTGACAGCCTTTGTAAAACCAAGAAAGACTTTGGTCATGCAGATCCACACTCGGAATATACAGAGTCCGAACTAGGAATATTAAGTAAGCAACCCCGAGCTCGTTTGAAGCTACTCTACTGCATGGCTTGGTGGATAATTTATATTCCCTGCTCTACCACTAAACTAGGGACTTCAGATTTTTTTTTTTTTTTTGTTGTTTTCCTGTTTCTTCTTCTTTCATTTCTCCATTTGGTTTATTAAATGTGAATTTTTCAGGGTAAAGTCAGCATCCACAGGCCACTTAAAGGTTGGGCTAATGTCTCTGCCATCAATGACAACAAAAGGGAAGGATTTGCTATAGCATTTAGACTGACAAATACACTTGTAAAGAAAGGTGTGTATATTTATTAATGCTTAAGTAAGTGCAGTGGCTGCTTTTCTTTTGTACAGTATTTTCTGTTTTGGAAGTATCCCAAGACATTTCAGGTATTTCTGTATTTGAAATAGTAATTGGGAGAACAATTGAAGAGGATTGAGCACATAGTGAAGAAAAAGCAGTAGGAGGCAAAGATTTCTTCAGAAGAAAATATAACACATTACAGAAATTGAGTGCTCTGCTTTTAATAAAGCAAGCAAATAGACAAGAGGAAACCAAAGAAAAGGCACAATGGAGACAAAAAAGGCTTATTATGACAAGAAAGCCAGAGCTGTTAACTATCAGTCTGGTGATAAACTATTACAGTATTACCAATGCTGTCTCCTGAAGAATGTAAATTATGTGACAAGAGATTTGGCCCCACACAGAGATAAAGAAAGTGCATGCAGTTATATTTTCAAAAGGACAAGAAGATAAGAAAAAAATGGGGGTGGGGAGACAGGGAAGTCAATTTATCGTTTTAAAGTCACTAGCTCAGGCAAAAATACATAAAAAAGGAACAAATGAACAAACCCTAGAGTAAAATAGACCAACAGATCAAGCTTAACTTATGCAGATGTAAAGAGAAAGCAGATCTCACACTGGGTGTTGCTGATTTGATTTTAGTTGAAATTCAGTGCTCCGTTAATCAGATTTCACAAATACAAGGGGATTTGGCTCTCAGGAGACCCTGAGAAATATTTATCAATCAGCTAGGAAGAAAAACACCCTCCTCAAAGACTGTGGGTGTCCACAGAGGGCCTGAAAACTTACAAGAGCAATCAGAGAAAAATAGAGCAAAACTGTCTGGGGGCTGGGAATGGTACCAATCAGCTCAAATATGTTTTCTTAAGTGGAATCATAGGTTGCATACACTTTCGGGGAGAAGAACGAAGCAGTGTTTTCTCAATGTATTGTACCTTATAGACAAATCTCTTAACAGGGCATCCATGCAGAATTACAGATATCACAACCACACATTATTAAAAGCATGCTCAGAGAGCAAAAGGGATCCACTGCATATGGAGAGCTGTTGTGCTCTGTCTTGGACAGTGGAAGCATCTCTTCTTCACTGTAAATGATCAAGGGAGCTGCATGATGGTCTCTCATTGCTATTTTAGAAGAGTTTTATCATAGAGACTGCAATATCTTGCACACCATGTTCTACTCGAACTACATTTAAGCCTCTCATATCTGACAGAGCACTACACCCTCAGAGAACTAACTTCCATCTAACACATGTAGGAAAACAGAAAGCACTCGCACCCCAGGTAATTTTATGGGTGTTATGCGTATTTTCTCCTGTAAATGCAAACTGAAAATACAGTTATTTTTGTTGCAGGAGGCCCCGCTGGCTGTCAGGAGGAGAGCTCCCAGGCTTCCCTCACCAATGCCAGGAGAGATGCAAAGTCCCTCCTGGCCATAGAAGCAAATCATTCACACATACTAAAAACTACAGTGATCAGGTGCAAGGCTGCCTGACAGGGGCACCTTGTAAGCCAGCCGCCTCCCAGATAAACAACTTGCCACTAATAACTTTTTCCCCAGTGGTCTCAGGTTTGATACATCCATACCCAAATCTGGTACTTCTGATACTGTTACTTAGGTGATACTTATGTAGTATTACTGATATGGTTACCTTGGTACTGTTGGCCTTGAAAGATTTGTTTCCCAAAAGACCCCCGAAACTTTCCTTCAGTTACCTGTGGAGTTTGGCCATTGCTCCCTTTAACGGCCAGTGAAGCCCAGGCATCCTCCGGGCACTATCCGTAACTTTTTTCAACTTCTGTCACTGGTATCAGTGGCTTCCAAAATTTTTTGTCATGCCCAGCGATTTCTTATGACCTGTTCAACTAGTTTAATCTCAGGCCAGGGACTAATCAGCAACTGGGTATTTACTTGCAGCTGTGACAATCTGTAATCAAGCATCTTCACCTTCGTGGGAGATCGAGTATATTATGGTTGGGCTGAATGACACTGGCCTGGAAAGCCCTGATCCAACAAGACACTGCTAGTTTGGAATTTTAACCATACTGCGTTTGGATGAAACTTTAGAAGCTTTATGAAAACTGCATGAAGATGTATCCCAGAGCAGCCAATAGTCTGGTGGGTGAGAGTCTGAGATGGGATTGCTTGCATGCTGTGTAAGTGGACGTGGCCTCTGGGCAATTGGCTGTCTTGGGACAGATAGTCATCTTTTTGACCAAATATTCTCACTTTGATTAGGAAATGTTCATCAAGGGAAGTTTTATTCAGCTGCTAGCTTTTAAAGGGTGTTTTATTTAAAATATATTTAAACTTTCTCAATTAAATAAAAAAGTTTCATTAAGAAATTTCCACCCAGGTTTTCTTCAGCTGTTATATACATGAAGTTTTGCAAGAATGCTTCCTGCAAAAGTTAAGGGCTGCTGTAGCACACAACACTATATTTTATTGCTACAAAAACCAGGAATAGAGATTACTGCAAAATTTGTAAGAATCCAAGCTGTCCTGAAAGCAAAGAAATGAGAGCAGGCTGAGAGTGTGAAAAGCTTTATTAAAACAACTTGATTCTGAAAGATTATTTGCTGATTCTGAGCAAGGAATCCAAAGTGATTCCTAGCACATCTGTACCAGGGCTGTACCCAAGAAGCTCCAAAGAAGAGATCTTCTGACAGCCTGCTGGGAGTCTGCTGGCTGGTGGGAAGGGATGCTGGAAGACTCTGAAAAACCCCAGTAGAAAGTAACCACATTATCAGTCAGTAATACTGGCAGGTTTGACAATGCAGGAGTTCTAGCAGAGGGTCCAGTCCGCCTCTGGTTTTCCAGAACTGATGAAAAAAAATCAGGTCGGTTGAATCCTTCCAAACCTAAAAGCCAGAAAAAAGGGAAAGTGGATGGTACTTCTATGGCATTGTCCTTCCTATATGGGTGTTTACTGTTGCCTGGGGTCACCCGTGCTGTCCTTGTTAGCTGTTGTTTATTGTTCATGGGTGGGTGGTCCCAGTTTGATAATTCTGGAGATGTCAGCGCTAGCACATTTGCTGTCCAATCCTCGTCTCGTAAACCATGACCAAAGCTTCTGTCTGGTAGCAAATATTCAGATAGCTTTATGGTCTCAGAAGGATGACCCAAAAATAAGTTGTTAACATGCACAGATGCCTGTGACAAGGTACTACTACAACATTATAACAAATAAGTCAATAAAAAGTGAATACGATTACTATGTCTCCTTTTATAAGGCAGCCAACATGATAATGTATTAAGCTTTGCTTGCATCTGCTGGGTGTTCAAAACCTTCTCATATGGCATTGACATATTATGCCATTATTATGTAAATACTAATATTATGCTCACTGAATAGGTCTCCCTTACTCTTGTCTTTCTTCTCTCTTTCTCTTGCAAGGCTGTCTGTTTCATACCTACCTCTTGGCCTTGTAAATAGGACACTATGTGTAGAGAGTTCATCTACTGGGCACAGCTTCTGTGAGACCTGCTTTGATTAATACTTTTGATGAAATTATATGAGTCTCCATACTAATCAACAGCACAGCAGGGCCTGGATTACTCTCTGCTTTGTGATGTTATCTACCGGAGAAAGACAGCTGGAGCCTGGTATCTGTTAGAGCGCAAGATTGCATATAGGCGTAGGAGCTTGCGGACAGCAGGGCATGGCAGAGGCGGGTGGTTCTCATCACGCAGTGCTCCATGCTGAATAAGGCCCCTCAGGAGCCCTCTGGAGAGATGCAAGCAGTTTGGCAGCTGCTGTTTCAGCCCAGTGTTGTGCTTCAGCAAGTGAAAAAAACCATAGCGTAGGCATATCCTAACAGACTTTAGACACCGATCACACCCCTCGCAACCTGTGCCTTGATCTTAACTGTCCTGTTGATTATTTTACAATCCAAATATTCCTTTTTCTCCTTTTATTTAAACATACACAGCTATCAGGGCACAGAGCACATATTTCATGTACTTGAGTTAAAAATTCGCTTTGTACTCAGACCAAATATTTGCCTGTTCAGGATCAAAAGAATTTTTTTTTATACCTTCTCATATCAGCAAATTTAAGTGGATGGTCTTTCACTTTGGTCTGTTAATACTGCTGGGTTGGTAACAGGACATTTCCTCAACCTACCGTGCTGTAGCGTTATTCCCATTAGCCTGCACTACCATCCCCAGCAGCCTGGAGTCCATGACCATCGTTTTGTTTGTAGTTTCATAAAGCAACTAGAAAAGAAAACCCACACCTCAAACAAAGTTTATTTTTGGTTCAAATGAAACAAGAGTCACCCGTCTCTTCCTCTTGCCCTCTTCTTGCCTCCTCATGAAAAAATAAGGATTATCTTATTTTTTCATAACACCATGAGAAAGTTTTGCCTCCTTTTTCGTAGGAGCATGTAACGCAAAAGAAGCACAAGGAAGAAGATGTCTTAAAGGGTAAAAGCCAGCTTAGTGTAGAATGCTTAAATCACACTCCTAAAGACATCGTTCTACAGGATGTAATTAACATTGTTCAGATGTTTTATTGTGCATGTTTGGATTTCTCTTCAGTGTAATAATTCTGTTTCCTGCATTCAGTATGTCAAGGGTTTGGAAAAATGCCTTGTAATGGTTTTCTTTATCCCTTAAATACCTGATATACACTCCCATTCCTGTCTCATTTTTAGGCAGACTTTTAGCTGCTGAAATCCTACAGTTCTTTATATTCCTGTGTTTTCTCCTGTTCTTGCTTTTCTTCTATTTGGTGTTTGTCCTCCTCCCCTTCCCCTCCCTCTATTGTGACTCCATTAATCCAATTTGTATCAGACAGGGAATGTCCAAGGAGGACAACTTGGTTATACCACTGGAATAGGGACCCTTCTAGATCTGTTAGGGGCACTGAGCGACGGGGATAAAGTGAATGACATAGCCCAATAGCTCAGTATAAGCAATGGGTCAAACCATCAGCCCATCCAACAGAAAGAGCAGCAGAAGTACATTTCAGTCCCCTTTTTCTCAAGGTTGTGGTGTCTTTTCCTACAGTAGAGAGTTACAAACTTATTTTGCCAGGTGTCACCATTAGCAATAATTACAGAGCCCAGCTGGAGCTGCAGCTCCTGCCTCTGTGCTGGGCTGTGCCCTCTCAGAAAGGCAACACAAATGGAGCTACACGGTCTTTGTGTTTTGGACTTTACCACTTTACACAGTCTGTACCAAGAGTACATTGAATTGTGCACAAATAAACATGTTTTTAGGGCTTTATCAATTTACTTCATTTCTAAGCGGTTCACAAAGTCTTTGCTCAGGTCCCTTTTGGTCCTGCTCTTAAGAAAATATTTAAGAAAACACCGAAAGCTGAGATTTATTTTGACCCAGAGGCTCTAGACTTTGAGGAAGAAAAAACTGCTTTTCTAAATGCAGAGCTTATTCCTGGAGAAACAGAAGAGGCAGAACTTTGAAAAATTAACCTGACTGTACATCATTAGAATGAGGAGGGAAGGAGACGGTCACATCTCTTGGGAATCAAGCAAATGAAACCGTAGATCAGTGGATTCGCCTCCAGCCAAGTAACTTTGACATTGTATTATCTCTGCTGTTTAGTGATCATCTGACCTTTCTTGAGACACTTTATTTTCATATCGCTTTTTTGTCTGAGCCCAACAGCTTGTTATTGAATAAATCACTGGAGCCTAAAGAAAAGCTTCAGCTACCAACTCAGAAATATATTAGATGTGCTTTCTTAGATATACTATTTCCATCGTATCCACCACAGGTACAAGAATATACATGTTGCCTGTGCCTAATCAGTGTGAGGTAGTTCACTATTGCTTTGGATAACCATTTCTTGCAAGCCCAGTCACACGTTTGGAAAATCCCTACACTTTGCTTACGAAGTACCTGTGAAAAAATTCAGATCTCTTAGGAATTGTTTTTTTCCTCCTTAGGCACGCTTTTTAAAATGACAAAGTTGAGGAACGTGCATAGGGGTTACTGTGCTTTCCAAGCCTAGTCTGTTGTTTTTAAAGTGGAGGTCGTATTTCAGGAAAGCAATTAAGTAGACGTTTAACTTCCAATGCTTTTTATGTACCCTGACTGCTACTATAATACTCATAAGATTAAGCACATGTTCAAGTGCAGGGTTGCACCAGAGGGCTTCATGGCCAGTGTAATGTGAAATATTTGGCTTCTTGCTGGTGTTCTGGATGGACAGGCTGAGTCATTTATAAACAAACTTCTCCTTTATTATTTGTCATTTCTGTGTATATGTGTATATGTAACTTGATAAATACGTTTATCGTCATTATATTCTTGAGCATCCAGATACGATCTTTCAATTTAGGGAGACTGAGAAAGACAGTTCGTGCTTCTTTAGTGTCACAGTCTAAATGAGACAAATATAAAATCTGAGATGATGAACAAAGAGGAGTTAAAGAAAGGGGTGATAAACCACATAAAAATAACTTGGGCTATACTGCTGTCAGAATGAGCCATATTTGTAAAAACTTAAACATAAGAAGGTATTTCAGGGTTGTTTCTTTATTATTATTATTATATCTGTACATTTATATACCTATACATCTTTGTGTGTGCGTGTGTGTTTTATCCAAATGGAAATTGTCATGACAATCATATAGTTCAAATGACTTTTTGTAGGTTTTTTTCAGTGACAAACCTACCATCATATTTTCCCACCTTTTAAAAACCATGTAAATCCAAGTTGCCAGATAAACTGAAATGCTTCTAATTTTCCATACCAAAGAGAACAGGTGGCTGGGAGTGGAGGTGTTACATGTAATTCTCCAAAGCATTGTAGATTTTTTTTTTTTTTTAATGCAATAAAACTGCTTTATTCCTGCATATTTTTTTCAGAGGGAGGCTGTTTCCCAAAAAGGAACACCAATTTTTAGCTGAGAGAAGGCCAGGGAGGAGAGGAATGGTTAGTGTAAGGCTGAAAATGTGGCAGTGGAGGAACAGATGAGAAGGTGGGAGGAGGCTTGAAAAAAGAGAATAAAGATGTTTGAAGTGATGATGCTATTCCAGTGGAAGGGAGTGGCAAGAAAAGTGCCAGGAAAGAGAGAGACAGAGAAAAAAGGCAGAGAAATGACAGGGAGGCCAAGGGAGAGGAAAGAACTGAGCAGAATGGTTGAGCAGAGATAGCGGAGCAGGGACCTCCTAAAAGTGGGACAGAGAGCCGAGCAAGGTACCAAAGGTGCAGCCAGAGCAGTGCGAAAAGACTGTATTGTAGCTGCTAAAACCTGAAAGGATGAAGAGGAGAAAATTAGAGTGCTGGGAGAAGAATACAGTAGCACAGATGAGACACAGCCATGATAGGAACCAATGATTTTATAGTTTTTCTGCCTTAAAAAAAAGGTGGCTGTTGAGGCACACTGCTTTAGCTCACTGGGAGCGGGGCAACTCAGGGCTGAGGCAAAGGCTCTGTTCCAGCAAACTGAAGCAGGGATGGAGCAGGGCCAGGGACATCAAGCAAGGCACAGGCTGTAGTGGAAAATTGCCTCGGTCTGGCTACAGCTGCACTGAAATACGGTAAAGAAAGTCTCTTTGCCTAAGGCTGAGGTCAGCCTCTCCCCAAGGTGTGCTGAAGGTGTGATTTGCTGCTGTGCTGAGGATGCTTGTGGCTTGCACGTGGGCATGGTGTGGACCATTAAATTACTGCTACCTCTGCTCTGCAGGTCTTTAGAGATGACTTTAGAGCTGCTGGCCTGGCATCTTCTGTGAACCCTAACAGGGTAGGAAAAACTGTAAAAAAAGAGCTACTGCTCACAGAATGTCCTGCCTCTCACGGGAAGGCACCTCTAGGGCCAGTATACCTAATCTGAACTCTTTGATTAAATGTGGCCAACATAAAAATTGTCCTTACTCATTTGTTTGGAGACAGGGAACAGTGATCTTAATAAACATTTAATTCCAGCCTCTCCAGACCATTCAGGTAATTCAGGCTGGTAGATCTGGAGAAGGCAGTGAAAAGGCTTCAAAATCTGAGTGGAACTGGATCTAACCTGTGAAGACAAACCCTTTCATGTGAAAGAAGTCATGTCAATCATCAAGGTATGTCTGAGAGCAGACATTTTGTATATCCAGACCTAGATTTTGCACCTCAGCTCTACTTCTTAAAGGAAGTGATCTGAATGGATCAAAATATCATCATCATCAACAAAGGGTGCAAACACTTCGCAGTCATGGAGGGATTTTACACATATACTAGAGCCATATGAAATTATGTAGGTCATGTCATCCATGTAACCTGCAGGAGCAAAGCCTAAGCTGTGTGCCTGACACAGGCAAAGGGTCAAGAGTACAGTCAAGGCTCTCAGACGTCAACCCACCATGGTACACACGGCAATGTTCCTCCAAGTTCTTGAAACTGCCAGAAAGGAGTTGGCTAATTGAAAAGAATGGACTGAATAATTAAATTGAAACAGGTGCCTGAAGGGAAAATAGTAATAAAAGTCTCCAGTCTTATCTGAAAAATGATCTGGAGTTTAGAGCTGTTAGAACGATTACTAACACAGCTGCACCTCCAGTTCCAACGCATTTCCTCAGATAAGTAATATCAATCATATTTCCACATCTGGCTCTGCCAGCAAGCACATAAATTTTATACTTGCTTAACAGAATATATAATGCAGAAAAGTGACTGTGTATATTTCAAATGCTTTCGCCCCAACAAAACCCAGTCACCGTGTCTCATTGCCAAAGGAAGCTACAAATTTATCAAGGCAAATTGTACCGAACGTGTTGCACAGGTGAAACGTACTGAGCCAGCGCATGTCATCTCTAATCCCTGGCCACTCATGGAGCAGAGAGAAGAAATTGCTGCCTGACTGCATCCCATCCACGAGAAGATGCTTCATAACTTTGTCCCCAGAAGACCAGTGATCCGCTTCCACTGAGACTGATGCTTTCTTCCACCCCAGTATGGTGTCTCTGCTGCCCTCTGCCTCCTGCCAGGCAGCTGCATGAAAGAGGCTGGATTTAACTCTTCTGATTTAGAAGATGGTATGAGACAATATCTGGTGGCAGCAGACCCATGGGCAAAGACACTTAGTGACAGGACGTTAATTTCTCTTTGAGGAACCTGGGGGGTCATAAGAAACCTTTCTATGGGGAAAGACTGATGGGGTAAGTAGGAATGTCATAAACAAGCATGCAATTAAAAAACGCTTTTTGAATTCGATTTATCTTTCATACTCGGGCTTATTAAGACTTCCAGCTGCCCTGAATTGCCTGTGAAGCCCTGCCTCAGATGGGCCAGAAGTACTGAAAAAGAAAAAAAAATCAGAAGGAGCAATCACTCTTATTTCTACTGCCACGGGTTCTGGTGTGAGGGAATTGAGGAGCTTATTAGAACCTGCAAACCTGCCAGGAAGTGTTTTTTCCCCTTTGGTAATAACGTATGAAAGGAAGGAAGGGAGTCTGAATCACAAGCACGCATCAAAGAGATACAGTCTGAAGTGTCTATCAAAAGTCATTAAATATTTGTCTTCTATAGAGAGCACAACAGTGGAATAATTGTCGTGCTGGGACACCGGGAGGAGCTGAGCAAAGTCTTGTTCCTGCGGGAGGTCTTCAGGCTTTTCCACACACAGAATGTAGTACCCTGTAATGACTTTATTCAAACGCCTGATCTTAAAAGCGCAGCAGAAATGCAAGCAAGGCTGTGCACTGCATACTTACTGTCAAGGCAAAACATGACTGCGAATCATGACAAACGTTTTTGAGAATGCCTCACTAACCTTCATCTCCCACCCCCAATTCCCCTCTCCCCAGACTGCCATTTCTTAGAGACGAAAGCACTTGAAATCAGTTTCTAGCAGTGGTCTATGGCTGCCTTCAGCTAATCCAAGGTTTCACTGGTGTTGATGGGGGGTCACATTCTCACCACCTCCACTCTTTGGGTTCATGGGTCGGAGCAGTCAGCCAAACCTGGGTTTTTCCAGTCCCTCCCAGTCACCTTATTTCATGGCCACACAATGCTGATACAGGGAAGACTTAGGAGTAATTTAGCAGATAGGAGATGTGTCCCTGTGAACTGTCACATAGCAACTTGAAGTCATCACTTTTAGAGCTGAGGCATAAGTAAGTGGCACATCTACCCTGGCTGGGTGACATGGCTTTGCTTCATCTCTGTCATTCATGAGCAGTGCTGTCAGAGTGAGGGATTTTGGAAAACAAGTTATATAAGATATATATATAAAAGCAGATGATATAAATATATAATATATAAAAAATATATAAAAGCAGATGTCTCTCTGCAGTGGTATACACACTGGGCTGCATCATGAAGACGACTCTTCAGTCAGGTGGGTATGGAGTGGGGAAATGAGGACAACTGGAGAAGTTTGGGAGGTCATGGGAGCTACCACACCATCCTGGGTTTTTCTGAAGAGAGCATCTGAGTGGTTTGTCACAGAATGATGCTTTAGGTCCCTCCATGTGGTTGGAATTCTTTTTCAGAAATAAATCAAGATGAAGGAAAATGCTGGAAGTGCAAATATTTCTGATTATGCCAGACTTTGCTTTGTCATATCAATTTTCTGTCATTTTCTTAGCTGAATGAGCTCTTTCAAATAGCACCAAACCTGGGTCTAAGAAAATACAGCAAAATAGCTGCTTTTCCCCCTTCACTGTGTCTGTTGGCCTAAGATATTCAGTCTTCCAAAGAAGGTCTTAGGATGGTAATTTTGATAATGCACGGCTGGTTATCTTTAAATAAGGGTAATGCATATAAAAGCTCCATAATTATGTGCTTTCCCTGACTTAGGTGTCAGAATGTGTAAAGGTACTAACATCACATTAAAAAAAGCATGAAAATTTACCAACACTATAAAATAGATTATAAATTTATATTAACATTACCGTGGGTTCCTGTTCTTGCTTTGAACCATTCACTAACTGCCCAACCAACAGATTTACCAATTACAGTGAAAGAATGAAGGTCTGATTCACTCGTTTTCGAGAAAGGTTTGCTGAAATCAGTCAACCCACTGTGGCATAAATGACACGTGAAGCAGGCCTGCAGAGTTAGGACTATAAAATTTCCTTTAGGCAAAATGTTTTTCCATATAGGACATAAGTCTATATGGCACATATATGTGCACACAGCTACATTGGACTGTCTGCTGATGCTGTCTTTTAGGGACTTTCATGAGCATCATCTCAGACACAGAGATGCCAAACTTCTCTGTACAAGATGCTCATGTTATGCCAATAGAGATCCAAGCTCCAAGACAGTCCTCAAGTCCAGAGTTATCTATCACACCACCACAATCCCGTGTTCAAATGCAAACTTAGGCTGAACTCCTGAATGCCTTGATGCAGAAAAAAGGGCCAGCTCTTGATCTTTGAACTTAGCATTTCCTAAGCAGATCCTGGATGTTTCACACTGAGCAATGAGGCAAATAGCCAGCAAGGCAGATGGAAATTGCACAGTGCATGGGACTTCTTATCTTTGAGCTGATTCTTAAGGCTTGTCTTTATCCTGTAGTATAGATATAACCTCAGAGCTATTCAGCATAGGCCAGACTGCCCAGGTCACACCATCCCATTCCTGAGTGCTGTGATGCCAGAAATAGGCAATTACAAGTCTGGGAATTCAGTCAAGAGCCACAGTCATTTAGAGGTTATAAAGAGTCATTTAGAAACTGTATCAAAGGAACTAAAGATGGGCAAATGTTTTACCTTGCTGAGCAATAATTAAAGGGGAATGTGATATTTTACAATAAATTGTAGGGAATAAAAAGCATTTTATCCATCTAAGGGTTTGCATTAATTTTAATCTATGTAGCTTCTTTATACCACCTGTGCACCAAACGTAGCACAAGGAAAATAATTGAGCATTCTTCCTGACAAAAAAGAAGCTAACCTAACCCAAGGAGACAGCTTTGGGTTTTTCCCACTGGGTTATAGCTGAAAGTAACAGGAAGATGCAGACCCTACTGTCACCAAATCTGGCGCTGGTAAGCAAACAAAGGATGACATCTATGAAAAAAAGTTTGTCTTTTTGGAAAGTTGTAGCTAGTGGGTGTATGTACAATGCTAGGATCTGGCAGGACTGTATCCCTCTCTCCTAGAAACTTCAAAGTTTTCTGCATCTGTGGTAAGGACGTGAATTCAGTCTGTCTATTTTATATGAGCCAGCTGTATCATCCTCTTACAGTTCCAATGGTAAGCAACCGGGGGAACAACGTCTTGTATCTAGTACAGATAGAGGCTATTAATATTCATCAGCATAATCTACCTGGCTAACTCAATGGATACCCCATACCTACAGGGTTTTTCCTTGGAGAATTTAGTAATTAAGCTGTGAATCCTGCAAAGAAAACAATGGCTTTGAACACCTGATAAAACTGACTTGGTTTCACTTGCCAGAAGTCATAAAAAGGATGATTCTATTTAAGTTCTCACTATCATCACATAATCACTAAACATAGATGTTTGGTGTTATCTGAGGTGCCTTTGTATGTCCAAGACATCACTAAGAGCTGGAAGACATGACACAGGAGCAATGGGAGACCTGCACACTTCTCAGAGGTGTCTGGAGGCCAAGTGGGGTAGGATATCTCAGATGTCTGTAAGTGGGCAAATGAACAAAGTCCTTGGTCCACACTAGCAGTGGTGCCTAGTGAGGTATTCAGCTGGCCAGTCAGTGGGTATCTACTGCAGGGGGAGCTGAACTGTTCTGCACCCGCTGACTTATACATCTATGCCTTGTTTCTGTTTTCTGTATACAGGTATCGATGCCATTTGAGATAACTTCAGGTATCCCACCTGGCCTCCAGCTGCAGTTTTGGAAAGGTGGGAGTCTGCCACGTGTTCTGTGACATACTAGCCCTGAGTGGATGGTTTGGATACCAGGTCCATGGGGTCACCATATTGCTGGTTGGTTTTTACTGAATGTCCAATATGCACTTGCATTAGCACTGTAGTGCATATACTGCTTAAGAGTGCCTCAGCCTTTTCTGTAGGTCCTTTGGGACTTCACATCCCTGAAAAAGAAAACCAGTCCTTTCGGAAAGTTTGGGTCTTAATGCACATGCTGCTCAGACATATACAGCAGTTGCCTCTAGATCCATGTTGGAATGACTTTCATGACAGAAGAAAGAAGAAATGCCCAGGGCTAAAGGAGCTGATGTGAATTATGACCTATGAAGTTGCTCCAAAGGCTTCTTGTTCTCAGATCTTTCAGGTTACACTTACAAAAAAATCAGAGAAAGGGCCAAGATCCTTCTCCCTCAAGAAAGTTTAAAGCATGGACACTGATAGTCAGAAAAGAAATAACAGAAACAATGTTGTGACACATAAAGAGCCTAAACCGGTATATATTAATGAACTGTCCATACCAAGAACCAGATGCCTGGCTATTACAAGTTGGCACAGATCTATTAATTTTAGCAGAATCCTGCTACTTTATGGGAAGACGTGGCATTTAAAAGTTCAGTATATTTAGCCTTGAATGAGAAATGTGGGCTTTTTTCCCCACAAGATCCAGACAGTGAAGATATTACACATTTTGGCACTGCAGAATTATAGCATGCTGTTCTCACATACTAATTCACAGCACTTTACAAAGTGTAAAGCCGTTTCAGTTCACAATAGATCACAGGAAAAAAGAGAAACTAGTGAACTCATGATAAAAGAAACACTGTGCAGAACAAATTGATGAGAAATCTTTAAAATATTTAGCAGTCTTGCAAACACAATAAAGAACAACTGACCTGTGACCAGAGATTTGTTTCAAAATGACCCTCATAGAGCAGAAAATGAATGCTCAGAGAGGGTGTATTAACAAAGGGATTTGTTCCTACTGCTTTGGGGCATATATCCAAAAGTTAAATACTCAAAAACTGTTTCCAGTTGCTGAGGAACGTAAATTCCTCATGCAACTTAAGTGTCCAATAGTAAAAGTTACCTAACCATATCATTTTCTGCCAGTGGCATGCATACAGCTGGTCGGGTCCTGGTGACATCAATATGTTCTATGATCTACCCAGAAGCTTTTTGAAACCTCATGCTAGGAAGGATCTCCTGATACTTTAGACTGCTGTCACTACTGTTCCTACAGGAAGGCTGGTTTTGAGCTTCCTTCTTCATGCAAAGCCTACTTCAACCGATCTATAGCCTCCACCTACGTTTTCTTGTATGCTCTTGCTCTTTGGTTTTAAAACCACTTTCTAAACCTTTTTATAGTTACTCCTTTTCTGCATTCACAGGAAACAACCATGGCAGTTACAGCAAAACTATAAGGATTCTGGTTGGTTTGTGGCTTAACTGGATACATTAAATTCGGTCCACTAGGATGATGGTGAGACTTGGACTTTCATATCAGCATGATTAGCAAACTGGAGACTAGGAGAAACATACAATCATTCTGTATGTAAATATTTTTAAGTATATAAAATATAATGATAGCTTGGTCTCTACCAATTAGTTCAGTTGTAATTCTGACACTTATGAGTGCTCAAAGTTTTCAGGCCATATCTCTCTAAAATCAATGAAGAAAGCCCCAAAGTGAGTTTTAACTTTTAAAAAGTCATTGACATTTTCTCAGGCAAACCACAAATACAATTCCACTTTTTGTGGTTTAAATCATTTAAGCCACAAAGCCTATGACTACAGGCTTTGCGGTATGAGAAGTTGCATCTTGATTTTAAAACAATTCAGATAGAAGATGCAAAAAGTTCACCCAGAGAACCTTTATTTTTAAATATATAAAATAAGCAGAGTTATTTTTGTTAGTTAAAATTGATTTTTAGAAGATGAAATATAAGGCAAAATAAGCAGCTTTGTCTCCAATGAAAAGTTGCACTGATTTCATGTAAATCCTTTTTTGCCTTCACTTCCCAAATGCCATAAGACAAATAGAAAATGCAGGCATATAAGAATTTTCAAATAAAAATCTGTGAAATTTTGAGTTCATAGGTTCTCAGTTGATAATTAAAGAAATTGATGGCATAAAATAAGGGACCTTATGTTCAGCTCACTCCAAAACATCATGAAAGGTGAGGGCTCAACATTACTATGAAGTTAGTAAGGCTAGCAAGCTTCAAGAATGTGTCTATCCTGTGCTTTGCATTCTCCTCACCTGCAGCAAATTCAGGTTAAGGTGACCCACAGTTCAGCTCCAACATATGTTTTAAGCTGCCACTGGTACTAAAAGAAGTGCTACCTTTCCTCTTTTCTGGGCTGATCATATCCAAAACTTACATGAGCTTAGAGGAAAGATAGAGCTGAAAACTAACCAGTCTTCAGGATAACAACAACAACAAGAACAACAATAATAATAATAATAATTTAGCTTCCAGCTGGATCAGTTCCCTGATTTGCTTTACCACACAGGTGTATAGATGTTTCAACCAGTAAAGAAAAGGAGTGTGGAGACTAAATATCAGTGGCGAGAATGAAGGACAGTTTCTTTCAGTGTCACATGATGTTGTCTTGCAGTAACAACTAAAATACCAATGTAGCGAACCTAACTTTCCTGCAGGCTACACGAAATGTGATTCTCAGACTGTTGCTATGGGATAAGAGTACACATAAGGGCAGCTACTGCAGCTCCACTAATGCTTGGTAACTCCTTAAATTGAGCTAATTTAACAGTGGGTCTAAGCCTTGAGAAAAGAATTTGAAAAGAATCAGTCTTAATTATCACAATAGCACCAAGTGCATAGCACTTCACATTTTCATAGTGCTTTACCATCACTATCCAATTAATCAATTCAGTTCCTAATGGCATACTGATATAATGAGTAATTTCAATGTCTTTTGCTTAAGGCTGGGAAAAAAATGCTATTAAATCTTCACTCAACTCATAGAAACCTTTCTGTAACCAGAAGCATAAAAGTGCCTGACCTATGTGAATGTTAACTGCCTCTTAGTGTGCTGCTTGCTGGGCAAGGCAGGCTGTGCTTTTCCCAGGGGAAGATGGCAAGGTGCTCTAAAGGCCAATAACTGCAGAAATAAAGGTGTTGCAAGAATATGGAGAGGTATGTTAAGTGCTAACATTTCCAGGAAACCAAGGGCTACAAAACAAAGACATATGAAACCCATTTTCATTGGTTTCTGAAGCACTTTTGTTGATTGCTAACTGTACATGAGGCTAGCACATGCAGAAATAGATGCATTAGGACAGGGTACAGGCACTGAAACACCAGGAAGAAAGATCAAAGCCTAATTCTGTAAAAAAAAAAAAAAAAAAAAAAAATCTTCAGAGCAGAATAATTTTGAAGAACTATGGCTTCTGGGAACAGAAAATTTGTCTGAGCAAAAAGAGAAGGTGTTACAGAAGGCACCCAATGTGTTTGCTTGGAGTCAGGGAGTCCAGAGGCAACTGGAAATGGTCCGGTCCTTCCTTGATTTCATCCTTAGAGACTAATTTTCAACTGGGTATATATAAATTGCAGAAAAAACTGGGTTAGAGATCTATGCTACCATACTAAGGAATTAATTTCAAATCCAAGGAAGGAATTCTGCTTTGAGTTACTGTGGTGTGGAGCAAGAGGAGCACAGTAGGGCCATAGGGCCAGGTTTAAACTGGTGAAACTTTGATTTTCTTAGGTGGTGTCCCCAGTTGGGCCTTCTGGCAATATTTGAAAAATGGTTGTTCCCTTTTTACAACTGAATTATATTAGCAAACAGATTGTAATAGAAATGAGAACAAACCCTTTATCTGCAGCAGTGTCAATATGTTACACTGAAAAATAAATTATGTCCTGTATGAGCTTTTGTTATTCTCTAATATTTCATCCTATACCTTTATTAGTGCAGTAATCTCATCCTCCATTAATCTCCCGTGTTTGTACTTGCGTGTAGGAATGGGAATGTGCAAGAAAAAAATGTGGTGAGGATTCATTGTTTTATTTTTCCTTAATACATTTGTTATTATTATCAACTAACATGAGAGGAACTTAAAGACTTTTTGTTACATTGTCCACAAGTATTCTGCATCTGTGGTCTTTTGTATTAATGTTCCCTTTCCCAATACAATGATACAGGGAAATTTCATTTATTTTGGTATATGCAATGTAATTAAACCAGCTTTCCAGGCTGAACAGACTTTTCTGGTGAGGATTTAGACCAGAGACAGGACCATCAGCAAAATCATGGTGTATAAAATATCTCATTGTATTGAGGCAGAGGAAAAGGGGAAAGACTGCTCAATTTAGATGCATTTATTTATTTACTTGTTTTGTTTATGGCAACATTTTGATGTGTGGAAGACATGGATAAGGGCAGGTGTTAAAGACCTGAACTTTCAAGCAATCTGCACAATATCAATTATGCAAACAGCTGGAAAACTCAAGGAAGAGGTTTTCAGAACTGGGTCCCGATTAGATGTCTCGCTTTCTGCTTCACATACACTGATTTTCCACTGGAACAACTGCACTGTCTGTCCACCAACTTTAACAAAGTTGCTCTTGATTTAATAGTTCTGGACACAAGAGGCAACTCAAGCTCTCGGGGTAAATTATGCATCAAAGCTTGGTTGGAGATAGAATAAATCCACGCGTTAAAGCCAAAAGCTTCACAGTTACAGAATGGATGACACACAAGGAAATGAAACTATAACTCTGACTTGTCAGTTCCAAGAACAAAGGCCTTTATCTCCCGGATAAAAGGAGATATCTTGTAAGTATTCTTGGCAACTGGTCCCTTCTCATCATTACAGGTCAGTTACTGGAAGGTGGACACTCGTACCTCCAGAGCTAGTATTTTACAGCAACTGGTTCAGCTAAGGATCAGTTCAAAAAATAGCAAAGTTTCCTCAGCTGTTCATGAGTAACTTTCATAGGAAAGGGAAGAATCGTGTCTGATGTTGAAAGTCAGAGGGAGGACAGAAAGCTAAAGAGAAAAAGACCGCCTTGGAATACCACGAGAACACTCATTCAAACAGCTGTTTCTGTGAGTTTTCAGTAGAATCCAGATCAGGCAAGGGCAGAACAGGTGATATATGTCACTATATCAATGTGCCTGAACTCTGATGAAGTGGTGGAGCTGCCTTTGCAGGTGACTGACCAGATGTTGCCCTTCATCTTTCCTGAGACTCTCAGCAATATAACCGTTAGCACTAAATGTGCTTTAAATAAAAAATCAAAACCATGGCTTTTGGTATTATTCTTAAGAAAGAAGGCATCAATACCAAGATGTGATAGTCAACGTAGTGAGAATTATGGCCTAAAAATTTTATGCTGATACTTTATTGCATGTTGGAAATAGCTTTTGTTTTCATTAATGAACATCTTATTTTCCAAGACAAAATATTTCATCAGCTCCTATTTAGTT
Source organism: Astur gentilis (assembly GCF_929443795.1). Lineage (NCBI taxonomy): Eukaryota > Metazoa > Chordata > Aves > Accipitriformes > Accipitridae > Astur > Astur gentilis. The sequence continues at coordinate 46,989,123 of NC_064881.1, read as the reverse complement.
GCTGTTATCTAATGAACATGACTACTTTGTCTTGTAGAAAAGGTTAACATTCAGAAAGATTAATTTCTTCTTTCCCAGAAAAAACATTGTAATTAAGTTCTTAGGGAAACAGATGGACAGTTCCACCCACAAAATAGACGTATTTATGCAAATATCACTGAACTAATTGATGCTCAGTTGCATCAAAGAGAAGCACATAAGATGCTTTCATGGTCTCAACATTTCTGACTATGATTTACTACGTTAATGATTTCTCATAGTGAGCCATTATCCTAAGGGAGAACAAAACCTGTAACTCTTGGACCCAATTTATTTTCCTGATCAATGCAGTTGCATGAAAAGAAAATACATTATGTTAGCCTAACAGTAAATGACACATACATAAGAATGTGTAGATCAAGTTTGCTTGGACTTCCATAAAGAGGTAGTCATATAAAAAAAATATTCCAGTTTCTCAGGATCCTCTGTATTGTATCATTTTAGAAATAATATGCATTTTAAAATTATTTACTTGTAATTAATTACCATTCAGTTAATTTATAGTTCCTGAAGAAAGAGCCAAACATGAACACCTCATTAATTACAGTTAATCAACAGTAAAACATTCAGAGGATCACATGCTTTAAGCCCTTCTTAATTAGAATGATCTTTACCAGACTACTATGTACAAAACCCTCTCAAACTGTAGGATGGTTCACATTCTCCACAGTCCTTAAGACTAGAACCCTTAAAAGCAGTTGTAAAAGGGAAAATTCATGTTTTGCAAAATGCTGATGGGACCCATATCAGTCTTGCTTTAACATTCCTTTATTGGATACAGAGGGAAACATTGCCACCAGAGATGAGGAAAAGGCTGAGGTACTTAATGCCGCCTTCGCCTCAGTCTTTAACAGTGAGACCAGTTATCCCCAGGATACTCTGTCCCCTGAGCTGGAAGGCAAGGATGGAGAGCAGAATATACCCCCCATAATCCAGGAGGAAATATTTAGTGTCCTGCTATGCTGTCTGGACACTCACAAGTCTATGGGACCAGATGGGATCCATCCGAGAGTACTGAGGGAGCTGGCAGAGGTCCTTGCCAAGCCACTTTCCATCATTTATCAGCAATCCTGGTCAACAGGGGAGGTCCCAGACAGCTGGAGGCTTGCCAATGCGATGCCCATTTACAAGAAGGGTCAGAGGGAGGATCCAGGGAACTACAGGCCTATCAGCCTGACCTCGGTACTGGGGAAGATTATGGAGCGGTTCATCTTGAGTGCGCTCACACGGCATGTGCAGGACAACCAGGGGATCAGGCCCAGCCAGCACGGGTTCATGAAAGGCAGGTCCTGCCTGACCAACCTGATCTCCTTCTATGACCAGGTGACCTGCTTAGTGGATGAGGGGAAGGCTGTGGATGTTGTCTACCTGGACTTCAGTAAGGCCTTTGACACTGTCTCTCATGGCATACTGCTTGAGAAGCTGGTGGCTCATGGCTTAGACAGGCGTACTCTTCGTTGGGTAAAAAACTGGCTGGCTGGCCGAGCCCAAAGGGTAGTGGTGAATGGGGTGAAATCCAGTTGGCAGCAGGTCACAAGTGGTGTTCCCCAGGGCTCAGTATTGGGGCCAGTTGTGTTTAATAGCTTTATCAGTGATCTGGACGAGGGGATCGAGTGCACTCTCAGTAACTTTGCAGATGACACCAAGTTGGGAAGCAGGGTTGATCTGCTGAAGGGTCGGAAGGCTCTACAGAGAGACCTGGACAGGCTGGATTGATGAGCTGAGGCCAATTGTATGAGATTCAACAAGGCCAAGTGTCGGGTCCTGCACTTGGGTCACAACAACCCCATGCAGCGCTACAGGCTTGGGGAAGAGTGGCTGGAAAGCTGCCCGGCAGAGAAAGACCTGGGGGTGCTGATTGACAGCCGGCTGAATATGAGCCAGCAGTGTGCCCAGGTGGCCGAGAAGGCCAACAGCATCCTGGCCTGCATCAGAAATGGTGTGGCCAGCGGGAGCAGGGAGTTGGTTGTTCCCCTGTATTTGGCACTGGTGAGGCCGCACCTCGAGTCCTGTGTTCAGTTTTGGGCCCCTCACTACAGGAAAGACATGGAGGTGCTGGAGCGTGTCCAGAGAAGGGCAACCAAGCTGATGAAGGGTCTAGAGAACAAGTCTTATGAGGAGCAGATGAGGGAACTGGGGCTGTTTAGTCTGGAGAAAAGGAGGCTGAGGGGAGACCTTATCGCTCTCTACAACTATGTAGTGAGGGGGGTGCTGGTCTCTTCTATCAGGTGGCTGGAGATAGGACAAGAGGAAATGGCCTCAAGTTGTGGCAGGGGACATTTAGATTGGATATTAGGAAAAAATTCTTTACTGAAAGGGTTGCCAAGTATTGGAACAGGTTGTCCAGGGAAGTGGTGGATTCACCATCTCTGGAGGTATTCAAAAAGTGCATAGAAAAGGTACTTCCAGACATGGTTTAGTTGGCATGGTTGATGGTTGGACTCAATGATCTTAACGGTCTTTTCCAACTTAAATGATTCTATGATTCTATGATTGTATGTGTAATTGCCCTGCAGGTGTAGATATCATGTATATAAAAGCTTCAAAATATTAAACGACATGGGGCTAATCCATAAACCTATAACTTGAAATGAACTCTGTTACCTTAACTGTTCACCTGGACTTGAGAAATTCATGGCTTGGAGAGACGTCTGATAATTTCACCAAGAGTTTGTGAAGTAGACTGGGAAGACATCATCTGTGTCTGAAGGGTAATTTATATGCAGTCGATTAATCTGAGCAGAACATAAATATCAGATATCATTGACTTGAATAAATACTGTATGCATCAGAATGGAAGAGAGTCTTCGGGAGAAACTGATGCTTTTGCAGGCCCAAAGAACATACCTGAAAAGGAGGTGAAGAAACATGGGCATACATTTTCAGACAAGTATGAGACAAAATGGGAGGTGTCAAATTGGCCCTTAAGATATGGGAGGTTGGTGGATTATCAAGAAGTGAAAGAGCAGGGTGAAAACCTAAAGGTTCTGATTTGCCTAGGTTACCTTTAAATCCAGTAGGATGGTAAGAACTATCCTATCTAGGTAATAAAAAAATGAGGTGTTTTTTCTCTCTTTGTGTTTTTCTTTTTTTTCCCAAGATAAAACTAGATGCCACGAAACTGAGTTCAGCTCAACACTACTCAGTGCACTTAACTCAGTTATAATTTTGGTAATTTTATCATGAATTTGTTGTTCTTGGTTTTATTGCTATTTTGATCTGTCACCTTCGCATGTAAAACATGGAATTATTTTTTTTTTTTTCCTCTTGCTTGGAATTATTTCTCATACCTCTTAGAGATGCCACATTTCCTTTCTGCTATTGCCTGTATGTAGGACAATTATGAACATGTCTTCTCTTACCTCCTGGGAAAGGTTAACAGTAAGTAAAACTAACTCCTTTACTTCCAGCAGAATCATTGTAACTTCCATCATTACTGAAACAGATGGACAATTGCACCCAATAAATAAAATTTTAGTATAAATATCACTGAGCTAATTGACGTTCATCTGAACCAAAAGAGGGAAAACAAGATACTTACATGTTGCTAACAGCTGTGAGTATAATTTACAGCATTAATGGCTCCTTACACTAAGCCATTATCATGGGCACAAAGATTCTGGAATCTAATTTATTTTCTTGATCAGTGGAGCTGAATGCAAAGATATCATGCAGGGCTTATTGTATAGTAAATCATACATCTATGGCAATAAAATGCAGACACCCTCAAATATTTTTTTTTTTTCCTGAGGAGAAGATAACATCAGGGTTTTAATTTTTCATCTGCTTTTAGTTATATAAGAGAGAACATTTTTCTTTAAAGAATTTTTTTAGACATTTCTTCCTCTAGAGAAAAGTACAAGATTTTATCTATTATCCATCCATAAAACCTGACAAGTCTGTGAAATTTCCCAGAAGATTTACCTCGTTACCACTGAGAATGGGATTTATTCTTTTCAGTGAAAATATGCAACAGTTTCACCGAGACCACAATTATGAGGACAAATTTCCTGCTTGAAGCTGAATAACAAGTATGTAACATCGTACTTTTAGAGATAAAACAGAAAAACTAGATGTTCTTCTTGTCTGCCCTGATTTTATAAGTGGGCAAACCCAATACCCGTTGGAGTGAGACCAGTGTCACTCAAATCTCTGTAAAGAAATTCAAGAATTCTTTTACTTTAAATCTGCAAAGCCTTTAATGCAACATCTCACAGCACAGGACGATGTCCATGCTCACTAAATCAGAAGTCAACAAGGTGGGTTTTTTTCTGAATTTCTGAATCTCACCATCTGCACTGATGGCTAGCACCACTGTTTGCTTTTTTTGTGGGAAGGATGAGATTTGAGTCTGGCACAGGGATTAAGTAATCATGTTCACACAGCTTCTATCTAGGTCAAAGCTTGGAAAAGAGCATCTTATCTGTTTTTGCAAAATACTGTTCAGACACACTAACAGGTGCCACTATTCAGAGTGGGGCATATAAGACATGCTAAAATGATAGGTGACAGTGTGCAGCTGGGAACTATGACAGTGGCACCTCACCCAATGGGACCTCCTAAGAGTTACCCTAATAATTAATGAATAAGATCATTTCACATGAGATTTGCTCTAGTACTTATGCCTAAAATTTTGTGACAATAGTACTTTTACTTTGAGGATAAGGCCATTTTGTTGGTTTTTAATTTATTAGGTTAAGGGCTTGAAAAGATGCACGTGTCAAATTTTAACAGCCTGGAAAAAATCCATGCAGAAAATGTGTAGGGTGTTTTCCTTCATAACCGCCTCCAGAAATCTAAATCTCTGGGCACTGTATAGCAGTTCAAGCTATAAAAGAGTTTACAGATTTCAAATGCTCACTGACTATTACATTTCCTTTTCCAATCCAAACACTAAAACTCTTTTCCCCTCATTTTTCATAATGTGTTGGGTTTTTAAAAAAATCATTGACAGAAACAAAGGACTGCTGGTGGATGCAGTGCTGACTCAAGTAATCTCTGATAGCTCTCTAACAGATAACACATCTTGCTACACTGCACAGTCACATTCAGACAGATAATGTGCAATTCTAATTCAAAAAGTGTTTGAACATAATGATTCTGTCTTGCTGCCTGATCTTTCAACTTATGTTTCTTTGCAGTGTTAATTCTTATAATTATGGGCCATTGACTCTTGCAAAAAAATAAAAAAAAAAAGTATTTCTCTGGTTGTGTTAGAGAACTTTTTTATTCATTACCTTTCCCACCACACACACACTGCTGTATCACTGAAAAATACAAGAAGAGGAGTATAATATAGTTTCTTCTTCACCGGTGAGGCTGGCATTCAGAATTTGTCAAACCCAGAATATAAAATGAGGACCTGAGGCAGAAAAACATTACCATGACACTGAAAACATTAGGACATATGTTACCGCTGAATACTCACGAGAGTGGAACAAAGATGTCTGTCTGGGGAAGACCACCTAAGAAGTGCAAGTTCTTTTCTCCTTACATTCTTCAATGCATTTCCTCCAGCTCCCAGAAATGGAGAACAAAGCTATATTAAAATAATGAAGACTTCAAGATGTAAGAGCATTGGAAGGTATTTAGAGAAAGAAGGATCTTCTTAGATAATGGAGTCTGCAGGAGGAATAGAGAAAATAATCTCCTGGGATGAAGTCTGGCAGGATTGAGCTTTGAGAATGAAATTGCCTTAAATCAAAGAGCTTCAAAGTAAGAAATCAATGAAAGAGATGATGAAGTTCATGATATCTTCATACATTGTTGTAAGGCATAAGGAAGAGGAAACTCAGGTGGACAAGAATACAGTAGTGAACAAAGGTGGATGGACTGAAAAAAGTCGACTTGGTGGGTGGACTGAAGAATCTAATGAGGGGATGGACTGAAATAAGAAAGGGAATGCTAATATTGATATAAGCAATCATTACAAAGTGTCAGTGTTAGTGAAACAGCAGTGCCTAAACTGGCAATGGTGAAGAGAGTGAAGGAAATGAGAAGTCTGTATGCAAAGCTCAGGCAACAAAAGATACAGATTTACTGGTGGTGTTGTATAAAAATATGTCAGAGGTAACATAGAGAGGGTGAAAAAGAAATTATAGCTGGACTGCAGGTATTGAAGACTATGAGCTATCCCAGAAAAGCACAAATTTAAACAAAATGATGGGAATATTAGTTAATATACATGTATGTCAAAGCACCTCACCCATAGTCTTTGATATGAATTTGGTACACTCCATCTTTGCCTCTTTTCCAGCAGCTTTGAGCAGGGAGGATCTTCCAGCTGAGTGAACTTTACAGAGACGACCTCCTGCTGTCTTTCTGATCGGCTCCATAGTTTGTTGCCTGTCAAAGTGCGTTCATCTCATTCGTGCCCATGTGACCGAGGAGGCTGCTGCCCCTGCACTCACCAATGGTCCCACCATGCCAGCATGCTTATTGCTTATGCTCCCAAGACCATCCAAAGACGCCCAGATTTACGCATTCCTTACCCTCCCCATAAGTGACATTTGTAATTTCAACGCAGCTGAGGGAGACAGTTCCAGCCATCTGACACAGAATGGGCTACAGATTTAAACATTTCCATGTGGTACTGCAAGACTCTTCCAAACCAAAAGATTAGACATTCAACATTTTTCTGTGAGTAAAGAAGGAACATTGCCATAGACAGTTGATTCAAAATCATTCTGGAGAATTTTTAAAGTTCTACGGTGCTATGGAGCTGCAGTTTTCTGCAATGTTATTGGAGAGAGAGATCCCTATGTCACTAGGGGAAGCTTCTCTTTCTCAGTTGTAGATTGGTGAACAAATATTACTGATAACACTGTTACAAAAATATTTCTTTGTGCAATATCCAGCATTAATTCTTCACAGCTTGGTTATGGAACCAAAGGGCACGTCAGACTCACATTTGATATATAGCAAAGACCTTATAGAAAAGCTATTAACAGAAACTAACTGTGGATCATGATCTGAGTGATCATTTACCGAAGCTGCCATAGAAACAGAATATATGACTTCAGGTGAGATACTTCTATTAGAGTGAAGGAATTAATAATTCTATAGTCCAAGGCACTGATGAAACCTCATCTGCAATACTGTGCAACATTCAGGTTAAAAAAGGTGAATTCAAATGGAATTGATGCAGAGAGCATTCCCAGGTCATCAAGGAAATGTGAAAATTACCTCAAGACAGGACACTAATGACCTTGAGTGTTTCGGAAACTAAGCCTGGAAGGAGATTTGGTTGCTGAGTATAAATGCATCAAGAGATAAGCACCAGGGAAGGAGATGAACTATTTAAGCTAAAGGTCAGTGCAGGTACTGTAACAAATACTCACATGAATACTTGGTAGGAAAAATTTTCCAACCATCAGAATGGAGTTTTGGGACAAATTTCCTAAAGAAATAACAGAGCAAAACCAATTTGTATTTTTAAGGTGGTGTTTATTCATTTTGTGCCAAGGAGTTAAGTATTGAGTCTCCCCTCACTAGGAGTGAGACAGAGGGAGCAAGAAAATAACAGAACACTGGAATCCAACCACAAACTCTTTTGTCAGTGCCCTGTCCAGACACGAGATAGAATTGTCATTCTTTCAGCAAAAAAGATTGCAGCAGCAAAAAGTTGTGTTGTGTAGGAATCCCATTGACGTTACTTGCCCATCAGAGTTGGGTAAAAAGCCTGGAGAGTTAAAAAAGTATCTGAACAGCTAAAGCTCTTGCCAGTTCAGGGATCCAAAAAGTCAAGGCCATTCATCTTTGGTGCCCCATTTTAGATGCTTTGATTGCCCCTGACTCATGAAGGAAAATACTATGTCATTTTAGAAATCTCGCTCTCTCTTCTTGTCTTTAAGGTATTTCATTTCTGTCCTTAAAATCATTAATTATCTTGAAAAGCTTAGCTGGGAAGTGTGAGGAAAACCCTTCCTAAGGGATTACTTCACTCTCATTCTGAAGGACAGTGAGGGGAAAGTATGAGACATTTATTCATGCCTCCAGGTTTTGTTATTCAAGAAATACCACACCATTGTCCATGTCCTACAAGAAAGGTGTAATTACAACTTTGGGAATTTTTACACCACAGTTAAAGAAAGGAAGTAAACAAGGACAGCTGATAAAGAATGGGGAAACAAAGAACAAAAATCAGCAATTAAAAGACTTGGAAAATGCAGACTTTCTAAGAAGTGCAGTAGTTCAACTAGAGATAGGTCCAGCATATGGCAGAAGAGAAAATGCAACAAAGTCATTGGTAAAAGGAATGCAAAATTCTGAGAATGCAAGGGAGATTAATTTCCTTATGGTGAATTTCTTCTGTAGAACATAAGGATGTGGCTGCTTGTTTCATCTTAGGATAGGAATAAGAGAAAGAAAGAACATTTCAAGTTCCAGGAGAAAAAAAAAAGAAAGAAGATTAAAATAACAGTTACACTGCTTTTCCCCAGCTCATTTCAGATGGAAGTGCTAGATGACTATTTTTTTAATTTTTCCAGTTTCTCATCACATCTCAGCATAGCAGTTGCTGAAGGCTAATAAGTAAAACCAGACAGTATATTTTTCCAGGTTTCAGCCCCTCCTTTCTGCTAATTACAGACACATTTCAAGCTTTTCATCCCATCTTATTTGTTTTTCAGCATATATCATCTTCGCAATTAATTTCCATGAATCTGATTATTTCCATTTTCTGCTTCACATAATGAATCACATCTTTGTTTCAAGAGCTCCTTATCTCCTGATCCCCTTTGGGATCAAAAGCATGAAATTTGATACATTAGCTGTTCTATCCCATTACATTAATTAGGAATGAAGATCATGTTTTGAGAAATTGCTTGAACTTTATGAAACACTTATTGAAATCACTGCCTTTTAAATATATACAATTGCAGAGCTTCTCAAACAAAAAGTAACCACATAGGAGAAACAGAGAAAGCTAGAAATCAAACTATCATGACTGGAGCAGACATAATTACTCTAAAATTATTGTCTCCAATTGTCTCAGTCTCATAGGCAAAAATGCCAAAGGTAAATGCTAAAATGCTCCTCTTTTCAACATGAAAGACCAGATATAATTTCCTGTAGTTAGAAGGTAGGGTATGTTAATGGTTTGATTAGGAGTAGTGTCAAGTCCAGAGCAAAGGTTGACAAACACCACATTGTGGAGTCAATTTTTGATCAAGTTTCTTCTGGGAGATGTTTTTATCAGAATTCAATGGCTCAGTGAACAGAAAATAGGACAGCTCTCCTTCCTCCATACCTTTAAAGGTTTTAGTTCTCGGTCCTTTCAGTTTCAAAATATTGCACCACCTCCATTATAAGGAGGAATTTGCAAAAGGCCTATGACACTGCTCTGAGAGACAAAATAACACCCTGTCTCCCTGCCTCTGCTCCTGCTTGCGCCAGTGCAGAGGTGCCCAGGTGCTTGCACAGATGTGATTTTATGGCACTGGAGCGGAGCTGGATGCCCAGGGGACAAATTCAGGTCTACTCCCATGGCACAGAGCACTGCTCTGCCGGAGTTTGACAGAGAACAGGATGGAGAGGAGGGGATAGGAGCAGGGTAGGGAGAAGGCAACCCACCATCCTTTCCTCCTCTCCTCTCAGACAGCGGATCCATCTGTTGGATCACTGTCGTGGTTTAAGCCCAGCTGGTAACAAAGCACCATGAAGCTGCTCCCTCACTCCTGCCCCGGCGCTGGTGGGATGAGGAGGAGAAAATACAAAGAAAAGCTCGTGGTCGAGACAAGGACAGGGAGGGATCACCCACCAGTTGTGGTCACACTCCAATCTCCCCTCCACCCCGCCACTGCAGGTTCCCCATCTTAAATCTGTTCTCCCAAAGGCGCTACCACCATCGCTGATGGGCTCAGCCTTGGCAGGTCCAACTTGGAGCCGGGGAAGCTTCTAGCACCTTCTCACAGGAGCCACCCCTGGAAGTCCTTCCCCCACTTCCAAAACCCTGCCACACAAACCCCAAACAATCATCCAGCAGTTTCAGAGCAGTGTCAGAACAAGGAAAGTTGTGTGAAATTCCCACTCTCTTCCTGCTCCAGCAACACAGACAAGACTTTGGAGTCTAGATCTCATGGCAATTATATGATGCAGTGAAGTCCTTCTAGCAGATGCTCCAGGCCACGGCAGTGCAGCTCTCTAAGCATGTGATTGAATACAGTTGAAATTAATGAGTTTTGGTGAGTAGAAATAGCTTATGGACGAGCTTTAATCCAAAGCCAGGAATACAGGCTTTGCTGGGTCTGAGTTTCAGAACATTTTTTGTTTGGGACTGTGGGATAACATATCCAGCTATGAATGATCAGATATGTACCTTCAGTTTCCCCTGCTGTGAAAGTGTTTCTGTGCTCTTGGCATTATTTCTAAAGAGAGAGAATAACACCTCCCTTTAGCCAAGGGATTTCTGAAAGCCTGTAAAGATTACTCATCCTCCCTACAGACTCAGAGCAAAGCAATTTGTCCAAAAGTCCTCTCCAAGCTGTTTTGTTCTACAGCTTCTGGAGAGGCATGTTCTCCCTCTAAATATCTCAGAGACACAAAACCTAGGAGCCAAAGGAGATATAATGAAGTTTAAAAAAAATTGACTGAGTGCAAACACAGGCCAAACCACTCAGCCAGCTTAGACAAGTTTTGGCAGAGCAGCTGAACTCTTGAGTGCTCACCAGCATGGAATACAAAAAAATATAGTCTCTTCCTCTGACTTTGTATCATTTTCTTTACAACTTTGCCTGTACTGTCCTTTTGTTTTCATTCTTTCTTTTGGTATTTTTGTCTTCCTAGATAGCAGTGATAGGCATATTTATGCAGATCGCTTAGTAGGCAAATATATTCCTGCATGTGCTCTAATGTGTTTCCTGTCATGTTGTTCATTATTCCTTCAGACTTTAATAATGTTCTCAGCTTGATATGGTTAAGAATAATGAAGCATTTATTCCTATTCAAGAAGCTAATTAAAAGACTCAGTTTTATTTCTTAGGTGGGTTGATGGCTTAATTATAGATGTAACATTCAGAAAAAAACCTTTCTATGCTGGGTGGCCCTATTTAACTACACCATGTCTCTGTTTTCATTTTCTCCATGACATTGTATATTACAGTTCCATGAAAAAAGAACAGTACAATGAAGTTTGAAAGAAAATGCTTCTTCTAACAAACTGCAAAGTTGTGATGAGCAATTACTATGTGAAACTTAAAGCGAATGTTATTTGGAGCTGGAATGGAGTTTTGCATTGTATGTCTGAAAGCAAAATGGGGTCTGGCTATTGTCTCCACTTGCCACCTCCAACTCAGATCATAAGTAATGGTGCATGAGTGATACATGACTACGTGCCCATCCCAGGCTTAGTCCTTCAAATTGGAGAAGTCTATGGAAAGTCAGAGACATGCAATACTTCATGGGGTTTTGTCTTTGTTACACTATATGCTACGGGTGTTTTAGAGCTATGCTGTGATGCCTTCCCAACAGTTTTCCAGACTTATACTTGAGATGTATTGTCTTCTTGTTATAGTTTTGTTTGTTAAAGACCATAAATTGTGAGATAAGGAACGAAGACATAAAATACCTCTCTGAGTCACCATCAGAAGCGTAGTGGAAACAGAAATAACTATGACCTCTCCTTTCCATAAAGTCCCTGGTCCTGCCGACCTTCAGAGTCCACAAGAAATGCAGAAGGACCCCTACAGACTAACTCACACTGGAAAGAGAGGCAGAACTACATGGGGTACTCCAACCAGGAGATGGAGACTGGAACAAGATGAAAACCTTGGGTAAGAACCAGACCCTGCCAGGTGCCCAGCAGGGATCTGTGGGAATGACTGTCCTGAGAAGCTCTGGAAGGAATCTTCTTGTCTCCTGCAGTAGGATCTGCCTTGACTTCTACTTGGAGTCCTGCTGCAAACTGGACCCTGTCAAGTGGTTTATCTGAGTGGAGAAAGGAGAGAGAAGAGGTAGGTACCCTGCTGTGTTCAACAGTTTTGTATCACATGGGTTCAAGTCTTGAGAGGATCACAAAGGGAGCACTATGTAAGGACCCCTGCGTTTCCATTCAGTGGTAGGAAACTGGAAACAAGGAGGGCAAAAGCTTTTCATCCTCGTACTCTTTCCTAGACTTGTCCCTTCCAACAGCACAGCCTTTGTTGCTGCCACGTGTAATAATGCCTTTATTAAAGGAATTCAAGGCACAGCTGCATTCATCCAGAGTGGTATTTCCACCAAGTTGGATTGAAAGATGATGGGATATAGAGACCTGCAGATCTTGGAAGTCAACACCATGACCTGGCACAGGGTTTGGAGGCTTCTGACTGCACTTACTTGCAGGGGTTTTGCCTTTAAAAAATAAACATTCCCAGACTTTTTGTAGTGGAAAATTCATCTTGTTTGCAGTTTGGAGGCAATGCCAAACCTGCCAATCATGGGTAGCAGGGAATTATCTAATGACTGTAACCTCTCCAGCCAGGATCTTCCATATCTACTTCCTTGAGTTACAGACTGTGGAGGAGCTCTTCCTGCTGTTGATCATGGCAAGTAGAGCTTCTGACCATATTGACTGTCAATGCACTGTTTATTAACTCTGGCACTGGGGACTAGTTCCTTCTGACTATTTTAGGCTACAGTTTTCATTTCAGATATGAATTTCTCTTCTCCTTCTCTTTTCTCCTCTTATTTCTTTTTCTCTTTACTTTTTTATCAGTGATGTTAGACTGCAACTTTGAAAGCTTGTAACAAAAAGGCTAAGAAAAGATTTAAATGCATAACTACAGTAATGCAATAGCACTGACAGGTTGTGTCCTTTCCTGGCAAGCAGGTTTATCAGTTGTAGGGGCTCGTGATAATTTTCAGACAGTCAGAAAATCTTAGAGGAGAGAGAGCTGAAAAGTCATACAAAGAGGAAGCAAATATTTTACTAATGGAGATGGGAGGAAGGTTTTCATCCCCTTAAGATGAAATAAGACTCAGTAATAAAAGCCTGATGAGGGAGAGGAATTCAGTGTACGTGAACACAGGCCTCAGGGAAAGAGTGGATTTGAAGGAGAGGCATTGAAATAAGAACATTTGGTGTTTTTGAAATGGTGTCTACTTTCCTGTGCTTGCTTTATTTAGTAAATAACAATGATGGTTTTAGACCACCAGGTTTGGAGACAAAAAGCTCAGGTCTTCCGGACCCATCACAGTGATCTAAGGTATCTAAAAGATGGAGAGTTTAAATAGATACACCACTTAATAGAACTAATCTACAGGGTATAAATCACTATTTTTATTCTGGATGAACTGGTTTTCAGTGTGTTTGTCAGATTTGGGTGCTATCTGAAGACATCATTTGACCAAAAAAAAAAATTAAGTAAACATAGATACATACTTCCTTACTTGTAAAATCCACTGCTCAATTTCACTGGCATTTCCATAGCAACATACTTCTAATGTAGAATCCAGGATTACCCTTTAAATATCGGTGTCCAGTACAACATAGATTAAATATTTGTCTCCATCTCTGCTGGCACTCAGGCACAAAAGAACTCTGCTAAAATTTAAGAACTGACACTGTCTAAGCTTGAATGACCAACATCTAAGTGACAACATAAAGGGTATTTAGCAAAACTTGCTGCAAGATGCATAAGGACTCTGCAATGGGATCATCAGGGCTCCTAAGGTTTAGAATGTGATACTTGATTTATGGAGCAACATTTCCTAATTATATCTTGGGAATTGATGTCATTAAGAATTGGGAAGGTGTGTGCAGGAACTGAAGGCACAGGGGCTCCTAGAAGAAAGCTTGAAAATCCAAATTAAAAATTCTGCTAGAACAGACATTTGGAACCCTTTTTAACAGAAATGAAATATAACAATACTTCCTGTAAAGGCTGGACTAAGGAGGAGCAAAATGCAGTTCCATGATCATATTCGTTGATCTTTCAGACTTCAAAAAAAGCCAGCCACTTCAGGGAACACTCGTTAGGAACTGAAAACTTCCTGTCTCTGTATATGCCAAGCCCTTGTTGTCGTAAAGACACAGCTGTTTTGCTATGATGGTGATCCACCCCATGAAAAGCCTTTTGCAGGAAAAGTAGGAACAATTTCACTAACTTAACGTAGTGTTTAAGTGATGGGCTTTGCATAGTAACAAAATAAACCTTATCTGTTGATTTCTCCATAAACTGAGATTTCTCCTTTCAGCCAAGAAGTGAATTTGAACCTCTTTGGTTTCATGGATACCAGATCTCTGGTGTGAGGCTGAGATACGTGATGATCCAGTGCAATTAAATCAATTAAACCTGTCAGTCAGAGGACTCTGCTATCCTCTAAGAACAACCTGAAAGCAGCGCAGAGCATGTTTTGGTGCACTGCATGCCCACTTTCTGAATATATGGTAGCCTTGAAGAAAACAAGCAAACTGCCTAGGCAATGCTGCTGAATGGTGTTAATGGCACTATATGCCGGTATCTGCATCCTCTAAGGGCACGGCAGCTCCAGCCTAAACTGTGCTTGCAGCCAAATAGGCAAATCTTAACGTGCAGGGTTTTTCTCTGATAGCCCATGCCTGTTGGCACTGGCACCTTCTCCCTCCTGCCCCTCATGTCCTGAGGAACAACAAAGATGGGGGAAGGCCTCCCCCGCATCTGGGGGATGTTGTTCACTTTTGCACATAGCAGTTTGGTCACAGAGAGATGCTGTGCCTGATTGCCTTCATTACCCAACGCCACATGAAAACTTTCATGATCAAAGGAGAAGACTAAAACGGTGCCTGCCTACAGCTGATACACCAGAGAACTTCAAAGATTTTCGGTGAGTGGGAGATGAAATTCAAGCTCTTCCTGAAACCCAGCACCCGGCTAATTCACATGGGAAGGTTCCTCACAGGAGTCCTCTCAAGGTTAGCAATGTATTTTGGGGTATGTTACTCAATATCCACACGACAATCTTAATTGAAGTTAATCTTGCATAAGATGCAGAGGTTGTTTGAAATTCACAGTGGATGTTCTGAGTACTAATATATTTTAATTGAAAAACTATTGTTTCTGAAGATATGTGAGTTATAAGATAGGAAATTTAACACTGTGTCTTCCAAAAGGATTAACCAGAGAAGTCAGTGAGGCAGTGAGATATATTTTAATTGGAGTAGAAGGAAATATTGAAGAGAAAGGGGTAGAAGGGAGAGGCAGTGATTTAATCTCTTGCAGGATGATGTGATGCCCCAATGCCAGATGCTGCAGACACAGGGCAGGATAGAGACAAGGTGAAGATAAACAGAAAGCTGGGATGGCAATGAAGGCTGGAATAGACAAGGTACACAGAGAAGATGCAGGAACAGCCATCCTGCATGACAGAGACGGACCCAAAGACAAAAAAATCACCAAGAATTCTCCAGGTCATGCCACCCTTGGGTAGAAAGAGAAACTAAGGTACCAGCTTCCTAAATAAACAGACAAGCTAAAGCACCTGAGGAAGACTTCGGCTGACAACTGTAGTTAAGAACTGTGGGTGTTTTGTCTTACACTTTTACAGCTAGTTCATGTACAGTAAATACATGCTGCAAAGAAAAACCCCAGACTGTCTTTTCCAATATGTTTCCCGCTTTTGGTAATCTGGCCAGATAACTTCTTGTACCCCAGGCACACACCCTCTCATCTCTGATGCAGGTCTTTTGGAGCAGGCAGGTCACGTCTATCCTGTGTACTGGATGGAGCTAGCCCACCGTCCCTTTTGCCTCAATGAGGCAGGTCCTCCTACAACATTCACTACTCTGGCTTACGTATCTCCTGTGCCATGTGCGATTTCACCAGTGTACTCAACAGAGACGGCCCTGTTCAACACTACCACTCAGCCTCTGCTTTGCACATCCTGCATACTGCTTCATGATGCTGCTGATACGGGCAGAGCTTCAGCCATGGAGAATTGCGTCAAGACCAAAAATGTGCTTGCTGGAACAACAGAAAACACGAGAGTGTTGGTGTCTCCTGATGGAGTCTGGTTTTGGTGACCTGGTCCTTTACAGTTCTGAATGACACATCCCTGTAGAGAGCTTTGGGGGCTTCAGCAACAATGGAATGACAAGTGTCTCCCTGTATACTTGGCTACAGAAAGGGAGTAACTCACAGTGGATAAATGTGTCCTGCAGCACGTGTTGGTTAGAGACATTTTGGAAAACATCAGAGAGTGAGAAGAAAGTCTTAGGAGTGTGGAGGGTAATTTCAAACTACCTACAAAGCACAAGGTAGAGAAGAGGCTTTTCAAGCTGTTAGCTGCTCTTCAAAAGAGTAATTCTTTAGGAACTGTAAGCACTTAAGTCTATAGCTTTTATTTACTTCAGGAGTTTCTTTTAGCACTAAGTATTCCTTATAAATGGAGAAAGTGTATTCTCTACATAAAATCAGAACAGTAAATATAATTCAAGATCATTATTTCACTGTGGAAGTATAGGTAGTTTTGTGTGTTTTGCTTGCCATCAGTTTAGGTGCCAGTTTTTCATTGTGAACAGTTCAGTGCCCAGAGGAGATTAAGAGAAAACTTCTCTTTAAAGCACAGGAGTTTATATGTACTCCTAGGCCATAACTTCCTCTTTTTATGGGCAGATATGATTAAAAACTGTTGCTATCTTGGGATGCCTGGAACAACCATGCCCCTGAGTCCTCACTGTACAATCTTTGCCATGGAAACACATGCTTTGTCCCAGCGTGGCACCATTTCCATGGGTCAGGAAGGTAGATTTTTAACAAGGGTTGCAGGACAGAGAGATACACAGTGCATAGAGCTAGGCAATGAAAATACATTAGATTACTGCTTGTCCTTTCTCTTTCTTTCTTGTCTTTATGCTTTTTGTGTTGGTAAGCTCCTCTTTGGGGCAAACATTGGTTTTGCCATCTGCTTCTGTGTATCCAGTATAACTCTGATCCTCATTATTTATGATAGCAGAGCTAATACAATACAAATTACCTCTTTCAGATCTCATTTTTTTTGTTTCAGATTTCAAAGGTCTTTTTCTAAACCTGCAAAAAACTGGCCCTGCCTTGACTCAAATGCTATTGAAATCCTTATTTTTCTTTTCCTTTACCTGACTCCATGTCCTATAAATTTCAGCAAACCTTAATCCCACAAAATCCTCAAACTCCTTATCTCATATCTCCTACAAAACATGAAACCATCCCCATCCAAGACCCCACACTTACTTCCAGATACTAGACAGAAATGCCCTGCTTTTACTTCAATACTTCACCAGCTTGATTCACTGTTCCCAGAAGCCTGTTTGTATCCACAGCCATCATAACCCCCCTTTTCTTTCTTTTTAAATCCATAATCCTAGGTAGTGGAGAGATCATGTTCTCTATGACAATTTTTAGTAATTTAATATTTTTCCTCATTTTACCAGGTTCCCCATCAATCAGAATTAGAGGGGTGAAGGGAAGACAGGGAAAAAGGAAGAAAGAAGCAGTAAAAGAGTAACTAGATAAATATAGAATATTAATGGGGACATCTAAAGCAAATATAAATAATATTTCACTGGGTTTTCAAGTTTTTGAAAAACAGGTTTTCATCATGAAAATGCAAAAACTAGTTATAGAGATAAATAAAACACAACAGCCTGGCCAGGCTGATCTCCTCATTACTAATCTATAGACTTTAGAACCCTCCCAAAAGACTGCTTCTTGCTGCATCAGCTATGAAGGCAGTTTCTCCCTTTATTTTTGCAAATACATCTATAATTACAAATGCCCTTTGAAGAACTGTTACAACTGAGTATATAACTTCTAATTGCTAACTAACAATTGCCAGAATAAATGAGCATCAGAAACATGGGAGCTTTGGTTTTTTATTGTGTTTACTTGTATACTCATTAATTTGAGAAAATAAGTAAATGTCAATAATTTAGAAAAACACTGAGGCCTTAATGTGCTTAATTTGCTGAAGTTACTTCTGCCCTCAGAGGGCTAATGTGAAGTCTGTGCCTCATTTCAGATGCATATAGGACTTCTTTTCAGATTTAAATGGTGCATGTTCCTTTCCTAGGCACCTGACTGGGGTCAGAGGTGATTTCCATCTTGCTGAAGTAATTTGAGACTTAGTAAATCTTCAACTAGATACTCCAGTTTTCATAAGCGAAATATTTTTAGAATACAGTCCCATTGCATGACTCCGTAATTTACTACTGCTGAAAGTCAATATATTAATTACTGTCAAGGAAGGCAAGAAATTGGTTCTAGCAGGATCTCGTTCACTCTGATGCTAAAAATTGCCATTTCTATTTGAGCCTTATTCACTGCCTTATCTACAATTAATGGCCACTGTCCACAGCATAACAGACGAAGGACCACACTGTAAAATGAAGATTACAAATACAAGTAGCTACAGACAAATGAGAAGAAATAATTTGAAAATACTTCTGGATTTGTTCCTTCGGTAAGTTGTAGGACAGATATTTTAGAACTCCAGGAAAGCTCCAGCTGGACGCGAATGAGCAGCTATAATTTATATGCAACATTAATGCCAACTAAGATGGCAATAAGACAGTAGTTATTTTCTAATTATAATTGACAATAACAATCTTATTAGATTGCAATTGGTATATAAACATAAGTTTAAAGTGTGTAAACAGAAACCCAATCATTTATTTGAGTCAAATGAGAACTGTTTTGAAGCTGATCACATAGTGTGACTGATAAACCCAGCCTCCATTTCACTAGCAATCTACAATATTTGGTATATATTAGTTTAAGATAAATATGTTACTTAGTGTTACCTGTGGGAAAGAGACACAAACATCTGTCAGTCTAAATTTCTATACAATCTGAGTCCCAGCACACCAAGATCTAGATCCTCAAAAATTTCAGCTGCTTCAAAGGTATTTAGGAGCCTACATCCCCTGTTAAGTCGAAGAGTAGTGGGTGCATAAATTCTGTTGGGTATTGGACTTTTATAATTGTTTCAGCAAAACTTAGTTCCTTAGCTGGCCAGATCAGCATGGCAGCTTTAATTCTTAGGGGTAGTGAGCAATTGAGCATAAAAAATGAAGTGGGTACATGTTATCAGATCTTGAAGTAACTGATTCACTGAGCATGTCCTGAAAAATGTGTTTTGAATAAAAGCCTTTGTCTCACCCAGAAAGACGTGCACAAATGCCACATGAAGGAAAGTGAGGTCCCTGCTTTTATCAAGGTCAGCATGTTAAACCTCGTTATTGCACAGAGATGATGCTGTGAGGTGAAAGTTTTGAATGTCAAAGGCAAGTGTGCAGATTTGGAGGCCTGATACAAGGCCAGGAAAATCAACAGATGTCTTGCAAAGTCTTTGTAGGTCCTGATGTCTTTTTCAGATTCATGATCCATCATGAGCTTCTGGAAGCACTGTCATATGGATGAGGCATAAAATAAAACTAACAAAGCATAAGTGAAAAGCTCGACATTTCTGGTCATTAAAGTGTCAAGGCACTTTTCTGAGAGTCTAGCCCACTCATACATAGCGTGACAGCCTGTTCCATTCTGGTGACCAAAGCACATGTACAATACAGATCCGTGTGGGGTACAGGTGAGCTTTTTTAACTCAAAGTTAATAGTTTTCTTCCTCATGTATGTCTGGGTCAAAACTCCCTGTTGCTGTCCTTCAGAGAGCTATTTATTAAGTTGTGCCAAGCCAAGAAGGTCTTGCTCAAATACCAGCTCTAGACATCCTGTTGCAGCTCCACAGAAACCCTCAGCGCACTTCTCCAGCCTGGTCCATGAGGAGACTTAAGGGCTGCTCTCTGCTCAGAAGATGAAGGTGGTTTGGGCTATGTTGCTTGTGAGATGCTTTGATTCCAGAGCATCACTCTGTGATTTACTGACTTCCATATCAGAAGCAATTTTAGACCCACAGAGGCTAAACCACTGCCCCCCCTGAGAGGCAGGACCACCCCACCCACTGAACACCCAGCACTGCCTACCTTTGTCTAATAGTTCTTCACCATGTTTCCTGGGTTAGCAGCAACTGTCCTTGTTTCTCTTCCGCAGAAACACTCTTGTCTTCAGTCAGGGACCACTTGAGGAGATGCCTGTTTTGATATTACACCAGCACAATCCCATCACAAAGGGCACCAGGATGGCTTCAACCACCTAACCATTCCTCAACAGAAAACAAGTAGTCTGCCATGAATTATCAGAGATTAACAGGAAGGTATGGCAAAAGGACAGCACAAGGCAAAAGACAGACCCAAAACAGACAACAAAATAAGAGACTCCCAAATGGTAGAGGATTAGTAGCTGAGCAATGTGCAGAAAGAAGTGCTTGGGTGCAAGCTGCTCGTTATCTAGCTTGATGATTCAGTCTGGATAATGAGTTATTTGTTGTTTTTTGACTCCAAGGGGATTGCGTGACAGATTGTGCTGCAGATGTCATTGTCTAAGGGATTTTTTTTTCATTAGCTTTGCTTTTGGGGAAGAAAAATGAAGTGGCAAGCAACATTTATTGTTGGTAGTTACCAGAGTTATTTCTGGAAGCAAAAAGTGCTATGAAGTTATGAGCTGGATAACAAAACTGGGTACATTTTTAATGCAGTGTTATTTCGTTTCATGGAGTAATAGATCTGCAAATGGGAATAAGAAGGCATTGTAGTCAGAAGATTTAAAACACATTTAATTGGGAAATGCTGAAATTTTATATTATTTTTGTAAGCTTTTCTCAGGGAAAACAGCCATTATTATTACTAATTTTACCAAATGCAGAAAAATTCAGAGAATAAATGAGTCACAAGAATGCCATAAATTTCAAGGTATCCACGTTGGAATGCAACTTTCTCACATTTTAATATACATACATAAACATATCTGGCAAAAACATGTGTTTACGTGGAATTTAAAGCAAAACCACACTGTATAAAGCAGATACAGGTTTTCAGTAATGAAGACCTTCTTTTCACTCTCACTGAGGTCAGTAGTAGAACTACTGTTAACTTTTCTAGAAGTAGGATCAGCCACTTTTCTAGAAGTAGGATCTGCAATTCTGAGAAAACAGAATAAAATCTGTTATTTTTTTGGATTAAATTATTAATGTTTGGTGACTCAGTGAAGAAGAGTAAGCTGACAAACAGAATCAGGGAAAAGACAGGAAAAGAGTGAGTGGACATTTCCCAGAGGTGCTTGACATTAGAAGCATGATGAGAAAAAACTAACTTCCTTCCTTCCTTCCTTCCTTCCTTCCTTCCTTCCTTCCTTCCTTCCTTCCTTCCTGATGTACTGGAAGGAGGAGAAAGGCAACCTTCTCCTCAGAGCAGCGTGTTGCTGACAGGCAGCTTGTTTCTGCTATGTATCCCGTCTGTGAGTAACATGTTCCCTGTGAAGACTGACATGGTTTGCAGACTGTTCAGAGGGAAATGGCACTGAAAACAGAAGGCAGTGCCAGAGCAGGCAACTTTATGAATTCATTTTCATTCCAGGCTTCATTCACTAACAAAAAGATACTAGGATGGTTTAAAATTGTTAAGCCTATGGCCTCATCCCTTTGCAAACAAGAACAGAGATATAATTTTCAGTTGGTGACTTTGCTTGCTAATGGAGTATTAACCAAGTGGTGTTGAGCTATGAGCAACTTGGCAGCACTCTCACTGGCTAAGATTTTCAGCTGGCTCATATGGGAGGTCAGATAAGTTTACATAAACCTTTCTACTGTATCTCAAAGGTTGCTTTTGCACTGGCTTCCTAATTTTCCATTTGTCATGTTATTCTATCACTTCTTGCATTGTTTATGAGAAATTTCAGATAACAAATTTCAGAAAAGTAGCCTGCAAATGCTCACTAGCAAATTGTCTTGCCAAATTCATGAACAACATGAAGTACTAATATGTACAAACAGAAAGACACACACTACGTATTTAACTCACGTCTTTAACTCTCTTGCTCAGAATATGGCTAAACAATAAGTTCACACTGTGAATGAACAATTGGACTGTTTTATTTTATACTGACAAGTAATTTTTTAGGATTTTTGAAACTGCATTTGGTGCTTTCATAATTTAAAACAAAGTACTTCATGTGCATTATAAAACTTTCCACAGGGAAATTATCTGCATGGTTAACTTATTCTACGAATTAGCTTAATAAATGATATGTCGTAGTTTCATATTTAAAACAGTTTGTGTTTAAGTCACAATCACTCTTTGAGTCAAACCAGAGCACAACTGCAAATTACTAATATAGGAAAGTATGCAATAAAGCCTGAATTTCAGTATTTACAGATTTCCTGTACATATCTTTAATTAAAATTAAATTTGATATTTAATCACAGAAAACAGCAACACATTTTAAAAGCTACATTCTTTTGAGGAAGCATATTTCCAAAGAAAGAAACTCATTGCTAACCAAGGCAAACCATTCCATCAGTGTTATATTATTACTGCTTTCCCTACAATATAATTGGATCTTCACTTGTTTTACAAATTTAAAGAATAATTCAGAAATTGTCATGTCTTTAGGTTAAGGAAGGGACATTGTGGTTCATCATACCTTAAATAACCATATGACACATATATGAGCCAAACAGAATGTGCTTGACTGTAATGACATGGTTGGACTCCAGTCTTTCAGTGCTTTGCAGCCTGAATAGCAAGCTCTCCTCAATTCATTAACATCTGTTCTCCTTCTAGAGGAATAACAGTTGATTCTTGCATATTATGCAAGCTGAAAACTGTCTAATACTTAAGTACCTTGTCAGTTCAACTCTGTGCAGATCTGGGCTGAATCACAGTCTCTTTCTGGTCAAAGTCATCTGTCTGTTACATGTGGGACACTATAAATTATCTTGTTACCTGTCTTTGCTACTTCTGTCTTAGTGCAAAACTGCACCTGTAGAGCTTGCCTCACCAGAGATTATCAGAGATTTTTTTAACTAAAATATCTGCCAGTGATCTTGGCCACATTTCTTTCCTGTTTATTATCAAGATCCCTGCTACATCTTTCACATCACAACATCACTAAGCTTTTGCTTTGCATTTCCTCAGACATGATCCTGGGCAACCTGCTCTAGTTGACCCTGCTTGGACAGGGGTTTTGGACTAGATGATCTCAAGAAGATGCACTCCAACCTCAGCAGTTCTGTGATTCTGTACCGGACAGGGCTACTATTGAAAACAGTTTCTCAGTGGTATCCCATTCCGCAAGTACACCATGAATCAGAGCTTCTCGTCGTTATGCTGGCATCTTCACAGCGTTTACAGAAGACTTGAGATTTCACTAATCAGCTTGTTGTCTACCTGTTTACTCTTCTTACTAGTTGCACTGCTACAGTAGAAAGTGAACTGCAATGTAATAGCTGCAGCAGTACAATGGATTTTGTGGGTGTACTCCCACGATACTGCTCTTCCCAATAGCTGTGATCATCACCATTCAAAGCTCTGACTAAGCCACTTCTTCAGAAACTGCAAATATATCCTGTAGTTATATTTGTACTGGAGTGTTTTTCATGGAGTCCAACTTTAGATTACTTGGGTCAGCAGTGATAACAAGGTTGCCACTGAAGTCTGGATTTAAGCACAGGTCCCAATAATCAGAATTTCTCTGGTGTGAGACATTCTACTGGAAATAATCCCACAGCTGAGCAACCAACTACATGGCTGAACCAAGTGCCTGATTTGAATATTGTAGGCTGAATTTCAGTCTCAATAACACCAGAGGAATAACCAGAGGAATAACTCCTGGCAAGGCAACGATGTAAAGATGGACTACACGATATGTTGTTTTGTGTATGGGGGGAGACTTGATGGACTTTTTACAACCATAGATATAATTTTGTCAGCATGGGAAAAGACTTAAGAATATTTCATGAGCCTAGGTCTTTTCTGATTGTCTAGATAAACTGAATGGTGGTGATAAGTGTCGAGAGATCTGAGCCTGAAGATTGATCCTATATCCAGAAAATACTTCAGTGTTTCACAGAAATGAAATAAGTGAACAGAGTAGAATCAATACCTGGAGGCACAAGGGATACTTCAGATTTAGTAGCATTGATTAAAGCATGATTATTCAATATCACACACAGGGGAATCATAACTGTTTTCAGGAAGAATAATA
The DNA here is from genome assembly GCF_929443795.1 of Astur gentilis. NCBI lineage: Eukaryota > Metazoa > Chordata > Aves > Accipitriformes > Accipitridae > Astur > Astur gentilis. The sequence goes on along the minus strand of NC_064881.1, from coordinate 46,965,055 downwards.
TTCTATGCAATATCTGAGAAACAAGACAGGAAAACAAAACCATTAAAACAAATGCTAGGAATTAGCCAGAACTTTTTACAACCAGAGCATATAAAAGTACAGAAGATGAGAGTGAGGGTCATTAAAGCATGTTCCTCAGTATAGCATAAGAATTGCAGTAGTAGCCACTGTCATTAGGCTGGGAGTCTTGTTCTTGGGTTTAAAACAAAGACAGACAGTTCCACACTTTGAGTTCTGCTCATGAGTCTGACTAAGTAGAGTAACTTAGGTGTGGATTTATCCTAAACACATCCTGAGTTAAAAACAGAGTTGTCCCAGATTCCCTCTACAGTCAATTGGGAAAGATAGACTGAGATGTAGATTGCAGACTGGCTGTCACCCCTCCCGGAGCCCTTATTTTCCAATTTCTATTTTTTTAAATTATTTTTATTTTTCTTATTTTTTTTCCCCAGTTCCTTATTTTTAGCACAATGACTTGTATTTGGAGGCGGACTGTACTGGGACAGCTGAAGAGGTTTTAGCTCACAGCTGTCTCCTGTGCTCTTCTGATAGAGGTACACAGGCTTACAGCTGGCAACAGCTTTAGTACTGATTAAGAAGTTCCTGAATTACATATCTTATAGTATAGTGTATGAAGAAATCCCCAGGCCTGTTGTCTTTAATATGCTGGGCTACATGCTGCAGCATTTCCTCAGTCAATTCAGGAGTCGTTCAGCTCTCTTCCAAGGAGTGGTGGCATCTATCTTAACAAAGGATGGGCAGGTGTGGAGGTATCCTTCCTGCATATATTATGGGAGTTTAACATCTTCTAGCTCCTCCATTAAGTGAACCTGTGGAGTTGGATGGATCCAGGCCTCCTCCACAGATTTCTGCATGGCACTGGCATTTCTTTCAGATCTTCCCCTAAGAAGCATGACTGTGTACTTCTAAGCCCTTAAGCCCCTGCGTACATCTGTCCTGGGACAAAGCTCAACCCTTGGGCATGTGATCTTACAGCAGAGTCCAGAGTGCTGGCAGAGATCCGAAAACTTGGTGAGAATGATGTATTCAAAATGTCCATTTCAGGCCTTTAACTTACATCAGTCTTTTGTAAGTGCTTCCTTTTTTCTTTCAACTAGATAGGGATGTTTGTCATCCCACTGTGTCCTCTGAACACAGGTGATACGGTCGTGAAGTAGACAGGAGGAATAACCACCACCCTCACCTTACACATACACCAGCCTCCTTAATGTGTTGAAGAGAAAGGGTTACCGTTGCAGAGCAGAGCTACACAAGCAAACAGGCTAAGGAAGCGGTGCTGTTTTGAGGACAGGTAGGAGGCATTTTCTTATCTCTCTCTGGTCTCTCATACCCCTGAAGATGCATCTTTCCACACAGCCTTTCTGTATAACAGGAGCTATAAAGCCAAGGAGGAGTTACACTTTAAAAATGAACTACCGAAAATACTTCAACAAATCTCATTTGCTGCCAGTATTTTGTTACCTCATCAAAAATAACAAGCAATCTCAGGTAATAATATCATAATATTCTCCTAAGTGCCATGTGTAGTATTACAAAATCAAAGACGGACATAGCTTAGTATTTATGTTTCAGAGCTTAGTTGTGAACCTGTCAGAGTCTCCTGAAGTATTTTTGCAAGGGAAAATAACAATACTTAGCATTTATATAACACAGCACTGTTCACTCCTATAGTGCTTTCAAGTTATTACCTAATCAATCCTCACAGTGTCCCTGTGTAGCAAAGATATATTTCTATCCCCATTAGACAAATTCCCTATGCTATAAGAAAATACACACCCCTGAGATCTCTTACCAGCTTAGCTACACACAAAAAGTTTGGATAAACAGCCAAGGTGAAAATCTTTGCTTAAACCAGTGAGAGTTTTGAGATATACATCAGTATTGTCAGGCCTTCACACCGATATTCTGCATTGTTCATATGAGAAGAGCCAACGCTAGCTGCACTTCTTATAGGTTCCTGTTATTGTAAACTACACCTATATAGCTAATTGAAATAGGGTGTGTAGCCTGTGTAGGAGCGTTTAGGGTGCAGGGAGCCAAATCTTGTCAGTGCTTCTGATTGGGATGGATCTCCTAAACGTAACACTGCTAACAAGACTGCTTGTTGATGTGCAGCAAAACCATGCCAGGGATTATGCTGACAAGGAGGCAGTAATGGCAATGTCAAAGCACAGTGTGTGGCACTGTTTTATCTAGCGGGATGAAAGCAGCCTGGGATACACACTTCTGCCATTCTGGTTAAAAACAGAGATGGACCAAATCCAGCCCCAAGCTGAACATCCCTCAACTTTCCAATAAAAAACATGTGTTCAGAAGCCATTAAAATATTCAAATTTTCTTTTTTTCTTCTGACTTCTGCTAGTGCTCCAGACATTTGGAGGTCTGGACCCGCATGTCTGATTTTATTCAGTGAAGAAAACTGCAATATAGGTTTTGAGGGAAATAAAACATGTGAGAGGATTTTGGTATAAAGGAAAGACTTGGTATCTTTGCCTTTTCATATTCCTGGTAAAAGGCTTGCAATGACAAATTGTGGATGTAAAAAATATAGTGGGTCTTAATGCAAGTTACAGTAAGGAAATGTCTAAACTATAGGCAAATGCCTCCTTTAGTTGAGTTATATATATTTGAGTTGACAAAACCGAGTAAGAACAGCAGAATGGAAGAGGACTCAGACTGTTTTATACGAGACCATGAGACAGTAACACCTCGCCTCCATTTTCATTTTCTTAGCCCCCAAAAACAGGTCCCCTGCCAGAGACTTGTTGAGGAAAGTCTGTAGATATTTTGCTGTCACAGAATCACAGACGCACAGAATGGTTGAGGTTGGAAGGGACCTCTGGAGGTCGTCTGGTCCAACCTCCCTGCTCAAGCAGGGCCAGTTGCTCAGGACCCTGTCCAGACGGCTTTGGAACATCTCCTAGAATGCAGACTCCACAATCTCTCTGAGCCAGTGTCAGTGCTCAGTCACTGTCCAAGTAAAAAAAACAGTTTCCTGATGTTAAGATGGAGCATGCTGTGTTTGTGCCCACTGCCTCCTGTGCCGTCACTGGGCCCCACTGAAAAGAGCCTACATCATGCCTTCATCATGGCTGTTATAACCATGACGGTCCAAGGACATGCGCAAAACAAGATTTATAGGCAGATGTAATCTGTTTTATTAGACCAACTGGTATTGTTGCAAAAAAAGAGACAAACTTTTTGGTAAACAAGTCCTCCCTCGGGATTGAAATAGATATTCACAGGCAAATACAAAGTTGGCTGGCCGTTATTTACCCTAAGAGTGTTGCAGTTTTTATTCCCTGTTGATTGTCTTGGAGCCTGACTGAATAAAACCAAAGCTACAAAGACTGCCTTATATGTACAAATCTTGCCACAATCCTCCTTAAGCAGAAACATGTAAGATTGTTGCTAATGCAGAGCAGAAAAATCAGAATCAAAAAGTGCCAAGCATTTGATCCTTCCTTTTGAAAAGAGCTATTTCTCATAAAGGCAAGTTGTGACATCTTTTATTGTCCAAGACAATAAGGTAAATCAACAGCCTTCAAATAAATCTCAATATGTGAGCATCAGGTCTGTGTATCTCTGCTTAAAAGGAGACCTTTTTTCTGCAACTGGAAGATATAAAATTAGCATTATTAACTGAAATCTGTGAAATTATTCCTGCTGTTGTCTTTGTAGGATGACAAAGTTTAGATTCTAGATTTCTTGGCCAGACTAGAATCAATTCGGCACAATACAGCTGATTTCAATTGAGTTATGCTGAATTGTACCAGCATCACTGAAAGAATAATCTGCCCCAGGGACTACAAGAGTATCTTATTACGAAAGCCATAACTTGATTAGAAATAATCTTTTGGGAAGAGAAAGTCAAGATAATTCAGATAAATATGAGAAATGAAATTGTGTTTGGTTTAATAAAGGATTTAATTTTTTGACTGTTCTTAAAACATGCATTTAGAAAAGAATCTTTATCATCATTTGTGTAAAATACATTGGGTTTTTTTTGTTTGCTTTCTTTATCGGTTCAACTAATGATCAAATTCTGCTATTATTGTCCTAAATAACACAAGTTCAGTTGGCTTCAGTGAAGGTCCTGCTATGAGAGGAATTTTGTCTGTCTGTATATTTATTACTAGTTCTGTACTGTTGAGTACCACTAGTAGATACTGTTAGAAAAGGCTAGGGTTTTTTTCAGAGAGACAATAGCTTCTCAATACTTAGAATTTCCTTTTACAGAAGGTCAGATTTTTCTGTAGGGCAGAGTGGTCTGGGATAGGACTAAAAAGAACTAAAATTAACCCAATGGTTAATTGCTACATTTACAGGGCGTGCAAAAAGCTGAATAAATTTTGAAGAAACCCACAAGTGCTTGAAGTGTTTTATTTTCAATTTTACACTATTAATAATTCTACAAAAGGCTATACTGTTATTTAAGCCTTCCCATTAACTCAGAAAAATTAAATTTCATATTTTACTGATATAGGATTCTGCCAAAGGCAACAAGGTTAAAAATACTATTCTAGTTGGGTGAACTGAGGAGAAACTGCTATTGTAAGACTCCAGATCTAGTGGGGTTTTTTCTGTGGAAAGTAAGATATTTTACTCTTCCTCTTTTTCTTCAGTTTTCTAGTGTATTTCTGGAAGATACTATGAATTATGAAGATAACTCTGTTTATATATTTTTTCCTTAGTAGTTGCAGACTTTGCACAATTGTTTGATAGACTTTATTTAGAAGCATATAAAACTATTACTTCTTAAATGAAAAATGTGTGTGTGTGTGCACTAGTTTGTAATTTCTTTGCAATTAAAATTTTTTACAATGGTCTAATCAACTTTATTTAGAAATGTGCTAACTTAATATGAGGCCATTTTCCTTTATAAATGGGTAACAGAGACAAAATCAATATTTATTCATTTATTTGTAATCTGTCCAATAAGAATTAAATCTCCTCTTTGAAAACCTTTTTTCCTTAACCCAGATGGATGCCAGCACCACAAATACAGATGCCTAAGAGAGACGGGAGTCTTTACAATGGTTGAGAGGAAACAGCAAACATGTAAGGCAAATTTTCTCTGTGAAGAGGGATAGCAATAAAGGTATGTAGCACAGATTAATTTAGGAATCTAATATCAAGACAGAGGACGCAGAGGCCTTCTAAAAATATCCACTGAGGAGGTGTACAGGGGCTGTGGTGTGGCCTTGACTGTAAGATTTGATTGTGCTGAATTTTCAGAATTTCCTGCAGGTTGGATCTGGAAAAGGTCGCTCAGTCATTTCAGTCATTGGTTTGACTTCTGATACACCATGGGACTTTTGAGGCTCCATTCAGCTGAAGCCTGAGGAAGATGCTTAAATAATGCTAGTGCCCATGCTTGGGCAATTGCATCCTGTACTTAGCCTTATAGTAACCTGTAAGTATCTCTTTAAGTTACTAAGGCAAAAGGTAGGATTAATTTCTCCTAACATAAGCCATTGGTGTCTAGTCTACGCAGATCATACAGTGCTCTCTCCAGTCAGAGGAGAGAGAAAGGTCCCTACAGAAAATAATTCGTTCATCTTTAATTTAGCACCCCAGACTGGGGGACAGGAATGAACCACCATTTGCATGTGCCTATCAGTCACCAGTGATCCAAATGACTGTCTTTAATAGTGTACTTAATTGTAAATGTCTCAGGCTACAGTGACTTTTTCCACAAAGCTCCCATCCTCTTAACACACTGTGTGTGATGTGCAGGACCTCAAAGAGTCAAAACAAAACATGTTTTGTTGCCTTTCAGTCATTTCTTCAAGCGCTCCAGATCAGCATCATGTTTTCTTGCAATTTGCTACTCCACCAATCTTTTCTCAGTTGCAAATTTTGCAGGCAAAATTAACTAGTTGATCCCTACCACCACTTTTCTCTTTCTCTTCCCCTGCCCCCTCCAAATAATATTGGGCCATCAATTAGTTCCTGGGGTACCCAGAAAGAAATACTCTGAATATTGTCCTTTTAAAACCTGGATTTTGAACTTTCTGTGTGCTGTGTTGAATAGCTACTATGTCCCTTTTCTGTTCTCACTAAACAAATTATTTTTGACAAAATACTGTCTGGTACCCATTCAAATTGTATAGGGAAAACTAGTCACACCAGCTACCTTTATGCATCATCCAACAGTTTATTTTTAAAAAGGAACAAAAGGGGGAAGAGGTTTATTTGATCAAGCTTGTTTTACAAGAAGTGATGGTAAGTGAGATGAATAATATCAATGAAGACGTAGAAGAAGGAAACAATAACATTGTTGATTACTTCTGGCATTATTTCAGTAGGGATTTATATCTGACTGCCTGATCTCTGGCTCTCTCAAATACTGATATTATACAGATAATCCCCCAGACTATGGGAATTTCCTTGTTTCTAAAAATGTGCTCAGATAAACTCAGCCATGAAGTTGATTAACTAATTATTTGAAAATTTCTTGAGTGCAAGTTACCTGAGTCTGCTTCTTGGAAAATGTTTAATTTGAAGAACCTATGCTTTGTTTTATTACTATTACTATCCTACACTTTGTTTTATTACTGAGGAAAAGCATTCTATTCCACCCTTACTATTTTAGATCATGGATACTGCTTCACTATTTGTAGTTTCATCTGTAATTCATTTGTAATTCTAATTCCCATCAGTTAATTTTTCCCAGGATGGTCTTTTTTTTAATACCTTGCTATTTTCTTTAACCACATTATCATTGACTCATTTGCTTCTCCCATCAGTCACTGACAGATTTTAATTTGAAGCTCATATTCACTGCCCTTTATATTCTTATTTTCAACCTCATCTATATTTTTAAGCATTTTAACAGTGTCGTAACACTAGATGGATTTAACCCAGAAGAACTTGCTTTGCTCACTTGTGGGAAGTGTCACTTTGGGGTGTTGGGTAGGACGCCTAGGAAAAATCTTCATCAAGATCTGAAAATTAAATACTCTCAGTGACTTGTGCCAATAATTGCATTAATCTTTTGGAAACTGTTTCTTTTTCAAGATCTGTTTTTATGAATGTTGGGGAGGCACCATAATCTGTTTGCACAAGAGAAGTGCAACCAGCTTTGATACTTGCTTCTAGTTGAGTACCTTCATTGTGACCATCATAAGGACATCTTGTCTGCCTAGGGCAGATGCCTGATACTCTACCAAACACCTGCCTTCACCATTAAATTGTGTCCTAACCAGCTTCTGAACAGATTTCCTCTTTTCATAACTCTCTGGGAACATAAAAAGATTTCCAAAACCCACATTTTGTTGTATCTCTTCTGTTGCTTGCTATAACGCCACGGTGGACTTCTGCCAAAAGCATATCTTTCTGATGACCCCGGTATTTTGCTTATTCTTGTTCAAAATGTGGACGACTATTTTTGCACATACCTCTGTTAACTGCAAAACAATCTTTGATGAGTAAGTGGTCTGTCAATCTGTATGATACCAACACTGGGCTGGCCTTGCTGCTGGCCATCAGACCAAGCATCTGATGACCAAGCGTCCTTGCTGAATACTCTTTGAAGAGCTTAAACAGAATTGTATAGGTGTGATGGAGAGGGACTGCTATTGGGAGGGCCAAAGGAATTCTGACCCCCGTATAGCATCATACCAGTTAACAGAGCTCAAGATGACTGGAAGAAATGGATCTCCTCAGTCCCAGACATCATTCTATTACTGTTTTGAGTTTCCAGAGTCACTTTTCCAAATCAGAACAACGTCTAGAAAGAAAGGTGAAAAATGTGAGTTCCAGGAGGACATAAGAAACAGGCCTAGCTGGATAAGTAAAGATTCCATTGTGGCTTTATTTGCAGGAGAGGTCGAGGTGTGAAATGGAATTTGACAAAAAGTCAGTATTTGAATTAACTTTCTTTCAAGCTCAACAAGCAGGTGAGCCTGAGAAATGAAAGACATGTTGATGCCATTCAACATTGCCATTTCTTTCCACTTAAAAGAGTATTATTAACTGGCTAGATATGGATTGGTTGAATCAGAAAGTTCTGCGGTGTTACAAACAAAAACTTCCGATATAATCAGGTATGGTGATGTTTTCAAAGGCCATTTTTGGCTGCCTGTTTCTGCTTCTGCTGCAGCTAAGGTGAGATAAGCACAGAATTGGAGAGACGGAATGACCGTGACCCAGAAGACTTGCCTGGAACCAGGTTCACTCATGACAGATCTCCTGAATGACCTTAGATGGTACTTGACTAATTTATATCTCTGGACAACTGTGAGAATGAAAGTGTTAAGGATCATGAGGACTTCAGAAAAGCTAGCTGTTAAGTCCCTATGAATCTCTATGAGTAGATTTTAGTGGGGAGTTCAGGACTGAACTGTGAGAAAACAGTTTGCACCTGTATAACTATTAAACTCTCTTAACCTCCAAATCCTGATGTTTACATCCAACCCATCTGCCAGGAAACAGTCCCTGGCCCAGTCTAACTCTTTCCTGTGCCTGGGAATTGCTTGGGAGTGAGTGAGTGAGCCTGGACCATGACCAGAGACATGTTTAACAATTTAATGTTGCAAACAGTACCATTTAAAAGATGTTTGAGGTCCACTGCCTGGAAATATTTCCTGGTACTGTTTAATTTATCAGTGCAGACAGAGCCTGTGAAGCATCATAGAACGCATAATTATCCAGACAGACCCACACAGAAAGAAGAAAAAAATCCTGAGACACTGCATTTTTTCTTCCTTGTAACAAAATATTTTGATTCAATTAGACAAATGAATTTATATCAGAGGAAATTGGCACTAAATATTTAACTTCAGTTGAAACTAACTTCAATTGAGAGCTAACATTTTCCATTAAAAACCCCACAATGTAGTAGACATGACATTTCTTTATGAAAAAGTTTGTCTTGTACAAATTTCCTGTAGAAATATTTTATCTAGTGACAGTGCTTACACCTCAGCCTATGCTGGGATTGTTTGCTGCGGTACTTTCACATGGCACAGGCCCATGCCCCATCTTTTCGGAGAGTTTCAGAACTTACTGTGGTGTAAGGGGCCTCTTTTACAGATTCACCAACAGTAGGTCAGCATCATGTACACTTGTCAGCTGTGCAATACCAGTCAGGAGATTATACAGACATCTTATTTTCTTAGACATTATTATAATTAACCTTTTCAGCATCTCAGATCTCTCAGAATATCCTTCCTTCTGTGCTGTAAATACCAATGCCTGCTAAATGAACTTCTTCATTATACATGGAAATAAAGGTTGCCTGTGCTTTTAGGGAAAAATCCAAAATTGTCAAAGACTGCACATGAAGGCTGACAGCAGGAGGTGCTTCAGTAAGCCTCCATCTGGAAAGGCAATGCATGCATATGGAAGAGAGATCATAACCTGAAGATTAACATGACAAAGCACTGCTGCAAATTTTCAACTGGAAAGACAGAATTGCTTTCAGCTCAGACAATAAATTAGATGATGATTCACATGCAGGGTTAATGGTAATATCTATGGTGTCAGAAGCATGCAGTAATTACAGCTGTGAAGATGAGCTCTGACGCTGTGGCTGGTACAACAGCTAATTATTTAGTGCTGCTGGAAATTCCTTTGAAAACACTGAAGCTAAAGCCTCAGATGAGGAACTCTGAAATAATCCTCTGTCTTTCTGTTTAATACTTGTTAACCTCTTTAACCTCTGTGTCAACAGGCACCTTATTTTCTAAAGCAAACAAAGAAATAAAACCCAAAAAAGTATTAGCTAAAACTAGGAAGCCTGAATGGGTCTTTGCTGTCATACATCTAGTCCCTATGCAAAAGGCCAGTTCTGTGCTTGGGAATATGTGATTGGGAAAGCCACCGGTCTGAAACACAGCAGATGACTGAAATGTCACCAGAAGGTGTTTGCAGGATCATGGGGCTACCCAAATACTCCCTTTACAAGTTGCCAGTCAGTCCTTTTTTTACTGACAGTTCCTTTGCCTTCCTTTATTTATTTCCCTTTGGCTTTGGAGGACCATTAAAGGGAGACACAGCTGCCATCCACTGCCGTTAAAGCTACCAGTGACAGAAAAGAACAGGCTTGATTGTACATGGAAGAGGAATGACTTCATGTTTTCATATGTAAGAGCAGATAGTCTTCTTTAAAGATACAAAAAACATCGGGGTCTCTGCCTCATGCACCTTCTCTTTCCTCATCCATTTACGTAGTTAAATACTGCACTTCTCTTTCCCAGCACTAAAATCAATAGGCATTTGGACAGAAAAGCACCAAACTCCAGAAGAGGTGAAGGACACCAAGACACACGTTGCAACAACTGATGCGTGTTGTTTCGGTAGTCTTTAGCCCAACAAAGACCTGCAAGGGAAGGTCAGCTCCTTTCTAGTGAGGAGCTCACGTGTCACTATGAGAAATCCTGCCTCACATGGCCTGGGGTAAAGAGGCTCATGCTCTCCCTAGAGATGCTTTTATTTCAGAACTGAAATGTCTGTCACACCTGTGACATCATAGGGAGGCAGTCATACCTCAGACCAAAGAGGCAGGGACACTCCTGAGGGACTGCAGCCTGTGGGTGACCCACCCCAGTGCAGTGGCACAAAGAAAAGTAGAGCAGTGGAAAACCAGTAAGAGGCAGGGAATGGTGGAGGAAAACCGGTAAGAAGCAAGGTTTGGCAGGAAGGAACCAGTCAGAAGCAATGAGTGGCACACAGAAACTGTTATGGACAGAAAGACAGACAGGATCCATTACGGACAACCTCTTGCACCCCTTCACCTCACTGGAGGGATTGGGATAGAGTGAGTGTAACCTGTGATGAAAATAAGGGAAGTTGAGACTGGGAATGGGTAGAATAGGGGTTTTTGGGCTTAAGATGAGCCTGGAGAAAGGGGAGGAATGTTGTTTGCTGAAGTACTTTTTTATATTTCTCTTTTTTATCCATACATGAATGAGTGATCAGAAATTGGTATTAATTTGCAAGTAGTTAAATTAATTGCCCAAGTCATGACCATTTTGTCTATAACAAAGTCACTATATGGCTATTTTTATAATCTTCTTAGGGTCTTGCATTCTGAGAAGCATTGAATCATTGCCCAGAAGGTCCTAATGCTACATTGGGAGCACAAAGCCATCTACTGCATTACTTAGTCCACTCAGTACAGTGTAGGGCTATGGCTACTGTCACTAGAGTTACACCCTGAAATCAGCCTGTTTTGCCAAGAGAGCAGCATGGTCACAGAAACCAGTAAATTGACACTGAAAACAGGCGGTGGGGCAGAATAAGAAACTCCTTTCAAGACAAGTCAATCTCAATTTGCTTGTTGAACTAAAACCACTTTTTGTAAATACAAAGTCAGTAATTACTACCTGCAGAATCATTTGACTCTCATGCACTGAACTCTGCAACAAATAAAGGCAGTAAATGTTGAGATAAATGTGCATTTGCATTTATACTCTAGCAAATGCACGTATCTAACATGTGAGGAGTCTTAGGGTAGCTGGAATACTGATGAAAACTTTTCTGTGACCCTCCCTTTCGGTGCAGCCTGGGGTATTATCTACTGGGATACAGTCTACTGGGACACAGTTTCTTACTGCCTCTCCTCTTGGGTGGGGAAATGAGATGTTGGTGGTTCCTTAACTTTTCCTTTTCACTTTCCATGGACTCTTTATAGCCAGAAACTGTTTCAGAACAATCAGAAAGGTTTTGTAGCCTTTGATAAGACCAGAGGAGACATGATGTGTTTGCTCTGTGTCTTCTTCTGCCTTAGATTGCAGAGAGCTGGGCTGTTCTCTTTCAGTCCCACATTCCTATGGGGAATGAGCTCCATGGCCAGGGGACGTGGGAAGAGGCAGAGCCTCACAATGGGAGCTGTGCGGTGAAGCCCACCGCACCACAACCAGAGCAAACAGCTGGCCACAGTCAGTCCTGACCCTACTACTGCTCTTTGGGAATCCCTCTCCCTGGCAGTAAGTCTCCTGTAACGAACTGTGCTCCTATTAGCAAACTTTTGGGTGCAGTAAGCTCTAGTCCTGCCAGACTGCTTCGTAATCTGCCAGACCCCTTCTTCTAGGTCCAGTATTGGCCTACAATTCTGATTTTGACAGTAATCTCAAGGTGGCATCTGAGGACAAACTCAGATATATCCCTTGTGGATTTTCCTATACAGAACAAGGATAATACTTCTGATCTCATTCTTGCCATTAATTTATATTTCTGTTCCCAAACTCACTGTCCAAGGCATTATCTTTTCTGTTTAAGCTATGCCATCACCTCTGGGCAGTTGTGGTGTATAAATAACAAAATCATCAAGAGGTAAACTTAGGCAGTGAGGGGCTTGGGTTTCTTTGAATGAAAGAAAACTAATTTCTGGATTCAAAACCAGACTGGGTATACACAACATCAAAATCACCCTCAAAAGTCAAAAAAGCAAAATTTTCTTTCCAGGATTGTCTGCACTCTGACTTTCCCACCATTTGGAAGTCAGGATGCCCAGCCACCTCCTCTGGGTTCTCCCTCCCAGCATTGGGGAAAGCATCCAGATCACTCCTGAGCGCGCAAGAAAGTCAGATGCAAGCACAGTTGGAGCAACAACGCTTTTGCAGTCTTGCTCCAAGCTGTGTTGATCAGGCTCAGAGCTGCTTGACAGGGAGCTGTGAACATGCGATTTGGCTCACATTATATTCCCTTTTCCCCTGCAAGATCTTCCCCTTTACCATTCTCATCCCCTCCCAAATAAACAGCTCATTTCCATGTACCATTTCCTCATCAACCCTGCTTTTGCTGATTTTATAACCCTTAGCTGGTATTTATGCTATGGTTCCCCTGTAATTTCTAACTTTGACAGCAATTTTGTCAAGTTATTTCCTTTTTTGCTATCTATAGTGTCCTGCTGTTTCTCATTCTGCTGTCCTGTCAGTGGCACCACAGGTCAGTGTAGGCCATCTGCATATACATTACTTCCTTTTGTAATCTGTAGCATCCTGCAGTTCCTCATGTCTTTATCTTGTCAGAGGCACCGCAAGACAGAGTGAGCCATCTGTACGTACATCTTAACACATACCTGCCTGTACCATCTGCCACTATATTAATAGGCAGAGGTAAGTAAAAACCGTAACTGGAAAAAAACAGGTAGTTTTATAAACCAGATAAAACAGAAAAAATGACAACTGTCTTTGAAACCTATTACCTGAGAAGTCATCAAATAAAATCACTTGCTACAGCTGTGCTCTACTGGTTCTTGATTTACCTTTGGAGTCATGTTTTAATGCATCTTGGAATGGTGTCCTGTGAAAGTGAAGGCACAGCATACCTTGTGTTTCCTACTCAGTTCCAGTCCCAGCTCCCACAACACACTGGAAACTCAGTCCTGAACCCACAGCGGAACACAGAAAGAACCAAAACACCCTGTTCTACCCAAGTGGGTATGTTTGGCTGTGTGGAACTATGGACACACCATAACTGGCCTTTCCCATGCAAGGAGGACAGAGTGATAAATCCTTCATGAAAGCTGATCATCACCACAAGTACACAGAGGTGTTGCACTGGCCCACTACAGTCGGTGCCCTCCTGAAATAGGACTTCCACCATGTCTGGGCTTGGCTTTCCCAGCTATTTCAAAGCACCTGATTTATGCAGGTTTTATTTAACATGTACCACTAGCAAAACAATGATCTGAATGTTTTTACTCAGTATGTTTTAGTTATAGCTAACTTCCCAGAGATGAATTTCATTAGTGATCAATTCTCACTCAATGCTGTAGACTTCAAAATCCTTTTCCCCTCAGTGGGGCTGCACAGTAAAGTGCACTGTAATTAGAAGCAAATGTGAGATCACTGCCTTTTCTTGTTTAGACAGAATAAAAGAAAGGATTATTTTGTTTTCTCCAAGAGAAGTATAAACTAAAAACGACACAGTAAATTCTCAAGACTTGCTTAATATTAACACATTTATAGTCATAACTTTCAGCCAGAAGACCCATATTGTTTTAAGGACCAGCCAATGGGTCAGTCCAGGAGTCAGGCAGAAATACGCTGCTGAGGCAGAAGTGGAACACTTGACTCAGTTCCATGGACAAGTCATTATTTGTCTCTTACCTCCATTTTCATCCTGCAGAAGGGTCTTTGGGGACTCTTTTTTTCAGTGTGTGCATTTATATAAGCTAAAGCCACAGATCTTTGGTCCTGTAGGTTCTTTCTTGGTAGGACAAACAAAGCCTTTCCAGACACCATCTCTGACAAGAAGAACACTCCCAGTTCCTCTGCCCCCTCTCTCTACACTGCACCAGGAGATCCTCCCTAGCTGTAAGGATGTGATCCGTGATAATGTCAGGGGACATCTCATTATACAGGTTATTACAGCCTCAGTCTGGTGGTGTTGTGCCTCTCTTTCTGCCCCATAAGGAGGCATGCTTTCTAGAGAAATGATCCTACTGTGCCCTTAGGGATCCACAATAATTCATTGTCCTTTACACTGGACACACACCAAAGATGTGACGTGCTGTAAAGCCCAGGGTATTTTTTTTTTTTTCAGCAGGTTTTTAGTGCTGTGTGTTAATGCTCTGATCTTGCAAGGGAGACTGTATGCACAAGATTTGTTTCATGGTCTTGGTCAAACTGGCTGAGAAAGCCTGCCAAGCTGTGCTCTGCAAGCAAAAGCTCTGTGAACTGCATATAGCTTCGCCTAGGGAAATGCCATAATCTCTTAGCACTAAATATTTCACTTGTGTGGAGATTGTATGTCAGAGATAATGGGCGTAATTTGAGGATGGCCTTTTACAGAAAGTTTAATATCACACACTGGGCTCCTGTGATGGGACTTTTGCCTTTTACACTTGCAAAACAGCATCCCCCAGGCTATGCCATCAATTGAGCTGCAAAGAATTGTTTGAGGTTGTCTCTGCCTGACAAAGTCACACTTTATTCTCCAATCATTACCTGGATAAGCCTGAAAATAAGCTGCAGACACTCCAGAATGTTCTGGGATGCTTCTGATGAAGGTGTGTGTAGTGTCACCCCTTCTCTTCTTAATAAAGGTGATGTAAATGTTGCCTTGCTCAGATTACATGTTTATTCAATGTGTTGGGACTGAACAGGCTATAGAACTTGTATTTCTGTTCAAATAAGAGGAAATACCATTTATGGTAGTTTTAATTGATGCGTGACCAGGAAAAAACTATCTAGAGATTCTTTCCAAACTATTCAAACAGTATTTTAAGCCTAAACCTGGTGCTTGGGTAGATCTGCTCTTCCCAGAACCTGTGACCCATCATTACTTACAGTAGTTTAAGACCCAATCTTCCCTGCTTCTATTACCACTTTATGTCAATCACCTTCATGCAATCCTTGCAGAGGTTCCGCTCATTATGGAGTGGACCAGTTGCCTACACAACCATTTATAAGCATTTTCCACAGGTAGCCACTGTTTGATACAGTCTCTTTCCCAGCTGCCCAGACATGCTTGTCACCACAGGCTGCACCAAAGGTTAGGATGAACCCTTATGCCAGACACAGCTAGTTACAGATGTCTTTTCCATCCATTGTCAGACATGAATGATGATGTTTTATTCAACTTAAAAACTTCATGGTACTTCAACAAAAATCTCTCACATCACCAAGTTATAGACATGCAGATGATGTCTGGAGCCTTCAATCAATCATCCTTGTTCACCAGCAACTGGGGGCAGAGGATCCTCTCTCTGGGAGGTTTTTCTTTGACTGGGAAGCTTCAGGGGCTGCCTTTGCTCAGTTCATGATGGATATCTCCAGAGGCTCCCCAGTCAAGGTACTAAAGCTTACAAAAGTAAAAAACTTTGATTTAAGGGAGAAAAGAAGAAGGTTTATGAATGCTCTTGAATTATTTTTTGTCAAGTATTCCCTACAATGGGCATGTGATCTAGTTTTCAAACTTCTCCAGTTTAAGGTGGGGTCAGAAAACATTTGTGGCTGTAGAGATATGTTTGGAGCTCTAACTTCAGGGCCATCCTGGGTTCTTAGCCATCATCAAGCTGTGTTGAGTACCCTTCAGTTGTAAATTAGTCATCATAATTCCTCAAGACTAGTTAGAACAAGCACAACTAAGAATACCAAAAGATTCAAATCTTAATGTTTGAGTTCTTTCCTTCATTACTTTAAAAAAAAAAAAAACACAAACCGACTCAGACATTGCCTTGTTAGCATCTTCTATTTTCTAACCCCAAAACTCATTTCATTTACTGCAAAATAAGTTTGTTAATTCCTTGATCTGAAAAGCTGACAGCTCATGTATTGATTAACCACTCAACTATGCTGCTGCACATTATTTTCAGCTTACAGCCTTGTCTTAGTTGCATCAAGCTTGTCTAAAACATTAGTGCCTGGAGTCACAGCATTTGAAAACTGATTTGAACGGAGGGCAGGAGGAGGGCAGCGCTGCACAACACTGTGAATTATACATCACAGGAGCACACACGTAAGATGTTGTTGTAGAGGGTGGAGGAAAGAGGGGGCAGCACAATGCGTCAAGCACGCAGATAGGAGGTGCATCATCTCCTCTTTAGTTAGGATTCAAATACTTCACTGTCACTGCTATGCAATTGAATCATGAGAATCATATCAACTGTTTAGCTTGGAGACTGAGCTGTAATTAAAAGTAGATTGACTAGTCTTTACACCTTATATAAGATAGAATAAGCCGTGGCATGTTTCTGCCAGGCCTTACTCCATCCTTCATGTTAATGCCACATCCAAGTTCTCCACACTAATTTTAATTCACAGTCATGTCTGTGAAGGATACTGCCACTGCATCTTCAGAAGCCTTGGTTTTGGTGACAGAAGACAGAGCTAAGATTCAGGACCCCCAACTGCTAGTTTTGCTGGTACCTATGGTATGAGGAGAGGCTGAGACAGCTTGGACTCTTCAGTCCAGAGAAGAGAAAACAGAGGGGGATCTTATCAATTTGTACAAATACCTCATAGGAGGAATGAAGAAGAAGCAGCCACACTCTTTTAAATAATGCCCACTGAGAGAGTGCTGTGGTTTATACCCAGCCAGCAACTAAGCACCACACAACCGCTCTATCACTTCCTCTCTTCAACTGGACAGGGGAGAGAAAACATAACAAAAGGCTCATGGGTCAAGATAAGGACAGGGAGAGATCACTCAACCCATTACCCTCATGGGCAAAACAGATTCGTCTTGGGGAAAATCAATTTATTGCTAATCAAAACAGAGTAGGGTAATGAGAAATAAAACCAGATCTTAAAACACCTTCCCCCCACCTCTCCCTTCTTCCTGGGTACAGCTTCACTCCCAAATCTTCTTCCTCCTCCCCCCAGGCAGTGCAAGGGACGGGTAATGGGGGTTGGGGTCAGTTCATCACACGTTGTCTCTGCCGCTCCTTCCTCCTCAGGGGGAGGACTCCTCACTCTTCCCCTGCTCCAGTGTGGGGTCCCTCCCACGGGATACAGTCATCCATGAACTTCTCCAACATGGGTTCTTCCCATGGGCTGCAGTTCTTGATGAACTGCTCCAGCATGGGTCCCTCCCACAGGCTGCAGTCCTTCAGGCACAGACTGCTTCAGTGTGGGTCCCCCGTGGGCTCACAAGTCCTGCCAGAAAACCTGCTCCAGCGTGGGCTCCTCTCTCCACAGGGCCACAGGTCCTGCCAGGAGCCTGCTCCAGCATGGGCTTCCCACGGGGTCATAGTGTCCTTTGGGCATCCCCCTGCTCCGGCGTGGGGTCCTCCCTGGTCTGCAGGTGGAGATCTGCTCCCCCGTGGACCTCCCTGGGCTGCAGGGGGACAGCCTGCCTCACCAGGGTCTTCCCCATGGCCTGCAGGGGAATCCAGCACCTGGAGCATCTCCTCCCCCTCCTTCTTCACTGACCTTGGTGTCTGCAGGGTTGTTTCTCTTGCATGTTCTCACTCTTCTCTCCAGCTGCAGTTTCTGTGTCACAGCAACTTTTTTTCCCCTTCTCAAATCTGTTCTCCCAGAGGCACTACCACCATTGCTGATGGGCTTGGCTTTGGCTAGCAGTGGGTCCATCTTGGAGCTGGCTGGCATTGGCTCTGTTGGACATGGGGGAAACTTCTAGCAGCTTCTCACAGAAGCCACCCCTGTAACCCCCCAGCTACCAAAACCTTGCCATGAAGACACAATACAGAGGGCAAGATGGAGCGGGCACAAATTCAAACACATGAAATTCCATCTGAACACAAGAACAAACTTTTTTCCATGCTGGTAGTCAAACACTGGAACAGGCTGCCCAGAGAGGTTGTAGAGGCTCCATTTTTGGAGATATTCAAAAGCTGTCTGGACATGATCCCAAGCAACCTGCTCTAGCTGATCCTGCTTGTGCTGGGGGAGAAGATGCGGGGGGTATGGACTAGATGATTTCAAGAGGTCCCTTCCAACTTAAATTATCCTATGATTATCTAAGTAATTTCAGGCAAATTTCTTCTACCATTTGTTACCTGTTTAAATCAAGATCTCTCTTGGAATGCTCTTTCGATGGTCTGTTCAGTCATGTCAACACTATATATATGTGTACAACTTTTCATCTGGAGTCTCAAAATATGAAACAAATATGAAACACAACCAATAAAACTAATCTCAGATCATTACCAAGTTAAAGGGAAATTATACAAGACAAGGAAACGTTAAAGAAAAAAAACAACAATTATGTCCAAAAATAAGACAGTAAAAAGAATTTATGTATAGTGCAAGAGGGACAATGACTTACCCTGCTGATCGCTGCAAGCATTTGGAAATGTTGTTACTTTTAATGGGAAGCATTTTGTTAGGAATCAGAGCAGGGTGCTAGGAGACTGTTTTTTCTCTGCTTCTGCCTCATGTCATTTCGAAGCAATGTGAAAACTATTCAGAATCAGAGAAAACAGGACTGGGAGGGACTGTAAGAAGCTGTCCAGTCTATGCTCACTTTGGTGCTAGCTATACCCAAACCATTTATTGGAGATGGTAGTATGTGCTAGACTCCCTATCCCTCGCATAGCCTGTGCCAGGGCTTAGTTTTCCTACTCATTAGATAGGTTTTCTTAATGCCTAGTGGATTCCTTTTTTGTTTCAATTTAAGATGATCTTTGTTCAACTCATTGGGCATGGAGAATATATCTGCAGCTATTTATCAAAATTCCTCTTTAAATTTTAAGTTTTCTAGAAAAAACAGCTCCAATTTCTTTGACTGATTTTGTACTGGTTTTGGCTGGGATACAGTTAAATTTCTTCATAGCAGCTTGTATGGGGCTATGTTTTGGATTTGTGCTGAAAATACAGTTGGTAACACACTGATGTTTTAGCTATTGCTGAGCAGTGCTTACACAGCCTCAAGACCTTTCTGCTCCTCAGACCGCCCCGCCAGTGAGTAGGCTGGAGGTGCACAAAACATTAGTGGAGGACACAGCTGGGACAGCTGGCCCCAACTGACCGAAGCGATATTTCATACCACATGGTGTCATGCTCAGCAATAAAACTAGGGAGGAGGTTGGGGTGGGGGCCTGCTGCTCGGGACTGGCTGGGCATTGTTTGGTTGGTGGTAAGCAATTGCTTTAATTTGCATCATTTGTCTTTCTTAGCTTTTATTATCCTCTTTCTTTGTTTTTTTCTCTCTTTCTTAGCAATTTTTAACAATATTATTATTTTTTTTTAATTATTAAGCTGTTGTTATTGCAGCTCATGAGATTGTTTCTCACTTTTACCCTTCCAATTCTCTCCCCCATTCCGGGGCAGGGGGGGGTGTGGGGAGTGAGCGAGCAGCTGTGTGGTGCTTAGTTGCTGTCTGTGATTAAACCACAACAGGTTTTTTTATGATCACTTAATTTACAGGTGTTTCCTTTTATTGTCAGGCAACATTGGTATCCTGTTCCACAGAATAGTTGGTGAAATGTTTGGGAGGTCCATCCTCCCAAAGGGAATTAGCTGTACGGCAACGCATGAGTCACGCTGAAGTGAAGGTGGAACAGTGGGGTTCGCTCTTGTTTCAACAAGGTGGGCACCAGGAGTGGGATTCAATTGACTAAAATAAGTTGTCTACATCTGTACTAGAGTGGAGTAAATCTGACCTTTCATCTTGGGGTAAGATGTGTTCTGCTTCAGGGACTAGACTGAGATCAATACTCATGGTAAGAAAACCCTACAATCAAGGGTCCTGTGCCAATATCAGAGATTTCCAAATTAGTTAGCTCACTTGTGTCCTTAACTTGTACCCATAAATAGAGCTGTCACTCCTCTGATACAGGATCTTGGTTGGACATGTAGCTCTTTGTACTGCCTGCATTTCCCTACCCTGGGAATAAGCATCTTTTCTTTCCGATTCAATTATGTCTCACTCAGGGGGCTCTACTGTTAATCAGTTGCATGATTTTCCAAGCACGTTATTGAGATACTGGTACACATAACCCTGGAGGTTAAAAAAGCTTTGAATGAGTTGACAGTAGTCTTGGAAAACCTTCACTTCTCTGCATTAATCCAGAGCAACTCTGTTGACTGAAGAGCTGTTTGCTCTGGTTTCACTCTGGTGTAATTCATGGCAGAATTTGATCCTGTGTAAATACTGTTTATTGAAAGACAGAAAGTATCACATTGTACTGATGTACTATGATTTGTAATTGACTGTTTGAATTCAAGCTGTATTAAGAGCAACATCTCCAAGTAAAAACAACATGAGAGTAGATAGAAATCGATCTTTTATTTGTTTGCCTCCCCAAGGAGGCTCTCAAAGTATTTCAGAAACATTTCCTGAGCCGTACAGGCTGCAAGAGAGATAAGAATTCATACAGGTGAAGATCAAATAACTTTGCAAAAGAAATCCTGTGTCTCACATGCAAGTTGTGATCCAATGCTGGGAATACTGAGTTAAATTTTATAACCATGTCAATTATGAACGTGAACAAGACATTGATGATAGTCTTTGTTGGCATAAATTTTATGACTTATCATCCCTGTGTGGAGTTCCAGGAGCACAAACATATTGACATTTTAAAATGGTAGGACCTTTGGGTATATTTGAGAGTTCTGGGCTGCTGCTTTAAGAAGGCCTGTTTTGGAAAGGAAACATTTTGTGGTTTTACGTTTGATTGTAAAGGAGGTATCTAGCTGCACAGCTTTAGGCATTTGATGTAGGTGTTTGGTTAAGAACTACGTTCCCAGCAGTGTCAGCGGAGAAACTGTTGTCTTCGGTAATTTCATTTGGCTTCTTGACTCTGCAGAGCCTAATGGTATACGTTGTGATTCTCTCTCTTAGTTTCACATGTTTATACGCTGCTTTTCACTCTTATCTGAAAAAATAAATCTGTCCTTCTGTTGTGGAACAAAGTATAATTAGATTATACTTAATGTGGTGTTTCTTGTTACTTAACTTGATCTTACATAAACTGATGTTTCCTTGCACTCATTATAATGACATGGTTGTGACTCACAGAAAATTATTTTCGGTACAAAAATGTTAGGGAGAAGGCTAATGAAAAAAACCCAAGCTATTCTAAAGTAATTAGGAGCATTTATCAGCTCGATGTTTATCACTGTTTTGTATGCACTATGTTTTTGTTTCCTGTTCCAGGACAATTCCACCCAGTGAATCATGGATGGCATTTCTATGGCATCATAAATAGAAACTTTCCCTTGATATGTTCCTGTTCTCTGCTCTAGCTGTTGTGTGATTGGGCACAGCTCATAGTGGAATGATATATTAAATAACATTTTCTACCCTGTTGCCACAGAAGCAGGATGTTGCCGAGTACAGAGACAGCCCATAGGGTAAATATTGCTGATAACTTACACAAAATTGTGAGCACCAGAAAGAGAGGAAACTGTTTCAACAAGAAGACGTTGTTGACACAAGGATGGCTAGGAAGAAATAAAATTTGAGTAATGGAAACTAGAAGAAACTTTCTAATGAATCAGTGGAATAGTGAAGTCTTGGTATTGCTGAGGCAAAAACGGGCAGCTGCTATTCAGGAAGGATCTTGATCAGTTTTATGGGAGGTTTATAGCTCACTGCAACAATGGTGGGTTGGATTTGGTGACTCTGAAAGACCTTTCTAGTCCAGAGTGCCCAGCACAGTCATTCCTGCTACTGGGAGCCAACACGTGTCACTCAGGCATAGGTAGGACAGTGTGCCACAAGTCACCAGCCCCAGGGTCACACAACAAAGCAGCAATGTCCCATGGCACAGACATATAGTCTCACAGAGCACTGCAAGAATAAAAGAAACTGCTTTTTGCAGGAGGGAGAGGTAACAGGGTTGCTGATATGGAGTGAATGGTTTCCACATCTCAGCTAGGAGTAAAATGAAATAAACACTTGACTTGAACATTTAGGACACAAAACAAGTATTTGGTTCAAATACTGTTCAAGGAGCTAAGATCTCCATATCTTTATGGAGTGTTCAACCTATATTAAGTAGTGCATAGAGGCAGAATTTAACCGTACTTGGAGTCTTGAATGTGGTGGTCAAAGTTAAAATCACAGGAAACTCATCTTTCAGTAAAATCAAAATATGGACATTAGACTGGTCACAGAAATGTTGCTGCATGACTACAGCCTGGAAGCAATGCAGTAGAGAAAAACCTATTGACAAAGGAACTGCTTTCCCCTGTTCTGCTGCAGTTCCAGGGAGCTGGGGTGACTCGAGGTGGGATAGGCTTTTGGCCCAGGCAGGTTTGAGGACTGTAGCCCTCCTATTTGGACCTCAGCACGAAATTCCCCTTCTCTATTGAAATAAATGTTTTTCAGGAGAGGATGTTCCATAGAAGACAGGCAACTACAGATTCAGTCCTCATATTGTTTGACTTCCAAAGGGAAACACAATACATAGCCCATAGTTTATGGATGCAGAGACAACTAATATAGAAGGAGGACAGCTGTTTATATCCCCTCTGCCCTTTGTGTAGTGTCTATGTGACTCCCCAAAGCTACATACTATTTACTGACTCCCATGTAGTAGCTGAGGAAATGGACAGATACAGAAACTGAGGATTCAATCCAGTAAGGATACAAGTACTACTAGCTTCAGAAGGACGTTTCATATATTTGAGATTAAGCACGTCTAAATGTCTTGTTCAGGGATCTGCTTGTTCCAGCAAAGTCCTGTGCAGTTCCAGCAATAACTTCCATAGAGCAAACTAAAGAACCCAGAGATCCTAAATTAAGACTAGCTACTGTCATTACTGCCAGGTTATCCTTCCTGTTGCTTTATTAGTAGTGACCTCAGTTTGAGAATGTCCGTCTTACAAATCAATACCTTGTTGTTGGTATCCACTAAATTTATCCAAGTAATATTCCCTTCTCTCATCTCATTGTTCCAGATTTAGAATACCAGTACACTGTGACCAAAGAAATGTCGAGTGGGTTTATCATGAGACTGTTATTTTGGGAGGCCTGGGAAGCAGACAGATTTTGTTCACTTTGGTCCAGTGGATGACAATGCCTTAAACCTTCCAGTCTCCCTGTCCAGAATTACATTTGGTTACTACGGGAATCCAAGTTGGGATCTGCCTTTCAGGCGTGCTCAGGTACTCACCTGAAGTGATACTGTATCCCTCACTATCTCCCAAAATCTTCAGCACTAATCTCTGTGTTCTGTGTGAAAACTGCTTTGAAGGACTTGGAAACCAAGCAAGGGAGAAGTCATCGGACAGGAGGAGTTGCCCAGAAAAAGGGAAGAAGGGAGAGAAGAATGGATAACTCTGGTACTTGGTGGGGGAGTGGATGACAAATAGAGATCTTGAGTGAGTTACACTAAGTTCCTGGGCATGGGAAAAGGCCAACAAAGGGGCCATGCATCTCCCAGTACTGTTGGGGAAAAAACGAGGGATTTATTACTTCAGGGTAGGGATGAGAGGAGGTCCTTGGATGCACAGCAAGTTTGTCACTTGAGGATTTTCACAGAGATCATAGATCTATCCAAGTAACCTATCCAGAAAACCTGCTTCAAAGAAGTGGGGGGTTTTCTTTTTTTTCTGAAGCCATTTTGATCAGTAAATGGCAGAGCAACAACACAGCTTAAATGTCACATTTGGTGGCAGGACTTCCCTTTGAGGGATCATAAGTCATCTGCATCTTGATTTATGATCTGTCTGGTTTCAAAGGCAGCTGCTTTATCCCTTACATCAGGCATGAAACTTGGGGACTACCCTTATCCAAAATCTGCACAGTAAAAAAAATACCCAGTGTTCCCATTTTTCAGGATAGAGAAGCTGAATCTTTTTTGTGAATTATGCCTGGAATTGAATTCCAGTTTCCTCCATAGCTGTACAAGCAGGTAACATCCTCATGCCTTCTCTGCAGTCACAACAGGGTTGGAACACAGTTTTTCAACTTGTCTGGGTTTTGGAGTCTAGTATTCCACATTACTTGGGATTTGCATGTGGTCTTCCATGTGAGTACCAGCCAGGCCTGGAGACAAGTATCCAGGAATACTTGTGGGAAGCCTGGCATGCCATGGTCAAGCAGATGCCAGGAAAATGTCAAGGTTTTGGGCCACTGCTCAAACAGTGCATCTTTGTTTTACTTCTCAGGCCTCCTGTTATCTTGCCATCCATCTGCATTGGAGAAAACCTGCTAAAAAGCAGGAGTAATCATCTGCTGTGCACTGCTGTAATGAAAAATTGTTCAACTGCCAACTACAACTCAATTCTACAGGGTAAATATCAATTCCCTCTGCTCATTTGACACTCATCACAGATAGCCTTTTTTTTCCCTATAAATCCAGGTGCTTTTGTTAAGGGCCAAATGAGAGCTGACAGTTTGTGAGCTTTCCTCTTCCTTTCCAACCTTCCCCTGAACGGTATACCTCATAACACACTACTCCTTTCAGCCTGCCGAGTGGAGCTCAAGTAAGAAATAGAGGGTCCAGACTTAAACGAAGGAAGAAATGTCATAGTGTGTAATGAATCCCACACAGGGTGGTGTTCTGACTCCAGACATCATAATAGCAGAACTGGTGGTACAGCTAGGTTTTATTTTCCTATGAAATCGTGGGTGAGGTGCAGCTCACCCCTGTTTCCTCCAAACTGCCAAGAAAACTTCCATTTTAGATGGTAAAGTTACTGCAGAATATTACCATGATATGCCTGCTCTGGTCAACTCCTGTTGGTTCCAACATTGCAGGAATGTGGGACAACTCTGATGGATTGTTCCCTATGTATCTACAAACAAATGGATTGGGAAAGTAGCAGGTACATACCAGATCACATAGCCAGACTACAGGGATCAGTATTATACTGCGCCTGAGCAGACATTCAGTACAAGGCAAAAGCTGTCCCTTAAACAAATAAAAAGCATTGTGACTCTGAGTTTATTTAACCCACCGGGAAGACAAGAATATGGCATTGCCTCAAGTGGTTTCTTCTTCAGGGTATAAAACTTGGAATAATATTAACTTTTTCAAATTAAAAATTAAAGTGTTACCATCTGGGAATTGCTTCACTCCTCTTACTGCCGCCTTCATCTGCTATTTCTTCCAGTAGGAACTTCCAAAGCCTGGTCCCAGCACTGGCTGGACCATCCTTTATCCGATGGCAGAAGGCATTTCATATCCTTTAGCCTCACTAACGTAATCATAGTTTTCTCCAAGTTAATGAATAAAGTTCCTGTTATTACATATATTTCCCTCCTAGTGGAGGGAAATAGTGTTATCTGCTTCATGCACATTCTTCAGCACCACATTGTTTGAATGCCCCCAAGCACAATTTTCTCTTTAATAATACAATAATAAAAAAAAGGAGAGAGCATTTCTCCTCCTCTGCTGCCTGCAGGACACAGTTTGAGCTTCCAGGGTTTTACTGCTTGCTTGAAAGGGAACCGTTTGCATTAGATTTCTGGCACGTCACAGTTTATGCAGTATGTTTTCATCTTGACTTGCTGTAGCAGTAAGGAAAGGAACATCTGTAACAATATGTTCTTCCAGAGTACCTTTTATCCACTGCTCTCCAGATGCTTGAATCCCAAATTAATTTTCTCTACATTGCTGGAAGGCAGCAGGCAGAGATTTAAGGGAGAGGAGAGAGGACAGCCAAGGTGGCTTTTTACCTTCTTCCCCTGGCTTACATCTGCTGCTGTGTAGGTGTTCAACTGGCACCAACTGGGGCTGCTCACTGGGGATGAGGCTGGTCCGGTACTACATGTTACAGTGGCTGAAGGCAGAGGCTGCAGGCTGTCATCATGGCTGGGGATGAATCACCAGAGCTGTGGTCCCAGCCCAAATGTCAGCTTTCTCAAAAGTTGGCGCGGGCTCTGAGCATGGCCTCACACAAGTACCAAACCTCCTGTCAGAAGTATTTCTTCTATGAGATGGGATAGCTTCCCCAGTGGCAGTAAAGTGAGAGTACCATCACAGAGCAGACAAAAAAAAGCATCTAGACAAAAGAAGAAAATCTCACAAACAATACCCAAAGCTTTCCTTTTGGAAATTTCTTGAAGTGATGGTATTTCAGGATGTCCAGTTTCCTCTCTGAGTGAAGTATAATGTGTAAAGGAAAATGTTGAAAGTATTTTGCCCTTTTTTTTTTTTTTTTTTTTTTTTCCGGTTACCTGGCATATAATTTTGTTCCTTATTCTTACTTTGCCCATTGCCTTGATGTATATATGCATATATACATATGTATACATATGCATATGTATATGTAAATGCATATGAGTTTCATATAAGCAAAGACAACAAGCTTTACCCTTGAAGGAGAAGAAAAGACAGCAAGCTAACTCCATCGAAGAAATTATTAATTATTACAAATGTCATTATTTTTGAAAGTATTTCACCTTAACTAATGGCAACCTATGAAAGTAGACAAAGCAATTAATGCAGCAGCTATAGTGGCAAAATAAGTCTCTGCTAGAAACCACCATGCGTTTCCACAAATCCCTTTATTCCAAGTGATGCCAGTGAACTGTGGCACTTTTCATTGGAGAGCTTTCCACCTTTTCTTTTTTAACAGCAGCATTCAGAAGTGCAATTGAGAGCACGGCAGCGCTGCTGGGTGTCATACAGGCACACAGCAAGAAATTTTACATAAACATGGGAAAGCCTTTGTATCACTAGTTTCTTAGCAGAATAGACAAGGCTGGTAATAAACAGGCAAGAAAGCTGAAGTTTTTCCCAAAGTCCCACTGCAGGTTATTGGTGGAGCTGAGACTGGCTTTCAGGTGACCCTTGCAAGGGATCAAAATTTTGGCTATTGGATTATCCTTTCAGACGCATCTATGCACACGTCATTATATCACTTGGGATTGCAAAGAACCACTTATTTAACAGCACAGAGCAACACTTGCTGTAATAATTGTCCTGCTGTTAAGTACAGAAGAGATAATGTTTACCTAGGGGAGAGGAATATCACATCCAATGGCATTAATTCAAATATTTTCCCCTGTTTCAGCAACACTTCAGATTTTGTACTTAATTTTAACAAAGAAACTAGGGAAAATTTTACCTTATTGTTTCAGTTGATCAAAGCAGTTTGCTGATGTTTGTTAATTTGTCTCAAACATCTGCCATCAGAAGGCATTTGTCTCTTCTGTCAGCTCCCTCTCTCTCTGGCTTTCATGAAAGGATTTATATTGCTCAAAACTTGCCAGGGCCTTGTTAGTCTGACAGGCCCAAAATGTGCCCAGTAAGAGCTGTCAAGGCCATGGAGAGTTAAAATGCACAGCCTGGTAATTTAGTGGAAAGCATTGAAGAGTCTCTGCCTGTTAGAGAACATGTCTAAGGTATTTCAGTATGCCTTGGTCTGGTACAGGATTCTCCAGGACATGCCTGACAAAGCAGATGAGATATAGGTTTAGAAACGTGGTAAATCAAACCATCATACAGTAAATTGTGAGGAGGTTGGCACAAGCAGTTAATTAGCTGCCAGGAATTCATGTCCCATGTCTGACAGGTAGTCAACTAGGTGACAGAAATGTGTGATTGGGTAGCACGAGGTACACCTGCATATATTTATGTGAATAGAAGTACCTACAAAGGGTGCAATAAAAATTCTCTTGCACACATATTTAACCCTGCCCAGTCCCTGCCATCAGTCAGCATGATCACTCAACTGATGGCATCGTTAAAGGGCTATCTTGGTTAATCTCCACTTTATGTTTGCACACTTAGTCCAGCAGTGCTGCTGTAGATCTGTCAGCTCCCTGAAAGTAGGTAGATGACAAGCTCCTTGAGAGCAGCACCTGTACGTACACAAACATAAAGAGCAGGAGTATGTATGTTCTCCATCTGGCTCCAGGCTGGAGCTTTAGGTCTATTAATCATGCTCAGAGCCTCAAAGGCTTTTCTAGCTTGTTCATTGCCTGACCCAGAGGAGTAATGGTTCAGTGCTTGGCACTGAAAAGCCAGGGCTTTTGCATTTTATCCCTAGCTCTGCAATCAATTCACAGCACAGGCCTGAGTAAATCTCTTAGGATTAGGCCCAAAGGGCTGAAGACTGTAAAACTAGATCAGAGACATTTCTCTTTCCAGGATTTGACTACTAGACTGCAATCCAGAGTCTGGGGACAGGTGCCTGGTCCCTCCACATAATCTGATGAGGGGTGCAGCCATTACATCAACTGAGGACATCTCTATGGAGAGCAAAACGCTGGAGAAAAGGGCATAAACTAAATCTTGCCTCTCCTCCAGATGTGGATGCTTATCTGGGCAACATTCACTCTCTGCTAAAGGTCTCTAGTCTTCCTTCACCAAATCAAGACCTCTTCTGTGGTTTTTTTTTAATGGAGAGCAGTTTTGGTGACATCCTTTTATATGCATTTCACTGCTGAGCACACCATATGGGAGAGCTGGTACCAGTCACAGCTGCATGAAGTGATTCAAAGCCACCTCCAAGAACAAAATCTTCCTATTTCGGTGTGGGGAGGAGAAAGGTTTCCATTCCTCCTGCTGAAGCTGTTCTCTCCTGTGGCAAAAAACCCAAAGAAGTTACGGTATTGTCTTTGGAGATACTAAAGACTCAACCAGACAATGCCCTGAGCAACCTGAATTTTGAAATTCTCCCTGCTTTGAGTGGGGAATGGAACTACATGACATCCCAAGCTCTCTTCCAGACTTCTGTGAGTCTATGATTCTAGAATTGGATGGAAACTACTTTAGAACAAGGAATATGTGAGAGTTTCCTTGCAGCCTAAAGTTTAGGGCTCTCACTGTGAGGGACTTCCCTGTCCCCTAAGAACTACTCATGTATTTTATTCCATGTCCAAAAGTTATGGCCTTACCTCTTTTCCTTCCTTTTCCAATTGCTAGTCAGCAGATCCACACATCTACCTGAGAAACAGGATGCTGCAGCTAAACCCATGCAATGTCTGAAGCCAGACTTTCAGAGAAGGTGTCTTCTGAGATGCTTCAGAGCAGGTAGACAAGGTGGTCTGCAGTCTGTGAATCTGGCCAGTCCTGAACAGAATGAAACACAGAAATACAACTGAGGTATCTGCATGATGAAAGCCAAGAGTAAAGTAGTCTTGAATGGGAGAGGTTTGTGTTTATGTACCTAAGTTTTACCTACTCCCCATTGTGTGTGCTTACAGTTTTCTTAGAGAGAGCCCCAAAACCAGGATTCAAAAATCGTTACTTATGTTACTAAATAAGGGTTCAAAAATCATTGCTTATGTTACTAAATAAGTTGCCTGATTTTCATCTGGAGTTAACAGACACATATGATTTATTTCAACACTAACAGGATCATGACTGAAATGAAATCATACACAGATGAGTGTCCCAATTACTACTTTTATTAATCCTGCTGTTTAGGTTCATGTTTAACAGGAGGCATATGCAAGG
Organism: Astur gentilis; assembly: GCF_929443795.1. Lineage (NCBI taxonomy): Eukaryota > Metazoa > Chordata > Aves > Accipitriformes > Accipitridae > Astur > Astur gentilis. The sequence goes on along the minus strand of NC_064881.1, from coordinate 46,935,312 downwards.
CTCATTTGATATCAAAACAGTGAAGAAGCTCCTAATCTGTCACTGTCACAGACATCTGCAAAGAGCCACCTGCAGCACTCTTCAGCGCAGAGGGCAACTGAACAGTGTGAAAAGCCACCGTGACAGAGGGACAGAGATATTGATTGTGCAATGTGTTTTCCTTGTCAAAATGGAACGAACCCGTCTCAGAGAATCCAATTTTTCTACATCACACAGGCACACAATGGGAGTCACGAGATGCCACAGTGCATTGGAGGTACATTGCAGTGAATTATCTCTGTTATAGAATAAATATGCCTCCTGCCCTTGACACATCAGTGCTGGGCAGCAGAGTGACACTTGCCTGTCCTCTGTGGAGCACAGAGAGCTCATACTCAAACTTTTCAGCAATGTTTGCCTCAGATACTTTCCAAGATGGAGGAGCTCAGATCTTATCCCAGCTTTTAAAATGGGCTCACCCTACCAGTGTACTCAAAGACAAGTATCTCCACTTCTTCTACAGCCTACGTACAGTAAATCAAACCACACCAGGGTACTTTTACAGGCACTTGAGTGCAATCATCTACACACTGCTGAAATGGCTCCTCGCACAATCTTGGCCCAAACCAACTATAACTCTCCCAGACAATCTCTAGGCCAAACACAAACCAGGGACTATTTCCAGTAGATAGTCTGCACATTTTTCTGCTAAGCCAGTCTGTTCCTGGGGAATAAGAGAGTACCAGATGTGCACCTTTCCACACCAGTCTGCTTCAGCTTCAGAGAACTGTCTTGATCATGCTTAATTTACAACAGTAAATGAAGCCACAGACTTTTACTGGCTTATTGGTAGGAATGAGTCCCAGCTATTTTTCATTCTGGAGGGGAAGTCAGTGGACAATTTACTAGTGATACCTACAGAACAATGGCCCAAGTATATCTCACAGCACTTTGAGTTTAGTCAAAGATTTCAACAGTCATAGGAAGGTTTTCCTTCTCTTCATTCTGTGTCAGGTGAACCATTCATGCTTAGCTGGCTCTCCTGAAAGCCAATTCATCCATCTTCCCTCTTGCCGGTGTGGGACAGGGGAACTGCAGTCCTGGCTCTGGACCCTGGCCATTTACTCTGGTTGCTTGTTACTGACACAAGCCAGAACCATATCCTTCAGAGGAAGACATAGGAAATGGCACAATATTTAGGTTGAGTAATTTCCACCTCTGGATGCCACATTATAAACTCAGGGGCTGCTTCAAATCCTGAAAAAGTCCTGATTTCATCCCTAGGACTCTCAGAATGTTGGACAAAGTGAGCATGGGGAACCATTCCTCCCTCCTTAGAAATTATCATTATGGAGCTGTTATAATGGTCAAGGATACCTCTGCTTTAATTCCCACAACCCAATTTAATCACCCTGTTTTTTCAAAGCTGAACACGGTGGTGTTTCTTGAATATTAAAACAATAAATATCTAAAACATTTCCACACACGAGTCTGTATTGCATGAAGAAAGTGTCAGGCTCATAACACCTCTACAGCACATTTTTTAATAGATGTCTGATTTATTTTCTCCCTAATCTCCAAAGTCTGCCAGGTTCCTCTCAAAACCAAGAGAACATACAGTACAACTGAAAAGAACCTGTAACTTACATTAGTACATGAAATTTCTCTTGCCAAACAGACAAATATTTAACACTTTTCAAAGCCTTTTGTGGGCTTGTGAATGTGAAATCCTTTAAACCTTCTTCAGGCTTGCATCCCCTGTGAAGATTTCAGAGATTCATTTGCCTCATACTCAGAAATAGACAACCTCTCTCATTTTGCTCACAAATACTGCTTCTGGCCTTCCTTTTTCAGTCAGCCTTCCTCTAGGGTGGGCTTTCCACTTCTCATTTAAAGAACCTAAGCTGGTCACTCTCTCAACCAACTTTATAGTGTATCGCCTGTCAGAAAGGGTGCTGAGGCTTAAGTGCCTTCTCCAAAACATCTATTTGAATACCCACAGCTGCAGCTGGAATCAAGTCTTTGATTAATGTTATACTGAGGATACATTTAAATCCAGAATCCTAGTTATACCCCTAAGCCAACATGGACTTAAAAACATGCTTTTCTCCCTAATTTTTTTACACACAGAACTTGGGTACCTGGCTTCAGGCGAACATCTGCAATTCAGGACGCAAGTTGAGGGATCTTAAAGTCCAAGAAAAAACAACTTAACTTCTCATTGAAGCTGCTTCCATTTTCCTTGGGGTCTGAAAATCCTTCTCTTACACACCTGTAGCGGTTTAAGCCCAGCCAGTAACAAAGCACCACGAAGCCACTCACTCATTCCTCCCCACTGGCCCCAGTGAGATGAGGAGAAAATAGAGAAAAGCTCGTGGGTCGAGAAAAGGACAGGGAGGGATCACCCACCAGTTATGGTCACGGGCACAAAACCATACTCAACTTGGGAAAAAAACAAAATCAATTTAATTTACTAGTTAATCAAATCAAAACAAGGATAATGAGAAGTAAAACCAAATCTTAAAACACCTTCCCCCCACCCCTCCCTCCTTCCCTGCTCAGCTCCACTCCTGGTTCTCTCCACCTCCTCACCCTGGCGGCGCAGGAGGACGGGGAATGGGGGTTGGGGTCAGTTCCTCACACCTTGTCTCTGCTGCTCCTTCCTCCTCAGGGGGAGGACTCCTCACTCGTGCCCCGCTCCAGCGTGGGGTCCCTCCCACGAGAGACAGTCCTTCACGAACTGCTCCAGCGTGGGTCCTTCCCTTGGGCTGCAGTCCTTCAGTCCCAGACTGCTCCAGCGCGGGCTTCCCCACGGAGCGGCGGCCATCTTGTGGGGCATCCATCCCCCTGCTCCAGCGTGGGCTCTTCTCTCCCTGGGCTGCAGGTGGGCATCTGCTCCCCCGCTCCCCTCCGTGGGCTGGGGGGGGACAGCCTGCTGTCTGGTCTCCCCACGGGCTGCGGGGGCATCCCCTCCTCCCTGCCTTCCTCACTGACCTCGGTATCTGCAAAGGGGTTCCTCTCACATCCCACTCCCCTCTCCACTGCAGGTTTCCCTTCTTAAATATGTTATCCTAGACACACTACCACCGTCGCTGATGCGCTCGGCCTTGGCCAGAGGTGGGTCCAACTTGGAGCCGGGGAAGCTTCTAGCAGCTTCTCACAGGAGCCAGCCCTGCAGCCCCCCCGCTACCAAAAAACCCCACCACACAAACCAAAACCAACAACCCTGATACGGGGTGGTCCTTGCAGTCTGAATGTGAGTGGAAGACTACCCAGAGGTGTTTGTGGCTTTGTTATCTGTAGATAACTCTTTGTGTCCTTCCAGAACATATAGGGAGGTATCTACCATGAAAGGCAGGAACAGAACCCTACAGTAGTGGCTCTGTAGTACTTCTGAGTAGTCAGGGCACAGCAATCACTCAAAACTAGAGAGCTAAATAAATATCCTTATCACCTAGCAGACTTGTGAAGCAGCCCACATCTTTAATTTTGTTGGAGATGAATCACCTGTGGACAATAAAAACACTAAAATGAAAGCCACTGCAAGGACAAGACTGTGAAAGTACAGAGCAAGGCCTCAAATGTTTTTTTGCTTAGTTTTACTGATGGAAAGCTTCAGGCTGAACTGAATGGGAGGTGGCTGCCCTGAGCATGTCACAGGATAAGGCTTTTAAGCAAATCGTTAACACAAGCTATAAAAAGTCACCCATTGCTGTTGTATCATGGGAAGAAATAGACACTGAGCACATGAAGACAAGTCCTTATTCCAGTCTGAGCTGTTTCTAACAGTGCTTTCTGCACCCATCTACCATTTGCAACAAATTCAACTGGAAACTGTGATGTCTGAGTCCTGCCTTATTTCAATTATCTGTTTAGTTTGCTGACTGGCAGAAATATTTCTGATTTGCAGTGCTAAAATGAAGGGATGTTTTGGGTAGGTAGCAGTGCTCTGGTAATCCAGATATTCTCTGAATGCGTTTCGTCTGCTGCCTACATTTTCTTCAGAACTGAGTGTAAAAAAGGGAGTCCCTAGGACTGTTTAACACTCCATCTTTACAGTTTTGCAGTCCCCTTGATTTTGCAAATATAACCAACAGCTCTGTGGAATTTCTGTTGCTACAGTCTTTCGGGTAGTTTCTGGTGGCAGGACACTGTAAGCCAGGATTCCTCCCTGTGTGCTTTCAGATGCTTGAACACTTCCCTCCACCTCCTCTGGCTGTGGTTTATTTCCTCTGATGAGTGACTGCTTCATCACAGTAAGTGCATCTAGCTCATGACAAAATTGATAGCTCAATGCTTTTGCCCGCATGAGCTGGTATTTTATTGAAATGTTCACACAAGCTGCAATACACAATAGAGATCCAAAGACAAAAGAGTAACAATAACAATATTATGAGGATAGCTCATCTGAGAGCTCCATTGAGAGCCAGACTTTACAATATCCTAAATGGAAAAACACAGTGCACCCACAGGTTCATCGGTAGTGCAGCTTCCTCCATCCTAAATTTATGTGTAAACGTAGCCCAGGGGAAGGTAAAATCATAAATGAATACATCTCCTTTAAGGAGGTTTCAGAGAAAGATGAGTCTTAGGGTACTCCGTAAAAAGTCAGTTCAACAAGCAGCCTTTGGAGCCAGGCCCAGTCCATCTCCCACACACCCAAATACTGACCCGCAGTCCTGCTGTTTTCTCTTTTCGTGGCTGCCCAGGCTGCTCTGTCTGTTGGCTTGTCTCTGGAAAGAGACAGCCCTTTACCTCATTAGTGTTGGTCTTCCTTTCTTAGTGCTGGGGTCTTCTTGCCCAAATGAGTAACCCATTGCCTCATCAGCTATTGAGTCTACAGGTGTAGCTTTTCTCCTCTGCCTTTCAGAGGAGGATAGCAATACTTTTATCCAATACTGTAAGCATATCAGATATGCCAGAGCATTCCACCTAGTAGGGTTTCCTGTCAACATAACAGGCTGTTGACATATGCCTTGAAGGGTTTTTATTCCTGGTGACTGCAGAATCCTACAGACAACATTGTCCTTAATTATAACAGTCCCTAGAAAGGACTGTGATCTTAACAAGGGAGAGAGATGAGTCTGTGCTGTTTCTCCCTCTCTTCACATCAAATCTAGAGCTGATCCATAGCTCAATTTTAGAAGCAGACATGTCTGATCTGACCAAAGGAATAGTTGGGCCTTTTTCCAAGGAATGGTTGGTGGATCTTTCCTGTTAAGAAATAATCCAAATGTGGGCTACAAACATAGATAAGATAGCCCTGATATTCTTCCAGAAAGACAAATGTTCTACCTGAAAATTACATAATAGGATAGTAACCTGCAGGATATGACCACCTCTACCATATAAACTAAACCCAAATAAAAAAAGGTCATCAAGACTAGATGACATACATGGAAAAAAAGGCATGAAACAATGGATAATTGTGAACAAGATCAAGAAAAACTTTGGTCTCCCAAGAAGTAGTAGGCTTACCTAGAAAAGCACAAAACAAGTTAGGTCACTTGGCTGAATTCATCTGGGAGGTCTTGCAAGTGGTTAGTTTCAGCATCTGCCCTTAAAGCAGGGTTGATGTTTCCCTCTGCCATTCTCTCCTAGCAAAATCAAGCTTTGTCACACAATTACCCGAACCACAACCTTTTTAAAAAATATTTTATTTTTTGTTTTAACCCTGGAAGGCCTGCAATGGAGTGCCACCCACAAGCAGCTATGCACAAGTGTGACTGACTGTCACTCATAGTTTATAGGACTAGGCTGTAGAGCATGACAGGCCTCCTTCAGGGAGGCCATGCTCTAATTTTCAGCCCTGCTGTACAGCACTGAGTGGTAGTTACTGTTGTTCCTCTATGAGCCTCAGCTGTTTCTTCTTTTGCCATTAGACAGCTCTGATGAACTTTGCACTCTTACTCATGAGTTGCACAAACTTACTCTTACTGGGAACACAGGGGTTAAATTTCCTCTTCCTCAGGATGAGTTTGGCAGACATATGCCGTTTCTGTTTTCAATTGTGCCATTTCTCTCCCAGTGCATGTACAGGAACAGCTGTGAACGAGTTGCAGGTTTAAATTTTTAATGCTGGAGGCTATTCCTAGCTACCTCTTCAACATTGCCACCTCCACTGCATCCTGTAATGTACCCATGGAGGCATCCTGGGTTCCACTTAATTGGAACACCATTTACATCTGTCTTTCTGGTTTGTTTGTATCATCAAGTTCTTAAATGGAGTCTTGCTGAGGCATGGTAACAAGATTGTCTTTCTTTGCTTCTCCATTTGGGGGGAAAAAAATAATCAAAATACATTATCTGCAAACTGTTGCAAAATAAGGATGAAGAAAAGAGTTCTTAACTCAGAATCAAAGACATTCAGTTAATAAGGAGGAAAGATAATGCTGTTTATTAATGGCTGGATGGAAAATGGTTGCTGTGATTTATTTAATGGGATGAGCTGAGCTCAGGGTATTGTTTTCCAGAGTATTGTACAAATACAGAGCAAGAAGCAGCCTCTGCATTGAAAACCTAAATAGCAAAGACTTAAAAAATAGAGGCAGTGAAATCATCCTTATTTTACAGGACTGAGACAGAGAGAAGGTAAGGTCATACAGAAAGTCTTGGAAAATCTGGCAGCTGACTGTCTTTTGTCAGTTTAAGTCCTGTGCTTTAAACTGAACAGCATCTATTGGATTTGCAGAACTTCCACATATCCATATCTTCCACAATTTGGAAGCAAGCTCAAATCTATAGGAGCTTTAGGTAAAGAAGACATCTTTAGGAAAAAGAAGCAACACAGTCCTCTCTGTAAGCATCTCTGCAAGTCAATTTTTTTTTTTTTTTTTTTAATTTTTAAATTATTTTTGTTATGTGTCTTGGTTACTGATTAATTAATCAACTTCTGCAGGGAGACAGAGTGTGCTTCCTTCATGTTGGAATGGGACTCTGCCAAAATGAGCATCAGAGAAATGTAGTGTTGAATGGGAAAAGTAAAACACTGTTTCTTCTTATGCTGTATTGTGCAAAATCATTAGAAGCTCCTATTGTAGAAGAATTTAGCTCCTGCTTTAGCCTTAGGAAGTGTCATCCTCTCAGTCTCATAATAAAATAAAATAAATAAAAAAATCCTAGTTTGATGGAACTATTAAAACCAGCATTTGTATCATATTGTCCACAGTTAAAAAGAGTTAAAATCTCACTGTGAAATCTCCTGGCAATTCTTCCTCAGCTGGGGAACATGCTAATGAGATATTGCCTTACTGTATTTTAATCTGAAAGTTAGAGAGACGAAGTAATGCAGTCTTCCCATATAAAATTATTTGGTTTTGTTTTCAAGACACCCCACATATTAATGTTAACACAAGCACAGTCTGAAGGAGAGCAGAAAAGCTAGCTTCCAGCCCCTGATATTTTAGGAATAGTAAAGTTATAAGCTAGAAATCTAAATTCATCGAAGAATCAGTCAGGCCAGAATATAACCACTGCTGACATCCTTCTCATGGCCAGTATTACCCCCTAGCAGGCACAACGTGGCTCAGTATCCCCAAAAGTGATGGACCCTACTCAGCACACCCAGCTATCTATGCTCCTCAACACAGATGGACAAAGTTGCTCCTGCTGCTAATTAGAGCTGAAGCGTCCCCCACTCCAGGATTTACCATCACACAAAGGCAGGTAATGGAAAACTTCTGAGGGAAAGGTCTGGCTCTAACTTATTGATAGTGAAACGGAGGTCCATATTAACATGGGTAATGTTCTCTCAGTAAAAAGGCGACTGAACCAGGATGAATGGGGTGATAAAAGCCCTGTCAGCCTCTGGCATACATATCTGATGGTTCAGGGGCGAGTGTATGTCATGGATATTGTGCCATTCCACTTTGTCTCTTGGCTCACTGATGCTGGTCAGCTCTGTCCTGTGGCTCTTCATACACCAGCTAGACATTGCTGAGGGTGGAACCACAGCCAGCAGGTAAAGCAGTTTCCCCTGAACTGCAGTGTCCAAAAGCCACTGTCCCTTATTCCTGGGAGGAATGGAAAACATGCTGCTGGCTCGTGCCCTGTCCTAGGCGTATATTTTCCTGTTATATGCTTCTTTCTCACTGACTCATTCCCAGGGTCTCTTGTCCAAATTTGCGAAAGGCTGTGTGGACTGAGTAAGCTGGATTTATTGGCACCTTCACAATAACCTGAGAGAAAGCTGATGCCTAAACAGTTAATCACGAAGCAGAAAGGTTCTGGGTTTTGTGTTTTGGAGCATTTTTGACAATTGCATATAAGCTCTCTGCCCTCTTTGCTGGCCCTGATATTGCATTCAGCCCTCAGGGAGTTCAGACAGTCCTGATGATACCAACAAGCCATTTTATTGTCAAGTCCCCAGGATCAAAAATTCTCACTGAGTTTGAGAGAGGTCATTAGTAGTGGGGAAGCACTGGAGAATATTGTTATATTTCTTGGCTTGCCTCTGTCAGCCATAACACTGGAGTAGTGAAACAAGGCTCTCATTCAGCTCTGTTTGATTTTGTTGAGATTCATCTTGTTTCTCAGATAAATCTTCTCATTGAAAGATTCTTAATAATGATTAGCTTACTGACTTTCTGTGCTCAAGAAACTATGTTAAAGAAGGATAAACAGAGGAATTCAGGTTAATGGGAGGACCCAACTGGTAAAAGTAATTCCATTTGGGGCCCTTAGTACAGGAGAGAGTTTGACAAACAAGGGAGAATCTAGCAGGAAGAAGGCAGGTTAGTTAAAGAGCTGTAACACATATATCAGAGATAAATCCTGGAGAAAAAGTTAAGGATGGACCCAGTGTCCTCTGTCTAATGGGTGGCTGTACAACAGATGGAGACAGAACTTCTCAGAGGTGCACATAAAAAAGACAACTGGACAACTGGCATAAGTTGTAGGAAATATAAATACTGGAACAGGCGTCCAGAGAGGTTGTGGGATCCCCATCCTTGGAGTTACTCAAACTCAAGTGGACAAGGCCCTCAGAAATTTCTTTTAACTTTGAAGTTGCCCTGGTTTTGAGCTGGAGCAGGTAGGTGACCTACAGAAATCCTTTCCAAAATTTTATTCTGACTCTATATTCAACATGAGGATGGGAACAACATTTTATTATCTTCTCACTATTCCTCTTCCAAGTTTCACTAGCACTGCTTGAGTTATTTGTTAATCCTGAGGAAGATGCTCTGTCATATGTCTAAAATTTGAGAAGACTGTAAGGCACTGGACTGTCACAGTGTTTTTCATATATATATGCATTTATGCAGCACATATGGGCATCACCTCATATTAGGATCATGTTGAACCTGTTTGTGGCTTCAGTCTTTTAAAATGGTTGCAGCTGGACCTGAACTCAGAGACACAAACATACAAAGGCATTTTAAATGGAATTTAAAGAGAGTTTTGTTGAAATATGTTGTGACTTTATCTCATTTTTCTCTGCATATGTCAGCCTGCAGTCTTCTTATCTTGTCCAGCACCTACTTTCCTGTCAGACTTCTTTAAGGACTCTGCTAAGCCTTGGTGTCTCCTTGCCCTTCAAGGGAGAACATGAAGCCTCTTCCAAGAGACATGGGAGACAGCACATCTGCAGCAGTGTCACCTCAATGGCTATTGTCTCACAATAATCATGCCAGAAGCTTTATGGAACTTGGATGAAAGAAGCTGTAATGTCTGTCTAGAAAGAAACAGATGAAGTGATTTTCAGCAACACTTTGGGAAATGTGTCCTCGCATGTGAAATTGTCCTCTTTTACCTCTGTTCATGCAGAATACATTGCAGTGAACTCTGCTTAATTGGGGTGCCTGGTCATGCCACCCTCCATGGGATCAATTGAACCTAATTATAGTGATCAGTAAATAACCACTGCTTAATTAGGCCAAAATTAGCATAAATTCCAGATAATGGGGGAAAATTTCTGTGGTTAACAAAAAAGGTAAAGTGGAGAAAAATGTTGTTGTTAAAGACCCAAATGACATGCGACTGTACCTTATTAGGGACTTTTGTTAAAGCTTCAAGCTCAGAAGAACTAACGCAGGGTGACAAGCCATTTGAGGAAACCTGGTCTGGGTTTCACATCATAACCAAGCAACAGTGCTATTCATAATTGCATATGATTAGATGTGTTATGATGTGAAGCATGGAAAGTGCAAGAGCTTGACGTGGAAATTTTTGGAGTTGTTTCAACATAGAACTAACTGGGAAGGTGCAAATATAATCAAAACTAAGAGGAAGAAGGAAAACAGTCTGGATCTTTTAGCTGAAGGTCAGACTAGTTGAATTTCTCCTGCAGATTTCGGCTCACCTAGTTTACACCAATTATAGACAGGCTGAGTAGCCAGTGCTGTGGAAACAAATTCAACATGGGAAGTGGTTTCTCTGCTCTTTTGAAAGCAAAATGTCAGTATCAGGAGAAGAGAGATCTCTCTTAAGTTACAAGCCATTTGCAATATAACAGGAACAAACTTGTGGTCAGTTAATGTGGCTTTGCGGGAAAATGGTTAAATTACAGTGATACAGCACTTTGCATGTCTCTAGACATTCTCAGAGTGGTGGAGCCATGGTATTTGCAAAGTCATACAGTTGTGCTGGAAAACTGTCTCAATATTGACAAACAATTGTAATTTTGTTTCTGCTACTTTTTGTCTCTAAGCTCAAGAATCTTATCTGATCATTGGATCTGAGAAGACATGAATTAGAATCCCAGCTATATTGTAATCTCTTTATGATCTTAGTTACTCAGCTCATGATAACCCATTTTCTTCATCTGCATTTTCTCTACTGCAAAGTTCTGGGCATAAAGCACAGCCATCATTTGTAAGTGAGAATGATTACCATCCCTTTTCATTGAGATAAATGGCAACAGCCAGATTTTGATTCTCTTTTTTTTTCCATCTCATCACTATTCAGCAAAGTACTTCAATGTTGATCTCATGCATGTTGTAGAATTGTTTGCAGAATAATGATGTCTTAATCATGTGGTAAAATGGGGCCACAAATGCAGTTGTGATTAAGGCCCCAAACAGACATCTCAAAAAATGGTACATGCAGCTAATTTCATTCTGCAAAGTACCTTCAGTATATGAGTGATCCTACTGCTTGAAATCCATGAAGCCTCACTTGGGGTAAGGAAGGATTTCAGCTGAGTAAATACTCCAGAGCCCAGCCTATGGCTGGCACCACAGCTACCCTCAGACTGTCCCATTTTAAGCATTTAAGCACAGTTTGGCACAAAAAAATAGTTCATATAGCAGTACTCTCAGTATAATTAACAACTGATCATATGATGAAGTCTTGTATATTGAAAGTTAAGGTGTTGCATACGTTATCAAACATGGTGAAAGAACTTGCAGGCTTTTTTTTAGATATAGTGGTGCAAGGCAGAGTTTAACCTTTCTGAGTTATTGTACCATGTCAAATTTAAGAGTCTGGAACATGTATGAATATGTGTGTGCTTATTTCTATTGTTCTCATTGTATATGATGACTATTTATGAACCCTGTAGCCAAGGTCACCTTCATTAAGAAAACCAATTAGAATAAAGTTAACCTAATAAAGATCTTTGACTAATGAAAAAAAAAAAGTTTATTACTAAGCATTAATTAACTTTGCTGTCAAGCAGGCTGTGTTTTAAGGATGAGTTAATAGGTTTCCAAGCAGCACGTCATATTGACCAAGCTATGCAACTTTCTTATATTAAAAAACCCCAGCAAAACAACAGAAAAGGTTCATAGGATTCTTCACAAATGTAATAATGGTTTCAAACCAGTTAGTGGTAAAAGCATCCTACTGAAGACATTCGACTTTACTGAGAGCCATAATACGTTACAATTTCCACTGAAATGCTCAGCCCAGCTATCTTGCTCCCAGCAATCTTTAAAACTATTTATATATTACCCATATTGCTTTATTATTTTACCTTTAAGAAGTGCAGTTTAATGCTTGAGTGCTTTTCAATTTTGCCATTCAGACTGCAGATTAAGTTTATAATGACTAGCTTAATTTTTACAGGCTGTAGCATGTATTTGGTCGGAAAGATACCCCTGGCGATATGAGGCTTTAGACGAATTTGGTGTTTCAATAAAAGTTAGATGCAGTCCGATGCCTTCTTGCAGTCATATTGTGGCTGATTATATGACTACATGTTCTTTCTGGCCACTGAAGTATGTAATTTACAGCATATTTCTTTCTTGGGGTTTGAAAAGGCAAAGGTCTCTGAACTGCAAGGTTAGGAGCAATCTCGCCCTCTATTTCTTGTGCCACAGACAGATTACAAGTGCATAAGGAGTCTGCATTGAACCCCTTAAAAAATGTGCAGTACTATGAGAAAAGAGCACCCAAACTGAAAAAAAGGACATGGATATACTTGAGAGCCTGTTAGTGGAGACTGCTGTTCAGGGTCTGGAACTGACTGGATTTGAAATGGCCATACAGAGACAGGAGACCAGCCAAAAAAACCCCCCTCATCTCCCTCCTAGAGCTTCTTGACCCTTTGGTTTTGAGTAGGGTTTGTTTTCTGTGACTCTGGGAGATTTTAGCTCTCACTGAGGTAAGCACCTATTAGCTGCATTGCTTAGTAGACTCCTGTGAATGTACTGACTAGATCCTTATGGACTGTCACAGACCACATACACCCAGGGTGGGATGCTGTAGCCCACACATAGGTGAATTTTAGGCTTTGCAGGCTATCTTCCTTGGAATCTGTGTGCCACTTGGGAACAGTAAGGATCTCCCATAAGACTGTATCTCATCAGCCAGCTCCACAGAGACATCTGATACTGTAGGGTATCACAAATGACGCTAAGGCACAAACTAGTGCTTTTTCACATACCTACAGGTAGATATCTATATTTAGGTGTCTTAGTCTCAAACAAGACATACCTTGGGTGTCCTCAGTCCAGGTGTCTCTACCAGAACATTGCCTCCCACTGTAGTTCATGGGGAGCAGGTCAACAGAGCAAGGGAAGTTTAGGACAGGAATCTTTTAACGAAGTAGGAGCTTACTTGGAGTGACTTGAAGGACCCAGTTCAGGAGTCTCAAATGAAATTTAGTTGTTTAGGCAACCATGCCAAAACTGAATAGCTCTAGATGCTGTACTCTTTCAATTGACCAGCTCTGCACTGACTGTAGAGGGAACCCAGAGATTCTCTCAGAGATATCTGTGCTGGCGTTTCTCAGATTCACTCAGTTGAATCTCACCTTGGGTCTCCTACGCGGTGTACTGTGAGTGAGTGGGCAGCAGATCATTGAAACCCTAACTCTGCTTTTCCAAAGTGAGGTTAGGGGCAGGGGGAAAGCATTCTTCTTTCTAGGACAGATGAACCCCAGCAGATTAGATGTGGTACTCAGAGGTGATGCCCCCATAAACTGGCTCACTTGTATTGCTAGAAGAAATTGGGCCATCTCACAATTCGAAGTAGCTGAGGAATGGGAATAAGATCTATTCTCCTGACCCATCAACAGGATAAGGAGGAGACATTAATACTTAGAAAGGGGTATATCGCAGTTTAAGCCCAGATGGTGACAAAGCACCACAAAGCCGCTTGCTCACTCCTTCCCCCCCGTCCTGGTGGGATGAGGAGCAGAAAACATAAGAAAAAGCTCGTGGGTTGAGACAAGGACAGGGAGGGATCACTCACCACTTATGGTCACGGGCAATAAAACAGACTCAAATTGGGGAAAAAACAAAATCAATTTAACTTACTAGTTAATCAAATCAAAACAAGGATAATGAGAAGTAAAACCAAATCTTAAAATACCTTCCCTCCACCCCTCCCTCCTTCCCGGCTCAACTCCACTCCCGATTTTCTCCACCTCCTGCCCTCAGTGGGACAGGGGGACGGGGAATGGGGGTTGGGGTCAGTTCCTCACATCTTGTCTCTACTGCTCCTTCCTCCTCAGGGGGAGGAGAACTCCGCACTCGTCCCCTGCTCCACCATAGGGTCCCTCCCACGGGAGACAGTCCTCCACGAACTTCTCCGACATGAGTCCTTTCCATGGGCTGATCTTCAGGCACAGACTTCTCCAGCACAGGCTTTCCCATGGAGTCCTGGCCGTCTTGCGGGACCTGCGCTTCCCCGCTCCCCTCTGTGGGCTGGGGGGGGACAGTCTGCCGTATCACCATGGGCTGTGGGGGCATCCCCTCCTCCCCGCCTTCTTCACTGACCTCGGTATCTGCAGAGGTGTTCCTCTCACATCCCACTCCCCTCACTCACTGCAGGTTCCCCTTCTGAAATCTGTTCTCCCAGAGGCGCTACCACCGTCACTGGTGGGCTTGGCCTTGGCCAGCGGCAGGTCCAACTTGGAGCCAGGGAAGCTTCCAGCAGCTTCTCACAGGAGCCACCCCTGTGGTCCCTCCCCGGCTACCAAAACCCTGCCACGCAAACTCAAAACAGGGTAGCAAAAAACATCAGAGATATAAACAAATTGAAATGACACAATTTGGTGAATGAGGGAGTCAGAAAGGTTGTTTTTCACTGCACTTCCTTTGCTATATAGACGTCATGAAGGGGAGAAAGGACTTAAGAAGTGAACCTAAGCCTTCCAACCAATAAGTCACAGACTTCCATCTCCACTGCTGGTTGCTACTTCAGCAGCACCTGAGATACATGTGTCCGACAATATTATTACAGATGAAACTTCGGAGAGGCATTACTGAACCAGGAATGTCCCAGTCCATCCTGAAAGAGAAATTGGACCTCAGTTTAACTAAGTGTTACATTTCATCTCAGTTCCATCTCTGAAAAAAAGCCAAACCAACCCAAATCTAAACAAAACACCAAAGCAACCAGATTAGCTGTAGTAACCTTGTTGTCAAGGGTTGAGTATTCACAGTGTGTCCGCAAGGTAAGCCTGGTTTTAAAGTTATTTCCAGATCTGTGCAAAGCTGACAGTAGAAGCAAAACTTGTTTCCCCTTGAAACCTGAAGGAGGGAGGCCCTGATTTGCAGTGGTGGTAGTGTCTGAGATGGGAGGTGTAAGGTGCATTCAACTGTGAGCAAGTCCTAGCTTGGAAGAAATTCAAACTGAAGGGAGTTCATTCCCCACACAGGTTAGAAATGTATCCCAGCCTAGAAAGAAAGAGACAAAGTCTGCAGTGACAAAAATCCATTCTGGTTTATGTTCAATCCCTTTTAAGCCACTACCTCACCAAATAATTATTGCCAATTGCGAAGTACTTACACACTGGGATTCTTTACTTCCTTTTCTTTCTTTAACACAAAGTAAAATAATCACCAAGTGAGCAGAACTGTGAACACTTCTGTATGTTTTTGTGAAATGGACTTAACAGCTTAAGATAAAAAAGAAGTCATTTGATGAAAGATCTAGCATTCAAAAATAGAAAAAAGTTCTGTTTGAGAAAGATTTTTGGGAAAAGATTTCATAGAAGAGTGAAAGAGAGAGAAGGAAATACCTTTTTCATATATATATATAAAAGGACCATTTTCTACAGTCTCTGAGCTTCTCAAGCACTCAGCTTTTAGTAAAACTCACTGAAAAGTATATTACTTTTCCCTCCCAATGATTTGGATTTCACTATCTGACATCTGTTGTTAGTAATAGATGCAATAAAACTACCTGTGCCAAGAAAGTCAGACCCTTATGTTTATTGTAACAAAACAGAAAGATTTACAATTCCGTGTAAAAAGTTTTTATGGTTCACTATGATTCTTGAATTCAAAGTGTTTCTTAACTTTGAGACAGAAGAAATAAAAGTGAAGAGATGACCTATTATCACTACCCTTCCTTTAGTAAATTTCAAAGAACATTCCAAAGGTGGTATCAATTTTAGAGATGGTCAATAATTACTTTTTGGAATTATTTTTCAATCGAATAAGGTCATTTATGAAATCATAGTTTTTCTATTCTCTATGAGAAAAACAGAAATCATAAATCCCCATACAGCAGAGCATCTGTAATTTCAGGATTCACACAGAAAATGAAATTACACAAGAGCTTTCCAAGCTTTCAACTGGAAGGTTGCAGTAGTACCCAGACCTCTGCCCAAATGCTCAGGCAAAACTGATCTCAGAGAAGACTTGTATCTACATAGTAAAGTTTATTTCTACCACTAGCTTCTTTTACTTTATATATATATAATATTCCAAGTCTCTATTACTAGTTTAGTTCATATCTGTAGAAATCTCTTTTGAGGGAGAAGTTTAATTTTTGCATGTTTAAAAATAATATAGATCAAACCAAACTAAAATTTAGAGAAGTTAAGGTACCACCATGATACATTCTTTATAGAAACCTAGCCTGAAGGAAAACACAGAGCTGTTTACTATTTAAGGAGACGTTTTGTTAACTTTTTAAAGATGTACCCTATTTTAGGAAATTGCAAAAGGACATGTGTGTATAAACACATTGCAAACGAATGCATTGATGCTCCTGGTCAAAAGCCATCAGCTCAGAGAAGTCAGCTCTCACAAGACAAAACTGAAGGTCTGAAGCTATGTGTTTATTCCTGGAAAAATGAAAATGTTACACAGCGATGTGGTGTTTATTTTCTGGACAACAGCAGAATTGTTGGTTTGCTCAAGCATTACTTCTCCAGACCTGGTGGACTGAATGATTCCAAATGTCACTCTGAGCAGTGAGAGACCACTGTCAAAGGGAAAACATGAGTGCAGGGTTCAGTTCATGATCACGGAAAATGTTAGAGTTGACTTTGGGGAGGGCTTGCCAGCTCCCTTTATTATTTATTGCCAGATACAATATTGGATGAGGGTTTAGCCTGAGTATGATATCTAAACTAAGGCCAGAAAATGGACTGAGTTCAAATTGCACTTATTTACCTTAGTAAATAAGATAAAAATATCTCCTGGTGCTTGAGCCACCTCTTTTATAGTGTTGACAACACAACAGGTTTCTGACAAAGATTTTTCTCTAAAAGCAACCTGGCTGCAGCTAGTCTATTCTTCCCATGTGCATATCGGCGATCAGCAGCTAAGTCCTGATAGCAGGCTTTTACTATGGACAGTAATGAGGAGGGGAATGATACCTTTTCATCTCAGTCTGACTAGGAACCTTCTTGGTTTTACATATAAAGAAAGCACCATTTCAGACTGGGGAGTCATTGAGAGTGGTCAGGTTGGGAAAATATATCACGGGTATTCTCTGACTCCAGCTGCAACTTTGGAGTCTTCTAAAAAGAGAGGTATTTGGCTACTGAAAGTAGGTGTATCGCTGCTCCTTTAGTTTCTCTTCTGCCTCTAAAGGGGCCAAGATGATATTCCAGCTTCTCTTTTTCTTCTAGATGTGGGATTTAACACAACATGTTCCAGCAGCCTTTCTTCGTCATTCACATCATGATCCTGGCTGGCCCCAGGGGTCCTGGGACTCCATGGGGTTGTGGGATGGGACTGGGATAGGCTCTGGCATGTGCTTTATTCCAAGTGGTCATAGCACCAGTGCTAGTAGTGCTGGAATATACTGGCTAAGAGCTAGATTGGGTATGTCTGTACTGCCACCACCTATGCTGGGAGAGGATGTGCTGGTTGTCAAGTCTTCATACAGGACATGATTGTTGTCCATCACAACAGTCTATGGAGAAAGCAAAATAACACTCTACAGAGGTATCTAGGAGATGGCATGGGACTGTTCAAAACCACAGACATGGGAATTTGAGTAACGAGGGAATGAAAGAGTCTGTGTGGGTGTGAGAAGAGAAATTGCTGGGGAAGAGATGCTAAACTTGACTTCAGGCATGTGCCAGATGAAATCCCACTGCACTTTAGGACTCCAGGAGCTCTTGGGTCCTCATGTTAGTGGGCCAACTTACAAGTGTTAATCAGGTTCTTTTGGGGAAGTAATGCTGCAGTCATCCTGAAAGCAGTGTGGTATCAGCAGAAAGTCAGGGCTTTGTACTGTGGTCACAATTCATGTACTCTCTGCTGCAATCAATTTACACTTAATGATGCATTTAGTGGTAATACAAGTGGGAAGCAATAAAATATTCTTACCATTGTTATAATTTGCTACATTTTAGGTGTCAAGGAAAGATGGGTCATGATGTGTACCATTTGGAGGGAAAAAATCTAAATAGTTGAGGTAGAAAGCCACGAGAAAAGAAAAAGATAATAAAGTTACTGGGAATTATAAGTATTTTTTCTCTGTACCAACCATGAGAGTGCTGAGTTAGGAAAATGACATTTAGAAAGTTCTTCTGTGAATTAGAATGCCCTCCTTGCCTCTATACAGTAGTATTCCCTCTGAGATTTCTGTAACACCAGGCAAGGCTTTGGGGAAGTCATTATGACATACAAATAGACCATGCTAAATTAAACTGATTAATATATCATATGAATATTTTTAGCTGCTTAGTTTTAGCTGGTAGCAAGTTCTAACGGACATCTAATCAGCAAAGAAAGTTCAAACATCTGAGAAGTCTGAGTCATTGGGGAAGGTATGACACAGTACTTATCTTCAAGTGAAGGACACATGACACACCAGTTTCCATGGGATGAGGATTTTGTTCAGTATACTCCTGCCTGTAGCAAGGGGCTAAACTAGCCCCGATCCAACCTATGAATCCCCCTGCTGGAGGGTTCAGACAGGAAAGTTTGGACATGAGGACTCATTTTTATTCCAAAGTATTAGTCTATACAGTTCAAGATTCCCAGGACTTTGAATCAGCGACCTTTGGTTGACATGAAAAGCATTTCTGTCATCCTGCATTTTCTTTGTGGAGACAGGCAATGAAGATAAGGGCAGCTAAAAATGAAATGTGGTCATCAAATAATTTGGACATGCAGAGTTGACTTACTTTTCTCTTCCTGCCCTGGAACTCCAAGAGACATTAGCTCACTTTTTGGCAAGGGGAAAAGTGGAATGGAGGACTGAGACGGACTGAAAATATTAGATTGAGCAGGTGCAGGGAGGGTAGGTGGAAACATCATTCTGCTGTTGAATATTGGTTCTCACAGTTTGGATTTTATTTTTGTATTTTCCATAAAAGCTTGGAGTTCAGAAGGGCAGAATGTTTTCAAGGGCCATCAAATTTCAATCGATAAGGAACAGAATGAAGTAAAGCAAATAAAACCACAAGCTTGTCCCAATTCTCTTCCACAACTTAATCCCACCTGAACTAAAATGCTGATGTTGAAAAAATTCTGTTAATGATTTTTCTTTTACTATTTGCCCTTTTGGACCTCTTTCAGACTTCAAGATCCTTGCATTACTCTTAAGGAGTTTCCACTATTTGGAAAAATAAAAAGTGCTGAAATGCTAAACAAAGGTAAAATAGCTAAGACAGTCCATCTTAACCCTGTGCTCTGGGCTAGAAGCTGAGGATGCAGAGAGCAGAACTGTCAGCAGCATGTTTTTATACAATAAGAATGAGAGTTAGATGTGTTTACAGATGCCTCTGTTGTAAAGCAGCCAGAAGAGAGAGAATTTCACAATGGGAAAGCACATGGGAAATAACTAGGTGATTGGTGATAGCCAACATGGCTTCACGAAGGGCAAATCCTGCCTGACAAGTTTGGTGGCCTTCTATGATGGGGTTACAGGGTTGGTGGATAAAGAAATAGCAACATCATCTACCTGGACTTGTGCAAAGCATTTGACACTGTCCCGCACAACATCCTTGTCTCTAAATTGGAGAGATGTGGATTTGATGGACGGACCACTTGGTCAATAAGGAATTGGCTGGATGATTGCACTTAAACAGTTGTGGTTAAGCCTAACCCTAACCCTAACCCTAACTCAATGTCCGAGCTGAGACCAGTGACAAGTGGCGTTCCTCAGGGCACTGAGACTGGTGTTGTTCAACATCTTTGTCGGGAACATGGACAGTGGGATTGAGGACACCCTCAGCAAGTTTGCCAACGACACCGAGCTGTGTGGTGCAATCAACACGCTGGAGGGAAGGGATGCCATCCAGAGGGACCTTGACAGGCTTGAGAGGTGGGCCCAAGTGAACCTCATGAAGTTCAACAAGGCCAAGGGCAAGGTCCCGCACCTGTGTTGGGGCAATCCCAAGCAGAAATACAAGCTGAGTGGAGAATGGATTGAGAGCAGCCCTGAGGAGAAGGACTTCAGGTTGCTGGTTGATGAGAAGCTCAACATGACCCAGTAATGTGTGTTTGCAGCCCAGAAAGCCAACTGTATCGTGGACTGCATCAAGAGAAGCATGACCAGGAGGTCGAGGGAGGCGATTCTCCCCCTCTGCTCCTGCATCATGAGACCCCACCTAGAGGACTGCATTCAGCTCTGGGGCCCCGAACATAAGAAGGACATGGACCTGTTTGAGTGAGTCCAGAGGAGGGCCACGAAGATGATCGGGGGCTGGAGCACCTCTCTTATGAAGACAGGCTGAGAGAGTTGGGGCTATTCAGCCTGGAGAAGAGAAGGCTCCAGGGGGACCTTCTAGCAGCCTTCCAGTACCTATAGGGGGCCTACAGGAAAGCTGGAGAGGGACTTTTTACAAGGGCATGTAGTGATAGGACAAAGGGTAAAGGCTTTAAGCTGAAAGAAGGTAGATTTACTAGATGTAAGGAAGTTCTTCACTGTGAGGGTGGTGAGGCACTGAAAAGGTTTCCCAGAGAGGTTGTGGCTGCCCCCTCCCTGGAAGTGTTCAAGGCCAGGTTGGATGGGGCTTTGAGCAGCCTGGTCTAGTGGAAGGTGTCCCTGCCCATGGCAGGGGTGTTGGAACTAGATGATCTTTAAGGTAGGTCCCTTCCAACCCAAACAATTCTATGATTCTATGAATTATTTTTGCATCAATTCAAAGCAAGAGTGAGAAGTCAGAGTGTGGTGAGTGAGACAAAAACATGATCTTCAGAATATCTCCTGGATTTCAGTGGAAGGTATTTGAGGTAGCTGAGGTTCCTCCTATGTAGGAGAAATATCTTTGCATTTATACTCTAAACAGATCAATTTTCTGTGGAGTCTGGAGCACCTTAGCTCTAGCATTGCTCTCCTGATTGCTGTTCTTTGCTGCAGGGACAAAGAAAGGGGCAGACAGAAGTCAGTCCTTCAAGGCCTCTGTACTAATGCCAAATGAATTCCCTAAATAAAAAAACTATATTCATTGGTTTTGTGGGTGTTTGTGTTTTGTTTTTTTTTCTCAAGGAGACCACGCCAAAGAGCGGTAGGGAAATCTAGAAGTAAGCAAAAGAGCTCTATTAGGCCTTAACACACATTTTCCCCTGTTGTTTGCATTGAAGCTGCCTTACCACCTCTGTTCTCTGCCTTTGGCAGGCAGGCAAGAGTTTTCATTTCAAGCTGTCAAGAAGCTGTATGGAGATATGGGCTATATTTATTCAGCCCCAGTTATGGGTCACTCATGTTTACACATTCTGCATAGCTTGAAGCACATAATTGCACATTCATGTCTATTTATAAGAGACCATTTAGAGACCTTGTCCTTGCTGCTAACATCCACCTTCTGCCTCTTTGATCCTGAAAAGTGGCACATTGTACCTTTGAATAAAAAGAGGAACAGTTTCTAGAAATACTTGCTTAGTTATTACAAGACACAGATGAATTTCTTTTTCCTGTGAGACTGCCTCCACAATCTACTATTCAATATTGTATACTGGGCACCTCAGTCAGGTAGGGTAATGACATATTTATAAAGTGATTTTTTTTCGGCGAGAAATTGCTGGCATCAAGAAATCCATATACCAAGTGGAATAACAGGATTCCACTAAAGAAACATGTGCTTCAGACACTCCCCACAAACCTAAAGAAATGAGGCAATTTCCCCAGGTGACCTCAAATAGGACATATTTGCCCTGGTGATGTCTCAGAGGAGAGCACTTAGGTGGAATTGACTCTTGCTGGGGAGGAAAGGTGCACCCTAAGCAGCCATCCTGCTGTCCCTTGACATGTTGCCCCTGTGCTGTTGTGCCTTTTTGGGGATAGTGTCCTCTTTGTACCACTGCTTCCTTCTCTCTCATCTCCCAGCACCTTGCTGGCTTTGGCTTTTGCACAGGATAATCACATTTAGATGTAGCGCAAGGTATGGATCTCCAGGCTTTTCCCTCTCCTGCAGTAATTAAAGCTCCTTTGGTTGTGAATAAAGACATCTTTTCACCTCTTTATCGTCTCTCCACATTCAAGACAGCTTCATTGTCCAGTCTCACTTTGAGGAGTTCAGTTCATTACAAAATTGAAGGAATAGGCTGAAAATAAAGCTTTTTTTATTCACTTTTCCCTCCATGCCAGAATTCCTGTCCTATGTAATCCAGTGACACAAGAGCTAATTCTTTGCTTCTTAGAAGTGTTGTGAAGATAATAAAAATTTGTTTTCCTTTTATTTCTATCCTTGAATGAGTTGTAAGCAAAACTTCAAAAGTATCCATCCGGGCATGAACATTATCTGTGAAAATTAACTATGTCTCTTCCCCCAGTTCATCAGTAGATGGTGGCAAAGAGTTCTTGCTCATCTGAGTTTCAGACCCCAGGGGCTACACAAATATGACAATAACAACAACTGATGGGTAATTTTTTGCCATCTGTTGCACTCCTTAGCTTCAGATGCTCTATTCGTGTGTGAATGAACCTGTTGCAACTTCAAGTTGCCTTCCCACATGAAAACCTTTGTGAGATCACAGAATTGTTTGCTGGCATCCTTTCCTTTTTTCCAGGTAACCCTTATCTTCCAAAGGCCTCCAGACCTTATTTCTTTGACTGAATCCAGGCAGTGCACCTGTCTGCAACTGTCTAGGTACTTCTTTTCTTTTCACCAACTTGCCTTTGGTATTATTTACTCTGCACCTGAGCTATTTAACTATGAGGCATACCGGAGTAAGATGTGTATGAACTGCATGGCAAAACAAAACTATACTGCAAGTTGCATTACTCTATAATTAGGAAATAAAATGAAAACTTATTGTCTGTACAGGAAACCAATGCCAAAACATACAAAGTTTCTGACATGGAAGATCTTATCAGAGAAATAATTATCTCCTGAAATTGCAAGCACCACACTTGAATTCTCAACAGCATCTCACAGCACAGACTGGTGTTTCATTATTACAATTACTTGGTACTCTAAGATCACTAATCCTAAACCCTTTATTTGGGATTAGAATACAGATTGTATTTTTTTCATGACCAAAAATCCATTTCAATTTTGTATCAGCAATGTGCTAATAACTAGACCAAATTAGCATTTTAAGCTTTACTTGTAGCACATCACAGCATATCTACTGTCTATTCCTTAGCAACACAGCTTGGGAAACACATAGAATTGTGGGTGCCTTTAGTATTGGCAAGAACATTGAAAAAAACCTGGTGCAAGTCTATGGGGTAAACTATAATGTTGCTCCTAACGTTAAATCTGTTTCTTAGTTCTACCTCCAGTTTGAATTGTAAGCTGACATCTGTGACAAGGAGAAATAGTGAATGACAGTTTTATTTCCAATGTGGTGTTCTTTTCTTTTTTTTTGTTTTTTTTTGTGTTTTTTTTTTCACCACCACTTCATAACCATCAAAATGTCCTTTCAACTGCAGTGGGGAAGCACAGCTTTCTCAATCATTCAAAACCAGTCTTGGGAGTGAAAGTCAAAGTCATTTTCTCTCAAAGAGAAATACAATAAGAGTTGATCTATACTGAAATACCCATCCACATTAATAACTTTTAAATGCTATTCTTAATGATAACATTTATATTAATTTTAAATACTTAAAAGGAAGTGAGGAATGTCACTGTGTGCAGCTGATAATTGCAGAAAGATTGAATGCAGAAAGGAAAGCAAAGGTGGTGTTTAACTGTACAGAAAACAGGGCAGGAAGTAATACAGAAGATCCAATAAAAGAGAAAGATTCAAGCATGCAATCAAACATCTGCCACAGTGTAAAACCTCAAAGTAGAGATTCCAGATACAGAGATCTGAAAAGCTCAGCCCACTTAGTGTGGATAGGCAGTGGACAGTGGGGGGTTTTAATAAAACAATGAATAGTGAAAAGGTCAGTCATACAACAAGGGCACTTTCAATTAAGCTAAAAGGCATGTTTCAAAGCTTAGAAAAGAAAACCTGAATAATGCATAATTAACCTAAAACATACTGTCACAACATTTCACCAGTACCCAGCAGCTTAGAGGAATGTAAAAAGAAGCCCAAGTAGTAGTTAGGCAGTACAAATGTTAATTGGATGCCCGACATGGCATACATAATGTACTTAGTCTTTAATTATATGTCCACAGTCTAATTTTTGCACAAGATCCCTGCCTTAAGCATGGAGAAGATGGAACCAGGCAGGGATAGAACTGTACTTGTATGGGTAGTTCAAAACCTACCTGCTGCTTAATGATTAAGAGTTTGACTTTGTCACCACAAGGATCTTTTTTTAGTTTATAACTGATGTAGTGCGGCAACACTCACATTAAACATTTCACATTCAAAGTCCTAGATGTCATACTCTGGGGGAATATTGGGTCATTGACACCAACACTGTGATCACCAGTGTTGATCAAATGCTAGCTCTTGTACTGGATTTTCCCATTAAGACCTTTCCATTTTCTGCAGAAAAGGACATTGGGTGTGGGCAGGCAGCAAGCTAAACATGAAGGAGTAATGTGCCCTTGCAGCAATGAAAGCAAACCAGGCCCTGGGCCACATCTGCAAGCCTGTAGCCAGCAGATCAAGGGAAATGAACAACCCACTCTGCTCAGCGTGTGTTAAGCCATGTGTTAGCGAAACCTTGAAGAACTGGACATGGTCCAGTGGAAGGCCACCAAGATGATTACATGGTTGGAGAACTTGACACATGAAGAAAGGCTGAAGACAGGTTTTGCTAAAAACAATAGAAGAAATTCATGTTGCTAGGCCTAGAGAAGGAAAGGTTCAGGGAGATCTAATCATGGTCTTCCAATACCTAGGGGGTAGTTATAAACTCTACACAGGGATACATGGTGACAGGACAAGAGGCAGTGGGCACAAGTTGCTTCAGGGGAAATTTTGTCTGGATATAAGAAAAAAAAGCTTCACTGTGTGAGTAGTTAAGCATTGGATTACATTGTCTGGAGAGCTGGGGGAAGTATTCAAGACCTGGCATGACAAGGCCCTGGATAACCTAACCTAAGGCCCTGCTTAGAAGGTTCATCCAGATAATCTCCCCTTCTAAATGAGACTTTTCTATGATTCACTCTCTCTCACTGTCCTGTCCTAAAGGAGAGAGAACAGCTTCATGCTCAGCTTCCCCCATGCTTCATGCATGAGGGAAGAGCTGTCCTGTTTGAGAAAGCTTCTGAAAAGAGTTAGGGAGAAGAGACACAAGAGGAAGGTGACATTTATAGGCTCCAGCCTCCCACCTGATCCAATGGAGAAGCCTGACCTGAGGAATTTGTTCTGTCTCTGCTGCCTAAATGTCCTGAAAAACATTCCGTCTCCTGCTGTGTCCTTCACTATGGCAGCAACTGTCAAATAATTGCCCTAATAAGCATAGCCATCTCTCCAAATGGAAGAATATGTTCAATCATGTAAATTAAACATAATTCCAAACCCATATCTTCCAGCAGCAGCATATTACACTGTCTCTTAAAGTAATGGATTTGTTAGTATCGCCTTGGTTAGAAAAGTGCAGCAGGCACTGTTAAGGTGAATTATGAGAGGTTAACAATGAAAAGTAAGCATTGTGTACTGAGCTGATGACTCATACAGAGCCCTTCAAGACATGCACATATTAAAAACAGCTGGAAAATATCAGACAACATAAAAAATACACCATCACTTTCCTAATCTCTGATGCTGTAAATAAACCTGGAAATTTAGTACTGATTATATCTAACTTTAGAGGCAATGGTGGAAAATACTGCACCACAACAGTTACAATGTGGCTTTTGATTTATTTCACTGACAACCATCAGACCCTTCAATGCCTCAATGACAAATAAGCACAGAGGACAGATACGCAAACTGCAATACAATTGATTTATATGGAGTGGGAAAGAACTCCATATGTGCTTGTAGTCATATCCCCATACTGGCTGATACATGCTCCTCTAAAAGTATTTCTGTGCCTGATTTATAAGGCATCCAGTAGGCTTCTGATCTGACAGCACCTGCAATGCTGGCTTAGCTCTAAAACCACACCCGTGTCCCTGGACCGTTCATGAAGTTTGCAGGACAATTTGAGAGAACAGAATGTATGTTCCTCATGCTCTGTCTCCTTATGTGTCTCCTCTCCACACATTACACCATAAATTGAAAAATGAGAAGAGAACAGTTTAACAAGCATTCGTTTGATTTGAAAGGTAAAATATCAATATAGTCCTGCTTCAAATATGTCTCTCAAATGAGAGTTCAAACTTGAGAACAATGGGTCCTGGAAAAAGGTCTCCATTAATATTTAAGAAATGCCAATTGGCTAGATATAAAATTAAATGTAATTTAAAAAAATAATAAAAATCATATTTGAAAGCAAATAATTTATATTGGTCAGGATTGTATTGTATCCACAGCTATTCAGTTCTGATACACAGTGCCAAATAAACTACCTAAGGCCCAGTTACTAATTCTTTAGTCAAAGACCAACTACAAAGCAGTAGGGTAAGAATAAATTTCCCCATGTACAGGTGGGAATGTAAGCAGCTTTTGTGACTTACCCAAAATCATGGAGGGAATCATCTGACGAGCTAGGACTGCAATGCAAGAACTTCGGGCTCCCAGGCCCAGCCTTGGACCACATGCAGATTCACTTTGGATGAAGTTTGAGGGCTCTTATGGACATTTGATGTTTGCAGTTTATCAGGTTATAAAGTCACAGAAGTACATCTCAGTTTTCCTTGCTTATGTTCAGCAGAAACAAGATGTGCATCCTTGAATTAAACAAACAGAGGGTGAGAATATGGAATACATGATGCCCAGAGTGACTAGTAATATAGGTGTTTGCTTGCAGAGATATCACTGGATAGAGAAGCAGGTCCATGACATAAGTGAACTGCATCAGGTTGCTAAAAAAAAAACAACACAACAAAGCAAATAACAATGCTCCCCTTTCCAAATCCAAGAGCTCCCAAACCTCAGGCCATTAAATGTATATTAAAGTACATTCAACCATCATTTTCTTTTCCTAGATACTTGTAATTTCTTGTGATTCAATGAACGGATGTACCACTGTAAATCTTACTTTGCTTTGTTAATTGCAGTAGTTCTCCTTTGGGGATCTTTCCCCTGGCATACCATTCTTTATTATTTTCTGGCCTTAAGCAACTTTTGAATCTACAAGTATTCTTCTAGACTTGTCTATTTCGCTCCCTTCTTACTTTGTTCCAAACTGCTCCAAACTTACTCAAAGCCCTCCCAAAGCTGGATCAGCACTTTCACATTCAGAGAAGAATCACACACGATGGCTACTCCTATACGAACAAATAAAATCAGATGGATACAAAGCAGTGTCCTTGAAACCAAGTGGACCACTATGGTTCACTGCTACAGAGCTGCATTCTCCTTTCTCCCCCCTCCAAACAGCAGAAGAAATTCAATAGAAAGGGCTTGGATGAGGAACCATTATTTAGTCTTCCTCTCTTGCAGTTATCACAACTTTCCCCCTGCCACAAACTTATTCACCTGCCACCATCATGTGCTGCTCTTTCCTATATTTGGTGCATGGGCATTTCTGCTATAGAATAGGGGAAATCATTTGATGTAAGGCAGTGAGGCATTTCCATACTATCCTGTTCACCACCCATCACCAAGGAAGCCCTTTCAGACATTGCAAACAATAGATAAACTTCAATCATACGAAAAACTCCACTGAAGCCAACCCATGAGACTGCTGATCTCCCGGTGTGCCATGAAGTACACTCCAGGACTTCATTATTATAACCTAAATTCAGTCTCTCTTTACTGACAGATATGTTGTCTCAGCAACTTTCCTCTCCATTATTCTGAATCAATGCAGGAGTTATCTGGGGTTTGGGTATCACTTCCCTTTCATTTCAAATCCCTTTTTTTTCTCCTCGATCCATGTACATTAATCTGCAGTTCACAATACAACTGGAATTCAACAAAAATATGACTTTTTCACGTGTCCAAATACTCATGCCACATAAAGTTAGTCAAATGAGATTACAGAAGCATGAAATCACCCAAAATGTCAACCAGGAAATATAAACATCAAAGAAGATACTAGTGAAGTGCATAGGCAAACTTGCCTGTTTGATCAAAACCAACACAGGACAGTTAAAGAGTACATGGAGGTGCCAGGATCTCCTTGCTTAATGTTTTCCCTGAAGCTCTTGCATGGGGGGTGATTCTTCAGAGTCTCCTATGCTGTTGAATCATTTACCACCACACAAAACAACTTAGCATTACTTGGATTACCACTCTGCTGGAGGTCCCAAATGAGGCTAGAAATCATTACATTAGTTATGCATAATGAGACTCAGTCTCTGCACAGCCATGATGGTTTACTGTGTAAACAGGGCGCATGAAAAGTAGCATTATCATTTTTATTGGCAGCTAGGGATAACAGACACAGAGTCTTGATTTCCTGAGAAGTCTGTACTGTTCCTGCCTGTTATCACATATGCAGAGTCATCCCCTGAAACTCAAATCACCCATCTTAATCCACTACCTTAATCACCCATCTTCTCAGAGCAGGGTGGTAGACACTTGATCTCACTTTGTACAGGTGTAAATCTGTCCAGGTGCTAACTATGTTTGGGTTCAGTTTCACACAGGGGTGTATGCACTTGAACAAAACCGTAACTCCATGTTAATCTCACTTCAGGGCAAATGACCTACATTTTCCAGGGTTGGCTGTTAAATTTCATTCTCATCTGAAGCCTCATTTCAGAGCAGATGAAAAAGAAAAAAAATAAATAAATCTAGTCACCTTAAAATGTTTTAAGATTTTTAAAACTGAACATGCGAAAATCATGACTCATTACTACTCAGAATTACTATTCACTTAGAAAAAATGCAAGCCTGTGGCTGAGCAGCTGATGCTCAGCAGAGTCTGTTAATGAGGCTGGTCAGCATCCCTCAAGACTCTTTGTTTTACATAACCAGTCCCTAATGAAGCCTTTGCCATTTTAGACTGAAGTGGGTACTTCAAAGAGCATAAGTGCATGCAAGGCCAAAGGCTTAAGCCTAGATGTCCCATGAGGCTCTAGTTCAGCAGTATCCACAGTGGGTCTGTGTTAGAGCTTGGTCCTAACAGGACCCATGTACAGGCTTCAGCATGTGCTTAGGTCTGGATTTTCAGCAAGGCACCCACTTCACCACTTTACCAGATCTGCTGCAGAGTTCCTGATACATGTTGGGATGAGACCTTGGCGTGCACCGTCCCCTCAGGTGTGATTATCAGAGACATGGTGTTGGTGGGATCTCACAGGCAATACAGGACAGACAGCAGCACGCTGGGGTGCGTGGAGTGGTGCCATTGTGAGCAAGGGGAACAAATCATTCCTATTACTCAACACAATGAAAGAAATAGGCAAATTTACAAAAAAGCTGTGCCTGACAAGCTGTGAAAGCAAACACAAATAGGACTTAACCTGCACTTAAATTCTTTTGTACTTACCAGCCATAGGTGGGGCAAGAATTCCTATAAACTGGGCTATTTCAGTGTGAACAGAAGAAGAATCTGTCTGTTCTTGTCTGCAATTGTCTGAGTGGTTCTGCTTTTCTTTGCACCACAAAATGACTGTGTAAATCCACTTTTGCACTGAAAGCTGAGAGGCAAGGTTCACCTGCTACACACTTGCTTGCCAAAGTGCAGGCAGCCTCCTGCTAAGTAATCTTTCCCAGGTAGCAGAATTTTTATGGTTTTTTAATGCTTCATCAGGTGTTAATCATAACATTTTACTGTCTGAATAACAAGCTTATCTCCCTCAAGAAAGTTTTGGTGCACATCCAAAATTCTGTTCCCAGAGTAGACAATATACTTCGATAGCAGTGACCACATTTCACCCTGTGCCAAATGAATTTCCAGACTCATGGATTGAATAAGAAGTACATTTGTTAGTTACTGCCTTTGATATTACTGAAGTGCCTACATTTTATTTCCCAGGATACTGCTCTTGAAGAAATCAGTAATTCCAGAGAGGAATAATCTATTTCCTCCCCCTCATAATTGTGTAAAAATGTAGCTTGATTAAGGTTGAAAGATAGCAGTGGGGTGCATGCATGCAGGGTAAAAATCAGAAAATCAATGCCTCACTCATGTGATCCAGAAGTGGACCAATGCAGAAAGCTTTGTATTCCTAGTAACATGGGCAAATTTGTCTTTTCTCTGTTCCATAAGAAAGGCAACAAAGCATGTTCTGTCCCTCCACACGATGGACTCTGAACTGATCCAAGTCCAGACTCTCAGTCAATATTTTCAACACGTCTTTTAAATGACTTAGAAACTAAAACTTCATTTTCAGAGTAGTTTCCTGAACACCTGTCTTCGAAGTTCTTACTCCTTTTGAAAATTAGACATAGGCTTCTAAGACACAGGGTTAGTTCTAAAAACTTTGGCTTTTAAAACATTCAGTTGGTGAAGCACCACTCCCTGAAATGTTCCAGTCCTAGATTTTGATTTGTTACTGGAAGAGCTGTTGTTTCACACTGTATAAGTTCATAATGAATTATTCTGTGAAAAAGTCTTTAAAGTAGCTATTCTTGTCTATGTTTTTACCTGTAAAGTAAACATAATTGTATAATGGTATGCTTTAGTCAATGCTCTTCAGACAAAAACCAACAATCCCTTTCATCCTTTCAATGGCAAATTTTAGCCTTTATTTTTCACTGTTTGATTATAGAAGAAACACAGAATCATAGAATGTTTTGGGTTGGATGGGACCTTAGAAATCATTTAGTTCTACCCCCCTGCCATAGGCAGGGACACCTTCCACTAGACCAGGTTGCTCAAAGCCCCATCCAACCTGGCCTTGAACACTGCCAGGGATGGGGCAGCCGCAACCTCTCTGGGAAACCTATTCCAGTGCCTCACCACCCTCACAGTAAAGAACTTTTTTCTTACATCTAGTCTAAATCTACCCTGTTTCACTTTAAAGCCATTACCCCTTGTCCTATCAGTACATGCCCTTCTAAAAAGTCCCTCTCCAGCTTTCCTGTAGGCCCCTTTATGTACTGGGAGGATGCTATAAGGTCTCCCCGTAGCCTTCTCTTCTCCAGGCTGAACAACCCCAACACTCTCAGCCTTTCCTCATAGGAGAGGTGCTCCAGCCCTCTGATCATCTTCGTGGCCCTCCTCTGGACTCACTCAAACAGGTCCATGTCCTTCTTATGTTCGGGGCCCCAGAGCTGAATGCAGTCCTCCAGGTGGGGTGTCATGATGGAGGAGCAGAGGGGGAGAATCGCCTCCCTCAACCTGCTGGTCACATTTGTCTTGATGCAGTCCACAATACGGTTGGCTTTCTGGGCTGCAAGCACACATTGCTGGGTCATGTTGAGCTTTTCGTCAACCAGCAACCTGAAGTCCTTCTCCGCAGGGCTGCTCTCAATCCACTTATTGCCCAGCTTGTATTTCTGCTTGGGATTGCCCCAACACAGGTGCGGGACCTTGCCCTTGGCCTTGTTGAACTTCATGAGGTTCACTTGGGCCCACCTCTCAAGCCTGTCAAGGTCCCTCTGGATGGCATCTCTTCCCTCCAGTGTGTTGATTGCACCACACAGCTTGGTATCGTTGGCAAACTTGCTAAGGGTGCGCTCAATGCCACCGTCCATGTTGCCGACAAAGATGCTGAACAACGCCAGTCTCAATACTGACCTCTGAGGAATGCCACTTGTCACTGGTCTCAGCTTGGACATTGCAATTTATATGGAAAAAGTCATGTTAAGCACAAGGATTATGTCATAGCATTACAGATGGAGACGTGTGGGGTGGTGTGTCACTGTGAAACTCAGGAAAGTTGGAGGACCCTGCAGCAAAAAAATACAGTGTCCAGCAGCCTTGACATTACGGAGCTAAAAGACGCTTCTCTGTGGTCCTTTAGCTGGCACACTGGGCACAACAGAATTCAATGCAGCAAGTCCAGGAGTTGCTGTTCTGGGCCAGGCGACACGCTGGGATCATGCTGTTGTTCCACTAAACCTACATGGAGATTTAGGGAAACTGCAGGGAAATTGCCCAGAGAAGCAAAAGTTGTCTAGTTTACCCCAGTTTAATATAATTCACATTGGTTCTGCAGCAACATTAGCTTCTGGCCCCTATTTTAGCAGGATTTTTAGATGGAAGTGGAGGGCTGAGCTCACTGCAGTCCTTCAGATATTTTTCAAGTGACTTGCCAAATATCTGATCTCATCAAAGGCATTTGTACAAGGTACACCCTGAAACTGAGACTGCATCCAGGGTCTCCAGCCAGAGGGTCTTGTAGGCTTTCAGAGCTTGAAGAGAATCTGGTCCTGCCATGCAGGCAGAGGTATGAAGATGAGCCAGGCTACAGGAGACCAAAGAGACTGTTTATATTTTAACCTTACTTTTTCTTGTCAGGGTGATTTTTTTTTTTTTTTTTTTTTTTTTCTTTTGGCTTATACTGTTCTGACAGAAACTGGATAGCTGCAGCCCATTAACTTTTACAGGTTTTTTTCTTTAAGCCATGGTCACATATTAAGAAAGGTGTATTTTCATGCATGCCTCCCCTGTCGTTATGCAGACTACCCTTCCATCTGTTTGCAATATCAAATCATTTCAGTGGCTGCAAAGCATGGGAACAGCTGCCTTTTGAAATCCACAAAGTCACATTTTTATTCTGCACAGTCTTGGCTAAAGAATTTACCTGTGTTAAAGGTTAACTCCAAAGGCAAAGCTTTTCACCATCCATGGCAAATAAAAAATTCTTGTTTTCTCTTCTTATCAGTCTTGTCTTACCTGGCTGCTATCTTTTCAACTTCTGTTAATTCCCATTTCTGCTGCCTTGTATGACTGCTTGTTTTGCCTGTGCAATTATGATAGTGCAACTATGTGCTTCAGTCTTCTAAGGAGACAGCTCCTTTGCACCACCAGCCTTGTAGCAACTTGTGTCTTTGTATCAGCAAAGATGACTATCTTGCCTGGAAGCCCTTGACTAAAGGTACGGATATTCATGACCTGTCAATGAACCCATTAAAAAAGCTATCTTACTATTCCTGGGTGTAATGGTAAGGCCAGTCAACAAAGAAATATAAAACCCCCTCTGGTTTTTTTCTAGTTGTTTACTGGAGAATTTCTACTGGTTTTCTTTTTTCTTTTCTGTTTTCTTTTGTAACATCATTTGTAGCATTTTATGAATGCTCAATAGCTTTGTCCTTCATTAACTTGTCTAGTGTTTCCTTGCATCTATGGAAACCTTGTTATCTGCTACATCCTGGAGAAGTTAGGTCCACAGATTGACTACATGCAGTGTGAAGGAAAAAGTACTTTTTGTTTCTTCTCAGTCTCCTTCCCTTCAGTTTAATTTGATGTCCCTAGTTCTTTTACTGAAAGAGGTTGTAAATAATCTATCCTACCAAACCTTTCCATGCCAACAACAATTTTTACAGACCTCAGCTATATCTTCCCTTTTCCCCCCCCACCCTGCACTTATCCTAAGTTGTTTCGTGTCAGACTGAAAATTTTCAGCTTAGTCACTCCTAGTACAGAAGCAGTTTCTCACATCAACTGCACCTGAGACGGTTCTCTGAATCTTTTCCAGACTTATATAACTCTTGCAAGATGGGAATAGCAGAACTGTATATAGCATTTGAAGTGTGGACAAGATATGGATTTACACATTAGCATAGTAATATTCTTTCCTTCATTCTCTACCCCTTTTCTAATAATTGCTGACATTTCACTTGCTTTCTTGACAGCTGAAGAGCACCAAGCTAGTGTTTTCACCGCACTGTTAACAACCCCAAGCTCTCACACCTGAATGGTAACGGTCAGCACAGTCTGTCATGTTATACATGGAAGTTGGATTGATTTCTATCTCATGTGTCACTTTATATTTACCTCCACTGAGTTTCACCTGCCAGTCACCAAGTTCTGTGAGAGGTACACAGGGGACATAGCACAGGACTTTTCCTTTACTACACCGAGTAACTTAGTATTATCAGCGAATTTCCCAAACTGTTTAAGAATAAGGTCTTATATGGGCAGAGGAGAGAGCGCATGAAGCAAACGAGATGCAAGAATGGTTCAGAGAAGCCCCCACAGCCCTTCTGTTTGAACCAGAAGCCCCCAGCACTCCTCTCCTGATGGCCTTGGAGCTGTCTGTCCTGTATTACATTGGAAGGGAAAAAAAAAAAATAAAAAATACAATTGCCTAAAACTCTCAGAAATTAGAAAATTGACTCCAGTGAAAACAGATCTCAAAGACAATGTGTCATTTGGCCCATACATTTGTTCAGAAATGAGGGAGAGAGAAGAGGACACCACAAAGAGTTCAGTCTTTTCCACCTGCTGAAAGGGACTGGCCACTTCCAGTGTGGTTTTCCAGCATTATCCAGGAAAAGCCACCAAACATACGCATATTCTCAGAGAATTTTTTCTCAGAGAAAGACCTGTGCTTGGTACTTTCAGATCCAAAAGAGATTTTTGCAGGTAGTCTAGGACAAGTTTAATTGCTCAGGCTTCCTTCTGTCAAGTATAAAGATGCCCAAACCACAGTTTTTCCCTACAACATTGTCCTAATGCCTTTACCTCCCTATATGCCTGCAAGGTGAGCTAGTGCTGTCACTCCAATTTACAGATGGAAGATGAGACAGGAGAGGTTCAGAACCAAGGTCAGTATTCAAGCCAGGGACAGAAGTGGTACTTGCATCATTGACTCCAAAATCCTTAACTACTGAACCAGCATTAGGCCATTTTCCTTCTCTGGTGATGACTTCCCTCCACTAACTTTGTGGATGCCCTGAAAGAAATCAGCCTCCAAGGTCAATGATTCAGTATCTTTCTCTGACACTTAATGAACAGGAGGGATATTGACCTTCAGACACTTTGGTTTAACGAACAGTGAGTCCAAGGTGAGAGAGGAGCTTAAAGCTTCTGAACCAGTCCCACCTCAATCCTGCTCTTCATTCACTTCTGTTCCCACATCCAACACTTCACTCAATTTCCTGACAAACCTATAGTCTTGTTACTCTGGTAAAACTCAGTTCTTGCTGCTAAATATAACTATAGGAATAATACCACACATGCTGTATGCCTAAAAGCCAGCTGAAATATTGATCAACAAAAAAAAAAAAAAATCAGAATGAAATTACTTAGCTACCTAACCGATGCTTAGAACAAACACTATTTCCCAGCAATGCGCTGCATGGATACATGCAAATAAGTGCTCTGTCAAAAGAACATTTTGAAAGCTGCTAAGTCAAGCACTCAGAATTTAAGGAAGTATAGTT
Source organism: Astur gentilis (assembly GCF_929443795.1). Taxonomy (NCBI): domain Eukaryota; kingdom Metazoa; phylum Chordata; class Aves; order Accipitriformes; family Accipitridae; genus Astur; species Astur gentilis. Next base: position 46,900,066 of record NC_064881.1, on the reverse strand, counting down.
CAGGTTGTCTTACCTGGGCTTCTTTGTGCAAATACAGTCTGTAATTACACAGTCATGTACATATACTTTACACAAAAAATATTTTATGGTTGCAAGAGATCTGTCTTGGTGTCTCTTCAGTGAGGAACTTGACATGTCTGTGAAAGGGAATGTACAAACTGGAACAGCCATAATATTGTTGGCCACATGAACTACAGACACAGAAAATTCCCATCCTTAGTATTGGATATGCACTTGACTAAGGGTCTGTATTTCAGCATCTTTTGGGGAGTGGGACCAGGGACTTGTTCTAAAAATTCTTGCTTTCCCCCATCATGACATGGACCATAACAGGCTGATTAAGGTTATTATAGTAGCCCATATCTAACAAACATGACAACTTTCTTAGCAACAGGATCAGTGCATTTTTTACATGGCTTCTTCAAAGTACTCTCCTAGGGCTGAATTTAGGCTGTTGAGATAACTAAACTACACAATTCTGTTTCTAAACTGTGTTTACTTTAGGTTTAATTATGATTCTGCATTCCCTTGCTTTTCAATACCTGTTTATTAGGTAACTGCAATTCTCCCAGAATATCTGCAGTTATTAAAGTGTACTCCCAAAATGTAATTCTAATTTAATGTCATTTTTAATGTAGAGAGTTTTTTTGTTTTTAATAGTTAAACCTTTATACATGAGCAATATATACAGACATTTTAGAAAAAAGAGACCTCAAGACAAATTTGCTCTAGATGCCACAAAAAAAAAAGAAACATTGCCAAAAAATTATCCAAAGATTCAAAAAAATTATTCAGAGTCAAAGGTATGGAATATTGCCTTCGTATCTTTGTGAGACTAAGCTTTGGAGACTTTGGATTTGCAGATACGATCAGGCTCAGTCACTGTATTCTGGAAAAGCTGATGCAGATCTGTTTTCCTCTTAAAACCAGTTCCTATCCATTTTCCCTGACTCCTACTCAATGGGGAGCTTGTCAAAACACCAGATACATAGTGACTCTTCTCTTTTCTGTCCCCTGCCTCACACTGACCTTTCTGTCCCCCTCTTATCAGCCTCTTCCTCCTTCCCTCCATATTCCCTTTGTCTTTTCAGTGTCTCTGGAGATACCCATTTTTGGCTTGTTTCATGAATAGACTTCTTAGGAAAGAGATTTGGTAAGAAATGTGTTTTGCTTTTCTGATGGGATTAATGCCCAGTTTTTGACCTTTTTTGTCTGTGTTTCAACATTTCTTCCCTAGAAGTGGCTGACAATTTTCTTTTTTTACAAGATACCCTCACATAAAGTGATGTTTGTTCAAAATGCCAGTCTCTTCTGCTCTCACAGGAAGTCAGACCACCTCTGCCTTTAGCAAAGATGTCCTTTTCTAAAAATGCTACCGGCTTTCCTCTGCAGAAGAAACATTATATGGTTGAATAAACCGTTATCATAATCATTGTGTCTTCTTTTATTATGCACATTCAGAAAGAGAGTGAATTTCCCCAGGAAGTTTAGTTCTCATTTTCTGAAAGATTACGTTTTGAAGCTAAAATGGCATAGTTGTCTTTTATGCCAGTAACTATTTATTCAAGAAGATTAGCTTTATGCGTATATATATTTGTATATATCTCCATGTATTTTAAAAAATTGTATAAACAAGTACATTGAAGTCTCTAGTTCAGTTGGTTGCCAACTGCATGGGGATCACTTCTTTTCTTTTACTTGTCCTTGTGTACATCTATGTAAAAATTACTTAATTTCTCCAAACCCAAGTGGGTTTTTCTTTTTGGTTTTGTTTTTTTTTTTTTGTGTGTATTTTGTTTTGTTTTGTTTTGTTAGCGGGGGGTGTGTGTGTGTGTGTGTGTGCGTGTCCTGTTTAGAAAAAGGAGCCATAGAAATGCTCACATTTCTGTACTCTTTGAGACCTTAGTGTGAAAAGCCTTGAACTTTTCTGGGACAACTGACCCATTTAAGAATGCTATTACAGCTTATTAAAGGAATGTGGGACTTTTGTGTGTTTGCAGAGATTTCTACTTTATCTGGTACAGCTTGTATGAGATTATTTCCTTCTGGGCAGCTGGAAGGCAATGTCCAGTCTTTCACAGCCTTTTAAGCTAATAGGACTGTGGCAAGATAGACAAAGGAAAATCCTGTTTTCCAAGATATTCAACAGGCAGTCCAACATAGACTAAATATTCCCTCCCTGTCTCACACACTGCTTTGCTCATATTTCAAGTTAAATTCCATTTTACTGAACAATATTACTGAATCCAGCAGGGATCATCAAGAATTTTTCCTTGGCTATGTCTAGTCCATGAGTCTCTAGAGGCATTTATGGCATTATTCTAGACATTTATGGAAACAAAGAATTTCCTTGGGCTGCTGCATCTTGATATGTGGATCTTGACATTTGGGCAACCCTGTTGCAAATAATCTGTTTTCTTCCCACACGGGTAACTAGTTTTAGCCCTACCTCCTGTGGAATCCACAGAAAATTTTATTGTAATTCCTCTCAAGGCGATCTGGGACTTCAGCAAAAGTCACCTTTTTTTCTTATCACAGTGGCATTATAATACAAGAAGGAGAAACACGAGTGTCTCACTCACCAGACTGTAGGAGCCAGTGCACCACTGCAAGCTGAAATCCCATGTGGTAACATCTCAACATCTTCTCCATGAGCCAGCATAAAATTTAGGTTGACTATTTTTCAGTGAAGACAGAAGGTTGTACTGTTTGTTATCTGTCCCATGGTAAACTAATGTGGGATTTCTGTCACCTAATTTTGCCTGTCTAAAAGCAAATTTTGTAATCTAGATTAATCTAATCTTGTCCAGACTCACTTTGGACTCAATGGGAAACAAGACCAGTTGAAAACATAGTTCAATGCCCTTTAAGGTTGATGTCAGATAAGAGGGTAATTGGTCCTCACTCTGGTCTTGACTCTTCTTTGGCATTAACTGTGGAGGGAACCTAGACAAATAACCCACATGAGGCTTTTTGTGTTCTCCCATGAATCTTTATGACACTAAAGCTTGTGTAGCACTGCACAAAATAAGGGTGCTGGAAGGAGAATTTTCAAAACTACCCATTTAACGTAGGAAGATATATTTTAAAGGCACCTTTGAAGTTCCTGTCCTCCTCCTTTCCCCAGGAGAATTTGGTCTAAAAGTCTGATTCTTCAAACGCAGAGCATGCTTAGCTTTACACACCAGATTCCTGAGTCACTCTGGATGAGTGGCACAGAGCAAACCTGACCCTTCTCTTTCTCTGCTGCAGTTCAGACAAATCAATAACATTAGTCAGACACATGAACTTAAAGCACTTGAATAAGTGTTCTGCAAGACTGGATATAAACAAAGAAATAAAATCAAGGTGCAGGCCCCAATGAGACAAGCACAAGGCATGAAAGCATTAAATCAGGAGAAAGAGCTATTGAGTTTTGCTCTGCGTCTTAGATGTTTGAGGTACAATAGGACAACCTGCCTGAGAGCTGCTGCTCTGGATGGATGCTGGTCACTCAGAGCTCCTGTGTCACATCTGTGAACACCATGAAGCTGCTTCAGAAATCTGAGGGGTTTTCTTCAGAGGCACTAAATGCTAAATCAGCTATAGATGTCCTCTGTGTCATGGTTTTGAGTCCTTTGAAAGCTTATGAATCTACTGTGCGGACATACCTTGTTGGCTAGAAATGGTAGATCAGATGGCTGCATTTTGGGAATAAAAGAGAAAAGTGTCTCTCTGGGAAGATCTGGAAAGCTAGGCAAGAAGTCCTCTGGGAAGAAACTGGAGGGACAGCCAGCCCAGAAGGGGGGACTTGTTCCTCCATTTCTGTTCCTTTCCACCTCTTGCCAACTGAGATTTGTGATAGATAAAGACAAATGCAAAACTCATGAAAGGAAAAGTTGGATGTCAAGGCTGTGTCCATGTGAGGCTGAGATATCTTCCAGCTGTAAACACACTCCATGGGTGATTTTGGCTCATTCCAGGCTCTCGCTCAGATGCTGGTTCAGGAGTGGCCAGGGTTGCCACAGGGCAGTGACAAGGTACCTCGGTTTGGAAGAAGAAGGTTCAGCTCTTTCGGCAAGAGCTGTGTTGTGCCCCTCACCCACAGGGCTATAATCCAGGCCATGGCTCGTATTCATGAGGGCAGACACACCATTTCCAAATGCTCTGGCTCTGTGTGTGTGTGTCTACATGCATCTGCTGCACCAAGAGCGGGCAAGGTGATTTCTCACGTCATAGAATCATAGAATCATAGAATCATTTAGGTTGGAAAAGACCTTCAAGATCATCAAGTCCGACCATTACCCATGCCCACTAAACCATGTTCTGGACTTCCTTGTCTATACACTTTTTGAATACCTCCAGGGATGGTGACTCAACCACTTCCCGGGGCAGCCTGTTCCAATACCTGCCAACCCTTTCAGTGAAGAAATTTTTCCTAATATCCAAACTAAACCTCCCTTGCCACAACTTGAGGCTGCTTCCTCTCATCCTATCTCCAGCCACCTGACAGAAGACACCAGCACCCACCTCACTACAACCCCCCTTCAGGTAGCTGTAGAGAGTGATAAGGTCTCCCCTCAGCCTCCTTTTCTCCAGACTAAACAGCCCCAGTTCCCTCAGCCGCTCCTCATCAGACTTGTGCTCCAGGCCCCTCACCAACTTGGTTGCCCTTCTCTGGACACGCTGCAGCACCCCAATGTCTTTCCTGTAGTGAGGGGCCAAAAACTGAAGACAGGACTCGAGGTGTGGCCTCACCAGTGCCCAGTACAGGGGACGATCACCTCCCTGCTCCTGCTGGCCACACTATTTCTGATACTGGCCAGGATGCCATTGGCCTTCTTGGCCACCTGGGCACACTGCTGGCTCATATTCAGCCGGCTGTCGACCAAAACCCCCAGGTCTTCTTCTACTGGGCAGCTTTCCAGCCACTCTTCCCCAAGCCTGTAACGCTGCATGGGGTTGTTGTGACCCAAGTGCAGGACCTGGCAATTGGCCTTGTTGAATCTCATACAATTGGCCTCGGCCCATCCATCCAGCCTGTCCAGACCTCTCTGTAGAGCCTTCCTACCCTTGAGTAGATCAACCCTCCCTCCCAACTTGGTGTCATCTGCAAACTTGCTGAGGGTGCACTCGATCCCCTTGTCCAGATCACTGATAAAGATATTAAACAGAACGGGGACCAATACTGAGCCGTGGCGAACACCACTTGTGACCCACCGCCAACTGGTTTTCACCCCATTCACCACAACCCTTTGGGCTTGTCCATCCAGCCAGTTTTTCACCTAGCGAAGAGGACACTTGCCTAAGCCATGAGCCACCAGCTTCTCAAGGAGTATGCCATGAGAGACAGTGTCAAAGGCCTTGCTGAAGTCAAGGTAGACAACATCCACAGCCTCTCCCTCATCCACTAGGCGGGTCACCTAGTCATGTCAAGCTGACCCAGGCCAACCAACAAACCCAACTTACTCAGCCCAAAGACAGGACTCTCTGATCACTTTAGAGAGTGTATTACCTGTCAGAGCAAGTGGGGTCTAGAAAAAAGATGAGGTTTTCTGCACAGATGCGGATACAATGTGATGCTCTCCTCAAAGTCCGCTACAAATATCACAGATGAACTAATAAGATATTTTTTTCCTTCTTAACAATCTCTTGTCATTGCTCAATTCATGAATCTCAATGATGCCTGCTACTCCTAGCTAACTCACACCATGAGAGACACTGTAGCAGATTAAAAAACAAAGAAGATCCATTTTCCCCACCATCCTGCTTCCAGCAGCTGCTAAAAGTAGATGTCTCTAGAGAATATAAGGAAAGGTCATAGGAGCACTGCAAAAAAAGAGTGACTCTTTCCCAGAATGCTCTCCCGACTTCCTCTCTCCCCAGTGAGAATTAATAAAGATCAGGAGTTTGATAACAGCTCTAACAGATGAGACATAGTGTATTGGACTAAATGTTGACAGAAGTATGTTAAAAATAACTAAGTAGAATGTCTTAATTTTCAGGTTTTAAATGTAATTAATTTCAAAAGTTGCATTTAGGGGTTTTTTTCACTTCACTTGTATTTTACTTTGTCATTTTGATATACCAACTGCATTGGTTGTTATTGATTTAGAAACTGACTATTCATTATAATCTGAGTAATAATGATGAAACAGTTGAGATATCTTATATTTTTATTGCTTACATATATATTATTATAGAATACTTTTATAATAACTTATTTTAAAAATAATATAAAGCTAGTTAAGAATGAAAATGAAGCTGAAATTCAAACTAAATACATTGACTTAAAGAGTTTAAAAATTAATTTTAGAGGAAGTTTAACAAATTGTTTCCATGAAAGAAAAAAAAGAAGTTAAACTGTTGGTGTTTACCACAGAGAAGCTGCAAAGCCTTTCTCCTCACATTAAAATAAAATGGTCACATTTAACAAACAATTCACATTGAAAGATTGCTTTAATTTTTCCAGAAAATAATTTGAAATTAAATGTTCTGAGCTTGCTTTGACCTGAACAGCGCTGAAATCAGAACTTTTCCTTCTTTCTCTTTTTATGCAAATTGAAAAAATCCTGAGCAACAACAATAGTGATAACACAGTAGCAATTGGCCGTAATTGATATCAAAATACATAAATTCATTCTGAATCATGTCAATTAAATTACAGAATAGTTTTGAATGAGCTCATGAAAGAATTGCAACTTTCTGGCACTTGCATAATATTTTGGTAAATTTGTTTCTCTAGTTGAAAGAACTTTTCTTTGTCCAAGCAGCTTTTTAAAGACCATTTAACAGGCAAATATTTTGTCTTTTTGAACTCATTGTCTTCAGATGCCTAATACAAGAAAATAGATCATTAATGTTCATATTTTTTTCTTCATGCTTCTGGCTGGCATTTAAGATGGCATTGAACCTGATGGTTCACTCTGAAGTCCTTTGTTGCTCTTATGGATGCTATTGCTTATGAATACTTAGTATTTTTTGGACAAAAAAAATTCTGTACCTCCCCAGAATGTGGTTCTATGAGCATGTCTGTAGAAGTATTGTTATACCAACTGCTACAGGTAATGGGAACCAGAATGTCTTGGGACTGTGAGTGATGCATATTTTGTGTTTTTTCTACTGTGTTGTTAAAGGCTTAGGGCTTATGAACTTGCTTGCTTTTTCTACAGCAGTAGGATTCCAGTGATTCATATCACAACATCCTTGGAGGGGCGGGGGAGAGAGTACGAATACTGCAATAATAAAATTGTTGGAGGAAATTGAGGTCAAGAACAAAGACACACAGGAAAAAAAAACAGTTTGGGGGTATTGTGTACATTCAATATTGGTGTCCAGATGAGGATGATATGGTTCAAGAAGATGAACGTAGTAGAGTGTGTTTATATAGGGAGAATGAAGAGAGAAATTCACAGTCTAATATTTAGTAGCGTTCTTCTTAAAATACAGAAAATTAATCTGTGGCAAGTAATATACTCATTTCAGAGGGCAGGTTTGTTTGTCTGCTATATTATGGTTTTGTAATTGTGTCTGAATTTAGCTGCTCCTCAGCCATTGGAAACAGATCATTCTGCCCTGCAATTACAAATATTGATTTACAGTGACATTTGCCTCTTGTAAAATGTTTCAGTAACATCTGCAAAAACAGATGATGCAGAGGCACTAATCTCTCCATCTCTCTGATTTAAAAAATAAGTGGTTTTGCCCTGTAATGGCATGAAGGAACATAACTGTGATGAGTAGTTCAAAGAAAGGATTATATTTCTAAAATTCCTATGCAGTGGCTGTAGGCATACAGATAAAGATTATGGGACACTGGAAACACAGCAGCATCCTGTTTTGCCATGTTAAGCAAATAGAAATAATAACACACAAACTGCACATCCTGCTTTTTAGTTCAAAATGTACCCCAAAGTATAATTGAACTAAAACTAGTGGAAGCTACAAATGAGAGTGGTTTGATACACTGCAAAAACTGGATGAGATTCATTAGCAAATTTATCAGTGCTCATGGCCTGAATTCAAGTCTGCAGTCAAAACTGAAACCAGCTGTATTTCATATTCTTTCTTCTTTCACTGTGAATGTCTCATATATTTTCCTCTATTTTTCCTATACAAAACACTTCACCCACTGGCTTCAAAATGGCATCCAAAAATAAAAGATCTGACTTCCGAAACACTACTGAAAGAATCATTAAACTGCAGTATAAAACTGGTAAGCTGGGAAAAGAATGGATTGTGAGACCTCATCCCCTTGTAACTCATTATTCAACATCTCTCTTTGCTGAGGGTGAAATGTCATCCACTACTTTTCATAATTTCTTACCTCTTTTAAATGCAATTGACATGCTCTATTTAATATATTTTCAAAACCCAAAAGAGACTTCCGATGATAAATCAATAAATAATACTAAGTCCAAAGAACAGTGTAGGAGAAAAATCTGCTATACAAAATAACCATGTAATTGCTGGGATACTTCCTACACCATTGCTTTAACTGACTTTGGGATTTAGACATGAAGTGATAAATATTGACTCCTTAGGTCCTACAGACCTTTTCAAAAAGGAAGGATGTTAATCATATCCCAGAAACTCCTCTTCTCCATTTGAGATGCCCCAAGTATCTGAGATATCCATGATCGGCTGCTCATTAATATATAGGCTTATGTGTGAAGTGTGCTTTTCTGAAGATGGAGCAAGAATACTTAAAGTATAGGAAGGTCTTGGGTGCCAATACATAGGATATAATTCAACTCATCACTCACAGGCATCTATCCTCATCTGGATAGACTAAATCTCCATTGACTGTGCTGGTAATGGAAGCTTAGACACTCAGGTAAATATTTAAATTTAGATTTCTTCATTTGGGGTTGACTTTTACTCTTACATTTGGATATATGAATACCATCTTGAATTATTAAATTCTACACCATAGCTCAAGTGTTCAAGGTGGACTGAAGGTGGGCTTAATACCACCCATGAATTGTCCTTATGAGGTGTTGTGAAAATTATATTAAATCTTGTGATCTTTAATGGTAATGGAGCCTTTAAACTTAAATATTTATTGAATACAATTTTAGAAAACACAGTATCTGTACAAAGCCCCACTTTTCTTTAAGCACAGCAAAGCCCTTAGTAACCACAGGGCAGCTCTGTTAATTAGAAGCCAAAATCTTTCCTGCTAGTGTCTGAATATCATAGAATCATAGAATGGTTTAGGCTGGAAGGGACCTTAAAGATCATCTAGTTCCACCCCCCTGCCCTGGGCAGGGACACCTTCCACTAGACCAGGCTGCTCAAAGCCCCATCCAACCTGGCCTTGAACACTGCCAGGGAGGGGGCATCCACAACCTCTCTGGGAAACCTATTCCAGTGCCTCACCACCCTCACAGTGAAGAACTTTTTTCTTACATCTAGTCTAAATCTACCCTGTTTCACTTTAAAGCCTTTACCCCTTGTCCTATCACTACATGCCCTTGTAAAAAGTCCCTCTCCAGCTTTCCTGTAGGCCCCCTATAGGTACTGGAAGGCTGCTAGAAGGTCCCCCTGGAGCCTTCTCTTCTCCAGGTTGAACAACCCCAACTCTCTCAGCCTGTCCTCATAGGAGAGGTGCTGCAACCCCTTGATCATCTTCATGGCCCTCTTCTGGACTCACTCAGACAGATCCATGTCCTTCTTATGTTGGGGCCCCAGACCTGAACGCAGTACTCCAGGTAGGGTCTCAGGATGCAGAAGCAGAGGGGGAGAATTTCCTCCCTCGACCTCCTGTTCACACTTGTCTTGACACAGTCCACGATACGGTTGGCTTTCTGGGCTGCAAACACACATTGCTGGGTCATGATGAGCTTTTCGTCAACCAACAACCTGAAGTCCTTCTCCTCAGGGCTGCTCTCAATCCACTTATTGCACAGCCTGTATTTCTTCTTGGGATTGCCCCAACACAGGTGCAGGACTGTCGTGGTTTAACCCCAGCCAGCAACTAAGCACCACGCAGCCGCTCACTCACTGCCCCCCATCCAGTGGGATGGGGGAGAAAATCGGGAAAAAAAAAGTAAAACTCGTGGGTTGAGATAAGAACGGTTTAATAGAACAGAAAAGAAGAAACTAATAATGATAATGATAACACTAATAAAAAGACAACAGTAGTAATAAAAAGGATTAGAATGTACAAATGATGCGCAGGGCAATTGCTCACTACCCGCCGACCGACACCCAGATAGTCCCCGAGCGGCGATTCCCCGCCCCCCTCCCCACTTCCCAGTTCCTATACTAGATGGGACGTCACATGGTATGGAACAAACCGTTGGCCAGTTTGGGTCAGGTGCCCTGGCTGTGTCCTGTGCCAACTTCTTGTGCCCCTCCAGCTTTCTCGCTGGCTGGGCACAAGAAGCTGAAAAATCCTTGACTATAGTCTAAACACTACTGAGCAACAACTGAAAACATCAGTGTTATCAATATTCTTTGCATACTGAACTCAAAACATAGCACCGTACCAGCTACTAGGAAGACAGTTCACTCTATCCCAGCTGAAACCAGGACAAGGACCTTGCACTTGGCCTTGTTGAACTTCACGAGGTTCTCACGGGCTCACCTCTCAAGCCTGTCAAGGTCCCTCTGGATGGCATCCCTTCCCTCCAGCATGTTGACCACACCACACAGATTGGTGTCATCAGCCAATATTTTGAGGTTGCCCTCAATCCCACTGCCCATATCACCGACAAAGAAGTTAAACAGTGCTGGTCCCAATACCGACCCCTCAGAAATGCCACTCATCACTGGTGTCCACTTGGACATCGAGCCGTTGACTGCAACTGTTTGTGTGCAACTGTCCAGCCAATTTCTTATCCACAGAGTGGTCCATGTGTCAAATCCATGTCTCTCCAGATTAGAGACAAGGATGTCATGTGGAACAGTGTCAAATGCTTTGCACAAGTCCAGGTAGATGATGTCAGTTGCTCTTCCCTCATCCACCAACACGTGATCCCATCGTAGAAGGCCACCAACTTTGTCAGGCATGGTTTGCCATTAGTGAAGCCATGTTGGCTATCACCAGTCACCTCCTTATTTTCCATGTGCCCTAGAACAGTTCCAGGAGGATCTGCTCCATGATCTTGCCAGGCACCAAGGTGAGACCGACCGGCCTGTAGTTCCCCGGGTCTTCCTTTTTTCCCTTTTCAAAAATGGGGGTTATATTTTCCCCTTTTCCAGTCAGTGGGACCTTCCCTAAACTGCCATGACTTCTCAAATATGATGAATAATGGCTTAGCCACTTCAGCTGCCAGTTTCCTCAGGACCTGTGGATGCATCTCATCAGGTCCCTTGGGCTTGTGCACCTTCAGGTTCCTTAGATGGTCTCAGACCTGATCTTCTCCTACAGTAGGCAGTTCTTCACTCCCCCAGTCCCTCCCTTTGCCTTCTGCGACTTAGGTGGTGTGGCTGGGGCACTTGTTGGTGAAGACTGAGGCAAAAAAGTTGTTAAGTACATCAGCCTTCTCCATGTCCTGGGTAACCAGGTCTTCCATTTCCTTCTGGAGAGGGCCCACATTTTCCCTAGTCTTCCTTTTATCACCGATGCACCTATAGAAGCTCTTCTTGTTGCCCTTGATGTCCCTGGCCAGATTTAATTCTGTCAAGGGTTTAGCTTTCCTAACCTGATCCCTGGCTGCTCAGATCATTTCCCTGTATTCCTCACAGGCTACCTGTCCTTGATTCTACCCTCTGTAGGCTTCCTTTCTGTGTTTGAGATTGTCCAGGAGATCCTTGTTAATCCATGGAGGTCTCCTGGCATTTTTGGCTGACTTGGAAGTCAGCTTTGTTGGGATGCATTGCTCCTGAGCTTGGTGGAGGTGACCCTTGAATATTAACCAGCTTTCTTGGGCCCCTGTTCCCTCCAGGGCTTTATCCCATGGCACTCTACCAAGCAGATCCCTGAGGTGGCCAAAGTCTGCTCTCCTGAAGTCCAGGGTATCAAGATTGCTGTGTGCCCTCCTCGCTGCCCTAAGGATCATGGTCACTGCATGATCCAGTGACCAGGCTGCCCCTGGGCTTCACATTCCCCACCAGCCCCTCCTTGTTGGTAAGAGCAAGGTCCAGCATAGCACCTCTCCTCAATGGCTCCTCTATCACTTGGATAAGGATGTTACCATCAATGGATTCCAGGAACCTCCTGGATTGCTTATGCCCTGCTGTGTCGGCCCTCCAACAGATATCGGGGTGGTTGAAGTCCCCCATGAGGTCCAGAGCTTGTGAACGCGAGGCTGCTCCTATCTGTCTATAGAGGGCCTCATCCACTCAGTCTTCCTGGTTGGGTGGCCTGTAGCAGACCCCCACTATAATGTCACCTGTCCCTGCCCTCCCTTTAATCCTGACCCATTAGCTCTCAGTCATCTCCTCATCCATTCTGAGGCAGAGCTCCATGCACTCCATGACATAAAAGGCTACACCCCCTCCTCCTCTCCCCTGCCTGTTCTTCTTAAAGAGCCTGTATGCTTCTATTCCAGCTGTCCAGTCACCGGAGCCACCCCACCACATCTCCTTGATGCCAATGAGATCATAGCCCTGCAGGTATGTGCACATGTCTAATTCCTTTTGTTTATTCCCCATGTACGTGCATTTGCATAGAGGCATTTAAGTTGAGTCCCCGATGAAGCTGACTTACCGGCTGGTGTGGCTGGAATTCCTTTGTGCTGTTCTTCAGGTGCTCTCCTGCTGACCCATAATCCTTCTCCAGGCTCTCGGCATCTGTTGCTGGCACTGGCATTGAACTGGTAGTGGTGGGATGGATTGAAGTTCCCATCCCCCAGCAACCTTCCTGCTTCTTTATAGTATTGAGCTAGACTTATATATCAGGTGGGAAAATTCTCATATATCTGTAATTTTTGCCAGCTTATTTGCCTCATTCTCTTTTTTTGTTCCTCCATGTATTATGCACTGCCTGAACTTCCAGGCTCTGTGTGATGGAAATCATGTCCTCTCCTCTATGCTTTTTCCAAGCCCAGCATGAAGCAAGGCCTGCAATAGAAACCTTTATTATCATCGCATTTAAAATATCTGCAATCAAACTAATATTATGATGGACACATACAGCTATTTAGCTGCTTTTGAAATCAAGCATAGAACTACATTTAAGAGCAATAATCGCAGAGGGGTGAGAGATGTTGTGGCTTCAAATATTATATTTATATTTGCACTCAAGTTGGTACATCCCAAACTCTGAGAGCACGAGATCAACCACTGACAGCTTTCCTACCAAAAAGAGCCATCCAGCTGGGCTGAAAAGTTGTTTGAAATTGGTCTAGTTTGAGACTGTCAGCTCCCTGCTTTCTCTGTGGCTGCTGTGATCAAATTTGCCAAGACTTCCATTGCATTTATAACATCGATAAATGGGACAGATGGATGCCAAAGTAATCTCTGTCTCTGTGGCAGCTTATCTAATTAAACATTTAGACAGAGAAAGGTATAATTGCAGAATAATCTATCTGCTTTTGTCATGTGCTTTCCCCTAAGACACTCCTGCTTTTCCGACGGAGCAAATAAACTTTGACAGATGTTTACTTTCAAAGTAAAAAAGATAGTGGAGTTCTATTAACACAGACTGTATTCAACAGCAAAGATATTTTTTCACTGCACTCGATGCCAGCATTCTTTGTAGAACAAAGATTTTGGTACTGAGTAAAATTTGATTTGCATGCCTGAGGGAATAATAAAAGAAACCTATTATAGAATGAAATGGACTGTAATCACATTGAGAGGATAGAGATTGTTCCTTGGGTGGGGAGGGGGGAAGGCTACTGTCTGGTAAATGGCCTATTGGAGAAGAAAACACAATCTTATCCAAGATACAACATACGCCAAAGTTTGAAGAATGACACGCATAACTGCTTCACAACGCAGACTTCCAGTGCCTTCAGTGGGAGCTGATACACACCGAGTGTTTTGCATAGGGATACAGGGAGGAAGACAGTGTTGGACACTGAACACCGGGACAGAGCAAAAAACCACATCCCACCATTCTCATTGGATTATGCCTTAGCTAATGATGACTCAAATTCCATAGGGAAGGTCAGAATCCAAGTCTGTGTTCGTTCTCCCCATGGCATACAGCACTTGTGGAGCGTACAGCACTTCTCCTCCCCTGGCCAGGAACCAGCCTCAGCTGCTGGTGGACTCAGCACAAGCCAGGCAGAGAATGATTTCAATTACTGAAGGAACAGCTGCTGCTCCAGAAGACACTGGTGAAGCCAATCCCTTCTCCAAGAGCTACTTGAACTGAGCAAAAAGCTGGCCTGCGGGCCCATGGCACAGCTGTTCGGTGTTACTTTGCTTTTCAAGCACAGGACACTCATTTAAGTAAGGTCAGCACCAGCTTCTCACGTGTGCACGTACCTCAGCAGAGACTGACCTCCACTTTGCTGCTCCCCCCCATCTGTGTCTGCTAGCACTATTTCCAGTAAGCGGCATTGTGCTGAAAATTCTGGATGCTTACTGCAATTTTAAGAATATACAGCACCATGTGCCTTGTAAGCTCGCTGTCACACAAGCTGTTCCCATTAATGGCGTTTCTGCACGGGTTTGTAGACAGAAACGCTGAGCTCCTACAGGCTTTCTAATTCTCCTCCTTGTTACTCCTAGTAACAGTCCTGATGTCTGTCCCATCAGCTTATTCTGCTCTGATTTTACAAGGAATTTTCCCCTGTGATTATGCACTATGTAAATGCGATTCTAATTATATTGAGATATTCTGGTTATATAATGGTATATATTATATTTCAAGGCAAATGACCAAAGTTACAGGGGGACATCAAAAAAGATAGTTATAAAAGAAGTTCAGTGGTGAACACTGGAGAAGAAAAAAGCAATACAGAAGCAGATGCTTTGCGATTTGAAGATTTGAATTGGCCTTGTTTCCAGAATGCTACAGAAGTGATTGCAGTTGACAGCCACACTTCTTGTGATAGGCATAATGCCATTCATTGCTTTTATACTTGAATGACTTGGTTACTACACAGTCTGTCAAGTCTAAATCTATTTAAGTCATGACAATTTATGTTATACTACAGTACATTACTTGTTTTGATCATAAGACTAAAATCATTCTTGCATGAAATAAACTGAAACTTTAAAAAATCCAAGCAAGGGCTGCTGTTTTCAAAGCAACTGAAATTTTTCTGACTGGGAGACTGACAAACAAACTACAAATCCAGAGGAGCAATGCAGAAGACCAAACCTTCCTCCATCTATAACCTCAAGTGTTCAGATGAGCGCGATCAAGGCCGGGAAAGAGTCGTCAAATGTTGCACACTACCTAATACGCTCTGGTGTGAGATCAGATCTGCAGGCAGGAGGTTACCTTTTAGGTACAGTGCTTGGTTTATTGCCTTTTGTCAGAATCTGGTCACTGCGATATTGGTTTTCTATTTTTAAAGGTAGGAAATAACTGAAAGGTGCATATAGCAGACATCTGGGCTATTTCTTTGACTTTCCAGCTGTGCGAGAAGCAGAGATCATGGCAAGGAAATGGAGGAAAGGCGCTTGCCATTAGAGCGAGACTTAACCCTAAATTCCGTGCGCAGCCACATAGTCAAATCCCAGCAGGACTAACTCAACAGTTCACTCATCAGACAGAAATACCTGTAATTCGTGTGCTCCTACAACGGTTCTCAAAAATCAAAACAAACCCACTCCTGCCCTACCAGAAGTTCTTCCTGCCTTACTTGGACAAGGACACCGTCATTTCCATGAGGCTGAGGGCATGTGCCCGTGGGCTCAGCCATGATACTTTCATCCTTGTTGCTGCACATTGTGCAGGTTTGGGGCTTCCCTCTGCTCCTCGAAGGTGGCTGCCTCTCGGTACCGATAGGTCTGACAGCCCAGCCCTCAGGAGGTGCGTGGTAGGTGGAGGCACATGGTCTTTCAGAGCAGGTGATCTCCAGGCACCAGCCGAACCACCGACCGACCTGTTGGGAGCTGTGGCAGGAGCAGAGGCAGGCTGGCAGGTTGGATCCTGCACGGCAGAGGATGACGGGTGCTGTGCGTTGGGTGCAGCACATTGCCTTGGTGTGGTTGTCTGTACCTTATACCGCAACTTCTAAAGAAAAGACAGAAAGGTGGGAAGTTCAATTATATGTGATCATTGAAATGTTCAGTACTAAACTGCTCGGTGTTACAAGGCATGTTGAGAGGCATTTTGCTTTTAAGAAAGTCTAATGGAGTGACAGATTCTCCTTAAACTTTGAAAAGAAAAGAAAACTTAATTAGAGTGCTCGTCCTTATGATTCTCGCTTCTGTGGACAGGTGGTGTAGAAGTTTCCTCAACCTTGGTCTGATTTATTCCCGTACTAAAACTCCTAAATAATTTCTTAATCTTCATTTGCAAGGTAAGATTTGATATACAACCTCTTTATTGAAACCTCCTGTTACTCAATTATTTCCAGACATATTTTAAGAAGGCTTAACCAGAATATAAAGAAAGAGCTTCACTTTTTTACGTGAAATCCCTGTTACAATGGTCGTATTTTCCCGACCAGCTTTTTTTTCCTGTATTTTTAAAATTAAAAAAAAATAAATATCTTTTTCCCCAATTTGTGTTCGCAAGTCTACAGGCCTCACCTTGTTTGGTTGGTTTGGTTTTTTCCCTTCTTGATGGCCTATTCTTTTTTGTCTAGGGTAAGTAAAGTGAAAATAGAAAAAAAATAGGTGAAGGGATGAAAAGGCACAAGAAACTAGATCCCACACGTGGGAAGTGAGCTTCCTAACTTTCCATAGACATAAATTAAACTACATTTTAAGACCAAATTAATTTAATCTCCAAATGTATACTTAAACACTATTTCTCACTTCAAATTTTTCCAAAGCGTCATAATCCTCAAACCATTTCTTTCCAATAGCAAATATATCAGTTAATATGGTAACATTCCTGCATTTGTATCCTTTCACCCTCACTCTCTTTTGTCCCTTCCTGTTATACATTATTCCAGGAAGAAAGAATTCCTTGAAAAATCTAGTTTTATGCTTAGGTTACAATAAAAATTAAAAGACAAAGATTGGAAATGTAAGGCTTTAATCAGGGTTTGCAATAATCGGATGAATTTGGGAAAACTAATATATCCATGAAATTACATTGTTAAAAATATAAACCCATATACCTTGGCACACCAGTGAGATCAGCAGCATATCCTATTAGCAAGATAGTGGGAGGAGAGGGGCTATTTCTCGTGACAGCTTTTAGCAACTGCAATGAAATGGAAGCATGAGGAAACAGCTGCAAACTGATGAAAATTTGCAGGCAGCACTGTATTGAGAAGTGTTGTGGATACCCAGGAAGACAGCAAATTAAGACAGACACACCCAAAAAAGGTCAGCATGAGGTCTCAAAAAAAAAAGAAAAAAATGGGAAGAAATAGGCAATGCAGTTCTAAAATGTATATGTCCATCCAAAAAAATATGAAATAGGACTATTGAATCAGAGAGCACAGCTTGACAGTGCAACCCTTTGCGAAGGGATTTAGGTGGGATTTAGAGAGCAGTCAGTTTAACATGAGTTTGTAACATGACACTGTCGTTAAATACAAAAATCAAGAAGCCTTTATTTTTTCTTCCATACAGGGATCTTTTCACATAAGGACATTGTTACCTATCTATCTACGTATTTTCTGTTGAAAGAAATAAAAATTCTTTTCTGTGTAATGCTACAGTGAAAGCATATGCCGTCTGCTTTTCTCATTATTGGAAAATGTACTGAAAAATTACAGTGAGTTGAGAATAAAGTGCTGACAGTGATTAAGGATGGGGAGGAGTGACTTATGAGAATGCTTACACACTCCTAAGGGGACCCTTACACAACCTGGGTTTTCTTTGATGGTAAAGCTGCTTAAGACATTCATGCCGTCCTCACAGTCCCTGACTGCTCATTTTCTTTCTGCATGCAGCAGGTTCCTGCTCCCTCAGGTCTGCCAGTGCAGCTGTTTATAAGGCCCTGCTGGAAATCCTACCACTGAAAACCTGAATTTAGAAAAAAATTACAGCCTCTTTTCTTTAATAACCAGAAAGTCTTTTTGCCCAGCTCTGTTTTCTTGTCCAGGAGTCCAGGGTTGGCCCCACAAGTGATTGTACGAGTACATCCAAAGGAGGAAATTTATGGGACTATATTTCGGGACTGTAGTCAAAAGCAGAAGGAAAACAGACTCTTCTGAGAAAGATTTTGCTGCTCAGAGAAATCTAGATGGCTTTTTTTAGGTGTAGCGACCTCCTAACTGATGGGCTCGTACCTGGAAGAGACAGCTCGGCAAAAAAATGAAAAGCAAGGAATGTGCTAGTCTACAGATATGTGTGTAGTATAAAAAAAAGTTGTCTCAGCATGATATAAACAGAAATCTTTGTATTAAAACTATGAAGAAAATTGCAGGTTGAATATCATGCAATACAGTCTGAAGGTGAGACATAGTCTTGCATGGAAAAATAGCATGTAACATTTGCAAAAAAAGTCTCAAGAACAATCCTCTATAGAAAAGGAACAGGTTATGGAGTTAAGGATCTTCTTTCTAAGCTGGCCAGTAAAGTAGTATTTCCAGGTGAAAGTTTTTATTGTTTTCAAGGATTTCTCTTAGATTACAGATATTTGGGGTTAGATATAACAGTACACAAGTAGTTTTGAATACCATTCTACTGAAAGCAAAGGAAAGTTGAACTGTAAAAATCTATGGTTTTCTGCAACCATAAAAGATGAAAATAAGCTGCTTTAGGAAAGAATGAATATGCTCTCCCACACTTTAACATTTTCTTTTTTTCAAAATTTGAGCTTGACAAAATGTTTTCTGAGATTGAAAGATGAAAAACCCAAAGAAACTATGGAGGTGTTGGTCTGAAGAACCAAATAAAGACAGAGGGAAGGAAAACCTTAAAAAATATCTGGATTTTTTAAAAATGAAAAAAACTTTACTTGCTGGAAGATGCTTTAAAAATTGCTGGGAAGCCTTAGTAGCAAATTAATGTCATCAACATCCATCACACTGAATAGAATTCCAAGTGTAAAAAAAAGAAAAAAGAGTTGGAGTTGACTTTTAAACTATCTCCTAGTAAATTTGCCTCAAAGCACTAGTTGCTCAAAAATGGCAGATTTTATAAGTTTTTGGGGTCAACATCAGCAGCGCTGCTGATGCCAGCGCTGCATAGCCTGTGAAATAGCGTAACTTGTATGTAAATGAAAACCAGAACTGCGTACAGCCCGTAAGCATGGAAGAAGACGATATATGAGGAGGGAGTGTTTATAATGAAGTGATAGAGTGAATTCTCCACTGCAGCCCCTCAGTCAGCACAGGCAACACACAGGCAGCACATCTGCACAGCCCGTTCTGCACCGCTTTACAAACAGCCTGTGTTTTACGAGACTGTTTACAGTGGCAGCTTAGAGCCATGCTATTTATAGGCTCCTTCCTCCACAAAAAAACCCCCGCATGTGAGAACACGATGGACAATTTCATATGCATAGCTGAGTTAACATAATCAGGCTTTCTTCGGTGTTAAAAAAAAGAGAGGATGGGGAAGGGGGTATTCACACAGTGTGCCAGGTTGTTTTCACAGTCATTAGCAAACAGTTTCTCTTCCCCTCCCTCTGTCTCCCACACAAGACCGAGTAAAAGTCTGGGAGAACCAGGGCATAGGGGTTGGATGTCTGGTCCATATATCAGTGGTTGTATTGCACACATAGCAAGTGTGGTTCCTCTGGGCATGTAACAGAGAACCCTTTCACCCCTTGCATAAGGTTCCCTTCATTTTAAAATCTTGAGGTATGGGCCCTCTAAGTCCAAGTCTTCAGATGTAGCATTTTCCACCTTTCTGCCTCGTACCACAGAAATATGCAAAATTGCCCTTCTTTATTTTTAAGTGGGTGTTTCTATAGCTCTTACATGGCGCGACTGCCCTTTTCCATCTCCAGCCTTGCCAGGTTGCTGAGCTGTTCTCATGGGCACAGCTTGGCTTGGGTGGCTGCTTCAACTGAAGACCCTCTTGGCACTGTTTGACTCCAGCCTGGAAAATAAGGCTGGACTATGCAGCAAGCCTTGGGTGAGAACTGATGATGGTTGCAATGCTTACGAGATGATAATCCCATCTAAAAGGCAAAGAGCATTAAATTATTGTAAAGACAGAAAAGTGCTTGAAAGGATACTGTTCACTGGTGGGTAAAACATTTTCCGGCTTCTCCATTAACAGTGATAAGAAGCATAGAGGACATTACACTGTATGAGGATATCAGAAGATTTGTAAATTCAGAATTACCTCGCATAGCTCCAGGGAAAAAAAAAAAAAAAAAAAAAAAAAAAATCTTTGCACATTATAATGCTGCAAGTCTTTTTGTTTACACAGCCATACCGAGTTTATGCATGTTTAGCTTCTGTTATGACTGCAGCAGGAATTTTACTGTTGGTGCCTTTGGAGGCAGATAAAAGACGGAAGGAGAGGGACATTGTTCCACTGTCATCAGCATCCTACAATAATCTGTGCTGATTTAGTTTTCCTTTGAAAATAAATATAATTAAGACATAAAAAGGACTGTAAAACATTACTAATGTAATTCAGACTTTAAATATACCACACTTAAGAGTGGGATTTGCTTCACTTACTTTAAGGCTTCTAAAAATTTGGGGTCTAGTTTACAAGTCGCCCAGCATCCCTCTGTCATCAGTGGAAAAATAGGTGTTTCCAGAATGTGAGTCACACCATTATCCTTAAGCTATGTCTAAATGGGACAAACTGTAGAGGAGAAAATCTCTCTCTACTGCCTACCAAGCAAATGTTGCTGATTAGCTCAGATGACTGAAATTTGGAGGGTATGAACTGTGCCCCAGAGTGCCTGATTGAACTGGTAAAAAGAAGAGGTATTTTCCTTTAGGTGGTTTTAATCAACACTTTGAGCAATTTCTTTATTCAAATTAAAAAAAAAAATATATATATTACTTGTAATAAACTACAAGTTTCCTGCTGAAAATAGAGTGTTTTTGAGAAAAGCAGACATTTTCTGTTGATTTTTTTTTTAAGCTCCAAACCAAAGCACCCATGGATGCAACCCATAATGTGTTTATAGAAGTATTTGTGAGGATTAGAATCTAATCCTCCCATTTATTTGAGATAGTTCTATAATGTGACATTTTAAACTGATGAAACAGCTAGTTTTTGCATGAATGGGGACCTTGTTTAACATCAGTTTCTGTAAATTTATTTGACTGTGTATGTTCTGCGGAGTGAAAAACTATCATCCTGTAAATGGTAACTACTTCTGGCTGCATGGCATATTCATCTGCTGTCCAGGACCATGTAGAATTACCCTGATAAAGGAATCTGGAGGAATTAGCAGATCTGAGGAAAACTTCTTGCACTGCCCACAGATGGAAACAGACTATTGGTCAAAACAGACCATTGATCTGATTTGTACTTGGACTGTCAGGTGAATCCAAACCTGTCCTTGCAGTAGATACAACAGAAGAGGAATAGGTGCCCTTCTGCGCGACTAAGGAAGCAGAGTTGGAGCCTGGGAAAACACAGCAGTGAATAGATGTAATCCCAACACTGGTCATGGAGTACGTTAAATTGATATTTGGCTGAGCCTCTGTGGATAGGCTGTGGAGGGAAGTCTGGACACAAAAGCCCAGCAATAAGGAAACCAGAGTTTGTACATCTCTGAATAATAAATGACAGCCACCTCGCCAGGACTAGGCGTATCTGAGATCACCTCCATTTGGTTTGCTTTGCCCAAGTACCTGGCTGAAGGACCTGTTTTCACATCAAGCAGTATTACATCTTTCTAAGAACAGCAGCTCATATCCACACGTGCAGTCTCTTCTCTCTTTTCTTTCTGCATGCCATAGAGAAAAACACCTACCTGCCTGTAGAGCAGTGAGAAAGGCACTCCTTTGTGCAATAGTCAGGGTGACACAGTGCTGGGCACTTCTGACACTGAAACTCCCACCACGTGTCACCTGGTTCAGGACCGTATGGCAGCTTTGATTTGATCTAAATGTCCTTGGCTCATCAGGGATTCACATCTCACAAATTTGCAGAATGGCTGAAGTTGGAAAGGACCTCTGAGGTCACCTTGTCCAGCCACCATGCTCAAGCAGGGCCACCTAGAGTGAGTTACCCCACACCACAGTACAGACAGCGTATGAACATCTCCAAGGATGGAGGCTCCGCAACATCCCTGGGCAACCTGTGCCAGCGCTCGGTCTCACTCACAGTAAAAAGTGTGTCCTGATGTTCAGAAGGAATCTCTGTGTTTCCTTTTGTTCCCATTCCCTCTTGTCCTGTAGCTGGGCACCACTGAAAAGGGCCTGGCCCCTTCTTCTTTGTACTCTCCCTTCAGATATTTATATACATTTATAGGATCCCCACCCCCCCACCACCCCGAGCCTTTTCTTCTCCAGGTTGAACAGATCCAGGTCTCTCAGCCTTTCCTCATAGGAGAGATGCTCCAGCCCCTTCATCATCTTTGTAGCCCTTTGCTGGACTCTCTTCAGTATGTCCAAGCCTCTCTTGTACTGGGAAGCCCAGAACTGGACACAGTACTCCACATGTGGCCTCACCAGCGCTGAGTAGAGGGGAAGGATCACCTCCCTCGACCCGCGGGCAATACATTGTCTAATGCAGCCAAAGATACAATTAGTCTTCTTTGCAGCGAGGGCATATTGCTAGCTCACGTTCAACTTGGTGTCCACCAGGACCCCCAGCTCTTTTTCTGCCAAGCTGCTTTCCAGCTCGGTGACTCCCAGCATATATTGGTGCATGGAGTTGTTCTTCCTCAGGTGAAGGACTTTGCATTTCTTGTTGAACTTTATGAAGTTCCTATTTGGCCATTTTTTCAGCCTGTCGAGGAGGTCCCTCTGGATGGCAGCACAACCCTCTGGCATATCAGCCACTCCTCCCAGGTTGTGTCATCTGCAACCTTCCTGAGGGTGTTGTCTGTCCCATCACTTAGATCAGTGAAGATATTAATCTCTCATCTCCTGTGGAAAGTGTTGGTTCTGACTTGGTATCCCAATCTGCAGCTGCTCATAACTTTCAGACAAAATGCCTTTATATCAAAACCACACCTCTTGGAAACTGCACTAGTTTCTATAGAAGGTTTTTTGAAAAAAAATGTTTCTCTAGTCCAGGACAAGACTTGTGGTCATATTAGAAATTGATCAGAGAATAGAAATGATTCTTATGTTTACAACATTGTTATAGAATTTTCCTATTAGGAGAAATCCCTTTTCTTACACTGAATCAGGCAGACCAGACTTCAGTGCAGTCCCCCCTGGTGTTAGCCAAATACCTTGTCTTCTGACAGTTCCTGAAGACCTCTCCTTCCTTCAGAAAAAGTTAAAAGATTGCAAGTGTGGACTATAAAACATTTTCTTTCTCAGTGCTGACACGATATCCCACAGACAGGCAGGTGTAACTGCATGTAGACTCCAGACCACGTGAGCTGTAATGTAAATTCATATTCACCCAAGGACAGCTCTCATGCTCATTTGTATCTGGTGTGGGCTGAATAAGCGGACTCAGACAAGAATTTGTCCCAAACTTTCACCTAAATATCCTCACAGAAAACACCTTTCCTTTCTTACTCATGAGCCAATTCCTATTAAAATGCTACATTGGTCTTTATAAAAAAATAACAAAATAGAAATAAATTTGGGGAAGCATGGCATGACACCACATTTGACAGAGCCATGAATCACACTGCTCAGATGAATGGTTATCCAAAGCCATTAAAAGTGCTTCTGCACTTCAGCAAAATGCATTGTTTAAGAGGAGTCATACTGGGCTGGAATCTGCTCTCTGTTTCACCAATCTCATAATGAGCTTTAGCAGGAGCTGCTCTTGATTTATGTTGGATTAGGGTCATTCTGGGAACTTTTCTATCTCTCCATAGTGTTAGCATCATCTCATAAATAACTTCAACACCCAAAACTACAGCAGAGAAGGATCCAAAACGGTTAGTGCAGTATAACTCTAAAATGCAAAGCTACCCAAATTACACTGACAGTTGTTTTTAAAAGTAAACTCTTGAAATAACCAAACCCTATGATTTTTGCCCTATAAAAAGCAGTCTAAGAAAAACCCAACTGGTGCTTAAAACACTTGCTTGAGATTTTTTTAAATTCAGAAGTCACTCATAAAACCTGAGGATCCAGTGAGATATAACTGTATCTGTCATAGACCTGCAGGCCAATAAACTTCAAATTGACAGGGATAATGTTACAGTTAAATCTCCTTGGGTCTTTATTATTCACAGCAAAAACCTGATCTGAGACAACAATCAGGCACTTGAAATGCAATACTCTATTAGGTGTTTGATTTTTAAATGGAAAGTTGGTAAACCTTTTTTTTGTTTTGTTTTTTTTGAAACAGAAAACATGTAAAGAAGAGTTTAAATATGTATATGCAACAGTGGTGGAATTCACAACAAAATTAGAGAGAACAGTTGTCCTGAGGAGGTTCATTACTTGACTGGATTCTTCATTCATCCTTGTATAACTGAGGATTTGGCCTCTTTCTAAATCCATCAACATCGTATATTTCAGCCATAAACTAAACAACTTTCTAAGAAGTACTGACACGCATAATGCTGCTTTAAATTACTTCTGAAGCAACTTGGATTTAGAAAGAATTGCTAGGAAGCAATCAAATAACAGACTAACAGCACAGTTGCTTTCCATCGGCTTTGTGCTAGAACTGGGGGACAATTCTCCCCATACTTGAAAGTGTTGTGAGTTCATGAGCTATAATACTACTGTTACACTAACAGAAGCTATAGTCTTAAGTGATGGAGTAAGTAAGGTCATTATCAAGGGTCAAAATGGGACTTTAGAGATGCTGGGAATAAAAAAACCACTGTGCAACATGAAGAATCCTATTTCTATCCTGTTTCACAGCTGTTGTAAAGGTTACTGTGCATCCTTAAGGCATACTTAAATATACAGGGCTATTTTGATCACTGTGCTCCATAAAGAAAATATAAACTATAAAAATAGACCTTTTCTTAGAGGACAGAGGGTGCTACATACATAGAAGTGAGTTCAGGCTCAGAAGCAGACAGTAGTTGTTTGAAATATTTCTTATTTTGAAGTCTTTTCCATCCACTTGCACAAAAGTTAATGAAACATGAAAAATAAATAAAACCATTTCAATGAAGAGAAAACTGGATGTTCGGTTGTGAACTGTGCAGGTATATGGAGCATATGAGCCTAAAGACCAGCCCTGGAATATGAAATGAGTGGGGCTGATGCAGTAGAGGCTTAGGGGAGTCCAGAAAATTTCAGGAATACAGCACGCAGAGATCGTTAGCTGTGCTTTGTCTTCTTAAGCAGACAGCTTTATTGCTCTTTTTTAACTAAATTAACAAGTTACAGCGCTACCTCTTTTTAAATAGGTTGAGTGCCCATTGGGAGGGATTATAACCAGATCTGGTTAATGGAGGTTTAGTTTATCTGCACTTCTGGATACAAATAGTCCTATTAGGAAGACACCCTGCAGCACTGCATATAGTGTTGACTTCCTATTCATCATCTGAATAAAAATGAGAGACAGAATTGAGTATAAATTTTATACTCTCATCCTGAAGCTTGGGCGAGGATGCCATGCTGTGAGACGTTCCTTGCACAAGAGCCTACCTGTGTATTCAGTCTGATAAATCACTCCTACAGCTAAAAACCTGTACTCCTAAAGTTGGACTACGTTGAAAATTCTGGAATAATTTTTTTGTTCTTTTCAAAGTAATTTTCAGAAACTAGGATGAACTGGGATGCTCTGAAAAAGGAACACAGGTAGACGATGCTCTAGTCAAAATTAGAAGATGTTTGGTATGTAAAAAAGTCCATCTCTTCACCATTTTCTGTATGGTGAACTGAATTGAAAGGAATAACTGGAGTTGAGAAAGGATTGGAAAACTTTAATGCACTGCTTTGGAAGTTAACTGGAGTTTAGAGTCTCAGGTGGTGTGATTTATCAGATCATGCTTTTTTGAGATCCACTGTTGGCTTTTCAGCTTCTGCATTACTCACTGATTTCTTCTGGGCTTCTTGTACAGCAAAGATGATGAATTAATCAGCAGATTTCTTGGTTAGCCAAACATGAGTTTCTCAACTCCCCCCCTCCCCTCCATGTTAGAAAAGAGTTCCTAGGCTTTAGGTGCCTAAGGGCTTAGTAAAATCCGGGGACATGTGCTAATTTGTAATTATTGTCTTCATTATCATCAATGTCCATCATCATTATTGTCTTACTGTCTCCTATCAAAGTTGGCTTGACTGTACAATGCGCAATGACTCTGCGGTACCTCTATCCTTCACAATGTGATTTTTCAAAAATGTGAATCATAGATGGAGGCAGCTGTATTAGCCAGGAGGGGCCTGCCCTCCACACATTAGGGGAGATTTGAGCCCCACAAGTAGTGTCCAAGGTCAGGACAAGCCTGTAATTCCACCTGGGAAAGGGAGCCAGGCTGTGCATGCCCATGTGGGTTCTCTCTATCTCTTCACTTGTGAATCGTGGGGATTAGAAATCTGACTGGAAGATATCTGAAATTACTTTAGTCCCTATGGTATATCTGGTAAATCTAGACTACCCTTGTGCAACATGTCTTCTGTCTTTTTCTTCCCCTCCTTAACAGTTGTCTTTTAGTTCTGTAGCCATTGGTATTCATGTTTTTATGCTGAACTCTGAAATTAAGAGAACTATAAAGTTCTAGAAATTGGGCTTTGAAAAATAACAACATATCACCTCTAATCACAGTAATAAATAAAATGATGGCTTCCTTAGTGAATGAGGAGAAAAGTGACTGTATGTGTGGCATCACCAGTGAGGTCAACATCTCACAAAACATTAAAGATGATTCACCATTTTCCTAAGAAAACACATCTTGTCAGAAAAGAGTATTTTGCCAAATACAATTTTTCCATGACTCTTATTTGATTTGGACCTTTTATAAAATCTATGTAAGAAAGCTTTGAGTTTTCAAAAGTGTTTGAGTCCCCAGTTACAGATTTCTTTTGAGCACATAAACAAATGTAGCAATGTTTCCTGATGAAAGGTTTCTATACATGTACTTTCACAATTTTACATAACCTTTTTTTTTTTTTTTTTTTTTTTTTTCCCCCCTGAGAAAAATAAGAAAAGAAAGCAGGAAGAGTATGAGGAAAGAACACTACTTTTCAATATTTTATGAATTCTTCCTGAATAAAATTTTGAAATAAGAATTTTCTAGGGAAAATAATATTTGCAGTTTTCTCTAGAATGCATCACATTTATTAATATAGGTTCATTGTTCAAACTTGTTCGAGTGAATTTTGATACATTTGAGAATAATCTAGTCCACTAACTTGATTTCACCTTCATTTATACCTGTACAATTAACTTATGATGGTGTAGACATGATTTGCACCACAGCAGAAGTAGGACGTGAACCCCATTTCTTCTGCCTACGTCTCTCCATCACAGAGAAGAGCTTTTAGTGTTCACAAATAAATCACTTGCAACAAATTTCTTAAAAATTTATAAGGTGGCCAGTTAGACTGTTTTTGGCTCCCTGTAGGTTGTGAGTTATCATATTGTTTGCAGGAGTTTATGACTAGGAGCAATCTTTAGATTGTTCAATTGAGTAATTAAACCACAGCTCACCAACCCCAGAGAATATCTTCAGAGTCGTTACACCAGAGCATTTCAGCCCTTCAGTTTCTAAAAAGTGAGCATGGAAGGCATTAAAGGAGTCATCATCACCACCAGCACCAAAAGCTGCTGCAGGCTGCTGTAGCTGGGTTGTTCCGACATAGTCCCAGCAAGCAAACTGGACCCATATCTGCAGAGAAACATGAAAATGCTTTGAATCCCATCCAGTCAGGACTGTATAATTTTTCCTGATACAAAATCTGGTGAAAACAGTCTGAAGCATCCAGCTGGGTATCTGAGAGGATGACAAACTAATCTGACAGTGCTCTGACTTAACCCAGCCCATGCCCTTCATCTTCTACTTCTCTCAGCACCCACAGGCTACCAGCTAAAAGACCAAAGCATGAGATCACGCTTCTTTGACACTAGGCTTGTTTTCCCTCGCACTTTATCAATGACAGCTGTGATCATTCATAGCGATGGCAACGTCTCTAAAAACTCCCACTTAAACCACAACTCCCAAGGGTCAAAGCTGAACGCAACAGCAAGGAGACATGAGACCACTCAGTAAGCCGCCAACACAGAGTCATCCCGGCTGAACCCAACATGTCCTGTACTGTTCCCAACACCGGGCACATTCCTCCTCGGCCTCAGATGACGACTGCAGCAGTAAATACTCCAGAAAAAAACCCCAGCCTCATTAAAACCAGTGAATCAAATGTGTGTGGGGGTTTAAATCAATGGAGTAATACAGGGATAAGTCTGGCCTGGTACCAAGCGAGATGGCTGCGTCTTTTAAAAAACTCAGACCCTGCAGTCATAAATTCAGCTACACTTTCTGAATTCTTGTTGTACCATAGCCCAGTCCCTCATCAACAGTCCCCTTTGCAAAATAGGCCAGCAAGCAAGCTAGAGGTTCTGCAGCAATGCTTAGGAGTGTTCACCAGCTGCAAAACGAGTCTTCACAAAAGTGACCGAATCATTTATTATCTGCAATAACAATATAAATCCTGCCTTCATTTAAGTTCCAGCTATGGGATTGAACCTTCCCCTCATGGAAGTCAAAGCAGGTGGACTTCCCTCAAATTTCAGTTTGTCACTGAAAGGCAGCAGATCATGGCAAATTGTTTGGATTCACATCTCCAGACAACGCTAAAACATTTTTTTTTCCCTGGTCAGACTGCGTTATGCTCCTTCAAATCAGTGCTGATGCCTCTTATTTGGGTGTGCTGCATTCTTTCCTCCCTAAAACTAAGCTGAGTAAGACATCTCTGTGTTACAGCTTTGTTTACTGCACATATCAGACAATTATTAGATCACAATATTCTGTTTTACCCCTTTTCTTTATGGTGTGTAATCACCCCATATAGCATGAAAGAAACAGATACAATAGGCTGGTAGAATAAATCAACCTATTTCTGCTTCATCATTTGCTCTGTGACTGGCAAACATCTCATCCAGCTCTTTCAGTTTAAGTCAAGTCCATAAGTACACCATGAGAATGACTGCTGCGATCTGGTAACCATCTCCACCCTGCCTTCATGACAGTACTTATCCCCATATCTGCATGTGACTACATCTCCAGAAGAGGTAAGGCTGGAAAGAAAGGCAGAGCCAACCAGTTGGTTTGTGTCTAAATATGTGTTATAAGGAATATGAAAGTACTTGGCGAAGCCCAAATTCAATTCCTTGTTATTGTACAGCAATTATATACCGTGTTCATGGAAAGCACTGGACTGACAGCCCTGGACAAGATGCTATTCTTTACACACAGACAGGCAACATTTTTGGCAATATGACTCTTTAGAATACCTTGGCAATGACCTGGAAAGAGGTGAGAACATAATCTCCAAATCCATTCAATCAACTAACTCTTCCACAGAGCTTGTCCACAATGGTCCCAAGCAGGAGCTTTGATGACATGGACATTTGTGGGGGAACATTTTGGTGAGCCCTGGAACAACCTTGTTCTCTTACAAGGTTCCCCAGTTACCCTCTTTATCCTGTGGCCCGCATGAAATTTTCAGGGTCTTGCTGCTTGTGTCATTGAGAATAAAATAAAGATACAACCCCCCTTGAGCCTTCTGCTGTTTCACTGCAGTGAAACAATTTCAATGAAAAGATTTCTTCTTCACCTTGATTCATCTCCCAGGGACTGAACTCAGTTACATCACAAAAGCAAGTAACTATCCTATTATAATTTGGTCTTACTTGTTAGGTCATTGCAGTCTTACTGGAACCTGTATGCAGTGTAAAAAAAATTAAAAAAACATACATAATGTTTGAAAATTGAGTAACTTGCATACTTATAAGGTTTTGTTGCTTGTTTCATTAACTGTTGAGATATTATAGAAATTTTCAGCTAACTGTCTCACAGGAACAATCCAAATGACTAGAAGGGTAACGTTTCGTTGGTCATAAAACAGTATTTATTACAGCAAAGTGTGTTGAGGAAAGACTCTAAAAAGCAGTTTTTATAGAATCTAACTGTGCTCTAACTTTCTTTACTATTTTTTTCATTACATGTTTTGAAAAATGCACATCATAACCATTTTTTATGTTTTGTGGTTTATACAAAATCTTTAACAGAAAGTTATTTTCAAGGTTGCAAGTAGACTGCAAATGTCAGGTCATAAATCCTGACATGTTTGGTCAGGAGGCAAACAAACCTGAACTTGTTGTTGCTTGGTTTTATCAAAGAACAAGACAAATTTCATGGACAGACAGAAGATATCATCGATACGATCTTATCCTTTGGGAGAAAAATTGTTTTGGAAAACTGCTACCTAAGAAAATTAAAATATTTATGAACAATTTACTCAGGATGCTTCAGAGGGACTTCTACATAACGAATATTATCACTAGCCATAAAAAGAAGTCATAAAACTACTCCTTTTCCCTCATGTCTTCTTATTACCTGGAGTGCAGTCTACACCGCAATGCGCAGCTGGTTCAGGACAAATGAGTTTGGGTGCTAGAAGCAGCCAAGTGGAAGCTGAGATCCCAGTGCAGGCTCTTTTATTGGAGCAGTGTAAACACCTAAAAGTCTTGTAAAAAATAATTGGGTTTTTTAAGAGTTTAAACCTTTACACCCAGAGAGTCATGAGGAAGGGTTCTTTCAGATTGGTTAATTCCATCATGTAATGTGTCCTCACAGAGATGGGAAAATTAGTGATCTTTAAGAATTAGAACATACTTTTCTGAGCTGTGCTCTTGGAAGTGTTATATATCTTCACTTCCTGATATTTAACTGAATATATAATAGCTTTATGTACATATGGCACAGTCATAAAATGCTGTAGAGTTACTCATGTAACTGATTTAGGGGTAAACATGGTAACTTTTCTTGGTTACAGGCACTACTTCAGAAAAGAAAGGCTCTGACAAAAAGTAGTATCATCTTCAAGGGTTACTTAAATAAAATTGTAAAGAAGTAAGTTTAAAAATAGTTGTAGAGAGATTAGAGGTATTTGACCTATTTGAAACAGTTTCACCTTCTATAAACTCCTGAGAAAACTGAAGGGATACCTCAGAAAATTGGGTTAGGTGAAAAAAAAAAGATATTCTGAGAATTTCCTGCCACAAAGGCAAAAGCTAGATTTTGGCTCTAATGTGTATGTCTTATTAATTTACATAAAGCAGTTAATAAGATGAGCTGGAAAAGACTTCTACCAATGAACAGGTCACAAAGCCCCAAAAGTTAAGTTTCTCTCTTCCTACAATGATACAGAAAAGGTGTTATAAAAGCCTCTAAATCGAACAAGCCATTTGCTTCCTCATGAATTTTATCTCATCATCAGAGCCTTAGATCTCTGCTCAGCCCAACTCCAAGTATAAGATAAGTGAGAAAATAACCACACATCAAAATCTAGAGGAAATAAACTTCACAGTTAGAACATGGTATTTGTACTGTATTTCTGGAAAGACAGCATAAGATTGGACAGGAATTTTATTTATGTTTTTCCTGTAATTAGGTGAAATACTATTTTGATTGAAGATAATGGTGTGTCTGGTTGAAAACCACAGCCTGTTTACTTAGATTATGTTTTCCTGCAAAGGGAAATAATATAATTCTGGCAATCAAAGAAAAATAACATTTAATACAGGTTTTAAATCTGTGGTAGTCTTAGGATGCCTTCTTTTGGATGCACCTGACTTTAATATTGCAACAGTTACTTAGTTACCGTAGTAATTACTTACTTTTGCCATTTATTAATATTGAAATTATCCATGGTAAAAATAGGATGTCTAATATGCTCTTTACTACAATGATTTTGGTATCTTACAATCTGTTTCAATTGTTTACAATACACTGTGGCATAAAATTTTTTTAGTAGGGCAATTTCCTTTCAAAGCTCTTCCCACAAGGACAGGCAGAAAATTAGAAGCTACAGTTCATAGTGTCTATTGTTCATTCACCGTTTTTGTCTTTTCTATCTTCCCCCCTCCCATCTTTGAAGACAACACAGTTAAGATGAGAAATTTGAGATATTTTTGGCTGTCTTTAATTGCAATTTCCATACACATCTGGCAAGGAATCTTATGTGACAGAAATAGTGGGATTCATCGAACCTGCAAAGGCTTTCCAGTGTCATTTACATGTACGTAATTAAGTACGTGACTTTTCCTGTGTGTTAGGGATCTCCAGCCCTGTGGACAGTTTTCCTGGAGTAAATGGTGTGGGATTACTCTGTCTATCTAATACTGAGTTTTGCTGGAAAAAGAAGACTTTCTGCTTTATACACTGCAAAGAAAATGGACTGGTTTTGCTTATTGTGTTGCTTTCTTCCATTTGAACACAGAAATAAAGGTAATTTTTCTTTCCCAAGCATTTATTGTTACCTCTTTGACATAATGGGCTAAGGGGCAAGTAAAGTTAAAACATCTGAGCTAAGGAAAGGTGACATTAACCAGTTTTACTATGAATGGCTTGTCAGACATTATTAAGCTTTGTCTGGGTCCATGAGGGTTCCTAGCCTGTTAATAAACACCACCACCAAAAGAAGGGAGCAAAAATTACTACAAAATTATTTTCCTTTTTCAGAGACCATAAAGGCAAAGATTTGTTCCTTTTCTCCACCAGGTATTTAGCTTGTATGTTGGAAAATAAAAAACACTGGCTTTAGCAAGAAATGTGCCCCCTCCCTAATTATTCTTGTTATTTTTTTCAAGAAATTTGAACAGTAAACATGACAAAATGGTTGGAAGACTAAATGAGCTTTGCCTCCAGGATGCCTAAATCTCAGATCATCTATTAAAACCATTCATGACAACAAATTTTGCTTTTTAAGCTCCCTGAACACATCACTTTCTGAAATATCTCGCTGTTCCCAAGATGGAGTTATCTGAAGCACTCCTCTTAATGTGTTTGAACAGTTAAACTAGCCTAAAGCACTATAACTTTAATGCATTATAAATGAATCACTATGGATACAGGGTGTCTTGATGATCCTGAGTATTTGCCTTTGTATTACATTTTGATATCTGTGATGTTTGCCTACCCAGCAGAAAAACAACCTTCATAAAATTTGATTATTTTATTAGAGCAGTCAAATTAAAAAGTTAAGGGGATAATGAAATAAAAGACAAATTGAAATAGTAAAATTTGCCATCTGTCCAGTTCTCACAGGTGATGCATTCACCAAATTTTTAACTAGCTGAAAGGGGACTGACAGGTCAAATCCAGCACCCTGTACCCAGGACCGTATTGTCTGCCTTTGGTACAGAACTCAGTTTCAGTAGCATTGCAAACACATCTCTCCCCATCCATGAAGGACCGAGGAAGACGGGAACACGCTGTGCAAACTTCCAGCTGTCTTCCCTGCTGTGTGCTGACACGAGTGCCCCATGCCATCTGTCACGTAAGCGAAGCGAGGAGTTGATTTCAATAGGAAAATGTGATTAGAAGGCAATTGGCTCTCCAGCCTGACTTTGCATTTTCTTATCTAGAGGTTCCTCTCATTTCAGTGAGAGGTCTGGCTGAATGCTAACTAGGCAAGGATTGCAGGGTTTGGCCCAAGATATCATGAAAATCAGGCTGGAAAGCCTTATCTGTGATGATAGTTGGTAAAGCAAGGGGGGTTGTCGTCCCTTCTTCTTGCCTCCTACAACCGTCTCATCACCATGGATCGATGTAGTATACAGACTTCTGGTAGTATAACAAAATAACACTCATCCACCTGGGCAGTCTGTTTCCCACACAAATCAGCATTGCATCTTTTACTGCTTGGGAAATTAGTCCCTTAGGAGCTAATACAACACCTACTAAAATTCATGGACTATCTCCAAGGGACTGCAGCAGATTTAGGTAAGAGATTTAAAGGTTCATTCAATCAACTGTATTCCCAGGGCCAGAAAGCAAATGGTGCTTATATCATAAAGTACCTATAGGAATTACCGATATTTTTACTGAAATTTTTATGGACTCCCACTCCTTTAGGGAGGGAGACGTTTGCTGTAGAAAGGTAACTACACAGTTTGTGTATGGATGAACTCGTTTGCAAATTCCAAACCTACATGGAGGTCATGGAGTCCAGACTAATGACCAGATTTTCTTCACATCCAAGATCAAATGGATGTCATGAAGAGCAGCTTCAAATTCACAAATTCTCCTTCTATTCTTCAGATGATCCCAGAATCAAAGCAGCCAGTATTAGCTTACTGGCAATGTTTTTGTTCAGTTAGACATATGCAGTATGACAGGACAGTTGTTGCCTCTGCTGTGTAACAGATTTAATGTGACAGAGCAGTCGATACTAAGTGTGTAATGAGTTGCGTCATGACCAGTTTTGTGCTCCTACTCGACTTATCCTCAATCCCTTCCAGCCCATCTTTCATTGAAGCATCTAAAAAACCTCAGAGGTTATAACTACATGTATACTTTAAAATATCAGCTACTTGTGTTAGTTAATGCCACCTAACAGAGCTCCTTTAACAGAAAATGTGAAAGTAGGAATTGTTCTGGTTTTACTCCTTTGTTCATGGCATGAGAAAGTTTCTCTGCATTTTTCATTTTTCCTCCATTACCCCTCTTGGTTCTGCTGCAGGATGTCATGTTGAACTTAAACTTGAGTCCTACTCACTTGTCTTAATTTGATCTTCAATATTTTCTTGGGCCTTTACATTTTTGGAACATTTAGTCTCCAGAGCAAACATCCGTGAAATTCCAAATTAAGAGAAATTACTCATGATCTAAAGAGAAGATCTCATGGAATGCAGCCCCTCCTTTTGAAGTACGCTGTTGGCAGGTGTGCCTGGGTGAGGAGCACGGCCACAAATCCGAGCTCCATTGCTCATGTTCTCTTGCTGTTCTGTAGGTGCATGACACGTACATAAATGAACCTTTGCCTGCAGAAAGAAAAATCTTCCCTTCCACAGCAAAGGATCGTGTTCATGTTTTGCTCAGCATTAACACCTTTCCCACATAAAAAAGCCTTTTTTTGGGCTCCCCAGGAGAAACAAGGACTTAAATAAAGTAAGTAAACCACAATGAAGAGGACAATACACTACCCCAGAGATGAAGCAGACAAAAGGAAGGGAGAGAGAGTATAATCATTGTCATTTCATAAATAGCTGATTGAAGCCTATGAAGAAATCAACTACTTGTCTGTCTTAATTTATAATGTAGTATACTCCCTTGGTGGTATCTTCATTTCTCTGTGGCAGGAGGGAGATGTTCTTCAGGCTCTGTAGTATTTCATATAAGCTCTACACATCTTCATTCTGGTTACTGAAACCTGCTCCATGCTTCTACACCTCTTCCAAATCAACCAAACCTTCATGGAGATGACACCTCCCTCTTGCTTTGCTCTGCAGAGCAACCCTTTTGCCATGTTCCGTTTCACTATCTGCTTTTTGAGTGTCAGCTTGATCCCAAGTGTATGACCAGGAAGCCCAGAGAAGATAATGACGTGTAAATTGGAATTACACTGGTTTACTGCTCAGTTGCCTCAAGCCTGTTTTTTGAGGGGCTTGTCCTTATCCTTTCTTTTTTTTTTTTCTTTTTTTTTTTAATTGAAGAAACATTATCTACAAAAAGATCTTCACATTTTCTTTATCTGAATGGTTTTGTCCCTCCATTATACTTTCTGAGCTTCCCACTCCATGACAAAAAAACAGAAGTTTGATGCCCTTCATAAAAGTCAACAGGAGATATGGAGAGACTGTCCAATAAGGACATCCCTTGGAGAAATTAAAACTGTCAGGAGCAGTTTACAGTCAGCTCGGTTTGTGGAGAGTGATGGCTCCCCAGGTGATAAGCAGGCAATCATGGTTGGACTCTGAAGAGGACTCCTGCTCCTGCTTTGGCGCAGGCTCAGGTGCCCTCTGGTTTTGCATCTGCCCTTCATGCATCCTGCGGGATGGAGAGGGGAGGTTGTGCAGGTACATGTCAGAAGAAAGAGAGTCTAAACATTAAATTTACCGCAGAATAAATGCCATCAACAAATACCAGCAGCACATGTGGCGCTGCTTTCCTGGGACACCTGCAGTGCTGCCTGCAAGTACTCTAAATACCTCTTTGGGGGGCTTCAAAGAGATTAGACCTCTCTGGTTTGGATAAGGCATTCAGGGCACTTCAATCGGCCTGATGAAGCCAAGAAGTTTCCTACTGTAGGAGAGCCATGTTCAGAAAGGGGTTGTAAATCCCTTTTTAGCGGAAGGGGGTTTTTGCATAATGGATGCTGGGCATTTCAGGTAAGAGGGGTATAAGAGGGTTGTTCTCAGGGGGGTTGCCGTCGGGGATGGGGCAAGGAGGGATGTGGGCCACTGTGAATGACTGCACCAGAGCTGTTATTGAACAGTGCTTGGGCTTCCCAGCGCCTTAGCAGAGCCAAATGAAAGGGCTATGAAATTTAATCCTTGAA
Organism: Astur gentilis; assembly: GCF_929443795.1. NCBI lineage: Eukaryota > Metazoa > Chordata > Aves > Accipitriformes > Accipitridae > Astur > Astur gentilis. The sequence continues at coordinate 46,863,584 of NC_064881.1, read as the reverse complement.
AAGCAAACCTATTAAAGCTAAAGCAGTGTGATGAAAACAGCAATCAATGCAAGCACTAGAGAATTTACATAACTTTTAGAGAAACAGTTATTTGGTTTTAGTTATGTTTTCCACACAATCTATTCTGCACAAACGATTTAATATTCCTTTGCAGTCTTCTCTGAAGAAAGCGTTTTCTTATTTTCCTCTATCGATGTTTTCAGTTGCTGCTTTCCCTTTAAGACACTCTCTACAGGGAATAGACCCTTCAGCTGCCAAATGGCTGATGTGTAGAAGGGACAAACTCTTCCTGCAGAGCATCCTGCTTGTGAGGTGGACATGGGCATGGACACCTCAATGAAGTCTCACACAGCACTGAACTATTCTTCTCGAAGAAGAACGAAATAGCTTGGCTGGCCACAGAGGCCACCAGCAAAGTCTAATCAGCATCACGACATTGTCCTGGTCTGGCAATGTGCTGAGACACATGGTGAACTACTCTTCAATTGACATGCACGTACTGCTTTGTCTGGTTTTGGTGCCTGAATCCGTGCATCACCCTTCATCTCTTCCAAAACATCTCTTTGCTGCTGGAGTTCAGTCCTATGTTATCAATAGCATGATCTGATAAAACCGTAGTGGAAACAACCACATATCAGTGACTTCATAAGCCACTCTTCCTTGTGAGGGACAGCTGGTTTCTGACGGAGTCCCAGTTAACACTCCTGCTTAGAAAATGACCTTGAACATCTGAAAGAGTCAGGGATTTTCTCACTGTTATCTAAGAGAAAATTGCTGTTGGAGGGCCAAAAAGAATTTGAAACAGGAAGAAGCTGATGTTAATAATAGGGAAGTCAAATGTCTGGTTATCTGCCTGGCCTGCTGTATGCTAGAAATACTAACAACCAATTGTGTTGCAAAGCCAAGAATAACTCCTTTGCTTTTACTGCCCTTAAAAGAAATAGTTGTATGAGAGTCACACTGTTGTTCTTGGCAGACCGTTGCAGCTCAGCTCTCAAGTGAACTTCAAGAAATGGAAATACAAGGATATGGGGCACCTAACAGGAAACCCACTTTCCCCTCTTTCCATTGCCTTACAGACACACAAATCCACATGAATTACGTCCTCGTATTCATTCTTTTGAGCAATCTACAGACTCAGCATTGTTATATGACCTTCTAACCACATGTGCACTACAAAGGATTGCTCGATGCTTTACAGATGCATTTCCTGTTCGAAATAATAGTTCAATTCAGAAAGAAAAATACAGAAAAACAGTGTCATTTCCCTTGTCTACTTTTTTTTTAAGAGTAAGAGACCTCTCTCACTTTATCTTAATATTTCGTGTAGGTTGTTAGCTGGTTTTAATTGGAAACAAAATAGCATAAAAATGTAAGTCTGATCATAACATCATTATGGTCACACTGTAAAGGTATTTCTCGAGTCCCTGGCCAGTATTATGTTACTTTAGCAGCTACAGTTCTGTCCTGGGCATGAAGATATGCTCTACAGCCTATTTCATCCCACCTCCTACCAGATACAGGACAAGAAACAATCCTTTCCTTAGGTCTCATTAATTAGTCTAAAAGCTATTTGTTAACCACTGATCATTTAAAAGCCAGATTTCAGCTGTTACACATGATGTTGTAGCCCACACTGGATGCACATTAATAACTTAAATAGGAAATTCATTAAAGGCTGAAATAATTCCTAGCATAACAGTTATCTTTTCCTGGAATATGAAACTACTTAGTGATAGATGTGGTCTCCTCTAAAATTCAGATAACAGATGTTTTAAATGTTCACTGGGTAACTGTTTACAGAGAACCTGCAACTTTGACTGGTAAGCCTTCAAGTTGGGATCTGTGTACAACTCAGTTTCAGCCTGGGAAGATTTACATTTCTTGATTAAAGTTATTCATAGCTTATAGTTGAGACAACTGAAATCATTGTACTTTTCTAACAATGTTAATTGGATTACAGATTGCACTATTTTGCTGTATTTAGCAAAGGGAAAACTGGTATCCTGCTTCTCTGCATGCTGTTCAGTATGCACCGGATCATTAATGTGAAATACTGCACAGCTGGTTTGCAATTCATCTTAAAGATGAACTGCAGTTCCTTAATGGTCTTGAACTTTTAGTTTAAGAAAATAAATAATATAAATCCTTCAATGTAGGGCAGAGGGGAGGAACCAAAACTGCCCATTCCTGGCAGTAGGGTTATAAAAAAACTCAGCTCGAAAATGCCTTCCGTCTTATTAGACATTACTTATTTCCTGACATCATTTCTTGGAGTGGATTAATTGTCACCAGCCAAATATTTTGCACAACACAGAGGGTGCCAAGGAATTATCTGAGCATATACGTCTGTATCACTGAAAGTGGCCAATATAACTTAGAAATGCCACCCAAAATTCTCAGGCTAACGTGACACCATAGTATCACATTAACTCCAGTTTTCCTTTTTTTTTTTAAGTATGAAATTCACACTTCTTTATAGCCAGGTTCTTGTTTGCTGTATATTAGGGTCATATTTCAGAGCAGTAGGCAATAAACTGTTTTGGAGTTTAATTATTTTCCCTCTATTAGAACATTTTGGGTCAGTGAACCGGAAAATCCTGACTCATGACCAACACTTCAGTGGGGAGTGTCAGTTAAATTTCTGCACAGGCCATAACAAATACCAGCAATTTACTGTCTGCACAAAATCTTTCTATATGTTGCTTCCTGTTATTGGCGTCTAATTGCACTACCATGGATGATGACAAAAAATCTCACACTGATTTCAGTAGGAGAGAAAATTAAATTGAAAATAATCTGTTTAATGTGTTGCAAGTCTCAAGAAAAGCAATTGTCAGGTTCAGTGTGAAGGCACACCACCAGTATTTTCATATCCCTGGTGTAGTCTAACAACTTGTGACTGGAACATCAGCAAGAGTTGAGGCTCTCCTGGGAGCCAGGTTTGTAATGTATGCCCTAATATGAGAACAGGGTCAGTCAATTAAATGAAAAGAATGGCAAAATTAAAAGATGTGAAAATCTCTTTTTATATAGGTTAGCCTAGACTGTCAAATCCATTGCACAAAGTCATCAGGTCAAATATTATGGCTGGATACTTAAAGAGTTTGGAACATATCCTGCCAATTCATATTGCTGTGCAATGATAATTAGACACTGTCTTGAGGATCTTCAGGTTCCAAGAAAGACAAAGTTCTTCCTTTGAACTTCACTATGCACTTGGTGAGTTTCAATATAGTTATGAGGACAAGACAGAAGGAAAAATTCTCAAAGGTCAAAAGTATAGTAACAAAGTATAGTAACATTCCTATTCCTATTGACTTCCCATGGGAGCTGGGTACCAAACCCTCAGTAGTGACCCTGAAATTCTCTCCCATTGCTTTTTAACTATGTTCAAGGTACAGGAAATTGAAACTCTTGTGTGAAATCTTGTGCTCTGTGGGAAAAATTGTCATAGGAGAAAAAGCAAAATTTAAGGACCACAAAGATGGGAGCATGGGCTTCAGGCCAGAGGCTTCAGCCAGTGTAGACCAAGTAGGGATGAGTAGAGTCTTTGGAGTGTGAAGCTGCAGCTGAAGGGGAGGGTCCTTTCTAACCCGAAGCACTTTTGAGTTGGATTCTGGAGGTCAGTGGTTGAAGAGGACACCTATGCCCCGCTCCCAGCATCATTCCTATGCCCTATAGTATATCTGTCAGTCCTCTAGCATGCAGTTCAGTGGGTTTTTTTCTTACAGGGTTTGGTGTGCACTATTGCATAGGTGTTATGTTACTGGGCACATTCCCATAAAACTTTTATTGTTCCAGTTTTTTTGGTTTTACCTACAACAACATCACGCTGTTGGAAAGGATTTGTTTCTTCTTAGTGTAAGGAAATAAGCATATAACAGGGGTGAAACACAAAGTAGAAGTTGCTTTATGCTCCAAGCTGTATAACAAAAATCAGAGCACAAGTGGGGAATAAACATTTTTGAGGAAGAAAATTACATAGAATGAGGTGGAGAGGCACCATGAAACACATCGCCAATTCAAGAGAAGTGACTACTTGGTAGTCAGCCTGACTACCAAAGAGAAAAGAGTGAAACTGATGATACTGTCTGAAGACACAGCGGTAACCCCAGGTATGGGTTTGGCTTTATTACAAGTTTTTGTTACGGGAAGATCTTTATTATGGCTGGACAGTCTTCATTATTAATAGCCCATGTTGTAGAGAATGGGGTCAGATGGGACTCCATGCAAGGGATAATTTAGATCATTTCCCTGACATGGTACATGGTGACCCACACCTCCATTATTCCGGCCAGATTTTTGCCTGCTCTGTTCAGAAACCCGTCCAGTGATGGAGGCTCCCTCTTAAGCCAGTTCTTGTGAGTGCTTACCTCCTTTTCTTCAAAAATGTTTCCCAGTGACCAACCACAGTCTCTATTACTGCATGTAAAACCTACCATATCTTCCTGTACAAACCATGGACATAGAGAGAAGGTTGTTCCAACCCTCTGTGTGTTAGGATGACAAAGTGCAGTTTGTCTTTCATATGCTAGGCTGAGTTTTCAACCTTTCAAGTATAAAATCATCCATTTAATTTATAAATGCACCAAATCCAATTTCCCATCATTAAGTCACACGGAATACATTATGTCATTTTAAAATATCTCCTTTCAGATTACAACAGTATCTGAAATATGTGGCTGCTCTTTAACCAAACAATAAAAAAGCCCAAGCAAACAAGATGTGAAAGGCTGTGCTGTGAGACTTGTAACATAGAGGAATGTTATGGTCTGGAGTTCACTGCAGCAGAAAACAAGCTGGAAGAGGTGCTAAAATTGAGGCATTTTCTCTACTAAATTATCAAATTGCTGTGACAAGACATTCAAACTTGTGAAAGGAATGTTATAGATCTCTCAAGGTGTCAGTGCAAAGAAATGTTTCTATGCACACCTTGTGGGTATTTGAATAAGCTAGGAAATCACTCCGCAAGGGTAAAAAAGTGCTGAGAAAGTTCTCTCTTTTTGTTACTGCTGGTTTGTGCTCCACCCACCTATTAAGTTTCTGTATCACTGTAGCATGCACAGCTCTTTCCTTCCATTCATTCAGCTGTAATCTATTCAAACACCTAGATGAAGGGATCTTTCAGAGGAGACCTCTTATTTTTGTAATGAGAAACCAGACCAGTCAATTCCTATGGGACATAAACTAACTTCTTTCTCACGGTAAAATCCAAACCATTCAGTGATGTATTGGGTTTGCATGACAAGGTTTAGGTAGCAGGGGGGCTACAGGGGTGTCTTCTGTGAGAAGCTGCCAGAAGCTTCCCCTATGTCTGACAGCCAACGCCAGCCAGCTCCAGGACGGACCCACTGCTGGCCAAGGCTGGACCCATCAGTGATGGTGGTAGCACCTCTGGGAGAACAGACTTAAGTAGGGGAAAAAACCCAAGGAGTGAGAATATGTGAGAAAAACATCCCTGCAGACCCCCAGGTCAGTGAAGAAGGAGGGGGAGGAGATGCTCCAGGCGCCGGAGCAGATTCCCCTGCAGCCCGTGGGGAAGCCCCTGGTGAGGCAGGCTGTCCCCCTGCAGCCCAGGGAGGGCCACGGGGGAGCAAATCTCCACCTGTGGACCCATAGAGAGAGAAGGCCACGCCGGAGCAGGTTTTCTCCAGGACTTGCGGCCACATGGGGGACCAACACTGGAGCAGTCTGTGCCTGAAGGACTGCAGCCCGTGGGAAGGACCCATGCTGTAGCAGGAGAAGAGTGTGAGGAGTCCTGCCCCTGAGAAGGAAGGAGTGGCAGAAACAACGTGTGATGAACTGACTGCAATCCCCATTCCCCATCCCCCTGTGCTGCTGAGGGGGAGGAGGTAGAGAAAATTGGAAGTGAAGTTGTGCCCAGGAAGAAGGGGAAACATAACCCCCATTTTTGAAAAGGGAAAAAAGAAAGACCTGGGGAACTACAGGCCAGTCAGTCTCACCCCTGCGCCTGGCAAGATCATGGAGCAGATCCTCCTGGAAACTATGCTAGGGCACATGGAAAATAAGGAGGTGACTAGTGACAGCCAACATGGCTTCACTAATGGCAAACCATGCCTGACAAAGTTGGTGGCCTTCTACGATGGGATCACGTGTTGGTGGATGAGGGAAGAGCAACTGACATCATCTACCTGGACTTGTGCAAAGCATTTGACGCTGTCCCACATGACATCCTTGTCTCTAACTTGGAGAGACATGGATTTGATGGATGGACCACCTGGTGAATAAGGAATTGGCTCGATGGTCACATTCAAAGCGTTGTGGTCAATGACTCAATGTTCAAGTGGAGACCAATGAGGAGTGGTGTTCCTCAGGGGTCAGTATTGGGACCAGCACTGTTTAACTTCTTTGTCAGCAACATGGATAGTGGGATTGAGGGCACCCTCAGAAAGTTTGCCAATGACACCAATCTGTGTAGTGTGGTTGGCATGCTGGAGGGAAGGGGTGCCATCCAGAGGGACCTTGACAAGCTTGAGAGGTGGGCCCATGAGAACACCATGAAGTTCAACAAGGCCAAGTGCAAGGTTCTGCACCTGTGTTGGGGCAATCCCAAGCAGAAATAGAGGCTGAGCGGAGAATGGATTGAGAGCAGCCCTGTGGAGAAGGACTTTGGGTGGTTGTTTGATGAGAAGCTCAACACAACCAGGCAATGTGAGCTTGCAGCCCAGAAAGCCAACCATATGGTGGGCTGCATCAAGAGAAGCGTGTCCACCAGGCTGAGGGAGCTGATTCTGCCCTTCTCTTTTTTGCTTTGCAGTAGAGGCAACCAGTTCTTCTACCCAATTTAGCTGGAAAGCCTGTGGCTACTTTTTAAACAGATTAGATTTCTTCAATACACCTGTAATTTCCAACTCGAGCTTCTTATATATTGTCTGCAATTTCATATTGTCCACAGCAGTGATCTTTGCATCATTAGAGCAGTGGGAAGCCTCAAGAACAGCGGTCTGTACATATTTTCTTTCCAGGATTTCTGCCATTTAATGCTGCATTGCTTTCAGCCTGCCTTTCCTATCTTTAAGCATAATAGTCCTGAACAATTAGGAAGGGCATGGGTATTAACTGAGTTCCTTAATTGTGCATTAGTCTGGGGGGTGAAAAATTCCGTGCATATTTTGATGGAAACTGCTGTGACACCTGGAAGGGAAGTCTGATCCCCATTTTGCATGCAATAACCCCCAATTTCAGTTGAGTATTAACACATTAGTCTAAGGCAGTTATTTCAGAACGGTGTGAGGCACACAGCCACTGTCAAACTATGTGAATAATCTGAAAAAAAGCAAAAAACCACCTTGTGTGCCTGAAAGCTTGTTTGATTTATCCCTCAACTTTATCAGTTAGTCTCATAAAAGATATTACCTCTCCCCACAAATCATACTTTGCTCATTGGAGCATTACATGGCATACTTAATTATTGTAAGCACACTGGGGATGCTGGATTAAAAAGCCTACAGACATTTAAAGTAGGATTAATGTCTTTGCATAACAGCGGAAACTGATGTAACTTCCATGCCACTGAGAAGCAAATTTGCAATGGAAATAATGCCATTTTAATGCCAAAAAGTTTGAATGTCTGCTTGGTTTGAGGAAACATTCTGTTTTCTACATTTTTCTCAGCTTCAAGATTCTGGAGTCTTATACAGAAATCATGCAATAATTGTTTTTTCAGACTTGTTTCTTAAAGAAATAAAGCTTTATGTATTCCTGCAGTCTATCTATCAGTCTCTCGGCTTTCCCCTAACTTTTGAATCTACTAGCAAATTTCAGAGAAATTTTGGAGAGGGCTAGAGGTCTGAAAGATATTATATTCCTAAAGTTGTGTAGAAATTGGAAGCTGAGTAGAATAGAATGATTTAAATTAGAGCTCAGTAAGACAGAAGCAAATGGCTGAGGCATTATAGGTAGTGCCTGACAGCAGGCGGCCATGCCATGAGCACGTAGAGCCAAACTGCACACCTATGGCTGAATTAGCTACAGCCCAGCTTGGACAACCTCTAGCCTGCCCTGGAAATGGGAGGGGAGGTGGGACTTTTGGACCAGGGAGGATTTAGGGCACAGTGGACACAAGTCATTATGCAAATGGAGTTAGTTGTGCTGTTTCTGACACAGCTTTTTCTTTGTTTATATTGAGACGTTTATTTTATCTGTAAAAAGCCAGTGATCATTATTGGTCTGAATATCTGAACTGAATCATGCCATCTCCATCCTTGGAGGTTTTCAAGACCAAACTGGATAAATCCTTGAAAAATCTTGTCTGACCCATAGCTGGCCCTGCTTTGAGCAGCAGGTTGGGCTAGAGACCTCCTGAGGTCCCTTCCAACCTGAATCATTCTCTGATCCTATGAACCTATGAAGGCAGGTTTGCCTTACTGTGTTGCCAAAACCAGAGGATGGATAGGTTCACCTGGTCCAGTTTTTATTATCTGTCAACCAGCTTTTGAAAGGCCTTTGAAAGGATTTTTTCAATACAAAAAGACGGTATTGCTAATGCTTAATATTTATAATGTGCTAATAGCTAGAAATGCTAGCCAAGGTCAGAGACTAAACAAAGAATAAAGGTAATTTAGGGACTAAATCATTAACCTACGACACAGGAAATCGGAGTTCATTAGACTCTTCCTAGATGAGTTTAGACAAGTAAAAGTGAATGGGAGTCTTCTCACACAGTTTTAGCCCTTCAGAAGTTAGGTAGCTAATTTAATCTGGTTCTTTAGATGCCCTCCTGGGTCAACAGAGAGATGAAGAGCTCAAAGCCACTTCCTGCAACATGTTCTGGTGGGGTGGGCTCTTTCCCTTGACGGAGAAAGAAGAAGAGATAATAGCATTCCATGGTTTCACAGGGACTTGTGTAGATAAATCCATCCCGGACTGAAAGATTCTCAGATTCTGTCTAAGCACCTTTGATAGGTGTTTAGAAATCTTGTTTCTCTGAAAACAATAGAAACAGAGTCCACACAATTTCCTCACTCAGAAATGCTGTGGATAGACAGCGTAGTGAGCCAGGCGAGGAGCCTGCACCCGACACAATTGTGGGGAAAGGTGCTATCATTCTGCCTGCACTGAGTATAGGGGGAGAGAAAATTGGCAAACTTAAGGAGGATAAAAAGAAAAGACCCAGAAATTATTCAAGCATAGAGAAGATGACATATGCATATTTTGGTTTTTTGTGTAGCACCTGGGCAAGAGTCCCGGTCCTGAATGGTGCAGACTAACTTGTGTACACGCTGCATAGCATTCAGTTGACGTCTTCTCTAGGTCCTGTGTGACCACTTTGGTCTTGAGGCATAGTTATGATTCATCTTTGTGCTTTTTCCACTTTGAAGTTCATGAAATAATGAATTGATGCCTTACATGATTTCACAGCCTGGCACTGAGGCCGTATGTTAGAGCCAATAATGCAAAACATATTCCTACTGCTTGGAGCATCCCCCAGAAAAAAAACTGTCTTGACAGCCATGCCTGGTTAAATGGAGCCAATTGGATCACTCCTGCTAGAAGCCCGGAGCTGGAGCAGCCTGCGTGGAGTTTGGATGGTCTAGGGTGTGATAGCGTGCAGTCAAATGGGGAGCAAGCTAAACTGATGTGCCATCAGAGACTCAAACAGGAGAAGTTGTTTAGTCTGATCACAGGGCACATAAAAATGCTGTAGAGAAGTTTGAAAGGGAGTGATATACAAGAGCTGCTGATATGGGGCAACGTACATCTAAGGTGACAAATATATGTGGCTCTGTGGAGCTAAGGGCAGAGCTAATTGTGGTTAGGACTGTAAATGTGGTACGCCAGTAGATACATGAGCACTTAGGATGTTTTGTTCAAGGTTTCTTTATGCATTAGAGGCTTTAAAAGTTGTGCCTTAGATACACCAGACCAACACCATTATGTGTGTAAGCGGGACTTCACTTTGGGAAGCTTTGTGCAAATTTTATAGGGAGCACTTCTCGTATTTCTTTAACAGCCCAGAGGACAAGATGAACTTGGGAAAATCAAATTAATGAATTAATGTCATTGTTAAATACAACTAATTTACAACAGAGCTTAATAGGGTGGTGAATTAAATAACCTGGTCAAAGAAGAAAGACTTAAAACATCTTTCTTCTATGCTCTTCCCTACGTGAAAAGAACTCTTCAGGTATATGAAGATCAACCTCATACTCCTTCAAAACTTTTGTACTACTGTTACCTTGATGACTGTGTAAAACATGATGTGTTTAGACTCCTGGGAGTGCAGATATGGTTACAACAATTGCTTATAATTTTGATGAGCCATTAAAGGTAATGTAATGTTTTGTAATCTGTAAGTGGGAAATTAATGATACCCAAAAGCTGGTGCACCAACAGATGTTCAGATGTAGTAATAATGGCCTTTGTGTGTTCATATGCCTTGAGTTACATTTAATATTAGTTAAGAGCACCATTAAAAAGTGGTACCATCGTTCAGAGATAACATCATTTATTTAAACATTTAAAGAAGGCAGTGGTTTTTGAAATTTAAAATTTTACAAATTAATACTTGTATGTGTAGATACGTAGTTCATATATTTACATCTACATACAAACAAACTTTTTTTTTTTTTTTTATATATCTCTACCTACAAGTATATATACTCTCTGTCTCAGATTTTCCACCTGAATTCCCATAGATAAAGGATTGGATGCAGTGATGATGAGATATAGTATCAATGGGGAGTTAGGTTTGAGCTTGTGACTATCATAAATTAACAATAAATCATTAAACTAATGATTAGAGGAAAATGTTCTAGAGAGAAGAAAGGATCTATGTTTCAGTTGTCTTGCTACCATGTTAACCAACTATAACTAGCCTGTTCTCAAATGTTCGAGAGGTGCAATAGATGGTTCTGAGATTAATTATCACTAAGTGATTGAGGAGAGATCTCTGCAGCTTCATGGCCATTCTTGTTTAAATGGTATTGTGAGTTGATTGCATCAAGTGATGCTAAAGCAAGGGAAGAACTTTGCTTACCCCAGTGAACCCAACCCTGAGGTACACTGTGCAGGGGCCTGAGGAAGGATCATGTAACCAATTAAAATTTTATAGTATAACAAAGATTTTAGCATTTGAAGTTACATCTTGGTTGAAAGAAATGAGTGGTTCAAGGGAATTATAGAAGTGTGTTGAATTCCTGTATAGTACAACAGACTATGGATGCTACTGACTACACCCAGACTTGTACTGAAGGAGTGTGTTCCCTCTGTCAACAAACATTTTACCCTTTTTGCATAGAGTTCTTACTGAAAAACAATACCTGTATTTATTGCAAGGTGTCTTGTTTGGTGAGGAACAGGTGAAGCCATAATTCACTAGGACAAAGTAAAAAAAATGTGCCCAGTTATGCATGGCTTTAGTGATATTTTGAAATAGATTTTTATTTTATAAAAAGTATCTGAATTTCTATGGCTGCTGTGAAGATCATAAATTTTGTCTCTGGAAAAATTCACTAAGGAATTGCTCCACTGAAAGTTGTACTTGTTTACTAACCCTTAGATAATCTGTACTTGCTAGTGGGTGGGAAAGTTGGGAAACTTCTTAGACAGTATTTTTAAATCCACAGATTAAGTGGCTTCTACAGGGAGGCAGCATCAATCACTAAGATTAGATGTCAGATCAAAATTAGTTCTCTAAATTACCTTCCTAGTCAATGAGTATCAATTGGCAACTTTATGTTGTGAGTCAACCACCTATGATAGAGACTAAACCTTTAATCTGCTAAAATGAACTGAGTCTAGGTCACAGCTGGAAGAAGCTGAAGTCCTGATTTACAGGGTATTTCAACATTTTCCAATGGTTTTTGGATCAGTTTGAACAAAACCAATTTAAAGAAAAGGAAAATGCATTTTAGAAATATCCTTCTTGCACACACTGATAAGAAGTAGGCTTTCCCCAAGAACCCCAATACAAGTTGGGTGAAAATGATCAACTCATGTAGTTTTAATTATCAGCAGCTCTTTTTACCAGGCTGTGCAGCTCTTTCACAGTCCCATGGTGCCGGCTTCCCTAGTGTAGGATATAAAGTGTTCTGGAGTTACTGCCAATGTCTTTACTTACTAGGAACAATGCCCTTGAAAACTGTGCTCTATCTCTGCATATAAAGCTTTAATTTTTCTGAAATTTTGCTTACAATTAGAATAAAACTTATTTTTCATATTCAGTGTGTGTTTGTAATAATAATAAAAGCCCAACATATTTTTTATAGGTAATCCCTTTGGAAAAAAAAAAAAAAAATTGTGGTTTTTTTTCTTTTTTTTTTCCCCAAGAGATGATGTTTTAATTGATATTTAAGTGATATTTTGGTTTATTTCCCAATTACAAAACTCAAATGCACCATTTAAGTTTAAGGGAAGCCATTTTATCCTTTTGTAGAAAAAAGTTGGTATACATTTGCATCTTTGTGGTAAAAAAGACATTAAAGTTCTTATTTGTTTTCTTGGCAAAGTAGTATAAAAAAAGTAATAAATTTTATTACTCCATAAAAGAAAAATAATATTTTAATTATCTGTATTTGTGTGGTTTTTCAATCAGCACAATTATTTCAAATATAATAGCATATAATTCTCATCCTCAGCAAGACCAGCTTCATGGGGTCCTTTGGCAACCTAGTAATAAACTTTAATTAACATACTTGCAGAAATATATGGTCACTTTCTATAACCAACTTTTTGTAGATTTTTTTTTTTTTAAGTATAAGCCCAGTTGCATTCTTCAGGGTTGGCAAATATGTTACATGGTATTCAGTTAGGTTTGCCATTTTCTTCATAGATGAAGGTCCTTAGTATGTACGATGTGCACCAGAACAGAGTAGCAAGGATGGCAAAGAATTACTGTTGTACTTGGCTAAAAGGATCCTTTTTGGACAAGTTTTTAAAGCTTCCTTAAATAGTTGGATGCAAATGTATAGACTAAATAGTCTGCTCCCACTAGCAGGCAATCCAAAATCTTTCCTGACATTTAGTGTTTTTATTGCAGTTACAAAATTCTGGGCTCCCTATGGGAACCTGGGCTCAAGAACTGGGATTGTAAGAACACATGCCCTTGCTAGTGGGTCCATCTAGACTCAAATAGCCAGGTTATTCCCGCAAAGAATATCTCCCTTCCTTCTTAAACATGACAGAATCTCTCCAACTTTTCAGAAACCCATTCTACTGACAATATATAGACAATTACTTCCAAAGCCAAGCCCACCTTTCCTGGGCAAGTTTATGGGGAAGTTTGCCAAAGGCCATCTACAAGTGCAGCTAATTGAAGTCACACTAGATCCAGGGTGGTCTGGGTTTAGGCCAGGACATGTTACTGGGGGATAAGATTGCCTTCTGGGTGGGTAAAAGTAAATATTGATCTTCGATTTCTTTGTTCATTCTTGACCACAAATTGCTGTCCCTTTTTCCAGAAAAGTATCTCGGTATTTAAGAATAATGCATCAAAATGGCTAAAACTTTTAGGAATGCACATGCCTCACCCTTTGTCTCTAGGTTTTCTGTATTTCTAGGATCCTAGAAGGCCCATTTCATTCCTCAAACCCTTTCCAATATTTATTTTCAACCAGTAGTGGAGAAATATTCACATACTAAGCAAAGACTTGCATACTAGTACTATATAGATGACAGATTTTTCCCTTATTACCATCATAAAATAATCCAGCGTTTGGAAGAGATTAGCTCTTAGGTGAAGAATGGCTGTTTTAAACCACACCTAAACAAGACCATTAGTTTTGAAAACAGGTGTTAAATATTTTTAGGTCAGCAGGCAAAGGTGCTGGGTAAGAAATACTGATTAGGGACACACCACGACAGCATGAAAATCTTAGATGCACAACAGAACTATCAATTGGCAAACATTCACTTTCCAATATATTTGTTTGCAAATGCAATTAAAATAATTCAGGAATACTACACTGCAAGGAGTATTTGTGCTGTGTACTACTGATGCATATTTATTAGGCACAGTGCATGCACAATGCTTCCAAGTGGTAATTAGGATACTCCTCAAGTAGGCATGACTTTTTAATAGACCTGTGAGACTGGGTTCATCTCATCTAATTTTGGTACATGAATGGTCTCAGTAGTGGTCTAGGCTCCTCTATTAGGAGTGATCTGACAGAAATTAGCATGCAGGTAAGGATTCCAGCTGCAGTCACCTTGAAGCCAGCACAAAGGTAATTATTTCTATTTTGATCCCTATTCTGTAATATTTCCAGAGCAAGAATCTATCACAACAGCAGGAATTAATTTCCTTCTACTTTAGCCTTCTGAAAGCTAGAGAGCACCAAGTGGTGGGACTCAGCTCTGAATTAAGGTATTAAATCTAAAGGGCAGATTAATTTGCTTAAATGTAACCATCCAGTACCATCTTAGGTACGTGTGGAACCCACTCAGCCCTTAGCTGGTTATTTTAGATGACTAACTAGAAGATCTCCAGATACAGCCTCATGAGGCAGGGCAATGGGACAGAGGACTTATGGGAGAACTGTGCCCTTGTGTGGTGACAGATGGATGGAAAAGGTATTCCAGTCACCTAAGATGTGAAAAGAAAGCAATAATTAACCAGTCAAGTCCCGTCACTTGCCATCCAGACACAGCTCCTCTTGCACTCAGTGCAGTAATTTTCTTAAAGGTAAAGGCCTGGTGCCATTTTATGATCTTTAGGGTATTCCATCTAACCTCCACCTAGCCATTTCAAATGCTTTAAGATCTCTGAGACATCTTCATGGGATTGACAGTACATGGGATCTGCTTGAATTGGTAGGTGGAAGCCAGGCAGGACATCCATCATGGAATGAGACGCCTCTGTCTCAGCAGTGGAATCTAGATGAGACCTCCATTAGCTATAATAGCAACTTAGAAACCTGCCTCTCAAGTTGCTATTAGTGTGTGAATAGCTATATTTAGAAATTCTATCATCTCAGACAGACATCGACCCCAGTCTCATCAGAAGTCTGTGAAAAAAAAGACCTAATCTCTTCACACTCAGTGGAAAAGGTCAAAATCTCCAAAAAGAAGATTCATCCCGGTCCTAGTTTTAGAGAAAGAAGTTCTCTGGAGTTACCAGTTTTTCTAAGGTTATCCGTTTTTTAGTTTGGGGTTTGGGGTGGGTTTTTTTGGCATCCAGTTAATAGACAGTTTGTAGGATCTTACAATAAAGAAGGTATCTATCCTCTGAGTGTACCATAGTTATGTGAAAAAAGAAGAACGGCAAGAAGAGATGTTGATGAATGCATTTTTTCACAGCTGATAAAATACGTATGTATCACATCAATAGGATACATACCTTTGTAGATACCTGTTGGCTTTATAAAAGTCTTAGAAAAAATGCAACGTACCATCTTCTTTATTTCTTTGATGAGTCTCTCTAGATAGATGAGCTTTCAAGAAGATTTTGAGGTCTTAATTCCATCTCTACTGAACTTTCCAATGACTTAGTGGGTTCTGGATCCTACCCTAAAGGGAGGAATAAGGATGGGAGCCTTCCAAAGAGCATGGGGGGGGGGGGGGGGGGCAAGTGTGAAAATTAATTTGGAACAAGGCAACTAATTTTTAAAGGCACAGCAAAGGATGGTGTTAGAGAATTAGTTAGTTACAGATCCCAGGATATTAAGTTGTAAGTTTACTTTCTATATAAATGTTTTAGTATTTGGTTATATCGACTTCTAAAGTAGATCACTCAGCCAGAGCTGGATGTAAGTGATGTTTGAAATACTCTGGTTTTAGAAGGAGGCTTGCTGGAGATATAAGGAAAGGAAATTAAGTGGGATTCAGTATGATTCTGTGATTCAGTGCTTTGCAGCCTGGCCTTTTCTGGGGAAGTCTTTGAGGCTGACATTTCTCCTTTTTAGGGATTGAACACTATCAAATTTGAAATCAGTAAAGTGAGAAACAACTCTACATATTTAATTGATGACCCAGGAAGGCTGGCGGTCAGGGGTAATATGAAGCAGATCTAGAAAATACGTCTCCTGAATGCATGACTGAAAAATGCAAAACTAAATTCCCAGATACTGGAGCACTGACTGTCACCAGAGGATTTCTTCAGGGTTCAAGGCATTTCTTTCAAGACTGAGTTGTATTAACAAGGTTCCTATCTTTAGGACACTGTCTGCATTAATTTCACCTGGCTGTCCTGCCTGCTTAGTCACAGAAATTGCACCACAAAGACAGCCTGATGCATTCCTCCCACAACACAAAGAGAAAGCACTGTGTGTCTTCGCTGCAAAACTGACATACGTAGGACTGAGGGAATCTCAGACAGAACAAAAATCTCCTTTGTGAGAGTACAAACACAATCAGATTCTGTATCTGCAATAGGAGGAGTGCAGACCGGGTCCCATTTCAGTAGCTATTCATCACCTCTCCTCTAATCCTTCCCATTAGTTTCCTCTTTCCTCTTCAATACAGAATCAGCAGCCAGAGGCAGGTACCATCCTCAAGAGCATTTCAAGAGAGATAATCCGTTTTCCTGCAAAGGGGTCAGCCCTGACGTGACACATAAGGGTCCTCGTGCTCGTCACTTAGGTACCTATCATTTCGTCCGAGCAGGCTGGTTGTTCAATAAGCTATCTATCTGCTCCACGGGGAGGGAAAGTACCGACCTGGCATGAAGCGGGAGCGCACACAATGCCCTGTGAATACATTATGCCGCGTGCTAGTTCCTGACAATGGACTTTCATAATGAACTGGATGAGGTGATTCATAAGTGCCGCTTCCAATTAAAAATAACACTTCTGCAAGGGCAAATGAGTGAGGGAATGACTGTAATTCTAATCAAGCTGGAGCAGCTGCCTCATTATTACATACTCCTGGAAGAAAGTGCCTTTATGACCTGCGTTAATACAACTTAACCTCTTCCTTCTGGACCAAAACAAACCTCATCACCGCAAGAAGCACTGCTGGTTCTTCAGGGACGCAAGTTTAACTCATAGTGAGATTAAGCAGATGTTTTCCCTGCGAGACACATAGTTGTACAACAAAATGGAGTGCAGTCATTTCAAAGGAAGATTTGATGGAAATAAAAGGCATTAAGTCCAACATTTTTTGAAAATTTACCTTTTCCTTCAAATTTTCTAATTTGGGATGAAAAATGTTAAACCTTTTTGTTGTTGTTGCTGTGTTTCAGAAAAGAAGGAAGATTGTTTCTTAAGAGAAAAGATCAGAAATTTATGACAATTCTAATCACTTCCAAACTTTCCATATAGAATGGTGTTTTAATAGTAAGCAATCCTTTAGGGACTGCATCTGCGACAATGCAAATGTCTTTGTCTTTCTTAATGCCAGATAAAACCCAGTTGCTGACCTTACATTCAGGTGTGACTTTCATGACAGAAACAGAGAAAATCAATCATGTTTTCATTCTCATTTCTTCCTGGGCTCGCAGTTGAGAGGGACTCTCACCTCCAGGTGACAACTGAAGGCCAGCTCCACTGAAGCAGCTGAAGGTTTGCCTTTGACTTGGCAGAAGATCAGGTTCTTCAAGTCCATATGAGGGCATTTCAACAGCAAGTCCATATGAGGGCATTTCAACAGCCAGCCCACATCACGCCAAATCAAGGGTGGCATTAAGGAGGGGGGGGGGAAGTAACTCGGCAAGTGAGGAATGAACTGGCATTTCTTAATAGATGTTTAAAATAGCAGAGGTTTTCTTAAGCCACAAAGCTTCTGAAAGTTTGTTTAGGAGATGAAACACAAACTGAAGATAGAGGAATGTTTAGTAAACCCCTAGGCTCCTGATTTGGGCTCAAGCTGAAAAAGTGACTGTTCATTATTTTTTTTTTTTTTTAAATAGCTCTGTTGGATATATTTGCATTAAATCCCAAACTTCCTTCCCTCCATCCCTAATATTAGCTGGTTTCTTATATAACTAAATGCCCATCGGATCAATGTGGCAAATGCTGTCGACCAGACTTGCCTTTGTTTTTTGTAACATTGAGGTTTAAGTCAAAATAAAAGCTGATCCCCTTGGTGAACTTTGAGCCTGATATTTCTGTAAATTAGTTTTCTAACAAAAGATCCCTTCAAACTGTCAGGTCTACTCTGCTTCAACTCTTCTATTTTATTTAATCTAGATTATCTGAGAACAGAGTTTTGTGAGTTTTTTTAAAAAAACTTAAAAATCCACCAACATTCAAATCTTAATTAAGTCTCAAACAGCACTTTATGTATATTTACAGGCAATGCAGAAACTCACAGCTTCAGTTCAAGTGACTTTTACAGCTGAGTTGGAACAAAAGTGGACAGAAGCAGTGTTATCACTCTCTTCTGGGGTTTGCAGGTCAACAAGTGTGACCACAGCTGGAGTCCTCATCCCATGTTATCTGCATCCTTGCCTGTGACTGTCAGGAAAACACGACATTGACCAGGAGTGGAGACTGAGCCAAAATTACAAGTTTTCCTTTACCCCAAATCAACCACTCAGGTGCCAACACCTTCAGTGATCTGGATGTGCCGTGCAACCAGCAAGCTACCTGCCAGACCACTTCTTCCCTTAAGTTTCCCAACTTCTCTCACTTTCCTTCAGCAGTAGTTCCCTGATACAGTAGATGTGTATAACAGTGGAAGCCACCTTATCTTACACCAGTTTTGAAACAAACAATGAATCAGAATGATCTGACTCCACCAGCTTTTAATTTCTCCTCTTGTGCTTCCATCCTCCATGAATTCACCTCCTCTGTGTCATATGCAAGATGCTGTTCGGTCTCACCTCCCAGACACAGCTAAACAAGTCTTTCACAAGAAAGACTATTGCCAGTAGTTACAAAGGGGCAGCTTGCCCGGTGAAAGATTTCGGACTGCCTCGAGGTAACTTCTCTGAGTGCCCATATATTTTGCTGGTGATACACTTTTGCCGTGACTCCTTAACATTTAAACAGCCGAACAAAAGTATTGAGTGAAGCAAAGAATGACTGCTCACCCATGATGGACAGACAATTGTAAAGAGCAAGATTAGCTTAACGATCTCCCACTTCTTAGCAGAATACTAACCATACCTGGCATCTTTTAGCATACTAGTCAAGAGATTAAACATTTCAGTTTAACCCTCTTTGAAGGTTTATGATTTTTTTGTGCTGCTTGTTGTTAGTTTTCTATCAGGAAATTAATCTCTGGGCAGGTAGAATGAGCTTCAGTGAATCAGTATCTGTAAAGGGATTTTAAACAAATGTGGTTTATTTAAAAAGGGATGAGCTGAGTATCAGTTACCTCAGCCCTGCTGATAAACAGCATCTTGTTAGTTTGTGGTAGGATTACTTGTTTGTATCATTTATACCATTCTACCTCCTGCCACTACCATAAAAGGAGGAGGTTCTTCAGGCATTTGAACACTGTGACATTGATTCATTAAGGTTTCTCCATTCCATCCACGAATTATATTTCCCAGTAGAAAATGGAGCAACATTAATTACAAAAGTGAGATTTCTACAGTCGATATATAATCACCAGCACTGAAGTACACAATATGTTTTAAGATCATGCACAACATACTCTGCTGACATAATATGTAAAATGGATTCTTGATCTCTTTTGTTATTATCGTTTCATCCCTGGGAAATTCAAGCTATGTCTATTCTAAGAAATTAAATATGTCTGGACTGTTCTCTGGCACTGGAGCATGGAAAAACCTACATTCATATTATTGAACTCTGTTAACATTCAAATCAAGGTAGTGACATCCAAAGTGCCTTTTGGGAATGGGGCTGAGCTACCTCCTGGGCCATGTCTCCAACCCCAATCGCAGCCACACTGGGGTCCATTCTAGCAATTTAGCAGTAGAGACAATGAATTCCAGTACCCAGAAATGCTCCCTGCCACTATCGAATTTAAAAGTAGAGACAGCCTCAGGTTTCAAACAAAGGCAACAAGAAAAGAGACCTGACTTCCCGGTGGTTATTGATGTTCTCCGTATGTCGAAGCTGTATTGCTAGTATGTAGCTACTGATACTGTTAACCACCTGCAGCCCTGGTCCTCAGTGTAGTCATTCTCACAATTCAATTAATGTTTCATCTGCCTACTTTCATCCAGGAGGGAGTATACAGAGATTTCAGGTGGCTTGTGCTGCCTAGGAAAGATTTTGATAAGCGCCAGTGAGAAGTTTCTGGGGCTCAGTATAGATTTTAACACAGTTTTTGGTGGTATTAGTTGCACATCCATGGGCAGAAATAGAAATGATCCCACAGTGGCACCCACTTTAGCGTGTATGAACACCCTTCCTCAAGTGCAGGTTCATTTCCAGAGCTGCCGGCCTGGAAAGCCTCATAAGGTTTTCTCATACGGAGACAGCCTGCAACCCTCGTAAAGCTGCCAGGGACAGAGCACATGCCTGCATGTCAGAGCCCTGTGGAGCCACATGCACAACTGGGACCTTTTCTCAACCCAGGACCTCTGATCTGCTACAATTTCCAGTGGTTTGTCACCTTCCCTGAATAAAGCTGCATCAAAGTGCATCTTCATGGCAAAACTGGCTGTGGGGAGAGAGACGGTAGGAGATGGCACTTCACTTTCATCTCAGTTCCCCAGGGCTGGTTTTGCTAAAAGCAAGAGAGGGGAAATGCCACTGTCTGATTTGCTCCCAGTCCTGGTTCTATCAACATGCTACACCCTGTTTTTATTGTTGTTTTGAACTTTTGGCTGTCTCTGAATATTTTTGAGAAGGGCAAGAAGAGCTCAGCCTGTTGAATGACTTTCCCAGCTACAGGCAATTGCTTCCTTCCTTCTAAAAGGGGAGGGAGAATGCTGACAATGACAAGTTTCTAATGTGAGAAGGTTTGATCCTTTTGTCTGCTGCCTGTGAATAACTGCTTGATATCTCTTCTAACATAAACGGAGAGATACTGGTCAAACTGATGGCCAGGATATTGAAATTTCTAATTTTTTACAGACTAATCTTACTTTAAAGCTAGCTGAGAGATTCCGGAAATTCCTGAACTTGAGGAAACATAAAAAAAGAAATTAAAGCCAAATGGAGACAGTTTTCTTATGGTGCTTTCAACTCATCCATACCTGAAGCGAGTCAGTCAGCAGCACTTTTGAAATAGAAACCTTCA
The DNA here is from genome assembly GCF_929443795.1 of Astur gentilis. Classification (NCBI taxonomy): domain Eukaryota; kingdom Metazoa; phylum Chordata; class Aves; order Accipitriformes; family Accipitridae; genus Astur; species Astur gentilis. The sequence continues at coordinate 46,842,521 of NC_064881.1, read as the reverse complement.
ATGCAGCTGACACAGGGATTTCTGTTTCTTCTGTCATAGCTTTCAGGAATAGTATGTTGAAAAACAATCGATTAGAGAGAATAAATGAAAAACAACATTGGCCAATTACTAGTAGCATAAATTCTTGACAGAAGTATGTAACTGGAGGTGCTCTAGAGATTATGACCATGGGCAAAATACGATCTTAGATCTTGCCTTTTCACCGTGATGCATCATTGCCTTCCATTGTTTAATTAAAAAAGGCAGATTTCCATGCTTCCAGCATCACCATCTTATACTGCAGCGTCTCAGAGTTTGTATTCAATGCAAAAAGAGGTACTTACTAATCAAGACCATTAAATTGTAGTTAATAAGCAACAAAACAGTCTTAACTTCACACTGATTTATCTAACTGCAATAAACCTCAGCTGTGGGGACCTATACTGAAGTAGTACTACAAATCCTTTGTCTTCACTAAGATTTTGCAACTAGGCAACTCTGGACACAGTTCTTGCAGCTAAGATTCAAGGTGGTGTTTTTAAGACAGGAAATGGTTGAAAGAGAGATTGGCTTTGATGTAAGTAAACCCAACAGTTCAGTTCCCTGGCATGTGAAGAACAGAGTCAGATACCATAGCCCTTTTTGCAGAAGTTTCAATGATATTCCCCCAACCTGGCCCCTGAAAAAAAACCAACAAGGAGAGTATTTGGCAAAGCTGTGTATGCATACATATGTATGTACCAAGTTTTCACTAACTCAGGAATTTGCTGACTTTAAGATTAGTAATACTTTTCTCTGCAAAAGTGTACATAAAAATAAAGCTTCATTTATGACAGGAGTTGGAGCCAAGAATCATAATTACTCTTATGATCCTGAAAATTTGTAGCTGGTGCAGAAATCATTAGTGAAGCCCTTTGTAAAGGTCTATACCCGTGCAAGTGAAGTTTTCCCCTACATTCTTGTGTATACATAAATTTCTTTGTCTCTCCCTCTTACATTTATTTTCAGAAAGACAAGGAAATAATTAATAGGCAATTGCATTACCTAGGAAAGACATTCTACTGTTGGATATATTTATGGAAATGAGGGACAATTAATTTATCATCAGCTTTATGCTAGCAATAAAAAATATTTATTTGCCTGAAAGGATTTGCATAAACTTTGATATCTGATTAATAATAGCAGTTGTTAATATAAAAAAAGAAAGCAAAATGTTCTGATTAGTTTTCCCACTGCAAACCTACATCAGTTCTGCTGTTATGAATGTATGCATTCTGGATTTATGCCAGAAGAAGAGATAGCAGAGTCTGGCCCAAAAGAGGACTTCAGGAAAGGAAAGGTCACTGTCAACTCTAATTTTATGCCCAGTGTGATGAATTATTGGCATGAACAACAACCACTTAACCTTCTAGCTTTCATTTCACTGCACAAACATTAATGGATTTCTCTTAACCCCTGTGTGAGGAAGGTCAACATTATCCCAGTTTTAGAGATGAGGAATTGTGCAGAGAAAAGCAAATGCAAGGATATTTAGGCTTCTGAACCTTACTCTGGCTGCTAAATTAGAATGAATTTGGCTCCCATGCCTCAGACCCACTTTATATGGTTATGATCTACGACCTACCCCCTTGCAGGAGATCACAGAGAACTGGGGCATGGGCTTCGCTGTTGTGGAGTTGATGCGAAATTCATACAGGGGTGAGGACACTAAGGGACCTTAACGCTTCCTCAACTTTCTCTTTGCCTCCATCCCAGCTGGGTCCATCACACCGGTTTGTGGGAAGTGCTGTCTCAGCCCTGCTGGCTGTGCTCGGCTGTTGTCCCTCCTCGGAATCAGCAGCACTGCTGTGTGTGTCAGAGAGCAGCCAAAGGTCTGAGCTGGGGAAGCTTGGGCAAGGATGGATGGCCTTGTACACAGCAACGGAGATCTGTGTTTGTTTCTGCTTATCCAGATTTTGGGTGAGTTCCCTAATTAGATTTGAGCACTTGTATAAAATGATGTAGTAAATCTTTCTCCCGCCCTTGGTCTTGTACACCTAATTAGGAGTTTCTCTGACAACAGGGCTGTATTAAACACTTTGCTCAACAAAATCTTAACAATAATAGTAGAGCTTTGGGACTGCTTTTGATCCCAGTTTTCCACTCAGCCAGTAACAAATGTACATAGACATGAGATTTAAATCCTGGCTTACAGTCTGAAGGCACTCCTTTACCTTTGGACTCTGGGGTGCTTTAAACTCTGCCTTTGTTTGGGGACCAACTCACATGCAATAGAGCATTCACCTCCCATTTCTTTAGGTATAGAAGCTGAATAACAAGGAAGGAGAAGATTAGCCTAGAATAAAATATTTTTTGTGTTCCAGTACAATTTCTTACATTCAAAAGTTTCATAGTTATGACACAAATACTATTAGGTCTACCCAATACTGACTGTGTGACATCACTGAAGTTTTCTTGTATCATCTTGATTGTTCCTATTTGAGGGTTACCATTGCGTGATGGAGGGCCTCTGCCTCTGACCTGAAGGCTGTGACAAGATGATTACTATATTAATATCATCAACAAAGGCAAAGCATCCAGCTTATGTGAAGGAAAATGCAGCTTTGATGCTTCCTACACAGCAGAGGCCTTTCCAGATGAACAGGGATCTCACAAAGTCCCCACTGGAGATCTAGGCAACTGACTCCTCTGGCATTGGCAATCTTAAAGTTGGTAAAGATCACCTTTGAGCTTTTGCAGATTAGAAGACTACTCTTGTCCTTGGTGAAGGATTTGGACATTTCTGCCTTCCTTCTTACCCTCTTACCCATGGTCCATGTAGGCATGAAGGTTACAAATCCAGTTTTGATGACTGGCTCACTCTTCTGTAGCTGAGTGAGCACATCCTCAAAGGAGGACCTTCAGCACTACCCCTGGTACGGGAGTCCAGACGTTGACCTGAACAATTTATATCACACATTACCTTTATTTACATAAGTTAACTCAGAGGAAGGTCATCCTGGGCTAGTTTCTTCAGGAAAATTTCCTTTGCAGGAAGATGTCAGCGCCAAGTTCCAGTGTAGGTCACCACTCCAGATAATGCCATGAATAGCCAGAATCTTTTGCAGAGATAGGAGCTCACTCAGCTACACCCATAATCCAAGGCCTTCCAGACTTGGTTCCTCTTCTTGCAGATAACCCCTTGCCGTCTGCAACTGCACGTCCCTCCCCACGGAAGAGCAGCCAGGACAATCACGCTTCAATTTCAGTGAATTTGAACAGTTACCTAGTTCAGGCAGAAAATCTCTTAAACAGGCTAAAACAATCGAGTCAGACAATTAAAGACTGGTCAGACTAGCTTGGGTTTCTAGAAAAAGTATTGGAACAGATAATCAAGCTACTGTCAAACACTTGGAATTTAAAGCAATTCTGTGACTGTACAGAAAAGGTTGCATTTAGAGTGGTATTTTAAATAAACTGCAGTCACACTCAGGTCAGTGTTAGTACTAAATATCTCTCGATATTGTTTTGCAATCCAAAAATAAACCCAAGCCAAACCCCCAAATTCTCAGAGCAATTACCTTCATTTTAGCTTTTCCAAGTCTAAAAACTCCTAACACATTGAATTCATTCTAGAAATATTTATGTGAAACATATAAAGCTCAGAGGAAAACAACTGTTTCAAATAGTGAGGTAGAAATCAAATGGAAGCTGCCAACTTTATTCAAGAAAGCAAAGATCTACATAATAAATCCCAACAACAGAGCTGTACTTCTTGCTCCCACCCCATAACACATATGTTTTCAATGGCTACACATTTTTAATGTGATCATACAAGTGTGCAGAATTACTGGCAGCGCACAGTTCAAGCTTCAGTATCTGAATGCATGTTTCAATGTAACTGAAGACCTGCTTATCATCCACTCCTGCCATTTTATCAATGTTGAGACAGATTTGTTTGAAGATTTCAGAATATGTGGGGAAGTGAGCTAGTAAAAACATCAGTCTAACTTCACCCAAATGAGGCAACACATGGCATGTTGTCTAGGAAGAAAAATACCGTATTGTTTCCAGTAAGAAAGTTTCTAGGTTTAGAGTTACTTATGTGGCTTGGCAGAAAGACCCATCTGACAGGTAATGCTGTGATGAAGGTCTGACATGTTCTAAATCCTGCTGTCTGCTGCATCAGCAAAATGGGCGAATGTGTATTAAACCACAGCTTTGCAATTTATGTGATGACAAAGAAAGCCACAGAAAGCCAATGATTCATTGCACTATGATTGTCTATCAGAATGAAAGGTACTGAAAGCCTTGGAAATTAAACGAATGTCTCCAGACTTGTCAGAAGACAAAGGTAGCTCTCAGAATACTCAAAGACATGTATGCAATAGTGAATAAGCAGGATCAGGTCTCAGGTTCAAGAACTAGGCCATGATTATTTGTACTGTTTAATTGCTAGCATGCTCTCCAGGATATATTTGCTCTGGGTCAACCAACAATGCCTGGAATGATGTGAAAAACAGGACGTACCGAGGACCATGCCCAGCAGGCAGACTGGTTACAGCCACCCCCTTTTTGTGGGAAAGATTAGCCATAGAAGAAGGTTCTAGCTTGTTTTATTTAATAGTATAAGTGCCTTAACAACCAAGAGATTAGGTAAAGACTGGGACTGTCCTGCAAACATTTTTCAGCATCACAACAGCTCTATATAGAGTGGAGAAAGTGTGCTTTTTGCCATATTATTTTATCTGTCTCCCATTTCATAATAAGGATGCTTTCAGGATAGTTTGAATCAGTAATTTAGATTACTCCACTCATTTGCAACAGCTGAAGATTCATAACAAAAAAGAATTGCGTGAGTTCAATTCCTTTGTTATTTGATTCAACTGAGCCTAGCTCTGTAGATCACAGGAAAACACTGTGACCCTTTTTACCAGTTCTTTCTTCATTTCACAGTTCACTAACTTTCATAAATATCAGAAAAAAACCCCAAAATATTAAGCAGTGCTCAGTAACTTCTGAAGTATCCATGCTGAAAATGGATAGATGATGATTACCATCAGCAACTCCTCCTGTAGAAGTTGACACAGATAGTCTTTAAAATGTCCTTGTATTGGTTTTGTCTGGCAAGGTTTTGGTAGCGGGGGGGGGGGGGGAGGAGGGGGGTTATAGGGGTGGCTTCTGTAAGAAGCTGCTGGAAGCTTCCCCTGTGTTTGAGAGAGAGCGAGCCCATACCAGCCGGTTCTGAGACGGACCCGCTGCCGGCCAAGGCCGAGCCAATCAGTGATAGTGGTAACGCCTCTGTGATAACATTTTTAAGAAGGAAAAAAGTTGGGACGGAGGAAACAGCCACTGGAGTGAGGAGTGAGAACATGTAAGAGAAACAACCCTACAGACCCCCAGGTCAGTGCAGAAGGAGGGGGAGGAGATGCTCCAGGCGCCGGAGCAGAGATTCCCCTGCAGCCCGTGGGGAAGCCCCTGGTGAGGCAGGCTGTCCCCCTGCAGCCCAGGGAGGGCCACGGGGGAGCAGATCTCCACCTGCAGCCCGGGGAGGACCCCACGCCGGAGCAGGTGGGTTCCCGAAGGAGGCTGTGACCCCGTGGGAACCCCGCGCTGGAGCAGGGTCCTGGCAGGACCTGGGGATCTGTGGAGAGAGGAGCCCACGGAGCAGGTTTTCTGGCAGGATTTGTGACCCCACGGGGGACTCACGCTGCAGCAGTGTGCTCCTGAAGGACTGCACACCGTGGAATGGACCCATGCTGGAGCAGTTCGTGAAGAACTGCACCCTGTGGGAAGGACCCACGTTGGAGGAGTTCGTGGAGGACTGTCTCCCGTGGGTGGGACCCCACGCTGGAGCAGGGGAAGAGTGTGATCAGCCCTCGCCCTGAGGAGGTGAAGCGGCAGAAAATAACGTGTGATGACCACAAACCCCATCCCTGTCCCCCTGTGCCGCTGGGGGGGCTTGGTGGTGATATCCGGGAGTGAAGTTGTGCCCGGGAAGAATGGAGGGGTGGTGGGAAGGTGTTCTGAGATTTCGTTTTATTTCTCATTACCTTGCTCTGGTTGATTTGTAATAAATTGAGTTAATTTTCCCAAATTGAGTCTGTTTTGCCCGTGACGGTAATAGTGAATGATCTCTCCTGTCCTTATCTCGACCTGCAAGCCTTTTGTTATATTTTTCTCTCCCCTGTCCAGCTGAGGATGGGGGAGTGATAGAGCGGCTTTGGAGGGCACCTGGTGTTCAGCCAGGGTCAACCCATCACAGTCTTGATGGAAGAAGTCTTTTCAACAGAAGCCTGAAACTCACTGTTAATTATTCAGACATATTTGTAATAGAAAATGTCTGGGTTTTTCCAGTCTATCACCATACTGTTTTATTACTCTGCAAATATGAACATTATTAACTAAGAACATGTCTGTTCTGCAAAAGAAAATAAAGTCTATCTTACAGTGTGACTGAATGTAAATAATATGGAAAGACTAAGTACACAATGATAAGTTGTAGAGAAGATAGAGCTAGACTCTTTCTCAGAGGTGCTCAGGGAAAGATGAGGCAGTGGTTGCAGATTGCACCAAGAGAAATTCTGAGTGGACATCAGGGAAAAAAAAAGTCAAAATGAGCATGGTCAAACATTGGAATAAGTTATCCTGAGAAACATTGGTTGTGGCATATCTATCCCTGGAGATATTCAAAACTTGACTGGAGAAGGTCCAGGGAAACCTAATGTAATTTTGGAGTTGGCACTAGTCTTCATAAAATATTAGATCAGACGAGCTCCTGAAATTCCTTCCAACAAATTTTTTTCTATGGTTTTGGATCCAAATATCCAAAAATACATTCATTTCAAGCTGTGATTAGAACAAACTACATATAAAGTTAATATGGCAATTTTCCATAAAGCAAAGCACTAAATATTATAGTAGTCTGAGACCTTTACTTATACCACTGATGTGCTAGGGACTGTCCAGACATACCAAAGGATAGTAGGTGCTCCAAACAACACATAAATTTTCACTCACTCTGTTATAACTAATATAATCACTTAAACAGTGATTTTTAATCGAATGTGGGGATATAGCATGTAAATGTCTTCATCTGAGCAAGTAATCTCAGACTTTACAGTGTGAGCAGAGCTGATTGCTGGATCTAAAAGAGTTTGTTGGGGACTCATCTCATTTTATGGTGGAAACTTCATTTTTTTTTTCAGGTGAATCATATTCTAAACTTCACTGGATGCAGTGACTAGAGTGCTGCTGACTGTACTGGGAAGTTTGATGTGGACAAATACATTCTAAATACATAATGTTGAGATTAATCTTGTCCAAAGCACTTCATAAGGGAGTTTAACAGCTTGTGGCTAGTTTATATCCTACAAGTAGGGAAAATGGAGCTGAAGATGGTGGTGTGGCTTTCACAGACCACATGCAAAACGTGTGAGAGTGCAACTCAAGACTTTCAACACTCAGTCTATCATGCCCTCCCATAGATTGCACAGCTGAATAATACTAGGGCTACACCAAGAAGAGAGACAAGCCTTTATTAAGTGTCATCCTTTGCTCATTAACGTTAATTAAAGATCTGGAAGACTGTGCAGAACTTGGCTATGATTTAGAAGCAGACTGTGTTCATACATGGCAGGCTAATAACACTGGCAGGCAGGACCAGTAGTGAATATATTACTTGCTAGAGTAACCTGGAGACACTACCATGCCTTTATTAAAAATGAGGTATATAAAACCACAAATTTCCTCTGAGGTTTAAAATTGTATTTTAGTATTAAAACTGTAGAAGTAAGGAAAAAAACACTAAAATTCAAAATTAAAGTGCAAGAAATGCCATTCCTGAGATCTTTGATACTCAGCGTGTCTATTCACTCCATTGAAAAGTGCATTTCTTAATCTTTTATCCTAGTGTGGCTTATATTAGCCATTGTAACATTTGTGCGTGATGTATGTGCCAAACTGGAATAGGCTGGGAATACATGGAATAGCCCAATGCCACACTGCCAACTTTGACAAAAATATCTTTCAAGTCACAGCTTCTTCCAGGTTCAACGACATTGACCTGACTGTTACCCAAGCCCTGGCCTATCAGACCCTGTGCAAGTCACAGTACCTGATGCTATAAGGACATTAGCATCCACTTTGTTCCCAAGCTCCCCAGTAGATAACATTAAAAATGGATGGCTTGTTCTGCTTTGCCTTATTGCTCTATAGGTGTCAAGGTCTTTGATCAATTGTGCTAGCATGAGTAGGATTTACTTGTATTATAAAACTAATGAGTTTTTATTTATACCGAGGCAACACAGCAGCAGTACTAAAAATCTCACAGTTTCAACATACATTAACCAATATTGAGATTTCAAGGCTTCTTAGAGAGCAGATCCAACCCTCAGGATCCAAACTTCCACAAGGTGTTTAAATCAAACTCTAAGTCTGGCAAACATGCAGATAAGCTTTCTTTTTGGTCTACCCTGCAGAGGAGAGTCTAGTTCTTTATCCATCTGAATAACACAAGTTGGGTTTGGGTCTTAAATCAATGCAAATTCCTTGGCAGGTTGTATCTAGGTCTACATTTCTCATCATAACTTCTATCGAGAAATACAAGGAAGGAAAATGAAAACTACATGAATCCAGGTGAAACCAAATGAAACCAGATGAAAAATACTGCCTATTAAACTTCTGCTCCATCTGATCATCACTGGCAGCACTTTTTTCTGCTTGTCTCTGTGGTGGGTTAACTTTGGCTGCAGGCCAGGTGCCCACCAAACCATTCTATCACTCTCCCTTCTCAACTGGATAGGGGAGAGAAAATATGAAAGGCTCATGGGTCAAGATAAGAACAGGGAGATCACTCGGCAATTATCATCGTGTGAAAAACAGGCTCAACTTGGGGAAATTGGAGACCTGAGAGACTGACTTTCTCTGGGGACAGAGGAAACATTAAATATTTGTTCTACAGATTGGTACATAAGACCACAGAAGGTTATTTTACTACCTTCAAGTTGTTAACAACATAAATCACCTCTCTTTATCATGGGATCCTTTGCAAGTAGAGGCATTAATTAATTTGAGATCTGCCTACAGAGAGGAGCAAGAGTTACTATAGTAACAAGTTGAAGAGGTAAGTAAGAGAAATATGAGAGTCTGAGAGTATATCAAATCTATGAGTCTTGCAGGGTATGAAGCACTGACAGTGTTACGAAGAGAAACTCTAACATCCCAGGTAGCATTATGAGACTCCAAGGCGGCAGAGCCTGAATATTCTGGTCTTGAAGATGTCCACCAGAACCCAGAAGATTATGTGTGTATTCATTTGGTTTGTTGAATAATTTTGTAAGACAGTGATGCTGTCATTAATGATCCAGGAAATCACATATCTGGGCATATAATCACAGAACTCTAAATCCTTTTTGGGTATATATCAGAGGTAATGGAGAGATAATCCACAAAGTTTAGAAACAGATGAAAATCAGGATTAGAACTGATTGGAGGATGTTGTCTCCCCCTGATGTCTGCTAATCCTTATCCCCAAAATAATTAATTTTTTTACTTTTTTAATTTTTTTTTTTTTTTTACATAGCCAAAAAACCTTCAGGATTTGGGTGCTTGCCCAAAAGAAAATATTCTACAAAACCTAGATATTTTCTATGCACATTAATAATTAATATTTTTTTTTTTTTCAATGCAGGTAAAAAGAAAAAAGACCAAAAGCATGAAATGCTCTATTTTTCTCTAAGCGAAGAGTAATACTTGGAAAGGCAAAGAAATGCAAAGGTTAGTCACAAACTAAGGGTATGTTATCTGAATTGACATACCTGTTTTGCTCCTTGCTGAGAAAAATCTGTACAGGGTTACATTGCACTATACAAACTTTCCCAAACTACCAAAACATTGTGTAGACAGGAGTATTACCATAATGATTTTTGTCCATAATTTGCAGCACAGGTATTGAAGTTCCTATTGGAAAAAAAAAAAAAAAAAAAAAAAAAAAAAATCAGTGAGAACTAAAAATGGATAGGAAAGTAAATTTAGAAGGAATTAGGAGCTCAATTTTGTGTGTGATCCTGGAGGGAATGAATAATGAGGAACATGACTAACAATAAGTATATGTGAAGGTAGTGAAGAAAGAGGAATTATACACAGAGAGGCAAGAAAGGCATATATAGGATCAACGGGAATCAATTAGAAAAGTTTATGCTGCTGTCTGGGGAATCTTCCTGACAGCCAGACCTATTAATCTGTTACTGAGCTCCCAAACAAAGCCCTGTTTCTCAAGTCTTTCTCAACTCCAATAGGTGTTTCCTGGGAATGCTCATCTCTTGCATGGGACTAAAGGACACCTTAAGCAATTTCTTTCCCCAGTTAGTTGCTGCACACTGGCTAAAACTGTTGTCATATTTAAGCCTAAGCCATGAGGGCAGCATTTTATACCCCTTTTACCATTCTAGAAAGACTGCATAACCAGAAGTCATTTCAATTCAAGATCTCATAACCAACTTCAGATGTAGAATAGGTGCTTTCTGTATTAAATGGGACAGTAACATTTACCCTGAGTGAAGACCATACTCTTGTTGTTCAGGAACTCTGTTTTAAAGAGAATCACAATTTAAGAGTGAGAGAAGAAAAAAATAATCCTTACAGTGCTTTGATTTCAGTTGCTGTCTGCCCCATGACAACAGCAAATTAAGCAGCTAAAACCCTACAGCAAATGTATTTAAATCAACTGAGACAGCAAAGAATAATCTCGCAGGCTTCAGCTCAGTCCTGCAAGGGTGCTATTGCCTCATAAGCGACCCCAGCCCATGCTCAGCTTGAAGGTTACCTTTGATGCTCCTCCTGGCCCAGAACTGTCTCAGACAGCTCTGTTCCATTTGTGACCAAATGCCTAACTGTACTTTCCCTATATATGAAATGAGGATAATTTATCATTATCTCACTAAGGCTTTGAAAGTCTCTGTGCCCAATATTGGCTCTGACAGAAAGTGAAGGAATTCATAAGACTGATGTTGGCACAATCATGTAGCTTCCCTTTGAAGTCAAATAATATTTTCCCGTAAATATTTTGAGGACTGTCAAGTCTGACTAGATTTTAGAAAATAAACTAAAGGGTGAAGCATTTAGAAAATGTCTATTTTAACAATTTTGATTGCCATATTTTAATTCTGACATTTCAAAATTTCTGAAATGAAGCTTGTGAATTATTCCATAATTATGGAGGAGGAGGGGATGGGACACCAAAACCCAAAAAACCAACTTGTATCAGCTAGAGAAATACTTTATTTGGTTTTCATTTTATAGGAATCATTGGAGAACCCAGCTCCTTCCCAGCGCTTAATTCTAAGACATGACAGTTTCACAGAGAGGCTTCCTTAGGTAAACTCCAGGAAAGACACCCAAAAGAGGCTGTGCCTGAGGCTCATCCATTCAATATATTTGCCTGCTCCAATTTACTTTGTTACTATCAGAGAATGTCACACTGATTTTCAGAGGTGCGGGTACTTTCCCATCGCTTACTAAATCTGAAAGGAGCATTATTGCTCTTCCAACTCAGGTAATGGCTTTTGCCTTGGTAGAAGCAGAACCCAGATATAAATATTCAAGTATTGTTTGCCTTCCCCAACTCTAACCCACTGCCACCCAACCTTCCTCACACTGCTTGGATTTGCTTGGTTTTCTGGGACTGGGGAAGGTAGAAAGTAAATGAGGAAGGATCATGCATCGGTAGTGATCAAATCACTAGAGCACCTTGAAAAGCACAGCCAATGAGCCTGAAGAGATCTGGGAGCAATCTGGCCAAAAGTCATTCAGGAACCATCAGAGAGAGGACAAAGTGTTTCAAAAGCCATAACTTAGCCTGCTGGACCACTCAGCTCTTCCTCAATCTCATTCCCTTCCCACTATGCACCATCCTGGAATGGGTTTGAACAGAGTGCCTAAAATAAGCTGGGTTCTTCTGGGGAGTACCTATGGACAAAGAGGAGATACAGCTGCCTTATTCTCCTGTGTCAACACTATATGCTGAACATGACCAGTCGCAGCACAGGACTTCATAAACCCTTATACAAAATGCAGCTGTCTACACCCCTCCAGTCCTGAGACAGAGGTGACCAAGAACCACCCAGTCCTTGTCTACCCTTGGTTTTGGCAAGAACAGAGAAATCCCCAGGACATAGTAAGTGTGAAATAACGCCGTGGGCTACACAAGCCACCATAACTTCTCCAGCTCTTACAGAGGGCATCGCTGCAGAAGGGATGATAAACGGATCTGAGACGTGTCTGCCCCTGACATGCTAGAAGACTGAGATGAGTTGGCAAAGATAAGGGTGCCTCTTAGACAGAACGTGCAGTAAATTTTCTTTCTTGTCAGCAAAATCTCATCATCGTCACCCAAGAAAAGCTCCCAGTGAATTGCCAAAGGAGGTACTGTATGAAAAGTTAAGGTTTGTACAAGTAGTCCCTGAAGAATGTTCTGCACAAAGAGAAAATGGAGATGATGACTCTTTTTTTCCTGGTGAGCAGAGGAAGAAGACTACCTCTTCTTAGTACAGGTGAGTGTTTTCTAGCTTTTTACTTTAAAGAAACAGTTTGAGTTAAAAATTGGGTTATTGTACTGTCAATTATATAGTCCCACTTTAAATTTAGAAGGGGTCCATAAATTGCTTTCATGGTGTTTTCAAACCAGCTGGTGGCTGTGTTGGCTGACTAAGTTATTAGTGAACATTTTGGAACACAGTTAATCATTGTGCACATGCATTGCCAGCTTTGGCAAGAAATTTTGCTACCTTAAGGAATTTCCTATTCTGCAAATCAGAGTTTAATACCAACCAAACACCATCCATCAAGACTAAAGTCTGCCTCACACAGCATGAATTACATTATTACATTCATTTTCAGTGATCAGTCTCCTGTATGTCTTGGTTGTTTTTACCATATACTCGGTTTAGGAAAGCAAAGCAATTCTTCAGAATGAGTTTTCAATTTATACGCTTGAATAGTTTAAATTCCATTCCAGCAACACATAACACATTGGTACCATGGTCCGTATCTTACTCAAGCTGCTTGGATGTTAAGACAGTAACCACTTGTATATTGTCATCGGTACTTAGCCGATTGAGGACAATCTTAGAATTAAAATGACTCTCCACAAGTTTTGCATTTAGTAAAGTTAAGGTTGACATCAAGACAAACCCAGAAGCAGTGGAAAATAAAATACTGTACACTTTTCCTCAACATGTTCTAGAGAAAATAAAACTTTTTTAGTCTTTTCAGTCTAAGCTGTGTTGATGCAGCACACTGCTTATGAGAAATGTCGTGCCAACTGTAGCGCGGTTACTACCATCACCTGAGGTCCCATTAGAGCCTAACTCAGGATTTGAAGGAACAGGTGAATTTATGTGCAGCCCCAATATATTTTGGTGATGATGACTCCCGATACAAAATTGAATGACAGGCTTCTAGCACTATAGCATGCAGCACACACTTTACAAATGGAGTGGCAATGTAAAAACACCCCAAACACAGGAGTCTCCTGCAGAGCAGAGACAGAAGGGGTCTGTAACATGCACACGCTCACGACCTGGAGTCATGGGTCTACTGAAAGTATCATCTTTCAGAGAACTGATAATGAGATTGTTTGCCACTTACAGTCATTTTAAATTTGTCAACAGACAAATTATTGATCCTTGTACTGAGGAAAAATTCAATACAAGTTGCTCTGCTACTTAAATTCATATTGATGTGTCAATTCTATGCACTGTTCATACTCATTTTTTTGCCATGATATTCCTATACAGCTGGTAAAATATATTTTAGGGATAGCTCCTCGAGACAAAGGAAACCTGGACATTCTTTCAAATGCAAAATGCAGTGTTTTGAAATGGATTTGATTTAAACTGGAATGAAAATAAAGGCAAGCAAAAAAATCAGATTTCCTATGCAGCAAAGAAAAAAGTACATGTCAAACAATTTCTTCTTGAATCCAATATTCTACTTAACAGTGAAGTATATGCTCAATTTCAAAATAACAGTTTGAACTTTTTCACTACAAGTCAGATATCCTTCAATTTTTTGGTTTCAAAACAAAAAATCAACCAACACCCCCCTACATTATTGCAGTAGTTATTATGGTCATTCCTTCTGGATGTATTTCAGAATACAGAAATGGTAAAAAAGTAAAAGTTATTTGCTCTTTGGGTTGTGAAAGCTAGAAGAAACCAGAAAGTTCCTTCTTCCTAGAGATCTTTGGGTTTGATGCTAACATTTTACACTGATGGCAGGACACAGCTCTGGACCTGCCTATGAATCACCCAGCTCTTAGACTTTTTTGTTCAAAGCCTGTTACTCAGGGAGTAGTGGAGGTAGATGTAGTGGAGTAGTGGAGGTAGTCCCCTTTCTAGTGGGTCCCCTACTAGTGGAGTAGTAGTGGAGGCAGACGGTTAGTCCTGTTTCCTGGTAATTTTTGGACAATGTCTCTATGTGCATGTACAAGGTTTTTAAAAATCATCTTTAGAGATAAATATATGGCCTTTGGTACTCAGAACAGAATTCGAGCAGCTTTCAGGGATACCAGCAAAGATTTCAGCTTTTAAATTGTTAGTAAATAGTGATGTATCATAGAATACAGTGAAAGAATGCTGTTGAAGAAATAGACCTGGGTATCCAGATATTACTGTTTTGCCTCTGCCCCAGGCTTCACATATGGACTTAACCAAACATTTTTCTTTCTGTCTTTCTGAAAATCTTACAAAGACCTGGGGAGATTTAATCAGGAGAAAGTTGTATGACTCAAGATAGTTGTAGAAATTTCTGATGGGTCAGTTTCATACTGAGAACAGTCTGATTTGAAAGCCCTGCTGTATCCTTTGGTATTGTGTTAACTCTTCATAGACAAGTTGTCCATTTTTCTGCCAGATGGCTGACAGGGAACCCCAGCATCCTCTCACCAGCCATTTCAGAAGTGAGCTGCCCAGCTCCCCAGAGCACCCATTAGACTAAGGCCAAGTTAGGAATGGAGGGAGGGTAGCAATATCTTCCAGTTGCCCATAAATCGGGTCATTACAGAAGTTCCATGCTGCAGATAATTCTCTAATTTTTCCTTCCCATTCTCAAGCAAGTTAATGCCTTTCACTAAACCAGCTGATACAGATGGAACACACAAAAAAAAAACAAAAATCAAATACCAAAACCAGGCCTGTTTGGGGGCATGCATATTGGTCTATTCCCTCTCCTACTAAACTTTTCTCATTCACATTCATAAACTTTCTGAATTACAAACTCACCACTCCTATTTCCATGCTTGTGTGGAGTAGAAACAAAACTAAGAATGTACAGCAGTGCATGGCACAGAAATCAAGTTCACGAACAGCACCTGTCATCATCATCATGGGTTGTTTTTGGGGGAAAAGTCTTCTTCCTCCTCTAAAAATAAACGACTTCCTAATGCCAACAAAATATATAACCTTATCAAATAATCTTGCAAACTCACAATTTCAGCAACACAGTAGTGTCATCAGGTAGCTGAAACTTCAGCTCAACAATCCGCAAGAGCAGTAACATTTTATATGCACCAACTATTACTACTTGCCATTTGAATTTTCAAGCTGAAATGGAATTTCTTTTGTGATGTAGCCATAAACTTCATTTTCAAGAAACATCTAAGATAACCATACATGACCTTGCTAGTATGCTACATCACAGTGCTAATTAATAGCTATTGCTTGGAGATAGTTTTAGTGGAAAATAAATTAAATCAAGTATACACCACATTTCTTCAAGGGATATATATTCAAGTGCCTGTTTTTACCACCATTAAACTTGACTACTCTGTTTGGGCATCTTCATCCTTCTCTTTTAATGAAGACTATAAAACAGAGATATAATTGAGCCAGTGGCAGGAAGAAAACTGCCCTTTAACAATTTTAATAGCTTCTGAGCAAAAACACACAGTGATAACCAGCCACCTGGACACCCCAGGGCTTAATAGATAGCTGTGGTAATGGTATTCCAATAGCAGCACATTGTGTGAGACACTCCTGAATGCCCCGATAACTGCTGGGTAGGCATGAGCTTTTAAAGCTCTAGCTTAGCAGAGTGCTTAAAAGCATCCTTATTCTTAAGCACTAAATTTTATAAACCTGCTTAGATGCTTAAAATTGCACAAATAATTACCATGCTAAGTCATGAACTGATGTACTAAAGCCAAATGCGGGTCTGAGCCCTAGGCATTCAGAAAACGTGCTCAGTCCACAGGATGTTGGGTCTTTTTCTCCATCTATACTACCAAGTGAGTCCTGACCTGAGAGTGGCCATACTGTCCTTAGCAAACATCAGTATCTGGTGGACTGAGCTTAGCTTCATCCAGCAAAACCAGATATGAAGGCTTGGCTTGTCCCTGGGCTACTGAATACCCTTTGAATATGGTTACTGTTTTTCTGGCTCATATAGAAAACACAAATGAAGAGGTAGAGGTTAAGCTTGGCTGGGGTTGAAAGCAAGCTTGGACTTGCTATGACCAGTATTTCCTCATTCTCTAAATGACCTAATAGTTGAAGTGAGAATCTTACTAGTCTCCTTCAGTGTCCTACTGGCACTCACATTTGAAAGAGCTAACCTACATTTCTTTGGTATATTTAGACAACAGAAAGCATCCAGACCTTGTTTCTAATGAGTGCAATCACAGGACAATTCAGGATGGCAGGGATATCTAGAGGCTATCTCTTCTGGTCCCCTGCTCAAAAGAGGTCCAATAACATTGGGATGCTTGCAGTTCTGTCTATTCATGCCTTGCTTGTCTTCAAGGATGGAGATCCTACAAGCTTTCCAGATCCCTACTTCAATACTTGACCATCCTCATGATGAAGAATATTTTCCTTGCATCTAATCACATTTTCCCATATACCAACTTGTATCTTTCGCCTCTTATTTGCATGCACCTTCAAGAAGAGTCTGGATTTGTCTTTTCTGTAAATGCTATCAACTAACAGAAGACAGAATTTCCTCTGCACACCCTTAGTTTTAGCTCTAACCTAAACAAGGTTATTTCCAACTTGTACACCATATGCTCCAGCTTGCCAGCTATGATCTCAACTGGACTCTCTAGTGTTTGTTGATATATATATTAACTGGGGGCCTAAAACCAAACGTGTTTTTCCAGGAGTGTCCCAGAAAGGAGTAATTGCTTCCCTGGACCTCTATCCTTTTGCTAATACAACCCAGCCTGTGGTTGTCCATCCATGACTCAAAGACACTTTACTCATTTATGTTCAACTTGTCATCCACTAGGATCCCGAGGACCTTTTCTGTTGCTTGTCCCTCAGCCTGTACTCGTTCACAGGATTATTCTATCCTCTGTGCCGGACTTTGCATTTGTCTTCATTGAACTTCTTGAGGTTCCTGTCAGCCCATTTCTTCAGCTTGTCAAGATCCACATGAGTGGCAGCCGTACCCTTCACCATGTCAACATTCTCCCTAATTTGGTTCCATCTACACACATGTGAAGGGTATATTCTGTCCTGTCATCCACGTCACTAATGAAATTGCTAATTGTTATTGGTTCCAGCACTGAACCCTGATCACTCATGCACTAAATTTCTGAACTGGGAGAATATCTGTTTAAATATGTGTATTACAGTGAAAATGTTAGAATAGAATAGAATATTTCAATTGGAAGGGACTTACAATGGCCATCTAGTCCAATTGCCTGACCACTTCAGAGCTGACCAAAAGTTAAAGCATGTTATTAAGGGCATTGTCCAAATGGCTCTTGAACACTGACAGGCTTGTTAGACTCCTTTGAGAGAACAGAGATATGTAACTGTTAGCACCAGGCAATTTCCAATGTTATTTTATTCTGTGCTGAAAAATCCAGCCTTAAAAAGACTCCAAACACCATACTCCTGCTCTACAAATCTGTTCCTTGTATGAGATCAAAGTCAGATTTGCTGATTTAAATTAGAAAGATACATTTTTTCTACTGTTGGTCAAGCACAGCCACTATAGCTTAAATTTAAGCTGAGCTTGAGCCTTGCTTGTACACCACCATCAAAAAGTTTACAAAACCTAAAAAACTCAAGTTTGATCTCTCCCAAGGCCTGAAGACAAAGCTGTTTTCCAGCCATGAGGAAGTTATTTATGGTTGTCAAAGTCTGAGAGAAAGAGAACCTGGATCAGTTCACAGGATGGTTTGCTCATGAGCAACACGCATCCTGACCTCTAGAACCCCTGGTTTCAGTTCCCACCATTCCAGAGGAAAATTTAAAGACCATGTCACCAAGTGTAAACTAATTAATCATACTGAAGGACACTTCACTGATGTAGTGTGTTCATGTACCTACACAGATTTTAAAGACCTAGGCCTTTATGGGTCATGGGTTTTACTGGATACACCGACAGGTTTGTGCTCTCTGTTCCCTTGTGTGAAAGCATCTCTGCCCTACGCCAGATGGATGTAGTGAGGATTTGTGCAACAGAGCTTGGAAGGTTCTCATGTACTATATCCTGGGAGCCGTGTGCCTATCAAAGACAAATACATCAACTCATCTCCACTATACTAAGATACACGCCACCTAACTTCACCTGGTTAAAATCAGAGTTGTTATTATCGTCATACCTAAATACAGCAGCAGAAACTTGCGTTGCAGACCCCTAAACTAGCAGTCTAGAACTCCACTGCTCTTGAAGGGACCTAGTCAATATAGCTGGTGGAGCTCAGGCTGCTGCTCATGAGACTGGATGTACCCAAGGATAAACTGAATGCCAAAATCTCTGTTCACTGGGTCTTCTCCATTGCTAAAGAGAAGACCAGGTTGGCATGCTTGGATGCTGCCATCAAGCCATACGCAGCCAAACCACCTCCAGCCCCAGAAGCTCGCCCAGGGTTGCTACCAATGCTTCCTCTGTACTCAGTCAGACACAAGCATGTCTATGGGACAGTGCAGCTCAGCTGCTTTAAATGCCCATGTTACACGTGCCTGTATATCGTCCCCTCCCTCTGCTGACTACACACTTATCTTTTTGGATGCGTAGTCAAAAAGGCTGAATTCTGCCCAGAGTTTGCCACTGTGACAAATGGGCAAAGAGAGTCCTGTTTCCATGTCAGGTCTTTATCAAAGTAATTGAGGGGATTTATTTCTGGAAACACCTGCCTAACATTAATTTTCACATATACGTCTGCATTGCTGAGGTGCTAATAACTTCCTGGCATTGTAACTTAGTGAAGCTTGGCACACATCCTCCCTCTTCTGAAGATGTCTCACTCTGTTTATTCAGGGCTCTTTACCTGTAATGATATGCTGTGCTGCTTATTTAAAAGGTGCTGCTTAATAAATAGAGCCAAGTTTATGCTTAGTAGATTGAAGAAGCAGCTTTCCCTCTCTCACAACGTCAAGCATAATTTGCCCAATTTTACCCTCTTGGTAGGGTAGCCCATCAATTTCAGCTAGAAAAGACCTAGGAATAAAACCTCTATCTCATGCTAGAGATAACAGCATTGCAAACATCTATAGTGTTTCAGGATTCTCCATTCCCTGTTGGTTTTGCACTCCTTTGCAATCCTTAAGATATCTGTAGAGGTTGCTATGATTTTTATTTTTTTTTTTTTTTTATTAGGCATTATACAAACATCTTCTGTTAAGTAGAGAGAAAATGCACACAGGAACAATTGGCCATTTCTTACTATCTGCATGAGCTAGGTGAAAATACAAATAATCAGACTCCCTAACAATGTGTCAGGCACCAGGTTTTGTTTGACTGTAATTGCTCCCGATTGCCATGCATACAGCCTTGGCAGCAATCTCAGGTTTGCAAAACTATCATCTTCTCCTGCAGTTCACAGAAGTGAAATGAGGATGCAAAACTACCTCTGTGGCTCCAGTTTCCATGCCTTTTTCTGTCCCTCTAGACAACAATAATCCAACCTTGCCTTGATCTTAGGTGAGAGATACTTTATTATTCCTAGTAAAAGCAATATGACTTAATTGGTTAATTTTAATTGTCTATTACACCTTGCTTTTCAGTTCTGTCACCACTTTATTCAGAAAATGAACATAGCTTTAATATAGTGCTAAAAAGACAAAGATTGAATGTAAATTATTTAACATTGGTTTGTGATGCAGTGAATATGCATATTTTAAAGATCTTATCACAAGCTGTGTTTCCACTTGGTCAAAGTTTAGCTAAGCTCAATTCCACATATTTATTTGTCCTTCAAAATTAATTGAATACAGTGCTAAGTATCTATCCTGGACTACTCGTATCTTTTCTATCCATTAAGATGCCAACAGAAAAGTAATTGCAAACTCAAAACAGTGCTTCATATCTCCCATCTCACCCCACTTCTACTCTGAGTCAGCAGAAAGAATTTCAAAATAAATCAAAGGCTTCCCAATTCCTTGTGGTGAGACACATCACATTACATTAGAGCCATCTTTCAAACTCTCCTACTAACTGGGACGAGAACATTAAAATAAACCCAACTCTAAATTCTAGCCTTGGCAAGTCAATAAAAGGGGATATCTTGGTATTTTAAAATTATATTTTGTCATGGCTTTCAAATGCACTTTACTCGATGACTTATTTGTAAAAGAAGAACAGGTTTTTATGTATGGAAAAATATTTCCACATCATATTAAAGTATCTCGACAACAATTATTAGTTTGACCTTTGTAAAACGTCATCACTGCGGAACTGAAACAATACTTCCTCAACTCCTACCATTTTTTGTTGCTCCTCTTTTTTTTCCCCACAATTCCTGCACCATCACAGCTGAGTGAACATTTAACAGAGCACCAGGCAGGGAGAAAAAAGCTGTAGACCTCACCTCCAAATTATGTGATGAAGAGAAGTTCTGCTAATACATAGCCCCTCTCTCTATCTTCCCCCCTGAACTGGGGAGTTGCAATCTAATGCCATACTTGCTTTTTTCCCCCTCCAAGGCAGGGGCTATCAAAATCTCATTGATAGAAGTCACCTGTACGAACCAACATGAAAAAGCAATGAAAATGTCATATATTTTTGCATTGAAATGTGTCCACAAATTTTGCCCAGCTCTGATATGAAGCCAGAGCTTGAATGAGTGCTGCTTTGCATCCTTAACTATAAAAGCTGCAACCTGCACAAGTCTGATAACAGCTCACAGCTAATGCTGAAACATTTTTCCAGCTTGCAAGCAACTCCTTTAAAGAAGAAAATTGAAGGGCAGCCATTAGCACCAATAACATTGCCTTCCATCCATCCCGTGGCTTGGTGCACACTGGGGCTGCTAGAGGAGGGATCCCACATTTCTGGGTGGAAAATAAGACTGGCTGTGAAATCAACAGCATTCCACTGGGATACAAGTCAAACCCTTTACAACAGAAGTAGTCAGCCATGTTGACTGTTTTTCTCTTAAACCAAAATTCACCCTATTTTATTCATTCCCTTTGCTCTTAAAGAAAAAGGTTTTAAGCTCAGCAGAGCCCAAGTCTTCTCTTCTGGAGCACTCTTTCTTGTCCAAATATCAAGCTGTCAGACTGAGCGTCTATGGGCTTTCCTCCTACTTCATCTCTCCAGAGACTTGCCAAGACTTCCTTTGCAGCTGAAATTAAACTAGCTACCCTGTAATTTTGTATGTAGCTTGTCACCAGCAGTCTGAGTAATGAAGACACCTGCTGGTTGCTCACCACCCAGGCATCAGAGAAATCTCTCCTGGTATCGATTTTAATTAGCTCGTTGCAATGCCTTTTGCCTTCTCATCCTCCTTTCATCAGAAAACCTTCACCCATACTCCTTTCAGAATCACACTCTGCAGATCTTGAATTGTGCTGAGCTGCAGCTGACTCAAAATTGGACCTCTTGTGTTCAGAAACTCTACTACTGAAGGCAAAGCAATAGAGCAATTGCCCTCTTTTATGCTCTGCTTATATCCGTGGAGTATAAGTGGTTCGCATACCTTGTGAATCATCTAAAATCTGTAGAATCTACAGTAAAAATACCTGACCTCATTAAAAAGGAAATATTTCAACCTCTGACACTGAACAGTCAAAATGCATTGCTAGATGAGCAGAAATGTGAACTGCAGCTATCCATCAACAATTTTCACCATGCACCACTTACTTATAACAGCCATTTTCCTAACAATAGACAACATGTGATGTATTTGGTCGCATGTGGGCCAGTTTAATTCTTTCTGGAAGGAAAGAACCTTAGTGGAAAAAGAAGAATATACAAAAAAGCTATATCACCATGATGTGACACAAAGACAGCAAAAGGAACACATGAACCACAGCAAGAGAGTACCTGAAAGAGGGTGCAGTGATGAGCAGCACCAGTGTCAATAGCTAAATGCCTGTGAAACCTTTGTGGCTTGTTAACAACAGGGATTTGAACTGTGTGGGACTGTGCTTTAAAAAGGATTGGGAAGACCCATCTTCAGCCTGTTGCTTTGCTGCTCAAAGCTCATATTCTGTGGCACCAGACAGAGCAGGAATGCCTGTACTGCCAATTAAAAAAGGGGACGAGGAGAGATTTCAAGCACTGTGCCCTGGCTACCCACACTTAACATAATGGTTTTGGACTACTACAGCTAGCTATGCTATCATAAACCTTTTTTTTTTCAAAGGAGGCTATTTCTAGCTTGCAGCAGCCTGTACTGTTTAGAAATTGGTCACCTCCAGGACTAGGCTCATACTCTCTTCAGAGACCTGCCCTGAAGGTGTTCCCCAAAATGGTCTCTGGCCCTGCCTGGGACAAGCAAGGAGTATGCCCTTAAAGAGCGGCTTCAGGAAGGCTCTCTGGAGGTAGGGGGCATTATTTCTTGGCTCTTATTGAACAACACAGGCTGTCAGATAAAAAATACATTATCAAGAAGGATAGGGCAGTAAAAATCCATTCCAGAGACTGAGGATGTAAAAAACACAAACATGGGAAACTTGAAAACTTCACTGTGTATCTGCAAGCAACGGGTGCCAGGGAAAGGAAAGAAATGCACTTAGAAGCTGCTTTACGTAGCTGCTTTGGGCATTTAATAGTTTCCAGTTACCTCAGTTAGAGATGGAGAAATACGAACAGGCATTATATTTTTGAGGAGTGTAGCACTGCCTATAAAAATGAAATTTACGACTACAGTGTTTTCTGCAGCGTGGAAAAAAGTGAGGGAGAAGGGAGGGTTTTGTGAGTGATTTGAAGCTGAAGAGCCAGTGGCAGTGTTTCTTAGTTAACTGACAGGAGAGCAGATCTTCCTCTGGTTCTGGTGCGAAATATTCAGGCAACAGCTGCACCTTACAGGGATCTGTTGACCATGTTGGTGATACAATTTATTTCCTGTCTGCAGAAGCAGTTGTATTGGCTCAGTGGTTGGGACAAAAACTGCAATAGGTTCAGCTGGAGACAGGGTGGTGGGAAGCTCTTTTACTGGCTTTGTGGCTGTAGCTCCACCCTGAGAAAGGGAGAGAGATGGAGAGACAGGCTGTATCAGTCCCTGAGTGACCTGATGAAAAGCATTTCAAATTTGCCACATGAAGGAACTCACGCATTCCCATCTTCCATTTCTGAAGCTGTAATAGAGATGGGATTTGGAGCCTGTTTTCCCCAAGCCTCATGCCAGTGACCTGCTTAGAAGAGGAACAGATTTTTCACAGAGGGGAAAAGCAGAGAAGCTTGCTTTGACTGCAGCCAGTGAAGTAGAAAAGCCACCTTCCCGCAAACCTTCAGTCTTGTAGAATTTGATAAATATTCTTTTCCAATTATTTTCTTCTTACAGAGAGTCTAAAAAGAAAAATGAGTGCTTAAAAGAAAAAGGAGAAAACCAGAATAAAATAACAAACAGAAATCACCATTTTTGTCTCATAAAACTAAAAAAAAACCAACCCCGCTGTCTAGGAAAAAACCCTAGAAGAGAAAACATTTTGCAAATTATATCAATGAGGGATTTTTGCTATGAAGTGGTTTCAGGAAGGAAGGACTTCAGCTATTCTATCTTGGAGAACCGAGAGGTGGCTTGAAACCTCCCAGACAAAACGCAATGGACTGAATGGGTGAAAATGCTTGAAACAAAGCTGTTGAGCAGAAATGCCAGCCATTTGCTTGTAGAAACTCAGACATGTCCAGGCATGATGGTCTGGGAGCTGTCAATTTGAAGCTGAGGTCGCCTTTTCCCAGATACTCATCTCCTCCACCCTTGTGCTGTAGGTGAGTGTCCCCTCATGGGGTATGACTGTACCTGTAACCACTCCATTGCCCATTTCTGTCAAAACCATCAGGGTTCACAAAAACCTAAAACAATACCAAACTGAACCAAAAAAGAGGTTTTACTATTAGATATGTTTGTTAAACCACTTCCTTTTGGCAGGACTGGCTGAGGAGAGGTGAAATGTTCATTCATCCCTGTGAGGAGATTGCAGTGGGTCAAGAAGGAGCAGCAGAAGGTGGTATCACTTTAACCTGAACCAACCTCCAGTAGCAAGTAGTCCTTCCTCAAGGTGGTGCTGACCCTAAGGGGAAGTTCCCATTTTTTTTGACCTGGATATTAATATACCATGTAGCAGACAGTTTCCTCCCTCCTTTGGTCTGTGCTAGAAAGAAATTGTCCCACTGGGTTCAGTCTGCTCCTTTCAACAGACTTACACATTAACCCACCTCCCTCTCCCAAGGACAGTTTAACCTCATAAAGGATCACGATAAATCGTGACAATAATAACTCCATCCTTCTTGACACCTTTGAGCAACTGGGCCTTTCTCTGAGCCTTGCCTTACCACCCCGTTACCTCCAATTCCTCTAAGGCCTTTTAATTTGGGGAAACAATTTCTAGGAGAGCATCAACAGTTTCACTGTTATTCTAGGCCATTACACCCTCTCAATAGCTATGCTGTGTTTTGAGGACTATCTCATTATCTACCTTGATCAAGTACCTGGGAGTCCAAGCCATACATTAGGTGCTGTACAGAAACAGAAGCAAATTCCACCTCCTGCATCAGCTAACCCAGTGCAAAACAAGAGATATCAGATGGATGCAGACAGACAACAGGGAATGCAGAAATAACAAGATGTTATTAGTCAGAATGAAAGGAGCAGGCCTATAGTTATCAAAGCACCAGATTTATTGGCAGAAGTGAGTATATTCCTGTTCTTCTACCTGTCAGCCATACAAGTCACTCATCATATTCCAGACCCTGATCTTAACTTCTGAGACGTATTAATTCCAAGCTGTAATGTGCTGTTCCATATTAGTCACTGCTCACAGAATTTATCATACTAATTAAGCCCTGAGATTCTTAAATTTTGTAAGCCATGCACTGCGTTTATGTTATAGGACACAGGATTTTAATTGAGCAGCCAGCTCATTATTGCTCATGCTCAGACTATGGGATAATGAGTTATTACTGCTTGCCTCAGGTGATTTCTAAGCTAGGAGGCAGCAGGAGGAGAGCTGTTGTGCATAGCTGATGGCATTGCCTCACCATGGCAGCATTTAGGACAGGCTGTCATAGGGAGAAGCCCAAGCTTCTAGGACAGAAAACAAAAGGAAAATTCAAGGAAAGAGTGCCAGGGGCCTGAAATCCTTATTTTCTTTTAGCAGTAGAAATAATTAAGCTCACACTTTTGTTGGCAGAGCAGTAGACAGTAGATCAGTCATCATTTCTCCCAAGCAATGGTATTTGACTCATGAAGCAGAAGAAACATCATCATCTCATGGACAAAAATCAGACACATATATCTTTTCAGTCTTGGATGTACTTGCTGAGCTGTTACTTTCTCCTGTCTTCCTCTACAGCCTAGAAATGAGCAAATCCCATCTGCCAACAACTGATTCTACCCTTTGTGGGTTTTTTTTTCATGCTTCAAAAACTCAGTCTGAGGTCATATGGAAGATACCCATAAGACACCTCTTATTTTTAAGAATGCTTGCAATTCAATCATTCTTATAGTAATTGCTAGGAAATGCTAATTCCAGCCCCCGTGAACCATTTGGTGACTGTCGTGGTTTAACCCCAGCCAGCAACCAAGTGCCACACAGCCGCTCACTCAATTCCTCCCCCAAATAGTGGGATGGGGGAGAAAATCAGGAAAAAAAAAGTAAAACTCATAGATTGAGATAAGAACAGTTTAATAGAACAGAGGGGAAGAAAACAATAATGGTAGTAATAACAACGATGAAATGACAATAGTAATAATAATAAAAGGATTAGAATATACAAAACAAGTGATGCACAACGCAATTGCTCGCTACTCGCCGACCGATGCCCAATTAGTTTCTGAGCATCCCCAAGGCCGAATCCCCCCAGTTTATATACTGGGTATAACATCACATGGTATGGAATATCCCTTCGGCCAGTTTGGGTCAGCTGTCCTGGCTGTGTCCCCTCCCAACTTCTTGTGCCCCTCCAGCCTTTCTGTTGGCTGGGCACGAGAAGCTGAAAAATCCTTGACTTAGCCTAAACATTACTTAGCAACAACTGAAAACGTCAGGGTGTTATCAACATTCTTCTCATACTGAATCCAAAACATAACACTA
Source organism: Astur gentilis (assembly GCF_929443795.1). Classification (NCBI taxonomy): domain Eukaryota; kingdom Metazoa; phylum Chordata; class Aves; order Accipitriformes; family Accipitridae; genus Astur; species Astur gentilis. Next base: position 46,816,074 of record NC_064881.1, on the reverse strand, counting down.
TACCAGCTACTAGAAAGAAAATTAACTCTACCCCAGCTGAAACCAGGACAGTGACCTATGTGAATGTATCACCAGGTAAAAACATATCTAGGTATTTACCATTATAGTGTCAGAACTCCTTGTGGCTACTGCTTTCACTTTATCCTCCTTCTCAGAAGGTTTTATACTTTATTTTAAAGGGAGAGGGGGATCGGGGTAGGGATGGGACACTGGATTATAGGATTTAGACACAGAATAAGCAACATTAGGAAATGAACTCTTATTTCCTTGTCTTCTGCATCAGGGCCTTACTCTCTAAAGTATTATCTTCTCAACCTTGAACTCTTCATTCAGACTTAAAAAGTCAACCATCTACAGCTTTTCCCACATCCCATTCCATATCTTTTAATAACAATGTTATATATTGATGGTAACAGAGATAAGGATGCATCACTTCTGTGTGTTCTGACTGACAATACTTGAAAGAGGGCTGGAGGAGTGGGAGAACAACATTTCTTTGTTCTAGACTATAGTAGGATTTTCAGTGCCCTGCTGTCAGTTCCTTCACACTGTCTTTCACAAAACCCACAAGAGACACAGTGCAACATCATCCATGAAACAACACCCAAGACTGTCCCTTCTTACCTTGAAATGCTGATTCTTCCAGGGTGCCCTTTCCTCATGTCAACCACCCTAAGGCTAGTCCCTTCACCCAGTCATACTTTATACTCACGCTGCTGGGGTTTAACTTTGGCCAGTGCTGACTGAGCCTCAGGCAGGAATGTTAGGCTGTAAGGGTGTTTTGTGGCTTTTCAGTTCAAAGGACCCAAAGTAATGTAAGAGTCATGCGACTATGAGGCTCAAGAGTGCTGTATTATTCCACAGCAAGGCCGAGAGGATATGGGAGGTCTCAGGGTTTGACGAAACACAAGCACCGAGAGAGGAAAACGATGCTCACTTCTCAAGAGTAGTCATCCTTAAGAGTGAACTATCCCATACCTAGCTTTCCCCTGAGGCAGAGCTAGTCAGTTCTCTGCAGAGGAAAGGCTGTAAGCCAGCTAGGAAAGTCTATAAACCAGCTAACATACTGTAGTGATCAAGGGACCAAGGCCTGAGAAAAAACATATAGCTAACACACTTGGCACTACTGATGCCCTTAGATGCTTTATTCCAGTAGAGCAATATAAAAATAAATTCCAGCGCAGAGTTGAGACATTGTACCCTGGGGGTTAACACAGGATAAAGCCAGGGTTTTACTCATGCCTGATATTGATGTAATAAGCTTGAATCATGCTCTGTAATCCTGGGTTCTAAACTAGTTCCCACTTTAAAAATCAAGGTAAAATATATTCACTTTTAAACAATATTTTCATCTCTGACACCAAGGAGAGCATTGCTTTTCTGATAGTAAGTAATAGCATTAAATACACTTAAGAAAACCTATAAAACAAAAGCCTGTGAGGAGGTTCTGTATTTATCTGGAAATAACTTGCGTTCAACAGGTCACAGGGCTGATAGCCCTGCCTGACCTATCTTCTTTTTGATTAAATAAGACAGCACCTTTCATTGAAGCTAATAAAACACATCTAGCCCTCCTTTTTATCTAAAACATAATCTGTTGTGAGGTGTGAAGCCCTCCAAGATTGGCACCAGACAGAGTGACAGTTTGGGAATAAATCCATTACAAGATTTCAACAACTCCGGTACTCGTTTAGTTGAGAGACACTTCTCAGAGCTAGAAGTTGTATTACTAAAAGATTCTTAATTTCTCTTGGATCCTGGAACAAAAAAAGCTGTCCATTGTGCCCAAGGTAAAACTGACCTGAAAAAAATAAGTATAAGAGCTGAACTTCCATTTCGCCTGGCTACTTTAAATAATTTATCACTGCTAGTACATATTCCAAATCAAACCAAGGCTGTAGATTGTAGTCTAAAATAAATAGCCAATTGTATGAAATAGCACAGGCTGCAAGCAGTGGGCAAAGTAGGTGGACAATGGAAAATAAGACAGACACTAAGCAAATGGGCATAAAAATGTGAACATCCCAGATGTAGGCATTGCTCAAAACCAATCAGCAACAGTAATCATGGCTGATAGAAACAAAATTACTCTGGAATCAATGAAATAAAAAGGGATGATTGACTGGTGTTACGCACTTTGTCTCTGATTGCTCTGCCTACTACTAGCAAGGAAACAATTATTAAAAATTAACCATTTATACAAGTAATGGACAATCAGCAACACTAAAAACCCCCACCAAGTTCCCATATCCTCAGTCCTCTCAAAATTCTGTCAAAATAGATGTTATCTACAGCATTGCCTAAAAGACCAGCGATTTCTGCCTATTTCAAACAAATATGTGTTATCCAGTTTACTGAAATCAATCTGCATATGCAGATTAATTTGGGGCTGTAGATCTGTGAGAGTGCCTCAATTTCCTCAGTAAGAAAAGAAAATGAAATCATGTCAGGAAGATAGACCAGCTGTAAGAAGAGCTAGCTGATGGCTGTATAAAGGGCCCTTCAGGGCTATCACATTTACCAAATTTAAAAGGCTGGCACTCACAAAAGTGTGAAAAGAAATCTCATTTTACAAAATCACAATCCAGAAATATCTATGGAGTTCAAAAACAGGAGATAGCATTTGTCAAGCCTGATTTCTTACTTCTTCAGAAAACATCCTGAGGCTTCCTAGGCTGGAGCTTGATGTTTGAAATACCAACTTTCAAAATATTACATGTTTATCATTTAGCAACAAACGAGGAATTTGGCATCAACTAATCACTGAGTTTAACACAGCTCCCTGACTTTTGGTCTGCCATTTGATTCACTTTTTATAAAATCAGCACAGTAAACAGTTTTCCTGCTTTCCTAGGGTAAGTTTATATCCCTTACCAAAGGCTCCTTGTTCTCAGCCACCACACACAAAGACATACAAACTGATGACTCTCCTTGCTCTCCTGTTTTGGCAATACCTTTGCTTGCGTCCCTCCCCTGCCTGCCAGCAAAGCTGTGTGTTTCTTTCATTCTTTCCATACTGGAGGCTCTGTGGAGAATGATCTATCCCGTTAAAGTGTCTTTACGCAGGCTGAATGTAATTACCTGAACTGGAATATGTCCAGGACTCAGGATTTAACAGCCATTAAAAATCTTGTTAAACATTTGTCATACCTTCTTAAATCGCCACACACAGTGACAGCTTGGCATCTGAAAGATGGTAGTTCAGAACAGCACTGATCTTACACTGGTGTATTTGCTCCTCAAACAGCGAAGAAGTAAATGCCCCAGTCACAGGGACAATGTGATGGATGGTACATCAAAAGACTTTGCAATTCTCATATGCTTTGCACCCAAACATCTAAGAATGGCTAAATTAAGCCTTGGCAAACCTGTAGGTTTGGTAACTAGCTGTTAGTTTCAGCACAGGAAGACCAGGAATGTGACCTGTCAAAAGTCACAGAGCAAATTTACAGCAGAGCAGGGAATGGAAATGTCCCAGAGAGCTCACCTCTCCTGGATAGGTATTTCTCCTCACTAGAGTCCCCATGCCTGAGGCTCTGCAAGCACTTTAAACACAAAAATAAGGTGGCAAGGAGTCCAGACTTACAGTAAGGTGTGAATGCAAGATTTGTGCCTGCAAGACACAACTCCTGAATTGATTAATTACAGTAAACAAAGACACTCACAGCAAGAAAAACTTAAAAGAAAACATTGTCAAAATCTCCTTCTCCCATCTACCTCTTACCTCCTACCACATTTCAGGGTTCTTTCTGAAAAATCTCTGACACTCCCAGGGCACTTCCCATGAGTGAGGACTACAGAATCAGATTGCTCATGGGATAAATGGCCCAAGTATGGCAGGGCATTTGGGGTGGATTGCTATAGCATAAGCTCTGACTGCTTGATATATTATGGTAGCTGAGAGAGTCCAAGCTGACCTTTCAAAACAGTGTTGCATGAGCATATTTGAAGAAGAGGAACTGTTGGGGAAAAAGCTATTTGTTGTGGAAATGTTGATATATAACTGGTTTTGTTTGTAAATTAACTTGCAGATGACCCCACTGTGTCTTCCTGCACAGCTGGTGCAACACATGCTGTGAAGGGAATCGACCTGCTATTCTTAGAGTGTAAGCTATTCAATTAAGGTACTTACAAATGGTTTCATGACCGTAGCTCATTACCAGCAGACAGCTTCTGCTTTATAGACTCATTTTTAATATGCATTTATATTAAAATGAGATGTTGCAACATGATCCAGTTTTCATTACAAGTTCAGGTCTTAAAAGGAGGTGGATAATAAATCCCAAGTTAAACCTCATAGCTACTTATACCATGCACCAAGTGCTAATGGGGAAAGCAATGCACTGTAGACAAATAAAGTCACTTTATTCTAAGAAAGTGACTTATCTCTAAACTTGTATTCTTTGTGTTCAGAGCATATGATAAGCATTACTGAATGTAGCTTTCACTACTGCTTCTTCAAATACCTGATGCCAGTGGTATTTGCTTATACAGCTGTACTTGTTAATCAACAGAAGTCCTGTGTAAGGGAATTCTTGATTATTCTTAGCCAACAGGAGCTTGTGACCTTCCTCAAGAGTGGCTGCCTTCACCATCTGGCTGAAAGAAATTAGGTTAAATGAGAGTCATACTCCCTTCATAGTTTGTCTGGTTACATGCTTAACCTTGAAAAAGCCCATGTTTCCTTTAGGAAAGAGAGAAACACCAGCTGAGCTTTGTTGCTTAAAGCATGTTGGACCCTTGATTTACTTCTGAGCCTATTAAAGGTCAAGTGCTCATCCTAGTGCGCACTCTCTAAAAGGAGCTTTCATAGGTAAGGTACAGCAATCTTTACCTTCTCTGAAAACAACTTAATACTTTCTCAAACAAAAACAATCAATCAATCAAACAAGCAAGCAAATCCAAATGTCTTAATCTGAAGAACGGGTATGGGAAAGAAGTGAAAGAGAAAGATCTGTTTTGGGGAAGTACTAGGAAGACGTATCCAGCTTAGATCAACAGGAGAATGAAATTTGCAGAACGTGGAAGAAGTATGAAGAGAAGACCACCCTAAAATGATATAAAGCAGCCTCAAATACTATCTGGTCTCACTTTAAGGAAAGCTTTTCCTATGTTCAGTACTTCCTATGCTTTTATCAGAGATTCATTTCACTTCCTCATCCCAAACTAGTTTAAGCTAATTGTGTTCCCCTTATAGCCGGGTGAAAGGCAGGATCAATTATCCCAAGCTTAAAGAGGAAAGTAAAATATATCACCTTCTGTAAATCAGTCTCCATTACCTACTGAGGGAGCCTTGGTAAGTATGACAGATACAGGTGTCTGCACTGCAGACCATTAAAGGGAGCTGCGACAAGCCCCACCTCAGTTAACAGTCATGGCCTGATAGCTAGTACGTACCTTACACAAAATGTACCGTTACCAAGGGACCAAACTGAGCATGATGGTCTGGGGGAGCAAGAACTGATCTAGAGACCGGACTATGCTAGAGCTGGGTTCAACCAGTTGATTCTCAGTGATCCCATACAAGAACTCTACACTGACCATGACTTGTAGTCAGATATATGAAATGCACTTCTTTGTAGTCCATCACAGTCATTTTGCATCAGGGATGATTAGCTTGGTGAACTCTAAAGCCAGGAGGGGTGCAATTTTTGGTTTCACCTTGTTTTAATTCCACCAAAGTCAGTTTTAAATTCATTTTGATAAAGTGCCTGATTACAGCATGAACAGAAGTAGATGAACACTAAGCATTTCTGGATATCTTATATACCCCTACAGAATTGTTTGCAAAATTCATGGATAATATTAAATTAAGATGACCATCTGCACTTTTTCCCTCCACTTAGTCACAACAAAAATGATTGGGTTCAATCCTGCCAAAGCGTTGTGCTTCTCCTCTGGAAAAATTTTGCCCCAAATCAATACTGACGATGAGGGTGAAAGCAAAGTCTAGAAGCATGACAACATTTCCTATCCTGAAGCCCCCAACCATCTACAGTTTCAATAATAATTCTGTTCATTCAGTGATAGAATCAAGATATCCCATTAACTTAATCATCTAAACCCAAGATAAATTAGTGTAGATAGAATTAGAATAAAAGATAAAGTGTAAGAAAAAAAAAAAGAAATATTTTAGTTTAATGCTGCTACCTAGTAATGCCTGGAGCTCATCCCAAATGGGATCAAGTGATACAACCGAGTGTGAAACATCACTTGATGCACCACAAAACTAGGGCTCAGTCTGGCATCTGGCTTAGTATATACAGCTGCATTTAAGGCCATCTTGGTATATCCACACTGCACAGGTGAAGGGGTCTCACTCAGACTCAAAAAGTGAAAATGAAATGTAGTGATGAATTTAGTTTAGTATTGTATGTATCCACACATGTGTGTGTGACAGAGTGGAAAAACAAATGAGGATTACCCAGAGGAGTGGTGCAACTTCTGTTAGAGAAGTCCTTGTAGGATTATACCAAGAAAAAAATGAGATAGAAATTTTAGTTAAAGGGCTCACTTGCAAGTGGTTTGAGAGTGTCAGGACACCTATAATGGGATTGCCCTAAAGTTAGAAAGAGGGATTTGGTGTGGGACCTTTGTAAATAATTAAGAGTTCATTAGCACTAGTTTCCATTATCAGCTGTTCCTCTAATAGGATATAACTTACTGTCCTCTACATTTTGACTAATTTCCTGTCTTGAAGATGGTAACTGTTCACCAGCTCTGTAAACCGATTGAGATCAGGTGTGTACCAAGAAAGGAGAAAACAACATTTGTGATGCTTTTCTATTTACTGTAAATCAGCAAGTTTCTTCTTATATGGCCCGTTTCTGCCTCCTCAAAAAAATGGAGGCCTATTTTGATTTTCGTTTCCATTGTGCTCATTGATCAACTTCCCCCACTGTCTGTTTCATACTTTAATCACCTTGAGAGCTGGGACACTGTTCTCTTTCAGACACCAGACAGCTCCACTGCCTTTCTTTCTCTTTCCCCTGTGCTAACTAATCCCAGGTTTACCTTTACCTGGCTGATAAACTGCAGCTGATCTAATTTGTTTCAGACCAAATCTCTTGTAAGCTCTGCAAGGCCCTGTCTCTCGTTTTTTGGGGGTTTTTGTTTGTTTGGTTTTTTCCCTTTCCCCTCCCCCTGAAGAGATTACTTATCCTTTTGCTTTGGTGAGCAAGTCAGAGAAGGAATCACTGCTTTGTATTTCTCTATCATGTAGGAAATTTAGTTTCCCTTTTTCTTTTTCCTACCTGCAGTGACTTAATTGGTGGGGAGCAGCTTTTTGCTGCCAAAGTAAATGCTCAGGACAAGCTCTGCCACGGAGCAGGGGAGCACAGTGTTGATGGCCACTGTTGCTGATAATGACAGAATCAGTTAACTGAGGAGAACCCTGACCTGCCTTCATGTCAACGAGATGAGAATCCAGCCTGTTCCTGTGACTAGCTCATGGAGCTTCTCACTTATGTCAAAGCTGGTGCAAGCTGACAGCTGGAGAGGCTTTCTCTGTCCGTGCTATCAGTAAGCCCCCATGCCTAGGCTTGGACGACCCATCTCAGCAGACCCAAGTCTGTAAACAGCTGAAGGGTAAAATGTCCATATGGAATCTATCACAGCTCTGTACTAAACACAGGGAATGCACAGACTGGCTCCGAAAAGCATTGCTTGCCTTTGCAGAACTGTGAGTGCTTGTGCAAAATGTTAAACAAGATTAGCTGGCACATACTGAATTTCCTAAAGAAATCCAGGCAGCTCTCACTCATGTGATGTTTCACCTAACTGGAATAATCATTGATATTGGGCTCAAGAGACCAAGCTCTGAGTTGGGATGGCGCTGTCCAGACCTGTCTGTTTTTTATAACTCACCTCCATATTTGTGAGAGCAATTCCACCCCAGCCAAGATGGTGAAAGAACATCATCCTGCACTCACCTTCATTGCAGGTTCTCCTGCTGCAGACATGGGTGGGCCTCCTGTTGCTTTCCAGGAGTTCCTAGCCAGGGTCTTATTTGTTATTTTAAATAATGAGACACAAATTGCTCCGAGCTGTTGATTTATAAAAATGTCTACTTTTAGTACCTCATCTTTTTTCTCCTCCACAGCTACTGCTGTAACAGAAGTAAATGCTAGTTAAACACATCAATTGATTTTCACGTCAAGGTGTAAGTGTCCTGGCAACAGTAGCCTGAGAGAGAAAAGAAATAACAAGGTTTGTACATTTGTGCCATGTGAAAATCCACAAACTGTTTCTCTCCATAAAATGATGACTTAAATTTGTTAATGTATTTTATGCCAAAAAAAAAAAAAAAATGTATGGTTAATAAGGTGTGCATCTTACACTACTGGCTACCAGACTGGTGGTGAAGATGCTGCATGCTCAAATATGCTACTCTATCAAAGTATTATCTTAAAAGATCCTACAGAAATGGGTGCTCTGTAGAGCTACAAGCACAACAATAATATAGTAAAAAACCATTGGTCATAGGAGTGTAACAAGAGAGAAGGGTTAGAAAGAGGTAAAATGTACAGAAACATGAAGTGACTTGCTCTGTGTGAAGCTGGGACCCCACATCTCCCCATGTCCCTTGGAAGACCCTACTTACCAGAGAACACAGCCCTCTGCAACAGCAGTCAAATATAAAGGTCTCATTCTAAGCTCCTGAGCCTGCCATTTCCTCCTCAAAATTCCCAAGCTGAAAGCATTTCTAATGATATACAGTTCATAACAGAGAGCTCTGTTCCGGACTGTCTGTCTGATGAGCCATTGCAACATCCTTTGTCTGCTGTTCACAAGAAGTCAGAAACCTTCATTTTTGTTCACACCAATTAACACTTGCTTCCTGGAGTCACAGCGCTGAGACCAAGTCCAAAGTGAATAATGACAGCCTGTGTCACGCAAGCAGGCACCAAGCACGTCGGCTGAGCCTCAGACAGTCTGAAGAGAAAATGCACCTCAGCAGTGAAGCATATTAGTTTGGGGTTCATCTTTTTTACATTAGGCTCTTACATACAGCATGTATATTCACAAATGAGTCAAGGTTGAAGTAGTTACTGGGTGTCGACATACATTAGTTCAAAGCCTACTTAAAAGAAATTAAGGACTCTTCACAACCAGCATGATTGTCACATTTGGCTCACGCTACATATTGAAGCATAAGGAGGGCACAACCTTGGGTGATTTACACCCCAGGCTTTGTACTGGTCTGTGTTTCAGCATCCTTGCAGCTCATTTAAATTGTGTCTGTGCCAGATGTGGATGAATGCTATCTGTGACAGTTCTGGGAGTTATATTTGGGGCTCCATAGGACAGAAGCAAGCATTGGCTCCTTTGGAGAAGACTTGAACCCTGTCTTTGTTGACATTCTCCGTCTTATAAAGCAGCTTCATGTGGAGAACAAGGCTAGGCATTCTTGTTTTGCTGTGCCCACCAACAAGGCAGACTTTCCTCACCATGGGCTTGGTGATCCAAAGTTTCATCAGCAAAACCCAGGATGGGAATTAGGCTCTGTTGCCACCATATGAATCTCAGGCTGAGCTGAAGAAATTCCCATTGGCTTCAGTTGCTCTTGCATTGCTGAAGCCATGGCTGTGTCTGGGTGCTGATGCTTTCAGTTCCAGTTACAGTATTTTGTCCATGATTCCTATTTAAATTTGCTGCCCATAGCTGTATTATTTTTAACTGGAGTAAGTCCGCCACTCCCCACCAGTCTTGCTGTGGCTTTTCAAAGAAGGAGCAAAGGCAAGAAGAAGGCTCACATGCTGGTTGAGCTGAACTCAACTGAACTGGCTTGAAATCAATTTGCTTGCAACACAGTTTGACATTTTAACAAAACAGTGGCAAATAACTATAATTTCATTTTTATTGTGCTAAAAATGGGAATACAGACACCAGAAAATGGCATCTTCATTGCACCTGGAGAGTTGGGGCAGTGGGAAGGAGGGAATCCATAAGTTGATTTTGATTTTGCATTTAAATGCCACTTCTTTCCCACTAGGGTTGCTGAATGCCTTTAATTAAAGAAATGTAGTTTTAATTTGCATCTTGGCTTTCTGAGAAATAACTAGTTAGAGAAACAAAAGGAAAGAAGCATGGTCTAGTTGCAGGTCTCAGCAGGCTGTGTGTCAATAGCGATCTCCAGGATAACGTTTTTATTTCTATAAGATAGACCTCTTCCTTTGTTACACAACTTCCTTAGTAATTATACATAATGACTGCAGTTTTACATAATGGCAACACATATATAATGACTGCATGGGCCATGACAGTTTAAATTCTACTGTATTGGTCTTTTAGCTTTCAACTGTATAATATTTAAGGGAAGAGAACACAATATACACACCAGTGAAGAGCTAGCATTAAGGCATGTCTTTACTCGTAAATGAAAAATAGTGTGAATCTGTTGGAAGAATGGGAATGAAATTGTCTCCAAATTACTTTAAAATTCCAGACTTCAAGCCGTGGGAGCCACTTGCCAAGCACACACGTTCTTTGCTGTGCAAGAAACACCAGTGCCTGGGTACACAGCAGAGAGCCCCAGCTCCAGTTCTCCGGCTTGCACCCGGTTGTGTGAGTCAGCTCTCTTAGAAAAAACACCTTAGCTTTATAGTTGAAGCATAGGTGGACAGCTCAGAAAAACAAGTGTTGAGCTAAAAGCTGTAAGGGCTGAAATTCCTGCCTGTCAGGAAAGCTGATGGTCCAGACACATGCAGGTCAGGAAGTCTCTTCTGCCCAGGAGCTGCTGACTTGCTCCTAGGTTGAATGGACATTTCCCAAGGGCTTCAGTTTTAGAGGTCAGTGAATGACCTTCCTCTACCTGGGCAGGTTTAACAGCTCTTCAAGTGCCAAGGGAACATAAAGGAAGTAGGTAACTCACTGATTCTGCAAAATTGCATCTGTGGTCCTTTTTCTGTGTGCTGCCCACAGTCATACCTTTTTATTTGATTGGAATGGTTTTGCAATTCCCCAGAAAGTTCAGAAAAGACTGTACACATTCAAGGTCAAAGGAGAGGCTGAGAAAATGGATAGTACTACGAGAATCAATGAAAGTGGTTCCCACCCTCTGAGGTTCCTAAAAGCCCTGAAAGAGGTGGGAAGGATTGTCTATTCAAGGCCTTAGGAATCACAGAAAAAAAAATTAATGTGTTGCCAAAGGTTAGACCAACTTCTCAAGTGTATTCTTTCTGGATGTGTACACAGCTATAGGTTCATGAGCAAGGATACAACACACCACACATCTGGCCTCATTAGAGGGGTGTGTCTGACTTGGATCCCAGTGAAGGCTATCATGACCATCTGTGAGGAATGCATCCTATAGCTTTGAAGATGAGATTTTGCTGAAAAGGTGATAGCTCAATTGCATGGCTTCTTGCCCTTTGGGCAGCTGAGGCCCTGGAGCAGGAAGATGAGCTTATGAACCAGGGTCCCAGAAGTATGAGGAAATGTGGGGAAGGAAAATGGGCCTTTTATTCTACATGATGCTCCCCTCATAAACACTTCCTTATTTGTTGAGTACAGCTAAGTCTATTCTGCTTATTTTGGTCTACTTTGACCAGTGCTTCCACCGAGACATACAGCCTGATCAGCTTTCTGGAGAGGCTTTACCTATCTCAGCCACGGGCATTTTTAACTACTGCATGAACAATGCTTGGCTGATTTTTTTCCTCAGTCCCACCGTGAGGATATATTGCTTTTGCTTAATAGGAAGATGTACTTTTTCACCCTCAGTTTTGCCTTCCAATTTATCAGCACAGCCATTTCCTGATCCTGGCACCAACTGGTAATCTCTCTTTTGGAGGGCAGTGCAGCTCAGCCTACTGCAAACAGACCCATGCTCCCTCCCCTTGTGTTTGAAGGTGCCAGGACATGGGGAAGGATTACCCCAAGGGCTGTCTAACTCCATTAGGCAGGTCTGTGCTCTCTCAATGGGTACAGCCGCTTTGGATCAGAGCTGGATGTGTTCCAGCTGGCACAGAGCGATGGGAGGAAAGGTCCTCACCACCTCTTCTGAGCCTTAACAGTACTATCTGAGGACCTTTGGGAACTCCATTAAGGTGAGGTAAATTGATTTAATTATGCATGTGAATCACGCTTATTAATGTAGTGGCTAATGAGAGTATATGGTCCTCCTTTTTACCAGGCATTAGGCAAACACACAAGAGCTTACTGACTAAATAGACAGACAGCATATGTGGGACGGAGGGCATGAAAGCTCTGAGATGTACTAAAAAGGTCTACCTGCAAAAATTGTTTATTTGTTGGCATGGATTTCCACCTCTCTTCATTCTCATCTGATTCCTACCAGCAAAATTAAGACTTCCTATTGTCAAAACAAAACTGCTGCTGTGAACAGAGAAATCCTTTGCCAATAGCTTATCACATGTGTGCAAATGTACATGTTGCGTGACTTATACCACAATACTTGTACCTCTACAGTACTCCTGTTTCCATGACTAGGACTAGTCCAGACACAGTTATACAGAGATCTCTCCTGCACAGGCACCACGGGACTGGAAGCCAGCCTCGCCTTCCAGGCTGCCCACTGCCCTTAAACTGATAATGAGGTTTGAAATTCCCCTTTGTGAGTAGAGAAAGACAGCAGCCTGCAAGATACACAGTGAAAATTCTCTCTGGGTCAGCAACGTAAATTCATTCTCTGACCAGTTCCCTCTGAAACCAACTTTACTGTAGTTCTGGGACTAATTAACTCTGGATTGCTTGTGGGATCCAGATCTTGTTTGGGTCCCTCTGCTCTACATCTAAAATTATTCCAAAAAGTTTTGCATTTTTTAGGCAGTCCCAACTACCATGTGGTGCCACCATAGCCAAATCACCCTAGCAGTCTTAGCCCTGACCACTGTGGACTAATAAGAACCATTTGAGGCCAAGCTTCGGGGCCAAGGATGAGACTAGAAGAGACTAAGAGATATGAAACTCAGATATAGTCACTTACAACCTTTGAAGAGAGGCCCATGAAACTGAATATTCAATATGTAGAAGAACCAGATGAAGAGCAAAATGAGGAAGAAAGGGACTTCAGTAAAGAGAAGTTTAGGCATGTATGCTAATGTATGGCATTTTCTTTTATGGGGTGTAAAGGCTTTGTATTTGCCCTTATCTCAATTTTCTAAGAAGGCAACTGTTTGTATATGGTTAAAGAATAGAAAAAAACCTCTCAACTACCCAGGAAGTTTCCAATAACCTTTCAGAAGGAATTTTATTTTGAAAATATTTCCTGCTTATAAACAAACATCTGAAGGAATTCATCTAGAAGCCACCTTCTTTTGGCAGCAGGCTAAGTCATTGGCTCCCAGAATCTAATATCCTAAAAAAAAAAAGAGTTCATTTCTAGGATAAAAAGGATGATAAGGAGGTGAACAGTTAAGTATGAATATAAAGGGTGCAGGAAATATAAAATAGTCTTTGTGAGCAACCTACTGACTGCGTGATTTTTGCAGTGAAAACTTGGAAACCAGGAGTGTAGTGAACACAAGGCAAACAGCAGGTGATAGAGGTTTGTTTCTCCATCCTGCCCTCCCACGTGGCTGGCAGGACATCCATTGGGGCTGACAGTTTTGTGCTCTGGCTGAGATTCACCACATGGAGGGAAGGGCTCTTTCCCAATTAATAATATCAGCTAGTATGGTATAAACTCCTGTACCATATGAATCAATCCTCCTTTCCATCTCATTCAGACTGGAAATATGTCGGCCACTGAGTGAGACTGATGGGAAAGTGCAAGTGCTGTAGGATGAAAGAGGAGGAGGCCAGAGGAGGGAAGGAGACATGTTGCTTTGCTTTGGCCTGTGAAGTCGCAGGGACATTCCTGTTCAGCCTGCCAGAAGCTTTTGTTGCTCTACTGATGAATGTCCCTTTCTCCTCTGGGAAAGGTCCGGTTAGCATTGTCTACAGTACACTTCTGAATGCCTTCCCACATATTTCTAAGAAGATGAGGCTTTTCTGTCTTGCACTTCCCTTCTGCTCTGATAAACCTTTCCATGCCACTCCAAGATTAACTCTGCTGGCTTACTGCTGTGAACCTCCAGATGACATACAGGCTGGGGTGATCCCAAAGGTTTTGGGGAATATGCTTGCTGTTTGTCACCCTCAGCAGTGATGCAGAATCAACACGACCCAGTTGAAGTATAGCAATATTTACACTATTCTGGCTGTCAGACCCCAGGTTACCAAATATTTCACTATCTCATTGTGCAGTATGTAGCATGCAAATCTATCACCTCTTGATCTCCGTCAGTTTATACAGCATCGATGCTTTGGGTGAATAGGGACTCCTCCACCATATCTTCATTATGCCACTCTGCCACCAATCCACTGGTTTTTTGAGCAGTCCTGTACTCCCCCTGGTTCAGGTTCATAACTGGCATGAAAAAACACACCAGCAGAAACTTTTTGTCTGCATCAAAGATGAGACTAATTTCACTGGTAAGGTTACAAAATAGTCAGCTGACAGTGGACTATAATAAATTGGAAATGGCAGAGCGTGGTTCCTGTGTTTTGTTTAGCTTGGGTTGTCTGAAACCTTTGGTTTACCAGTTTGATGCTCACCTATCACAGGATATTCCTACAAGGGGAAGGAGCATGTCTGTGGCCTTTTCCATCTGCAAGAAGACTCCAAAGTCAATGGTCACAGCAGTTGCACCTTAGCTTTTCTGACATTTACAACAATGTGAATTTGTTAATCTCCATGTTTCAGGCTGCCTAGACTATAATTTTGTTTCCTGGAAGGATTCTGTCAAACAACTTGCAAAACATTTCCCAGAGGCAACAGAGAAAGGGATAAAATAGCAACAGCTAGCCTTCAAATAGCCCAGCAAACCATCAGTAGTACAGCATCTGGTCTACAGACAATAATCAGCAATGACATGGAAAAATTTTGCATGTAGCCACCTCTTTATTTTAGTTATAGCTGAGTTTCATCTGAAATCATCCAATGATTTAATCATTCTTTTGATCTCTGGGAACCCTGGTAAAAGTTTCTTACATTTAATTTCTGGTTCTAACTTTTAAAATTAAATCAATACCACTTTGTTCAATGAGAAATTTTTAAACACAGGCCTAACTGTAAACTTAGGAATAGTCTAATTGACTTCAAAGGAACTAAAAGGTGCTTAAGCACCTTGCTGAATTAATAACTAATTGCATTATAACTTCAGGAATAAACTTAGTTTCATTTGCAAGTTCAGTATAATTTATTCAAACTTCCAATTATAGATGGAATGTTCAGATCTGTATGAATAAACACAGTGGTATAACTGAAATTGCAAATTAAAGGTTGCATGAGGAAAAGAAAACTAGTCTTAGATATACAAAAAGAAGCTAGTCTAATACAATTTCAAAAGCTCATCCACAAAATTGATGTTCCTGCCTTTATTCTTGCAAGCTGAAAGATTATAAGGACTGACAGTATAAAATTACAAAGATAGGAGGAATGAATGAACTACTGGAAAGGAATGAAGGGTCTATTCAAAAGACAGTTCCTTTTGGTTTTCTTGCTGAAAAGGTTTCTGTTACTTCTCATATAGAGAAAATGCTGTAAAATTTTTTCTTATGCAATATTAGGTACAGAAGAAAGAAAAAAAAAAAAAGTTTTGATGGTACTTGAACAGATTTCAACAAGTCTCGCAGTGTGCTATGAACAAAAATTACATTTGTTAGCTGAGGGAGAGTAATAAGACATTTTTTTGTTACCAAACCCAGATAAAATATAACCAAGTTGCTGGACTGTTTAGATGATACCCTCTCCTCTTTCCTTGCTCCCAAGGACAATGGAAACTTTCTTCCAATGCAAAAGCTTTTTTTGGCTGAAATCTTCGTGAAACATTTTGTTATCTTTCAAATTCATTGAAAAAAGAAAGTTTAATAGAAAACTTGAGACTGTGATGTTATAATAGGATCGTGCTGATAATTCAGACATGTGAATGCTTAAGGAATTGACCTGAAGTTGTCCTTTTAAATAAGCATTCACAGAACCATGTCTTTTGTTTGCAAAAGAAATCCCTGTCACATGTATCAGAAACCACTAATACTCCTTGCATACTCATTTTGAGGAAGAAGCATTTAAAACAAAGTAAGATAGTTCACCTAAATTCAACTGGTACATGGTCACAGGGCAGTAAGGCTTGGGCTAATTCAATCATTTTGATGAGTTTACATCCAAGATCAGTATGGTTTATAAGAAAGAGTAAAGCTGAGTTTTCAACCACTATGTTGACTAAAATCCCACACGTTATTCATCACTGTTGCAAATACACAACATCTTTCATGTGCTATTATGATATATGGTGCAGTAGCTGGAAGAAGATTTTCCACATAAATCAAAATAGCTGGAGGAAGTTAGCCTAATTTACATCAGGGTCCTGACCTGCAAGAAATAAAATGATAAAAATGTCTTTTCACCTTTTTCAATTATTTCAAATGTTGCCATAAGCAACTGGAGAAAATTGCTTTTCCATTACTGAAGACAAAGCATGTGGACTGCTAAGTGTGGGTGGCAGGAGGCATTCAGAGAAGGGGCAAAAGTCATTTACATCATCACTCTGTCCTGATCAGAACCTATCTTGGTATCCTGCAAAGGGCAGATAAGAAAGGCCTATCGGGCATCTCCTGTCTCTGAGGGATCTCTCTGTGAAGTCTCTTTTCTTGTGTAGTAACTACCTCACTTGCTGCAGACAGCCTTCTATGTGTTTCTTTTCTGCAGAACAGGATCCCAGAATTTTTGCTTAGATGAGATAGGTCGCTGCCAGCTGAATAAAAGGAAGGGCTATTATCAGTTCACATTGGTGGATCTGACATTTTCTGTGTTGCAGCAACTTCTCTTGCCTTCTCAGGGGCAAGTGTGCTACAGTATGTGACTTAACAAGCAAGTGATCTAGTTATAGTATTTATAGGGCTCCCATTAACCCAGTTATCTCATGCAGGAACTTGAATCACTACTTTGTAAGGAAGGAAAATCCCTAAGTTGCTACGGCTGGGGCACTGAGGCTCAGAGAGTGAATCAGCCTGCATGTCTGCATGCCTTCAGCTGAGTCACCCTGAAGCACCTTCGTGTTAGGTGGCACAGAGCATGTCAGGCTGGGGAGCAGATTTATGCTTTTGCATGTCTCGCCACACATCCTGCGTTCCTGCTGTCCTGGCTGGACCTGGCTGGACCTGGCTGGAGGGCTCCATGGTTCCTGTGCTCCCTGTTTCCCTCCTTGGTGCAACCAGGGCATGAGTTTAAACAAACCCAGGTTTCAGCCCAAGATGGAGCAATGGGGCTGCAAGGACATGTCCCAGAATGACTAACCTGAGTTGGTTCCTGGGTGGGCAGCAGGCAGGGATCAAAGTCTGAATCAGCAGCAAGTGCTTAACACTCATTGCAGTCCGGGAGCCCAGATACTGCCTGAGGACCTGGGCCTGGCTGGCGTGCAGAGAGAAGATGTCTCAGGGAAGCAAGGACTGGCAAACAGGCTTTCTGAATCAGACACAAGCACCTGTCCTGAGGGAACAGCCTTTTTGCTTGACAATCTGGCACCCAGCTCGCCCATGTAGTTCCTGTCAGATCCCAGAAGACCTGGGAAAATGACAAAAGAGCTACATTAACGATGAAGCCCCATGCATGATATAAAGGATTTACAAAAAGTGTCATGGGGATAAACCCAGGCAGTGTACCTTGAGTCCTTCTGCCTGAGGATATGTTTGCAAGGCTTGTTAGGAGTTCTGGGTTTGAACACTGCCCTGTTGCCCCTGAATATCTTTAATGTCTTAAATTTTAGACTACAGTACCCAGTCTGGGTCCTTCCCAAGCCCCTAGAAATGGTATGTCAAAAGGCTACATTTCATGCTTGTCGCATGAACAGCACTGGTGATTTTTCTATCATAAAACAAGCTGTTAAGACCTCATACTGAGGTTTGAAGATGGAAGTTACAGGCTACTTAGAGGGTGGTATTGGGGACTTCAGCTTCTCTTAAAAGTTCTAGACATCACCCAATAAGGACCAGAGATCTTCAGTAGACTGCAGAATAGGAAGAGAGGCTTAGCACTGAGACCTAACGTCCGCAACCTACGCATCTGGAAGCCCACTGGCAAACATTAAACTCTCCTTGGGGGAGTTAAATTTTTTTTAAAAAAAAAAAAGCAAGCTTTTTTTTTAATCCACAGATGGCTTTCATTAAACATCTGAAAAATAGGCTTGGGACTGGTTTTATTTTCTGAAAATATCTTTCCATGAATCAACTGAGATATTTAGAGAGGAACAAAAATGTTCTGCAATCATCCTTTGGAAACAAAGCTGTGCAATGTATTTTATCTATTTCTTTTAAAAAGAATGGAATGAAAAGTGTGGATGGACTTTTAACCCCCTTCAGGGCTGTGACACACTGATGAAGCAGTATGGGAAATCTGTTCAATAGCATATCTATGGATAAATGGAAGAATTCAGTTTCTGAGGCTTCTTATTCTTAACACTAAATTCCATTTCACAAGGCATACCTACATGCATCTCTAAAGTATTACCCGAAAAATCCTCTTAACACTTACAACAGCTTTCATCTCTCTGCTTTCTGCGAGGACTAATCCATACCTACAGAAACAAGGGATCTTTTTTTCAGCTCCAGTCTTAGCACATTTTTTGTTAAATTTTTTTTCTCTGTAGAAGCATAACAGGGTAAGGGATAATATGGACGCAGAGAAGCAAATACAAAGGCAGGCTTAACCTGAATGTGTGAATCTCAACTCTAAGGAGAACTGGATAAGCATGAGGATATTTTCTATCTGTACCTGATACAGATCTTTATATGATAATTTGTTTGTGGCTCTGATTGCCTGCTTTGGCTGGCCCGAGAACCATAATGACAGAATAAACTGAATCTGGAGTAATAGTGCTAAGTTACATCTATATTAGTAAATTGAATATTTCCACGCCTGGTCTCTGGTACCAAGGTGAGCTGGCATAGATTGGCCCCAAACTGGACTCCTGGACTCTTTTCACCTTCAGAGTAAGATGTCTGCACCCACAGTGTCTTCTGGGAGCAGTTTCTGGCCCCACTAACTGCCCACCTGCACCAGGATTTGTGTCAGTGCCACTTAACATGGGACAAAACCGTCCCAGGGACCATCCTGGGCTCAAGAGAAGAAATGTCAAAATGCAGCATTAGAGGATGTTCCTGGTCTGGTGTCATTTATGTCTATATATATGCTTATGCTAGACAGTGCACCCATGCCTGGGAAAGGTACTGAGAACAAAGTCCTCATCGTGCATGTGTGACACAGGCTTATTGTGCAAAGTGGGGCACGTTGCTCATGGACTGTTTCTTTCCTTCCCACTGCTGTTTCTGTCAGTGCAGTGTGTCATCTCACAGGAATTGTGGCTCTGGCTACTGTTAGGGATAAAGACAGTCAGGTAAGCTTGAGGAAAGAGTGTGGGGACCATTGGTATTCAGATCAAAATACTTCAAGCCTATATCCCTACCAAGGACTTTTGATGCGTGTTTCCTGTTCATTTGAGTGCCCTTCCAGACAAATGGGGATTTTCAACAGCTCATTTAACAGTATGTATAATTCACTGGTAAGTTACACACCACTCCATCTGTGCCAGCCCACAGAAAATAAGGGCTGGGATAGCCCCCAGCTACAGAGCCCAGCTCACAGTACAACTTCATTCATCTCATTCCCAAGCTTCTGGTTCACTTGCCTGTCCTGCCAGCAGACTCAGCTGCTTGCACACATGGGCCTATTAAAACCAGAACAAACTGGTCATCTCCAGCTCATTAGAACATTGCTTCATATGTTTGGCTTTTTCTTATTATGGCTGATTTCAGTTTTAGATCCAGAATCTGCCTCGTGTGGGGTCAGTCGTCAGTGTTGACAGACTAGCTAGCATCTTCCCCAGAAGAGCTATATGTGGAAACCAGTGATTGCTGCTTTTTCAGTCAGCTCCAAAAACTTCATGGAATACTTCAGCTACCTCATTCCTTGGTGTCCTCTTTCTTCCTCTCTGAAATACATCTTGAATACTGCCTGCTTAGGGATTGCTCTTCATTCCTTTTTTATGTGTTACCACACACAGTGATGCCTTGAGCCCAATCATGTTTCTTGCTGCACCATGAGATAAATAAGACTTATATTTTACTCTTTCAGACCTTAGTCTTTTGGTATTTGTGACAGATTTTATACTTAATCCTGGTTTTAATATGTCAACATTTTCAAATTAATAAAACTTTGGAGATGGAATGGCTTTGTGCCTATCCTGTGTGTCACAGTCACCCAGATCAAAGTAAAATATTTTTATTAAAACTTAACCTTGACTTAAATATGTCTGGGCTAAAGGCTGCATCAGAAGTATGTATTCATTCCATACAACAATAGCAGGAGAGAGGCAGTGTTGGTTATTTTCCCACGTACAAAGAAAAGGATGCCACAAAACTCTGCTCCCTTCCACAGGGGCACTGGTCATTCTTTCTAGTCACTCCCTGCTGGCTTTGACCTTCTCAAGTGTCTCCTTTCATTGCTCATTCCCCCTGTTGCCCACTGGAGAAACACTGGAATAAAGTCTGACCTCAGTGATTCATCCAAGGCCACATAATTAATAGGTCTCTTTATGAAGAATCAAAGATGAGGACACTGAGTCATGTCTCTGTCCCAGATGGCTGCAGTCCTTCTTCTGCTCACTCTGTGGCTAACTTCAGTGGCAAACTTTGGTCCAGTGCATACTCACATGCATGTCGCCAAAATCCCACATGCACGTGTGAGTGTGTGACTGTACATATACACAATTATTCCCCTGCTCACTGGCTCATTGTCACTTTCTTCAGTCTAATGTTGATGTAAAACTAAAAAGTGCAAACTAGACCAGCAGAAAATTTTCCTGTTGTTTAGATCCTGGCAAATTGTGGATGAGGTGATACTGCAGTTGCAAAGGCTAGGGGCAAGGTAAAGCTAGTAAAGTTGTTGAATGCAGTTTCAAAAGTCAGTCTTTCCTCCTTCATTGCAAGATAATGAATCGAGAAGAGGGAAGGCTGGGCCATCCCTCTCCTCTTTCCTACAGTGTTCTTTTCCAAAATTCTGACTGTTTAAAACTGTCTTTAATTCTAGTGCTACATATATCTTATTGGTCCAAAAATAATAAGAGAAATGAGCTGAATTATCAGATGTGCAGTTGGGTGCTAACACTGAGAATATAGGAATGGAAGACACAGTGATTAAAAAAAAAACCCTCAACAAAGACTGATACCCATGCCAGACTGCAGCCCACTTCAAGTTAATACTGCAGAAGTTACAGTGCCCCAAGGCCTTAAGCAATGAGCACATCCTGGCTTCAAAAGGAGACTTGAAACACTCCAAAAATAGAGTGGTTCACTTAAAAATGTGGTTTGAAAAAAATAATTCTCCATGCATTAGAGACAACACTTACAAGGCCCTAAGCTTTTGTCCAAGGCATCTAATAACTACAGGTCTGGAGGAAGTGGGAGGGTAAAGTAGCACCATAGTGGGTGGCTGATTTTATCTGTGGATTTATAGCCCTTGCACTTTGGATGTCTTTCCCTTCAACCATGGTAGCAAAATGTGATTCATCTCTGGAAAGCAGAGTGACAGTTCAGTCCCAGAAATTCTGGAAAGGGAGATCTGAAAAGCTTCATTAAAGAAATAACAGGGATGGGGGGTGGGGAGGTTCCTAAGAAAACTGTAAGAGATTTTGCTTTCTAATGCAGGTCTCTATTAAATTAAATGAGCATGAATTTTGCACAGAAATGAGGCATTATGTCCCATGAGATTTCATCTACCTGTCATTACAGTCAATGAAAGGACTTCCATTAATCAAAAAAGAGAAATATTTTCATCTAATCACTGAAGGAACCTGAGGACCCATCATCTTTTTCAAGTTTGGTTTAATTCATATGCTTTTCTTTTCATCAGCCTTTCCATTACCTGTATGCTTCATCAATGCGAAGGAAACTGTTTCTGTAAAAGAGCTGGCAAAATTAAAGGTTTCCAGCTTGCTGGATATATTAGGTTTCAAAATTAAATTTCAGTGCGTTCCTCACTATTGTATTTTCCTCATTCTCTGCATATCTAAGTCAGGCACTGAGAATCTACTTTGCAGAAATGCCCAGTATGCCCAGTTGTATCTTAAGTCAATAGCAAGCTGTGCTTCAGGCACAGGAGTTGTATGACTGGTAGTGTTCAGGAAAGCAAGGATGTAGTACTTGATAAGGGAGGTTCAGAATGAATGTATATGCCAGATTTTAGTCTCAGTCCTCTAGCTCTGAACAGAGGTGTTGAGAAAACAGATTACTTTTTTATTTGTATGTGTGTGCGTGCATGTGCGTGTGTGCAAGAGTAGTGTTAAGTGCCATAGAAGAGCAAAAAGTATATCAGAGATATGATAACTAACTAAAAATATGGGGAAAGGAAGTTTCTGTTTATTCAGTGCTTTATAAAGTCAGGAGATTTGCTCCAAATTAAAAATAGCATGCTAATTTGTCATTGAGGACTGAGTTCACATGTGTACAAATGAGGAGGATGAATGAAAAGTGAACAGGAAAATTAGACCTGAATGGTCCCTAAATTCTGAGTGCTTGAATTCGCAGTCTTAATGTTCATTTAGTGTGCATTTTTGCATGTAAATGTTCTTGAGTGTTAAACCAATGGCACCAAATGTAGCTTTACATCTAGACTACAAGTCATTTGTCAGTCTCTTTTCCCCAAAAAAATGTTAATAGAAAATGTGAGTCACAGGAAATTGCATAAGTAGAGCTGTATAGAAAATACATTCCTAATATAACATTTCACTTTCTCAGATGTTAGTAAGTCACTTAGATCTGCATCTTAGTGTTGGCCTGCATTGAACTGTGTGTATATGTCATGAGCAATGTACTGGGACTCCTCAGGAGACCTCCAGAATGCAAAAGCTGTTACAAAATGAATTAAAATATTTTGGACAGTGAAGGAAGAGACCACTATCTCAAACGCTATTATAATATGGAAAATTACTGTTTGTATGGTAGCTTGAACAACGGAGCCTCAGTCTTGCAGTCATAATAAAAGGGATGATCAGTCTTGCAATCATAATGAAAAGGATGAATGGTTTGTTTCCATCAGGAGAGCTTTGCAAATACACTCCCTTTGCAATGAAAAGGTGGGGGGTCAGACAAGTCCCTACAAGATACTCATAAGCCTCACTATCCATTGCTGAAGGTGCTTGGACTCTCCCAGAATCTGGCCCAGGTTGGCAGCTCCCCTGAGAAAAATTATATCACTTTTTGATATCTAGTGAATGTAATTTTATGACAAAGACAAGTCAGCTCTTGCCACTGTCACCCTTGCATGTACAGGATTTTCAATTGGAATGTTGTAAAGTTTGGTGTTTTTTTTTTTCTCCTCTTCTAAGGCTATTTCAAACCTGTTCTGTGCAGTTATTCTGAGTCAGAAATACTCAGCTCAGCAGTTGGGAGCATGTTTGGCATTTGTATAGATTTATGTCGTGTATTCCTTTCAAGTAAAACCACAGGCATGTAGGTGTGAAGATGATAGGAGAAAAAAAGCTGACCAGGAGCTGTTATTAGACTGTAAATTGCCAGGCTGCTGTAGAAGAAATACAACACATTGAGTCTTTGGGGATATCACCTTTCAACCTCCCACTTTCTCCTGAAGCAGTTGTACTAGTAGACATTAGCTTGTGGAGATGAGTGAAACAACTAATGTCCCCCTGTGCCTTGCCCGAGCTTTCCAACATACTCCAAAGTCAAAGTCTATAGCTATTGGCAAAAATAGTTTGTTTCCTTCCTGCACAAGGTTTTAAAATGGAATTTAAATATGAGATTTGAGGAGATGTAAAGACACCTACTGTTGAAGGGTACGATGAACACAGAGATCTTTCTAGGACTGATAATCATCTTATTCTGGCTCTCACACTCTTCTCTTTGGGGGATGAGGAATTTGCAGCTGGAGCCCTAGCCAGTGTATATGTGGGATGACCAACAGAGTCAGACCCCATTCAGAACTTCTTTGTACTAGTGAAATGTGGGCAGGAATGAGCTTTGAAAGGCTGCAAGGAGCAACTTCACGCAAGGAAATCCAAACAATTTTTTTGAACTAACAGTTGTTAGAGCTTCCAAGAAAGCCACAAAATTGCTATGGTAATGGATTAGAATGACCTCAAAACAACAAGATGCTTATGCTTTTAAGTCCTCCTGCCTATTCCAGAAGGAATTTCTGGGTGAAGGTCTAGGCAGGAAACCAGACTGGAAGACCTTAATTTTGTCTCCAAAACTATAGATTGTCAAAAGTTGGCCTTATCTAATAATTTTCAGTTAGATTAGTTTGCAATTATACTTACATCATCATAGAATAACAGCTATCCTCATAAGAGCATACACAGCCATTCCTCCTAATGGTCAGCCTAATCCCATATCTACTGACATCTGTGGCAAAAAGAGATGCCCAGGGATAAAAGAAAACAGGGCAAGCGTGTATAAGTTCCCCTAAGCACTCTCCCATGCTTTGCCTATTTCAGGGAGTCTAAGCCCAATGTGCTTTGTCTGCTCATAATTTCCAAAGGATCTCATGTCCTTGTCCTGTCTCCCCTTAAACCCATCTAAACTCTGCATCTGCACAATCCTTTGAGTTGCACAGGTCTACCACCCATTGTCAACAAAACCTACCTGCTTGTTTTGAACATTTCCTAATGTCATTTAATGGCCCTTAATTCTGCAAATGAAAACCTATATGATCTTGCTTTATGAACAAGAGGCATTTTCATCAGGTCCCCAAATGTCATCATAAGCAGAAACTACTTATTAGCACTATAATGTGAATGTGTCATGATGTCATGCTCTCTCAGTCTATGTTCTGAGCTGTTTTCCCCACTGTGCTGATTTTTCACATCTTTAGAGCAGGAGAGGGAGGAGGGGAATTGTGTCCTCTTGTGACTGGGATCATGTGCTTCACTGAATCATGTATATGGAGGACAGGGACAATTTATCTGCCCATCTTTTTTACTGTTCTTTTTACAATCA
This sequence comes from Astur gentilis, assembly GCF_929443795.1. Classification (NCBI taxonomy): domain Eukaryota; kingdom Metazoa; phylum Chordata; class Aves; order Accipitriformes; family Accipitridae; genus Astur; species Astur gentilis. Next base: position 46,791,063 of record NC_064881.1, on the reverse strand, counting down.
GCCTACTTTAGTCGTAGGAGAAATCTGAAAAAGACAGTTTCTTACCATGAAAGTGACTCCCAAGGAGTCTGCGTTGTGGTTAAACTGCCTCCCACACATTAAGGAGCAGCAAATCAAAGCAAACAAGCAAAACTTTTCCCTAAAAATGTAGTATCTCAACAAAGAAGCTATAATGCTGCCAGACACAGGGCTGTGGAGCTCGACCAGACTGGAGGTACCCTTAGCCCAGCATATGGAGAGTGTTACGTTCCTGGGACGAAACTAGCAGCCAGATCTGCTCTCTTCCACTACACTGCGGTTTTTCGTTCTAATCTCAGTTTGCTAGAGAGTGACTCCATCCCTGCCACATGCACTGTGATATCCCACTGAAAAACACTATTAGCCTGAACTGCTCTGCCTCTGAATGTCCTCAATATCTGTAAAAGTCTAATCCCCTTTCACTCCTTGCCGAGTTACCAGCCTGGGAACCACCTACTGCCACTCTGAATAAAAAACTGCATGGGTTTATTGGTTCTGATATGCTTTTGCTTTGTTGAATGTCCCCCTGCTCTTGTGCTCTACAACAGGCAAAACCCAGGAGCTGCTCATTTACTTTGTCAAGGCCTTCTACTGTCTTTGATTCCCACCCAGCACACCACATCTGAGTAATGGGGGCAAAACCAGCAGCGTGGCTACCTCACCTCCCTCACTGCCCTTCTCTGCCCAAGCATGAGAAAACCAGAAAGTAGGGGACCACTATGAAAGAAAATGTGAAAAAAACCCTCTTTTGCTTGTTCTGAAATGCCCCTGGTCATTGGGAGGGGGAGCTGAAGAGGAGAGAGGCCTTTCTGCCTGCCTCCCTCCTCCTGAGTGACACTTCAGTGGGGAGACGGACAGCCAGCAAGGCCTTTAGGAACCTGTCAGTTCCCGTGAGTGACGTGACAGGTTGGAGAGGTGCGTCTCCAAAACTAACAGCTTCTGAAGGCGTAACATGTTGAAGGAAATGAAACAGGGTCGGAAGCAGATGAAAGGCGGTCCCAGGTTCTTCAAGCTGTGTGACAGCAACTAGTCCCTGCCAGCGGTGGGGCTGGCTGCAGTTTCCATCACGGTCTGGCTTTCTTGCAGGAGAAACAGCTACCTTTCAGCTCACCTCGAAGGGGGCATGTCCAGAAATATCCTCACACTGTCAACCTACGAAAGGTCCAATCCAGACCCAAAATAAGGTCTGAGCAGCAAGATTTAAAAGCTGCATTTGTGCATAGTCCTGTACAGAGTGCCCGTGCCCAGGCGCCGGCAGTGTGGCTGCAGGGCGGCCTGTGTGAGGGGAGGCCGGGGCTGCCCCGTGCCGGACACAGCCGGTTCCAGCCGGTCCCAGCCGGCTCCAACGGCCCCACCGCAGGACACAGCTGAGCCCCTCAGCCAAGATGGGGGAAAACAGGTTCCAGAAAGGGCCGAAGGCGGCACAGGCAGAGGAGGAGGAGGAGGAGGAGGGCGGGAGGCGGTGCAGGCCGGCAGCAGGGATCCCCTGCAGCCCGGGAAGGGCCCCACAGGGGCCGCAGCAGGGGGATATTTCCTGCAGGAGCTGCGGCCGTGGAGAGCCTGGGCGGGAGCAGGTTGTCCCTGAAGGACTGCAGCCCGGGGAAGGGCCCGCGCTGGCGCAGGGAGACGTGTGAGGAGGGAGGAGCGGCCGAGAGGGGCTGGGGGGGACCCACCGCAACCCCCGGCCCCAGCCCCGGCGCCGCCCCTCGGGGGGACACGAATCAGGAGGGAGGGGGTGAAGCGGGGAATGGGGCAAAGTTGAGGGGGAAGGTGTTTTAATTTGGGTTTTATTTCTCACTACCTAAATCTATTTTAATTGGCAATGAATTAAATTAATTTCCCCAAGTCAAGTCTGGTTTGTCTGTGATGGTAATTGGTGAGTGATCTCCCTGTCTCTATCTTGACCCATGAGCTTTTCCATCCTATTTTCTCCCCGTCCTATTGAGGCAGAGTTAGTAAGCAGTTGAGTGGGAGTTTGGCCCTTTACCAAGGCTAACTGTACACAAGTCTGTAGGTTTTAGTGAGCTTTTCCAAAGACTCTGGAAGATAATAGCACCGCAAAAGGACTCCTCCATCTGAGGGCCTTACACAGTTTAGGGAAGTCAACATTATCCTACTGATGCCAACAGAGTTACATTTAATTGACACCAATATGAACTGAAAATCACTCCCCTAGATTTTTTCTTGTGTCAGGCAGCACACAAATATGAAATGAAAATAAAATGACCAGATTGCTAGAGAATGAAACTGTGGCAGGAACAGCTTAGAATAGATTTACTGAGGAGTGTTTTCAGTCTGAAGATAATTGGGTGATGGGCCAGATCAGTGATTTCTAAAGAAGAGGCAAATGAAAGGCTGGGAAAAAAAGACTATTTGAGGATATAATTGCTGAAAAGTAAACATGGAGAAGCTAGTTTTCTTTAGGTAGTTGTTTCCTTCTAATTTGTTTCTGTTTTCCTTACCCATCCATGTTTCATTGTCAAATATTTTCAGCACAGGCATCCTGCAATGCCAGAACATTTCCTGCCACCCTTTTTGACACAAATAGTTAGCTAAAATAGTGTGGTCTTCTGTATTTTTTTCGGTTAGGAAAAACTGCTGACAGAGATAAATACCTCTTTAATAGAACTCCTTTTATTTACAGAAACATGGCAGAATTTCTGTGTTTGTGATAATTATTTCCCCAAATTCTCCCTAGCACTCTCCCTCCCCTGCCCCTCCCTGCCCAAGTTGTCTCCGAGTCCCACAGTTTATTCCTCCCAAATCTGATACTTTTCTTCTGGCTGTTCTCTCCACTTGTATCATCTTTTGGCTTCCCAGAGACCCAAAAACCTTACTGAAAAATAGAGAATTGATCCTCATTGTTCATGCATGCTTTACAAGTGTCTTTGCTTGGGCCAATGCTTTATTCCTGTGCTTGAAGTAAAACTGCTGTCATTTCTGTTAACTAGCTCCATAAAGAAACCTTATAAAATCTTAAAATCTTTGAAAGAAGAGCAGTGGTTATACCTAATCTGTAGCATTATTCTTTCTTGTCTTCTTTGTCTTTTCCTTTTTTTTTTTTTTTTTGTTTTACATAGTCTTAAGATGCACGCATTATGTATTCAGAACATAATTAACTTACTATTCCTCTTTGCACTTAAAATATAGCTGTTGCAAGTAACTGGCCTAGCTCCAAGTGCTTCAGTGATATTATTCATCTACACAGGAGCATCTTGAAAGTTTGATTGCAATTTATGATTTCATAGAAATGGTTCTAACCTTGTTAATGGTTGTGTTACTCAGCATTTGTGCAGATCCCAGGGGCCTGCCCACGGTTTGCATCACTCAGTACCTGACTGCTAACTTCTATACTCAGGATAGGTTTTCTTATCCACCAAAAAAAAAAAAAAAAAGACAACAATAATTTAACAATGAACTGTAACTTAACAAGAAATGTCAGCCTCACTCAAAATCAGTAGCTTACTAACTGCACAAGTTCATAAATATACTGTGGATCCTGTGTATGCTGAAGCTGACCTAGGTTCAAAAAGAAATTAGACAAAGGCTATCGGACACAAAGAGATGACACCAGAAGTCCGTGCCCTGCAGGTCACTAGAAGATTGGAGAATACCTCTTAGATTTGCCTTATTCTTTACTCTGCACTTATCTACTACCTGTCATTGCTGTGAAAGACTATTGGGATAGACGGGCCTTTATTTGGATGTAGTATGATGACTTTTCATATTTAGGTAATGTGAATTAACATGTTTGACACTATAGCTACATGAGTGAACTAAAGAAGGCCACTGCAAAACTCAAGAATTGTTGTGCTGTCATCTGTTTGATGGACAGTAAACAGTTAGCCTGAAATAAACAGACAGATAAACCAAAGACCGCACACACAGAGTGTGACTTGCCATGGAGCCATTACTGGAATGAAAAGGCTAAGGATTCTGGCATTAGAGAGTGTCTGAAATCCCAGTCTCTCCCAGGTTTTCAGTTTGCAAATGACAGACCTGTGGGGAAAAAAAATCCCCCAAACTATGTCTATATTTGCAAGGAGATGTTTACCGGCCCCCATTTGGCAATGGCAAAAAAAATGGTTTCTGGTCAGTTGCAGCCAACACTGCTGTCTTGGAAATAAATGAAACTTTTTGTATCTTTCTCCATCCCAGCTGTATTGACATTGTTTTTGTTGGCACTCCCAACACATATAACTGAGGTGTTGTAAGGACACCCTGCCAATACCTCCTGAGAGGTGTCCCTGGATGAGTTTAGCTTTGTGCCTACTGTCAAGGGATCTCCAGATGAGATCCCTTGATTAACTTTCTCATATTCTTATGCTCCAGCAGGATTTCCACTCAATGTCTTTTGGACATCTTTGCAGACTACCACTTTCATACTAGTAGTTCACCTACTAACTCTCCTATGAAATTTTTACTCTTTAAAACTTCCTTTTAATCTCTGTGCCCATCCTTCAGGGGACCAGGTGTGTTAGCCAGGGTTTAATCTTTGCTGTGATTCACCTGTAACCTTGTTGTGCTATTCACAACCTCAGGTAAGTCACATCTGACAAAAGGAACTTGCAGTAGTAACCATTGTTCTGGGGCTCTCCTGAACTCTTCAAAGGCTTTGCTAATACTGTCTACTTTTTTTCCACAGATCAAAATTTCACCTAGAAAATCTCAGAACCTGTTTTAGTGGCAATAATGTGTTATATTTTCTTGTGAAACACCTTAAGTGCACAGCACAGTCCGACTCACAATGTCTCCCAAAAGGCTCACATAGTGTTCACAAAAGTATGCTGTTTTTCTTAGGGAACCTGCCAGAACTCTGCTGACACATCAAGCGTAGAAAAATATTTGACTTCAGCCTTGCCTCCTGGAATTTCTCCCCAGGTAGGGAGGAGAAAGTGACTCCTTGTTATAAATGTATATAGTTCTTTGGGGTCTGTACTGGTGGGATGATTTGCACTTGCTTGTTTATAGAGGCTTTCAAATGACCAATGAGTTCACCAGCTTTGCTGATTTTGTTTTTGTCAACTGTTGTGAGCCGTACAGCAATAAACCAATTAAGCTCCTCTGCCAGCCTCTGCCTTAGGACAAGAACTATGATAATGATTTTAATAGGGTGGACAGTTGTGGTCCTTCAATTTAGCTCTGTACTCTGTCAACAGCTTTCTATCCCAAGGATGCTTCTTCAGTGCTGTTGGTCCCTGTTGATATTCTATGTACCATGAGCCCTCCTTCAAACAATAATACAAAGAGGCAGCTTTGAAGGGCCAGGCAGGTGACAAGTAGAGCTAACAGGGAGCAAAGGTAAAATCTAAGTAATGAGAAAAGTTGAGATGTTGTGTAGAGACAGGTTTAAGGCATCAAGCAATGGAGTCAGATTGGAAATGGCAAAAAAAGCAGAAACATGTAGATTGTTTTGAAGTAACATGCAGATGTGAGGTAGTGAACAAGCAAGTTTAGGGTGTCAAGCAGAGCTGAAACAGCTTAGGCTGGAGGTGCAGAAGGTAGTAGTTTTGTTGAATGTTTCTTGTAAAGGCATATTGCTACCCAACATCAGAGCAGTGTCCATTCATCTGGGGTAGCCAGAGGAATCCTGGGATTAGTATATCTTCTAATGCCAGCAGATGGACCTTCTACAAAAGCTGAATTTGTATGATCCTGGATAAACAAGTATGAGTGAAGAATAAAAAGGAAAAAAATAACATCTATTTAACTATTACACTTAAACACTGCACTTTGATTTAAACCTGCACTTCCTCCTGAGCCACTGACAGTTGGAGGGAAGGGCTGGGGTCAGACCCTTGCCAAGATATTCTGGAAGGGGCTTCTTACACATGCTGCCCTTTCCAAGCTTATTTTGTTCTGTCCCCTAAAGCAAAGGTATTGTGTTTCAAGTGTCTGGGCTCCCTATTTCTACCTTCAGGTTCTAGAGAGATGCTTGAGTCGCTGTTTAGTTTTCCTCTTTTTTCTCTGAAGGAACCCAACAGTTTTGTGATCAAGAGTACCTGACAGCAGGGTCACATTCAGATCATGTCCCATTTTACAGGACCATATTTCTCACACAGACAGAATGACTGCCTACTCACATTTTTTCCAGTGTACTCTACATTTTCAGAGAGTTTTATGTTTCAGGAGGCATTTGATTGACCCATTCTTTCCACTCTAGATATTTTCCTACTTGTACCAACCATGTGTTCTCTCTTAAATCACTCAGAGCCAAAAAGGTCTGCTGTTCCCAAGGTCTGTGTTGTGGTTTAACCCCAGCTGGCAACTAAGCCCCACACAGCCACTCGCTCACTCCATCCTAGTGGGATGGGAGAGAGAATTGGAAGAGCAAAAGTGAGAAAACTCATGGGTTGAGATAAAGACAGTTTAATAAGTAAAGCAAAAGCCATGCATGCAAGCAAAGCAAAACAAAGAATTCATTCACCACTTCCCATCAGAAGAGCTGCACGTCTATGCAATTTCCCTCCTAAGGAAAGGGCAAGGGAAACGATGAAGCACATTCATGGTTCTGGTGACAGATGTGTAGCCATATCACTTAATGCACTATTGGAAGGCACTCAGGCACAGGTGAGGCTGGTCTGTAAAAAAAAACAGAGCAGAGAAGAATAGAATAGAATTATTGAGAACATCCACAGAAAGCTGGAAAGAGGAAGAGATATTTATTGTCATCTTAACAACTTAAACATTAGCTAGCAGTTGACATTAAACTGTGCTGTGGCACTCCTTTGCAGACCACAGAATTTTAAATTTGCCTATGCAGTTCAAAAAACATTGTGAGTGTGAAAAAAAAAAGGTATGGTGGCAAATACTTGAAGTAAACCATTCTTTTTTTCTCATGTCATCACTTCAGTATTTCACTAGTACGGTAGAAGTGGGGGAAAGCACATCTAGCATGGGAATACCTCTTTGATACAGATCTTTAATGTGGACAAGCTATCAAGCCTTTTTAAACATGCTTTTTTTTTAACGGTGTTCAGCCATTTCCAGGAAAGCAGGGCTCCGTTACGCCTAACGGTTACTTGGGAAGGCAAAACACCATAATTCCAAACATCCCCCCTTCCTTCTTCTTCCCCCAGCTTTATATGCTGAGCATGACATCATATGGTATGGAATATCCCTTGGGTCAGTTGGGGTCAGCTGTCCCAGCTGTGTCCCCTCCCACTTCTTGTGCACCCCCAGCCTACTCACTGGTGGGGCGGAGTGAGAAGCAGAAAAGGTCTTGACTCTGTGTAAGCACTGCTCAGCAATAACGAAAACATCCCTGTATTATCAACACTGTTTCCAGCACAAATCTAAAACATAGTCCCATACTGGCTGGTATGAAGAAAATTAACTCTACCTCAGCCAAAACCAGCACAGTTTGCTTCATGCCTTGTCTAACTGGTCAGATGTCTCAGTGCAATAGAACTGATCTCAGCTAACTCATCCCAGAGTACCTATGACATCAATTGCCCAGCATGTGGGCAACCTAATGTATTTTAGGCTGGAGAATCTTCCTAACAAATACTTCTCAGGGTCCCATGCTGTGGAACTGCACAGCTTTTGCAGGTGCTTCCTAATTTCTTCTACAGTCAGGCCAAGAGAAAGGTACTTTTGGACACATTAGGAGCTTTCAGTTGTACCTGCATCTGCCTTCCTACAGAACATCCTGCTAATGCTTTTATTCATATGCCTGCTTGGGTTTCTTCAAAGGAAATGAAGTCAGTTAATGTGCCTGGGTGTTTATTTGGCATGGTTTCAATCATGGTGAAATTTATAGATGTACACAGGAGAGTTGAAGGCTAGCAGAAGTGCATAAAGAAAATTCATTGCTAAGTTTCTGTGGTAAAATAGCAGGATAAGCTGCACCCATCCCATCATCTTTCCCCTCTGTATTATTTTAGGAAACCAAGTAATGTCACTGCTATTAAAAGGCTGTGGGACTGGAACTGGAAAATGGGACATCAGTCATTGAGAATTTGTTTATTCTCTTATCTGAAACACCCTGAAAGGCACTGCCTGATAGTTACCCACCACCTTTTTATCTGTGGTTAATGCCTGTGTGAGACAGGGATCAAGTTTCTTACAGGACTTTCTTCTCCCTCTAATTTAAGAAAAGCAATGGCTCTTAATGCCTTTCATCTTATTGGGCTGAACACCTCCATTACAAGGATGAACAAAACTACTGTACCCCAGAGCTGAGCCCAACACTGACTTTTGTTCCTCACCAGTCCCATACTGATTCTTATCTCTCTCCCTACCCAAACTTCCTTTCCCTACCTTTTCTCCTAATTGATCTGCCCATCCATACTTCAACTTGCAAAGTGGGATCAGCCCTCCACAAGAACCAATGAGCCTCGGTGCAATGACATCTGGTGTTTGAGCCTGCCTGAATCTTTCTATCTGGAGGTGAGGAGGTAGAGCAGGCCCCTTGTCCAAATGCCACTATACTGGCTGTGAGTGTGGTCATCACATGGGTGGAAAGGACTCTGGGATGTGGGTAGCTGCAAATCTCTGTTGTTTAAGGCGTTCTGCATGAGCAATGGGACAGCCAGGCAGAGATCGAGTAAAGTTCACTAGATATTTAACTTCACCATGATTCCAGTCTGCAATTTGGAACTTAGGTCCCATAGCCAGGCTGCTGTGCCAGGTCACAACTCTAACCAGTGACCGTGTCCTACAGTCTCCTTTGCATTCACACAACAAATATCCACAGTCTCTGCCTTGTGCTTCTGACAGAGGGAAGTGTCTCCAGTGCCATGTAGGATAAAAATGTTATTTTCAAATTGGTGAAATTATAGTGGCCTGGTTTAGGTACTTCTGGAAACTTCAGCTATACTTATGCTATTAAACTAAACAGGGCACACAGCTGAAAGTCTGGTTTGGACTGGCTAATTGCTAGGTTGCTCCCTGACACAGCTTCCACCCCTCTCCCAGGCAAGGCCTGGACACAGCTTGGGGGACAGCAGGAGCTGGGACTGTTCCCAAAAAGCAGGTTGAATGTAGACACCCTCTTTTGGAAAGTAAGACACTCCAGCTGTTCCAACAGGAGACTTATCTTGTCTCTTTCTTCAATCTTTTTTGCACTATTTACTAGCAAAAATGAAATCACAAGGGTGCACTAGGAACCTGGAGAGAAGACTGAACTTCTAACACATACAGTTTGATTTTGCTCTCAGTGCTGCTGCTCATAAGAGGAGCAGCTGGAGAATAGATATTTTCATCTGCTTGAGATCAGTCTCAGAAAGCTGTTATAAGTAGGTCATTATTGTTACTATTCTTTTAGGGACATCTCTATTTATTTGGGGTGACCTTCTCCTTCAGTCTGTTATTTATGTTACTGGGTGCCTTGCTTTTAAACCAAAATGAGAAAGAATTAAGCCTTTTCAGTATCTATGCAAATGTCCTGAGCAAAGTGCTTAAACATGAAAGCACTATGTCAATGAATGTGATGTGAAAACACTGCTTGAATTAAGTCCAGAAATCCTCTTACACCTGTGTAACATTATTTCCTTATTGGGAATAAAGGAAGTAAAGGAGGTACATAGGGGAGAAGAAAGTAGTAGGAGGAAAATACTAAACAATGCAAAACAAATTTTCCTTTAGCCTAAAAGAAGAGGAAATGTGCTTAAAAACTGAGTCACCATTGAAAAAAAAAGGTGAGTCTGTACTACAGAACGGAAAGAAAAAAAGGTTAGTGAATTATTAAATGCTTTTGAGACCCAATGGTACTGCCTGACACAGTGGTTTCCCTTGAGACCCTCAGTGGTTTAGTTCCTTCCTGCCATGGCTGAAAAGACCCAGAATCCTAGAGCTCCACATTCATGACATTGGCAGTATCTCTCACTGAACGCTTTTGTCAAAGCCACGTCTTGGTCATATCCTTTCTTTTTCTGATGTATTGCTGCTGCTACTCTACTTCAGAGAGTATTGGCATGTGCTATTGCAGGACTTTTCAGTGAATGTAAAAAGTTAGCACCTAATTTTATCCTCTCAAAGACAATGGCACCTTTCCCGTTACTAGGACAGAAGATATAAATACCTGCTGAATAAGCTGCCTGACATCTTAGTCCTCCAAAACCTGCTTTGTTCATTGCCAAGTTTATCTGAAGTCCTGCAAGAAGCAGGTCATCATAAAATTGGTCCTATTACCAATACAGAAACATGGATCCAAGTTAGCATCTGGATTTCAGACTCCTTAGTATCTTGAAAAGTAAATTTCTGAGATGTTCTGAAATCAGAAGTTTAGTTCAGCTTCACATCCCTCCCCCTGGGTAATTAGATTCTGATAACTGCAACAAGAGTTGCATTCCATATGCTGCCTTTTCAATATTCTTGAGTGTGGTTTTATTATTCCTTATTAAACAAGAAACTCTTTACTGTAAGACAGTACAATTAGACTACAAGATGACTGCAACTGCAACAAGCAAAGTTCATCCAGTCATAACATTCAGATAGAGACCTAGCAAACAGTCCTAACAGTTATATACAGAAGGTACTGGCAGGAACTCCAAATGTTTTTTACAGTCACACCAGTAGGAAGAACTATTACTTTCCTCTTACAGATCAGGTGGATAGGGTTTTGATGTTTTACACAAAACCGCAGTCATGGGAGGGACAAGATGAAGAATTCAGCCTAACTTTCCTGTAATCAAGGTAAACACAATAGCAAGAAGGGCAATGTTCTCAGATTTTCTGTTTTGTAGTGAGATGAAAATGCACATGTAGCTAAATAGGAACCTTTTCCCCACAGCACCTCCTCTTCCATTGTGCACGTGAATATGTTTCCTTTTTCCAAGTACATGGAATAAAGATGTCAAGTAACAGTTTTGTAAGTCTCTATTCTGTTGTTCCAGATCCTCAACTCTGCTCCTGGAAAGTCACAAGATCAGCAAATTTTTTCCCTCCTCTTTTGAGCTCATTTAAGCAATTTTTCAAAAATACCATCCTGAAAGATCAGTTGCAAATATTATTTATACTTACCTGTTTGATTAGTCCTCCTAAATGCAGGAATGTCTTATTTAAATAGAGTATAATTCTGTCTTCCACCCATTTACTGAGTTTACTGTTCCTAGTTCTTCCTAAATGAATTCTTTCTACTTTTGTAAGAAGAGGTTTTTGCCAACTCACTTCTAAATCTTTAATAAAGGTATACCAAGTATATTCCTGTGACTTTTCCACCCAAAACCATTAGCTTGTCTACTGTGACACATTTTTGAATATGAAAATGAGGGTAACACTGGAGCTGATCAGTCTATGCCAAGAAAATAGACATTGCAGCCTGCTGGAAGCATAAATGCTGATTTTTCATCAATTTACAGACTAAAATTGAAGACATATTAAAAAGCAACAGGAGGCAAAAATAACAACAACTTTTTTATTTGTAGCCACGTGCCCACCTTCCTCATGTGTAACTTCACACATCGTCCTTTATCTAAGCATGGAAGGAAGGCAAAGCTCCCCTCTGGGGAGAATGATGGGCAGCGACCAAGGACTGCCTCTGAAAAATGCCTCCAGGCTTTCATTCTAAATAGTCTTCTCCTGCCTAATGGCTTGTAGTGAGCCATGTTTGCTAGTGCAGTTCACCTTGAACATCCAGGGGTGACTCAGGCATAGTAAAACTGAAAACTTTCCTGCCGTGCGACAGCATGGCTTTCTGCAGGCTTCAGAAGTGGCAGAACAACCTGTGCAGACGAGATCTTATTTCAAGGCCTCCTGTTGCTACATGACACAAAAGAGAATTTTGTGATTTCTTCCCTTGAGCAGTTCATTATTTTCTCTATGTTTATACAGTAAGTTTGAAAGACACAGGAAACCTTGGGTGGGTAGGCATAGAATGCACATGCTACCAAAGATCACTTGATTACTGATACAACAGGATGTAAAGGTGTGTTAATACACCATTAATTTTACTTGTGATTTAATTCTGTAGTGCTAATGATGCAATTACTTGCAATTATATGTATTTATACCTCTGCATCAAAATATGGTATCATCCTGTGCTTCCCTCATGCAAGCTGTTCTAACAATAACTTAGATCAAACAAAACAACCACACAGAAAGCTTGCTTTTCATCTTCTTTTCGGATTTGTGCTGTCATTCTGTGCCAGGAGGTGGTGCCACAGAGCAGGAAACAGTTTAGGTATGGTCTGGCATGAACAACTTGCAAGATTAAGAGGTTAGGACACGGTTTGCCTTCTTCCAAAGTGTATTTAGGATCTTAGCTGAAGCCTGACATAATTCAAATATCCCAGGACAAAAAGCAAATATTTCTTTGCCCTTTCATTTGTATTCCCTTCACACTAATGTTTCTTTTTCAGTCAGACTTTTTATCAGAGGCTTCCCAGCTTTCTTCTACACAATGACATCTCCCCCATTTCTCTATCATAAACTGACTTTATACAGGCATGAGAGATTTGTGACATGATCCATCTCCCTTACTTTTTCTCCCCCCTTTGCTAATTCCCTACTTAGAGCTCTTGGTTTTTTTCTGAAATAGATAGAAAAAGTTTAAGTCAGCTGAAGCAGGTTGAGGACCAGCATGATCATTGCTTTACAACTGATCTCCTCGTTTCTGCTGTTATCTTTCCTTATTTGCCTGAGTCAAGACTTCTTGCAGGAGAAGTGGGGGGCTGCACAAAGCAGAAGGAAGTGTGCAAATCAAAGATTAAGAAACGTTTCATGTTCTCAGTGCTTAATAACATCATGAGACATTTGCAACAGAAAATGGACATTTATTATTTCTGCAGAAATCCTGCAACTGCATGTAGCCACGTACAGAGAGTCACTCCTCAGTAAACCTCCAGAGAATTCCTTCCTGAAAGATACGCTCCTCCTAAGTCACACAAGAATGATTAAACCACTATTTTGAACAATTTTAGCTTGAGTGTGCTTTACAGGATCAGTCACCACTAAGGCAAGCAGATATTAGTATGTTACTGAACCTACAGAGGTGGCTTTAGCCACTACCCTTTTTTAATGTTTTGAAGTCATATACTTCCAAATGTGTTTGTTTTCAAACCAGTTCCCCTACTTCTTATTTTCAGTATCTTGATTATGAACTTGATTTAACCTTGTTGCTATCTTCATTATGTTGCATGGTAACCTGTTGGCTCTGGTTTTTTTTCCAGATACATGTTCCCTCTGTCCCACCTTCCCCAAGTCAGGCTCACTCATGGACATTCATGCTCTTTCTAGGTCTTCCTAGCATCTAGACTCTGCATTGCATTTCACAACACGCTTTCTGTTCACTACCACTCTTCTTAAGTTTTGCTTCCTCCACTGCCTTGAATCTGTAGCTCACACATTTAGCTAGTCTAACTGTTGCATTTTCCCATCAAGTTGTAAGGTCTTTGCTGCTAGACTCAGACCTGCTCAGCTCTGCCAGCTCTGCAGCATGACCCTTTCTCATATTTGTTTTCTATAAACTATCTTAAAACTGAGCCTTACCCATATAAAAAGTCCTTGGCTAGTCAGAGAAATGCCTTTACTCTTCAGGGTTAGGTATGCCTACATCTCAGGCTACCTCTGATGTCTCATGGAGAGATTGCTTACTCCCTTTCAATAGGTTACCATCCTGCACTCACTACACATCCCTCCCTTGGCAGTGGGGCGCAGCTTCCTTGTTTCTGGAGAGGAGGGCAGTTTTGAAGTGGTTTTACTGTCTCTAACACTCTCTTTTCGTTGGATTGCCTGGAGATTCTCAAAGTTATATCTATGACAGTGTAACATGTCCAGAAAAAGTTCCTGGCGTGGAGACCAGCAGACATAGAACAACCCATGCCTGTAGCACTGAACTCTCCCAGCCTTGAAACAGCGTGGCCGCATCCAAACTGTCTACTGGGAATAGATAGTCCTGACCAGTGCTAACTTTCAAACTGTGCTTGCAAGGGTACCAGACTGCTTGGGCCAAAACCAGGCCACACACCAGTCTGTCAATTTAACAAGAGACAAATATGTCCCAGTGTTCAAGAACATTTCCTGATACTGTTGAATTTAGTAATAGGGCCTGAAAAGACCAGTATGAGCTTGCAGATTTAAAACCTCTTCTCTTTATGCCACCTTAAAGCATTTATGGAATCTTTTCAGGATGTCCTCCATGGCGGTTTTACAGGCCAATATTCTCATCTGGACTTTATTTCCCCTGATAATACAAAGGTCATCAGTTATAATCTTTGTGTTTGGGAGATCCAGGAGACACAGCTGTTGGTTTGATCACATAGCAACACAGGGCTTTATCCTCCTTGTAATACATATCCAGTTGCACCTGCCCCTTTGGGCATATACCAGTGAAACACTGACATCCAGCAGAGCATGCTGATGAGATTGGGTGTGTTCTTAGATCCTGGTAAAGTTTACTAACTGTATTAACACTGCTGTCTACAGCAGCTTTATGCCAGTTCAGAATTGCTTACTGGCTGGTTTCTCTTACCTTTGCAGTCCTGACAGCTCTTTTTCCATTGACACCAGAAGATCAAATGGATCCTGCCATTTCACCAGGCTCAGAATGCACTAATTCTCACTCAAATTTGTCCCGTAGATGCCCATTGCTTTGAAAAATGTGTTTATAGACAGACCATTCTGACACCGAGAATATTTCTGGTGTCGTGTTCCCTGGTGTCCCACAGTAGTTAATAATTCTGCGTGTCAACTAGTATAAATGACAAGCTACATGTTTTGTTTCCTGGGCTTTTTTTTGACAGTCTGCATTTTCCCTTTGGCTTTTAGCTGTGATCCTCAGGACTTGGCTGTGTGTCTCCAATAGAATTTTTCTCTTTATTATGACTGATCTGTAGTCTAGTTGGTTTGGATGCTCATGTAGCAAGAGAAGGGCTAGCATCCTTTAGCAGTATCTGTTCACTGAGACAGTTAGAACATGTTGTAATCATGCCACTGTTCTTTTCCTGTTCTCTAGAAATCTCCCTATCTTTACAACCAGTCTACAGGATCCTCTGGTTTTCCTTCCCAGAGTACTTGGGTGCTGGGATATAAAGGACGTTTACATGATGCTGCATTGTTCCATGTGTTGAGGCTTCATTCATCTCTGAATAGATCAGACTGGGTGCCAAAAAAAGTTAAACTATGTTAGTGCAGTACTCTACTGAGGATAACTAGTCCTGCTGAGGACTATACTGCACCCGATGTTCCCATAGCCCCCATGGCCCTGCACAGGTGCCTGGAATCTCTTTTCTGCCTTTCATGGTGCCATTGTTAATGTACTCGCTGGACCATCCTCAGTCAATTTGCTTGTCATGTGTGTTCCATTGCTTTAGTTTGGTACTTGTATTCTTATTCTGCACAATGGCTGTCTTTGTGTTGATGCATTCCTCACAGATCCCTATTGTACTTACTATTTGCTGGCATTTTTCTAGGATTTAGATCTGCTCTGATCTACTAGAAGCAGAAGTTCTGCTAACAGATCCATATCTACTTCAATACCTTTGCTCTTTAACACAAGCACTTATTCCTTTTGCTAATTGGTTCCAAATGAAACAGTATCTCCCAATAGTTTTGCTCCATCTGCATCCACTGTATTTATCATGCCAGTAGCTTGGACATTACTCCTGTCTTACTTATTTCTTGGCATTTTTTTCTTTGGTAGAGATAATAAAGCGTTAGCTCTAATTTTTTTCCTTCATTCTTCATGTTCATTCTTATAGACTCTCCATCCTTCTTACCACACTTGTGAGGAGTTTTGGTCTGATGAATCACGGTGATCAGGATCCTTTCATGGTATCTGTTTGCTGTGCTTTTAGGCAGTGCTGTGCTGCCTTGTTAAGAGTAGTTGCCTTAGGATGTGCAACTACATTTCACATCACAGATCTTGCAGCAGAAGAAAATGCCTCTTAATCTGCCACTGGCTGTGCATGACGTGATGCCACGCCTTCACGGTATCTGGCATCTTATTCCATAGGGAAAGGACAAGGAACTCAATACCTACCTGCTTCAATCCCAGCATAAAGGAATTAATGAGACAAAGGTGTAAACCTCTAACACATGGTAGAAGATGTATGGCATTGTTTAGTAAAGTCCTGTTCTCTACAAGAGGAACTTGCAACACACATATATACCTTCATGTACATCAGATCTCTGATTCTGGGTGATTGTAAATGGTTACAAAAAATGACTCTAACAAATTCTCTTCTCAAATGCCCTGCATACCCAATACTTCCCCTTGCATCTATGAAAGCTACTTGGGAACCAACTATTTCTGAAAATCAGAGTTTATTTTGGTGCCTGTCAGTGAATTTTATGAGCTTGGTTCTTAGCATCATTTCTTCTGCTCAGTGATGTATGCAGAAGTCCTATGGGGCAGCTGGGCTGTCAGGTTCTGTTTCTACTGTGGCAGTTTATAATTAAGTGCATTTTCATGCAGATCATTTTTCTTTGGGCACAGTCTGTTTCAGGCATAATCGCTCCTCAGAAATCAAATGCTCCCAAACCCATGTAGCAATTAGAGTGACTGGTCATCTGGCACTTAATGGAGTTCATAAAGACACAGGGCAACTGCATCTGTATTCCCCATTTACTTAAATTGGACATGCAAGGTTTTCATCTGTGGTATTTGTTAAACTCTGAGATGCAAAATGTAGTAAATGCAGTCACTGGTTGTCAGCAATTTGAAAATCAAATTGTGTGTTTCAATGTGCAAAACACAAATGGACAGAGAAAGAAGGCACTTTTAACTTGGGCTTCATCTTTCTTTGAGAAGTGCAGGGCACAGTGGGAATTGACTGGTCAGGCCATAGTTGTGGCCCAGGTGGAAGCCGTAAGTGGGTAGGAGTGTGTGAATAAGAATTATGAAGGATTAATGACAGGACAAGGCAGCAATAAGTGTGTGCGGAATTGGTAGCATGAGGGAAGGTTCAGGGCTGGGAATGTGAAAAACAAATAAAGGTGATGGAAAACCATCATTCTGGGCTGAGTGAAGTGAGTGATGGTGGGATACAGGATGGATCTTGAATCTGACTGCATCACAAACTAAATTTTTCAAGGTGGTAAAGGCGAGGGTGCAGAAGACAAACTTGTCCAGCAAATAAGGGAGCAGCAGTAATGCACCCTTAGATGAGTAACAGTGTACAGCATTTCTCTCCTCTTCAACCCTTCTGACTCCTCTTCACCCCTTCTGTCTCCTTTTGGCTATATGAAGAGAACAGAGTCAGAAACCTCCCTTGTTCTTTTTTCTCCCAGAGCAGATTCTGGAGAACTTAAAAAAGGCAGTTTCATGACAACACCTTCTCCTTGTGAGTTCTGGTAGAGTGGACATATTTTGATAGGTCTAAGAGGCAGAATATAAATAGTAAATTCTTGAACGGTACCATGCATATTATGGAAATTGCCCAAGATTGTAACTGGACATACAGAGACAAGTTGCCAGAGGTAACTATTTCTTCTGTCCCTTGAACATTGAAGAGCCTTTGAGAAGCATAAAAAGATGGAGATATCTTACAGAACAAGGGGGAGTGAGTGGTTCATGTGACATCAAGTTTCCCATGAAGGTTTCTCAGTGGCATCTTGACTAGTCATCTCACTGTGATGCGGACAGTTCAGGAGGAAGCTCCTTTTGCAAACTGCTTAGTTCTCAGTGGAAAGGAAGGCAGGGAAGATCAAGTGTCTCAGATGAGAGTTAAGTAGAATGCAAGTGAGCTGAGGCACTTCATCCTCTGCCTGCTCTGTGCACATTCAGTTAGAGTGACAGTGCCCTAATTACAGCCCCTCTTTTCAGCTGCCACAGCTGCAGTGAGGCAGGTGTTGGTTATGCAAAGGCTCTTTAGGGGCCAGTAAAGTAGGTTTGGTGTAGCTGAAACCCAACAAAGCAGGTACTGGGCAGCATCGAACATCTGAAAGTTAGGCAGGTTGTTTATATTCATAATATGGGTTCCCTCCAGCATCAGCACGGAGAAAAGGAACCACGGGAGCAACTTTGCTGAATTGCTTCTCTTGCTAATTACAGAAGAAAGTGAGGTGATTGGTTTAGATGAGTTGCCTGCTTTACAGGTTGCTGGAGATAGGTGAGATAAAGCCCCAGGTCTTGTCAACATCCTGATCATTTACCCTGAGAGAGCAAAATTGCTTGACGGCATTCAGACAAGAATCAGGCACTGACCTTTAAAGGTAGAAATAAAATTAATTTGACTCTTTTGGTACTCTGTGCTCTTTAGAATAAAAATGCCTATACTTCACTTGCTTGTCTGCATAAACAATGGTCCCAGTAATGCCTGGTCTTTACTTTATTTCCATCTAAGCATGGATGCCTTTGCATTAAGGCTCTATGATTAACAAGGCACACATGAATAACACTCAGCTACTATTTAAAACAGGACAGAGTTTGCTCCTGGGCTTTCTGCAAATGCATCTGACAAGAGTGAGTTACACCAATGGACAGATTTACAGCCACCAGCTGACCACTTGTCTTTCCCTTCAGTCGGGTGATGAATTGCTTGAACGTGAATGTATGGAGAGACTCATAAGATATATCATACTAGTATATCTTTTACCCTGGATACATTTTGGGCTCATTGAACACTCTCTTCTTTCTTCTGGAAATAATTACACAGGTATTTTGAAGAAAAAGCAACAACCCCTTCCCCCCAAACTAAACTATCAAAACTTTGCAATGCTCTGCAAGAAACAAGCAATAAATTCTTCTTGTTTCTGGGGTGACTAGGTGTTTGGGAAAAGTATTTCCTTTATCAAACTCAGTATTATTATTATAGTTTGTGAAAGCAAGAAGGATTCTGCATCTGTCAGATTTCAGACCCAGTCACACCCCTGGATTACAAGGTAGATTTGTCCTTAGAGTCATGCTTCATTCAGTGAAGTTTAGAGGAGACTTGCTGGGATATTTTTTTTTTTTTTTTGGTAGAAACCTGGTCCTTACCCTCATTTGTACTTCCAAAGTTTCTTTCAAAATTGCTCCAATTAAAGTGGATTTAAGTGGGGATTGCTTATGGAAAATCAGTAAAGCAAGTCCCTAGTCTAATGCAAGGACCATCTTTACCTGCCAGGAGATTTGACTGTAGGAGAGATGCATAGCCAGGTTAGCACACATCTAGCTAGACCAGGTTGCAATAATCACTCTGACATCCAAGGTACCTCCAGGTGCCCAGACACATTGAGAGGTATTAGCTCCTGTCTGCTGTGCTCACTTCACTGCAGTCAGATCTTCCATTTTAATGTGAGTAAAGCCCCATGTGGTAGCCAGATACCCAGGGGCACCAGTTAAAACCAAGCAGACTGCCATGGGGACACTGTTCTTTCCTTTTAAGCTAAACTGCAATAAACTGATTGTTAAGCCAGGGCTACAATAACAGAATTGCCCCAAGATAAAGGACAAGATTCTAAAGGAAATTATTCATAGGCAACCCCCTCAGCCAAAACTCTCTTAACTGAAGAGAGATAATTTTCATGCAGTTTAATATTTTCTGGATTATGAAAAATTTAATTCAGTTCAGAGTCACATTATATGTGAGAAGCAGGGTTTTTCCAATGAAATGTTCTCCATCAGTCAGTGTTCTAGATGACTTAATCTAAATTGAAATAATAATATTTACAGGAGGGTTTCTATTGGTTTAAATTCATACTTCCAGCTAATCTATTACAGTTTCAGAGTGTCTTGAGTCCTCATTTTATTTTTCAGAGTGTTGGGGGTTTTATTTTACTTTTTTCAGTGCAGTGAAGCTAAATTTAAAACGTTCTGTAGTAATTTAAGGGTCTCTACACAGAGATTTTTTGCTCTACCTGAAAAACCCTGAAAGTCTCCAGCTGACATTGACTAAATGGATTCAAGCCACTGCTATGAATTCTGCAACAGATGTGGCCATACAGGGATTTGCAGCAAGTGTCTGCAACTGTGTCTTCTTGAATTCAAGACTTTTATTATTTTTGATGCAATTCAGTACCAGGGAAGAGCAAGACAGATGAGAAAATGGGGAAAAGGTGTGGGGAGAAGGCTCTTGAGTTTTGCCAAGACCCTTCAGCAGCTCCTTCCCTTCCTTCCTCCCCATTAGCTAATCCTCTTGGAATGTAGCAGTTCTCACACAGCTCCTATCTGGTGAGTTAATGGTATTTTCAGAGAGGAGGAAAAAAGAAGGGAGAAAAAAAAGGCCTTTCTCATCCAGTATGAGAAGAGAAATTCCACTTTCTATATCGTGCAGTGTATCTGCTTAGACGTTAGTCTGGTTATGCTGTAGCAGCTCTCTTCCGTTAAATATTTATTTCAACCGGAGTAACTATACCAATGTATGAATACAGCTCTTCTGGAATGAGTCTTGATTTTGTTCGGCCTAAGCCTCTCTGGTATTGACAAATTAACTAGTAACTGGTATAAACTATTTCTCCAGCAGAACATATGCTTCACTGACCAGAACAAAAAAAAAAAAAGCACCAGCAATGGTTTTCTGGTGTAGGCAGAAGAATTTAGATTTTTTTTTTTTTCTGTTATGGAAAAAAGTTTTCCCATAACACATTTTATCCTCCCTAATTTGAATATTTTTCATCAGTTCTTCATCTGATTTTAACTGGGCCATGCTAACTTTTCAAAACCCAATAGCAGCCTCTCCCAAGAACTACCTGAGCAATCATTTACACTTGTATTTCTACAACAGAATATCCCTGATACATGTGCTACTCTGGATTCAAGCCCCTCTTTCTCCCCTATTGCCAAGAAGGCTTTAACTTCAGACACTGTCATCCAGCATGTGCCCCCAACTATCATTTCCCCAGGTTAAGCCCAAGAAAATCCACTTCCCAGGTGTGAGCAAACCCATTGAGACCTGTCCCTTTGCCCTAGAGTGAAGCTCTCAGCCTTTTCAGAGGCAACACAAGGTTTCCTTAGCCTCAACTCTGGCCTCATGCCTGACGTTGCCCACATCCTAATGTGGTGCTGGTAGCTGGGTATGTAGGGCAAGAGGGAAAACTGGAATGAATAGGCATTTTCTACCCCAAAACGCAAGGGAGACCAAGGAAGAGCACTTGAGAGTGCTTCTTTGAATAAACTAATCTGCCAGCAAGGGATAAAGTGGGAATGGAATCAAGCAAACAGTCCCAAGACCCACACACAACCTTGTGGCTCTGTCTCTACATCTAACAGGGACTTGCAGACTCTTTTATATGATAGCAATGTTTTTGCCGTTCATCATGACAGTTAAGTGTTCTCGAACAGAGAGCACAAATCAGACACGCACACATGCTTCACCCTCGCTGACCTCGCTGGAACATCACCACTGAGAAAAGTAGATAGGAGGCTCCATTTTGTTGCCACAGGACATGAATAAATGTTGTTGAATTCAATGGGAGTTATATGTATCCTGCAGTGGGAGACTAGCACCCTGTATCGCTGCCACTCTCTGTTTGGCTCTTGGTAGCTGGGTCTTTGCAGTAATAGCAGGGCTAATCCTGCTGCCAATTTTCTTTCTGTTTTTGTTGTTTTGTGCTCTGCTTTTATTGAACCAATCACTGGCTATTAGGGAGAAACTTTCCCTCTGGCCGGTTATTCCATTATCGTTCATTATGAGGTTTTTTTCACTTCATCTGACACATTTGATGCCAGGCTCTGTCAGAAATGAGGCTCTGGACCAGAGGGACTTCAGAGGTTCAGGATGCACTGAGAGCTCGGAGCTGCAGAATGTGGAATGCTGCAGGTGCAAAAGCAAGAACAATACAATATGCGCATTCATCAGCATGAAATACCATTCCTGAATTTTGCTCACCCTCATTGCTGCAGCTGACAGAGGGGATCTACATGTCCCTCTGTGATCCCACAGCCTCAGAGTTTTCCAGCCATTTCCACTTCAGAGTGCTACATTCCCAGCTCTCTTTTCATTGATGTCCCAGCATGCAGGCATGTGCTAATCAGTTTTAGCAGGCTCATCATTTGATTGACTTCAAAGCTGGGAACCCAGTTACTGCCTCTTTTAAAAGATAAGAAAGGCCAGCAAGACAAGGGTTGTTTTGCCTGCCTTTAGTTTGTACTTGTCCTTTGTGGGTAGGTCAGAGATTAAAGTTGATCTGTTTCGTGTAACATTTGTCTGATTTCTTTCAGTCACTGTTGGATTAGCTTCTCACATCTTTGTCCAGAAAATGTTTTTTCATCACCTTGTAACAAAATGTCCTTCCCTGGTATCACACATTTGTATTGAAGGAGTGTTGCCTTTGCTTTTTGATGCCTAAGGTTAAACAGCAACACTGATCTGCCATGGAATTTATCCTTCCCAAAGGGGACAAAAAAACCAAGGTCCTGTACAAAAAGTACGATCTCCAGAACAATCTCCACAGCCAAAACCTCCTGTGCAATAGGCTCTTTCCATGGCAACATCTTGCAGATGGCTGAATTTCAGCAGTTATCTGGGCTGACGTGTTCATTATTCTGCATTGGAAGAACAGAATTCTTACGCAGGAAATGATCTTATATATGAATAAAAGTAATGTTCTGAACAGCTCAGAAGTGGAAAATTTGAACAACTGTCTTTTTACCTATCATGAACTCAAAGGTGTGGGGTTTCCAAGGATCAGTGAATTTTTTATGGCAAGTAATTTATTCCAGGACTATTTTCCTCCCTTCCTCTTTGTGGACCAATTACAATTATCTCTTATTTATTAATTATTCACGTGCTAGGTACATGTCTTTACCCATTCAGTTTTGGCGTACAAACTATTTCGCACATCACTTTTTGCAAGTGTTTTGCAGAAATCTCAGATTTCTGATCAGTGTTGCAGTGATTCCTCTAAGAGGGAAGGTGCTATCTTTGATGCCTCTTGACTAAGTGACTGTTGTTACTAACTTAGCCACCTGGAACTGTGGTTGGAAAAGTGGTGCCTATCCTTTTTTAACCAATGCACTCTGTCCACACCGGCATGCCTTCCAGCAACTGAACTTGAACTAGTCTCAGCATGGGTTCAAGCATCATAGATTTGCCTCCTGACTTCATTTCTTATCATGCATTGAAACCCTCTAAGTGATGGATGCTATTCCTGTTCTTGTATCCCTTTTGCTTTTGGGATTTTCAAAGGGAAGCAATCAACTTAAAAAAAAAGTTTTCCTAAATAGCAGGCAGGAAAAAAAACCCCAGAAAATTATAAAAACTTTCTTTGCAAAACAGTGCAATGATGTTCTTTTCAAAACAGGAGATTTGCCTAGTATGAAGTAATGCTATTTGCACATGCTGCCCATGCCTGTGCTGGAAAGGGAAAAGTGAGACCAGTAGGTGACTGGAGATCAAGCATCAGAGTGGAAAACAAATTCAAATGAAGCTCAGAGTTGCATAGGCATGAAGAAATGCATAAACCTTTTTGGGGCTCGTGACTCACATGGGTGGAGCTTAATTTTCTGGGTGGGGGTACCGAAGAATTACACCACTTTTTTCCTCTGAATATGGTGCTAGTATTTCTAGTCCCAAGTGATCCTGAAAAAGAAAGAGATGAGAAAGAAAGAGACTCCGCCTTTTCCCTAGAATAAGGAGAAAAAAAAATTATGTTTTTCTTCTATGTATTTTCTTCTCTCTACCCTCTCCCCTCCCTTCACGTTATCAGCATTCATGCCTATATCCCGCTTTGTGCCAGGCTGTTCTGCTTAAAGGTTTCTTCAGCTTAACAGCCTGGCTCGGTAATGATTTTTAAGATTTGAGTCATACGGTTTGCTCAGTGACATCTCTCTTTCCCTTAGCTACCCTTCTCCCACGCCTTGTTTAAAGGTTTCTCGATGCCAATCCACCGGATGTTTCCAATCCAGACCACAGCATAGCCATTGTGTGAATTATATATGTCAAACACCGAAGTTCAAGAGAGCTATGGGATATGCTGAATGGTTGGAGTTCAGGGGTTATTTGACGGGAAACATCTTGATGAAGGACCTCTCCTTTCTGCAGCCTGCTGTTTCGTGTCTGCTCTCGGGGATGAACAGCAATCCCAGCCCAGACAGGGCCCCTCTGTCCGACCACTGAACCAAGCTCCTCACTTGTTTCCAGTTGCTTTGGCTAGACAAGAAACAGCAGAGCTAATGGGCAGAAGGGGATATTAATTTGCATTTGAATACAGCCCAACACAGTTACTCAATGTTACTGCTGGGTAATGGGAAAATTAAGCTAAAAGGGAGTTAGCATATGGAAAAGAAATGTAGCTGATGCTGAGAAGACAGACCACAGTTGCAGTGAATTAGTGGCCACAGCTGTTACGCATGATGCCTTACCGCTCTCCGGGCAGGTAGTATTGCAAAAGTAAATATTCCCTTTTACACACATTATTACACAGTGTGGAGTGGCTGGAGAAATAAAATCAACCAACAGGAAAAAAAAAGGGGAGGGGAAGTGATGTAGCTGCAATATTAAAAGTCTAGTGATGAAAAAGCCACAGAAGCAAAGGAATGCAAGGGGAGGCATCCTGCCTTCCGTAGAAAAGCAATAAATCCCATAGAATTGTTTCCTTCCATTTGTGGTGGGCCACCACTGTTTTCCAGGAGTGAGTCTGGCTAATCACAGCAATTCTCCCCGTGTCAGACAGAACCCAAAGCCAGATCTTTATACATGTTGCTGTGAGTTATTGTAGCTGAGAGCAATACATGGTTACTGTCTCAGAGCTGTTGCTTTCATTTATTCGTCCTTTTCTCAGAGTCTGGATTTCCTTTCCTGGCCAAGGACCTGACCAATGTGACCACACGAGCTACCTGTAGTCCCAGAGAAATCAGGGGATGGATTGGGATTGGAAGGGTTCATACAAGCAGCTCACTTGCAGCTCTAGGTCTTTCATTTTATTCAGCCTTGCTTTGGTCTGTAGCATTCACTACTCTGATCCCACTGTGGCATGGACATGCTGCAAAGTAACATGGAAAGCCACAATGTCGTCCCCCTATTTTCTTTAAATTCTTTTTTTTTTTAATAAGTAAAGAGATATCCCTCTTAAATAACCTTCAAACATATACAAACGCATGAACAGACATCCTCACCCCTTTTCTTACAAGACAAACTCTAGTCAGAGTATTGCTTTTCCAAACTGGCTAAAACGTGCATCAAAGGCCAAATGTTTTTTAACGGTACTAAGACTGTGCAGTGTTCAATTTAGTGCTCACCTAAAACTTTCCTTACTGTTTGAATTTTGCAACACGTGTTCCAGAAAATTAAAAAGTTATGGAAACGTTTCAATATTATTTTTTTTCTCCAAAGCAATGCCTAGGATTTAGTTACACATCTGCCAGCAGTACTGGTGTGTGGTTAAATACATTGCATGGCTTTGAACTTTTCAAGCATGACTGTAAAACGATATTGTATGTGCTTCTTATTGGTTATATCAGATGAGTCCCACTTCAGTCCTTTGTCTGCTTTGCTGATGTCATTAGATATAAGTAAAGTTTTTATCTGGTTCATATTTAGTAGCTTTGTTTAGCTGAGTTTTTTGGTGTGGTTTTTTTGTGTATTTATTTTAACAGATCATTTACTTCTGAAGCCTGTTCCACACTGCCATTCACCTAGCATTATTATTACCGAATTCTTTCTGAGGGTTCACTACCTCCCTCATAAATCATTATGTTCCCATTTAGCAAATTTAATAACAGGATCTGGTTTCAATCCTCCCTGCACAGAAAAGCCACTTCAGCTTTTCATTCGGATGAGGAACTTGATGGAATGTGTGTGGTGCTCGGAGCAGCTCCCAGCTCTGGTTGCAGCTCCTCGCTGGGGCCAGCCATGCTGCCTGGGGCTCTGCAATACAGGGACGTGGGCCTTCCTTACTTCTGCTGCCAGAGAAAGAAAAGGGAAGGGAGGAAGAAGAAAGGCAAAAAAAAAAAAAAAAAGGCATTTTCATCAGGTTAAAGAAAGGGAGAGAGTATTCAGGTTACAGGCTGAAAAATCCTGAAAACTCTGAAAATCTTGAAAATTTCTAAGGGGCTGCATTTTGAATAATTATGGTACATGCATTAAGATGTGTTTATATACAAAGCCAGCATAGTCACTATGCTTTACACTATCTGGACATTTGACCCTGCCTGTATACCCTCAGAGAGAAAGACATACCAACTATTGCCATATGGACATGAAGCTGCAAAAGGACTCGGGAGCAGTTAACAATTTGGTCACAAACTGTAGGTATGAGGAAATGATACACTGAGGTCAGGAGGAGGAAAAATTCAGCACTGAAGATAGTCCTTAGTGAACAGCTCTCCCATTTCAGGTACCCAGCCATGATTCATTGCAGGGGATCACCATTCATGCATTAGAGTAAGTGCGAGCTTACAGAAATTTACAAAGGCATAGCTGAAATAAATCCACTCACTTGCTTACCCCACAATCATATTTTCAGGTAGACGTTCCTCTAAAGCCAGTTGATATCTGAATACAAGCATGTGCGTAGGCTTGGGGCTTTTTCTAACACGTGTGCCTTGATTTGACCCATTCAGTGCTTGGTCTTGACTTTAGCTGACCCTAGCACAGAAGCCCCTTGGGAGCTCATGAGGTCCTCAGTGCCATGCCAGCTGAGCACCTCACCTTCTTGGACCTGTTTTTGCCCCTGTGTACTGGGGAAGAGTATTCTCCCTATTTCTCCCTAAATGTCGGTCCCTAGGACCCCATCTTTCCCCTCTCTCACCAAGCCTTACCTGGGCTAAAAAAAGGCACGATATGATGCCACTGTCCCAGTCCCATTTCTGGGGCGGGGGGGTGACCACCTTTGCAAGACTGGGCAGCATGGCTTAGCAGTGGTGAGAGCCTCCCTCTGGCAGTCACAGCCTGGGCAAAGGCTTGATTCAAAATCCATTAAAGCCAGTCAAAGAAGATCCTCTTTGATTTCAAAGCACTTTGGATTTAGGATCTAACAGGAGTCCCTTCCAAACCAGCTCCAAGGCACACCAGTTGGATGCTGTGCAAAAGCTTTTTCCAGTGCCAGTTTGAGCTCTGTGGGTATTAAAGAGCACAACATTGTACTTCACTTTCAGTCAGTCACATTCTGCCAGCACTTGCTTTTTGAAGCAGAGGAGCTGGAGAAAGGGGAGATAATCTCTCATGTAAGTGTATGAAATGTACACCATTAGAACATAAGGACACCATAACGCTATCTTATTAAAACTATCATTGTAATGAAAGTGGATTATTTACTTTGTAACCCATACTGCTTTTCCAGAAAGTAGTTTCTGGATATAATTTTCAATTTCTTTGAACCAGATGCATCCCTGACCGCAGTTGTTCCTATAGCTCACAGATGTTGCCACTTTGAGGCCACCGCAGCAGAAAGGAGCACCAGAAAGAGTGAGGGGGATAAAAACTGGCTTTTGAGCTGGTCAGCGGCTGGTGGGATCACAGGTCTGGTGTCTATGGGCAGCACCAGAGCTCACCTGCCTGTGCAGATGTTTGGCTTGCTAAGGACATGCTGACGTCTCCATCCTGTGCCACTACACATGACACGGAGGAGCAGCAAGTGGGAAGCCCCTCACCTGGCAGGTTCTCCCATTGTATATCAGCATCATACAGCTGTCCTTTTGGCTTCAGTCATATCCAGGAATTAAGAGAGTTGTTGGGGTTAGCAAGGAGGAATGACTTCATATATCACACTTAAAACTATTGCTCATGTCTTTGGTCTTTCTTAGTCTGGATACAGACAGCTAGGGAGCCCACCTGTCTCGGTTGCATTAGAAACCCATGAATAACCTTGGAAAGCTCAGCTTTTCTGTAGACAGCACAAAGACCTAATCGCAAGCAAAGTTTTCTCATCCCCTGACATGTAGGCAGCTCTGCAGTTACAGCCCAGGTGACACCACTGTGCCAGGCAAACCAGAACCTCAGAGGCTCTTTCCTAAGTGCCCTGGAGAAGAACAAGATTATGGAGGAGGTGACAGGAGTTCAGGAAGGATATTTACCTTTCAAGACTCTTCTAAGTCCAGGGAAGCTGCATCTATGTCTTTGCATGACTGTAGGCTGAAGCAGCACGAGACAAGACAACTGTGCAAATCCATATGTTATATTTCAATGCAGGCACATGTACATACTTCATATGCAATCCCCAGTGCGGCTACCGTTGTGGCACAGGTACAGTTAACCAGAAGATCTGTCGTTCATCAGTAGCAAAATCCTGCCAGCAGGTAACAGCTCTTTTTTACCACCAGGAGGGACACGGAGAGCACCGCTATTATTCCCAGCTCTGGACTGGGTATCAACTGCCTGTCTCACTCTTCCCAGTGCAGCTTACACAGCATTAGTCAGACACTGTCAAGAGGTTTGATTCAAGCCCACACAGATCCCGACAGCCAGACGAAGCACTGTGTGTACTCATTAGGTGGCAGAGTACAGAGCTGCAGCCTCATAGTATCTCAAAGTCTGGCTCGCTCTGGAAGTGAGCACCCGCTGTCTAGCTTTGTGTGCAAAGCCTGATTTGCCTATTTCATATTTCAGTGATCTGAACAGCTGTGTTCAATCATATCTGACTGTGATGTGAACTCTTGAGTACACAAACGCTAACGATGATCTGTGCAATTCTGTCACCCAGTAGTTGGCAGCCATACTAAGGCTGGCTAAGGGGGTCTGAGCTCCTGACCAGTCCTGGCGCTTCCCTGAGGTGACACATCCATGTACAAGAATTGGGCAGCAGAAAACTCCCTAAAGTGTTGTGGTTTAACCCCATTAGGCAGCTCAGCCCCACACAGCTGCTCGCTCACTCACCCTGGTGGGATGCGGGAAAGAATCGGAAAGGTAAAAGTGAGAAAACTGGTGGGTTGAGGTAAAGACAGTTTAATAGGTAAATTTACGCAAAAGCTGCACATGCAAGCAGAGCAAAACAAGGAATTCTCTCACCACTTCCCATTGGCAGGCAGGTGTTCAGCCATCTCCAGGAAAGCAGGGCTCCGTCACACATAATGGTTACTTGGGAAGACAAACGCCGTAACTTCAAACATCCCCCCTTTCCTCCTTCTTCCCCCAGCTTCTATGCTGAGCATGATGTCCTATAGTATGGAATACCCCTTCGGTCAGCTGTGGTCAGCTGTCCCAGCTGTGTCCCCTCCCAACTTCTTGCACACCCCCAGCCTGCTCACTGGTGGGGTGGGGTGAGGAGCAGAAAAGTTGTTTATGCTGTGTAAGCATTCTCCAGCAATAACTGAACCATTCCTCTGTTATCAACACTGTTTTGGTCACACATCCAAAACACAGCACCGTACGAGCTCTTAGGAAGAAAAGCAACTTTATCCCAGCCAAACCCTGTACACTCATGATACTGGGCATCAAAAGCAGGCCAAGACTGAGACAAAGGAGAGATATTCAGTTTCACCAGGTTATTCCAGCTCCAAAGATTATAAAAGAGCATTGCAGAGACAACACTATATTTTGCCCAAGGCAAGATCAACCCTCCACTGACGATTTGTCACCAGCCATGTGGGGCCCTATGTCCCCACTGTCCTGGTTAGCAAAGCCCTGACCATTCTGTGCGTATGGCAGTGAAAGGGGAGGTCAACTGAGAGCCATATTCTGACTTTTCTTATAAATTCAGGGTGAATCCTAAGTCACAGGAAAGATTTCAGATTAGGCCGACAATGTAATAAAAACTTTAATGGAATTGTGTTATTTAAAGGTGAGAGCAATTTATGAGACAAAAGAAAAAATAGAGAAAAAACTTCTTCCATGAAGATGACCCCAGATGCCACTTGCTCATGGCCACATGTCATTGGGTTTGTCCCTTACACCTTCTGTTTGGACTGCAGCTGTATCTAGGCTTGCACTAGCTCAGCAAAGACTTGGTGCTGCCCTTGCGGCTCTGACAGGTGATACAGCATTTAGTTTTTCTGTAATCAAGATGACCCCAGAAGTGGCCTGTGGTCCATTCACAGCTTTGTGAAGCCCTTGCAAGGTGCTTGTAGCCACATGAGTCTCAACTCAATGGTGTGCTTTCAACTTCACTTGAGATCACAAGCCTACCCTGGCTCTTACTGAACCTGTCTATGTATCTGAGCTCTGACAGGACTTAGAGACAGGCTGGTGATAAAATGTGCCATGGTACTGACATGTCTTTTCTATTCTTCCAGGTGGTAAAAGTAATTGCATTCAGTCCTCTCCTCTGTATGTCTCCACGCAATCTGTCAGAGAGGTTTCAAAGGGGTGCTCTTCCTCACTTCTTTTCACTTGCAGTGTGAAGAGGTCTACAAATCCTGACATGAGCACAGCTCTTGCACCTCAGCTCTTCCTGTGCTGCCTACTGCAAGGTAGTAGAAGCGAGCACTTAAACAAGGTGCACTCTCCTACCAGGGTTTGAGCCACCCCCAGCTCGAGGTCTATTAGATGCTTAACTGTGAGACTCGTTTTCCCTAAAAATTCAAGCCCATTTTAAAAATAGAGATCCTTTTAGACTATGTGATGCCCATACATTTGATGTGTGGCACATGTCCTCATATGAACCCAGTGGCTCTTCAAACCTGCAAAGGTTTTGTTCATTGTATTTATTTGAGAGAGCTACAAGAGCCTGTCTCTGTATCCCGCCTGCACGGCTTGCTGCCCTTCCTGAGAGCTCATTAGGCAACGGAATTGCACATAGGACCTGACCAAAAGCCCACTGGAGCCAGTGAATGGTTTTCTATTGATCCAAGCCCTTGAACTGCAGCAGTACAGGCAAAGCAAATTGTGCAAAGTTTCTGCTTTCAACCCATCAGTACAATATTTGAATTTTCCTACTTTGCCTCTTCTTTTTTTTTTTTTTTTTTTTTTCTTTTTTGGACTTTGAACTATTTGGTTCAAGCAAATTTGCCCTCTATAAATCTGCTTGCATTTCTAAATGCAGTTACTAGTAGGGGGAAGATGAGCAACAGGCAGAAATCAAGATGAAACAGCAGTAAATGGAGCTTTCTTTAACACACCAACAGCCAGGAGAGAAGGAGTGAACCACAAAATATTATAAGAATAATTACAGTATTAAAACAATAACAACAAGAAATCATGATATGTTATGGCTTTGCAATTAAATAGCATCCTTTATCTGATGAGCTCCTTGTACTTTATGAACTTCGGTTAATTAAATCTTCCTCACACACATGATATGCAGAAGGCAGTAATCTTCAGCAAGAGTTTCAAATGACTACATTAGCTGGGAGTGCAAAGCACACTGTTCTTGCCCAGGGAATGAGCACTTTTCTTTGGAAAAATCGTATTCGCTACATCTGCTCTGGAAAAGCTCCTCCCCACTCAAAGAGAAAAGTAGCTGAAGAAATGAAAGCTTAATTTACCTGACTTTCGACAGGGCAGTTTAGGGCAAAAGAATCTGAATTTCTTAAAAAGCGGCTGTTAAAGTCTGTGAAAAAATCATAACTGGAAAAGAAGATAAAGCAAAGATTACATGGTTGCTGCATTAACTGTGACATCATCTTGCTTTTCTGCCTCCTTTTTGCCTGTTCTTCCCCTTGCCTGATTTGTTGAACCAGTGACAAGTGAGTTTTCAGCCTGGAAACAAACTTTCTTTAAAAGAGAAATAAAAAGTGTGGGTTTCTCCTATGCACAGCTTAACAACAGCAACACCAGCAGTAGACTGGGAAACTAATGCTTCTTTAGGTGTATGCCAGCTGTCGAGCTTACACTAAACAATGTTCTTAATTAGTGGTAATGAGTTGGCAAACCCCTGAAAGTTCGTACCCAATTATTTTTTATAATTATGATCACTTAAAGACAATAGCATATTACAAATGATGACTAACAAGGACAATGCAAATGTCAATTAGAAAATATGGCTCCAATCATTCCAACTTGCCTTAAAGCACAAATCACTGCAAGTGCATTTTTTGTTTAAAGGGGAAAAAAAAGCTATGGAAAGGCAGACGACTGTACGCTGGGAAAATAAAGAGCACAGCTATTCTGCTTCCCATGCTGGATGCTGAAAGAATGACACAGAAATTAATGAGGAAGTGCCATGAAATATCACACAAAAAAGACCGTCCCCATGGTGCTGCACTTGGTGACCAGAAACAACCTGCACTTTCAGAGCAGCCCTGTATTGAAGGAGGCAGGTGAGTGGTCTGTGCATCCACATCACCACTTGCAAGGAACCGGCAGTGACATCCAGTTGCCTTGAGGAGGGTGGTTAGTGTCATTTTATACACCTCAGGATATTCTGCTTAATTTACAGCTGTGTATTTTAGACTTATTCATCTAGCCTAGATAGTCACACAAGACTGGCAGATATGACACAGGACCCGTGGAAAAGCTGTGCCCTCCTGGAGGGGCAGCTGAAAAGCAGAAGGGTTATGTGAGGGAGCAAAACTACATCAGATGCCCGTGTTTAGACATCTGAACCAAGCAAGGAGAGATTTCAGGTCCCATCAACTTTGCGCTGGCCTTGCAACATCACACCTTGACCGGCTCAGTATGGACCTTTCCCACAAGACATTCTCTGAAAGTTGTCAGACATGGAAGTATAAGGCAAGGACAGAGCTCTGAGCTCAAAAGTACGTTGTATATTCAGGCAGTGCCATGTCACTACTGCCTTGTGAGGAGAAGAAAGAACTGTACTGGCATTTGGAATAAAATGACCTTTCTGTGGAGGGTGTACGCTTCAGATCAGGAAGCAAGTGAGCACATTCAAAGGAGCTTGTGGCACAGAGCAGGATTCTCAAAGATTAGCAACTCTGGGCTTGCAAAACTTGAGTTTGGGTGGTGACAATGAAGGCAGGAGAGGGTCTCAGGTTGCAGGATTAAATGCAGTGACAAAAGTCCTTTTGAGGTCTCTCTTCAACTTCTCTTACATTGTTGGCACTAGTGAAGACTGGAAAATTTTAGATTATTTTTGTGAGGTTCATTTGGGGATATATATATTTTTTTGCCCCTACCTTGAAGGACATGGTATTAAACTATCCCCCTGGAGCACAAAGTAAGCATTATCCAAACACTGTTAAATAGAAGAGATCAACCTGTAAAGCAAAGGAAGGAGATGTCTCCCATCCATCATGGTGACACTGCTGAAGGCCAGGAGGCGAAGGTTCGATTTTGTCTTCTCTGACAGCACTCATTCAGCCAGAGAATCTCTGCCACATTGCATGTAGCTCTGAAAGGTAACTGGCAGCATATACGTGACTGATAGATACACAGACACAAGCAAGCACATTTAAAAAAAATATCAGCATAATCTAGAAAGCAAGGGGCAGGGAGGGATGTGAATTATTCTCCCCTTAGAATATGGGTGTTCGAAACCATCATTTGTGCTGCGCCAACCAATTCAGAAAGCAGAGTCTGTGCACAGCATACAAATCTTGCCTTCTATATCATCTCTTGGTAGGTCCAAGGTGGATTGTACCAAGGATTAGCGATGTCGTAGCTCTCCTTGTGTGTGCGTGTGTGTGTATGTAGAGTTATAGGGCAGGAGCTGGGCCATTTGGCAGACACCATCCTCTCTCCTGGCTGTGTGGTTTCCTCCCTTCCATCCATACATAAGCAACAGTTTAAGTATTTTAAACTATGAAGGATGAAAATCAGTATTCTGTGCACCCCAAAAACTTCAAGTCTTCCAAAAATATCACAAGGAAAGTCACTTTTCTTAGTACCTCTATCTTTTTTACTTTTTAATCCTTTTTACCATGACATGACTGAGTACCTCCATCATTGACCACAGCATAATGTAGTTTTAAATACATTAGCTTAGGTACTAATAGCAGCCTGGCTGCAACAGTTTGCATTTGGCACCAGCAGAAAATCCTATTTGAAAAGCCTGGCAAATTAGGTCAGGCACTGAGTTCTGTGCTGGCAAACCCAGATTGCTGCCACACCAACCTGGCCAGCTGAAGGACAGCTCTAACTTCAGTTGACTTGAAGTCACCACCGGGCTGGCAGTGTGGGTGTGCAGGTTCAGGCTGAAAATTCATTCTTTAACCTAATGAAAATATATTTAACTGATAGGTAAGCCCTCTCCAGATGTCCCACAGGAAACAGCAGATATGTGACTGTGTTTAGTGACAAGAAGACCTCTGGGAACGGCATACAATTTATATTACACAGAGACTGGGATGGTTGGAGGTTCAGTTCTGCCCACCTAGCTGTCTGCTTTGGTTGCAGATCAGTGCTTAAACTCTGCTCACTGGCAGCTCACAGATTTTGCAATGAGAGTGGAGGATCAATCAGTCGTGAGCTCCTTGTCTGGGGCATCTTTGCATCCTCTCCTCATGCTCCTGAGTATGCTATCCATACTTACAGGCCATGTTTCACTGGGGAGCTACTTGCAGAGATACCCAAGCTCACCACACTCAAGCTGTTACTGGAGCAGGACACTTTATAATCACTTCAGCAGACCTCTACCTGAACAAATTATAGACTTGTTGAGGGGCAGCTGATTATGAGCCCAAGAATGCTGGGAGGTTACACCACTTTCAGCATCATAGCTAGACTCTCTGCACGGTGCTGCATGGCAGCGTGTGGATGTCCCAGCGCTCTGGGTGCTGTCTCAGAGCTCTTCCTATTGGAGTCTTTTGTGCAGCTTTATGCAAAAAGTAGGGTATGATCCCCAGGGAGCCTAATAGAATCATAGAATTGTTTAGGTTGGAAAAGACCTTTAAGATCATTGAGTCCAACCATAAAATAACTTGCAGGAAACTACAAAGTCAGGGGGGGAACATGTTGGTCCAGAAGGAGCTTTGCACAATGGCTGCTCACACGCAGACCAAGCTGGAGGAGCTCAAGGATCACTACATTTCTCTGATGCTGACAGACAGTCAGTTTTCTCTTGTGCATGAATTAAGGTTGGTAGCTGGCACATGTGTATTCAAATCACCGTTTCAACTAGTCACAGAAAACTATCAGATTCATGTAGTGTGTTGCAACAACATACCTGTGCTTTCCAAAACCTGCAGGACAATGTGTAAAATAACCATAAAGCAAAGAGACATTGTCAAGTTGTCACATTTTCACACTAGCCAGTGGCTAGCCAGTGTAGCTGGCGGTGTAGCTGTCCTGGTTTCAGCTGGGATAGAGTTAATTTTCTTCTTAGTAGCTGGTACAGTGTGTTTTGTATTTAGTGTGAGAATAATGTTGATAACACACTGATGTTTTAGTTGTTGCTATGTAGCGCTTACCCTAAGCTAAGGACTTTTGTTTCCCACGT
Source organism: Astur gentilis (assembly GCF_929443795.1). Taxonomy (NCBI): domain Eukaryota; kingdom Metazoa; phylum Chordata; class Aves; order Accipitriformes; family Accipitridae; genus Astur; species Astur gentilis. The sequence goes on along the minus strand of NC_064881.1, from coordinate 46,756,029 downwards.
TCTGCCAGCAAGCAGGTATATAAGAAGCTGGGAGGGAGCACAGCCAGGGCAGTGGACCTGAACTAGCCAAAGGGATATTCCATACCATAGAATGTCATGTCATGCTCAGTATATAAACTGGGGGGAGTTGGCCAGGAGGGGCAGATCACTGCTTGGGCACTGGTCAGCGGGTGGTGAGCAATTACATTGTGAATCACTTGTCTTTTCTTGGGTCTGATTTATCTCTTTCCGTTATATTCCTTTTCATTACCATTAATATTATTGTTATTATATTATTTTATTATTATTTTAATTATTAAACTGTTCTTATGTCAACCCATGAGGTTTTAGTTTTTTTCCCTATTCTCCTCCCCATCCCACTGGGAGCAAGGAGGAGTGAGCGAGCAGCTGTGTGGTGCTTAGTTGCTGGCTGGGGTTAAACTACGACAGTGGCTAATACCTTCCATATGGGAATATAAAGATAACTAGGTTGAGTCATGCCTTTTAAGGCATTTTGCTAGCTGGAACATCCCCCTAGCCTGCACAGTCCCCAAAGCAGGGCAGGGACTAAAGCACACATTTTGGCTCTATGCATTTGCTACAGGCTGAAAGTGAAGGAATTAAACAGCTACTGATACCCTGGTTGTAAAGATTTATCTGAGGCCAATTCCTGCCCCTAGAGTGTCCCTGCAGCTCTACTGCATTTGTTGTCATTGCCTAAATATAATTGAGGGCGGGAGTAGGACCTCCAAACACTTTTTTCGGTTGTTCATTTTTTTGTTTAAGCTTCTGCTGCCACAAACCATCAGTTACTGATGAAAGACAGAATTAGTAACTCTGAAATGCAGCTTAAATTGGTTAGGAACCAAAAAGACAAGGAAAAGTAGAATGAAAAAACTTGAATATACCTGGAAGAAATGGCCACCTTTTTCAGAATTGCACTTAGTAATTGTATCATTATTATAACAGCATGCAATGTCATAACATGGGCATTGCTGTGATTCATATACAGTTTCATTAAAGTGACAGGAAGTGGTGCCTCTTAAACAAATAGGAAATTTAACTGCCTCAATAACATTTGGAAATTCAAGATAAAGCCAAAGTCCCATGTCTTATATTAAGAAATCACTAGCTCCTAAAGCAGGCCTACATAGCCTATTGTACAATTAGTGACAAATACGGTGCCTGTGACATATTTAGTGCATGGAAAATAGAACTGGTCTGTAAGATGTATGATGACTGGGTAATGATTGTAAGTAATGGTCTGTTTGTACATCTGAACAAAGCAAAGAAATCCATTAGCCCTTCCCACAAGCCCTCCATCACCGGTGGACTGTCACACTGCCTTAGCTTGCTCAGGATAAAGGATTGGAGAGGAGAAAAGGAATTGCTGGAAAAAAAGACAGAGAAAGGTGGAAAGGAAGGAGAGCAGAGCAGGTTGTTCCCAATACCCAGACTGGGTCACTTGGGTGCCTAATTCTGTCCCCTGCATTTTCTGTTTCAGTGGAACCTCTTTCCCATCCAGGTTCATCACTTGACATCCTGCCTGCCCACTAGTCCCTTCCCTGGCTCCTCGGCAATCAGCGTGTCTGATCCATGTGTCTCACCCTAGACAATCTCCTTTGTGCACTTCTTTCTCCCTACAGGCCCTTGCTCATGCCCCAGGTGATAGATTATTCTGTGGAAAAAGCAGCTCAATGCTAAGGAGCTGCCCCCTTCTCTGCACTCCGCCCACCCACCCCCACCCACCCCCCCAAAAAAAAAAATGCCCAAAAGAAAAAACAAAGCAAAAGAGAGAAAAAAAAGTTGAATTATTGGAGAAGAAATAGGGAAAAGAGCAAAGAACATTGTTACGGTAAAACACAGTTCCACCATGCACATTTGAGTAAAGACTGTGCAAAACTTTGCTAGGAAGTGGAAAATGTTCAAGGGGAATGAAAATGTGATTTGAGGAAATGGACAACAGCTAAGGAGATTAGTGCTCATCAAGCTGCAAGTATAGAAGAAACAGTTAAGGGGGAACTATGAGACATCTATAAAATCATGAGTCCCAGTGAGTTGGTGACGAGAGAAAAATTGTTACCAGTCCCTGAGAGTCGACAGCTAGGGGCTTTCAAATAAACCAGCTGGCAGGGCCAGACCAAAGCAAATCAGAGCAGGATGTTTCTTCAGACAACATACTAATCTGTGGAACTGCCCACTCCTGCCATCTCCCTGTCTAACTTTACTTTTTAATTCTCCCCCACAGTCCAGACAATATTATTTTCTCTTTCAACTCCATCCCCCTGCACACCTCAGAAATCCTCTCCACAATTTTTTCCTCCTGCACATCCATTTGAGCTCCCAGTATCATCACTGTAGCTAGCTGGGTTCAATATTTGCTTTTACTCTTCTACTGATTAACATTAGCGTATAAGGCAGTATCCTAGAAACATCTCCCTTTCATCACGAAAGCCACATACACTTTTTACGACAGCTAGAATCCCTGAGTTGTGTCATTTCCTATACATTGTAAACGCAGAAGATACTGACCTGCAGATAGCAGCTGACACAAGATTCATATCAGATTTCCCTTTCTGCTCAGATTGAGAGGGAAGTTGTACACTGGTCGACTGTGAGTTTACTTCTGAATTGCTTGTCTGAAGATCATGAGATGCCAGACTAGTATTCAGGTATTTTGAGTATGTGATCTGTCATCTTGCTCTGTTGTCTCGGAGTATATCAGTAACTTTCTCAGGGTCACTGGGACGTCATCACAGCCCGTAAAGTCTGCAAAAGTGCTCCTCTCCCTTGGTGCACAAAGCGCCAACACCGCAGACACTCCAGAGGCATTTTCTCCTCCTGGAAGTGAAGACGAGAGGGCGCAGCCAGCGAGACTGGCATGAAAATGTAATAGAGGCGTTCGCAGATTGTCACACTCTTGTTACTCAGAACAACATGAAAAACAACCTTCTTTAATCTTCAGTAAAGAGCAAGCCGGCTGAGGACTTCACAGGGAAATGCAAAATGCTGAAGGATATCATGGAATTAAATGATACATTTGACCTCAGGTCAAAGAGAAGAGAGAATGAGATTTAGATAAGAAAACTGCAAGTAGGAGGCAATGTAAAATATGAGGGGAAAACACAGGGCCAGGGTAGAAACAGACAGTAAAAATACATTCTTTGTTCTTGAGCTTTAATTTCTGAAAGGCTGGTTGAACTTTTCCAGGAAGGAGGTTGTATGTGGTTTAGGTCTGGAGGGTTTTTGCTGTGTTTTTGTTTGTTTCAAGGAATAAAACAACTTCTGTAAAGTGGTAGGTGAACAGGGGGGTTTTTGAGTATATCTGATCCTTATTTGAAGAAGAGGGGGAATTCCTTGGATTTACATACCATAAACAACATGTTACATAAAGCTGCTGTAGATTACAACAATTCAGCATAATTTCACTGGAGAAATGGCCACTTACCTCCTTCAGATGCTTTAACATCTGTGCATAGAGGGTTTATAAATGTTACTTTTTCTCAGTCAAAACATTTTCATTTCTGCAACACTCAATTCTGAGATCATCCCTCCTGCTACCCAATGAATTTTCCTGCCCTTTTGGCAGCATGATATCTATTAACTTTTGTTTAAAGGAATAGGAAGACTGAAAAAAAAAAAGTTTCATGATAAGAAATTGTGAATCATCTGGTTGACTCTGATTTTCCTCCCTCATACAGTGAAAAAATGAGTTATTACAAAATCTACCTGCAAGAACTGTAGATTCTTTGCCAGATCTTGCCATCTTGTTGGATTGCTGTAGAGTCAACAGCCAGAGATGGCATGTATGCAGGCCGTGGATTACACAGTTGGGTTGGGCTAGAGATGGACTTGGCAGCCGTCACGGTTAGGAATGAGCTTGTTAAGAGATGACAATTCTGTTCCCACCAAGGGCTGGGCAGGAACTGGGAGTTCCCCTCTCACGCAGACACCAGGTGCTGCTGACAGGAACCTTGTCTGCATATTGCTTCTGAGAAAGCTTCTACTGCCTTCCACAGAGCTTACACTAGCATCTTTAACCTCTAATTTGAGAAAGCAAGCAATCCACCCATTGCCCTTGCCAGCCATGCTTGCCACAAGTGTGTCCTTGGTGACCCTCACCTCGCTCAAAGAACTAACTAGCTCAGTGCAGAAATTACTGGGCAAAAATGCCTGATAATCGGTTTTGCAACAGTTCAGTGAGGTGACTCATGGTCCCTTCTGGCCTTTGTGTTTGTGATTCTTTGAACATTTATCCCTGCGGCCATGGGCAAACAGGTCTGGCAAGAGGCAGGGTTAGAAACCAGGAGATCCTGCATCGCGTTCACTTCACGGGCCACTAGGTCAGTCTTTTCTCACTGTCTTTTTATGTAACGGTAGAACCATATTTAATCCAATTTTCACATTGGAAAGAGAAAGTCACGCTGGAGTCTTTCACCAGTTTATTTATCCTTTAGCTTTGTCCAGCCCTTTATGCTCAAGCCTATTACGTGATTCTAGTGAACCAAAGCCCAGTGAAGCTAAGATCCTTGTCTCAGAAAACTAAGTCTTTCTCTTGCTCCTTTTTCCCTTTTCAACAGCAATTAAAGGAAAAAATGTCCCCTTATTACAGCCCATCACCTGCTGAATCACCAGTCGATATCCTGCCTGTGTGTGGGAGGCTTTTTAAAAATACTAGACTCATTATTCCCTGACCTCGTGATTTACATTGTGATCCTTTGTGGGAAGAAAATGCACTAAGGTCGCAAAGTGGGGGACCAAAATCAAGAGCACATTGTAATAGATTGAGCAAATGGTACCCTAGATAATAGAAAACTGCAGGCAGGAGGAAGGGAAATATCAGGGCTGTGTGAAATATGCCAGTTTAAGTTCTCATGATTTTGACAGATCAAAACCCGTGAGGTTTTATTTGAAGTGGGTTTGCTTTCTCACTGAAGCCATAGCATCAGGCAGAGCCCAGCACCCCATGCACAGCTGAAAAGACAAGAGAAATGTCTGGTGGACTTGCCAGCTGCATCTATGTACTGGTGAGACTTGCCAAGCATTTTCAGCAAATCCTAGGGTGTTCTTCTTACTTGTACTTGGATAGTTCCTGGATCTGAGCAGCTTCCAATGGTTCTTTCCTCCAAAGGCTTCAGATGACAAGCAGCAGTCTCACTCACCCATCTGAAGGCACCTGCTTCAGATTGACCATTCCTTCAAGCACAGCCTTTCTGTCTACTACACATTCAGCAACGCAGATTTTGGCAATCCTCCTCCAGGCTCTGCCCATGGGTGGGTACCACCAAAGATCAGAAACACACCACCTCTAAAGAAAACAAATAAATATTCCAGCGTTAACCACAAGGTTTCTGCTTGGCTTAATATGAAGTCCTTGAAAATGAACTTCTTTTCTTTAAAATCCTTATTCAGGTTGTTCAGAAGGTGTGGACCTGGCACGTACTTTGCAAATCAGGAGCTCTTCAACATTCTCCTGGTGTACGGATAAGTACCCAAAATGCCTGAATGTTCTGTACACACGCTGCAGCTGCCAAAAGGGCCTTCACAGAAGCAATTCCCCCCTTCATAGCAGCAGGCTGGCTTCAGTCATATTCAGCATTGGAAAAAGGAGAGTTACTCTGAGAAGGGAAACACATTTTCTGACTGCGTACCAATGCCAATCTCTACGCGCAAACCAGGGCTGATGTGACTTCAAAGACCGAAAAATGCCCTGAGGTGTCATGCATTTATCAGGTGTTACACTGGATAAATCTCCTCTCTCAACTCTTTGGAGTTTTCCTGGCATGAGATAATAATAGAACAAACCCCATCTTGCCTATGCACGTTCAGTTAAGATCAGCTGAATTAACCATTCTTAATTAAGACAATTATTCCTTTGCCAGTTGCCTCTGGATTTTTACATCCTGCAAACCCCAACTGCAACACATAGTGCAGTTCTGAGCAGGCAAAGAAATATCAGACGAAGTTTGCTGCTAAAAATAGGTAGGAAACCTCTGTGGAAATAGGTCTTATATTTTTCCACACCAGTTTCTCCAACCTTACTGCTGGTAAATCTTCAGGGAAATATTTGTCTTCATTTTCAGCTTCTTTAAAAGGAAAGTTTTAGCTGTTGCCACTTTTGTTCATCCTTAGTTAACGTTATGGTAAGTAAAACAGCAAAGTTCAAGCTCGGTCTGAGACCAATCCAGAGAAGCACTTAACAGCGTGAAATGTCCTACTGACTTCCAGAGAGACTGCTTGAATGTTTCAGCTTGTGCTCGTGCTTAAGTGCTTTGCTCCTGGGGTGCTTCTGATATCTTGATCTGAAAATGTGACCTCGGGAATATATCCCAGGTGGATGCTAATTTGGCTCCTGGGGAGGCAGGAGAAAGGAAAGCGGTGCATCATCTCAGGGTGGTCGTTGGCACTCAGCTACAGAGCTCTAGAAACCAACAGAGGGGCTGTGAGAGGTGACCGCTGGGGATGCATCCATGACAGCAGGAGATGCGACTGCCGCGGCTCCGTACCCTGCTTCCCCACTGGACACTGCAGCGGAGAGAGCAGAGCAGTGACTTAGGTGCCCCACTGCAAAGTCCAGAATATCTTTACAAACCTGGTGTCACCAGAGGAGCGAGGTGATGTACAGCTGATGAGGTACAGACACTCAGCCTCTTTCCATGACCCTCCTACGCGGAAGGGCAGAGAGGACATCAAATCCAGGCATGGCAGAAAGCTCTGCAGCTGCTTGCAAAGGTGCAAGGGTGTCCGAGTCCTTCGGCAGATGCTGTTGTCAGCACGGTGAGTTGAAAAGGGGTGCTCAGAGGCTGCAGCACAGATCTGCCTGGCATCTCTGTGACCTGGGAGCTACGGTGTATTTTTTGTTATATAACCAAATCTTTTTTATGCAACCGTTCCTCCAGCACCGCCCTGCTATATCCGATTATTACAGAGGATGAAAAACATTGTTATTTTTAACAGCTGGATCAAGGCTCAATGGGCTTAAAAGGATATTCTGAAGCAGCTGCTTTGGTAAGGCTTTCAAGTCAGTGGTGACCACTGCAAAAGCTGTTTGCCCCTGTTTTGGAGACTGCTTTTCCATGGCATTTGTGTTGCCTTGCAGTTATAAATGAGAGGCTGAGTCCTTTTTTGCATAAATGTTGTAAACTACTTGTTGCCATTCATCCAGACAGCGCAACAACAGCTTTCCAAGAGGTTCCTTTCCATCACATCAGGAAACATAAAATAATACTAGTGCTTCTGGAAGGAAATATCTCAATCCATAGCCTATTTTTTTCATGTAGGACATCTATCCCTAAGCACCTGTTGGCAACAGCAGTTCATGCATTGTGCAATGTGCAATATTAGCATCATTTATCCAACACACAATTCATTCTTCATTTCCAAGGGTTGGTGGTACTGTTATGTTAAAAGAAGTAACGGGTTGAAATTGTTCCAGCAGTGGCATTTCTGATGTTCACTTCAGTGCTTAGACAATGCTTAGTACACTGTCAGCCATTACAGCACATAGCGTGAACAGAAAGGGTTTGGACATCTGAGGAAAGATAAAAGGGGGGGGGGGGGGGGGGGGGGAAGTAGTGGTTTGTTGCCTTCATCTCCAAACAAAAGCAGGATTTTCATCATAGGTTAGTTAAACAATTTCCTGTGTGCCCTCCAAAAAATGAAACTGTCAGGTAAAATTTTGGTTTTTATCTGATCCAGATGCACAAAAGTCAGACCCAGATCCTGATGTTCCTAAAGTTTTAGGAACTGCGATAGTGGTTTGTTTCACTCCAAAGGCAGATGTAGGCTCTGGCTGAGGTCTCCCATGTCTTGGAGGTCCACAGTTTGGGAGGAGTGGACTGTCTCTCTTCTCTGACGCTAGATCAGCAGGAACACGGCAGGAAGGATCTTATTTTTGTAGATCAATCATTTCAAGCATTCTAAATCTCAAACTATTCAAATTTATTAAACAGCTTATTTATAGCCTTACATGCCTGAATTCCATTGGTTTTCTGTACCTTCTCAGACCAGCAGTGGCTGTCTGACAAGTACTGGAGAGTCAGAGCATGCTGTGGGTCTTTATGCTTCATTGAGCATCTGGAAGTATTTCCAGATGTGTTTCTGTTAAAGGTGGGATTTCTCTTATGCAACTTGAACCAACCGAAAGTCAGCTGACTGGAGTAAGCCAAGTCTAACTTCCCCTATTGTCAATGACAAGAAAACACACTTTTCATCAGAGGATGATTTCTTCTAGCTCAAACATCCTTTTTAGGATGGGGCAGCTAATCAAATATGTGATATATTGTAGTGACTATATCCAGTTGGCAAAGATTAGGTACAAATTTAATTCTTGATAGCTGAAGACAAGTAAAATCAACCTTACCTGGAAAATAAAAAATAAATAAAAAAAACCCAAAACCTCTCAATGGTTTTAAACAAGTAGAAAAATGCATAAAAATCAAATTTTGTCCTGGGTTGCATTAGATTGAAATGAAGTGCACCAGGAGAGCTGAAAGATTATCAAGAAGCAAAGCATGACTCTTTAACAGTCAATGTAACTTGACATTACAATTTAATCACACAGTTCTGTGTTAGTCAGGGTATACAGCATTGTAATAGGAAAACTAAGATTGATGTGAATGGAGAATGCATGGGGACAGCTGGGTGTGGAGGTACCAGCAGGAGCATGCAGCAGGGATGGGGCTTTCAGCATGGACTCTGTTAAGGACACACAGATTTGCAGGTCATCAAGACCCTTGAACATCTACCTGTGGCTTCACAAGATACCCAGACCTGGAGACGAAGAATGGTGGTGACCTGACGATTCACAGAGGTGGGAGAGGATGGAGACATTGATCACTGCCAGACCCGAAAGGGTACAAAAATGCATATTGGAAATGTACGGATCCTGAGAGAAACTCAGGAGACCCAAGAAAGTCTTGACAGTTTGTGTTACTTGTCCTCCATGTCATTGCAATGGATCCTGGATCTATTATTTCAACACAAGCGTTGTGGTGCCTGGCTGCTGGCCTGATGTTGGGTCACCAACAATATGCTGCTGCTCATGACTGTGAGACTGAGAGCATGAATCGGTGAAAACATTTCGTCTTTCAGTTTGTGTTTTAAGAAGAATCACCTTTCCCTACTGTAAGGTCATGGATATTGCCATGACTAGAGGTGACACTTGTTGATAAAATGTTGTGACAGTATTCATGTATATGTAGACTACATGCAAGCTGTCAGTTTAAAGCAGGAGATAGGTCTTCTTAAAGGAAGCAGAGTGTATGCCCAGTTCCTGTGAACTAAGAGATATCAGTTGAAGAGAACTGTTTAGAGAAGTATTTCTTTCTCCTTTTGATTCTTTAAGTGGAGGGGGAAAAAAAAAAAAAAAAAAGGAGTTTAGAGGACTATTTGTCCTATCCTATCTCAGAAATAAAGATACAATGCCTGGAAATGACTGATGCAAGCTATTATTAAGGGAGATATATTCATACATTTCAGCAGAGTTAGATGACGATGAAGTTGAAGTTAATTCAATCTTGTAATCACAGATAGCTATTGTTTCAGGAACAGTATCATCTAAAAGATCTGGTCCGTATCATCTTGATGTTTACAAATAAACATTGAAGTGGAATTTAAACTCTGGCTAAAATGAAATTAGAAGGAGAGTCACCTTCTGTGGTGCAGTGAATACACTGCACTGATCATCAGCAAATGGTTTCTCTTTGATAGTTTTGCACAAATAAGTAGTTGCAAAATAACACTGAGCCTTATTAGTACATTTCAGATTCTTTCATTGTACAATATTATCTTCCTCGAACTGCAAAAAATTCTGAGTCACATGCTTAAAAAAGTAAAATTATCTTTAAAATAATGAAATTTCATTCAGGAGTTGCCAAAATATGTTTTTAGTCCACATGTTACACCCCATCATACTGTTGTTTGCCTTTGTAGAATATAGAGATGATACTATGAAAAATGCCAGTATTTGGAATTTATTTTTTATTCAGCTGGCATCCTCTGCCTTTTCCTCTAACCTGCAAATATATTTGCTTGGGAAAAAAGGCACTAAGTCAGATGCTGATGCATAATATTTTCATGGCTTCAGAAGAGTGACACCAGTTAATACCAGCTGAAGAGCCATCCTTGGGTAGGCTCTGTTTGATGAAAAGCTTCCATGTCTCTGATCTCTTTCACATTCAAAACAAAAAGTCCTTCTTTCTCAAAAAACAAAGGTTTCTGTACCTTTGGTCTGGTCCTAGACAGCTGGAACCAGAGTGAGTGACACACTGTGGGGCACCTCACTGCCATCCTTCATGACTTCTCTGGCCATGCAAGACTCACAATTTCTGAAGGATTTATTGTGGTGGCAATGCCCTCACTGTGCACTGAGAGTAATTAGTTTCACCTTTCACGTGAGACCTTTTGTAACTGTTCCTCCTCCTTCTATTTATAGTGTTAATACAGAGAAACAAAAAATCAGATGCTGTCATCCTCAAGTTCATCTTCTTTTGCCCCCATTGTCTTTTAAAATGACAAACTCCAGTTGAACTGATTTCATACATGTCTGTGAGATATTCTGGAGGGCTTAGAGCAATTGGGCAACTTTTTGGCTGAACTTCCTCTGTGTTGCTCCCGGGGTGCAAAGGAGGCAGAAAGCTGGCTTACCCAAATGGATCAAGATCCTTTAAATAGAAGATGTTCGCCAAGCTCTAAGTGGCATAATTTCTCTTCACTAAAAAGAGTGACTTCTGCCTCAGCTAGTTATTCTGATCTGCCCAGTGGAGATTCAGCTACTATTGTACAGACAATTTAAGGTACAATTCCTTTTATCCTGAAGTTGATAGCCAAAACAAGTCAGATGAATTAATATCCCCAAAATACTTCCTTCTTCATACTGACTATAAATGGAGACAAAGTTGACCAGCTCAGACGGACATATCTACAGTGGAGGTGTCTTAAGGCAAGTGAGATAAATGCCAGCTATGGCATTATGGATTAGTGACCCCCATTCATGATTTGTGTTGCCTTCGGCAGTGGAAGTTGCAAGGAAAAGATCAGGACTGAATTCCCCTGAGCATTGTACAAACGACAAAGGGAGGAACTGCTTGCTTCAAAGCCTAGATCTGACTTATCTAAAACAGAGAAAGAAAGGAAGAATAAACAAAGACATGGAGAGATAAAGCAGTTAGCCCAACAGTTTGCGGGCTGATCTGCCAATGAACTTACTGTGGAATATGACCCAGAGATTTCTAAGCTTGTTTAATTTATATGTTTGCTTAGCAGTGATGTGCTTGATGTTGTTGTCTTAAACTTTATGGAGTGTCAAGTGTTTCAGACTAGTACAATAAAAAGTAAATTAAAAATAAACAGATTTTGCCTACTGCTGCTGCTTACCCTGATGCTGCATCCTGGAAAAGCTGCAAAGAAGCACAGCAAGAATGGTCACCCCTAGTATGCATTTTAAATAAGAAAGCTCCCATATACTTATTTTTCTTTTCATATTACACCCAACTCTGAAATACAATGCATGAGGGAGTCACAGAACTGCCTACAAAACATCAGGACTGTAGTTTGGTGACATAAACATAATTTATTTTTATTGTCCTAGACAGTGAAGCCTAAGGACATGACTAGTCATAATATATGACTTTCCAAGAGAAGAAACCTAAGTGAACAACTCCTTGGATTTGGTGTGTAAAGTGCTTGCAAAATGCAATGCTTCAAGAATATTACAATGTAAAGAAGGTCAGCATCAATGTCAGCAGATGTTAATGTATTCTCCTAGAAAAGGAACAGCTAGACATCCCAGATGGCAAAGACCCTAAAAAGAAGAAGTGCGAGAACAAGTGGTTCTCGGTGAGTGTTACTTCACTAAAGACAGAAATACTAATGAGATGAGAAAGTGGTTTGCCCTTTCTTGTGAAGCTGTATCCTATACTCCAAGTAGCCTGGCATTATTGTCAAGATTTCTTTTTGGTTTTTGTGAGGGCAGGAGACTCACTGGGACTGCTCGGACTCACAATCACGAGCAATCGACTGAAAGATAATGCTTGGGAAAACTGAAAGACGTGTGGGTCAACAGCAACATAAGCTTCCTCTTAGGCCTGACAGCAAGTTGCCTGGTCTCCGTTCATTCCAACATCCCGCAATGACACAGATTATGTCTGTCCCGAAGGGATTTAGCTGCATAGGAATTATTGGTTTCAAGGAATTACGTACTCAAGTGCCTTTGAGGACCTGGACTGTTCTGAACATTTAGCAATTTCTAAATGAGATCTTGTGTTCATGACATTTAAATTTCATTAGCATTCACACAAGTAACATCTTGTCTACAGCATTCTGCAGGAAGATTTTAAAGACTGCCATCAAACAGTTTCAGCGCAGATCAGCTGCAGGCCTAGTTAAAGTCAAGTGGTGTAACTGACACCTTTTGCTTGGGCACAATCAGAAGAGTAAATATAGTCACTCTTTGCGAGGGATGACGAGAACATCGGGGTGCCAGCCCACGGCACTGACGAGCCGCTCGGAACAGCAAAATCCAAGATGAGGGTGCCAGAGGTACCCCAAGGGGCTGACCTTGGCTCCTGCTGGCTTCGGCTGCCTGAGCACATGGGAGAGGGAGGAAAGAACCATCACAAAACTAACAGATAGCGTAAGGTGGACCTGAGATGTTCTCCTGGGGTGGGGGCGAACGAGCTGAGACTGATCTGCTCCTGGGCATTGAGTTCACTGGGAAGGTAGGCTTCGGTTTCTGAAACAAGAAAACCGTCTCTCTCTGCCGACTCTTGCTGTGTTCAGGATACCAGCATGATGCTGGTATATTTATGCAGTCTCTAGGCTTTATGCTTAACCAATAAATAGTGGAAGTTTCCTGAAAGGCAAATTTCAGAGCAGGAACTTAACAGAGCTGCACTGGTGACTTCCCTCAGTCTTTAATCTGGGAAAATCCTCAGGCTACTATTTTCTGGCTCCCACTGATTCCAGCTTAATGTATCTCTGTTTCCTGCACCATGAAAGCTGAAGTGCTGATATTTCTCTGTCTCGGAGCAGTGCCTATTTTATTAACGTTTTGAAGGTGCAGGTACTATGGTAACGAGCACTACAGTCAGTGCCTAAAGAGGAATTTACATCGCCAGGGATGTTGTCGTTGAACAGCTTGACACATCTGTTCATGAAGAGCAATCTGATTCTCTGTCAGCCCACAGGAAATCTTCGCCGAGTTGCAGCTGGATCAGACAATGCAGTTTTGTTAGGAGTTCAGAGCCATCTAAAATGCAAGTGAGAATGAGAATATACCTAGATGTTTCAGGGGGCAGCAATATTTATCAGGAGTCTGAAGTTATCTATTCTGAGCAAAGCACTAGGAAAAGAAAAACTCGTGTGTAGGACATAAGCAGAAATAAAGGCTCACTCCACAACGAGAGGATTAATGCTCTCTTAATCCTGTCACTCTTTAAGGTATTTTGAAATATTAGCAACTTCTGGTGATTGTATTTTCCCAAGAAACAAAAAAACCCTGCCTACTTTCTGATGACATTAAGTATGGGAGGAAGAAATCATAAAATCAAATTAAACTTTGGAATAAGCTGTCTGAAGCTAGCAAGACTGCCGCGAGTTGAATGTAACTGCTGAAATCTCTTTGCTTCACATAGCCATAAAACTTTACATTGTTTTCTTTTTTAGTAAGTTCCACTGACTTTAAGTCATATATTTTCTGGGAGAAAATGAAAGATTTCAAAACTATGACAGAATATTCTTTGCTTCGACTCCAGCAATGAGGGCAAAAAACAGACAATGAAAAAAAGAAAGTGAACAAAGCCATAATAGCTAAAGGAAATAAAAAGCAAAGATACTGAAAGAATAAAATAGGCAAAAAAAAAAAAAAAAAAAAAAGAAGAGGAAAAAAGATGGAAACAGAGGGAGGAGACAGAAGATATTTTAAAGATTAAAAGAACTGGAAAAGCAATTAAGAAAATGCAAGAAGAAAATAACATGCCCTATGATTAGGCAAAAAGAACAGGTATTCTAAGCTGCTGCTTTGCTGTTGTTAGGAAAAAACACTAGGAAATTATGAAAGTAAGGAGATCTGTCAGTTGATTTTTAAATTAAAAACCTGATGTAAAAACATGGAGTGAAAGGTTCTTTTTTCAAATATTTACACTAAAGAAATCTATTTCACAGAAAAGCAACTGTTCACATATGGAGAATTAGAGACATAGAGACTTGTGCTAGCAAAAATCAGAAGAACCAGAAAATGAAACTAAGATGGAAAGAAAGAACCACATGGTTCAATTTACCTTCCAGATATTTACAATGTTGACATATGGACAACATGGTAATGTGGCTTTTATTGCATGTCGTCCCAGTGGACAACAGTTTTGTGGGTTGACAAGGCATGTTGTGGTATGCTCAGCTGGTGCTCCACCTGTGCAGCCCCTTAGGTTTAATCGCTGCAGTTGGTGGGATTCTGATAATTAGACTGGGAAGGGGGTTATATGGGGGTTTGTTAAGGTATTGCCTCATCTCAGTTTGGATAATTACAGTGAGTGAAATGCAAATAACAAGAAAAACTTGTAACAATGGCAAATTTTCGTTTTGAATAATTAGAGAAGATCCTAGGAAAACCTCTGATAAGTCCTTAATGTGTGATCAGGAGTCACTGGCAGCAAAGATAATTTCACAAGTACATTTCAAATTTATCAAATCCCAGTATTTTAAATCATGTAATTATTTTACTTACACACAATAAAAACACCATAAAAATTTATCAGTCCAGTGAGCAGTAGAATTTAAATGTTTAGAATATAAAGTGCTCTAATGGCCTTCCTTCTCCCACCAGCTGGATTTAGAGACAGAAAGAATAGAAATTGATATGAAACATTATTTAGTTGGATGGAATGGCCTGGCACCACTTTAGAATACAGAGGACACATCATCTGAGGTTTCTGGCTGCTTTTAAGTTTGTTGACTATTATAGAAGAGCACCTATGGATAGCCTTATCACCTGGACTGAAAAAATGTGTTTAGCAAAGGAATCTAAATTAAGCAGGGAGCTACCCTGTGTTTCTTCTCTAGACAACAGAAAGAAGGTGGCATTTCTTTAAGACAATTCAGCAGTCTGAAGATCTCAGTTGGCCTCTGGACATGCCTGTCGCTTTTCATTCACCAGTGTGGTAACTTGGACCAACAACAGGACCAAAAAAAGGATGGATAAATCTGAGCTTTGAGCACGAGGAGGTAAGCTCCTTCTCTGTGATTACTGCAAAGTCTGTGTGGTCCTGGAACGTTGGATCATGTCAAATAGGAAGACTGACATGTCTAGAATGAGTTGGCAATCAACCTTTGTGTGTATAACTTTTTACTAGATACGTAACTGTAGAAGTGCTCAAGATAAATAATAACATATTTGTGGGCAGAGTGCCCTGAGGGGCCATAAATTGACCTAAGGGCAACTTCTAATTGTGATGAACCTATTTCTCTTTTGTCTTGAAACAAGGACTCTGTTTTTCTTCTCTGAGGCCCTCATGCTCTTATGTTCTGTAATTAAACAATAGCCCTTACTGTTGAGCGTTTTACTATGTCATAATTTGGCCATGGTATAAACTGGAATGCATAATCCACTACAGTCAATTATTTCATTCTACAGCAGCAAAACAAAGGCTAGATTGTGGTCGGGATAAAAAGACTTAGACAGATCTAGATACATTATCATATCTGAATTACTCAGTGCCCATGTAAGCCAACAGGAGATATGTACTTAGCATTTTGAAAATCTGGGGCAGAGGGTAGGAGGGAAAGTTGACTTATTCTGCGTTCCCCTTGGTCATTCCTTTCTCTGTTTCTTCTTGGTTTGTTTGTCATTCCTTATGTTTTGGCATAAGAGAACATGGTGAATCAGCTCCCCTTCCTAGGCCCTCAAAAGGGAACTTGTTCCCCCTGACAAAGAAAACCAACTCTGTCTGGACATATTCCAGGAAATTCCAATTAATGTTGGAATTCCAATTAACTTTTCCAGATGTACATAAAGGGTCTGCATAAACGTGTGTGCATGTTGCTTTTCATTGCACGTGATGAGAAAGGTCATTCTAACAACCAGCATCATACAAAGGCGGACCAATTCTGGTTTTCAGCCCACTACAGCATGTTAGACATGACAACCACACTTAGATTTATCCTCAGAGCAATCCTGTGAGTTACAGAAATGCCGTCATCCCTGCTTTACAGTTCAAGAATTGAGGGTACAGCATAGACTAACTGAAGGATGGGGAAGTGCATTTGAAGACTAATTATCAATAGTTTAGTGTCAAACTGAAAGAGGGTTCTGCAGGAATCCATCTGGTCCTGTTAAATGCTTTCTTTAATGACTTGGATGAAGAAATATAGAATGTCCTCACTGAATTAACAGGTCATATAAAACTGGAAAATGTTTGCAAACATTTTGGAGACTAGGATGAGGATTCAGAAAGATCTCAGAAAATGGATAGGATGTGCTGTAGAAGAATAAAGCATAATTCTGTAAAGATGAGAGCAAAGTCCCATAATTAGACAGGCATAATCATTCCACAATATACAAGTTGGTTGGGCAGCAGTCCTACATGAGCTCTCCCACCTGAGATCAGTAACTGTACTTTTTCGGCAGAACAGTCCTTAGCCTAAATGGAAATCGCTCCCACAGGAACAAAAAAATCACTGTGAATCCCATTAGTCCTTATCCTAAATTCAAAGATGATTTCTTCAAAACTACCTGTCAATACCTACCATGCACCTATGGCAGTGTTTAATCATGCACCTGTTAAAAAGGCAGTGTACGGCACCTATATTTCTCACTTAAGAAAGAGTAAAAAATAGGCTGCACCACATTATAGGACTAGATGTGTTACCACATTTCTCAGTCTGCGTGTGGAAGGAGAGGCAGTGGGGAAGCAATGCACAGCACAGGTTTCTCTCAGATGATGCTTTTGATTCTTCTGAATGTCACCAATTGTTTTAAGAAAAGTTTCTAGCTACTCTTTTTTTCCTAGAAAACCTCAGAAACCTGAGCTGAGTCAACTGTCTGTGATATGGGCATCTAGAACAGCAGCTCTGCTCAGCACCATTGACCCCAGTGAAGAATTACCTCAGATGGATACTCATTGTCATAGAAATTAATTTTAAGGCCATTCTAGTTTTCATGCAAGAAAAAAGAAAAGGAGGAAAACATGTCTTTTGTGTATGTTAGTAATGGTATCCCAGTTTGGACTACCCCTTGCATTACCTCCCACTTTGCACTCATTCAAAATGTTGCTAGTCATGGAGAGTCCCCACTGGATATGTTGAGTCCTCAGTCAGGGAAAACCTGGCTCAGTAAGCCCAATGTTTCTCAGTAACTATTCACAATTTTATCTCTCCATAATGCTCATGAAGAAGCCTTGGGTGTAAGTGCAAGAGGGTGAGATAGTACCTTTTATAAGTAGGAAACTGGCTGAAGAATGGAGTACAGTCCTCCACTCAAAGTAGACCTCATTTTGTCAAAGCCATTTCTCATTTTGTCATAGCCATTCCTGCCTTTCACCCCTCATTTCTTCCTCTTACTTCTAATGAAAAATCACAGCAATAGAGTAAAACCAATACATATGAATTTTCTTTGATGTTTTCAAAGTCAAAACAAGAATATGCACATTTTCAAGTGACACTCTGCTGTGACTAAAAGATTTGTCATCTTGTGGGAGTGCTAATTAGAGGCAATTATCATTAAGATTTACCTGCCAATGTATTCCGTCTTCCAAAAAAGATTACATTTGTTTACTTTGGGAATCTCACAGCTTTATGGATTTACAGACACTGGAAATGAGTGTAAGATGTGGCAGCTCACCACTCAGGATGGCACTGGCAGTAACACTTGCCTTTGTCACCGATATCTTTGTACAGGACTGTGCAGACTATAAAAGCCTTCCAGCAGGTCTAAAAAATGAAAATGGGAGGAAAGCAGTACTGAGAAAAGCAAACTATCTGAATATCTGAGAGGAGAGAGTAGACTCCCATGGAGATTCCAGAGTATGGCCAAGTTACATTACTGTTAATCAGCAGCAGTATCCCAGAAGCAATAAAAACAACCACAAAACTTTCAGTAGATTCAATCAAACGGAAGAAAGTAGGTGGTCACAAAGCATGGATTACATTCATCAGTTTGTGCATGAATGTCTCCATATGTTAAAAGAAGGACTACAACATTACTGCCAACTCCTGTCTTTTTGGTATTTCCCCAGATGGCTTCAATCCCATGGCACTGGGGAAATGAAGCTAACCAAACACACAGAGATAAAATGTTCACTGCAAGGACATAGCAAGGCTTTATTGCTAGATCCAGACATAGCATGGCTAAAAACACAGAAGCATATTTTGCATAGCTTGCCATGATGGCACTTAATTTTTAGGTGTCTTCCACCTCATGGAATTCACGTGACTCCATTAGACACCTAGGCTGTTGTTGGTAGGAAAAGTCAAGCATCTTAGAGTGGGATCCACAAAAACTAGCTGGAAGGCTGATTCTGTTCTCCAGGAGGATATGATTATATGTGTCACAGCTCTCCAAATCAAGGTGTTTAACTTGGGGCTTCAGGGAGGGACTCTCAGGGACTAACATTGCCAAGAAACCTCCACAGCCACTCTGCAGCTTTCTCCTAAAATACAGGAAAAAATTGAGTTCACCTTCCTTTATCCAATAGCTCATTGATTACAAAACTCATCCATGAGACTGAAAACCTAGGTTCAAGACCAGCAGGCTAGTTGGTCGCTCATTGGTCTACAAAAAAGTGGAGGGATAAGAAACTGAACTGATAGTGTTCCGCTCTAGAAGACAATCTGGACCCAATCTCTCCTTTGAACCCCTGCAACTTTGATTCATCTCCTAATCATTTGACTTGGTGACATTTGGCATACACTAGATATGCGATTCATCTGCCTAAGTGTGGATGTTTAAAATAACACTAAGGACCTAGATGCCCCAAGCTCCCATTAGAGTTAAAAGGAAATAAAGCAGTGGATCTTAGGTGCCACCTTATCTTAAGGTGGATGCATAAAACAGATTTACTAAATGACATCCTGAAAATTCCTATTTCTCCCCGTTGACTGAGGATGACCATAATGAGCTCTGATGGTCGTATTTATATGGGTACCCACAATATCTCTAAGGCATGACAGTTTTTTTAATAGAATCATAGTTTCAAAAGAAAAATATTCTAGAGAACTGACCTCAGACTCATAGAGATCACAACTTTCTCAAGTCCGTTTTTTGTTTTCCCACACAAAAAGGTATTTTTATAAGAAACTGGTTATGTGAATTTGATTGTTTCTGAAGAAATAGTTCATGGTTTTATAGCTTGGACACAGTTAATCTCACCAAGCTCCTTTATTGCTCTTTCACAATAACACAGTAGGAGACCTTTCCTATGCAAAGACTTCAGTGCACTCTACACCATTAAAATATGTAAGTGTCCTACAGAAGAAGAAAACAGTAACCAGATTTTAATGGTAAGGCATCTGAAACAGAAAACAATTATAAGATTTAAATAGGGTCACAAAGTCAACAATAAATGAGTGGGCAGAGATAGGCAGGAACTAGAACTCTCTGCCATTTATGACCTCAAAACTTCTTCCTCCTGTTGGCCAAGTAGTGAATAAAATGAGGGCTTGTTTATAATAACTGCATTCTTTTAAATGCTTTGCAAATCAGGAACATAGAAGCAAATCCTCAGCCAACATTACCCTACTTCTTTTTTGTTATGAAAAATCTACCCACATTCTTCAGAAGCGGGACAACTTGTCCAATAGTGTTTGCATGACCAGGGGGTGCTTGGCAGCCACCAGCACTTTGGAAGCACCAAAGCAATGTGCATTTGGGAACACTTTCAACCACAACTTTTCTCTTTCATGTACACTCTTGCCATTAGATGCATACTGGAACATCAAAAGACATGAAAGAACTCACCCAAAGATGCTGCTGTTCACTTTAATTTTTCCTTTGCATTGAATCCCAGAAGGACAACTTGAAGAGAAAATATGGAGGTGGCAGGTTATTAAACCATATCATCTTTTAAACCATTCTTCCTCTTTTGCATTTTGCAAATCCTGTCATAAAGCAGGTATTAGAAACAATCAATCTGATTTTCTGAAGGGTGCTACATTAATCATTCAGATGCAGCTCCTTGCAGAACAGAGGAGGTCAGACAGCAACAAGTGCAAGGGGAAAGGAACTAAACATGTCCAGGTAATCTGCAGAAGAAGAGGATGGCTGTGTTTCTGAAGTCAAAGAAAACAGTGATGTCTCCAATAACAGAGGGGGGTCATTAACCCCGCAAATGCCTTCTCTGCCCTAGGCATGGGTTATCTGATGGGCTTTCTTGTTTGGAATCTTACTGTCCCTTGGCAGGTGACACATATAATACATGTCAGATTCCTCTATGCTCCCTCTTTAGATACCAGGCCTATTTAAAGTAATTTGATACGTGCCATCAACTCTAATGGCCAGAGGACTCTAGGTCTCATTGTCCTATAAGTGCTCTTTGGCTTTTCTACCTCATTTTATGGTGTTTCTTTCTAAAGCACCTCAAATAGTCTATGAATTAAGCAAACTCATTTTATTAGAAGAGTCTCCAGGGTGCCTTCAGTAGTTCAGCTTCTAACTTCAGACCCTGGACACAATCAATGAATGAATCAATAATAATCAATGCACAGAGCATTTCAGCAGGATTAATGACTGGCTGGGAGGCGCTGATGGGCAGAAATTAAGTCAAGGACCATTAATCCCAGCTGGTCATTTGTCTCTAGGCAGTGCTTTGTGCCAAGGTCATTACCGCTATTCTAAGAAAAAAATAAAAGGAAGCTGACATCGGCACATGGATATTTTTAACCCGGCTTGTGCAGAGTCAGTTGTTTTGTATGACTCTTTCTATTAAATGTGAGCCACCTTCCGTCAGGCGCTTTCATTGCATAAAGTGTCCCAGCACCTTTTTCTCCAGCTAGTGAACCAACAGGCCTTTTCAACAACCTACAGGCTGCATAGAGGTGTTCTAGGATTCATGGAGCCCAGCAGACCATGGTCTCCTCCAGCGAGGATTCACCCACACCCTCTCCCCCCAGATACTCAGCTGTGGCTAGGATGACAACGGGGACATGTGCATTTCTGACAAGGTGCTAGGAATTGTGGCAGCTGCATATTGTGTCTACTGGGTCCTCAGGAAATCCTATCAGCTCAAGGGAGAGCTGATAGGATCACAGAGAGGGATCACAGAAGCAAAAGAACTTCTAAAGATCCTCTTGGATAGGCCCCAGCATGTTCATGTAACCACACAGCTACACAGACACACACACACACACACACACACACACAGAGAGCTGGGATGACATTAGAATTATAAACTTTCCCAAAGTATCCTAAAAATTACTAACCCATGGTGCATGGCAGCCATACTGTGTCTACAAAATATTTTAAGAGCCAGCAACACGGTGAAGTCAGGACAATATTTGTTGATTGGCTGTGTTGGTCAGCTATGGTAACTGCCAGAAATCTCTCAGGATCAGTTTGGTAAACCCAACTGCTGCACCGGAGAACACCTTGTTCTTCAAAGCACAGAGTATTCCTGTGTGCCTGATGTGTCATGATGCTCTGAGCCTGTCCCTTTTCCCTCTATGCTTGCACACTGTGTTAACGGTGATATAACATGACCAAGGAGTGGATGATCCATTTAAGATTCCTTCACATCAGGATCCAGGTGTTTTCTTTTGCAAGACACAAATAGTATGGATGGTACTATATTGCCCTTGTAGTTTGCTATGAAGAAGGAGCTAGACAGTCCTAATCATGCTAGGTAAACCATAATGTAGCAGGGGCCAAGAGATTGCCTTGTGTTACTTAGCAAAAAATGCACTTAACTGCATCTCACAACACTGCTTGAAATTCCTCCCTGTTTCCAATGGGTTTGGGGTTTTTATGTAATTCAAACAGGAAACAGATCCAATTGGAGTGCCTCTCCGTTCTACGCAAAAAACATTCAGCTAATAATGATGAAGCCTGAGCCTCCTTATGTGCTGCACAATCCTATAGATGGACCAATTTTCCTGCCTAAATGCCAACATGAAAGCTCTAAAAATGTTTTGAGTGGAGATGGAACTTTTGAAGGGGATGATACTAGATGAAAATACTCTGAGATTCTTCTGAGACAGCAGGTGAAAAAAAGCTTCAGTTCTGTTTTCTGATGATTGGGCAAAAGTCTGCCAGATGTGTTACTTGCCTTCTGAGAATTTTGGAAAACTTGTATCCCAGGAGACACAGTCCAGGCTTGTAACAAAAGGAAGAGCAGATAGTATTTGGATCAACAAACAATGTGAAAATTCCCATGAGGGGAAGGAATTTTACTTGGTCTCATTTGGGCAGAAGAATTAAAAAACACATGAAACTTGCATTCAGTGCAAACCTAATGTCAGTAATAGGACAGATTCTTTTGAGTGCAAACATTTAGTTGCCTGGGCTGTATCAATTATAAAATTCAGCTACAGAATGGAGCTCCTTAGTGTCGATACATGCTGGGTGAAGTGGTATTTACTTTTTTGTGTGCTTTTACTCTGTTTATCCATGGTGTTATTTGATGTAATCCAGTTTTTTTCTTAAAGCAAAAACCACCTGAACAATCCAGTTCCTGTTCACTTTCTGTAGGCCTCCCATGATTTACAGATATTGCCTATATCCCTCTTTTGGGCTGTTGTAGGACTGGTGGGAGAAAGAACTATATACATGTATATTTTTTCACATAACATCTAAAACAAATTTTATGTTGAAACATTAACAAGGCAAGCTAACTATGCGTTGCAAGAGAAGCTTATCAGGTGCTATTTTAATGCTTGAAAGAATTAATGATTAGCAAATGAAGCAGTTTTCTGTGTATAGTTTGTGTCATATTGTTTAATGAAACTAAGAAAAAATGAATAACTTAATGACTCAAAAACCTGAAGAAGTCATGCAGAAATAGATGGAAATCTCCTGGTGACTATGGGCTGGAAAATGTAGCTTCTACCTTGCGCTACAGAAAAGGAGCAAAACTCGAGAGGCAATGACAAGCTTGTGTTGTCCTAATGATCTTCACTAATAACAGGAACATTCTCAGCCTATAGCTACAGCCATGCTATAAGATGGTTCTGGTGTGACTTCAGAGTTTGTGTTGATGCCATTTAATTATTTAATTAGCAAATTGCTACCTCGCCCTGTACAGGCCCATATTAAGGTACAAAGGTGTATCTCTGCCGTGTTCCCCTGGGTTTTCTCACAGCTTCACCTCCAGTAAAGCCCAAGTTATATATATAGCCAGGCATATTCAATTAGATATGGTGGTTCCTGGGTCCCTTCTGGAGTGTAAGCTGCACTGCGGGTCCCTTTCTTGGTGGTCCCATCAGCTCACACAAACCCAGCAGGTCTTGCAAGCAGTACCCTGTTTCAGAGGAAAACCAATGTGTTTTCCAGGAGTATGTGTCCGAAGTCAAAGTGGGACAATGTGGAAAAGCTAAATAAGAAAGGAGTCCCCAAGAAAGAGGCACAGGGGTGACGCTGCAGGTAACATTCAACGAGTCTCCGTGGAGAAGGCTGCGCCAATGTTGTTATTAACCTCAAGCTGTACATTCATGGCTGTGCTGCGTGCTGTGTTACAGCCTGACTTTTCTTTCACACCAATTAAAATGACAGGCTGTTGAGCTGCCCGGTCTTGTCACTGTACTTTAACACAGCACTCAAAAGCCTTTGGCCCATGATGGGAGCATTGCCCACGGCCAAGCCTCCTCGCCACGGCTGCGGTCACTCCTGGAAGCAGGGTTGTCTTCACCAGGCTGCAGAGGGTAGAAGAAGCAGTGGCAAATGGTCAAGCTACAGTAGATGACATGGGAGCAGGGCTTGCTAGCAAGGAAGGGAAAGCTGAAATAGCCAGGCAAGAAGCAGAGTTCAGCAGCCCAAAACCCAGTGAAATCATCACCCCGGAATTATTTCTGACCTCACAAATATTTGAGATTTCTTCCCATGAGGGCAAATCTGAGACCTTTTTTGTGGTTTCTGATGAGAGGGGAACTCTGTTCCTGGTTGAATAAATTGTGTTTGCTTGGAGAGAGAGAAAAGAGACTTTAAAATCCAAAGCAGTAATTAAATGTACAAAAATTCTGAGAGTATTCATACTGGTAAATGTTGTTGACATTCCCTTTCTGCTTTTTCCAGCAGAAACAAATTATTAATATCCTATTGTTGCAATAATGAGCTCTTGATAGACATAAAATGTATTTTGTTCTGTGTTGGTTTAGCCCTGAATCAGGTTTCACCAGTAACAAATAGAGATCATTTTGCTTTAACATCACTGACAATGGCAGAAAAAGGAGCACAACAGGGGAACATCATGAACTACATGGCAAGGTTCTTCTGAAATAAAGAAATACAGGCCTTCAGTGCCAGTTTGCCACCTACTGCCTCAGTCACTGGAAAGTGGAGATCTGGATAAGCTGCAGAAGCAGTAGCTGAAATCCTGACCCAAACCACTAATGAGATAGAGAGCAGCTTTCCTAAATCCTTCCACTCCTACTCCAGGTACTTGGGAACATGCTAACGTGGAGTTCCTGAGTCTACTGCCTGCACAGTGCTTTGGTGTGTGAGCTGTTCGACAAACACCTATTATACTTGTCTCACGAATAATTACAGGCTTGCTTACTCTTTTGCTTTAGTGGTTTGTTTGGGGTTTTTTTGGTTTGTTTGGTTTTTTTTTTTTTTTTTTTCATTTTCTAGAAACAGATCCTTTAGAACATTTAGTAAAGGACTCTAGAAATCTGGATAACAACAAAATTATATTGTTCAGCCTCCCTCTAGTTTACCACTGATTAAATGTCCTTAGGATGCACTGGGGCAATTATAATAATTGATGGTGTTTTAAGAAGAGCTGAGTTGAAAATACTTTTGTGCTGGAAAATGCCTCATTGCTGAGCTAGAAAATGAAAGGAAATAATTTGATAATGTTTTGTTATATAAAAAGATAGAAAATATTTCAAATAAAAAAATACACAATTCAGCAGTTTGATCTTAGCAGAACAAAACATACCAGAGTTGAAATGGCTTTTTTTGTTTTGAAACTTATTTCATTTTATAGTGAAGCATGATTTGTAGGGAGAAGTAGTCTTTTATTAGATCGGATGATGCAGGTGGAAAAAAAATAGAGAGTCTCACAGGCATGCAGTCCTCCCTTTTCTTTTAAAAATTATAATATAAAGTGAAAGAAATGTTATGTCAAAATCTGAACAAATTGTTTCTATTTTTTGGAAGCAAAACATTCCAAATCAACTGAATTCTCTTTTTTAACCCCAAATGTTACCTTCCTTGCTGCTTTGGAATGGAAATGAGTTTTACCTGGGAAAAGTGTTTTCAATTCAGCCGTCCCAGCACATCAAGGATGAAAACATTTCTTTTCCCCGCAGACACCAGATATGGATCTAAATGGAGCCTTCTGCCCCACCACCGACCTGTCTGTCAGCAGAGCATCCTCTTTGTGCTTCAGTCCATTCATTAAGAAGTTGGTAATCATGGTCAAATGATCCAACTGTAACAGGAAAGTGGAGCCCAAGAGTAGGATTAACATAGCGGCTGTGCCCTCCTGGAGGTCAATGGCCAGTGTGATATACGTGTCTTGGCACAACATATACCCTGACACCTTCTCAGGTTGGCCACATTATTGCCACCTCCTTTCTGCCCTGGGGCAGTGCTCCCCTCCACTGCTTTGGGGTGCTTGTGCTGTCCTTTGAAAGCAGTCCCTGAATATTTACCTACACAATCAGAAAAGAAGACAAAAAATGTAAAAAAAGAGGCTGTGAAGATTTCTGTCTGCCCCTGCCCCAGGTCACGGGGGCACAGCTGCGACCTGCTGCTCCTGTTTCTGTCTGCTGGGGACAGCCCATCCTGCCAGGGCTTCAAGGTATTTTAGGAGGCAGCACCCATACCACCCAGGAATATAAAGTCCTTTGCGTTTAATCTGTCGCTGTGCCTGGCCTTGAAGAGAAGTGGGATGTGGAGTTTGTTTGCACAGGGCAATGCCGTGTCTTCTTTGATAACTGTCTGTATCGTGTGCATTTTGGGGGTATTTTTGGCACATAAAAATCCCAAGGAGGAACTTATTGCTCGCTTGCACTATCTCTAAATAACAACCTCCTTAGAGAAAAAAAGTGAAAAACCTGGGAATGTTATTTCTCTGTGCACTGGAGGTTTCCTGGACACACGTAGACATCACTACTCAGTTACCTGAAAGCTGCATTCATTGACTCTTATTTCCTCTCTAGTCCAGGCTTTTTCAGGGCACCCTGGGAAAGAGCTGGGGCCCCAGAACAGCTCTCGGGAGCTATACTTGTGCAAAGTGGCTTGCTGCTCATGCTGTCCTCCATGCCCACTCTCCAGAGTGGAGACATTCTTGCTCCTCCAGGTATCTTTTCCTTGTCACTTGCTCTTCTGGTGCCACGGGAGCCAAGAAGTAACAGCACAAACTTGCCCTGACATGAGACTCTGTGGGTTGAAGGCAAATTGAAACCATCTTTGCTCCATGACTTCTTGGCTCCTTGAATGGTCCATCTCCTATGTACCCTGTTTCTTTTCACGTACTTTGAAAGTTTTCGCAAGATATGCCAGCATCAAGAATATGTCAGAAATAGCTACTAGCTTTAAAGTGATGTACATTCTGGATATCAGCAATGCAATGTTCAAACTGTATGCAGGCTTTGGATGACACTTGCCTGCCCATAGCTTTCCTCCCAGAAGCAGATGACAAACTATTCTGTGCAAAGTGAACAATGAAAGCACTGCCAAGGACCCTGCTCCCACGGGTTTGGTGGGCCTTCTTATTAGCAAAGAAAATTGCTGAGAACAAGATTTTGGTAGCTAAGCCTGTTGCAGTGCTAGTGGAGATATCTGTAAACACAATTGGATAGAGTATCCTGTCATGCAGAGATGCCATTACATTTTTATCTAGTCTGTAATGTTATTGCCATGTAAAAACCTGTCTGTGAATTATTTCTGGTTGTGCTCTCTGCTTCAGGGGAATCCATGAATACCTTACCTTGCCCCAGGTTATGAAACCATAGTCAGAGAGTAGGCAGCTGCAAATGTGTTTGCCCTCATTTTGAGGTCTATATGATTCATGGCAGGTAAAGTAACATGACGAGCCCACCAACCATGGAGAGATGTAGCATGCATGGTTTGACCAGTCTAGGGTCTTAGGGAGGGAAAGAAGTAGAACTGATGGGGAGAATGGAGGAGAAGGAACAAAGAGGAAACAAAGACTGTTTCTGTGGAGAAGGGATAGGGGCCATGCTTGAAGAAGAAGCAGGCACATAGGAGGAAAGGAAATTGTAAGACTGTTTTGATGAATTGAAGCCTTAATGGTTCATTCACTGATTTACACCTGGGACCCTACTCTTAGCTTTGCCATATGGTGATAGTATGAAGAAAGACAGATTCTACAACTTTGGGTGCTAATATTCCTACTGCTGTGTGGAGACGTGCAGCTTCTTATTCTCTGAGACAACGAGTGAGGGTCACAGTCAGCAGTTTCTTCTGAAGCAGACCCGGCACACTAAAGGGCACAGCCAGAAAATGTGTCTATTCCCCTTCTAAGCTCCAAATCAGGAGACACTAGGGACAACACAGGTGCAAGATGCCCTCTCATCCATAACAAGTCAGTCATTTTAATAAGTAACCTAGGGTACCTGTTATGTGATGCAGAGCAAAATACTGTAGAATATGCTTTACTGAAAAAGACCCCACTTTTAATATATTGGTTCTGTGTGTTTACTTAAAAGAATAAAACCTCGGGGATAATGGGGACTGCTTGCCTGTACAGAGTATTTTCTGCCTAATTAATTTTATGTATGGACAAGAGCTGCTTTATCCACTACATTAAGTATCAGTTCCGACGTAACATTTCTTGCTTGTAGTTTGGGGCACAGGACACTATTTTATTAGTCATTTTAGATTGCTTGTTGGATTTTTTATACTTCTGTAAAACTTCTGGCATAGTTGCTGTTTTCCCTTCTCTCATAGTTGAACAGACAACAACATAAAGTTTTCAAACAAAAACCCTGGAGTTTCACTGAGCACCCAACGACATACAAAAGAGATGAGCACAGTCAGACTTTCCAGCAGAATTTGGTTTGTTTCAATGATCACTTCACCAGCTAGAACTCTTGCTGCATAACAAACTCAAAAGCAGCATCTCCCAGGACCAAGGCGCATGCCAGAGAAACATTGCTAAGCCACTGATGTAGGTGTCATTTGACTGGTATGTAGAGACTGACTCCATCTCCTCCAAGAAGTTCCACAGGAGAGGTGGAACAAGAAATTAATGGTTTGTACCTTGCCCCTGAAGGGGGCTGATGATTACCTGGATGGGACCATACAAGACAGTACCAGCCAAAAAAGTTTCCTTCATGCAGCCATCCTAAAAGCTCTGTACCAATACCCTTGTGAGGATAAACCAAACCCTGCCACTCACTGAAAGGACTGAATAGCTTGGTGATAGCTTTTTCTTAAGCTCCAATCCATGGAAAAAAAATGTGCATAAGGAAAACCTAATGTCCAACATCACATAGAGCAGGAGCAGAAGAGTTTAAACGGGCTGAGACCAGTGGGCAACCAGAGGAGGGACTCCTTGCGTTCAAGCTCGTAACAACCCCCTCAGAGCCACACTAAAACCACTCTATGAACTGATCAAGGAAAGAGCTTTAACATCAATAGAGCTTAAGGGCTTGAGCTGAAACTGAGCTTCAAGTACTCATCTCTCAATTGTGGGTGATACGATAGTTTGGGGAGCAATGTGAACTTGAATATGCAGATTCCTTATGATATGGATATAACCTAAGAAAACCAGAAAAGCAGCAGAACTCCCACTGTGTACAAATTACTGGCTCTATATATGCCAGAGTATGACCTCCAGCTAGGATGTAATAACCAGCTTTCATGAACAGCTCTCATTATATTGTGTCCATTATAAAAGTGCAGCTACATGACAGTGCCATAGGCTATAATGTTCTCCCTCAGAAGAGTTTCAATTTTCTTCCAAGAGACAATGTCTCCCTTTTGAGAGCTTATTTTGTGTGTCCTGCGCTCATTTTTATTTGATAGGGTGGGATGTGGGGTTTTTGTCATTTTGCTCCTAAAGCAAGAAAGGAAATGCACACAAAAAACCTGTATTGATTTGGGAGACACAGCAGGGCAGGTATTCAGCTAGTGTAAATCAGTGTGATAAACACCAGCTGAGGACTTTTACCAGACCACTATAAATTTGCTGGATCAAACTGTTTGTCAACAACCAAAAATATCTCACAGAAATGGCCTGGCTGGCCCTCTGTTGACACAACAGATAATATTGCTAAGTCAGCAAGAAAACTTGGATTTGTTGAGTGATGACTTAAATAAGGTTTTCTCAGTTATTTGCTCAACTCTTCTGCCTGAATACTAAGTGTGAGATAACTCAAGGAGCACAAGTATCTGAGTAAGGAATAGGAGAAACACCTGTGATTTTGTGTAGAAACTCCTGAATGGCATAGGCAGATCCAGGGAGAGTTTGGCAGAATTTATCAGCTGTGAGTAACTGCACTTCATCCTGTCCAACATGGCCAGGAAGCCATAAAACTACCTCCACATGTTGCCAGGCCTGTCCTAAGACAACCTGCAGATCTGTTACGTAAAGAAAGCTACCTCTGAGCAGGTCATTCTCAGCACCCTTTATTCAATGGGTGTGTAGCTAGTAGAGACAAGGGGGCGCAGGATATAACTCATCTAAGCCTGCAGTACCTAAAAACCACTGAGAAGAACAGCATCCCCACACGGCCTAGTTCCTTCTTATTGGCCATAAAGGCAGTGGAGAGCAACAAACTCCAATAGTTTTGGTGTCTCCACAAAGGTCTGAGACCTGACAGTCACTTTCCCTAGACAGATGCTAGCCTGGCACAGCTTATATTTTCACAGAGGTATGGGGAAATGCACAGGAAAGTCACACAGGAATCTGCTGCCAGAGAGACGAGACAAACAGGTTTCCACTCCAGGTGCACTAGCTGTTATCTTTCAGATCATGCAGATATAAGTATCATTTTGTGATAAGTCATACACTGAACCTGAAGAGCACTCTTGAGGACTCTCTCTAGTATATTAATGTTATTCACGCAGCCAGGAAAGTTTGTCTGAGGCTGTCCTGAGCACACACTCTTGCAAAATCCAAGGCAGAGTTCACACCAAAACTGTGCTTCTCACAGCCTTGATAGAGGCAGTAGCTGGTTTAAGTCTGAGGAAAAGGTTCATTTCCCCAGGCCAGTTCAGTGTGATGTCTCCCACAGTCCCCACTCAACCAGCCTTCTCTGGGTGGCTGTACTGGGTCTGGCTGGGGTGGAGCTCACTTTCCCCATAGCAGCTTTCCTAGTGCCGTGCTTCGTATTTGTACCTAGCACGGTGTTGCTAACACACCAATGTTTTGGCTGTTGCTGAGCAGTGCTCACACAGCATCAAGGCTTTCTTTCAAATCCCCTCTCAAAGACCAGCAGGCTGGGTATGGGCAAGAGGTTGAGCAGGGACACAGCTGGGACAGCTGACCCAAGATCAACAAAAGGATATTCCGCACCATATGATGTCTTGCTCAGCAATAAAAGCTGCCAGAAAGGGGGAGGGAGGCTATACGTTATTAAGGCTGTCTTCCAAAGCAACCACTACACATATTAAGGTCTACTTCCCAGGAAGTGGCTGGACATTGCCTGCTGATGGGAAGTAGAGAATAATTTTTTTTTTTTCTTTGCTTCCGTAATTATTTTTTTTTTTCTTTGCTTCCGTGCATGGCCTTTGCTTTCTTTCATTAAACTGCCCCTATCTTGACCCATGAGTTTTTCAGCCTATTTTCTCCCTCTGTCCTGCTGAAGAGGGGGATTGAGAGAGCAGTTGGCTGGGCACCTGACAGCCAGCCAAGGTCACCCCACCACAATGTCTGGTGGTGACACGGGAGATGGTGTCAATCACTGGTGCCAACTGTACGCATAAAAAAGGGCTGCAAAACCCAGCATGAGATGGCCGGTGGTAAATGAACCCAGCAAAGAATCCAAAAATCACTACACAGGAAGAAAGGAAGGTTAGGGAAGGCACTATCACCTCTAAGTCATTGCTAGTAAAGCCATTAATGGAGACTTTGTGGCCTTCTGGGTCATTGCTGATTTGATTGTTGCAAACAGGCATGGTAATAGAGACGTCACGTTGTTGTCTTCTCCTCGCCAGAATGAGAGCCCTTCTCTGCCTGCTGGGTGGTCTCATTGGCCTCCCTCTGCCTGGCTCTGAAGAAGTAGTCCCAGATCAGATTGCTCTGCTCTGCCCTGTGCTCGTGGTCCTTGCCAAAGGATCCCAGCAACAACTGTATAAACTTTGGGGGGCAATGGGAAGACAACAGAAATTATCCCACACTCCCTGAGTAATACCAGTTCTCTCTTTCAGTTCCAGTTTCCAGATAAACACTTTTTTTGCCTGTGTCTCTCTTTATTTAAAGCCTACTTTCACAAGCGCAGTTTGGTTTGTCTGATTAAGCTCTGTGTGTGTCCGTGTGATCCATACTAATAACCTCTGAACCTGCTGGCCAAAGGTATTGACAGATGTCAGAGCTGTGAAGTTCTACCACTTTACGAAAACAAATTAACCCTGTCAATCCTTTCAGTGAGAAAAAAATTGGGACAAGGCTAACCGCTAGTGCGTAAATGCTTTGCTAGGACACTTCTGGGTTTTTATTCCACTCAAGCCTTCTCTTTCTCTGTTTTCAGCATGGTCAGGTAGGGTTGGGGTTTTTTTCCAATGAGGTAAGGACTTACTTGTGCAAGTGACACTGTGAAAAAAATTAAGAAATTTCCATGATGGCAACTTTCTGGAGGAAGGATACCCCAGAGATACCCCATACTCTTTAGAGGTGATGCCAGAGAAGCAGAGTCTTATATTATCATTTTTGGCTTGTCTATCCACCCTCCTTCACACAGGAGCATTTTATTTACAGACTAGGTGCGATCACAGACCTTTAGCATATGCCATTAGGATTCATGGTTAGATGATATAGGATGAAATTAAAAACCATTGCCAGAATTCCTGAGCATTACTTGCCCTGCATTTCCCATCATGGTTGCTACAGCAGTACCTGCCCTAGTAAAAGAGCATCAGTAGGGAATTTGCTAATAAGTTCTAGTGCCCAGGAGAGGTGTGGGAGGATGTGCTTGCTGCAGATATCTTCTGTCTCTAGGGGGAAACATACCAAATGTATTTTAGAAAAGGTCTTTCCATGCATTAATTAGAGCAACACTGAGTCACCCATCTCATTACACTGCTGATAGAGATCAGCAAATACTTCCTCCACAAGATTTTTACATCTTCCAGGGGCTGCAAGTAACAGCACAAAGAGATATATATACCACCTCTTTTAACTGAGAACTTGTGTGAACTGTTTTCTGGTGGAACTGAATGTTTGCTAGCACCTCGTGCAGGGTTTAACAGGGAGGCTGGATCCCCTTCCCTATATCCAGAACAGAGCTTTAGGAGGCAGAAGCTTGATACCCTCCCCATCTGGCTTGATGGAACAAGTATCCCAGCGTGCTGGGATGGCTGACTGGTGATGCCCAATATCTACACATTATTTCAATACTCGTGCTCCGCTCCCTGGCCATCCTCATCTGACATCTTGCTCTGTGTCCCATATAGCATGAAGCAGCAGATGAAGGATGAAAATGGCATTTCTGTGCAGTAGAAACTGTTCCGGATAGGAGGAGGGGGGGGAGAAACGCCAACAACAACAATAACAACAACAAACCCTCAGCACTTTTTATGGGACAGTGTTTCTCCAGAATTAAATTTTATGAGAGGTCAAATGGCAGTTCTGTGGGTCCCAGACATTATTGACAAAAATTAAATCCACCAAATCTTCCAGGCTGGCCAGAGGGTGAGAGTACTGCTTCCTAACACCTTCTTTTGCTGTTGGAAGAGGAGAGCAATGGAAGGGGATTCACCATCCCTACTTTAATAGTAGTCAGTCTGCAGTTTCCTTAGCTGAAATGTCCATGACAGTTTTGCTGTCCTCTTGTGACAGCTGTGAGACTGTAAACCACCTTTTCCTAGTGAAACATCAAAATGGCTTAGAGAAACTGATGGTTTTCAATGAAAAAAATTTCATCTGGCCATTTCCATCAGAAGTGTTTTAAGCAGCTCTACCAAACAAGAAGCTGGAGTCAGTGATTTCAATTACAACATTACTTATATTTTTTTAAACAAGATTTCAGTCCTCTTATCTTATAGAACATGTGATGTCCTACTATGCAGAAACTGAGGGCTGTATCATAGTTCATTTGAATTTGGCTTAGGATTTCAGGAATCATGAAGTGGGCAGTGTAAGAAAAGGGTATTTGCATAATGGGCGATACTGTGCAGTAAAGTCTCACAGAGAAATGGCTGCACTTGCATCCCCCCTGCCCCCTTTTTATTTTTCTTTTTATAAGTCAAAGCACAAGCTAGAGAGCCTAACATACATTTCAGAGTATCACAAAACTCCCTTTGGCAGACAACTTTTTCACACTGAAGAAAAAGCACTTTGCCAGGTTCAAAAATTAATTAAAAATGCCTAGTGCAACTCCAGAAATCACATACTGAACCACTGTGATACATTTGTAATGAAAAAATACTCCTGAAATTCATTAAATTTTACAGATTTATACCTTCCAAATAATTCAAAGCCACATCTCCAGAACTAGCAATGATCTAATTTCCCAAATTGATAATTATGTGGAATGACATAAATAAGGCATTTGACATGCAGTAAATACTCCCAGATATTGTTTCACCAAAAAAAAAGAAAAAAAAATTAATTAGGAAGGCTGAAAGGGAATATGTCATTTGATATAAATCAAAAACAACAGTTCACAAATAATTCAGTGCTTCCATTATTACACTTTATGGGTTTTGTAGGGCATACAGTATTGCTTGTTACCAAATAGTTCCACCCAAAAGGCAGTTTTTGAGGATAGCAGGTGTGGAGTTTCTATATCTATTCAGTACAGCATGACAGCAACTGTTTAAAAGCAATAAAATATCTGTAGAGTGACTTGTGATCCAAATTGACTATATTTTTTGATGGGTGTCTTGAGAGACCTTGAAGGGACTTGGTTTTTAAGGATTCACCATGCTCAGCGCTGTCTCAAGTGCTTCTGATACAAGAAGTTGTGTACCCAGAATTACTAATGATGCTTTGAAGATTTGGGATAGAAATGTGTATATTAATGCTTAAAAGGGCTCCATTTTGAAGTCTGCCATTGTTGGCTCCTTCTAGAGAAACTTCCATTTCTTATCCTGAAAATCGTGTCATGTTTTTGTCATCATTCATGTGCTTTGAAAAAGTAAATTAAGCACTTAGATCCCAATGTCACTGAGGGCACATAAGTGTCTTTTAAGGCATCCTTTAAAAATTTGGATCCTGAGTTAGTCTGTGCAACCATGAAAATAATGAACATCAACAGGAATGAATAGTCCCACTGATATCCAGAGGGATTCCTTCCATGAAACTCTGCTGCCCAACACAAAGGATACACAAACTAGATATTAAAACAGGGGCACACAATTTTTTTTAAAACCAGGCCAAGATTTGAGAGTTATGTAGTGGCTGTGGGTGACTTACTGGTATCACGCTCAATACAGTAACAGCCTGGCTTGTCAATCAGAGTTTTGCAGCATCTGTCACGGTTGCACCTACACATTCCTGGCCAAAGCAGGGGAACAAAAAGGGGCTTGAACATTTTGTTTCCTCTGTCTGGCTGTATTGCAACCAGCTGTCTTATTTTTGCTGCCCACACAGTTTTATCCAGCAGTCTTCCACTCTAGTTGAAAACTGGCAATCCAAGTGGAGAATCCAGAATTCTCGGGAATACTTGTCTACATGTGTGGTGTTTCCTTTCCCTTTCATGTATTTTCTTCTTCTCTTTAAAATGTTGATAATATCCAAATGAAGCTGTATCTTAAATATATCTTCATGCTTGTCATTGCTATTGTTAAGGAAGTCCAGGTTTTGTAGCAATTTTAGATTCGCCTGTGTAGAAGGTGACCAATTTGGCATGTAGTCTAAAATCAAAATTGTTACGATTTGTGGGCGTGAGATAGAGGGAAACAGACACTTATACACACTGGGTTGTAGTGTGTGACTATGGGTTGCAGTCAGCCTGGAGTAAGATCCTGACCTCACTGATGTCAGAAGGGCCACAGAATTTCACCCATGTACTGACTAAGATGAAAATGTAAGAAAAAATAAAATTAAAAAAAAGAAGAAAAAATGAAGAAAAAAAAAAAAGGAAAAGGAATAAAAAAAAGCACTTCCCTTCTCAGAGGTGGGGGAAAGGAAGCTTTTAGGTGAAATTCCACCTTTCCCTGTAGCAGATGCAGCATCACTGAAGATAGCGTGACTGTGCACAGTGTGCATTAAGAGCAAAATGTGCCATTAAGTTGGTGCGGTGGAAATCAAGGCATAAGGGAGACGTAACAGTGGAGGTGAGTGCAGGAAACACAGAAACACCATTCCCTCCCCTCTTTAACTAACATCTTTTAAAATTTCTTTAAAATAATAACACACCAAAAAAATCACTTTTAGCATGGGGCAAAAGAGCAAGACTCAGCTTGTTCTGCAAGGAGGCTGGAGAACCATCTCCAAGAAGACAGAGCTGTTGGGTTTGGCTTCTCCCGGCACGTGAAGCGGCTGCTCGGCACTGGCAGGGCTGCCAGCCCCAGGGCACAAGCCAAGCCCACCCTACCTGGCCCAGGCAGACGTCCCTGCTGTCACCAAGGGTCTCGACATGAGGAGGGAGGCTGCAATCTTCCCTCCAGCCTCACAGTAAATCCCAGGCAGAGTCCTGCCTTCCCCCATGGCAAGCAGCGGGTGTATAAATTTCAGAGATCCCAGCTGGCTCTGCTTTGTATTTACGTCAGTTGGAGATCATTTCTCCATATCTCATAAAGAAGCTTCCTGACCCAGAATTATTCAAGTTTATAACCGCTTGAAATCCCCCTCTTCCAGTTGAAATATGGCATTTTAAAAAACATTTCCTTTATCTGGAGACCTCTGTGGTCCTTCAAAACACGGCATGGTTTTAAAATATTTCTTTCAAAATATTTCTTTCACATTTTTCATGAATCACTTGGAAAAAAAAAAAAAAGGATACACTCTTTTAGTGTACTTCTTAAAGGCTGCATCTGCCTACAAAGTGATAACGGATTAAGAGTTGTAGAAAATCCAGGGCAAACTGACACTTAGACAGAATTTAATTAGCTCAAAAGGTCACATCCTGGAGTCTGATAATAGCCAAATATATTGTTTAGTGTAACCTGACCAGACAATGAATGAATGTTTGCTGCTTTGCTGATAAGCATATTTTATTTCTAGCAGGTAATCACACTGTGAAAAAGCAAAAATATCCATGTGGGATGGGGTGGGCTGTGCAATGAAGGATGCCCACACAGCCTGGCCCACTGAGAAGGGGCTGTGAAGCTGGGGAAGGGTGAGCATCAATTCAGGCACTGATGGAGGTGTAGCAGTGGCAGAGGAGACTCCCATGAAAATTTCACCCGAGAGCCCACACTGAAGCCCACACTGCTTCTCCTTTGCCCCAGCAGCCTTAGGGAGCAGGGAAATGCACTTCCCAAAAAAAACAGGAGGACTCGCCACAGGTAATTGACTCTGGTCTGTAAACCCCAGGAATCCTGTGATGCTCTGTCGCTTCAGCTTGGGCATTAGCATAGAAATTCAAGTGATTTATGCAAGTTTCCTGCACAAGGCAGAGTCCGGGGGTCTGAGGCACCTTTCTCTGAAAGCAGCTAGGCTAAGTGCAAAAGCAGCTGGGGGATGCTGACTTGTTCAGAGCAGATGTTCATAAAGCTCACTCACAGCATTACCAATCCACAAGCTTTTCTTGAAGCATCATGCTGGCTTAACGACATTTTTACTTTGTGTTATTCCTTCCTGGAAAATTGAACTGTAAAAGCCTCTTTTGTTGAAACCAGCTGCCCTGATTTGTTACTGTGGGGAAAGCCCCTTGAGATAGACCAACACATGATCTCTACTCTGGGCAGACGTGAAGGTCCTGCATCGGTGCCTGTCACCACCACAGCTGGGCTGCATCTGCCTCCACCAATATCCTGCATTCTGTTGTCTCCGGAACACCAAAAGGGCCAAGACAGCTAGGGTAGAGAGAGAGGCTTGATTTGACCTTGTAGCAACATCTCTGGGCGGGTTGGAAGGGTACGTTACCTCACAGACATTTGTGACTCCTGTCGAAGAAATTTGCTACTATCTTCACTATGTGTGCAATCAATTTTTGTTCTTTTATTTCCAGCAGGCAGCTCCCCACTGTCAGCCCAGCACTGCCGAGCAGACGGAGCTGGCCACACTGCAGCAACCGTTGCTGCAAAATGAGTCACTCAGCAGAGAAGCCAAGGCCTGACTGGTCATGAAGATTGAATTGCTCCATCATCCTTGAAACATGGAGATGTCCCTCAAAGGCATGGGTAGGGGGAGAAAGGTCTCCGCCTCTGGGAATCTCAGGCTGTTACCTTTTCATGAAGGCTTTTGTTTCTTTGGTTTTCTTTTTTTCATTAGTAAAACTGCAGAGCAGCATATGCATCTCTACAGTCTGAATCACAGAACCACAGAATGGTTGAGGTTGGAAGGTACCTCTGGATGACATCTGGTCCAACCCCTCTGCTCAAGCAGGGCCACCTAGAGCTAGTCACCCAGGACTATGTCCAGACGGCTTTTGAATATGTCCAAGGAGGGAAACTCCACTACCTCCCTGGGCAACCTGTGCCAGCACTCAGTCAGCCTCCCAGTAAAAAAGTGTTTCCTGATGTTCAGTGGGAATTTCCTGTGTTTGAGTTTGTGTCCATTGCTCTGGTCCTGTCACTGGGCACCACTGAAATACCACCAGGTATTTATATTTATATACAATGATCCCCCTCAGCCTTCTCTCATCGAGGCTGAACAGCCCCAGCTCTCTCAGCCTTTCCCCATATGAGAAATACTCCATTGCCTTAATCATCTTTATGTCCCTTTGCTTGACTCTTTCCAATATGTCCATGTCTCTCTTGCACTGGCGAGCCCAGCACTGGACACAGCTCTCCAGATGTGTCTCTCCAGTGTTGAGTAGGAGAGAAGGATCACATCCCTCGACATGCTGGCAGTGCTCTGCCTAATGCAGCCCAGAACACCATTAGCCCTCTTTGCTGCAAGCACACATTGCTGGCTCATGGTCAACTTGGTGCCCACCAGGACCCCCATGTACCGCAAAAGTGATATCCAGCTGTGATTCCCATGGTGATTTCCACCATGCACTGGTGCATGGGGTTGTTCCTCCGCAGATGCAGGAATTTGTGCTTTCTTTTGTAGAACAACTGATCCCATCTTTTAGCAATAAGCCCATTAAATGATTTTTAAATAGGGAAGAAACTCCACAAGAGGCGAAGTGAAATGCCAAAATATAGGAATAAATGGGGCATCATCAAAGACATGCCTATTGGAGAACTGCTTAATGGGAGAATGAGGAGCACAGAGGAAGAGGGGCTATTTCCCTGTTCTGTTCTACCTGGGTCCTGTCCAGTCTGCTGGGTTATGGCTGCAGCCAGACTGCACACTCATAATAAATGACACGAGGTTTGCTCCGTGCCAAAAGACTTGAATATAACGAAAGTTGTTCCACACCTTTCCACTGCATGCTGGGATTTGCAGGGGTAGAGCTGCTGCCAGGCATGCAGCCAGCACGCTGAACCCCAGGGAGTGCAGGGCTTGCGTGCCTCTGTGTGCAGGAGGTGTGAGTAGGTGGAAAAATACAGGGAGAGCCATGATTTCTGTTGTGGCTATTACTGCTCTGGAGTGTCCCCCTTGGAGCTGATCCTGAGGGAGTTGTGACAATACAACTGTCCTGACAGAAAAGGCATTGCTTTTCCAATTAAAATATTTCACAAGCAGTCCTGAGTTTAACAAACTACCAATTCTGAAAGTGTTTTTAATGGGAGAAAAATTTAAGCAAGTTTCAACTTTCTAGTCCTTATTTATTTTGTGTTGACAGATTAGATGAGTTTTTGTTGTATTTCATTGTGCTGTGTATGTGTTATAGCAATATTACAGTAATCTCTGCTACCAACCCTCTGCTTTATCTTGTTTAAAGTCATGTATCTTCTGGGAGTAGAGCTGTCATCTTAGTCCAGTCCAGAACATTTCCAGTTAGTCTCAGTACATCCTCTGGGGATGTTAAATAGGGTCAAGGGACAGGGAGGAAAAAGAGCACAGAGCCAGGTATAAATATAGGACGTTTGGTTTTCTTTAACTTTGAACTTTTACGCAATAAATGATGTCTTCTGAGTCTGGTTTGTTTTATATTTGGCACATATATTGTCAGTAAGAGGCACTCTGAGAGAGTTTTCCACAGGGAATTTCTCTGCTTTTATTAAGACTAAAAGAAATTCATTTATAACTATACTTAATTGGCTGCTGTCTTGACATAACCTTTTGAGAAGAGTGAGCGTTGCTCTTGCTTTCCAATAGCAGGGCATCCCCAGAGACCCTGCTACCATGTGCCCCTCACATGGAGAGGTGCACTAAAAAAATGAGAATAAGAGTTTTTTCAGTGTCAAGTCATGCTATGACGAAGTTGAAAACTGAAGACGGATGAGGCTTTGGAAGAATATCCTGTGTCTTGGTCCATAGGTCTGAAGGGCTAAAAAGATGTAAATCTCTCGCTAAGTAAGCAGATGTGGCTCAGCTGGAAAGGCAGAGGGCACAGGGATGGTCTGAGAGACACAAAGCAATTGTAATTTCATCAGTTACCCATCAATCTAATAAATGCATCTCCTCATTGATTTTCCACGTATGCTGTACCTCTTGGTCTCCTTCAGAGACTTTTCCCCAGAGCTCCCTGCCTCTGCATGCCCTCCAAGAAAAGGCCTCACTGGGAAAATACCTATTTCCTAGGACACCCACTGCTCACGGAGGCTCTTTGCCATGCCCACAGGCCAAAACTTCTTCCACAATATGTCCCTTTCAGGTAAGTGTCTTCCCTGAGAGCTGGGCGGACTGGAACTCTGTTCAAATGTCCCCTTTTGCTCCTGATGGTGCAGGGGTGGAAGGAAGTAGGTTGCTCCCACCCGCAAGTCACAGGGGAATGATCCAAGAGGTAACAGGCTAAGAAACTCTGAAGCTATAGATCAGACAAGGAGAACTTCAGTAGTTAAACAGATACCTCTGGTGACAGCTTAAATGACCCAGAGAGGCAAGTCTCTAGAGACAATTGAAGTGTCTGCTGTCACAAGTGAAAACATCTAAGTCTTAAGACGTCTTTTACATCAAACTCTGATCTCTGGTTCCTGCATGGAGAGGTCAGCTGTTTTTCAAGCCACTAGAGAAGCCGCATCAGCAAAAAGTGCTCTGCACCAGGGGAGGCTGGGAACATTAAACAATAAAAGAAGCAGTGTTCAGGGTTGTGCAGAAGACAAGGTTGATAAAGAGTGATGGAAAATCAAAGACTAAGGGAGGGGAGGGAGAGAGGAGGACAGCGAACCAGGGTGAGAGACAAAAGGCAGACTGAGAGAAAATGAGAGGAGACTGAGAGAAAACAGAAACTGGGGCAGGAGAGAGGGGTAGGGAAATGAAACAGAAAAAGAGTTCAAATGAAGCGGTATGAAACAGCACTGCATAAAAAGGAGATGGAGAAAGGAGCAGAACACAGTGGACCAGAGAGAAAAATAAACAGGACTTTCAGAACAGCAAATGTGTCCATAGAAATAAGATATAAGTGGAAAGGGGTGTGGACCCTCCCATCTGT
Source organism: Astur gentilis (assembly GCF_929443795.1). Taxonomy (NCBI): domain Eukaryota; kingdom Metazoa; phylum Chordata; class Aves; order Accipitriformes; family Accipitridae; genus Astur; species Astur gentilis. Next base: position 46,715,178 of record NC_064881.1, on the reverse strand, counting down.
CCAAGCTGAATTTGTATAAAGATATGCCCTCCTAGGAACAGTCCATCAGCAAGTAGACAGCTGGGACCAAATCATTAAGTGTGCTTCTCTTGTGCTACAGGAAAGACACTGCCTATCCTGGGAACAAAGCAATCACTCCTTGAGAGCACATGTTTCAGGCTCATATTTCTAAAGAGAAATGAGGATCTGAGAGGGAAGGAGAGATAGAAATTAAAGACCCCTTTACCCTCAGAAGGAACTTTCAGACAGCTTTTCATCTGGGGGCTTAGTTTCCTTCTAGCTCTTACACCCAGCTGGGGTCATAGTGGCAGCAGGATGGATAAAGTTGATGGACACCCACTGCTATGCTGTGTCAGGGATGGTTTTGGGTCTTGCAATCATTTTAATCAGCACAGCTAGGAGGTGAATTACTTCAGGGTGAGCTTCCTTGCTATCTTCAGTAGTTTGAGTGTTAGTAAGAACCTGTCTAGGGAAGACTGATCCTATGTCTATCGCTTCTTCTTGTGAACACACATTTGCCATCTTCTTGCTCCTCCACTTTCTTTGCAGTCCCAGTCAGAAAGTTGAAGTAGAGACCTCCCTCTCTGCCTTTGGTGGCACTTCCCCCATCCTACCATGCTCATGTAAAAGATATGGCATCCCAAAGCTTGTTTCTCTCTATATAACAAATCTTGCAAATGTCAGCCAAGCATGCTAACCTCCCATCTCCATCTCCTGGTGGCTTTATGCCTTTATGCTCCTTCTCCCTTTGAACTTGGAAACCAGGTACAGAACCCAGGTCATGACTGGTAGCCTTCAAGTTGGAGCCCAAAGCTTGGCAGATCTGTCTATCCTCTTCCCTGTGCTGCCCTGCTCTGTGATTTGAGGCAGAGCACATCATTGGGGCAGAAGTCAAGAAACATCCTCCGCTGTTAATTTTCTGGTTAGTACTGTCCAGTACCAAGAAGTGGAGCAGTGATGGCTACCCACTGCTTCATTCAGAGAGAGTCTCCCACACCAATTCTTTTTCAGGTAATCTGCAAAACTAGTCTTTTCCATCCTGAGTTCATTCCCTTCACCCCAAGGCTGCAGTAGCCAGCAAGAGACACACATGAGCTAAGCAGACAACCAGTACCGCATCATTTCCCAGCAAAAGTAATTCCTCAACTCTATTATCGTCCTTCATACTGAATTGCTGTAGCCCAGAAATCCACCTGGCTGACTGTCCATCCACAGATATCACCCAACAGAGTATATCTTATAGAAAAGAATGTCAGCCTGACATTTCAGTCTAGTTAAGGCACCAATTAAAAGTTGGACAATGGCTGCAAGTGGCAAAGAGCACAGCCCAAAGCTCCACTTGCAAACAAGGCTGAGCTGGAGCATGCCCTAGGAGGCACAGGATTTGTCTCAGGCCCAGTATGGTAAATGTAGGATGCATAAACATGTTGCAGAGCAATATATCCTATGGTCCCAAATACTACTATCTAGAAAGATGGCAACATAGTGCAGCTACAAAGAAAAGAGGTAGTTAAAGGAAGAAGAGTAGTAGGACAACAGTGAGCTGCTGCTTTCTGAGTCACTGCCCCGATCAGTTCAAACAGTGAAGCAGAACTGCCTACATGCATAAACACCTTGGCCATTAAGTTTCAATTCTTTGACCCTCCTCTCTTATTTGCTGAATCTAGTGGCAGACACTGACAATTTCTCAGCCATTTTTTTTCTCACCATCCATTATAATTATTCAGGTTACCAGGTACATCTGGAATAAATATGTCTAGTGTTGTACTTATTATAATAATTAAACATAGTCTCTTCACTATTCCTATCTTTTTTTTTTTCTGTGAACAGATTGACATAAAAGATGTTTTGAGATTTAAATTCACAATCAGTTTAGATTCAGGTGCTTCAAGATTAAAAGTCTTAAGGAAGTGGAAAAATATGTCTGAATTACATTGCAGGTTCTGTCCTCCCATCTCTGCAACTAGGGTTATGAGGAGTGTTTACACACGGAGTGGAATCTGTAGCATCCTGGACATACAGTGACAAAAGAAATTAATTAAATTAAATCTCTAAATAAGTAACTCAGGAACTTTCCATTATTTTATTTGGAAAACAAGCAAACCCCACCCCCACCCTGCCAACCCCCCAAAATCCAACAACAACCACACCAAAAAAACAACAAAAAAACCAACCAACTGTATTTTATGAAAAAGGGTGGAGATCCTAAATAGAATTCTTTGTCTTGCTGCCAGTTCAGACCCGTTGGGTAGCAGGAACCAGTGAGTCCTTGCTTGCTGCAGCTCACACAACTAGAACCATTTTCTAGGTGAGGACACTGAAGAACACATCAGATTTGTAGTACTTTGGGAAAGCACGTGGGAGACTTTTCATTACCCAGTCCCCAAAGGAGATATAATTGGTTTCAGTAATCATATGCAATAAATCCTGCTTCTTGGTTATTAATTAATTAACTAACACTTCTGTTTATAATACTTTGCAGTGCCTCCAGAGCCTCCTCTGTGTGTTGTTGCAATGGTAGTCCAAGTTTTGTGTGTTGGACTACAGGGGCATTGACAGCCTGGCAGACTTAGGTACGAAAAGAGTAATGTC